>NC_083095.1:25985475-28385475 GCF_949774975.1 Lagenorhynchus albirostris
CATCCCTCTGCCTCTTGCTAGCTGCACGGCCTGACAAGTCACACAGCCTCAGTCTTCTCATCTGACAAGTGGGGCTACTGGAGCCTGCTCGGTAGGCCTGGGCCATGAAGAAGGAGGCAAATCACTTGATATGGAACCTGGCTTGTGGTAGGAGTCCCAGAAAGGGGACCTGTTAATAGAAGTCCTCATCTTACATCAGTTCCCAACTTCCCATGAACTTCTATGTTATAAATTAGCATCTATGAGCAAATTGATTTAAAATGAAATATGTATTCATTCTTTCACTTAATAAATATTCAATGGGCATCTGCTCTATGCCCAGGACTCTGCTAGGTACGGGGGATATAGTAATGGGCAAAGTCAAACACGTCTTTGTCTTCAGGAAACTTTCGAACTAGTGGTGACAGACAGTCAAATAGTCCCTCAAATGAGAGTATAAGGAAAAACTCCGGTGAGTTCTGTGTGAAGGGGCAAACAGGATGTGAGTGTTCCTGCAGGGTCCCTGGGGAATTGCTGCTCCAGCTGTGCTCTGAGGCAGACCAGCAATTGAGGCCAGTGGAGGGAGCACTGCAGGCCCTGCGGGAACGGAGATGAAAAAAGACCCTGAGGCCATGGCTGGAGTGCGGGGTAAACTGAGACTGGAGAATCACACAGGGTGAGAGGACGGGTTTTGAGCAACAGAGGCCATGGTGGGGGGGGCCTAAGTGGGAGGAGAGTAGGTGTGGGTGGGGATGGGTGTCAGATTTACGCTCAGAATCCGCACTCTGGCCGCAGTGTGGAGAAAACCTGGAGGAGGGAGTTCCCTGGTGGTCCAGTGGTTAGGACTCGGCACTTTCACTGCCAGGGCTGGGGTTCAATCCCTGGTCTGGGAACTAAGATCCCGCAGGTCTCTCAGCAAAGAAAAGCAAAGAAACTGGAGGAGACCCAGATGGGAGCAAGGAAGACCCTACCCTGTGCCAGGTGAGAGCAGAGGGTGACACTGGGTTTACAGCAGAGAGACAGCCAAGAACGTACGCACATATGAAGCACAAGGTAGATTTTCTCTCCAGCAACATCTAGCCCCATCGTCCTGCTGCCCCCACGCCAATACACACAGACACACACGTGCATGCACACACATGGACACACGGACACATACACAGATGCACACACATGGAAGCATGGACACACACGTGAATGCACGGACACACACACACACACACAAATGCATGCACAAGATGTCCCGTTCCCAGCTCGGGTGAAGACTACCTTCAGAACTTTGAGGCTTTCATTCAACTCCAATCCTTTGCTGATTTTGGACAGCCCTTCATTGTTGATGTTGTTGCTGCTGAGGTCTAGGTAGGCCAGGGAGTTGTTGAGTCTGAGGACCTCCCCTAAGGCTGCAGCCCCCTCGTTCCCAAAGCTGTTCATGGAGAGATCCAGTTTCTTCAGGGACGCGTTAGCCTGCAGGGAGAAGGGAGAACGGCAGCGGCATGAAGGCTGCATGCAACTCATCCAGCCAACGGGCCCCAATTTTTGTCCTCTGCTCTCATCCAGACAGGGTGCTCAGTGGTCCCCAGGAGGGAGATCAGCCAGATCTTCCCAGATCCCTCCCAACTGGGCTCAGAGTCTCCAGTACTCTCGAGGCTCATTCCCTTTGGGCTGAGGTCATTCCCTACCCCCTAGTTAAACTGTCGCCTTGAAGTACCCCCAAAGATGCCAACTAGGTTTCAGCAGGGTGAATTTACCCATGGGGAAGGGTTCAAGGTGGCTGACTCAGGGGCTTGGCCGTCCTTACCAGGGCTCAACACACCACTCCCGGAGGGCTTACCCGGAGACCGCTGCACAAGGCCACCACCCCCTGGATGTAGAGGTGGTTCCAGCCCAGGTCCAGCGACTGGAGCCCCACGTTGAGGGCTGTGGGAGGGAAGGGGTCATTTCAGCGTCCACCACACCCCAGAGAACCCAGTCTCAGGGTTGGCAGAGGTCCATCACATTGGGGATAAGAATCGCTCAATCCTCATGCAAAGCAAAACACGTAGGTAATAATTCATCAGTTATTCATTTAAACACAAAATTCTAAGACGATTCCCAAGGCTGGCAACAACGTAGTAAAATACTCATACATTGCAGGTGGCAAGCAAATGGTATACTCTATTTGGCAAAAACTATCTGGTCACAGACATTTTCCTGTTAAAATCTGTTTACTCTATCTCACAGCATTATCACCCCTGAGACTCTTCCTAAGGAGACAGTACAGGATTTAAGAAAAGCGACATGCTTGTAGATGTTTTCCCTGGCATCACTTATAAAAGTAAAGTTTGTGACTCACAGGGGAAGGGTAAAGCATAACATAAATATCCATCTGGTGGAAAATTAAACAACCATTAAAACAGATGGGGAGAGCACGGCAAACCTTGTATTTACATAGGAACACTATGGTGGGCATGGTGTGTGGTATTGCGCGATGTCTTTTTCATGGAGACCTATGGGAGCAGTGGAAGCCTCAGAATTTCCATCCGGGAGAGCTTTAGGGATACAACCAGGTGGAAGTGTGGAGGCATCAGGCTTGTCTAGAAGTTGGGTTTGCACAGAAATTGCACATTTTTTTAACTTAAAGATGCTTTTGCTCACGTGCTACATAGGGCTGGGAAAGGATCCTATTTAAACACTTCATCATTGTTATTTTTATCTGGGGAGGGTGGATGTGCCGAGGACACCATTGGAAGGAGAGACTAAAGTGCTCTTGAAGGATTATTGAGTGGGAGGAATCGCCTTCAGGCCCAGGAAAAATGTGTTATTCTGTTTTATTTATTTATTTATTATTTTTTAAAAAAAATCTTTGGCTGCATTGGGTTTTCGTTCTTGAAAGCGGGCTTTTCTCTAGTTGCAGCGAGCGGGGGCTACTCTTCGTTGCCGTGCGCGGGCTTCTCATTGCGGTGGCTTCTCTTGTTGCAGAGCACGGGCTCTAGGCACACGGACTTCAGTAGTTGTGGCTCGCGGGCTCTAGAGCGCAGGCTCAGTAGCTGTGGTGCACGGGCTTAGTTACTCCGCGGCATGTGGGATCTTCCTGGACCAGGGCTCGAACCTGTGTCCCCTGCATTGGCAGGCGGATTCTTAACCACTGCGCCACCAGGGAAGCCCCTGTTTTATTTTTTATGGACAGAACACTCTGTACTGATCATGTCTTTCTCGTGTCAACCACCAGGACAGACTTTCAGGAAAGTGCACAATACCTTCTATTATATTGAGAACAAACTTTTGTCCTGCCTTCATTCTCTCTCCCTGCCTGTCTCCCTCATCCTATTCTTATTTTTCTCTCCTCTTCTGTGCCAAGTCCCTCACTGAAGTTAAACCTTTTTTTTTAAAGATTTTTTTTGATGTGGACCATTTTTAAAGTCTTTATTGAATTTGTTACAATATTGCTTCTGTTTTGTGTTTTGCTTTTTTGGCCACGAGGCATGCGGGATCCTAGCTCCCCGACCAGGGATCGAACCTGCCCCCCTTGCATTGGAAGGCAAAGTCTTAACCACGGGACCATCAGGGAAGTCCCTTAAGTTAAACCTTGCAAGCCTGCCTCTCTTAAATGGCTACAAAATTAAAATTTTAATTCTGTTCTCAACACTTACTAGCTTTGTGACCTTAAACAGGTTACTTATCCTTCCCATACTTCTGTTTTCTTATTTATAAAATAGAGATGTTAACCTGTACAAGGTTTTTTTTTGTGAGGATTGATGTAAAAAGCCTAGTATGATGCCTGTCACATGGTAATCATCTTATATTTGGTAGCTTTAATAATAATAAAGATTCTTTTAAAACCTGCATATAGGGCTTCCCTGGTGGCGCAGTGGTTGAGAGTCCGCCTGCCGATGCAGGGGACATGGGTTCGCGCCCCGGTCCGGGAAGATCCCACATGCCGTGGAGCGGCTGGGCCTGTGAGCCATGGCCGCTGAGCCTCCGTGTCCGGAGGCTGTGCTCCGCAACAGGAGAGGCCACAACAGTGAGAGGTCCGCGTACCGCAAAAAAAAAAAAAAAAAAAAAAAAAAAAAAAAAGCCCTCCACGGCCAAAAAGGCCAAAACTCGACTCCTAACTCCTGCCCCCGCCCCCATACTGTTACTCCCTGAGTTTTCCCTTTAAGTAAATGACACCTGCCTCTAACCAGTGACTGAAACAAAAGAGTCGTGAGGCTCTCTCTCCCTTCCCTCCTTCTTCACATCAGCAAGTCCTTTCGGCTTTACTTGCAAAGTATATTCTGAATCCATCCACTGCTCAGGCACTACCTCCTCCCTGAGCTCACGCTGTTGTCCTGTTTAGCCTGGACCCCCACACCAGCCTCCTGACCAGCCTCCCTCTTCCATTCCTGTCCTCGTCAGCTGCGGGCTTCACACAGCACATCTGCCCCTGCACGCCGTACCGTTTCGCCCCACGCTCACATCCTCCACGACTCCTCGTCGTGCGCCGCGTGGATCCCAGGCTCCCTGTGTTCCATGGCTCCCGCGGCCCGACGTCAGGGGCTGCAGGCAACAGCCTCTTCTCCTTCCATCCTCCTCCCCTGTCCCCTCTGCTCCAGCCACACTGGCCCCCCAGTTCCTCAAACAGGACGCACTCCATTCTTTCTGCCTGGAGCCCTGTGTGTCCAGACCCTAGCACGGCTCTTTCTTCTTTGATATTCAGGTTTCAACAAAGAGCCACCCTCCCTGTGGGGCTTCCCTCACCACTCCATCTAGATTAGCGTCCCATCCCTACTGCTAGGAGTCCTTTCCTTTTCTACTCATTCCCCCCAGGAATGACCATTTAGGTCTCTTTCTTTTATAACACTTTTGCAGTGAAACCTCCCCAGACATCTCTCGCTGTGTATGTGTGAGAGCGTCTCTGAGACACGTATAGAGGGGAAACTGTGTCATAGAAAATATATACATTTTTGACGTTAGTAAACACTGTCCGATTGTTCTCCAAAGCGCCTTTACCTAGTAGACTTGTGAGTGTTCCTATTTCTTGCTTGTATTAGCCCCTGATGTTCTCTGACGGGAAATTTTTACAGCTCTGCTAGATGACAAGGGAGATCTTTTTGTTGTTTTATTTTTCATGTTTCTAAACATGGGCACTTGGCTTTCTTTTGTCACTGTCCATATGCTTTGACCATTGTTTCATTGGGAGTCTTTATCACTGCCTAATGGAGCTATAGGAGCTTTTATCAATATTCTGAAGAGTAATCTTCTATATGATACAAATGCTGCACATTTCTACTCCTTAACTATTGCTTGTTTTCTATCATTGCCCCACAATGTCTTTTATCACAAGCAAGTTTTAAACTTACCGTTGTCAAATATATGAATCGTTTCTGTTACAGTTTCTGCCACTATTCTGTTACAGTTTCTGCCCATTTCTGTTTAATAATCCGTAGTCTCCCTGAAGTCAGCAAGTTACTTCTCTCTACGTTCTTCTAATCATTTTAAAGTTTACTTCCCACATTCAGGTGTCTGCTCCATTCAAAGTGTACTTCGGTGTGGTTTACATCACTTTTTATAATCAGAACGTTCAATAACAATAAGAAACTGGAGCTGCAGCTCTGACAAGCTATCATACCCCACGTCCCTCTCCTTTGCTGGTTCCTCCCTCCACGGAAGACTCACCCAGCATCTGCCCCAGGTACTCTCCTGCCTTATCAGAGAACTGGTTGTGACTGAGATCCAGCGACTTAATTCTGTAATTGGTCTAGAGAAAGAAACAGTGCAGAGAGAGGTAATTTTTGTCTTCTTTGTGACTGCAAATACCTCTCTTAGAACAGTGTGGGCCCCCATATGCCCAAAATTAAGTAGACTAGTGTTCTTAGACTGAGGACAATTTCTTGTTCATTTCCTGCTGAACTGTTGATGACTGCTGCGAGAATTTAGCACCATCCAAACAGTCCTACCACTTGCTGAGGTTTTTGATAGGATTGACGGAGTCTAAATACTCTCCAGCTCCCTAAATCAGGCAAGTAGCCTCACCTCCCTGTGCTCAGAGCCACCCATCTCCCGGGGCATCTCTCACATGACTGGCTGCACCCGTCTCTTGCTTCTTACCGATAGGGCTTGGCAAAACAGCTCTGCGGCTTCTTCCTTGAAGTTATTTCCTGTAGTGAAGGGGGGCATTAGCAATGTTCTCCAGACTAAGGCTCCCTTACTCCCTTACTCTCCTAGCCCTGCTAGCCTCTTGCCTTTGAAACAATCAGACGTAGAAAAGGTGGCAAGTACTTAAAGCAAATGTTTGGGCATAGGCGAACACAGGGGAAAAAAGGCAACCAGTTACCATCTCTTTAACAGTCCTTCCCTCCTCTCTCTGCCATGACTGTCCAGGGAGTTCCAGGGGTTGGTACACCATACCCTGTGCATTGACAGCATCCACCCCTAGCCTAACGCCGAAAATGTGTAACATTATAAAAACGCTAATCCAAGTCTGAGCAGCAGGGTTGGGACTAGAGGGATGAATGAGGCACTTGAAAATCTCAGTAATCACGATGGGTAATATCTTAATATTTTAAAATCCAAATCAATGCAAAAACATCTATGATGAACCAAATTTTAAATAAAGGCAGAATCTGACCCTGTACTTGCATGGCCAGGCCTCACTCGCCTCACCCCGATCTGTCCCTGTTGGACCCTGTTTTTTATTTAAAGTGCTGATTTTTTTTTCATCATGGATTTGTTTTCGCATTAATCTTCACTTTCAAAAATGTTGCATTATGATATTATTTACTTGGTTACTGAGTTTTTTTGTTGCCCCTTAAGTTTTGTGGCTGAGGTGAGTGCCTCCCTTATCTTACCCTAGCCCTAGATTGCTAAGCGATCTAAAACATTGGTGATTTCCAGAGAATAAATGACACAAACCCTTACACCCAAATTTCTCCTTTGAAACCTTAATAAGCTCTATGCCTCTAGCACCTAAAAAGTGCTTGGCACATAACAGGTGCTCAGTAAATCCTTACTGAATGAATGAAAAAATGAATGAACCCACTGAAACACAAGTACTTCTTTGGCTGTTTCTGGTACCAGGGCAATAAAATGAGATAATAATCTAGTCAATGTATAAAATTAGGCAATCTATATTCAAATTGTTGTGTTTATACCATTGGTTACCAACAGTGCATTGGCTGTAAGAAATCATTTGGGAAGCTTGATAAAACACAGATTCTTAGATCCCTCTCCCTAAAGATTCTGATTCAGCAGCCTGGGATAGGGCTGGGAAATTTGTAGTTTTGCAAAGAGCTTTCTGTATTAATATTATATTAGAGGTCTTAGCCAATACAGTCAGAAACCTCTCTAGGAGCTATAAATATTGGAAAGAAGAGACAAAAACTTCCATCGTTTGCAGACATGGTCACCTACCTAAATAATCCAAGAAAATTAACAAAATGTTAGAACTAGTAAGATAATTCAATCAAGTGGCTGGTAATAGGCTCAGTGTACAAAAATTAATAGCTCTCACACATACCAATAATAAGTATTGATAATTAGAAAACGTGATAGAAAAACATTCTATTCTCATAAGAATAAAATGATAAAAGACCTAAACATAAAGCTAATATGAAATATGCATGACTTATAATGAAGTAAAACTATAAAATTTATTGAAGAACATAAAAAAGACCTGAAGAAAGCATGTTCTTAAATGAAGATATCCAATACTTTAAATATGTCAATTCTTTCCTGAATTTACCTAGAATATTAAATATAACCCCAACCAAAATCCCAGTAAGTTTTCTTTTTAATGGAACTTGACAAAATGATTCTAAAATTCAACTGGAGGAGAAACCACACAAGAAAGCCAAGATTACTTTGAAAAAGGTCAGACTTTGTCCACTCAAACATAAAATATATTATAGCATATCATATAATTATAAAACTAATATATTGAATATTACATACTTGATATATCATTTTAATTACAACTAATTATTATATTATGTAGCATATTATAATTTTAACATTCTAAGCATACTAAAACAGTACAGTGTTGGCATAGAAATAGATTAATGAGGTGGGATAGAGACTCTAGAAAGGAACTTATATTTATATGGGAATTTAATAGATGATGACATTCAAATTAGTTAATGGTAGATTATTCAACTAATGATGCTGGGGCACCTGGCTGTTAGTTTTGGAAATAGAATGTTTGACTCCTACCTAATGCCATGAACAAAAATAAGTTCTAGGTATATTGAAGGTCTACGTGGAAAAAAACAAAATTACAAAAATATTTGAAGAAAGTAAAGAAAAATATTTTTAAATCTGAAGTAGGAAACCATTTTTTAAGCAAGCCTACAGAAATTAAATCCATAAAAGAAAAGACTGATGAACTTGACAACAGTAAGTATACAAACTTTCATGTAAGAAAACACCATGAAGAAAGCCATATGTAACATTCAAGTATGAGTATCTGTAGTATATAAAGAGTGCCTAACACTTAAGAATACAAACAACCCCATATAACAATTGGCCATTTCTTAGAAGAAGAAATTAAAATGAAAATAAGCATCTGAAAAGATGTTCTATTTCAATAGTAATGTGGGACTGTAATAAAGATAATAATAGTGGTGAACAGTTATTGAATACTTGCGTCCTATGTACTGTTCTAGGTGATTCAGATTTTAATTAACGTCATCCTCACAATCACTGCCTGAGACAGGTAATATAATTGTCCCTAGTTTATAAATGAGAAAAGTGAGTCACAGAAGGGTTAAATAAATTGCCTAGTGTCAAAGCTGGAATCTGAACCCAAGTACTGTGACTTCAACACACTTAACTGTCTGGTTCACAAACAGCTTGGTAATAACCCTTCTGGTGGAGATATAGGGGAAACAGACATTCCACTGGTGGAATTATAACCTGGTATAGTCTTCTTAAGGGAAATTTGGAAATTAATTTTTAACTTCACTAAAACGGGTATACCTTATATTGAATAATTCTGCTCTGGGGTGTCTGTAGAAATACTAGAACATGTGCTCAAAAGATGCATGGATAAGAAAATACTTTAAAAATTATCTGGAAGATTGAAAAACTAGAAATGACCTAAATGCACTCCCCTTCAAAAAGGGGGATATTAGATAAATTATGCTATAATCATACCATGAAAAACTACCCAGGAGTTCAAAACAATGAGACAAATCTATCGTTTCTGCCATAGAAAGAAATCCAAGATATATTTAGAGGGGAAAAAAGGAAAATTGGAGAATAATATGTAGTAAAATTCATATTAAAAAATACATAACCTCTGTTTCTGTATTTTCTCTCTGGATACTTTTAAGATCTTTTTATCTTAGGTGCTTTTACTATGATATACTCAGGTGTGGATTTCTTTTTCCTTTACTGTACTTAGGACTCACCAGGATTCCTGTATCTGAGAATTCATCAGTTCAGGAAACACGTTAGCTATTATTTGCTCATATATTGTTGTTCGCTTCTTCTGGACCGCCTATTAGCTATATTGAGTCTATTCATTCCTTTATATTTTTATCTTTTATATTCTCTATATCTTTATCTTTCTATACTGCAAAGATAGATAAAGTATCCTTTTATCTATTTTCCAGGTCACTAATTTTATTCACTGTATCTAATTTGCTGTTGAATTTATCCATTGAGTCTCTAATTTCAATAATTATATATTTTTCATTTGTAGAAGTTTTATTTTGGGGGGGATCTATTAAAAAATAGTGATTTGTTCTTGTATGTTTTATGTTCTTAATCATATCAAACTTGATTTAGAGTTGGGTGCAAGATATCTATTTATTAGAAGTTTCAGTTAATTGATAGTGCTCTTGTGCAGTTTGATGGATAAATTTTATGGTCACTCAATTTACAGTCTATATAGGATAACGTTATTTCCTGAAGTTCTCGAGGGTCCCATGCTATTACTTGGTGGGTCTGACAGCTCTCATGGTGTTTCCTTGTTTTGCAGTTTTGGACTGTGAGCCCATCTTTAGCGGAGCTTTATCTGTGGGAATCCCCAGCAGCCTGGAGCCTGTCAGAGGTTTATGTTTGTTTCTGTTGGGTGCCCCAAGGTATTACCAACATAGGACCACTTTGCATGTTCATTTCCTGCCATAGGGATTCCAGCACCCTGAAGATAGTATAAATGCAAACCATAAACCTGAGTGAGGGCAGGTCTGTGGGTAATAGAGTTCTCAAGTGACTTTTTTTTCTGTGAGCGAGACTGATAATAAACTAATTAAAAATTAGTTATACTACAGGGGGTCAGGTAGTAATAAGTGCTGTTAGGAAAACCAGGAAGAGAAACAGGTTAGAGAGTGATGGTGACGGGGAGGTGCTGCTTTGATAGGTCAGAGAAGTCCCCTTAAGGAGATGACCTGTGAGCAGAGGCAGGAATGAAGGGGGAGCGGGAGCTGTGCAGGTATCTGGGGTAGAGACTTTCCAGCAGAGGTGGGAATATTGCAAAGTGAATCAGAAGTCGCTTGTCCAGGACAGCCGTGAAGCCAGTGTGGTTGTGGAGAGGGGACGAGAATGGTTGGAAGAATCTAGCAGGGTGTAGACACTGTGTTCTGGTCTCTGACATCAGCAGGACCTGGTCTGGCTCAGTTAGACCCTGGATCTCTCTGCTCTGACCCTTCTCTCCATTACATTCCCAGTGTCCTCCCCACCCTCCTTCATAGGCTCACCTGAAAGCTGAAGACTAAAGAGCGAAGAGGTGTTATTCTGGAGGAACTCACAGAGGATTCTGGCCCCCTCCAAACCAAGATCATTGTCGGAAATATTCTAAAAGGCAAGAGAACACTTAAGTATGCGACAATCCCACCAAAGGGCCCTCATTAACAAATGATGGGGGTGGGGGCTTACTTGAGGCCTACCCTGAGGGAGTAGGGGTGGGGTGGGGAGAGCAGGGCTGGGGTGAAAGGATGGGAAGGGTTAGGGTGGTGCAAAGTGGAAGAGGAGGAGGAGAGGAACCCCTGGCTTTTCTGATGCTTCACTGTGAAGCTCTCAGGCTGATCTCAGTTCTCTGACGTTGACCTCAGTGACTCCCCACCTCCCCAATTTAGCCCTGGTATTTCAGATAAGCACATTGTATTATTATTATTTTTGAAACCTAAGACAACTTTATTTGGAGGGTTTGGCATGAAACAATTGAAAAATGAATTTAGAGTAAGCAATCATTGTAATTCCCTTCATTGGTTCACGAGCATGAATCACTGTGCTCAGAAGTCGTAGGGGTATAAACGGACATGGTCCTTTCAGGTGAGTGGGAGGGACTTTACATAAGCCAGCCATTAGCATCTTAATTGTCTTTCCCCTTCTTTCTTTAATTTTTAAAATTGTGGTAAAATAGACGTAACGCAACATTTACCATCCTAACAATTTTTAAGTGTACAATTCAATGGGCTGAAGTACGTTCACATTGCTGTGCAGCCATCATCAACATCTGTCTCCAGGCAACACTGTATTTTATAGAATTATTTCATGGCTTTATTTTCTTTAAGAAAGTTTACATTAAGGCAACTCTAAAGTAAGTTTGTTCATTTAGGGGCTTATGAGATCCAGATGGAAATGGTTTCTCAGGGTTTCCTACGGCCACAGGGAACACAGTGCCCCTGGCCAGGCTCTTATGTGTGGAACCTCCTCTGAGAAGTTGCTTCCAGGGGAGGGGAGGCCCCAGACTGATTGCAGAAAGCCTGGAGGCTGGCCTGGCCTCGGGCAGGGGACGCTGGCTTCTCTGAAGTGGGTTCTGAGACTCTAAGCATGGTTGTAGGAACTGGTAGAACAGGGCACAGTACCATCTCCTGCAGGTAGTAGTTCTCCTGTAGCATCTCCACCAGGCTCAAGATGCCCTCCTCCGTGATACTATTGTCTGCCAGCTCCAGCGTGAGAACAGACGTGTTGGACTTCAGCCACCACAAGGGGAGGGGGAGAGAGACAGAGGTGGTTGGTGACCTAGTCAGTTCCCTGCCCTTGCCCAGAGCCCATCACCCCTCTCGAATATCCCAGCCACGTCAGAGGGTACAGAGAGGCAGGCTAGCGATTCTGGAGGAGTGGCTAGGAACAGGAGAATAGCGCAGGGGACAAGCCATCCCAGTGAGTTTTGCTAGGATGACATGCTTATTCTGGGCACCTCCCTCCCCAAAAGGGGTACCAAGGGGGATTTAGAAAAGGGACATTAAAATAAAGTCCTGAAAAAGATGAGGCACAAGGGTGAGCTGAACAGATTTTAACTGTTTAGCTTTAAGGAGAGAGGCCTGTGACCTACTCCAAGTTTAAGGAGAATGTGCTATTTAAGAAGCGTATTTAAGCATAACGCCTTTACTGTGCCTGATTCCTTCAGAGGCCTTTCTTCTAGTTCAGGCTTAAGGGTTGTTGCCTCAAGGCTGTTTAGAAGGAGCTGGAACTTAAATCTTAAATAAATATCTACATCCAAGTTAGTCTGCATTCCCACAGGGAGCAAGACAGGTGGAAATGACTGGCATTGCAGCATGAGGGACTGGGGTTAGCTCTAACCAGAACTTTTGTCCTTCCCTTCCCCACCGTTCCCCGTGCAGAAAGGCACAGAGAACAGACATGTCTTTGAATTTGAGCGGTTTTCAGAGCACACAAAGCAGTGAGAGAAGTAGCTCTCGTTTCAGGCAAAGGGAAAGTGTGATAGTGTGAATTACTGCAAGGCAGAATGGCCCCCCAGGGCCTTCATGAAGTGTCTTCGGGCCTCCGCTCTCTTGCAGGGGTGGGAAAATTCAGTCGTGCTCAAAGGCAAGCGAGATGGCTCAGGGGGCCCCCCAGTCTAGGTGTCATTTAGCAGAAATGGGGGCTGAAGGACCACTTTCAGAGTCATCCCGGGGACCAGCACAGTATGTGGTGTAGCAGGTGGCCTGATCACCAAATCCATTCACATTCATTTCACACGAGTGAGTATCTGTCACCCTCTGTGCTAACTGCCGAGGAAACAGGGATGAACAGAGACCATTCCTCCTCTCGAGGGGCTCATAGTCCACCAAGTCCAACGGCATGGAGATAGGTGGAGGAGGGACAGACCCAAAGAAGTATGAAAATGATCCCTCCTATCGGAATACTCTTCCTCTAAGCCAGGGAAACACAACATGTGAGAAGTTAAACAGTACCAAAGATAAATAAAAGTTCAGTCCATTGGAATGCCACAATGATTGTCAAATGGATGATACAAAGAATCAGAGAAGAAAAACTCCCCTTAAACAGAAACTGCTGTTACTGAGAGACAAGTGGCCCAAGTTCTGAGTGGATTTTATTATTATTTCCATGAAGCTCATGAGGTAATGGTGAATTCCTAACACTTCATTAATCAGTCTTTCAACGCTCCATAAATTTCAAGATGGCTTTGTTCTTTCTCTGCCCTTCCCTCCCTTCCCTCCCCCTCCCCAGAGAGCAGCACAATCTCACGTCATGTGACTTCTTAATGGGCCTGCGCTAAGTGCAAATGCAGTTATGGTTCCAAAAATGGGTGCTTTTTTTAAATATCGAAATTCTTCTTTACTGTCCTAAGTGAACAGTGTTGTGCTGACATACACCTGTTACATTTTCTGTTTTCCTGGGATGGAGTCAGTTTTGTATATAATCAATTATAGAAAGCTATGATGAGTTCAAGGACAAGTCTTATCATTCAAGCCAAGCTGGAGAGAACATTCTTCCTGTGGGAAAACATGATCCACTCTACAGTGTGGTCTTGAAGATTTACCTAACATACTGCAAAAGGCAGACATCAAATGGAATGGCTCAGTAGTGAACTCATTTATGGCAAAGGTGAGCTTTGGAATTGAGATCTGGTTGACATTTTGCATTGTGTTCTCACATTAGCGTTTGGGCCCAAGCCCAGACCAGTTGCTTCTCCAGGGCCCACAGCCTGGTGCCTTTGCTTTCTAAGGAAACAGCATAGACTTCCAAGGCCCAGGTCTCTAGCAGCCTCCTTCCCAGGAGCTAATGGGCATCCATGCCTGTTGGGGAAAGCAACTGGTAGTCATGCAGAGTCTAGGGCAAGGTGGGCATAGAGGTTGCAATGCAGGGTCCCAAGGTGGGGCTCTCTGACTCCTGGGCCTACCACCCTGTCAAGTCCCCACTTCTGCCAGCCTTCACGTGCCCGCACTGGTATGCTCACCACCAGGGCTATAGCAATAGCCTTGGTACCCCTGGGGCCCAGCCCACGGTGGTTGAGGTTCACATAGGACTCCTCCATGTTCCGGATGAAGTAGGAGACGGGCACTACGCCCACAAGTCTGCAGGCCTCCAGGTACAGCTCCTTTTGTCTGGTGGTGAAAAATTTCTCCGTATCTGCAGAAAAAGATGCAAGTGGATGAAGCAGAGTTTCTCTTCTACCTTTGCCTTATCTCCCTGTTAACCCAGACCACATTCGATTCTGACTGGTGTCCCCTCTTGTCTGAGGCTCTGTCCCTATGGGTGTATGTTCCAGCTCCAACTGGAAAGTCAGCCAGTGGTGGGAGACCCTAAATCCAGAAAGCCCCATGTGGACATCTCCCTTTGGGTAAGAGAGAAGGCCCCTGGTTTTAGGCTCCACGCTACCTAGGAGAAACAATATGCTCCGTCCCCACCTTCCCAGGTTGACTGCATCTAGTGACTGAGCACAAGGGTGTGTGAGCGCATCCTTGCCCACCTCAGGACAGCTTTGAAAGGCCAACCAGACAAAAAGCTGGTGATTGGTGATGGCTGAGGGAGTCTCCATTGCAGTTTTAGTTTCACTACCACTGTAAAAATGTGAGCCACAAACAGTTTTACTAAAGATGTAGAGAAGTACCAACTAGAAAAAGCCCAAGTAGGACACAGTGGGCTTCTGAAGGTGGCAGATCAGTGCAAGATGGAGAGACCCCCAAATCCGTCGGAAACAAACTTGCATTTGAGTGGGTTTGCTTCTTTCAAAGACTTGCATGTCATTTTTCCTCACAAAAACGACTGTCATTCCTACTTTACCAATGAACAGAGCTAGCCCCAAATCACACACAGCTGATAAGTACTTGAACCAGCGAACAGAATGGGGGCTTCTCTTCTCCATTCTAACCTCTTGGGGGCTTTTGTTCCTTGGGCTTTAGACCATCCTGACTCGTGGTCGGTGGGCAGAGGGCCTCCCTGGGTTCTGGATGCCCCACAGCCCTGTCCTCATGAAGCAAGCTCTGTTGACACAGGGCTTTCCATGGTCAGCGGGGGTCTAAGCCGGCATCTGTTTTTTTTCCTTCAGATCTCAGAGTCTTTGGCCAACCCACCCCAGACATTTCTAAGACGGACAATGAAAGCTTTGTTGGTGAAAGGACAGGGTCTTTGCAAGGAAGTTGATTTTGCAGGCGTGGCTACAAACTGGGCTTCTTTTCCCGGTGGTTGCAGACCAGGATTTTTCAGCCTCGGCACTAAGGACATTTTGAGTTGGATGATTCTCTGCTGTGAGGGGCTGTTCCGTGCAGTGTAAGATATTTGGCAGGATTCTTAGCCTCTGCCCATGAGATTCTAGTAGCATCCCCCCACCCCTCACCCCATCCCCAGTTTGCCAAGTGTCCCCTGGGGTACAAAATCGCCTGTCGTATAGGAAGAGCAGCACGTGGTGGCCGAGCAACTTCCCCTCTTCCGTAGCCTCACCACCAGCTTGCTATTCCCACCTGGCTCATGTCTGAGTTCATCCCAGGAAGCCCTTCCTGCCCCATTCCCAGCATCTCAGCACCAGCTACAGAGGCACCAGAAGCTGGAGGAGCTGAGCCCTGGGTGTCCGTCCGACACAGAATAGTTGGTGCCAGGTTCAGTCGTTAGAGGCTCCTGTTTGCTAAAGCAGAGTAGGTAACCCCCAGCTTTGTCCTTGGCACTCACTCTGCTCCGTTTGATTCTGCGGACGCCTTCTAGCTGTATTCCCTAGGTTACGTTTTAGAGGCAGCTTGCAACAATGTTATCACTTGCCGGGAGGGGCGGTGGGGAGGGGCAATGAGCTAGAAAGCTGGAGTCTGGGACAAAACATCCAGTGTTTCCATCTGCCACCCTGCCAACCAGGTAAAATTCAGTGTCGCAAGCAATATCACCAGCAGCCTCGAAGCAGAAAAGAAGTTAGGAGGGCAACAACAAGCTCCCCGGGCGGTGGCAGGGAGGAGGTCTGTGTTGAGGATGAAGTTGTATGTGGACCCTGGTGGGGGGGGCGGTGACCATGGAGACGAGCAGAGCAGCTTCCCCTGCATCTCTGCTGCCACTGATCACAGCCTACCACCTAGCGCCGGGACACAGGAGGGAAAGGGCCACTGGGCCAGCTGGCCTCAGCCCGGGAAGTTGGGGGCCGGCCCATCAGGTGGAGCCAGTACCGTTCTGGCCCTGCTTCCCAAGTGCCCTTTTTTGCACTTCCTTCCTTGGGGAAACTGGAAAGGAGAAGAGGGTGGAGGTGTTGTTTGCAGTAACAGAGTCTTTGCTCCAACTCAGCTTGCACCCCTCCCCATACCTAGACACGCTTGGATTTGTTGGAGGGAAAAAACACAGGGAAGGAAAACACGGGGCTCTCAAGCTGGGGAAACAAGAGCTCTAATGTGAGTAGAGGAACGTCGTCAGGATGCAAGATGGGCCGTAAATCCTCCAGGGGCCCCTGGAATATGGAATAGGGAAGGTAGATCTACAAGGTGGGGGGAACATGGGGTCGGCAGACATCGGCAAACTCTCGGTGGCCTTGGGCAACTCACACAATCCTTCTAAACCTCAGTTTCCCCCCTCTGTAAAGGGCAGGTAATAACGCCTACCTCCCGGGACTATTGCAAAGGTGACGTAAGATGCCATGTGGAAACGTTCAGAAAACCAGAAGCCCCTGTTCACTTATTGCTCCAGCTTTCAGCAAGTTGATGGGACCCCTCTGCTCATGAGTCCAGCCACGAGCATGGGGCAGCAGAGACTGCTGCCCCCGGGCCAGCCTCGGGGAGGTCGTGGCATAAAACTGAGCACCGGTGTTTCTGCCCCGTTCCCTCTGCAGCACATCCCACCGGGCAGAGCCTTGGCCAACTGGGAAACTGATTTCTCCAGCTTCTGAGGAAGGAGGCAAGCCACCCCTCACCCACCAAAGGCCCCCGCTCGCTCACCTTCGATCTCAAGGTCTGTTTCTGAGCTCTCCCGGGCTGGTTTCTCTTTTTCGACAGCCATGGGGGCTTCTGCCTCACAGTAGAGTGTTTCGTCACTGCTCTGCCGTGCCAACATGGTGTCACTCTCATCTGGAAGAAAAACTCATCTCCTTGATTCTGGAAACGAAACCCGCTGGCCTTTCAGGTGGAGCCCACCACTGGCCGCCCTGGGCCTCTGTTTCTCTCATCTGCAACTCGAGTCCTGGCTGCAGCCTTTGTCCCTCAGCCTCGCGTGGCTCAAGGTGCCAAGGGACTACAGCCTTCCTTCAGCCCTGCCAGGGGGGCTCCCCTCTATGAGCCCTGTTTCCCTGACACAGAGCTGCCTCCTGGCTGAATCGTCTGTGCTAAACGCCCGTCGTGTTCTCTGGAGGCCTCGCTCCTGTCCCACCCCCTGTGTTGGGCCAGCCTTGGACGTTGGCTGCTTGCTCCTTCTTTTTTTTTTTTGCGGTACTCGGGCCTCTCACTGTTGTGGCCTCTCCCGCTGCGGAGCACAGGCTCCGGACGCAAAGGCTCAGCGGCCATGGCTCACGGGCCCAGCCGCTCCGCGGCATGTGGGATCTTCCCGGACCGGGGCACGAACCCGCGTCCCCTGCATCGGCAGGTGGACTCTCAACCACTGCGCCACCAGGGAAGCCCTGCTTGCTCCTTCTTTTCCTTCTTATTAGCTTGGGTGGTGTTCAGGGTTTGCTTTACTCTTTCAGGGAAGGACGTGTGCTAATGCCTAGAATTCCTCATTGGCAGGCACAGATGATGCTGGGAGGGCAAGGGGAAGGGCAGGTGACTTGGGTCAAGTGTAAAATAAAGCGGAACAGAAGCAGTTCCAGAGAGTGAGAGGGATAACTTGATTCCTAAGGACCTGACCTAGCTTCTCTTCCTTCCAGTCCAAATTTATGACCACGCAGAAGGAAGGGCTTGCAAATCTCCCTGGGATTGAAACTAATTGCTATGATTAAATACAAGTGTCCTGGGCTTCCCTCACACTAGTCCCCTGCACTTGCTAGATGTGATTTTTCTGCCATTGGGCCACTGATCTGGAAACAGCCCTGGGCTCCTGAAAGCCACACAAAGTCCAGGGCTAGTCCTCCCACGTCAGCAGGTTGCAGTGGTTTCAGGAAGCCAGGCTGCACCCCTGGATGGCCTGTCAAAACTCAACCGACCTTCTCTCTTCGGGTGGGCTGAGCATTCATGGCATGGGTCGCAAGTTTTGACCCCCCAGTTTCTAAGATAGTGGAGCTCCTAATGATTCCATGCAGGTTTGTGTCCTTCTCAGCCCTTGTCCATAGACCCAAGCTCCAACATTTATTTCCCAGCCTATAAGACAAGGTCTGTGTGACAAGGGGTGGAAGTAGCAGTCAGACATTTAGAAGACATACAGCAGCTTAGCCATCAGACGTAGCCCTCAAAAAGGGATGATTTCTTAATTTCCTCATTAGATAAACAATTTTAGAATTCCATCCAACCAGTGGAATGTTGGTAACTGTTTAACTGGCTCTCCAGAAAAAAAAAAAAAAATCCTGCTTTGTAATGTTAGCCAATTCAGGTGGTGTAAATATTCCTAACATGGCTGATTTCCAACTACCAACATGACATGGGCCAGCTCACAGAATGAAAGTTAAAGTCAGCCAGAGCTGGTGTGAGCCAGTTCCAGCACAGCGTTGCAACCAACTCTCTCACTCCCTGTTTGGCAAGCCCCGAAGTCAAGTCAATGTCACACATCACCCCAATTCTAGAGGGTCCCAGGAGAGGAGGGAAGGGCGCTTCCGGGTCTATGTGGTCACTAGGCATTACACTGAGGCAGCCAGAAGGGCCTGAGTGGTGAGAAATGGGATGCATTGTCACCTTTTGTCTCAGGCTCAAGAGGGTCGCCATTGTCCATGGTGCCGGGGCCCTCTCAGGGGCTGCTGCCAGCTTCTTGCCACCTTTCTGCTGCTTCCCTAAGAAGCTACCTGTCGGTTCACCTCTGTCTCAAACTTTGCGTACCCTGCCCTCACCTAGACAGATAGTTATCCTTCTATTCCAGCAAGCCCTGGGGAGAGTGGGTTTTGGTGGGACATGTCTGGATTTGACCCCAACTCTGTCTGGGAGAGGTAGCTACTTCCCGGGATCATCAAGGAGAGAGGTACAGCTCTATTCCTGGGAGCCCTGTTGAAAGGATGCCCACCTACCTGCAACTTTATGACTTAGGACCCACTTTAATTTCATCTTCAACATTCCATGACCTCATGCGGTCATTGTGATCCACGTGGGTGGACCTGGCAACAGCAAGCCTCCCAGCCTCCTGGTGGCTCTGGTAGTCATCTTTTCTCTTATATCTGCTGGGGCCAAGCCCAGGCTTGGCTGTGAGTGTGCAGGTGCTGTGCGGGGGCCTCTAGGTGGAGTTGTATTTCCCTCTGAGTCAGGACCAAACCCAAGCCCCTTAATCAGGTGACTGCTTTGAGCTGCCACCATGTTCTTCTCTCAAGGTGCTTCAGGTACGAAATATTTCAGTGATGGGTGAGGTCAGTTTTCTTCTTCCCAGTTCATCTTGCTTTTTTCTTTACCCCTTGGGAGAGTATCCTCAACCTTGGAGCAGAAGATCAAAAGCAAAGCACGACAAACATATGTTCTATCACTACAATTTGTTACAGCCAAAGCATTGTTCAAACTACCAGGCTGCCTAACTTGAAACCACTCAACCATCATTCCCACCCTTGGCTGTTTTCACGTGTCTTGGAGTTGAAGTTCACTTGCAGTTTACTGTCAAGAGAACCTGGAGGCGTGTTTGTTCCTTCTTGATAAACTGTCAGCACATCAACGGGCAGGTCAGTGACTGGAGGGCTTGGGGACATGAAAATCCCTCTTTACCACTCAGAAGAATGATGAAGATCTGGGAATTTGTGTACGAAAAACATAGTTAGAACCTTGGATCAAAAGAAATATGTAAATCTGAGATATTACTCATTCCTCCAGACATTCATTCTGAAAAATATTTATGGAGCATCCATTACATTCAAGGCACTAAGATAGGCACCATCGTGGGGAGGGGAATGCAGATATGGTGAAGACTTGGACCTTTCAACATATGTATAAAACAAGAAATTGACAGGGCCACTCCTAGGTTGTGAGAGTCCTGGGCAAATAAATACCTTTGGCAGAGCTCCTGTTCAAATAAACAATTTGAGTCATCCTAAATCAGCATGACAGCATCATTCTAGTGGTCCAATCTCATGTGGTTCTGTGAAAGAAATACTGAACAAGCCAGAGAGAGTGATCAACTCCTAGGATGACTCGGTAGGCCCAAGTCCTGGAGACCCTTGGGATATCTGGTCAACCCCATGCTGGTGCAGAGGATAAGAAAGTGTACTTAAAGGAGAAAAAT
Source organism: Lagenorhynchus albirostris (assembly GCF_949774975.1). Lineage (NCBI taxonomy): Eukaryota > Metazoa > Chordata > Mammalia > Artiodactyla > Delphinidae > Lagenorhynchus > Lagenorhynchus albirostris. The sequence goes on from NC_083095.1 coordinate 26,005,903, forward strand.
GGTGACCGGAGAGTATGTAGATCCTGGTCTAAGTTTGGGGTGCTCTGCCTGGTGCTCTGTGGTCTCAGGTACCAAGGGCAAATTAGAAAATTTGGAGGAAGGCACTGCAAATAGCCACTGGGCAGCGACACTGCTTGCCTGGGTCTAAGGGCAGTACCGGAAATTGATAAGGGTCATGCTGGGGAGCATTCATGGGCTCACAAAGAGTGACGCTGGATTGGAGTCAGAGCTTTCCGTGTAGATTCATGGGTTTGGGTTTTGCTTAATATACATACACAGTTAGATGGGTATAGAAATAAATATATATGAGTTATGGGTTATATATGGGCTATGCATGGGTTGTTATACATACATATATTTCCTAGCTTTATCCACTGAAAGGGACCAGAAGCAGTGACAACCCAGTGGTGATGAGCATGCCAGTGCCCAGGTCTAGGTTTCCATTTTCCTTGGAAAGGTGGTTAATTCCTGTGGTGCCAGAAAAGGAAGGGATCAAGAACAAAAATAAAAAAGAGGGGGCATGTTGAAAAGGCCCAGGAGCCAACCTGAATGAGCTCCCACAGCCAGGGTTGGAACTTGAACAGCAAAATAAACAGTGGTATCGTACTGTAACCCAAAGAATAAAATAGACATCCAGGAGTCCCTATTATTTGTGGGCTCTGGACAAGTAAGGTGTGGGGAAGAGGCATTTCTGGGAATGTGCCAAGTTGTTATTCAAAGCAGCTGTACCATTCTGAATTCCCACTAGGAATATATGAGAGCATCAGTGCTTCACATTCTCACCAATCCTTGATATTGACAGTTTTGGTTTGGTTTTGCCAGCCTAATAAGTGTGTAGTGGTATTTCGTGGTGGTTTTAATTTGAATTTCCCTAATGACTAATGATGTTGAGCATCCTTTCATATGTTTATTGGCCATTCCTATATCTTCTTTGTTGTTTGTTCAGATCTTCTGCCCATTTAAAAATTGGATTGTTTATTTTCCTGCTGAGTTTTGAGAGTTCTTAACGTGTTCTGGATATAAGTCCTTTGTTAGAAATGTGATTTGCAAATATGTTCTCTCAGTCTATGGTTTAGCTTCTTACTCTTAACAATGTCTTTCACAGAGTACAACTTTTAATTTTGATGAAGTCAAATTTTATCAATTTTTTTCTTTTATGAATCATGTTTTTGTGTCATATCGAAACTCTCTGCCTAACCCAAGGTCATGTAGATTTTCTCCTGTTTTATGCTAGAAGTTTTACCATTTTAGCTTTTATATTTAGGTCTATGATGCATTATCTTTTTTGTCATAATAAAATATGCTAACATAAAATTTATCATTTTAACCCTTTTAAGTGTGCAATCCAATGGCATTAATTATATTCACAATGTTGCACAACCATCACCACTATCCATTTCCAGAACTTTTTCTACGATCCATTTGGAGTTAATTTTTGGATAAGGTGTGAAGTATACAATATACCTATATATGCACGTGGATGTTCACACGACCCAGCACCATTTGTTGAAAAGACTGTCCTTTCTCCATGTATTATCTTTTCACCACTGTCAAAAATATGCATCTTTTTGCAGGGCTAGTATTTCCAAAACCACATAACCAGCATGCGATGGACCACCTAATCAAAATGTACTTTAAACCACTAGTTTGTGAGATAAGCCCCCGTGGTGCTGGGAGGTGGGCCTAAGGCATTTAGAGGTGGGAGGTGGACTGACTACAGGCTATCCACAGAGCAGGGCAAAAGAGACAGTCTCAGGGGAGGTGGGAGCTGTGATTTTGACTGTAAATGAGTCCAAGAGAATGTCACCCAGAGCAAGGTATGGCCAAATACTAAGAGAATGACCGTGTTCTTCTTTATTGCCAATATTCTTGTTACAATCTATCTTTTAGTGGGGATCATGGAAGAGGGACCCTTTACTATCCTATAACCTTTTATAGAGCACTTCTAAGTGCAGGCATTGTTCGATGGTCATTACATGTATTAACACATTTAAATTGTCTAACAACTATTATGAGACGCTATTTTTATTCCCATTTTATAGAGGAGAAAACTGAGCACAGAGAGGTTAAGTTACTGGCCCAAGGTCAAACAGTGAGAAAGTGGTAGATCTGCGATATAAGTGAAGTCGGTCTGGCTGCAGCTTTTCCACATTGACCCCCTTGCTATTCCTTGAACATGACAAGGTTGTTCCCCACTCAGGGCAACTGTTGTTCATGGTTCAAAAGGGTCTGTGCTCAGGTTATGTATTTCGGCAGTTGGCAAACTACAGCCTGAGGACCAAGTCGGGTCCATTGCTTGTTTCTGTAATAAAGTTTTGTTGAAACACAGCCAGGATCACTCATTTAGGTATTTCTGTGGCTGCTTTCATGCTACAATGGCAAAGTCAAGCAGTCGCTCCAGAGACCCATGGCCTGCAAAGCCAAAAACATTTTCTATCTGGTCCTTTGGGAGAAAATTTGCTGTTGTATTTGACGGCCATTAGCATGGGATAATTACGCAAGGCCCTAGTACTCCAAGGGAAGGAATGGAGAGAAAAGAATCAAAGAAAGAAGGCTGGCAGGAGCCATGGGAGGAGGCAGGGTGAGGGAGCACAGCCACAGAAGGAAACAGATGCCTCATTATTAGGTGTAATAATATCCAGTTTTATGCAAGGGCTGTTTTTCTTTAAATGATAACTGTAAATCAAGTCAGATTTCAAATATGCGGGGGACTTTGAAAGAAAAGCACTTTCAGAATTATTCTGTAAAGCAAAAAAATCTTTGGAAAATGCAGAGAAGTTCCCATTGTGTGTCCGCCTTTGCAAGTCTGGATGTTATTATGCTTGGTTTCCTTATGAAACCAAAGCTCTTCAGAAAGAAGGATTTTTCATTAATTAATTACTAATGAATGAATGAATGTGTTGAATGCCCGGGCACTGGGCTGGGTGACGGCATTAGAGTGGTGAACCTCATGAAGTATACAACTTCCTGAGATACTGATGAGTAAACAGATAGTGACAGTGTTGAGCCCAAAGTAAGCGAGGATGTTTCAGAAGCAAATAGGAGGAGGCTTCTGGCCCAGACTGGGGGTGTGGGCAGTGGTGTGTCTGTGGGTGGGTGGGTGTAGGAGATCTGGGAAAGCTTCCTTGAGGAAGGAATGTCTAGGCTGAGACTTGAAAGCCTGTTAGACAGTAATTGGGTGAAGGCAGAGGGATGGGGTAGACCTGGTGGGGAAGGAGAGGTATCTGAGGCTGAGAAAAAAGCATATAAAAGTCCCGACAGCATGTTGGAGTCTCAGGCAGTTGAGCAGTGTGATTCTCGCCTCCAGGGAGAGTTGTGATAGGAAGGAAGAGCTAACAGATGAGATGGGAGGTGAGCAGAGGGCAATAATGAAGGCCCTTCAATGCTATGCTATGGAGTTTCACTGAATTTTGAAGATAGTGAGCGTTTGCAAAGAGGTTTTTAACCAGCAGTATGACCCGACGCGATTTGCATGGTAGAAAGATTGTTCTGGCCGCGGTGTGGAAAGTGGATGGATGGTAGGAGGACGATCAACACAAGTTAGGAGTGGCTGCGGGGAGGAAGTGGACTGACTAAATAAATATAAAGAAGGCCAAACCACCTGGGCTTGGGGATAGATCAGATATGAAAGTAAAAGATGGGGAAAAAGCAGGAAGCCAGGATAACTTGATAGATGATTGTGCCACTCACAAAGAAGAGGACTGAGAAGGTGGGGTAGTGGATTTTTAGTGGATAGTGGGGGAAGGAAATGAGTGCAACTTTGTGTGTTGGGTCTTTGAGGTGCTTCTGGGACATCTGCTGGAGAAATCTATGGGCAGAAGGATTTACGAGTCTATGGCCCAAGAAAAGGGTTAAAAATGTAGATGTGTGAGTTATCTGTATATGGGTGCTATTTGAAGCCATTGGAGTGGTGAAAGTTTCACAGAGAGGCACTTTAAAGAAGAGGAGAGAGGCCAAGGATGAAATCCTAGAAATACCATCATTGAAAGGATGGAACAGAAATAAAAGGTACTAGGACAAAATGTCCACAGAGTTGGAAGGAAAACGAGAAAGTCACAGAACTTGAGGGAAGAGAATCTTCTAAGAAGGGAGAGTTATGCAAATTTACAGAATATTCAAGAAATAATAAAGCTTGGAGAGTGTCTATTGAATTTATCCACAAGGAAGGCGTTGGGAACTTTGGTGGGGAGTCAGTGGAGTGATGAGGGTGGAAGCTGTACCTCAGTGGAATGAAGATGAATGAGGGGTGAGAAAGGAGACAGAGGAGCAGACAAGTCTTTCAAGAAGCTTGGCTCTGAAGATGTGGGGAGATGGAGGAATGGCTGGAGGGGGACATCGCCTGACTCTCATAGTATAGGAGTGATTTGAGCATGATTAACTGTTGATGGGAAGGAGTCAGGGAAGAAAAGGAGAGGGGTGAGCAGAAGGGGCACAGTTCCTGAGGAGGAAAGAGTGGGAGATCCCAAGCCTGGCGGAGCGGTCAGCCACTGTGTTGGGAGGGAAAGAGGAAAAGGTGGTTACTGATGCTGGCCATCGTGTTGGTGTGGCAACGGGGAGCAGAGAGTTTGCACTGGGTGGTTCTATTTTTTCTCTAAAGTTGATCTTCAGAGCAGGAAGGGAGGCAACAGAGCAGCAAGTTTGAAAAGAATGGTCATTGTGGAAATAGGAGAGAGAGCTAAGAACATAGGATGGCTGGGGAAGGTTGAGGGCTAAAGTGAGGTTGCAGACCAGCACACTAATAGCTCCAATCTGTGTGGCTACTAATTGTTTCACTGGTGCTCAGCAGCCCAGATGTAAGAGCCAAGAAGAAGAATGGCTTTTACTAACCTAGGCAGATGTCGTCAAAGAACAGTGGGCAAGAGAGTCGATATTAGGAAGAGAGTAATTTAAAAAATGGCTCATGGGTTCAATGGAGTTAAAGAACAGACGATGCAGGAGTGAAAGTGAGAGAGGCAGAAAGCCATGAGGGGATCCATTAGAGTGGGGCTGTGACTTTATGATTCTAGAGATGGAGCAGTACCCTGTAATGACACAGCAAGGGTGTCTGAAGTACAGTGGGAATTAGGTCATGAGGAGGTGGTGACAATGAGCTTCTAGGATTTGGGATGGCTTATCCACAATAATGATGCGAGGACTTGAGGTAGGGAAGACTGGGAGTCCAGGGCTAGAGTCTTCAGTGAAAGGGGAGGAGCGGACCTGAGGTCAAGATAAGACCAGGGTGAAGCTGGGGTAAATACTGATGAGTGGTTGATAAATCTCTAATCAATACATGAATGCATGAGTTGGAAAGAGTGAAAGAATGAATGCATCAACTCATACCAATCTGTCACATTCTTCCCAGAAGAATGTTACTAGGAGTGTATGGTTACTAGTAACCAATTACTAGGAGTGTATGGGTCTCAGATTATCATAATAGTTGAGCATAGGCAATTCTTTTCAGCCTATCCTATCTGACAGGCTGTTTGAGGCCTTTACACCTGCATGGATTCAGTACAGTAGCCACTACCATCTTATAGCTACTGAGCCCTTGAAATGTGGCTAGTATGAATTGAGATGGGCTGTCCACATGAAACACACACTGGACTTCAAAGACTTAGTAGAAAAAAAAAGGAAAAAACCCACAAAATATCTCATTTTAAAATATTGGGGCTTCCCTGGTGGCGCAGTGGTTGAGAGTCCGCCTGCCGATGCAGGGGACACGGGTTCGTGCCCCGGTCCGGGAAGATCCCACATGCAGCAGGGCAGCTGGGCCCGTGAGCCATGGCCACTGAGCCTGTGCGTCCGGAGCCTGTGCTCTGCAATGGGAGAGGCCACAACAGTGAGAGGCCTGTGTACCGCAAAAATAAAAAAAATAAATAAAAAAAAATAAAAAAAGAAAAGTTTAAAATATTGATGACGTGAAAATGCTAAATGTTTTAAGTGTGATTAAATAAAATGTTATTAAAATTAATTTCACCTGCTTTTTTTCCAACCTTTTATATGAGGCTATTGGAAAATGTTAAAGCACATATGTGGTTGAGATGATAATTGTCTTGGGCAGCACTGCTCTAGGGTTTGGTCAGTAGCCTCTGCAATCCTGAAGGAAGCGTTATGCCATCCTGTATATTGCACAGTTCAACCAATAAATTAATAAAAGCAGCCACCATGTTGAACTTCCATACATATCTGTTAGCATAAGCAAAATATGAATAGTTGAGGGCTTATCCTATATACAGGAAATTTCCCTCTAAAAGATCATTTTAAACCCCTGAAAGTATTGAAAAACCTCCCACCTGCCCCATTAGGTAGGTTCTGGCTCCTTGAAAACACTCAGTGGTGGAGGCAGATGTTTATCATTGCCTGCGCTGTGGTCACAGTTGGGATGAATTGAGGGGCTCATGTGGTCCCTCTTCTCGGAATATTTCTGACATGATGAGGCTGCAGATGGTGCAGATTATACTCATAATTTTCCTTTGACTGGGGATTCATGAGGCTGCACTTCTCCTGAACAAGTTTCCTTGGATCTGCTGTTATGGCTTGCTTAGCAGTGCCACATTACAGTTTGGAAGGCCCTTATTTCTGCCCAGAATTGTGGAAGATGACCCTACATTAGCAGTAGCCAGAGTTGTTTTGGGCCTAAATTAAAAAAATGTCATAGTAAACACTGAGAGCTTACCCTGTGTTGGACAAGGTGAGGAAACTGAAGCTCCAAGAGGTTAGGTAATTCCTAAGCTAGGAAGTGGCAGCATCAGGATCTGAACCCAGGTGGTCTAACTCCAAAGCTTGTGATCCTTTCCAGCATAGCTGATAATGGATCAGGAAACAAAAAGAAGCCAGCCTTGCTTAACTGGCCTCAGGAAAAGGCTCTGAAAGAACATGGCATCAGTTGGCCTGACACATTTTGCCCACATGTTCATTGAACAGCCCAGCTGAGGGTAGGTCCTTTAGTAGAGGACTGTATATCAGGATAACTTGGTGAGTGTTTAAGGGCCCCATCCCTGACCTGTTAAATCAGAACCCTGGGACAATGCCTAGGAAGCTGTATTTTAAAAACATTGGCAGCAGAGGGCAGACAGCAGAAGCAAGAAGAACTACAGTCCTGCAGCCTGTGGAACAAAAACCACATTCACAGAAAGATAGACAAGATGAAAAGGCAGAGGGCTATGAACCAGATGAAGGAACAAGATAAAACCCCAGAAAAATGGGCTTCCCTGCTGGCACAGTGGTTAAGAATCCACCTGCCAATGCAGGGGACATGGGTCCGGGCCCTGGTCCGGGAAGATCCCACATGCTGCGGAGCAACTAAGGCCGTGTGCCCCAACTACTGAGCCTGCGCTCTAGAGCTCACGAGCCACAACTCCTGAACCTGCATGCTACAACTACTGAAACCCACGCTCCTAGAGCCCATGCTCCGCAACAAGAGAAGCCCCCGCAGTGAGAAGCCCGCACACTGCAATGAAGAGTAGCCCCTGCTCGCCACAACTAGAGAAAGCCCACACGCAGCAACGAAGACCTAATATAGCCAAACAAACAAACAAAAACAAAACAGAAAAACAACTAAATGAAGTGGAGACAGGCAAACTTCCAGAAAAAGAATTCAGAATAATGATAGTGAAGATGATCCAGGACCTCAGAAAAAGAATGGAGGCAAAGATTGAGAAGATGCAAGAAATGTTTAACAAAGACCTAGAAGAATTAAAGAACAAACAGAGATGAACAATACAATAACTGAAATGAAAAATACACTAGGAGGAATCAATAGCAGAATAACTGAGGCAGAAGAACAGATAAGTGACCTGGAAGACAGAATGGTGGAATTCACTGCTGTAGAACAGAATAAAGAAAAAAGAATGAAAAGAAATGAAGACGGCCTAAGAGACCTCTGGGACAACATTAAACGCAACAACATTCGCATTATAGGGGTGCCGGAAGGAGAAGAGAGAGAGAAAGGACCCGAGAAAATATTTGAAGAGATTATAGTCGAAAACTTCCCTAACATGGGAAAGGAAATAGCCACCCAAGTTCAGGAAGCGCAGAGAGTCCCATATAGGATAAACCCAAGGAGAAACATGCTGAGACACATAGTAATCAAATTGGCAAAAATTAAAGACAAAGAAAAATTATTGAAAGCAGCAAGGGAAAAACGACAAATAACATACAAGGAAACTCCCATAAGGTTAACAGCTGATTTCTCAGCAGAAACTCTACAAGCCAGAAGAGATTGGCATGATATACTTAAAGTGATGAAAGGGAAGAACATACAACCAAGATTACTCTACCCGGCAAGGATCTCATTCAGATTCGATGGAGAAATCAAAAGCTTTACAGACAAGCAAAAGCTAAGAGAATTCAGCACCACCAAACCAGCTCTACAACAAATGCTAAAGGAACTTCTCTAAGTGGGAAACACAAGAGAAGAAAAGGACCTACAAAAACAAACCCAGAACAATTAACAAAATGGTAATAGGAACATACATATCAATAATCACCTTAAATGTAAATGGATTAAGTCTTCCAACCAAAAGACATAGGTTGGCTGAATGGATACAAAAGCAAGACCCATATATATGCTGTCTACAAGAGACCCACTTCAGACCTAGGGACGCATACAGACTGAAAGTGAGGGGATGGAAAAAGATGTTCCATGCAAATGGAAATCAAAAGAAAGCTGGAGTAGCAATACTCATATCAGACAAAATAAACTTTAAAACAAAGACTATTACAAGAGACAAAGAAGGACACTGCATAATGATCAAGGGATCAATCCAAGAAGAAGATATAACAATTATAAATATATATGCACCCAACACAGGACCACCTCAATACATAAGGCAACTGCTAACAGCTATAAAAGAGGAAATCGACAGTAACACAATAATAGTGGGGGAATTTAACACCTCACTTACACCAATGGACAGATCATCCAAACAGAAAATTAATAAGGAAACACAAGCTTTAAATGACACAATAGACCAGATAGATTAAATTGATATTTATAGGACATTCCATCCAAAAACAGCAGATTACACTTCCTTCTCAAGTGTGCACGGAACATTCTCCAGGATAGATCACATCTTGGGTCATAAATCAAGCCTCAGCAAATTTAAGAAAATTGAGATCGTATCAAGCATCTTTTCTGACCACAACACTATGAGATTAGAAATCAATTACAGGGAAAAAAAAGGAAAAAACACAAACACATGGTGGCTAAACAATATGATACTAAATAACCAAGAGATCACTGAAGAAATCAAAGAGGAAATCAAAAATTACCTAGAGAAAAATGACAATGAAAACACGACGATCCAAAACCTATGGGATGCAGCAAAAGCAGTTCTAAGAGGGAAGTTTATAGCTATACAAGCCTACATCAAGAAACAAGAAAAATCTCAAATAAACAATCTAACTTACACCTAAAGAAACTAGACAAAGAAGAACAAACAAAACCCAAAGTTAGCAGAAGGAAAGAAATCATAAAGATCAGAGCAGAAATAAATGAAATAGAAAGAAAGAAAACAATAGCAAAGATCAATAAAACTAAAAGCTGGTTCTTTGAGAAGATAAACAAAATTGATAAACCATTAGCCAGGCTCATCAAGAAAAAGAGGGAGAGGATTCTCTTTATTTTCAATAAAATTAGAAATGAAAAGTTACAACAGACACCACAGAAATACATAGCATCCTAAGAGACTACTACAAGCAACTCTATGCCAATAAAATGGACAACATGGAAGAAATGGACAAATTCTTAGAAAGGTATAACCTTCCAAGACTGAACCAGGAAGAAATAGAAAATATGAACAGACCAGTCACAAGTAATGAAATTGAAACTGTGATTAAAAATCTTCCAACAGGGCTTCCCTGGTGGCACAGTGGTTGAGAATCTGCCTGCTAATGCAGGGGACACAGGTTTGAGCCCTGGTCTGGGAGGATCCCACATGCCGTGGAGCAACTAGGCCCGTGAGCCACAGCTACTGAGCCTGCGCGTCTGGAGCCTGTGCTACACAACAAGAGAGGCCGCGATAGTGAGAGGCCCGCGCACCGCGATGAAGAGTGGCCCCCACTTGCCACAACTAGAGAAAGCCCTCACACAGAAACGAAGACCCAACACAGCAAAAATAAATTAATTAATTAATAAACTCCTACCCCCAACATCTTCTTCAAAAAAAAAAAAAAATCTTCCAACAAACAAAAGCCCAGGACAGATGGTTTCACAGGCAAATTCTATCAAACATTTAGAGCAGAGCTAACACCCATCCTCCTCAAACTCTTCCAAAAAATTGCAGATGAAGGAATGCTCCCAAACTCATTCTATGAGGCAACCATCACGTTGATACCAAAACCAGACAAAGATACTACAAAAAAAAGAAAATTGCAGACCAGTACCACCAATGAATATAGATGCAAAAATCCTCAACAAAATACTAGCAGACAGAATCCAACAACACATTAAAAGGATCACACACCATGATCAAGTGGGATTTATGCCAGGGATGCAAGTATTTTTCAATATACACAAATCAATATGATACACCATATTAACAAATTGAAGAATAAAAACCACATGATCATCTCAATAGATGCAGAAAAAGCTTTTGCCAAAATTCAACACCCATTTATGATAAAAACTCTCCAGAAAGTGGGCACAGAAGGAACCTATCTCAACATAATAAGGGCCATATACGACAAACCCACAGCAAACATCATTCTCAATGGTGAAAAACTGAAAGCATTTCCTCTAATATCAGGAACAAGACAAGGATGTCCACTCTCACCACTATTATTCAACACAGTTTTGGAAGTCCTAGCCATGGCAATCAGAGAAGAAAAAGAAATAAAAGGAATACAAATTGGAAAAGAAGAAGTAAAACTGTCACTGTTTGCAGATGACATGATACTATACATAGAGAATCCTAAAGATGCCACCAGAAAACTACTAGAGCTAATCAATGAATTTGGTAAAGTTGCAGGATACAAAATTAATGCACAGAAATCTCTTGCATTCCTATACCCTAATGATGAAAAATCTGAAAGAGAAATTAAAGAAACACTCCCATTTACCACTGCAACAAAAAGAATAAAATACCTAGGAATAAACCTACCTAGGGAGACAAAAGACCTGTATGCAGAAAACTATAAGACACTGATGAGAGAAATTAAAGATGATACCAACAGATGGAGAGATATACCATGTTCTTGGATTGGAAGAATCAATATTGTGAAAATGACTATACTACCCAAAGCAATTTACAGATCCAATGCAATCCCTATCAAATTACCAATGGCCTTTTTTACAGAACTAGAACAAAAAAATCTTAAAATTGGTATGGAGACACAAAAGACCCCGAATAGCCAAAGCAGTCTTGATGGAAAAATACGGAGGTGGAGGAATCAGGCTCCCTGACTTCAGACTATACTACAAAGCTACAGTAATCAAGACAATATGGTACTGGCACAAAAACAGAAATATAGATCAATGGAACAAGATAGAAAGCCCAGAGATAAACCCATGCACCTATGGTCAACTAACCTATGACAAAGGAGGCAAGGATATATACAATGGAGAAAAGACAGTCTCTTCAATAGGTGGTGCTGGGAAAACTGGACAGCTACATGTAAAAGAATGAAATTAGAACAGTCCCTAACACCATACACAAAAATAAACTCAAAATGGATTAGAGACCTAAATGTAAGACCGGACACTATAAAACTGTTAGGGGAAAACATAGGAAGAACACTCTTTGACATAAATCACAGCAAGATCTTTTTTGATCCATCTCCTAGAATAATGGAAATAAAAACAAAAATAAACAAATGGGACCTAATGAAACTTAAAAGCTTTTGCACAGCAAAGGAAACCATAAACAAGATGAAAAGACAACCCTCAGAATGGGGGAAAATATTTGCAAACAAATCAACGGACAAAGGATTAATCTCCAAAATATATAAACAGTACATGCAGCTCAATATCAAAAAAACAAACAACCCAATCCAAATATGGGCAGAAGACCTAAATAGACATTTCTCCGAAGAAGACATACAGATGGCCAAGAAGCACATGAAAAGCTGCTCAACATCACTAATTATTAGAGAAAAGCAAATCAAAACTACAAAAGCTGCTCAACATCACTAATTATTAGAGAAAAGCAAATCAAAACTACAATGAGAAAAGCAAATCAAAACTACAATCAATTATTAGAGAAAAGCAAATCAAAACTCACACCAGTTAGAATGGGCATCATCAGAAAATCTACAAACAACAAATGCTGGAGAGGGTGTGGAGAAAAGGGAACCCTCTTGCACTGTTGGTGGGAATGTAAATTGATACAGCCACTATGGAGAACAGTATGGAGGTTCGTTAAAAAACTAAAAATAGAATTACCATATGATCCAGCAATCCCACTACTGGGCATATACCCAGAGAAAACCATAATTCAAAAAGACACATGCACCCCAATGTCCATTGCAGCACTATTTACAATAGCCAGGTTACAGAAGCAACCTAAATGCCCATCGACAGATGAATAGATAAAGAAGATGTGGTACATATAAAGAATGGACTATTACTCAGCCACAAGAAGGAACAAAATTGGGTCATTTGTGGAGACGTGGATGGATCTATGGACTGTTGTACAGAGTGAAGTAAGTCAGAAAGAGAAAAATATCGTATATTAACACATATATGTGGAACATAGAAAAATGGTACAGATGAATCGGTTTGCAGGGCAGAAAGTGAGACACAGATGTAGAGAACAAACGTATGGACACCGAGTGGGGAAAGTGGCGGTGGGTGGTGGTGGTGGTGTGATGAATTGGGCAATTGGGATTGACATGTATACACTGATGTGTATAAAATGGATGACTAATATGAATTTGTTGTATAAAAAAATAAATTAAAAAAATAAGTAAAAACATTTGCAAGTGTTAAGGGAACCATCATTTTACAAAACCTAGTCTCTAGATAAGTGCCTTGATTTAGGATCTGATTTGGAACTTGGACTTCTGGGTACTTACTGGGACAACATGGAAGGGCATACAAGGAAGGTTTATTTAAGCCATATCAAGGAAGTGATCTGACTTTGGAGCCTCCTTAGGTAGAGTTAACATTTGTGTGCTAGTTTCTAAGAGGCTTCCCAGCCTTCAGATTGCCCCTGGAGCCTCTGCCTCATCTCTGGCAAGGGCAAGAGCGCTGTTGCCTGAAGGCATACACTGCCTCTAGAGCTAAGGGTACAGAGTGGGAAGGCCACAATACTGACTCTCTCCTTCTTCCTCCTTTCCGCCTTTCAGTGTTATGATGTATCCAGATGGTCCCAGATCTGGTGACTCCGCAGAGGGCTTCCCCGAACAACCGAGGCTCCAGCCACAAATTGGAAATCACACAGCTCATACACTGGGTACTGAAACTGGGAGTATTAAGTGGTCCCTCCTTCTTTACAGCGGCAGAAGATTGAGAGTGGGAAAGGGAAGGAGAGAATTAAAGAGGTCTGGGTAGCACAGAGTTGATGGAAGAACTGGCCTTCTTTCAGTGACATATATTTTGTTCAGTCAACAAAGGTTTATTTGGTCCCTACTATGTGCCTGACACTGTCATAGACACTGGAGAGAAGAGATACCTCAAGGAAAACCAACCAACCAACCAGACTTGGTCCCGTTGCCCTTGTGGAGGGTTCACCCCCTCCCCTTTTTGGCCCCCTTATCAATGGGACACCCCTTTTTTCCAGATTAGGGGAAAAAGGGCCCATTTGGAACAGGATGAGGAGATAAAATCTTATGTGCTGAAGCAAGGTGTGGACTCAATGTTTGACCTAAATCTGAGCTGGGGAAGAGAGTTAGGAAAAGGAGAAAAATGGGAAAGAGCTGGCTCTCTCCAGTCTGGGCTAAGCCGGTCAAGATCATAGAAGTCAGAGCTGGGTGAGGCCTTAGACAAGGTCCAGCACCTCATTTTACAGATGAGGGAACTGAGGGGCGGAGAGGTTACGTGGTGGACCCAAGGTGGAGCCGTAGTGAGGCGGCAGAAGCGGGAATAAAACTGTGGACTTTAAATAATACTATGGTGCCTCCAGGAGGGGTTTAATTTCAAATCCCGGCGCTTCTGCCGCAGCTGAGAGCCAGGCCCGGCCCGCTATGCTCCGTTGCCTTGGGAACTGGCTTCCCCGCCCAGCGGGCGCCCGCTTGGCCCTGAGCTCCTAATAAAGTTGTTGTTGAAGCGCAGTGGTACCATGTGAGCCGTCCCGGGGGCGGAGCCGGGGGTGGGGCGAGCCGGAGGCGGGGGCGGGGCCGAACGGAGGGCGACCTGGCGGGCGGCGGCGAGGAAGGGAGGCGGGCACTGGAGCGGGCGCGGGCGCGGGAGCGGGCGCAGGCGGCCGGCCATGATCGCGTCGTGCTTGTGTTACCTGCTGCTGCCGGCCGCGCGCCTTTTCCGCGCCCTCTCAGGTACCGGCCCTGTGTCCTGACGGGCGGGTGCCAGGCCCGGGCGTGCCTCGGCGGGGCCCCGCGGGGCCTGGGGCGGCGTGCGTCGCGGACGGCCTCACGACCACTTTCCCCCGGCAGTGCCAAGGTGTGGGGAGGCGGCCCTCGGCCCCGCCGTACCTGTCCTGGACTAAACGAGGCCCGGGCCTGGCCGGCGAGCGTCGTAGGCGGGCCCCTCCTCACCCCTGTGACCTGGAGGTGTCGGGCCACAGTTAACGTGAGGCGGCTTGGGGAGGGGCCAGAGCTGCCCTTCTCTGGCCCCGGGGTTGCGGAGAGCTTCCGGTCCCGCTGAGTCACTGCCCTGGGGGTCGGGGAGGGTTGGCCGCTCAGGGCCTAGGCTAATGTCCGAATTCTCTGTGGACAGGGGCCAGTCGGCCCTGGGGGCGGATCTGTGGACTGAAGACCTAGACGTACCTGTTTTTCCTGTGGGTCAACTCCACACTCACCTTTCCCAGCCGCCTCTCAGCGGAGTCTGGTTGAAAAAACGGATGCCCAGAATCCAGAGACACATTGAAACTTCAGCTTTGAAGCAATGTCCCGTGCGTTTAGAGATGTGGTGGGGTGGAGGCAGTGCCCAGCGGGTACTTAGAAAAGAGTTATTGTTTAACTTTGCCGTGATCTGCCTGCGCTCCCCACTCCTGGGCTCTTATGAGACCATCAGTTCCTCTGGGAGATCCCACAGAACCCCCAGACTTTTCTCTGGCATTTTAGGGGGCAGGACAGACCAAGAAGGACTTTTAGAAATAAGATGTCCAACTGTGTGCATTCTGTGCTTTTCCTTTCTGGAACTTTACACAATATGTGTGTGTGTGTGTTTGTAATTTCTGTTCCTGTATATTTCATATAAAACATTTAATGTATGTATGTGTATGTTTGTATCTGCCACTAGAATGCGGGCTCCAGGAGGGCAGGGCCATGTCTGTTTTGCTCACTGTATCTAGTGCTAGCATACTGCCCAGAATGCAGTAGGCACTCAGTTCGGGAATGTCCTGTGTGTACATACTTCTCAGAAATGAGGAACTCCACAGAAGTCATTGTTTTCAGAGAACTAATGCATATTCTTCTAACCATGTTGCTGTCATTTCTGGAGCTCTGCCAGTGTCCATAATGGCAGCCGTAGTGACATATACTAGTCCAGAAGTTTCTAGACCAGTAGTCAGAGTTTTAGGTATGTCAGAGGAAGGGCCACCTCCCCCCACCCACTTGCACACACCTATTAAAGTAGTCCCATTTGTATTTGTGCATTTGGTTTCTACAGATTTTCTTTTAATAAAAGAATTCTGCTGCTGAAAAACAAACCACCACCACCAACCAAAACCTGCTGAGTTTGAAAACTAATAACCTCACACATATAAATCAAAGAACTTCTGCCATGCGATACACATAGAGGATGTTTCAAAGGGCAGGGAATTAATAAGTTCCTGAGACTAAGGCCAGCAACCCAGCCCATGGGTTTAGAGCAGGGTTTCCCAATCTCAGTACTGTTGACGTCTGGGCCTGGGTAGTTCGTTGTGGAGGTGTCTCTTGCACTGTAGGATATTCCGCAGTATCTTCATCCTATAACCACTAGATGCCAGTGTAGCATCCCCACAGTTGTGATGACCACTGTCTCCAGACAATGCAGAAATGTTCCCTGAGGGCAAAATCACCCCTGGTTGAAAAACCACGGGTTTGAGGGACGTAAATCCACATAGACCCTAAATAAGATAGTGTCTTTCAACGTTTGAACCATTTTGAAGTTTTTCTTGCCTTTTAAAAAAAAGAGCTGATAAAATAAATCTCTGGTGATTGAGGGTCATCATCATACATGTCACTTGTCCTATGCTAAAAATAAGTGACTTAGTGTGTGTTGGTGGGCGGAGGTTTTGTTTGCACCAAAATACTGTGCTTGGATTTTGGGGGCTCCAGTTTTATAGTTTTTCCCACCTGCTTTTTGCCTGTTGGCTGTCACGGTGGCTGCCGTAGCAGAGAGGCGGCAGCTGTCTCTTGCTGTCAGTTGTTGGCACCTTCCCATTTACAGCCGCTAGAGTACTATGGAATGGGAAAGATGATAATGAAGTCTGTGAAGATTTATGAGTAGAATAAATAGATTTGAGAAGAGGACCCAGGGCCTTTGCTAAGAGAGAGATTGTACAGATTTTGAGACACGCTTTTTGTCTACTTTAGGCCTTTTTCTTTTAGAATGCATTCATAGATTAGTGGATTTATAGAACTAGAAAAGCTCTTGGGGATTATCTAGTTCAAACTTCCCTTGTCCTCATTTTACAGTCAAGAGTGAGTCCATCTCACTAGGGCCATTGTCCAAGGTCACATAGCTTTGTTAATTTCAGTGCTAGGCCATAACCCACAGTTCTGACTCATGGTCAAGTGCTGGTTCCAGTGTAATGCGGCTCTTAGAACCAGAGAGTTGACGTTAATAGGAATCTTAACCTCCAGATAAAAGGAGTGTGGTTGTATGTGACCATCTCTGTCCTAGATTATGCGGGATAGCCATTCTTTCATTCACACATGAATATTTATCAGATCCCTACTATATGAATTAGTTGATACTTGTAGAGCATTTAGAACAGTGCCTGGCACATAGTAAGCACTTTGCTCTGATGATGAGGATGTTCCAGGCACTAAAATGGGCAGGCTCAGTGGTGGTACAGTGATGAGCAAGGTGGACATGATTCTTGCTTGTATGAGACTTACTAGAAGTTGGGAGAAGAGCATGGGTTGGGTGATGCTGTCATCTTATAACATGGTATCTTGGCTTTCTTCTTAGATGCTTTCTTCACATGTCGAAAAAATGCCTTCCTGGCGAAGAGCTCGTCCCCCCAGGTAGACGGCGACTTTGCCATGGCCCCTCGGGGCCCCGACCAGGAGGAGTGTGAGGGCCTGCTGGAGCAGTGGCAAGAAGAAGGGTCAAGCCAGGCACTCTCAACTGTGAGCGAGGGTCTGCTTGTAGATAAGGGAGTAGCCGAGAGCAGCCTGGCGCACCTGATGGATAATCCTGGAGAACAGGATGCTGCTTCAGAAGACAAGTGGTCCAGCAGGCAGCTGAGTGACCTGTGGGCAGCAGAGAACCTGGAGGAGTCTTTCCCTGAGGTGCTAGGAGAGGAGCCACTGCCAGAGGTCGAGGGCCCAATGTGGGCAGAAGTCCCGGTGCAGACTGGCCCCCAGTATGCAGACTGTGCTGTCCTCCCAGTGGGTGCCCTGGCTGCAGAGCAGTGGGAGGAGGACCCCGCAGTTGTGGCCTGGAGCATAGCACCGGAGCCTGTGCCCCAGGAAGAGGCTCCCATCTGGTCCTTTGAGGGCCTGGGGCAGTTGCAGCCTCCCCCAGTGGAAATCCCATATCATGGTGAGTCTGACAACCGGCTGGGTGAGCCGGGGCAGCAGGTTGTCTCGGATGTGCACACAGTCACTGCTAAAGTTCTCTTGTGTGGAGCTCTGCTGCTGCATTCTGTTTTTCTGAGACTCCTGCAGTGGAAGATCCAGAGGGGCCTTAGAGAGCATTTCATCCAGCCCCGTGGCCTTTCAGATGAAGTGATCACGGCACAGAGAGGTAGCAGGACATGCCTAAAGTCACATAGCTAGGTAGTGGCAGAACTGAAAGCAGACCATAGCTCTGATTCTCTACATTATTGGTTCTCTGGAGGTGACCTGGGGTAGCAGTGGAGAGTGCTTAGGGCTCCACTCTCTGCCTCGACCAGGATGACTCCATTTTTATCTGTGTTATATGTCAGGCTTCCATTAGACTTTGTAGAGCGAGTGCTGTGGCTCACATAGGTTTGAACTCCACTCTGCAGCTCCCTGCTCGAGGGCACATGGGAGACACATTATGGTTTCTGGCTCTGTAGGCATTTTCAGGTTTAGAGGTCAGAAAACACCCAAGGCTGAGATTACTCTAGAAATGTCTTTAATCTCAGATGACTGTTAAGCACATTCATCTGAGTGATTCCCCAGAGACCCATGGATTTATCAGAAGTGAGAAATTGTTGGCCATATTTAGTGAACTTGTACTAGGTGCCAGGTACTATGCTAGGTACTAGGGATACAGTGGTGAACAGGCCAAGATTATCTTAGGCTTTGTGGAGTTTATTGTCTCGTCTGAGAATGTCCTTAGAGTGTTGTTCAAATCACCACAGAAAGGGATGAATGACAGGGAAAATGAAAAAAGGAACTCGTCGCAGTATCATGGAGTCAGGAGTGGAGATGGTGGGCCCTGTGAATAACATGGACTTACCATGGACCTCTTCTTCCCGACACCTTTGCAGAAATCTTGTGGCGAGAATGGGAGGATTTCTCCACTCAGCCAGATGCTCAGGGCCTGGAGGCGGGGGATGGCCCTCAGTTCCAGTTCACTCTGATGTCCTATAACATCCTGGCTCAGGACCTGATGCAGCAGAGCTCAGAGCTCTATCTGCATTGCCATCCAGACATCCTCAGTTGGAACTACCGCTTTGCGAATCTCATGCAGGAATTCCAGCACTGGGACCCCGATGTGAGTGAAGATGGGGAGATGTGCCATCCTGCATTTGCCCTGGACCCTGGCTGTCCCGATGCTCTTAGAAAATGAATTGAACCCCACAGCTGTTCATATGATTGGCCTCCTGCCTAGGACTGGTGCTTGCCTGCCTGGTGTAATGAGTTTGGGGCAGATGCTAAGAAGACTGTCCGTGGGTGCACACTTTCTAGCACCTTTGTGCAGGCAGGGAGACGTGAGGGATTCAAGGAGCAGGAAGATCCAGCGCATGTATCTGATCTCAGCTTAACTCTGGGCCTGTTGTTGCTGGTAGTGGCTATCAGGGAAGAGTCAGCACCAGGGGAAGTTTCAGTGTGACCCAGCCTGAGACCCACAGCAGCTTCCCATGTGGCTTCAGTGCCTGCTCCTGGGGTGGGAGTCGTACTCCAGGGCCCTCCATTACTCTGGAGTGATTGGATTCCTTGTCATTTCCCAGATCTTGTGTCTCCAGGAAGTCCAGGAAGACCATTACTGGCAGCAGTTGGAGCCCTCTCTGAGAATGATGGGTAATGCCGCTCCCTGGCACGTTTGCCAGTCTTTCTTCCTGCAGCCCTGTCTGCTCTCTCCTGAATGCACTGTATCTTTCTTTCATCTCAGTAAACCCTCAGTCTCATCTGTGAGCTAGCTTCTTTGTGTGGGTGAGGAGAGTCCTGAAGTTTTAAAGCAATTCTGACATATATTTCCATTTAATCCTTGAAGTAACCAACCCTGTGAGGCTGAATATCATTATCCCCATTTTACAGTGCGGAAACTGAGGTTCAGAAAATCTGTGTGACTAGCTCAAGGTCACAAAGCTATAAATATGAAGCTCATAGGTTGTGGAGCCTGGACTCCAGCTTGTCTGACCCTAGAGTCCATGCTTTTCCTGTCAGGTTATTGCTTCATACCCTTCTGTCCCTTCTTCCCCTTCTAGCCACTCAGTCATGTGGTTACAACTGTAAGGGAGCCTCTGCAGAACCAAGGAATTGGCAAGGGCAAGGACTCCCCTTATTGAACTGCAGGAGCAGTGCATTAGGCACCCATGCCTGGGCTACTGCCACTGGGTAGAGGGACCCTAACCCATCTTCAAGGACTCTGACCCATCTCCTTGGTGGGGTGTTCCTTGCAGGCTTTACCTGTTTCTACAAGAGGAGGACCGGGTGTAAGACAGATGGCTGTGCTGTCTGCTACAAGCCCACGCGATTCCGTCTGCTCTGCGCCAGCCCTGTGGAGTACTTTCGGCCTGGCTTGGAGCTCCTCAATCGGGACAATGTGGGCTTAGTGTTGCTGCTGCAGCCACTAGTCCCAGAAGGCCTGGGGCAAGTCTCAGTGGCCCCCTTATGTGTGGCAAATACTCACGTCCTGTACAACCCACGTCGGGGCGATGTCAAGCTAGCCCAGATGGCCATTTTCTTGGCTGAAGTGGACAAGGTGGCCAGGTTGTCAGATGGCAGCCACTGCCCCATCATCTTGTGTGGGGACCTGAATTCTGTCCCTGATTCACCTCTTTACAACTTCATCAGGGATGGAGAACTCCAGTACCATGGGATGCCGGCCTGGAAGGTGAAATGGGAGAGGCCGCTGTGGGGTTGGCTTAGGGAGAGATTTTGGTGTTGGCATCTGGTGTTGCTTCTGTGGCAGGGACCTCAGTTACACCTGTTCTGGCTTCCTCTGGCTTTTTCTTGTTCTATTGATATCTGGTACCCAAGCCTGGAAGTTAGGAGCTCGTGAGTGCCTTTGGTATATTGGAATCCTTTCAGTTTTTATCATTATGTTTAATTTACAAGTACATAAGTATATATGTAAGTGCATGTAAGTACACAAGTGCATCCCTTTAAGGATTCAGACATTTTAAAATAAGACCAAAGCCCCTTTTATTATCTACATTTCCCACGTCTCCACTTAGAGTCAAGTAATAACTGTTCAATGTTTGGTGGTGTTCCTCCAGGTCATTTTCTATGCATTTGCAGTAGTATCTAAGCTGTTGTGATGATGTAATTATAATCTACATTTATTAAGCACTTACTGTGTGCCAGGTGCTATTTTAAGCACTTTACATGTGTTAACTCATTAATTTTCACAATTTCTATCATTCCTTCCATTTTATAAATGAAAAAGCTAAGGTGTAGAGAAGTTAGGCAATTTGCTTACTCTAGTTTTTGCAGGTAGTGAGTGGTGGAGCCAGGATTTGTAACCAGGTAGTCTGGCCCCAGAGCTCTTGCCCTCCAATACTATGCTGTGATTGCTTCTAACAGCTGGTATATAATGTACTGTGTGTGTTTATAAATGGGATATATTATGTATATTTCATTTTGTAGCTTGTTTTTTTTCACTCAACAATGTACATATGTGTCTGTCTCATTCCTTTTAACTGCTGAATGTTTATAACCTAGGTATCTTATAGTTTTATTGTAGTTTATTTAGCCCTACTGAGGAGCATTCAGCTTGTGCTGATTTCTTTACATGTCACTTAATCTCCTTGTTCCTCTCTTTTGCCCCTGCTGATCCAATTTGTTGCTTAACTTTTGGCAAGGCACAGGAGAGAAAAGACATAAAATGACTGAATTATTGTTGAGCACTTTGGGCTTTTATTTTAATGAGGTTACTCAAGTGCCAGCGATGTCCTGGTTGCTACATGCGCAGAGAAAGGCATTATCCTGCCAGGAAGCTGCTGTTATCAAGGGGCTCAGGGAATGGGAAGAAGAATTTACTAAGTGCCTACCACGTGACAGCTGCCGTTAAGCATAGTGATTAAGAGCACCATCTTGAAGCCAGATAGTCCTGCGTTCAGATGCCTGCTCTGCCACCTTGGGCAAGTTACTTCACTTCCGTAAGCCCCATTTGCCTCGTCATACACTGGGGATATAATGGGACCTACTTCAGAGGGTTTTCTTTGGTGGATTACATAAAATAATGCACACAGTGTTTTCCAGTTTCTGCTTCAAAGGAAGCAGTCAGTAACTGGTAGTAGTTATGGTTACCAGGATTCTTAATTGTATGTGGTATTATTATCCCATTCAATAGTAGAGCATGTTGAACCCAAGAGAGTTAACTAACTTGCCCAAAGTCACACAGTTAGTAAATGGCCATTAAATTGAAGGTGTGTTTTACTTCTGATGGCATTCTGAAAATGTGTGTCCTCGAGGGGCAGAGAGATTGTGTCTGTCACTGCTCTCTCCCCAGCACTTAGCTAGTGTTTTGCACATAGTTGGCATTCAAATATTTGTTGTTGTTAAATGAAATAAAGGGGGTTTTGCTACACACGTTGGAGATACGCAGATGACTGATGTTGCCGAATGTTTCCCCTACTACGTTCTGTCCGTTCCCAGGCTGCTCATTGGCTTTGACCGAGGATGGTGACGTAGATACGGTAAAGTGCTTTGGTGAATTTCCCATTTGGTTTGACCCCGTGGTTTCCCACTAATAGGCTTAAGATGCTAGACTTTGATCCAGAAGATCCAAAGATCAGGATAAACCTTTTCCCACTGCAAATTAAAGCCCCTGAAAGTTGACATTCCCTGGGCAGAGTAGTGTAGATTTTTCTGAGCTGAAATTTAGGGGACCATATGTTCATATAGTTCTGTTCTCTTTGACTCACATACCTCACTCTCTTAACCCCTTATTCCTGTCTCATAGATATTTCAGTGTTTCTAGTAAAAAAAATAAAATAATGGTTTTAAATAGCTTCTTATTTTTAACTTTCCCCTGAGACTTATGTGTTTTGCTTGTGTTACGTACCTAGTATGTGACTGTGTGTGTGTGTGTGTGTGTGTGTGTGTGTATGTTTGTCTGCATGTCCCAAAACATGGGCTATTTCCTTTTTCCATCTCAGATTCCTTATTCCCATCTGCTCTTTCCTTGTAGGTATCTGGACAGGAAGACTTCTCCCATCAGCTTTATCAGAGGAAGCTGCAGGCCCCACTATGGCCCAGCTCCCTGGGCATCACTGATTGCTGTCAGTATGTCACCTCCTGTCACCCCAAGAGATCAGGTGAGCACATGCCACATTCTTGGTTGGTTGTCCCTCCATGCCCATTTTGGGAGAAAGCTGGCACCTCAGTGACAAGAGAAAGTGTAATTCCCTCAATTCTCTTAGCACGTTCCTTTGTTTTTTTCATTGTCCTCCTCATGGTCACCCAGTGAAATGGACAACTTTAAATCATAGCCATTGGAAAATCTCCTTGTCTTCAGAGCCAGACTTCTTCTGTGTCCCTACTTGTAAGCTTCTTGGTATTAAGGAAGTCTCAGCATGTGGCTCCTCTTCCTGTCTTTCACTGTATGGCTTTTCCTGGTTTACAGAGAAACGTAAGTATAGCCGAGACTTCCTGCTACGTTTCCGCTTCTGCAGCATCGCCTGTCAGCGACCTGTAGGACTGGTTCTTATGGAAGGAGTGACAGATACTAAGCCAGGTAATGGGAACTAAGCTTGTTCCCTAACTTGTTCCAACTAAGCTTGGTCCTCTTTCCTCTGCACCTCTGATATTTGTCAGTTATGTGGTTTCTTAGTCTTTTCTAGGTATAATTCTTAGAGATCAGCTTCTGGTAATAAGTATGCTTAGGAGGAAGGTCAATGGAGTTCACCAGCCATGTGCAATGTGTTCAGAACATGGACCAGGAATCAAGAGACCTGGGTTCTAACTAGCTCTGAGACCTTGAGTAAGCCACAAGCTTTTTAGTATTAAGTTTCTAATAACTAGCATGTATACAGCATGTTTAAGAGCGAAAATACACTTGATGGCTTTGAAAATCATAAGGTGACAGTACTCCTGGGTGTGATAACAAGTTACTCCTACTGAGAACTTCCAGATTGTAAGTAGCAGAGTATGCTTGATGTTCTCCCCTTCTTGTCTCTGAAAACACTCCAAAGCAACAAGGAGAATGAAAAAGAGAAATGCAAACTCCATCTTTGAGAAAGCTAGGAGACCTGAAGATATTTGAAATCATGAACCACAGCACAGGTGGAATGGTTGCAAGAAGCACTGGAGGTCATGCAGGGGTGCTGGAGCAGGTATGGAGAGACTGGTCTGTGGGGCCATATGGATCTCCAAAAGAACCAGCAGTGTGCCTTTCTCCAAGGTGAGGAGCATACCCCGAGGCACGAAGTCAAAATCCCTTGTTTCATCAACAAGAATAAGATGCACAGGTTGTGAAAGGATATTGTCTGAACCTCTTTTGGTCCAAAGAGGCAGTAGAGGAAAGACTGATCAAGGAATCAAGCCAAATTTGCACGAAGCAGTCTGTTTAAGTGGTGGGGGGAGGTGTAACACTTAAACTGCATATTTCTTTTGGCTAGGGGGAAGTAAAGATGAACAGGACTCACACACAACCCTGCGTCATAAGGAAAGATGCCTGTTACTTGGAATGCGTACCCAGGTCTTCGCTTGTATAAGCTTTGTACCAATAGCTTGTACATAAAAACCTCAACTAATTCCAAGCTGGGCTGCCCAAAAGGAGCCAGCGTGAGATCTGTACTAAAATACTATAAGAAAAAGAGGTGGAAGAGCAGGAAAAGTAAAAGGCAGATAAAGAATACTTCGAAGATAAAAATTGTTGCCATGGAGCATATAAACATTATGATTATTTTCCCATGAATAAAAAAAATTAAGCAATTGTCTTTATAACATAAGAGTGCAAAAATAAAATAATTGCTTTTATAAAATAAGTTCAAGCACATGGCAAGACATCAGTGAATGAAATGTAAACTGCAGAGCTCAGGAAAAAAGTGGAATAAAAAATTTAAGAATCACATAATGAATACAAAATTAGAAGCAGTCCAAGAGAGAATAGGCACTGCTGAAAACAAGGCAAGAGGCAGAGGCCAGGAGGGATAAAAAGCACTAGAAAGAAAATAACAGTAGTGGAAGTTAAAGAGATTCAACATACACATAGTTCGAGTTCACAAAGAAGAAATCCAGTATAATAGCACAAAGGGAATATTTAAAGGTATGGTTCAGGGAAGATTTTCCCAAAATCAAGAGATCTGACTCCACATTGAGAAGGATATACCATGTCTCAGTAAAAAATGACATAGGAGAGTCAACAGTAAGACATCTTAGTGAAGTTAACAGAAGTCAAAGATAAAAGAATCGTTTGGGCAGAACCAAAAAAATTGGGCTATTTTTAAAGGTAAAAATAATCAGGTAGGCTTCAGATTTCTTAACATTAACGTTCGACTCTGGAACACAGGAGAGCAAGGTTTCAAAGAAAGACGGTATGGTCAAAAATTTTATACTCAACCCAAAGCCTTTCATGAAGAAACTGCTAGACAACCAAGAAACTTAAGACAACCAAGCAATGACTGAAAAAACTATAGTAAAAGGACTGGTGGTAAGCAATGAATTCATTTTTTTCTTGAAGGAATTTAACTTGAATTGGCATTTTGCAAAGAGCAGTGAACATTTCAATGGCTT
This sequence comes from Lagenorhynchus albirostris, assembly GCF_949774975.1. Classification (NCBI taxonomy): domain Eukaryota; kingdom Metazoa; phylum Chordata; class Mammalia; order Artiodactyla; family Delphinidae; genus Lagenorhynchus; species Lagenorhynchus albirostris. The sequence continues at coordinate 26,031,247 of NC_083095.1, forward strand.
GGTTTTTTTTTGTTGTTTTTTTTTAATTGCAAAGCTAGTGTATTATTACAACTGTGGTGATAGCAATAATAATAGTGGTGGCCACCATGCATAGAGCGACTGGCGTGTGCTAGGAACTGGGATAAGTGCTTGGATCACTTGGGCTCAGGCAGGGAAGCAGTAGCTCAATGTTTTAAGAATACAAAATCCTGGGCTTCCCTGGTGGCACAGTGGTTGAGAGTCCGCCTGCTGATGCAGGGGACATGGGTTCGTGCCCTGGTCTGGGAAGATCTCACATGCTGCGGAGCGGCTGGGCCCGTGAGCCATGGCCGCTGAGCCTGCACGTCCCGCAACAGGAGAGGCCACAACAGTGACAGGCCCACGTACCGCCAAAAAAAAAAAAAGAATACAAAATCCTAAAGTTAAACAGTAGTAGGATCCCACATAGGTAATTCCATGTTAAGAATAGGTTATTTAAAAAAAATCAGTACTGTACTTGAAACATAAAATAAGCATTTCAATTTAATAACAAAATAAGAACCTTTAAAATACACTGACAATCACTTTGTAAGTAGAATCATTATATGGGGGAAAATATCCAGTTCACTAACAGTACCCAATAATAGCAGTATTTTCAAAATTGAGATTAAATTTGGGTAAACACACCCATCCTCCACATACTGTGAACGTACCCTTCCGTTTGTTTAGTATCCCCACCCAGGGCCGAATAGGGTCCTGATGAATCTCTTTTAAGGACTCCAAATCTAAAAACCTACCACCAGTTTTAGACCATGAGTAGAAAGACTTCAGATGCAGTACAAGGAGATCATAGTGTGTGATCTTTTTTTCTAGAGGATTTGTTTAGATGTGCTAACAAATAATATTTCCAGTCCAATACCAGAGTCATCCAACTCAACTGTAGACATTCAAACTTGCCAAGTTGACTGTGACACTGACTTTAATGGGAAGCATCTGAATTGCCAAAGTAGCTACAGTGCTGGGGAGTGATGGTCTAACTTTCCAACAAGTTGACGTTGCATTGTGCTGGAGTGTTCTACATCACACAAGTTGTATAATAAAAAAAAATTGTGATTCTCACTCTCCCCAACTCCCTTTGTGAAGGAATAATTCATAAGATGGGAATCTAAATTTTAAGTCCCCCTCTTGTAAATATTTTTAATTATTAGTGGTTTATTCTTTCCAGTATGGTTCTTAAAGACACTGAAAGGGGTTACTCTGTTTTCTTTTTCATGAGCACTTGCACATTTCCATTTATCTCCAGAGCTTCAGGTCTTTTAACATGTAAAAATAAACCATGTGCCCAATTAAGTGCATTCTAGGAAAAAACAGTTGCTAATAAATGACTTCCATAAACTATTATTAACAAACTGACCAGATGGCCACAGAGGAAAGGCTGTCTGATCAGTTTTTGAACCAGGAAAGTTCTGAATCCAGCTCCTCCACTGGCCCATCCCTGCACAACTTATTATCCTCTTCCCAAGTACACTTGCAGAAGAACTTACTTGCTTGGCTGCTGCCAGTGCTGAATGGTCCAGGAAGATGTTGCAGCTCAGGTAGAGGCAGTTGTGGCCCATGTGCTCATGTGGCCTGGTGGGACAGGCAGAGGCCTTGAGTCCCATGTAACTGCTGGAGCAGTGCCGTTTGTACATAGTGCTGCATGGGTAGAACCTGGTGTTGAGAGAAGCAGTTTTCTTTCTTTCTTTTTTGTTTTTCTTTTCATGTACTAAAAAAAGACTTGATTTTTTTTTTATCCTCACACTAATATGAAAATTTGCCAAGTGTAAATGTCTAGTTTGGAAATCAGTCCATTGTCTTGCAGGTTCCAGCATTGCTAATGAGAAGTCTGCTGCCATTTTGATTCTTGATCCTTTCTTTGTATATCACGTATGTTGCCTCTCTGAGACTTTCTGGTTCTTATCTCTAATCCCTTGATTTCTGAAATCTCATGATGGTTTACCCTACTCAGGGTGTTGGTTTCATTCATTATTTTGTATACTCCACGGCCCTTTCAAATGGAAACTAATTTATTTCGAATCACATAATTTTGCTGGTAATATTTCTTCAATAATTTCCTATCTTCTGCTTTCTCTTTTTGGAATTACTGTTAATTGGATATTAGAATCTACCATCTGTGAGATGCTCTCAGCTTGTTCATTCCTTCTAGTGATTTTAAATTTCTGCCATTTTATATATATATATATATTTATTTTTGGCTGTGTTGGGTCTTCCTTTCTGTGCGAGGGCTTTCTCTAGTTGCGGCGAGCGGGGGCCACTCTTCATCGCGGTGCGCGGGCCTCTCACTGTTGCGGCCTCTCGTTGCAGAGCACAAGCTCCAGACGCGCAGGCTCAGTAGTGTGGCTCAGGGGCCTAGTTGCTCCGTGGCATGTGGGACCTTCCCAGACCAGGGCTCGAACCCGTGTCCCCTGCATTGGCAGGCAGATTCTCAACCACTGTGCCACCAGGGAAGCCCTGCCATTATATTTTTAATTTCCAAATCTCCTTTTAAAAGTTCCTTCTTTTTTTATACCATTGTTTTTTTTTTTTTTTTTTTTTTTTAATGAATGCAATATTGCCTTTCTACTACTGAGGATGATAATTTTTAATATTCCATCTGTTCCTTCCAAGGTTCTTTTTTTTTTTTTTCCCCCAAGGTTCTTTTAATTAAGAGTTAGTTTCTTCCTACCCCACTGTTTGTTCCCAAAGATTCCATCAGGTGTCCATTCACATTTAGGAATGAGACATGAGAACGTAATGGCTCTGTGTAAGGGATGGTTCTAACTGACTGGTGAGTTCATTGTGCCAGTTTTGATTTTCACCTCCCACCTCTTTTCTGGAGTAATGGTACCTCTGATTCCTGACCTCTTACATGATTCAGAAGCCTAAATTAGCTTGCCTCTTGCTGAAGAGAAAACCATTTTCAATATCCTGCTGGTCACTGTGATTTTTCTGATTCAAAATGAAGATATTAGTGTTAGGAACATTTATGTTCCAAATAACATCACATCAGTCATCACAAAGTGAAACTGCAGTATTTAACAGGAATAATAGTCAGAAAATAACTAATGGTTGAAGATTTTAAGTCATCTTTCTCAGTTCACAATAGTTAAAGTAGATAAAAAATAACTGAGAATATAGAAGACTTAAATAACATGTTGTATGGTAAATCTGATGGATACATATCAAACTCTGAGCACTGAAAGCAGAGCAAAGACATCTTTTAAAATATCCACAGGAAATTCCTGAGAATTGGCCATATATTAGACTACCACAAAAAAAATCAGTAAATTTCAAACAGTAGAAATAGTATAGCCAACTTTCCGTGATCACACATGCATTAAATATAGAAGTTAAAAGAATGCTATCATCTGGACCTTTAAAAAATTTCAAACAACTTTTGGGTCAAAGATGAAATTTAAACAAACTGCAGAGTGTGTAGAAAATAACAATAATGAAAATACCATATATTTGTGGTATATAGCTAAAATAGCGTTCAGTGAAAAATTCATAGAATTATATAGAATATCTTGAATCAGAGAATTATATTGGTAAGAAAAAAATTAAAGTAAGTAAATTAAGTATCCCCCAAGTTAGAAAAGAGAACAAGCTGAAAGAAAGCAGAAGATGAAAATGAAAATAATTTAGAGAACAGAAAAACAGTAGGACTAATAAGCTCTAAAAATCGGTTTTTTGGGTGAAAAACAGCTGTCAGATTAGCTAACCTATTTAAGGGGGCAGGGGAGGAGCAAGTAAAAGTATTCAGATGCAGAAGAATTTAGAGGATTATAAGGGGGTTCTTTTCTCAACTGAGTGCAAAAGAAATTGGAAACTTAGATGGCCTATGTTAATTTTAGAAAATGTAATTTACTAAAACTGATTGTGAAAGAGAGACATAACATAAATAGATTACCACAGGGTGAAAAAATAGTGAAAGTTCTCAGAGATACAGTCCCACAAAAACACCATGTTCATGTTGATAGGAGAACATCATCAAACCTTTAAAGAACTTGTAATTCCATTACTGTTTAAATTGTTAAAGAGCACAGCAGAAGGGGGCCAAGTTATTTTTACAAAAGAAGTATTTGACACCAACACCTGACAACAGTTACACAGGAAAAGAAAACTACAGACCTTAATATTCTCCACTTATGAATATTGATGCAAAAAATGTACATAGAAGATCAGGAAACAGAATCTAACATCACATTTCAAGAGCAATATACTATGCCCAAATAGAGTATATCAGAAATATGAAGGTAGTTCAGTATTGGGAAATCTATTAATGTATTTATCATGCTAATAAATATATGAAATCTATTAAAAAATAGAAATGCATGTCATCCTGTAGATGTCAGAGACGTTTGTCAAAATTCAACATCTATTCCGGATTCTTTTAAAAAGAACCTTCTTAAGGAAAAAATAGATAATTCCTTATACCCTTAAAATACATTTATCTTGGTCAGTCAGCGCTTTGGTGCACCATGGAGGAAGGGGCGTGGAGCCACCAGATGCCTGAAAAAGAAAAAAAAACAAAAGTATTCATCTCAATCCAAAAATGAGCATCTTGCTTAAAGAAGACAGTCTAGTAGCATTCCTGTCAAAGTGGGGAACAAGATAGGGATGACTACTGTCATTCAACTGTGAGAGACACCAGCCACAGAATTAGAAATAGAACATAGAAATATAGACAAGAAAATAGAAGTAAACAATGGAAAGGAGAGGGTAAACTGTTACTTGCTGTTAATATGGTTATATAACTGGTTATCCAAGAGAATCACCTAACAACTATTATTAGCATTAATTCTGGAAAGTATCTGGGCAGAATATTAATATACAGAAATCAATAGTATTCATATAATAAAATAATGATATATTTGTTATAAGATGTAATTTTAAGAAGACCCTATTTATAATAGCAACAAAAAGAAAACAATTTAACAGGGAAAATGTAGGAATATTTCATTTCATATAAATTAACAAATTTATTGGCATGAAGTTGTCCGTAACATTCTCTTACCTTTTTTTAAAAATAACTTTATTGAGGTGGAATTCACATACCATAAAATTCACCCATTTAAAGTGTGCAAATCAGTGGCTTTTAGTATATTCAGAGTTGTGGAACCATCATCACAATATAATTTTACAACATTTTCATCACCCCCAAAAGGAATCCCATATTCATTAGCAGTTATTTTCCCTTTACCCCTCCCCTTGTAAAAAATCAACAGTGGACCTATGGGTTTCTGGACTCTCAGTTCTACTCCATTCATCTATATGCCTAGCCTTATGCCGGTACCACTCTGCCTTGATTATTTTAGCTTTGTATAAGTTTGAAATAGAGAAGTGTAAATCTTGTAACTTCATTGTTTTTCAAGATTATTTTGGCTATTCTGGGTCTCTTATACATTTCTATGTGGATTTTAGGATCACCACGTCAATTTGTGCAAAAAAGTTAGTTGGGATTTTGGTAGGGATTTACAGATCTGTAGATCAGTTTGGGAAGTGTTGCCATTTTAACAGTATTATCTTACGATCAGTGAACATGGAAGTTTTCCCATTTATTTAGATCTTTAATTTCTTTCCATGTTTTATAGCTTTCAGTGTGTCTTATACTTCTTTTGTAAAATTTATTTGTAACTACTTAAAATTCCTTTTGTTACTTTTATAAATGGAAATATTTTCTGAATTTCATTTTTGGATTGTTCATTGCTAGTGTATAGAGATGCAATTTTTGTATATCAGTCTTGTATCTTGCAATCTTTCAAACTCAATTTTTTTAAAATGAATAAATTTATTTATTTTTGGCTGCGTTGGGTCTCCATTGCTGCACGTGGGCTTTCTCTAGTTGCGATGAGCAGGGATTACTCTTCGTTGTGGTGCACAGGCTTTTCATTGCGGTGGCTTCTCTTGTGTGGAGCAGGGGCTCTAGGCGCACGGGCTTCAGTAGTTGTGGCTCGTGGGCTCAGTACTTGTGGCACGTGGGCTCAGTAGTTGTGGCACGTGGGCTCCATAGTTGCAGCTCTCGGGCTGTGGAGCGCAGGCTCAGTAGTTGTGGCACATGGGCTTAGTTGCTTCGCAGCATGTGGGATCTTCCCCGACCAGGGCTCGAACCCATGTCCCCTGCATTGGCAGGCAGATTCTTAACCACTGCACCACCAGGGAAGTCCCTCAAACTCATTTATTAGTTCTAATAGTTTTTTAGTGCATTTCTTAGGATTTTCTATATATAAGATCATGTCACCTTGCAAATAGAAATAGTATTACTTTTTTCCATTCCAATTTGGATGCATTTTATTTCTTCCATAATTGTCCTGGCTAGAACTCTCATTACAGTGTTGAGTGGTGACAGCGAATATTCTTGTCTTATTCCTGATCTTAGGGGTAAAGTTTTCAGTCTTTCAGCATTGAGTATGATGTTAGCCATGAGGTTTTTTTGTTTGCTTTTTATTTGTTTGTGTTTTGTGGATTCCCTTCACCAGATTGAGGAAGTTCTCTTTTATTCCTAGTTTTTTAAGTGTTGTGGGTTTGTTTTTTGGTCATAAAGGAGTGGATTTTGTCAGATATTTTTTCTGTGACTATTCAGATAATCACGTGGTTTTTGTTCTTCAGTATTCTGTTAATATGATGTATTATATTAATTGATTTTCAGATGTTAAACCAACCTTACATTTTTAGGATAATCGTATTTGGTCATAGTATATAGTCATTTTTCTATTTTGCTGGATTTAGTTTGCCAGTATATTGTTCTGAGACTCGTTTTCCAACATGGGAGAGGAGGAGTTTCCCCCAACGCCAACAAATAATTCAACTCAATTCTGACACTGTCTCCCCAGCGATAGCATCAGATTCCACAGCTTAAGGGCTCAGTTCTACAAGACCCACCCCTCCAACACTTCAGGTGCCTGTCAAAAGACCAGGTTGTTCCCTGTGCTTCTTCTGACCGACTGGCTATAAATCAGAGGTTCCCACTATCCCCTCCTTCCTTGGGTTAGATTAATTTGCTAGAGTGGTTCACAGAACTTAGAGAAACATTTCACTTGCTAGATCATCGGTTTATTATAAAAGGATATAACTCAGGAACAGCTGTACAGAAGAGATGCATAGGGCAAGGTATGTAGGAAGGGATGTGGAGCTTCCACGCCCTCTCTGGGTGCACCATTCTCCCTCGAATCTCCATAAGTTCACCAACCTGGAAGCTTTCCAAACCCTGTCCTTTTTGGGTTTTATGAAGGCTTCATTACATGGGCATGATTTATTAAATCCTTAGTCATTGGTGATTGATTCCACCTCCAACCTCTCTCCGCTCCCTAGAGGTCATAGGGTGGGACTGAAAGTTCCTCTGATCACATGGTTGGTTCCATTGGCAACCAGCCCCCAACCTTAGGTATTTTCCAAAATTGCCTCATGAACATAACAAAAGGCACCTTGCTCACTCTCAACACTGAGGAAATTCTAAGGGTTTGGGGAGCTTTGAACCAGCAACTGTGGACTAAGACTGTATATGAAGACTGACTATATATGAGAAATATATATTTGGTCATCTGAATGACCAAATATACATTTCTTATAAATCACAGAACTGTAATTGTTGAGGCATTTTGCATCTACATTCATAGGCGATATTAGTCTATAGTTTTCATTCTTTGTGATGTTTTTGTCTAGTTTTGATATCAGAATAATACCTCATAGCATGAGTTGGGAAGTATTCCCTCTTTTATATTTTGGAAGTATTTGTGAAGGATTCATATTACTTTTTTAATGCTTAGCAGAATTCACTAGTAAAGCTATCTGAGCCTGGACTTTTTGTGAGAATTTTTAAATTGCTAATTCAGTCTCTTTAATTGTTATAGAACTATTCAGATTTTCTTCTTTTTCTTGAGTCAGTTTGTGTAGTTTTTGTCTTTTTAGGAATTTGTCCATTTTACCTAAGTCATCTAATTTGTTGGTATACAATTGTTTATTGTATCCCTATAATTTTTTTCTTTCTTAAGGTTGGTTGTGATGGCCCCCTCTTTCACTCCTGGTTTTAGTAATTTGAGTTTTCTCTTTTTTTCTTGGTCAGTCTAGCTAAGGGTTTGTCAATTTTGTTGATCCTTGTTATCCTTTTCTTAGTTTGGATTGTTATACCAAAACACTACAGCCTGAGTAGTTTATAAACAACAGAAATTTATTTCTCACAGTTCTGGAGGCTGGAAGTTCAAGGTCAGGGTGCCAGCATGGTGCATTTTCAGTGAGGACCCTCCTCTGGGTTGCTGATTGCCAGCTTACTGTTGCATCCATACATGGCAGAAAGGACAGCTCTCTGGGATCCCTTTTATAAGGGCATTAATCCTGTTCATGAGGGCTTCACCCTCAAGGCCAAATTACCTCCTAAAGGCCTCACCTCCTAATGCCATCACACTGGGGGTTAAGATTTCAACATATTTTGGGGAGAGACAAACATTCAGTTCATAATACCTATTAATGTCAGTAAGACCTGTAATAATATTCCCTCTTTCTCTCCTGATATTGGTAATGTGTGTCTTTTTTCTTTGTGTATGTGTGTGTACATGTATAGGTGTGTATAAGTATGGATACGTGTGTGTGCTTACATATGTATACGCATACATACACAGATACATATATGCACACAATGGATGGTGGGTGATAGAAAATCTCTGGAGGAATACACCAGGAATTTGTTAACATTGGTTGCCTCCGGAGAGAGGAATTGAGTGGCAAGGTCCCAGAGTGGGAGGGAGCCTTTTCACTGATATTTTTCTCTACATTTTGATTTTTGTACCATGTGACTGTGTTACCTAAAGAATGAATTTAAATTTTTTAAGAAGTTGCTGAGCCAGGGAAGAGATGTCTGTGTTAGAGACCTCTGTCTGTCTGCTTCCTGAGGTTCTTGACTTTGGTCCATTGTTTTCTTCCTCTCCTCACCTTTTCTCTTTCCCTTTTCCCTTCTGGAACAATCCAGTCAAGGATCTGAGTGGGATTTCAGGGTGCAAGGTTCTAACCCTGCTTCACTGTCTGTGATTGATAAAACCCTTTGTCTCCGGTCTTCTACAGAGCGACCTGCTGGCTGGGCCGAGCCTGTCATTGAGGAAGACATATCTGAGCCTGAGCCTGACTTCCCCAGGTAATCTTCTTCCAGTTCCCTTCTGCTTGCATTCCAGCCCCATCGAGGTATATTAGAGAGATTCCTATTGGCTTTCCTGGGGCTGATTTGGGCGAACACATTTTGCTGAGCTCTCTCTTCCCCTTGTGTGTGCTAAGTTTATGGAGGAACATACTGGTGTGCAGAGGCCAGAGGTGACCCACCTAGGTTCTTGCAGATGAAAAGCCCCTGCCCTTTTCCTTTGGGAGTAAGGCCTCACAGAAGAGCTTGCTGACCCATGGACAAGGGTACATTAGGTATACTTCACCAGGTAGCAAGAGGAGAGTGGGGGGTGAGAAATGTCAGCAGGACTGTATATAAATGTGTCTGTTTCTAGGCTAATTTTAGCTAAGACTCTCAGCCTCTTAATTAGCATGGGAAGGCATTTGCTGAGGTTGAGTTATTTGGGATCATCCCTTAAAAAACTTGATAAAACCCACAGAGAAGTGACCTTGGGAAAAGTTCAGTAATGTTTGTTGACTGACATCTTCCCCTCCATCCCCGAAGGACTGTAGGCACCATCCAGCACTGCCTCCACCTGACCTCGGTATATACTCATTTCCTGCCCCAGCATGGCCGCCCAGAGGTCACCACAATGCCCTTGGGTCTTGGAATGACAGTAGATTACATCTTCTTCTCAGCTGAGTCCTGCAAGAATGGGAACAGAACTGGTAAGCTTGGTGGATCCTGGATTCCTAGAAGCCACCCCCAAGAGTCCCTGGGAACTGATGGTAGGTCAGGCATTTGATCACATGGCTTGGGCTGCTGGGACCTGACCAGCAAAGGAGCAGATCTCATACCTACCTGACACTGGTCATCCTCATCATACTTCCCTTAGGCCATTTGCCCGCCTTCTCTTTTATCCTTGTAGCATTAGAGAGATGTGGGCAGAACAAGCCATCCCTCCGTTTTTTGTTTTTTGTTTTTTGTTTTTTGCGGTACGCGGGCCTCTCACTGTTGTGGCCTCTCCCGTTGCGGAGCGCAGGCTCAGCGGCCATGGCTCATGGGCCTAGCCGCTCCGCGGCATGTGGGATCTTCCCGGACCGGGGCACGAACCCATGTCCCCTGCATCGGCAGGCAGACTCTCAACCACTGCGCCACCAGGGAAGGCCCGTCCCTCCGTTTTAAAGATGAAAATAGAGCACCAGGAAGTGCTCTATTGGATTTGTTCAGTGGCAGCTGGTTAGTAAGGGACTTGGTTAGGTTAGAAACCCTATTTCCTGTCTTCTCACCTCTCACAATAGTCACAGTATAGCAGTCTATCAGCCCCATGCCTGTTTTGTTTAAAGCATGTCTTTTAAAATGTTTGGATTTTCTGTTGAGAAATCAAATTTTACATAGCAAATCTGGACTTCGGCTTCTCTTGGAAAATCAGAAGATCTTGTAATGCTGGGCTTGGACGTGCACTCTAGTTTGCTGCAGTCCCACCGAAGCCACCTGGCTTCTTTCATTGACATATCATGGCATATCTGAGAAAATGAGCCCTCCGCCAGAGGCGGCAGGAGGTGAGGGAGGATAGGGCCGCCTAGGAGACGCAGCCTCCTGAGGTGTGGCTCCCACGGGGCCCCCCACCCCATGCAGCTTGGCTGCGGCTGCCTTACCCACCGGCCTCCGCTTTGTGCTCCAGATCGCAGGCTTTGTCACGATGGAACTCTCAAGCTCCTGGGCCGGCTCTCGCTCCTCTCTGAAGAGATCCTCTGGGCTGCCAATGGCTTACCCAACCCCTTCTGCTCTTCAGACCACCTCTGCCTACTGGCCAGCTTCGAGATGGAAGTCACCGCCCTATGACGGTCTCCCAGGGGAAGAGAGCTTCTCTTCCAGAAGAGCCACCTGGATCAGAGACTGTGGAAATATCCCATGCTTCTGGAAACTTAGCTCCAAGAAACTTACGTCCCCTCCCCTCCCCTCCCCTCCTCGTTCCCTTTCTCCCATGGCTAGATTTCCTCCAGGCCTGTCCACATTCTCTGCCTGTGGTCCCTGCCCCGCGCCAGCCTCTTCCTAAACCTGTGCCACATACTGGGTGGCCCTGGGAGAGGCAGAAGGGGGGGTTCCCCTTCCTTCCATGTATCCAGCGCTCCCCCTTGATTTTTAATTACCAGGGTTGCGGGAGCTATTGATCTCATTGGTTATTTGTATTCAGGCCGTTTCTTGGTGGGGTGCCTTCTGACCTGACCTTCTCCCTGCCTGAGACCCCTGGGCCCAGCCCTCTTGCCAGACACACACGCGTGAGATGTGTGTTGTGTGTGCATCCTCTCGGGGTGGGACTGCTCTGCGTAGTCATGCCTGTCTCTGACTAGCCCACTTTCCACACTGGGGCTGTCAGCCTAGGGGCAGGTGGAGGGCGTGACCGGGTAGCTGTGTGCTGCCAGGCACATGGGCACCTGGCTGCCAGCGGCAGGAGCGTGGGCCCGTCTCTCCTTTTATCATCTGTGTTTCGTTAGGTGTCCATCCTGCCAACCAGGGCATCCTCATCGTCCGGGCTCTGGTAACAAGTGGGCCCCACGAGCTGGAGCAGTGGATTCAGGGATGCCCTTGACCCAGAGCTCCCCACAGGCCTGGCATGCTTCCTCCAGGGCTCATCCCTTTCCCCAGGCTGCCCTGTGGGAGGCCAAAGTTTGAACCCTTGTGTGGGGTCGGTGGGCAGGGGTAGTGGACTGAGGTGCCAAACTCTTGAAGCATGAGGAGGAAGAACTGTCAGGGAGCTCCTATCTCACTGGAGGACTGCAGCGAGGGCGGGAGTCCCAGGGGGGAGAGAGCCGGCAGGTTCTGCAGCTGCCTCAGCTGGGACGCAAGACCTCAGGGACTTGTTCCCTTCCCTCTGCACAGCTAAGCTGCAGCTCTCTGGTCCTCTCCTCCCACTGCTTTTTACTCTTTGCTGCCTCCCCCATCCCCTTCCTTTTTTCCACTAGAAAAGCCTGGTATTTAGCTCAGGCCAGACCTTCTCAGCAGAAAGGTGGCCCTGGGCAAACTGGAGGTGGCGGTGCCCCACCTCTGGCAAGGCGGCTCATGGCCTCTGCTTTCCCTCTCCTGGTGCAGGAGCACCCTGGGGCCTCCAGGGGGTGCTCCCTTGCCCACATGAGTCACCTGCATGCCTGAATCCTGCATCGCTGGGTGTAGCTGCTGGCCCTGCAGACTTGACTTGCTGTTGGCCCACTTGGCCTCCAGAATGGGACTGGAGGATATAGCTGAGAGGCTGGAGTTCGGGACAGTTAGCTAGAGGTTAATGTTTTCTCCTTTTTTTTTTTTGAGAGCCGAAGACCCAGCTTGAATAATTCTGCTGCTGCGTTCATGGTTATAAGCTTTCCATGCCTGGGTTCTGGGGAATTTATCTATTCATGTATATTTTTAAACATTGTTTCCTGGGTACTGGGCATGTGCCTGTCTGAGCCCCAGGCATATCTGTCCACACTCCACCATCCACTCTGTTTGTCTCTCCCTGGGCATCTCCTGAGATGGTCTCAAGACAGTGCCCTATTGGTTTGTAGGACTAGGGCCCATCACTGTTTTTTTCTGCCAGGAAATGTAGTTTAAAAATGGCTAAAGATGGCAGAGGGCAGGAGCTTGATAGATGATCTTTTCCTTGTTTTCTTATTTTCTGTTTTGGAAATGAAAGGGGGTTTTAAATGGTCATTTGAACTCTCTTTTCCAAATAAAGGTTTACCTTTCCCCCCTACTGTTGGTTATTTTATTAGGATCCTGAAAGGCATGGGGGAGGGAAGGCCTGGGGAATGAGGTGGGCAGAGAAGAAGAGACTGATCCTGGGGTGGGGCCTCAAACCTGAGATCTAGACCAGAGAAAAGGGTTATCATCTCCCTCTGGTAACTGAGCAGATGCCCACTACTCTGAGGCCTGGGAGGAACGGCTTGAGCGCAGCCTCCTGCCCGGACTTTCGTGGGGTGCAGCTCTCTTCTCCATCCTCGCCAAGCTAGAGGAGAATACTGCTTTCAGCTGCTCTCATTCTTATTCCATCTGCTGCCCCTGTACCTGCCATACCTCCGCCTAGTCCAAGCAGAGGAGGATCTGTGGCGAAAGCAGGATGAGAAGTGTTTTCCTGGTCAAAGCTATGGCAGCTGCGTGAGGCACGATGCACGTGGCAGATGCCTCTTGCCGCGCTTCTATTTTTGATCATCTCTTCTGTGTTCAGGAGCCAGGGCTGAGCTGTGAGCCACCTGTTGCTGGCAAGGTTTCTCATCTTTCCTGGGCCTTACTGTGCTGGGACTTCTTCCTCCGGCCTTCCTGTGCAGCAGGTCCACCAGCCCCTGTGCCCGTGGGAAGAAGCCCTGAGACAGGTGTGGTTTTCTGCCTTACCTGAACAGAATCCCAGACCCCACACCTCTGAATCAGTACCTGAGAAGCTGGGTTATTTAAAGCTACCTGGGTACCAGTTGAACCGCCTGGGCTGGGATTTAGCCAGGGATTAGGAACACCACTTGTCATCTTGGCCTGGTCACTTGGTGATTGTGGGTAAGTTAACCCCTCCCTATGTTGCACATATCTTGGTGAAAGAAAAATTAAAAGTAATATTCTTTTCCACGTGTGAGGAATTTTCAGATCTGAAATTACGTTATTTGAAGGGATGCTAAAAATCCCAGAGTATTATTGGTAATTACAATAATTGGTAATTACTGGTTACAATAGGAATTGAGGGTGGGTAGTTCTCCCTAGTCAGCCTGGACAGTTGGCCCTGGGGGCTTGGAATTATTTTATAGCTCCTAAGCTTTGAGGTATGTTCCCAGAGACCCCTTTCCTGGCCTGGAGGGCTTCCCCCTGGTTGAGGTGAGTCATGTAGCATCTGCACGGCACTTTGATTCAGTTTCGAGTGCTTCCACTTCCATGATCAGTAGACAGTTGCACTACAAGGTGGCAGTTCAGGTGTGCATATCTTACCTTTATATCCAAGGAAACAGAGATCCCAAAGAGGTAAACTGAGAACCTCCTTTATTTCTTGCCACCCAACTCCTCAGAACACAGCCTTTCCTGGGAGTAGAGGAGACAGGTTGTCTTCTAAGGCAGATACATGGGGCTGGGGCTGGGAGAAGGGAAATGACCAACCAGTCCTCTGCTGGCTTGTTTTTAAACCCTGGTTTTTCTCCCCAGTTCTTGCCCTGGTGTAGCTGCTGGACTAGAGGATTGTTTTCTGATTGGTTACATAAGGCAAAGCATGGCTTCCCGTCTTCTGGGAGCAGCAGGGGCCCACCTCCTCTAGTTTCCCCCCGGGGAGAGAGAGCAAAACAAAACTATCCCAGGCAAGGGCCAGCCAGCCAGATGAGAACCTGGTAGGGTGATCTCTCCCAGGTTAGGAGAACGTGACCTTAATTGGGAACTCTGCCTTCTGCCCCATCCCTAGTCAGTTCCTGTGCCCATAAGGCCAGAGGCCTCACACAGCTGCGGAAAGAAGAGTGGAGTCTCCACACTTAACATTCTTGGAGGTTCTGTCTTTCCCGTGACCAGGTCCTTTCTGGCTGGGGGTTGGAGGGAGTGCACATTCCCATGTGGGCTGCTCAGAGCGCTGTCCCTCAGCCCACCTGAGGTGGCCCATCTCCAACCACCTGCCAGGCCTCAGCGGGCCCCTCACCCCCTTGGCAAACACTTTAAGGGTTACCAGGCAGCCTGCACGTGGCCCAGTCGGCTTGGTCTTTCGTATGACCAGCACTTCCTGTCACCACTGCCCTCCACAGTCGTGGTCAAGATGTCAGATCCTGGCAGATGTGGGTGCAGAGCTTCAATCTCTTCGCGTCCAGGGCTCTGAGAAGTGCCACCTGCGTTTAAAGGCCCGACCCACTCTAGTCATGTGCCTAAACTAGGCAGGCACATGCCGTGAGCTTGAAAGAAACGGAGCAGAAGGAAGTGCGGTAATGCCCCCAGCAAGCTGCGTTCTGGTCCTCTTGGGAGTCCACAATTGGCACTTACCTCAGCGTCAATTCTAAGAAAGTGGCCAGGCAGTGTCCACGGTGAGCCTGGTTGACTCATACAGACTCACCGCACTTAACCCAGCCCTCCTTCCACGAGAGCACTCCAGGGGCCTACTGTGTATGAGCCCATCTCATTGCAGTCCACCCACAAGGCCCTTTACTTGGTACTTTAGCTGGACTTGAATGTGTAAATTTCAAGACTGCCTTTGTGTAAAGGTGTATAATCCGAGTTATTCACAAACTCTGGTTTATTGAAAGGCTCTTTTTCGTTATCGTTTAAGCTGGATTTAAATGAACCTGTAATTAACATAACTGCCTCTTTTTAATGGCGTACAGTCTAAGATGTTCATGGATTCCACTGGACCACCCCTCCTCTTCCCAGTGGCCATGCCTCACCACCACGCTACTGAAAGTGAGGGACTCTTGCTGTGCTAAACAACACTTCTAGTTAGGACCTTATGGGGATTGGCTGCGATAAGAAGTAGGAAATATACTCCCTCCTCTTATAAGTCTAGGTTTTACTCCCAAGCTGAATGAAAGGAGACCAGAGAAACAGGGAGGAAGGGTTAAAGGTGAAAAATGCTGTGGGGTCTAAAAGATATTTCTGTGCAGGTCTGGTTGTAATTGTTTGGACTTGCCTTAAAGCATTGGGAAGAGGTCCAGAGCTGGAGGGACAGTGTAGAGGAAGAAGGGTGGAACCAGCGGTGTTTTCCAAAGCTGTGGCTTTAACCACCATAGATTCTGCACTGGCAACTGTGATGAGAAGGGACTACAGATCCCTGTTGCTATGGTTTCCTGAAATAGCCTCATCTCCCAGGAGATGAGGCTTCCTCTCCTGTTCCTGATGGACTGCTGTTCCTGATGGACTGCTGTTCCTGATGGACAGCCTTCCTCTCCTGTTCCTGATGGACTGCTGGGGACTAGGACAGGAAGAGCAGGGCTCTGGAATGCATCCTGCGCCTCTGGGGGCTGAACTGGCTGTGTGAGGGAGAATGCATTCATTTACAGCCAGCAGGAAAGATCTCCCAGATTAGGATTAGCAAGAGCTGAGCGGCTTCAGCAGGCTGAGGGTGACAGCCTGGGACCCCAGAAGTTTTATCATGACTGCAGGGGCTGTGAGGTGTCCTGTTGGCTTGTTTGGGGCTCTCCTCACCTCTGGGGAAGGTTCTCTCCGGAGCTGCCGAGGCTGACACTGGTGGGTGGGGCAGCTCCAGCCTCAGCTCCCAGAGAGAAGAAGACAAGGTTTACAAACTGGGGCTTCCTCCCAGCCCACAGAGCTGAGCTGGGGAGACTTTATTCATTTCAAGGAAAAAGTGAGAACAGGAATGAGACGAAGTGTAAAAGTCAAAGGGGGACGGCCAACACTGATATGAGAAGAGGGGGAACAAAGTCCAGTACAACATGGCAGCCAACACAGAGCTCGAGGGAGGGGCCGTGCACCATCACTAGGCCCCAGGCCAAGCGCACCCGATTTCTTCTCTCATCAGACTTGAAGAAAAAGGGGAACTTGGGACTCTGGAGCACCAAGATGGGGCGAGCGGGTCAATACTGATGGACTTGGAGCTAGCACCGCAGCAGCCCTGCCTGGCTGGGGGCAGACCTCACCTCCCACCCCAGCTCCCCCAGAGGATCTCCCTGCCCTCCCCACTGGTTTCTCAGTGGGGCAAGGGAAGTGGGGATTTCAACACAGCCCACTTCTGGCGCACAACGCGGTCGACACGCTGGGCCCAGCCCACACCTCCCTATACTCAGAGGCCGGGGGGCGGTGCCTGGGGAAGCCACTGTAGCTAAGCTGGGAACCACCCCGGCAGGAGACCGGGGCACGCACAGGCACACAGGCCTCTGGGTGCCACCAGCCAGAATTAGACCCCGTCCCTGGGCCGGGAAGTCCAGTCCGAGCTGGCAGCGTTGGCATAAGATGGGGGCATAAGCGGGGGGCATAAGATGACAGAGTGGGCCAGAAACCAGATACGGCCAACCTCCAGGCTCTTTCTGCTGCTCAGAACCTTGGCCCTAGGCTTCATCATGGCACCTGGGGGCCGGGGGCGCCGCTCTCCCCACTTGGCCACGCCCAGGAAGGATGGGTTGGCTGGCGAGATGGGCGAGGGGACCATGACCGTACTGAGGCCACGGGAGGGAGAGGACTGGCAGGTAGGTGGGTGGGAAGGCTTGAAACCCAGTGTCCCAGTGTTCTGACCCGGCACCCAGCACAGAGCACGAGCAGCCAGCCCTTGGGGAGCAATCACTGCCCGCCCTTGCCGAGCCCCCTTCATCAAGCAGCTTTCTCTGCCCTTCCCTTGACCCCTCCCCAGCCAGCAGCCCCTACCCCTGAGGAACCCACGCTGAGAGCTGGAAGGCAGTCCTGAGTCGGGAGGAGCGAGGCCTGGTCCCTCACAGGAATTGAGATGAGGTGATACTGAGGATGGTGACTAAGGCCCTGAAGTCCCTGCCTCTGCCTCCCCAGAAACTCTGCAGCCAGGCCAGCCCTGGGGAGCAGAGCCTGTGTAAACACGCCCAGGAGGGGAGGAGGGGTTGCTACATCTGTGAAACAGTTAAATTAAAAAGCACCGCTGTATCCTGTGGGTGTCCACAGGCCCGAGGTCTGAGCGAGGAAGGGGGAGTGCTAGGGGGTTATCAGCTGTGGGTGGTCGGCTCCCTCCCTGGAAGACAGCAGTAGGGGTTGGGGCTTCGTCCTGCTTCCTTCTCCCCAAAGGGCTCAGGAAGGAGCCAGAGGGTCAGAGCACCCTGCTGGGCTCCCTTACCAGGAGCGGCTCCCTCACATCTCACCCTCAAGCCCTGTGGTCCACAGGGGCATCTGGGGTGTCTGCCGATGAGCAGCCTGCACGAGGCACCCACATCCAGACCCACAAAAGTCCTCACTTTCAGCCTCACACCTCCCAAACGGATCCATCTCTGCCTCAGGCGAATGTGTGAACGTGGGGACCCACCACCCCTCTCCCTGAAAACTGGGATGGGATGGGATGGTGAGTTAGAGCTCACAGTGGCCCTCGGATTGGTCTGGCTGGGGTGTAGTCCGGGGGACAGGTTAGGCACCTCCCCAGGGCCCAGTGACCCATGAGAAACCCAGGGGACTGAGCAGCCGGCTTCCCTGTTGGGCCTGGCTCTGGGCCAAGAGCTGCTGGTGTTAAGAGCTGCCAGCCTGGTGCCTTCCCTGGCGGGCACTTGCGTCAGCAAACACATCCTGTCTCCCTCTCTCCCTTTCTTTGCTTCTCAGGCACAATCCATCTCCCTGGCAGGCTGAGAATTGCACTATTTCAATTCCACTCCACCCCCTCTGGTGTCTCAGCAACCACAGGGAGTTCCTGGTATGTCTCTGGTCTGCAGGGAGAGCGAACATGAACGTGGGGTAGCTGCCCACTCTGAGCAGCGTCAGCAGCGAGGACGCTGCCCTGGCCCGGCCTGCTCTGAGAGGCCTACAACTTTTCACGCTTTCCACCTCAAAGTACCTTGGTGGACCTCTCCCCAGCCCAAGCCCTCTCTACTTCAGAGATTACAAACCAGCATTCTTTTTCACGTTGGGCTTTACAATTTTCTGAACTGACTGCCAACATTTAAAAATCAGCATATTTCACATAAAAATTCAGAGTTCTGGCCTCTCAACAACAAAAAAAATCAGGCAATCTGATACTGCAGGGCCTGCGCTCAGAATGGCTGAGCAACAGCGGCTGCTTTAATGGGGTATGTCTTCATTAATTGGCCACAATCCCCACCCAGCCCTGCAGCCCTCCTTTTAGTCATCTGCCTGGCCCCGCAGGCATTTGAGTTTACAACTCTGGCTCTGGTCCTCCCTCTTCCAGGCCCCCAGCCCCGCTGCAGCCTTACTGCCAGCTGCCCCTGGCTGAATCCTAGCCTCTCAGTATTAAGAAACCTTAATGGTCATCTCATCCAGTTATCCTTCCGTAACCTAAATCCTTTCTATAGCTTTCAAGATGACAAGCAGCCATCTAGTCTTTGCTTGAATACCTCCAGCAATAGGGAACTCACTACTCCCCAAAGCCGCCTGATTCTAAACTCTCCCCCACATTCTTTTCTCACTTACATTCCCCAGTTCTCGGGCCCTGCCTCTCCTCAGTGGCCGCACTGCCCCCTTGACCTACACCTCTTTGTTACTTGGGCCTCCAGAACCTTCCCGCAGGCCCTCCAACCTCTCTCCACAACCTCTCACCTGCCCGCCAGGTATCTCACACCTGCCAGGCAGGCTGTGCAGACGCCAGCAGCTCAGCTTCTTCCCTGATGAGCTGCCTCACACAACAGGCCTGATCATCACTGGGCCCTCCACACCTACCCAGGCTGCTGAATGAGGGGAGGTAGGGCTGGGACACAGGCAGCCTGATCTGGTCTTCATTTCCCCAGCAAGGGCTAAGGTAACAGGAAGGGGGAGCAGTCCCTGGGGACTACCTACCAGGGGGACAGACCTAGGCCTGAGTGGCCCACCCCATCCCCAGCCACGGTTCCTGGACCCACCAGGTCTATTCAGTCCCCACAGTCATGCTGAGCCCAGTGCATATCTGGGCCCTTGGCACAGCCCAGCCCCTCTGCAGGGAGGCCCCGGCTTCAGCAACAGGCAGAGCTGGGCTGAGCAAGGAGGCCAGGTAGGGGTCCGGGAACCCTTCCCCCAGTGGTTCTCTCCTGGGCTCTCGTCCAGCCCATCCCAGCACGGGCCCTGCCACGAGGCAATGTCAGCCCACAAAACACTGTCCATGGGGCTGCAAGGGCCCGAGGACCCTCTGAGCCACGGGCTCTGGCTCTCGGGGCAGATGTGGCCTGTGCTAAGCTCCTGATGTGGGCCATACAGCCCTTTCTCAGGGTGGTTCCTACCCTGCTTTCCTTTCCCTGGGTGAAGATCTGCCAGGGCAGACAGGACTGGAGAAACACCCCTCCCTCCATCCTGCCACAGGCCTAGCAGAGCTGGGAGGTTTCCCATAGATGGAATGGACCCAAATCCCAGAGAGACCTTGGGGCAGGGGTACCAGCAGAGCCAGCAACCCCTCCTCACCCAGCCCTGTGGCGCTTAGATCCTCTAAGCACTGGCCTTCCAGCCACTGGCAGATCCATTAGTTTTAAGTTTTTTCCCAAATACCTTAAATTTCAGTTGTTGAGTTAAAAACTCAGAATTAAACTCTTCACTGCCTCGTGGTCCAAAGTGAGGGGGCTTGGCCCAGCGGGAGGGGCAGCATCTTGGGTGGCTGAGCTGGGACACGCTCTTCCCGCTGCCCCTCACCCTGGCCCACCATCAGCCCCAACTTCCCCAGGAGCGAGGCCGGTTCTGGCAGGTAGATGCCGGCCCCCAGAAGTGGGTGCGGCTGGGGCACTGCCGCCTGCCTCACACCCGGATCTGGTACCCATTGAGGTCTGGCATGGCTTTGGGCTCCGAAGGCTTCTTCTCACCAGAAGGCCTGCAGGGAGGAGAGAGCAGAGGAGGGGGAAGGGGTGAGTGGCCCGTCAGGGAGGTGCGGGAGCAGGGAGCAAGGGGTGGCTGCCCCTGCTGGCTCCCCACCTCCCCAGTCTCCAAGGTGTCCCAAAGGAATCGGTAGAGCCCCTGTGGAAGTGTGCTCCTGGAGCGCCCACACGCCTTGCTGTCCTGAGTGTGGTCCCTGCACTCTCTTGCAGGGTACTGCTTTTCACGGAGGCCAGCAATTCCGGCTGCAGTTAAGTAAGAAAGTAACAGTGTAATGCGTCCGTCTCTGTGAGGGGGATCTGTTCTCTCTGAAAACCTCCTAGGTCTTAAGTGAAGGATGCTGGATATTGGAGGCCAGCTTGGCAGCCCTTACACCAGAGAGGTGCTTCCAGAATGACAACGACATTTAAAGCAAGAGCCAGGCCGACGTGTAGGAGACAAATCTGATGAGGCAGCCTGGTGTCTTAACGGGATGTTTCTGCAGAAACGACAGACTCACAGGGGCAAAAGTTTCGTTCAAAGCCAGCCACCAGCTGCCATCTGACGTCAAACCTTTTCCAGTGATATTCCTGGAAGGATTCACTGTAGGCAGGGCCCCGCCCCTCCTACCCTCCCTCCCACAGAGCCCATTCTGCAGCTGGCCTCCAGCCTTCCCTGTGGGTCTCCGGCTTGGCATCTGGGCCCCGCATAGGATGACCGGTGGGCCAGCAATGTCTTCTCTCGAGAAATGGGATCGCATTGCTTCCATATCAACACACAAACAAACACACCATCCTAAGTTCCCTCCAGCAGAGGCAAAAAAGAGAAAGGTGAGAAAGAGAAGAGGTGGGGGGAAGAACAGAGGGATCTGGAAGATGAGAGGGAAGGAAAACGCCTTTTGCTGTCTCCCCAGCCCCCCACCCAAGGCGAAACCCTTTTCTCACCGCCTTTCACTGCGGCTGTTCCTGCGGTGGGGGCTAGACTGGCCCCGCTGTGGGGAGGACACATCCTTCTTGCGGTCCTTGGTGGGGGAGGGAGGGCCGGTCCCTTTGCCAATCTTGGTGGGGAGGAAGAAACAAACACTCATTCCAGGACTGCCCCAGAGCCCGTCCTGCCCGGCAGGAGCCACAAGCCCCAAAGCTGCCCTGGGCGGGGCCCAGGAAGCCTCGAGCCATGCTCTGCCGTCCCAGGGTCTTCCCAAACCTGTTTCCCAGGCACTACAACTGCCAGGGCAGTGGTTCCACAGCAGGGCTGCCTAATCTCTGTTGGCCCCTGAAATAGCAAGGATGTGGGTGGAAGTTACTGAGGGTTCATGGTGGCCCTTGAGAAAAGGGCCATTTACCCATGCCAGGTAGATGTGCCGGCTGGGGAAACAGCCCATGTCTGAGCTGTGGGCTGGGATCCTACCAGACCCAAGGGTGACACTGGTTATCTCGAGTCAATCAGAAGTTCAGACTAGCAGCTATATCTCTGATTAAGGAAAAAAATGAGAAAAGCAAGTGAATTTATGCAGCACTGTCCGTTTGACCTGAATCTTCAAAACTTGGGGTATACGGGAGTGGTACTGGAAGGGGGCAAATAACATGGGAAATGCACAGCAAAAAACAGATTGGGAAACACAGCACAAAAAACTAGGTAATAGTGCCTCCAACTCTAGATCCAACCTGCTCCCCTGAAGATGCAGTAACACTCCAGCAGCTGGGCACCCAGAGCTCTGCAGGGGAAGAGGGCAGCCCCTGAAAGCGGCAGGGTCAACTACAGCCCGCTTCTGCCCTGGGGAAGGCACTGTTGCCCCTCGGTCTTGGCCTAGGGGCTGGCTGGCGGGGCAGGGCTGCCTTAGCTCTGCCACATCCCCGCTGGGACACCTGAAAGCACCTGTGATGTGCCTGGGTTCGCCATCCGGACACTGAGCCCCAGTCCCATCTGCCTCCCACAGCCCGCGAGCAAGTCTCTGGGCTGCCCGCACCTCACTTCCTTACCCTGAAAAGGGAGCACCCACCGCTGCCCGCTGCCCTCCCGGCGTTTTGGGGAGCAGCAGTGGATGCAAAAGTGCCACAGTCATGGCTGCGGCCCCAGGCTACCCGGAGGGGCAGTGCACAGGGCTGCATGACTGGGCAATGGGGAGGGGCTGGCAGGCCCCAGAGGAGGCACCCCCATCCACGGGAAACCAGGGAGAGGCCAAGATTTTGCTCACCTGTAAGGCTCTGGGGGCCAACTCCTCAGCAGCTCAGCCCGACTACTTCTGGGTCCAGCAGCCCCTCCCCCTCCTCCAAGACCCCTGCTCAGTGGGTGTGGGAAAGCGGGAGAAGGGACCACCCCGCCTTGTGTCCCCACAGTCTGAACCTCCTCCTTTTTCTGACTTCCTCCTAGCCCTTCACTAGGGCTAGGGGTCAAGAGTCAGGATACACGGGGGTGAGGACAGCTGCTGCCCACCCCACACGACCATTCCCTCCAGACAGGCTATGATTTCCCTCCAGTCCTTACGCACAGCCCCCTCCACCTGGCCTGTGGCACCCCTGCCCTCCTCCACGTGCTCAGACCCGGCTCGTCTGCTGCCCCCTCCAGAGCCTCCCCTGGCCTGCTCACCGGAGGGGACTGTCTCATGGATGACGACCTTTGGGCAAAGCCCGGAAACTTCTCCCCCTCATCTCCCTTAATCCTGGCACCACCTCTGCTGGGGCGGGGGCGGGGGACAGGGGAGGAGGGAGGGGGCTTCCCTGGAAGAGCGACCCCCTAGGAAGCGGAAGCCCTTCCGTCTCCACCCCTGTCGGCCCCTGGATGCTCACACCCCTGGACGCTCGCGGGCAGAGCGGCCGCTCACACGGACCTTGAGCCGCATGTCGCGGGCGTGCCGCTCCAGCTCCTTGCGGAAGTCCTCGCGGCCCAGCCTCTCCACGTCCAGGACCGAGTGCTTCCACTCGATCTGCTCCACGCTGTGCGGGTCGTGGGACACGCACTGGCCCAGCTTCACCTTCTTTAACACGTGCCAGCAGCGGCCGTAGGCGGCCTCGTAGTCCAGCACGAGCTCGCTGAGGGTGCGGAAGGCCGGCGGCTTGTACATCAGGTCCTCGCGCCGGCTCATGCCCAGCGCCCCGTAGCGGCCGCCGAAGTTCACCCCCAGCACGATGTGGCGGAAGTAGTTCCCTGAGAAGTAGGTCTTGAAGCTGATGGGGAAGCGTTCCAGGGTAGGCATGCTGTTGGTGAGGTAACTGGCCGCGCCGCCCCAGCTAAGGAAACAGCCAGGGAGAGGCCCGAGGGCCAGCGCGCAGGGGCGGGACGGGGACGGCCTCCACCCCAACCTGGGAGAGGCTAAGTGAGTGGCCCTGCACCCCAGCTCCTGAGTGCTGGCAACAGGTCTTGCTCACCTCCACTTCCTGTCGTCAGGGTTGGGCCTGGCATAAGTAGGTGCTCAATAAACTCAACCTCTATGGGTCAGGGCACTCAGTGATTACCAGCTGCTGCTATGACCTCAAGCAGGGCTCACCAAATAACACCTTAAGAGTGAGGCCGGCACTCCAAACCACAGGGCCCTCCAGAGTCCTGGGCTGAAGGAAGGGTAAGAGGGCCCTCTGCCCACCACCCCGTCTCCCTCTCTCCTCCTGTCAGTCACACAGCCCTCCTCACCTCTACCTTGCCTCTCACACCGTCTTTCTCTCACACACACTTACTCACAGATGCACTGACAATCCTGTTCTCTCTCTCTCCACCCCCTACGCACAGACATACTGTCTGTTGCTCTTCAAATAAAACCAAGCTTGCCCCCGTGGCCTGGGAGGCCGAGAGCCTGGTCCAGCGGCCCACTGCAACCTCCACGGGGGACCTTCTGCACCAGCTCTTTCCTCTAGCTGCCCCTCCACCCCCCGCTGCAGCTGCCAGCTCGTCCTCAGGCCTCAGGCTTGGCCAGCACCGCTGACCTCCCTTTCTAAAGCAAGTCTGCTCTACGTATTTTCCCCACAGCACATCACCACAATCTGTAATTATTTTTCTTACTTCTTGGTTTACTTGCTTATTTTTTGTCTCCCCGACTAGAATGTAATCTTCTGAGAATGGGGACCTTGTCTGTCACGTTCTTTGCTGTATCTCTGGGGCCCAGCACAGAGGTGGGCACGTAACAGTCACTCAAAACTCTTCTTGAACAAACGGGTAGAATGAGATAAACAGGATAAAAGCTTGGAGGAGAGACCACGGAGACACTGCATCCAGCGTCCTACACGCACCCGCTCATTCAACTGTCCTAACAAACTTGCAGGATGGGATTGCCATCGTCCCCTTCTGCAGAGGAGGACTCCGAGGCTCAGAGATGTTAAGGAACTTGTTCGGCGTCACACAGTGAGGATGCGGCAGAGCTAGGATTCAGGTCCAGGTTGGCCTGACCCCGAAGTCTGTTCTCTCAGTCACCACGATGCTTACGGAGCCCGACTCCTTGCAAGCGAGTGACTGGGGACACAGACGAGCAAGGCGCAGGCTCAGTGTGCAGCGAGGATGAGGCCCAGGGACAAACCCAATACAGTGCTCACCACGTGTGTAGGAGGGACCCGTGGTGGTCCTGTGGGGACAGTGGGGAGGGGTCCCCCCAGATGGGGGCTGCTCCTGTTTTCTTCCCGCCTACATACGAGCCAGCAGGTAACCCCTGAAAAGCCTGCAGGACCACGTGATCCCGTCTGGACCAGCTTCTCTGTGTGCTCAGGGGAAGGGGAGCTGAGTCTCCCTCTTACGATGGGGTGGGAACCTCCACTTTGGTGTGTGGCTCTGAAGGGGTTGCTGGCAGCAGCCTGGAGTTCTTGGGCTGGCTTCACACTCGTCCCAGCAAAGAACCCTTTGGACAGGGCCATGCTCGTGGGGCTCTTTGGTCCATAGAGGACTGCCACAGTAGGCTTAGCTCTGAGGACCCCTCAGGCAGGGGGACCGGGGGGCAACCCTTCAGTGTCTTCACATAGTTTAAGGCAGGTATGCCTACGGGGGTGGGGAGTGTCCCCCTCAGATCACAGTCCTCCTCAAAGAAGCTGTGCTCCTGGCCTTTGACCGTCGTCTTCTCCTCCGGGACCTGCCCTAGAGAGTGGACTCCTCCGTCCCATTAGGCACCTGCCACCTTGCCCTGCTCAGCACAGAGCCAGGTGCCTGCACCAGGGGTGGCAAACAGAATATTTAAAAGCCTTGGTAGGTGCAGGAAAGAGGGTGATGTGAGGGGTGGTGGGCAGAGATGGATCGAGATTGGCCTTCAATTGGTACAACTGAGTGATGGGCACATGGGTTCCATTATATTAATCTATGCTTATACAAGGTTAAGATTTTCTGCAAAAAAACAAAACAGGGTAGGGCTCAGGCAGGGTCCACTTATGACAGAGGACTGGCCATAAACACCTGTCTCCTTACTTTGCTCTAACTGGGGATATTGGGGGGCTTATATGTCCCACTTAGCTACTCTTGTAACCCAGCCATAGGTCCCAGTTCTACCCTTTGGGTGGGGGAGACTGAGAAACCCTGTTTGCTTTTTTTTTAATAGGCAGTTTTATATCAAAGAACCCATCCATTATCTCCACAAATTAACATGTCCTGGAAATGCCAACATCTGGGCATCCAACCTGCTTCTTCCAGACTCTGGTTCTGGGAAATAGCACAACAGCCTTATGAAACAATGTGCCCTGATCTGTGGTTCTGAGAACAGGGTCACCGCGTCCACGACTCAAAAAAAGCTGCCCAGTAAGCCTCGGAAGTTAGCAACTGAGATGCAAGGGGCTGAGTCCCCCTCAAGCTCGTTCACATTGGGCCAAGTTCATGACTGCTGGGAGAGGGAGCTGGGAGGGCCCTGGAGCTCACTCAGCCCTCCCCTTCCAGAGGACGAAGCTGGCCCAGAGGTGCTGAGCACGTGCCTACCCCCACCCAGGCCTCTCAGAGGAAGGATACATTCCCAGGATCACGGCTTCCAGGCATTTGATTGGCAGAGCCTCTTTGGTCATTTCCTTGGCCAGGTCCATCAGCCTGGGGGAAGGGAGGCAAGAGTCATAAGGACAGAGGCTCCTTCCGGTGAAGGAGTATCACGAGGTGGACTAGAGATGCTAGATGGACAGAGACTCCCCTCCCTTCCAAGGTGCCTCAGCTCAGGCCCAGCACCTCCCTCTCCTTCCCCTCACATCCTTCCTGAGCCTAAGGGGATGGGAGAAGAGGCAACCACTGAAGTTAAGGAAAGAGGCCTCTTCCCCCTCCCCTCAGGCTCTGCTCCAAGACCTCTGGCGGGGAGGGTGAATGGGGGGCATGCAGTGGTAGGCAGATCTTCGACAGCCACTGGGCTAGGGGTCCTCTGTGAAGGTGGTGTTTGGGGGGCCCATGGGAAAGCATGCCAAGGATGCTGGAGACATTGGCCTTGATCTTGATCTTGTCTCTTCACAGCACAGTGGACACCCCTGACCCAACTCTGACTTCTCTGAAGAGTTTGTAATTGATTGTAACTGCTGCCCCGCAGCTGGCCAGCTGCCTGGGGCTTGGACATGGGATCTCAGGAAGTTAGCTGCCCAGTGACTCCCCTGCCTGCTTCTTGAACTTGGAATTCAGGCCACTTTAACACAGACTATCCCTGAAGCCTGGTTGCTCCCTCCTCACCGAATGCTGCCCTCTGGGCCTCGGAATGCAGCCTGGCCACTGGCTTTGCTGGGGAGGGTGCTGGACTCCTCCATCCCATGAGGCTGGAGCTGGGCCCACACACACAGCGGCCACAGGACAACAAGAGCAAAGCTTTGGGGTGAGCAAGGCTGCATTCCACCCGGGGGCTTGGAAAGGGGGTAATTAAGTAATTAGCTAATAGGTCATTTAAAGCATTTTTTACACGGCAGTGAACATGGACAGATTATATGTGGAGCAAGACATAAAATTCACATTAATTTTA
Organism: Lagenorhynchus albirostris; assembly: GCF_949774975.1. Lineage (NCBI taxonomy): Eukaryota > Metazoa > Chordata > Mammalia > Artiodactyla > Delphinidae > Lagenorhynchus > Lagenorhynchus albirostris. The sequence continues at coordinate 26,058,576 of NC_083095.1, forward strand.
AAAGCATAGGGTTTTAGACGCCTGGACAGCTTTGGGCTGGGCCCCCAGACCCAGCTGTGGCATTCAGTCTCCATTCTGATCTGCCCTAAGGGTTTCTTCGGGGTGGATCCAGTCAGGGGTCAACACCTGGGGTATAGAATGGGAAGTGAGAGATGCAGTGTTCTCTCCAGTGGGGTCCCTGTTGCTCAGAAACTGGGCCTTGTATTAAATGACCAGAAGAGAGTCCAGTAAGGCCACTGGGGTGACATGCAGGTCCCTGCCGTGGGGGGTGCACAGGCAGCTCCAGGGAATGGAGAGAGGCGGAGGGCTCTCTCCTGCGAGGCCCACCTCTCTTAAAAAGAAGCGAGGCTCACACCCAGACATCTACCTGGGACTGCCCTCTGTCATCACCAAGCTGGGGGGCTGCCATCACCCTCCTGGCTCAGCGTGGATGTCAGGGTTCCTCATCCCCAAGGGAGCCCCGGCTGCCCGTCTTGGCCAGAGTCCCCTCTTTAGGATGTCCTAAGGAGGGCCTCACGGTGGTACTTGTCCTGCTGGCGGGCTCCCCTGGGAAGAGTTCCTGCCTGCCTCATAAGCTTCCACCCACAGGTGCCCAAGGGGCTCCAACTGGACCAGGCGCTGTTACCTTGGTGCAGAGGGACGAGGCACTCCCCACACTTACCCTGTCAGAGGTCTGCTCTTCTTAATTTCAAAGAACTGCGTCCCTGTGTGATTGTACCTGTGGGTGCCGGTTAAGGGCTTCCTGGCTTGACCTGGAAGAGGTGTGTCCCTCTGCCCTCATCCAGACCCTGGGGGTCCAGCACTCCCAGGGGTGCAGGCTGGGTAAGGACCCCACAAAATGCTTCTGTAAGGCACCTGGGAGGATGCTCAAGACCTGACTGTCTGAAGGGAGAAGGGGACGCAGCACGCTGCTTCTCCTTGCCCCACAGGGCCCCTCTGCGCCCTTCCCTCTCATCCTCTGCTGTCACCCTTGCTCTCCTAGGGAGGGAGCCATGGGGCAGGCAGCCAGGGCTGGGAAAGAGGCTGAGCCCTGGACAGCTCTCTGCAGTACTTCATAGTCCAACCAGGGAGAAGCAGCGCGAACTGGGAGAAGGCTGGGGTGGGATTCCTGCACGACTGCGTTGCTGAGTGCCGCTCCCAAGCCAACCGCCTCCCTCTTTGGGCCCCAACGCCCCCCCCCACCCCCCACGGCAAAGGAAGGGCTGGACCCAGTTTTCAGTCACCAGCCTGGCTTTTCTTCTGCTCAGGACCCGCGCCTGGTGCCTGGTCCTGCCATCTCTGACCGAATCTGCAGCTAGGAGGGCGGGGGAGAGCCTAGGTCGCATAGCTCTAGGCAGGGCACAGGGGTGGAGGGGCCCAACTCAGGGACACTGGGGAATCCTGGGCTCAGGGGAGGCTCTTCCCATGCTGGGCAACTGGCCTCCTGCCAGGGAAGAAAAAGGTGAAGAAATGGGAGAAACTTCCAAGATGGGGAAGTTACCTCCCGAAGCATAAAATCCTTTTTCTCCATCTACCTGCCACCCTCCCACCACATCCCCATTTTAGACCAGTTTTTAAGCAGCCCCCAAGGGAAACTCCCCTCTCTCCCTCTGCTGGCGCTGCATGGTCAGCAGAGGAGGTCTGGCCTGGCGGACCTGGACTAGGCTTCCACCAGCAGGTCGCTCAGGAGACATTTACCCCATCACACAGAGGAGGAAGCAGGTGGCAGAGAGGCTGGAGTGCGTCTGGCATTCATCAAACTACCTCCAACACCCGGGCGGACACAGGCTGTGCTTACACGACTCCGGGGCACAGAGATGCCACGGGAATGGCGCCCCTGGAGTTGTGGAGTGAGGCTGTTCTGCCGAGCCCTCTCTGGCCCTGTCCGAAAACAAGCCCCACTTGGCCTTTGGACCAGCCGGACGGTGGCCATGACCCTGACCAGGGAGGATACTGCAGCTCCCTGATGTAGCGCTGCACGGCTTCCAGGCGCTCAGGGACAGGAGTAGAGGGCTGGAACGTAGGCACACTCGGTATGGGAATCTGGGGACGGAGAAAGAGCTCTGGTCACAGAGGGACACTCACCGTGGAGCTTCCAGCCCACCCAACACTCAGATTAGCCCCCAGAGAAGCCACATCCCACAGAGGGCCACCCCGGTTCTCTCCTCGGCCGAGCCTCTCTCCTCGGCAGCCCCTTCCAGAGGCTCCCGTCAGGCCCCCACCACAGCCCTTCCTCTCCCTCCTGGCACTGGACAGCATTTCTAATTTGGAGCTTACGTCCATGTGCCAATTTTATGCTTCTTTAATGATTTCAGAAAAACACAGGTTGACTCACCTGACTCACAGGTGTTTGAATTTTAAATTTCATTAACTTCAAGGCTTAACAGGAATGTCAGTATTGGGGTGGTGTTCACTCTGGTTCAAGGGCCGGATCAAAATCGGTTTATCAGGTGTCCCTGTCCTGGGCTGGGGGAGCGCTCCGTGAGAGGCGGACACACCCTCGGCAGGTGGTGTCACGCACCACCCCCCATATCAAGGCACAGCGACCAGGCCTTCCAGCTCCAAGCTAAGCTGTCCAGGAGTAAGTGCAGGGGGCACGTGGTCTGGGACAGGTCTTGCCATGGAGTAGCCACTTTGAAGGGGTTCCACGGCAGCACAGGAACTCCGGTTCCCCTTCAATAGCCCCCTGTCCTACCAGCTCCACACCTGTAATCAGCCCAGGTAACCAGGGAACAGTACAGTCCTCCTCACCAGAAGAGACTTTCCAGAGCCAGACCCAGGAAGGGGAGAGGTGGGGTGTCGGGCAGGGGCCTCCTGAGGGCTGGGAACCGCCAGCCTGGGCTGCCTGGATGTTGGGAGTCAGGTTAGGAGCTGTGGACCCCCAGGGCTGTCCCTCGGCAACCAAGCCGTTGCCAGGAAAGAGGCCACCGCCAGGTGTGCACCCCCAGGCCACCCTCTCTGGCCAGGGGAGCCCGATGGCTGGCGGTTTGGCTGCCACAAGTCAGTGAGGCCTCAGAAGCCAAGGGAAGCATCAACCGGGTCCTCGGGGTTACAGAACGGCCTTCACTGGGTAGAAGAACCAGATTTCCAGGGCCAAGGTCCACCCCTCTGGGGTCCCCCTCGGCTACCAGCACTGCCAGCTGTGAGGTGGCCTCAGGCTCCTCACACGAAAAGGTCCCACGCTCCTCCCCCCAGGCCTCTGCCCAGCCCCCCAGCAGGCAGGGGCTGCTGAGAGTGTCAGTGTGCACAGGTAGCGAAGGGAAAGGGCAAAGCAGGAGCCCACAGGTAGGGCTGGGCCGGGGGAGGTGCTCCCCGTGGTGTGGTGAAGGCACAGCCTTTTAAATAACGCGGCTACAGCGGCTGGGGCTCTGACATGAAGGGAAGTGACACCAGTGATCACAGATGGCAGGGGGACACAGCACCGCCTCTAACAGACACCTACTTGCCCCAAGGGGCCGAGGCACAGAGGGAAGGCCAGGTCCAGGAGGCAGCTCTGCGTGAACTTCCTCCCCTTCCCTGCCCGTCCCCTCCTTCCGGCCTGGGCAGTCCCAAGCCACTGCCACCTCATCGGGAGGAAGCTACTTTCCCTTTCACACCACCCCCTGCTGCCCAAACTGTCGCCACCACTTACAATCAGCCGGGGGGTAAAAGCCCCGGACGGTGGGCTCTCCCCCTGCCTGCCTGACCACCCTGTGCCAGACGGGCTCCAGAACTCTCTGAGGGCCTGGCTGGCCTCCCCGTGTCAAGGATATGGGGTGGGAGAGGAATTACTGCACAATTTACTATAAACAGCACGGCACGTGGCTTCTTCAGGTGGAAGATCGATCCCAGGCACGTCGTTCCCACTTCCCGTGAGGGCATCCGGTGACTTCGAGGAGCCTGGGTAGGGACTGTAAGTACACCCTCCCGGGAGACACTCCAAACAAGGAGGGCACTGTGGTCCAAGAGTCCTTAGACTAAGCTCACAGGAGCCAGCCCTGGGCCAGGGCCGGGCGGTACCCACGAGGGCATCCCCTGCTTCCCAGACAGAGGACCCAGGAACTGGCGGCTCTGCAAAAACTAAACGGCTCCGAAAAAGTTAAAAAAGACCTGGGATCCATGAGCAGGGGCTTAAAGGCCACCATCACTGAGGCTTAGCTGGAGGGAGCTGTCCAGCGGCTCAGTGACACATTAACTCACGTTAACCATTGCCAACAGGCCGGCACCTTTCTTCTGAATGTTCACACAAGCATACACTCATTCATTCAAAACAAACAGGCAAGATTCTGTACATCCAAATGATCGGGCCTAGTGGAGGGCTGGCAGCCTGGGTTTGCCCACAGCCCCCAACCCCAAACCAGAAGCCAGGAAATGCGCCCTCACTGTTGAGCTGTGGGGTTAAGTGGGGTCACAGTGGAGGTAAGTGATATTGGCCCAGATCAATTCAGGGATGACTCCTCCTCCACTACCAAGGCCAAGGGTTACCTTTGCTCCAGGAACCCCCTAAAGTGCTGAGTTCTATTAAGACATTCTCCCCCGGCGGAGTCCATCTCAGACTAGAACAGAAAGGAGGCTTGGGGGAGGTGGGGCAGCCTGCAGCTGAGTGTGTGGACAAGATGTACGATAGCCTAAAGGCTGATGGAGCTGGATCTGGAACCGGTCCATCTCTGTCTAAATCCCAAGCCTGCCGTTCACTGCCTGGCAGTAAGATCCTAGTGGGTTCCATAACAGAACCAACCTCAGAGCCTAGATGAGACACTGCATGTCCAGGCCTTAGGACAGGGCCTAAGGCCCTGCACACAGTCCTCTGTACACAGCAGAGGCTCGGGTCCTGCCCACCATCACTGTTATTCCTGTGGGTGCCAGCCCACGAGGACCCTGGCAATGCTGGCTTTTTGGGGGAGATGTCCAAATTCGCATTTTGCAGGAGCTCGGTGTCCAGAGCCCCACCAGTGGCCACTGAGCTTTCACAAAGGTGGTGGCAGGGGCTTCCCTGGTGGCTCAGTGGTTAAGAATCAGGCTGCCAATGCAGGGGACACGGGTTTGAGTCCTGGTCCGGGAAGATCCCACATGCCGCGGAGCAACTAAGCCCGTGCGCCACAACTACTGAGCCTGCGCTCTAGAGCCCGTGAGCCACGACTCCTGAAGCCCGTGTGCCTAGAGCCCGTGCTCCGCAACAAGAGAAGCCACAGCAATGAGAAGCCCGCGCACCGCAATGAAGAGTAGCCCCTGCTCACCGCAACCACAGAAAGCCCACACGCGGCAATAAAGACCCAACGCAGCCAAAGATAAATAAATGAAATAAATAAATTTATTAAAAAAAAAAGGCAGTGGCAGCTTGAAACATCAAGGAGACATTCATACAAAGGGGCGCAAACTGCTCCTGGATCTGTGATCCTTTTAGAAACTGCTGCCCTTTAACATACTGGCATCATCCTTTTAAAGGACGTTTCCCCAAAGCGCCTGTGGGGTGGTCTGCTGCACCCTCACCTCCTTGCTCCATTTGCTGGGTACGTATTACATGCTCACCCATTTCACATGCTTTACTTCATCAGTTCCTCCCAATAACCCCTCAAAAGTGGGTATTGCTATTATGCCCATTTTATATTTCACAGCTGAGGAAACTGAGGCACAAGGAGTTTGCATACCTTCCACCTACAAGTAGTTACGGAAGAACCAGGATTTGAACATGGTGGATGTGACGTTTTATCACACTACACTGCAGGGGCCCCAGACTCAACCACCTGCAGGGACCGTACAGGTAACCACAGGGAAAGCAGGCTGAGAGTGAGTGGTGGGGACCGTGGCCACCTGGGGGAGTGCAACCAGCCCTCACCTCCAGCTGCCTGCTGCCATGTGGGGTCAGATTCTCTGTTTCCAGATCTTCTCATTTTCTGAAAGGATGCCAAAAATCTGGACCTTGAATGTGAAATCTCCCTATTTTAAATTTTGGCTCAAGTGGCCTTTTAAAACATTATGCCAGGGCTTCCCTGGTGGCACAGTGGTTGAGAATCCGCCTGCCAATGCAGGGAACACGGGTTTGATCCCTGGTCCGGGAAGATCCCACATGCCACGGGGCAACTAAGCCCGTGAACCACAACTACTGAGCCTGCACTTTAGAGCCTGCGAGCCACAACTACTGAGCCTGCGTGCCACAACTACTGAAGCCCGCGCTCCTAGAGCCCATGCTCTGCAACAAGAGAAGCCACTGCGATGAGAAGCCCGCACACTGCAACAAAGAGTAGCTCCTGCTCGCCGCAACTAGAGAAAGCCAGTGCGCAGCAATGAAGACCCAACGCAGCCAAAAAAAAAAAAACCAACACCACAAAAAAACCAAAAAAAAAAACCATTATGCCATCCCCAAACTCTTAGTCTCACCACAGTGTAATCTCTTCTGTGAATGCCTCTGTGTCAACTCCAAGGGCATGACCACTCAGGGAGGGGCCAGCCCAGCACTGGGTGCATAATGCTGGCACTCTGGGACCTGACCCTGCTGCCTCCCGGCCTCCTCCACCCTGCCCAGACTCTGGGGCTCCTTCCTACTCTGGGCCGAGGTGGAGGAGGAACCCTCCTTTGGAGGAGGAACACTTTCCCTGTGGTTTGAGGAGGAGAAGTTTCAATTTTCCCAATCCTCTCACAAAATTCCTTCAGGACCTGCACACTCCTATCAGTCATGACACCCCCCGACAGACAATAGCTTCATTCCTTCATCAGTATCTTTCCTATGCACGAAGCTTGAAGATGACAAGATGACATTACCAAACCAGTTGCTAATGAGGTTGTCAATTTTTTTTTTTCAGCCCCCAGGAGTTGTGACAGTTCTGCAGGGGTCCATTCACACTCTCTCGTAGCCTGATTTAGACATCAGCAGGATGGCTGGATAGCCATCTGCTAATCCCCAACTTGCTCACGTGGGAGAAGCATGTGGCTCTAGCTTCACTGGAACAAATGCTGAGTGAGATCTAGCCTCCTCTCCTGATGAAGGATGTGAACAGAGGTAATGAACATCCAGTAACCAGTACTGGTTTGAGGCTTTACAGTTTCTTAAATGCTTTAAAACATATTCTCTCATTTAAGCTTCACTACAATCAACTCCATTCTACAGATGAGAAAACTGTGGCTCAAACAGGTTGAAGGGGCCTGCTTGAGTTCATAGCTAGGTGGGTGATCAGAACAGATGTCCATATCCTTTGACGTCACACTTCCTTTTCCAGGCATTTATCCCAAGGAAATAATCAGAGATGAACACCCAAATTCATGTTTTAGAATGTGCAACACAGTGTTCACTTTAAGAGTAAATTATCGGAAACAATGTCCAGACACAGGGAATTAGCTAAATTCTAAACTAGTACAGAAGGCGATTAGGTAGCCTTCAAAATCAAACCACATTTGATTTCCCCTGGAAATATATGGCAGTTCCTCAACCTTCAACCTCTGAATTCAGCCTGTCCCAGAAGATAGTCTCTGATGGTTCTACCAATAACTTGGTAAAAAGAAAACAAAATAGGCCACCTGTCTCCATGTCTAATCCACATTAACTGTTGCTCTCCCTGGCTCCCTCCTTCTCACCTGAGCAGGCAGGACCTGAGCCTGGGGCTCTGACCACTGTCCAATTGGCTTTTCTTGGGGGATTTCAGGACTCTGCATTTGGGAGAGTGCTTTCTTAGTCTTAACCATAACGTTGGGGGAAAAAAAAAAATCAGGCACGTTTTTCCACCTAGCACTATAGGGCACAGAAAGTCTCAAGAACCCTTTCATTCAGCAAACACTTACAAGTGCCTGTTCTGTACCAAGCACACAGGAGATCTTGGAAAGACAAAGATGAATGAGACAGCCTCAGCCTCCACGGTGACACAACTGAAGGAGAGCTGCCATGGAGAAGTTCCAGGCGTACACAGATAAATGACTGAACTTTGCCCCTCTCCACAGGCCCTCTTCTAACTGCCCTTGAACCTCGTGTCCCCCCAAGCAAAGGCCCTGGAACCGGAAGACCTGGGGGTGAGACCCAAGCTCTGCCACTTACTGGCTGTGGGACCCCTAGTTCCTACTTGAGTTTTCAGCATTCTTGTCTGTAAAATGGGTCCCCAAACTGCACTTAATGCACAAGGCTGTTGGAGAATTCAGCAAAACAACACATGAAAATATTTTCTCAACATCTTAAGCCCTGGAGCCTCCTTAGTCATTCATTCTCTCTCTGCCCACAGTTCTCTGACTTAGCAAATAAGATGTCAGGCCACTTTAGTGTACTCGTTAGTTAATTTGCTGCTCTGCCCACAAAACATGGGCTTTTTAGAAGAGACAGAGGAGGGCCTCCTGGAAACAGGGCATGTGGACCTCACAGAACAACCTCAACGGCAACTGAGAGAAAGTTCTTCTGGACAGGTTCAACCTACCTATATTTTTAACATATTACCATGCCAGTAGTTCCCCACCCCAACACAGAAAGTGTCCCTTTGCTCTGGAAGCCCCAAGGTCACTAAGATCTTAGCTCTCCGCTCCCCTCCCACACACAAACCCCTCACCTTGGGCAGGTCCATGGCCCCACGGATCCGCTGAGCCACCTTCTCTCCATCGGGGTGGATCTTAGCCACGTGCTTCCACATCCTCTCCCAGGTGGCCTCGTCCACAGGCAGCCCACCCCGGTTGATAAAGAAGGGGATGCCTCCATCTCGCAGGTCCTCTTCCCCTTCTTCTTCTGGCTCATCATCTCTCTGGGCTGAGGCTCCTTCGCTGGTCTCCAAACGCCTGGCCCCAGAGGGGACAGCAGCGGCAGTGGGGGCAGCACCGCTGCTGCTGCCCCCGACCACCTTCTTCCCCCCTGGCATCCCCAAATCCTTGACGGGGGTGGGAGGATGTCTCAGCGGACAGGGGTAAGAAAGGTGGCTCACAGGAGGCCTCCCACACACCAGCTGCAGAGATAACACATGGCCAAACAGAGTGCAAGGCGCCTTTAAGAAACCAGGGCGTGGCTCCCGTACAATAAAATACTACTTGATGGGGGGGGAAAAAATCAGTGCCTCAACATGAAGTGCGGGGCAGAGGGGGTTGGTTGTCCCGGATGAGCCTTAGAGGCCTTGTTCTTTATGAAAAACGGGATCTAGAGAATACTTCCCAACTTGGCAGCTTTCACAAAGCACCCCCATTTGACGGCGAGAACAATAACGGACAACAGTCTGGGCTGGCAGAGGAAAGTCAGACGGAAACTGAGGCCAGGCAGCTCAGATCTGCGGCCACGAAAGGGTCAAGGCACGGGTGCCCACGCCGACTGGGCACCCCAGCTCCCAGTTTTGAAGGCAAGCAAATTCCACTACAAAATATCGTACTCTCACACCTGCGCGTGCTCCGGGGTGGGGGACCGACCCGACTCCAGGCCGCGTCAGCTCCGAGCCGGGACCCCCGGACCGGAGGGCGGTGAGGGGGCGCGATTTCTCCGACGAGAGGAGTCTGGGAGCCAAGACTCGCAGCTGGCGGGGCGCGGGGAGGGGGCGCGCGCCAACGCGCACATTCCACGCCCGCAGCCAACTCCCCGCACAAAGTGGGCTTTGTCTCGGCCCCCTGTGCCCTCGCCCCCGGGAAGGAGCGGCGGAGCCCCCAGAAGGGGGAAGGGCGCGGCGGGGAAGAGAAGCGGGGAGCGCCAAGGCCCCGTCGGTACCCAGCCGGGCGCGTCTCAGCGGGCGGATGGCGGGCACCCAGCGCCAACCTGCGCCAGCCGAGCCATCACGGGGCGCGGATCCCGCTCCCGGGCCCGGGGCTCAGCGGGGAAGGCTCGGGCGGGGCGCAGGGTCACCGAGCGGCGGGCTGCGGCCACAGGGTCGCCGCCCTGGACTGGCTGCAGCATGGGCGGTGGCGCGGCCGGGACGGGCGAAGGATGCTCCGCGGCTGTTAGCTCGGGCTCCAGCTGCGTACCCCACGCCCCCAGCTAAGGGCTGGAGGCAGGACAGCTGGGCGGGGAGAGCAAGCCCGGAGGCTCGCGCAGCCACGGCCGCGGATGAAGCTAGAGGCGAGTGACAAAGCCTCGGCGAGCGCGGGCTGCGCTAGTCCCCGGAGAGCAGCCCGCCGAGCGCGGGGTCCACGCGCAGGTCGCTTCTCCGAGGCTCGGCGAAGATCAGGCCACCGCCACCCCCGCCTCCTCAGGACCCAGCAGCTGCCGGCGGGGTCCACTGCCGGCCCGCCGCCCACCCGGCGCGACTCCGGCCCGCGCTGCGCATGCGCTCCGTCCCCCCCTTAAAGGGCCAGTGCGTTCCCGCCGGGGCCTCCGTCTCCCTCAGCCATTCCTCTGCCCCCAGTCACCTCTAGGATGCCGGTGGGCTTGCGCTCCCCTCTCACCCCTCTCTCAGGACGCCGCGAAGCCGGTGCAGAGCTGCAGGCGAAGTTCGCAACGTGCCAAACCGAGCTCAAACTCCACGGAGATTCCGGGCTCGGAAGGCCCGCGGTCGGGAATTTCCTAAGGGGACTGCCTGACTGAATTTCCCTCAGGGTGTAGAAACCAGACTATGGTTTGAAAATCCAGGGTTCTAGATCGTGTGGGACATGCAACAGATCACTGCCTTCTATGGGCCTCGGTTTCCCCATCTGTCAGCCGAGGTCTTCACACTGGGTGAGCACAGAGATCTCCCGGCGCGCGTGTTCCTTAAAGGAGGCTATCAAGGGGTCAGGGTCACTACCCCTTGAAAATGAAAGGGTTAAAAGTCACCCATTTCCACCCCATAACCTGCACACGGCAGGGGGATGCTCCGCCCGAGTCTTAGGACCATGACCCAGGCGAGGCGATGGCTGGGGAGGGTCAGCCGGTCCAGAAAAAGGCGAAAGTACGGCTCACTGTTGTATGCGGGGCCCAGGACTGCGGAGACTCAAGGCACCCTCCCCTTCCCCCTTTCACAGAGTGGTGGAGCGGAAAAGCCTCGAACTGGGAGCAAAAGCAAGGAACTTGACTAAAATGAGACAGCCGGGGTACGTGCTTTAAGACTCCTCCCCTCCCCCCAGCAGCAGTTAGTGTGAAAAAGTAAATGCAGATCCCTGGGCCCCGGCAGGCAGAGTCAGATTCCTCAGGTCTGTGACTGCTGCGTTTCTCACCTCTCCTGGGCTGGGACTGAGAAGACCTTGGAGAATCCCGAGGTCCTCAATGGTTCAACATCTGTTCCTTCAAGTTGCCCCTGGTGTCTGAATCCTAGGTCCCCCGCTCCAGTAGCAAACTCTTGCTGCCTCCACTGTCAGAAACCAAGGGTGATCAATGATGGGAAGGGTCAGTGGATGTCAAGAAAGTTACGAGGGAATCCTTTTAAGATGACTGAGGCAAGAAGACTCCAAGCATGTAAATACCACCAGGGACCAATAACTGCAACCTACTGATTGTTTAGATAGGGAAACCCAGTCTCAGAGAGTCATTTCCTCACGTTCACACAGCTAATAATTTGACCTGAATTCCTGCTTCTTCAGACACTTAGCTTTCACCATGCATTTTGCCTCTTGTGCTCGCTAAATGGTTGTAATGGTTTTAAAATATGTTTGCAAGTTCTTTACCACTTCTCTCAAAAGATGGAGTCTAATCCCCTTCCTTTTTAATGTGGGCTGGACTTATTGTCTGGCTTCTAATGAATAGAAGGTGGTGGAAGCGGTAGGATGTACCTCTCAAACCTAGGTCATAAAAAGGAGACATTCCTCCTGTCTCTTTCTTACTGTCTCAGGACACCCACCCTTGGAATGCAGCCACCATGTTGTGAGGAAGCCCAAGCCACATGGGAGAGGTGACATGAAGTGGTCTGGCCGATATCTCCAGCTAGGCTCTCAGGCAACAGCCTGCCTCAACCACCAGCTAGGTGGTGAACTGAGACAATTCCGGCCCCCAGCCTTTGAGTCTTTCAGCCAACGTTCCAGATAAGGAGCAGAGACAAGCCAACCCCACCGTACCCTGTCTGAATCTCTCTCCCACAGAAATTGGGAGATAAGAAGTGATTGTTGTTGTTTTTAAGCCGGTAGGTTTTGAGATACTTTGTTACACAGCATTAGATAATGAATACTGTGGGTTTCCTGCAATGATAAATAATAAGATAGATAGATTTGGGGTATTCATTCAAACAGTAAGTACTTACTGAGCACCTTTTATGTGCCTGACCCTGTACTAGGCACTGGGGATACAGTGGTGAATAAGAGGGACATGGTCTTTGCCCTAGTAGGGCTATGGTCTACTAGTAGAGGAGATGTTTAAACATGTTTCCAGTAAAGTGCCTTGCCAGACGCTTAGTACAGGAAGGTACGGGAGTGCTTACCCCGGGCAACTTTCTGGTCAGGTGGGTGTCGGGGAAAGAAGAAATGAGTTGGCCAAAAGGCCAGCATGGTCTTGGCTAGAGAGTTTTCTGGGGGGTGTTCTTAGAAGTGGGAAGGGATAGGTGTCAGTCCAGGTGGGAGGGGCATGCAAATAAGTTAGAAAATGGAGAAACTGGAAAGGGAGTTGTCTAACTCAATCTCATTTTAACTGAAAGCCCAGAAAGGACAAGTGTCTTGCCTGGTGTCACACAGCTTGTAAACTGGGCCTAGATACTGTGTCCTGCATCAAATCCTCTCATGATTCCCCCACACTAATGCCCAGAGAAGGAAACCTTGGGTAACTCCTTATTTGGCTCAAAGCTCTTATGGACCTGATCTGTCTTCACAAAAACGCTGGAAGAGGTTAGGAGGAGTTAATTCCCAATTACAGATGAAGAAATGATGCACAGGGAAGCTAGGCAACTTAAGTGCTTAGTTCAGAAGCGCCACATCAGATCTTCTAGGTACCAGGGACTTTGATGATGACAAGGATGGTGATGATAATGCCTAGCCCATCTCATATATCACTGTTGTGATCGTCAAACTCTGGACTAATGTTCTGGAAACCGATACACAGTGTCTTAATGCCACTACTAACATTGGTATTTATCTATTCCAACTCATTTTCTATTCTTTTTTTTTTTTCCGGCACGCGGGCCTCTCATTGTTGTGGCCTCTCCTATTGTGGAGCACAGGCTCCGGACGCGCAGACTCAGCGGCCATGGCTCACGGGCCCAGCCGCTCTGCGGCATGTGGGATCTTCCCAGACCGGGGCACGAACCCGTATCCCCTGCATCGGCAGGCGGACTCTCAACCACTGCGCCACCAGGGAAGCCCATCATTTACTATTCTTGTGACACTGAAGCTAGAGTAAAATTTCTGGAGAGGTTGATGTAGCTTGTGTCCTGGGCTCACCCCTTGGCTGGAGAAGGGCAGGGCAACTTCATTAGCTGTCCCCAAAAGACTGCAGGTGGTGGTGACAGGGGGCTGCCCTAAATGAAAATGGGGTGCTGTTGGTAAAAGAGGGACGTGGAAGCACACAGCTGTAGATGTGTTCATGAAAGGTACATACTCTTCGTTTGCACTGTCCAGTGTGGTAGCCAGAAGTCATGTGGCTATTTAAATTTAATCAGCATTAAATAAAATTTAAAATTCAGTTCCTCAGTCACACTAGCCACATTTCAAGTACTCAGTAGCCATATACCGTTTGTGGCTACTGTACTGAGCAGCACAGATTATAGAACATTTCCATCATTGCTGAAATTTCTACTAGACAGTACTGCTCTAGGATTCTTACTTGGAATTCAGCTCTTTTTATTTTCTTCTTTTTTTTTGGTGAATATGGAAATAGCAAAAAAGATGAGTCAGAATCTTCATCCATTTATTCAATAAACATATACTAAATGTCTACTCTGAATCATACGTTATCGTACACACCAGGATGCCTGGGAGGGATCATGGAGATCTCTTGGTCCAGTGGATCTCACATGAGAAGCATCCAGGGAGCTCTTTAAAGTACTGATACCTCACCCTACCTGGCAGAGATTCTGGTGAAATTGCTTTGGGATGGGGCTTGCACACCCATAGGTTGGAACAGCTCCCGGGCTGATGCTAACGTGTAGCTGGGCTTGAGAACCATTGTAATCTGGTCAGACCAGTGAAGTGAGCTGCTTGAGATAACCTGAAAACCTGAATCAGCATGGGTCCCATGACCTCCATTCTGGGCTTCTTACAACAGAATCAAAGTTCTCCATGCATTTGGCATCTGTCTGAATTGAATGAACAATTCTTAGAGAAGAAGAAGTCTGCTCTTCCTTAGTCCAAAGGGAATCCGATTCACTTCCAATAAAGTGCCAATAGAACTCTGGTTTTCAAATGCTTCTTTTACAAATTGTTTTGAGTGTTTTGTGCCTGGAACTGTATCGCTCAGCCAAGTTGGTGAAACCCCTTATAAAAATAGCGCCCTTTCCCGAGCACCTAGGGTAGGTCAGTTCATTTAATCCCCAGGACACTCTTGTAAGGTAGGTTTTGCTAATATCAGTTTACAGATCTGCAAACTAAGATGCAAAAAGACTGAGGATTATAAATTGTCCTACTTGGCACAGCTGGGATTCCCACTCCGGAGTTGGTGTCCTTTCCGCTTCCCCACCCTGAGCCTCCCCCGTAGCCAAGAGTGCAGGGCAGCTGGCAGACAGTTGTGTACTGCTCTGCGTCCGCATAGGAAAGAAAGCTTTGTGCAGGTGAGATGCAGTCCTTTGTGTGTCAGGGGAAGCCCCTGAGCTAATGGGACCCAGACACTGTACTCAGAGAGGGTACTGGGGCCTGGAGGGAAGAAGATTCAGGAATAGGACAGGAGAGGGGATGTGGAGTGGAGTTCTCATTTTTGTTGATGGTTGTGCCTAGATTCCTTTTATCCAGGGATTTGGAGAAAGCAGCCTAGAGCGATGTTACGCCTGGAGCAGTTAGCTCTTAGACACCTAGCAATTATGGTGCCTGCTTGGTGTCAGCATTACCTGTTCTTGGCCAGGATTCCTGGAGGTTGGCAGAGTGTCTGTGTCACCGTGTATCTTTGCAATCTGAGTCCCTGCCTGATACTTCCTGGGCAGCCTGGCCTGGCCTCCGGGGTGGGGGTGGGGTGCTGAGGAGGGGCAGGACTATTGTGTCCATTCCAAAGAACCCTAACAGAGGGGGAGATAGGGCTCCCCTGCCATTCGCTGGGGGCCACCTGGTAAAGTAATAGGAGATCCAGGCCTTGGAGAGCAGCAAGGGCTGGACTCAGAATGGATCAGCGTTTGTCTGCGTGGCATTCAGCAGGTCTATGTGGGAGCGAAGCCACGACTGGCCGTAGAAAGAGCATAGGATATCACAGCCGGAAGGGCCCTTCTTGTCCAGGTTTCATTACATAGTTGGGAAACTGAGGCTCAGAGAGGTGACAGGACTTGTTCAAAATGACACAACATGCTATTGGCAGGGATCACACCTGCATTCAGGTCTCCCCTCTGGTCCAATATGCCTTCCCTGATGTCTTCTCTAGCAGGGGAGAAGCTGGTGGTAGATGAACCCTTGAAAGCTTTTCAGTGGAAAGGGATAGAGATGGTCTTCTCACATTTGCTTCGCGCTCTGGCCGAGCTGTGTGTGTCAGCGGGTGGGTGTGGGCAGGGTGTGTATTTAGGAAGGCTCTGTTCAATCTGGAGGACTGGGTGATGGCCCCTCTCATTTTCCAAGCAAATCATACTCATCCAGACTTGCACCCCTCCTTTGTTAGGAAACTGGCATTTCCTTTGACTTATTTCTCCAGGTACTGTGGCAGGTATTTGGCTACTGGCAGGTTATCGAGTTGGTCAGCTGGGAATGGCTGGACTGTGGTAGTTGCTCCCAAGCAGTGGCCAAGGCTCTGGCTGTCCCTGAAAGAATCAAAGGCCAAGCTCAGCCTCCCTGCTCACTGGAAGGACCCAGGACTTGGTGACAGGGAGAAACAGATCCTGTTCTGAGATACGGGTGCATCCTGAGGACTGAATTAAAACCATTTACAAGTGGCAGGACTATAGGTGCATGAGGTGGGCTAGGTTTATTTCTTGAGCCTTGGCTTCCAGGCAAGACTTCACTTTAGTTCAACAATTTCTGAGCACCTACTATGTGCATGGCATAGCCTGAGATGCTGTAGGCAATGTAAAGATACGCAAGACATCACTGTGGCCCTCTGGTTTGTATCTAGGAACATGTGACCTTATAACTTACTGAGTACTTACCATGTGCCAGGTGCTCTACACAGAGTATTTTATCTAATCTTGACCATAACCTTGCAAATTAGGATTCTAAGTTCCATTTTCAGATGAGAAAATGGCCTCAGAGAAGCTAAATGACTGTTTCTGGGTCCTAGCCAGTGGGTGGCTGAGCCAGGTTTCAGAGCCTCTGCCCTTTCTGCTGTTCCAGGAGGCCACCAGCTAACCACCACACCTGGCAGAGTCAGGCCAGTGCCCCAGCACAGGCTCAAACGAGGTGTCTGAAGAGCATAGAGGAGGGAGAGATTCGCTTAATATGGGCAACCATGTTTGGTTTTAGGCACTGTTGGCGCTTGGGGCCGCACCATTCTTTATTGTGAAGAGCTGTCCTGTGCACTGTAGGATGTTTAGCAACATCCAAGGCCTCTACCCGCTAGAAGCTAGTAGCAAGTTCCCACTGGTGACAATCACTGCCAGTTGGGAACCACTGGTTTTAGGTAAGCAGTGGCCTTCCACCTGGACCTAGGAGGATCTTGTTAAGACAAGTATTTTGGCAATGAAGAAAGGAGGAAAAAATCATTTAATGAGTGTTTTCCTGCTTGACAAAGAGCGTCCACTCAGATTTCCCTCTTCCCACTGGCCCTGCGGCTCACTCTGTCGTATACAAAGCAAAGGACAGTCACAAGAAGTTGCCACGGGACCTCAGTGCAGGCTGGGGGCTTCTCATTGATGGAGCGGGTCCTCTAGAACCAGCTCCTTCCTGGCCTCAGTTAGTTCAGCCTGTTTTTCTTCCTATGGCCCCTACTCCCCTTCCAAGGGGCTGTTAGGGAATCTATTTCATCATCACACCCCACCACCAAGTACAAACACCCACACTTATTTGGGGAGTGGCTCTGTGTTAAGGGCGTTATAATCATAATCCTCAGATCATTTAGTCCTCACAGCACCCCTAGAGGAAGGTGTTTCTATTATTTGCATTCTACCAGGGGAACAGAGGCTAGAAGAGGGGAAAAAAACGTGTCCAAGTTCACACCTCTGCTAAGTGGCAGAGTTGGGGCTGTGGTAGTGAGGTGTGGCTAGAATGCCCTTCCCCATACAAGCCCAGAATGGAGGTCAGACCCATGCTGATTCAGGTTTTCAGGTTATCTCAAGCAGCTCACTTCACTGGTCTGACCAGATTACAACCATGGTTCTCAAGCCCAGCTACACGTTAGCATCAGTTGTGCAGATGAAGGGGATCCTCCCCCCAGTGAAGGGCAATTATCGGGCTTGCATGGCATTTGGCTGTCAGGGAGGGCTGCCTGTGAACAGGGCAGAGCGCCCGGTCAGGCTGCAAGACAAATGGGTGGCATATGTGCTCCAGATCAGCACACAACGGGCTTGTTATTTTGCATCTGTCAGCAACGAAATAACACTCTATTATTATTGCAGGAGGCAGAGAATAAATAAACACAACATTTGGGGCTGGGTTCTGAGGTAGCTTTTTCCTTCATGCTCATCCCTTCTCTTTGGGGTAATGGTCCCTTTGGGGCCATTAGTTCCGAAGCTTGAGGGTTTTAGTCCCACAGAGTCAGACCAGCAGGTGCCAACGGGCCCTAAACGAATCCTCTCAAGGAATCTTGAATTTTATGTTCTGTCCAGCGCACGAAGGACCCTTGTTCCATCTCTTGGTGCTGCAAGGAGACAGGGAGTGAGTGACGGGACAGCTGAGGCATCCCTGGAGATGAGAGAGAAGGATGGCCTGGCCTGTTCTCATCTGTCACAGGCAGAGCTATGTTAGAGACCACGTAGACTGTCAAGTTCCAAGGTTTCAACTGAGTCAGGACTAAGGTAGCATCTTGGTAGCGTTTGATGGAAGTGCTAAAGCAGTGCTTCTCACACTTGAGTGTGCATTAGAACCTGAGGGCTCCTAACAGCACAAGTGGCTGGCCCCCACCCCCAGAGTTTCTGATTCAGCAGGTCTGGGTGAGGTCTGAGAATCTGCATCTAGTTCCCAGGTGACGCCCCGGTGGTCCAGGACTTCACTCTGAGAATCACTGTGCTAAAGTATACTTTTCAAAAAGCTGAAAGTAGCTCTCATACATGTGTAAAATGAATTTGTGTTAAAGATTTATTTATTTAATTAATGAGAGAACTAGGAAGTTGTTAAAACCAGTTAAGGGGAAAATTTGAACAGAACTATATAATCAGTAATACTGAAACGAATTTGCCAATGGATGTAAATCTAGTTAATATTCTATAGGGCAATGAACTGGAATGGGGTTATTTTTTTTCTAAAAACCAATGTATCTCTACTGGAAAAATTAATTTGCATTTCTATGGCCAAGAAACATTTGCATTGCTCTCAGTTTTTCTACAACTAAACTTTTATCCTTACAGGGTTGTAAAATAGCCAAGGCCATAGAAAGACAACTGTAAATGTGCACCCTTGTGGAATTAGATAATCTCCAGCGAGCCCCTCGATCATTTGGAGGGCTTGTAGAAACAGCTGGCTGGGGGCCACCCCCAGAGTTTCTGCCAGGGTTGAGGAGGGGTTTGAAGCTCTGACTTCTTAAAAAGACTTTCGGCCAATCTTCCTGTTATTTGCCCCACCTTCACCCTCACTGCCAGAGGTGTCTGGTGCCTAAGGTTTGGGGCAAGCTACGTTCCTTCATTGCCTAGCACTATTTTAGTATTTAATTTGCTCTGCTAGCTAAGCCATTTGCTAATTGGCCGTTTACTTTCCGGCTTCCCAAGTTTTGTTGCTATCGTTTCCTCTCCTGTTGCCGTGTCATCATGGGTTTATGATCCCCCCCCCCTTTAAAAATCCACATCCCTTTTTGTCATTTTTGTAGAGTTTCAGAAGGAAGTGGCGCACGCTACATCCATTATCTTGCCTCATGAGCCCCATCACAGCACTCTGAGACGTGTCGTGGCCTGATTAGCATTGTGCCTGTTTTATAACTGAGGAAACACACACACAATTGACTTGACCAAGAATCTACTTTTTCAGACCACATTCCATATTCCAGGCTTTTTCCACAAGAAAGATAGTTCTAGCATGTTCTGGTGTTCCAAAGCACTTTCAGTGCGTTTCTTTTATTGGCGTCTCATCACAGTCCAATGAGGCAGGCAAGGAAGTCGCTAGAGTCTCCTTTTTATGGCTGTGAAGATTGAGATTGGAAAGGGTGAGGGACTTGCCCAAGATCATTAGCTTAATGTGCCTGGAGCCCACTGTTGACAAGTTCACGTTCAGGGCCCTTTCTCCTGATGACTCTGGGACAGCTTTAAAGGCATCTTCAGGTGATAAGACACCCAGTTACTCCACATATATTTATTGAGTGCCTGCCGTGCACCTGAAACCACACTAAGTGCTGGGCATGTCATGGAACAAGATGACTGGGAGTAGCGGATGCCAACGGTGCCACCCACATCCCCGGAGCGCATCTCAGAGGTGACCTGCAGACAGCTCCTGTACATGCTCGTGGCCTCCAGCCTCTCTCTGCCAGAGATGCCAGGGAGTTAAGATCCTAGGAGTGACCCTCGACTAATCAAGGGTGGGAGTTGGTGGATAAACCCCTGAGCTTCCTTGTCCTGCAGAGGGATACTTTTGAGGCACATTTTATATCATCTCTATGAGGGACACCCAGGACTGGGCCTCAGTTGCCCACAGCTTTACCCCCCTCATTAACAAACTATGGCTTTCCTTCTTTCCTGTCACTTCCCCATTTGCTCACCTATACTTCCTGGGATCACTCCCTCAATAAGCAACCTGCTCTCACATCCTTATCTTAGCGTCTGCCTTGGGGGGAACCCAAACTAAGACCTCGGGCTTCTAAAATCCTTTCGATTTGCAACTGATGGCCCTGTTCCCTGCCCCCTCCTCCTTCCCTGGGGACGCGGTCACCCCTTCCCGCCGTGGTATAAGCTGCATGAAGGAAGGGACTTTAGTTGTGCTGTTCACTGCTGTATCTCAGGTGCTTAAAATACTGCCTGGCATGTGGCACATGCTCAAAAAATATTTGTTGATTCAGTGAATAATGATTATTGCTACACTGATGAATGGAGAGAGGAGTCCGAGAAACTGGAATGGAATGATTTGGGGGTAAATAACGGCAAAGTCTGTCTCCTTTTTGTATTTTATAAGTACTCTTAATATCCTGAAGATTTCATGCTTGGCTACTGTCTCCTCCAGCCTGGTGGAAGGAGGAAGGAGGTGAGAACCCGAGCTGTGTCTGTGGCAGGCGGCGCTTGGCAGGAGGGGGAGGGTGCCTGTGAGGCTGGGCTCAGAGAAGCGGCTGTGAGTCACTAGTTCAGTCTCAGAGGCAGCTGAAAGTGAGAGCATCAGCATTGCCAGGGACTGTTCCCAGGAAGAAGCTAGATCTGCCCTTCGTTGGTTCTGCGCAGAATTCCTGTTAAGATGAGAAGCTGAAGCAGGACCTCAGCTCCCACTGAGGGCTGGTCTATGCTAATTTTCAGCAACAGTGTCAGGAGCTCATAGACTGAATAAGATCTTGTATCAAGTCCCTGAGTTTTGAATGAAGGGTGTGCTTTCTGAGCTCTTTTCCCCCCTGAGGCCATCTGATGGCTGTTGGGTAAAATTCAGACTCAGACTGAGAAGTTGTTTTTTTCTAAGAGTTTATTCCAGGCCAGTAATTCTCTTCTCTGGCCTCTGATGTCACTTTTTGGCAGTTCCTGGTTCTAGAGCCTTAGCGTCTTGGTTAATCCATAGCTACTGGGAAAGATGCCTTATGGGTGTGTAGACTGGCTTTCCAAAGTGATGTGCTCAGTAGTGTTGGTGAGAAAGAATATCTTGGATTTGTATAAAGTTTTACATTTTGCAAAGTACTTTCCCCAGACATTACTTCCTTTAATTAGCATCTCTAATATTTGCCCATTACAATCACCTAAAACATCGCCTATCTAGGAATAGATCTAACAAAACATATGCAAGACCTCATCACTGGAAACATCATATCATTATTGAAAGAAATTACAGAAAACCTAAATAAATGGAGGTCTAGGCCATGTTCATAGATTGGAAGGCTTAATACTTCAAAGAGGTCAGTTCTTTCCAAATTCATCTTTAGATTCAATGCAATCCCAATCGATATACTAGCAGGTTTTACATTGTGGAAATAGACATGCTGATTCTAAAATTCATATGGAAATTCAAATGGCCAAGAAGAGTAAAGATAATCTTGAAGAAGAAAAAGAAAGCTGGAGGGCTTCCCTGGTGGCGCAGTGGTTGAGAGTCCGCCTGCCGATGCAGGGGACACGGGTTCGTGCCCCGGTCCGGGAAGATCCCACATGTGGAGCGGCTGGGCCCGTGAGCTGTGGACGCTGAGCCTGCGCGTCTGGAGCAAAAAAAAAAAAAAAAAAAAAAAGCTGGAAGATGTATGCCAGCAGGATCAAGAGGTATTATAAATCTGTAGTACTTAGGACAGTGTGGTATTCCTGCCTCTACTCCATTTTGTTTTAAGATGTCCTTGTTTGTATGGTTCTGAAAGCTGTGATGGGGAGTGTGGGAAGCATAGAAGTCCCGGTGGGCATTTCTGCTTCCTTTCAGTTGTCTAAACCAGGCTGCAGTAAGCCTTTCCATAGGGTTTGTGCTACACAACAACCATCACTGATGACTCAGGGCCACTACTGGAGATTCAGGCAATCCATTCTCTACCTGGGAGCAAAGCACCCCTTTGCTTAAAACTCTGTGATGGTTTCCCATTGGAGTAAGGACAGCCTCAGTTTCTTAACTGGACTTAAAATAACCCTTCACATTCTGGCCCCTGCCTGCCTTTCCAGCTTGACTTTCGTCCATACTCACCAACCCTTTCGGACGCCTTCAGTTCCTTAGCTACGCACAGACTGCAGTCCTAGGTTCTGGCCATTAGCACATCCTTCTGCCTGATGCATTCTTCTTCCTCCTGATCCGCCCCCCACCCCCCGCCCTTTTTGGCCCACTCCTACTTACCTTCCATGTTTGGGTTTAAACTCTGACTCTTTGGGGAGCATGGATCCTTGCCTCCTTAGACTGGGTGCCGCCTCCTTGTCACACACACAATGCACCCATTGCTTCTCCCTCTTCAAAGCCCTCTGAACCCTTGTTCAGTGTCTCTCCTTCCAGCAACATGAGAACAGGGCCAGTGTCTGTCTTGTTCACCACCATGTCTCCTGCTCCTAAAACAGTGCCTGGCACTGAGGAGATGCTTAATCCATATATATCAAACACAGAAATAAATACGTGAATGTATAAATTAAAAATCCATACTTGAAAGGCTGACTTTGTAAAATCGAACCTCTTGACAAACTTCACAGTTGGGCAAACATCACCAGTTTATGACACGTTGGTGCCACGAGTGAAACTCTAAAAGTGCTGGTTAGTGCCTTTCCAGAGTTACCAAAGCCTGCCCTCTTTGCCTATATGCTTGTCAGACCGGGTCAGAGAGTGTGGCTAGAACATGGCTAACCACCTCCACCTCTGGAGAAATAAAGCCAGTGTGCATTGGTGGTGTCATCTTTGTGGGTGAAGGACAGAGCGTGGACCCATTCTCTTTGGTAAGCAGGAGAGTGACGTTTTCTGAAAACCAGAGGTTCTGTCTTGTTGGTTGGTTATAGCAGGAAGCCATCCTGCTGGGCTAGACCAGCAGTGCTGTGGATGCCAGGCTGTGTCCAATGGGGATGCTTTAAAGTCCCTGGAAGGTTATAATGACACCTGTAAGTCACCCCAGGACTTTATCTTACCGTTGGTGACCGTGTAGCAGCCTCTCCTTGCTTTAGGATGGACACGTCTGACTGTTGGTCACGGGGAGCCTGGGGAACCACCATGTCCTCAGGTCCCATCTCAGTGTATGATGTATTTTTCAGATGAACAAATGTATAGTTGAATGTATGTATAGATGTATAAATGAATGTATAGTTGGTGTGAATGTCAGCTCACAAACTCAGATGTTCAAAAATATTAAACTTCTTTGTATTAAGTCATCTTGGGTTTATCCCACGTGTTGAACTGGTGGGAAGTTAAGTTTCAGTGATAACTGGGTCTTCCCCACAGTGTCCCACCTTCTCCAGGTTACACGAAGACCTTGAAACCTTAAGCTCTAAAGCCTCATCTGAAATACTCTGCTTGTCCTGAGTCCCACTGGCTACTCTGGGACCCCTATGTCCCTGTTGCATGTTCCTTTAGGCCCTTGCTGTGTCTGTGCCACATTTGGGGCAAGGGACTCTTGAGAAGACTTGAAGCCTTGGTGTCTGGGGCTCAGCACCCCTAGGTGCACCAGATAGCTGGCTATCCCTTCAGATCTTGCTGGAAAGCAATGCATGGCTCCCCAGTGCAGGCTGGAAGATTCTCTCTTGCTACTCTTACTCCACTCTGAGGACACACCTCTTCACTACATTTCCTTAGCTCTTGTCTCTCCCCTCCCCAACCCCCCACCTCCCAAAAATGTAAAGGAGTCATTGATTTGCAGCTTCCTTGCTTTCTGCTCTGCAAAATCCAGAAAGTAAGCCATTCCAAAGGGCCTGGCGACTGGCTCGAAATCAGAGGAAGGACAAAATAGCGGAGAGCAAACCCGAGCTATAATCTGTTGTAGACGGAATCATGAGATGTTACTGTTAACAGCGATATCTTAAAAAAGAGACTCCTCTTTATAGTAACTGAATTGCCTTTGGGACATGCTCAGTAGTACTGCATCTCAGCGCTGGAGAAGGGAGAAGTGGAACCCTGCGGTCATTTAAGTAACTTCTGCATTTTGGTAACAAGTACAAATTCCACAGATGCATAGTTAAGCAAGAAAGGTATTTTTCCTTGTTCAGTTTTTTTTTGATCTCCCCCTCGCTCGCATTTTGGGATTGATATTCTCCTATGCAAAGCAGATCAACATACCTCTATTCTTGCAGATTTCCTTTGGCTTTGAGTTATGCAGGGGTGAGACAGTTGGAAACGGTATGATTTTGAGAGGAAGCTGGCTTTTCCGAAGGCTTCGGTTTGGGGTGAGCCTTAACTGCACCTGGATTTCTTGCAGTTTCTTACAAAGAAACTTCCTTTTGTGAGTCAAAATGTTTCAACTAAAGTTATTTTCAACCAGAGGGAAATGTTTGAGAGCTCAGCCTTTGTTAGCCCAAAGAACATTGTTTCATCTATAGTGATTGAAATAGTAATTTCCTTTGGGAAGCCTTTGCCATTGAAACAAACTTTGATTTTGGAAGCAAATATTTTGACTTTAAAGATGGCATCCAAGAGTTACAACTCGTTCTAATAGCTCCCCAGCCGTTTATTGTAGTGCTGTGATAGTAAGATTCTTTGAGTTTGAACAAGGAAACTTACTTGGCTGATGTTAAGAGGAGGTGTAGTTCAGTGGTGGGGAGCAGACCCCTCACAGCCAGGCTGCCTGGGTCTGCAGTCCTCACTGTGCCACTTTCAAGCTGGAATCTTGCCCAAGTTATGTAATTGTTCTGAAACTCAGTTTCTGCATCTATAAAATGGAGGGTGATGGTAGTATTGGGTTGGCCAAAAAGTTAGTTCAGGATTTTCCATAACATCTTAGGGAAAAATCCAAATGAACCTTTTGGCCAACCCAATATTTACTTCCCAAGATTGTTATAATTACTAAAGAATTAATGTAATAAAAAGCCCTTAGAGAAATCCAATAAGGGCCGTAGCTTAGTATTGTATCCATGTTAATTTCTTGGTTTTGATCATTGTACTGTGATTACATAGGGTACTGTCATTGAAGCAAGCTGAGCAAAGGGTACACAGGAATTCTATAGCATTTCTAGGTGAATCTAAAATTATTTCAGAATAAGAAGTTAAGAAAAAAGCACTTAGGGAACTATATTTGATTGTGTGATTCTTTGAATAAGGTTTGTCTTTGACATGAGGCAGTAAGCTCTCTGAAGTTAAGCTACGTGACTGCCTTTCCCCCAGCACCTAGCACAGTGCCTGGCACATAGCAGGCCTTCAATAAATATTTATTGACTGACTGAATAAAGAAGTTGAGATGTTGAAGGCCCTGGCCAGTAAGCAACAAAAGAGAGACAAACCACTTCCTGTATCTGGGGGGTGGGAGGAAAGAGGAAGCAAGAGGCCACGCACTGATTTATTTTAATTTATTTATTTATTTATTTTGAAGTGGTCCCTTGGACTATATTGGTTGTAATACTGAGGTAACCAATTGACCTTGCTCAGTGAAAATACCTCTAACGCAATGAAAAAAATCAACTAGTTATAACATCCAGTTCATATATACAATTCAAATAAAAATAGATATTACTTGCTTCAATGTATAGCAAGTTTAATACATTAGTGTTTACAAAATAAAAACTGTATTCTACTGAATTTTTTCTTGTGCTTCCCCCTTATCACTAAGCATGAAAGACCAGAAAAGTATGATACTTAAGGAAACTTATTTATGGATTTAAAGATGCAGTTTGTGCGGTCATGAAAGACAGATAAGTATTAGTTGGAAGATTACCACATCTTTAAACATTTTTGCTTATTAAAATCTACAAACTTGAACCATAAGACACAATTAAAAAAAAACCCCACAGAATTTCTCAAAATACATGAGAATACAGCAAACGTTTCATTGAACTACTGAGATACTAACCAGTTCTATGGCTAATATTAAAAACTGAACAATCTATGTAAATCGTATTCATACTATTTCTACGCACAGTGAACAATACAATCACAATAATCAACCTGAAGCTAGCAACAAAGTTGCAAGGTCCATAAAAAGCTTCTTGGCACAATTAAAACATTTAGGAAGGGAAGAAAGCCTTTGAATAGTCTAAAAGTTGTTTGCTGGTGTTTCTACTGTAAAGCTATTCTACAAATCAAAATGAAAAAGGAATTATACATGTGACACATGCACTGATTTTTAGTAGAGCCTTCAACACACGCACACACACCCCAAACTGGGAAAGTAGTTTGAGTATGTGGGAGGGGGAAATTTCTCCCTTACCCCTCTTGCAGTTCTTTGGCCTGGTCATATAATTAAATGGACACAAGACAGATTAACAGGAGAACAAAACCAATTTAATTTGTATGCATGGAGGTCTCATAGAAATAGGACCCTTGAAGTGACCAAAGCAGGCTGTTTCTATATCATTTTTGGACACGGAAACAATTTTTTGTGTGAAGATTTAACAAAGGGCCTTGTGCTTGGGATAGCAGACTAATGAAGAAGTAACAACGTTTGTTTATACAGTTTTCTCAGCCTTGAATTCCCTAACTCGGGTGGTGAGGATACTTTCTACCCTCCTGATGTAGGGAGGTTACTTTTACATGGGAGATTTATTTCCTACTTTCAAGGGTAAAGAGGGGGTGTCATTGTGTGTTTTTATATCATTTTTCCCACGGGCTGTTTCTTAAGTAACTTTAACTCAAAATAATCAATGTGGCATGTCTTGGGGCAGCCTGTTATGAGTCCCAGCAAGTCCAGTGCCTGGGTCAGTGGTATGCAGGGCAATGGCAATATGAACAGGACAGCCAGATTATTCCGAAAGTCAAGTAACGCAGCTGAAGCATCCCAGAGGCGAGTGACCACAAGAACGTGGGATGGATGAATGTCACCCAAACCTTGGGTGGCTCGGTTTGGTAAATAAACGTAGATCATTGTAGGGGAGGCATAACTTTATCTCTACCCTTCTAGGGTCTCTGCTGGTCCTGAGAATTAAATTGACGTAAGACAGAATAAGAGGAGACAAGCATATAGATTTTTGCATGTACATGGGAGCCGCCAGAGGAAAAGGAAGACCCAAAAAAGCTGATAGGCCCAAGTGCTCATATACTAGGTTGAACAAAGAGTAGCAATCGTGGAAAAGTTTACTAAAATATATGGGGATACTAAAAGGAGATAAGAGTAATCCTAACAAGGTCTGTTTGTATGGATTTCTCTCTGCTTTGATTCCCCATCTCTGGTGATGATAATATTTCTTTCCTCCTGGTATAGGGAGTGTTACCAAGTCCAAACTCATACTGCTTGCTGCAAGACAGGCCAATAAATTGAGAGATGAGTTGGTGGGGCGAGGAATAGTGACTTTATTCAGAAAGCCAGCAGACTGAGAAGATGGTGGACTAGTGTCCCAACAATTTATCTTACCCAAGTTAGAATTCAGACTTCTTTTACACTAAAAGGGGCAGGAGTGTGGCCGATTGTTGCAAACTTCTTGGTGCTGAATCCTTCTTTCTTGCAGCTGTCTATGTAGGTCTGGTCACAATGTTCCTATAAACCTCCAATAAGACAAATATTATTCCCTGTTCTGCAACTTTTTATCTCTCTGTGAATGGAAGAGTGTTATACATTTAAAGGTCAAAGGCTTGAGAATGGGCTATCCTGTGTATATCCTGTGTATTTCTGTCTATAGGCAACATTCTTTTACAAAAGCTGCAGAGCCAGCATGACTAAGCATAGGCAACAGAGCACAAAGGTTAGAGCTAGAGGAATAGATCCAATATGGAGGCAGGTTTATTCTTCTCTGTTACAGGAGGGCATCTTTCACATGGCAGTATTAACTCCTGCCTTCAGGGAAAAAAGGGAGGTCAGAATGACATTCTTGCATCTGCTGTTCTTTAGCTCAAAATAGCCCTTATGCCAAGGTGGCATTTTTTTTTTTTTTTTTTTTTTTGCGGTACGCAGGCCTCTCACTGTTGTGGCCTCTCCCGTTGCGGAGCACAGGCTCCGGACGCGCAGGCTCACGGGCCCAGCCGTTTCGCGGCATGTGGGATCCTCCTGGACCAGGGCACAAACCCACGTCTCCTGCATCGGCAGGCAGACTCTCAACCACTGTGCCACAATGTGGCGTATTTTGAGGTGACACATTCTGCCACCTTTCACCATCTTTTTCTGTACTCAAATGTTAAATGCAATCACAATTATTTTAACGCTGTCTAAGGAGTGATGGAATGCTACCTATTTTGCTAGAATATACTGGGAAACAGGGAAAGAAGGTCAACCTCCGGAATTAAGTTGTGCCGCGGGCAGCATCAGAGTCACACCAAGTGAGCAATAAGCCAATCAGAATATCACAGAGTTTCAACTGATAACACTTTTTATGATTTGAAAGTATTTTAGATATCGAGAGAGCCTTTGATGTATTTGTGCCTCTAAGAAATACAAAGTGTTTTGGTGTGAACTAGGTTTCTATATTATAGACGGAATGTTAAATCAGACTTTTCAAACAATTCCTAGGCAAAAGCCTGGAAAAGAGCCTGAAAGCATTTCCTAGAAGTTATTCACAATGCCTGAATACTCTGTCTATACCACGTACAATACAAAAAGTTTTGTTTAGAGTTATTTTCCACAATGTCAAATAGTTACCACTCAGTGTTTTGCTTCAGTATATATCCTATCATTGGGGAGGGTGAGATGTGTGATGAATATTCTACAGCTCATAGAACTGGACAGAACCATTTCAGAAACTGTCTGAAACCATATACAATCCCATGTCCCTGTCTTTTGAAGTAAAAGGCTTTAGTCTCCCAGGCCTCCCATGAGTCTCAAAAGGGTGACTCAAGAGTTAATAATTAGGAAATGTAAAGATGTAGAAACAAAGAATAGCTCCTGGGCTGGGAAACTGGTATTTAGACTATAAATCTGCCACACAGCAGAATCACTGAACTCCCAGTTCCCTGAAGGATATAGATATACAGGCCTGACCCACACTCCTAGGTTGTTTTTACAGGAAGCCAACCCCTACCATAGGAAAACTGCTGACTGCAAGCACATAGACCCTAGACCAGCTGAAGCCAGAAGGTTGATGATACTTGGAACCACATTGATACCAACCAGTCAGAGAATTGTTCATGAGCTGATCCCACACCCTGCAACCCCTCCCTCACACTGCCTTTCAAATCCTTTCCCTGAAAGCCACTGGGGAGTTCTGCTCTTTTGAGCATGAGCTGCCCATTCTCCTTGTTTGGAGCCCTGCAGTAAATACTCTACTTTTCTTTACCACCACCTGGTGTCAGTAGATCGTCTTTACTGCATATGGGTGAGTGAACCCAAGGTTGAGTCCTTAGTGCCCCCAAGTTGGGACCTGGTTCTTTAAAGCCATGAACTGTGTCTGGGACTGTGAATCATCTTTGTTATTCTAAACCTCCCTCCTCATATACCATATTGTTCTGCAAATTGTTGGTAGATTTTGTAAAGCTCTCCATGGTGTTCTATTAGTATATAGAGACTTACTAATCAGTTGCATTTCTAAACATTCTGAGTGGACTTATTATAAAATAAATATGTGTTTATTGCAACGAAAGCAAAAGGTACAGAAAGGCATAAAGAAAATAAAGCTCAATCATAATTGCACTATATAACAATAAGCACTGCTGACAGCTTCACATTTAACCTAGACTCAGAGATGTTTTTCTGCACAAGAGTGGATTTATTTAATGCACAGTTAATAACCTGGTTTTTTTTTTACCCAATTTTTGTTTGGAGAATGCCTATAATTAAGTATAGATCAACATCATCATCTTTAATGATATTATGTATGGGCTGTAATTTCAACCTCTATTGTTGAACATTTAGGGTATGTCCATATTTTCTCTATTATATGTTAAAGTTCAGTGGATATCTTTTAATATACTTTGGGGGAAAAATTCCTGGGAGTGGAATTGCTGTGACTTCAGTTTAAAACTTGATTATATTCAAATTGTTTAATTTTTAAGGACATGGTACATGTGTACATATGTCTAGTTTCCCCACCTTGACCGTAAACTTCTAGAATAGAAGGAAGAGACTGATGCTTGGATGTCTCTGTGTCCTTTACAAATCCTAGCACAGCCCTGGGGGTTGGCAGTACTTTTGGCTGCAAGTTATAGAACACCAGCATAAGAGTAGCTTAAATCAAAAAGCTGCTTAGTTAAATCTCCCATAATTAGAAGTCTGGGCATAGACAAGTAGGGGTTGGTGCAACAGCTCAGCAATGTCACCAAGGACCCAGGCTCCTTTTTCCCTCCATCTTCAGCACGCTCCAAGGACACTACATCCTTGGGCTTGCATCTCGCCATGGGGGATGCTTGCCCCAGCACCAGGCGTGTTATCTTCCCACTCCCTCATTCAGAGAGGAAAATATTTCCTAAAAGCCACTCAGGAGAATTTCCCTTCTCCCTTTTTGCCCAGAACTGGGTTGCAAGGCTCCTTCTAGCTACCAAGGAGGCTGGGAAAATGAGTCTTTGGTGTTCGCAACTCCTCCTATGAGAGGAGGGAGTCAGGGAAAGGCTGTTGTGTGGGTCACCAACAAATGGGGGCACTTTGCCAGGGCTCAAATCTTCCCTGAGTTGGCATCCCAGAGAATGTCTTTTCTCCCCTCCTCTTAGTCTCTCATGAAGAACTAATTCACGTGGTGTCACAATAGCTGTGGGACCCTCTGGGATAAAGAGGCTGTGACTGACAAAGACTCCTTGACCAAACTTGAGTCAGGCTCCTCTGAGCCCACTTCACAACTATGCCTCGACCTCAGCCTGTCCTTGCTGGGCCTGCAGAGCCCAGCTGCAGTAGAAAGGATCCTGCTAAGTCAGTTTAGAGAGAATACCGCCACCCTTGAGAGCCTATCACCCTGGCTGCCTTGAGCAAGAATCCTGGTTAAGTTGGTTTAGCAAGAATTCCTGATATCTCCTGATCAGCACCCCATGTCTCCTCTTAGTAATTCTCCATCCACTGATACCCCCTCCCCCTCCCGGCTCCTTGGCTATAAATCCCCACTTGTTCTTGTTGTATTAGGAGTTGAGCCCAATCGCTCTTCCCTCTTGCAATAGTCTTGACACCTACTATGATAGTCCTAAATAAAACACTCCTTCCCATTTAACAGGTGTCAGAATAATTTTTTCTTCAACAGTTATGGTGCCCTGACTGCTTCCTTCCTGAGCGTTTGAAGGGGCTTTCCTTGTTCTTGTGGGTGTCCTCCAGGGGAAACTCAGGCCCCATAGAGGCTTAAGCCTGTGAGAGGTGGTACCACAGCCTCTCAGGGACTGAGGGAGACTTTGGATCACTTCTGGTTTTAAAGGCTCCCTGTAAATTAAAAAACAAAGAGCAGAACCCTAACAGCATTATAAAATTTGCGATTTATTTTAAATGTTTGCCTTCAACAGATTAGTCCGTTAAATACAAAGAAAACATTGCAGTGAAACTGGACAGGAGGACCATTGTATCGGTAAGCAGTACTGACTCACGGCACACGGCATCTGGGGTGACCAGGAGGAAGACAAGCTTCAAGCTGAAGGTTGAGCAGCATCTTCTTAAAACGCAGGTCTGTGCTTCTCGGTATTTCATTTGGAGGTCTTTGTAAATCTAAATTTGAGCTACTACATGAATGAGAGACCCCGGAAACAGCCCTCCTGAGCTCCCTGTGATAGGACCCTGGGCGAGAGTTGACCAAAAGAGCCCAAGGCCTCAGGTGCCACCATTTCACAATTAGTTACTCATTTTGTTTCCTCCTGTCTGATTTCCCCTTCCCCACCAATGCCTGCTTTCCTCCTCGCCTAAACCCTCCATTCTCTTATGAGCCCTTCTTCCCCTCCCCTTCTTTCCTTCCTTCCTTCCCCCTTTTGAAAGTTGGGTCCTCTTGGGCACTGGAAAGGACTGGAATCTGGGATCTGGCTGGAGGCCAGCAGGGGAGAGGGGAGCACCGGGGCGGTCACACCGGGGTCCCATCCGCTGCTGCGTGGGAAGAGAGGAAGTGAGGCTGTGTGTGCTTCCTTGCGCCTCCCCCCTGATCCCCTCTGGTCTCAGTTCCTGGCTGCGGCAACAGTCAGCAAACACTGACATAAAAGCACCGACAGTGTCCACCATCCCAGCATCGTTCTGCCCAGGATTTCTCTTTGTTGAGGAGTTCCTTACAACCTCAACTCAGGAAGAATTTTTTTCTTTCTCCTATGACCAGAGTGTGTTGGAGGGTGGGTGGCCCCCACTTCGGGAGTGGCCACCCCCAGTGCTGGTTGGGAGTTTGATTAGTCTGGGCGGAGAGTGAGGAAACACTGTCCTCTTGACCCGGATCTGGGGAGAAATCCTGGAGCCTCCTTGGCTCTGAGCGCCCATCCCTCTGTCTGCAGCACCAACTCCCCCTCCCCCCCTTTTTAAAAAAAATTTCAGAGTCTTAATGGAGCCAAGACCCTAATGGTGCCAGGTCATCCAGTCCTGGTATTGGTTCCCCAGGTCACTCCTGAGCTGTCCCTCAGTCTTGTCCGCATGGCCTTGGGGAGGGTGGGGCTCTCCACCGCTTTGTGTCGCAGAGACTCGGAGCCCTCCTTAGGGCCCTGTCCACACAGGCACTCCCTCCTGCGGCTCTGCTGTGGGCATCCCTGGGGCTTTGCCCCAGACCAGGGCACAGCCACTCCTTTCTTCTCCCCTCTGATACTAGCTCAGGGAAAACCTTTACTGGACTTTTCAGTCGTTACCTATAGGCTTCTCTGTTCTTCCCAAGTGTTTAGACTTCGGGGATTGGAAGCTGAATGTTCTCACAGAGGCAGTTCTCAGCTTCCTCCCCTCTCACTACTT
The DNA here is from genome assembly GCF_949774975.1 of Lagenorhynchus albirostris. Lineage (NCBI taxonomy): Eukaryota > Metazoa > Chordata > Mammalia > Artiodactyla > Delphinidae > Lagenorhynchus > Lagenorhynchus albirostris. Next base: position 26,091,034 of record NC_083095.1, read on the forward strand.
TCTTGAGAAAAAGAACATGGAGTCCAAGATTTGCCTAAAAGGGACAGAGGGCCACGGGGGCAGATATCTCAGAAATGGGACCCCACTTCCGAGCGTTCATCAGATGGCACAGTGCCCAGCCTTCAGGAAATGGCTGTTGAAAAACGAACGAGTGAGAGAATAAATGAATGCAGGGCACCTGGCCTGGAGTTGCAGGGTCGAATTCATATCCCAGCCCCTAGCTGACCTATTTCTGTGGGTCCCAGTGACCTCATCCATAAAGGAAGGAAGGAAGGGATGAGATCATCCCCTGGATTCCTTCCAGCCCCCTAAACTCTAGATTTTGTATCCACATGGGAAAAAAATGCCACCATCCCACTGAACTTGACCCGGGCAGAAACCTTCCTGAGGGATTTAGGCTTAGTGCACAATTGCCTCCACATATATTTTCCCTTCTCTCAAATGCCATCTCCCCAAAATCACCGAAACAAGCTGTTGATAGGGAAAGGCTGAGTTTATTGCTCACGGTGATGGGGAGAACCACAGCCATAGAGGGAGGGCCAAGTTGGAGGATTTACTGAGACTTTGAAGACTGGCTTTAGGTGGCCCTTTCAATGTGGAGGTTACACATTTGATCAGGATTGGTAAGAATTGTGATATAACATTAGAAATTTTTCAAAATATGGTAATTTTCAAATAAAGCTAAAAATCATGACACTCATACAAATATAAATGAACACATGTTAACATCTTTATTTAGCTCGTTATTAATGAGAGCTAGTGAGATGTTACAACCAGTTCAAATGAGAAGTTAAAGAAGCCTAAATGTATATGGAGTAAAGGAATGTTGAAATACATTTACAAATAGATGAAAACTGGCTTTTCCCTTGGGGGATTGGGAGGGAAGTCAATGGCATTTCCATAGGACAGAATTTATTTGTATGTCTATAAACAAGAATTATTTGCATTGCTATCGCTTATCTACAATTTACAGAGTTGTAAAATAGCTCAAAGACAGTGAAAGAGTCCCTGTAGCATCACATTCAGGTAACCTGGAAGTGCATGCTCTAAATGATGAATAGTTTTCCACTGAAGCACATTTTTTTCCCTACACAATATTTATAAAGCACTTAATATTTTCAAGGAGTGATTGAATACATTGGAACTGATAGTCTATCTGGAGATTTAAGTTACAAAGACTTGAGCTATTTCCCTTCATCATTCTGATTTGTGACATATTGACTATAGTTCCTCCAAGTGACATAGGATATTTACAAATTGAGTTCCACCATAAAGGTTTCCTCAGGGGAAAAACGAAAGGTTCCACTGCTTTAAAAAGTTTGAAAACACGGATCCTTGTCCAACGGCTGCATTTTTGTAGAAGACAGAATTAAGGCTCGAAGGGGGTAAGTGACCTGCTCTAGGGCACACAGCTTGTTAATTGACCTCTGGTTGCAAGACGGGGTTTGAGAGCCAAGAAGCATTCCTTTTGGCATTATTAGGTGACACAAAGAACTCTCCTGGAAGGAAGGACTTAGGAAGCAGGCTGAAACAGGTGGTTTTCATCTCCTGTGCTCTGGGAAATCTGCTTCCATCCCTCTAATTGGATGCTGGGAGCTTCAAACTTGCCATCTATGTTCTATCATTGCTTAGAACCCCTAATTATACCTTGGAATTTGGCTCAAGTGCAGCTTAGAGGATGTTCATTAATAGTGCTGACAGGGACACTCAGCATTTATAAAATTCTTTACAGTAATCTAAGTCCCAACATTGTTCTGGTACGTTAAGGAAGCATGTTCGCTCCCAGCTGAAAGATGACTTAAATTCAGAGGATGGAGACTGGCTGACCGTGAGTTGTTCTTCTAGTGTCCCAGTTTGAATTCAAAGCTTTACAGTCCTTGCTTTCATCAGCCCCAGGAAGCTCCTTGCTGAATTACATCCAGGGCTTAACTCACCAAAGTTGGAGGGATCTGTCCTTGGCATTTCATAACCAGTCTCAGTTTCCTATCTCTTGGCCATCGTGTTGTCAAAAACCTCATATTCTTGTTTGCATGACTAGTTTATAGAGAAGCTTTGTTTCCACAGACAGACTGTGGTTCCATCTGGCCCTGCCACCGACAGCCTTGTGATTCCAGATGGAAAAATCCCCATCCCTCCCCCTATTTCCAAAGCGGCCCCTACCCTGATTGTTTTATCTACAGCCAGCAACACAAATCCTCCACAAACAGTCTCTGTAGGGGTGGAAAGAGCCACTAATGAGGGAAACAGCTCATCCCTTCTTCCATCCTTAAACCCTGTGCTGTGTGAATGGAAAAAATCACACATCTGGCTGGATTGGTTGAAAAGAGGGGCTTTAGGGCAAAGAAGCAGGGTAGGGCTTGCTTTCATCAAAGATGTTAGGAAAAGGGCTGTTTGTTAAGAATAGCAGTAACGCCAAGGAAAATGATAACTTTCCATCGTGGCTGTAGCTATTCAACCATGTAAACTTTTTTTTTTTCTTCAGAAGACATCCTTGAGGAACCCTAAGTATTTAGCTGGAATCTTGTGCTGGTGGCCAATTGTCTCCATGTGTGTGCTTGGGAGAATAAAAGGAAACGAACTGGTTTTCTTTCAACACTGTCCTCACTCACCTGGCACCTGAGAAAGAAAGAGGGAGAGAGGAACAGGAGGGGAAAAGGAGAAGCTTTCTGAATTTGAGGAACAAAATTTCAGCTGCCCAGAGACTGTCTAGAGGGGTGTCTGCTTCTCCCGCCCTTCCTTCTCTCCCCTCACCACCTCCCCGGAGGCATCTGGGACCTCACTCTCACCACTTACCTCCTCCCCTCTCTGCTACAAGCGAGTCCAGATTTTTAGTAATCTGTTGACCATGTTGAAGTTTATCTGAGCTCTGTGCTCCCAGAGAGCCGGGGAGCTGGGACAGTGGAGAAACTGCAAAGGACAACCGTGCCCTCACGTATTCAGCTTATTCCCATCCCACTCTTCAGATGAGACCCACCCCACTACAGATGAGATACATTCCAGCCTTCAGATGAGACCTGCTGCCCACTCTCCTCCCCACTCTCTTGCCTCTGTAAAACCCCTCCTGCCTTTTCTCGGAGATATTCTGCATTAATGAATGACCTCCCTCTTGCTAGAGCCTGAATAAGATCATCTCTTTAATTATCCAGTGTATTTCTTTCACACTGTGCTGCCCATCCTGGGAGTCTGAAATAGAACCATAAGCACATTTGGAGTTAAGAAGGGGAATAACCCCAGCTGGTCTTGGGAAAGATGTGAACAGCACCCAGTTAATGGACTGGAGGTAAGGGTTCCTTGAAGCATGCATCCTCCTTCTGGCCATGTTTTTCACTTCAAAACCTCAGAAGCAGTTGGCTTAAGAGGGAGTTTATAGTATGCCTATGAAGCAAAACATAAATGCACACTGTGAGTGTGTGGGGGTGGCAGCGCAGGAGAGGAGGGGTGCCGGAGACCCTCTTGGTGAGGGGCAGATGCAGTTTTGTTCCCTTCACAAAGACTCCTGTTTGCTTGCTGACCCGCTGAACGCCAGACCACTTCCCATTCAGTACTGGTTCTTTTCAAGTGTTGCTACGGCCAGGGCAGTTGTGTGTTTGTACAGATTTGCCATTCGTCAGAGGTTGTTCCCAGAGGCCTGCGAGACAAGGACTTTTGTTGGGGGTCCGCTGGAGGAAGTTGGCTTTTCAAAATCAGGAACCTTTTTGGCTTGTTAAATGGAAAGAGGCGATGGCCTCTTTGGCCCTAGTGTGAGAGACCTGGGGAAGCCAGGTCTTAAAGTGCTCACTTAAAAATGCTGTTTTAAAAAATATGCATTGAAATGCTAATAGTCAATAGTTTAATTAAAGAAAGACAACACCTATAGTCTCAACATCCCAACATAATATAATAGGTGTTTACTGTTTTCATTTTATATATCAGATTCCAATCTCATATTTTTACAGTAAGTGGCAGTACCGATTTATGTTTTGACACTCTTAACATGATGTCATATAATCATTTTATTATGCAATACTATATGATATAATTCCGTTGCCTTAGTGGAGCATATTTTATCATATTAGACATTCAGCTTGTCTTTTTTCTTTTTCTTTGCTAGTGTTGATAATGCTGAAATTAACATTGTGAGATATAACTTTCTGTTTTTGAAGAATGAAACATAAATAACCGAGAGCTAATAAAGGGATTAATTAAGCTCCTACAACAGCAGTTCTCAAATCTTTTGTTCTCAGGGCCCCTTTATACTCTTAAAAGCAATTGAGAAACCCAAACAGATTTTGTTTCTATATTCTGATATTTCCCATACTTTATTATAAATTATAACTGAGAAAAATCTAAATACTTATTAATATATTTTAAAATAACAATAAGACTCCATTGCATGTTAACATAAATTACATAAATTTTATGAACAATATATTTTTCCAAATTAAAGAAATTTATAAAAATGACATTGTTTTACATTTTTGCAAATCTCTTTAATTTTAGTTTATGCATTCTCATATCCACTTCTGCATTGAATGTCTTGTGATATATTGTTTTGATGGAAGTATATGAAGAAAACCATCCTCCCACCCTGATTGTTTTATCTACCGCCAGCAGCACAAATCCATGAGGATCTGTGAGGACAGTGTTGAAAGAAAACCAGTTCATTTCCTTTTATTCTCCCAAACACACACAGGGAGAAAACTGGCCACCAGCAAAAGATTCCAGCTAAATACTTAGGATTCTTTAAGGATGTCTTTTGAAGAGAAAGAAAAAAAAAAAGTTTACATGGTTGAATAGCTACAGCCAGGATGGAAAGTTATCATTTTCCTTGGCGTTACTGCTATTCTTACAAACAGCCCTTTTCCTAAAGGGCTGGGAAAGGGAAGGGGAACCCTTAGGGGTCCTTGGACCACACTTTGAGAAACACTGTCTTATAACATTTGCAGCACTCTACTACGTATTTCTCTGGTTTATTCTGTACTCAGATATTAGATGATAGTGTAATTCAGCACTGAATTTTTGAAATTGAGGTCCCGAGGAGCAAGTCCCTTGGCTGAAGTCACCCAGCTGGTTGCAGTCACTTTAATTTATTCCAAACAATTCAGATGCCTCATCTGTCCTTTTGTCAGTTGTTGCATAAGGCTTGTGGGAGCACAGAGCTGCATAAAGGATCCCAGACTTCAAGTTGCTCACCAGCCAAGGGCTAGCCAAGCTCACAAATAAACAAGACCAAATCTAGGCAAACATCCCACTCCATTTGTGGAAGAGTTACTCTCTCTCTCTCTCTGTCAGTATTACGTACACACAGAAAAGTGCACAAATCATAACACGGCTCTACGAATTTTTCAGAAACTGAGCATATCCATATCATATCTCTTTTTAAGTCAGTTTTTGGATGGCTTTTGCCAAGAGGCAGGGTGGCCCGGGAGAATTTGTAATCCTGGGATCTACTGATCTCTTGGGCTCTCTCTTCTTCTGTTAATGTAAGGTCTGGCTAAAAAAAACTCACCAAATTGTCGGCCCGTAACATTCTATGAGTCTCTATGAGGGTACTTTGGAGGATTGTTTTGTGGCAGGGCTGATTGGGGATCATTTCTCAATTTAATTGGACTAGCTGGGGAATAAAGCAGGAAGCCTGCCATCTAGTGGTGAAAATAAATATTGGTCTCTTTCGCAACTCTTGGGCTGAGCTTTCAGAACCAGTCCTTTTTTTCTCACCCCCACTTTTCTTAATTACATGAGTTTTAATTGTGCCACAGTCACCATACTTAACTGTCTTAGCTACATTATAATGAGTGAAGGGAATACACTTGCGGTTTGGCTGACCACATGGGAGGGGAGGTCTCTTGCGTTCATAGTTACGTGCTCCAAAACTCTGCCTTCAGGCTCAGGCACGCCCTCAGGGTGCACTTGCAGCAGACCAACAGGAAGCCGAAATTATAAGTATCCGTAAGATTCTGTCTGTGCCGCAAGGCTTCAGCTTCCAGGGAGGGACGCCAGCTGGAGTTCCTTCCTACAGCATATCTTTAAAAGTGGGACTGTCCGCCTGCCGAGGCAGGGGACACGGGTTCGTGCCCCGGTCCGGGAGGATGCCACATGCCGCGGAGCGGCTGGGCCTGTGAGCCATGGCCACTGAGCCTGCGCGTCCGGAGCCTGTGCTCCGCAACGGGAGAGGCCACAACAGTGAGAGGCCCGCGTACCGCAAAAAAAAAAAAAAAAAAGTGGGACTGTCGGAGCTCTCCCCCTGCCCATCGACATAAGAAAGAACAAAACTCTGGGCAGAGGCCCTGGGCATGGAAGAGGTCTGAGCTGGGGAGTAGCACTGAGAGCTGGATTTCAGTGGAAGAAGCGGCCGGGTGCTGGAGGTGAGTGTGTGCAGTGACTGTGGAACAAACACGCATTCTGTGGGTTCTTGAGAGTTATACCTCCTTCATGTGTCCCTGCTCGGGGCCTTGTGGTGAATCACAGAGGGATGAAATCTCAACAGATAATCCATTCCTGGTTGGTAAAGAAACTGCACGGCATGACCAAGGTTCGGCAGGGGAAACTGGAGTTGTGGTACCCAGCCTTGAGACTCGAAAGAAACCAGCCTATATAATATCATGTGCCTGGCCCCAATTTATTTATTTTTTGGCCACGCTGCCTGGTTTGTGGGATCTTAGTTCCCCCACCAGGGATTGAACCCGGGCCACGGCAGTGAGAGCGCCAAGTCCTAACCAGTGGACCGCCAGGGAATTCCCAAAAACTATTTTTTAAAATAAGGATAAAAGATGCTTTTATGTCTACCTATCTCTTAGGGGGATAAAACAGGAATCGGTGGGTTATGAAATATGAAAGGCTAATAACCACTGGCCTACAAATTATTAATTTAAAATAATTATTGGACATTTCCTAGGGGCCAGGCCCTGTACTGGGTCCTGGGGTTAAGGGTGGCAGAAACGCACAGTCTCTACTGTGGTGGAATTTATGGTCTAGAGGTGAAGACATTGAATGGATAAATGTATGTATACATCTATGGAGTTGATGACACTGGTGATATGTGTGAGTTAGGGAGTGTGTGTGTGTGTGTGTGTGTGTGTGTGTGTGGTACAGGAAGTAATAAAAGCAGGTGTAAGGTGGTGACACAGGAAGGGGCAGGGTGCATTCAGGGAACTGAAAGACAGTAGGTTCTTCCTGAGAGGGTGGGAGAGTGAAGGAGATGAAGCTGGAGGGGGTGCAGTGCTCACACAGGCTTGTACCACTTTATTCTCAGAAGAATGGGATGAAGAAGAAGGGCATGATCAGATTTGCATTTTGAAAGCTCACGCTGGCTGTAGTGTGCTGGACAGACTGCAGGAGGGCACAGGAGGGGAAGGAGGAGAGGAAGGGAAGCCAATTGGGAGGCCACTGTAATAGCCTGGGAACAAGGTCATGGGGGCCTGAGCTAGGGACATAGAAGAGAAAGGAGTGGAGAGAGGCCTCCCCAGGGACTGCAGCTCCGGGCTGTTGTAGGCTCCTGGAGTGAAGGGTTGTGATGGTCAGCGTTACTGAGTCTAAGCTGGTACTGCTCGCTGCCTGATGGGCCAATAAATTGACAGACGAGTTGTCGGGGCAAGAAATAGTGACTTTATTTGGAAAGCCAGCAGACTGAGAAGATGGAGGACTACTGTCCCAAAGAACCATCTTACCTGAGTTAAGAATTCAGGCTTTTTATGAATGGATAAAGAAGATGTGGCACATATATACAATGGAATATTACTCAGCCATAATAAGAAACAAAATTGAACAGGGAGATCAGCTCGGTGCTTTGTGACCGCCTGGAGGGGTGGGATAGGGAGGGTGGGAGGGAGGGAGATGCAAGCGGGAAGAGATATGGGAATATATGTATGTATATAACTGATTCATTTTGTTGTGAAGCTGAAGCTAACATACCATTGTAAAGCAATTATACTCCAATAAAGATGTTAACAAAAAAAAAAAAAAAAAAAAAAAAAAAGAAACAAAATTGAGTTGTTTGTAGGAAAAATAAATACCATATGCTAACACATATATATGGAATCTAAAAAAAAAATGTTCTGAAAAACCTAGGGGCAGGACAGGAATAAAGACGCAGACATAGAGAATGGACTTGAGGACAAGGGGAGGGGGAAGGGTAAGCTGGCACTAAGTGAGAGAGTGGCATGGACATATATACACTACCAAATGTAAAACAGATAGCTAGTGGGAAGCAGCCGCATAGCACAGGGAGATCAGCTCGGTGCTTTGTGACCACCTAGAGGGGAGGGATAGGAAGGGTGGGAGGGAGACACAAGAGGGAGGAGATATGGGGATATATGTATATGTGTAGCTGATTCACTTTGTTATAAAGCAGAAACTAACACACCATTGTAAAGCAATTATACTCCAATAAAGATGTTAAAAAAAAAAGAATTCAAGCTTCTTTTATACTAAAAGGGGAGGGGTTGCGGTTGATTGTTGCAAGCTTCTTGGTGCTGAATCCTTTGTTCTTGCAGCTGTCTATGTAGGTCTGGTCACAGTGTTCCTATACACCTCCAACAAGACAATTATTATTCTCTGTTCTGTAACTTTTTATCTCTATGTGAATGGAAAAGTGTTATACTTTTATAGGTCAGAGTCTTGAGAATGGCTATCCTATATATTTCAGGCTGCAGGCAACATTCTTAACTTGTAGCAAAAGCAATAGAATACAAAGGTTAAAGTAAAAGAAACATCCAATATGGAGTCAGATTTGTCCTTCTCTATTACATCAGGACCTTGGTAACCTCCTGGGTAGGGGGCTACAGGACACAGGCTCCTTCTGATTCTGAGCAGTGCCTGAGAGAGTCGTCCATGTAATATCAGTAACAGGACAAGTTTGTCTGTTATCACTGCTAATGATGAACAGTTTTAGAGATTTTCACTTATGAAATAAGACAGGAAATGAAATAGTCCATATGAACATTATTAAAGAAGGGAAAATTATCTTTTTGTCAGGCCAGATTGCAAACCTAGTCTCATAGCAAATGATTAAAATTAATAACTATTAAAATTACCAATAGAATTTTGAAAGGGGGCTATATACAAGATAAATATACAAAAATCCGTAGCTTTTCTCTATATTAGCAAATGGAGAGATTCACTCCATACTCATAGATGAAACAGCTTATTATAAAAATACAGCTCCTTCTAAAATTAATATATAAGTTTAATGCCCTTCTAATCAGAATGCCAATATGTGTGTGTTTGTGTGCACATGTGTGTGCTTAAATCAGGATGAAATGGTTTTAAAGGCCTACATTGTTGATTAGGTTGTTTAGATTTCTATGTCTTTGCTCAATTTTTGTCCATTTGATCTGTCTTATACTGAGAATGGTGTGTTAAATTCTCCCTACAGTGTACTTCTCTCCATTTTTCTTTTCTGCTTTACATAGGAGGAACATTCACTATCCCCATCCAAGGGTAACTGCTATCTTTACTTTTGACACCATAGATGAATAATTTTCCCTGTTCTGTTCTTAAATAAATGGACCCATATAGCATGTGAGCCTTTTGGTTTCTGTTTTTTTTTTAACTTGGAATTATGTTTGTAAGATTCATCTATATTTTTGCACATAGTTATAGATTGTTCATTCTCATTGAGGCATTTTATCCCATTATGTTGACATGCCACAACTTATTTATCCTTTCTACTCTTGGTGGACTTCTGGGTAGTTTCAGACTTCGGGCTATTGCAAGTAGAATTGGTATGGACATTCTCGTATGTATCTTTTGGTGCATGTTTGTGTGCAGGTCTGTGGAGTGGAGTTTCTAGGTTTCAGGGTACTAACTGACTTTTAATGTCTTGCTCCTAAATGGGAACAGACAGCCAAGGTCACCAAACATTTGAGGAAAGCCTCCTGTGTAAGGAAGACACAGCAAACACACATGCAGCAAACCAACCAATAAATACAAATGTGTCTAGTTTTTCTATCTCCAGCCCCAAAGGTTTTATCCTCTGGCCTGGCCTGACCCTCCTGTTGTCTTCCTCACACATGATAAAAATCAACATGGTAGTGGGTCCAGTAGCCATCACTGCCCATGTACAGTTTTTGGACAGTTGGACCATAGTGCAGGTTGGTCACATTTCACCACTTCTTTTGGAACTGGAGGTGATGTACTGTTCCTTTTGGGTTTCGGTGGCATATACTTAGACTATTTCTTCAGTTTTGGTGGACACCATCCTGGTCATAGACAGCACACCACATATCATGAAGGCATTGCTGGCCGCAGGTTGTTTTCCCAGAACAAGGATGGTTAGAAAATGGTCTCATTGATTTTGGCTGGGATGGTGTCACCTCTGGCTTCTTAAGTTGCATGTATGACCCAGAGGCTTGACTTATAGACAGAGATGTTCAGTTCTGGATAGCAGGAAGAATCATAGGCAAAGTGATTGTTATAAAACTGCATTTGGCAGTAGGCTGGCTTGGACCTTGTTAGAAGTGACATTCGCCGTCACATACAGTTATAGTGAAGCTGGTTCTTGTCATGACCATTCCGGAGCCATGTCCTTGAGAACAGGAAGTTTATCTGCAGCTTTTATAAACATTGCTTTTCTACCACCTAATGTAAAACTCAACCCCTAGCAATTACATAATACACATTGCTGACTGAAAGACCGGGGGTTACATGTTAGGAAAAAATGATGTAGGAAGTGAACACCTGGAAAAAAAGGTCAGCCTCATTATTTAAAGATAAGTAAGTTAGAATAGGTGTCCCTATATACTTATTAAATTTGCAAATATAAAGTAGTAAAATCCAATGCTGGAAAGCTGTGAGGAAATAGGTTTACTCACAATACTTACACATTATTGTTGTATCATGTATTTGCTGACTATATGTATGTATATAACTGTTCATATTGTAACTCAGTGTTATCCTTGAGGAGAACAATTTAACAATGTTTAGCACATGCTCTAAGACCGTTAACAGACTGTGACCTCTATCTTATTTTTCTGTCAAATCGTGAGTTACTTTGCAGGAACAAACAAGCAAAAGCAAAACCAGTTTGCCAGCTGTCTCTCTTACTGACATTGGCTCTCCCGGCCCTGGGGTGTGTGTGAAGGGGGTGAAGGGTGTCTTTGCAGTTTCTGTTGCAGTTTGGTGCGTTCATTTTGGAGCTCCAAGACATGCTTGCTGTCAGAGCATTCTGGTGCTTCTTGCCTCTGAGTGAAGGACAGTTCCGGGGGGAATCTCAGGGCCTGGGCAGAGGGAACCAGGACCCTCTCCATGCCCTGCTTTGTCACTGGCCCCCAGGCCTGCCTGGACCCAAGCTAAAGCTTCAGAAAAATGATACTGGGCTCTTTGAACTGAGCGAAAACCAAGGGATCTTGAGTTAGTCTTGGGACCTCCTGGACTTCAGTTGTTTCTGGTCCAGCTGCCTCAACAACCAACATGGAAACAGCAGCAGCAGATTCCTTACTGAATGCCAGGTGTGGTCCTAGGGACTTTATATATATTGATTCATTGATTGAATGATTTAATTCTCTCAACAACATTATGAGGTTAGTAATATTATCTTCCAGATTTTATAGATGTTGAAACTGAGAGGTGAAATAACTTGCCCCCAAATCACACAGCTAGCAAGTGGCAGAGCCCAATTCAAACTGAGGCCATCTGACTCCACACCCTTCACCCTCAGCCACTAGGCCAGGGGCTTTCAGACTTTTCTGATCATGGTGCACAATGGGAATCATTTTAAGGTGATCACCTTCTATGAATATAAGTTTCATCAAACATGAGATGCACATTTTTTTTATTATTAAAGTGTAGTTGATGTACAACAGTAGCAAGTTATTTAGGCTCCATATAATTGTTTTTTTTCTCATTTCTCTTTCTGTGGTTGATTTCTAGTTTTATGCTGTTGTGGTCAGAAAAGAAGCTTGAAATAATTTCTATCCTCTTAAATTTGTTGAGGCTTGTTTTGTGTCCTAGTATGTGGTTAATCCTAGAGAATATTCCATGTGCACCTGAAAAGAATGTGTATTATGCTTTTTTTTTGATGTAATGTCCATGATCATCTCAATAGATGCAGAAAAAGCATTTGATAAAATTCAACATCCATTCATGATCAAAACTTTTACCAAAGTGGGTATAGAGGGAACATATCTCAATGTAATAAAAACTATTTATGACAAACCCACAGCCAACATAATACTCAATGGTGAAAAGCTGAAAGCCTTCTCACTAAAATCTGGAACAAGACAAGGATACCCACTCTCACCACTTCTATTCAACATAATATTGGAAGTACTAGCCACAGCAATCAGACAAGAAAAAGAAATAAAAGGTATCCAAATTGGAAGAGAAGAGGTAAAATTGTCATTATATGCAGATGACATGATGCTATATATAGGAAACCCTAAAGACTCTGCACAAAAACTACTAGAACTGATAAACAAATTCAGCAAGGTAGCAGGATACAAGATTAACATGCAGAAATCAGTTTTGTTTTGTTTTTGGCATTTTGTTTTTTAATTGAAGTGTACTTGATTTACAATTATTTTTCTTTCTGGCCACACTGCACAGCATGTGGGATCTTACTTCCCTGACCAGGGATCGAACCCGTGCCCCCTGCAATGGAAGTGCAGAGTCTTAACCACTGGACCACCAGGGAAGTCCTGCACTTCTTTACACTAACACTGAAGTATCAGAAAGGGAAAATAAAAAACAATCCCTTTTAAAATAGCATCCAAAAAATATTTAGGAATAAACCTGACCAAGGAGGTGAAAGACTTGTATGCTGAGAACTATAAAAAATTGATAAAGGAAGTTGTAGGGAATTCCCTGGTGGTCCAGTGGTTAGGACTCCATGCTCTCACTGCCAAGGGCCCAGGTTCAATCCCTGGTCAGGGAACTAAAATCCCACAAGCCGTGTGGTGAGGCCAAAAAAAAAAAACCAAAAAAAAAAAAAAAAGAAGGAAATTGTAGATGATTCAAGGAGATGGAAAGATATCCCAATGCTCTTGGATTGGAAGAATTAATATTGTTAAAATGGCCATACTACCCAAAGCAATCTATAAATTTAATGTTATCCCTATCAAATTACCCATGACATTTTTCACAAAACTGGAACAAATAATCCTAAAATGTCTATGGAACCATAAAAGACCCAGAATTGCCAAAGCAATCCTGAGGAAAAAGAACAAAGCTGGAGGCATAACCTCCCAGACTTCAGACAGTACTACAGAGTTACAGTAATCAAAACAGTGTGGTATTGGCACAAAAACAGACATATGGATCAATGGAACAGAATAGTGAGCCCAGAAATAAACCCACATGCCTATGGTCAATTAATTTTCAACAAAGGAGACAAGAATATATAATGGGGAAAAGACAGGTTCTTCAACAAATGGTGTTGGTAAAGCTGGACAGCCACATGTAAATCAATGAAGTTAGAACATGCACACCATACACAAGAATAAACTAAAAAAGGCTTAAACTCTTAAATATAAAACATGACACCATAAAACTCCCAGAAGAAAACATAGCCAAAACGTTCTCCGGCATAAATCATACCAACGTATTCTTAGGTCAGTCTCTCAAGGCAATAGAAATAAAAGCAAAAATAAACAAATGGGACCTAATCAAACATAAGCTTTTGCACAGCAAAGGAAACCATAAACAGAACAAAAAGACAACCTATGGACTGGGAGAAAATATTTGCAAACAATGCAACTGATGAGGGCTTAACTTCCAAAATATACAAACAGGTCATATAATTCAATAACAAATAAACAAACAACCCAATCAAAAAATGGGCAGAAGACCTAAATAGACATTTCTGCAAAGAAAACATACAGATTGCCAATAGGGACATTTGTTTTATTTTTAGATTCCACATATAAGTGGTATCATACAGAACTTGTCTTTGTCTGACATTTCACTTAGCGTAATACCCTCCAAGTCCATCCATGTTGAAGGAAATGGTAAAATTTCATTTTTTTTTAATGGTTGAGCAGTATTCCATTTTATATATACACCACGTCTTCTTTATCCATTTATCTGTTGATGGACACTTAGGTTGCTTCCATATCTTGGCAATTGTAGTAATGCTACTATGAACATTGGGGTGCATGTATCTTTTCGAATTAGTGTTTTTGTTTTTTTCAATTATATACCCAGGAGTGGAATTGCTGGGTCATATGGTAGTTCTATTTTTAGTTTTTTGAGAAACCTCCATACTGTTTTCCACAGTGGCTGCATCCATTTGCATTTCCACCAACAGTGTACGAGGGTTCCCTTTTTCCACATCCTTGCCAACGTTTGTTATTTATGTTCTTTTGGATGACAGCCATTCTGACAGGTGTGAGGTGATATCTCATTGTGATTTTGATTTGCATTTCCCTGATGATTAACGTTGTTGAGCATCTTTTCATGTGCCCATTGTCCACCTGCGTGTCATCTTTGGGCATGTTGAGTTTTTGATGCTATTCCATTTCATATCATTCTAAGAAGTCCTGGTCTTGATGCACTATATTGATCTCAACTGGTTTGAGGGTGCCACACGATGTGAGGAAGTCACTGTACTGTCCCATACTACTATTCAGAGACCACAAGTCTTGTCATGAATTGTTCAAAGTCACATACCCAGAAATGGCAGAGCTAGGTCACGAACTCTGGTCACCAGGATCAAAGGCCAGGGTGCTTTCCCTGCATCATTTTGGAAGGCCTGCGAGTGCCTCTTGTGGGTGTGAAATAACCTCTTCCTGAGAGGTCACTGAGTCAGAGTGCATATGGCAGAGGTCAAGGCTCTGCAGAAACAAGCAGTGTATGAAGGGCCCCCATTACCTCACTGAAGGCCTTGTAGGGGCACCTGCTCCCAGCCCCCACTGCTTTGCTCAGGGTCAGGCTCAGGTGCTGCAGCAGCAACAGGTCTGCTCTGCAGCCTGGTGTTCACAGCGGGGAGGGTGTCTGGCTTCATTTCAAGCTCATCCACATGCTTAGTTAGGCTAGTGATCTTTTGCACATATTGAACAATTATTTTCTCATCACTTTCCAGCTGTTAGAGAAATGTGCACCAGACCCTTCAGTTGGCTAAGGTGCCCTGAGTCAGCTGAGGCCAATCTCAGGTCTTTGCCTGGGTGCTCTGGACCTCATGGATTCATGCACTGTCATTTTTGCCATCCTTCTCCCCTCCTCCATCCTTCAAAGTCCAGCCAAAGCCCCACTTCTGCCATAATTTCTTCCCTGCCCATTCTGGCCTCACAAATCCTTCCCTTCTCTGAAGAACTTACTGTTCCCACTATGCATGTGATATGTTTCAGAAACTGTCTTGTTTCGTGTTACATTTTATTTTATGAAGGTTGAGACCTGGGCTTGTATCCAGGATCCACCACCTACTGTGTGTCTTAACAAGTCACTTAACCTCTCTTTCCCCATCATAAATTGCACCTTTTAGGGCTTTCATGAGGACTGTAGGAGCTAATGTCTGTAAATGTCCAACATGTTGTATGATTCTTATTATTCACCCAACAAACATTTATCAAGTCCTTACAGTGTGCAGATACTGTGCTTTCCTAATTGAAAAATTAGGGTGCTGGGGTTGTGTTAAGGACTGTGGAAACACAGTAAAAGAGATCCTGGTCTCTGCTCCCCTGGGGTTTATAATCGAGTTGGCATTACCGAGCTTCGTACTGCTCGCCTCACGACAGGCCAGTAAATGGAGAGATGAGTGGGTGGGGCAAGGAGTAGCGACTTTATTCGGAAAGCCAGCAGCCTGAGAAGATGGTGGACTCGTGCCCCAAAGGACCATCTTGCCTGAGTTAGAATCCAGGCTTCTTCTGTACTAAAAGGAAAGGGAGTAAAGTCAAACATTTCCCAGTTCCGGTCAGCCTCCAGAGGCCATGTATTAATTTCTTCCTCCCTGCAGTCGTTCACAGGTGAGCCTGGTCTGGATGTTTCCTGTGAACTGAACAAAGGTATTTTAGCTTAATGCTCATTGCCTGAAAGGCAGGGTTTCCAGAGATGGGCCATTATGTATAATTTAAGCTTATAGGCAACATCCCTTTAGTGATTAACTTGTAATAGAATACAAAAGGTTCTTCCATATTACATTGGCAGGTCAGTTAAACTCACATGACAGACGGTGTGTGGTTACGTGCAGAAAGCAGCCCTGTCTATAACAGGTGTTAGAGAAGGTCAGAGCTCCACATGTTTGGGAAGAAGGTGAAATGCCAAGAAAATGGGGATTTTGCTTCATTCAATGCTGTCCCCAGTGCCTGGAGACATGCCTGGCCTCTGTGGGTGCTCAATAAGTAAAAGTGAATAAATGAATAACTTGGAGAGACATTTGATATGCCTGGGCCATGCTCCTCATCTTACAGGTCAAGAAATTCAGTCCGGGGGGGACGGATGGGGGCTGACCCCTTACGAGGTCCCAGGGAACCGGGACAGCAGGGGTGAGAGCCTCCTGGCCATTTTCTCCAGGGCACTCTCCCCTCTGCCACAGGCTGGGGTGGACAGGTCAAGCCAGATGTGCCCTGGAATCGTAGTACATGGGTTCCATGAATTTGTGATAACTTAGGTAAGGGTTAAGCTGCTTTCCCTTTTAAACTATCAAAGGATTTCCCCAATGGTAAGGAATATGAACAGGATTATATGGAAAATGTTTAGTCCATTTGAAAGTAGTTCCAGAATTTTAGAAGCACTCTTTTCAGAACAATCAACTTGCTGATTATAAATTATTCGTATCTATTTTATCACCATTAATTAATTGGCAGCTACAATAGCCCAGTAAGTTCCACACGGCTTTCTCTATAAACACATTGAATACTCACCTTCAAGACTTAAAAATATTCTGTGTTCATATTGATATTTTCTTGAGCTGGGAATTTGAGAAAGACACCTTCTGTTCAATCCTCTCCACCCCATCACACACAGAGAAAATTTGGAAAATGTAAAAATCATAAAAATAGCCCAAATCCCACATCCCCACATTCTCCACAATCTCATTTTCCTGTGACTACTATTGTTAACCTTTCGGCCTAATTCTTTCTAGTCTTTCCTTTTTCCTATGCTTTCCCCTGCAAGTTTAGTTGAGTTTACCCTGCATATTTAATTTTGTCACCTGTTGCTTTAACTAGCGTTAAAACATAAGTTTTTCTCCCTTCACGTCAACCTCTTTGTAAGTCTTATGCTAAACAGTGGCACAATACATTGCATGTGGCCAGTGCAAGGATTTTAAAGCCATGGGAAGACAGTTTCATCTTTGCTGGAGAGATGGCTTCTCTTACCTCGTGAGTGGGGACCCAGAAGAATTTTGAGGATGCTTCCTTTTGTCCGTGGGGGAAGCTGATCCTGGGAAGGCAGCTTTGCACAAGGAGTGTCTCTGGCCCCCAGCATCCCCTTCTCAGGGCTGGCATGCCCTTCATCTCCCACAGCCTGAAAGGACAATGCAGTGACTAGGATGAAGCCAATAGGACTAGCTTGGGAACAGAGAGGAGCCTGTCAAGCCGGGTGTAACACAAGCTCTTGCTGGAGAGGGAGTGGAGAAAAGGGAATCCTTGTACACTGTTAGTGGGAATGTAAATTTGTGCAGCCACTGTGGAGAATGGTATGGAGGTTCCTTAAAAAACTAAAAATAAAGCTACCATACGATCCAGCAATCCCACTCCTGGGCACATATCTGGAGAAAACCTTAATTCGAAAAGATATATGCACCCCAATGTTCATTGCAGCACTGTTTACAATAACCAAGACATGGAAACAACCTAAATGCTCCTCAACAGAGGAATGGATAAAGAAGATGTGGTACATATATACAATGGAATATTACTCAGCCTTAAAAAAGAATGAAATAATGACATTTGCAGCAACATGGATGGACCTGGAGATTATCATACTAAGTGAAGTAAGTCAGACAGAGAAAGACAAATATCATATGATATTGCTTATAAGCAGAATCTGAAAAAATGATACAAATGAACTTATTTACAAAACAGACTCACAGACTTAGGGAATGAAGTTATGGGGGGAAGGGTTGGGGGGAGGCATAGATTGGGAGTTTGGGATTGACATGTACACACTACTGTATTTAAAATAGATAACCAACAAGGACCTACTGTATAGCACAAGGAACTCTGTTCAATATTCTGTAATAACCTAAATGGGAAAATAATTTGAAAAAGAATAGATACATGTATATGTATAACTGAATCACTTTGCTGTACACCTGAAACTAACACAACACTGTTAATCAACTATGCTCCGATATAAAATAAAGAGTTTTAAAAAAAGAAAAGAAAATCTCAAAAAAAAAATAGTACCAATGAACTTATTTACAAAACAGAAATAGAGTCACAGATGTAGAAAACAAATTTATGGTTACCAGGGAGGAAAGGGAAGAAGGATAAATTGGAAGCTTGGGATTGACATATACAACTACTATATCTAAGATAGATAACTAATAAGGAACTACTGTATAGCACAGGGAACTCTACTCAATACTCTGTAATGACCTATATGGGAAAAGAATCTAAAAAAAGAGTGAATATAGGTATATGTGTAACTGATCCACCTTGCTGTCCACCTGAAGCTAACACAACATTGTAAATCAACTGTACTCCAATTAAAATTAAAAAAGAAATAAAACAAGCCCTCAAAATATATTCGAATGAGCAGGAAACAGCTATCCATTAGAATCCTAATATTCAGAAAGCACAAGACACCAGCACTTTATGTTTCTCCAACAACTTGGGTGAACTTGGGAAAATCACCTCATCCTGTCCTTCTGGGCTTTTGTTCTCTCATCTGCCAGGTGATTGGTGTTTCTCAAACTGGGGTACCTGATGGCATGCCAGGGGATCCGTAAGGCCACAGAGCACATAATGGCCAACCTTTTGGAGCATTCATTTTATGTGATTATTCGGAACGTCATTTTAAGCATGAAAGCAAATATGGATATCTCGGGGAATTGAATGCAAAATCTGCTTTTGTTTCAAAGCTAGAACACACATCTTCAAAAAGCAAAACTTCTAGAAACTCTGGGGATATGCTGTTATTCTCCTTTGTCAGAGAGAGTTCCTGAGTTTGAGACACACTGGACCAGAGGCTGGCTGAAGACCCTGTCACCTGTGACATGGGAAGTCCCTCTAGGCATAGATGATAAAGATCTTTCGGAATCACTGTTGACAAGTTCAGCCATTGTCAGTGCACGCGAAGTGTACTTTATTGTTATCTAGTACTCTCGATTTTGTCCCGTCTCCTCCCCACTCACCATGCTCCAGCTGGCCTTCTTCCAGTTCACTAGGTCCTGCCTCAGGATCTCCACTTGTGCCTTTGCCTGAAATACTCTTCCTCTCTGTCTTTACAAGGTGGGTGGGTCCTTCTCATCACTCAGGCCTCAGGTGACATGACCCCTCCTTTCCTGACTCCCCACTAACACACTGCCTGGCATAGCATTTCCCAGTAACATTTATCAGTATCTGATATTTTCTTGTGCATTTTGGGTCTACTTGTTTGCTCTCTGTCTCCTTCTACTGAAAAGTAAGTTCCATGAGAACAGGCAACTCTCTCTCTCTTTCACTGCTGTCTCCCAGCACCTAGAACAGCGCATGGAGTCAGGCACACAGCAGGCATCCTGTAACTGTTGAGTGGGTAAGTGAACAAGGCACCTTCAGTAATGGTGGCCATGCTACGTATAAGGGTCTGCAACATGTCAGGACACTGCATTCCTTGAGCATTCTAAAGAATTGGGACATGCTTTTATTGGCCTTGAATTGTGGGATATGCTGACCACAAAGGACACTGGGCAGATTCTAGCTTCTGAAGGCTCGAGAAACAGAGAGCACCCTCTTGCCTATTCAGTTCTCACTTTTCTTCAATTTCTGCCATTCTGAGAGGTGGGCTGACAAGAGAAGACCCAAGATCAGGCAGAGGAGCTGCAGTTTCTCTTCCTGTCTAATCCCTTCTTTGTGTTTCCCCATAGATCAAGCCCCTTTATCCTGTGAACCCAGCAACTTCTCCAGAGCCCTCTGGCAGGCAGGCTCCCAATCATGACAAATGGGAAGGGAAGACAGAGGTCACACTTGGGTGCATCTCTTTCTTTGGCAACCCCTGCCAAGGTCATGGAGCCTTAGGAATAGAAGGGTCTACAGGTCAGTGACCCAACCAACTCCCTTGTTTCTGCATTGAGGAGATCCAAGGGCCCTTCACTTCACACAGCCAGTTGCAGCATACAACTCAGTTTAATTCCCAATTATTTATGCGAAGCACTGGGCAAGGTATTGAGGGTTGGTGGGAGCCACAGATGAACAGAATATAGTTACAAAATGAGTATGAGGAAATCCAAACTCACAAATGACTATAATTCAAGACAGAATACAATGAAAACAAGTTGTGAAAAGTTATTCTCTTTGGGCTTCTCTTTAACCACAGAAAGAGTGGTTAAAGACAAGATCTCTATGCAATTTGGGGATAAAGACAAGATCTCTATGCAATTTGGGGATAATGACAGTGTGGTGAGCTCAGAATGGGACACCCTAATCAGCAGACCTCAGACCCACTTTGTGACTTTGAAAGAGTTATTTCTCCTGTCTGGGTTTAATTTGGGGGGGAAATGCTGTATCCCTAACAGTCTTCACACTCAAAATATTTTATAAAACTTCTAGAAGAAAGTAAGAAGTAGGGGAGCCATTCTCAGTAGGGCATAAAACCCCAAAGCCATAAAGGAAAGACATTAATAGTACATGATTACATAAAAATTAAAAAACATCACTATGGGAAAAAAATACCATAAACATATCTCAAAGACCAGGAGCAAACTGAGGAAATACACTTGCAAATATATCGTGGGCAAAGAGCTAGTTTCCTTCTTTCACAAAGAGCACACACAAATCCACTAGGATGGGACTCAGTTTCCTCATCTGTGACGCAGGGGGTTGGGCCAGTGTTCACCAAGGCCTCTGCCTTCACTCTCTGAGTCTTCCTGGGAGCCCCATGTTGCTCACACATGGCTTGGAAAAGCAGGAATCCCTTTGAGGTCTCCTGGGGTTAGTCTTCCACTTGACCCCTGCCACCTGGTTATCCCCAAGCCAGAGTGGCTTCTCATGGGAAGGTAAAGTGGGGCAGTGTGGCATGAACAAGACGAGGGCTGTACCCAGGTGACCGTCTCTGACTTGACCTCCCACCCTGCTCAGGGCCCCTGAAGATGATTTTCCAGCTGAACCTGAAGCTAATTGTTCTGGCTTGTTGATAAGTTCTAGACACACGACACATGTCTCTCCATTTATCAAGCTCCTACTCTGAGCCAGACACTGCTGGGTGCCAAAGTGACACAGGGTGAGTAACACGTGGTTCTCAGCCACAGGGAGCCCACAGTCCTTGAGAGGAGACTGAAGGGCACAGCTTACCTTCCGAGTGGGTGGTCAACTCGTCCCAGTTTGCCCAGGACTTTCCCACATCCTGGGAAGCTTCTTAGTGCCAGACAAATCAGGATGGTTGGTCACTCTCCTCCTAAGCCTGGCTGAGCACCTGTTCCACCTGGACAGGTTTTAAAAAATGACAGACTCCTGGGCCCTACCCCAAGACATTCCAATTCATTAGGCTAAGAGTAAGTTATCCTGAGGCTAGCCAGGGTTGGGAGTTCCTGTTGTAGACACACAATTAAAATACAATATGGGAAGTGCTTCGAGCCATATAAAGTGATGGTTAAGAGGCCAGGGCTTAAACGTCAGAACTGCTACTCACTAGCTATATACCCTTGGTCAAGGCATGTAACCTCTCTGGGCCTCAGTTTCCTCAGATGAGTTAACCGTAGGACTGAGCTCACAAGGTTGTAGGGTCAGTGAGCTAATACAGTAAAGTACTAGCAGAAGTTCTGGTGTGTAATAGGTACTCGGAGGATTAACTTGTTTTTTACAAGAATCCATGTAGGTTTGATGTGCTTTGAGAGCCCAGAGAAGGGGGTGCATAAATCTGTCAGAGCAACCTAGGAGTCCGGATGGCATTCAGGTGGGGACGGGCACGTGTCAGAGTGTGGAGGTTGGAGCGTGCGTGCATGGTGAAACAGAGGCTCTGTGCACAGGGAAGAGGGGACGAGGATGGAAACTTGGACGGGACGATGTCTCCAGCCTTTGCGTGCACAGGAGAGGGCTGGCAAGTGGGAGTCATCAAAGGTTATAATCCAGGAGAAATGCATCAGACCTGTGACTTAGAGAGATCACACTGGTGGCTGGGGGCGGGACAGGTGAGAGGCTGCTGGGAATTTCCGGGTGGGAAGGGATGGAGGCACGAGCTTACTCTGGTCAGTGTAGCCAAAAGAGGCACAAAGAGTGTCATCCTGCCAACCAGCCCAGTGTGAGCTGATGAGCCAGAGTGCTGCCTTCCCCTGGACCACATCACGGAGAGTGACCGTCCCTCTGCCAGCGAGTGCCCCGGGCCTCTGTGATCCGGGCTTGGCTGGCCCTCTCCCTCCATCTTGGTGCTCAACCAGCATCCAGTTCAAGGCTGTTCTCACCATTTCACTTCTCACCCGATGGCTCCATTCCAAGTGCACCTGTGGGGTGTGTATATTTCCCTGAAGGAAGAAGGCTTGCATCACATTCCTCGTGATAAAACTCATGAAATCTCCTTTTAAACATCTCCATTCCTTCTTCAGTTTCCTTCCAGGTGCCAGGCACCTGTTTCCTCTCTTTCTCTCTTGATGCTTTTATGGCCTCTCAAATCTTTTTTCTTATCCTGAGCAATTGAACTCCGGCTCTCAGCTTGGGTGCCGTTGGGTACCCTTTGACTGTCTTTGTACACTCAGGCACGTGTCATATTAAATGATTTCCAAAACACACAGAAAGGCAGATGAACAGCAATAGTGATGACAAAACCCTCATGCTCTTCCGGGGGGGGGATGGAGAGTAGCGACATACTGTCCTATATCTATGCATGCTCCCAGCTGGGCCTTGCACTCCAACTGGCAAGATCTTTCTCACCATGTGGGGTAGGTTTGTCAGAAGTGTGTCAACTTAGAGGAGAACTTACTGTACTTATGGGAATTTTTTTACAAAACTGGTTTTTAGACCTTGTAGATCTTGAGAATGAACCATATGTGTACCAAAAACAGATAAATCGTAAAATGAAGGTGAAGGCCAGTCCAAAGAGCAATTTGCATTTTTGTCTCCAAAAGAACATTGTCACGTTTCAGTTCTGTGTTTTGTGAGGCTGAATCGAGACCTCTGGAGTGCTGACCCTCTCCTCACAGTAAGCCCACTGTCAGGCATGCAGGTAACTCCAGAGGCAAAGCCAGAACTCTTTCAGCTAAAAAGTTCACATTTGGGGCCCCCTTTGGGGGGTATTCATTTCTGTGACCCTTGTAACAAATTACCACAAACTTGGTGGCCTCTCATAATTCTGGATGCCACAAGTCTGAAATCAGTATCACAAGCAGAATAAAAAGGTAGATGGCAAACCAGAAAAAAACTATTTGCCACAGACATGACAATTTGGTTACCAATTCATGAAAAAAAAAACTAATAACCTAAGGGCAAAAATGGCAAAGGACATGAAAAAAATTCATAGAAGGAATAAAGTTGATTGCTGAGATTAAAAAAAGATTCACTCTAATAATCAGAAAAATACATATTTAAAAAAGACAATTTTTATCCATCAACTTGACAGAAATTTAAAATACAGTGTAGACAGGCTTCCTGGGTAGCACAGTGGTTAAGAATCCACCTGCCAATTCAGGGGACACGGGTTTGAGCCCTGGTCCAGGAAGATCCCACATGCCACGGAGCAACTAAGCCCATGCACCACAACTACTGAGCCTGTGCTCTAGAGCCCGTGAGCCACAACTACTGAGCCTGCGTGCCACAACTACTGAAGCCCAAGTGCCTAGAGCCCGTGCTCTGCAACAAGAGAAGCCATCACAATGAGGAGCCTGCGCACTGCAACAAAGAGTAGCCCCGCTTGCCACAACTAAAGAAAGCCCGCGCGCAGCAACGAAGTCCCAACGCAGCCAAAAGTAATAAATAAACTAAATAAATTTTTAAAAATAAAAGATGAAATGTAGAGAAAGACGCTGTGAAACAATTTTGTAGGAGTGTGAACTGCTGTTCTTTCTGGAGAGACTCCTGGCAGTATTCATCCAGAGCTATTTAAAAAATGGTTTCCGGCCTAGTAACTCTCTCCATTTCTCAGAATGTTTTCTAAGGAAGCAATTAGTCATTCCAGTGAAGATGTTCATCATATTGTTTGTGAGAGTAAAAAGAATTTAAAACAATATTAGAGAATGACTAAACATACCACAGCATGTTCAGTTAAAGGAATATTTCAATATAAGAATTTTGCTTTAGGAGAATGCCTAATTACATGGGCAATGCTAATTACATATATAAAATCAAGTGAAGAAAGTGAGATAATAAAACTGCATATAACAATAGCGAAAATTGTGCATAGGAAAATAATGGAAGGCAATAAAGCATTGTCATAGTTTCCATCAGAGCAGTTTATATTTGCTTGTTTACTTGTTTCTTTTTCTTTCATCAGACTATGAGGCCCCAGTGGTTAGAAATCAGGCCACTTTTGTTCCTGTTAACCAGCACCTTGTTCTATATTAGGCATTCGTTAATAGTTGAATGATTAAATGGGGTGGGATTTAATTTTCTTCTTTATATCTGTTATTTCCCTAATTTTACGCAATCAACATTATGTTACAACTCTTTCTGCAGCAAATAGTAGAAATGGAATTCCAGCTGGTTAACAACACCCCATAATGGGCTGAATAATGGCCACCCAAAGATATCAGGTCCTGATCCCTAGAACCTGTAAACATTACTTATTTGGGAAAAGGGCCTTTGCAGGTGCTAGTGAATTAAGGATCTTGTGATGGGGAGATTATCCTGGATTATCCAGGTGGGTTCTAATTGTTATCACAAGTGGCCTTCTAAGAGGAAGGCAGGGGGAGATTTGATGCAGGCTGAAGAGGGGGCAATGTGAGCACAGAGGCTGAGATTGGAGTGATGTTACCACCAGCCAAGGAATGCCAGCAGCCATCAGAAGCTAGAAGCAGCAAGGAACAGACTCTCCCCTG
This sequence comes from Lagenorhynchus albirostris, assembly GCF_949774975.1. Lineage (NCBI taxonomy): Eukaryota > Metazoa > Chordata > Mammalia > Artiodactyla > Delphinidae > Lagenorhynchus > Lagenorhynchus albirostris. The sequence continues at coordinate 26,116,049 of NC_083095.1, forward strand.
GAGCCTCTGGTGGGAGCACTGCCCTGTTGACAGCCTGATTTTGGTCCAGTGATACTGATTTCAAACTTTGGGACTACTGAATTATGAGAGAATAAATTTCAGTTGTTTTAAACCATTAAGTTTGTGGTAATTTGTTATAGCAGCCATAGGAAGCTGATACCACCAAATATGTAGACTTTGGGGATTCCCATGCTAAGAAGCCTTGAGTGGAGCTGACTTTAAGGTCCTCATGCAATGTGGTCCCACAGTGCCTGTTCTCCCTTCCTCCCATTACCTCCTGCCTCTGCTTCTCTTCTACCCTAGATAAACCTCCTCAGTGAGGTGGAAAATTGAGGAAATATCTATATGGAAGGGTGGTGGTAGTAGGGATGAGGGTGATGAGAGAATATTTCCAGTATATATTTATCAGTCCTACAACCCCAGGAGTCAGTTCATTTCTTCCCCCTGTATCCACCCATAAACATTCAGGGAAAGATTCTGATTGGTTTTCTTGAGTCATGTGCCCAACCTTTGGGCCAATCACTTAGGCCAGGGGTAGGGTCAGTACTGTGATTGGCAGCCCCATCAGAATTCCATGGAATGTGGGAACAATAACGCATCAAAGGAAAGACAGGGGGGTAGGAGCAGGGTGCTAAACTCAGGACACAAGCGGTGTTGGTAACGCAGCAGAAATCCAGAGAAATATATATGTGCTCTGTAAATGGAAAACTATAGTCTTTCTTAGGCTTCACGAGCTTTCTTAGAATCCCTCTATGAATTTTCGAATCCTAGCCAGGATCATAGACTTTGAATATGAAGCAACGGCAAAGATCCCTCGGACCCCTCTCCTCATTTCACTAGGAAACTGAGGCCCAGAACAGGAGATTAACTTTCCCGAGGTCACACAGCTAGTAGGCAGGCTCTAGAGCTGATTTCCAGGGCACTTTTGGTTTCTCTGTCTCTGCCAACAGTTAGCACACTACCTACCTCCAATACCTGCTACCCTGAACCTGGCCCAGGGTCTAGGCTGGTTCTTCTGGGGTCTTTGTCCCTTTCCTCATCTCCCCACCTAGGAAGGCAGCTGTGGGAAAGATGCACTAGGACCATACCACTCCTATCACATGACTTTTGGACCCAGTTTCTTTACCTGCAGATTAAGGGATAAGAATTTTTACTGGAAAACATTGTTGTGAGTGGAATATGTCTGCAGTTGCCAGCACGGCAAACATAATAGTAGTAATCCATACATGCTTGTTGAGTTTGCAGTTGCCGGCAACGACTTCACTTAGTTTCCTAAGATTCATGTCTCAGCTCATTCAAATGAATTTTCTTAGCTTCTGACCTAGCTTCAAGACTGCAACTTTGTCCTTCCTTTCTCCAAGTCCCTGTGTTAACTCTGCTTTTCTGCACCTTATCATTTTTTTTGATATGGATCAAGCTCATACCAGATCAAAATATTATTTCATATTTTTTTCCTATCATCTGCTACTCATTCCTCTCTGTCCCCATCTAATAAAGAAGCAACATTTTCCTTTATTCTCCTCTTTCTTGCACTATCTTTGAAGACTGTTTTTCTGTGCCTTTTATGTACTCAAGTTCATAAATCATGTGTCATTTTTTGCTTTGGTTTTCTGGATTTTGTCTTCCCAAGTCGTCACCCATGTACCTTTTTTTTCTTCTGAAAAAGAAGGTTACACTTAAAAAAAAAAGTCATTTCTAGGGTAATGCATTGCCTAAAACAATACGCAGTTCATGGAAAACAACTATTAATTGGTGATGATGACAGTTAATTTAGGTTTTTTGGTTTTCATGAATTCACTTACTCAGCCCTGAATTTACATCGAAGTTTTCTTGGTCTGATTTAGGGAAGAAATGTATTCTCATCTGAGGTTTTAGTTGCAAGCTACAGAAAGTGGCTCTTTTGGAAGGGATGTTGGGAAACCGCTGGCTGTCTGGGAAGGCTGGGCAGTCATTTTGGGCATATATGGAGACCAGGCACCCAGAAGTGCAGAGATAGCACCATGGACAAGCCCAGTGATGACAGAGCTGTCACCACCACTGTTAAACACTGGGCGCCCCGTTTGCCTGGCCTCACTGCCAGACACGGGTGTGGGGCTGTGGGCACGGCCGTCTGCTGGCCCTGGAAACTGGATGTTGCCACCAAGGCAGGATCTCCATGGTTCTGACTTCTCTGTATCCTCACGGGCCAGAGATTAGGTCGCACGTCCTCATTCCAGCTTCCATGGTGGGAGGTGAGCCTGGCTTCCCCCAAGAATAACTATCAGATACCCATGGCAGACGCCCCATTATTCAGTGGCGAGTGGTGCATTACCTGTTACCTCTGTGTGTCTGTGTGTTGGGTCGGGGAGCAGTGGATGTGTAAACTGGTCATCTCTCAGAAGGGCCAGTTAAAACTTTCTGCTCTGTTACTGAGGGGGTAGTTCAATGGAAACATTTTCACAAGTGTGACCTAATAGAAACACTTCTTCCAAAAAATTTTTTAGTTTTTGAAATCGGAGAGCTGATCTCTAAAATTTGCAGGCAGTCTTCTGTTACTGGAAGGTAGCTGTCAGTTCCTGAGGTCCAGCTGTGCAGGTGTGGGACCCTATTGCCACTCCCATATATGCATTGGTGGGTGGAGCTTAGCAGTTGCTGCCTGAGACGTGGCAAAGTTGGAAAGGAAGGGATCAAGACTCAGCCCTCTTTACTTTGAGATTTTGACACGGGTTGGGATGGACTGGGGCAGCCATGATCGCTGGGGTGGCAAGAAATGGAAATGGGAACAGGTTTTAAAAGGCCTTATGATAATAATTCACTGTGCTATTATCTAGTGATGCATAACAAATTGTATCCAAAACTTAGTGATTGAAGACAGCAAATATTTATTACCTTAGATTCTGTGGGGGAGGAACCATCCACTTAGCTGGGTGGTTTTGGCTTATGGTGTCTCATGAGGCTGTGGTCAAGATGTCAAGTGGGGCTGTATTGTCTGAAGGCCTGAACGGGGAGGGAGGAGCTGCTTCCAAGATGGTTCACTCAGGGCCATTGACTGGAAGTCTCTGTTCCTTGCTGGCTGTTGGTAGGACACTTCAGTTCCTGGCCATGTGGGCCTCTCCTCACGGCCACCTGATGTATCTTCACAACATGGTAGCTGGTTTCTCTCAGAGTGAGTGAACTGAGAGAGAAAACAAGAAGGGAATCCCAATGTCTTTTAAGACCCCAGTTTCAGAATCACACTGTTCACCGGTGATTGGCTCAGTTACCATTACACCTTGTTCCTCCCTGCAATAATTCTAGTCATAACTGCATACTTTAAATTTTTTTGAGGTTTTATGAGTATATCTGGCATTCATTTGAGTCTCTCTCTGAGCCTCAGTGGGCTCATCTGTAAAACAGGGATTTTAGAATGGATGATCTCTTAAGGGGTAGTGAATATGCACCTCACACCACATATCCCTGCATCATAGCTAACATTTGTACAAGGTATTAATATTTCTAAGTATTTTCTTGAACTGATCTTGGGCCCGCAAGCTCTGTGATCTATTACTCTGCTCTTTACACTGGGGGCTGATTCCTGCTATGTTTCCCAGGGTCCCCCAGATGTCAATGGAAGCAGAGTGAGAAATCCAAACTTCCACTCACACCTGGCAGTATTGAGGTAGTACCCCTTTTTCCCCACTGGAGCACTGTCTTCAAAAACAGAGGAGTTAAATACGATTTAGAGACTCTCTTTTCTCTTTAAATTTATTTTATTGAAGTATAGTTGATTTACAATATTAATGTTAGTTTAGTTAGTGTTAGTTTCTGGTGCACAGCAAAGTGATTCAGTTGTACATGTATATATTTTTTGATATCTTTTCCATTATGACTTATTACAGGATATTGAATATAGTTCCCTGTGCTATACAGTAGAAGCTTGTTGTTTATCCATTCTGTATATAATAGTGTGCGAGATTCAGAGTCTCTTAACATTAAAAAAAAAATGATGCTGGAGCAATTGGACATCCATAGGCCAAAAAATGAAGCTCACCTTGTTTCATAACTTACATAATTAATTCAAAATGGATCATATATTTTAATGTAAAGTCACAAAACTTTTAGAAGATAACATGGGAGAAAATCTTTGGGACCTAGGGCTTGGTCAGGGTTCTTACATATGACACCAAAAGCATAACCCATAAAAGAAATAGTCAATAAGCTAGACTTCATGAGGATAAAATATATATATATATATATATAGCTCAAAACTCAACAGTAGAAAAGCCAACAATTCAATTAGAAAATGGGCTAAAGACACAAAGAGACGTTCCACTGATAATTATATACAGATGGAAAATAAGTACATGAAAAGATATTCAATAGCACTAACCACAAGAAACTGTAAATTAAAACCACAATGAGAAACTTTTGCACATGTATCAGAACAGCTGAAATACAAATTAGTGACAATATCAAATGCTGGTGAGGATGCAGAGAAAGTGGACTTTGATAAGATGATTTCCAGGCAGAATGTGGACAGTCTTGATTAGTTTCTTTTGGTTGCCTATGATAAGGTATGAGAAGAGGGAGATAAGCTGAAGAAAGAATTATTCAGTTTGCAAGAAGAGTTTAGAGTGACTATAGAGAAGCCAGGACTTAATGGGCTGGGAACCAAAACTACATCTTAATTCCAGTCCCTGAAGCCAGTAAATTATTTTCAAAGTAATGGCCTCAGGGTAAAGATTGAGTCAAGAGTGTGGCTATAGGGCCCTTAGATAAGACTTCTGAAGTTTATGATGATTTTATTAGACCTGCTCAGCTAGACAAAAAGGTTTTAATTTTCCAAAAATAGGGAGAGCCCTATCTAAAAAAGAATTGTGAATGTAGCTCTATGGCATGAAGCAAACCAGAATCAAATAAACTGGAAACCCACAAAATCTTTATGAGGGTTTTATTGGCAAAAGCACTGCCAGCTAGGACTAAAAGGCACTAAGTTCACTATACTCTACATTAATAAAAACTGATTAATTGTAGCTACATACATTAACATAGATAATAACTATTGGGTTTTTCCTATGAATGCAAGGTTGGTTTAATGTTAGACAACTGAATAAGGTAATTCACCTTAAGGAATTAACGGATTCAAGGTGAAAAAATCATACAACTTTTTTTTTAAGCAGAGGAACTTTTGGCAAATTAAAAATTCAATCATGATAAAAAAAAAACCTCTTAGCAAATTATGAATAGAAGAAATATTCTTTAACCTAATAAAGGAATCTTAATAATGTATTTTTTAAAACCTACAATAGCATAATTAATTGTAAAATGTTGAAAGCATTCTCTTTAAGATCAGGAGCTAGACATAGATGTCAGCTATCATCACTTCCATACAAGTTCATATTAGAAGTCTTAACAATTGTAGTAAAATAAGAAAGAATATATATAAGGATTTGAAAGAAAGAAACAAACATCATTTTCAGATGATCTAGTTGTCTATAAAAAAATACCAAACAATTTACAGGTAAAATTCTCTAATTAATGAGAACATCTAGCAAAGTTATTGGATATAAAATCAAAGTTTAAGCCAACTGCATTCGTACATACCAGTGACAACGTAATAGTTCCTCTTGCAGAGGACATATGTACCGGGGACTTATAGAAGAATGTTCATAGTGTCCTTGTTTATAATAGCAAAAAACTGGAAACAACCAAATATCAACAGTTACTAATGGTGAAATGGATCAATAAATTAGGGTATTGTTCATACAGCAGACTACTATACATCAATAAAAACTAATTAACTGTAGCTACATATATGAATGTAGATAATTCTCAAAAAACACACAAAAGGTTGAATAAAAAAACTCATAATACTGCATCACTTCATTTATATAAAATTCAAAACCAAGCAAACCAAAAAAGTATATAGTTTAGTGAGATATATATGTGGTAAAATTATAAGTAAAAACAAAGGACTGATTAATAAAACATAAGTATTATATCAGAAAGGGGCATGCAGAGGGACTTCAAAGGTATGGAAGCTGTTCTATTTCTTAGGCTGGGTCATGGGTTCACAGATGTTCATTTATTATTTTTAAAAGGAACATGTGCATCATTTATATTCATTTCTCTATGATGCGTCACACAGTAAAAAAAAAGTTTTAGGAATGATCAATTTTATGGGACACTCTTATGAGGCCTTCCCCAAACCAACTTCCCCAGTGGAATAGGTGGGGACCCTTCTTATCTATGTTCCTATAGATTTACCTCTGTTAAAATGTGTGACGATTTTTCTGTCATGATGTGCTTGTTGACGTTGCTACCTAAATGGTGAGCTCCTTGAGGACAAGGATTATTATTTATTTGTCATAGTACCTTTGGCACTTAGCATGAGGTCTAGTTCATAGTGTGAGCTAATAGAGGTTTGTTTTTGGAGAATGAGAGGATTAGTTGTTGCTGAAAGTTGTAAACAGTACACATCACATGCATACATGTACACACAATGTTTTTCCTTTCAAATTTGTCCTGTATTCGAATCTAGTGGTTTTTCAAATCTTGCTTATTACATCATAACCTTTTCTTTTTTGCTTTTTGCTTTTTTTAATTTGGAGGTCTAGAAGCTTTGAGGTGTGTGTGTGTGTGTGTGTGTGTGTGTGTGTGTGTGTGTGTGTGTTTGGAGGAGAGGAGATTGGACACGGTTGGGAAGTGAGAAGATATAGGGGGGAAAAGGAGGTGTAGATATGCAAAAGCAAATAATCCCCTCTCCAAGACTAAGGGTCAGCCTCAGCAAAGCGGGGGTGTGGGTAATGTTAAACACTCTCAGGGTCCCCCACTTTGTCTTTTAGCCCTTTTTCCTCTTCCTCTCCCACTCTATCCCTGCTCCCCACTCCCCCTCTTGGCTTTGATTTCACTCTCAAAAGACTGACTTGTAAATCTCTTTTTAGATGTTAGTTGAGACCAAATGCACTCATGAATATTTGTTTTTCAATAGGGGACACCTTAAGTTGAAAACCCTGCAAGAACCCCAAAAATGCACCTCCAAAGTGCTATTTTAGGCACTATAACAGACAGATACAAGATTAAAACATGGAAAGATTTCACCTAAGGGTAGCTGCCTTTCTGATCTTCCCACCTGCCTACAAGGCTACTACTGCAGGGCGCTGAGAAGTAGCCACTCCTCTAGACAGGTGGTCCACCTGAGGCCCTCTTCATCCCTGTGCATGACCTGTCTGCTGGAGCCGCTGAGGCCTGGCCCTACAGCATCCATACAATGTAGGAGAGAGGAGAAAGTTCTGAGAAAGTGCATCCAGAGAGCTTTAAGCCCTGCAAGAAACTCTTATTGTCTCTTTTAAGGAGACTTTGGTTTTGTTTGTTTGTTTCTAATCTTCGGTGATTCCATAATTGCTGTAGACTCTGTTGGAAGGGATCGTAACTTATTGCTGGTTGATGTGATGAAGAGGATGAGGATGAAATCTCCACCCAGTGCCAGGCTCTGGGATGGGCAGTTTAAATGCTTTATCTCTAGTCATTAGAACAACCTACAAGGTGAGAAAACAGATGAGAAAACTGAGGATCCAGGAGGTTAAGTACTTGCCGAGAGTCCCACACTTGGGTGGTCTCCAGACTTTTATGGTTGCATACCCTACCAATAAGAATGTTTTTGAACTTGCATGCACCTCCACTGATGTCTATTTATTTATCCATAAAGCATAAATTAGTCCCATTTATGGGACTAATTAGTTAATATCTCAAGGCACAGAATATGCCCAGGGCAAAGTTTACTGTGAATAATAGTGGAGGTAAATCCACACTTCAAATAGTCTTCCTGATAATTTTTCACACATTTTTTTTTGGCCAATTGCTTGTCAAATGTGATTAGGGCAACATTATTTTTACCTCATAATATGGTTGACAAAGAGCTTGTACCGGGACCTGGAGAAGTTTCAGCTCTGTCATTTTTCATGTCAACTTGCAGTTTAAGCTACAGTTTCTCATTGTGGTTTTTGTGAGAGTAATTCAGGTAAACCTGGATTATATTCCCGTAACTTCACTGAACGAGGCAAAGGTAAACTGAGCGGACAACACGCAGAAAGCCGAGTGGACACGGCTGCTGACTTTCCTCCCTCACCCCTTACTCTGAGTCACAGGGGCCCTTGGACACGCAGACCAAGGCAGAGTGAAGGTGTGAAACTTTCACTACACATTAGCAAAGCTTAATTTCCTATTTTTTGGTTTAGATTTTAGAAATGTGTAAATAATTCTAAAAGCTTCCAACATTTCAGTGCTTCATCCTATACCCTCTCCTTTGAACCCCACGGCAAAAGGTGCTAAGACCCAAACGTAGTTCTCTCTCTCTCTCTCTCTCCCCGTGCTCCTTCCTTGGGAGATTACCTGTGTGTGAGTTTTGATTTTAGAGCAAAACTGTTTGGAACCAGGAGTCAAGGCCCATCTGAAGTATGTGTCTTTCTTTCTCTTCCCTCCCGTATTTTGTTTCTTGCCCCCCCAAAATGATGGACTTGAACTTGAGAGTAAAGCCCTTCAGTGGGATGGAGAATGCAAAGCGTTTAAGTCTTTTTTCCTAGAAAGTATCTGTGTCTCACTTGACTTCATCCCCAAATACTTCCTTGATTCTGAGGGGCTCAATAACTGTTTGTTGAATAAATGAAGAGAGGAAGGAAGAAATGAATGGGTGTTTGGGGAATGCCTATGGGAGATGGTTGGAGGAAAGAGGCAAGTTGAGAAATGATTGGGTGGCAGGACTTGGGGGCCTCAGAAGTCCTTGGGCACCTACCTTTGAGAATTACATGACATCTAACCTTGGTCAGCATTTGGAAGGACACTTTTTGTTCAAAAAAGAAAAACGTTACAGTACACGGTGATAAGACCATTTCCTTTCTCACAGCGTCTCCTTTAATGTCAGGTCTGAAATATGAAGTCATTAGGGGCTATTAAAACAGTGCTGACAAACTAATTAACAAAAGACATTACGCCGGATGGGCTCAATTTATCCTTTTTAATGGTTCTTATAAATGGGTACCGCCAATTAAAATTAATAAAGATTTACCAGCGATTGCCGGGTGTACATTGCTAAGAAGCGCTGCTGAAGGTCGGCTTAAAGTCAGCTTTGCAGGAGCTGCAAGTTTGGCTCTGCAGCGGCAAGCCCCACGGAGTCCCCCCTGCTTTTGTGTTTCCCCCTGGCTGTTTCTTCTGCTTCTTTCTCTGGCCTTTCTACCTTCTGCTCTGAGCCATGAGTCCATCTCCCCGTAACCCTGCTCCGCTCCAGCCCACCCAGCGCTGACTGAGATGCCCCAAAATTAAGCACATAAAGGGGAGAATAATACGCTGTGCCTTGTCTTACACTCGCTAGTCTGATTTTTCACAATTTGCATTGTGGCATTTCTGCTGTCACCTCCGGAAAGCGCCTTCTGGGTTTGTTTCGTAGAGCTCGTGTCTTGAAATCCACCCAGCCTGGTTTGCCCTGAAACCTTCTGGGTGTCTTCGGATTCCTGGGAGCCCCAGCAGTGTGGGTGCCCCAATGCCATAGGCGTGGGCCTGGAAACAAGGCCGAGAGAACTGACCCCAAACTTGAGTTTGCTTTCACTGGAGGCGGGTCTGGAAAGAGTGCGGGTAGTCGCTCCTCAGAGAACCCTGTGGTCACTCTTTCCTTTTTTTTCTTTTATCAAGTGCAGTTTCTTTTTATTATGAGTAAGACAGCCCCTAATTGATCTCTCTGAAAGCACGGGATAGCTGCAACGTCCAGGGGGACTGTGCCTCCGTTCTGAAGCCCCGCCCCCTCCTTCTGACCGCTTCTCCAGCCCAGGGCTGAGCAGCTGCTCGGCTGGAATTCTTTTTATGCCCAGATCCAAGCCTCTTTCATCCTGCAAGTGGGCTGGGCTTGGCTTTGCTCAAAATCATGGCTGTCGGTGGAGATAGAGACCCCAGCACTCTGTTCAAACCTCAGAGGAGCCTGCGTCAGAGGCCGAGAGACAGTAAGGGAATCCCTTAGGGCATAAGCCGACAGGTAGGAGTCACAGGAGCCGGAAGTGGCATTCCCTGAGCTGCCAGGATGTGATGTGAAGGGTGCCAAAGAGCCCCTTCTCCCTGTGGGCTGGTTTCCCCTTGTCTTGAAGTTCCCAAGTAGGGGTCAGTGAGGGTGCATGCCAGACGCTGACCTCAGCTCCAGAAGGCCTCAGTTAACGCTGCTTTCCTGGCTCTCCTGCTGACCCCCAGGAGACCTCAGGTAAGTTTATCAGATGGACTATGTAGTACCTGGTGTCCTGAGGATCAGGACAGGTGTGTCAACAGGGTACACGTGAGGCAGGAGGGAGCATGAGACAACCAGCCTCGAGAGAACAAAAGAACTAAAAACCAACCTTCTCTTCACAGTTTACCCAGTACCTGATTTTTCCTTATGTGCCCTTGACTTGGGATTCTGTGTAGGGGCTCCTCCAGGAGTCAGGTCAGGGGCACCTGGGCAGGTACTTAGATGCAGCTTCTTGAGCAAGATCTAGTTTCCCAATTACAGTCCCCAGCAGGGCTGTGTCCCACGCTCCTATTGCCAGTGGTGCTGTTGGACTTTCTCTTACCTGATGGGTCTCCTCAGAGAAGGCCACTTAGAGTCATCCAAGGGCAGGTACAGTGGAAAGAAAACTGCTTTAGAGTCAGCCGGACCGGGGCTCCACCACCCATCTGGCTGGATGAGGTTGGAGATAGCCATATAAATGCCCAGCACGTGATTACATGCAATGCATGCTGGTTCCCTTCCTGTAGTTTTCTCCTGGGTCCCTGCCACCCCCATCTGTTGACAATAGGGGGGTAATATTGCCCTAATATCTGGGACTGTGTAGTTGGAGGGAAGTGACATTCTTGTTAAGTCAATTATGTTTGTTAAAAGAATCCAAGAAGACCTGAATCCTTTAGTCTCTCCAAAAAAGGAAAGAACCAGGAAGACTTGGACTTACTAAAAAGATCAGAGCAATCATAGCACAGTGGGATCTATTTGTTCTAGGTCATTTGAGTCATAAAAGCCAGAGCTCGCCTCTTTGAAGCAAGGGTTGAACTCAGGATGAGGAGAGACAACCCCACGGAAAGGGTGAGACAGGTCCATTCTCACCTAGAGGGTCACTGGGTGGAGTGGGTCCCTTTACCTTCTCTATTCTCCCCTCTCCACTTTCCACCTAACCCCCAACTCCATATGGAAAAGAGAAAAAAAGGGCAAGATAGGCACCCCACAGCAGAGCCCCTCTGAAGGCCGTGGGGAAACTGTCCATGGACGATGAATTCACGGGGAAATGTGACCTCCAGAGAGTCCGACTCCCTGGGAGGCATTAGCCACACTCTTAATCGTGCATTTTATTGTTTCTAGCATTGCACAGCAAGTCACTTGTGTGACAGTACATTAGAGGCGACAGAGCAAGTTAGAATAAATAGACTCTGTCCCCTCACAGAGCCTCCTCTCTCAGAAACCAGGATGCAAATGCCTTCTGAAGGCCAGAGGGGCAAAGAGTCCACGAAACAGACTTGAAGAGAGGATTTCAAGAGAGTTCCCAGGAACTCTCCCAGCCCAACCAGTCTTAGACAGCAAGATGTAGACACACAGGAGTTGAATATTCAAATACTTCCAATTATAATTTAGTAATAAATGTAAGGGACCAACTTAATTTTAGCTGTGACCCCGCCATACTCCCAAGCCATGTCAAAGGCGATTTTCAGGTTTCATGTGAGAGCACCCTCTTCTGGAGGAGGCACTGGGGAGTAGTTAAAAGGCCACTGGACTTCGAACCCAAAGATGCGCTTGAGATCTGTAGTTCTCCAACTGTTGCCAGGGTGACCTTGGATAAGTGGCTTGACTTCTCTGCATTCTGATTGCCTCAACAATCTCTCAGTTGGGAATTATAACCGCCAACCACCTCACAAGAGCCACACGCTGTTGCGGGACTCAAATAGGACCTGAAAGTGGTGTGTACATAAACGTGAGTGGTAATTAGATCCCCCTTAAGGATTTCAGATCAGGTAGGAAAAAGAAGTGAAGACTGGCAGTTGTGTCCTTAGCTGGATAAATTAGCTAGCATTTATTATACTTTAGTAGTTAACACTCTTGTGGGTTGGGCACTTTTATCATCTTTTTATAAATGAGAAAATCAAGGTTCAGTAAAGGTGTGAATTCCATGTGATCATACACCCAGGGAGTACAAGGGCTTAGACTTACTTGGACACGTATTCTAACTCCATAGCTCACACTCTTTCTATCACACAAGTTGGCTTTGATCAGTGTCCCAGAATCCTCTGGCCAGCACTCCAGAGCTCAGTGGTTCTTCCCAGAACCATGCTAAGGAGACAGTAATGACAAACAAGTTTAGGGCCCCAGTTTCTGTTATGCACCCACAGCCTTGTGGACCTATGTGGGGGAAACTGTCATTCACTTTGTCCATCTGTCCATCCATCCATCCATGTGTCTATCCATCCTTCCAGGGGAGCTTAGGATGATAGAAAAAGAACAGAATTTAGAGTCAGAAGAAGTGTGTTTCAGTCCCTAAGGCAGAATTTCTTTCACCTGCATCAGAAACATCTGTTAAATGTGTGGATGCCAAGCCCTACTGAATCAGATTTTCTGGGGCTATAGCCCACTAGTCTATATATTTAACAAGCTCTCTGGGTGACACTGAGGCACATGTAAGTTTGAGAATTGCTGCTCTACAGCATTAACTTCCAGTATGTTCCAAGCTGCTCAAAGAATAAAAAATCAAACATTACTCTGGTTTAGGTTGGGGGACTACGCTATGGGCTCTGTTCTGGAGGTCGGATTATCTCTGACTCCCTGTGAAGTGGGGCTCTCTGCTATGCCCTCCTCTTTCATCCCTGTTGCCCCCCGTCATATCTTTTCCCCTCAGCAAAGGAGCAATCCTACCTGGTTTATGACACTCAGAATTGTTCCTGCTCTAGGGTACCCTTCTCTCCTTCCTTACACTACAAGTTGACACATTCTGGAATGCTAGAGCAGGAAGGAGCCTTGGAGATGCAAACCCGGCTCTTCTGACAGCAGAGTCTATGCTCTTGTTGCCACACAAATCTTCCTTGCATACAGCTGGAGCTTAATAAGTGCTTGAATAATGAGTCAGTTACTGAATATTTCTCCTAAGCTATTCTAGGCCCAAAAGATTGCCTAGGACAAGCTCCTCATGGTCATTGGGAAACCAGACCTCTATAACGAGCATTATAATAATTCTTATTGGTTATACCAGTAACTATTGCTACCAGCACCATTTATTGAGCACCTATGTGCCAGGTGCTATATTAGATGCCTTACGTACATTATCCCAAAAAAAAAAGTCTGTGTTATTATTTTCATTGTACAAATGAAGAAATTGAGGCTCAGAAATTGAGCTGGCTTGTTCAAGGTCACAGCTAGGAACTGGCAGAATCAGGATTTAAAGCCATATCTGTGAGTCTCGGAAGCCCGTATTCTTTGCAATATTCCCTCTTTATGGCTTAATAAATGTTAATCTGGCAGATCTCCCAGGAATTGTATGAACAGCTTGGCTTCCCCTCACATTGAGGCTGCCTAGTCTTAGTAAGTCCACGTGGGACCATGGAAAACAGTGACAAGGACTGTGTCCAAGGAGGAGCAGCTATGGGTGCAGCTGCTATCATTTCAACGTGACTGTGCTCTAGCCTCACGTCAAAAGGGAAATAGGGTGCTGTCCTCTTGGCCCATAGAGCATTGGAGTTACTTGAAAAAATGCATACCGTGGAAAGAAATGGAATGTTACATTTATCTGGCACCTAATACATTACAAAACGCTTCTACGTACATGCTCCAATACTCCTCATAAGAGACTGGAGAAGGGCATTATCATTGTTTTTAGTTGTTTAGCTGAGGATGCTGAAGCTCAGATATAAGTAAATTTTCCAAGGGGATGCAGCTAGTAAGTGGCTGAGCTGGGATGCAAACCCAGCTCTCCAGACCTCAACCCCACCACTATATCTATCAGAGCGGTGTTTCTCAAATTTTTAAAGTATGAATGAATCACCTGGGCTTCAGATTCTGATTCAGTAGATTTGGGGTGGGGCCTGGGATTTTGCATTTCTAATGATCTTTCAGAAGATGTCCATGCTGCTGGGAATGGGGTCTACATGGCCTCAGGGCACGCCTCCCCTCCACAGCCCCATGCCTCAGATGAACCAGATGTGGGATTATGTGGTCTTCCTGGCAGCTGAGGAGGGGCCCAGATGCACTAGGACTCCAGTTTCTGAGTGGTGGGAGAGCATGTGCACCATCATGTTCTCCACCACCCTATTAGCAAAAATATGTATGTGAAATTACAACCTCTGAAGTGCTGTGTATGTGTTCGTTGATTATCATTCTTAGTGAGCAGTGTCAGCATTAGTGTGGTCAATGTGTGGGATCCTGCTTCTGGCAGACGAGTCATCCTCAGTGAGGGTGGGGCCCACGTGGACCTCTGATTTTGGGAATCGGTTGTTACTCTTTAAGACCGTATGACTTGTTCTTTCCTTCTGCGAAAGAACAAACTGAGACTGTTGATTAAGTTTATTGCTTATCCAGTGACAAAGTAAGCTCATGGAACACAGGGTTATTTTATCCTTGAGCACAGGTAATGCTCAAAGACTTAACATCTGGCAGGTATGGGAACTGGCCAATTAGAAGTGTACCAGAGGTAAACAACAGTACAGCTGTACTGGAGTCACCAGGTGAATAGCTGCCCTGCCTTTGGGGTCTGAGTTTCGCGAAGTCCTATGAAAATGTTTGAGACTTAACAATAACAACAATGACAACACACCCAAATATCAAAGTTAATAATGTTTTAATTAAATGTCTATAAATCATAACATATGTCAATAACTAATTGCATATCAACTCAGATAGTCAGGTATAAATTTTGAGTAGGCTATGGGAGCATTTGAATATGTTTGGTAAGCAGTGGGATGGGGTGTCTGGAGGTGAGAGTACCTAGGGTTTACAGAGACCCTAAAATCCCTGTGGAGGAGGGAAGGATGATTGGAGCTAACGATCGCTCACAGGTCAAATCTCTCCTTTCAAATCCTGTTTAGCTTCTTATGTTTTTCTCCTGCATACTTCCCCTGTGGTCACCAACAGGGTAAACAAATTCTCTATTTTCCAAAGAGGGGTGAGGGTAGGATGTCAGTGGGGTAACAAAATGTGCACTGACCTGTGTAGCAAAACGTCTGTTTCCTTCCCCAGAGCAATTCTTTCCTCATTCATGGTACATGTATTTACTGAGCCAGGCTCTGTGCTAGACCCTGCAGATATTACTGAGCAGTGGTGTGGCTAGGCAAGTCACTCAACCCATCTGAGTCTTAGTTTCTCCATCTGTAAGATGAGGCGTTGGACTAGATGGCATTTCTGGGTCTTAGTAGCTGACATTGCCCGGAACTAGAATACGTCCAAAGGCTGTGGTGGAAACCACTGCATGGTCTTCATGTATACTGGGGAACATCATTATTTATATGGCCAGCTGGGCCCAGGTCTTTAGGAGCTGTGGCCTCTAGAACCTAGGCTTCAGGATTTTCATCTGAGGCTGGTGGACTGGCAGGAAGCGCAAAACTTTGGCCCTGGCACATTTCTCATGCTGAAAGGTCCCTGGCCACATCTGGAGGCTCAGTGCTCTGTGTCTGCCAAGAGGCTGTGACATCTTCCTAGTGCCTGATCAGGGGCCTTCTCCCTTAGGAAGGTCCCTACCTGTTCTCAAGCCTCCTTTCAGCCCTGGGCGAGGTTGATGAGGAAGGGAAAGGGTAGAGGTATGGCCTAGGGAGCCCTGCCTAGCACAGCCACCTTGACGACATCAGGAAACGGGGCAGTAGGGAATATGGTGGGGCAGAAGCTAAAGCAAATATCTGTAATTTGGGAATCCAGAATCTCCTAAGGCTGTGAAACAGGTGAAATTAACTTTAATAATGTACTTTATTTAACTTAATATATCAAAACATCATTTCAATTTGCAATCATATAAAATTATTAATGAGATAAGTTACATTCTTTTTTTCATTCTAAGTCTTTGAATATCAGTATGCGTTTTATACTCTGGTGTATCTCAATTCCAACTAGCCACACTTCAAGGGCTCAGTAGCCACATGGGGCTTGTGGCTACCATCTTGGATGGTGCAGCTCTAGAGCATACATGGATAAGCTTTAGGGAAGTTGTGCATCCCTTGAAAATGGTTACAAATGTTTGTTTCTGTGTACACTGTATATTTGTTATGAGGGGGTGTGTAGCTTTATCAGATTTTCAGAAGCACCAAAGGAGGAAGATCCACCAATCCAATAGAAAAATGTAAAATTTCCCAGAGTTCAATCTGTGATATCCAAAACTTGGCACTGCAGTGCTGGGTGGGATACCCTGCCTACCCTGCCCATGGACTTCCAACACCTCTGGCTGCCTCTGATTTCGGATAGTTTATCTCAGTGTACGTGGATCAGAAAATGTGGTTGCCAGATATATGGGAGGGGCAACCCAGGGCTTGCTGAAAGGCAAGGAAGACCATAATTGGAGAGAGGGGACATTTCTTGCTGTTTGAAGACCAATATTGTTTGGAGAATCTATGTTTCAGAATGAACTTCCAAATTACCAAGGAAATGGAAATACTGTTAGATTCTCCATATCATGAGACAGATGTAAAGAAAATAAAGTAGCTGGTTGAGAACTGTATGCAGGTGTCTTTTAAATGTCACCCTTCACTCTCTCTCAGACCCCTTCCCTTCAAACAAAGATATCAGCTTTCGAATCACATGAGATGATTCAAAAATAAAGTGACTTCTGTGTAGCTGTGACTTTTTCCTTAACCCTTAAGTCTGATTTATTCCTGGAGCAAGTCCAATCAGAAGGTTCACTCTCTACACCACGGTGACTGGTGACTATGGATAGCCTGGTGACTATGGACGGGCTTTACAGCATGCCAGCAGCTATGTACACACCTGTGAGATTTTTTTCTAGGGAGAGCATTCTAAGATTTAATCAAATTGTCAAAGAGGTCCATGACCCTTCATAAGGTTCAGACTCTCCAAACTGTGAAGATTAGAGCTGAGATCTGGGTCTCCCTCTGGTCCTGGAGTGTCTCATGAAATTGGAACCCTCAGCCTATGGAAAGGCAGGCAGAATAGCCATCTGCCCATCCTGGGTATTCTCAGAGAAACCATAAGGGCTTCTGTGTCCTCAGAACCAGGCTGGGCTCAAGTGAATAGCCTCCAGAGTCATCTCCAAACCCTGAGCTCAGTCACCTGGGCCACTGGCCTTGTGTGACAGCTAACTTGTGATGTAGTTCTAATCTAGGGTTCTGTGTCTCTAGTGAGTAGTGAGGGGAAACTAAAGCAAAGAAAACATAGTCTAACTTTTTAAAGGATCCCTCATAAAGTGAGGGGCAGAAAAAAGAAGATTTTTAGGTTTCAAGTGTTTCTTTCCCAATGGGCATTTCAGAATTTGTGATATGTTTAGTACATTTGAAGCTATCAGAAAAGACATCCAGAAAGAGGGGTCTGGTTTTGTGTTTCTAGAAACTGATCTGAAAAATGTGAAGGGACGCTGTATGGGACAGGATGATCAATGTTCGAATTGAGACCAAGAAGGTAGAGTCCAGTTCATTGAGAAGGAACTTTCTGGTTGTCAGAGCAGACCAATAGCGGAGTGGGCTTCCTGGGCTCAGGGAGAGGACATGGCTGAATGGCCACTTGGGGGAATGTTAGAAAGAGCAGTCAAGTTTCTGAAGGAGGAATGATCTAAATGACATTTAAGCTCTCTTCCAACCCTGAGATTCTATGACTTCTAAGCATCCAAGAGAAGAAGAATATACTTCTTAAACTGAATGCAATATATTTGAAACTTTATGTGTCAAACAATATAGCATTAAAATATAGTAAAAAATGGACAGACACAGTATCAGTAGGAAACTTTACCACATTTCCTTCTATAAAAGTAAATAAGAAAAAAGCCATAATTGAGAAAATTTCTGTAAATTGCTAAAGACAGAAATAAGACAGAATATATTTTCTGTCCACAATGTAGTAAACCCAGAAATAAATAAGAAAATAAACAGTAGTGAATACCTTTTTGTGTGTCCAATCTGGTCACAACTACTCTTCCCCCATTTCCCAAAACTATGTCTCCCAGCTTTGGGCTTCCAACAACCATTTATTGCAATTTAACCCTACCTCACAGGCTTTGATTGATTGATTGATTGATTTTTGGACACCTGAGCCAGATGAGCCAGAATTCTTGAGAATTTGTAATTGAGGCACAGAGAGGGGAATATCATCTCTCAGGTGGCTGGACCTGTAATAAACAGATTTGAGAATCTGAGTGATCATGAGCTGCCATGTGAATTTAAGACAGAAGAAATAGGTTGGCAAAAAAGAGAATGAAATAGATTCACAGGAGGAAGTAGAGATTAGACATGGGGAGAGGCTCCTGATGACTTCCCACTCACTGGTTTGTGGCTGTTAAAACGTTTCACTTGCACTCTTGCCCTTGGAGTACACCAAGCCTTATATCCTTAGAAAAAATTCTCTTTTACTAAGTCAGCTGGAGGTTTTTCCTTGCAATCAGAGACTTCTAACTCATAAGAACAAACAAAGAGAAAAAAACCTTAAATCACTTGAAAAACCTAAAACTCTTTTCTAAACTACTATTAGGTTAACAATAAAGTCAAAACTGAAGTTTTATAACATTTAGAAAATTATTACAATGAAAAATGTACAAACTGAGGTGAGGAATATAGCTAAAGCTGAAATAAGAAGAAAATTCATATCCTTAGAAACTTAAGAGTATGCAGCTATAGAGCCAGATGGCTTGTTGAAAATCCCTTTTCTACCACTTAGTAGCTGCAGAATCTTGTGCAAATTAATCATTTTGTGCCTCAATTTCCATACCTGAAAATGGATGTAATAATACTGCTTATCTCATAGGGCCTTGTGAGAATTAAATTAATTAATACAAGTAATATACTTAAAACAGTGCCTAGCATATAATATTATTAATGCTAGCCATTGATTAAAATAATAATATGTAATAAAGCATGAATACTGAAGCCATCTTTAAGCAGAATTGGGCAGCTCCAAGGGCATTTTAGGGTACTCGGGTCACCCTGTAGAGTAAACGCAGTCTCTTCACATACAGAGATGTTCCTGGCTTGGGCCAAGGGCAGGAAAAAAACTGGGCTGCCACTGAGCATCTCAATGAGAGTGTAAGAAGGGAAAACGTGAGGCCACCTTGGTGTGGTGACTCCCTCCTCACTTGACTGAGGGGTTCATGAGGTGGGAGAAGGATTTCTGTGGCTCCCAGCGGTTCGTGATGTCACATGTCACAGAAAGGGACCGCTAGGCCTGAAGATACCCCCCTACCCGCACTTAGTGCTGATATTCCAAATTCCATGATCAGAGGCAGATCGTTCTTCTCTGCTGACTCCTGGGTTAACCAGGCCCCTCATCTAAAGATGCCAGTTACCTTCTTATCTTTGCAGATGGAAGACGGAGTGACCATCAATGATATGCATTTCTAAGGGCAGCCATGTGGTCTGGTGGGGCGTGGGGCCCTAGTGAGGGGTGGGGTCCCAGGCAGTGGGCATCTCATCATGGAGAGAATCTGTTATCTGGTAAAAATAGGGTGTAGGAAAGAGCACCTTAATCCTTCCTGGGCAGCTTGAAGTTCTGGCCGCGTACCTGTGTTTTAGCTCATTGACCTGGCATTGGAGGAGATGTGGTCCTGCTCTGTGGAGGTTCCTCCCCACTCAGGAGCCAGATGTACTGTGCTCTGCAGAGTGTTGGAATCTAGGTATACTCAGGAAAGCACCGCCGTGCTCCTGTGTCTCACGGCAGCCACCTGGTTGCCTGCTACCCTATGCTTGGTGCTATATTTTGGTTCTAAAGACTACTAATCAATAATATAGTAATAACAGACAAATTCATTATCTATTGATCATCTATCTACTGAGTGCCAGATGCTGGGGATACAGCAAGGCAAAGTCCCTGCGTTCACAGAATTCACATTTCTGTGTGGGAGGCGGACAAAAACAAGAGAACAAGCACGGACGATGTTTCAGAGAGTAATCAATCAGTGCTCTGAAAAACGGAGAAAGGGGTAGGAGGCATAGGAAGGGATAGGAAAGAAGGGACAAGTCTAGGTAAGATGAGACTTTAGAGCAGAGACCTGAGTGATCTGAGGAGCTATGCAAAGAGCTGGGAAGAGTATTCCGTCTGAGGGCAGGAACTGACTTTGCACAATAGTAAGAAAAGTGAGCCTGAAAAGTGAGGCAGAGAGGCAGGAGGTGGGGTCTGACCCTAATGGACAGATCCAACAGAACTCAGCTTTCAGTAAGGTGGGGAATGGGATGTAATGGCTTCATTCAATTATGTGGTCCTTAAGCCCACGGATCAATTCAACCAAATGGCATGCCGGCACGGGAACTGAACTGAGAATCGTGAGACTGAGAGTTAGTCTGGCTCAGCTCAGCTACTTGTTTGCTGTGTGACCTCAGGCAACTCCCTTAACCTCTCTGTGCCTTAATTCCTCATCTATAATATTAGAGCAGTAGGGCTTTCAGTTCCAAGTCCTTGGAGTTTACAACTAGGCACTATTTTTCAGATGCAGGAAACTAAGCTGTTATTTGAGAAAGAAGTAGAGGGAAATGAGGAAGAGGCAGAGTCCCTTCCAGATGCTAAATTCCTTGCCTCTGGAGACACCCAGCAGAATGGGAGCATGTGAGAAGAGCTGCCAGTGCACCAAAGGAGAGCTCGCACAGGAAGGAGATGAGAGCACATTCTGTTCCTGATCGCGGTGCCACACAGCAGTGCCAACAAGTCATTCGGAAAGTGAATGGGTTCTGAAATTCCAGTCATCCTGAGAGCATTCAGGAATAAATGAAGGAAACAGTAAAAGAGCCAACCAGGAGAAACAAACATGCTCATGGAGGACTGTCTTGGAACTACATGTCCTTGAGGGCTTGGGATATTTTTGCCAAACAATGAAAAAGTGGAGAGAAGCAAAGATGAAGATGGGCAAAACTCCTGAGAGTGAGAGGGAAGCTACAGGCCAGTGGGCCAAGCCAACAGACATGGCGGGTCAGCAAGGCCTACCTTGGGAAGCTGGTCTGGCAAGTCCGGGTCAGGGTCCCCTGTGGAGAGAACCCTAATGGTCCTCTTTTCTCTCTTCTCATGAGTCTCAAAATCCATTTTTCTGCTAGTGATGGGGGGCACAGAAACTTTCCACTGAGGGGTACAGCATAGGTAAGAGCCATTCTTTGGAGTCAAAAACACCCGAGTTTGAATCCTAGCTCATCTAGATGTGTGACCTTGGGCAAGTGACTTAACGCCTCTATTAAAAAAAAAAAAAAAAAAGGATAATGTTACCTGCATCTACATCACGGGGTTGGTGCAGGGTATGTTAAGGTTGAACAGAGAGTCTCCACATGGGTCTGAACCAACTCCTGAGGAAAACAAAAGAGTCCTTATAGGGAGGCCCCAGATCACCTTTATTACTGATAAAGGCCAGGTAACACATAGCTTGTATTTTCAAGGCCAGAGGATTTCCTCACACGGAGCCCCAGAACTGACAACTTTATCTGGCCACCAGCATCCATGGACCTGTTCAGCCCCAGTTAAACTCAAAGGATGGAAGAGCCAAGGAGCGACTCCCCAAAAGGACGGAGGTTGGTGGGAAGAGGGTCTTTGGCGCATGCCCAGTGTCTCCTTCCAACTCGCCCATCAGATGAGACGCGCCCTAAAGGAGTGAGGGGCTGGAGAGAGCCTCAGTGTTTCTGTGGGTGGAGCTAGCTCCACCCAGACGGAAACCTCAGAAACAGGGAAAAATATAAACGGAACAAATTAGGAAATCTGTATGACGTGCTCGGCACAGGAACTGGAATCTGATAAGTGCTCAATAGACAACAGTTTTAAACAGCATCTTTGGCCTGGCTTGGTTTCCTGGTTATTTCATGCAAATATGTTTTGAGCATGCGCTATGTGAAGAGCTTTGCGCAGCTGCTAGGGAAGTGCAGGCGGCGTTGGAGCCCAAGCTCCTCACCACCCACTGTTCTCCTGCTATAACTGCTGTTTCCGATTCCTGGCTGAGAGTTATTAATTGCATGCTGCTTACCAGGAACTTGTGTCGGCTCCTTCCATTGCATGATCTCATTTAATCCTCACGTCTCGGCTCTGAAGTGGTTATTGTTATAACTACTTTGCAGTTGTGGAATCTGAGACAGACAGCCCAAGTGCCTTACTCGTGGACACACAGAGGCAAGGCTAAAGCCCCCAGGGGTTAAGTAGCAAAATATGTCAATGCAGGATGCCAGCTCTGGCCCTGAGCAACCACCCTCCGTGGCCTATCACAGTAGGCAACAAGGGCTGAGAGGTCCCCGGGGGTGGCGTTGCAGTGATGAGGTCTTGCCATCGGCATGAGAGAAAGGCAGGTGATGTGGAAAATATGTATTTCTTCAGGACATTTTCCAAACCTTCTGGATGTGACTTCACTTCCCCATGAGGGACATCAACTCGGAGGAAATAGAATGGTCCTGGGGAGGGAATGAAAGCAAGGTAGGCGTAAATTCAAGGGACGAAGGACCAGCTGCAAAACCAGCCCTTCTTTACTGCAGCTTGTGCTCCCCGCTTGGAACTCACCGAGAACTGGTGGCTTTGGGATTGCGTTGTTGCTTGGTGTCCCTTTGGCCTGAGCTTTGTCTCCTTTCCTGAGGGCAGGGTCGCTCACCTTCCTCCCGTGTGTCCCCTTGGCCAGCCTCTAGCACTGCTGTGTTCCGGAGGGACCGCTTGGCCAGCGCAGGTTGTTGTGAACGCGGGGGCAGTGGATGCCTCCCCAGACACAGCCCTTGCAGGTGCCCGGGCCTGCTCTTCTCCTGGCTGGGGGGTTCTCAGAAATTAGTCCCGAAGCAGTGCTCACATTGTCTGGGAAAGAATTATTTTCAGTGTGTGGGGTTTAATGGGCCACCCTCCCCACTCGATTTTTAATAATGTTGCTAATGAGCCAGAGAGAGGAACTAACATAATTCACAGGACACAGTTACTAGCGTGAACAGGACCCACGCAAGAAGACACGCATCCTCTCAAGATGGGAGCTTTAGGCTGAAAAGTCATGTAAACCAACAAGGGCACAGAGGAAAGGGACTAATACTTAACTCTTCGGTATGTGTCTTAGGTAGTGTTTCCCCAAGGAGCAACCAGAGACAACGATTTGAGAGCAAATGAATTAGTTGGGAGGTGGTCTCAGGAAGCCTGGGGGTATTGTAAGACAGAGGAGGAAAGGATGCCGTCACCACTGCAGGGAACCGGAGGTTAGTCCTACTGGAGAATTCCGGAAACTGCAGAGCTCCAGCCTCAGACTTCTCCCTCTGAGGGGTGAGGCAGCCGGGGCATTTAAACACCAGCTCGTGCCGGCCACTGGTTGAGGGCATGGTGTGCCTCAAGCTTGCCTTGTCCAGGAAGGGTAGAGGGTGCTTTCACGGTTCTCCTAAAGAAAGATGCAGATGCTGGCAGGTGGAGGTGCAGCCAGCCAGCTCAGAAATGGGACGTAGCCCAAGGGTGTGGTTGGAGCTCCGACAACGTCTGCTGCGCTGTGGGAGCTGGTGCCTTCCAGATGTCGTGGTCATTTAATCCTCCTTGTAACGTGATAATGCAGGTGATATTGTTTACACTGTAGAGGTGGAGCAGCTGAGGGTCAGAAAGTTCCACTGTTTCTCAACCAGAGTCTTGTCTTTACAACATAGGGTGTTTAGCATTTTTGGCTTGCCCAGTAAATACCAGAGGGGTTCCCCATCCCCAGTCATCCAAGTGGAAGAAAAAACCTGTCTTCCGCATCCTCTCCCCCATCACACACATACACACACACAAGTGCCTGGTGGGGAGGATTTCCTGTAAGGCAGGTCTTCCTTTGAAACCACTTCACATTCTACCCCAGGGTCATATTTATTGATTAGACCGGGATTGAGCTGATCTGAGGCAACGTAATTTTCAGAGCACACTTTACTAGACTTCTGTAAAATGGGCATCCTTAAACTGAACTCACAGGAGTGTTGGAGGATTGAACAATGAACGTGCACACAGTGCCTGGTATAAAGTAAGTGCTCAGGAAATGGTAGCTATTATTATCCACTGAGGAGCTCTATTCTTTCTCGGCAATCCTATTACCTAATTCTTATTTTATTTTTCTCTTATTTTATTCATACCTATTCCTTATTTCTTCCCCACTCTTTCCGTGTTCCTGTCCAAACTCCTATCCCCTATCCCGCACCCTTCCATCTTTCATGAGATCTTCAGGGCAGAGGAAAGAATTGATGCTTGGGTCTCTGTCCTCAGGTGAGGTCGGTCGGGCCAGAGTCACCTGTAAACCGCAGTGAAGAAGGCAGAGAAAGGGCGGCCAGGATTTGGACTCTGAGTGTTAGGGAGGCTATGTGAGTGTGTTCAGGAAGGTCCACGTATGTAACTCACACACCAGGCCAGCTACCTGCACACTCATTAACAGCAACGTGTAACGAACGTGTGGTCTTCCCGAGAATCTACACAGATTTCTTTTTTTTCTTTTTTACCATGGAGACAGACCTTTTATGTTTTTAGTTATGTTTGGCAATTTTTGTGGTATGCAAGTCATGCCTCTTCCGGAAGCTGCTCTATTGGGCAGACCATCGAGATGGGGAACTCAGTCTGGCTAACTTTTGCCTGGGTCAGGTCTGGGTCAAGGTTACAAGCTGGGTATGAGCTGACTGTAGAGAGAGGAGCCTCAGCTTGTTTTCGCTCTGGTGGCAAGTCTGGGGTCATTTGGACTCTGCACTGCTTTTCTCATCCTCAGTGCCGATGGAGGGAGAAACCAGACCGGTATGAGTATGATTGCTCTCTGTGTAAATGGTGGGGGCTCAGAGTGAGTGAATTTGACCTTCAAAGTGACACGGATCGAGCTCTATAAGCAGGATTCGGCCTCAGTCATTCACCCAAGAGAGGAGCCTTTATCTGTGTTATGCATCCCTTTGCGTGAGAGTAATTACTAATCACAGCGGTACTGATAGATTCAACACAGCCCTGCTGTGTGCCAGGGGCTGTGAACATACCGTTCTGTTCCTCATCACAACCCTCAGTTGGTATTAATGTTCCCATTTTACAGATAAAGAAGCGAACTCAGGGAGATCAAGGATTTGACTGATAAAGCTACAGAGCTAGTGAGAAACACATTTGGGGTCGGAATCGTCTTTTAGACTCCTAAATCTAGCTGAGGGCTTCTCGACATCTGCACTGTTGACATTTGGGGGGCAGGTAACTCTTCATTGTGGGGTTGTCCCATGCACTGCAGGATGTTTAGCAGCATCCTGGACCTCATCCACTGGATAGCAGTCACGCTTTCCCCACTCCCACCAATTTCAAAAACCAAAAATGTCTCCTTCTAGACATTACCCCTGTGGAGAACCACTAATCTAGTCCTTTACAGGGAAAAACCTCCATGGTACACTTCTAAAAAGAACACAGTTAGAGGGTGGCCTTCAGCCCCTAAATCTGGGCAGCAACTGAGCCCAACCTCCTGGTTTCCCTTTCAGACTCTCCCTCAAACAGATCCTCTGTTCACCATCCTGTGGCAATTACTTCATTCATTCATGTATTCACTCACTTATTCAGTGACTACTGAATGCCTATTCCACACCGGGGTACAGAAATAAATGCAAAGTTCTGACCTCATGGAGGTTTATATTCCAGGGAACAGAAAGCACTGAATGGATGTTATAACCCATGTACCTGCACAGACTCTTTGCATTCTCACAGCAGCCACTATTTTCATTTTATAGGTGCCCTGGCTGAGACACTGAGAAGTTCAATAGCCTGCTGGGATCGCAGCTAGGAAGTAGTGGACTTGAGAGTTAAAACTAGGATGTTGGCTCCAGACCTGTGCCCCTGACCCCTTCATTCCCCTGCCTTTCCAAATCTGTATCTTCACTTTGCATCTCTTTCCAGCTGCTTTGGGTATTGCCACATAGCGTCCTGGTGTCTTTTCAGACTCATAAGTAAATCTGAAGTTGTCATCTTCTCCCTTAAATCAGCTGTCAGCTCGCCCCTCTGCCGGTGGCACTGCCATTACCCCTGTGCACCGAGCTCAGCATCGTGGCTCCATCATGGAATCGTGACCTTCTCCATTCCTGTAGCATCTCCATTCTCAAGTCCTGTTGGCTTTTCAAACAAATCTCGGATCTTCATCCCAGAGATCCAGAAAGGCAAGCCCGTTTTTATCCTCTTTTTATAGATAAGGACACTAAGGATCCCAGAAGTCAAGTGCCGTGCTCACGGCCACACAGCTGACAGAGGTTAAAACTTACCCATATCTTCTGATCACAGGCTTTGCACTATGAACAAGTTGTTTCAGGTAGAAAGTTATGTCTCTGAATCTGCCTCCAGAGCTCCTAGAAGGTGAGGACCACAGCTTAAGCCATGTCTGGATCTCTTACACAGAGTCTAGCTTTCGTGTTGACTCAAAGAACTGGAGCTATGAAGTCCAAATTGCAAGCATGTAACCCAGACTTGTGTCCTAAAAATTAATGCTCTAAAGTTCCACCAGATGGCAGTGTTTTCCCCGTGAAAGGGGACATCCCAAAGCCAAAGTGGTGTGTTAACTCAGGGGTTAGGTTGAAGTGGCCAAAGAATTTGAATTTGAAGTGATTTCCAACCACACACACACACACACACACACACACACACTGTTTAGAATCTTGCTGAGCATTCAAATGCTGATGAAATCTTGAGGACTATTAATAGGCAGTGGTAGAGCATAAACACGATTTGTGCTCTAGTCGGACTTTTGGCATTCCCTAGCTACATGACCCCAAGGATGTTTCTTAATGTCTCTTAGCTTTTATTTTTCTCGTCTGCAAAATGGGTGTAAGAATATCTGCTTGATCTCCCTTACAGACAGGGCTATCATGAGGCTGAAATTGGACACGTGTGAAACTATGGATGGCTTTACGGATATAGGCTATTATAATTATGGATGTCATGAAATTAATTTAACTGTTAGTTCAGTAGTTAATTTTGTAGAAACACTTTACCTAAATTCTTGCTACTCCATAGACCAGCAGAACTGGCATCACCTGAGAGTTGGTTAGAACTATGGAACTCATCCTGGACAACTGAATTTTAATGCTGTATTTTAACAAGATCCTGAGGTGACTCACGTACCCAGTAAAGTTTGATACCGGCTAGAAAATTCCTAGTTTTAGAGAATTAAGAAAATAGCAAGAAGAAAAACAAGCTCTGGAGTTTGTTCAGGAGTTAATACTGAGTTAGTTCAGTTCAGTGTCCCCCAAAATACGAGAAGTGTTCGCTATGATGAGCCTGAGGCATGTTAAGCAAATTGTTCTCAAAGCTCAAAAAATGTATCTGTATCCACGTTATGCCTTAGGGTGAGTGACTTGAAGTTGAAATTAAACATTCCCGTGTAGAGATCAGTCAGGGCAGGCCAGGCTATGCTGCAGTGACAAACAACCTGACGATTCAGTGGCCTGAAAACCCGAGATGTATGTTGGCGTTACACGTAGGCAGGGGGCTCTGCTCAGCCACGCAGGGGCCCAGCTGATGGAGCTGCCCCCGTTCCAAACACCGCAGGAAAAGAGCTCCACAGGGTCTTGCACTGGCAGTGAAACGTTCAGCCTGGAAGTGACTCATGGGGGTGGGGTGGGGGGCAGGAAGTGCAATCCTGTCCTGTGTTGGAAGGTAAAGAGCTAGAAATATTCAGTGAACAGCGCTAATAAACGACCACCAAGGTTACCCCTGAGTTGCTCCGAGCAGCAGCTCCCAGAACAGGTTGTGCAGGAGGATTGACTGGGGACCGCTTGTTAAATGTACAGATTCCAGAGCCTCCACCACAGGGATCTAACCAGAACCAGGAATCTGTTTTAACGAGAGCCCTGGGTGGTTCTGATGCACTCTCTCCAAAACCCAGCGTTTGGAAACCACCGACTGGGAGGCCTCCTAACCCTCAACCCCCTCTTGAACATAAAAGGCACTGTATTCGTGTCCCAGGACCGCTATAACAAATTACTCCACGCTTGGTGGCTTCAGACTACAGAAATTTATTCTCTCACAGTTCTGGAAGTCAGAAGTCTGAAATTAAGGTTGGTTCTTTCTGGAGGCTCTGAGTGAGACTCTCTCCCAGCTTCTGGTGGTTGTTGGCCATGCTTGGTGTTCCTTGGCTCGTAGCCATGTAACCCAATCTCTGGCTCCATCTTCACACGGCCGTCTCCTCTGTGTGTCTGTGTCTTCTCTTGTCTGTTATAAGGGCACTTGTCCATTGGATTTAGGGCACAGCCCAGGTCATCCAAGATGCTCTCATCTTAAAATCTCTAATCCATCTGAAAAGACCCTTTTTCCAAATACGGTCACACTGGGGGAACGTATCTTTGGGGCGTGCACTAGTCATCCCACCGCATTCACACTGAACCCAGTCTTCTGCCCGTCCTCTCTGGACAGCCAAGAGCGGACTTTGAGAGCCACACACCACAAGGGGTCAGGCAAACCTTATTTTCCCGCTGCTGTTTTCTGCAACACCCGGTGTTTCCTCTAAATTTTGGGAAACATTTCACACTCCACTGTGAGGGTCAACCAGGGCAAGCTTCCGGGCTGGGATCCTGGACGCAGCAGCCAGTTCTCCCCTCATTGTTCCGTGCAAGACAGAGGGATTGCACGCAATGAGTGCCTGTGAGGGCAGCTCTCGGATGGCACGGCTCCCTCTGCCAACCCCCTGGAGAAGGTCACTTAACGTTTCAGTAGCCTCGGACCATTCCAGGCCCTGGATGTTGACTCCTCAGCCCGAGGGCTATGCTCTTGCAAACTCAAGGTTGGAGAATTCCGGGAGGATGGTCGTGAGAGATTATGAGGGAAATAGGTGTGGGCCTCCAGGTCATCAGATGAACGCTCATTTTTATACTCTCTAAAAGATGAGAGTAATGACAGAACATTAACTGGAACACCTCAATGTCATTTGACACATCTTGAATTAGTAATAATGGCCCCTCAACAATTATTTTCTATTTAAGAAATTCTTTTGCTCTCCAGAAGCATTCGAGCACATTCAGGGAGGTGTTAGACATTCATCTTGCTGGGTTTTCGAGATCGTGCCTGGGAAGGGGCACACTCCTTTCTGCGTGTGGCTTTCCAACCAGGAGTAATGATTTTGGAATGCGGCAACACTGAGCCCCCCCCACCCCGCCCCCGTCACTCTTCTTAAGTCACAATCTGGAGAGAGACTTGTGGTTTCGCACTTGGGTGATGGCCGAAGGGGCATGTGGAAATGCGTCAGGGGCGCTAGAATTTGCCTCAAGTGGACTTACAGCAAAAGGACAGGATCAGTAGGAGCTTGGAAGGTTTGACCCTGGTCTTCCGGTCAAACTGGCCCCAGGGCCTCAAGCTGTCAGCTCTGTGGTCACCTCCTCAGAGCTCTGCCCTGGCAGTCAACCCGTCCTCCGTTTTATTGCACTTACTGTGATTTCAATCTGTGGTCAAGGATGATTTTATTGTTTAATTGGTTTTGTACTTGGCATCTTCCATCCTAGAACGTAAGCTCCCTGAGGGCAGGGGCCTTGCTTTTCTCTCCCTCTGTGGTTGCCTTGGAGCCTGGCACATACCAGGCACTGAGTCTTTGGTAAATGTTTTTTGGAAGAATGGATGTCCACTTGGTTTGTGCCTGGAGCTGACCTTCAAGGGGACCTGCTTTCAGGACCTGTGGACTGGTCATGTGCAGAAATGTTTCTCTCTGCTTGTTGTTAACCATTTCTTTGTGACCTAGGGAATTTTCAGAGCCTTCGGTATGCAGACATGAATTGTAATCTCCAAGAAGGGAATTTAGTGTGAAACGTTCTCCAAAATATTGACCTTCTGTCTTGACTGCCTGGAGCTATTTTTCCAGAAAGGGCCTCAGGAAGGCCCAAGTACCATCCCCCTGTCTGCTTGTGCTGGGTGGCCACGGTCTGCTTGCTGGGATGCCATTGTCACTCCTCTGCCAGAGAGAAGGGGAATGAATTCTGGGCAGAACCTTGAGGTTTGTGTTCCTAGCTCAGTGCGGTCGTCTCCAGGCTGTCTCACTGTGAAGAAGTCACTTCTGTTCTTTGGGCCTTGGTTTCCTCACTTCATTTATTCATTCAACAAATGTTTATTGAGAGCCTTTTAGGTGCTTGCACACTGCTCGGCACTGGGGATAAAATAGTGAGCACTGAAGATGTCCTGCCCTCCTGGAGCTGACACTATAGTCAAGAAGAAAGATGCCACCGGAACCCATGGACCGGTATAAAAATGCAACTGTGACAGGAACCATGGAGGGGACAGCTTGATGGTCCTACGTTGAGGGGATCCTCACCCCGTGAAGGGTGGAGAGCCGTGTCAGAGGAGAGCTGAAGGATGAGCGAGGAGGGCTGAAGGAGAAAGGGAGGACCGTTCTGAGCACGGGAATCTTCTTGGGCTCAGGTCCTGTGCTGGGAGCCACTGGGGCAAATGCGTGGAGCTGAAGGGAGGCCAGCGGGACTGGAGCAGGGAGAGGGAGGAGGGAGGGGAGCAAAGAGGCCACGCAGGGGGGACCGTGTCAGGGGGATTGGACTTCAACCCAAGAGCTGTGGGAGGCCATGGATGTGTCTGAAGCCTGTGCCTGCAGGTGGCAACAGCACAGAGCAGGCATGTGATCAGCTTTGCATTTTGAGAAGACACCACTCTGGGGGGTGCCTGGAAATGGACCAGAGTGGGCAGCGGTGGGCCCAACGGGAGCCTAGTGTGGTTGTTCAGACAGGAGATGGTGGTCATGGAGAAGCAGTCCACGAATATTTTCTGAGCACCTACTCTGTGCCAGGTACTTTTCAGTGAACAAAACAGGCAAAGATCCCTGTCCTCATAGAGCTGACATTTTAATGAGGGAGAGACAGACAGTAAACATAATAACACATAAGCTGGTATGCTGGGGAGCATTGTGTGCAATGGGAAAACAAAAACAAATCGAACAGAGTAGGTGAGATTGGGGCTGGGGGTAGTTGACAGCAGAGATTCTTGGGAGATAAAAATGGTGGCGTTGGGCTTCCCTGGTGGCGCAGTGGTTAAGAATCCTCCTGCCAGTGCAGGGGACACGGGTTTGAGCCCTGGTCCGGGAAGATCCCACATGCCACAGAGCAACTAAGCCCGTGCACCACAACTACTAAGCCTGTGCTCTAGAGCCCGTGAGCCACAACTACTGACCCCATGTGCCACAACTACTGAGCCTGCGCTCTAGAGCCCGTGCTCCGAAACAAGAGAAGCCACCGCAATGAGAAGCCTGCGCACCACAACAAAGAGTAGCCCCCGCTCTCCGCAACTAGAGAAAGCCCGCACACAGCAACGAAGACTCAGTGCAGCGGAAGTGAAAAGAAATGGTGGCGTTCTATGATGGAGGGTCAGGTTGGGGGGATTAAGGGAGAGACAGCTGTCAAGGTCAACTGCTAGGTTTCTGGTTCATGCAACTGAAGAATGGCTTAAAAAGAGTGTTTAGGCCAAACACTACTCAAGTCTTTCTGATTCTGTAGCCCTGTGGGCTGTAAGACGGGGTCCTTGTCACCTGTAATCTGGTCTCTGAGTCCCCAGAGGTCATCCTGGATTTGCCACATAAGGATGTGCCACGTTGCTCTCTGTGCATGGCAGGTCCACGCTGTGGGCACCTGCAGCATCTCCATCAAACCCTCTCCCTGGGGCTGCTGGCATCTGCCCGGTGTCAGCTCAGGGACGAGGGCTCAACAAAAGTGCAGTGCTGTCCATTGCTGCCCTGGACGCCTGCGGCCAGCATCCTCTGTGTGTCCCAGCCCTTGCCACTTTCTCCACCCACTGTGTCCTCTGTCTCCTGAAACAACTGCCGTAAACTTCCAGGGAATGGGATGGTTGCGGGATGGATTTATTTTTTCTTTTTAATTGAAGTCTAGTTGATTGACAATGTTGTGTTAATTTCTGCTGTACAGCAAAGTGACTCAGTTATACACATATATACATTCTTTTTTATATTCTTTTCCATTATGGTTTATCCCAGGAGATTGACTACAGTTCCCTGTGCTATACAGTAGGACCTTGTTGTTTATCCATTCTATATGTAATAGTTTGCATCTGCTGACCCTAAACTCCCAGTCCATCCCTCCCCACTCCCCTTTGGCAACCACAAGTCTGTTCTCTATGTCTGTGAGTCTATTTCTGTTTCATAGATAGGTTCATTTGTGGCATAGTTTAGATTCCACATATAAGTGATATAATATGGTATTCATCTTTCTCTTTCTGACTTAGTTCACTTAGTATAATAATCTCTAGTTGCAACCTTTGGGATGGATTTCTTGAGTTGGCCTGGGAGCTGGGGCCCTGAACTTTAGGAGTTCCAGGGTCTGCCTCTTCCTAGGGTACTGGGTCACTTGACAGGGCTTCCTTGGTTGGTGATTTCCTGTGGGATTCCAGTGACAGCCCTGAGAGTCAAGTCTGAACAGTCCCCGCTGTTCCCTCCCTAGTCGAAGGCCGAGGCTTCCTGTCCCCTTGGGCACTTGCCTGTTGTGGACAAAGGAAGATGATGGAACAACAACCATAATTAACAGGTACTGAATGCTTCCGATGTGCTGCAGAGCTTTCTGTGGATTATTTCATTTAAGCCTCAGAGCACCTCTGTGAGGTAGGTGTTATTAGTGTCACCTTTCTCATTTTAGAGATGATGTAACGAAGCTCGGAGAGCTTGCACAAGTTGCCCAAGGTCGCAGAGCTAGCAAGTTCTGGAGCTGGATTCTCACCCAGGCCAGCCCTTGCTCTGAACCACTCTGTTCTCGAAGCTGATGGATGGGCAAGAAAGGTCACCCGGCGGGGTGTCTGGGGTTGGGACTCCAGTCCTGATGTTGCACTGTGTCATGTGGCAATTTGGAGCAAGTCCATCTGTTCATTCATTGACTCATCGAATACCGATCAAGTGACTTCTCTGCCGCGGCTGGGGGCACAGTGAAGTAGTGCCTCCCGTGAAGAGCTCACGTGTGGCTACTGAGACGGACATGCATGTACGTCATCTGTGTGGTAGAGGGACAGGTGCTTCATGGAGCAGGACAGAGAAGGGGGTGACTCTTCTTGTCTGGTGTAGGGGTCGGGGGTCTGGAAGATGTGGCCTTCATGCAGAGCCTTGAGAGAGAGAGCATTTGTCAAGGCTCCCCAGGCAGACAGAAATGTGAGAGCAGAGGCACGGCAACGTCTGGAGTGGCTCAGGAACTTCAGGTTCGCCCCATGGTTATTAGAGCAGGATTTCATGAGGTGTGGACCTTGACCTACAATCAGAACCTACATGAGAACCCCTGGGCTGTGTGCAGTGGATGTTTGTTCAATGCAGATTCCAGGCTCGATCCCAGATCCACTGAACCAGAATGTTTAGCTAGTGGGGTCCAGAAATCTGCATAACCATTGTATAACCATTGAAAAATATAAGAGCAGGTGATGGGTGGGCCTGGCCCACCTTGTCTGACTGCAGTCTGTCGGCTCCTGTTTAGAGAGTGACCAGCAGCCCTGGAGAGCGGGACCAGGAAGGGTAAAAGCGGAGAGCGTGGAGCTGAGGCCAGGTCCACGGGAGCGATGAGAAGGTCTGGGTGAGGGCCGTGGGGCTCCCAGAGGGGCCGGGAATGTTAGGAGGTGCTTCAGTGGAAGAAAGGATGGGACTGGACAGGAAGCGTAGGGCAGAGCAAGGAGTCGAGGATGACGGAACTGTTTGGCTCGTGCTCTTGGGTGGATGGGATGCCATCCGCTTACAAGATGTAATCACATATGTAAAGGTGCTCGGGTGCTGAGCAGAGGTCCTGACGATTGAGGACTGAAAGGGGGTCTTTGCCTTTGGCCATTTGAAGGTAACTGATGACCTCTGTGGGATTAGTTTTAGGCAAGTAGTGGGAGTCACTTGTCATTGGGTTCAAGGGGGCTAGTAAGACAGGAAATGGAACAGGTCAACCCACTGTGTCCCCTGAGTTCTGACCGGCATGTCCAGTGAGGGCTGGTCTCAGGGACAGAGCTCGGGGAACGTGCAGTCTCTCCTCAACCCAGAGTCCCAACTCCATGGGCTACTGCCCTGTGCTGGGACAACTTCTGGGGCTCCTGGGTGGGGCATTTGTTCTTCTCACCACGTAGGTCCTCAGCACCTTCAAGATCTGATGATTGTTCATGCATGTTTGTGGAAGTGGGGGGGGGGTCTCTTTTCCCGGGAAGTGTGTCCTTCCAGGACCTTGGAGAAGGTAAACCACCATACCCCACCTTTACAGATAGATGCCCTCGGAGATAGAGTATAGCTTCCTTTCTGCAGAGTTTTGTCCTCTGGCAGGTACCAGTGATGTGGTGGAAAATGTTGGGAGGATGGAGTTAGAATTCTGGCTTTGCGACTGGCAGCCTCATGGTTCTGCGAAACCGTTTAACTTCTCTGAGACGGAATTTCTTTCTCAGCAACGTCAGGGGTTGGGCAGCACGATCTCACAGGTACACTCTAGGTTTGAAATCCTATTTCTCTAGAATGCCTGGGCAGATGCCTTGTGTGGATACAAGCATCTGACGTCTCCGGTATCTTGTTTGGGGGCCTCCCCAGGTTCTGTCCTGAGTGCTGGCCCAGGTGTGTGCTGGGGGCGGGGGCTTGGGGCTCTCCATGGCAGGCATGCCCACCTCTGCCCCCCACCGAAGCTTTGCTCAGTACTCCTGAGTTCCTTTCCCTGTAGTCTACCGTAGGGGCTCCCTAAACCCATCCGACTCCATTTCATGTTAAATTTTTCTTTGATTGCTGGGGAAATGAGGAAATTAAGGACAACGTGATGGTTTCTTTTAAAGCTTTTTTTTAACATAAAGAAGTGTTCTTGGGCTTCCCTGGTGGCGCAGTGGTTGAGAGTCCGCCTGCCGATGCGGGGGACACGGGTTCGTGCTCCGGTCCGGGAGGATCCCACATGCCGCGGAGCGGCTGGGCCCGCGAGCCATGGCCGCTGAGCCTGCGCGTCCGGAGCCTGTGCTCCGCAACGGGAGAGGCCACAACAGTGAGAGGCCCGCGTACCGCAAAACAAAACAAAACAAAACAAAACAAAGAAGTGTTCTTAAAAAAAAAAATTGTTCTTTATTCAGAGGCTCTTTCCTCTCAACCTTCTTTTAATTGTTAACATGTCCATTCTTTTATGAAATAAGGGTGACGGTAGATGGTAGTTTTGCCTACTGACCTTACCAAGGAAAATAGATGTTTGCAACACCTGTATGGGTGCCCTCCCTGATTTGGGGGATATCTTATTGATCCATGAAATCCCAAAGTCTCTAAGCCTGAGTTTCATCACCAAACGGGAATAATAACAATATGTACTTGGACAGAATCGTTATACAGATTAATTGAGATACTGCAGGCAGGCACTAAGTCTGGGATATACTAATCACTCTTATTAGACACTAGCTCCACCCCCGACCTCCACTGCCCCATTTCCCTCAGTCAGTTGGTGAACCTGCTCTTGAGAGCTCAGAGAGGACAGGCAGCCAGAATTTCACAAACATCCTCTCCCCAGGGTGCGCTGAATCCCTCACTCTCTCTCCCACTTCTGGAATCCCTTTCAGTTAGTTGTTAAAAAGAACAGGGAAATAAATACTACCATTCCTGCATCCTTTCATCCCTTCGTTCCTTTGTTTGTTAATTTCACACCCCTTTCTGTGTGTCTGACAAGAGCTATTAAAGAATTGGGTATACAGACAGGATGAGATACAAAGTTCCCATTTCTCTTGGAAGACAGACATATTGAGCTAACAGAGACTATATGGTGTGGTCAATGCTCTAATAAAGGTAGATGCAAAAGAGTAAGATGAGATAGGTTACAGAACCCTGGATATTACTGCAAATGGGCACTACCTTTAATCCTGAGCTTCCCAGCCACCATGGTAAAAAGGAAAACATGTTGTTCCTATTGTCCAATATGGTATCTCCCAAACTTCTTTCATTCTTGAACTGCCATCACTTTTTTCTTGTAGATCTACCCAAATTGTTACTTACTTGACATTTAAAAAATCATTACAATTGTTTTATTTAATTAAATTAAAAAGAAAATTTGATATTTTCATAAATGGAAAACCACCATCACTGACCACAAAGAGGGTAAACACATACATAAATGCATAATCATTAAAATGAAGAATTGTCTGGGAATATCATTTAAAATGATCTACAAGTTTTCTGTCTACCACTTAATATGCCAGCTACACTGGGGTAATATAATGACGTATTTTAGGCCAATTGAAGACAAACTTCTTCCCTGGCATAATATTCAAGAAAATATTTATTGCAAAAGACGCAGAAATTCCATTCAAATGGATGTTTCTTATGAACCCTACAAAAGCTTAGGGTATAACATTAAATCTCAACACCCTGAATACTTTTCTGTGGGGAGCTGAGCAAGTAGCAAGACAAGCAGGTTGTTTCTAAAGATCTAACTCAGGAGTCTGCACACTTTTTCTGTGAAGAGGACAGGTAGTAAAGAGTGCTGGCCCAGGTGCTCAGAATTGCAATTACTCTGTTCCGACTTTGTATCTTGAAGCAGCCAAGCTTAATTACTGGACAATGAAATTTGAATTTCATATCATTTTCACATGTTACACAATATTATTCTTTTTTTACACTTTTTCAACCATTTAAAATGTAAACACCAGTTTTAGCTCGTGGGCTGTACAGAAAGAGGTAGTGGGCTGGATTTGGCCTGTGGGCTGTCCTTTGCTGACTCCTGATCTAACTGAATCCTCCAGGGCTTGGAGAGCTTGGCGGAGTGAACTGATAGGATCTGTCCATTGTTCTTCCCTCTCCAGTCTGTGCAGAAGGGTTTCACAGACCGTCAGCAAGGTCTTGGAAGGGGTTGGCGGCTGTTAGGACTAGAGCCCACATTTTTCGGTTTCGAATTCCGGGCCCTTCTCCTTTCTAGATGCTGTCTCCCTGGATGGAGAAATCATTTACTCTGTACCAGGCCTGATGTATGTCTCTTTATAAAGAGACTCTCACTTAATCTTCCCTGCGTTCTTTGTGTGGTATTATGATCCCGTTTTGCAGGTAGAGAAGCAGAGGTTTGGAGGGGTTAGGGATTAAAAAACTGCTAAGTCTCGGAGCCAGAATTTATACCCAGGTCTGTTGGATTCCAGAGGCTTTGTTAAGGAATTGGCTTGACTTTGCTGAAGAAACCTTTGCCCGTCTTCTTTCTCTCCCCACCCAGGCTTATCCCTTATAATTAATTATAAGTGATTGGCAGTAGGGGCAGAAAACACGGCTCCCATTTTTCAGTCGCAAGTAAGCTCTGTGTTGAATGGAGAGAGTGACAGCACACAGGGGAGAAAGGCCCTGTTTGGTTTTGTTTTTTCCTGCGTTCTTCTTTTTAAAATTAATTTTATGTTACTTTATTTTACTTTTTTCAAATTGAAGTTTAGTTGATTCACAATATTAGTTTCAGGTGTACAACGTAGTGATTCAATATTTTTATAGGTTATACTCTGTTAAAAGTCACTATAGGGCTTCCCTGGTGGCGCAGTGGTTGAGAGTCCGCCTGCCGATGCAGGGGACACGGGTTCGTGCCCCGGTCCGGGAAGATCCCACATGCCACGGAGCGGTTGGGCCCGTGAGCCATGGCCGCTGAGCCTGCGCGTCCGGAGCCTGTGCTGCACAACGGGAGAGGCCCGCGTACCAAAAAAAAAAAAAAAAGTCACTATAAAACATTGGCTATACTCCCTGTGCTGTACAATACATCCTTGTAGCTTATTTACTTTATACATAGCTGTTTGTACCTCTTAATCTCCTACCCCTACTTTGTCCCTCCCCACTTCCTTCTTCCCGCTGGTAACCAGTAGTCTGTCCTCTATATCTCTTGAGTCTGTTTCTGTTTCGTTACAGTCATTCATTTGTTGTAATTTTTAGATTCCGCATGCAAGTCAGACAAAGACAAATAATTTTATTGAGGTATAAAGAAAGGACACATGCTTAAAGTGTGCAATTGGATGTTTCAACATGAATCCATCACCACAAACAAGATAATGAGCATATCCACTGTCCACTCTACCAAACTTTCCTTATGCCCTTTTGTAATCACCCGCTCCTGGCCCTGTCCTCCTCACTCCATCTCCAGGCAACCACAGATCTGCTTTTTGTTACTACAGATTAGTTTGCATTTTCCAGAATTCTACGTAAACGGAAACATACAATACACATTCTTTTTTGTAAGCTTTCACTCAGCATAACTATTTTGTGATTCATTGAAATACACATGAAAAGTCCATTTCTCTTCCTGCGGGGGAGTAGTCCATTGTATGGATATACCAGAATTTGTTTATCCATTCACATGTTGATGACATTGGGTTGTTTCATAAATATTCTATGAACCTTCATGTACGAATCTTTGTGTAAACATATGATTTCATTTCTTTTGTTATTGTTTGGTTGGTTTTTGTTTTAGAAAGTGCCAAGCTGTTTTCCAAACTGGTTGAGAGTTCCATTTGCTACACATTCTTGCCAACATTTGATATGGTCATTCCTTTCCGTTTAAATTTAGATATTCTAATAGGTGTGTGGTTTTAACTTGCATTTTCCTAAGGACTAATGATGGTTTAGACTTCATTAATTATCCTTAGTGACTAATGATAGTTTAGTTTTCAACTAAAGATAGTTGAAAATCTTTTCATGTGCTTATTTGCCATCTGTATATCTTCTTTGCCAAAGTGTCTGTTCAAATCTTTTGTTATTTTTTTTTTATTGTGTTTTTTGTTTTCCTATTATTGAGTTTTGAAAGGTCTTTATTCTGGACACATTTCCTTTATTAGACATATGAATACAAATATTTTCTCCTAGTTTGTGGCTTGCCTTTTCTTTCTCTTAACAGTGTCTTTCAAAGACCAGAAATCTTTTATTTTGATAAAGTCTAACGTATCTTTTGTTTTTCGGTAGTATCTTATCTAAAAAAAACCTTTGCCAACTCAAGATTGCAAAGGTTTTTCTCGTATTTTTTCTTTTAGAAGTTTTATAGATTTAGGTTTTACATTTAGGTCTATGATCTATTTTAAGTTAATTTTTGGATATGATGTGAGGTATGGACTGAAGTTCAGTTTTTTCCATGTGAATATTCAATTGTTCCAGCATCGTTTGTTGAAAAGACCATATTCTCGTCACTGAATTACATTTATACCCTTTTCAAAAATCAGTTGTTCTTGTGTGTGGATCTATTTATGGATTCTCTCTTCTGTTTCATTGATCTATTTTTGTATATTGATGCCAATATCACACTGTCCTGGTTACTGTAGCTTTGTGATGAGTCTTGAAATCAGATGGTGTTAATCCTCTAACTTTGCTCTTCCGGAAGACTTTCCTTCCCTCTCATCAGAAAACAAAGCTAGAGTGGGTGTGGAGAGTTCTGGTTCTTGTTCTTTGCCTGGTCAGGGACTTGAGAGAATCTCTAAAAGCAACTGTCCTCCATCCTCGGCCATCTCTGCTTAGTTCCAGTGGCGGTCCTGGAGACACCTGAAACCCTAGATCCCAATCAGTCTGCATCAAGTGACCATGTCTTGTCCTGCTCCTTGAGAGCAGGAACCAGTGCCTGAGGAAAAGATGGTCCTTGGGATGCAGCAATCACAGGGGAGGCCATGAGTCGCCTGGCATACGACTGCCCCTGGAAGCTCTGTGTTGGATTGTGATAAACTGACCCAATCATAATATCTTTTGGGGAGTAAGGATATGAAATGTAGACAGAACTGGGGTTTGGGAGCAATGGATGGCCACTTGTGAAAGGAAGCTGGGCCACCTGGTTCAAAATTTCCACAGGGATCTTTTGAAAATGCAGATCTGGGCAGGTGACACCTCATCCTCCGGGCTCAACCTAAGGTCAGCAAGGCTTCCTCTAGATGTGTTGGAGCCCCTGCTTTGTACTCTTCCTTTCCAAACACCCATGGTTTGGGTAAATAGTTCATCAATGTTGTCTTACTTTCCAGATGGGGAAGGGACCCTGTCTTTCTTGTTCAACTTTTAAATTTCTGGAGCTGAGCACTTGGCACATAGAAGATATTTAGTGAATGTATGAATGAGTGAAACAATGATGTAAGGTATCTAGCATAGCAAATTACACCTGGGAGATGTTCAAGGTATGGCTGATGGAAGGAAGAAAGGAAGGAAGGAAGAGTTCAGTACTCTGTAGCTTTGGGAACTCTGAGACTGAAAATAATGCTATGGCCACAGAGATGCCACACATTGCCCTCCATAAACTCCCATCCCTAATAGCTTTTTTTTTTTTTTTTTTTTTTTTGCGGTACACGGGCCTCTCACTGTTGTGGCCTCTCCTGTTGCAGAGCACAGGCTCCAGCCGCTCTGCGGCATGTGGGATCTTCCCGGACCGCAGCATGAACCTGTGTCCCCTGCATCGGCAGGTGGACTCTCAACCACTGCATCACCAGGGAAGCCCCCATCCCTAATAGCTTTGAGTCTTAAACTTGGCTGTACACCTCAATCACTTAGGGAGACTTAAGATAAAAATTCCCAGCTCCTGCTTTTGGTCTACTGATAATCAGAACACCTGAGACTGGAGTAAATTTGGAAATCGGGATTAAAAACAAACACCTAGGCTATTCTTAAGCAGCCCATCCTCGAAGGGCTTTTGAGAACTTCATATTTACAGTAACCAGGGTGTACATATTCCTTGTGAATTAATAGCTGTATGTGGCTAGAGACTTCCATATAGTACAGTGTGGAATTCCAGCCCTTCTCTCTCCTACAGCTGTGCTGTACAATACAGTAGCCACTTGGTACATGTTGCTATTTACATTTAAATCTAAATTAATTAAAATTAAAGTTAAAAATTCAGTTTTTCACTTACACTAGCCACATTAGAAATGCTCAGTAGCCACATGTGGTTAGTGGCTGCCACACTGGACAACACAGATAGGAATATTTTCATCACCACTGAAAACTCTGTTGGGTAATGTTGTCCTGGAGGGAATTACTCCTCTCTCATTCACAGTCCACAGGCTTTGGCGGAATTGGTTCTTTCCACAGCTCCACGGATGAACGTGTGACCTACAACTCACCAGTCGTGGTATTACATGTGACTCAAGTCATAATCAGAACAAGTGTCGGGACTTTTGCTTAAATGACCATCAAAAGACATTCTTTCTTCTACTGATATAAAGTTGGGCGTGGAGCAGTCTAGGCTGGAACTGTTGGCAGCCACTTTGTTCTCATGTAGAACCAGAGAATGAAGGCAGCAGAGAGGGAAGCAGAGCTTTAAAAAAACAGGTCTTATGATACTTTTTGAGTCTTTAGACAGAAGTTGAACTTGAAGAGAGAGTTTTCATTTCAGTGAGCCAAAAAAATTCCCTTTTTTTTCTACTTGCAGCAAAAGGACAGTGATTAAATACACAGAATGACCATTGCAAATCACTTCCTCTCTACCCCTCAGTTTCCCCATCTGTAAAATAAAGGGGTTGAAATAATTAGTTCAGTTTAATTCTTCAAGCATATATTGCACATGTCTTGCCAGCTGCCTGTGCTTAGTGCAGAATGATAATTTAGACCCAGCCCTTCCGGCGAGAGTATTAACCTAACTGTAATACACTCTGAGGATGGCTTATTATTGATACAGACAAAGTGCTCTGGGGCCACAAAGGATGTGCTTGACTTGGCCTTGGAGAAGACTTCATTGTGGAGGTAACGTGGAACCTGGATCTCGAAAAATGAGTAGGGTTTTTCCTTGCAGAAAAAGTAGAAGAGGACATTTTAGTTAAAAAATGAACATGAGCAAACTTCCAAATTAAGAAAGCTCATGTTGTGTTTGGAAAAGGGTAGTTCATTCTGCCTAGAGCTTAAAATATAAGAGGGGAACGGATGGGCTACAGACTAGGAGAGGTTGGTGGGACCGATTACCATAGCTTTGAAAGCCATTCTGGGTTTTTGAGGCTTTCTCCTGCAGGAGAACTGGAAGCAGGAGGCTATGATGATCAGCCTTGCGTTTGGTGAGATCACACTTGTGAGCGAGAAGGACAGACTGCTGATGGGGAGAGACGGGAGGTGGAGGGACCAGTTGGGAAGTTATCGCAGTTGTGGAGGTGAAAAATGAGGAGACTTAACCATGCATTCAGGACTAATTTGCAAAGTGTTATGAGCTGGATATACTGAACTGGCATAGGGTAGGTGCTCAAAAAATGTTTGTGGAATAACCATTGCTAAGTCATGAGGAGCATGTTGTGGGAGAGGATGGATTGATCATCTGAAGGTTATGAGTCGGGTGATGGGTGAAAGAGGGTAAAGAAGGGAGTTGGTGGAGGTGTCAAAGCCTAAAGAGCAGGCAAATTAGGACACCAGTGACTTTTACAAGAGAGATTGTAGCAGAGTGGCCGGATTGGAAACTGAATTGCAGTGCATTGAGTAGTGAAGACAGCAAATGTAATGTCTTCTTTTTTTTTTTTGCGGTACGCGGGCCTCTCACTGTTGTGGCTTCTCCCGCTGCAGAGCACAGGCTCCGGACGCGCAGGCTCAGCGGGCATGGCTCACGGGCCCAACCGCTCCGCAGCATGTGGGATCTTCCCGGACCGGGGCACGAACCCGTGTCCCCTGCATCGGCAGGCAGACTCTCAACCACTGCGCCACCAGGCAAGCCCTGTAATGTCTTCTTAAAGGAGATTAGGAGAAAAAAGAGAGAGAAAGCAGTAGCTGGGAGTGAGAAAAATGGAACAATGGACCTGTCGGTTGTCTTCCAAGCTTCTGTTCCCCCACTTCTTGCTTTCTGAGAGAACCCCAACTTTGTTAAGGCTTCCATCCTTCCCCGATGCAACCTTTTTGACTCAAAGTCTCAGGGATGGATACTGATTAATCTAAGCGAATCACGGTAATCTCATTCCTCTCTGCCATTGATAGGCTCAAGAACATAAGCTTAAGTCCATCAGTGCAAGGCATTCCCTTGACCACTGTTATTTATTGTCCAGGGATGGGCACTTGACTTTGTGGTCCAATCAGACTGATCAAGGAATGGCCATGCCTGCTACCAGCAACCATATAACCACCTTAAGAGAAGCCAGTCTGAGGACAGAGAGCTGAACTCTGATCTTAGTGATACCTAGAGACTGTCCTACATGCAGACCTCTCATTAATGTGACATAATACATTTTATGATTGTTTCAACCATTTTAGTTGAGTTTTCTGTAATGGTGCTGAAAGCATCAATGATGGATATCACTGGATTTTATTTTATTTTAGGGTTGGCAGAAACTCAGCATAAATTTCAGAGAAAAGAAAGAAATTAAAGACCGAAAACAGAGAAAGGAGAATTGATGGGAGAAGTGGGAATGGTTGTGCTCAGGACTGTTGGTGGAAGAGCTGGTTGGAAAGAAATAAGCAAACTTCTGCCTTATGTTACAGAAGGGAAAGAAGTATGAGATTATGAGCAAATTTGGAGGTGCAGGCGAGTTGACAGAAGGATCTGTAAGGACCCTTAGAGCTTTACTGTCTGCAACTGCTTCCCCTCTAGTCAAGGAGGTGAGTGGCATCATTTGACAAAATCAAGCACACCTGGTGGTATGTGCAGAGAAGAGAGGAATCACCTCCCCTTGGAGTAATCAGAGAGGCATCTCCATAGGCGAGGAGGACTCTGAGTCAGTGCATATGGAGTTGGTGTAGAGGCCAGAGGGGTAGAGTGTCGGTGCTGTACTTTCATTTCTATTATCTCAGTTAAATGCCACATCCCTGAGAAACGTACTGAAGGGACCAGGAGAGACCAGTTTGGCTGCAGCAGGGAGCTCAAGATGGAGAAAGTCAGGTTGGGATCAGATCCTAGAGGGCCTTGTGTGCCAGGCTGGGATTATTAGCTTTAATGGGCTTTGATCAGTGTTTTTCACACTTGAGTGAATAAAAAACTTCTTGCTACTGCCTAGTTTTGACTTAAAACTTATTAATATAATAGTACCTAAATATATACAGACATAAAACTAAGTGTACACTCCTTATGCGTATGTCTTTTATATGAATCGTGAAAGTAAACCCAATTTACAAATGAACTACAAAAAGGCGTAAAACCAATAAAATTCCACATTAAGTTAGTGGACTAGATAATGATGTTTGCTGAAACTAAATTGCCGCTCACAAGGCAAATATGAAATTGACTGTTACTGAGAGTGATGTGCTGATAAATTGGCTTCCACAAGAAAAGAAAGCCTGTTTCATGGTGTTTGCTGATTTCCATGGTGTA
This sequence comes from Lagenorhynchus albirostris, assembly GCF_949774975.1. NCBI lineage: Eukaryota > Metazoa > Chordata > Mammalia > Artiodactyla > Delphinidae > Lagenorhynchus > Lagenorhynchus albirostris. The sequence goes on from NC_083095.1 coordinate 26,160,218, forward strand.
AATATTCTTACTCTGGATGCCATCATAATCATTGTGTTTAACAACTGGCTCACAAAATACCTGAAAATTTAACAATTGGCTCTCGTGAGCCACAACAGGCTGGTTCCAGCACACCGTTGCTCTCTAGGTTCTTTTGAACTCACGTGCCTACTTTTCTTTTTGTGCTGTAATAACTCAGTCGCTCCATCCCTTTCCTATTCTAATTCCTACGAACGCCGTGTTTGTTCAGGCCCAGTGAATTAACACAAGTTGATCTTTACTTAGATGAATGTATCATTTACATATTAAATTAGTCATTATTCTTTTTTCTTCAACCCAAGACAAAATGCAAGTATTCCTCACAGTCCAAATCTATTCAGTTTCAAAATCCACATAGTGAGATTTTATATAGTAAGTGATGCTGAATTATCCAAAGCTCTTTGGTTTCTGAGTTTGGGATAAGAAATACCAAGGGTTCAGATAGCAAAGGATATTAACCCCATTCTTAAAATTTTGGATTTTATTCAATTCCTGAGTTCAAATGGCAAGTATTTGGGTAGCAAAGGATACCTGTACTATTTGGTACCAAAAAATTGTTGATTAATATAAACGTGAGAACTAAACTATCATGACAGTATTCACTTATATAAGGTGGACGACCCAGGATATGCTTACATTAATTCTTAGATAATCATGGAAGTTAAAGCACAAATTTAAGAATTTGTGTTCGATGGGAATGCTTGTAGCTGCAGGTAATCGAGAACCAAAAGTGGCGTAAACCTTGGATATTTATGGCTTACTTATTAAGAAGTCCTAATGCAGACAGACTTCAGATTGGTCTGCAATCTCAAAATGACACCAAACATCCAGGTTCTTCTACCTTTACCATCCAAGACTGTTGGCTTTTTAGCCTGATGTGTGTTGCATCAAGGTCATGAAATAGATGCTGTGGTCATTCACGTCCAAGATAATCAGGAAGAGGCAGCTCCAGACCCATCTATCTCTGAGGAAGAAAGTTAGTTTCTCTAAGATCCCTCTAGCAGTTCACCCATCTCAACAGCCAAAACTTGATCACATGGCCACCTCTAGCTGCCAGAGAAATTGGGAAACATAGTGCCTGGCTTTCCAGACTCTGTAGTGGAAGGCAGCAAGGGGATCATAGGGGAGGCATGGGAATGACTTTTGCATGCCAGTGAAGACAATCTCAGTGAAATTTGTAGGACCTTTATTTGTATGTCTGTGGAATACTCAGCACCCGGGGACCAAAGCTTGGGGATTTGTACCACACAACTACTCACAGTTCCAGTCACTGGTGTTTTGGGAGCGTTTGTACAGGACATAGAGTAGATGCTGTGGGGGAGGGGATGACCAGGGAAGGGGACACACACACACACACACACACACACACAGCCTCTGCCTTTGAAGGACTTAGCTGGGGGGTTACTAACACATCACTGTGTGGGGCTGAAGGTTTTAGGGGTGTCTGGATTCTTCATGGAAAACTTCCTTGTCTGTGTGTAGTTTTCTGTCTTTGAATCATGAGGATCAACCACTGAAGATAGCACAGAAGGGGTTCCAGGGGCTCAATTTCACTGGAATAAGAAATTCTGATGATGAGCCCAAATCATCTGTCAGATGTCAGATGTCCCACGTTGGAGAGCCAGCTGGAGGCCACAGAGCCGCAGGCCTGTGGTAGACTCTCCTGAGGCACGGGGATGGCCGGGAGATAGAGGAGCTCTGGGGGCGCTGTGGGTACCCTGGTCCCTTGCACTTAGGGGCAATGGAAGTCCCATTGGCCTGGGAGTTAGGAGACCCTGGTTCTAGAAGAAGCCCCAGATGAGTCCTTTCCCCTTATGGGATCTGAGTGACCTTGCACACACAACTGGTGCTCAGTAATCCTGGCACAAGCTCACTGATCTGTAAACTCACACCTGTAATGCTCATCTCCTAGATCTTTGGTAGAATGCTATATATGGAAATAAGTTTAGAATTTAAAAGCACTATAGAATCTCAAGGTATTTTCACAGTTATAACAGGGGAAGAAGGAAGGAAAGAACTTGTCCTGGGCGGTGGCGGGGGGGGGGGGTCTTCTGTGGGCCTGGCACCACGCCAGACATTGTCACACAGCCTCTCTCTGAATTCTTACGGCAGTAATCCCAGCTCAGGAATATTATTCCTATCCTTGTAGCTGGGTTCACTGGGCCTCAGAGAGGTAAAATAACTCTCCCCAAGTCTCATACCCTATGAGAGGCAGAGCTGGGGTTTTGGAAATTCTGACTAAGAGCCTGGCCTCAGGAGAGAGAGGATAGAGATTTCAGGGAGAGTTAACACCAAGAAGGGACACCAAGAACGCAGAAGCTGGGGGAGGCTAAGAAGGAGCTGGCTAGGCCCCAGAAAAGTGTGGGGACTGGTTATAATTAACTGAGATGGATGCAAACACTGAACATGTTCCCCCAAAGCAATTTCTCCAGGCCTCCTTCCCTGTCCTCTACCTTCCCCTCCCCGCAGCCCGAGGCTGGACTGGGCTGGACAGGGCCAACAGTCAGCTTGCTGCCCACCTCACCTCTGGACTCCCCGCTCCCCACCGGCCCTTCTGATGTCTCCTCTTGCTTTTACTTCTCCTGCAAGTTCTGTCATTTAAACCCCCCTAATTTAATAGGTTTGTCTCATTATTTTGATTAATCATATTAACTCATGTTAATTAAGAAAGAGATTTAAGCAATGACAGAGGTTAATGGAATCAGCCCGTGTTCTTCTTTGCCTTTTGTTGGGGCCACTGACAGGCATGGGGGGAACAAGAGGGGAAAATGGGAAACAGCACATTAGCAGGACCAAGCCCAGGACGAGCCAGCGAGTCTGCAAACTGGGAGGGGAGAGAAAGGTATCGAGGAGACGATCAGTTACCAATTGGAGTTTCCTGTTAATTGAATGTCTGATTTTATTAATGATTTTATTAATGTCTGAATTTATAAAAGTCCTTAAGAAAAGAAAAGAATTTAGTCAGTTCAGCAGTTAACTGTGAAAATTAATGCCGAGGATATAAGTTAACATGGCCATTTTATTTGTCTCCCTTTTTTTCCCTAGTTGTGGGGATGAAATTGGGCGCATCACCTCAGAGGTCTTTTCCATCTCTGGGTTCTTTATTTGGTGCTGAAGAAGCAGGCGGCTGGGCCCACAGCCTCAACCTGACTCTATTAGAAACAATAAACACATCTACTGTGTTCCAGGCTCTGTGCTGAACAGCTTAAATGCAGCTTTTCATTGAATTCTGTAACAACACGCCAAGGTCCCCTTTTCCAGTGGAAGAAGCTGAGTCAGAGATGCTGTGTCACTCGTCCAAGGTTTCAGAGTCAGAGAGCCTCGGATCTGGGTGAACGCTTTGAGGTCAGGGGCCGCTTCTGTCTCATCACGATGACTTCAGGTCTTGGGAGGAGCTGTGACATCCTGGCACTGGTCCTGTTGGAAAGGACCCTATCTGGAGAACTTGGAAGGGGGTCGAGGCAGGTGCAGGTGCAGGGCTTTGCCTCAGCTGACAAGCACTTTTCTCCCTGTCTTCCAAGTTGTCCCGGGGCCAAGAAGGGTTGGTGTTATGGATTGAAGTGTGCCCCACAGAAAGCTATGTTGAAGTCCCCAACCCCCAGAACCTCTAAATGAGACTTCATTTGGAGATGAGGTCTTTGCAGATGTTATCAAGGTGAGGTCATACTGCATTAGGACGAGCCCTAATCCAATGTGGCTGGTGCCTTTATGATAAGAGAAGAAGGGTCACAGACACGGACACACAGAGACGATGACTATGTGAGGAGGAGGCAGAAACTGGAGTGATGCTGCCTCAGGACAAGGAATGTCTGGGGCTACAAGAAGCTGGAAGGGACAAGGAAGGAGCCTTCCCTGGAAGTGTCAGAGGGAGCATGGCCCTGACGACACTTTGATTTTGGACTTCTAGACTGTAGAACTGTGAGAGAATAAATTTGTTATGTTTTGAGCCAGTCCATGGGTGGTCGTTTGTTACGGAATTTCTAGGAAACTAATGTACTTGCAAAAGCTTGACTGAACGTGAATCTCTTTGACTTGTTGGCTGATGCGTCTTCAGCTTAAGGTTTTGATCCCAGTTAAAATGCAGAAAATGCTCTTCAGGCCACCATCTCTCCTTTGCAGATAATCGCAAGGAGGGGTGATGGGTGGTACTTCTTGGGGTCACACAGCGCAAATGCAACTGATGCTCAGTGTAACCTTGGTCCAAGCTTACCTGGCACAACCCTCATCGTGACTGCTGGAACACCTGGTTCCCAAACCTGAACCCAAAATTTCAGGGTGCCTACCTCTCAGAGCCTTGGGATGTAAATGAACTCTTTATGGCTTGTAAACTAGTTATTACTAGGGTGTAATAATTCCCCCTGCTGCATGATGACAGACATCACCAAGAGGTCACAACACACTTTTCTGCTAAGCCTGTGAGTGGCCTCAGAATTTAGCAGTCCGACTGATCAGAGTTGGGAATATTCATTTATCCATTCAATAAGTGTTTACGTGCCTATTAGGGCCAAGATTGGTGCCAGGTGCCGGATATATTTTGGTGAACAACACAGACAGTCCTGCAGTCTGGAATAAACTTTTGTGTCATCCCTGACCAAGTGAGAAGCCCACTCACTTGGAATCAGGAATCCCACTGCTTGGACCATGCACACGACTGGCGTCAGTTTCCTTATGTGTAAAATGAGAAGGTTAAGCTAGATTACTTCTGTGGCTCTTTCCATCTCTAAATTCGAAACTCTACATCTGAGAAGCGGACTGAAGACCTACTGTGTCAACTAACACCCAAATCTCCAGTGGTTAGAACCCCAAGCAGATAGTGGTTCTTTGGGCAGGGGAGACATTTGAGAATAGCAGAGACTTTTGACAAAGACCACCGATCACACCCAGACAAGACAGTGCCTTTACCACCTGGAGACAACCCCCGCCCCCCCCACAAGTCAGCAGGCAGCCTCCCTTGTCTGAGCTCAGAGACAAAGGATAGGCAAGAGGGAATTCCATGTATGACTTGAAATTGGGCACAAATTAGTTCTTGGCTTCAACAAAATCAACTGAGCAAGCAGAACTGGAAAAACTGTGACTTAGCTGCAGCAAATATGAAAAAAAGATTAAGGTGGTTGTCAGCTCAGTATGAAGTCATTGGGATCTTAACCTGCACTGATAGAAATAACATCTAGGATAAAGGAAACAAGGGTCATTTGATCTTCTGTGCCATTCTGACTGTTCCTGGGATGCTATATTCACTTCTGAATCCCGTATTTTAAAAGAGAAGCGGGGTTATGAATTAATAATTAGATATTTACTACAAGTGTTTGGCACTTAACACCCATCATTTCATTTTAATCCTGACAACACCTCAATAAGACAATTACCACTCATTTTGCAGATGGAGAAATTGAAGTAAACCAGTTCTCAAGGTGTCTCACTCATTTAGTGGTGGCGTTGGGACTGGAACTCATGTTCATCTGACTCCAAATCACACGGTCTTTCTGTAGACAATAATGACCTTGGGAAAGAGAGAGGTCACTTCCAGAGGGCTACTCTAAGGGTGAGGCAAAGTGGGAAGGGGTGCCAGACTTAAGCTTGGTCTTAAAGGAGGGATAGGTTAGAAAAAATTATGTGTGTGGTGGGAAGGGTCATGCAGGAAACATGCTAGGGACAAAAGAAAGTCAGTAGAGGCTTAAAGATGAGAATCTGGGAGGGGTATCTGGTGAGTGGGAGGTGAGAAGACTCACATTATTTGTGGGGGGCAGAGGCGGTAGACAAGGATGGGCAGTTTTAGTCCAGATTACAGAAGGCTTTGAATGTTAGGTTAAGTATTATAGACTTTGTCACATTTCTAATGGGGAGGTAGTAAAGACTGAATAGTGCTTGAGGTTGGAGTGTCATGCTAAGGGCTGGGCTTCAGGAAAATAATCTGTTGGTCACATCCATTGTGGATAGACTATGGTAAGCAGAAGGTAATGTGACAAGAATAAAAGATAATTAAACTGTTTGTATTTGCAATCTTTCCTATTTTCTTTATTTCCCAAGAAGGAATTATTCTTTCTCTGAACAATCAGTTATCTTTTAAATAAATAAAACTAGATAAAACAGAGTTCTATGTTTACCTAAATATTTACCACCTCCAGCAATTTTCTTTTTTCCACATAGTTCTTGAGTTTTCATCTGATATCATTTTGGCCTGTACGAATTCATTTGACTTTTCTTGCAGTATAGATCAGTGTTTCTTTGGGTGAAAAAGCATTTTTTTCTTCATTTTTGAAGGATATTTTCACTGAATATATAATTTAAATTACAGATTGACAATTTTTGTTCAACATTTTAAATATGTCATACCATTGCCTTCTGACTTTTAGTGTTTCTGACAAGAAGTCTATAGTCATTCTTGTCTCTATACCCCTGTGTGTAATAGATCTTTTTTGTCTGACTACTTTTAAGATTTTCTCTTTATAGCTGATGTTCAGAAAGTTGCTTACAGGTGTCCCAGTGTGCTATTTATTGTGTTTCTCCTGCTTGGGGATTACTGAGTGTTATAGGCTGAATGCTTGTGTCTCCCCTGATTCATATGTTGAAGCCCTAACCCCCAATACGATAGTATTAGGGAGTGGGGTCTTTGGGAAATAATTAAGTTTAGATGAGGTCATGAGGATGGAGCCCCAGTGATGGAATTAACACCCTTGTAAGAGGAGGAAAAGACACCAGATCTTCCCTCTCCATACACACACAACAAGGAAAGGCTATATGAACATACAGCAAGAAGGCAGCTGTCTTCAAACCACGAAGAGGGTCCTCACCAAGAATTGAGGCTGCCAACATCTTGATTTTGGACTTTTCAGCCTCCAGAACTGTGAGAAATAAAGTTTATTGCTTAAGCCACCCAGTCTGTGATGTTCTGTTATAGTGGCCTAAGCTGACTAAGACACTGAGCTTCTTGGATTAGTGGAGGTATAATTTCCATCAAATTTGGAGAAATTTTGGCCCCTGTTTCTTCAAATACATTTTCTCCCTCTTCCCACTTTTGGGATTTCAATTGCATACATATTTGACTGCAAATGATATTTTCCCACAGGTCACTAAGGCTCTGTATGTGTGTATATATATAACTTTATTCTTTCTGTGCTTCAGGGTATATAGTTTCTACTCCTATATCTTTAAATCTTTAATTCTTTAATTGCTATATTTTATAACCTTTTTTTCTTCTGAAGTATCTAATCTGCTAAACAGGCCACCCAATGGATTTTTTATTTCAAATATATTGTTTAGTTCTAGAGGTTCCATTTAGTTCATTTTCATATTTTCCATTTCTCTCTCCATATTCGTGTTTTCTTTTTAAATATTTGAGGATATTTATAATAGCTATTTTTTTCCGAGTTTTTTTTTTTAATTAATTAATTAATTTATGGCTGTGTTGGGTCTTCATTTCTGTGTGAGGGCTTTCTCTAGTTGTGGCAAGCGGGGGCCACTCTTCATCGCGGTGCACAGGCCTCTCACTATTGCGGCCTCTCTTGTTGCGGAGCACAGGTTCCAGACGTGCAGGCTCAGCAGTTGTGGCTCACGGGCCTAGTTGCTCCGCGGCATGTGGGATCTTCCCAGACCAGGGCTCGAACCCGTGTCCCCTGCACTGGGAGGCAGATTCTCAACAACTGTGCCACCAGGGAAGCCCCTATAATAGCTATTTTAAAGTCTTTTAAAACCCATCATCTCTTCATTTCTGTGTCTGTTTCTATTGGCTTTTTTCTTTTTCTTGGTTATGGGTCAATTCTTGTTTCTTTGAATGCCTAGTAATTTCTGAATGGGTACTGGATGCTTTGGATGTTACATTGTTTAATGTCTGGATTTTATTGTCTTCCTTTAAAGAGAAGAGAAGTTTGTGTTGGTAGATTTGTGGTTTTTTGGGTTTTTGGTTTTTTTTGCGGTATGCGGGCCTCTCCCTGTTGTGGCCTCTCCCATTGCGGAGCACAGGCTCCAGACGCGCAGTCTCAGCGGCCATGGCTCACGGGCCCAGCCGCTCTGTGGCATGTGGGATCTTCCCAGACCGGGGCACGACGCCGTGTCTCCTGCATCGGCAGGCAGACTCTCAACCACTGCGCCACCAGGAAAGCCCTATTGGTAGATGTTTAAGTTACTTGTGGATCAACTTGTTTTTTCTAGACTTGTTTTTAAGCTTTGTTAGGATGGGTCTAAAGTAGCCATTATTCTATTAGCTATATTATTAAGCTGTTACCCTTCTGGGGTCTTTACTGAATGTCTCTGATGTTAATTGGACACCTCCCTGCCCTTTTTGATTAGCAGTCTCAAGGAGGACCCTCAGATATCTGGAGCTCTTTCTCTGTATAACTCCTTTATCTTTGGTACTCTGCCCTTCAAATTCCAGCCACTTCAACCTTCTTCAACTCCAATCTCAGTTTCCTCAATTCAACAAGATTGTTGTTCTCTGCTTGGGTTTTCCCTCTTTGAACTGTGGTCTGGAAAATACTTCCAGGCAGAAAAGTAGAGTGGTTGTTTCCTTCCTTGGTTCTGTGATACCTGTTATCTGAAGTCTGAAATCAGCCATTTCATATATTTTTAAAGTTTTTTAGCAGTTTTTCACAGAGGACAACTTCATCGTGGTCATTAAGGTCACTGAGCCTGCCTCTTCCACATCTGTAAAATGGGGATAGTGATCTCAGAGAGTTGTTATGAAGCTTAGAAACCTCTCTACAAACAATCACAATATGAATCCTCCTTATTTAACCTCCTGACTTCCTAAAGCTATCCAAGGTCAGCCTGCATCTTCTTCAGCTTCACCTCTTGAGGGACTGGAAGTTAGAAAACTGGCAATGTGGCAGAAATCACTGTAGTTTTCAGGAGAACCTATGAAGACCCTAGCTTGAGGATATAATGCAGAAATGTCTCGCCAACTTCTTCAGGGCCCACACTACTTTATTTGACAAGAGGCTATATGCCCCATTTGTCTACTTTATCCATACTTTCAGTGACAGCTAAAGGAGCTTAGAAGGAGAGATGGGAAGAAAGGCACTGAATCCCATGAAGTGCAATGTTATCAGCCATTTCAGAAACAGAAGTGTAGGTACTCTCATTTCATAGTCCTTGCTACTTCAGAGGATTAGTCTATCTGGAAGACCCTTCTGGATCACTGGCAGCCCCCAAGACAGTATTTGAGAATGACTGCTCTATAGGATATATTCAGGGTCACAGATTCAGAGTCTTCTTTCCATCATAGAGCCTGACCCCAAGTAAAAGCTTAGAAAATGCACATTGAATTATTTTCTACATCTCTCCCAAAGGTCCCACCCTTGTGGTGTAATTCTTGCCTACCTCATCTTAAAGACGAAAGTGTTCTAAAACTTTTCCCTCAAATTATAGCCCTTTATAGATAGTATGGAAACTGCTCCACATTTGGGGGAGGCAGGGGGAACCAGCATCAACACATGGTGAAGAGCATATGAACAGATGGGACAGAGAAAAGGAGCTGATAGAGTTTCCAGTGACTTCAGTAGTGTCCACCAAGTTACAATATGTGACTAGGTGTCACAGTCTGGTTTAATAGGTAGAAATATGAACCAAGAAGAGAGCTGAAGGCCTTTCAGCCCCAAGTGGTCCTGCTGTCCTGCTCACGATGTTCTCCACTTTTCCTTCACAGTACTTCTCAGTTGTAATTGTAGCAGGATGGCGGTCTCTGCCTCCTTTACCCTCTTCATCCCTGCCCATCCTCATCTGTCAGGATTAGTAAGAGAAAGGCTTTTCTGTCTTACAGCTGCTTCACACTGAAGACTCTAAAAGGTGAATTCATCTCCTTCTGTAAAGATGCACTTTAGCCCCGGAGGATGGAGCCGGGGACTCTGACGGTGGGGGCGGGGGTTGGAGCGTGGGGGGGTGGGGAGTGTTGAGGCGGGGTGGGTAAGAGAAGAGAACAAAGACACAAGCTGGGAATAAGAGACTCCAAGGTGTCCGTCTAGGGCAGAGTTTGCTTGGGAGGAAAGGCAAGCTAATGCAGAAAGTGAAGACATGTTCTGCAGCATCCTCTGGGTCCCCTGCGTGTTTGGGTTTGGCTAAATCAGTAGTTTTCTGCCCTAACTACACATTAAGTTCACCTGGTTGGCTTTTAAGAAATACTGATGCCCCTGCCCCCAGCTCCAGATATTCTGATCTATTGGTCTAAGGTGGAACTTTGGCATCAATAATTCATAAATCACCCCGGGTGATTCTGAGAGTAGCCCTTGCTAAAAACCACTGCATTAAACAGTAATATGGTTTTCTTTTTGTCACTGTGGGTTCTGAAAATCAGCCAAAACTGAACCAAGTGGCAAAATAGGGGTTCATGAGTGGAGCAGAGTGATTTGCAAATCAAGAATGAGCAAAAAGAAGCCATCTTTATGGTTGGTCCTCCCTGAAGAACCCAATACTCTTGGGTTTGCATTCTTGCCCAAGAGCTTATCATGAGGGGTCCAGGGCTGAAGTCTCAGCGTTTTTATTTGTCCGCTGTGTAGGCCAGTCAAGTCACTTAATCTCTCTAAACTGTACTTTTAGCATCACACAGAGGATCATTGCAATTTTCTAGCCCAGTAGGTGAGAGTGTGTGTGTGGATCCTGGAGTCAGGTTGCTTTACCACCTACAAATTATGTAACTGATCACATCCCTTAAGCCGTCTGAGACTAGGTCTTCTCATCTATAAAATGGGGATAATAAAACTCAAAGTGTGGTCATGAGGGTTAAGTAGATTCCTACATGTAAAGTGCTTAGAATAATAACTGGTACATTGCAAGTGTTAGCCAGTCAGTCTTAATTGCCCTGATTCCTGCTAGAATTGCCTGGGTACTTCTCCCTTCCTCCATGCTCCAGGATGCTCAAATAAAGAGCATTTCCTTTCTCTGGGCTACAATCTTTTATTTGCCCAATTGTTCAAATAGGCAATAAATATATATTTATAAATAAAAATTTATGGATATGGAAATATTTGCTCAGTTGGTCTTGGAAGGTCACATATGCTCAGAATATCTTTGCCTCGATAGTGAAGGTGGTAAATTAATAGCCTGCTAGCTGAGGCACGACGCTGCCGATCCTGTAGGTGTTTTGTAAGTGTTCACTCCCCAACAAATGTACCTTTCACTTCCTTTTTTCATGTATGTGAAGCTGGAGAGGGTTCTAGTGGGGAAGAAAAGCAGGAGTTACTTAAAAGATACAAAGGAGGTACTCTAGGAGCTCTGATGAATCCTGCATTATAAAGGATGAGGACAGAGGGGTAGAGGAAGGGCGTTGTCACAGGGTCAGCTGCACTTGCCTTCCCTGCAAACTTCCTCCATTCTTCTGTAACAACTCCCTGATTTTCCTCTGGGAAACTACCCCACCCCACCCCAGCTCCAGTGGAAGGAGATGTGACTGAATTACCACTGGTCATCAGCCGACCTACCAACCACAGTGACTGGCTCAGGGGTGGGCACATGACTCAGTTTCTTCCAAGAGACTCATTTTTGTTCGTTGGATTTGGTTTGTAGCAACCTCTAAAAACAAGAACCTCTTTTGGCCTGTGTTCTGAATGTTATCTCCACTAACCCTCACAGCGATTTTGTCATACATGATTATCTGCATTATACAGATTGTTAGTGTGAAGTTTTTATGCCTTTGAGGGTGGCTTTTGTATAAAGGAAATAGTTATTTAGGGTTTTACACATTAATATGCAATAAACTAAAATTATATGTTAAAAGCCCCAATTCTTCCATATGTGTTTTCCCATTGCTTTTATTGTGATTTAAAAAAATACATAACATGAAATTTACCCTCTTCACCATTTTAAAGTGTACAGTTTATTAGTATTAAGTATATTCACATTGTTGTAAAACAGACCTCCAGACTTTTTTCATCTTGCAAATCTGAAACTTTGTACTCATTAAACGGCTCCCCTTTCCCATCTCCTCCCAGCCCCCGGTAACCACCCATCTATTTTCTGCTTCTATAAATTTGACTGCTATAGGCACCTCATATAAGAGGAATCACACAATTTTTGTCTTTTTGTGACTGGCCTACTTCACTTACCATCACGTCCTCAAGGTTCATCCGTGTTGTAACGTGTGACAAGATTTTTTCCGCAGTCTTTTAAGCTCAGCTTACACATTTTATTATTCTATTTGTAAGTCGTTTTACAAATCTTGTTATTCTTATTTTAGCAACCATTTTAAGGGGCTCTTGAATTCGATTTTACCCCATTTCAAAACCTAGTTTGTTAAATACTTCTGAGTATTTAAAACTGCATTTGTAAATGTAATACATTTTATTTCCTTCTTAAGTACTTCCATTTCCTCACTTAACAAACAAAACCTTCCCAAGTACTCAGAAAACCCAAAAACCTATGAAATTAAACTAATAAAATGAGTATAGTTCCTCTTAAATATTCCAACACTCAAAAATGTAAAATATTACATTTTTCACAATGTAAAATCCCAAGTCTTAAATCAATTATGTAATCACACATTTTAAATTGGAGTAGAAAGTTGTCACTCCAAAGGCAAAAATTCCTTAAATTTTGCAAATAGATAGGATATTAAATTTTTGAAGATTCTCTAATGCAAATATATTAAAATATAATTTTCATTTCCTTAAACGTTTCCTTACTTAACTACAGATTTTCCTGGAGTTGAACAAGGTGTGTCCCTTGGGAAGCAGTGACATCCCGTTAGCTGAGGTTATTGATGATTGAGATTTCGCCAGGATTCTACCTGGATTCCGATCCATGCCCCTTTTGGGATGCACTAAATCTTATTTACGGTTGCTATAATGTCAATGCCACCACAACTCAAAGGGGGTAGTGGTGAAGTCCGCTACCCATATATCCATATTACACGCATTCCAGAAAGCCAGCAACTCCCAATTAGGTGGTAGAGAGTGCATCTTCCTTTTTTTCCCCCTTTGTCTCTCAATTTTGTATATGTTTTCTTTTCTAAGTAAGAACTTAATGAAATTCTGCATTATTTTTATACCCTTCCTAGCTCTTTCATATATACAGCTCATGTGTATTAATATAATATCCTATTGAATGTTGAGTAGTTTGGATATCTCATTTGGTTTCCTCTGCTTTGCAGTTACATTATGTGTTGCTGTTTTACTGACACAGATAAGGAAACTGAGGCCCAGAAAGCTTAGCTGGCCTCCTCTAGGTCTCACTATGAATCAGGCATATGGCCAAGATTTGGTCTGTGTTTTAACATGCCAGTGGTCTCTCTACTCCTCACTGCAAATGACATAAGTACTTACAGGTCAGGATAGAGAGCTTATGTAACTCCTTTTAAAATAACTACTCCATCAGTCTATCAACAAATATTTATTGAGCTTGTGCTCTGAGTCAGGCTCCTACCACCGTGGAGCTCATAGCCTGGAGGAAACCCACGTTGGCTGTTGGCAAAGAACAGAGAAAGGCACTCTGGGGAGTCGTAGTGAAGAAACTTAACTCACTCAAAGGGGCCAAGAGGGCTTCCCCGAGTGGACCTGAAGAAGGATAAAAATTCACTAGGCTGAGGTGTGTGGTTAAAAGCATGGCTGGGGGGCTTCCCTGGTGGCGCAGTGGTTGAGAGTCCGCCTGCCGATGCAGGGGACACGGGTTCATGCCCCGGTCCGGGAAGATCCCACATTCTGCGGAGCGGCTGGGCCCGTGAGCCATGGCCGCTGAGCCTGCGCGTCCGGAGCCTGTGCTCCGCAACGGGAGAGGCTACAATAGTGAGAGGCCCGCGTACCGCAAAAAAAAAAAAAAAAAAAGCATGGCTGGAATGGGGCTGGGGGGAGGTCTGTGGAAGCTTTGTTCTCAATGACACTTTTCAAGTTTTTAGGAAATATATTGATATGACAGTTAAGATCATGAAAAAGAAAGGACAGAAGAAAGAGTGTGAAAACCTGTGTCTTACAGAGAGAAGGTAGTCAAATGGTGAGTCCTTTTTAATGTGCTCATTCACCTGCTAAGACGGCAGAGTCCTGTTCCCGTCAACTCCACCTTCAGGTTGACCTTCTCAGATGTTAAAATGCTCAGTGCCGTCTCCTGCCTCAGGTTGGCAGGTGGAGAGAGACTTCCCTACAGAGGAAGAGCACTGTGGACATCTCTCCCTCCCTTCCTTTCTTTCTCCTTCCCCTCTCTTCAGCATCACTTTTCTTGAGCTTCTACTAAGTGCCAGGCACTGTGCTAGGGGCTGGGTTACAACGATGAGCAAAAACACAAGTGGTCTTACCCACCAAGAGCGCATGGCCAGGCCTCTATGAGATGGTTATTAAAATCCCTCTACTGGGGCTTCCCTGGTGGCGCAGTGGTTGAGAGTCCGCCTGCCGATGCAGGGGACACGGGTTCGTGCCCCGGTCCGGGAGGATCCCACATACCGCGGAGCGGCTGGGCCCGTGAGCCATGGCCGCTGGGCCTGCGCGCCCGGAGCCTGTGCTCCGCAGCGGGAGAGGCCACAACAGCGAGAGGCCCGCGTACTGCAAAAAAAAAAAAAAAAAAAAAAAATCCCTCTACAAAAGATCTTGGTGCAAGGGTTTTGTGTGTTGGTTTTGTTGCTTTCTTGTGTACTCTCCTAGTGAACTTAAATACACATAAAACTCAAACTCACCTCCTCCGTCAAATATAAATCTTTGACCTAAATACTCCTTTAAGAAGTTTCTTCTTATAAAGTTTCCATGTATTCTACCTTCAGATTTTAAGGCCTCATTCGTCAGCTAGATAAACACACACACGAGAGCATGCATGTGTATTAAAGAGGCCACTGCATGGAAAATAGATGAGGAAGAAACGTCAAGAGAGCCTTATCAATCGGGGTATCTTATTATCTTTAGAGAGAATCCCAACCCCTGACTGCAAACAGATAAGGGAGAGGAGAAGCAATGATAAAAGAGAAATCGTAATATTTTACTCTGTATAAGGCCAGGTGGTGAGTTATATATCTACAATAGTTTCTGGTGTGGAATTCCTTTATTCCATTTAGATGTCCTGACACGTGTGGACACGTGTGTACCCAGCGGTGTGCGTGGCTGTCCTTGGTCCCCGGTGAGTGTGTTGCCTGTCCTATCGGCACACAGCCCTGCTGTGGATGTGGATAGCATCCACTATCTTCTGAGCCCATCCATATGCATGTGTGTCTATATCCCAGCAGCGGTTGGCATCATTTATTTCCAAAACCAGCATGCATTCATTTTCATAACTTTTTGTTCCATTACAATATTAATGGGACTATCAATGGGAAAGGACAAGAGAAGCATTTTTAATGTTTATCTGACAGTTGCAAATTTCACTTGAGGTTGTTTACTGGGATCTGATTGTTGGCAGAGAGGAGCAGGAGAGGCGGCAAGATTAATGGGATCACAGGAAGAGGAGATGTATTTATGGGCCTGAACGCCATCTAAGAGTAATAAAAAGTCCTGCCGCACCCTTCCCCAAGTGAGACTTAAGAAGTTTTACGCTCTGAGAAATGAGGGATTGTTTTAATTAACTTCCATCTAATCCAGGTGGCCTGTTCAAAGTGAATCATGTTGCATTTATGTCTCCGTCTATTAAAAATTAGATGGCCCTCTCCCATCCCCCACCTCTCATCCCTCTCTTTCTGCCTCCACCCCTGGCCCCCTCTGGCCTTGGATTGCTGTCACTCTGGCTTGCCATACTTTTTCTCTCTTTCTTAAACTCCTATGCAATCTCAAAGGGACAGAGGGTCTGGCGGGGCCTTTGGCCAGAAGGACAGGAGAAAAGGAGAGGAGGATTCCAGAGGTTTCTAGGGAAGGGAGGTGATGCTCGGCTTTGGACTGGAGAGAGGGGCTTCATGCTTTCCTCCATAGCTTTTCTCTCTGTTTCTGGCTGCTTGAGTCTGAAGCAACATGGCAATGGCCCCCGAGATACCCCAAGAACCTTGTGAAAGGTTTGTCCTTTGTGGGACAAAGGGATTGAGATGCATGGGAGGACCCATCCCCGAGCCTTCCAGGGGAGATCTGGCTGTGGGAAGAGACCTTCCCAGGAACAGACCCCAGGGACACTGGTTTCTTCCCAGGCCTGGCTGAGCTCTCCTTCCTCCAAGGGTCCTCAGTGGGATGGCCAGCTGAAATACAGAAATCCAGTTAAATGTGGATTTCAGGTAAACAACGAATAGTTTTTTAATATAAGTATATCCCAAATATCTCATGGGCTATACTTACACTTTAAAAAAAAGTGTTTGTTGTTTATCTGAAATTCAAATTGAACAGGTATCCTATATTTTTATTTGCTAAACTTTGGTGACACTGCCAGGGAGAGAAGCCCCACCCCTTGTAGGTGTTAGGATCCCAGATTCTGCCACTGCGTTGCCTACATTCAGAAATGAATTGCTAGTTATTTTGTCTCTCTGACCTGTTTTTCATCTTTTAAAGGGGGACAACCATCACCTATTTCTAGGCATATGATAAGGATTAAATTAAATTAAGTGTGCCAAATTCTTAGAACAGGGGTAAGATATTTTGTTTCTGGGAAGGGCCAGATAGTACATATTTTAGGCTTTGCAGCCCAGATGATCTCTAGCGCAGCTACTCAACTCTGCCAACGTAGTGGGAGAGCAGCTGTGACTCTACGTAAATACACAAGTGTGACGGTGTGACTGTGTTTCGCTAAAGGTTACAGAAACAGATGGTGGGCCCCATGTGCCCAGGTCTGAAGTTTGCTGCACCTTGACCTTGAACAGTGCTAGCGTAGCGGAAGTGCTTCTAAGTGCTAACCATTGTTATTACGCATAGTTACCCATCTCCAGGCCAGGGCTGCTAACCAGTGTGAATTGACTGTCACCAAAAAGCTCTCCTTGCCTCTTACTTGCCTGCTTACGGATGCCTGAAATTCTGGTGAGAGATTCCATCTTTTGGTCTAAATAGCTCTGGAAGAAGTCACTCTTTAGGTTTCACCCTTTAGTTCAAGGGCTCCTACCAGCACTAACCAGCATTTAGAGAACACAGACTCTGCCAGGCCGCGGTGCCGTTCTCCGCCGTTCACCCTCACACTCTTTCATGGAGGAAAGTGCTATTGTGGCAGGCACACCTCTTCTGATTGCTCCTCGCTTTACTGCACTCTGCAGGTACCGTGTTCTTTCCAAGGTGAAGGTTTGTGCCAGCCCTTCATCAAGCAAGTCTATCGGCACCATTTTCCCAACAGCATTTGCTCACTTCCTGTCTCTGTGTCACATTTTGGTAATTCTCACAATATTTCAAATGGTTTCATTATTATTATATTTGTTATGATGATCTGGGATCAATGATCTTTTTTTTTTTTTTTTTTTTGCAGTACGCAGGCCGCTTACTGTTGGGGCCTCTCCCGTTGCGGAGCACAGGCTCCGGACGCGCAGGCCCAGCGGCCATGGCTCACGGGCCCAGCTGCTCCGCGACACGTGGGATCTTCCCGGACTGGGGCACAAACCCATGTCCCCTGCATCGGCAGG
Source organism: Lagenorhynchus albirostris (assembly GCF_949774975.1). Lineage (NCBI taxonomy): Eukaryota > Metazoa > Chordata > Mammalia > Artiodactyla > Delphinidae > Lagenorhynchus > Lagenorhynchus albirostris. The sequence goes on from NC_083095.1 coordinate 26,177,652, forward strand.
CGGACTCTCAACCACTGCGCCACCAGGGAAGCCCGGATCAGTGATCTTTGATGCTACTCCCATGATCCTTTGAAGGCTCAGATGATGGTTAGCATTTTTTAGCAATAAAGTGTTTCCTTTTTTTTTTTAACATCTTTGTTAGAGTATAATTGCTTTACAATGTTGTGTTAGTTGCTGCTGTATAACAAAGTGAATCAGCTATACGTATACATATATCCCCATATCCCCTCCTTCTTGCATCTCCCTTGCACCCTCCCTATCCCACCCCTCCAGGTGGTCACAAAGCACCGAGCTGATCTCCCTGTTCTATGCGGCTGCTTCCCACTAGCTATCTATTTTACATTTGGTGGTGTATATATGTCAATGCTACCCTCCCAATTAAAGTGTTTTCTAATGAAGGTACGTACATTGTTTTTTAGACGCAATGCTATTGCACACTTAAGAGACTACAGTATAGTGTAAACATAACTTTTATGTATATTTACAGGGAAACCAAAAAATTCACGTGACTCACTTTATTGCAGTATTCATTTTATTGTGGTGGTCAGAAACCAAACCCACAACATCTCTGAGGAGTGCCTGTATGTGCATCTTATAAAAAGCAAGCTGGAGTTTGGGGCTGTAACTCATCCTGGCCACACAGCCAGTCAGGACAAAAGTGAACATTGGATCAAGGCCTCTGGCTCCTGCCCACTGTTCCTGGGCTGGGACAGAGCATGTCAGGGCCTGGCAGGGCTCGAAGCCCCTCAGTTTACCAATGTGGAGATTAACAATCATCACGTCCCAGTCAGGATGAAATGATTCAGGAAGACAAACCTGAGGTCAGCAGGAGGGATGAGAGAGATGCAGCCAGAGGAAGAGAATGGGCTTAGAAAAATTGGAAGAAAGTGTTCAAAGAAGTCAGTTTTTCCCAGAGCAGTGCTACTACCCCGCCTCTGTTCCCCGAGTCAGGTGGCACCCAGGGCAATTTTTTTTTTTAAATAAATTTATTTTATTTATTTATTTTTGGTTGTGTTGGGTCTTCATTGTGCTGCACGGGCTTCTCATTGTGGTGGCTTCTCTCGTGGAGCACCGGCTCTAGGCGCGTGGGCTTCAGTAGTTATGGCACGCAGGCTCAGTAGCTGTGGCTCACAGGCTTAGTTGCTCCGCGGCATGTGGGATCTTCCCGGACCAGGGCTTGAACCCCTGTCCCTGCATTGGCAGGTGGATTCTTAACCACTGCGCCACCAGGGAAGCCCACCCAGAGCAATTTTCATCACTTACCTTCAACCCCCTAGGGACTGTCTGGAGGGCCAGGTCCACAGAGGGCACAATGCCAGGTTTTTCTCAAGTCTACACCCCTGGACTGGGATGCTTGTACCCAGAGGTTCTGCCTCCCTCCTGCTCTCCCCTCCTCCCCAAGTCGCACTTGTCTAAAATTAAGAGCACCGTGTGAAACCAGGAAAACAAATGGATGCTGCAGGTCTACAAAAGAGGTCTGCAGGCTGACCGCTCCCCAGCCCTGTGTCCCGCACTGAGTCTGAACCTGCAGAAGGAGGCTTGTGCCGCGGAGGACGTGGACTCTGAAGTCGGGCAGAGTTGCCAGCGCCCAAACCAGCTGCGAGCCTCTCGCTGTCCGTGTTCTTCTTTGTGAACAGATGCGAGAATTCATTAATTCTGAAGCTACTGGAGGTCTTAAATGAGAGGTACAGGGCCTAACCCACCCGGGAGCACAGAGCAGGAGCTGCGGGGCTGGTTCCATGCCTTTCCTTCTCTCACTATAGATAACATCAGGGTAATGACCTGGGAGGAGGTAGCTCCAAACTTGCCGACCGGATGCCTGAGTCCACGCTGTGTGCCCCCACCCAGCAGCCCAGGGCAACAGGAAAGGAGGAGTCGAACATCTCGTGGGTAGCCTTTCCCTCTGTCATTAGGTAGCTGTATGGCCATAGGCCACTCACTCCGCTTGTGCCTCAGCCTTTTCGTCTGTCAAAAGGTAATTAGAGGGACTTCCCGGGCTGTGCCGTGGTTAAGAATCCACCTGCAATGCAGGGGACACGGGTTCAAGCCCTGGTCCGGGAAGATCTCACATGCCGCGGAGCAACTAAGCCCGTTCGTCACAGCTTCTGAGCCTGCGTTCTAGAGCCCGCGAGCCACAACTACTGAGCCCACGTACCACAACTACTGAAGCCCATGTGCCTAGAGCCCGTGCTCCGCAACGAGAAGCCACCACAATGAGAAGCCCGCGCACCGCAACAAAGAATAGCCCCCACTCGCCATAACTAGAGAAAGCCCGCGCACAGCAACAAAGACCCAACACAGCCAAAAGTTAAAAAAAAAGGTAATTAGAATATCTTCTCAGGAGATCCCAACAAGAACAGCAGGGTTGAGGGACCACAGGTTCTGAAATCAGACAAAAGGTCACAACCGGCTCCACCTGTAACCACACTGTGTGCTTCAATAGCCTCCGCTGTGAAATGGTCATAAGAACAGCACTGAACTCTCAGGCCGTTGCCAGGGTGATGTGTGCAAAGGGCTCAGCCCAGTGTCAAAGAGTAAACTCTCAGTATACGTTAGCTATTATCAGGATGTCACTCCTTCAATATCTATTTGTTGAGCACAGACCACCTGCCAGGCTCCGGGCCGTGTTTACGGGGTGAACATACACAGGTTCTGTCCCGGAGGGGTCCTCTTTATGTGGCTCTCAAATCGGCCCCCTTCCCCCATCCCTGCCACGCCAGCTGCCCCTGCTGGCCCCTGTTGCAACTTCCATGCTTCCATCCTTCCCTATTCAGCTCTATCCTGTCCACGACAGAAGGAATCATCTTCCTCAAGACTCAGCCCCCTCTCTCAGAAATACTCCTTTGGTGACTAGTGGATCAACAAACACTCCTGGAATCAAAGGCCTGTTCAGGAACGTGAGAGACCCCCCCGTCAGGGAGGTTCCTGTTTACTAAACACTGCACCATCCCTGCCTTGGCAAACCTTCTTCATACCCTAATGGCAGCAAGGAGACCTACACCCCACTTTCCCTACAGATTTCCTACATCTGTGGTACTTCACAGACCTCTCTTGAGAATTTCATCCCTCCACATCCCCTCAAACTCTGCCACCGTCAATAATCTCTTCTTTGCCCAGATGCTGGCATCAAGGTCAGGTTCTAGTCTTGGTCAATGTCCATCTCTGATGAAAACATGGAGGCATGTTAACTTTCTCCTTACATTTCTGTGCATCAAAGTCATGCAAATAGCTATGCAATTAGGTTGAGAATCGAACTCCTAGCCTAGGTGTAAACAAATGATTTGCTAAATATGTATTGGGGTGTTTAGCCCCAAATATGTAGGATCAAAATGTCTAAAGTTGGAAGGGACGTGAATGGTAGCCCTTGTGCACTCTGTTCACTTGACACATGAGGAAATTGAGGCTCAGAGAAGTACAAATATTGTCTATAGTGCCTGTAGTCATCATCCTGGGACTTTTTCCAACTTCCAGACCATCAGCGCAGGTACACATCTCCACCTCCACCCCCATCCCCACTCCCACACATAAGCAGAGCGCGATGTTTGTCACTCCTTGGTGTTTACTTTAATGGCTATTTTGACTGGTCACTTGAACTGCCTCATTATTAGATGATAATATGCACTGGGGTGGGGTTTGACCGTCAACTCTCCCTGGGCACCTAGTCCAGGGGTTTTCAGAGGGTGGCTGCTTATGGACTGACTGATGCAGAGAGGGTCTAAAAAGGCCTGCAGATCATGGGCCATTTCCAAACCCCAGACCCCTGTCTCTCAGCTGGAAATTGGCCACAATGTCCACCCAGTGTTTGATATGGGTCCATTAAGCTATTTCAGTAAGCCAAGGGGTGGATGTTTCCTATGGCAAAAAATGGTCACACTGGGCCACTTTCTTAGATAAACTTTGGGACAAGGAATAACATTTATATAGTTGCAGATGTGGGGCACCACGGAAAGCCAGCAGTTCTTCTCCATTTTATATAAGCATTCTAGGGTTTGGTATCCACAGGGTTCCTGGAACCAATCACCTATGGATACCGAGTGGCAACTGTAATATGAGGTTTTGCATGTGATTTTCCTTTTGTTTTCAGTACAAAATTTTTTAATGAAATATATCATATGTATAAAGTAATAATAATAAAATGAACACCCATGTACCCACCTTAAGAAATAGGATAACTGGGGCTTCCCTGGTGGCGCAGTGGTTGAGAGTCCGCCTGCCGATGCAGCGGACACAGGTTCGTGCCCCGGTCCGGGAAGATCCCACATGCCGCGGAGCGGCTGGGCCCGTGAGCCGTGGCCGCTGAGCCTGCGCCTCCAGAGCCTGTGCTCCGCAACGGGAGAGGCCACAACAGGGAGAGGCCCGCATACCGCAAAACAAACAAACAAAAAACAAAATAAAACAAATCTGTTTCCTGGTTTGTAGACAGCCATCTTTTCACGTGTCCTCACATGGTGGAAGGAGCAAGGCATTTCTCTGGGCTCCCTTTTATAAGGACACTAATCCCATTCACAATGGCTCTGCCCTCATGACCTAAACATCTTCTGAAAGCCCCCATCACTTTTCAGGTTAGAATTTCAACACAGGGATTTTGAGGGGAAACCAACATTCAGTCCATAGCACGCATCTCGCGGAAGTTTGTGTTAATCATTCCTTGCCTTTATTTACAATTTTACCACATGTGTAAGCATTCCTGAACAATATATTTATACCAATAGAACTATATTCTATGTATTCTGCAATTTGCAGTTTTCAGTCAACATTATGCTTTTGAATTTCAACCATGTAGGTGTATGGCTGTTGTTTAGTTTCACAGTTGTGTGGTTTTCCATTTTATGATTATGCCAACATTTATTTACCCATGTTTCTGTCAATGAACATTTGGATTGTTTCCAGTTTTTGCTATTATGGTCAATGTTGCTGTGAAGATTCTCATTATGTGCATCTCTGGGGCACATGTGCAAGTTTCTTTACCAGATGTACTGAGAGTTGAATGCTGGATGGTAGAGTTCAGCCTTAGTAAATATCACTGAATGGCTTTTCCAAAGTGGTTGTACCAATTCACACACCCAGTACCATCAACATCCTCATAACACTTGTTGTCAGACTTAAGTTTTGGCCAATTTAATGAGTGTAAAATGGTATCTTGTTATGGTTGTAATTTGCATTTTGTGGATTATGAATGATTTTTTTCTCTTATGCTTATAGAACATTTCTTCTTTCCTTTAATGTGTGTTTCCTTTTCATATCCTTTGCCAGATTATTTCTTGGGTTGTTGTTTCCTATTGAGTCCTATGCCTTCTTTATGTATCCTAGATATTAATCCTCTATTAGTGACCTGTGTCACAAATATCTTCTAGTTGGTGGCTTTTCTTTTTTTTTTTTTTTTAACATCTTTATTGGGGTATAATTGCTTTACAATGGTGTGTTAGTTTCTGCTTTATAACAAAGTGAATCAGTTATACATATACATATGTTCCCATATCTCTTCCCTCTTGCGTCTCCCTCCCTCCCACCCTCCCTATCCCACCCCTCCAGGAGGTCACAAAGCACCAAGCTTATCTCCCTGTGCTATGCGGCTGCTTCCCACTAGCTATCTACCTTATGTTTGGTAGTGTATATATGTCCATGCCTCTCTCTCGCTTTGTCACAGCTCACCCTTCCCCCTCCCCATATCCTCAAGTCCATTCTCTAGTAGGTCTGTGTCTTTATTCCTGTCTTACCCCTGGGTTCTTCATGACATTTTCTTTTCTTAAATTCCATATATATGTGTTAGCATACGGTATTTGTCTTTCTCTTTCTGACTTACTTCACTCTGTATGACGGACTCTAGGTCTATCCACCTCATTACAAATAGCTCAATTTCGTTTCTTTTTATGGCTGAGTAATATTCCATTGTATATATGTGCCACATCTTCTTTATCCATTCATCCGATGTTGGGCACTTAGGTTGTTTCCATCTCTGGACTATTGTAAATAGAGCTGCAGTGAACATTGTGCTACGTGACTCTTTTTGAATTATGGTTTCCTCAGGGTATATGCCCAGTGGTGGGATTGCTGGGTCATATGGTGGCTTGTCTTTTCATTCTCATTATGGTATCTTTTGGTGAACAAAAGATCTTGATTTTAATGTAGGCAAATCTAACAATCATTTCCTTTATGATTTTTACTCCTGTGTCTTAAGAAATCATTCCCTCCGTCGGGGGCATACAGATATTCTCTTATTTCCTCTATTTGCTTCTTGTAGGAAGATGTCCCTAGGCTCCCACCAGTGGGTTCTCTCCCATCTCATGCTGAACGCACCTCCTTCACAGCTCTTCCCCTTCTCTGTTGCAGTGAGCAGTTTATTGACATTCATCCCACTGGGCCAGGAGCAGGGACCTTCCTTTCACCAAGTTCCAAATTTGCAGCTCTTTCAATGCCTGGCGCACAGCTGTCTCTCTTCTCTATGGCTTCTTACCTCCTGTTTTGTCTTTGCCTCTGCAGCACTGGGTTCTCAGCCATACCTGTACACCTTGCCAAGCCCCTACTCCAGGCTTTCTGATTTAATCATTCTGGGTGGGGCTCTGGCTTTCATGTTTTTTAGAAGCTCTCCAGGTGATTTTATGTGCTGTCAGGGCCAAGAACCACTGCTCTGTAGTTTGTGAAGAAGGCAGCCTCCAGCATCTGCCCTCTGTGAAGCAGACCCACTTCTCACCCTCCTCTGGCCTCTGACCTCAGCCCCAATCCCAAATAACAAGCCAAGAAGGAATGCTGGAATACTGCGCTGCAGGCCCTGGAAGTCCCCAGAAAGTGGTCTGCCAAGAGCCCACCCTGTCTCCAGCCCCTCAAGGCCACCATATTGGTGGTTTCAGTTGCTGCTGATGGGAAAAGAATGAATGGGGTGTGTGAGGAGGTTTGGAAGGGGCGAGAGGATATATGTACCATCTGCGAGAAAGGCAGAGGGAAAGAGGGAGAAGCAAAAGAAACACATTTTGGAAAGCGCCAAAGTTTTGACAGGATTCTGCCTCCTTCCCCCCACCCTTTCCCATCTGTTTTGGAGAAATGTAAATGTGCCTGTGTTCCCAGGTGACTGGCCGGCAGGTTGCCTCTTTGGAATTCTGTGAACTGGCCATCTGTCGTCCTGTAATAAATGATAGCTATAAAAGAAAGTGATTATGGTGCCGATAGGGGGAGAGGCATTTGTTTATATTCTTATAATATGTATCAGATTGAATAGAAATTATCACTTAAAATTGACAAATGGAGAGCAGGGTTCCTTGGAGAGGGAGTCAGGGACACAGCAGCAGTGACGGGACCATGGGCAAACTTTATTTGACCAAGTGTCAGGGGCCAGCTCAGCCTCAGAGGCTCCCAGAATCACTAGGTCCCTGAGGGTTGGGACCCAGAGTTCAAATTTCTCTGGATGTCTTGGGTGTGCATTTGGCGGATGTGACTCGGCTGGTGCATGTGAGGGTCATCCGTCCCCACCTGCTAGGGAAGGAGGAGGGGTGTGTCTTTGAAACCAGCACAAAGCTAGAGTTGCCTCCTCTGTGTCTGTGGGGACTACTTAACCTTGTGACTCCTATGTAGGCCCCCAACAAATGACTACCCCCTATTTGATTTTCTCCTTCCAGCCAAGATTTTCCAGTCTCAGGAGTGAAGCCTGCCAGCTGGGTCTCTAATCTTCTAACTTAGGCTTTCTCTTCCACCCATCCTTGTCCCCCAGCTTGCCTTGTTTTCTGTCCTTCCAGAGCAGCATGCTTCCTCTAAGGTCCCTGGGGGGCTTACTTCCCTAGGGTGTGGCTCCGCATTTCTGGTGCAACCCAGAGCAGCCTAATGAGTGGTCAGGGCTCGCGTCTTCCAGAGAGAAGCAAAAGGCTTGAGTAGCTCAGCTGCATCCTCATCTCCTCCCGCTCACACACTTTGGCTAAAACCTCCAGTCTCTTCAGCTCTTAAATGCATTATTTTTTTCCAGGTCGTAGGTTAATAAAATTTGATGTTTATAGAATGTCAACCACTTTTTCATACCCTACAGGTTAGGCAAGGAAGGTTTTATTTCCCTCCATCTTCCAGTTGGGATAACTGAACATCAAAGAAGAAGTTACAGCACCCAGGTGACATATTAGGGAGGGCAGAATGACCCACTCACTATTCTTTCCTTGCAATGGCTTTTTTTTTTTTTTTTTTTCAGTACGCGGGACTCTCACTGTTGTGGCCTCTCCCGTTGCGGAGCACAGGCTCCGGACGCGCAGGCTCAGCGGCCATGGCTCATGGGCCCAGCCGCTCTGCGGCATGTGGGATCCTCCTGGACCGGGGCACGAACCCATATCCCCTGCATTGGCAGGCGGACTCTTATCCACTGCGCCACCAAGGAAGCCCTTTGCAATGGCTTTTTACTCCCGATTAAGACCTTTAAGTTAATCAGATATCTTATTATGGTTTTCAAATGCTCTTCACATTCTTCCCTCTTTTTTGATAATTTGACTGTATTTATATACATTTATATAAACATAAAATTACATTTGTATATTAAGCATATGTTTCTATATGTTAAATATATTTACATTTTTAATGCTCATCTCCAGCCTTAGTCAATATTACCCCAATCATTTTTATTGTCTTAGTTCATTTTTAGTAAAGTCCTTAGGAGGGGTTCATGGGGATTTCTTGGATGTACAAAAGTTTGTCTGCAGTCTTTATACTTGACTATCAGTTTGTCTGGGTAGAACATCCTTCACTCACTTTTACTTTCCTGGCATAGCTTTAATATATTGATCTATTTTTAAAAAATTTTTGGCACAAAGTATTGCTGTTGGAAAGTCTGATGACAATTTGATTTTCTTTCCCTTATAAGTGACTTGGCCTTTTGGGGGGCATTTGACTGCAGTCCTTTTCCTTTGCCCTTGTCTAAGGGATCTGTGTGTTCCTGAACTGTTAGGAAGGGGATATGGGAAAGATAGCTTTTGTAGCTTTCTGCTCAAGAACTTGCTCTTTGTTGTTTTCTTGAAATGAAAAAAAGATGACCTCTTTCTTTCTGAGACCTCTGCTTCCCTCCCCGACTTTTATCTCCAGTGCTGTCCAGTAGAACTCTCTATGATGATGGAAATGTTCTATGTCTGCACTGTCCTATACAGTAACCATAAAATGGAAGCCACCAGCCACAGGTGGCTGTAAGAATTAGGAACATGATGGAACCCTTGCACATGGTTGGTAGGAATGGAAATTGGTGCAGTCACTGTGGAAAACAGTGTGGAGGTTTCTCAAAAAACTAAAAATGGAACTACCATACGACCCTGTAATTCCACTCCTGGGTATATATCCAAACCAAAACCAAAACCAAAAACGTGAATTCAAAAAGATACATGCACCCCAATGTTCGTAGCAGCATTAGTTACAGTTGCCAAGACATGGAAACAACCTGTGTCCATCAACAGATGAATGGATAAAAAAGATGTGGTTGATCTATATATACACAATGGAATACTACTCAGCCATGAAAAAAGAACAAAATTATGCCATTTGCAGGAATGTGGATGGACTTGAGGGCATTATGCTAAGTGAAATAAGTCAGACAGGAAAAGACAAATACTGTATGGTATCACTTATATGTGGAATCTAAAAATAGAACAAACTAGTGAATATAACAAAGAAGAAGCAGACTCACAGATATAGAGAACAAACTAGTGGTGGGGGAAGGGTAATATAGGGTGGAGGAGGGGTTGGTACAAACTACTGGCTGTAAGACAGCCTCAAGAATGTAGGGTACAACATAGCCAACATTTTAGAATAACTCTAAATAGAAAGTAACCTTTAAAAACTGGATAAAAATTTTAAAAAATTAATTAAAAATAAATAAACAAAAGAATTTGAAACATGACAAATGCAACAAAAGAACTAAATATTTAAATGTAATTTTAGTTAGCTTAAATGTCAAAAGCCATATATGGGTAGTGGCTTCCATCTTGAGCCACGCAGAATTCTAGACTTTATCTCTCTTTTGCCCCTGCTGTCACAGTCCTCCTCAGTTTGAAGACTCCAACCAGTAGTCCCTCCTCTGTGCGCGGTTCCCTCCTGAAAAGGAACTCTCATTGGTGAGTTTCAACAGTTGTGAGGTCTAGACTGCTCCAGGGCACGCTCCCCTGCTATTCAGGGCCTGCTGAGACCCCGCCCAGCATCACTGCTCCTTCGCGTTGGCCTGTCCCGCTTTCAGGCCAGCACCTGCTGGTGGTTTGAAGGGTCTCCGGCTGCTCCAGCCATCAGAAGCAACTTGGTCTTGTCTGCGCTCCCTCTAGCACAGTTGCTGATACTACACAGGCCTAATGCTACTGGGTGCTCGTCCTCGCCCGCTCATATCTGGGTGTTCATGGGATTTCTCCTTACCAATTTTGTTGTAGAGGTTGCCTATGGATTTTTTGGCTTTCCATCCCGGTTCCTCCATCTATTTCCCCAGGAGAGCTTACGAAAATTCAAACCCAGCCTGACCTTGGTGCCATGGTTCTGTTTTTATTTTGAAGACCTTGCCCACGTGTGTATCTCAGAAATACAGCCATTCTTGTGGATTTTCTGGTGCTTAAGTCCCAGCAGGAAAAGCTACATGTACAGGCATACCTCGCTTTATGGCGCTTTGTATGCAGGTACTGTGGTTTTTGTTTTTTAAACAAATTGAAGGTTTGTGGCAACCCTGTATTGAGCAACTCTATAGGCACCATTTTTTTCCAACAGTATTTGCTCACTTCATGTCTTTGTGTCACATTTTGGTGATTATCACAATATTTCAAACTGTTTCATCATTATTATATTATATCTGGGATCAGTGATCACTGATGTTACTACTGCAAAAAAAATTACGACTTGCTGAAGGCTCGGAGGATGGCTAGCATATTTCAGCAATAAAGTATTTTTAAATTAAGGTATGTACCTTAGTGCGGGCCGGGCACCAGTGGGCGGGTGGTGGGAGGAGCTGCAGACGGCAAGGTTCACTGCGGGCCTCGGAGGGAGCGGGGAGCAGAGCAGGGCCACCGGGGCCCCGCTAGGGCCACAGCGGCAGCAGTTGGGCGCCCCCACCCGCCCCCACCCCGGCCGGCGGCCGGAGGGCGCAGAAAGGGGGCCAGTGGGACCCGCCCCTGGCCGGCAGCAGTCGTGAACCTGCCCCGCCCACATCATCCGCCTGGTGTACAAGGAGGCAACGACACTGACAGCTGAGCCACCTGATGGCATCAAGGTCTTTCCCAACGAGGAGGGCCTCACTGACCTGCAGGTCACCATCGAGGGCCCTGAGGGGACCCCATGAGCCGCAGACCTATTCCGCATGAAACTCCTGCTGGGGAAGGACTTCCCTGCCTCCCCACACAAGGGCTAGTTCCTGACCAAGATCTTCCACCCAAATGTGGGCGCCAACGGTGAGATCTGCGTCAACGTGCTCAAGACGGGCTGGACAGCTGAGCCGGGCATCTGGCACGTGCTGCTGACCATCAGGTGCCTGCTGATCCACCCTAACCCCGCGTCTGTCCTCAAGGAGGAGGCGGGCGGCGCGCGCGCCTGCTCACAGAGATCCCCGGGGCGCAGGCGGGCCCAGCGGCGGGAGGGCCGGGGCCGGCGGTCCCCGGCCAGCGGGGCTGCGGCCACCACGGCCGACGCCATGGCTCCTGGACGCCCGGGGAGGGGCCGAGGGGCCCATGGCCAAGAAGCACGCGGGTGAGCATGATAAGAAGCTGGCAGGCAAGAAAAAGATGGACAAGAAGCGGGCGCTGCATGGGCTGTAGTGGGCTCTCCTCCCTCCCTCTCCCACCCACTCCCCACCTGACCCCACCTCTGTCTCTAAGTTATTTAAATTATGGCTGGGCTGGAGGAGGGCACTGGGGCACTGGGACCTGGATTTGTTTTTCTAAATAAAGTTGGAAAAGCAGCAAAAAAAATAAAATTAAGGTATGCACATAGTTTTTTAGACATAATGCTATTGCACGCTTACTAGAACTACAGTATAGTGTAAACATAACTTTTATATGCACCGGGAAACCGAAAAAGCCATCTGACTCACTTTATTGCTCTGTTTGCTTTATCGCGGTGGTCAGGAACTGAACCCCCAGTGTCTCCAAGGTATGCCTGGTGAAGTACTTGGTATTCAGGAAGCACTTAAAAAGTAGGTGTTAGATGAATGAAGGCTCTCAACAACTTTGGGTCAACTTCAGACCCTTGAGGAGATCCTAATAGTGTAGAAGAAATTCTGGGACCCTGAGCCAAAATGGCAGAAATGGACCTCTTGTTCAACGATACTTTAGTAGCCAGGACTGGGTGGCATCCATGACTTTGAAGCAAGGCAAAGGGGCTGACTCTAGCTAGCTCTGTGCTGCCCTTGCGCCTCCGGGATGCAGTTCAACAAGCAGCAGAGCAAGCTGGATCAGAGACCCCCGGCAAAAGAAGGGAGGCAGTGAATTTAGAATTGAGCACCAGAGGAATCGAGAGATATGACTTAGAGTGAACTATTTATTATGTGCACGGCCCCGCAAAGGAATTGTAGACAGAATAAGTGAATGGCTAAACGAATGAATGGGAGACCCCAGAAGCCTTTCTTGGTGAGGAGACAAACCTTGAGTGGGCTGGATGTGGCTCTAGCCACCCTGATACTGCAGTTCTCAGAATGTTCTCCTGTGTGAAAGGAGCTTCAGGGGGCTCTTCCAGGCATTGAATCCTCCACCCCTGAAATCCCATACCTCCAAGGAAGTTTGGCCTATAGCTTCATCCTGAGCCTACTTGGTTTTGATCTCTACTTGGCGTTCTCTGCGGAGATGAACCATCTCTGTTCTGCCCTAGTGTGGGAGGCTCCCGGTTCCGTGGCGGTGGGGTTCTCCCTCCTCCCTTAGCCCTGGGGCTCCACCCCGCTTCTAAGCCAAGATTCCACGAGAGAATCAGATACTTTCCCCACATTTGCAAACACGCTTGACTCCATGTCAACTAAGAAATTCACTGATGAGAAAGCACGCTCATGTGTAGAGACCTGCAGAACGCACGTGGAAGCCCAGGACCCACAAGGTCTTCGCGTACACTCACAGGGAGCCCTGAGCCTCCCTGACCGGCTTCTGGAGGTCTTCACTGCTGCCCTCCACCCAGTGCTGGCCTCTCCTTGCCCCTTGGCCTCAGGCCCCAGTGGGGAACCTCAGTGCTACCGTCTTTCTAATCCGGGGTCCTTTTTTCAAACAACCGCATCAACGCATGCAGCTTCTCCTCAGCCCACCCTCACAGGTGTCTGAGCGGGGAACACCTGTTTGGGGCCTCTCCTGACCCCTTGGCCTTCTCTTCTCATTCATTTCAAAGAGCTGAGATTGGGGAAGTGGTGCAGGGAGCAACCCACCCCTACTCCCCTGGGAAGATATAGTCCTTCCTTATTTCCTGCAAGAAGTGGCCACCATCCAACCCGAGGACCAGGACCCGAGGAGCCGAGAACCCCCGATCTCACCTGGGGCTGCACATGCAACGTGGTACACACTGTGTCCCAAGGATCATGAGACACTCCAGACATGGAATGCCCGCTGCACACGGACCCATAGGAGAACTGCAGAGGTTTAGAGATGAGAATTATCCTAGGGCCCTCCTTCACCCCATCCCAACACAACAGTGGCTTTTTGAGACTTTCTAAGGCTTAGAGTGTGTGTCATCCTCAGAAGCATGAAGCGAGCCGTGCAGATGGGTAACATCAGTAGCTGCCCCTATGACCTCAGGTTGCTGAACAGTCCTGTTTCTGGTGGTCTTCTGGGGGCTTCCCTCCCTTCCTGACAATGGGATGTTGATGTCTAGGAGCTTGTGCTCTGCACTGGTTTCTAGAAAACCTTTTTTCTCATTGCTTTGGTGAAGACAATAATAAGACAATCACTCCCTGACTTGGACTCACAGATACTCTAGTCCAAGGGACAGGTCATGGGACCTCTGAGGTTATTTGAAACCTCCCAGACATGTCCCCAACCACACCCACTTTCCACAAATCACCCATTTTGGATTTATCAGTTTAAATTTCTCTAACTCTTCTAGAATCTACTTAACTTTTCAATCTGTATCAGCTTGGATTTTGGGGGCAGCAATCAACAGAAACCTGAAGCTACAGTAGTTTAAACCAGTTAAGGGTTTGTTTTTCTCTCAGGCAAAGGGCTTATGGAGACAGGAGGTCCAGTCCCTCGATGTGGTCAGTGTCTCTGGCTCCTTTACCTTTCTGCTCCACCACCCTTACTGCATGGCTTCTATCTCAAGGGGACCTCAGGGTTGCAGAATGGCTGCTGCAGCTCAGGTCATCATACCCACCTTCCTGGCATGAAGAAGGGGGGAAAGGATGAGCTTGCCAGAAGAGTCAGTCCCTTTTAAAGAGGTTTCCTGGAAGACCCGCACAATGACCTCCTCTAACATCTCATGGGGTATCCTAACTGTGAAGGAAGCTGGGAAATGTAGTTTTTTAGCTGGGCACATTGCCATCCTCAACAACATAAGGATTTTGTTAGTAAAGAAGTATCTAACGACAGCTAAACTTGTTGAGTACTTATTTGATGCTGGTTCTGAGCACACTACATACATCACTGAACACCCATAACAACCCTATTAGATGGAAACTATTATTACCCTTATTTTCCATAAGAGGAAACTGAGGCATAAGGATTTAAGTAGTTTTCTCAAATGGCAGAGCCAGGATTTGGATCCAAGCCGTCTGGCTCTAGAGTCACAGCCCTTAACCTCCAGGCAATGCCATACCTCAAGGACGCAGGGGAGGCACCCCAGTTCCACCAGGGATGGCAGCTGTCACCACAGATCATAGACAACCCACCACGGGCATTTGATCAGGGTGATCCTGAGGGCCACCGTGGGGCTACCAAGCTCCTCCCCCACTCAGGTGATTTACACCTGGGCCCCTTCGTCCCCAGAGCCTCCCTCTCCACTTCCACCTCCACCTCCACAGCCTGTGGCCTGGTGAAAAGCTTGGCCTTTGGGGTCAGAGAGGCCAAATTCAAAGCCATTCTTTGAGACCCGAGCAAGTTTCCCCACCTCTGAGGAGCAGCCCCCCACCTTCTGCCCGTATCTGGTGCCCAGCCTCGTTAATTCCTGGCCCCCTCTCCTGTTCCCTCCTGTCCTTCCTTGTCTTTCTGTCTCTTGTTCTGTCTTCGCCTCTTTTTCAGTTCCCCCTCTCTGTTTTTCTCAAGCAACATCCCTTAATTCTTTTTTTAAAATTAAGGAAACAAACTTTCAACCAGGGTTTAGTGTTTTATAACACGCTGGCTCCTCCCTCCTTCCCTCCCCACACTCCCCACACAACCCCATGGGTGCTGCTTCCCCCAGCCCCCCACCTGGCACACAGCCACCCCCTGAGCTCACCCGGGAACCCGCCCGCCAAGCCAGGACCATAAACGTAATGGAGCTGGCCTGGCCCCTCCCCCGGGCTTGCCCCGCAGTTAGTCACTGTCACCAGCAGGCCCGGGGTCCCCAGCTCCCTTCACGGTGCTTGGGAGGAGAGAGCCTGGGGTGAAGGGGATTTTGATTTTCCTCCGAGGGCCTTTGCCTTCCTGTTCCTGCTGAAATCTCTCCTGCCCTGCTCTGGGTCCCCTGGCAGCTTGAAAGAGGTTTTGGCCCAATGGGTCTCTCTCCTTCACTCAGCAAACACTAATTAATGAACAAGAATAATCAATAGTACCAATAGAGAACTTGCAAGGGGTGGAGACAGCATTTTGGAAATGGAGGGCTGCACATTCTGTGATGGGTGTTGGGTGTTGAGACCCAGGGTTGGGTCCCCTTGCATCTCCTCTGGCCCCCCCAGGCTGTGATTTCTGGGTAAAAGTAACTTGCTCTGCTACCTAACAAATCTACACAGCTTATCTTATTCATCCTCAGAGCAACTCTGCTTCACTGATGAAGAAGTGACCGAGTTCAAACAGCAGTGAGAGCCACACTCCTACCACAAGGCTCCCCTGATTTGTGCAATCTGCTTGTTAAGACAGGATCATGAAGAAGAGTAGTGGCCACGAGCCCCCTGCAGGACCCTGCCCAGTCCCAGGTCTGCTATGCAAAGCTGTGTGTGAACTTGTGTGGCAGACATCACAGTACAGATACCCAAAGCCATTTCAAAGCCCCCTCTGTTTCACCTGCCTCTCTGTCTCACCTGCCTCACCTGCCAGGATACAAAGTCACATACTTTCCCAGTGTCTTTTGCAGTTAGAAATGGCCATGTAACTCGGGTCCCATCAGTACATGCAAAAAGGAGTTTGTGGAAAGCTGCAGGAAAGGTTTGTGGCCTTGGATGAAAGGGGAAGGCCTTTCTGCCTATTGTCTTCCTTCCTGCTTGGCATAGTGGTATGAGGATATAATGTTGGGGGCTGAGGCAGCTGTTTTGTGAGCATGAGGTGGCGAGCTTAAGAACCAAAGCCCACATATGGAAGGCTATAAAGAGCCTGAGTCATAGAGCAATGCCCCCAAGCCTCAACTTCCACTTCCAGACATATTATTATGGGAGGAAAATAAAGCTCTATTTATTTACATTTTGACTATAGGCAGAATAAATTCTTCCACCCCCCCAGAAATGTTCATGTCTTCATTCCCAGAACCTGTGAAAATGGTAGGTTATATGGCAACAAGGAGTAAAGGTAGCAGATGGAGTTAGGTTGCTAATTAGCTGACTTTAAAATAGGGAGATTACGGTCCAGTGGTCAAGACACCGAGCTTCCACGGCAGGAGGCGCAGATTCGATCCTTGGTTAGGGAATTAAGATCCCACATGCTGAACCGTGAGGCGTGGCCAAAATTTAAAAATATAAAACTAATAAAATAGGGAGATTATCCTGGATTATCTGGGTGGACCCAGTGTAATCGTCTCAGTCAGGATTCTTCAGAGAAACAGAACTGTATAGGAAATATATATATGGAATTGGCTCACAGGGTGGTGAGGGCAGGCAAGTTTGAAATGTAAGAGCAGGCCAGCAGGCTGGAGATTCAGGGAAGAGTGGATGTTGCGGTCTTGAGTCAGAAATCTGCAGGATGGAAACCCAGGCAGTTTTTTTTTTTTTTTTTTTTTTTTTGCGGTACGCGGGCCTCCCACTGCTGTGGCCTCTCCTGTTGCGGAGCACAGGCTCCAGACAAGCAGGCCCAATGGCCATGGCTCACGGGCCCAGCCACTTCGTGGCATGTGGGATCTTCCCGGACCGGGGCACGAACCCACATCCCCTGCATCGGCAGGCGGACTCCCAACCACTGCGCCACCAGGGAAGCCCTCCATCTTTGCTTTTAAGGTCTTCAACTGATTGGATGAGGCCCACCCACATTATGGAGAGTAATTTGCTCCACTCCAAGTCTGCTGATTTGAATGTTAATCACATCTAAAAAATATTTTCACAGCAATGTCTGCATTGGTGTTTGACCAAAGAAATGGGCTGGCCAAGCTGACACATAAAATTAACCATCACAGTGATCACATAGTTCCTTAAATTATGGAAGAGAGAAGCATAAGAGTGAGTGTCGGAGTGATTCCATGTGATAAAGACTTGACTGGTTATTGCTGGCTTTGAAGATGGAAGGGGCCATGAGCTCTTCTAAGGAACGTGCCAAGGAATGCCGGCAGCCTCTAGAAGCTGGAAAGGTCAAGAAAACGCGTTCTCCTCTAGAACATGGCCTTGCTGACATCTTGATTTTAGCCTGATAAGACCCCTTTGGGCCTTCTGACCTCCAGAACAGTGAGATGACCAACATGTGTTGTTTTAAGCCACTAAGCTTGTGGTAGTTTGTTGTAGCAATAATAGGAAATGAGCACAGTCACTCTCAGGTTTTTTCCAGGTCCTTGCTGGTCTCTGCAGCAGGGCAGAGAGCGGGGATCCCACACTCTCTTCCTTCCATTGTAACCTATTGGGGCTACTTTTCAACCCTTGAGATGGACTTTCGTTTTCCCACCTCTGGGCCTTGCTTGCCGTCTCTTCCTCACCCACCGTGGGAGGCAGCCCTCTCCTCCCCTCTCCCACTTCTGCTTTTGGAAATCCCATCCATCCTTCAAAGCCCAAGTCACCTCCTGTCCTGACCACACATAGAGGTTTCCCGGACAATCCGACCCATCTTCCTTTGAAAACCTCAGGCTGCTGTATCCACAGGTGATGATCTAAATGTTTGAGAACCAGGGCACTGGAGGGTCAGGATGTGCCCCAGCTGTAAGTAATAGTAAGGCTCAGTGGGGCTCCCCAGATGAAGAGCAACCCTTGGAGGCCACTCAACCGGCACTTGGTCTTGGCTGCCTCGAATGGCAGGTATTTTAAAATTTTTTATCCTTTTGCCCTTCATGGTGACTAAACTGTAAGCTTGTTTGAATTTCTCACAGCACCCAGCCTAGTGCCTGTATCATGTGTATCCATTAGGAACACTTTTAGATGCAAATAACAGAAAAAACAATTATCAGTGTTTTCAATAAACAGAGGGTTATTTTTTTCTCCCAGAACAAAGAGTAGATGATTCTGGGGATGCTTCACGGGCTCAACAGCATCAGGACCAGCATCTCTGCATGTCTCTTGGCTTTCCCCTCGTGTTCAAAAAACAGAAGACAAGGAACAGTGACACCAGAACCGTCCTTTCAATCTTGCTCCCCCCTTAAATCTTATTGGCCACATGGTGTCACATGACCATCCTCAGCTGCAAAGGAGGCTCTGAATCTAAGTATTCCCTTTTTTAGCCCGAGATGGAGGCAGGCTAAGAGAGTGGGGGTTGGGATGGACGTTGTATTAGACACTGAGCCACCAGTGTCCACCACACCGTACCTCAGTGAATGAATGAATAAATGAATGAATGAATCTAAGAGAGGGTTTTCACCTGGACAAGTCTGGGCTGGAAAGGAATGCAGGGATCTGTTTTTCAGAGCCCTGTGTGGTCACTACGTCATCAGGGGTCAGGCCTGATGAGACTTTGCTCCCAACTTTCCCTCAGGCTCAACTTCCCTCCCTCCTCCACTAGGCCCCCTTGCAGGCTCCCCTCAATCGTGGAACCACAATACAGCTCTTCACAGCCAGAAGAGGCAGGCAGGGGTCCATCCCGTCTGCCGGTCCCTGCCCCCATCCTGTCCATACAAGATTGATAATGAAACCAATACCTTTCACCAGCGTAATTTTCATATTTAATGAGCGTGACTCAAAAACTATTACATTAATTAGTCAAATCCCACAAACTGTTAATGGTGCACGCGGTAATTAATATCGTATTCAATTAAAAAATGACCTGTTTCGGGGTCTCTCCCAGGTTAGAGGTGTGGGGACCTAGGAGTGTTTGCAGACGGGTTGGCAGAAGCCCTGTGGTTGGTGCTGCCCTTTCTTTTCCTTTTTCTTTTCCCAGCGCTTCGTGGAGAGAGAAGGTGCCAGGAGAGCACGGTCCTTCCAGCGCGGCTGCCCTGGCAGCCTCTGGCTTCCCCTCTGCTCCGCTGCTCTCCCCCTCGCCCCTTCCCCCCCTGCCAAGCCGACAGCCTACTTGCTGTGATTTATGGGAGGGCCTGACACAGGGCTCACAGACTGGAAAATTTCCAGTTTACACAAGAATTCCCTGAAAAATGAGCTTGGTTAATTTATTTCTTTCATTAACGAGTTTGAACTGTGAGATAATCTTTCTGAGCAGCACCCCATGCCCACCCTGCATTGTTCACACATCCTGACAAGCTGCGCCCTCGGCTGCCTCTCCTCCCGCCTGGGCAGGGCCTGGGAGGGCTGAGGGGGGTCTCTGCCCGTTGGCCCATCTGCTGGGACGGGCGGCCTGTGGCCAGTTGGGGATCCCCTTGTCTCCCACCCTGTTAGTAACCAGAATTGAAACTGGGGCTAGATCAACAAGACCCCTTGGCTTCATGTTTACCCAATGCACTTAAAGAGGGTACAGCACCCTGCTTAGGCCCCGGGTGGTCGAGAGGAGTTTAAGTCAAAGTGCTTCTCAACCAGGAACTTAAGACCAAAGCGTGGAGATGGAAACTATAGGCAGCACACAACCGGAGGGCAAGGCCTGAGAGCCCGCCCGCTCCTCACCTGTGTGGCTGGAACGAGAGCGTACAGGGCTCTCCCACTTCTCCTCCCCAAGGACACCCCAGCCGGCACCCCAAGCTTTGGCTCTGTGCCACACAGCTGCCTCTTGACCGTCCATCAGGCATGGGGTGAGCACGTTGGAAGCTTGACCCACCTCCTAAGGGTGGACCCAGGAAAGAGGCCCACATAGATGCTGGAAGCCATTTAGGGCCAAGTGGACGGGGAATATGGTCTACAAAGGGGCACAGGCTTGGCTCCAGACTCCTTGTCCCATGGGGAGGAGCACAGCTGGAGAAGAGTGACTGTATGGGGACAGGGACCCCATTGCCTGGGCGTAAGGGCAGATCTCGTGAGATTATGGTGGAAACAGAATTTAAAACCAGAGGAGGACAGGTTGAAGCCAGGAGGAGACGGCATAGTTTGTGGGTGGAGAAGCTGGGCTTTGAAGCAGGACTGCCTGGTTGGAATCCGGACTCTACCACTTTCTGGCTGTGCAGCTACTGGCACGTTATTTAACCTCTCTGGTCTAAGTGTCTTGGTTTTAGGATGGGGATGAAAATTGTTTCCTCACAGGACTTTTGAGAGTCAGATAACCTATGAATGCACAGAGCCCACTCTCTGACACGTAGTAAGGATTCAATTAGTGGAAGTGACTATTATTATAGTAATGGAAGCATTGTTAGGAGATTTAATGACAGTGCTTTGGAAACATCCAGCCTTGTGGTTGATATTGCAGACTCTGGAGGAACCTGCCTCCTCCGCTTACTTGCTATAGGATTGTGGGAAAACCACATGACCTTCCTGTGCTTGGTTTCCTCTTCTGCAAGACTGAGATTATAAAAACCACCTCATAGGACATCATGTAAATTAAGTGGAACAATGTATGTTAAGACTTCAGCATATGGTAAGCACTTTGACAAGCTTAGCTGTTATCGGCTAAGAGTCTGTTACCCCGTCTAAATATTTGGGATTCATCATTACCACCGTCCTCCTAACAGTGCTATGGGATGGGTGTGGCAACGCGCATGAATCCCCAGGGATCTTGCTAAAGTGACTTTCTGACTCAGCAGATCTGAGGTGAAGTCTGAGATGCTTCATCTCTGTCCAGCTCCCAGGCGATACTGTTGCTGCGGGTCCATGGACCACACTTTGAGTAGCAGGTGTTATTTTACCTACACAGCTGATGCGGAAATGGACTTTCAAAAAGGTCATAGTTCATGTGCATGACTAAGACTAAATAACAGAACTAGGGTTTAAACAAAGGCCCTTGGGCTCTAGAGGATCCCCAAAAACCTGTTTGAGATCTGAAAATTATCAATAAATAAGAACTTGATGGTGTTCTAAGTACTAACCATGCTTGGCCTGTCTCAGCTGTTTGTGGCACAGTGGAGGTCCCAGACCTCAGAAAGCCTCCTGAACCCAGCTCCCTGTATGCATGTCTGAGTCCTGGGAACAGTAGGCTAACATATAATTAGTGCTACACACTTTTAAGTGCATTATCTCCTGTATCCTGCCTGCTTATTCTCTCTTTGCCGCAGTTGCCACCTCTGTAAAATGGGCATAATAACAGTTCTTATGTCCTAGGATTGTGGGAGGAGACGTGAGTTCTCTCAAGCAAAGCACTGAGAACAGGGCTCCCCATGAGGGACAGTGTGGCACAGAGGTTAAGCACATGGCCTCTGGAACTGGAAGGTCTGGGTTCAAATGCTGACTATGCCGTTAGTTAGCTCTGTAACTGCTGGCAACTGAAGTTAATTACTGTGTGTCTTCGTTCCCCTATCTGTAAAAGGGGAATGATAATAGTTGGTGTGAGGATTCAATCTCTTAGAATAGTTCTTGTTTCATGTGAAACGCTCTTTAAGTCATTATTATCATGCATCTTCATACAAAACCTATGACGTAGTTACTATTGTCTTGCCTGTGTTTCTGATGTGGAAACTGAGGCTCAGAAAATTTCTTGCCCAAGGTCATGCAGTAGAGAGCAGATGTGGATACAAAAGCAAGCATTCTGACTCTAAGTCTGCTGTCACCTCCCCCAGCAAAAAACAGTTTTTACTCCAAATCTCCTTGGGCAATTGGGTGCACACGCCAGCACTGTTGGGGGGTAGGGGGATGCTAAGGGGAATTCCTCCCCCTCCATGCAGCAGAGATGGCTCTGGCACGCGGGAGTCCCCAGGGCACAATGTGTCAGCTGTGCCCATGACAGGAGGGGGCCTGTGGTGTAGGATGTGGCGGCAGTAGCTGCGGTGGGAGCTCCTGGTGTTGGAAGGTGCCGGGTTCTTTGGGAGGCCTGGACGATGCCCACTGCCTACGCCAGCCTCTGTAAGGGTAGGTTCGGTCAAAGGCAGCAATATTGGCGTCTGCGCCCACGTAGCCCCCTTGCAGAAGCCACAGAGGCAATGGTGGTGAGGGTAAGTGCTCTCAGGGGTACCTGGGCGGCACCCAGCTGTGGAAGCAGAAGGGTTTTGCCACCTGCTGGCCAGAGGGCTTGGTAATGAGACCACAGGACACGTCTGTTAGGAACTTCCAGAAAACACCTGGATGGCCTTTGGCTGATAAGGGGTGTGGAGGAGAGCCGGAGAAGTACTCTCCTTCCTGTTGATGCTACTGCATTTTCATCTTCAGATCCTGGGGTTGGGAGGGAGTGGGTCTTTGAACACCCCAGCGAGCTGTGAATCCCTAGAGAACAGGAACCATACTTAATCATTTCTGTGTTCCCTGTAGGAAGTTATACCACCCTGTCTAACAATGAATGTGACTCCCCTGTTTGTTGGATTAATTAATCTAAACCAGTGTAGGAAAATGCTATGGACTGAATGTTTGTGTCCCCCCATCCCCATTCGTATGTTGAAGCCCTCATCCCCAGTGCAATGGTATTAGAAGCTGGGGCCTTTGGGAGGTAATTAGGTTTAGAAGAGGTCATGAGGCTGGAGCTCCCATGATGGGATTAGTACCCATATAAGAAGAGGAAGGGACCAGAGCTGTCTGTCTGACATGTGAGGACACAGCAAGAAGGCAGTCTACAAGCCAGGAAGGGGACCCTCATCAGAACCCAGACTAGCAAGTTGACAGGGCCTCCAGTGAGAACATAAACCATAAAAAAGGGGGCTCCATAATATTGTTAAACCATATATTTTTATGTTTAACAAAACTATCCACAGTTTATTCTCATGTACATTCAAGTCTTCTGAAACACTCCTTCTATTGCCTTCATAAGATCCTGCATAAAAGCCACCTTCAGGCTTGGTGTTTGAGTCCACACTTGTGGGGTTCAGTATGAGAGTCCAGACCAAAAACACCTATGCAGTGTTTCTCCAAGTGTTACCACTGGAACATGCAATACAATACATGCAAGCTGGGGTACTTGGGTAAATTTTGGATTCCTGGGTCTCCCGTGAGAAGAGTGCCTCTTTCTTAATGGTGTCCACCCTTGGACTTGGACTTCCACCCTTCAGAACCATGAGAGATAAGTAACTGTCATTCAAGCCACCCAGTCTATGGTATTTGTTCTAGCAGCCTGAGCTGACTAAGGCAGAGAGGGAGAAGCAAAGGGCTAAAATTCTCTTGCACAAAAATGGCTAATACCCAAGCAAGCACATTGATGAGGTACCCAGCAGTGCAAGGGGACAGGGACGGTTAGGGAGCTGTGGATGGCATTAACCTTATCAATTCTTCAACCCCATCCCTCTCTTCTGCCAGATGTTTTAATGCCTCTTTTACCACTGTAAAATGCAATCCACAAATAATATAACCTATATAAATGCATATTTTAAGAATAATAAGTTCTAAGTGTAGAACAAGGAAGAAATCAAATAAAAGTAGTTTATTTAAGAAAATAATGTGATTTTAAGCATCATATATAGAAAAAAATATAAATAATTTATAACAAAACCATTTGTATTTTAATCTATTAATGACCAGGCACAATGACACTAGATGACACAAAGGAAGAGTCAGTTGGAGAAATCTGTGTAAGGTGTATAGTCTAGTTAATTGTACTGTGCCAATCAATTTCCTGAATTTGCTGCTGAACTATAGTTAGGTAAAATGTTTCCATTGGGGGAAGCTGGGTGATGGGTATCGGGCACCTCTCTGTACTGTCTTTGCAGCTTCTTGTGAGTCTGTAATCGTTTCAAAATATGAGCTAAGAGTTTTACAGAGGAGTTGGAACCTTGCACCTATTTGTAGATTCACTGTGAATTCGGAAGTATAGACCAATACATGCTACAAATGAGTGAAATACTATGAGTGGTGTCCCCATTTTCTGATTTCATTTTCTGAAATAGTGAACAATTCATGGCAAGTCCTGAATAAAACAGAGTCCAATTTCACCTTGATTTACAAGAGTTGAATTGCTGGAAAGTTTGGTCATGTTAAAACTTTGCAAAAGATTGCTTTGTGTTTACATGTTTAAAAAAGTGTCAGGTTCAGACTCAGATCATTCAAATCAGGTTTTTCAATTACATGAATGTCCAGTAGAGTTTTTAAAATTCACATGAGGTAGGAGACGATCTTTGTTGTGCAGGATTATCCTGTGTGCTTTTGGATGCCAGTCTCCCTGGACACACCCACTAAATGTCAGTTGGGAAGCCCAATTATTGGAATAGCCAACCCCTCCCCCTTGCACACTAAAAGCCATTATCATGAACTGGGTTTCTAACCTCTAGGCAGTAGTTATTGTCTTGAATTTGGACCTGTAATGCCAAGCTTCCCTTATTCCTTACACTCCAGGAAATGGCTCAAATTCCCACTCCCTGCATATCTTTCCTCAACTCGGTATTCCTTTAACTGGTCCGTGTCAACATCATCCTTGTGAATGAGCCTTCTGAAGCCAGTGCCAGGAGTTGAATTCCTGGATACAGCTGCTGTCCTCCTGAGAAAGGAGTCATCCTCTCGGCTTGGTGCAGAGGGAGAGATGAGACCTAGCCACAGTCCCAAAGACCTTCCCTGTCGTGCAGCCCAGCCCCACGCTTGAGACCAGGGTCTGCACCACATCCTGCTCTTCAGGTAGCTCTCTGGAATTTGGAATTTGGGTAGGAGTTCCTACCATCATAATACACCCTCAAAGAACGAACTGCTCAGTCAGCCTTCATATTTTCTTACTAATAAGAGGAACATATGGAAATGGGAGACAGATGTGACCCTTGGCAAAACTGATCTCAGGGACTTCCCTGACAGTCCAGTGGTTAAGACACAGCGCTTCCACTGGGGGCTGGGTTCGATCCCTGGTCTGGGAACTAAGATCCCGCATGCCATGCATTGTGACCAAAAAAGAAAAGAAAACAAAAAACTGATCTCAAACAGAATTAAAAATGCCTCAAACAGGTAAAATATCTGAGTAAGTCACTTAACTTTTCTGAGTCTTCATGTCCTCAACTTATGTAAGGATCATGTGAAACTGTTTATACGAGAGAGATCTGTAAACTGTAAAAAGTTATATTAATATGATAAATTGCTATCACTGTTGTTATTTGAGCCAGTCCAACAATCCATTTAAACATGCCAATGAATAAAAGAAGAGTGGGTGGGAATCCTGAGTCATAGGACACAGAATACACATATTCTTCAAATCCATCATCTAGACCAGGGGTTGAGAAATTGTGGCCCGTAGGAAAATCCGACCCCCAGCCTGCTTTTGTAAATAAAGTTTTATTGGAACAGAGCCAAGTTCATTTGATGATATACTGTTTCGGACTGTTTTTGCACTATAACAGCAGAGCTGAGTTGTTGTGACAGAGAGCAGATGGCCAGCAAAGCCTAAAATATTTACTCTCTGGTCCTCTGCAGAAAAAGTTTGCTGACAGTCGACAGAAAGGTCTGTCTAAAGGGTACAACCATGTCCCGACCCACCCTTTCAATGGTTCCTGGCGGTGATGGAGTAAACATTTTAACCTAGAAGGCAAGACACTCCAGAGCCTGGCTTCAGCCCACAGCCAGCCTCACTCTTCTGTTCCAAACTGCATGCTTTAAAAAATAAGCTTCTTTCTTGCATGTCCCTTGCTCAGGGCTGTTTCTACCCCCTTGCCCAGTGCTGTTTCTACCCCCTTGCCTTTGTTAAGGGCGCAGGCTGGCTCGGGATGGTTCTGGAAGGCTGAGGCCTGAATGCCTTTCCCAGCTAACACTCAGACCCCTGGAGGCCTATGGCCCTCTGTCCTTGAAACACGTTTTCAGGGTGTTCCTCTCAGCCTGGGAAGGCCCTGAAGGAGTAGCATCCCTCAGGAACTTGCCTCTGGGGTGTGTAAAGCCCCAGCTCCATGCCTGTCACCCAGGAAGTAGCATTGAAGAGCCACTCTTATTTTATATCACTGCCTTTGGGCCAAGGCTCAGAATGCTCCAACTTTCATGGGACCATGAGAATTCAAGGGGAGAAGACTCCCTCCCCCACTGTCTACCTACTGCTTCATCCTCTCTGCCCTCTCTGGAAGATGGCAGGGACTTTTCTAAGGCAGGTAACTGTAATTTCAAGTGCTCTGTAATAGCTCTTTAGTTACACAGACAGTTAATAGATTTTCTGAGAAAGAGGCTGAGTCCACGGTCATTCTAGACCTCCTACAGACTGGAGTGTAATTGCTGCTAATAGACAAAGAGGTAATTACTGTGTAACCCGCCTTCTGGTTTCAAAGCAAACAATCAACACGTGATGTGCTCTTGGAGGGATCTGAAGAACATTACTGTTGTGCCCGACTGTGTCTGAGTCTCTGTCCTGCTTGAAAAGACCCAGTGATCCAATCAGTTATAGGACCCCTGAATCTCTGGCTGGGAAGGGACACGGAGGTCCTATGGTAAGCAGAACAGTGGCCCCCAAAAGTGTACATGTCCTAATCCCACAAACCTGGGAATACATTATCTTATGTGGCAAAAGGGAAGTAAGGCTGCTGATGGAATGAAGTAAGGCTGACTTACAAAAGTCAGCCAACTTTAAAATACAAAGATTATCCTGGATTATCTGGATGGGCCCAATATAATCACTAGGGTCCTTAACTGTGGAAGAGGGAGGCAGAAGAGGAGGTCAGAGTGATGTGATGGGAGAAGGACTCAACCCACTGTTGCTCGAAGATGGAGGAAGGGGACCACAAGTCAACGAATGCAGGTGGCCCCTAGAAGTTTCTGATTTCATTTTCTGAAATAGTGAACAAAAGGCAAGACAACAGATTCTCTCTGGAGCCTGCAGAAAGGAACACAGCCCTGCTGACATTTGGATTCTAGTCTAGTGAGATTCATGTTAGATTTCTAACCTATAGAACTGTCAAATAATACCTCTGTGTTGTTTTAAGCCACTAAGTTCATGGCAATGTGTTATAGCAGCCGTGGAGAACTAATGCGAGACCCTCATTTATTCCAGCTTTTTACCTGATACAGAAACCCCTCTGTAGCAAACCTGATTTATGGTCATCAGCCTCTGCTCGAGGACTTCCTGTAAGCGGGAGCTCACACCTTAAGTCATAGCCTATCAGATACTGGTCAGCTCTCATTGTTGGAAAGGGTTTCTTCTTGGGCTCAAAATCTGTCTCTCTGCAAACACCCTCCCTTGTTCTCCACTTGTCCTGGCTGACAGAGTATTCCATTCCTACCCTCACCTCTGTCCATAGCGATTGATTTAGGATGGAACATGACTTAAGCCCGAAAAACTGGAACCAAGGAGACCCAATTCTTGGACTTTGGTGGGAGGACACCATTAAGAAAGAGGCACTCTTCTCACGGGAGACCCAGGAATCCAAAATTTACCCAAGTACCCCAGCTTGCATGTATTGTATTGCATGTTCCAGTGGTAACACTTGGAGAAACACTGCATAGGTGTTTTTGGTCTGGACTCTCATACTGAACCCCACAAGTGTGGACTCAAACACCAAGCCTGAAGGTGGCTTTTATGCAGGATCTTATGAAGGCAATAGAAGGAGTGTTTCAGAAGACTTGAATGTACATGAGAATAAACTGTGGATAGTTTTGTTAAACATAAAAATATATGGTTTAACAATATTATGGAGCCCCCTTTTTTATGGTTTATGTTCTCACTGGAGGCCCTGTCAACTTACTAAATAGTCAATCAGGTTCTCTCTCTGTCTGTCTGTCTCTGTCTCTGTCTCTGTCTCTTTCCATATCTGTCTCTCAGCTTCTCATGCAGACACCCAAGGTATGGAGAGCAAAGAGGGGCCCAGTCCAGGGAACCATCCATTGCTCCCCCCACCCCAGCCCCTAGCCTCAGGAGTGAAGCCTTCATTGCTCCCGTGGATGCGTCAGGGCCAAGGTGCTCTTGGGAGCCCCTCCAGGGGACAAGTACCCTGTCTTCACTGGGGTACTTGTGCGTGTTAGCAATTGGGCCTTTGGAAGTTCCCCAGGTCTCTTTAACTTTTGAACTGAGCCCTTTCTGCCCTTTGGATGGAAGCCCAGTCCAGGTGCCAGCCATTCTCTCTCTGCTCTGAAGGGCAAATGGGAAGTTGCCACCAGAAGCCGGAGTGGCATCTGTAGTTTGGGGCCATGATTCCCTGGGACCTGGAGCTGGGAGTTAACAATGCTGCCCAGGGTCCCCACATAGGGGGTCCCCAGAAACATTTGTTGAATAAATGAATGGATGAGAGCAGAGAAGGAGGAGAAGGAGAAGGGGAGAGAAGAAGAGGGTGAGAAAGATTGAGAGAGGGATCGTTCTCATTGTTTCCTTTCCTACCTTTGGGAGTGAGGAAGTGAGAGGGAGGGAGGGAGGGAGATTTCTCTAATAGTCCTTTATTCCATACAATAACCACTGTAAACGCCCACTTGGAATACAATCATAATACCCATAGTAACTCTTCTTTCAACATTCACTTGGCTGGAATAAACAGCTACTTTAACAAAATTCCTATCAAAATTACATTGCATGCCCAGTAACTAAAAGATGGAAACAACTCAAATGCCCATCAAGGAATGATGGATAAACAAAACGTGTATCCACACAATGGAATATTATTTAGCTGTATAAAGGAGTGGAGTACTGATACATGTTACAATACGGATGAACCTCAAGATGCTAAGTGAAAGAAGCCCACACCAAAGGTCACCTATTGCGAAGTTCCATTTATATGAAATACCCATGCAGAGAGAAACCAGATTAGTGGGTGCCAGGGGAGGAGCTGGGAGCAATGCTGAGTGGCTTCTTAATAGGGGTGGAGTCTCCTTTGGGGGTGATGAAAATATTTGGATAGATAGAGGGGATGGTTGCCCAACCCTGCAAATGTACTAACAGCCACAGAATTGTACACTTTCAAATGGTTAGTTTTATGTTAGGTGTATTTCACCTCAATTTTTAAAAAAGATTACATTGCATGAGATCTTCCTCTTGTCACAGTGCTGTTCTGCAGCCTCTCCGCACCCCCATCCTCCATCTGTGAGACAATCACCTTCTCAAAGACTTGCTTTAGGGCTTCCCTGGTGGCGCAGTGGTTGAGAATCTGCCTGCCGATGCAGGGGACACGGGTTCAAGCCCTGGTCTGGGAGGATCCCACATGCCGCGGAGCAAGTAGGCCCGTGAGCCACAACTCCTGAGCCTGCACGTCTGGAGCCTGTGCTCCTCAACAAGAGAGGCCGCGATAGTGAGAGGCCCGCGCACCGCGATGAAGAGTGGCCCCCACTTGCCGCAGCTAGAGAAAGCCCTTGCACAGAAATGAAGACCCAACACAGCCATAAATAAATTAATTAATTTAAAAAAAAAAAGGAGAACAAACCAGTCAAAAGTCATAAGGAGAGTGTGTTTCCTTTAAAAAAAAAAAAAAAAGACTTGCTTTACAATTTGGGGATAACCCTATCTGCGACTTTCCCCTCCACTCCTTGCCTTAGGGTATTGCTAGAATTCTCCTTCCTGGGCCTTCTCTCATAGGGCTTTCTCCACCAGGCTCTCTGTAATCCCCTGTTCCCTGCTGCCCACTCCTGCCCTTTCAGTGGCCAAGCCTCAGCAGCCCCCTTTCCTTCTCCTTGAGCCAGTGTCCATTCAGTGCAGTTGAGAATGAAGCCAGGCGGTTCAGGGGTTAGCTGACAAAGCTGTCCTGCTAGGGTTTTGGTGACACCTATAGCCAGGAGTGTCTAGGCGTGTACTTGTGTTTGATTTCCTTGTGTCCAGCTCTCAGTCGCCCAGTTCTACTTCAAGTGTCGTCTATGGCAGCAGCAGCTCACCAAGTCCTGGTACAGTGGGTCATTTCGGGCCCCAGGGACTCATAACTATACTCAAAGAGCCCTCAGCCCCTGCCCCTGCAGCTTCCATCACGGAGTCTCTCAGACACAGCCTCTGCCTTCCTCTCTGGACCCTGTCAACTCCTTCAGTAGTGCTCAGGCCCCTCCCCTTGCCCCCTGATGTTGCAGATGCACGCTGCGAATGTGTGCGAGATGGGCAGGCAGGTGGAGGCTCCTGAGCGTGCGCACGAGTGACTCCGTGAAGCCTTCCATGTGCCGCGGGGTGGGAGGGCTTTAGTGGACCTCACTGTCTCAGGTGGAAGAGTGTGGCCCCGGGGACTCTCCCCTCTTACAGCAGAAGACACAGCAGCTGTCTCTAAGGCTGATGTCAATCACAAGCTTGTCTGCTTTCAAAACACATGCCTTTCCATCACTGTACCTCTATGTTATGGGTCAAATCCTGTCCCCTAAAAAGATACGTTTAAGTCCTAAACCCTGCACCTGGGAATGTGACTTTTTTTTTTTGCAGATGTAATCAAGTTGCGATGAGGTCATTAAGGTGGGCCCTAACTCCAATATGACTGGTGCTCTTAGAGGGAAATTTGGACACAGACACAGAGAGACGGCCATGTGAAGAGGGTGGCAGAAATTAGAATTATGTTGCCACAAGCCAAGGACTGTCTGGGGCTTCCGGAAGCTGGGAGAGGCAAGGAAGTATCCTCCCCTGGGCCCTTCAGATGGAGCCTGGCCCTGCCAACATCTTGCTTGCAGACTTCTGGCCTCCAGAACTATGAGAGAGGACATTTCCATTGTTATTTTTGTTTTTTTTGGGTTTTTTTGCAGTACACAGGCCTCTCACTGTTGTAGCCCCTCCCGTTGCAGAGCACAGGCTCCGGCCACGCAGGCTCAGCGGCCATGGTTCACAGGCCCAGCCGCTCCGTGGCACGTGGGACCCTCCTGGACCAGGGCACGAACCCGTGTCCCCTGCATCAGCAGGCAGACCCTCAACCACTGTGCCACCAGGGAAGCCCCATTTCCATTGTTTTAAGCCGCCTAGTTTGTGATACTTTGTCACAGCTGCTCTGGTACACTAACACACTCTTCCACGCTACACATCCCTAAAGAGAGAGAGAACAGACATAATAGGAAAAGCTCTCCACATATGTGAGGATTTTTAATTGCTTCACAGAATTGTTGAGAATCAGGAAGTTTACCCGTGAAAGAAAGAGGTTTAGAAAGTGTTAAGCACCAATCCCATAGATTATTATGAGATAATTATACATTATTGTAAGAGCAGAACCAATTCTGATTGTCTGGCCCTTCTTCTCCCTTCCACGCTCATCTGATAATTTCTTAACCACTTTCATTCCTCTTTCTGTCAGTTCCCGTCTCTCTTCTTCCACTACACCCTGCAAACATGAAGAAGCGATGTCCCTGACAGCCCAGTTAGGGACACGGGGTGGGTTAACCCTGCTCTGAGGAGGCGCGCTGCACACAGTTAACTTACCACCGGGGCTTGGGAACCCGTCTCCCTCCTGGTGTGTGTGTGCACTCATGTGTGCCCCCGGAGCATAGGGAGAGAATCCAGTGATATTTCACACAAATGAGAAATGTTATTCTGCAGATTAAAGCCTCGCTGAGCCTGGTTTTGTCTTTATTTATGCTTTTCCATTTCCCTCTGCGCTGACATGGGTACCCACGCCAGGGAGCACCGAAGGACGTAATTGGCGTGGTGAAGGATTGTTGAGCGGCCTGGGCACTCCCTCACAGGGCTACCCCCCTTCTCTCCCCATCTGTCACCATCTAATGTGACAAAGTTTTTATCGGGCATTGAGGCACAGGAGATTAAAAGTAAATACTGCAATCAGGAGGCAGCTGGGGAGAAAATGCAGCGCATTTCACAGTAAGCTGCACAGCTCATCAGGGTAGCCTTGTGGCCCCCTGAGGCAAGGGTGATGGGGGAGGGAGAACTCCAGGTGGGGGACTGGGGAGAAACATGGGCCCAGGCAGCTGCACTTTCACACTTTGATCAGTAATAATAAAATGATAGCAGTCACCATATATCAAGTGCCTACCATGTGCCAGGCTTTTGGACCAGGTTCATTTGGGTACATTTTCTGATTTAATCCTCACAGTGATCATGGAAAGTTGCAAGAGGCTCCTCCTTTACAAGAATCAAAAGGCCAGAGAAGTTAAGGAACACACCCAAGGTCACTCTGCTGGTGAGTGGCCCAGGATTCCCTCTCTCCTACCACCCCTTCTTTAATGAATAAATAGTGGAGCCTGGGTTTGCAAGATAAATTATCACAGGGGAGATTTTGTTTTGTTGCATCTTCATTACTATTTTGGACTAAACCACAAGTTTCCACCACTCATTAACTGATTCAATCATATATTTGTTCATTTAGAATCGAAGCTCTATGCTTTGATTTTTGTCTTTTTTTTTTTCTACTTGGTATCTCCACACTTAGAACATTGCCTGGCATATAGTAAGTGTTCTATAAATATTTGCTGGATGCTTGAATGAATGAGTGAATGAATGACAATTGGTCCAGTACCTCCTATGCCATTGTTACTAAAGTGTGGTTCCTAGACCACGAGCAGCATCTGCATTCCCTGGGAGCTTGTCAGGAATGTAGAAACTCAAGCACCACCCTGATCTGCTGAATTCGAATCTGCATTTTAATAATCTCCTCAGGTGGTTTGTGGGTTTTCTGAAGTTTGAGAAACATTGGCATATACTAAGACCCTTGCCTTGACGGCCTAGGCTTTCCAGCTTCATCATCTTTCGTGAAAGGGCTTGAACTTCACACTTACTTCTGTGGCAATGCTTTATTCCGTGCACCATTAAATCCCACTGTTAAATCACTACCGTTAGATGGTCTTTCAGGGTGGTCCAAATCAGCCATGGATGGACATCTGCAAATCCCTTCTCCCTTTGTCTCCCTGACCCTTGCCTTTTTCTCCTTCTGCCCTCCTTACAAGTCCCAGCCTTGTAATCCTGGACAATAGTGGATCCCTGAAATCTTCTTAACAGGCACCACCCTTAGCCACAGTGCTCTCTCCTGAAGAGTAGATCCCCTCTCACTGGGAGAAACAGAGGGGGCAAAGAAGAAACAGAACTCCATCCTGCCGAACTTTGAGCCAAATAAACCTTGACTGGTAGTGGTCCATTGGAAAATGTGGTTCATTTCCATTTTACAGTTAGGGAAATTGAGGCCCAGGAGCGAGGAAAAGCTCCAGGAAGACTGATGACACCAAGCGCTGAGTTGTATAGGGTCCTTGGTAGGAAGATACAGCACTGGGCCAGGTAATGCCTACCTGCTTCGGAAACAATTTCCCTTGTGGAGCCTCTGCGTCGTCCTTCCCTTCCTGTTTCAGACCCATGGGCTCCACTGCCTTGGGGGCAAACATACTCGGCTGTGACAGTCTTATGCTCCATCCTCTAACATTGCCAATCCGTAGCTGCCAGCCTTCATATACTCTAGGATTTAGAGTCATAAAGCATGAAGTCAGTTACTCAGTAGCATCCATTATCACATTACCACCCATTATCACATTACCACAAATAATTTTATCAGGTACTATAAATTTAAATGTGTTTTTCACATTTTTTTATATTTCCAAAATCAGAGTGCAACTTACAGTAGGTAAGTACATTTGATAGATTGCTTTATTAAAAAAAACTTTTATTGAATTGATGTGTGTTACAATTGAGGGCATTTTAGAATTGAGGGAATATGGTATTAAGGCTCTAGTAGAATGGGACACATTGCAGGTACATTTAATGATAAGGAGCTTAGGAAATGTGGAAATGAGGATAAATTAATAATCACTGAATAACTATAATTAATACTACTTACTGTTTTATGCCAATTATGCCATTTTCTCTAATTCTTAAATAATCCCACAGGAAGATAATGTGACTTTAATCATTTTAAACATACATATATTGTGGTCTCCACCCTGTGGTCTTTTCCTTTAATAACAGTTTTACTGATATATAATTCACATGCTATAAAATGCACCCTTTTAGAGAGGACAATTCAGTGGATTTTAGTATATTCCCAGAGTTGTGCCTATAGTCTTTTTATCTGAATTTCTTGAGGATCTGATTTTATCTGTTCTGTCTGCTAACTTTCAGTCATGGTGGATTATTTCCCCATGTGCTTTGTAATTTTGGATTGGGAGCTCATTTGCAGGTAGGCTTTTTGTGCGGAAATACTCTGTTGATTGATTAGAGGATGTATCCCTCTAGAGGGGGACCTGACCCATGGGGTCCAGCAAGAAAATTGGTGGCTTCCCTGCCTGGGCCTTAGCGTCCTACCCAGGAGGTGGGGCAGCCTGCCACACGTGGTTATTGAAGGAGACCCGAAGACCATGAAGCCTTGTTCAGATGTCTCTGTGTTAGCATCGTCATCAGCAGGACCAATGCTGCTCCCAAACTAGGGTACAAGCTCCCCGAGGGCATGTGTTTATCTTGTTCACCACTGCTCCTCCTGCATCTAGATCAGGACCAGCTATGGTGAGTGCTCAACAACTAGCTGTTAGAGGAATTGGTCATTCCCTGTAGATTAGGATATGGACATCTTTGTGGTGCCGTTATTCACTGTCCCACAGAAAGGATCTTATAAATAATCTTTTCAACTTTCTTAACATAAAAAAGAAACAGAGGTCCCAAGAGGTCTCCTGGCATGCAGCCTCATGCTCTTTCCATTCTACCTATCAACCTCCACCTGCTTACATGCTCAAGGTAGACGAGAAAATGAGTAACTAGAGTTCATTTGTGGAGCTGTCCTGAAAGAGGAGAGATGTGAGTGGAGCCTGAAATGAAAGGAAGGACTAGCCTTGCTGGGGGCAGAGTTCTAGCAAGAGGAGCAGTTGGGAAATGTCAATAAACTCAGGAGTTTCTAGTAGTCCTGAATCTGGGCACCTAAGCCAATGATGGAAGGAGTGATGGTTCTGTTCAATTTATAAGCATTTTTTGAGTTCCGGCGGTGTACTGGGTGTTGTGCCGAACTCAGCCACAAGAGAAATAAGACCTACCACTCATCTCGAGAAGAGACACCTGGAAGGGGGTATTATATGATGGAAAATAGGCACAAGCTTTGGAATAGGACTGGCCTGAGTTTGAATCCAGTTCTACTTACAGGAATTTTAGGAATTAATTGACATGACTTCCCTACATTACATGGTGAGCATCAAAAACTGTGCTTTAATTTTTCCCTAGTCCTGGAACCAGCACCTAATTGTGTGACTTTGAAACTGACAGGCTTCCTGAGTCTCAGTTTGCTTACCTTTGTAATAAGGATACTATTGCCTATTTTGGAGACTAAAGGAATGCTTGCTAAGCACTTTTATGCTCAGCTCTGGCCATGTTTGCAAGGGCCAAGCAGGAGGTTGTAGGCAGCCAGAGGCTAGTGGGGACTGGGGTGCTCCCCAGCCCTACCTGGATGCCTCAAGGGTGAAGAGGAGGATCTGCTGTGTGGAATATGCTGATAGCCCTGGACCCGAGTTGGGAAGTTCTGCCTTAGAAGGTTGTCAGGAGGACTAATGATATGATCCATGGCAGTGCTTCTCAACCACTGCACTAGATCGTTCTTTGTTGTGGGTATTGTTCTGTACTTTGTAGCATGTTTATCAGTGTCTAAGGCCTCTACCCAGTAGATGGCAACTCCCAGTTGTGAAACCAGAAATGTTTCCAGACATTGCCAAATGTCCTCTGAGGGATAAAATAGTCCTTGGTTGAGATCTATGGGAAAGGACTCTGTAAACCTAAATGTGTAAGATGTCATTCCTTTTTTTTTCCAGTGAAAGTCATTTTTTTAGGACACACTGTATTATTTTTTTGAAGTATAGTTAATTTACAATGTTGTGTTAGTTTTAAGTGTACAGCAAAGTGATTCAGTGATACATATATAAATATATATTCTTTTTCAGATTCTTTTCCATTATAGGTTATTATAAGATATTGAGCATAGTTCCCTGTGCTATACAGTAGGACCTTGCTGTTTACCTATTTTATATATAGTGATGTGTATATGTTAATCCCAAACTCCTAATTTGTCTACCCACCCCGGGCCCCACCCCACTGTCCCCTTTGGTAATCATAAGTTTGCTTTCTATGTCTGTGAGTCTGTTCCTGTTTTGTAAATAAGTTCATTTGTATTATTTTTTTAGATTCCACATATAAGTGATGTATGATATTTGTCTTTGTCTGACTTACTTCATTTAATATGATAATCTCCAGGTCCATCCATGTTGCTGCAAATGACATGCTTTCGTTCTTTCTGACGGCTGAGTAATATTCCATCGTATATGTTGTATATGTTGTATACCACATAAGATAGCATCCTTGCAATGGTTTATTACCATTTTACTGCCACATGCTGAGTATATGCTACTTTGGAGGCAGCGTATGTTCCTTTTAACCAGGGCCCTATGGAGAGAATTTGAGATCAAGGTTAAATGGAATTTGGAGAAAGCCTCAGCTAGCAAGCAGCACTTTGTGGGCGGTAAGCAGTGCCTGCCTCGCTGCCTCAGCCGCTGCAGACTGGCTGGAAGAGGCAAGAGACCCAGCTCTAGTCTCAGCTCCTCCACCACCTGCTGGGTGACCCAGGCAGGTCCCTTTCCTCTTTAGGTCTCTGTTTCCACACTAGATGGACTCTGAGGTCCCTCAACATGTCCGTCAATTCTGACCATCAAAATGGCCATGGATGGGGGAGGGAGAGCCTCCAGCAGGAGCTGGGAAGACGGCCCACATCTGTAGCAGTTGGAAACTGGGCGGGATTTTGAGCCAAGGCAGTGGGTCCACCTGGATAAAGAGTCACCAAAGCTAATTAAAGGTCAACTGTGGCCCATACACCATGGGCAGAAGACATGGCCTTTCCAGGCTTGGTGATGAGAAATGCCACTTAAAACCAAAAGAGTACTTGCTTCCCAAGGAGGAAAGAATAATTCAAATGAGTACAGAAATAAATCTCTCTACTGCTTTCTTCCTCTAGCTGACATGTGTGAGAGAAAGAGAAGAGAAAGAAAGGTCCAAAGACCTGCCATGTTTCCTGTTGCTGGAGACAAGTCCTGCAGTAAATTGTCTTTGCAGAGCAGGGCAGTGGGCTTTGGAGGGTCAGGTGAACCCAGAGGAGAGGACGACACGGGGACTAGATTGTTCTGCATAATGAAGTGAGGAAGTTGATTTTCTAGGAGAAGGCGGAGGAAAGACATTGGGGAAAAGGGTATTCCAGTGTCTTAAGGTCACAGTCACTGATGTGACCAAATAAAAACTCCTCCAAACTTTCAATAATGTTTGCTACACACACAAATGTCTTGTGTCCATGACGGGCTTCATCTGTTTCTTGCAAGGGTGGGTATTAAGGAATGGAGTTGTATGGAACAAGGTCAGCCCAAGTGTATTAGATTCCTAAGGCTGCTGTGGGAAAACATCACAAACCGGGTGGCTTAGAGCAACAGAAATGTATTCTCGCACGGTTCTGGAGGCTAGAAGTCTGAAAGCAAGGTGTCAGCGGGGTCGTGTTCTTTCCAAAGGCTCTAGGGAAGAATCTTCCCGCGCTTCTTCATTTCTGATGGCTGCCGGCAACCCTGGGTGTTCCCTGGCCGGTAGATGCACCTCTCCAATCTGCTTCCATCATTGTATGGCTTTTCTTCTCTGTGTGTCTGTCTGTGTGTCCTCTCCTCTTCTTATAAGGATACCAGTCACACTGGATCTAGGGTACCCCTAATCTAGTATGACTTCATTTTAATTAATTACATATGGAGAGACCCTATTTCCAAATAAGATCACATTCTGAGGTTCCAGGTGGATATGCATTCTGGGAGACATTGTTCAACCCAGAGCACCAAGTGAGAGGCACTATGATCCGTAAACGGGATCCTGGAGAAAGAAGAAGGACCCAAACCTCTGCTTCCCCCACCCCCACCCTTACACCTGCATCACATACCTGCAGGGTGTGGCCTTACCTGTGCAGTGGACTCTGGATCAAGCGAGGCAGACCCAGAGCTCTGGTCAAGTGGTTACTGCACATAGTTAGTGGCTCACGGCGACTGACCTCCCCAACCTTCCACCCAAGTGTCCTCCTGGCCCCGGGCAACACATCCTCTTATTCTGGGTGTGTATTCATAGCGAGGATTTGTTGTTTGTGGCCTCTGCCCTTGGCTTCCGTTCCCCTTCTTTGAGTAAACAGCACTCAGATTCACTTTTGGGGATCCATCTCCCTTACTCTCAGGGTATACAGGGCCCTGTCCAAGACTTCAGAGCCCGGTCAATCAGCATATTAAATACCCCCGGTCTCAAAGGTTGGTTCAGGATGGGCACATTTTCCAAATTAATGCAATTAGAGTGATTCCCAGAACTCGTACAGGAAGGGAGAATTCTTTCTTCTGGTTTGGAACCCACAAGGCTGTGGACTGGACCTCTGGCAGCCACTTTGCCATTGTGAGGTCAGGACTTCTCCAAGAATGGAACTAATATAGAAAAAGTGGAGTCAAGAGACGAGCAGAGAGAAATTGGGTTCTGATGGTATCAGTAGCGCCCAGATCAAGCTGCGCCTGAAGCTCTACTTCTGGCCTTTTTAGTTATCTGAGCCATTAAATCCACCACCACCTCTCCCCCTTGCTTAAGTCATGAGTTTGGGTCATATTTTCTATCGCTAGTAAAGGAAGGATATTAATTGCAATTCATCTAGAATGGGACTATCAGGGACTTCACGGGCGGTCCAGTGGTTGAGACTTCGCCTTCCAATGCGGGGGGGTGCGGGTTCAATCCCTGGTCAGGGAGTTAAGGTCCCACATGCCTCAGAGCCAAAAAACCAAAACACAAAAAGAACAGAAACAGTATTATAACAAATTCACTAAAGACTTAAAAAAAAATGGACCACATCAAAAAATCTTAAAAAAAAAATAGAATGAATCTATCAGACTCCTTGCCTGTGTTTTATAATTTATCTAGTTTTGGAAAATATTTCTTTTTATTTATCTTTGGAACCATGCAGATTCAGAAGTGAATGGCACGCTCCCAGAATGTCACTGCAGCACCCTGGCAGAGTAGATAGTCTCGAGAGCCTTCGTAGAAGTGCAAGCCCGTCTGCATCATGCCTCCATCAGCAGATTTTTCTGAGTGCCCATCTTGTGTTCCCCTGGGGAGTGGCTTAGATTAAGGTGGTGGCAGTGGAGATAGAACAGGTGGCATCGGGAGGGCAAAATCCGTAGAACTTGGTGTTGATTGGCCATCAGTGATGGGGGAAAGGAGGTGTCCAGACTGGATCCTAGGCTTCTAGCCTGAGAAATGCAATGACTGCCACACTCTGAATGGGGAACATTAAAGGTGACCAGTGTCTGAGAAGGAGGGGAGATGATGAGCTGGTTTTATCTTTCTTTAGTGTATCGTGCCCTCACAACTTCCAAGTGGAGATGTCAGATAGGGAGCTGGACACACAGCACTGGGACTTGGAGGAGAGGCCAGACGAGAGTTATCTGAGGTGGGGGGGGGGGTCACTTGCCTACCAGGGCAACTGAAGCTTTGGGTGCAGGGGATTGGCTGAAGGAGATGATATAGGGTAAGAAATAGAGGCCCCTGGATGGAGCCGTGAGGAGTACCAGCAGGAGGAAGAGCTCACGGCTAGAGCATCCTCTACCCTCCTCCACTGGGTGGCAGAGCTCAGCTCTGAGCCACTGAGTCTTGACTCCTGAACTTGACTTCCTGGTCTTGTTCATTAGAAATAAGCTCCTTAGGGCTTCCCTGGTGGCGCAGTGGTTGGGAGTCCGCCTGCAGATGCAGGGGGCGCGGGTTCGTGCCCCGGTCTGGGAGGATCCCACGTGCCGTAGAGCGGCTGGGCCCGTGGGCCGTGGCCGCTGGAGCTGCGCGTCCGGAGTCTGTGCTCTGCAACGGGAGAGGCCACAACAGTGAGAGGCAAAAAAAAAAAAAAAAGAAAGGGACTGGGTCTGCCTTGCGCACCACTGAGAAAAAAAACTACTGCTGTGGCCCACATTTCCTCTGCACTCACCTCCCCTCTGCACTAATAATCTCCCCTCCGTACTCACCCCTCCTTTCTGCACTCAGCTGTCCCCTCTGCACTCACCCCTCTCCCCTGACCCCCTCTGCACTCACCCTGTATGTACTCACCCTGCAGGTACTCACTGCAAGTACCTGTGACCCTGAGGACTTGCTTGGCAGGGAAGCATGCTTGGTCTGCTCAAGGGTTAGACTGGGAGCGCCAGGGAGCTAAGGCCCCTGGGGGCACCCCTCGGCCCTCGCTTTTGATCACTGGGAGCTGAGGGCTCCTGGAACAACTGTGCATACTCTCTCCAATCCCAGCCACGCAGTGGTGAGTTGCTCATTGCTGCTCTCAAATAACCTCCCTTCCCTTCCTAGTTTCACTCCCCACTCCCCAACGGGGCTTCCTGGGATTGTGTCCCCAAAACCCCCTTGCTCACATCTTAGGCTCTGCTTGGGGGGTGGGGAGGGGCCTGGATCCAACCTAGGACAACCCCTGAGTGCCCAGGACGGTGCCTGGCTCACAGCCAAATAAGGACTTTTTGAAGGAATCCATGGATTCACGCATCTGCGCTCCCTGCCACGAAGAGGCCGCCAGTGAACTTTGGTTGGAGTGAGAACCATTGATCCCGTCGTTCATCCACCCCAACCGCTACCACGTGCCTGTGCACACACACTCAGAGTGTCTGCCGTGGTCACTGCCGGCCCCTCCCCCTGGTCAGAGGAAGCCAACGAGGAGCCCAGGTCCCCGTGGCCCACTGGGGAGCCTTGATGCGGGACACAGCAGAGGGGCGGTGCCGTGGAGCAGGGCCCTTGTGTTCTTGGCAGTGGCCTTGGGTCCACCCACAGTGTCCCATGGTCATAGGGGCTTGATCCTCACCCAGAGGCTCCTAAAATATGGGCAGCCCAGTGGTCCCTGTGCTAATGAACTGGGGCTAATCAGCTCTGTGTGTGTGTGTGTGTGTGTGTGTGTGTGTGTGTGTGTGTGTGTGTGTAGCTTCCATGAGTGTACGTGTACCTATGTTTTTTTGCTTCCATGTGTTTCTGTGTGTGCACGGCGGCTTCTGTCATTATGCCCCTAATGGAAATACTGCCACGGATCGCAACTCTCAATTAGCTCCCGGGGCGATCGCTGTGACAGCCAGTTACAGAACAGCAAGGCCTAAAGGAATGAATTAATTTGTAGTACACGGCACTTAGAATCACCGTGTTAGCCACAGACTCAACAGCCAGAGACCCTGAATAGAGGAGCTGAGACCACTGGTCACCAGCGGGGACCCGGGAGGCGCCTCCCCTGGGGGCCTGACCTGGGAAGGAGATCAGAGGAACCTCGGGGACCTTTGCTGAGCTCAGGGCTATGCAGCCTATCAACCACTCTAGGGCTGTACCACCCACCCATGGGGGCAGAGGGCTCTGGCTGGCACACAGCCAGACCAGAGGCCCAGGGTGCCAGGAGCTGCGAGAGGGGGGTGAAGCCTGTTCTCTTTCTCTGCAAACAGGACCTTCTATTGTCGCATTTTGGCTGGAGTGGAGTCAGGACTCTTCAAGGATGGAGTCTTTGGTCAGCGAGGGGAAGCCCTAGGGCACATGGGAAGGACAGAAGCCTCCCTCTCCCCTCCCCAAGTATCACTTAAGATTCTTTCTTTCTTTTTTTATTAGTAATTGAGGTGACATTCATATCACATACAATTGACCATCTTAAAATGTACAATCCAGCAGCATGTGGTGCATTCAGTGTGGTGCAACTGCCACCTCATTCCAGCTACGAGACGCTCATCACCCCAGAAGGACATCTTAGCCTTTAAGTAACCACTCCCCATTCTCCCCTTCCCCCAGCCCCTGGCAGCCACAAATTTACTTTCTGATTCCATAGATTTGCCTATTCTGTATATTTCATATAAAAAGAATCATATAATACATGACATTTTATGCCTGTCAGTATGTCAGAGCTATGGGAAAAGACACACACACACACACACACACCCCCCAAAACACTTATCTTCATTATGTGTGATGTACTCTACCATCATCTATTTTATTCCTTTTCATTTAAAAAAAAAAAAGTGTGGCTCAACCACCCCTGAATTGATTTTATGGTCCACACGTGGGTTGTGACCCACAGTTTGGAAAGCACTAGTGAATCCAAAGCAGAGCCTCAGGGGCCCCAAGGG
This sequence comes from Lagenorhynchus albirostris, assembly GCF_949774975.1. Taxonomy (NCBI): domain Eukaryota; kingdom Metazoa; phylum Chordata; class Mammalia; order Artiodactyla; family Delphinidae; genus Lagenorhynchus; species Lagenorhynchus albirostris. The sequence continues at coordinate 26,219,941 of NC_083095.1, forward strand.
CTTGTCCTAGCTGAGCAGGGCACACTCCCTCTTCTAGGCCCTGAAGGCCTCCAAGGTTTCTTTAAAGCCAACTCACTATGCATTGATCTATAAGCTAAGTTGTCTGTCCAGCCTGTCTGAACTTAAGGAACCAAACTCAAGATGATCTTCCCTGCTTGTGTGCACAGATGCTCATGGCCATGTGGTCTGAAGCAAATAACTTCAGGCTCCACGGGAAGCCTTGGGGTTTGGCATCTGTGATGTTTTTTCTGATGTGTCAACTTGGCTAGGCTATAGTCCCAAATTACTCCATAGAACACTAATCTAGGCTTTGCTGTGATGATATTGTGTAGATGTGATTAAACTCCATAATCAGTTGACTTTAAGAGAGATTAGCCTTGGGAATTCCCTGGTGGTCCAGTGGTTAAGACTCCACGCTTCCACTGCAGGGGGCATGGGTTAGATCCCTGGTCGGGAAGCTAAGATCCCACATGCCATGTGGTGTGGAAAGAAAATAAAAGAGAGAGAGAGAGAGGGAGAGAGAGATTAGCCTTGAAACTCTGGATGGGTCTGGTTTTTGTTTTTTAAGTTCTCTCAGACTATTTATGTTCTTATTTATTATCCACGTTATTTTCATTTTCAACTTGTTGTATTTACTTTTTTTTTTAAATTAAAGATTCAACAACATACACAGGCACACTTATATGAAAAGTAAACTACAGACTGTCATACGAGAAGCATAGACACTAAAGGATTAGCAAAAGTTTTGTCCAGAGAACCAGATGAAGAGGCAGTCTAGACCAGGAGTCAGCAAGCTACAGCTTTATCCTGCTCTTTGTAAATAAAGTTTTATTGGAACACAGCCACACCATCGGTTTACCTATCATCTGTGGCTGTTTTGCCCTACTCCACAGAGTGGGGTAGTCACAACAGAGACTCTGTGGCTCACACAGCCTAAGATATCTAATATCTGGATTTTTACGGAGAAGTTTGCCAACGCACAGTTTAGATGAACAAATGCTGAGAACCCAAACCAAAGAATTTACTGAAATAGACGAGAAACTTGATGCCTGTTAATTCAGGCTCCCACACAGGACTACTTTAAATGGCCTTGCTTCTTCCATGTGGGTTAGCTTGTGAAATCAACATGTAAAGGAAAAATCACATACAGTCAAACTTATCCTGGAAGGTCCCCTGAAAGTTGTTATGTCAGAGATTGATCTATCTCTCACTAAGTCTAGCGCAGTCAGTTTACCAGCATCTACAAACCCATGATGAGCGTTTCAACATTTATACATGTAAGGTGCAAGGAACTACTATAAGCAGCATCACCAGCCCTGAGACCTGTGGGCTCAAATCTGCAGTGTAATCAACTGCAATTCTGAAACCAAATCACATATGTGCTGGCAATGTTTACAGGAAATAAATGATTAAAAACCCTAGACGAGCATTCCCCAGAAGCTCTCTCATTTGGAAAATTGCCAAAGGAAATTGAAGAGAAGTGGGAAATATTTGCCAACATGAAAACGAGAAAAAAACCCTCTTAAACATGTGTTGAAAGAGACTTTATATTTTATATCTATATCCATGTCAATTACCTCAATTATTAGTGAGTGCAATAAACACCATCTAAGTATGAGTGATTAAAAAACTGATTTGAAAAAACATTCCAAATATCTTTGAAATGCTATGATGTGGTTAATGCAAAAATGAGATACTATTTCATACCCATTGGATTGGCGAAATATAAATTGGATTACACTAAGTGATGACCAAGATATGGAGAGCTGAGAATGCTTACACATTGCTGGTGAGAGTAAAGTTAATATACCCACCTCGAAGAGCGATTTGCAAGTGACAAGTAAAGGTGAGATGTGTACATCCAACCACCTAGCAATTCAGCTCCTGGTTAGATACCCTAAAGTAGCAATTCTCTAAGTATAATCCCAGACCTCTAGGGATCTTTGAGCTGCTGCCAGGGGATCTGCAAGGTCAAAACTTTTTTCAGAATAATATTAAGATGTTACTTGTCTCTTTTGCTGTGTTAACATTTGCGCTGATGGTACAAAAGCCATGGTGGATGAGACTGCCGATACCTTAGCATGAATCAATGCAGTGGCCCCAAAGTACACCAGCTATCATTGCATTCTGCACTGCCATGCACTTTGTAGGGGGAAAAGAGTTTCACTGAAGAATGTTCTACTTAGAGCAGTAAAAATTTTAATTTTTAAAAACCTTGACCCCAGAGTCCTTGTCTTTTTAAAATTCTGTGTGATGAAATGGGAATTGCACATAAAGCCCTTCTGCTGAATACACAAGTACAGATGTCTGGAGGAAAATCACACCTGCAACTATCTTGAGTCGAAAGATGAGCTAGCCAGTTTTTTCATGGAACACTATTTTTCCTTTAAAGCACAACTCACACACTACAGTTATTTGGGGAATCCCCTGGCGGTCCAGTGGTTAGGACTCACTGTTTTCACTGCTCAGGCCCTGGGTTCAATCCCTGGTTGGGGAACTAAGACCCTGTAAGCTGTGTGGCGTGGCCCCAAAAAACAAAAACAAACAAAAAAACTATGTTTATTCAGGCTTGGCTATTTGGTAGATATTTTCTCAGAAATAAAGTGAGCTTCTCACATTAAGGATAAATTTTTGAACTTTTAAATTTATTGCCTATGTCAAGATTTGAACTTTTAAATTTTAGGAAACTTATGTCTGTCACCATGAGTGTGACAGCTTCCCACACTTAAAGACTTTTGTGATAAGATCAGAGGTGATATTAACAGATTCTTGCTATTGTATGACGAAGTGTCAACATCTGGAAGATCTACAGGACTTGGTGAACCAGTATTTTCCAAATGATCAACGTATTATGCTACAAAAATCACGAGTAAAAGATCTACTCAGAGTACCAGATAGATCATTGCCTTTTAATGTACAAAAAGTTAACTGATACGGTTTCAGATTTCACATTGCAACTGACCTTAAGAAATGATGCTTGTTGAGTTTTGGTGTATTTTCAAACAGTATCCACAATTATCTGAAAAGGCTACTAAATTACTCCTCCCTTTTCTGTAACTATGTATATATGTGAGGCCAAATTTCCTTTATAGACTTCAACCAAAACCATGTAGTGCAACAGATATTAGACTTGTAAAAAAAGAAAAACAGTGCTACTCATCTTACTATATTTATTTTGAAAAACATTATTTCCCATAAAAATATGTTATCTATATTAACATGTAATGGTTTACTATTGTTTTAAATTAATTAATGAGTACCTATTTTTAAAATTCTCAGTTTTAATTTCTAAACTGGTAGCTCTGATACTTATTAATAGATATAACACTCTTACACAAAAGCTCTTAGGGTCCTCAATAATTGTTAAGACTCTAAAGGACTCCTGAGATCAAAAAGTTTGAGAAGTGCTCCCCTAGAAATAAAACTCTCCCACAAATACACAAGGAAATCTGTATAAGGAAGTTCATGCGTTGCTGTCAGAAATAGCAGAAAAATTGGAAAGAAACTGAATGTCCTTCAGTTGGAAAATAGATAAATTGTAGTTCAGTGATTTAATGTCATATTAGTTAGCAGTTGAAATCAATGAATTAATGAAATCAATGAATCCATATATATATATATGAAAAAATCCATATATTTATAAACATGAAAGAAACACAAGGTTTAAAAAGCAAGTTGCAAGAGACTATCAAAACAATTTGATACTATTTGTAATTTTTAATTGTAAGACAAAATTGTTTATGGAGGCATATGTATAGTAAAGATAGTAAAAACATGCTTAGGGGTGATTTACATCACCTTCAATATACTGATTTTTTTGACTACAAGTAGGAGAGAAAAGGTAAGAGAGCAAGGTTTATACTATATCTATAACATTACAACATTCCTTAAAAACTAAAAGTTCTAAAGCAAATAAGTTAACATTAGGTACATAAGAATTTGTATTGTTTTCTATAATATTCTGTATGTTTCAAATATGTCATAATTGAAAACAAAACATTTTTCTTCATTTCAATAAATGATTTATTTCGAAATAGAAATTTTTTTGTTGTTCGGTAAGTGTGCTTCTCCTCATTCCCACCGAATCTCTGTTGAATGTGTGCTTGAAGATTACCAGCATAACCTGTATTAATTCTAACTTGGCCTGGGGAGCCCTCACGCTTTTGTCTGGCCTTGTGCTTGGGTATAGGGAGAATTTTCACTTTCTCTGTATTGTTTTAACTTTTTACTACAATAATGTTTTATCAGGAAAAAATTAAATACGCTTCCATTGAGAAATAGCACAAAACTATGTCCTTCTGTTTTCACATTTTAAATAATATTGAGACCATGCTCTTCACCCCACTTTAAACTGATTTACAGTGATCAGTGTAAACTGATTTTTCTCATTTAACCTTTAATCATTTTCTATGTATGTTCATGGCTGCCTAATATTCCATCTTACAAAGTGCCAAAAATTTTGAAAAAAATCACTCTGGTTTTTAGTCACTTTGGCTGCTTCCAGCTTTTTGCCATTATAAACAATGTTGTGATGCCTCCCCTTACACGTAATCTCTTTTTACTTTTGATTAGGAAGGAGCTCAGAACATGCCATTCCAAAATATGCCTCTCTGGCATATGGACTGTTTTGAGTTAACAGCACTTGAAAAACAGCGAATATAAGGAAAACTCTTGACCTTCCTTCTTTTTCTTAAAAGCAGGAGATGAAACTCCCACATGAAAAATGTTCTCCCTCTACCAAGGAAAGTAATAGTCTTATCACCGAGGACAAAAAGTTGAGACCAAGAAAATTCTATACAACCAGACCCTGTTAAAATATTTCTTCTTTGTTCAACCTGATATAAAAGCAAGGAGGTTTTGCCATTTCTTTGGGTCTTCCTTCCTTATGAAGGCTCCCATGTCACATAAAATGTTTACTAAGTAACATTGTATTCTTTTCTCTCTGTCGATCAGTCTTATGTCAATTTAATTCTCATGCTCAGGCAAAAGGACCCCTAGAGAGTAAGGTAAAAGTTTGCCTCCCCGATGATTTTCTGAAATCTTAGCTGTGTCACTTTTCTTTGGCAGAGAGTTTAGCCTTTCTGAGCCCCAGGCAGAACTGGAATGATTCCTAACCAGGGAAGATTTTGTCCCTTGGGGGACATCTGGCAATGTCTTGGAGACATTTTGGGGTTGTCATATCTGGAGGAGGGAGAGGTTGCTGCAGGTGTCTAGTGGGAAGAGGTCAGGGATGCCGCTGAACATCCTACCCTACACAAGAGAACCCTCGGAACAGAGAATTATCCGACCCCAGACGTCAATAGCACCGAGGCTGTGAAACCCTGGAACAGAATGATCACTAGTGTCCCTTCCAGCCCTGAAAATCACTGGGGGCTTCTGAAGGGCCTCACTGACTGGCTAGGGCTGGAGGAAGTGTTGTCTCACCTTGAAGCCCTCGAGGGGGATAGGTCAGAGCACAGGAGGTGTTTCCTAGCCACTGAGAGTCCTCCAATCCCTGCAGGCGATTGTTAAACGTTTACGCCCCGCCCTAGAGATTTCAGGGTGGGGCCCAAGGATCTGTGCCTTTAACAAGTGCCCCACTTGAGTCCAGTTACAGGTGGGTGGTTCCCACCGGCCAGACTATCAGAATCTCCCAGGGGCTTTCTAAGCAAGGTTGGGGTGGAGTCCAGGAATCTGGGCGGTTTGTCGTTTGTTTGTTTGAAACTCCAAAAAGGATTCTAAGGAAATCATCTTGGAAGTTTACATCTTCAGCTTTGGGGAATATCTGTGGGAGTTACCTGTGCACACATTCATTCATTCATCATTCATTTATTCATATTCAAGGATTAAAGAGATGCTTAGACACAGGGTCTGCCTTGACTCAGGATTAGTAGGGAAGGACCCATTAGCAACTCGTTAACAATTCAACTGCCTGCAAACAAGGCAACAAGGCGGGAACAAAATTCTTGGAGAGCTCGGAGGAGGGAGGGACCCACTGTGCCTGAGGGCTTCATGGAGGAGGCACACTTTTGCAGTGGGTCTTCTTAGAGGATGAGAAGGGAACTATAGGGAGGAAACCGCACCCTCGACCATAGGAACAGTTGAAGGAGGCCCCTTGGCACAAGAGGCAACAGGAACAAAATGAGAATGGGGAGGAATGTGCCCCCTCTGGACTTAACATTCGACACAGCTGCATTTTTTTTTAAAGGAACATTTATTTATTTATTTTTGGCTGCGTTGGGTCTTTGTTGCTGTGTGCCGGCTTTCTCTAGTTGCGGCGAGCGGGGGCTACTCTTCGTTGTGGTACGCGGGCTTCTCATTGCGGTGGCTTCTCTTGTTGCGGAGCACGAGCTCTAGGCTCGCAGGCTTCCGTAGTTGTGGCGCGTGGGCTCTAGAGCGCAGGCTCAGTAGTTGTGGCGCACGGGCTTAGTTGCTCCGCGGCACTTGGGATCTTCCCGGACCAGGGCTCGAACCTTTGTCCCCTGCGTTGGCAGGCGGATTCTTAACCACTGCGCCACCAGGGAAGTCCCACAGCTGCAATTTTAAGCAAATCGGAAACTGGGCAATACGAACAATATGAGTTAAGTTTCGCTTGTCCAAAATTTGAAATAATGCAGCTTTTAACTTTATTTCTATAGGAAAATTAGTCTTGAATTCTGTGAGTTTGAAATTAGGAGAGGTTTTCCAGGAATGCATCTCTCCTTAAAAACTGGCCTGCCTGGAATTGAGCACCTGCTGCGTACCGGGACCTGTGCTCGGAGCTCAGAGAGGCAGAGGCCCAGCCCCCACCTTGAGGAGCTCACGGCCAGGTGCCCATGCCCTCCCCACCCTGTGACCACCTTTCATCTGAGTCGGGCCAGTGGAGGGCCACACGGAGGGAAGGGCCAGGAGCCCAGCCAAGGGGCAGGCTGGGATCAGGCGGGAAGGGCGGCGGATTGTCTGGGGAACCACAGGGGCATTTTAAGGAGGATCCCCAGGGCAGAGAACAGGCACTGGGCAGAAGAGTTGGAGTGACCGTGGGCTGGAAGCCTCCCCTTCCCACCACACAGACACCACTTTTCTTCTCTGAGCTCAACTCTTGGTCGCTTAATTCATCAGTAAATATTTTCTGAGCACCTACCCTCTATCGGGCGCTGTTCTATGCACCAGGGACATATCAGTGAACAAAACAGGCCAAAGTTCCTGTCCTCGTGGAGCTTACACTCTTGTAAGAGGAGACAGATTGTTACAAGCCCAAGCTCGCTCTGCTCTCAGGCCAATAAATCAACAAATCAGAGACGAGGTGCTGAGGCAAGGATCACGATTTTATTCGGGAAGATGGCAGACTAAAGTCTCAAAATAACCATTTCATCAGGGCTTGGAGGCCAGTTTCTTTTATAGCACAGAGAGGGGAAGGAGATGAGGAAGTAAAGTAAAAAGGCCAGAAGTTTTGCAAATATCCCCTGGAATGGCCAGCCTCGGGGAGGGGATGTGTTCATTTCTTCTTTCTTACAGCCATCCACTGGTGGACAGGGTCGGATGTTTGCCTGAACAAAGGCACTTTGGTTTTACATTCCGGCAGAGGGGCAGGGTTCCCCGAGGCAGGCCATTGTGTATAGACAGTATCCTTTTAGAGAACAAAAGCAGCAGAAAGCAAAGGTTAAAGTAAAAGAAACAGATCCAACATGTAGTCAGATTTGTCTTCCTGCTACAAGATCGTAAGCAAAATAAACACAATTTACAAAGCGTGGGGGAAGGTTGTGAGCGCGCTGGAGGAGAGTGCAGACGGGCACGATGAATGCTGGACAGGCGTGTCTGTGTGCACACTTAGGTGCACAAATTTTAAAAGACGGTCAGGGGAGGCCTCACTGAGGATACGACGTTTGAGCGTTTCCTTTGAATCTCACGTAACGGTCTCAAGTCTCATGTACACGTGTACGTTGGCAGTGGGAGCCTCTTGCCAGCAAGGTTATACACCCCTCTAAGGGGCAGAAACCACTTTGCTTGTCTCTAACCTTGTCCACGGGGCCAAGCATAGAGTTGGCCCCTCGTGGGTATTCAAAACTACTTTTTGGATAACTGAATGAAAAAGAAATGAATAAATAAATTAAAAATGGGATGAAAGGGAAAAGAGTTCTGCCATCCTGCGAGCTAGTCCAGATATTATAGAATCTTCGCTGCCCTGGCCCAGCCCGAGACACGCCCCCTCATCTGGGGGGAGAAAAGGCTGAGACTTGGGAAGGGGAAAGCCCAGGGTGGGGTGGGGAAGGGGCGGCAGGGTGGGGAGGGTGAAGAGGGATGGGGTGGAGTGAGGTGGAGGGGGGGAAGGGGAGACAGAAAAGCCAGAAGAACTGGAGGCGAGAAAACACAAGATCAATAAGAACATCGGGAGGTGACAGCAGCCAGCCAGGGAGTGCGCCTCCCTTGATTAGAATTCATGAACTCTCCTCTTACATTAAGTCTTTATATGACACCTGGCCTTTAATGCAAAGCTGGCTGCGAGCATTAAAAATTAAAAGCCGAAGGTAGGCTACATCCATCTCTGATAGCGCAGCTCCCCTCCTATCTGAGGTCTGCACAAAGCTATTACACATTGATGAATTATTTGGGGTAATAGCCAAGATATTACATTGTTTCTGAGTGAAGGTAAAATCTCTCCCTGACACGGGCATTTATCAGGAGCGCCTTTCATCCTATTTATTATGGGCCAGGTGAACAGGAGCTACAGCTGGCTGGGGTGTGGGCTGGGTTCCCTTCCCTTCCCCGCCTCCCCTCCCTGTCTCTCTGCCACTCCCTTGATGGGGCATTGATGAGCTTGTGACAAGTTAATTATTAACTTAAAGATCTGCAGTTCACCTTAAAAGAGGCAGGGACTCCTGGGGAAGAGGGAAGTTCGGTTACTGAACAATCACAGCATGGGTCCGTGGCCCCACCTCGGTCCCGCCTGGCAGACCTGAACTCTACTCTGAGCCCGTCTCAACCAGTTTGCAGTCACCTGGGAGGAAATCCACAGAGCTAGTGCCCGGCTCCACCTTGCCCACCCCACCCCTCCCCCACCCCATTCCGCCAGCTGGCAGCCAATCAGAGTTGCTGAATGACTGTTCGGCGAAGGGATGAGGGCTCGGAGGTCTTCACCCTGAAGCCCCCTCTCAAAAACACACACACCGAAGGTTCTTCCTGAGTCTAGGCTGGAAGCCCCGCCTCCTGCTGTGGAGTTCCCAAACTGGTAATAGCTCTTCCTCCTGCCCTTCCCTCTCCTTTTCCAACCTCCACACCCTCACCCCAAACTCCTCAATAGTGTCCCCTGTGTTGACAGTTGAGAAGACAACCTTTGGAAGCTGGATTTGACGGTGGGCAAGTCATTGAAACTCTCTGAGTCTCGATTTCCTCAGCTGGAGTAGGAACATCATCATCATCATCATCATCATCATCATCGTCATCATCACCATCATCCAAACTCTCGGGGTCGCTGTTACAAAGGGTCACATCAGGACTGGCTTGGCATCTATGTGCGTGTGTGAATTGACACGCGACCCTGAAGAGGAACAGCTGCAAATGTGGGCCATCTGGTTTGGGGCACTTGGGGACCATCTATCCACAAACCCTTTTGGAGGAAGCATCCCCTCCAGAGTGCCTTCTCGTTTCCAGGCACTGTGCTAATCGCTGACTCGACAGTAATGAACAGAACGGCCCCTTTGCTGCTCTCCAGCAGCTCACAGCTAATGGAATTGGCTTACTGTCCCCAGAGGGGAGCAGCAAGTGCTCTGGGTGGTTTTTGTCTCCAAGGGTAGGTTAGCTCACTGGCTTTCCAACCCTGGATCTGAGTCAGCTCCAGCTCCTAGCAAGTGCTTGACACATGATCGGCGCTCAGTAACCATCTGTGGAACGGAGGGCTGGAGGACTGAAGTGAATTTTGGGTCCCAGGTGGAGAAGTGAGAGCTTGCTGAGTCGCACTGGGCCCGAGGGGTACAATCAGCTCTGCTTTCTAGGAATCAAAGGCTGCGAGCTCAGCTCAGGGGAATCGCCCATTTTCAAGCCCCAGCCAGGTAAGATGACCTCCAGCAAAAAGGAAAGTGACCTTTGTTGCTGGATAGAAACTGGGTGCTCAAGTCCCCACTGCTGCTGAAGGAGCCAGATGAGTGTCTTCTTTCTGGAATTTCTGCCTAATGACCAGACATGCAGGGACCCCACCAACCAGCTGGAGGAGAAGGGGGGAGGTCACCACAGGGCACGTACTCCCTCTGAGCCCAGCTTTCCACTCAGTCCGGGAGGTGGTCCGGAATGCGGCACTGGTGGGGGCTGGAGGAGGCCTGGGATGAGGTATATTGTCACAGTCATGCTCTACAAGCCCAGCCAGCAGCTCTCCAGGCTCCATCTCTCTAGCCAGCCTCTTGAACTCAGGTGGGACCATCTAACTGCTTCTCAGTTTGGGCGTCAGCCCTGCTTGCTGTCTTTCCAGTTTCCTGATTCCATTCTCTGCTGGCCAGGACCAACCCCACCCTGCCCTGCACCCAACCTTGCTTCCCAAAGCCCAGGAAGGACCCCTTGGCCTGGAGGGTGGATGAACCTGGGCATCTCCCAGAGCGTCGGACCTGTTTGGCTACGCTGAGGATTCAGTCGTCAGGCTGAACCAGCTCCTTTCTGATGGATGTTTTTTTATAGGGGAAGCAAGAGTGATTCTCAGCTGCTATTGGGGGCTGTTTCCTCTTCCCTTTGTGCGATTCTGATATCCCTGCTGGCTGAATTGAGAGTTGCTGCTGTCTGAGAGTGGGTCTTATTCAACAAGTGTGATGAAGCAGAATAAGGACAGAGGTGCCGCTCTAAAAAGTTGATTGTGTAAACCAAAGTGAAGAGGAAAGCCTTCCGAGATTAGCTCAATGACAGAGTGATAGTAAGTCATCATCATTATTAACATCATCATATCAGCAGCTAACGATGAGTTCACTGAGTGCCAGGTGCTGTGATCAGTACTTTGTATTCAGTCTCTCATTTAATCCTCATAAAACCCCAGGAAGTCGGTTTTACAGAGGCTCAGAGAGATCAACAGTGAGGGGCAGAAATGGGGTTTGACCCTGAGCCTGACTCTAGACCACATGCTCTTAACCATGACACTGGAAAGGACCTTCGTGACTAGCTATTCCATCTCTTTATTTCTACATGAGGAAACTTCATTTCTTTATCCCCCAAAGAGGGAAACCTACTGCCTAGAATCAGTGGCAGAGCTGGGACTGGATGCTAAGTGCCCTAATTCCAAATCCAAAGCTTTTCTCTACTGTGCCACACTGGTCTCCTCTCCTATCCCATGTCCCTCCAAGGCCGCGGGAAATCATCCAGGCGGGGAGGGAACCCAGAGCCAGGAGAGCTGGAGTCTGGATATGAGCAAACATTGCCGAACAAACCAACAGGCATAGACTTGAGCTCCAGGGAGCCCCAGGAAGCTGGATTTAAAGATGGAAGCCAGAGTCAGGAGCCAAAAGGCAACTGGAGGTAGCGAGTGTGCAGGTACCTGAGGGCCCAGGTGCTGCAGGAGTCAAGAAATCAGAGGAGACAGCGGCTGTGAGGCCCCGGTGCTGAGGGCACTTTGGAACAGAAGCCGACAGAACCAGGGGTCTGCTGGGAAAGGAAGGATCCCGACAGACTTGAGCTAGAACCACCAAAGGAAGGCAAGAAGGGTGCCAGTGGCAGGTAAAGGCAGAGACCGAGGGGACGGTGAGGCCCGGTGGTGAGGAGGAGGGGGTCTAGTTACTAACGGGAGAGAAAATAGAGGCAGCCGCGTGTGAGGGCTGGGTGGCAGTGACGAGAAGCAGAGAGCTGGGCCACTGCCTGGCATAGCCTGCTTGGGCGTGGCAGCAACCTGACCTGGGGCCACACGCAGGGGCGTCAAGAGCTTCTCGGGTAGAGTTGATAGTTGCGGAGGGAAAAAGCTGTCAAGAGCACCTTAGAAATGTTTTCTGAGCATCAGATAAATATTTTCCCTTTGTTATTTTCACAAGCAACTGCTATAAATATTTAACTGGTATGAATCACTGTTTTGTCAGACTGGCTTTTTTCTCCAATGGAAATTTGTGTTGAGGCTGGACCACATGGGAGGCTAAATCTTTAAGGGTTGTATATTTATTCAAGAACAAAAAAAGTTTAAATAATAAAAACGTGATACTGGTATACCTACACCTGTTCCTAGAACTGCTTCTTTCCTGCACAATATCAATTTTAAACTGATTTTTTAAAAAATAAATGCATTTATTTTAATTACTTTTATCTTTGGCTGCGTTGGATCTTCGTTGCTGTGCACAGGCTTTCTCTGGTTGTGGTGAGCGGGGGCTACTCTTTGTTACGGTGCACGGTCTTCTCATTGCAGTGGCTTCTCTTATTGCGGAGAGAGGCTCTAGGCACATGGGCTTCTGTAGTTGTGGCACGCGGGCTTAGTTGCTCCGCGGCATGTGGGATCTTCCCGGACCAGGGCTCGAACCCGTGTCCCCTGCATGGGCAGGCGGATTCTTAACCACTGCGCCACCAGGGAAGCCCCTAAACTGATTTTTTAAAATGTTGGCGAGGAAGGGTACATGGTATAGGACATTGTTCGTCTTGATTTGTCTCTCATGAGGCTTGCCGGGGTCCTCAAAAGACTTTCCATCTCCAAAAGGAGTGCTCCAGCCAGGTGGGAAGTGTGCTCGGGACTTCACACTTTTAAGGACAGTAGACGGGCCAGGAGAGAGACTTCCCACATCAGATAGCAGAGGAATCGCCATCATTTAGGACGCACAAGCAGGCCAGCCTTGCATCTGAGGTCTTTGCTAATTCTGCACATTCCTAATCTCTGTAATATTTCAAGCGGCTGGATTTTAGACTTGGCCATTTAGAGTTAATATTGCTATGGGGGTGGGGTGGGGGTAAAAGGAGGAGGGGTGACGAGTTTCTACAAACCCAGTGCCTCTGCACCCAGAACCTGGTAAGGGGGCAGTGGTCAGCGGGAAACAGAGGGAGAGAAAGATATCAAGTGTAGTAATCAGGATGAAAAATGGAGCCACGGTTACTTTAAACAAGAGCTAATTCATCACAAGAACGAGTGGATAAGTAGCTGAGTTTCAGGCGTTCAGTAAGTTCCCCGTTCTGCTCCAAAAATTATTCCACCCCTGTCTGCATGCTCCCATAAATCATCCCTTCTTCACATCAGCTCCGATTACCAATTATTCCTGCCTGTAACATGCTTTCCTTGCCCAACACCATCTGATGGGGCCTTGCCATTTAATTTTACAAATGCCTTTTTTCCCCCACTTTTCCTTTCTTCTTTCTCCTCCAGTCTCTCCCCTCCCCACCCCCATTCTCTTGCTCTCTTCCCCTCTCTCTGTCATCTCTTACTTGCACAAAGCCCCTCCCCAAACCCCAAACCCCTGCCAACCTGGCCCTCTGCAGTGGTCCCTTGGGAAGGGGAGGGAAAAGCCGCCTCAGGTAGCACTGGCACTGGGAAAGCCTGCGGAAGATGTGAGAAGGATGCAGGTCTCAGCCCTCTGGAAGTTGCCCCATAGGGGACCATCCTCTGCCTGCTTCCTGGTCTTCAGACCTGGGTGGAGTTTGAGTCTAGGGTTCCGACCACCTGTTGGAAAGAGTTATGGATTGTCCCTAAGAGGAGAGCTTTACAGTCCCCGGGCACCTGGCATGATGACAATGGTCGCTGTAAATAGTTATCATGCTGTTTATGGGCTGCTGGCGGTGTTTGATGCACAGAGGTAGAGTCTCTGTGCAGGGCGCTAAAAATCCCTGTAGAAGCAGTCCTGCCTCCCAGCTTCACTTCTGCTCCTGACATAGAATCGCCCAAAGTTGTGTTTCCCAAACTGTAATCATTGTTGTATCACTTTCACAATTTTTGTCATATTGCAGTACCACATGTGCCATCTTTTCTTAAAATCAACTTTAAATTGATTTCAAAACTTAACTTTACCCTAAGCAAAAATTCATGAACTTATGTGCTTGAAGTGACAGTTATATTTTTCCCAATACTGTGAAAATGAATGCTTAGCTACTACAAGCAACGAACTTAACTCTATACCAAGCAGCACCATGGCACACACACATGCTACACGTGGGTTGAAGCGTCACTCCCTCCTGGACACTCAGATATGTGGTGTGATGGCTGACATGGGACCAAAACACAGAAGTCAGAGAAGTTAGGACCTCCACAAGCTTCTCTACCCATTCCAATCCCACCTCCAGAGACCGAATTGGGAGGTCTAGGGTATCACCCAGACCCAGAAATCTGGACTTGGACAAGTACCCCTGGTGACCTCGGACTCTGCTTTGAGAAATACTGGTCTAGCCAGTGCTTCGAACCTAATCTGCTTTGTGACCTTAGGAGAATCACTCATTCCCCCACCTCCTAATTGCTTAAACTGGGAGAACCCTAACTGTCCTTCCTACCTCACGGAGGTCAGAGAGGTCCAGACTTGATGAGCTAAGTAGGGGATGGATTGTGAAAGGTGTCCAGCTCTGTTCGGGTGGGTCTGGGAGTCACGGCATGTGTCCTCCAGCAGCTGCACGGGGCCAGGGATCCAGCCCCACCGCCCAAGGGCTTTTGCATACTGACCTAGCATCAGCGCGTCACCATCTGTTTTGATTAGATTTGAAAACTACAGATTCCAGCAGGTTTTTTGGGGGTTTTTTGCGGTACGCAGGCCTCTCTCTGTTGTGGACGCGCAGGCTCAGCGTCCATGGCTCACAGGCCTAGCCGCTCCGCGACATGTGGGATCTTCCTGGACTGGGGCACGAACCCGTATCCCCTGCATTGGCAGGGGGACTCTCAACCACTGCGCCACCAGGGAAGCCCAGATTCCAGCAGTTCTGAGAACCCCAAAGGGGATTCCAAGCCAGTTTCATGTTGGTCATTTAAATTAAATTGTGTATGGGATACGGAGATACAAAAAGTCATGCAGGAGCCCCAGGTGGAGACTAAGTTGCCTCAAGCAAAGCATCTAGGGAGCAACATTTAAGGAGGCGCTGACTCTCAGGGGCTGACCATGCACTTGCATAACCCTGAGAGTCGGGGCCTCCTTAAATGCTGTGGTGTCTTGCCTCCCCTCTGCGGCCCATCCCGCCCCCCACCCCGCCTCCACCAGGCCTGGGTCCGTAGAAGCTGCAGGGTGGCTGGATCTAAATCTTTACAAGGCAGGGTAGAGTCAAGAGTACTTGAACAGCCAAGGGGAAAGGCTCTATGCCAGGCGTACCCACACGTGTCATATCCTCTTGTCACAGCAGCCTGCAATGGAGACATCATTAATTTCACTTTACACCTGAGGAACTCAAGGCTTAGTGAGGTTGAAGACCCTGCCCAGTAAAAAGAAAGAAAGGAGGGAACTGGGAGATCTGGAATTTGAACTCAGGATTCCCTATGTTCTATTCTCTTCACTATTGACTTTCCTGTTCTTGTCGGATGTTAGTTAAAATAGAATTGATTCCATCTCACAGATGAGTCCAGTGAGACCCAGACTCCTTGTGTTTTCTGTGCATTTAATAATTTATTGCTTTTAAATCACTCATTGCTCCGCAGGACTTTAGGTCATTCATATTCATTTAGATGACACATCCATCCACCATCAAACATGACTGAGTGGCCATCCAGTGAGACACAGCGGAGAATTGCAAGACTTCTTTGGGGGATCTGAGAAGCCAGTGGGGAGACAGAATTAGCTAGTGGTAAGGAATGAGACCAAGGTAAGTAAAGAAGGGTGACAGACTTATACCAGAGAACTTTGTCCAAAGACGATTGTCAAAACGTCACAGAATTGGGTCCTGAGTTTCCTTGGTAAACACAGCAGCTGTTGTTAACCAATAGAAGTGCTCCGGCTAATCGGAGGAGAGAAAGGTTCCCTACACTAAACTGTAAGCATAATCTGTTGCTGAGAATCTTTACCTAAGGGGCACTGACAGCAGCAAAGCCAAGAATAATCATATGGGAGTAATAGCAGTAATAATGATAGCTACCATTTATTGAATAGGCACTTTCAAATGTTACTTAATCTCAGCCTTACGACTCTACCAGAAGCAAGTATCATTATAGCCCTGTTTTCATAGTGGGAAACTGAGCCGTTAGCAGCTTGGCCACAATCCCACAGTCAGAAGTGGCAGATCTGATTGAGAGCAGGTTTTTCCGAAGTGGCCTGTCTCCCTCGGCTGTGACCAAAGCTGCCGGTCACAGGATGAAAATCACCTCTTACTACTGAAGGGATATATTAAATAAGTGACACAGACATTCAAGTTAATTAACTCTTCTGCCCTCTGCCCTTTCATTTCATAATCAATCCTATTTATCTGAGGCCGAATTTCCTCATGTCTCCTATTTTATTAAAGTCCTCTCTTCCTGCATGTACAGGATCTGCATGGAGCTATGGGGGGAGGGCTCTCATGAGGGAGGGGTGACACAGAAGGGAGATGCACAGTGTTTTGGGCGCCCAGTAGTATCTGCATGATTGGGTGAGACTTGAGTGAGGCCAACTAGAGCATCGGTTCTCAAAGTGTGGTCCAGCAGGGGCAGCGCCTGGGAACTCATTAGATATGTAATCCTTGGGCCCCATTCCAGAACTACTGAAAACCTGGGATGGACCCGGCAATTTGAGGTTTAACAAGTCTTCCAGGTGATTCTGATTTACTCCAGACCTTGAGAGCACTAGTGTGAGAGAGTTTTTCAGCTGTGGCTGCATGTTGGCATTGCCCGGAAAGCTTTCAGAAATACCAAGGCCTGGGTCCCAACCCAGAGATTCTGATTGTTTGGGTCTGGGATATGCTCTGAGCATCAGGATTCTTTTAAATTCCCCAGGTGATTCTAGAGTGCAGCCAAGGTTGAGAAGCCCTGGCTTAGAGGGTCAGTGGACTCAAGAATGTACCCCAGCTTGGTGCCCATGAAGGATAGGGTGGGTGGGCTCCCATGGGCTCAAGAGTTCAAAGTTGTCTCTTTGTCCTGGAATTCTCCTCAGCTGGAAGGCTTAGAACTAAGGCTTTGGGAGCTAGGAGGTAAGTAGCGTGCTATCAAGAAAAGAACCTGGATTGGAAACAAGGTCATAGTATTTAGCTCTGTAACCACCCCCTCTTCAACCTGGCAGAATACTAGAAACAGAAGTTGCTTAGAAAAGAATGAATTAGATGAGACTATCTGGATGGAAAAGAGCCTCTCCCAAAAAGCACAGTTAGCGTTTACTAAGCACTTACTATGTGCCAGGACCTAGCCTACTTGCACTGTCTCACTGAGTCCCACCATGAGGTTTTAGAGTAGATTCCACTGTCCTCCTTTGATTGATGAGGAAACTAGACACGAGGAATTCAAGTAACATCCTGTAACCTAGAAGTGGTGGAGGCAGAATTTGAACCAGACCCCCGTGCCTGTACCCAGGCATCTACTTGACACTCAAGTACAAACTCCAGACCTGTCCCGTCAGGGACAAAGAAATATTAGCAAGAAAGGTGATCCTTTCCTGAATGACTGGGAGGTGAGTGAAATTAATCAGGACCCTTAAGTGACTGAGAAATGAACCACCTATTAAAATCTGTCCTTTTTTTTGCGGTATGCGGGCCTCTCACTGCTGTGGCCTCTCCCATTGCGGAGCACAGGCTCCAGACGCACAGGCTCAGCGGCCATGGCTCACCGGCCTAGCTGCTCTGCGGCACGTGGGATCTTCCTGGACCGGGGCACGAACCCGTGTCCCCTGCATCGGCAGACGGACTCTCAACCACTGAGCCACCAGGGAAGCCCTAAAATCTGTCTTTAATAAGAAAAATAAAGTTAGGAAATGGGTGCAATTAGTAAGTCACAATAAAAAACAGGTAAAGGGTCACTTAGAAAAATTAAATCTAGGAAGATGCATAAATCAGAGCACATAAACTAAAAGGTCTGGCCAGAATTAGCTAATGAACTTAAGGAACTCTTGACATTTACTTTCAAAAAGAGAGTGAACCATGGGAGATGGTGTAGAGAGGAAGAACATGGGACTGGGCTTGAAAAACAGGAAGAAAACCGATTCCAGCAATTCCTCCCCCAGGGAAGCCGTAAGTTCCGTTTGTAGGCAAGCCACAGAACAAATTTTATGATTAAAAATTTACGATAAGTTTTATGAGTAGAAAATCCAGTAAGCAGCTGGAGGGCAACAGAGGCCTGAGCCATAAACTGTGCTGGCAGGTTTACGCAGAAGTCATGCCGGGAAACCATAACCCTTTTTTTATTCTAACTAATTTGTAATATTAGTGGGAAGAGTGTCCACTGAAGATTTAGTGCTTTTTGATTTTTAGAAAAGCTTTTGATTCAGTGTCTCATGAAATCTGACTGGCAAAATTAATTTAAATTGGCATGGACAGGGAATATCTCTGGGATGGGGTTACGCTGAAAGGCTATAAACAAAGGTGTGATGAAAGGGAGCCGCAAACAGGAGGGGTGAGGGGCCGGGACCGGGCTGCTGCTGGCGGAGGTGAGCTGAGCAGAAGTAGGTGCCTGATTACATTGATGGTCTCAATGAAGGAAAAGTTACTGGCTGATCAATTAAAGCTGCGTGTATAATTCAGCCAGAGTGACACAAACAGGGGAGGGTGGGAAACCCGAGAGACATGAAAAGGACAGAATTACCCCCAGGAAACAGTGTGTGCTGTGCAGCAGATGCCCAAGACCTGAAGAACCAAGGTCCACCTAGCAGGAGAAATCTGAGTCCAGATGAATGTCTAGCAAGATCCCCGAGGGATGGGGACACACACAGGTGGTCGAAGCTGCAAGGGATGCAAGTAATAGAAACTCTGCCTTGAACAACAAAGAACCTTATCTCACATGGAGGAAGTAGAGAGGTAGGGTTAGCTTCAGGCACAGAGTGATCAGGGCTCTGGCTTGGTTTCTTTGCCATTTGTTGGCTCTGCCCTCTCCCACATGTTAGTGTTGTCCTCAGGCTGGCTTTCCTCAAGATTGGAAAATGGCTGGGATGGGGTGAATGGTGGCCCCCCAAAAGATATGTCCATGCCCCAGAACCTGTGAATATGACCTTATTTGGAAAAAGGGTCTTTTCAGATGTAATTAAGTTAAGGATCTTGGGTTGAGATCATCCTGGATTGGCCTGCTGAGTCCTAAATCCAAAGACAAGTATCCTTATAGCAGACAGAAGAGGACTTAGGCACAGAGGAGAAGGCCACGTGAAGACAGAGGCACAGACTGAATCATTCAGCCACAAGCCAAGGAACGCCTGGAGCCACCAGAAGCTGGAAGAGGCAAGGAGGATTCTCCCCTAGAGCCTTCCAATCCTGCCAGTGCCTTGATGTTGGACTTCTGGCCCCTGAACTGTAAGAGAATACATTTCTATTTTTTTTTAAGCCACCGGTTTGTGGTCATTTGTTGCAGAAGTCTCAGGAAATGAATGCAATGCCCGCTAGGGAGCGGCGTGGCTTTGTTCTCGAACAGACTAGCTTTGTGTGGCCGTCTGGTGAGACTGAAGTTCTTTTCCCGTGATCCCCAAGCAAGCCTCTCCCCACATCTCACCGGCTGACATTAGCCCAGCCTCGTCCCTGAATCAGTCACAGGCAAGGGGCTGAGACCATGTCACATGGCTTCCATTCACCAGCTGGGTGGAATGGGCGACACCCAGTGACTACCTTCAAGATGATGGAGCCTCGCAGCCAGCGTCTCCTGTGAGGGCGACGTGGAGCAGAGACTATCGTTCTCTGTGATGAACATGCGACGTACGTGAGAAAGAACCCTTTCCTATGAACCCACATGGCACCGAGATCTGGGGGCTATTTGTTACTGAGGCCAACCTGACTAACACAGAGGGGAAGATTATTGATGTTACCTGGAAGAACTGGCAGAATTTTGACAGGAAGATATGAGAGACAGTCCAGGCAGGCAGAACTGCATGAGCAAGAGATGAGGGGCCAGTGTATTCAGGGAAAGATGGATGAGGAAACAAGTGCTAGAAAGGAAGAATAGGGCCCAGTCAGGGAGGGACAAAGGCTCCCAGTACAGAATTTGTATGTGAAAAGGAGGGAATACCGGGGTGACAAGATAAATTTGGGAAGCTGTTGTCAAAATCCAAAGGTGCTAAGGACCTGACCCAAAGAGGGGCAGTGAAAATAACAATAGTAGTAGCAATATTGTAGTAACAGCAATAACAGCTACCAGTTATTAAAGCCTCGTTATGTTTGGGGCACGGTGCTAAGTGCTTTATCTTCATACCCTAATGGAAAGGAGGGTTAGGGTTGAGGTGGAGGCAGCCAATGCAGATCCGACACAGGTTAGCCCCGAACTAGCCAGGCCCAGTGCCCTGGGCCGCAGTACCTCCATTTTGTCTCCGTAGAGCTCCCACCGCTAGGCCTGCAGACAAGGAGAGTTGCCCTGCTCTCTAGGCTGGGGACCCACTGGGGAGGAGACAGACAGGTCCGGGGGGGCAGCAAGCCCAGGGCCACAGAATCACAATCCAGGGGGGTGAGCCCTCTCTTGTCTTGATCAGAGATACACTGTTCAGAGGTGACGAGGAAGAGTGTGCTTCTCTCTCCAGGGGCTGCTGGGCTGTCGCGTTTTTGTGCACTCGGCCACCTTGGAAGCGGCAGACCCAGTGAGACAGCACAAGAAACTCCCGGTGTCCTTTGAAGACAGTCACTTCCGCTGGGGTCATGAGAAGCACAGCATTGTAAGCAAACTAAGGGTTTTATCAGCTCATGTCATGGAAAGGTCCACGGGTAGGTGTGCTTTCTTGCGGAGCTGGGACCTGGGTGCTTTCATCCCTCCCACCTTCTCTCAGCCTTCTTGGCCTTGGTCTTTCTCTACTTGGTGATGAGGCTGAATCTGGTAGCTGCAGGCCTTCCTGGTCTTTGTGGCCAGTGACCCCAGTGAAAAAGGCTGTCCCCTTTTCCATACGCTATCAGCAAAAGTCACAGGGATGACCCTAGCCCCTGCCTTGAGTCAGCTCCACCTGAAATGCATGAACAAAGGATGGTGAAAAAGTGAAGTCTTTGGCTGGGTTCCCCCAAAGACCCTGAGACAAGGGTCTGAGTGCAGGTGTTTTAATTGGGAGGTGGTCCCAGAAAGCATCATTAGGGGCATGGGAAAGGGAGACAGGGAAGGGGAGAAACAATTGAAGTGCATTAACAGGCAGGTTACATGATGGGCAACTGGGGCTCAGCTCCACCGAGGCCCTTGGGAGACTGTGTGGAAGCAGATTTGAAGTTGTCACACCCGAGGGCTGAGGAAGTGGGGCATTTACCCACCACTGCACAATTTATCTTTAGTTGAGGATTGTTCCTGGGGACATTAACTCCCCAGCACGTCTTACCTGCTCCATGCACGTGGGCTGAACATGCTTCTGGGGACAGAGAGCCCTCTGGCAAGTGCTCACAGTGAGAAGTCACCAGTGTGTTTGGGAAAATTGGTACTCTCTGTTGCAATTGGTCCCCAAGGGGAAGTAAGAGGCTATTACCAAAAACAGAGGATGGGGATGCAGGGCAGGCATAAAGAGCAGATATCCATTGTAGCCAAGCTCCTGACAGAATGTACTCTGACAAGGCAGGGAAGCTGATTTATGACACTGCCTCCCCCCAAATTTGTGCATGTTTCTGGACAGAACATCTATAGGTTTCATCAGACTCTCAAAGAAGGTCTGGTCTTAATTCCAGAAATATTAAGAACCATTTCTCTAAGGGATAACCTGATAAAACTGAAGGTATCACCACTCCCAAAGGATTCATACTAATAAAGAATGATGATAGATCCAAACAAGTACATCACTAATGGTAGAATTTCAGACGCCACAAAGTTGTTTACAGTGGAGAGATTCTAGGTGAGGTCCTTAGCATTGATACCCCACAGGAGGTCATCCTCCATGGCTAATTAGACATACGGTGATAGGACCACAGCTAATAACAATCATCACTAACCTTGTTTAGCTCTTTTAATAATCTCTGAGGCAGAAGGAATAAGTATTATCCCACACAGAAAATTGAGGCTCAAAGAGGTCACACAGCAGAGCAAGACTCTAACCTGGCTCATCTAACTCCAGCTGATTCCCCCCTTGCTGTCCCACAGGTGACAAAGGGCACTGGCAGGAAAGTGTTTGCAAATGGGGCGTTATGCTCCAACTCAAAGCACATTCCTTTAAGACTCTTCCCTGTGGCCCTAAACCTTCCCCCAAATCCAGACTCCACATGGGGGCTGAGTCAGAATGGGACGAAAGCATGGGGCCCCCTGGAGCCAAGTGTAGAAGAAAACTCAAAAGAACACCATATAATAATAATGGCAACCCACATTCGACTAGGAAGACAGGAGAACAAAGGTCTCAGAGTCTCTAAAAGCATCCAATTATTGATTTTGCAGTCACTTGATTGAGCATTTTTGCCCTGTCTGTGCCCTCTTACATATGCACAAAGCAAAGTTCTCACGTGTTCCAGAAAGCATTATCTTTCTTGGTAACTGCTGCACCCTCTGGGCACTCGTGCCAGCAAATTGTGCCCCACCCTAACCCATACCGTCCAAAGCGCTCAGATCAACTCTCCAATGTTGGTATTCACGGTACAGACACACCTCAGCTAGAGAAAAATAACTTACAACACTCGTGTACGCCCAGGAGGGTTTGCTGGTGTCCTGCGCGCCTTTGTGTGTTATAGCAGAGGTCCAGAACGCTTGGCTCTGAAGCTAGACTATCTGAGTATGGATCCTCGCTCTGGTGCGTCTAGGTTTTGTGATCTTGGGCAAGATTCTCAACTTCTCTTGTTTCCTTAAAAGGCGGATAATAACAACACATACCTCTTAGATTGTTTGGAGGATTAATTGAATATATATACATATATATGTATATATGTATAGTGCTTACATTTTTAAAATTTATTTTAGAGATTTTAAAAAATTAATTAATTTATTTTATTTTTGGCTGTGTTGAGTCTTCCTTGCTGTGCACGGGCTTTCTCTAGTTGTGGCGAGTAGGGGCTACTCTTCGTTGCGGTGTGCGGGCTTCTCATTGCAGTGGCTTCTGTTATTGCGGAGCACGGGCTCTAGGTGCATGGGCTTCAGTAGTTGTGGCACGCGGGCTCAGTAGTTGTGGCTCACGGGCTTAGTTGCTCCGCGACATGTGGGATCTTCCCGGGCCAGGGCTCGAACCCGTGTCTCCTGCATTGGCAGGTGGATTCTTAACCTCTGCGCCACCAGGGAAGGTATTCAACAAATGTTAGCTATTTGGATCATTGATAAGTGAGTGAGGATGTGAGAGGCACCTAGCCCTGGAATAGAGCTGCTATGTGCAGGAGGCGTGTTCCGTGAGGGTCCCTTACAACTTCTAAGGTGTCCTTATTCTTGCACCATCAACGTTAGGTGAGCTGCCTGTAAGAAACATCACCTCTGTTTTCCTGCCCAGCAGCTCTCCTGGCGAAGAGGCACCAGGCTGTGGAGTGGCTGTCTTGCATAGAGAAGCTTTAGATTTGCTTGAATTTCACTCCTGAAAGGAAAGAGGGCAGGCACCCTCCCTTAGTTCAGCGGGGGATATCAGACAGAAGTCAATGGCCAGCTACTCCCCCACCTCCAAGAACTTGTAGAGAGGAAACTGCCCTGACGTGAGGATAGACGTAGGTTAGTTATTGGATCAGGCATATTTCGAGGTCTCCTTCCTGAGAGTCTTGAAGGTGAGTGTTGGCTGCCTGTCTGCACTGGGGACAGCCAGTTTTATTGCCAGGACCGCTGCCCTTCCTAACTCTACTCACCCCCCAGAATTTTTTTTTTTTTTTTTTTTTTTGGCTGTCCCTCGAGGCTTATAGGATCTTAGTTCCCTGACCAGGGATTGAACCCAGGCCCTCGGCAGTGAGAGCACGGAGTCCTAACCACCAGACCTCCAGGGAATTCCCACCCCCTTGAATCTTGCTTGGCCGATTTTTTTCCAGGGCAGAAGTATCTCACTATTTTATTTGATCTTCACAATAGTCCTCACGAGGTAGGTATAATTTTATCTCTATTCTAGAGTTAAAGAAACAGAAACACAGAGACGTTCAGTAACTTGCCCAAGGTCACACAGCTATGAAGTAGAAAAGTCAGGTTTCAAACCCAGGTCTCTGAATCCTATTCCAGAACTCATGCTCTGAACTACTGCCTGCAGTTGCCAAGGAGAAGAATGTCTGTAACTCCTTTCAGGGCAGCCGTCAGTGATCTGCTCTAAGCAATTAGGACATGAGCTGCCTCATTTAGATCCCTAACCCTGGGCTGCTCTGGTTCTGCCCTTGTGTGTTGCAATGATGTATAACACCCGCAGAAGAAAGGAGGCTCCAAGGTTCCTGCGTTTTGCTAATGGGAGAAGAGATCAAAGAGGTTCCCCCCAAAGTTCCTAGTTGGATGACCCAGAGATGGTGGCAGTGCCATGGAGGGGAGAATCAAATTCAGAAAGGGGAAGCCAGAGGCACAAAAAGCAAACTTCCCACAAATTCTCAGTTTGCCAAAGACTGGCTCCGCCTGGCACTTTCCTTCCCAGGCACCCCTTCTGGCCTCCCCAGCCTCCCTTTCTGGCCTCCCCAGCCCCCAGCCCCTGATCGGGATGCAGCATCATAGTGGGCTGTTTTTAATCCTTGCTAGATCTCTTTTATTTTTTTCCCCCTTTGCCAGGCTTGCTGGGCTGTAATTTTTCCCTCTGTGTCATCCATCACAGACACAACGTCGCTTGTGCAAATTAAAATGCACCTCAGAATAATAAAAAAGGGGCCTTCTTTCCCCCCTCCTTTTCCTTCCCAGCAGCAACTCCTCAACACAAAACATTTGTCTCTGGGCAAGAGCCCGAGCATTAACCCTGCACGTGCCATCACCAGGCCCATATAGTCCCAGCAGCCTCGTGTAACCAGTGATCAGGGCCAGGGGACGGCTGCAGAACCGAAGAGCCTGGTTCCCACCACTTCACTGTGTGCTGACTGTGTACCAGGCACTGTTCATACATTGCCTCTTTAGTCCTTACTATAACCCGATAGGGCAGGAGCTAAGCTGTCTTCATTTTACAAATGCAGAAACTGAGGGGGGTGTTTAGCGACGTGCCTAGTTATTTGGAGCCAGAGCTGGTATTTGAACACTGTCTGACTCCAAAGTCCATATTGTACCCTTGTTACTCAAAGTGTGGTCCGTGGACTGGTAGCACCACGGGTATCACTTGAGAGCTTGTTAGAAATGCAGAATCTTGGGTCCTATTCCAGACCTACTGAATAAGAATCTGCATTTTAACAAGATGCCCTGGTGATTCACATGCACTTGAAAATTTAAGAAGTGCTGCTCTAAACTATTTTGCTATCCTTGCTCTCACCTGCTCCCCACTCCCACAGCTTTGATGTCCCCACCTTGACCTGCCAAGAAAGGGCCATTTCTAGGGATGGGCCAGGAGCTCCAGTGGACTCAGCTCAAGCATCTCCTCCTCCATG
This sequence comes from Lagenorhynchus albirostris, assembly GCF_949774975.1. Classification (NCBI taxonomy): domain Eukaryota; kingdom Metazoa; phylum Chordata; class Mammalia; order Artiodactyla; family Delphinidae; genus Lagenorhynchus; species Lagenorhynchus albirostris. Next base: position 26,245,282 of record NC_083095.1, read on the forward strand.
AAGCCAGGCCCCAGGAGAATTTGACCAGATCTCTTTACCTGGGCCTATTTCCATCACAGCAAGTGTAACAGGTATTGTACTTACTTACCTATGTGCTCGCTTCAACCCTCCAGGCTGAGCTCCTTGAGGCTGGAGTTGTGCCTTATTTTGTTCTGTCCCTGTAGTGCCAGTAGTGCTTGGCAGCTAACCAAGAGGCTGACAATGAACCTTGATGTGCCTGTGTCTTTTTTTTCTTTAATTAAAAAAAATTTTGGGGGCTGCGCCAAGTGTCAGGCAGAATCGTAGTTCACCAAGCAGGGAGTGAACCCCTGGCCCCTGCAGTGGAAGCATGAGGTCTTAACCACTGGACGCCAGGGAGGGCCAATGTGCCTTTACCCTAACGCTCCCAAACACGCTGACACAGGCACACACACACCCGTATACACTCACTGTTTTTTCTAATTTTAAAAGTCATGCAGTAGGACTTTTGCCTCTGGGAAGCTGGAATAGACATACTTTCCCCTATTACTTCCACTAAGTAAAACTAGAAACCCTGGACATTCCGTATAAAACCACCAGTAAAAGGCTGTGAAAGGTGAAGAGAAGATGGAAGACCAGGTAGGGATGTCGAGGCCCAAGGAACAACATGCTGGTGCATTCTCTGTGTTTTCTTTTTGCCTCATAAGCCCCCAAATTGAAGCTGAAGAAACTCGCAACGTGAAACACCAATAAGCACAGATTTTTAAAAGCCCAGACGAAAGCCTGCTCTCCCCATCCAAAGGATCAGGAAAGGCAAGACAGAAAACTTACAGACGATAACTACTCTAGCCAAATACCACCGAAAAAAATGAGGCCACATCCCCTCCCAGCAGCAAAAACAAAGTGCGAAGCCTAGGTTTCCATCCTTGCCAGGTTGTGATGAGGTACCCTGCCCCTCAGGGTAGTGTCGGAGAAGGCCATGTAGGGAGCTGGGAATTTTACCCCATCAGTTGGTAATGAGGCCACTCCCTCACTCTGTGGTGTCAGTGAGGCCACATGGAGAGCAGTAACGAGGCATTCCTACTCCTCCCAGCCAGGGAGGTGTCAGTGGATGACTGGTGAGGAGCCAGAGCTCCCACCCCACACCCAGGAGTAATAAGAAGCACTGTCTTCGGGCTTCCCTGGTGGCGCAGTGGTTGAGAGTCTGCCTGCCGGTGCAGGGGACGCGGGTTCGGGCCCCGGTCCGGGAAGATCCCACATGCCGCGGAGCGGCTGGGCCCGTGAGCCATGGCCGCTGAGCCTGCACGTCTGGAGCCTGTGCTCCTCAATGAGAGAGGCCACAACAGTGAGAGGCCCGCGTACCGCAAAAAAAAAAAAAAAAAAAAAGAAGCACTGTCTTCTACCCTCACCTAGCAGTACAAGGCTGCACCCCCTCACTCCCTGCTGGAGTGGAGTCAAAAGAAAAGTAGCTAAAAGAGAAGGCTTAAATAAGATCCAGAGTTTCATAATATAATACCAAGTTTTAATGAAAAATTATCATACCAAGGTTCAGGAAGATCTCAAACTGAAAAGAAAAAGACAATCAATAGATGTCAGTGTCAAGATGACAGAGATGTTAGAATTAGATGACAAAGATTTTAAAGCAGCTATCATTAAAAGGCTTCAATAAGTAACAAACATGCTTGGAATAAATGAAAGAAAAACAGTCTCAGAAAAGTAATAGAAAATATAAATTAAAAAAGTGGACATTTTAGAACTGAAAAGTTCAATAACCAAAATTAAAAAAAAGGACAAAATTCAATGGATGGGCTCAGTAGCAGAGTGGAGAGGGCAGAGGAAAGAATCAGTAAACTTGAAAATAGAACAACAATAGACTTTAAAAATGAACAGTCACAGGAATCTTTGGACTATAACAAAAGATCTAACATTTGTGTCATCAGAGTTCTAGAAGGAGAGAAGGAGGGTGTGGTTGAAAAGTACTCAACGAAATAATGCTGAAAACTCCCCAAATTTGACAAAAGACATAAACTTACAGGTTCAAAAGTTAAGCAAATCACAAACAGGATGAACCTAAAGAAATCCACACCAACACACATGATAGTCAAACTTTTGAAAACTAATGACAAAGAAAAAATCTTGAAAGCAACAAGAGAAATGACACCTTACTTATAGGTGAAAAATAATTTAAATAGCAGCAGGTTTTTCATTAGAAGCCATGGGGCCAGAAGGAGGTGGCACAACAGTTTTCAAGTGCTCAAAGAAAAGCACCATCAACCAAGAATCCTATAACCAGAAAAAATATCCTTCAGGAATAAAGGAGGAAATCAGGACATTCCCAGAAGAAGGAAAGCTGAGATAAGTCATTGCCATTAGAGCTAACCTTGAAAGAATGACTAAGGGAATTTAGTTAAACAGAAAGAATAAAAGAAGGAACTTTGAAACACAAGGAATAAAGAGAGAATACAGTAAGCAGAAATTTGGGTAAATACAACAGACCTTCCTTCTCCTCTTAGTTTTTCTAAATTACATTTGACAGTTGAAGAAAAATTATAACACAGTCTGATGTGGCTCTAAATTGTGTAGAAGAAATATTTAAGAAAATTATGTAATAGAGGAGGGTAAAGGAATATAAAGGGGAGTAAAGTTTCTACAATTCATTTGAACTTATAAAATGATGATACCAGTAGATTGTGATTTGTACATATAATGTAATCTCTAGAGCAACCATTAACAAAGCAATAAAAGAGAAATACTCAAAAAATAGATGAATAAAAATGAAATTCTAAAAAATGTTCAAGGAACCCAGAGGAAGTCAGGAAAAAGAAAATACAGAAACAAAACACAGAGAGAACACAAAGAAAAAAACCTCTAGCATATCTATAATTATATTAAATATAAATGACTCAAAGACACTACTTAAAAGAGAATGGGGACTTCCCTGTGGTCCAGTGGTTAAGAATCTGCCTGCTAATGCAGGGGACACGGGTTCAATCCCTAGTCTATGTGCCACAACTACTGAGCCCGTACTCTAGAGCCCACAAGCAGCAATTACTTAGCCTGCGCACCTCAACTACTGAGCCCGTGCACCACAACTACTGAAGTCTGTGTGCTCTAGAGCACATGTACCACAACCACTGAAGCCCACGCGCTCTAGGGCCTGCAGGCCACAACTACTGAGCCCGAGTGCTACAACTACTGATGCCCGTGTGCCTAGAGCCCGCACTCTGCAACAAGAGAATCCACCACAATGAGAAGCCTGTGCACCGCAATGAAGAGTAGCCCCCACTCACCGCAACTATAGAAAGCCCACGCACAGTAACGAAGACCCAGCTCAGCCAAAAATAAATAAATAAAATTTAAAAAATAAATAAATAAAAGAGAGCGGATAAAATAACATGACCCAACTGTCTTAGCTCAAGCTACTATAACAAAATACCATAAATTTGGTGACGTAAACAACAGAAGTTTATTTCTCACAGTTTTGGAGGCTGGCCGTCCAAGATCAGGGTGCCAGCATGGTTGGGTTGCCTCTTCTGAGTTGCAGACATCTGACTTCTTTTATCCTCAAAAGGCAGAGAGAGCTAGCTAGCTCTCTGGCCTCTTCTTACAGAGGCCCTAATCTTATTCATAACCTCATTACCTCCAAAAAGCCCCACCTCCAGATATCATCACATTGGAATAGGGTTTTGACATATAAATTTGGAGGGGGGACCCAAACATTCAGTCCATGACACCAACTATATGCCATCTGCAAGATATTCACTTTATATGTAACAATATAGGTAGGTTGAAAGTAAAAGGATGGAAAAGATATGTCTTGCAAATACAAATCTGGAGAAAAGAGAAATGTCTATATCAATAACAGACAAAGTAAATTTCAGAGCAAAGAAAACTATTGGTGACAAAGAAGTACTTTACATAATGATAAAAGTGTCAATCCACCAAGAACACCTAGCAATCCTAAAGGTGTATGCACCGAACAACAGAGCTGCAAAATATTGATAAAAATGCAAAAGTTGATAAAACTGGAAGGAGACATAGGGAAATCCATAATTAATGTTGGAGACTTCAATACCCCTCTCTTAGTAATTGATAGAACTAAACAGAAAACCAGCAAGAGTATAGAACAATTTGACAACACCATAAACCAATAGAATCTAATCCACTCCACTCCACAAAGCAGAATACACATTCTTTTCAAGTGCCCATGGAACATATATCAAGACAGATCATATTTGGGGCCATAAACTAAATCTCAACAAATTGAAAAGAGCTGGAGTCATTCAGGGTGGTTTATCTGACCAAAATGGAATCAAACTAGAAATCAATAACAGAAATATAATAGAAAAATCTCCAAATATTTGGAAACGAAACATTACAATTCCATGCAATTCCATGTAATCTATAGGTCAAAGAGGAAAGTCTAAAGGGAAATTTAAAAAAATCAAACTGAATGAAATTGAAAGTGGTTAAAACTTGTGGTTTTGTAGCTAAAGCCATGTTGAGAAGGAAATTTATAACATTAAGTCCTTATACCAGAAAAGAGGAAGAGTCTTAAATCAATAATCTAAGCTCCCACCTCAAGATCTTAGAAAAATAAGATCAAAATAAATGCAAAGCAAGGAAATAAGAAAGATGGACCCAAAATCAGTGAAATTAAAAACAGGCAAAAAATTTAAATCAATGGAAAACAGAGCTGGTTCTTCGAAAATATCAATAAAATTGACAAACCTCTAGCAAGACTGACAAAGAATAAGAAGAGAAAATGCAAATTACCAATATCAGAAATGAAACAAGGGGTAACACTATAGACGCTGCAGATATTTTTTTTAAGTAAAAGGATACTACAAACAATTCTACACATAAATTTGACAACTTAGATGAAATGAACTCATTCCTCAAAAAATACCAACTACCACAGCTCACCCAATATGAAGTAAGTAATTTGAATAATCCTATTCTTTTGAAGAAATTGAATTTGTAATTTAAAAACTCCCATATTAGAAACTCCTGGCCCAGAAAGCTTCACTGGAGCATTCTATCAAATGTTTAAAGAAGAATTAACACCAGTTCTACAGTAATCAAAACTGTATGGAATTTGGCAGATGGATAGACACATGGATCAATAGAACATAATTTTTACAAAACAGAAACAGACCTCCCATAAACATGCCTACCCTTAATTCTCCTTTGTTATATAACGTAACCCCCCAGGAATTAGGACATGGGCATCTTTGGGACGCCGTTATTCTGCCTACCACAAATATATCTAGAGAAATAAGTTTGAAGTAAGAGCAAGGAGTATGAGAATATAAAGAACAACTTAAATAGCTGGAAATAAAACAAAAGGAACTTGCAGAAGTGGGAACATAATAATTAAACTTAGAATGTCAATGAAAGGATCAAACAAAAAATTAGACACAACTGAAGAGAAAAATACTAATAATATGAAAGATAGATTTAAACATTTTCCAGAATTTAGTTCAAAGAGACAAAGACATGTAAAATATGAGAGATGTTAAAGAGGCATGGAGGGTGGAGTGAGGAGATCTAAGATACGCCTGTTTTGAGTCCCAAAAGGAGAGAAGCAGAATGAAGAGCCAATGCTTGATGAAATAATGCCTGAGGATTTCCCGGAGTTGTTGAAAGACATCCTCACATCCTGGATGTCCAATAAACTCTAAGTATAATAAATCAAAACACATTCATTCCAAATACATCAGAGTAAAATTGCAAAACACCAAAGAAAAAGGGATTCAAAAAATAGCCAGAGAGGGCTTCCCTGGTGGCGCAGTGGTTAAGGATCTGCCTGCCAATGCAGGGGACACGGGTTCAAGCCCTGGTCTGGGAAGATCCCACATGCCGCGGAGCAACTAAGCCCGTGCGCCACAGCTGCTGAGCCTGCGCTCTAGAGCCCGTGAGCCACAACCACTGAGCCCGCGTGCCACAACTACTGAAGCCCGAGTGCCTAGAGCCTGTGCTCTGCAACAAGAGAAGCCATCACAATGAGAAGCCCACGCACCGCAACGAAGAGTAGGCCCCTCGCCGCAACTAGAGAAAGCCTGTGCACAGCAACAAAGACCCAATGCAGCCAAAAAAAAAAAAATAGCCAGAGAGAAAAGACAGATCACTTAAAAAGGAACCGCAACTGGGTGGTGGCTCACTTATCAATAGCAGTAATGGAAACTAGAAGACAGTGATGATATTATCTTCAAAATGTCAACCTAAGATCTATACCCAATGAAACTATCTTTTAAAAACTAAAGTTAAGTAATACATTTCATATGAATAAAGACTCAGTTTACCTCCAATTAATATTTTATTAAGTACCTACTATGTGCTAGGCACTCTGTGTGAGCCATCAGTCTGATGAGGTAAGCATGATCATTCCCATTTTAAGTATAGAAAAACTGAGGCTCAGAGAGGCTAAGAGACTTTCCCAGATCCTTCTGATTCCAGAGTCCATGTTCTTTACCCCACACCAAGGAGGTGCATCTTACATTGACAGTGGACTTTCCAGGATCATCCTATTTCCAGGCTGGATATAGGATGGACATTTTGAAGACAGGAAGCCACCTATTTGAGGAAGTGAAGCTTCAGACTCCCAGATCTCAAAGAGTTTACCACTTTCATCCAGCAAATCTGGGTAAGTCTGTGCAAACAAGCGATCAGGGCTTGGGTGGAAGAACTTTCTACACGTGGTGGTTGTGTGTGTGTGTGCGTGTGCGTGTGTGTGTGTGTGATGCTGTGGGGGGAGGGCTCTGGGAAGAGCAGTTCAGTTCCATTCTCCTCCCTTTTCTCTCCTCTGCTTTGCCCTCTCATACCCACCTTGCAGGTCCAATGTTCCCCAGCTTGGACAGTCCTCATGATAGTTATAATATCATTTACCCTTGGTTGCCATGAAAACTAAGTGAGCAAATGTCCAGGAGAGCAACTCCCAAAGTGTACACCCCGTCAACGTTACTCTCCTCCTTTCTGTCCTGTCCCCATCCCCATCAGCAACCTTTGATGCCATGTTCTGTAACTGGCACTGAGAATCCAGTGACAAAAATGCCAGAATGGGATGAGCATCACCCAGCCAACATCTTCCCAGTCCCCAGGGGAAAGAAGAAAGTCAAGCGAAAATTCATAAAGAAGCAAACTTGTAGCCTTTCTGTGGGAGGAGAGGAAAAGGAGATAGGGGAAGAAAGGGGAAGGGAAGTGGAAATCACCATTATTCTTAATCATTACATGGGGCATTAGAATAATATGATTATGCATTGGCATTCTAATTGGGCTTAATAGGTATGAGAGAAGGCCTAGCATATACATGGTTTTATATGCTGTACATACCCCCCTGCCAGGGAAGCACAGGACCTCATATCAGGACCCCAGGACTCAGAGGCTAGAACAAGATGGCGCCCAACCATAACTCCCTACATGTGTGGCTGATGGCATTGGTATCTGGGGAACCATGATACCAATGTGTTCAAGAACAGACAGCCCAGGATTTCCCTGGTGGTCCAGTGGGTAAGACTCCACGCTCCCAATACAAGGGGCCCAGGTTCCATCCCTGGTCGGTGAACTAGATCCCAAATGCTGCAACTAAGAAGTCCACATGCTGCAACTAAAAGATAACGCACGCTGCAGTGAAGATCCCACATGCTGCAACTAAGACCTGGCACAGACAAAATAAATAAATATTAAAAAAGAAAGAACAGGGTGGGGACTAGCAGAGGGACATTCTGTGAGCTGTGAGTGGTATGGACGCTGGCTGAAGGCAAGCTGGTAGGTGGCATGAGTGTGATATTGTGTGAGTTGTGACCTCCTCCCCCCTCAGGGTGTGTATACCTACCTATAAAGGGTGTCTCAGGGTACATATGAGTTAGGAGTGGGATGAGGGTCAGATTTAGAGGGTAAACGCACTGTGAGTTTTAAGGATCCCCAAATAACTGGCTATATAGAGGACAGAGAGGAAAACTACCCAGCTCCCCCTTTGCTGTCTGAGGGTGGGCTGGGCTGTCTTCATGGCGGTGAACTCACTATGGACTTCACAGTTCTTTTTTTTTTTTTTTTTTTTTGCGGTACGCGGGCCTCTCACTGTTGTGGCCTCTCCCGTTGCGGAGCACAGGCTCCGGACGTGCAGGCTCAGTGGCCATGGCTCACGGGCCCAGCCACTGTGCGGCATGTGGGATCTTCCCGGACCGGGGCACGAACCCGTGTCCCCTGCATCGGCAGGTGGACTCTCAACCACTGCGCCACCAGGGAAGCCCTGGACTTCACAGTGCTTGAGGCCATGTCTCCCAAGTGGCCATTCAGCTGGGTTCCTGGTTAATGGTATGATGGCTTTCCTTCCTTCCTCCCTCCCTTCCCTCCCCCCTTCCTTCCTTCCTTCCTTCTTGTTTCTGGGTGAGAGGGGGCTGGTTAGGCAAGGGTCAGTATGAGCAGTGAACTAGACCAGAATGAAGATAGAAGGATAGAATATAGTTTAGATTAAGTCCTTTGGGCCCCAGGGGCTACATGGGTGTGTTAGTTGTGATAGGTAATGCTGGTTAAACAAAAAAAAAATCAGAAACTTACTGTAACAAAGGCTTATTCTCATTTATCCCACGTGTTAATCACAGGTCAGCGGGGGGGGGGGGGGCTCTACTTGGCATTGTAGGCACTCTAGGATTCCGACTGATGGAGAAGCCACCATCTGGATCATTGCAGGTTTTCAGAGCAGAGGGAGGGAGAGCTCTGGCATTAAATGCTTCAGCCTAAAAGTGACTCTTGGTAATTCTGCTTATAACTCATTGACCAGAATAATCACATGGTCCCCACCATGTGGGGGGCTACAGGGGGGCCAGGGAGTGCAATCCTACTGTGTGCTGAGCAGGTGGGAAGTTAGAACTACTTGGTGGATAGCACTAATGCGTTTAAGAGGTTCCCTGGTTCCAAGCCCCTTTGTCATGAGCTTTCCCAGGACTGTGGCCATCAGCTACTCAGTTGTCAAATATTTGCTGAGGGCCTATTCTCATCCATCATTGGGCTGGGTTCTGGAGATATAAAAGTGAATAAGCTGGGCTTCCCTGGTGGCACAGTGGTTAAGAATCTGCCTGTCAATGCAGGGGACACGGGTTTGAGCCCTGGTCTGGGAAGATCCCACATGCTGCGGAGCAACTAAGCCTGTGCGCCACAACTACTGAGCCTGCGCTCTAGAGCCCGTGAGCCAGAACTACTGAGCCCACGTGCCACAACTACTGAACCCCACGCGCCTACAGCCCGTGATCCGCAACATGAGAAGCCACCACAATGAGAAGCCCGCGCACCGCAACGAAGAGTAGCCCCCGCTCGCCGCAACTAGAGAAAGCCGGCGCACAGCAACAAAGACCCAACACAGCCAAAAATAAATAATAAATAAATAAATTTTTAGAAAAAGGTGAATAAGCCATGGATCCTGCCTTCAAAGACTTTGAGGACTTGTGAGTCAGGTGGACAAACAAACAACTGGGACTCATTATTGTAAGTACTAGGATAGGTAAGGGCAGGTGCTGTGGGAACATGAAACCCAAATTGAAAAGTCTGGGCTGGCTTCTTGAAGGAGGAGAAGCTTCAGTGGATCCTGAGGATTGAGGAGGAGTGAGGCAGAAGAAGAAAGGGAAGGGCATTTCAAGCAGAGGGAGTGTTGTGTGCAAAGGCCCAGACGCATGGTGCTTTCAGGGAAAACTACAATATGGCTGATGAGTGGGGTAGGGAATGCAATTGGGAAGAGATAATGTTGGAGAGCTAGACAGAGGCCAGGTCACGAAAGGCCTTGTCTATCATTCTAAAGACTGTGAGTTCAACCTGTGAGCAGCAGGAAGCCATCAGGGGGTGGAGCTGCATTTTGGAAACAATCCATTGGCTGTTGGGTGAAAAAAATGGCTTAGATGTGGTAAGACTGGAGACAGGGACAGTAGTCAGGAGATAGCAACAAACAATATTTCAGGTGAGAAATATTGGTGGCCTGACCCGGGCAGTAGCAATGGGGATGGATGGCAGTAGACAGAAGGGGTGGTTTTAAGCTACTTATCGAGTGGTTGGGATTGGTTGACCAGTTGGACAGGATAAGCGTGCTGTGAAAAAGGGCTAGAATTTGTGTCATGCTTTGTTTCTGTGCACGTCTACTCTGTGCCGTCTGCTTTAATTGTTTTCTAGAGCAAGGCAGGGCATAAAACTATTATTCAATCTGTCAGTACTTCCTATTTGCTGGCTGTGCACTAGACACAGAGGAGTCAATGTGAATGAAGCCTAGCCCGTGCCTGGAGGAGCTCACAGACTCAAGATAGGTTCCTCAGCCAGCCACGCAGAGGCAGAGACGTTGGCTGGAGGTGGCGAGGGGGCGGGGCAGGAAGTGGGGGGAGGCTCAGAGCTTCTCTTACACAAGAGAACTTCAGTTACTCCAGCTCCACCTTCGCAAAGGTCACCAAATTCATATCCCACTTATACTGTTACCTACTTGATATCTTTATTCAGACGAACTCACTTTGTAGCCTGATGGACCTACCTTAGCTTCTTCCTAAGCAAAATATCTGTAGATCGTATTTGGATAGGTTAGTAATATTTTCTCTAATACACATTAAAATAAAATAAAGCAAAACAAAATTTAAAAATAAAATTTCTTTTTTGGCCACACCATGTGGCATGTGGGATCTTTGTTCCCTGACCAGGGATCGAACCCGTGTTCCCTGCATTGGAAGTGCAGAGTCTTAACCACTGGACAGCCAGGGAAGTCCCAATAAAGATGTTTTAAATGTCCAAGCGCCATGAGAAAATGTTTCATAATCACACTTTGAGAAACACTGTCCTATAGGGAAGAACTAGAAAGTCCAAAATAGAGTTCCTTTTCAGGTCTGCTCCCTAGGTGGCCAGGTGACCTCCCTTCATCATTCTTTTTTTTTTTTTTTTTTTTTTTTTGCGGTACGTGGGCCTCTCACTGTTGTGGCCTCTCCCGTTGCGGAGCACAGGCTCTGGATGCGCAGGCTCAGTGGCCGTGGCTCACGGGCCCAGCCGCTCTGCGGCATGTGGGATCCTCCCGGACCGGGGCACGAACCCGTGTCCCCTGCATCGGCAGGCGGACTCAACCACTGCGCCACCAGGGAAGCCCCCTTCATCATTCTTATACTCAAATTCATTTAGCAAAGATGAAGTCCCTGACCTCCACTCTTGCTCAAGTTCTTTTCTTTCCAGCTGCCTAAGGTTTCAGACGTTCGACAGCACACTTGTTAAGGGCTTCTTGTAAGGCCAGCTCTGTAAGCCCATGGAGGGCACTCAGTGGCTCCTTCCTTGTTGACTTGTTAAATGCTATTGGGCAGTGTTGGGTCAGGGGCAGTTGCTGAGCTTATGTGAACTGCTGACTTACCTGGACTGGCCTGTTGGAAGCATCATTCAGGTCACAGGTGCACCCATGTCTGGGCTCAGGCACAGAGGAATACCCTCGGTGGGAAATGCCAAAAGACACTGGCATATACGGCATTCTCTCAGGGAGCCTCAGAGTTTTCTCAGAATTCTCCAAGGGATCCCCAGTTGCTGAATAGGCACCCTTTTCTCTCAGGAGCAGACAGTAAAACGTAACAAGATTACTCCCTCTTTCTCTATTAAAATTCTCCCCAGCTGAGAGACAGCTTTACTGACAATTCAATCTGCCATCTCCAGTCACTTTCTGATCCGGGATTCAGGATTCTAACAATTTATCATCAAGGTCACTGATTATAAACACCAGACATTGACCCTGGAGAAAAAGGGATTTTATTGGAGCAACACTGGAGAGTTTGAAGAGCTGAGGAGATGGACAATCTGACCTCAGGCAGGGCAGGAACCGGGGCAGCTGGGTAGCTGGACCCACGGGCAGGTCCCTTGGGGGGGCTGCCGACACGTGACCCTGTCCCAGAGTCTGATTGGCCGAGATTGGATCCTGGCCCCACCCCTTGTTGGGGAGGGCAGGATGGTTGACAGCCTGGCCAGGACTATGTGGAAAGGGAATGGTGAAGTGGGGTGCTGTTATCATAAAGACAGAAATGGGTTTAGAACACCACAGATGCCCATCGCTGAGTTGCACAAGGAATAACAGAATAAGAAAATAGGAAGGTAACTCGGGGTTCATTTACTCAACCCAACAAGCTAGGGATTAGGAAATCAAGACTCAAAGAGGTGAAATAACTTTTCCATGGCAAAGCCAGACCCCGAATCCAGGCAGGTTTCCTGACTGTCAGAGCACGGCTTCTTCCACTTCACACCCTACTGTGGACAAAGGAAGAAAATATGCAACAGTTAAGTCTCTGGGATCTTCTCATCACCCCCAGCAGGTGCGTTTCAGTTTGCTTATTCTTGGAGCATTTTTACTTTAATATTTTAGTGCTCCATAAAAGAGGGTGGGACAAATGCCCTGCAACACGCATGGGAGCCAACACCATCTGGTTGACCCCAGGCAAGGAAAGGACCAGTAGGGTCACATGAGACCACTGCTGCCCAGGAAGGGGACGTTGAAGAGGACAGCTGGCTCAGGTTGACTTCCTTCCATCTCACCAACCCCAGGATATACATCTCCCCCCAGTTTCAGAAGACACCCCAAGGAAGACGAGCAGAAGGGGACCGAGAGTCTGTGCCGGTTCCGAAAGCAAGGCACTGCCAGGTGCCCGCGTCTTGGAATGTGTTGGCTTCATTGCTCTGACAGCATGAAAGATGTTTGGTTTTGTTCCCAGCGCTGCTATCATTTATCATCCTCTTATAAAAGCTGGCACCCTCTGCCTGTTCCCCCTTCCTTCCCTCTCTCTCCCCACCCCCATCTCCAATCCAACCTCCTCATTCTGCCACTGAGGGGAGCCCTCTCACATTTACCCCAGAGGAAATTCTCTCACATTTGTTCCCAGAAGTGTCCCAAGAGACACCCCAACTGAACTCAACTCATAAATACGTACTGAGCGATTCCTCTGGGCAGAGTAACGTGCTTGGGGCTTTGGGTGGTAGAACATAAGACAAGTCCCTGACTTCAAGGACCTTGCATTCAAGCAAGGAAATAACATGATGTCCCAGGCAGCAGAACACAGACCTGTGCAGAGGGTGAGGGAGAAGAACCACATGTTTAGGAAGTCTGGGAAAGGCGGTACTGATTGCCTTTCACAGAGCAGAGGCCATTGGGTGGAAGATGGCAGAAGACAGAAGGCATGCGTGAGGAGTGAATCGGGAGGGAAACAATGAAGACATCAATATCTCCAGAACAGAACAGCTAAGAGCACAAAGGAAGAGATGAAAGTCACAGCTGGAAGAGGAGCTATCAAGTTTGAGCTAGTTTGAAGGTGAAAGAGGAGGAGCCAGTGGAATGGGCAAGGTTGAAAGTACAAGACAGAGGAAATAATTGATGAAGCAAAGGCCCCAAAGGGGCTGGGGGGAGGGCTGGCTATGGAGGGAAGTCAGAACAGATTTCAAGAACAAAGGAAAGGAAGAAATTGGTGTGTGACCACGGGAGGAAACTTGGTGATAAAAGGAAGTGTGTTGCCTCCATCTTCTCAGTGAATCAGGAGGTGAGGTCACTTGCTAAAGGATGAGACTGGCTTGGGATCTTAAGAATACTGGAAGTCAGAATATCCACTGAAGATAAAAATAAAAATATAAAATAAAAATTCTGGGCAATGAAAGAGTTGGCTAACATTAAGCCCCACTGCTGAGATTCATTCTTACCCCAGGGCCTTTGCACATGCTGTTTTCACTATTTAGAACATACTTCCACTCACTCTGCACAGTTAACATTGTCTCATCTTTCAGAGCTTGGCTTTAATGTCATCTCTTCAGAGTGACCCTCCCCAATAATCCCACCTAAAGTAGCTTTCCTCCCCATCCCATAGTTCTCCATCTCAGCTTCCTTATTCCTTTCTATCCCTCACACTTATAATTACTTTATTAGCTGCTGCTGCTTCTTTTTTAAAAAATCTGTCTAACCCAAGTAGCATGGAAGCCCCAGCGAAGCAGAGACCACAATTGTCTTTTTTACTACTGGATCCTCAGTGTCTACCCATGTGTCAGACTCATAGCATGAACTCAACAAACAGTTGTTGAGTAGAGGAATGAATATCGAAGACAGTGTGTTTGGAGTGGAGCTCACAGCAAAGCTGAGCAGTTTTCCCCAGGGTTGAGGACCACAGGCAGAGGCTAAGATGGGGTTGGGAATGCAGGGCATTTATGGGTGGGGGGAAGTGGGGGGAACCTGTGAAAGATAAAGCGAAGGAAGTAAAGTTGTTGCATGTGGCCTGGAAGCCAGAACCTGGATGGGCTGGGGTGTGTAGAAATAACAAGAAGGCAGAGGTGGGCTCAACCCATGACTTAGTGATTAGATATGTGCAGAAATGGAATGGATCGTCCAGGCTGTAGGGTTGCCAGATTTAACAAGTAAAAATACAGGACACCGAGTTACATTTGAATTTCAGGTAAACGACAAAAATCTCATGCAATATTTTGGGCATGCTTATACTAGAAAATTATTCCTTATTTATCTGAAATTCAAATTAACTGAGCATCTAGGATTTTACCTGGTAATCCTACCAGGCTAAGTTTTTTCACTGAAGTTATACAAGCCGAGTCTGGAACACCATGATGAGAGCAGGTACGGTGATTGGCTGAGATATCAGATGGTGGGCTTGAGTTGAAGAGCCCCACCCCACCCCTAACCAGGCCTTTGATTTCCCCAGTTTTCCCGGGGCAGAGTGTTCAGGCAAGGGGCATCCTCCCCGCTCACCCATAAGGATTTAATTCACTGTCCCTGAGCCTGTCAGCTCCTTGTTTAGAGCTCTGTCCTTCTATCACCTGCAGCAGCATCCCACGCCCCGCATCCCCATCCAAGAGCAGCTCGCCTGGGGCAGGGGGTGGGCGGTGTGCGCAGGTGGCGAAGCTCATCCCTACTGCTGGGGATCCACCGACACCCCGACCCCACGCCCAGGGCTGGGCTCCCTCCTCCCACCCCCTTATCCAGCCCCTCTCCTGGGTGGTGAGCTGTCACCCACCCTTGTGCTGCTCCCGTGGCCTGCCGTCACCACACGCACTCGATTAGGGGATCCGAGTGACTTACAGGGGCTCCTCTTCCCCAGGGTCTGTATTTGCATAGGGTGATGGATGCTAAGATGTCATCTAAACACATCTGCACTTTGCATTTTAAACAAAGCAATTTCCAGAGGAAGCTGGGGGAGCTTTGTCTCCTTCCAGGCACATTGCCTCTGAGTCAAATTCTCTCTCTCTCTTTTCCTGTTGGTGAGCTTTTCACATCTGTCTCAGGTCCCTCTCCTCTACTGGCCTCCTACTCACTCCCCACACCCACCCCACCCTCATGGTAGTGATCTCAGTGTGGAGCAGGGGGTTACACATGCCGTAGGATGAAGAGGGCATAGGACCTGGCCAGGGACAGGCAGGGATCGCCCATCCCCTCCTCTGTGCTGGACACTCGTACCCCCTCCCCATGTCCACTCTGCAGGAGACCTGTGACTAAGAAAGTGACCTTAGGCAGAACCAACCACCTACCAGACATGGTTTGAGGGACACAAAATACCTGCGCCAGGCATCCCTGTCTACCTCCACCTCCCAGGGTACCCTACGATCCTCCGTGTTTTATATGGGGACAGAGGATCCCTTCTATCTAAGCTCTGACCTCTGGTAGCATATAACTGAGGCTTTTCCTCTTAATGAGTCTATGCCTTCCATCCAGGGACCTTTCAGATGATGACAGAAATGTCATCACAATATTGGCCCATGAGGCAAGGCTGAAATTTTTCAAAGACAAGTGGGTAAGAATAAGGTATGGAGATCCCGGAATTTTGTCCCCAGTAATGTGGTCTGAAGGCCAGCGGCGTCACCCCAGCTACCTGCAAGGGGCATGACTTTGGGTAAAGTCACTTAACTGGCACAGCAAGACCCCCTCCAGAGGCCCCTTGGCGGTCGTGCACATGAGCTGACCTGGATGGGCGGCGAGCTGGCCCTGGCAGGGGTGGGAGCAGACATCTGTGGCTTGGGGTGCCTCCTGTGAGGCCACGTGGCCCCCTGCTGTGGGAGGAGATCTGGGAAAGGAACGGACACTTGCTGAGTGCCTACTAGGTGCCTGGCCCTTAAATAATTAGTCTGAAATATGGTGTGGTGGTTAAGAGAAGAGAGTTTAATTGAACTCATACAGATCTGGATTCACATTTGAGCTCTGTGACCTTATGCAAGTTGGTTAACCTTTCTGAGCTTTAGTCACCCATCAAAGGAAGACAGCAGCATTCGTGTCACACACGCATCATGAGGAACGAATGGGATAATACGTGTAAAGTGTCTGGGATGTAGCTGGGGTCCCACGAATATGTAACTTGTTAGCATCTTTACAGGGTATGGTAAGCTCCATTGTGCAGATGGAAAGGGAGGGGCCTGGCCTTGGCCAGTGAGGGCAGAGCAGGGACTTCTGAGCCTAGGCCGGTCTGAACCCAAAACCTGTGCTTCATGACCGGAGCCAGTCCATGGAGGACAGAAAGCTTGACCCACTATCTCTAGGTGGGAGAGACGGATCTGACTATGTCCCTTCCCTCTTTAAAACTCTGCCAGGCTTTCCCATTTGTTCTGGGATAGAGAGCAATGTCCTCAACAAGGCTGACCAATCCCTACGCAGTCTGGCCCCTCTGACTTCCAGCCTTCTCTCCTCTTCCACCCCTCTGCCACCGACCAACCAATCAAATGGTCTTCTTCCAGTTTCTTGAGCAAGCCTGGAGCACGTCATCCTCTGTGTGTGTGTGTCTCTCCTCTCTCTATTCTGGAAATTCTCTCCCCAAGGCTCACCTGGCTTCCTCCTCTCCTACAGGTCTCAGCCTCCACCTGCTCCCAAAAGATGGTTACTTGCACACACCCCACTCCCCCAAACACCAGG
This sequence comes from Lagenorhynchus albirostris, assembly GCF_949774975.1. NCBI lineage: Eukaryota > Metazoa > Chordata > Mammalia > Artiodactyla > Delphinidae > Lagenorhynchus > Lagenorhynchus albirostris. The sequence goes on from NC_083095.1 coordinate 26,262,116, forward strand.
TTGGTTGCCGTGTTACACATGCCCATATGTTGCTGAAAGTCTCCTGGATAAGATGGCTTCATAAACCGCTAGTTCGCCGTCTATCTTCTCTGCTAAATCAGGAGCCCTCACCATACCCCCAGATCTAGCCCCATGCCGGGTGATGAATGAATGAGTAAAGAGAGCAGGCCAAAGTGACTAGAATTAGCAAGGAAAAAGAGGGCTTACTGGGAAGAGACAGCACATCCTGGATCGGAAAAGATTTGCCTTTCTGGGTGTTTCCCTAAAACAACTGCCAGCCTTTGAGCCTGGAGGTGGGTTACTGGATGGGCACGTCCTGGTTCTGTGGGACTGCAGTCTGCACGGCAGAGCCTCGGGGCAGGTACGGGGCAGCTCTCTGGGATTCCAGGTAGCATCTGCTCCTTTGGGGGTGAAGTGAATTTGCATCAGAGGCAAAATAAAATATACGAGGTGGTGAGGTTTTCAGTCTTCTTCTACTGCCCCCACCACACACCCTCTGCTCAAGAAGAGATTTTGCTTCCTGGATCAGCTTCTAACTCCTCTTTAGCTTGTGCAGAAGAGTGGAGAGAAGCTGGGGAGGCTGAGCTGATCTAGGTAGCAAAGAGCCGAATCAGGGATGGGGCAGCTGAGAAGGGGCGCCCAGAAGACTGAGTTAGGGGGAGCTGGGACAGTATGGAGATGCACAAGAGAGATTTCCAAGAGCAGGTGCTGCCTGGGAGAGAGAGATGTAAAAAGAGGTTCCTGATGGAGCTTTGCTGTACATTGATAATTTAACATCTCACTGGTGGTGTTAAGGGTATGCTAAGGGTAAGACTACAGTCACTTTTAGTTATTTTGTGGTTGCTGGACTGTTGTTTCTTTGGAAGGGACCAGCTGGGCATTGAATGTGGTATTGCGGCTTTACCTGGAACGTGTATTTAATGAGGGGCCTTGAGAACGGGGTCTAGTGCAGTCCGTGTGGCCCATGGGTTGCTCCGGAGTCTTCTCTCCTTTATGCCAGCCCCTGTCCCAGCCTTGCTCCAAGCTTGACTGTAGGCTTGTCATGTGCGTGTGTGGGAGGAAGTGACGGGAGGCTCTGGTGTTCCTTCTTCTCTGCAGGGGAGGTGGGGAGACTCTTCAGTACCCAACTGAGAGCCACAGTGCCCTCGCTTTGACTTGAAACAGCTGCCAATGGGATCTTTGCACAGATGGGCTGGGCATTTGGTCTGAGAACGGGGGGATGACTGCAGAAGTGAGACCAACTTCCTGGAAAAAGTAAATTGGAAAAAAAAGTCTCCTGTAGAGAAGAAGGCTTGGCATCTGACCATCAGACATGGGATTTTGAAAGGCTAAGCCCCAGGTTCCCTGCCCATCCCAGGCCAGCGAGGGAAATGATCAGAAAAAACTCACAGATGGAGCTGAACTTGTAGGGACAGTCATGGGAGGGTCACTTGAGGCCTAGAGGAGGTGGAGGCACCTTCATTCTCAGCACCTTAAACAGGGAGCACAGGGTTTGCCAGCAAGGCTCTCCACTTCTTCTAGACAGGAAGCCACAGGTGTGATCTTGCTTCCCCAAACCAAAAGTTTACATGTAAAAGGAAACCAGATCAGCCTGACTGCAGTACCGGACCCCTCTCTCCTCGTACCGCTAGGTCGAGTCTAAGTAGGAATCGTTCACGTAGAGCGTGGGACGTCTGCCCCCGACAGATGTGTCGGGGTCAGAGCGAGACCAGGTGAGGCAGAGGTGGCATCTAGTGGTGGGAGGGGCTTGGTAAGGTGAGTTGACACCCCCAAATTCTGTTCCCTGGAACTCAGAGTGGGGGGTTTCCTTGATAATGCCCAGAATGTGTGTAAATTAGGGTTTTTCAACCTCAATGCTGTTGGCATTTGAGGTCAGATTATCCTTTGTTGTGGGGCCTGGTCTCCACCCACTAGATGCCAGTAGCGCCCCCCTTTGTGACAGCAAAAGATGTCTCCAGACATTGCCAGTGTACCCCTGGGGACAAAGTCGTCCCCATTTGAGAACTTCTGGTCTAAATCAAGTCAAGCAGCTGTGCATGCCTGAGTCCAGCACCCCGCACTGTTTTTGAGAATCAAGGGTGAGGTTAGAGTTTAGGCTCATTTCTCATTTCTCACAACTGTCAAATGGGGATATAAAACGGTAGTTGCTAAGCCCCTTCTGATCCAAAAATCTGTGTTTCTAAGATGAATCTACTTTACTGGCTTAGAGAGCAACGGCTGCTGTTGGCTGGATGTGAGAAGGAATCCACAGCCGCTGAAGATGGTCAGTGCTAACGTCTGCTCTCTAGGGATGCTCTCATTCCCTGGTCCCCATTTAACAGGCCCCACACCTGCTGTCTTCTTGGTGTCTCCTCTGGACTTTCAATAGCTTCTCAAACGTAACACAGTTGATTCCCCCCCTCTGGCTCCCAGAGCTGCCTTCTCTGAGTCTTCCCACCTCAGTGAATGACAACCCTAGACCAGTTGTTGGGGCCAAAATCTTTGAAATCCCATATGTCTCCTTTTTTCCCTCACATTCCATATCCAATCTATCAGCAGATCCTGGTGGTTTCGAAACTGATCCAGGACTCAAGCACTTCTTAACCCCTGCTCTTCCCTGACCCCGGTCTAACCCACTGTCACCTTACCTGCGGTCTCCTAATTGGTCTTCCTGCTTCCATCCTTGTCCTTCTATGGCCTGTTATTAACACATCAGCCAAAGGCTCCCATTGAGACATGAGATCATAGGACTCCTTTATTCAAAACCTTCCACTTAAAGTGAAAGCCACACTTACTGTGGCCTCAAGCCCCCTTGTGATTTCCCCACTCCCCCTCGCGTTACCGATTCCACTTCGGCCACACTTGTTCCCTTGACGTTCACTGAACGCACCAGGCATACTCCTACCTCAGGGACTTTGTACGGGCTGATCCCTCTACTTGGAGAATTTTTCCTCCAGACACTCACATGACCCTCACTTTTTCAACTTACTGTTCAATGAAACAGTCTCATTGAGGCTGCTCTGACCACTCCTTTAAAAAATTTTTGTTTGTTTGTTTTTGCGGTACGCGGGCCTCTCACTGTTGTGGCCTCTCCCGTTGCGGAGCACAGGCTCCGGACGCGCAGGCTCAGCGGCCATGGCTCACGGGCCCAGCTGCTCCGCGGCACGTGGGATCCTCCCAGACCGGGGCACGAACCCGTGTCCCCTGTATCGGCAGGCGGACTCTCAACCACTGCGCCACCAGGGAAGCCCTAAAAATTGTTTTTTAATTAATTAATTAATTTGGCTGCGCTGGGTCTTAGCTGTGGAATCTTTAGTTGCAGCATGCTGGATCTAGTTCCCTGACCAGGGATTGAACCCGGGCCCCCTGCATTGGGAGCATGGAGTGTTAACCACTAGACCACCAGGGAAGTCCCTCCTTTTAAAATTATATCCCAACCCCCCATTCTTGATCCCCTGTATCCTGCTTTTTTCCCCTCATGGAACTTATCACATTCTAACAAACTATATAATCTGGTTATTTATTGTGCTCATCGTCTCTCTCTTTCTCCCACTAGACTGTGTGTCCATGAAGACAGAGACTGTGCTTGTTCTCTTTACTGATATAGTCTAGTCTCTCTGCCCTGGCACAGGGCAGACCCTCAGTAAATATTTGTTGAATGAATGAATGGCCCTCAGTTGTGTTTTTTCCCCTTTCTTTGAAGTTTCAATTCTTTTGCTAACATGAAGGGGGGAATATTTGGAGAACGAACAAAGAGAGATAAAGAAATGGATAAGGGTCAAGTCTTTGAAAAAATGAGCTATTAGCTAGTCTGATCACAATTATCTAGACAAATCGAAGACATGGTACAGAAAATCCTAAAATAGAGTCCAATAAAAATTTCTATTTTGATTGCATTATATGATGCTCTGGTTGACTCTTTGCTAATTATTTTTTCTTAAGGTAGTAGCATGAATACCAGCTGTGTGTTTGTGTACACACATGTACACATGCACCAGATGTAGGTGAATTGGGAATTTACCTAAAATAATCCACAGACCAGGTACTTTCATTCCCACAAACAGTTTATGTATTAATTGCACAAGACTTGCTAGGTATTGAGTTCAAAGACTGCCATGTGGATCTTCTCTTCCAAGAGCTTCAGGAAACCTACAAAGAGCCCACTGAAAGTTGACCAGACCTTGAGTCGTCTAGGTGTGTGGGTTCTGTGGGCATCATGATTGGTTGGTCACCTCCTAGACTTTCAACCTAACCCTTTTTGTGTAGCAGCTAGACTGATGTGTGGGACTGGTCCCACCCCCAGGTGGTCACAGTGGTCCATTAATGGATAGGCACAAAAGCCACTAGGATTTGGAATGACGCTCTCAGATATTTTCCATGGTTGTAGGGAAGAGATTTTTTTCTCTCTCCCCATGATGCTAAATAAAAATCTGGCAGCCTTCTTGCTACTATGAAAGAGGCTAGTTTGAGGACAAAGCATACAGACAGAAGAGGGCAGAACTGAGAGAATCACAAATGTAGAGCCAGAGTCCTACTGATTTTGTGAACCTCTGGATCAAACCCTGCCTGAAGCCTGATCCACTTTTAGACTTCACATATATCCAAGGCAATAAGCCCAGTAAGCCTTATAAGCTCTGGTGTCTTTAACTTGCAACAAAAAAAAAAATCCTGATACAGTCTTCTCGATTTCTTTCAGGTCCTCCCTTCTGCCTCTCACAGGTCCTTAGTGTGTCCTGGTACAACATGTGGGCTTTCTGCACTGTCTGCATCAAGTGCATGCATACACAGATGCATTTCAAAATCCTAAGGCAATGAAATGTTTTTGGTTCACATATACTTGATGCTCCATTTCTCTGACATTAATGAAAATAATAAAGGGCCTCACCATTAATACTAAAAGTCTGAAAAGAAGCAGAACTGGTTCTCAGACCTGTATCACACTGCTCAAGTTACGTTCCTGAGTTTTGCTGCTGAATACACATTTTAATGCTCACTTGAATCCCCAGAGGACTCTGAGGCTGAGGTGGTTCTCCTGACGGTCTCTTCTAGCATCAACCTGAGACCTGAGGGCAGTGCTGTCCAGGGGACAGCCAGCCAGCAAAGATAATGTGTGAAGAAACTCTCCGATAGCCCGTTCCTTATTTATTAGATTCCAGATACATGGGACCCGGATGGAAGCATCCTAGGGTGTTTGGGAGAACATATACAGAGGTGGAAGTACGTACAGGTGGGTGATGCAATGAGGGACCGCCATTTTAAAAAATATATACATCTTAAGAAGCCATTCCAGCCATATTATCATTATTAGAAAATAAAACAATCTCCACATAGTGCTTTTCTTTGGTGCTCTTCCGTGGGCATGGGCCCCTCTGTCTTCTGGTCACGAGTTTGTCACTACCTCCCCTCGCCACAACCCCCCTCCACCTTCGCCAACTGCGCAGGGGGAGGGGAGAGTCTGGAGGGAAGGGAGACCCCTGACACAGGGGTGGGTGCAGATTCCGGCTCCTCTAAGGCCCTGCCATGGCCTCCCACCCAACATCCTACTCTGGTCTTCCTACTCGGTTCTTAAATTGTGCCCTGGGAAATCACCGAAGTTTCCCCTATGCCCAAACCGGGAGCTTCATCAAGGTTCACGTGAGACGAAACCAGCCTAGAATCTTTAGAAAGGGTGGGGACATGGGGACCAAACAAAGCCCAGCCAATACCACCTTCTCCATGGTTGGATTTTCTTCATTTTATTTCTTGGTTCATTTCAATGACCTGTATCATGAGAGTACAACTGAGAAGGGCTATTTCCTCTTTACAGATTTTCCAGGAAGAGCGGATTTGTGGGTAAACTTCAGTTTTGCTCTGTTTGGGGGGATGGGGTGTCCTAAACTCTCCTTGCTCCACTGTCTTCCACTAAGTCAGCACCCCCCCTTCCCAGGGAGGTCCCAAAGCTGGCTAGACTTCCAACTAAGACGCTGGCTCCTGAACTTTTTCTCTGAACGCCAATGGATCCATCAAGTACACATCAGGGCCTTTCCCATTGGACAGAATTCTTATCATTACCGATACATTTCCTGTCGCCGTTGGCATTTTTTAAGTGTAAAAGCAGCAGCAGCAGGAGGAGCCATCTCGTTAGCACCAGGCCATCAGGACCACGGCCCCCTCTGTGCTTTAAAGGGGCTCTGATGCCGGGACACTTGCAGACGCGTGTGATCCGGCGAGGCGAAGCTGCCCTGCGTACAGAACACCCACCCACCGCAAACCAGTTGTTGCACTGTTAGCCAGAGATGCTTTTTCTAGAAAAGATGGACTGCAAAGGCCAGCTGTGCACAAGCCCCTGCCGCAGCTCACAGCTTGGGTCCTCATGCTTGAGCAGGGACGCTACAGACAGCGGGGGTGATGAGGTGCGACTCTCTGCCCCACCTCCTCGAGCACACAGCACAGTGAGGGGCTAGGGGAGGCTCCCGCACAGCAGATCCCAAGTTCTCGCACCGTGCCATCTCCCTAGTCCAGACTTCATGGCATGGTCCCCAGTGGCTAAGTTAGGCCTGGGTTTTACCCCTGGTCCCTTAGAGGCACCTGTGCGTCTGTCCGCCCAGATTGGAGACTGCAGAGAGCTAGGGCTGAAGCATCCCGGATCATCCCAATGCTGACTGACAAGTGACTGTGGCAAAAGGGAGGGGGGGCACACTTTGCTGGTCTGTGAAGTCTCTTGGAACCCCTGACATTTTCTATGTGAAGGTATCTGAGAGCAGCTGCTAGGATTTAGCCAACCCTCCTGCCTGGGGTGACCTCAGCACGTCCCAGCAAAAGTTCAGAAGGAGCGGTGTCTGGGGGTGGAGAGCTGGAGCCAGCGGTAGCCGCTTCCCTTGGAAAGCTGCGAGGCTGTGGCGGAGGGCGCCTGGCCTCCTGGTCCTAGCGACGGGTGGGTGGGATCTGCCTGCCTCTCCAAGTGACTAGAGGTCGGGTTAGAATGTGTGTGGATTCCCCAGGGATGTGCCCCAGGGGGGATGCTCTTATCCCTGCTTTAGAAGGCAGCCGATTGGCAGCAGCTTCTCCATAACGCTCAAAACCGTTCATCCTCAGGAGATCCCCTGAGCGGCCCTCAGCCAACCCCGTGAGCACCGGATGGCATGTTCAAGGCTGCCCCCGACCTGCCACAGGTGGGTGAGAACAAACTTTCAGAGCCACTCGCAGAAACGGGTGACCAACTGTCCCCATTTGGGCAGGCCTGAGGGGTTTCCTGGGCAATGGACTTCCAGTGCCAGAACCGGTCCTGGGCGAACTGGGGTGGCTGTCACCTTACACGGCAGCCTGGAGGACTGATGGGGCGCCGGAGTGGTTGTCCTGCCAGAAAGCTGGTCTTCTAAGTGCACCAGGGAGCTACGCTACACCTCCTTAGGGCAAGGATGGCAGGAGCAACCCCTCCTGTGGCGCTGATTCACCCAGCCCTTGGGATGCAGGGGAGGGGGCTTCGGTGTCCACTGCCCCTGGATACCAGGAAAGATCAGGTGGGCTGGTGACCTCCACCGAGCCTCTGTCTTCAGGGTTCCCCCGCCTGCTCATCTCTGCTTCTGGGCCTTTCTGTGCTCGGCAAAGATTGGTTTGGGCTCTCCCTACCATCCTGACCCGGTCCTCCCAGGGCTGCCAGAACCAAGTGCCCAGGGTGCCTTCAGACGGGGTCAGGCCCCTGCATCTCCCTCGCTTCCCAAGGCCTAGCTGCTCTGGACCTGCCCCCGGGGAGTGGGAGAAGCCAGAAGAAGGGGGAGCGCTGGGGAGTGTTGCCTGGCCCCTGCTCTTCTCTGAGCCAGCACCAGTCCCACCCACGGGCCCTGAGGTCTTGGCTGGCTGAACCCACTGTGGGAGTGAGCTCTGAGGTAGGGCAGGAAGTAGCAGCAGGACTCCTGGGGGAGAGAGGGGGAGGACAGGCCCTGGGGCCACGGTGACAGGCGGGCGGGGGGCGCACCGAGGGGTGGGGTCACCAGGGAAACGCATGAGTTCTGGCGCTACTCTCCTGATGGTGAGCCGGGCCTGGGAGCTTAGAGGAAGGATGGAGGGAGGGAGCCGTCTGGACTGTGGAAGGTGTAGGGCCTCTTGAGGGGCCCCACAGAAGCCCAGAGTAGGCAGCACCCCTGCAAGAAAGTTAACTGCACTCTGGGAGAGGGAAACCTCCAGAAGGTACCCCACTTGGGTATGCTGGGCGCTAAGCACTGCCCACGCAGGCCATGGACAGAGGACAGGGGTCGGGCATGGGGTTAGGAAGTGTGTTCTGCTAGTGCTGCCTCTTGGTGATTTGGCAGGGAGAGGGGGCACTTCCTCGGTGGTCTCCAGCCTCAGGGGAGTCAGCTCTGGCCCAGGCCTCAGCGTTGCCCGTGGCGGAGGAAAAACATACCAAAGAAAAAGCCAGTTACAGATGAGCCCCGCGCCCTGCCCTCCCATCCCCGTTCCCTACCCCAGAGCACCCAGGGCTCTGCACACGGCCAGGAGGCCAGGAGCCCCTTCCTCTGGGACTGCTCGCGGCCATGATACAGGACTTGAATGTTGAGGCTGGTGGCTGTGGAGGTCTCCCCGTCGGTTTGTCTGTCCTTGGGCGGGACTCGGTCCTTGGGCCAGGCCATCAGACCTTGGCCTCCAGCATCTCCAGGAAGAGTTTGTGCATGGGCACCTTGCCTTGCAGTTTGAGGCTGTGGAAGTGCTGCACGGCCTTGGCAGCCGTCTGCCGAAGCAGGGGCAGCGTCAGCAGCAACTTGCCCGTCCTCCGCGGCTCCTCGTGGCGCTGGCTCAGCTCGTAGTCCTGCAGCGCCTCATGCAGCAGGTCCTGCAGCTTCTGGACCGCCTCCAGATCCTCGATGTACATGGAATCTGTGGACACAAGGCAGAGCATCAGCGGGCGTGGCCGGAGAGCACTGCCCTGGGCGTGGGGGCCACCCCGGGGTCCTTGATCTCTGCTTTGGAGCCAGAGAGAGAAACCCAGGCTCAGAGAGGTTAAGGAGCCAGTCTGAAGTCACAGAGGCCAATGACGGAGCTGTGGTTCACACCCAAGGAGAGATCTGTATCCATGGAGGACTTTTCTTGAGAACCCACCAAGAGGTGGCAGTGGAGACCCTGAAGGGCTTAAACACGAGCAGACCTGTCATTGTCCTGCAGGTGCCAGGTGGACTCTGGACCCAAACTGGTGGAATTGTAATCTTGCGTCCCTCACCTGCTAGCTCTGTGACTTTAGACAAGTTATTTAATTTCTCTGTGCCTCATCGTCCTAATTTTTGAAGAGATAATAGCCATACCTACACCTCAAGAGGTTAAGTGAGTTAATATAGATCAAGGGCTTAAAACAGTACTTGTCACAAAATAAGTGCCCAGCTAGTGGTGTCATCATCACCATCACCACCACCACCAGCATCATCATTAACACCATCACCATCATCATCTTTTCACCACCATCGTCACCGTCAATCATCAATACCACCACCACCATCACCTTCATCATCATCGCCATCGCCACCAACATAACCGTCATGACCGTGACGACCTTCATCATGATTATTATTGTTACTGCTGCCGCCAGGCACCAGCTCAAGTCTTCAGCGCATTCACTAACCTTACAAAATAGCTGTTACAGTATACATACACCGATAAAGGGGCTGAGCTCTGTGTCTGCGTGCCATGCGGTGGGGGATATGGGGGGACTAAGATAGCATGGCTGGACACATGGGGCACAGTGATGGAAGATGCTCTTGGGAGTTCTACAGAATCCCGGGGAAGCCTTCGGGCTCAGGCCATGAACTTCAAATGAAATTTACCTAAATCCCAGAGGGGCAGGGAGGTGCCTGCTGACGGCTGGGTCTGAGCAGAAGCAAAGTAGAACCCACTTCATGGCCTCGGGGAAAATAACCAGCCCTCTGCCGATGTGCCTGAACTGCAGCCCCCAGGGCCTGCCAAAGGTGGGAGGGGATGGGTGCATGTGAATCAAGGGAACTCGAAGCTCTGGGTGGGTTGTCAAGGAAGACTGGGCAAGTTTCCTGAATTCTTCAAAAAAAAGAGCAGGGCAATTCCTTTGCATGCTGGGTTGGTTTAGATACCAGACTGCCAAGGGCAGTTGTACCAACTGGCTAAGCCCAGTAATTCCCTCTGACATTTTGGATCCGTACTCAGCCCATGCCTCCAAGGGTCCTGTCTCTTTTTCTTAGGAGAATAGCAGTAGAATGAGGTGGGTAAGACTCTGGCGTCTCAGACGCTGTGTGACTTTGGCCAAGTTACGTAGGCTCTCTGAGATTGTTTCCTGTCTGTGAAATGGAGCAAATGAGAGTGCCTACCTCACAGGGCAGTGGTGAGGGTTAAATGAACTAGCACGTCATCAGGCACTAATAAATGTTGTTATTATCATTACCGTGAAAACTCAGACTGCAGGAGAGTACTCTTGCAGGGCCGGCCCCATACCTAAGACTCCTCCACATTTTTCTGCTCCTTGTTACCAAGGCGGTGAGGACTCTTCCTTTGCCAGCTGGGGATGAAGCGTGGCTCCATTCCTACACTCTTGGCTGATTCCAGAGCGTGCAGCCAAGATGCACTAGTCCCTGTAAGGCTGGGACCTGGCCATCCAGATTCCTTTCCTTCCTGCCGGTTTCCTCTCCCCACCACCCCACGCTCCCCAAGGAGGCCAAAACTGGCAGCTGCCTTCGACCAAAACTGAAATAAAATAACATTGGAAGATTAATTCCTTTGCAATCCATCAGCGAGTCTGTATCGATGGCATTGATAAACTGTTAATTACAAAATCAATGGCTATGAATTTTTTCTGCTGTCAGGGAGCCTTGGAGAGGCCGGGAGGTGGGGTGAAAGACAGCCAGCAGGCTCCGAGGGGGCGTGGTTTGGGGCCAAAGCCTCTGACCTGCTACCGCCCACTCAGCCTCCGCAGTGGCACCCGTGGTGGCCCTCGGGGCTGCCACCAGCACCACTCCAGTGATCTCCTAGCCCCTGTCTCTCCTCCAGCTAACACGCTGTCTGCCTGGGTGACTGTCCTACCTCGCTGCTGGGGACAGGTGGCTCCTCCACAACCTTTCACGGCTCCCTATACTGACCCTATTCCACCCCACTCCCTTCAGAGTCCTGGAGCCTCTGCTCTGACACCAACAGCTCTTCTAGCCTAACCTCCAAACAGGCCTGTTCTTTGTTTCCTGCCTGCATCTGATCGCTCCATGACACAGCCAAGGCCTGAGGCATCACAAACTCCTCTTTTTCCACTTGGAGCTCTTGAACCTGCAAAGAGCTGCAGGATGGCCTGGTAAATGCCACTGGGGCAAGAAGTCCAGGTTCCTGGCACTTTGTCTCTCATGGCAAAGCACCTACTCCGGCAAAGCTTGATGCTAGCGGCAGCTCCTGCCGGGCTCCGTCGGTCCTCAGGTGTTTTATATTTGTATGTGTGTATGTCTGTGTGTGCGCATGTGCATGCGTGCATGTCTGTATGTATTGAGATCTAAGGCCAGAGCAGCTGGCAGAGCTAAAGAGTCCTCTGAAAGCTTGGCGTTGAGGAGTGGGTGGAGGCAACAGCTGAGTGGCCTCCTACCTCCTCACGTTCCTCTCCTGGCCTGGGCAAGCGTGAGCTCCGGGTCTTGTGAGAAGTGGTCAGGAGAGTCCAACATCCAGAAGGTGCCCTCCAGGGTCTGGGCAGCCTTGCTGCATCTCGCTGTGCTTGCCCTGTGTCCTCTGATTTCACTGGTTCCCTCTCCTCCTTGGCCCACCCAAACCCCCAGCCCCTCTACAACCGCTGATGACAATGCTTCCCTTGGAACAGGAGAGCGCAGGGAACTGTGACGGTGTGAAACTCTTCTGCATGATATGTGATGATGGGGATTTGTCGTTGTGCATTTGTCAAAACTGATAGAACCAGACAACACAAAGAGTAAGCTCTGAAGGCAACTGTGGACTTTTGTTAATAATAGTGTATCAGTATTGGCTCATTGGGCTTCCATGCTGGCTCAGTGGTTAAGAATCCGCCTGCCAATGCAGGGGACATGGGTTCGAGCCTTGGTCTGGGAAGATTGCCATGCCGCGGAGCAACTAAGCCCGTGTGCCACAACCACTGAAGCCCGCGCACCTAGAGCCTGCTCTGCAACAAGAGAAGCCACTGCAGTGAGAAGCCCGCGCGCCACAACAAAGAGCAGCCTCCGCTCGCTGCAACTAAAGAAAGCCAGCGCGCAGCAATGAAGACCCAACGCAGCCAAAATAAATAAATAAATAAACGAAACTAAAAAAAAAAAAAAAAAGCCGTCAGATTAAAAAAAAAAAAAATTGGCTCATTAATTGCAACAAATTACCAGACTAACGCAAGATGTTAATGGGAATTGTGTACAGGGGCTGGGGAATGAAGGTGGGATGGTGTATGGAACTCTATATACTATCTGCTCAGTTATTCTGTCAATCTGAAACTGTACCAGAAAGAAACCAACAGCGTTAGCATTCTCTAACAGACTACGTTACAATTTTGGAATCAAGGTGTGTGTAAATGGTCTCTACAGAAGTATGTAAGATGTTTAACTCTTTTTTTGCATTAGTTTTTTAATAAAAGGGATTTGAACTAAAAAAAAAAGCTTCCTTCTGTCTATTAGGTCATATTCCCTGGAAGCAGAGCCTGAGATGGGGGCTCGGGTGCATGGGATTTGTGGCGAGTGTGCTTTCAGGAGAAAGGAAGGTAAGGAGGCGGGATAGGGCGAGGGCGGGGCAAGCACGGTAAGGATGCACGCAGCCTGGCTTGCGCCTGATCCCACTCCGGGGGTCCAGCCTTTGGTTCCCCTGTGTGGGTCCGCTTTTGGCTGAAGGTGAGAAGGGGGCGGGGGGTTGGATATGTAACCCTCCAAGCAAGGCAGGTGAGGGTAGGTCTCTGGCGAAGGGGGCAGTTGTGTGCTATCAGCAGCAAAATTCAGCAGCTGGGGCACGGATGCACTAACCCAGTAAAGGGGGTCTGAGTGGGACAGTGACAGCATCCCCTGTATTCTCTGTGAAGCCATTTGTTAGGGGACCAACTGTCTCAGTTTTACAGGGATTGAGGTTTCCCAGGACATGGAACTTCCAGTGAAAGTGTGACAGCATTAAGCAAACTGGCTGGTTCCCCTATTTGTACTGTCTCCATCTGCAACCAGCTCTCTCTCTTCCATACACTGATAACACTTGTTTTCGCTAATATTAATAATAATGATAATAATTAATATTTATTGAACATTTCCTCTAGGCCAGGCACTGGGCTAAGCATGTTATCTTCAGTCAATCATTTAAAAAAGTGCTTGGAGGAGGGATGGGGACATCCCAACTTTACACACAGGACAGAGCTAAGGAAGGTTGCCAACTTGCCCAAGGTCACACTGCTACGAAGTATCAGAGCTAGAATTTGAACTTGGGTCCACTTTGAACTTGACTGAGATCTGAGCAATTGACCACTGCATGTGCCCAGCAGCAGAATTATGTGTCTGCGTGCCTGACACTCTCTCTTTAGGACAGGGACCCTGCCTTTCTCCTTCTTCTGCAATCCCCACCACAACCCCTGCACCTGGCCTGGTACCTGCAGAGTGTGGACACAGGTTACATTGAAGCTCACTCACCTGAGTTACCAATGCCCGGTCCCTCTCCCCAGGTAGTCTAGCTAGAAGTTGGTGGGCGCTAAAAGAAATGGAGTGAAGCCTCCTTTTTAATGCCAGGAAAGTTTTCTCTCTTGGGCCTGAGCAATTTGAGTGGGAGATTCAAGGACTGTGTATAAGCTTGGAGTTGACTTTGGAATCAGAGGACCTTGGTTTGGGTCCTAGCTCTGTCTGACACTCTTTAACTGGGTGACCCTGGGCAATTTGCTTCACCTTTCCAAGCCCCAGTTTCCCCATTTGTAAAATGGGGTTAAAATAATAACTTTGCTCATAGGGTTGACTGTAAGATGAAATCAGTTCATGGCTAATTGATTTAACACACTGAGTACTTATTATATGCCAAGCATAGCGTGAGCATAACTATATATAAATAAATCCCTTCCATAGTCTTCTGGACTGTTTGTTGTTCCCATTTTACTGATGAAGAAACTGAGGCACAGAGTGAAGTGCGGCACAGACTTGCCCAAGTGGCAGGAGCAGGACTTGACTCTTAGCAACCTGCCTCTAAAATCTGTGCCCTTAACCCTGTGCTGATCTTCACGGCAAGGGCCCAGCAGGATGCCCTGCAAATCAAGGCCTTAGGAAATACTCAGCCAGTGCCAGCCTCCATCACCATCTCTTCGACTCCAGGCCACCCCTTGCACAATCTTTGGTGACAAGAAGCTCTGGCGTCCTCACACCATTCCTGCCCCTTACAGAGGTCCTGCTCACAGGCCCCAGAGCTGTGCTCCCCAGGCCCAGAAGACCTCCTGGAGCTCCCCCTGGACGCCCCACACCCGCCCGTACCTGAGTTGGCCAGGGCCAGGGCCTTGAGCGTCACAAACTCCTCCTTCTCCACCTTGAGCTTCTTGTACCTGCGCACCAGCTGTAGGATGGCCCGGTAGAGCTCCAGCAGGCCCGCGAGGCGGGAGCGCTCCTCGTCCATGATGTAGTCCTCAGCGTACACCAGCTTGTCGTCGTAGGGCAGCGAGCGGTACACGATGCCCAGGATGAGGATCTCCATCCAGGCACTCTGCAGCAGACTCATCTGGTCCCCCAGAGAGAGGCTGGAGAAGCCTGCAGGAAGAGGGCGCAAGCAGGGCAGCGGAGGTCAGGGGGCCTCCCTGGCGCTGGTGGGGAACCTCTGGACCCTGCCCCTCCCTTTTACCTGCTGGTCTCATTGTCCTTCCCTTGGTGAATGAGTCAGACATGGAATTCATGGAAAAGACTTAACAAAGCAAGAGCTCAGTCAATGTTGACGGTTGTTATTATCATTATTATTGTTAGTTCTATGGCATTTTCCGAATGTGCAGAGAGGCTTTTTGATGAATGAAATGCATTTGTAATTTAAGGAGTTATTGAATTCATCGTAGAATCAGGAGGTGGCAGTATAGGGTGCCTTCCACTCAGAGGAGTTTCCATATCCCCCTCTCTGCTCAGTGCAGGGGAGGCTGTAGTGCTTTCGAGTGACGCCTGACCTCAACGCAGAGTCTCAGCTGTGCCGAGACCCAGGGGCCCAACCAGGAAGGAGGAGGAATCAGCTGTTCCCAGCCAGTGACCACAGCCTGGGGCTGCTAAGAGCTCAAGAGCGCCCAGGGTCAGGGGGCACTTTCTCACAGGCAGCCTGTCCTCCCAGAGGTCAGACCCCCACTGGCCTGGCCATCACTCTCCACCTAACAATGACCCAAGCAGTCCTGTATTCTGTGAGCTTGGATCAGGGGCGTTTCCCCCTCCCTACTAGCAAGGAGGCTGAGTTCAGAGTGAAAGAAGGATGGGGGCAGGGGCGGCTCCAGAGTTATGACACTGTCTTGTTCAGGGTGCTCTGAAGGTTGCCTGGGCTTGAATCCCGACTCTGCATTTACTACCTGTAGGCTGACCTTGTAAGAGCTGTGCTACTTCCCCAAACCTCAGCTTCCCCATCTGTGAAATGGGTATAACAGTAGTGCCTGCTTCAGAGAGTCACTGTGAGGTCTAAATGAGACCATGATTACAAAACGTACATTTACTGAGCTCTTACTATTATTATTAATGATGAGAAGAAAGTCTTCATCTGCAAAATGAGAATGACGCACTGGAACTGTATTATATATGCACTTAACTTAGGTAAAGTCAATGAACATCTTGATTTAAGAGAAAGAAAAAAAAAGGAAGGAAGGAAGGGAGAGCGAGGGAAGCAGGGAGGGAGGAGGAGAGTTGATTTTCAAATATCTTGGTCACTAAACACAAGGCAGTAACTTCAACCAGAAACTCAGTGATGGGTGCCACGACTGACCACACCCGATGTACCAAAAAGGAAAGGTATCCACAAAGCCATTGCACTATGCACCCGTCACGGACAACTGAAATGAAGGGAGCTCCACGGGTAATTTTGCTTATGTAGGACTCTTTACTTGCTGGCCTAGAACCTAACCCCACTTAGATGCAGTGTTCTGACTCAGGGTGCGGTGAGGATGAAAAGAGATGGCCGCGGGAAGCACCTAACACCTCCCCCTGCACACAACTGGTGCTCAGTACACGTGAACGAGGAAGGTAGGTACTATTACTGTTGTTGTTGTTGTTGTTAGCACGCTATTGATGTGATTCTTCTCCCCCGCCCCCAGACTGGAGGCCCGGGGCGGTCCCAAGCCTCTGGATTGGCCCATCCCTCTGGGTTCTCTTGGAGTCTATTTCACCCCCATCTGCTGTCCTCTGTCTCTAAGAGCCACTGTCCCTCCCTGTTTTCCAACCAGCGCAACAACCAATGTCCAACTGTAAGGGGCATCCAAGGGAGGAAGCCCCCCTTCGCTCAGCAGGTACCCCTTTCCCAGTAAACACCCTTTTTAGTCTGACTATCACAGTTCGCAGGCCGATCTGTACAACCCGGACCTGGGATCACCACCCGGTTGCTGGCATCCCCGGTGATCGCCCACAGAGCTGGAGCGATTATACTGCCGACACGGGGTGAGCGTGGATTGATGCGTCTTCTCGGGGGAGAGGCTGTGGCACAGAGGGGTCAGGTGCTCGTGTGTTGTCGTCCAGATCCCAGAGTGGGAGCGGGTGTGGGCTGCCCGTGGTGGCAGGGAGAGCCGGGTGGTAATGAAAGATAGATAGAAATGGACATCCAATTTCCCTTATCGGGCCTCTGAGCAGGAGAGGCCTGGGGCGACATTAATTAACAGATAGCAATCAGCCAGCACGGGGTGTGTGTGTACGTAGGGACTTGTGGGACTGCACTGGGGTTGCGGGTCTGAAGGCAGACAGACTGTGAGGGAAGATGCAGGAGGTGGACGGGGCAAAATTAATAGACAATTGAACTGGAAGGTGGCAGAGAGGGAGGGTGAGGTAGGAGCTAGGCTTCTGGAAACGAAAGACAAAAGATTCACGAGAGGCTCAGGGCTAGGAGAACATGGGCAACACGCTCTGCCCCCTCGTTCACGCCCCACATACTTTCTGAGCACCTACTAAGTGCCAGGCCCTGTGCCAGACACCAGGGACAGAATGGCCAGCTGGAACCAGAGCCGATCCCTGCCTTCCAGAGCTCAGTCAAGAGGGAAAGCCACACCCCAAGTGACGGCGTGTCCCCATGAGGTTACAGCTGTAAGAAGAGCTCCAGTGAGATGAAGGGCTGAGAACATGCAATGGGGGAATGTGGCCCAAATGAGAGAGTCCTGGGGACTCTGCAGAAGAGGAGACTTTGGGGCTGAGCTCTGAGGGGCGAGGTGGAGCCCTGAAGGTGGAGCCCTGAAGGTGTGAAGCCCAGACACACCCTGAAGGGGTGTGTCTGCACGGACCGCAGTCACTCCTGTGCCCCGGGCTCCCGGGAGCACGGGCACCAAGCCGCTCACCTTCCGAGCCCCACTGCCAAGTGCCCAGCCTGGTGCAAAGGGGCCCCACAAACATTCCTGGCACAGAGGCAAGAATGGACAGATGCCACCGGGCCTCGACTCCTGGGTGACGAGAAGATGGGCCAGAAGAACACAGATGGACCCTCTTAGTCCTCTAGACATGAGTCCGGATTTAGCTGCCTTTGCTTATCATGCCTGAGTCAGAGGCAGGCCTACAGGGCAGGTCGGTGGCAGAGGGTGCGGTGGAGGGGGGGATGGAGCAACTTGGGGATGTGGGACCACCACCTGAGGGTGTCCTGAGGCCTGTGTGCACACCCCTTGCTAGGCTGGTTTGAGGAGTGACTCAGTCCCTGACTCTTCTCTTCTTCCTTGAGCTTCTTCAGAAGGATCTAGAAATAGCTTTGAAAATCCAGGTGCACACCCCAAAGTGCTGCACAGCAGACAGAGGCTGCTTGGTTTTGTGCAAGGTCAGGGGGGAAATATTGGATATTTTCTAATATTTGAAATAGCTCAAATATTCTCTAATGTTTGACAAAAGAAACACAAGAAGGAAAAATGAGAAATAAAAATTATCTCTAGGAGAAAGGAGGGGGAGGGGATGGGGATGGAGGTGAGAGTTCTGCCTACGCGTTTTTGTCTCGTTTTGGCTTTTGAACCTGTCCGTGTTGAAGAAGTGACATTAAATCAAGCATAACACAAAAGGCATTCTCCCTTCAACCTAGCAATCTCACCGCTAGGAATTTCTCCTAGAAAGAAAAGTATGCATAAACATAAAAAGATAAATGTGAAAAGGCTGTTTGTTAGATCTGTTTGTAACGACCCAAAGCAGGCTACAACGTGAATGTAACCAATGTACTATATGTACTTACTATATAAATGTAATAAAATGTAATTATTAGCTGGGTGAATGGAACAGTAGAAGCCACTAGAGAGAATAAGGAAGAACCATGAATGTGGATGTAGAAAGATACTCACTGCCCAAGAGAGATGTTAACTATGAAGGGCACAGATGCCAGAGCCAGCCTGTCTGTTGGAATCCTAGCTCTGCTGACCACTGGCTGTGACCCTGGGCACGTTTTCTGTGCCCCAGTTTCCTCATCTGTAAAATGGGAATAATAATAGTACTTACCTCATTGGGTTGTTTGGATTAAATGAGCTAACGTGTGGACCGCTTAGAACATGACTTAGCATATAGTAAATGCTACTATTTCATATAACTAAATGAAAAAAGCAGAGTGTAAAGCAGTGTTATAGTATGAACGATGGCAGGGAGGGGACACACACACAGTGGCTATACACATACACAAATTCCCAGAATGAGGCTTAAGAAAGATGGGTATTTGGAACACATCACTTCCACCCCTCTGCCACATCTTTACTGGAAGCACATATTCTTTCTTTTATTAAACCCAAACAAAGGAGCTGAAGCACTCCTCCCTGCCCTTCAGCAATGCACCCTTCACGTCTGCGTTCCTGTGCTGGGCTGAGTCTCCTCCATCAACTGATCAGCAATTCTGGGGCAGAGGGGCTGCTGGGAGAGGCTACGTGTGGCCCGTGCCCCTGGGGCTCTCCCAGCTGGCTGCCTACTCCCACCTCTCCCACCTTGAGCTCTGCTGCCCCCGGAAAGTTGCTTTATCTGCACCAACTGATCTAATAACATTCGGGCTCTTCCCAAGCCCCCATCCCCCAGTGATTTGACAGCATGAGCTTCTAGAATTTAAAAAAAAAAAAAAGAGCACATAATTTGTGGCAAGTGGAGTTCATAATCTGTTAATTTATTATCGTTTCTGTCGACCTGGAGGGCCATTAGCAGAGGTAATAAAGGGAGATGTAATTATAGGATCTGAGGCCACTCCAGACACAGCTGCTGTCACTCGTCAGCCCATATTTCATCGGCCGCTGGTGTTCTTCTCTCCCCAGTGTGAGCCAGACAGTGGCTTCCTGGTAGCAGGGTCTCTGAGGGACCCTCCGCTAGGAGGCCCCTGGGGGGGTCCCCTGCAGAGGCCGTGCACGTGTCAGCCTGGGCTGGGCAGGGCCAGCTGGAGGAGGCTGTCCTGGCTGGGGCACCCTCGGGGCTGCCTGGGCTGGGAGGGTAACACCTAATAACACCTGCAGGCTGCAATTCATCAAGTGATACCCACTGCCTGTGAACGTTTGTTGCCTCTTGTTCTAATCTCTCGCTCATGGGGAATAAGAGGCGGACACTCTAAAGACTTGGGCTTGTTCTCTGGGCAGCCCAATACTTGGAAAATTCAACTCAAGGGAGAAGCCTGTGCTGGGGTGGGCGACTTCAGACTGACTCAAACGAAGGAGTGGCTGCTGCTCTGGGGGAATCACAAGCAGCCCCAGCTTTCCCACGGAACTCACCCTTGCAAAAGTATCCTGTGTGCTCAGTAATACGGGGAAAAGGGAGGGGAGTGCTGGGAATGAGTTCGTGCTCAAATGAGCCTTCCTTCCGGCTAAGCTGGCCACTCAGTGCCTGCATGAATATGTCCGCTTCTGTGCACAGCACTTAATGTCCCTCTGGACTTTTCTTCCATGGCCACTTGCCCATCAATCCTGAAGGCCTCACTCTTGTTCTACTCTCCCCCCCCAAGCCCTTGGCATCCCTCCTGCCTCTGCACTCCATCCTGTGGTTCTTCCTGCTGCAGTCTAACTAAGCATCTGCCTTCTCACGTCTGAGATACAGGAGGTGGGAAATGGGTGGGTAGAGAGGAAACAAGATTGGCCGTTGAGGGGATAACTGTTGAAGCAGGGTAATGGGGAGGTTCATCATACTCTTTGGTCTACCTTTGTTTGAAATTTTCCATGAAAAAAGGTTTTTGTTTTGTTTTTTTAAATTATCTAACTTATTCCCAAATGAGACCCTTAGGGCAGCAATTAATCTAATTCTTTAGATGGGCCACAACTCCTAGCAAGAGAGTTTACATACATTTAGTACTCAATAAATGCATGCAAAAGCAAGTAGGAAGCACCCTCTGTGTGCCAGGCTCTGGATTAGACAATACTGACGCATGAAATGTGGTATCCTGTGCTTAATTCAGGGCAGCGGCTTGGGCTCCTCTCCAGAGCTCTAACCTGAGCGTCTAAAGAAGCCAAGCCAGTCCTTCTGTCTGTCCAGGGACCAAGACGGACAGTTGCTGACAAAAGTCCCAGGGTGGGGCCCTGGCTTCCTACTCAACCTGCCCTGTTTCTCATTCTCTTTCTCATTCTCTGACCAGGTCTTCAGATAAGTTTTCCATCTAATCTGAGATGGGATTAAGTCAATTAGTTTAACTATATCAGGCACTGGATTATGTCATCACCCTTAATATGAGGTTTACATGCAGTAGCAGGAGACCCTATTAATTAATTTTACCTTAAACACTAGAAGGTCAGGCCCAAATAATTCAGCATGCAAATGTATGCAAAATAGGCAAATTAGCATTTGAGACAGACAAATGAGCCCCTATGTTTATTTTTTAAGCAAAAAGAATTCAGCTTTGGACAAGGAGAAATGATGATGTGAAAGGAGGCTTTTAATACTATTAGCAATGACAACGACCATGGTCACAGTCTCTGCCGTTTATCAGGTGCCCACTCTGTGCAGGGCCAGGTCCTCCCAGCAACCCAGTGAGGGAGGTTCTACTGCTCACAGGCGGGGACCCTGACGCACAGAAAAATGAAGCATCTCGCACAGAGCCAGTAACAGAGCTGGGATGAGAGGCCAGGTCTGCCTGAATCCAAAGTCTGTGCCCTCAGCAACCATTCTGCTCTGCCCACTGCACCCTTGGTTGGGCACAGACGGGAGGTGGGGCTGGGAGATGAGAAGGAAAATGGGTGCAAGGGAGGCACTGCCTCCTGGTTCTACTCTACCCCCTGGGGGTTACTGTGGGCACGAGGTGGTAGAAGAAGCGGGCAGTGACCCACGGGCCCGCCAGGAGCCACTCCTGAGCCGTGGCTGCGATGCAGTATCTGCTCAGCCTGGAAGAGGAGTGCGTGATGGGAAGGGGGTGTGTGCAGGCGGAGCTGTGCCTAACCTGGCCCTGGGTTAGTGGAGCAATCCAGGCTGAGGTGTCTTAAGCAGTGGCCTGACCCCACGGTGGTGCTGAATCAGCGCAGGGCAGATTCAAAAACTACTGAGTGTGTAATCCCAAGAGGCTGAGCTCCTTAGTAAGGGCGCTCCAGCCCAGATCCCCAGGGAGCCCACCCGTGAGTCAGGGAGTCCCTGTGGAAGGAATTCTAGGCTTCCTGCCAGCTAAGTGACACCAGCACCCCCTCTGAGCCGTTGTCCGCAAGAAGGCTCCTTCCTGTAAGCTGTGCCCATAACATCTTATATGAGGACTTTCTGACTTGCCCCAATCCACTGTGGGCCTTGGCATCTAAAGTTTCGGACACCTTTGCTACATAACCATGCATGCAGTATTCATCTTTCAGAGCCGGTGGCAAACACAAAAAGGATCTAGAGACAGGAAGATAAACTGTCCCACATTACAAAGCTAGGAAGAATCTGAGTCCATGGTAGGTCACTGCCAGAGAAGAACAGGACGTCTCCCCGACAGTATGAGCCAAGCTGTTAGGACCGCAAAGGAATAAACTGCACAGACTTTAGAAAGCCCCCCAAGAAGGGTGTGGTGCAGAATATGTGGGTATCGGAGTCTACAAAAACTAATTAAAAATCAGCTCCCTCCCTCTATCCAGAATGAAAAAGACTGAAAGAGGGGTTTGGGGCCACATGCAACGAGGAGAAGTCCGGATCACCCAAAACACATTCGTAACATGTACTTTTCAGGCCAGAAATGATCTTAAAAATCATAGAATCCAAACTGAGAGACAGGCCTCCCGTAAGATCAGGCAAATGGCAAGAGTGAGCACGCAGCTGACGTCAGGATGTGCCAAGCATCATACACACGCTCGCATTTCAGCCCCACGTCAAAGCCCACGAAGGAGGTACTGCTGGTGTTTCCTGTTTGCAGAGAGGTCGGGCGACCTGCCTTGGGTTACACAGCTAGCAAGTTGCAGACCCAGAACCTGAATCCTAGTCTGATTCCAAAGCGCATGTCCTTAACCACTCCACTTCACCTGCCTCTAGTAGGAAACAAGAGTCAATCCCTCTTCTGTGTTGTTTTCCAGTATACAGCCAATAAGATTTAGGATAAAACCCTGTTCTTTGGCCTTTAAGGATTCAAAGAACCTGCTCTGATTATTACCTATTGTAGAAGCAGTCATACCCCTGCTAGAATGACAATCCGTTCTGAAGAGCCCCCAGCAGTTCAGGAACATCACTGGACCTTCCAAACAACGGCTCGCCTCCAATCCCACAAAGAGAGAAAGGAGGCCAGAGAAAAATAGTTTTGCCAAGATTCCACAGGGCTCCTGGGTCACGGGCTCCCATGCATCAGGACCAGAGCCACGGAGAGAGCGGCTGTGAGCCTCTGACTACACTCTCCCCCAGTCCTCTGGGACTCACCTGGGATGTGCTTGGCCCAGCCAATAATGACCACGAGCTCCCTGTCTGCCAGGTCACAGAGAGTGGTCAGAGCCTTGATGTCGCCCTCTGGCATGCCAGGGGGTGGCATGGCGTAGAGTTTGTCCGGCTCAGCCACCAGCAGGTAGGAGACGATTTTAGTCACTGCAACAACAAAAGGGAGAATGTAAATGCCTGGGAAAAGAGGAAAGGGGCCAAGGTGGAATCTGAGATGGCTCAGGAAGAAAAGCTGGGTTCCCAGGAGCCCCAGGAAGCTCAAACATGGCTAAAACCCCCTCCATTCCTCCCTCCCTCCCTCCCTTCCATTCCTCCCTCCCTCCCTCCCTCCCTCCCTTCCTTCCTTTCCTCCCTCCCTCCCTCTTTCTTTCTCTCTTTCTTTCTTTCTTTCTCTCTTTCATCTTTCTTTCTTTCCTTCTATTTTATTGGTGATAGTTGATTTATGATGTTTTAATTTCTGCTATATAGCAAAGTGACTCAGTTATACATATATACATTCTTTTTTATATTCTTTTCCATTATGGTTTATCCCAGAAGATTGACTATAGTTCCCTGTGCTATACAGTAGGACCTTGGTGTCCATCCATTCTATATGTAATAGTTTGCATCTGCTAACCCAAAACTCCCAGTCCATCCCTTTCTGACTCCACAGAGTTGCTGGCAGTGATGGTTTGGGCTCTTGGGAGATATCCCAACAAGGGAAGTTGCCTGGTGAATTCTCCTGAGATGAACGTGATTCGAGTGGGAGGTGAGGGATGCTGGGCCTGTGCCCTCTTAGGATCGTGCTGCATTTGGAGCTACATTCTGTAAATGCCACAGGAAAGGTCTTCTGAATGAAGCCTGAAGTACCCGATACCAATGCCAGACACTGATGCCCCTCCCCGTGACCCTCAGTGCCCCATAACCCAGCAGTGTGAAGATGGCATTTCCCCAAAGGGACGCCAGATGTTCCAGGAACAGATGCTGGCAAGAGGGGCAGGGATGCCCTGCACTCACATGGCTTTTTAGCAGGAGGAGAAATCTGTAAGCTCAGGTACGGGCTGCTCTCTGAGTCCAGCCGTCGCTTGTATTTCTGGCGGCCTCCACGCACTCGATCAAGGCGCACACCTTTTGGGGAGGAAAGGGAGAAGGTCTCAGAGTTGTTCAACATCACCAGGGGTGTTAGCGCTGACTTTGGAATTTCAGCAATGGTAAATCTTCAGGGCTGCGCGCCATGGCTTTGGAATTTCAGCAATGGTAAATCTTCAGGGCTACGCGCCATGGCCAGCCTCAGGCCGGGTGACTGGACAATCCCAAGATAACTGTCTTCACAGTAATAATGGCCCATCCGGGTTGCCCTAGGCCTGGTCCTGCCTCTCTGGAGTCAACATCCTCCTGAAATCCATCCCAAGCAACCTTCAGCTCTTGAGTCTTTCTGTCTCCAAAAGACAAAGCAGAACAAACACACTCCTCCAACGGCTGGGGAAAGAAGACACATCATTTTAGATCTGCCGTGAATCCAGGCAGGACTGAGTTAGCTTCACCAAGAGAGGAAAGGAATCCCTGCCATGCGCGGCCCCTCCAAAGCGCTATAACAAAGACTTGCAAACTGCTCACATAAAAAGCATCTAGATGGGCACTCGTTACAGATGTCAGTTTCTGGATCCCTCCCTCAGAGATTCTAGGATTCAGTTCTGTCTGTCTATAGGAACGCCCCACGGGATGAGCATGCTGTTTGTCCTGGCCACACCAGGAACACCAGTGCCCGGAAGGCTCTCAACAGCAGGTACGAAAGCAGCTGTGGCCATTCCACCCTGACGTCTCTTTCCAGGAGTGAGGCCCTATCCTAGGGAGACAGACCCCTTATCGTCACTGGGTCCATACCACCTTCAAAAGTGCTGCCCACCCACAGCTCCTGCTGTCTGGACAGAGCTGTTGGTACCATTTGACAGCCCCACCAGCAGGCAGGGCGGACAGGACCTCCAGGGGGCTCCTCACCCAAGGCTACACAAGCCTGTGTGTGGCCACCAACCTATGTGACCTGACATGAAAAGATGGATGGGCCACATCGACTGAGCTCCAAGTGAGAACGAACACAGAAAGCAGAGCGGCTCTCCTTTCCTTACCATGAAATGGACCTTGACTAAAACACATAAGAAGTCAGAGACAGAGCCAGCGTCCCCAGAGGGAGCAAGCTCGGTGGCTTCAACTCCTCCTCCTTTCCCCAAAGGTCAAGAGCGTCACGGGCACAGAGCCCCAGTCAGGTGATCTTCGGGGCCCTGTCTTTCCCCGGCACTTCCTCCTACCGGTCCTACCTTCTTCCATCTTCCTAGCTCACGGGGGTGCTCGGAGGGCCAGGAGGATGCTGTAAGCACACCCAGCCAGACTGCCTGAGGGGACTGTCTTTTGGGGGCCAATCAGTGCTCGCCCTTTCACCAGCAGCATCCTTTTTACCCCACAACCTGGCACTTTTGTGTTTGATGCTGAACATGGCTGTAGTGAACTCTTTTCCCCAGGCAAGGGTCTACCCAGCATCCCACCCCTACTTCCTATTTCAAGGCAATTCCCCTGTTGTGAGTCATCTAACTGGGGAGGGTAGCAGTAGTGCTGTCAGCCGCAGGGGTGTGGGCAGCCCTGGGCCAGACTCTCCTGATTACGGCATCTCCCGTGCCTGGGCTCTCAGCGGCTTCCCTTGGTCCTTGTCTGGCTAAGTGTGGTCCTTGAGCCTCCTGACGGGTGTGCAATGAACTCCCCTTCTGCTTCGAGAGTCAGAATGGGTTGCAACTGACCACCTCTGCAGTGGGTTCTCTGGGACAAGACACTGCGATAAGGACATGAATGTAGGCAAGTTTATTTTGGAGGCGTTCTCAGGAAGAAAGTCAATAACGACCACCGCTTCCTAGCGGATGTGGCTGTATCATCCACGTCCATCAGTACCTCGGACCTTGAAGGGGCAGCGGAATCCCATCCAGCACAAGACCACACTCGTGTGCTGATGGGACTCTGGCTCACCCCTCCCGGCCCCTTCTGTGAGGGCAGAAGGAGCAGGCACGTAAGGGCAGGAAGGAGGACAGCTCCTCCCTTTGGGGAAAAGGTTTCTGGGGAGAAGTTCCCTGTTTGCAAGAGTCTTCTTGACCCCATCCTGTGACACAGCCACAGAGCAGCTCAGCCCTGCCTACTACACGCGAGGCGAGTCAAACCCTCCACCAAGCTTCTCCCCCTGGGAAGCTGGCAAGACCAAGAGTGAAAATGCCAAGCGTCAGGCATAAAGGACCGTGAGGACCCCAGTTTCCTGAGCACCTACTATGTGCCAGGGTCTGACTTGGAGTCCAAGATGAACCCCTTCCCCGCTTCACTGACTCTGTCTGCTAGATGCCAGTCTCATGAGCTTCCCCCTCCCACCCAGGCTGCCTGATCCCAGACAGATGTCAGCAGGAGAGTGAACTGCTCCACAAAAGTAATAAGAGGCGCCCATCCCTCAGCAAGGCGAGAAGATGGGCAGATGCCACCTCTTGTCGCGGCATCCATGTGAAATACTCTCTGTCCTGATACAGGGCCTGGCTCTTCGTGGGTGTTCAAGCAAGTCTTGACACATACAGGAAGGGATATGCCTCCACCCAGGCTGGGCGCTTCTTCCTGGGCTCCAATAACACACCGGGCTTCCCCTCACGACTAGGCGCCCCTCACAGCCAGAGGCTGCTCACCGTGCTACTCCAGGGACTGTCGTGGCACCCGATGTGCCACGTGTATGCTTAGAAAATGTGAGCTGTTACTATGATCATCGCTGTCATCATTATTATTACTCTTCCCCTGTGCTGCGTACAACCCTCTGGTAAGTCGCATTGATAATGACAATGAGAACAGCCTAACTTATGGAGGACTTTCTGTATGCGTCGCCCTATTTAAGCCACAGCATATAAAGCAGGTGCTATTATCCCCATTTTACAAATGAGAAAAACTGAGACTCAGAGAGATTTAGCAATTTGCCCAATAAATGAGCCAATATCCAAGCTCTTTGCCATTCCAGGGTATGACTTCCCAGGGCACAGCAGGTATAAACTCTCTAAATTTTCTCCACCAGATCTTTATAGCACAATGGTCAATAGCTCCAATCAATAAGTGTATCAATTAACAGGTTATTCTGTTTAAAAAAAAGAGTAGCCTGTTGCGTTTGATTATGCACAAATTGATACCTGGTATGAGGTGTGTTTGTCCTCCTTGCTACCTGTCTGCTTTCCAAGTCCTACTCTGAACACAAACCCAAGGCACTCAAGCCCACGGGATCCAGTGATCAAGGTCCCTTATGAGTTGTGTGGCCTTAGCCAAGCTGGCGCTCGTGGCCTTGGTCTGGGATACAGCGGAGGGGGCAGTGGTAGTAACAACTCTGCTCACCGCATGTGGCTGTTGTGACAAATGACATCATAGTGGGAAAATTATTGGTAAATTGGGAATTGGCTTCAGTAGCCAGGTGAGGCCATCACTCCCATGGCTCTGTGCTCTGACACCCACCTGGTACTCCACATGCCACCTCCAATTCAGTGGGCTCTTGGAGGACAGGGCCCAGGTCTGCCCCATTTTCTGAGTTCTCCCTTCCCCCCCTACACTGCCCCACAGTCAGGGTTTATCAAAGACCATTTAGGGTAGAGGGGTCCTGGGGCATAGACCCAGGTTGGGGTTGGGCAAATGGGCCCCCACCTAAGTGACCTGCCCATACCATCAAAGGTACCCTTGAAGGCCCCGTTCAACTATTATCTCTACCGGGAAACCTTTCCAGACTCCCCTGGCAGAGCTGGCCACGCCATTCTTGGGCTCCCTTTGTTCTTTCTCTATACAGCAACCAAGGTCAAAACAACTCTTCACCATCATGCACTATGTGCCCATCTCCCTGGCGGACTGTGGGCAACTTCTGGACAAGGACTTTCATTTACCGTTGCAGCCCAAGCTCAGCACACAGCCTGCGGTCAGTAACCAAGTGTCTGAGTAAAATGACGCGCCCAGTTAAAATGAAGCTCTTCAGAGTTAAGAAACGAAAGAATCTCAGGGTCTGATCCTTGCCCCAGCTTCCATTTGTCTCTCCAGCCTCCAGAAATTCATTCTCTCAAGGCAGCCTATTCCTCATGAAACTTTCTCCTTGTATTGAGCTAAATTCTTTCTCCAGATCACTCCTTACCCTGCATCCCATCCAACAAGGCCACCTCCCTTCCATAAGACAACCCTTTATGGACTTGAACATCCTTGGGCATCCACCTTCTATGCTCAAGTACCCTTTATGTTCTACATTTGTACAGTGTTTTAGGCCAGCCACCTCCTCGCCTTCCACACATTTGTCTGTACTGATGCGACCTGATGCGAGAAAGGTTAGCCCCTCAAGGGCAGAGGCAGTGGACAGAGGTCTGAATTCCTTTGCACTCTGCCTAAACAGACATTGGTCTATGTTTATACTTATTATCTGCCAATGTGTGTTTTTGGGGGGACTTCCCTGGTGGCACAGTGGTTAAGAATCCGCCTGCCAATGCAGGGGACACGGGTTCGAGCCCGGGTCCGGGAAGATCCCACATGCCACGGAACAACCAATCTCGTGCGCCACAACAACTGAGCCTCTGCTCTAGAGCCCACGAGCCACAACTACTGAGCCTGCGTGCCACAGCTACTGAAGCCCGTGTGCCTAGAGCCCGTGCTCCACAACAAGAGAAGCCACCGCAATGAGAAGCCCGCGCACCGCAGCAAAGAGTAGCCCCCGCTTGTTGCAACTAGAGAAAGCCAGTGCGCAGCAATGAAGACCTAAAGCAGCCAAAAATAAATAAATAAATTTATTAAAAAAAAAGAAAGAAAGAAACAGCCCCTCCCCAAGAGGTAATACAGCAAGACGTTGTATCATGAATCCTTTAGAAGTGCATCACCAAATACTAACAGTTGGATCTGGCAGACATTATTAGTCTCCCACCCAATTTCATTCCATTCCCCCTCTTCCATGCTAACAGAGACTGGATTTTCTTCATAGGCACATAGGGCTTTCTTCATAGAGAGCCCTAGCCAGTCCCAGCATTCCTGTTGCCCACTTTCCCAGTTTCCCTGGTAACCAAGGCTGGTCATATGACCTGGTTTTGGCCAATGGGATGTAAGGTGAAGTCCATGGTGGGGGCTTCTGGGAATGGTTTTGTTTTTATGATAAAAGAGACAGACATAAAAAAAAAAAAAGAGAGACAGACATAGTTGGTGCAGCTCTTTTTGCCCTTCTACTGCCCTGACCTGGAAGATGAAGCCTAGAGCTGTGGCAACCACCTTGTAACAATGAGGCAGCCATGTGAGGATACCAGAGAAGAAAGGCAGAGCCTGAGCCCTTGATGCTGTGGCTGAGAAGCCTGTGCAACTGGCCATTTCTGGTCTTCTTAGGTGGGGCAATCAATCTCATTTATCGATGCTTAAGCCACTAGCAGTCAAGTTCTCTGTAACTTGCAGCAGAAAGCAATTTTCACTGATAAAATGGGCAACTACTTTTTAAATTAGGATGCTTAAGTCTTACAAACAGCAAATGGAAAAAAATAAAGGCGGGAACTTGAACCTGAAATAAGAGTTGCCTTATTGTTTGTGTTCTTATGTTAGAGAAATATCTAAAAAAGTAGGCTCAGGGAGCATATTAAAATACTAATTAACTTAAAATTGCTGTCCAGGATTATTAGATTATATCATCTTATTGATACTTTCTGAATTTAAAAAAGCATCAATAATATTCTCATGTAAAGTATACCAGAGCTCCAAATACTATAATAAATACTTATCCTTTGTTTTAACTACAGTTCAACACTGTGTCACCTTTTAACACATGCAGGCCAAAATTTAAGTATTCATAAGTGTGTCATGAATACGTAGTGAGTGCTCAATAAATGTTAGCCAATGTAATTATTATTAAAAATATCAATACTTCACCCTTGAAACTGTTCCGTATCTTGACTGTATCAAAGCAAATAACATCTTAGCAAGATGTTACCATTGGGAGTAACTGGGTAAAGGGTACATGAGATGTCTCTGTATTATTTCTTACAACTGCATATGAATCTACAATTATATCAAAATTTAAAAGGTTATTTAAAAATTTGTTTACTACTTGTGGAAATGTAACCCAGCGATTCCACTCCTAGGTCTATACTCGAAAGAATTGAAATCATGACCTCGAACAGATACTCATCCGCAAATGCTCATGGCAGTATTATTCACAATAGCCAAAAGGTAGGAGCAACACAAGTATCCTTTCTTTTTTTTTCAAAGGTCCTTTTAAAATTTTCTTTAATTTTAAGGTTTTTTTGGCTGAGCTGTGTGGCTTGTGGGATCTTAGTTTCCCGACCAGGGATCGAACCCAGGCCCTGGCAGTGAAAGTGCCAAGTCCTAACCACTGGACCACCAGGGAATTCCCCAACCTAAGTATCCATCGACACACAATGTGGAATTATACACACAATGGAATATTACTCAGTCATGAAGAAAGAATGAAGTTCTGATACATGCTATGGCATGGATGAACCTTGAAAACATTATGCTAAGTGAAATAAGCCAGACACAAAAGGAGAGATGTTGTAGGATTTCATTTATAAGACATAACTCGAATAGACAGAAAGTAGATTGGAGGATCCCAGGGGTGGGGGGTGGGGGAGAAATGGGAGTTATAGTATAGTTTCTATTTGGGATGATGAAGAAGTGTTGGAAACAGGTAGTGGTGATGGTTGCAAAACACTGAACGTGCTTAATGCCACTGAATTTTATGTACACTTAAAAATGATTTTTAGGGAATTCCCTGGTGGTCCAGTGATTAGGACTCAGCACTTTCACTGCCATGGCCCAAGTTCAATCCCTGGTTGGGGAGCTAGGATCCCACAGTCACACAGCTCGGCCGGGAAAAATAAAAAGTTTTTAAAAGGTGAATTTTGTTGAATATGTTTTGCCACAATTAAAAAAACAATGTAATATACCTAAAACCACTGAATTGTACAGTTTAAATGGGTGAATTATATCTCAATAAAGCTATTAAAAGATTTTTTAAAATACTTCACTTTTCTCTGATTAGTGGAATTAAATAACATAAAATGTATGAAACATAGTAGTGTGCTTAGTACACAGTAGGCCCTCAATAGTTATCTCTTTCCTCTCATCTGCCTATGAAAGTGGTAGTGTCTGCCTTAAACTGCTAGCTTTCTTCATGGGAAGAGAGAGAAACACACCCCTTTAGTTATAACTACCGTAGGTCAGATGTGTTAAACAAAACTCTCAAGAAACTAAGGTTCAGAGAGGTTGGGTATTGTGCCCAGGGGCACACAGCACCAACACAGGTACTCTCTTGAATACGCTCGGCTGCAGCCATACAGTCCCCAAGCCCCAGCGGTCTCATCACTAGGCTGGTGGCCCTCTATCTACAGCGTCCAATCCCACTTCCCAGCTCAGGGCACAGGAAAGAGCAAAGAAGCTGCTGGGCTGCTCTGAGGAAGAAACTGCCTGCGGGGAGGGGAGTGGGGCTCCCCCAAGCCCCTGCCCCATCTACTGACCTATCCACACTGCAGGCACGTCAGAGCAGTCAGAGCCTGCGGCTGCCGTGTCCTGGATCACATGTCCACTTGCTGACTTGATAAGATGAGGCTGCTGACTTTTTTCTTAATGGAAGTAAAATAATTCCTGCTTCCCTCCAACTCCCCCCTTTCCCCTCGGTTGCCCCCCCCCCACTAAGCTGGATGAGATCCCAGCCTTTCCGAAATAAAAATAGCAGAGTGTGCAGGGGCGGCAGCAGCGTGGGGGCAGTTTTAAGTTTCTTTCTTTTATCCCAGGCACTAAAAATAACCGGTTAAAGCTCAGAAAAGCCTGGCCCTGCACCTGGCCCCCAGCCTGTCCCCGGTGCTGCCCCATCACATTTCTCTTCCCACAGGAAAGGCTCAGACAAGGCAGAGAGGGAGAGGTTCTGAGCCTGTGTCCTTCTCCTGCCTCCTCTGCTGAGCTGCCGTCCTGACACTGCAAAGCTGTCATGGTCAAGACTCTTCTCTTCCCCTTACCTAGAAACCCGCCCCCCACACACACACAATTTAATGTCCTTGGTTTATGAAGGATGTGTGCAATGCTTTACAGTTTACAAAGCTATTTCCATATGTCATTTGACCTGTGTACCAAAATTGAGGGAGGGAGAACACATGATGATGATTATTATTCCCATGTGAAAACTGAGGCTCAGAAAGGGCAGGTGACTTTCTCAGGGCCACTTTCTCAGCCAGGAAAGGTCTGAGGGAGGATCTGAACCTTAATCTCTAAGTCTTATCTCCGTTGCCCTGAACTTGAGACCACCTACCCTGTATGATTGTCAGAATGCCCCGAAAGCCTTTGAACTACACAGACCTTAAGGACTTACCCACTTCGAGGTTCTAAGTCAACAGGGTGGATGTACAGGAATGGATAATTTTGCAATGCTCCTCTAATGATTCTTACTATCTACCAGGTCTGGGGAGCATGCACTAAACCTATTTTATGCAGTACTTTTGTCTAACCAGTGTTCCTTCCAGGAGACTTAGGTGTTGACTCTCTACCTATAAGTTCTACCAAACTATAGCTGACCCATCTCCAGAAAGAGGAACAAATCACACAAAAGGTGAGAGGAGTACTCTGGGCTCCTGAGGGCCCAGGGGCTGTGGGTCACGTGGACACACTGATGGACACCCCAGCCCAGCAGAATGCCCTACCTAAACACTCACCTACACCCCCCGCACGATCTGAGCTCCCTTCGGCCACCCTGTCGGGCAGGAGGTCCTGGGTGACAGGTGAGCTCACCTTGCTGCCTCCGACAGGACAGCTATCTCGGGCTGCCCCTTACCCTGGTGCTATATCATAATGGTGAAGAGTGCCTCACTCCTGACTCACTATAGGCCGAGACAGCCTTGCGGGCGGGTAAACACACATGCCACCTAATATTCCAGGGCTTGTACCAGCTGCTCCAGGATGGGTAAGATGGTACTGGGTGATGAGACCCTGGCCTTCGGCTTATTAAGGAAGTGTCCGCTCTCCTGCTGCTCTCTCCTCTGGACCCTTCTCACCCAGGGCACCGTGTCCCCAAGGACATTTCAGTAGGGCTGTGCTATCCTTGCATTCCCAGCTGCCAAAAAGTCTCTAAAACTGAACACCTCACCAGGAAAGACTATTTCAGCTCAGCCTCCCCTTCCACTCCCTTCCTCTTTTTCCCACTTTGAGGAAGGGCTACAGACTTTGCTACTGGCCAAGGCATCTCAATGAGTTGGATTGGGCTTCTTAGAAGGAATTCTTGTATAACCAAGGAGACTAGATTCCACCCAGCTCTGTTATTTACTAGCCGCGTGGCCTTGGGCGAATCACTTAAACTCAGTTGCACTAGATCAGTCATGGCAAAAAGCTGTCAGCTGTGCCACCACCCTCCATTTCCTAGTCTGTGGCAGACATTGCTAATCGGTCACAGCACTCTTGCCTACTGATCCCAGGCACTGCCTAAGAAGCCTTCCAATCATGCATTCTAGGCGGCTGCTCCCCACCCTACAGTTGACAGTCCAGCTGAAAGCAATTTGCCATCCTGGAGCCAGCTCATTGTACTCAAAAGTCAAGTCCAGCAGGATCCAAGACCAACATGGGTAAGGCAGATTAGGAAAGCATCTTTACAGTAGCAGGTTAAGTAGATAAATAATATATATTTTAATGACACAGAAGTGCAAACCATAAAGGAAACGACTGATACATTCAATTTATTAGAATTACTAACTTCTGTTCATCAAAGGCTGCCATAAAGAGAAGGAAGCTACAAATGAGATTTTTACACTACCAGCTACTGAAAACATGACTCATAAAAATGACCAGAACGTATAAAGATTTCTAAATGAAGTAGAAAATTTGAGGAAAGGCTCAGACAAGTACCTCACAGAATACAGCTCTGTTTACTCCTCTACGTACTGTCTGTGGCCACTTTCACATTACAACAGCAGATTTAAATAGTTAAAAGCATTTTAACTTCAAAAGTATAGTTAAAAGTATTTTAACTTTAACTTTAAAGTATTTTAACTTTACTTTAAAATACTTTACTTTAAAATACTTTCAAAGTATTTTAATACTTTTAAATACTTTAAAATACTTTACTTTAAAATACTTTGAAAGTATTTTAACTTTAACTTTAAATCGTTAAAAGTATTTTCACTTTTGGCCCACAAAGCCTAAAATATGTATCCGGCTGACTCCTGTAATACAGAAGTGAAAATAAATGAATGATAGCACCATGCAACAGGAAGCATTCATCTCGGAAATACTGATTAAAATAATTAAGATGCAGAAGAATATGTATAGTATAATTTCATTTAAAATTGAAAAACATGATATGATTTGAGATACAAATATATGATAAAACCATAAAGAACGGCAAGGGAAAATAATGTGGAAAGGATGGCAGTTGCCCCTGAAAGTAATGAATGCGGCTCAGGCACAGAGGGAAGCTCAAAAGTAAGGGTAAAATTTCTTTTTCTTAGACTGGGTGGAACGTTATCAATATTCTTCCTACTTCACATATGTTTTTGGCAAATGACAATGCCTGTCCTTTAAAATATGTTATTCTTTTCCCATCCCAACATAGTTTTAGCTGGACACATGGCATCCCAGCTAAAGACTACAATTCCCAGACATCCTTGCAAAGACGTGTGGCCGAGTGACTAGATTCCACCAATGGGCCGTGAATGGAAGGAACTTGTACTACTCTGGGTCCTGCCCTTCGAGGGATCGGATACAGGCTTTTCTTCCTTTGGCTGTCTCGGAGATGGGTCCACAAGTGGAAACCACTTGCTAAGGATGGCAAAGCCGCCAACCAGTCCTGGATCACCTTAGACATATTGGACTGTTATATGAGAGATGAGAGAGAATTAAAGTTCTATCTTGCTTAGGTTTGAGTTTTTTGCTTTGAGGGAGGAAGTCCCTTTGACAGAAGTTTAGCCTTACCCTAACTAATATAACATACTATAAATATTTTTCTGGATCTACTTGATGCTTACTTAAAAAAAAATTTATTTATTTATTTTGGCTGCACTGGGTCTTAGTTGTGGCACGCAGGATCTCTTAGTTGCGGCATGCGGGCTCTTAGTTGCGGCACGCATGTGGGATCTCTGACCAGGGATTGAACCTGGGTCCCCCGCATTGGGAGCACGAAATCCCACCGACTGGACCACCAGGGAAGTCCCTCAGTGCTTACTTTTTAAGGAAGTGTTTTGTTTGTTTTCATTTTTATATTTAAAGTGGATAGATATATAGTAAGTGCTGTCAACCCTTCAGGAAAGTTTTGTTGAGAAAGGGAGCAGGGTAAGGTAGCAGCAGCTGAACAGAGATAAAGTTTGGATCAAAATACACTTGTGGGTGTTTTAAATTAAATTCTGTTTGGGTGCTGATGAAAATGATCCAGCAGTGAGGAAGGGTTTGATGGGGTTGAAAGCAGACATGACACTATAGGAGTGAAGTCCCTAATAAAGAAAGAGGAATGCGATTCAGCGCAGAGATGGGAGACCGGCTTTTGATAGGAACAGAAATACCTCTAACAAGAGTGAAGACAGAAAACAAGTAGGTAGGTTTGTGGATTCAACAGCAGGAGGTTTAGAAATTCCCCACTTGACTGTTTCTATTTTCTCAAGCAAATATGAAGCAAGGTCATCGGCCAAGGAGCAGGGAAAGAGGCTACAGGAGATTCACAACTGCCTTCTGAAACACAGAAGAAACCAGTGATGTAACATGATGCAGAGTATCTTAAATCGGTGACTAACATTTTACTCTGTGGTACAACTCCAGGGGTTTTCCCTGGTGAATCAGGAGCAAGATGAAACAGCAACTAACTACTATCATTCCCATTTTACAGAGGAGGAAAGGGAGGCTTCAAGAAGTTAGTAAATCACCCAAGGAGCGTATACGTGGTGCCGCTGGGGTTTTACCGGGTCTGTGTGACCACTGAACCTGTTATCCAACGTCTGATGAGCCAGAAGCCCTGAATGGACAGTAATAAGGGCTCAGCACAGACGAGACCATCTCCTGTGACTTCATTCAATTAACACTTCCCCAACCAGAGGTCATCAGGTCATCGTGCCTGAGTGGCCCAAGGCATGAGGCCACATGGGAAGATCTTGTGAGGCGTCAGATGTGTGTGCGTGAGCATGTGTGTGTGTAGGGTGGAAGGTGGTTCAGGGGATACAAACAGCCATCAGAGTTCTTGGGCTCTAGTTCAAAACTATTCTTTGAAGTGCTCGAGAGTTGTTTTGTTTCAGAACACTAATGTATTTTGGAAAAGAAAAAGAATTTTTAAAGGCAAGTCATCTCTCATCCTCTTTCTTCATTCACAGGGCCAGAAAAGTGGTATTTCTGGCATGGGCTAGAGGCGGGATACTCTATAAATACAAAGCCATTAAATCCCATGCAGCGGGAACCTGATCAGGGCCTCCTTTTAATTTCCTGACATGAGCTGGCCACTAACCCAATTACCCAGAATCCCCGCCTTCCCTCCGCCTTCCCAACAAGCACAAAGAGATTGAGAGCGTATTGCATGGATGTCAGCCCAGCTTTCACTGAAATCAAATATCTTTTAGAAAACACTTGGGGAAAGGCAGACCAGGGGCTGAGGGGAGGAGGAAATGAAGCGGGCCCGGGAGGCTGGTGGCCTGAGGGAGGTAAAGTGAGGTGAGCAGAAGAAGTTTGCGGGGACAGTCTGTGCGGGAAGATCTGCAGAATTCCCGGATGCACGGGTGCCCCCTGTGACATGCAGCAAATGGTTTTCCAGGTTCTCCTGGCTTAGAGGCCATCAGGCCACACCCTCACCTATCTGGGGAGGGCTTCTCCATGGTCCCTCCCTCCCAAGGGACCCTCTCATCCTCATTTTAGACCCCAGACGGGGTCAGCCTAAGGCGATGCCACCTCTAGGTCTCCCACCAGCCAATCCAGGAGGAAACTCAAGGCAGCTGGACACTAGTCTGCCCTACCTAACACAATGGGCGCAAACGAGAGCATCTTTGAATCCAATACTACTTTAACACGCCCAGGAAGCTGACATTTTAAAGCGGTCCCACAGCAGATCTTACCAAGGAGTCATCCCATCCGGTCCTCACCTTGACCTAGTGATAGAGAGCAGGTTTCAACACCCCTGCTCCACAGGTGAAGAAATGCAGGCCCAGGCTCGTAAGTGAGAAATCATAGACAAAGCAAGGATACCTAAGAGCCAGGAGGGGACACAGGCACCGACACCCAGCCCAGAGCAGATTTTGTATTCAGTTTCCTATAAAGAGAATCATCACTCTTTTCTCTGAAAATACAGATTTTCATACACGGGATTTGCGTGAAGCAAGACAGACCCTTGGACATCACCTGTGCTCCACAGCCCACGCTTCCAGAACTGACAGCAGCCTCGAGGCAGAGGCTGAGCCAAAGAAAGCCCCACTTCTGACCTTTTCCCTGGCAGCTGCTGGGCCCCCAAATCGCGTGGCGCTCTCTCAGGTTATTTTACTTAAGAAAGGAAAGACCGAATAAGGCATCCAGAGCTGCTGGACAGAAGAGGGAAGCAGCGTTCTGATGTGCAGGTGAGATGCGGAGGAGGGGAGGCTGGCCTTCCATTCTCCCCTTCTCCATCCCCCTCCCCCAGAAGACCCAGGACCCCAGCCCCTGGCTCCCCGATGTCGAGGAGCCTTGAAGATGGGGTGCAGGGGGCACCTGGGGAAGGCTGGGGTCTGCATTTCAGAGTCAGGTCAGAGTCTGAGGGAGACAGAGGGAGGCTGGGTGCCTGCACATGACGGGGGGTGGGGGGACGGGCACCTAAACAAAGGCAGAAGCCAGGGCAGCTCCCTGGCAGGGACACAGGCTTCTCAAGGAGGCGCGCTCCTCTGAAGGGGCCGGTCCCCGCGGAGCTTCAGAGCCCGGGACCTTGCCAAGGCTCTGTACTTCGGGGAAGAGCTAAACGAAGGCGCCTTTGTGTCATCTTCCCCCGTCAGCAGCGGGGGCAGGGCAGAGCGGGGGGAGGGAGCGTTCTGGGGACTGCCCTTCTCCTGGGGCAGAGCTCCCAAGGGCTGAGCCCCCGGGAAGTTCACCTCGGCACACCTGCCCGGCTCCCGCCAACAGCCTCAGACGCCCACCACGCGTGTGCTCCCCACCTGAGGCTCTCGTTCCCCCAGCAGCCCACACCATCACCCTGGGACACAGCGTCCATCTTGCTCCTTTTAAGTAGCCGGCGGGGTGCCTGGCCTGCTGCTGCCGATGGATTGCGCCCCTGGCCACCTGCTTCCCTGCCTCTGTGGATCCCCTCATCATTCTGCCTTTCTGGGGCGCCACTGGGAAGTACCTCTGCTCTCTTCCCAGCACTGGGTAACCCCTCAAGAGACTCTGCTCAAAGGTTGCAAGGTGGTCCAGGGATGTCAAGTGGCGGTCCCCACTTTTTCCTTCTCTCTCCCTCCCTGCTCATAACCCTGGGGGGAGGGCGAGGTGGCCTGGGATTAGAAGCCTCCCCACCCCTGACCTGGGCCACGCGGAGCAGACACAGCACAGCAGGGAGAAGCTCCAGGCTCTGGGACCAGCTCCCCTCAAACCAGCGTGAGTCGCTGCAGGACTCAATTTTGTCTGCCTTCAAATTCGGGAGTATATTGATAGCCATCAGCTTCTTCTGTTCCAAGCTCCTCAGACGCTGTGAAGTAAGCCAGGAAGGCCACACGCTCCAACCAGGAAAGGCTGCTGGACAGCTGGCCCCTGCCCGAGTCAGGGCCCTCACCCCTGGCTTCCCAGAACATCCTTACACACTTAAGAGCAGAGTCTCTCCAAGGCTGACAAAGCCTTCGGTTGCTTCTCAGCAGCAAGCAGAGGGGGGAGTCAGGAGACCAGCGCCGAGGCACGCTTCTGAGGGCCTCTGTGCCTCAGTTTCCTCATCTGTGCACCCCAGGATGCTCTGGAGGAGCAGAAAGAACCCGGTACAGAAGACAGAGGACCTGGTTCAGCCACTAGCTGGGGTCACACCCTACACAGGGGAAGACCAAAACTGGGGAGAATCAAATGAACAGACACAGTCTTTCAGCAGGTCCAGCGCAGCCTGTTTCTAATCTAGAAAGAGAGCTGTTTCTTCAGTTGGTTCCCCCGGTGGAGCAGCTGGCATGTGAATAAGAGCTGAGGGGCCTCCTCCACGTCAAAAGGGTTGCACGAAACAACTAGTAAGAAACGCAGTTTAAGGGTCAATGTGCCATGTTGACACAGGGGCGGTGGAGGAACCAGGCTCAGCGGAGGTGAAGGGGGCGCCCGGAATGGAAAACGGACGGAGTCCCCGATTTCCACATCACAGCAACGTCCAAGTCATCCTACTAACAAAGCACCTTAGATTCGGGCCCTCTTCCCAGAGGGCACCTGGAAGCCAGGATGGGAGGAGGGCCTAGGGCTCTTAAAGGCTGGGCTCCAGAAGCCCCCCCCAAGTGAGGGCCTGCATTCCAGTCCTGCCCCTTCCTCTCCTCTCCCAGCCCCTCTGGATCTGATAATCTGATCATCAGCACACACCTCTTTTCCTGACTCCTCTCATTTCTGGAAGGATCCCAGGGCCCAGAATCATAAAAGCTGATCTGTAGAAATTGCCACTGGCTCCCCTTGAAAGCAGGGGAAGGGGAGAAACACACACACACACACACACACACACACACACACACACACACACACACACTACCCGTCTCCAAAAATGGCACTAAACGAGGTTCATCAGCCTGAGCAGATCAACAGGGAAGGCGGTGCGGGAGAGCTGTGCTGTCCTAATAACGAGAGCCACAGGTCACTTACAATTCTCTAGTAGCCACGCTAAAGAAGGTAAAAAGAAGCTGTGATATCAATGTCATAATACGTTTTGTTTAATCCAATATGTCCAGAATATCATCATCTCAACATGTAATCATTTAAAAAATTATCACCACAACATTTTACACTCCTTTTTATCATCCTAGTAAGTCTTCAAAATCTGGTGTGTATTTTACACTTAGAAGACGTGGCTCACGCTGCCGTGTTGGATGGCAGGCTCTAGAGGAGAAAGAGAGGCAAAAGGTAGAGAAAGGAAAGGGAAGAGAGAGGATGGGGGTGGGGGCAGGGGACAGGAGGAGGAAAACACTGGCCAGGTGACAGCCATGTCCTGTGCACCTGCTGGAAAACAGAGGTTG
The DNA here is from genome assembly GCF_949774975.1 of Lagenorhynchus albirostris. Classification (NCBI taxonomy): domain Eukaryota; kingdom Metazoa; phylum Chordata; class Mammalia; order Artiodactyla; family Delphinidae; genus Lagenorhynchus; species Lagenorhynchus albirostris. The sequence continues at coordinate 26,302,128 of NC_083095.1, forward strand.
ACCTTGGCAGGTGAAGGGTACGTGACGTGTCATTCTGGGCCTCAATGTCTCTGCTCTCCACATGCCCACACTCCATGGGCCACCGAGAGGTGATAAAGCATCCCAAGGCTTCCTTCCCAGGGTGGAGAGGGTTCTTGGCTCCGACGAGGGCCTTCCCCAGAGCGCCAAGCCAGCTTTTCTAAGGCCCAAGTGGGGTCATGATTCCCCAAAGGATCTTTAATGGAGAACTTCCAACTCCTGTTGCCCAGCAGCGTCCCGAGAGCGCGGAGAGCTTTAGCTGCACACGGGGACTGGAGGCTGCACACCTGCCTGCAGGCTGTGTGAGACAGGCAGCCCGGGGGGCAGGGCCTTCACCTGGGCTACAGGGAGAGACCTGTTCCCGTGCGCCGCTCAGGGAGAAGGTCCTGAGCTTGCTGGCATTTCCCGGGGGTCTGAGACTTCCCGTGGGAAGAAGAGCTTGCCCAGGACCCAGGCTTCGGTTCCGCCTCGCATGGCCAAGCGGGGCCTCTTACCTTCCTTCAGCATCCCCACTTTGAGGCATTTCATGAAGCGACAGGCCTGGCAGGACTTGCGCCTCCGTTTCGTGATCTCACACTCGTTGGTGGCCGGGCAGCTGTACTCAATGTTCCCTGTAAGCAGACACAGAAGGGTTGCCAGGTACTGACCCCATCTGCCAGCCACAGGCTGCATGGGGATTCACCGACCAAATCACTACTCTCCAGCCCCGAGGTTCCCACAGGGCAGCGGTTCTCAAAGTAGGAGGTGCTCCGAGACACATGTCAGGGTGTTTCCTACTCTCTTAAATACAGAGATCCCAGTGCCAGAGGTCAGGTCGGCCAGGCAGCCACAGCTTTGAAGCCACCACTGAACTGGGACATCAAAACTCACTGAGCTGACATTTTATCCCAAGCAGAGAAATTTTATCCCACTGCTGACCGAAACGTCAGTGTGGCCCACCGGCCCTATGCCCTCCAGCCTGGGCCCCAACTCATGGGAAAAACCTCTCGGCAGCTCTGAGCCCGCAGGGACCAGGGCCTGCATCCCACATCCCATGGCAGAGGCCCAGGCCACCCAGCTTGGCTGACCTTGAGAAAATCACTTTCCTCTCACTGAGTTGCAGTTTCCTCATCTGCAAAATAGTGTGATATCTGCTAGATGAAGGATTAAGCAAGATCAGGTATATAAGATTGCTTTAAAAATTGTAAAGCACGATTTGAAGTGAGCTGGTGATTTTATAAGCACAGTTCATTGCTGCAGAGGGAAACTGTGATTAATTTTCCATGTCACTCCTTAACTGGGTGATAATAATGGCTTCCGTGAACCTGACCCCATGCTCCTAGTAGGCTGTGAGCACCACGAAGGCAAGAGGTTCATCACATCATCTCTATTGCACTGAGATCAACCCCTGCTGCACAGGAGGCGTGCAAGACAAGCCTGCTGAATAAAAAATCTACCGAGTCCTCATAGCAACTCCATGAAGTAGGTACTGATACCATCCCCATTTTACAGATGAGAAACCTGAGGTTTACAGAGTGGTTTACAGACTTATTCAGGATGAGCTGATCTTCGAATGCTCTGGGGAGGCCATTGTCCCTTTGCAGGGCCTCTTCCTGGGAGGGCTGACAGCACGGTTGGGAGAGGCTGCAGCTGCCTTTCTAACGTAGGGGCACAGCATCTGCCCTGAGTGCTCTTACGTGTCTGCACTCATGTCACAAATGTGCACTGTGCAGCTATAACAAGCCTGGAGGCCAAAGGAAAGGCAATGGGAGGGGGAAAGGGACTGGAATTGTTGGGGGTGGGCGGAGAGACAGGCAATAGAAAGATACAAGTGCAGGACAGCGGACCACTGTGCCGTTTTGGATTTTATCATGTCTCCTCGGCCCCCGTCCCAGTCAGTGCAGTCTGCTTAAGTCTGTGGTTTTCAGAGAACAGACTCTGAACTACTGCAAACCTTTCATCCCAACACCCATCCAGCTGCCACTTTCTCAGGGAGCAGGGACAAGTGATGCCCAGCAAGCCGCTTGCCCAGATTCCCCTCCCGGGCCCAGCTCACCCAACAAGGACACTGCCTGGCACAGAGCAGCCTCCAAAAGGCCACTCCCAGCCCTGCACCGTGCTAGAAAGGGCAGCTCCAGGCCTGCCTGTGCCCAGAACCCCGCCCCCCCACACACACACACACAACCCATCCACTTTAGCAGCAATAAGAGCCACCTTCATTGTGCACCTGCTAGGAGCGTGACCTGCCTCAGATCCCTCCATCCTCACGGCAACCCTCTGGGACCCACCAGTGCCCCATTTTACAGACCAAGAAACTGAGAGTCAGGGAGCTGAAGTGAGTTACCCGAGGCCACACAGAGCCGTTGTGCCACCCCTGCACCCCACAAGAAGCTTGGGGACTTCAGACAGGCCCCTATGCTAACCCAGCTACTGAGGTGGTCTAGAGGAAGGGGAGAGGGGCTGTCCTCAGGTGACCCTGTGCCTCAGCCTCCCCAGGTAGCATTTGGATTTTCTGAGAACAAGCATGAACCAGGTTCCACCACTGACAAAAGTGTTTTGAAGCACTGAAATTATTGAGCCCCAATTACAAGATGCCTAATTACACTGAGTACTCACAACGTCCCAGTGAGCATTCCGATCCTCATTTTGTACAGGTGAGAAAACTGAGGCTCACAGAGGTCGATTTGGCCGGAACACCTTACAGATCTCTCTCTCTCTCTCTCTCTCAAGTCCAGCCAGCACCATCCTTCTGTGGGGAGGGGGGCCAGAAGCCATCCTCTGTGCTGGAGGATGGGAGGTAAGAGGAAAGGGGAGGAATAAAGATTCCGTGTGCCCCTCCCTTCCATTACCTGACCCTAACCATTTCTTAGGTCACTCTCTTTATGACTTCTTGGGAAATAATTTCAATATTCACATAAGCATGGTAAGATTAAAAAGAGAAACAGGGGAGGGATAAATTAGGAGCTTGGGATGTACAAATAAACACTATTATATATAAAATAGAAAAACAGGGCCTTCCCTGGTGGTGCAGTGCTTGAGAGTCCGCCTGCCGATGCAGGGAACACGGGTTCGTGCCCCGGTCCGGGAAGATCCCACATGCCGCGGAGCGCCTGGGCACGTGAGCCATGGCCGCTGGGCCTGCGCATCCGGAGCCTGTGCTCCGCAGCGGCAGAGGCTGCAACAGCGAGAGGCCCGCGTACAGCAAAAAAAAAAAAAAAAAAAAAAAAAACATAAACAACGAGGACCTATGTATAGCACAGGGAACTATATTCAATACCCTATAATAACCTATTATAGAAAAGAATTTGAAAAAGAATAGATATATATGTATAACTGAATCACTTTGCTGTACACCAGAAACTAACACAACATTGTAAAGAAAGAGAGAGAGAGAGAGAGAGAGAGAGAGAGAGAGAGAGAGAGAAACAGAAAGGAGGAAATCCCATACGTAAGCTAGTTCATCCAGGTCTATCCCGGCTTAGAAGGTTCTGTAGAATTTGGCCCCGGCCTCCACCCCACTCCCCTCCTCTCTCTCCAGCCTCACCTTCCCCATTGCTCTGCATAACTCAGTTCCTGGAACTCAATGACCTCCTAGGCTCCCACGCCTTTGCTGCTTAGGACAAGGCCACTCTGCTCCCTCCGCCTCCTGGCCTGGCCTGCCCACACCTCCTGGTCCCCCTTGGGAAGGTGACCCTTCTCTCCATCACCCGGTCGCCACTGTGTGTCTCCTCCTCCCAAATCAGCTTTTCTCTGTAGTCCCAGTGCCTGGCACACAGTAGGTGCTCAATACACACTGAGAGCTGACACCGACGAGAGCTTGTTATGAAGCAGCTGCGGTTCTACTTTTCTTATGTTGAATCTTTAATTTTCCCAACAACACTGGAGGTAAACATCTTCCTCTCCATCTTACAGATGAGAAAGGTAAGCAGAGTCCAGGACGAGGCAGAGCAAGGACTTGAAACCAGGGGGTCTGGCTCTGCTCTGCTCCCCTGGGCGGTGAGTTTACAGGGCCTGGGGCCTGGGGACTCGGGTCGCCTTGGGATGCCACTTGCAGGTGGCTAACTCTTCACGTTCACTGGTCTCAGCCCCCCAGCCAGCCTGTCAATCCCTTGAAGGACAGATCTTAGGTTGTCACTCCAGCAAGGGGTCCAAAAGTATCTGTTGATTTGGCACTGCTGCTCTCCCAGGACAAGAGACTGAGCATTAACAAGAACCTAGGGATGTTCTTGACTCTGTGGGTGTGGCTGTGTGTGTGTGTGTGAGAGGGAGAGAGATCTAATTTTATTTATTTATTTTTGTTCCTTTCAATTTGTTTTATGGCCCCAGCGGCTGACTGCCAGCAAAGCCAGGCTGGTGGCCCTGCCTTGTAATTTCTGTAAGTGCCTCCTTGATAAAGTGATGAGATTAATTCATCAGAATTCCTGTGGTCTCTGGAGGGCAGTCTAGGAGAGCACAGGAGCAGGGAGGGGCGTGTATACACACACACACACACACACACACACACACACACACTCACTCACTCACCAGGGGCTGAGGGGTGGCAGGGTTGGGGATGGGCTCTCACAGGACAAGGACACAGCCAACATCTAGCATAAATTCAGAGTTCTAACCTGGGAGTGTGCCCAGTATAGACATATGCAGACTCTACCTCAGGCAAATCACCCAACTTCTCTGGGCCCCAGCTTCCTCATCTGTAAAATGGGCACAATATGTTCCCAACTATACAGTCCTGAGGATTCAGCACATAAAGGGCTTAGTGAAGTGCATGCACTGGGTGGCAAGCAAAGTGAACATGCTTATTTTTACATGCATCAGGGCTGCCAGGGTACATATAGCCAGAAGACCCCAGGGTAAGTCCTTTCCAGGTGTCAGACCTGAGGCCAGCCACCCATTCTGCCATTTAAGAACATTAGGACCAGGCCTCCCACAGATAGACCTCAGAGCTCATGCTGCCTGTGGGAGGGAGAGGGAGTCAGGAATGATCTGGATTTCAGTGTGACCTCAAGGCACAGGGAAATCCCCACCATCAACTCTCTTCAATCCTGTGCCCCAGGAGAAAGAAAGCCCAGGGGCATCCCCATCAGCTGTCCTGAAACAGCTGCAGGAAAGTGGGCAGTCCCCTCCCTGGGGCTCAGGGATGGGGGCTGCGGAGCTTAGATAAACAGCTCGTGAGGAATTTATGGGCTCAGGGGCTGCTGGCTAACATTCTGAATGGCCACCATTTTTAGCTCTGGAGTGATAGGGCTGGGCTGGGAGTCACTTGGTTCCACTCCCTTATTTATCTCACTCCTGGAGGAGAGAGACTCTCCCTTTCATCTCTGCACGGTCCGCTGTCCTCAGCTCTCCACCCTTCCCTCCTCCTTACCCTCCAGCTGATGATCTCATTCATGCCACTGGCTTCAGCTTATGTAATTGGCAAGGACGGGCAGCAAGAGGCACTGTCTGTGCTTCAAACCCTTATATCCATCTGCCTGCTGGCTACTTCCACCTGGAATTCCCTTGGGTTCTTCATACTTCCTCCACCTGAACCCATCCTCACCCAGACTTTCTCTTACTGTGTTCCTTGTCTCAGCAAAGCCATCACTAAGCCACCTGCCACCTGGGTCAGAAACTGAGGTGGCATCGTAGATTCATGCCTCTCCTTTACTTCTAAGGTCCTTTTCATCCCACCTGCCTGATATTTCCACCCTCCTTCCCCTCCTGCCACAGCTAGTTCCCACGCCCATCGTCTCTTCCCTCTCCTCTAACGCACTTGCTTCCTCTTGTCACCATTGCCCTTTCCAATCAGTCTACCCTCCACACCGCCCCTGGAGAGACGTGAATAACTCCTGTGCAAAGTGCCTCGATGGATCACCCACTTCTGTCTGCATGCCTTCCCAGGAGCCCGCCAAAGGGCAGTAAGGGAGTGAGAACAGTCACGGAAGAATGAAGGAAGTCAAAACCAAAGTAACCGGAGGGGATTCCGGATAAGAAATAAGCCCTTGTACTGCAGAACCTCAAAAAGCCTCAGGTGTTGAAGACACAGTGGAAGATGGAGTGAGGTATGGGAGTAAAAATGGGAATTTGCTGGAAGTCTGTATTTAAGGAGTACTTAGCTGCCACTACGGGTGGCCTCCAAGGATCTCCCCACAGCCTGCACAAGAGAAGCCAACTTCATCTCTGGAGAGTCTAAGCAAGTGAATCCGGACTCAGGGGCCCCAGGCTTAGCTGAGGGCAGACGGGAAGCTGAAGTTTCCGAATACTGCACACCAAAGAGTGAGACCGCCCAGCCTCACTCCCCAAGCTCACCCCCAAAATTCTAGCAGGCAGACATCTACTCCACACCCTCACTCCCACCCTCCACTCCCTACTCCCCTAGCCTGAAGATGGGAATTTGTAGCAATCTTCTCTGGAAAAACAAATGGCATCAGAGAAAAGACCAGCAGGTATAGGGGCAGGACAGGAATAAAGACACAGACGTAGAGAATGGACTTGATGACACGGGGGAGGGGGAAGGGTAAGCTGGGACGAAGTGAGAGAGTGGCATGGACATATATACACCACCAAATGTAAAACAGATAGCTAGTGGGAAGCAGCCGTGTAGCACAGGGAGATCAGCTCGGTGCTTTGTGACCACCTAGAGGGGTGGGATAGGGAGGGTGGGAGGGAGGGAGACGCAAGAGGGAGGAGATATGGGGATGCATGTATATGTATAGCTGATTCACTTTGTTATAAAGCAAAAGCTAACACACCATTGTAAAGCAGTTATACTCCAGTAAAGATGTTAAAAAAAAAAATCAGCAGATAAAAAATAAGCCAAAGGAAAGCTCTTTCTATGCTTTTTATCCCTGTTTGCATTTAAGACAGCCAAGGATTATCACTACATCTGTGAAAAGCTTCAATATAAAAACTAACCAAGATAAACAGGGGGAACATTATGTGGGAAGAAACCAGGACAAAGCAAGAAGGAGAAATGCACCTCCACAAGCAATACTCAGTATACTGTTGACTTGAGAAGATAAAAATACTGCATTCATGAAACAAGAACAGCATGCAATAAAAATAAAGTATAAAATGGAGCTCAGGGACTTCCCTGGTGGTGCAGTGGTTAAGAATCCACCTGCCAATGCAGGAGACATGGGTTTGAGACCCGGTCCGGGAAGATCCCACATGCCGCAGAGCAACTAAACCCGTGCGTCACAACTACTGAGCCTGTGCTCTAGAGCCTGCGAGCCACAACTACTGAAGCCTGCACGCCACAACTGCTGAAGCCCGTGCACCTAGAGCCCGTGCTCCATAGCAAGAGAAGCCACCGCAATGAGAAGCCCGCACACCTCAACCAAGAGTAGCCCCCGCTCACCACAACTAGAGAAAGCCCGTGTGCAGCAACAAAGACCAATGCAGCCAAAAATAAATAAATAAATTTATTATTTTTTTAATGGAGCTCATAGAAATTAAAAATACAAAAAAATTCCAAAGAATCAACTAAGCAGCTACTCTAAAATAGAACAAAAAAATCAAAGAGATGGACAATAAGCCAGAAAAGAGGTAAGAACTAGAAGATTGGTCCTGGAAACTCAATATCCAACCCTGAGGAGTTTTTGAAAGAGAAAACAGTGGAGAGGAAGTTATCACCAAGGGAGAAAGGGAAGGCGAGAAGAGGGGAGGGACGAAAATGTCTAAGACCAGAAGAATATGAGTTTCCAGGTCAAAAGGCCTGCTGAGAGTCCAGAAGAATGAATGAAAATGACCTGGACAGCATTATAGAGGTGGAGAACAGATCAGTGGCTGCCAGGGTCAGGGAGGGAAGAGACAGGGAGGTGGTGTAGCTGTAAAAGGGTAGCACCAGGAATCCTGTGTGATGGAACCGTTCTGTATCTTGACCGTGGTGGTGCTCACAGGAATCTGCAGTGATAAAACTGCACAGAACTTACACACACACACACACACACACACACACACACACACAGATGAGAGTGTACAACTAGTAAAATCTGAGTAAGGCTGATGGATATCAATGCCATTTTCCTGGTTGTGGTATCTTGCTATATATACGTATGTTATATAGCCCATATGTGTTATGTCATAGAGCTACATATAGTTATATATGCTACATTGTTATGTAAGATGTTACCACTGAAGGAAGCTGGGTGAAATGTATGGGATCTATGTACATGGCATCTCTCTGTAATATTTCTTATAACTGCATGGGAATCTACAATTACCTCAAAACAAAAATATAATAATAATATAGGGCCTTCCCTGGTGGCGCAGTGGTTAAGAATCTGCCTGCCAATGCAGGGGACACAGTTCGAGCCCTGGTCCAGGAAGATCCCACATGCTACGGAGCAACTAAGCCCGTGCACGACAACTACTGAAGCCCGCGTGCTCTAGGGCCTGTGCTCTGCAACAAGAGAAGCCACCACAATGAGAAGCCCGCACGCTGCAATAAAGAGTAGCCCCCGCTTGCCGCAACTAGAGAAAGCTCACGCGCAACAACGAAGACCCAATGCAGCCAAAAATAAATAAAATACATAAATTTTTTTAAAAGTATCTGAAGGTACTAAAAAAATTATAATAACATAAAGACCTATACACACAACATAGATTTTTTATCATGGAAGACCAAAAAAAGATCCTAAAAACTTTCAGCAAGAGTGTTAAAAACAAGTCAAGGGCTTCCTTGGTGGCGCAGTGTTTGGGGGTCCGCCTGCTGATGCAGGGGGCGTGGGTTCGTGCCCCGGTCCGGGAGGATCCCGCGTGCCACGGAGTGGCTGGGCCCATGAGCCATGGCCGCTGGGCCTGCATGTCCGGAGCCTGTGCTCCGCAGCGGGAGAGGCCACAGCGGTGAGAGGCCCACGTACCGCAAAAAAAAAAAAAAAAAAAAAGTCAAATACAAAGGATCAAGAATAAGATTGGCCACCATATCTCAAACCATAAGGGAAAAAACCCTCTCTGTACACACACAAATACACAAAACTAGTGCACATACTCACCACTCTTTTTTCTTCTTAGCATTCATCACCTGACTTTTGTTTATTTAGCTTGTTTATTATCTGCTTTGTTCATTGCTGTTTTCCAACACCTAGAACCATGTCTGGGAAAGAGTGAGGCCTCAGTATACATTTTCTAAGTGAATGAATTAAACTTCTTGACAGCAGCACTAGAAGCTGGAAGACAAAGCAGCAATGGTGTCCAAATTCTCGGGAGAAATTATTTTCAACTAGCATCTAATATATGGGTTGAAGGATTGAGTAAAGACATTTCCACACATCCAAGATGTCAACAATTTTACCTCTCCTGTGCCTTTCTAGCATGAGCTTCTCCCCCACGCCCCACCCCAAAAGGGAAGGACCCAAAAGAGGAAGAGGACAGAGGATCCTACCAGGAGAAAAGTCAAGGGAACATCCAGGAGGAATTGGCAATAGACAAAGAGATTTAACCAAAAATTGTGATATAACCATATTCAGACAATGGGAAGACGGGAAATGTATGTGTGTTGGGATGGTTTGTATAATGGGAACTAACTCTTCATCTTCCATAACAGGAAGTCAAGAAATAATGTAAAATTGCTGTCAGTAAGTATAGCTGTAAAATCATAGTAGTAATTAAGAAGACAAAGGGCTAGAAGAAAGATTTTCTTAAATGGCTAACTCTAGATCATGGAGGGAAAGGGAAAGAATGGATAGGGTCAGGGACCCTTATTTTTCATTATAAGAGTTATACTTTGGGTCTTTTTAAACTATGTGCATACATTATTTTGGTAAAAGTTAAAAATTAATTTAAAATTAATTTGTTCATTGTGTAAAGATGAAATCTAACCTCCAGGGAAAAGCACATCGGGCCCTTTACGATCTGGCCACCTCTGACCAGTCCACTGTGATCTCCCTCCACCTAGGCCCCCGGTTTGTAGGCTCCAGAAAACCACATGGCGCCTCTGGGCCCTCTCATACCTCCCTCTAGCTGAAACCCCTCCTGGCAAACTCTTCCACATCCTCGGAGCCTCGGCACGCATGTGGCCTTTTCAGTGACGCCCTCTTCCCTTCTGTCCCAGGTAGGGTTACATGCCCCTTCCTGTTTGCCCCCATAGGCCTCATCCATCACCCCGCCTGCCACACACATACACACACTGAAAGCAACTAGCTTAATGTTTCATAATCAGGATTTTGCATGCTGTCCTCCCTTCTGAACTGCGTGCTTACCGGGGATACAGATTGTTAGGTCTTTCATTTCTGTATCTCAAGTACAGTGTCTGCCCCCTGAAGCACCCGTTGATCAAGGCAAATAAATTGAAAGCAAGAGTGCCCACCCAGAGAAACCTAGAATTCAACAGTGACCTTCCAGTTGTCAAGTGCAATCCCCTCCCTTGGGCCTTCCCCATCCTGGTCCTTCCGGAAGCAGCAGACACCCATCACACCTCTTAAAACCCACTCTGTTAGATTTCATCTCCCTTCTCTCCAGGGACTCTTGTAACGTCTCTGATCGCTTCTATATTTATTGCATAGAATCTAAGATGCTTTTCATGGTAAGATTGCACCATTATTTTATATACCACCAAGAAAGAGAGGAAAAACATCTGCCAGTCAAAGTACGGCTGTGCTTCCTCGCCACTAGCATTTTCTCTTTTTTTTCCTTATTAAAAGAGCTCTTTGAGACTTATTGATAGATACAGATTTGATCATCCAGCATTCTTGTGGATACATGAAAGGGAAAACATAAGACAAATAAATTGAAGATATTGCTAAAATTTCTCAGAGTGTGACTCTTCTTAATCCTTTCTGATCAAAGTCATTGTTTTTGTGTTTTTCCACAGATCGGTCCTCTTTGCTAACAAAGGAGCTGAGGACGCGGTGCTTCTTGAATGTCCCTTGTTCTCATAGGGGTTTCCTTCCAGGTCACTGGCCCCTTTCTGCAAGTTTTAATGTGCTTGTGAGGGCAGTGACAACCACATACATCTGTCACCTAGCAGACAGTAATCGGCCCAATTCAGAGATGTTACACGGGGGAAATGTGCATCTTAGAACTGACAAAATATGGTATTTCTCAGTCTCCTTTCAAGGCTCTGACCCCTTCCTTTCACCAGGGTCCCTCTTCCTGGCGCCTTATCCCTTGACCCTCTCCTTCAGAGCAGCTTTCCCTAGAACAAGCTCTCCCAGAGGGCCTGTTAACTCAGAGCCTCAGATTCTGCAGGCCTGAAATCTGCATTTCTAACCAGCCCCCTAGTGCAGCCTGTGCTGAGGTGTGGGGACCATACTTTGAGAACCCCTGCCCTAGAGGATCTCATTAGACCCAAAACCCCACTCGGATTTTACTCTTGGGGTCTAGCCCTCCATTTCCAACTGCCCAGGTTAAGGCCTGTGAACTGATCAAACTCAACATGCCTCAGACCTCATCCATTATCCCAACCTCTCCTCCCTGCCCACCCCACTTCCACCAGCAAAATTATTCTTTCTAGGTTTCTCCCCCGCCAATGGCCTGACCATCCTCTAGTAGCCTAAATTAGACATCTAAGAGCCAGTCTCACAATCCAGTTACTATTTTTTTATACTGAAATCACTTTCAAAATCCTAACCTCTCCTTTTAACCCTTCTGCCACTGTTGGGGTTTGGATGCTTCTAAGTGGACTGTTAACTAGATCTCTGAACTGGACTGTTAAAATCGCTGCCTAGTCTGCGGGCCCCTAGACTCTCCCATTTCCAGCCCATCTTCCCTATCACTGCCGGAATTATCTTGCTAAAAGGAGATGTGATTAATTCCCTGCTCAAAAATCTTCAATGGCTTCTCGTTGCCAAGTATAAATAACAAATAACAAATCCTATTTATCTAATGGTTATCATAGGCCAGGCACTAAGCTAAACACTCGACATTCATGTCTCATTTAATTTCTGCAAGAATATCCTGGGAGCGGGAACTATTTATTAGCCCCATCAGTCCCCTTTTACTGACAAGGAAATTAAGGACCAGAGAAACGAAGTAACTTGCCCAACTTGACACAACTACGAAATTGTAAAGTTGGGGTTCTAAGCCAGGTGAGGCAGCCCAAGCAGAAATATTACTCTATACTTTTCCTACCAAGGGCCTGTGAAAACCTTTGACATCCGGTCCCAGCTTCTGTTCCAGCCCCTCACCTATCACTGGTCCCCTCTTGCTGAGCAGAGCACACTCAACTCCTGTGGGCCTCTTCCTGCTGTTCTTTCTACCAAGGATGTTCACTTTCCACTCCAGCTTAAATGTCCCTTCCTCTGGGAAGCCCTCCCTGCTCTGTCTGGCTGTGTCTCACCTGACTTTCACCCTGGCTGTGCCTCTGAAAAGAGGAACTGTGATTTGTTCTTCCTCTCATTGCCTCAGTGCCCGGCAGACAGCAATGTTTTGTGGGTTTAACTGACTCTTTTTATGCATTTGTACAGATGAGGAAACTGAGGCCAGAGGATCCTAGGCCCTGCTCAAGGTCAGCCGGCTGGTGAGTGGCAGGGCTGGGACAGCACTCCACTCCGGGCTCCCACTTACTCCTGGCTTGTCTCTGCATCCCTGTCATAGTCTCTGTCCCCTGGGATCCCAGGCCTCATTCACCAGGACAAAAGGCCTGGAGGTGGTCCAAGGCAGGATAACCCATCAATCATCCCCGCCCCCGCCCCTCTCCCTGGGGAGTTTCCTTCCAAGCCTGCATCGGGGCCCCATGTGACAGAGGGAGCTTGGTGCCAGGGCCTCGTTCTTGCTTGTTCCTCCTCATCTTAAGGAGCTACTCAAGGGGCCCCTGGTGACCTGCAAAGTTGGCCACTTGCCCTGGGAACACAGGGAAGGGGACAGGGCAGTTTTACCCTCTGCACAGCCCCTCATGGCCACGCAGCACGTGTTGTCAACGGCTTCCATCCCACCTAGAAGAAAATCCAAGTGCTGCACTCACCACGGCCTGAGTTTTATCAGCCTCTCAGCCCCGTCTCCTTCCACTTGGCCTTTACTCACTCATAACAGCCACAATGGCCCTCCTTCTGGTCCTGAAACAGATCCGCTGTTTCCCCTGCCTGGAACGCCTGAACTTGCCCTTACCTTGAAAGTCGCCTTCTTAGCACGGCCTTACCTAATCCTCAGACTAAATTAGACCCCCTCTCTCAGCCACTTTGCTCTCATCACTGGTTTTTCTCTTTCACAGTACTCACCTGGGTCTGTCATCATGCCTCTTTGTTATCGTATATACTGTCTGCCTTACCCCCGAGAATACAAGACCACAGAGTAGGGCCCATTGTTCTGTCTTCAGCTCCCAGCACAATGGTTGGGACTCAGTAAAGTATCACCAAAGAACTGAACAAGTGCTTCCTAAGCTCAGATGTAAGGCAGGAGTTTTCCCCCAACACTGTCCTTTAGAAAAGAGGAAGTGGGCTTCCCTGGCGGCACAGTTAAGAATCTGCCTGCCAATGCAGGGGACACGGGTTCGAGCCCCGGTCTGGGAAGATCCCACATGCCGCGGAGCGGCTGGGCCCGTGAGCCATGGCCGCTGAGCCTGCGCATCTAGAGCCCGTGCTCCACAATAAGAGAAGCCACCGCAATGAGAAGCCCGCGCGCTGCAACGAAGAGTAGCCCCGCTCGCCACAACTAGAGAAAGCCCGCGCGCAGCAACGAAGACCCAACGCAGCCAAAAATGAATGAATTAATTAATTAAAAAAAAAAAGAAAGAAGAGGAAGTTGCTTAATATCTGCGTCTTTGTGAAGTCTCTTATCAGAGGTGCTGTGTCAGTCCCTTCATATTGAACAACTGCCTTTTGGGGAGACTCAGTGCCCTGAGAAGACCCCAATCAAGGCTCATCACCAGACTGAATCAGTAACAAAGGCAGAAAGAAATTTAGCCCAAATTTAGTTATTGCTGGGGACATGAACCATAATTAACAAACACTGAGAGTCAAAAGCAGTATGGGGGCTTCCCTGGTGGTGCAGTGGTTGAGAGTCCGCCTGCCGATGCAGGGGACACGGGTTCGTGCCCCGGTCCAGGAAGATCCCACATGCCGCGGAGCGGCTGGGCCCGTGAGCCATGGCCGCTGAGCCTGCGCATTCGGAGCCTGTGCTCCGCAACGGGAGAGGCCACAACAGTGAGAGGCCCGCGTACCGCAAAAAAAAAAAAAGAAGCAGTATGGTACCTGATATGTTGTGGAAACCATGACTATAAATTGACCCAACTATATGAAATAGGTAAACAACAAAGATCTACTGTGTAGCACAGGGAACTCTACTCAATATCTTGTAATAACCTATAAAGAAAAAGAATCTGAAAAAGAATATATATATATACACACACACATATATATGTATAACTGAATCACTTTGCTGTACACTTGAAACTAACACAACACTGTAAATTAATCAAACTTCAATTAAAAAATACTGACACAACTAAAAAAGAACTATCCTAATGGTCTAGGAAATGTACTTAGTGCTCAAAATAAAAATCTGAGGGACAGCAGCACATACATGCTCATATAATCTCCCATAACCAAGATGAAGTGAAGGTGGTGTGCTCTGAAACACTGCACCAAATGATGTGGAAAGTGGCAAAGACACTTTCATCAAAGAGTCATGCGAAACATTTGATAAACCTTGCCTTCCAAAATGTTAAGAAAAAGTTTTTCAAAAATTAATACATGGGGCTTCCCTGGTGGCGCAGTGGTTGAGAGTCCACCTGCTGATGCAGGGGACACGGGTTCGTGCCCTGGTCCGGGAAGATCCCACATGCCACGGAGCGGCTGGGCCCGTGGGCCATGGCCGCTGAGCCTGCGCGTCCAGAGCCTGTGCTCCGCAACGGGAGAGGCCACAACAGTGAGAGGCCCACGTATCGTAAAAAAAAAAAAAAAAAAAAATACATGGTCTTACATAATGTGACTGAAAATATGCAAATTTAACAAAAGGGCATATTGTTGTGCTTTTTGTTTTGTTTTTGGCCACGCAGCTTGCAGTATCTTAGTTCCCCAAACAGGGATCAAACCCATGCCCCCTGCAGTGGAAGCACAGAGTCTTAACCACTGGACCTCCAGGGAAGTCCCAGAAGGGACTTTCTTTTAAGACTGGAGATACTAACAGTATTTAAATGCTGATGGAAAGGAGCCCATGGGGAGTGAGATGATGAAAGAGAGGAGATAATGGGTAGGAAGGTCTCTGGGAAGTGGTGAGGAGATGGATTCCAAGCCTGAGAAAAGCTGAGCCTGGGGTGGGAGCCACCTCTCCCTGCACGAGTGGGTAGCAATGAAGATGTGTACCATCAGTGAATGACAGATGCTGCCGAGAGTGGGCAGGGCTGGTGGCAACAAGCTGAGGGAGCGGCCATCTGAGGGCCTCCACTTTCTCCATGGGACAGGAGAGGAGGCAGGGTGGCTGCTGAGAGAGGGTCAGAGTTTGGGGGTATAGCTTAGCAAAGATCCCCCAGGTGGCTCCCCGAAAGGCCCCCTCGTCACTGCGGTACTCATGACAAAGGTTTTCATTACTGTGGGTCAGCGTCACAGTCCAGAAGCTGGCGCTTAGCCCTATGATCCAGAAGCCTGACCGTGTCAGCCACAGAAAAGGGCTCCATCTCTCAGGGGCTGACTCCCATTGCCCAAATTCAGGGACCAGATGTATAAGCCCAGGATGCCTGCACACTCAAGTATGATAAGAAATTGATCTACCCAGCCAGCATCCTGCCTAACCAGCAAGGTGGCTCCAAGCAGAAGACCAACAGGGTACCCAGATTATAATCAGAAAGATGTTAATCAAATCCACTGAATGTTTAATCACAATAGGCTGTCCCAGGCTGACTCCCTTTACCTCGGGCGGGGACTTTGCCAAAGTCAGCTTTCTTTTTCTGTGCCTCCAGGGCTGATCCATCCTCTTTTTTTTCCATAGATATGCTAGTAAATTCAATCAGGTTGAGGGTGGTTCCTTTGCCATGGAGCCTTTCTGTCCCTTCAGGACTGTGCCTTTTTGTCTATCTCCGAGCTCATCTACTCTGGGTGAGTGTCATAAGCCCCAGCACTGACAGCATAGAATTGGGCAAAGTGTACTGAACACTTAACATGCATTACTAGGCATTGAGGGCTGGTGGACTGCATCTACCTTGTTCAACGCTGAAGTGCAGGGCGGGGGTGGGGGGGGTGTGTGTGTACAAGATTTTACTGTAAAAAGCCAGAAAAGTGTCAATGCTTTCTGCGTGTGGCCAGGTCTCTGACAACTACTCCACCAAAGCACCAAAACAGACAATATGGAAACAAATAGGTGTGGCCCTGTTCTAATACAACTTGATTTACAAAAGCAGGAAGCCGCCGGCAAACTGTACTTTGCCCACCACTCCCATCCCCTCCCCCCATGCACACAGCGCTAGCCCCCCCGCACAGACAAGCACACACTGAGTGCTCGATAAATATTTGTAGGCAAGGAATGGCGGTCTGAGGGCTTTCTCCCCAAGTCTATCGTGACTTCTTTGTTCCCATAAATTTCTTCCCATGTTGACGTAACCACCGAATTGGGCAGATGGAAGGGATCTAAGGAGGGAAGGGGGGGTTGTGAGCTAGCATGATTTTCAGAGCTGTCCAGGCGTTTACTTTGCGAATGGATCATTCTGTGACTAAAGGGCTTTTTAAAGATGGCCTACATACCCTCCTTAATTGGGGAGGTGCTTAGAAGACTGCCCTGGCTGGGCTAAGGCTCTGCCTGCAGCCTCGTGTGCTCTAAGCCTCAGATTCCAGCTTCTTGAGGGCAGGTACCCTGTCTCTTTCTCTCCCTGAAGCACCTTACTCAGGGCAGGGACTAAATTAATGCTCTCTTGGTACTAAACTGACTCTGGGGTTGTCCAGTTGTAGATCATTTGTTTCCTCTTTATATTTTCCCCATTTTTCCAAATTTCCTACAACTATTATGCTCAGAAACAACAAAATCAAAATCTTTGTTAGAAGAAAACCAAAGAATTGATAAGATAACCAGAGCAATCCGTCAGCCTTAGAGTTCACTGGTCCCTGTTTCAGATAGAGACCTTTCTGGTTGGAAATGAGTAACTCTTCTTGTGACAAAGAAACGAGAGTACTTCAGTTCTGATCGCAATAAAGCCTGCTGTTTGTCTTTGGACTTCTAGGAAGAGATGTTTATCCTTTACATGGTAGCAAATAACTAAGACTATTTACAAATCCTTCCTCTGGGCTCTTTATTTATTTATTAAAAATAATTTTTTTTTGGCTGTGTTGGGTCTTCGTTGCTGTGCGCGGGCTTTCTCGAGCTGCGGCAAGCGGGGGCTACTCTTGGTTGCGGTGCGCGGGCGTCTCATTGCGGTGGCTTCTCTTGTTGCGGAGCACGGGCTCTAGGCACACGGGCTTCAGTAGTTGTGGCATGTGGGCTCAGTAGTTGTGGCTCGCGGGCTCTAGAGTGCAGGCTCGGTAGCTGTGGCGCACGGGCTTAGTTGCTCCACGGCATGTGGGATCTTCCCAGACCAGGGCTCGAACCCGTGTCCCCTGCATTGGCAGGCGGATTCTTAACCACTGCGCTGCAAGGGAAGTCCCTTCCTGTGGGCTCTTGACTTGCAGAGGATGTTGTCAGCACCCAGGCCGCTGTTGAGGGTGTAGTAAGGTTCCTGAGTCTACACCAGGCTCTGCTTTCAGAAAATTTAATCCAGAACTCTCCAGCACATTTAAGAATATGGACAGAAGAAAATGTAACTGTCTCTTAAACAGCAATTTTTCAAAAACCGCTCTCCGAGAGTCTAAAATGGTGGCAATCTTACCAAGATCACTTCCCAATTTGGAAAGAAAAACACTGTTATTTCAGTAGCTTAAATTGGTTTAAACATCTCATGTTTATTTGTCAAATATCCAATGATACTGATTGGATATTGGACTGGAGGTTTTCAACCCTGGTTGAGGCAGGATACTGGGAATTAATGCAGTGCTTTTGACATCTAGAGATTCCAGGGCCTCCTCCCAGACTGGAGAATGTGAAGCTGGCAGGGACCGGGATGCATCCGTTCACTGTGCTGAGGGCTAGCACGGTTCCTGATACAAAAGTGCTCAATCAATATTTGCTGAGAGAAGTTGGTATCATGACTCCTTTGGGGAAAGGTCTAGGGAACTGGGGCCTAGGGTTTTAGGAAAACTTACTCTTTACTGTCTTATTCCTTCGTACTGTTTGAATTTTTACCATGTTTATATTTTTTTAAAGGGTTCACTTAATGAATAAATTTATCTGTAACTAAAGTAGCTAAAATAGTTTAAATCCTGTTAAGTCAAAATAGTGATCGTACTGTTTCATTTAAATGTACGTTAATTACAAAGGCCTGCTCTGGAAGATAAAACAAATTTGGTCTGTTGTCTTAATAATATGTCCTAAGCGATGTTGCGAAAGTGAAAATAATAATTGCAAACATTTATTTAGCGCTTACTAAGTGCCAGGCAAAAGCATGAGTGCTTTATAGCCATTAATGCACTTAAGCCTGTTTTAGCAGCTCTATGTGAGGTAGGCATGACATCATCGCACCTTACCCAAGAGCAAACTGAAGCAGAGAGAGAAACTGAGGCAGGCCCCAAAGGCATTGAGCTATAAGGTAAGGGATGGAGCTGTGTGACCCAGGAGCCCGCCTGGCAGTTTGGCCAGGACACCACACCATCTCAACTAATACATAGAACTGGAAACATAGCCAATCCTAGCGCCCTCAATTAGTTTAATAAATAACTCGTCACAAGAAATTGAAACAAATATTCGCTGAATGAACAGGCCAAGAATCACCCCAGGGAAGCTCAGCCTGCCTCTTCCAAAAGTGAAATAGGGGAGTGGCGGAAGGGAGGACACCCTCGGACCGCCGGGCAGGACAGGGACAGGATTGGCACCCCTGGATTTCCTCCAGTCTGGTTTGCAGTTTCTGTCCCCAGGGGTCGGCATCTGCTCATCTCAGTGACCTCCACAAGCAGGGCTTTTGGTCTATCCTAGCGTCAGGCTGGACGGGAGGGAACGCATGAAGCAAGTGCCCCACGCGTGACCTACTGTAGAAAGAATCTTGGCTGGCATGCCCAGCCATTCCTCTGCGCTGCGCCCTGTGCCATGACCTTCATAACAGCCCTGTGAGGGCGGACCCATTGTTATCCCCAATTTGCGCAGGACTGACTTCCTCAGAGTGAGTACCCACCGAGAGAGACAGCCACCTCATGGCTTTTGGAACATGACTCAGCTGATATGCACATGCCCTCAAAGAGCGGCCCCACGGGGATGGGACAGGATGAGTAGTCAGGGGGAGAGTTCCCTTTGCTCTGTGGCCCTGACAGTTTCATGATGAAGAAAATAGTCACATTCCATTTGTGCAATTAAAAAAGATAAAACCAAAAGGAGAGACCCATTACAGTTCAAGAGGTCTGGAGTTGCAGGGCAAATAGGGCTTTTTCTCCAAAAAATTCAGCTTTCTAGAGACAGTCATTTGACAGCGTTCCCCATCCTAGCGAGAGAGACACCTGTGCTAAGGCATTTGTGTGGATTTTCTTTGGGTCTTCTGGGGCTCCCTGTGGGGGTGCATGCCATTTCAACAAAAGCCTGGGACTTAGAACCCTTGTCCAGAATCCCAAAATGAGAAAACCTGGGATACAGAGAAGGGAGCCTCCAGAACTCGGGCTCCAGTGGCTCCCAGACCCAAGCTGGCAGCTCGCGAGAATCACCCGGTTCCCTGCCGGGCCCGCACCCCGCCTGGGCCCACCCTGCTGCCACGCACCTTGGATGGTCCTCTTGAAGAAAGCCTTGCAGGCCTCGCAGGAGGCCACACCGTAGTGGTAGCCGGAGGCGATGTCCCCGCACACGAGGCACAGGCGCTTGGGGATGGCGTTGAGCATGTACTCGCACTTGATGGCCGAATCCTCCATGATGCCGCCGGCACAGTCCTCGTAGCCCTTGCGGCAGGGGGTGCCTCCCAGCCCGGCGCCCGCGAACATGGGCGGCGAGTCCAGACCGTTGGCGTGGGCGCCCAGGGCCAGGCCGAAGCCGCCGCTGGCGTCGGACGAGCCGCTGGGGCTGTGGTGGCTGAGGGCATCGATGCCCGAGGACGGGCTGGATGGCTCGGTCTTGATGAAGGAGCCGCAGCTGGAGACCAGGTGCCGGTCGTCTGCGGACATCCTGTTCAGCAGCCTGGGGACACAGAGCGCAGGAGTCAGCTCGGAGAGGGTGCGGTGGGTGTGACGCTGTCCCCAGGAATTAGCTTTGGGCTCCGGGCACCGGGTGGGCGGGGTGGCTGGGAGGGGCCCTACATTAAGGCATCGGTGAGATAAAATGCTGGCCGAGAAGGTCAATTGGGCTGAAAAAGGGCACAGCCCAGAGCAAGTTTCTGGCATTACCCACCAGAACCTTCTGAGTCCTCCAAACAAAAACGACATTTTGATCGATCAATAAACTTCAGATGAGGCCCCCCAGTCCTTTGCAAGTTGCTGGTCTGAGGGTGACAAAAGTGGTAATAATTCAGCCAAAATATCTGGCCAACCTTCTGGCACAACAATAATACATTTGAAAGTCCAGGGGTGCCAGACACCCTCAGTACAATGACCTGATGACCCGCTTCACCTGAGCCCCGGGGGCAGCAGGTAAGCCCGAGCGTGGAGCTTCCCATAAATGCCACCATCGCTGAGATTGGGACCAGAGACGCCAAGCCACCTGGCCAGGGCAAGAGGCAGGGCTTGTGGCCAAGGCGTCCGCCCAACTGGCTGCCCTCCGGGTTTTGCCTCTGGCCCAGGGCACGTCTGGTGGGCGGCCCCCAGGCCCCCTCTTTCATTCCTCTTCACAGCCCCGATCCGGCTGGCCTCCCCCTCAAGAGACTGTGCCTCAATCATGCAGCATGAGGAGGCCTTCCAACCCCAACTCCGCGCATCCCCCCGCTGTTTCTTAACTCAAACTTCAACCTCTAAGGTCCCTGCCTCACTGTAGAGTCAAGGGAGCGTTAACAGTGAGGCAGGATCACGAGGAAGGGTCATAAGACAGTTCCCAAAACGAAACGCCCTCCCCCCAGAACCATGCTGAGAGGGTGAGAAGGCAAAGTGCGACCCTCACACATCCTAGCTCCCAGGATGAGGGGAGGGGCTTCTCTCCCACGTGAGCAAGGAGAGGGAAGGGCCGGGAAATGCATTCAGGAAAGCCCAGCTGCAGTCCTTGCCCAAGAGCTCTGGGCCAGCCAGGCCCTGGAGTCGGGAGGCTGGGTCTGGGTTCATCTGTCCATGTCCTGGCCTGGCTGGGTGGAGGTAAAGAGGAGGGCAAGGCGGATGCCTAAGGAGCAGGTGAAAGTTAATAGGGAAGGGTCCTGCAAAGGTTCGATCCCTGGTCTGGGAAGATCCCACATGCTGCGGAGCAACTAAGCCCGTGCGCCGCAACTACTGAGCCTGCGCTCTAGAGTCCGGGAGCCACAACTACTGAGCCCGCGTGCCGCAACTACTGAAGCCCGCGCGGCTAGAGCCCGTGCTCCGCAACGAGAAGCCACCGCGATGAGAAGCCCGCGCACCGCAACGAAGAGTAGCCCCCACTTGCCACAACTAGAGAAAGCCCGCGTGCAGCAACGAAGACCCAACACAACCAAAAATAAATAAATAAATAAAATTGATTCTTTAAAAAAAAAAAAAAGAGAGGGAAGTGTCCTGGAGAACGGAAAGGGCTGGAGAGGGTGGCAGTACAGCCCCATTCATCGGAAGATGGCCCCAGTGGGGAGGGAGGGAGTGTCCCAGTGCTGGAGGGCCCACTGGGGAAGCAGCCACAGTCCAACGATGCTCAGAGGTAGCCTCTGTTTTCTGAGCAGATCACTGGGGAAAGGATTATTCACCATGTGGGGAAAGGCCTGTCTTATCACACCCAAAAAGCCCACCCTCCCAAGAAAACGTTGGCCACACACTTGCACCGCCAAAAGCAATCTTATGATGGGGAGGGGCCTCCACTGTCCCTGGTCCCACCAGTGATTTCATAGTCAATACCCCTCCCAGGGCACTGTCCCATCCATCTACACTTGAACATGTCCGGAGGCAGGGAACACATTGCCCCGCAGACAGTTCTAATCAGAAGCTGGGAGCTGCTTCTGATAAAAAGATAAAAGATACCTATAAGGATCCTACTGTCAAGAAGTTTATTATCTACTGGAATGTAGTGTTTGAAGATAGAGGCTCCCAGGTCTGTTCTGTTCCAAACTGAATATTCCTGAGTCTTCTGAGACACCTCTCCTACTAGCCGATCCCTTACATTGGCAGAGGGTACCACACTGAAAGTCTTCTCTGGTGGTTTTTTTTTTTTTTTTACATCTCTGGCTGGTGCCCTGTCATGTCCCCAGCCTCCACAAGGCTACCTGCCACCCCTCCATCCACCAGAGGCTCCCTGGTGTGTTCTCAGGAAATGCCATTGGCCTGAGAAACACAAATGCACCTGTGGGTTAACTCCCCACAGTGCCTTGTGCTGGGCCTGCAGGGAGAGCGGACCAGGTGCTCTTACATTTGTAATCCCCTCCTCCTGCTGCTTTAGGCTCTGCAGTGCCCAGGAACATCCCAGGCCCACTGTGACAAACACTGCAGGACAAGGCAGCTCCCAGACCCAAGCCCCCCATCCCACTCCTCTCCCAGGCTGTGAGCGCCCCTGAGATTTCAGGAGATACACTTGATATAAGCAGTAATGATAGCATCTGCTATTTAGTGAGCACGTGTTATATGCCACCCGCTTCAGATCTGTCCCTTGGACGGATGAGAAGCTTGTGCCCTGAGAGACGCAGCTGGGGAGCCCTACAGCCATGCCTGGTGGACAGCAGGACACAGTTTCCCCAGCTGTCTTCTCCAGACTCACGGCTCAGCCAGCCCTGAAGGACACTCAGGGCAGGCAGTGGTTTCATACCCTAAGCCACAGGTCTCCCCTCCTGCCTCTCTCCTTATTGGTTCAAAGCCTTCTTTAGTGACCGCTGCCCCCAGGCCCTGGTCAGAGACTCTAGGACCGAGAAGGAAGCAAACTTGACCCTGGCCTCAGCGTTGGCACAGAAATCCACCTACTGGTTTAGTGCCTGAGCCCCAGCTGAGGAGGGTCTGATGATTTCATCCCTGCAGGTGTCTCACTTCTGTGACCATTATTTTGGCCCCTAGAATGTCTTTTCCAGGGTGAGTCAACAAGTACTTCGGGCACCTACCATGTGCCAAGTGCTGGCCAGACAGCAGGACGTGACCAGCGCAGCCCATGATGTCAAGAAGCTCATCCTCTCACCGGAAGGACGGACACAAAAGAAACACACGTGTGCAGAGCGCCAGCAAGGCAGGGGCTGGGGGTGTGGAACACGACACCGACAGGGCTCCCTCCGCCCCCCCCCCGCCATGCCCCTTTGGTCTGGCTTCATTCATTCACTCATTCATTCATATTTGCCTTCATTTTCCCTCCAGGAAACCTGCCCCTCCCTCCACCCATCCTTGACCTCCTGGACATTGTTCCTTTACTCAAAAGCAAAATTTAAAGGAAGGACAGAGGGAAAGAAGTCCAAGAAGAGGGCAGAGAAGAAATGGCCAGAGGAGCTGGAGGAGAAGAGAGAGAGTCGTGGACATGCAGTGAGGACAGCCATCGCGAGGGAGGTGGCGGCACGTCACGTGCAGCCACAAAGTCAGGTGAAGTCAGGAGTGCAGTGTCCCCTGCAGTGAACAGTCAGGATGGGGCTGGTCAGAGCAGTATCACGCATGGGGGGATGGGAGCCACAGGGCCGGGTCTGCAGGAGGCATTGAACAGCAGACAATCCTTTCAGGGAGTTTGGCCATGTCTGGCTGAGCCGGGCAGAGGAGGGAGTAGGGGTGGCGTCCTCCTTGCTCACCTGTAGGCAGCACCATCCCCTTGAACTTAGGGGCGGTGGTGCGGCAGGGAAGGAATGTTTTTGTTGTTATTGTCCGTAATTTATCAGCCTCTTTGATGAGGAGGGGGTGTGTCAAGAATGTAAGGAATTTAAAAATTACTTTCCAGTTTGCCCTGGGCAATCGTGATCCCACCTACTGACCCCGTATAATTATCCATCGCTCCCCATTACTCCCCAGAGGAGGCAATGAATTCTATGGTGACTCCATATTACCATGCTAATGGTAAAGAGCAAATCAAGATGGAAAGATTGCAATTACAAAAGATTTTTCTCAAATTCCAGTCCAATCTTCATCAGAGTCAGCCAACGTGCTGGGTTGAACAGGTAGCTTCCTGGACCCAACCTCACCCCAGTCATATTCTGGACACTCAGCCCTGCAGGAGGGGCCCAGAAATCTGCATTTAAAAAAAATTTTTTTAATTTATTTATTTTAGGCTGTGTTGGGTCTTCGTTGCTGTGCACGGGCGTTGCATTGCGGTGGCTTCTCTTGTTGAGGAGCACGGGCTCTAAGGCGCATGGGCTTCAGTAGTTGTGGCTTGCGAGCTCTAGAGCGCAGGCTCAGTAGTTGTGGCGCACGGGCTTAGTTGCTCCACGGCCTGGGGGAATCTTCCCAGACCAGGGCTTGAACCCATGTCCCCTGCATTGGCAGGCGGATTCTTAACCACCCGCGCCACCAGGGAAGCCCCTGCATTTTTGGTTTTGCTTATTGCTTTGCTTTCAGCACCCAGATGTGAATCTTAGGGGAGTCAAGTTTGAATCCTACAGGAATAACACATGCAGTCAGGGGACCTGGTGGGAGTTTGCAAGGTATCTGGATGCCCTGGAAGAGAAGAGAAATGAGCCAAAGCAGTAAGAGGGGGAGGGAGGGTTGGCTGTGCAGAGGGGAAGTTTGGAGGTGGCCTCCCTTGCCCCCCACGTGGCCTCTCCTCACTCTGTGAAATGGGAGGTGAGGTCAGGAGATCTAGGAAAAGGAAGAAAGTTTGCAACAGCAACTGTGGGAGGAGGAGAGAACACAAATCAGGGGCGTAAAGCTTTACCAGGCCCCTTAACTCACTCTGCAGGGGCAGCAACACAGGGGAGCTTTGATCTGCGTTTCTCAGCCCGGGCACTGCTGACATTTGGGGCCAGTAATTCTTCACTGTGGGCCATCCTGCGCGCTGCAGGACGTTTAGCAGCACCCCTGCCCTTTACCCACTAGAAGCCAGTAGCACCCCCAGCCCCAGATATGACAACCCAAACCTTCTCCAGACACTGTCAGATGCTCCCCGGGGGGCAAAATCGCCACCAGTTGAGAACCACTGACTTGGACGTTGGCGGGAAAGGGGTAGGCACAGGGCCCGGGAGCTGAAGCGTGGGCACATGGTGTAGTTTGGGGCTAGAGTGATGTCACAAAGAGAGGAATTGGGAGAAAACGGAGCACCCAAGAGCATGGGGGTTTCCAGGCGGGGGAGGCTGAGGTACGGCAGGAGGAAGGAGCAGGACAGCTGCCAGGATGGGAGATTGGGTCAGGGAAGATCTCAGAGGTGGAGCCTGGATGCCAAGGCCCAGGAGGATGTGGCCACTGGGTAGGTGGCTAGGATGGGCAGCAGGCAGAGCACAGCCTAGGGGTGAAGGGGAGGTGGCTAACACTTGTGCTCTGGGGAGGAGAGGGTCATGTCGAGTCCATCATCTGTGGTTGGCTGGGTCCCAGTTCCCAACTGGTCGATGACTATTGACTTTACAGGAGGGGACCGCTGCCCCATCTGAGCCGCCTGTGAAAGAGCAGTAGTCAGTGGTCGAAGCCCCTCGAGGCATCATTTTCCCTCTGATCCATCTCGTAACAGGAGCACAGCCAGAGCTGCCCTGGCCTCAATGTCACCACCATCTGATTAATGTGGGTCCCCTCCCCCACCTAGGCCTGCCCCTCTTAGCGTCCAGTGTGGGACCCTTACCCCAGAGCGGCCTGACCTCCAGGGACGCCTGAGCTTACTGGGGACTCTCTGCCTCTGCTGGACATCACCTTGCTGGACAGTGAAGTGGGTTGAAGTTTTTCTGAATACAACAGAATCTTGGAAGTTCTGAAGGAAACCCAAACTCTTCAGCTATTTAGCCACGGACCTCTAGAGGAAGAGAAACTCCAGGATATCAGCAAGAGACAGTCATAAATCTTTAGGTTGGAACAACTATACTGCAATACATTTTTTTTAATAAAAAGAAATAAAAATAAAAAATTTTTAAAATGAAAATCTGATCTGGAATCCCAGGGATCTACCCCCCTCAAGGCTACCTACTGGTGGGCAGGCAGCAGAAGAGAAGCTTCTGGAGGAACAGAGGCTCCTGGAGGGAAGAGGGATGTGATGGTCTGATTAGGGCCTGGCTTGTTGTCGTCTACTGAGTAGAGTCCACCCTACAACACGCCAGAAGCCGGATCACATGCAGAGGGGCTGCCCTCACAGCCGCCTTTTGGCTCTGTGCTGGGGTTGCCCCTGTAACAGCAGAAACAAGCCACTGAGTCACTTAACGGTTAAGAGCCATCACTCTGACGTCGGATGAGCACCGCAGTTCACAGTAGCTGCTGACTTTGCGTTAAACAGGTCACCCTCTCTGGGCCTCAGGGTCCTCATCTGTGAAATGGGCTCCACCACAGCACCTCCTTCCTAGGGTTGTTCTGGGCGAGCAGGGGCTAATGCAGGCAAAACGTTTAGAACGTGCTAGAGCCCAGCAAGCTCTCAGGGGACAGTGGCTGCTGTTGTGATTCTCCCAGGAAGCCCTTTCCAGAAAATCCGGCAGCTGGCGGCGGCCTGTGGTTAAACCTAGCAAAGCTCTTCCCTCGGCCAAGTATAATGATTCCACAAGGAACCTGCCATTTACCAGGAAAGAAAGTAGCAGATTAGGTGAATTAAGAGGATAAATAAGCCTGAAATGGGAATCCACTCTGCAGAAGAAAAATGGTTTTCGTACACTTGAGAAACTCTTACGTACATTTCCATGATTAATTTGCTAACCAGGGGCCACTGAGCTATTCATTAAGGCAGACCTTCAGACCCTCCAGCAAGGCTTTATTTGTTATGAATCAGCCCCTCAGGCACCTGAAAGTAACACAGCTAAACTTCCTTTAAAAATATTATTAGACAATGCACAATGGGCCTTTAATGGACATGTAGGATGCGGGGGACCATATGGCTAAATTGACAAGGTCCCAGTATTCCTGTTGGGACACGGATCCATTGGTACTTATTACACGGGAGGGAGGGAAGAGAGGAGGGAAGGAGGAAGGGAAGGGAGGGGGAAGGAAGGAGTGGGAATGGGAAGCCAGTGATGAAAAGTATTACTAACCAAGGATTATAATTAATCCAATTCCATGCATCTGAGTCTATTTGTTATATATTCTCTCCTTAAACTCAGATATTTCTTTAATTCAAATTGACCTTCCCTCGGAGTGGTCTGAATCACCTGTTTTAATAA
Source organism: Lagenorhynchus albirostris (assembly GCF_949774975.1). Taxonomy (NCBI): domain Eukaryota; kingdom Metazoa; phylum Chordata; class Mammalia; order Artiodactyla; family Delphinidae; genus Lagenorhynchus; species Lagenorhynchus albirostris. The sequence goes on from NC_083095.1 coordinate 26,329,366, forward strand.
ACAGTGTTTTTATCACTCCTTGTGAAATCCTGCAATGAGTATCTTTCATCAGTGGATCTATTTTTCTGGACAGACAGAGCACAGAGGGAGTCAGTGAATCATAAGTGCTCAGAGATTCTCCTGCCTGGCCTGGTGGCTTTCAGATGAGGAGCTGAAGGCCCTAGAAGTCGTGACTCACTCAGAGACACTAACTAGAGAGCCAGGCTGGCTGGGGGCTGGCTGGGGGCTGGCTAGGGGTGTAGAGGCACGGTGGGTAGGTGACCTGCGCAGGGGAGCAGGTTGACTCAGCCCACCTGCTACCCTCCATCACCACGTCACTACCACAGCACCGGTCCTGTGCTGGTTCGATTTTGTCTGGTCTCCTCAGGAATACTTTCCTCATTCTTTCTTTCTCTCTGTCCCCTCAGGGGACGCTCTGGGACTTAAGACTACAAAATGACCTGATAGCAAACTGGCTTCAGTGAGAGCTGCCTCCCCCTGTACGCCAGAACTCAGGCAAAAATCTGTAATTAAGCATCTTGTCGTTAGAAAGATTAGTCAAAACCAGGTTGATCCCAGACAACTGATTGAAATCTCGTTCCATACAAATTATGGCATGGAAAATAATGATGGGTAATTAGTGCCTTTCAATCGGGGCTTTTTATCCATGATGTCCCAGGCTGCATCCATCATCATGAGAAGTGAGAGGCTCGCCAAAGCAGGAGGAGACCACTGGAAGCAAAGTGGCTGCCACGGGACAGCTGGGAGGGCCCAGTCCCCCGGCAAAGCTCCGGCCCACAATGGGCAGCCGCTGCTGGCTCATTCTGTGGCTGTGTGTGGATTAGAAAAAGGGGCCCTCTCTGGGAAGACCAATTCGAAATTTCAGCCCTCACCTCGGTCCTCTCAAGGGCGTGTCCTCATACAGGAGCCAAAGGTACCTGATGGCTCTTACTTTAGCCCATATGGCCAACTCTAGCCTCTGACACCACAAAGGGGTGTGTCTGGAGGAAGGACAGCTCACAATTTCAGAAGATGCCCCCAAACACACCTCTAGCGATCTTCCTTTCAATATCTCTTGGAGATCTGACATCTGTGAATTTATCTTAACTCTACTTGAATCTGTTTTATTTTTACTCCATATCAAGCAGTGATACAGCATAAACATCCCACCTACTGTCACTGAACAAATTCAGCAGTTTCCAGATGGCATTCGGTCCTGGAGGAGCTGAGATGCTGGGCCGTAGAGCTGAGTGGTTGGAGCTGGACTGCCCGAGTCCGAATTCCAGTTCTGTCTCTTACAAGTTATTTAACCTTTCTGAGCCTCAGTTTCCTCATCTGTACAATAGGGATGATAATAATTATTGTATTCACCTTATAGGGTGGTCTTGAGGGTTAGCGAGTTAATACAGAAAAGAGCTTAGAACTGTGCCTGGCGAAAGTGCTCAGTAAATACGTTAGCAGTTGTTACTAGCACCCTTTTCGGTAATGAGGAGATGGCTTCCATTCAGTCTCTAAAAAGTCCATTCCCACAGCAAGCAAGACTGTCTTGCTCCCTCTCTCCTTCCCATCATTCATCCATCCGTGCATCCGTCCATCCACCATTTAATCACGCATTTGTGTGTCTCTCTGCATGCTGGAACTTCCACTGAGGAAGTCCCTTTTCAGACAGAGGGATTCCTTATTCAGGCACTACTAGAACCAACGATTAGAACTAACTAGCCTCTCTTCTAGGAGCTGACAACCGACTCCAGCCTCCTTTCTCTCTTATTCCTGTGTGCACGCCAAGCTCCCACAGGAATCGCCACATTCGCATGCATCTCCACCTGCTACCCAGCAGAGTCACCCAGGGCTGCGCAACTGACCCAGGCTGGGCAGTGAGTCTCTCCCATGAGACCTTGGTGTCACGGCTGCCTCTCCAGGGACAGAGGCAGTAAGACGGACAGCTCAAGTGTGAGTGAGGTCATACTTCACCCCAACGTGCAGCGAGAAAGAAGAATATGGAAGCTGGCAGCAGAGAAGGGTGCCAGCCAGGGGCAGGGGCCCGGGAGCCTTAGTTGGCAGCTGCGCGGCAGCACCTCTGCTCAGGTGAGCGACGAGGCCTGACTCCCCGGGGTGGCAGCTCACACGAGGGGGTTCTGACAGCTAACCAATGGACACGCCGTCTCATTCGTTCATCCACTCGCTCCTTCCCTCCCTCATTCATCCCATTATTATTCCTTGAGTACCCTCGGCATGCCAGATACCGTTCTAGCCCTGGGGATGGCTGGTGCCCAAGGTGGACATGTTCCTTTCCTCAAGGAGTGACAGCACCATATTTCATTGACTCTAAACTACACCCTTTTTTCACTTTTTAACATCTTGGCAATCAGAATGCATCTTGAGTGGATGGCTTGCCACAGCTTAATTTAATTAGTGGTTCCAAAAATAATGGTGTCTATGATGTCAAAGATTCAATGAAATATGATAATGAGTAGAGCTGAGACTGCCACGAGGTCATCAAAAGCAGTTTCATGTTCTTTCTAGACCCAGGAAGACCACATTTCCCAGTCTCCCTTGCAGTTAGCTGTGCGCATCAACCGGGTCCTGACCAATGGAATGTGGGCAAAAGGATGTAAGGCACTCCTCCCTCTGGCCCATAAAAATCTCCCATGGCCCTCCCCGCCCCCACTTCCTCCCTCTCTCTGTCCTCCCCCATCTGCAGGCCACACAAGATCCATGCAGAGGCTCCAGGAGGGGATTCCAAGGCCCTGGGGGATGGCAGAGCCACAAGTTGGAAGGAGCCTGGGCCCATGAAAAACCTCATGAAAGGTGATCTGCCAAGTACCTTCACCAAAATGTTATGTGAGCGAGATGTAACCTGTCACCCTAAGCCACTGAAAAACTGAGGTTGTATGTAACAATAGCTAGTGTGACCCACTCTAACTAATAAATAAGTTAACAACCAAATAGTATAAATTCAGTTAGTGATGAGCACTATGAAGAAAGAGCAGGGCTGGGGACAGATGGCAGAGTGGAGGAGTGTCCAGACACAGTGGCCAGAGAAGGCTTCTCTGAAAGGGTGACATTTAAAAAGAAGCCCGAGGAAAAACAGATAAGGAGGCATGCAGGGAGAGCTCCGTGTTGAAGGAATAGCAGAGAGATAGGGAGAGGTAGGCAGGCAGGGCCCTGTCCCAGCCAGGGGCACTTGGACCAGGCCAGGACCTCAAAGGGCTCCTGGTCTGTCCCATAGGCTGCGCCTGCCTTTGCTAAAGACCCCAGTGATAAGGACATCACTAGTTCAGGCAGCAGCTGTTTCCATCTTTGGACAACTTAGTTTTTTTTTTTTTTTTTTTGCGGTTCGCGGGCCTCTCACTGTTGTGGCCTCTCCCGTTGCGGAGCACAGGCTCCGGACGCGCAGGCTTAGCGGCCACGGCTCACGGGCCCAGCCGCTCTGCGGCATGTGGGATCCTCCCGGACCGGGGCACGAACCCGCGTCCCCTGCATCGGCAGGCGGACTCTCAACCACTGCGCCACCAGAGAAGCCCTTTTTTTTTTTTTTTTTAAGTTCTTTGTCAAGAGCCAAAATATTTCTTCTTTCTGGAGCTTTCAGTTATAGTTTATACAGCTCTCTCCCTCAGGACCTACAGAACAAGTCTAAGCCCCCACTTCCATCTGACAGCCCTCTAGATTGCTGAAGGCAGCTTCCTGCTCCCTGCTGAGCCCCGTCTTCACCAGGAGCACATCTCCTGGACCTAGAATCACTCCTGCACACATTTTGCCCTCCTTTGAGAACAGTCCATCTGCTCTGTTTACTCCTCACAGAAAGGAGCATCAGAATACAGCACAGCCTTCCAGGTGAGTTCTGACCAGTGCAGAGCAGTTCTGACACCTCTCTCGTCCTAGATACTATACGTCTGGGTTTTTTTTAATCCTCTAAAGCTAAGTTTGTTTAAAAAAAAAAATTTTTTTTTTTGATACTATACCTCTGTTGATGCAACCCTAGATGGGATCAACGTTTAAGGCCCTTGGTTCACACTGCTAACTTCCCCTCTGCTCCTTATGCAATCACACACCTGAGTCTCTTTCATGTGTGCTGTTCCTGGGTGTCACCGCCCCCTTCTTATGTGCGTTCCTGCAGGGCAGTGTGCAAACCCAGTGAGAGGGACCACACTTCCATATATCACCTGGTCACAGCAGTGGCTCTTTCCATGTGGCCTTATGCACAGCAGGGATGACACAGGAAGCTTGGGGCTCCCAGTATCCATTTCTCTTCCTGACCCAGTTTTTCAGTCTTTGTGCCAATGGGCAGCCTGGGCAGATGACAAAGATACATCTTAACTCGGGTGAACAGGTGGGGACCTGACACTGCAGCCAACTGGGAACCTGCTTCTGAGCTCCATAATGGTGACGACAGAGGGCTCACTCTGCACTGGGCACGAAACTATACGCACGAGGTCAGCTATTCCTTTCAACAACCTGTCGTCATTTTGCAGATGAAGAAACAGAGGCCAGAGGGGCTAAATATCTTGGCAGGGGTCTCACTGCCAGAAAGTGCTGGAGTGAGTTACAACGCAAAGGGGAGTAAGTCACAACACTCCCCTGCTCCAGACAGCCAGGGACTTCCCATCACACCCCCAGGAAAACAGGGGTCCTTTCCACAGCTGCCCACTCCCCCACGGGGTCACTCCGGCTGTTTCTGGACTAGACTGCACGCTTCCACCTCGGGGCCTCTGCCCCCCGCACAGGAGGGCAGAGGCTGCCTCTGCTTTCCTCTCTGTTGCTCTCCACTGTCTAGGACGCTACCGGACACAACAGATATTCAGAAAAGATTTGCTGAGTGAACAAATGAAGCAGGAGGTCTGAGATTTGGGTGGGATACGAGTCCCCAAGGCCTGCCCCACCTCGGGCTGTGAAAGTCACAGGCCTGAGCCGCAAACAAGATAGGGCCAGAGTCAGGGCAAAGGAGTCAGCCAGCACCTCAAGAGCAGAGGCCCAGCCAACAGTCCCACTGAAACCTGCCCCCAGTTCCCATCAAATTCCACTAATCCTGGTGGAAAAGGCTTTGCTTATGATGTATGGATTTTTCTTATTTTTATTTATTTATTTTTTTAAGCACCCGAATGCCTGTCATGTGTTTGGAAGGAACTTAGAGAAGCTAGCATCTCAGACCCACTTATCAAGAAATCTAGTTTTGAAACGTTAAAGAAGATATTTTAACACAAAAGGCAAAGTAATTAATGAAAACCTGTGGGAAGTGAGGTTGGAAAAAGCTCGCCTTGACTTCAGAGCCAGGACCCCGAATCTGTATAAGTGAAAAAATAGCCACTGCCTCTCCCTGCCCTCTAGAGGGGACAGAACCAGGCCCAGGCACAAGGGTTCTGGACCCAGATCACCTGGGTTCGAATCCTGGCTTTGTCACCTACAGGCTGTACAACTGGTTGCTTTACCTCTCCCTGCCTCAGTTCCTTCATCTGCAAAATGGGTAATATAAAGATACCTACCTCCGAGAAGTGTTCTGAGGATTAAATGACACAATAAATGGGAAGCACTGACACCAGCGCCTGCACATAGTAAGTGCTCAATAAATGTGAGCTGTTACTATGATTCCTCAGGCCTCTGGGGTGCAGGTCCTTCCAGCCATGGCAGGTATGGTCTGACAATTTGGCTCTCAGTCGTCTCCTCTATAAACTGGATATAAGAAGAAAATGAGGAAAGGGGGAAGCAGTGGTGGGTCACTCCCAGGCTCCTTGGCTCTCCTTAATCTAAACCTTTGGGAGTGAGGGGCTGGATTCACCAGGCTTGCCCTTGGAAATGCTGTCACTTATCACGCGGACTTCTCCAGATGGGGCATTTTGACTATTGATCTGATAAATAAACAGCCTGCTGGCTCGATCAAAATGTTATTTTGCATTCCAATTACTGCTCACTAATGCAACCTTCATCCCGCCAAGATGCTGCTGGCAATGACACCAGCCCTGCCACTGGCTTGAGAGGTGGAGCCACCCCCTGCCAGTACTAAGCTAGGATTGGGGCCCTTCTCCCTGGGAAGTCACAGCCGGGGTGGGGAAGACAGCTGCTCCAGGAAGGCGAGACAGGAGGATGACAGGAAATTGTCCTTTTCCTTCATGAGGGGAGCCCCGGAGGGGCAGGGGCTGCTGTCATTCCGGACAGGAAAGGCCCTTGGGGCTGCAGGTATGCCAGACTGGGATACCCCTAGGGACCTCAGGGTCAGGCCTCAGTGCCTCCACTGCCTTGTTGAGTGCCCTTGGACAAGTCACTATACTCCCTGCATCTCAGATACTGCACTGGTAAACTGGATCCAAGAAAAACCACCCTACTTTCCTGGGTGGTTGTAAAGACTCAGTAAGAAAATAGACGTGGAAGCCCTTTAAAGGAAAAAAAAAATTAATGCTGCTGTATTATTTAATGCAGTAATTATACTAAATTTCCTATCTTGTTTAGCAGGCATTTACTATGTGCGAAGCGTTTTGCGCACACAAGCTTATTTAATCCTCCCAATAATTCTGGATTTTTAGTCCTGTTTTACTGGGAAAACGGGAAAGTCTATGGGGGCACCGATGGGCCTCACGGGCCACAGAGCTTCTATGGTTCACTGAAGGTTGTATGTTAATCCAACCTGACACCCACGGTGAGGGGTTCAGCCACTCTGCCCAACCTGCCCCCTTCCAAAGATCAAGGACTATCTCTGGAGAAGTGTGATGACTCCAAACAGTTACTTTTTCCCTTTCTTGGCCAGTCTGGTCTTTAAAGGTGGCAGAAGAGAAACTCTTTCCTCGTCCTAGTGGGTCTGGCTGGTAAGAGGGGCAGAGGCTACTGACAGCCAGAAAGAAGACAGCAGGTGTCATAGACTCAATGTGTATGTCCTCAGCCCAACATTCATACGTGGAAAACTAACCGCCATTGTGATGGTATTAGGGGGGCCTGTGGGAGGTGACTGGGTCATAAGGGAGGAGCCCTCATAAGTGGGATCAGTGCTCCTATAAAAGAGACCACAGGGCTTCCCTGGTGGCGCAGTGGTTTAGAGTCCGCCTGCCGATGCAGGGGATGCGGGTTCGTGCCCCGGTCCGGGAAGATCCCACATGCCGCGGAGCGGCTGGGCCCGTGAGCCATGGCCGCTGAGCCTGCGCGTCCGGAGCCTGTGTTCCGCAACGGGAGAGGCCACAACAGTGAGAGGCCCGCGAGCCGCAAAAAAAAAAAAAAAAAAAAAAAAGAGACCACAGAGAGCTCTCTCCCCTACCCCTTGCACCGCGTGAGGCCATAGGGAAAAGACAGCTCTCTATGAACCAGGAAGTGGCCCCTCACCAGACACCGAATCTGCCAGCACCTTGATCTGGGACTTGCCAGCCTCCAGAGCTGTAAGACATAAATTTCTGTTGTTCATAAGCCACCCAGTCTACGGTATTTTGTTATTGAATCACAAACAGACTAAGACAGCAGGTCTGAGCAGAAACTCTTCTCTGGATCACCCAGGTACGGTGACCCATGTCCCAAGGCCAACCACCAGGGCGAAGAGGAGGAGGGAGCGGGCGAACACTCAGCCCGCTCCGTGAGACGCTAAGCTTCTCAGAGATCTGAAAACCTGGGCACACCTTGGTGATGGGGGACACGCAGAGGAGATGTCACTTAGAACCAGAAGAATTGCCAGGGCCACGTCATCCTTGTGCAGAGCTACGAGGGGCTGGGGGCAGCCTGTGAGCCCCGAATGTAGAAAGTTCAAAGAGGATGGAATGGGAACCTCAAATATCAAGAGAATGGCAGCCACAGGCCCCAGAGGTCCTTTCAGAAAGGACTGCCCACCCCTCCACCCTCTGTGTGCCTTGGTGGAATAGAGGGTACATTTTGGCTGTCAGGCTTAAATGCCAAAATTGCTTTGTTCTCGGTCCTCATAGTGTGCACACACACACACACACACACACACACACACACACACACACGCCCTCCAGCTCCCTTTTCAAGGGTGGAATTGCCATTTTGTAGTTTACATTTCAGGTTTTTAAAGAAATAGTAAACAGCACAAGGGTCTTCTGAGCTCTTATTATGCCAGGTAGAAAGAGCCCAGTGACTAATAAGGCTTCTGCCCCAGCTCCAAGGCTGTGTGTTCTTGAGACAGTCATTTGCCCTGTCTGATCTCAGTCACTCCATTTCCCTTTCTGCAAAATGGAGACAGCCTAGCCATCTGCAGGAGAGGCCTGAAGACACATGACACAGGAGGTAGCACAGTGGGCCCTCTGGGGGGAGCTGGAGCCACTGGTCCCAAGATTGCCCCAGGAAGCAGGCCCCAGTCACAAGCTTTTGGCTCATCCCAGTTTCACAGGTAATTCAAGGGTTAAAAATGAAATCACTTAAAGAAAAAAAAACACAACCCACATTACAAAATGAAAACATTCCCTGGGGCTTCCCTGGTGGCGCAGTGGTTAAGAATCCGCCTGCTAATACAGGGAACATGGGTTCGAGCCCTGGTCTGGGAAGATCCCACATGCCACCGAGCAGCTAAGCCTGTGCGCCACAACTACTGAAGCCCGCGTGCCTAGAGCCTGTGCTCTGCAACAAGAGAAGCCACCGCAACGAGAAGCCTGCGCACTGCAACGAAAACCCAACACAGACAAATAAATAATTTAAAAATAAATAAATAAAATAAACCAGGGTTAACTCATCCTGCTACCTCATGGAGTTACTGTGGGGATCAAGTTAGGATCTTAGTTTCAAAAGCTTTGCAAAGTGTCAGCTTCAGACAAAGTTGTCACACCTTCCCGGCCATCCTGCTCGCTCTGGCATTTCACAACCCTGGCTCCCGGAGAGGAAGTGAACAAGGTCTTCAGGGCAATCAGTCCCAGCAGGTGTCCATCGAAATGAACACGAAAATGAAACCTGAATTTCTGAGCACTTAAGCAACCATCCAGTGAACCCTCACCAGGTCCCAGCGGGAGGCAACTCACGCCCACTGTAAGGGGGGAGGAACGGAGGATAGAAGGGTTCCTCAGTCGCCTCCTGGGTTGGGGGCACAGCCAGGATTTGAACCCAGGCCCTTCCAACTCCTGCGTTCCCAACGTCACGATTTCAGATGGAAATAGAAAGTTTAAAAATGCAAAAGCAAAATACCTAGCCAGCAAGCTTCAAAGCTGTCAAGGTCATGAAAACTAAGAAAAGTCAGAGAAGCTGTCACAGACCAGAGGATATTAAGGAGACATAACAAGGATGCAGGGTGGGGTGGTGAGCTGGGTCCTGGAAGAGAAAAGGGACAGCAGTGGGAAATGAATGAAATCTGAACAAAGTTCAGTGTTTAGTTAATAGTAGTGTCCCCATGTCATTTTCATCATTGTGACAAACGTACCATGATAACGTTGTAAGAAGTTAGTGACAGGGAAAGCTGGACAGGGGTATATACAGGAACTGTCTACACTATCTTTGCAATTTTTCTGCAAAAGCAAAACTATCCTAATAAAAAGTTTTTTAAAAAACTGGAAAAAAAATGGGGACTTCCCTGGTGGCGCAGTGGTTAAGAATCTGCCTGCCAATGCAGGGCACATGGGTTCGAGCCCTGGTCCGGGAAGATCCCACATGCTACAGAGCAACTAAGCCCGTGTGCTACAGCTACTGAGCTGGCACTCTAGAGCCCGCGAGCCACAACTACTGAAGCTCGCACACCTAGAGCCTGTGCTCCGCAACAAGAGATGCCACCGTAATGAGGAGCCTGTGCACCGCCACGAAGAGTAGCCCCTGCTCGCCGCAACTAGAGAAAGCCTGCGCACAGCAACCAAGACCCAACGCAGCCAAAAATAAATAAATTAATTAATTACTTTTTAAAACAAACTGGAAAAAATGTAAAAGCTCCAATTTGCCTCCTGAAGAGAAGGTGAGGAGCCACGCGTGCTGACTGCCCTTAGGTGGCATCTACCTTCCCATCGCCCACCGCTCCTTCAGGGCCAGAGGCCTCCGGACAAGCCTTACTCTTCCTTGGCTCTGCTCCTTTGCACTCACACATCCGCTGGCTGCAGTGCCTTCCCCTCTCTCCACCACAAGTCACAGCCTGGCCGTACTGGTCTAGTCACACAAATGATCGATCACCAAACCAGTTACCTCAATGCCTACTGCTTTAGACTAAGAAAGTTCACCAGAAGCCAAAGGCCATATGCCTGAAATGCAACCTGTAGTGTTCACTTCAGACACACATGAGTGCACACACACACAATGCACACTCACTGCCCCCTGGAAACAACCTCAGTGTTGGTAAATAAGGTCACATCCACTGGGTTGACTTTTGAAACAACAGGAACTGGAAGACAATGGCAAAACCTGTTGGGAATAAAACCCAGCCCCTACCGAGGTCTACAAAGCCCTCATGCCCTAGCCCTGGCTGCCTTTCCAACTTCACCTTCCACCCTTCTCCCCATGTTGCAGCCATCCTGGCCTCCTTTCTCGTCCCCAAACACGCCAAGGGCATCACCACCTCAGGGCCTTTGCACTGGAGAGATGTATATATATTCACAACATAAAAAGGGTATGCGTGGAAGATAATGTACAAAAAATGAAAAGAGAAGTGATATCTGGGGAAATTAGCTGAACATTTTAAAACCCTTTCTCAAACTATTGAACACTGTACATGGTAGAAAACTATATAAAGAGGACATGCTTTCATATCGTTCACACCTCATTTACTTGCTGTGTAGCTTTAGGCAAGCCATTTAGCCCTGCCAAGTTTCAAGTGTCCCGTCTGTAAAATCGCTATTGCATTCCCCTAGTCACAGGCTTGCTGTGAGGATTACAGAGGAAATGAGAAGAAAGGGCTTAAGCACAGTACTTGGCACAGAGGGGTGACCTCCATAAAGGTCACTGCCCCCCATCACAGTCTGTTTTGTTTCGCTTTGCACTGAGGTCACCCCCTCTACGCTTTCCAGAGTTAGGGACTCCCCTCAAAACCCTGTTGAACCTAGAACACAGGGAAGTTATAAATGCTGGAATCTGCTGCTTGTCAGGCTATCCCCACCCCAGCTCCTGGAAGGCAGGGCCCTGGTCTCACTCACATCTGGATCCCACAACACCTGGCTGAGTGCTGGGCACAGGGTCTCAGTGACGCTGAATGAATGAATGATTCACAGACCAAAGCGGGAGCGGGGGCGGGGGTGGGGGATGGTGGTACTTAGATGTAGACTTTTTATAGCATTTTTGGGCAGGAAAGGATCAGAAGGCTCACTGAGTTCAATCCCCTTTTTACAGAGGAAGAAATTCAGGCTCAGAGAGGGTAAGGAACTCACCGCAGGTCACTCAGCCAGGTAGGGTCAGGTGCCTGGCTCCCAGCCCACCAAGCCATGCCACTGCGTCCCTAGGGCAGGAGCCCTGGACCCTAACAACCAGCCCAGGTACTCTCTGGGCAAAGGTACAGGCTGGGGGCGGAGAGGGTTACAGAGTATCTCCTTCCAATCAGTGATTGTGCTAATCAATCAACTCAATTAAATCTCAAAGGCTTTAAAAAAGTAATAAACAAAAACAGCAGCAGAAAGTAATGACTAATAATCAAGTAAAATTGGATTACTTCCGTGCTGACTGGTTGTGGTGGGGAGGGAAGTGAGAAAGTTCACCGGAGCGAGGGGAGAGAGAGAAATGGCAAGCTCAGCAACTTGGGGGCGTGGGAGGGGGTGAGGGTGGGCTGGGAGGATCCGCAGGGGCAGGATTCCAGAGCCCTCCGGAATGAAATCCACCGCCCGACACAGAACGATGTCCAGGCCCTGTTCTAAGTGCAGCACTTACTTCATCTTGGCAGCAGCCCTAAGAGGTCTGAACTATTACAGTCCCATAGGAAGGGTGGGGAACCTGAGAGGCAAAGTAATTTGGTCACAGAGCTGGTGTAGAGCCAGGATTAATTTCGACTCCCGTGGTCTAACACCAGGGTTTGGTTCTTAAGGACATGCTGTATGCTTCCTGGGGGATGTGGTGCCTGGGGATGAAGCACCTTTACCTCACATAAAAAAAATTTCATTTACTACAAGTTTACTGAGTCAAACACAAGGACCCTGCCCCTAATCTCAGCAGCTCATAGCAGCTACAAACAAGTGAACGCTGACAGTAAAGTGTCCAGTAGTGTTCTGATAGAGTCACACATGCCTATGCACGGGGACTCCTGAAGCAGAGAGGAAGGGTGTCTAACCTTCCTCAGGGGAAAGGGGTCAGGGAAGCCTTCCTGGAGGCGGTGTCCTCTAGGCTGTCTTGAAGGACAAGTAAGGTGTTCACTAGGCCAATAAGGAAAGCGGGTGTGGAATGGCCTCTAGGTAACGGGACCACCACGTGCAAGTCACAGATGGGAAACAGCAGTATACATCGAGGAATCGGAATTTGGAAAGTCTAGGACAGGGGCAAATGAGGGCACGACAGGAGATCTGGATGGAGAGGTGGGCAGGGGCTCGTTCCAGAAAATCCCTGGGGGCTACGTTGGGGCGTCTGGACCTCTGAGCTTTTGCGGGGCGGCTGCGGGGCTCTGGAGCATCTGCTGGGCTGGTGCATCACACCCACAGCGCGTGAGGCGGGTCTGTCCCCCACGCTGCGGTTCGAGCTGGGCGCCTTAGCTGTGCAGCGCAGCCTTGACACAGCGGTTGGCGGTCCTCCTGCCGGCACCTCAGGGCAGACGCTTCTCATTTCCGTCAAGGAAACTGAGGCTCCACGAGGTAAAATGCCCGTCACGCAGCAGGCGTAGAACGAAGACCTTCTGCGTCACAGACCTGTCCTCTTTTTTCTCCCACCCCCTTTCTTTGCAGTACAAATGCATTAGCAAAGCTAGCTATTTAAAGGAACCCCGCAGCTAATCCTTGTGTAAGCAGAAAATCTTTAAGCAAAGCTAATAATCGCCCCGTAATCCAGCTGTTACATAATTCTGGGTTTTACACTTCAGCGTCAGGGCTGAGGTCTTCTGGTCCCTACAGAATGTGGGGAGAGGGAGCCTAGCCCTTTACCCCATGCACTTCCCAGTCCCCCCCAAACAGCTTGGACTGCGATTGACTCCCCTGTTGTCATTCTCCCCTCGAGAAATTAGATTCAGAATGGAGGTAAAAGAGAACCAAGATCTCGATTTAAAGCTGGTAAAGGGAAGGGAAAAAAATGCAAAATCACATTTATTGAGCGTTTCTTGTATGCCTATCATTACACTAATTCTGTTCTTTAAAAGCTCTATTATGGAAACAGAATTATAATTTAAATAATATTAGCTATTAAGTAATAGTAAATAACAGTATAATAATATAAGAACAGTACTATTCTTATATTTTGGTTGGGGTAACTTGTACAGAGTAGGTGAGTAATATATGAAAGTTTACCTTGGTAGTATTACTAATAATTGCTAATATTTGTTGAGACGTTACCATGGGCCAGGTGCCATGCCATCATACCATTCAGACCTCCCAAGAACCTTATGAGGTTGGCACCAGTACCATCTGGAATAAGCTGGGCGCTGACCCTGGGTTCTGAAGCCACACTTACTTTACAGCCCACACTGCCACCTGCACACAGTTCTTCCCTCCTCCACACACATACAAGTGCCTGGTAGGGAAGGGGACAGAAGGAGGCCGCCCACCACATCCTGATACAACAGACAAGGATTCACTCAAGGCCGTCTCATGAGGGCTGTCGAATTGAAGGAGTCTCCCACCAAGATGCCCTTGCAAGTTTCCATCCTGTTTTGAAGATTCTTGAGTAAAAGTGGACCAAATGACAGCACATGAGTGGACTCGAGAGAAGAGCTGGAGAAATAAAAATCCAAGGGTTTAGCTTTAAGCAGTCCCCTCTCTTTTCAGGACTGACACATGATTCCATGAAAAGACTCCAGGATTTAAAGCCAGACCATTGACAATTTGGATCCTGGCCCTGCCACTCACCAACTGGCATTTTACCAATCTGAGCCTCAATTTCTCCATCTGTGAAATGAGACACCCAGGCTCCCTTGCAGGTTTGCTGGGGGCATTAAGAAAGCTCTGTATGCCCATGGAAAATCTGAGAAAACATAAGATTCATAGAAAACTTGGTAACAATGGTTACTTTGGGAAGGCTGTCTGTGGAACCAAGGATTATGGGAGAAAGAATAACTTACCAGTCATTGCCTATACTCTCAAACTCTTTGACTTTTTTGGTTATACATGTGAATATTACTTTAAAAAAATTTGTAAAATGAAAAAAAGATACATATAGGGGCTTAATAACTTGGCAAGCAATGCAAGTCCCTTTAAAAGTTTGCTTCATTCTCCTGGACTGGCTAAAACCATCAAAAATGCACACCCTTGGCAATGCTGGGTACAGCTACACCCAGGACCTGCGCAGAAAGCACCTCTTTCATTTCCTCAGCCTTCCCACCATCTCCCTGCCTCGTCCCCCCCAAACCCTTCCCCAAAGGAGCCCCCTCAGCTTGTTTGGCTAATGTATTCGCAAACCAAATTAGGGGCCCTGGCTCCCAGGGAGGTCCCCAAGCCAGTTGCTAGATGCAGGGAATTAGATACCATCTAGTGTTCAAATCCGATTAGGTCCCCCCCACTCCCACCCCACATGCAAAAGCCCACTTTCTAATCAATTTTACAAAGGGCCCTCTGCAGATATACACTAATGGTATTGAGCTGAGATCTTTAAACCAAGTCTGCAAGAAGTCTGCAGAGATAAAATGTACACACTGTACGAAGGAGGAGGCCTGTCGCCACAGTGTCCTGCCCCTCAAAGAGAGGGGCAGGGTTGCAGGGGGATTGTCCGCTGCAGACAAATGCCACCCCTGCTCTAGGGATACCAGCCTCAACTCTCTTTCTCCTCCCAGACTGAACCCTCACCCCAACTCCTTCCCCTTAAGGTTCCTTTTCACTTAACCTTTACACACTAGAGCCCAACAAGTGATCCAGAGATTACTATGTTATTTCCCGTCTCCTAATTCTTGGTCCCCTAACAGCCTCCCCACAGTAACCCCTGCTACCAAGTTTTTTTGTGAATCTTGTATCTTTTCACAGATTTTCCATGTGCATTCATGCATAGCTTTCTTAATCCCTCCAGGAAACCTGCAAGAGAAGCCTGGGTATCCCATTTTACAGATGGAGAAATCGAGGCTCAGACTGATTAAGTACCAGTTGGTGAGTGGTTTAACACCTGGCTCTACCACTTACTACCTGCATGGCCTGGAGCATTAACTTAACCTCTCTGGGCCTCGGGCTATGCAACTGTATAATGGGAGTGATAGCAATCTCCAAGGGTTAAAGAGATTGCTATCACTCCCATTATACATTGGCATCGCCTGAGGGTTAAGAGCATGTGTAAGAACCGTTGCCTGGTTGGGACTCAGTGTTTAATAAAAGTTAGCTCTTACTTCTCTCCTCTACACTGCCACTCACACCAAATTTCTTGGCACTCCCCGAATATTTTATGACGCTCACACCTTTGTCTGGAATGCCTTTTCCCTTGTCCTTAGAGAAGAAGCCTTCCCTTGCGCCATTCTCACTCCCTCCTCAATGTTCCCCTGCACCTCTCTCTTCAGCAGAGATTTACTGGGTGTCTGCTGCGTGTAGCACTGTGCGTTCAATGGCTGCTTGTTGCTCTGTAAGTGCTTGTGCCTTGGGGCATCGTTTATTGGTTAAGTTCCTTGAGGACAGGGACTGTCTCATTCATCTTGGTGTCCTCATAGAAGGTGCCTAATACATTTTTGTGGAATGAACAAAAGAATGAGTCAGTGGGGCTTCCTTGGTGGCGCAGTGGTTAAGAATCCGCCTGCCAATGCAGGGGACACGGGTTCGAGCCCTGGTCTGGGAAGATCCCACATGTCGCAGAGCAGCTAAGCCCGTGTGCCACAACTACTGAGCCCGTGTGCCTAGAGCCCATGCTCCACAACAAGAGAAACCACCGCAATGAGAAGCCCGCGCACCGCAACGAAGAGTAGCCCCCGCTCGCCGCAACTAGAGAAAGCCCACGCACACAGTAACAAAGACACAATGCAGCCAAAAATAAATATAAATAAATAAATTTATATATATATAAAAAAGAACGAATCAATGAGTGAGGCCAGAGTTCTGGCAACGGCCACCTGCACTCTTTTTGGGCCAAGTCCTGATGGCCCCTCAAACCGGCTTCATGACTCGGGGGTCCCAAGTCTGCTCTGCAGATGTGAGTAACTGTGGCCAGATACCCTGTCCTCGAAGATTACTGGTGCATCTGTGATCTGCACACCATGTGCTGCCTGGTGTCTGTCACAGGGCTGGGCAGCCAGGACCCCCAGTCCAGTGTCAATAGTCACCCAGCCAGGGGCTGCACCAGAGGAATTCACGGGCGCTTTGCACAAGCAGATCAGGCTGGGAGGATCTGTTCTGCTTCAGAGAAGCAGCCAATCAGCTGCCTCCAACCACACTGGGCTCATTAGCTGTGGGTTGTTCAGCTTCCAATGCCAGCAATTCTGTGCCTCGTGCCAAGGGCTTCAGGCAGTAACCGGTTACCTCTGACCTCCTGGGGGCACCCAGACCTGCTCCTCCAAGACAGTTCTGCCCCTATCAATGTTCAGGCTGAGTGTGAATCAGGCCCACTGGCCTGGCTGGCCCCGCAGGACCTGGTGTGCGCCCTGAGCTGCCTGTGTGGTTGGCAGCTCCCAAATCCTCTGGTCTAAAAAGAAGAAATAGGCAAACCAGAACTCCAGCACCCAGGGGTACCAAGCCAGAGTCACGGTTCTCAGTGCAGGCTCCTGGGACCTTCAGAGGGGCAGCCCCATTCCCGCCTGCCACCAACTTTGGAACCATGGGCTCTGGGGTCACGCTGCATTCCAGCTTGAGACAGCCCAGGGGCTCTGGGTTCTTGTCTTGATCTGCGAAATGAAGCAAAAGTTACAACTAGTGCTCGGTGAGGGCTTCTCTCAGTGTGGTCTGGTGACCAGCAGCATCAGTATCACCCAGAAAGTTTGTTCAATTCAGATGCCAGGGCTCTGCCCCAGACCCATGGAATCAGAATCTTTGGGTGTGAGGCTTCAACCTGCACTTCAACACGTTCTCCAAGTGACTGTTACCAAGATGGAAGTTTGAGAACTGCTGTCCTGTGAGCCACGCAGTGAACAGCTGGAAAGCCCTCTGCAAACAGAAAACGTGCTCTGACTCCTGGGGCCCCTGGCACATTAGTTTATCATTTGAAGAGTGCATCTCTTCTTACGTGATTCTCCTAACAGCCACTGGAGGCAGGCAGACAAAGATCATTCATTCGCTCATTTATGGAGCCAACAAGCACTTACCACGTGGAGTTACTAGGTGCCAGACACTGTCCAAGGAGCTGGAGACGCCGCCATGAACAAAACACAGTCCCACTCAGGAAAAGGGTCCAGACAGACCACACGCAAGTAAATAAACTAATGCATGACAGTGGACACTCCCTACTTCCTTGTCCTGATTTATCTGTCTTCATAGTATTAATGGCTTCTTAACACTGCATCATATATTGGAGAAGGATGAGGTACCATTTTAACTAAGATGACATTCGAGTAGGGTCTTGACTGAAGAGAGGGAGGGAGTTAAATGGCTGTCTGGAAGCTTGGAGGAGAAGCACCCCAGGCAACAGAACAAGGCTTCAATGCCTTTTTACAGAGGAGATCAACTAACAATCAGAGAAGACTCCAGAACACAGCCCTGACTCTTAGCCCTAGCTCCACCCCAGTTGGCTCTCAGAGACCCTGGGCTTCTCCAGCCATCACCTTCCCCTTCCCCACCTCCCCCTCCTGCCCCTTCCCCACCCTGTAACTCCCAAGGCTGGAACAGGGTCGGTTTGTCCACTCAGCTCTATATACACAGAGCCTCTGGCCTGTGAATTTTTTCAAAGACCTTCATATGTTTGAAATATGCAAAATATTATTAATCCCCAAATACGAAAAAGAAAAAAATGCAAAATCAAAAAATTTTTAATGTTTAATTAAATGTCCACAAAGCCTAACATGATGTCAACTTGCCTCGTTAATGATTTATTCATAAACATTTCATCACATGTGAAAATAATCGGTAGGTTAGATTTTTTTTTTTTTAGTAAGAATATCTGAGTTGGCTTAATGATTTCCAAGAAATCAGAGTCTATTGTAAATTCAATGAGTTATTTGCATCCCTGAAATTCCAAATGTTTTCAACCTTTCCAAGTAATTTTTACAATAAAAATTATATTAATGAGGCATTTAACATGGATGCTTTGATATGGATTTGTGAAGATCTCAAACAGCCTTGGCTGGGAGCGTGCAAGGCTCTGTGCTAAGCTGTGAGAGCAGCAGCAGGGGCAATGGCTCCAAACCAGGCTCAGTGCCCAGTGCCCCAGGATCAGGGCTCCCGGAGCTTGGGCAGAAAGTGGCAATGCAGCCCAAGGGCCAGCGCTGTAGACAGAATGAAGGGCCTGCCCAGCAAGAGGTAGTCTGTGAGGCAGTGCACAGCCGTTCTGTCCCACTCTAACTACGCCCAGGGGTAGCAGGGCCAACCTCTGCCTCTGCGGGGGTCCATCCGTCACAGGAGAAGGGCCTGGCTTCCTGGGCAGCTGCTCTCCCAGGCAGGTAGTGAGCACAGGGTGGAATAAGATGCAAGCCCAGGAGAGAGGAAATCAGAGTGGGAGGAGTCGCTGCCGAGGTCCCACAGTGACACGTCAAAGGCGCAGGGAAGGCTTGGCAGAGAAGAAGAGCTAAATTAACCTTGGTTTACCAACCTGACCAAAGCAGGCCCTTGGAGACTCTGGGCTTTGTCCACTTCCCTCTCCCCTCTGGGATCTGTTTGCTGAAGTTCACAGAGCCTCACCCCCAGGTTCACTAGGAAAAACTGCCGGGAAGACTCTACCCTCTTCTGATCATGCCCATAAACTCAGCATCCAAGCTCCCAAACCACCTCAAAAGGAAACTTAGAAGGCAGTTCATCCCACCCTCTGGGCGCTGGGCCGTCTTCCAAAAGGTATTAATATTCAGAAAAATATTAGTCTGATTACTACTACACTCATTTATCATCTCTGGGTTAGTGACCAACTTGGCCAACAAACCAGCTCATATGCTTGGTTCCAAATGACTTTTGTCTCTTAGAAAAAAAGGTAAAAATCGTCATTAAGGATATTCAAGAGGCTGGGCTGAAGCCAGAGATGACTCTGAGCACCAGGGACCTGGAGGGGAAACTGAGCAAGAGGGAGGGGGAAGAGGAGTAGGGGGAGGGAAGGGGAGATGAGGGGGAGGGGAGGGGGAAAAGGGGGGGAAGGGAGGGAAGGAGGGGAAGGGGAGGGGGAAAAGGAGGGGGAAGGGAAGGGGAGATGAGGGGAGGGGAGGGGTAAAAGGAGGGGGAGGGAAGGAGGGGGAGGGGAGGGGGAAAAGGAGGGGGAAGGGAGGGAAGGAGGGGGAGGGGAGGGGGAAAGGAGGGGGAAGGGAGGGAGGAGACAGAGAAAGGAGGGGGAGTGGCAGGCGGAGGAGAGGACAGGAGGAGGTGGGGGAGAGGAGGAGGGAGAGGGAGGGGGCACAGAAGAGAGGAGAAGGGGAGGGTGAGAGGGAAGGGTAGAGGGAGGGGAAGAAGGGAAAACTGGAAGGGAAGGAGGAAGGGGAGGGAGAAGGAGGGGAAGGGGAGGAGGAGGAAGGGAGGGAGAGGGTGGAGGGGGAGAGAGAAGGGAAGAAGGGAGGATAGGAGAGGGGAGGGGAGGGGTGGGGAGGGGAAAGGAGAGGGGACGGGTAAGAAGGCTGAAAGAGCTAACTGAAGTTTCCGAAGGGCTCTGCTGAAGGGGTGCAGTTCACAGGAAGGTGTAAATTTCAGGACAATTTACTAAAAGATTAAAGCTAGTGGTCTGTCCATTCATCCATTCATTCATTCATAATATTTATTGGGTACTTCAGTGCTCTGGACACTCCCTGGCAGTGAAAATAAGGTCTGTGACCTCAGGCAGCTTTTATTCTCTTGGGAGGGACAGATGATTAACAAGGATATAATACAATATAATACATACTTATAATATAATTGAAATAACTTAAAAGTACTGTGTGATGCAGGAACACATTTATGTGTGGTGTGTACACAAGTGTGCAGACACACTCCTGTGGGCACCTCTGTGGCAGGAGCCAGCCCCTCCCTGATGGGCACCGACTGCTGCAGACAGACATGGTCACACACGCACGCACACACACCGCCCCTCCTCTGTGGAATACCCTTGTGCCAAATTGGATGCAGCCGCCTTGCTCACTTAGCAGATAGGCAGACAGCACGCCAGCTATTTGGGAGCACCCAGCGTGTCCAAGCCAGGCCTATGATTGGACCAGACGTCCTGCTCCCGGTCAGCAGGACCTTGCTGCCTGTTACCACCTCAGCCCACTGGCGCTCTCAGGGATCATCTCCAAGGGCAGCAGGCCGTTCCTGCACCTAGTGAAACACACAGCTGAGCAGGGTCTGTCTGTCACCAGCAAGGGGGACCGTGGGCCAGGACATCCTAAGCTGATGCTCTTCTGCCTTTCCCTCTGGAACATGAGCACATTTTACAAACACAGTCTCTCTTCCCTAACTGGCATTATCTTCCTCCCCTTCCCTAATCTCTCCAATTTTCTCTTTTGCCATCAATAGACCGATTTCAAACTACATGCCCGTGAGAACTTTGCTTCCTTTGTTCCTAAAGGTCTCCCAGTCACACATTGCAAATCAGGGTAGCGCGGTGGTAAAGGGCACGGTTCTGGAGCACATGGGCTCCAGAACCCGTGTTCAAACACTGACTTCCCATTGGCTAGAAAGTAGTGGAAACTCTGTGCCTATTTCTCTCTTTTTTTTGTCTGCGCCACGGGGCATACGGGATCTTAGTTCTCCAACCAGGGATTGAACCCGTGCCCCCTGCAGTGGAAGTGCGGAGCCCTAACCACTGGACTGCCAGGGAATTCCCACCGTGCCTATCTCTTTATCTGTAAAATGAGATACCAGTTCCTAACTCAAAGGGTGGTTGGAACAATTAAATGAGATCATGCATATAAATAAGGCACTTAGCACCAAGCCAGCACTGAGTAAGTACCTAAGAAAAGCCACCTCAGTAAGAACTCTCAGAAAGTTCTCTCCTAAGTCGTTTTACTTTTGGCTGCAGTTTGACCACGATAGTGCATGAAATCTTCTACCTGCACAATAGCCCCAATCATGGACAGGCCACCTTTGTGCCAGCTCAGCATGGGGGAGAGCAGGGAGAGAAGCCCAAGAAGCCGAAATCAAATACTTGCAGGGAGGCAGTTATGGCAGAGGAAGTTCTGAGGACCAGTGATGTCTCAGCTAATGTCTCCAGGGCAGTGTTTCCCACTGCCTGGTCCACAGAATCTAGTTACATGAGGTTTTAACAGGTATCTTGTCTGTTCCCCACACCACCTCCACAAAAATAAAAGAAAGAAAAAAATCATTGTCAAATAAATAAGCAAAACACTTGGGCGAACAAGTCAAATAGGTTTTTTTAACTGCAGAACTTCTCAGAACCTTTAATATACTAACACACACTGGAAGGTGTGAGACACAGCTATAGTACACAGAGTATCCCAAGTTCGTCTGACCACGGGATGGTTAACTTTATGCGTCAACTTTACTGGACAACAAGGTGCTCAGATATTTGGTCAAACATTTTTCTGGCTGTTTCTGTGAGGGCGTTTCTGGATGAGATCAACATTTGAATTAGTAGACTGAGTAAAGCAGATTGTCCTCCCTTATGTGGGTGGGCCTCGCCCAATCAGTTGAAGGTCTGCATAGAACAAAAAGGGCCTCTCCCAAGTACGAGAGAACTCTTCCTGCCTGACTGCTTTCAAACTGGGACATCAGCTTTTGCCTGCCTTTAAACTCAAACTGAAACAGCAGCTCTTCCTGGGTGTCCAGTCTGTCGGCATTTGGACTGGAACGACACCATCAGCTCTCCTGGTTCTCAGGCCTTTGGACTAGCTGACTGACCCGCAGGTCCTGGGATTTGCCAGCGTCTGTAATTGCATGAGCCAATTCCTTAAAATCTCTCTCTATGTACATATATATGTGTGTGTGTATGTGTATCTATATGTGTGATACACACACACACACACACACACACATATACCCTCCCTATTTGTTCTGATTCTCTGGAGAACCCTGACTAATACAGCCACAGAAACCTTTTTTTCCCCCGAGAGCAATCCCTGGTTGGTCCCTAAGTTCCACGAATGCTTCAAGGAGCGCTGTAGCTGAGGGTCAGAATCGAAGAGGGCTGTAGGATCTGCTCCCACCCACTGCCCAGAAAGTGGAGCCAACCCCAACCTAAATCCTGGGGCGCTCTCTGAAGTAATGTGTCACTGTGGTCACTATTCATCATGGCCCTTTAATCTGATGTCTTCCAGGCTGGAAAGGCTGGAGTGGGGATTAAGAAGACATGCTCTTTCATGGATGACAATTCCCAGTCTGTTTCAGATTTTCCTTTATTGTTCCCTTCTCCTTTTAGCAAAAAGAAAAGCAAGGAGTTGCTTGCTTTTCTCCTCTCGATCCTCCCACGTGAATATCTGGGGCTATGCTGGCCTCAACAGTGGCCTGGCCCTGAACTGCCATTACCACAAAGGGTAACAGGAGCCTTTCTTCTCAGACACGCAGCTGCCGATGCCTCGCAGGAGGCCAGACCTTCGGGCGGAATCCAGGGAGGGTGAAGACAGCGTTCTCAGCAGCACTTGGCCAAAGCCAAGAAGAAATCTCTCTCTGTGACTTCTAGTCAGCTGCCCTTTGAACAGCACAAAGGGCAGAGCTTCAAGGGGGAAGAAGATTCCTGGGTGGACGGAGCCCCATCTCGTAGGAGCCTCCCCTTGAAAAACATCAGGTGCGAGCACTAGTTTCCCGTGTCTGCACTTGCTGCCCCAGGTTCCCTGCAGAGCTCGTGGTCCAGCCTGAGGACAGCTGGTGTCTGGGTTCTGTGTTCTAGGCCAGTGGGTCCCCATCTTTCAGTCTCACAGAATGAACCTCACTCTACCCCACTACCACCAAATCTGGGAATCAGTACAAGGTTGACTATTTTGTCAGGTAAGAATGTTAATGAAAAAAAAAAAAAAAAGAACCTAGTATGACCATAATTTCATAAAAGAAGAGCCATTTAAAAATAAAAATCTCACAATAAGGACAATCTTGCCCTTGAAGTGAACGCTTTTGGGAGGTTCGTGGTACTGCTCCTTTCCCATTCTGTTCTGATCTCTAACGGTCTTCAGACCAGCATTTGAGGTCCACCTGCCACTATTCAGAGTTCTCTGCCCCCGTACTCTGCCTTTCTCCCCAAGTTATGTTCTTGGCTTGCTATTTTCTTATTCAAAACTTCCGAATTTCTACGTTTCCCAGAACGGTTTCTCGGGAAGTTTTCCCAGAAGCAAAATGCCAGGGGATGGCAGTACCAGCAAAGGGGAATGAAGTGCCCATTTTTGGGGCTCCCACTGCCAGGCTAATTCTCAAGAGCAAATGATGTCCTGGGGGTCGGGAGGGGCTGAGTGTCCTTTTTCCCGTTTGCCTCCCGCTAGACTCTCCAAAGCTCCGGCTCATTTGGCCTTCCTGGCCGAAGCAGCATGGGTTCTGCTGGGTAATTTGCAGGTTTGGCTGGTAAAACGAGAAAGTTATAGGCATCTTGCTGGGCCGTTACTTATTCTGCATGGAGCAGGGACTGAGACTGACCCGTGGCTGCCACAATTACCCAAGTTCCCCTGGATGCCTGCATGAGCCCCCCGCCCCCCCCCCGCCCCGCCCCAAGTCTGCTCTGCCAACGGGGGCAGCTCGTCAGGAGCAACGGAGTGTGACTGTGAAGTCAAGAGACCAATTGTGACCAACCGATATTTATACACCTGGAGAGTGCTGTCCCCTTCCACGTGGTCACCTTGGGCATCCCTTCCCAGTTCCCAGCGATGCTGTCTTTGGTCAAAGCCTTTTTAAAACTCCTCTTGGGAACTGCCTTGAGAGCTAGATTACCTGAGAGAGAGTCACATCCTCACTTTTCCTTGTAATCAAGAATCGCTTTGTCACCCAGCTAATTCCGTACACTTGCCTCCATATGACCTTGGCTACATTAAAAATGAAATCACCCCCGTAGGAAGAAGACTCGCCACCAGCGGGCAAATTCAGAGAAGATGATGCAGACTGTGGGGCCCACCAAGGAGGGGTGGGGATGGAGGCACTGCTAGGCTGTGCCTCCCAGGGAGTCGCATCTCACCGTTGCTGGAGACTTGATTTCACCTAACCCTCGCATGTACCCAGTGAGCTGGGGTGATATTATCCGCATTATACAGATGCGAAAATGGAGGCTCAGAGGCTGACTAGTTAAGATGACAGATCTACCAAAGGGGCTGAGCTAGGGCCTCAGACTCCACCACAGGGAACTTCCTGTTGGACTGGCCAAAGCATTCCACCTGTTTAAATCAGGATGTGAGTACTGATTTAAAAACAAGCAAAAAACAACCAGCCAGCCAACACATCATCCAGTTTCCTCCCCTTGCACACAGCCATGTGACCATTTCCTTCAAATTATCAGCATCTACTGTTCGGACCCCTCTGCAAAGAGAACAGACCGGAGACAGGGGACAAGGAGGGGCCTGGTGGTAACTTTGGTCCCCAACCTCTGACTTCAACAAGACACTCTGGGGCCTCACGGTCTTGATCTGGAAAAGGAGGATTAGAATAATCCCTCACTCACCTAAGGAACTGCATCTCTTCTGTTTCCCCATATATCCCCTCAACAAGAGAGCAGAGACTGATCTCTATAATATGCAGGATGGCGGTGGAGAGACTGAGTTAGGAATCAGGTAGATCCTGATCTGATCTGAATCTGACTCCACTGTCCACTAGCTGATCAACCACGCAGCCAATCTGGGCATCAGTCTCAGTGTCCGTGCAGCGAGGCACAGGAGAGCTTCTGCTCCACTGCGTTATTGCAACGATTGGATGAGCGTGTGTATCTGGGGCCTGGGAAGGCTGACCCTGAATGAGATGCCCGACGCTAAGCACCCCCTACCCCAGGTGAATGCCCTCATGTGGCAAGAGTGTTGCCCAGAGAGTCCTCTTCTCGGACCCCCTCCCCTGTAGCCCTGCCCTCCTCCCAGCCATTAGGCCTGCCAAGGCAGGAAGCAGCAAAGCAGAGACCACCCAGTTTCTTGACTGCCTTTAAACTCTGATAGCGTAAACAGTGACAAAAAGGAGAACCAAACAATTTCCAACGGGGAGCAAAGAATACAGAGGGAGCCATTTGTCATCCACAAGTGTGTCCAGCAGAGTGGACTCGGAGATGGATCTGGGTTCAAATCCTGGCTTTGCCTTTTATTAGCTCTGTGACTTTGGGGATGCTACTCAACCTTTCTGAGCCCCGGCCTTCTCATCTGTCAAATGAGAAAAATATATGTGCCTACCTTGCAGTACTGTTGAGATTCAAAGATGAAAAGTAGATAAAAGCATGCAGTGCTGTGCCTGGCACATAGTTAAACACATAGATATGTGTTAGCCATTAGGGTTATTGAACCAACTTTCCAATAAGTGCAAGGTAGCTCAGGAGGCGCTGCCCCATGCTGGAAAGATCAGAAGTAAAAAAGTGAGATGCTGTCCAATGTGGCCCTGTGCAGGTGCACCGTCTCCTCCCCACCGATATGAAACGAGGGGGGTTTTCCTAAAGAGCAAAGTGTACAACAGCAAGCTCAATCCAAACAGGTCCCCTTTCCACTTACATGCCCCTAGTGATGGAGAACTCACTGCTCAGAAGATAGTCCAACTTTGAGTACCAAACATCTAGGTTAACCAAAGACCCTCTCCTTTGGGACTTCCCTGGTGGTGCAGTGGTTAAGAGTCTGCCTGCCAATGCAGGGGACACAAGTTTGACCCCTGGTCCGGGAAGATCCCACATGCCGTGGAGCAACTAAGCCCGTGTGCCACAACTACTGAGCCTGCGCTCTACAGCCCGCAGACCCTAGAGCCCGAGTGCGGCAACTACTGAGCCTACGTGATGCAGCTACTGAAGCCCGCGCGCCTGGAGCCCGTGCTCCGCAACAAGAGAAGCCACCGCAATGAGAAGCCCGCGCACCACAACGAAGAGTAGCCCCCGCTCGCCGCAACTAGAGAAAGCCCGCGCACAGCAACGAAGACCCAACGCAGTCAAAAAAAAAAAGATCCTCTCCTTTGCACAAAATTACTTTACCCCAAATCACTCTGTTTTGGAATTACTCTAAAGCCAGCAACCTCTGCCTTCCTAAAGCAAATACGGATCTGAGACTAAAGCCGATATTCCCAGGGCCAAGGTCAAACTCTACACATTTGCTGACACCCCAGATTGGGTACCTGGCACTTTGGCTATTTTGTGTGGGAAGAGTCAGACTGCAGGGAAGGAAGCCCAGAGCTGGTAGCACCAGGAAGTTCTGGGGCCAGGCCTGGCCCCGTGGGACTGGCCTGCCTGGGGCGGTGAGTAGGGTCTTGCCCTCTCCGCGGTCCTGGGCCTCCCTGTGCAAGCCCCCTCCTGAGGCATCCACAGGACGGGAGGCCCCCGGGCCCGCAGGCAGCCTCTGGAGGCTGCACCTACCTGTGACCTTGAATCAGAAGGCCCCGCCAAAGGAATAACAATGAGAAATGTCACCAGACACAGCTCTATTTGATGTGTCCCGACCTGGGGAATTCGTGTCAGAAGACACACAGAAAAGCCAGATGGTATGTTCCAGGGTCACGGTCCACCACAGAGAGAAGCCCAGGGCCCCTTTCATGTCCTTTCCCGAGTCCGTCTGTGCCAGGGCAGCGGGGGTGGGAGGCCGAGGAGACACAAGATTAATGGCTTCTGAGGCCGGGGGGCAGCCGCCCACTCATCCAGCCAAGATCCTCCAGCGACTCCCCCGGGCTGGCTCTGCGAGGCGTGAAGCGGAGAACGGCTGTGGTGAGGAGGCCAACCCGGGAGAGCCCGGCTGCCTCATCCACTGTCAGCACCACGCCTGCGAGCCCAGCCTGCGGGCGGACCTGCACCCAGGTTCGTCTCTGCGGCTGCTGCGGGCAGAGGTACCCACCCCTGGGTGGTGAGGCGTGCACTGCAGGGGCCAAGGGGGAGCAGGGGGGCAGGCAGCCCGGCAAGGACAAAGCCCCATTTCTGGAAGTCTGTCTGTCCAGAGCGCTGGCTTCCAAGCTTGTAGAGGACCCTTTTTTATTTCGATGTTTTCCTTGGGAGCATTTGCCAATGTGCTTGCTTAAGTCGGTTTCCTTAACTTTTAAATTACAATTGTTTTCATATAGAACCCATACTCACATATGACCAAAAGGGTAAGGTCAAAAGAAAAATCTTTCCCAATTCCAGGATTCCCAAGCAGACTCGCCAGAGGTAACTCAAATGACAGCTTTTTGTGTCTCCTTCCCAAAATTCCCAAAGCATATGCCCAGCATTTGGAACTTAAAAAGCCATAAATGTAATTTTACTATATATTCTGCTCAGCCTTCTGCTTTTTCACTTAACTCTATGCTGTCTATATTTCTGCATCAGTCCATATGGACCTAGGAGGGCTTTTTAATATCAAAACATTTCCTGATTCTCCTGTATCATAATCTTGGTACCTTTATTCTTCATCAGTTGGAAAAATACATAATAAATTCACAATTCAGTCATACTTTAAAATGAATTTGCACGTTTACTTTCAATGACCACAGAATGTTTACAGAGAATGCTTGGGGCATAATGGACATTGTGAGGTCCTGTATGAACATTTTACAAGCATTATTGTATTAAAGCTTCTCACAACCCTTAAGGGAAGGCTTATTCTTTCTTTTTTTTTTTTTTTAGCCGCACCGCGTGGCATGTGGGATCTTAGTTCCCCGACCAGGGATCGAACCCGTGCCCCCCTGCAGTGGAAGCGCAGAGTCTTAACCACTAGACTGTCAGGGAAGTCCCAAAAGGGTTATTATTTCTATTTTTCAGATGAGGCCAGCGTGGCACAGGGAGGTTAGGTGACTCTCTCAAGGCTGCACAGCAAGGGGAGCCAGAATTACCAGGTGAATTCAGACCAGTCTGACATCAAAGTTTCCACCCTCTCCAGCACATCACACAGGGCTGGTCTATTCCTGCATGGCCGCTAGTGTGAGTCAGATGTCAGGAAAGGGTACCCTCTCCTTCCTCCAAGGGGCCCTTCTCTAGCCTCGCCAGCCCAGCCGGGTGCGTTTATGTACCCGGGAGTATTACAGACCCTGACGCTGACCTCGGATCAGGGATGGCCAGTTAGGTGCTGACCTTGGACGTGGGCTGCAGCAGCTTGGATGCTGCCTGAAAGTGCCCACAGGGTTGGCAGCAGGGCAATGTGTTCTTTTTTGGTGCCAGCCATGGGGTGAGGCACCAGGAAGGCCAGCGTGAGCCAGACAGAGCACGTGGTCATTACTGTCACGTGGCTCAAATCTCCCACCTTCTCCTCCACATGGGGAGATCCTTGCTGTCTCCACCTTGGTCACCGAGAGCAGAGCCCAGTCTAAGAGATGCCCTGGGAGGGAAACGTGAAGGAGCTCACAGGCGTGCATCGGGGACGGATGGCAGGGGAACCACGAGGCGTGGGGGGCCTCCTTGCCCAGGACCACCAGCTCATCTCTCTTCCTGCCAGTTTCCAACTATTGAAACTCTCTCAATCCTTCGATGTTTTAAAATGATTGGAATTGTTCGCGTCAGTCTGTCCAGCACCCCTATGATTCTCTGTCTGGCTCCCGCCGGCTCCTGCTGTTGCCTGACCCGGCCCGGCTAGGGTGGGCGCACAGGGTAACAGTGGAAGAGAGAGATGGTGACGAGCACTGCTCGGCCCTGCGGCTCACAGTTTGGGTCCTGGAGGCCCTCCCTGAAGCTGAGGGCAAGGAGGATTTCCATCCAGAAAGATAGGCAGTGCACGACCAGGTGCTGGGTGGGGCCTGGGCTGGATTCTGCACATGAGCTGCAGGACTGCAGACAAGACCCTCATCTGCTCAGGGCCTCAGTTTCCCATCTGTCAAATGAGGGCTGAGGTGCCCATGAGCCTGCTGGGTCTTCCCCAGCCCCCAGATTCTGCCTTCTCCCTTTGGGAAGTAGGGAGTGCCACACGCCACCCATGTATGGTGCTCAGGGGCTCCCAGGGCTGAGAAGGTCTGGAAAGAGAGGATGGAAAAGATGCGAGTGTCCACAGGAAGCGATTTGCACGGTGCCTCACTCATAGTAGGCATTCAGCAGATGTTAGTGATGATGACTGTGGCCATGAGCAGCAAGAAGAGAAAAATACAGTGAAACAAGCCTAGGATAACAGAGGCAGGACTACAGGGTTGGGAGGCAAGTATGATGGAGAAACAGAAAAGAGCTGCAGACGCGGAGAGAAAGTGGTTTAGCCTGGAGTGGCTGGGTCTCCCGGTCATGGGCACCATCTCTGGCCTCACCTGCATGGCCAGGAGCTGTGATTACTGAATAAACCAGAATCCAGTGACCCCCCCGAGAAGACTGCGGCTATGGCGTCCCTCGGCCGAGTCCCCGCCTCTACACCCCTCGGTCCTCCTGCATGCCCGTGGAGAGGCCTCTGGTTCAGATCCTGCAGGTATCTGCTGCGCACGGCCACTGGCTGCTGGCTGGGCCCCTGCTCGGCAACACTGTAGACGCACCGACCCATGAGCAGCGGCCCACACCGGCCACACCCACGATGACGACCTGGCACTGCCAGGACCGCTGCCTCCCGTCCTGACCTCTGCACTCCCTGTGGGCCTGGCTGGGCTGCCAGGGGTCCCTATTTTCTGGGACTGCTCTGATCTCAGGTTACTTTAACCTCTGCCATAAAGGTATTTCATGCAATATCTAGATGTCACAACATGTAACAGTTTTTAGATAAATATATTTACAGACCAAATAAAAAAAGATCCATTGTGGACCACTGTAACTATATTTTTTACTATTACCGGGGGAAAGTACCTGGCAGAGTAAAGACTTAGGAGGTTGCAGGGGTGGAGGAGGGGTGGGCAAGGCTGACAGCCATGAGCACACGTGCGGGTGTCTAGTTGGGCCAAGCTGGGGCCCTTCCCAAGGCGATGAGAGCCTTTTTGCTGAGGGGTGCCTGTCTCCAGGGAGGGCAGGGTGGGTCCCCCACTGTTGCCCCAAGTCAATCCTGGGACTGCTCTGCTGGTCGGGGTGGAGCTGCGGCGATGGGGAGGTTGGATATACAGGAGAGAGAAAACCTCAAACCCAGACCCAGGCCTGCTAAACACTGGCCACAGCATAGACAAGCCAATGCAGGCTCCCTCTGCACTGTGCCCTGAAGGCTACACACAGGACCCTGGCCTCTGGCACATCCCCTGCCCCACAGACCTGCATGGAGGCCCCTGGAGGCACTAGCCACAGGCCTGAGTTCCAACTCGAGCAGGCTGACTGCTCTCAGCAGCTCCAAGGCAGCTGACCTGGAAGCAGCGGGGGGGGGGGGGGGGGGGGTACTTCATTCCTCCTCTTCCCTTTTTGGCAAGAAGAGGCACTTCCCTCAGCCCAGCACAGACATCCACAGGCACCTACATCCACACTTCCGGATGCCCTGACCCTCTGCTCAGGTGCCCCGGGCAGCTCAAGAGCCACATGCCCTCCTCGGGGGCTCTGCTCCCCGTTCCTGAGCCCAGGGGCAGCTCGGGACCACGTTATCGTGACAAGGGAAATGTCAGGAGGGCTGGTCTGGAGCGCCGCACTATTCAGGCAGGCTTGGATTCGCAGCCTGGACCTTTAAAGTGGACCCACATGTCACCTTGGGCAAGTCACTCAATCTCTCGGGACCTCCAGTTCCTCGTCCCATGAAGGCGGATAGGACCCCCTACTTTACTGAGGTGTTACTGTAAATTTAAAGAGACCATGCCTGCAAGCACCCGATCAAACGCTAACCCAGCAGTTCCCTTCCCTTTCAAGTTACTAAGCCCCAGCGCTCCCCAAAACCTACTCACCGAGGCCCCTGGAGCCCAGGGACCATGTGAGACTCTCCCTCTAACATGCCCTGCCAGCCAGGGCCCCCGCCTGCCCACACCCACACACCACCCGGCCCCTTGAGTCTGGGAACACAGGGGCCCAGTGTGTTGGGCAGCAACAGAACAGGGCCTGGGTGACCCTTCCTGGTCTTGCCTATGGAGAGCTCTGGGGGCCCACTAAGAACTGCAGTTAGACAAAACAGAAAGCTTTCTGAAGACCTTATCAGGCTCTAAACTCAGGCTGCAAGGATGGTGCTGGGCAGACAGAAACACAGCGGCTCTTAGACAACCACGGCATATGTTAGTTAGGGGGGTTGTTCCCATTGTGTGTCAGAGCCTGAGACTCCTCAGCCCCTCTAGGCCCTGAACTTGAATACTCACCGCCTCTCCTCCCTGCCATGTGTATCATGGGGTTAATTAGAACACCTAGGTTCAGACCTCACCCACACCCTCAACCAGGAACTCTTGGTCAGTGAACAACCTGTACAACTGTACAGGTGGCCCATCAGCTGCTCAACTCAGTACACAAATTTTCTCAAATTGTATCCAAGCTTTCACCTCGTATTTACTGAAGGCTCCTCCATGCCTGGTCCTGCACTGCAGATTCACAAATAAATTGGACCCAGGCCTTTAAGGGGCTCAGGGTGATGGGGCAACACTCATGGAGATGTGGGAAAGAGGGTTTGATTCTCAAGGCTGCCTCTTCCTTGACAAGGCCACTTCTAAGGGCATTTCTCTACAGAACAGGGATTCAGAGAACGAAGTGAGCCCCCAGCGATGAGATGCACCCCTGGCCTGGAAAGCTGTGCAGATCTAGCAGGCCTGCAGGCCACTCAACACTGAAAGCGGGCTGGCCTGGCCTGGGGGCTGTGTGTGACTGAGTCATTGAGCTGAACCTCCTGATGCCAAAGGTCTGAGCCAGAAGCAATTTCCAGGGAACTGCCAGTGCAGAGACCTCCTCTGGGGCCAGAGTTGACTGCGGCCCGAGAATCCAGCCGAGGAAGAGTCCAGGAGAGCCTAGCACACTCTGGCCTCTCCTGGGCCTCTGCTGTGCTGAGAGCTGTGGATTTTCCTGCGGCTTCCCCAGCAACTGCAGCACGGCCCATGCAACTCCAGCTCAAGCTGATTACAGCATGTGTGCTAACTTGGGGATGGTCTGGAATATTCCTTCAACTCCCAAACCAGGGGAGCCCTTGCCTCCGCAGGCATGGCTGCACTGCCCAGCATTTCCTGGGAGATGATCTGCCCCCTCATGTGATCTAAGGGACCCATTGCAGCCACTGCACAGCCTCCCTTCACCCTGGCGCTTGGCTATTCTTTGCATCTGCTCTGTTTCTCTCCTGACTTCACCTGTGCCCACCTCGCCTGCTCAGACACATTGGTGGCTGCTGTGGTCCCAGTTCCTCTCTTGGCCCGGAGGCTTGAGTGTGCCTCTCCACAGGGGCCTTTCCCCCTGGAAGATTAGTGCTTTCTGCTTCCTGCTCTTGGCTACCACAGTTAAACCCCATGGGCAAGGGTCCAGCAGGGAAAAACGATAACCTTACACTCTAAGGATAAAACTCACACTCTGCTATCTGGGAAAGTCATTAGTTTTGATAGAATTTCAATAGGGACATGCTTGGAACCGTGAGGAAGAAACACTAAAAAGAGTCAAAATTTCTGGAGCACTTACTGTGTACCAGTCTCTGCTTTAAGTACCTTATATTGATCAATTTTTAATCTTTACAGAAATGAAGGTCGTCACTGATAATGAGGAATCGGAGGCACAGAGAGATTAAGTAACTTATCTGGGGTCACAGAGCTGGGATGTCACACAGCCAGGCAGTGGTGTGACAGTAAATGTTTAAGAACTGGATGGAAGAAGGGGAATGATTTGCTTGCTTCCATAGTGTAAATACCATCGTGGCCAGCTTCAAGCTACCAATGTGACATCACTGATGCCGTGTTACTGTGAAGAGATGGGCAGTTAACAATCTGTCATATAGTATTCCTACCATGCAGACATACTAGATGCAAATTTAGTTCAAGAACATAAAGGTAATAAAATATTAAAGTAGTGAGTTTTGAGTATTTATTACCTTTGGTTTTTTTTGTTTTGTTTTTGTAAAAACAATTATTTTCTACTTAGCTTTTTTAAAAAATTTATTTATTTTATTTGTTTTTATTTTTGGCTGTGTTGGGTCTTTGCTGCTGCGCGCGGGCTTTTCTCTAGTTGCGGCGAGCAGGGGCCACTCTCCGTCACGGTGCGTGGGCTTCTCACTGCGGTGGCCTCTCCCGTTTTGGAGCACGGGTTCTAGGGTGCGCGGGGTTCAGCAGCTGCGGCACGTGGTCTCAGCAGTTGTGGCACAAGGGCTTAGCCACTCCGCGTCATGTGGGATCCTCCCGGACCAGGGCCCAAACCCGTGTCCCCTGAACTGGCAGGTGGATTCCCAACCACTGTGCCACAAGGGAAGCCCTACCTTTGTTTTTAAGACAATGTATTTACTAGTAAGTTTATATAATTTCATTTTTAATGATGATTGTGTTTAACAATCAGCGACAAAATTCCTGAAAATGTAATGGTCGGTTCTCCCGAGCCAGTTTGAGCTGGTTCCAGCCACCACTGGCCAGGATTTGGACTCAGTCATTCTGGAGCCAGCGCTTTCCCCCCTAACCATTACATTATACTGTCCCCAAGAAGGGCATGGAGGCCACCTAGCCAGCCAGATCTGCCCTCATCGGTCAACAGGGCAATAGGTGCTGCAGAGCCAGGCCCCTCCTGGCCACTGTTTCCATGGCCTTCTACCTCCCTCTTATGCCTCCAGAATTCCCCTTTACCCATATCTGATCTCCCTAGGTGAGCCCCTCCAACATGCATTAAGCACCTTCTCCACACCAGGTGCTGTTCTAGGCGGTGGGGACAGAGATGAGCTTGTACTCTAGGGGCTCATGAAGTTGTGGGAAAAGATAAGCATATATTCAAATCCAACAGGTTACAACCCAGTCAAGGGCATGGGCCAGACTGTAGCTGCAAAAAGAGAGAGATTACTTCCCCCTGGGAGGCGTCAGGGATGGCTTCACTCAGAGGGGGACACACGAGCAGGGTTTAAAGGATAAATAGAGGGGACTTCCCTGGTGGTCCAGTGGTTATGATTCTGCACTTCCACTGCAGGGGTCTCGGGTTTGATCCCTGGTCAGGGAACTAAGATTCCTGCATGCTGCGTGGTGCGGCCAAAATAAATAAATAAAATAAATAAATAAAAATTTCAAAAAGTTGAATAAAACTTACAAAATTAAAGTTAAAAAATAAATAAAGGCTAAATAGAAGTTTGCCAGGCAGGGGTTGCGGGTATATAACAGCACGAATAGGAAATAGATCTGAGGTGTATATTTAGATAGACGCTCCATATCCTAGCTGGGGGCCCCTGCGTCAAGGGAGGGAGAGACAAGGGAGACACGGGGAGAAGCAGTGTGGAGGGCGATGCTGCAATTCTCTTTTGCACGTGCTGGCGTGAGGTCCAGCCAGGAGCCCAAGCTGGACACCAGAGTCCAACCCTGAGATTCAGACTTAGGAGTTGTTGGAGAGCGGGTGATGAGAAAACAAGGGGAAGGCATGAGATGGGAGAAAATTACAGCTTCAACATACATTGATGACAGTCTCAGAGGGAGGCACGAAGCGGGTGCCCCTGGAGGTTGGCCATGGGCTCTTGGAGGATGAGGTCAGGAAGACTAAAAGTTCCTTTCTCCAGCCTTCCCTTCTGCCCATGACACAGGCTAAGGGGGGAGCAGGGCCCAACCCGCTGTGGCCATTCTTCCCTCTGCTTTTCTAGGAACAAGACATGAGGCCCAATTTTGCCCTCCACCTCCACCCCAAACTTTACCTATGTGTTCGACCCACACAGCTAAGAAGGGGTGGTGTAAAAGCTGGAGTTAGAAAGCTAGAATTCTAGACTCAGTGAGTGACATACAACACATATAGCACTGGCTGGAGTGCAGGCACACAGCCAGACTGCTCCTGAGCAAATTCCAGCTTTGTCAGCTGTGTGACCTTGGGCAAGTGACCTAGCATCTCTGTGCCTTAGTTTCCTTACCTGTAAAATGGGGATAGTAATTGGACCTAGTTCCTATTTTCTAATTAACCCCAATAGGGTTATTGTGAGAAAGCAGTGAGTTAATATATGAAATGTTCTTAGGACAAAGCCCGGCACCGAGTAAATGCTCGATAAATGTTAACGACTGTTATTATTAGTAGTATTACAATTGTCCACCTCTGACCCTGCAGTTTATTTTCAGCTCTCTTGTCTTCCCCCAAATTTTTCTTCCAGCAAACCCTAAATGATCCCCAGGGAGTTAGGCGTCTTGGAGAAGACAGTCTGGACACAAGTGTCAATTGGGCTCTGAAAATAGCACTGGCTGGGGTGACGCCTGGAGGGCATTCCTTAAGCTGAGTGAGGCCTGAGCACTGCTCAGCCTGTCGGGAGGTCAGGGCAAGCCACGGAGGCAGAGAGTCCTGCGTGTGTATGTGTGCGTGGGGGGAGGGCATTGGCATACCACACAAGGAGGCAACTGCACTGCTAAAAAGCATGGAGCATGGCTCCGAAAGGCGATTCCAAAACCAGAGCTACTTTCTGAAGCCGGGATCCTAACCCTAACCCACTCCTCCAGGATCCTGTGTTGCTGCAGGCTCTCCTGCTGGGATCCTCCACATTCCTTCCCACCCTCATAAGGCTCTGTAAGTGGGAGTCGCCCACGAGGTGCAGTGCCACTGATGGCCTGCAGGGGGCTCTAGAGCTCTTCCATTTCCCATATTCTGGGCTGCGAGGGTACCACGCTTAAAACAATGGGTTGTGTTTACCGGGCTGAGCAACTATGCTGCTCTGGGAGGTGCGTGAAGAGAAGCTGGGATTTGCTGGTCCCTCGTATGTCCCAGTTCATCCATGCCCCCAACTGACTGTATCAGGTTCAGCCCCTTGGCCTTCCTACTCCACCACCTAACACTACTTTGGGCCGTTTCCCTCACAGCCCCCTAGGGGATGCCTCCAAAAGGTCAGCCTCTTGTCCTTGTGTGGGAAGGCAGGGAGAGGCCGCCGCTTTGGCCTCCCAGGTGCAGCAAGGGTAGCTTCCAATTGCTGGGATGTCAGGTTCTAACAATCCAGCCCCTCAACCTGCTTTTCAGGGAAACATCACGCAGAGGCAGGTTCCTGAAAAGACTGTGCTTACCCTGTTTCTCCGTAAGGCAAAATTCAGTAGCTCTGGGTGCTACACTAGGAGACCTCATTCAGCAGATCTGTTTACCTGATTGCAACTCTATCAATATATCTGGATGACAGAAATCACTTCTACGCACTAACTTCTAAGGACATGGCCAACCTAACAAGTTAATATTGGCAAAAAGTTAAAGATAGTCATTTAAAAAACACTTTGAAAAAACTACACATAATTGTTCTTTGGTGCTTTGTCGAAAGTAGAAAAGATAAGGGAAATGTGTTTTTTAATCAGACCAATTTAAGAAAAACACCCATGGTAGGGTTGCCAGATTTAGCAAATGTCACATGGGACATACTTATACTAAAAAATTATTTGTTGCTTATCTAAAATCCAAATGTAACTGAGTGTCCTGTATTTTACTGGGCAACTCTACCCATGGTCCAAGGATATAGGGATTCATTCAGAGGAAATTTCCTATTCATCACCTCGGCCCCAAATCGTAATTCCCTCTGTAATCCCCTTGTGTTACATATGGAAACCCAAGCCACATTGATCGCATTAAAGAAAGTAATCAGTTCAAGCACCCCAATCTCACTGCTGAGTAGGAAGGACTTTCATTGTGAGGTTATATCAAAGGAATGAAAAGTAACTTCCAATAAGATAGCATCAAAAAATTAACAAGAACATCAAACATTTAATGTACACCCACTATGTGCCTGATGCTTGTGAATTACCTCTGTTTAATCTTCACAATAATCCTGGGAGGAAGATAGTATTCTGGAAACTAAAAAGAGTATCTACAAGTCTAATTTCTCTACTTCTTGCAAAGGCATGTAAATTTCTAGTCAA
Organism: Lagenorhynchus albirostris; assembly: GCF_949774975.1. Taxonomy (NCBI): domain Eukaryota; kingdom Metazoa; phylum Chordata; class Mammalia; order Artiodactyla; family Delphinidae; genus Lagenorhynchus; species Lagenorhynchus albirostris. Next base: position 26,366,235 of record NC_083095.1, read on the forward strand.
TTACTTCCCAGGGAAAGAAAGGGGAGGGAAATCGAGAGACAGACTCCATTCCATCAACAAACTGGCTTATTCATAATGCAATGCCGGGTCTGTTGCTCTTTGGTTATGTGCCACTTACACAGGAAACTGTCTTAATTTCAATGAATGATCACTGACTTGCGGTATGGGATCGTGGGAGAGAACTGGGTGGGAAACCCGTAACGATCTTCAGTAAGTTGGCCTTACAACTGAGGAAGACGTGTTACACTTCAGGATAATAAACAGCTCATTTGCTGTGAATAAAGGCACGCTCAAGCCACCCCGAACACTCGGTGACAATGACACGCAGATTCCAAATGTTCTCTGTAAGAAAAAACACCCTTTCTCCTAATCCTTCTTAACTCAACAAGACTGATTGGTTTTTATTATTCATGAATTAATTTTTTACTCAGGGTCCAGCAAGGGAATTGAAGCTATAACGTTTCTCACCGACTGAGGGGGAAAAAAGCAGATCTCAGCCTCAGCAACACAGCCAGATCCTTGCTGGGATTCCTTGTGGGGTAGGATGTTTTGTTTGTTAAATCAGATAATAATCAATTAATAACCCAAAAATTTAGGTTGTTGGGTATTTTGGGGGGAAAAATTGAGTAAGAACACGAGTAAGAATACTGAAGTAGAAAAATAATACTGTCGTGGGACCTTGGTATATTAGGTGTCTTCTGTTATGTTAGGCTGGTATATTAGGCTGTCTCCTATTTCCAAGTTGCACATACAAAAATAGGGGGTGGTGGTGAGAGAGGAAATAACAAAGGCAGCACCAATTTCAAAAGTAATGCGCAGATGAGCAGTTTGCAGGTGAGCAGGTCCAGGCCTGGGTATCGGCATGAAAAGTCACAAGAGGGGTCTCAGGGATCCAGAGGGGGCGGCTCCCTGGTGCCCTCCCTCTAATTTCTGCCTCCAGAGAACAGGTTGAGGTACCCAGGAACAGGGACAGCAGCCCTGGGAGACGCTGAATGGCCAAGAAGGTGATCAAGGGTGGTGAGGTGACTTTGCCTCTCTCTTCACCCAGTTCTTTTCCCAGCTATTCACATGTGCCAAGTCATAACCCCTCTTGTCCTCTGTGTGCCTTTGGTCTGCAAACTTCTCCTGAGATTGCAGCCAGAGGAACCAAGGAACGTTGGGGGCATGGAGAGGCAGAGCCTGGCATGGACCTCAGATGCTTGTGACAGGAGGGTCAGACCCGACCCAGTGTCCTTTACAAGAAACATTTCTCCCTTCCCAGTTCAAAGGCAACACACCTAGCATTTCTGAGGGGGACCGTGTGGCTGACACCATATTCTCCTTCACCAGTCTGTTCAAATTTCAAACACCAGGCATTTTTTGCTCTTAGATGAATTTAGACATGCAAACCTGAAGCCTGTGCAAGTTATGTTTGCAGAAAAACATTTATGTTCAGAGGCAAGACACAGCAACCCTCACCCAGTCACTACGAGGAAACTGGTTATGAGAATTGCTTTGCGCTTTTGGGGAAGAAAAAGCTGCAAGCTGTTATTACTGTTATAATTATTACAACCATCACATTCTTGCTATTATTTCTGTGAAAGCGGTGTTCTTTCTGCCAAAGCTTGTTAGCCTGACTGCTTAGGTAGACAATGTCAACACACCCAAGGGACAAAGAATGAGGCTAAAAGGAAAAGGATAAATACTGCACTCTGCATTGCGTGCTGAAGACATGTCTCACCATCAAAAGGGAATGTTTTCTGCCGATCGATTAGGAAAGCAAAAACAAAAGCATACGCTAGCTCATTCACTCAGCAACACCAGGATCCCAAACTAGAGCTCAACGTGCTAGGAAGTGAGATAAGAGAGCAGAGAGATGGAAAAATAGACTTCGAGTAAAGTTCAGTGCGTCCTGACACCCTCTCACCTGCACCTCCTCAGGTAACAGACAACCAACCTGGAACGTGCGGTTTTTACCCTCTTTGGTGTCCCCACCACATGCGAGCAGGCCATTGACAGTGGGTCAAGGCCTGATAGCTGAATCGGAACAGGGTGGCCCACAACAGCCATTCTGCTTTGGGACTTGTCTCGGCTAATCGCGCGCAGCAGCTCAAAACGGCTCCAACACACCCTCACACTCAGACACACACACATGCACACACGCTCAAGTAGACACACACACAGACGCACACACCCTACACTCCTTCCTCCAAAACATAGAAAACCAAAGAGGGATGAAAGGACAAAGGCAAACTAGAGCAAGTTGGGATGAAAATAGAGGGGAAAAAATAAGACAAAGGAAAATGTTAAATTGTAGAAGACATGAGAGAATTTCATCTGAAGCACCACCCTTCACATCCTCCACCCTCCCCTAGAGCATTTTCTTACGACTGTATTTCCTTGTTCTTTGCCCTTTGGAAACCAAGAACACACGAAAAGACCAGTGATGATCAAAAACCTTTTGCCGGGTATCTTTTTAAACATACAAGCCAGGTGAAAAAACCGAAAGCATAAATCTAAGTAAATATAATACTTTAAGAATTTTATAACAATAAGAAGAAAAAAACCCAAATTTATGAATTCAAGTTAATTCAAGCAATTAAAAAAAATAAAGAGCCACGTTAAAGTAACACTTAGCATTTGGGGTTTTGAAACTCATGGCTTCCTAGATAGAAAAGCTTGACTCTAATTGGGCACTTCACATCTGTGCAATTTTAATGTAGTGTTTCAGTAAACACCGATGAGGCGTGAGGCTGACTGCTGCTGTAATTGGCAGGAGAGGATTCTGATACAGTTTTAAATGAAAATTGATCACATTTGAAACAAGAAGATAAAAACAAAAGCTTGTTGGAGTTTGTTTAACTGTCTTTTGACCTCTGGATGAAATGACATTGAGAAACAAAATAACATTATCCAGAAAACCATTTCCAGAAAAGGCTCAATCCCGGGGATACCAAATGACAATATTGAATAGAATATTTTAAAGTCCTAAGGAACAGAGGACAGAAATTTAAAGAGAGAGAGAGGGAGAGAGAGGGGGGAAGGGAGAGAGAGAGGAAAAGAAGGGGAAAAAAACTTCTTTGGGACTACAATGTGTATAGGTTAAAAAGCATGGCAAAATGAAGATGAAAAAACTTATGTCTGCAACCCCCAGGAAAACTTTTGCTTGGGGCTTATTTTAACCCAAGCACACACAACTCTGAATTTAAGATATTTTGCCAATAGATTTTTCCCCCATCTTGTCCAATTCCATACTGAACGTCCCATGGGCAGATTAAAACCAGTCTGATTTTCCTTGACTTAAGAACACGTTTGACCTTTTTAGCGATAGACTGTCAGTGGCCCTATCCAGGGAGAGAAGGGTTAGTCGGGGACCTGGGGCAGAAATCCCAATGCTCCTCTGAGCGTGGCCATCTGTTCTGCTGGAGAAGGGCAGCACGGCCTGCTCACCCTCTCGGGTCTGCCAGCCTTACCCAGGCCCAGAAAACTCGAGAGCCTCTAAAGAAAGACTGAACTCCTCTGGCAGCAGGGACAGCCAGCCCTTGAGTCTCTCTGCGCTCCCTCTCACACCACGGAAAAACCCCGAGGCTCAGCAGCCCCTCATGGAAATGTGGCCACAGCCTGACCTCAGTCTAGGCAAGGGGTAGAAGGCAGGGTGGCCGGGCTGTGTTTAAACAGCAGAGCCCGTCGCCCCCGTGACGCCCATCTGAAAGGGGAGCCCCACCATAGCACGCTCTCACACCCGTACACACACAGACACTCTCCTAGGAACAGATACGGCTCTTGATGTTTCGGGGCTCAGAGACATCCTCTATATCAAGGGTGTTGACGGCAACAAGAAAGGTCTTGACACTCCCTTAAGCCAATGCTTACAACTAAAGGTGCTATTAAAAGTCCTTTCTGTTCTAATCCTGATCGGTACAGAAAGGCCCTCTAAGTGGGCAGAGACCAGTACACTCACAGGAGGGGCTGGGGCTAGGGACCAGGCGGCTCCAAGTTTCCCACTCATCTCGTTTGTCAGTGTCTTTTTTTTTTTTTTTTTTTTTTTGCGGTACGTGGGCCTCTAACTGTTGTGGCCTCTCCCATTGCGGAGCACAGGCTCCGGACGCACAGGCTCAGCGGCCATGGCTCACAGGCTTAGCTGCTCCGCGGCATGTGGGATCTTCCCGGACCGGGGCACGAACCCGTGTCCCCTGCATCGGCAGGCGGACTCTCAACCACTGCGCCACCAGGGAAGCCCTGTCAGTGTCTTTTGCTGGATGGTTGCTTGGCGGTCTCTGCTCCTAGGGACAAATTGAGCCCACGCTGTCCTATGGCGTGCCTCCCCGTGCCACATCCGGAGTGGGGGCAGCCCCGCAGAACCTGGGAGCCAGCAGGCATTCACTCCCCTCTGCCCGCTGAGCCCCAGCAGCAGTCCTCTGAAGCCACAGGACGCCCCCTCCAGAGCCCTGCTTTCCCCAACAAGGCGCCCAGAGCCACAGACCAGCACGCACCCAAAGTCTTCTGGTGACCTGCTTCCAGCGTGGCCCAGGAAGTGCACGAGGAAATGCCCCAGGGCAGCCTGCCACGTGGGGTCACACTGTCACTAGTGGTAAGGGTCACATGCCCAGTGGCCTAGGGAAAAACTACACCCTCAGCGACTGACCTCTCCCAGGCATTGCCCTGACAACCTCTCCGAGGAAGGGGTCTGGCCCTGCCATCCCTCCCCCGGGACAGCCCTGCCATTATCAGTGAAAGGTCAGCGGCCTCACCAGAGTGGGGGGCGGGCAGGCTGGCCCAGGGAGGGTTAATCTGCCGGCCAGCCAGCACAGGGGTCACTGTGATGTGCAGAGAAGTTGAGCTTCCCAGTCCCCCCAGAGCTGGTCTGCTAATTACATTTGCAATTATAAACACCGCAACCTCCCTGCGCAGGGACCTGGCCATACCAGCCGATGGGACAACCGGGATGTGATCCTGCCGCAGGCCACCCCAGCCACGTGGGACACCGGGGCCAGCAGAAGCCTATGGGCCCCTCCTCCGAGGAATGACCATGCATGTGACCCTTCCCCGGAGGTCTGAGGCTGATGGGACTGAGAAAGGGGATGCTCACCAGAGATGAAACCCAGTCAGGGGTCACCAGCACTTAACAGTGCTAAAAAGACCTTTGATTTATCCCTAGAAATCAGCAAATGGCCTCAAGGGCAGGAGGTGGCCTCAGACTTGTCTGGTCCCAGCATCCCCAAGTTGAGCCCTTCCAGGATTCCTGGCACGGTCTGTGGACCCCCTACTAGCAGCCCCCTCCTGGGCCCACGCACCCTCTGGGAACCACGGCCACTGCGGAGGACATCAGAGGCTCAGCCCTCAAGCCATGCTGGGGTCCCCCATGGGATCATTCAGCCAAAAGCCACCCGATACCAAGAAAGAAGCTCCCAGCAAGAGCTGTGAGGAGTCCTGACTAATTCTGGGCAGACCTCCTGGTCAAGCTGGAAGAGACTGGGAGGGCCTTGCTTGCAGAGAGAAAAGGGACAGAGCCAGATGACGGCTGGTAGGTGTGGAAAGGCACCAGCCTGGGGTGTTCAGGGTGTGGGCTGGACTTTACTTTGAAGGAGTGGATTACGGTCTAAGTATCTGCTATTCCTTCCCCTTAAATTAGAACCACGAATAATCTTAATCATATTGAGGAAACCACTTAAAGCATCCGCGAAGACAAGTTCTAGGGAACAGCGCTGCAGAACCGCGTCAAAAGCATCCCGCCTCTTATCTAACTGTTCGGCTGTCTTCCGAACTGAACTTGATTTCCTTTTGAATCCTCACACAGCCAGCTCCATCGCCCACCCGCCAGGCAAACACGCTCACAATGTCTCTCTCACAACCCACCCCTCTTTTTGGGGGCTGCCAGACTTGTACAGAGCTTCCCAGTTCCAACTGCTCAAAAGAAACTAGGCATTTTGCAGAGCACTGAGGAAGGTGACAAACTTTCAATGAGCATGGATTATCTTAAATAAAAACCATTTGGCACAATGTCCCATTATCAGGAATACGGATCAAGCACACAGGACAAGGTCACGAAGGCCCCCTGGGCTAGGGCCGGGGTGGGGGGGGCACTCTGAGAAGGCAGGGTTGTGACATGAAATCTCTATCACAGCCACTTTCCTCACAGAGCTTTCCCCGAAAGTCCCCTCTGTCCCTCCTCTCTTAGACTAAATGGAATAGGTATTGATTACTCCAAATCAATAGAATGAAAATGTTCTTGTTTGGTCGGTCAGTTTGTTTCTTCATATATATTTTTTTAAGGAACATATTTTTATATGTCCCAATTATTGGTAAAATCGAGGACTGTTTGTAAAATGGAGTTGGGGAAATAAGCTCTGAGAGGAAATTTCCAGTTGATGTCAAGACCTCACTGGGCTGGAAAGGGCCTTACCAGGGACTGGGGCCCTCTGCGCTGACCCACTGTTTTCTCCTAGTTTATCACCCTCAGGCCTGAACGAGCCCACCCTCTTCCATGGCAGCCCACACCTCCAGAAGTGTGGCAGGCACGTAAAAGTTTCTTTCCTAGAGCCCCTCCCTCAGAAAACCAAGACTAATGTCCTCACTCTGATTTATTTTTACATGTACCATTAAAAATTAATTTCCCCCTTTGTTTTTCTCTGGGTCACTGATTCTGGAATTACCATGTGGCATTTTTCCTACGTGTGAACCCACATATTTTACCTTCAGGACAGTTTGTTCTGTTTCTTTAACATCAGCAAAGTGGTCATCGGACGCTGGGTGACGCAGCGCCCCCTGCTCCCTGGATTTTATGCCGAGGGTCTCCATCAGGTCTGTCCCCGACGCATTTGTACACAAGCCCACACAGGCCAGCACACTCACTCCCACTCTAGCTGATTATGTATGTACATAAAATATTGATTAGAACTGGTAATGGAGTCACCTACAGGATTGGCTACAGGAAAATGAAAATGAAGGAGAGAAAGGTATGAAGGTCCGGGTATATCTGTGTGTGTGTGTGTGTGTGTGTGTGTGTGTGTGTGTGTGTGTGTGTGTGTGTGTGTGTGTGTGTGTGTGTGTGTGTGTGTGTGTGTGTGTGTTAATTTCTCACCTGGAAAGTGAAAATAACACTAAAGCATTAAAAAAATGCTCTCCGTGTATCAGCAGGTGAGAAGGAAATATGGGAAGTTCTTTCTCCCTGGACTGTGGTCCCTGCACCCTTGGGTTTTTTCCAGTCCAGGGATATCAACTAAGCCAAAGAGGTAGAAATTGTGTGTAGAGAGCACTGGAACCCACTCTTGTATATGTTCCCCAAGAAACATCGGCACCGTAATGGATGGATTCATTCTATGGTCCTTCCAACAGACCAAAGAATGCAGTCCTCTGTCTTGTTACTTTGCTACCAGTGGCTCTAAAGCTGCTTGTGAAGCACCGGGGCTGAGGTCAGAAAGATGCCTCCCCCCAAACCAGCCTCTGACCTCCACAAGCTCGTCCTTGGAAATTTTGGACCCCTGTGACTACAGCAGTGCCTCGCCAGGAGGCACACACCTGTATATGGGGCCAGCTCACTAACGCTTCGGCGGTTGCCCAGCAGGTCCTGGGCTCTGAGAAACAGCATCTCACAGGGATGCTTAGCTCCTCCGTAGAAAAAGCAGGCATGTTTCTGGCTTTTCCTCTGTCCCATGGAGTGAGAAGCTAATTCCTTGCAAAGAAACCAAGAAGGCTAGGGAGTCCAAACCACTCTCAGGCTTACTTTATAACTGATTTCCACTTCAAACCTTTCCCAGAGACCCAGGACCTCAGCTCCCTCTCTCCCCTTTGCCGCTTCCCCGACATTCCTTTTTCGCCCATATTTCTCCTCAAACTCAAGCCAGGGTTGCCGTCAACTCGATGAATTACCCAACTGCTAAATCCCCCATCTCTCCTTGCTTTCTTGGTCAACATAATCAAAAGATGTACTTCCCCATAGGAAATTTCATATTTATTGACTGTGACTTGAGCCAGGGACAAATACATAGAGATTTCAAGCTCAACTAAGGAAGGCACCTCTGGAGAGAGTGACCTAAATAATTTAAATATCCAATATTTGTCGTACTTGGTAGTTTTACGTGAGGCAATGCCCCCACAAACATCCTACATTGTTCACAGCTTCGCCCACGCCGGAGGTTCCTTTGGGGGCTCCCACTCTCTTACGGAAGGAGCACCACCGTGTGAAACTACCCCTCACTCCACCCCCACCAGCCACGCAAGCTGGGATCAGTGTAACCTTTAAAGAGAATGAAAAGCCACTTTTCAAACTGATGGAAATCTGAATCCATTATAATTAAAGATTCCCCTCATCTCCCAACGCAATCGCCTTCTTCTGACACTCTGTCTAAATTCCGGCGGCATCTAAAGGACCCTCTTGTCGAGGGAAACCCCAAAACTACAAGCAAAAAGGTCAGCGTGGAGGCTGGACAGTCCGGTCACCCCCAGGAGATGCTGCTGTGAAGTTGCCTCCTCTCTCACGCGTGGTCCACCTGGGGTGGAGGTATTCTGTGCAGCGAGGGGGATGTAATCACACTTCCTGGGACCCCACGTTATCCAGAGTATTGTTGTAGGGATGTCGCGGTTCTTGGGAGGAAGGGGTGGTACAAAAATGAAAGGATGGCGGTACGAGAACTGACTTTGGTAGTTCTGTTTGCTTCAGGAAAAAAAAGGGGGAGGAAGAAGAGGAAGAAGTTAAACAGTTCCGCGAGAACCTAGAGTTTTCATTGTATTATTGTTTGAAGCCTTCCGAGGGACCACTTTGCACGCGCCCACACCCCAACGCCGGGACACCAGCCCGGAGCGCGGCGGCACGCGTAGAGCCCGCGGGGAGACCAGGGCAGGTACCCGGGCAGGTGGGACGACAACCGCGGAGGGCCCTGGGAGGGAAACCGCGGGTGGCCGGGGCAGGACCCCGGAGAGCCCAGGCTGGCCGCGCGGGGCAGCCTCCCACCGTTCAGGGAATCAGTTCTCCGCTTCCTCACTCTGCGCGCCCGGCACGCTGCCCAAGCTCGGGGACCCGCGGTTACTGCGAGTCGCTTCCTGCAGTCCCCGCCGTCACCCACGCGCACGCCGCTCAGACAACCCCGGGTTCCAGGGAGGCGAGCGCTAAGCCGCCCCGGGGCACGGAAATCACGCCAGTCTGTTTCGCAGGGCGCAGCCTCTCCTAAAGCCGCGAACCAACTTTGCCTCCGCCGCTGTGCTGAGCCGACTGTCCCCACTCCCAGCGGGATGCGGGCTCCCCTCGCAGGGCGTGCGGGGCGCAGTCTGCCCGGGCCGCGCCGCCCGCACCCCTGGGGTGGCTTGAGTCCACCGCGCCGCGTGCGTGCCCTCGGGGCGGCCCACTGGGACTGCGGTGCGAGACGGCGCTGGCCGCCCCCAGTTTCCAAACCTGCGCGGCACGTTCGATTTCGTCCCCTTGCCGGGATCGTTTTTGGTCCCCAGTATGGAAATAAACATTAAAGTCAAAGGGCTCGCAGGGAGGCTTTCCCGGATGGGACCCGGTATCCTTGCGACACTCCCGCACCTGTTCTAGGCTTGCTCCTCCCCAACCCACAGAAACGCAAAGATTTTCTCCCCGCGGGGAAGGTCTGAGAGAAAGAGTGAATGAGAAAGCTCCGCTCTTACCTAAAAGTGAGGGTTTGTAAAAGGGGGTGAGGGAAAAGTTAGAGTCGGGTTTATCCCCAGAAGGAAACCCAGGAAGTGGGTGGTTTTCCCTTTCCAACCTCCCCACCCCCGCCAAGTGCCCCCGGGGTCCCTGCCACTTCAAGAATGCCTAGAAGAAGAACTGCGACACCCAGACGGAAGGACAGACACAGACGGAGAAGCAGAGGACCTACTGGTTGTGGTAGCCGAGGGGGTCCGGGATGCAGAGTTCTGACACGTCCATCAGTCCCCTTTTAGCATTCCCAGTTGGTAGAGAAAGGCGGCGGGGAAATCACGCGGAAGAGCGAGTGAAGGGCACCGGCGAGGTGCAAGTCCGGGCAGGGGCACGGTGAGCGGGAGAAGGCAGAGTGGAAGGAAGCACCGTGGTGGGGCGAGAGGGAGGCAGAGAGCCTTGCGCGCCCAGCCCAGCGCTGCCACTGATGCACACACTCCGAGCGGGCAGAGGGGATGGGGAGCCGTGGAGGAGGCTCGGGCACCAGAGACTTGGAGCCCACTAACCCTACTGTAGCTTTAAGGCTGGGAGACTGATGTATGGTTTGGCTCCTATTGGCTATCTCTCAGGGGCTGGACTTAAAGTGACAGAATCGAGCTGGGGTGGGGGGAGGGGGGTGAGCCAGAGAGACTTCAATGGAATCAGACGCTCGCGCGAGGTCCCCACCTCCTGAGGAGTAGGATTGTGCTGTAGAGCTGCAAGGCCTGTCCTCTCGCCATTAAAGAAAAAAAAAAAAAATTGTCCAACTGGCTGGTGGGTTTGGGGGGATGAAAGAGATGCCCCTTGTATATCTTCTCACCCCCATCCTATCTTTTAACTGGCAGGTTTAGCAAACTCACCTCTCAGCCTTTCGGAAGGGGTCTGTTTTACAAATTAAAAATGAGTCACATTTCTCCCCCCTCATATCAAGGAGAAGAGGCCAGCGCCTTAGAAATTCATAGCCTCAAACCTGGTGTTTGGTGCACAGAAGTGCAAAGGGTCAGGCCAGCAGGTGAGGCCCAGCAAGAGAGAACAGGATAGAAACTGATTCCCTTCCCAGCTCTCATCACCTGGGCCAGTGGGTTCTGAAAGGCTCTCATATGGCGAGACGCAGGGCACGCTTCTATAAGACGCTCTCTAGATATATAAAATCATGCTCACTGGCAACTCTCAGAAACGTACCCAGGACACAGACACGAGCAAATAAATTCCTGTCCGCTTAGAAAAACACAGTTGTGGTTAAAACAACCGACTTACCTGCCACATCCACTTCGAGGCACAAGTAGACACTTCAACATACACACCTGAATCCCCAGCTACAAACACACCTGCAATCCCTGCCTGCTGCTCCCTCCGTGAACCTGAATGTTATGGGCTGCCACTGTACCAAAACCAGCTTTACGTCGAGCCCCAGTCCTTCTTCTGGGGCTTGTCATCTTTTGAGATGTGACAGCCACAGGGATAATCAATTTGATGATTCAAATGAGTGTGGGGAGAGGATAGGTATAGAATTATTTAAAGAGGGGGAAAAGCCCTCAGGAGAGACCACCACCTTATTCTCCTATATTCTGCAAAAGACAATGAGCCCAAGGGGGGAAAATTTCATTTTATCACCAAAATAATGTCTAAATGGAGTGTAACTGCAGGCAGTGTCCAAGCACTTCAGGAATAAAAGCAGGAGGGTTGTGAGCAACCCCAGAGGGGCTGGCCACTCAGAAGGGGCTGGGGAATGGGCAGCAAGACAGCAGATGATACTTGACTTGGATAAATGGAAGCTTGTGCAGGCTGGGAAACAAAGCTGAGGTTTTTCCTATGTGCTGAAGTGGAGGAACGCATGGGATTCTCCAGGCTCGGGGCGCTGGCAGATATCTCACAGAGAGATGGATGAAGATGTCGACTCTGTCAGCAGAACCCCTGGCAGCCCGGATTGTTTTAATCACATAGGTACTTGGTTACGTTGGAGACGGAAAGAGAGGTGCAGAGACACAACCACCATCTCTTGCCAAGACCTCAGTGACTGGTTTCTCTGTATCCTTTCTGGCCCCTGGAAATCCACTCTCCAAGCCACAGCAGCCAGGGAGTGCACTGTAAGATGCACACCCAAAGTCTCCTTTGCAATTTGTTGCAATCAGGAAAAAGGCCCCAGTCCTTCCCTGTGGTCTACAAGGCAAGCCCCAGATGACAGGCTCCTGTTGTCTCCCCACCTCTCCTCAGCCCATGCCGTGTCCCCCTCAGGCTCTCCCCCTGCCACCTAGAACGCCCCACCTTCCAGATCACGCCAGAACCTTCTGCTATTTGCCTTGCTTCAGGTAATTTATTAGTTTGCAATTATACGCATATTGGTATGAATAATACCCCCTACCCCGGCACACACACACTAGATTGTAAGCTCCATAAGGGCGGAGACCTTGTCTGTCTTTGCTCACTGGAGAATCCCCAGTGCTTACCGGTGCCTAGCACACAGCAGTTGCTTGACAAAGGCTTTGTTGAATGAAATGTTAGACCACAGCAGTTTGGAGGGTGGGAGCGGGCAAAGCCTGCTGAGGGGACAGGCTGGCTACCCTGGAGGGGCTTAGTCCCTGACAGGTTGTAGGAGATCTGTTCGCTCCTTGCTTTGGGTGGGTGCACCTTTTTTTAAACTGGAGACAGAGCACAGTCGATGGAGCATGAAAAGAAAGACAACTTCACGGCCCGGAGCAGTGGGTGCAAAGCCACTGGGGGCGAATGAGGGAAAACAGGCTCAAAACACACACACGCTACTATATATTATATAAAGTAGATAATTAATAAGAATACGTACAGCACAGGCAACTCTACTCAGTAATGACCTGTACGGGAATAGAATCTACAAAAGAGTGGCTATATGTATATGTATAACTGATTCACTTTGCTGTACAGCGGAAATTAACACAACACTGTAACTCAGCTATACTCTAATAAAAATTAATTAAAAAAAAAAAGCTAGGCTAACGCCCACACAACTACTGTCTGCATCCAAGGCACAGGGATGCAGGAACTGAGGGCCTCATCCCTGGGCACAAGCAGATTGTCCTCCAGGGCGAGAATGAGGTCCCTAAGATCTGGTCCTCTTCTGACCGTCTTCCTCCGCGGTGCCTGTCCAGTCCATGTGCACATGGCCCTGGGGCAGAGTTCTTCCTCCTTTCCCTCCCTGGCAAGTGTGAGCCTGTGGACTCCACTGCAGGGGAGAAGAGGACCCACCAGCAGAGACATCCTGGTGACCTGATTCAGCCTGGCAGACCCAGGCTTCTCCTGTGGTTTTTCCAGGCAAACATGGCCAGGACACACACTATTCATGGTACCAGCTTTTCTCCCTCTCTGTCCTCAGCCAGCTCATGGGGGGATGGATTTCCTTCCTGAAGCTAGAGTGGGTTCCACGCCTGTAGCTGGAGAAGCGGTAGTGTGGGAGCGTGCAGAGGACTCCGGGATCTGGTCCTAACCACTCCGCATGGCCTTGCTGATGTCATCTCTTCTCCAGAAAACAAAGGGGGTAGAATGGGGTGGGCAAGGCTCTTGTGCTCCTTCAAGCTTGAAATTCATTCAGCCAATCATCAGCTCAATCTTCCACTGCTCCCCTGGAGCAGGGGCTATTGGTAATCCACCCCAGCAACAAACTCTAAGCCGCCCCTTCGCCGTCCCGTGTCCCAGTACTGGCATGCCTAGGTGGGCAAGTCAGCCCAAAGGGGATGGAACAAAATGTATTAGGCACAGTAACTGTGGAGGGTAGAAGGGGACAGCAGCTGACTTTCTCTTGGGACAAATTCCTTTAAATAGATATTTATTACATTCACAGGACCTTACGGCTGGGGAGTGGGGGTGGGGAGGGTTCAGGGAATCATTTAGAACCATCAGCAGACTTTATAAATACGGAAATGCGTAAATGGCCCTGTGTGGTGAAGGGACCTCCCCAAGGTCACATGGCGAACAACTGGCAAAGCACGGGTTTCTACTTATTCAACTCCTAACTCTCTGTATACAAGTCTCTTCACTTTCCCTCCTCCCTGCTTGCCCAAGTTCAAGCTCTTTCCTAAGGAATATGAAGACAAACCAGAACCATGCCCTTGGCAACAACACTCCACACACACATCACCTGGGAGATGGTGGGGACCCAGGCTTCTGTGTCCACACCCTTCCCCAAATGGTCTCCTTGGGGTGGGGTCCGGGAGGTAGATAAGTAGGAAAACATACCCAGACACAGCTCGGAGTGTTCTGTCCCCCAAATCTATGTTCCTCTGGGTACAAAAAGCACCAGGTATCTCACGCATAGCCGAACCCAGGTCCACGCTAGCCACCCACTCTTTCCCATCCCAGCCTGGCTAAGTCCTTAGAATGGGCTGTCCGAATGCCTGCACCTGGATCTCGAGGGCCACTCAAGCTGTCTTGCCATGATCTACGCGGCTGACCCCAGTGCAGCACCCCTTGCCACAAGTGTGGTGAAGATCGCCACCTTGCACTGGCCTTGGTGTGTATGTCCCTGTCTTGAGGTGCCCCCCTGCCCCTGACACTGCTCATTTCTGCACATGCAAGGCAGCAGTAAGCGGTGTCTCTCGGGTTCTTGAATCCCCTCTCTGGACGGGCTGCTTCCAGCTCAACCATGGGGACGCTTTTCTCAGCTTTCAAGCCAGGCAACCTAGCAGGAGGACCTAATGGCTTCATCACTAAAAGACAAGAGCAACGAGAATTTCTGGCAATTCCACCACGTGCTCCCTAAGCCTGGTGAATGCGGGACACTGATTGTTTGGTTACAGCGTCCCTGTCCCTCAACCTTATCCATGTTCCCCGAACCAAGTTTCCAGGTGAGAATGATGCCTTGAGAAACACAAGGTGTATAGTTAATTCTTACCACCAGCCCAGGAAGGAGAGGATGCCTCCGTGAAACTGAATCACAGTCCAAGCCTGTTTCTGTTCCACCCCAGGGTAAGCGCTGGGGGAGGTGAGTCGGGGAAGCACAACCATTGACGGTCCATGAGGACTAAGGTAGGCCCAGCCAGGAGAGTGAGCCTAACCTGGACATCTCTGGATACCGTGCTGATCAGGCCAGGGCTCCATGGACTCCTGGCCAGAGACAATGTCCCAACCACACACCCCTGTGGGCCCACTCTCTTCTCAGTGCTTGAATTTGGGGTGTGGAGTTATATCCCCGAGTGCTGGTCAGCAGACTGGCAGCCCACTGGCTGGCACGCGTCCCAAGAATCATAATGAACTGATAACGCTAATACAATGCGAGTTTGTGCTCCCATAATAGTCTCCTGCTGACAGATAAATGCTGCGGAAACATGATGGCTTTTCCTGAAGCTGTAATGGGCCATTATTGGGGCAAGAAGGCTCGTGTCCTATTAGTGCTGCCGCCATGACACCAAAGATAAAATGTGAAGGGGATGACGTCTTGAGTGGATAAATGCTTGGGTTCCCTCCCACCACCATCAGCCATTTCATCATCTGAAATCCTTACCAGGGGTCTTGGAATAACTTCCAGATATTTCAAAGCTCCATTTTTTTTTTTTCCCTGAGCCTCAAGATCCCATTCTCACCAACACAGCTGAATGGCATATTGAAGTTCTCTGCTGGCCAAAAAGATTCCTTGCCCTGTGCAAGATGGGGACTGCAGTGAGTGGGCCAGCTGTGGGTCAGGAGGGTGAGACATGTCTCTCCATAGAAACAAAGATCGTTTTCCTTCCTCATCACCAGGAGAATAAGAACACATCATGACTCTAAGAGCTTTGTCACCTGCCAAATTTGGGGGGAAAGAAAGATGATCCAGAGAAGGAGTACAAAGAGAGGAAGAGAGGCAGAGAAGGAGGAGAAGGATGTGGGGAGGGGGAGGGGGGAGGAGAATGTGCCTTGATAGCACCTGCTACCTAGGAGGCATTAAACAACCAGCGATTAACTGAATGAATGATCTAATGAAATATTTTCCATTACAGTGGATTGTGGGGTTTTTTTTTTGTTTGTTTTTTCAGTTCGCGGG
Source organism: Lagenorhynchus albirostris (assembly GCF_949774975.1). Lineage (NCBI taxonomy): Eukaryota > Metazoa > Chordata > Mammalia > Artiodactyla > Delphinidae > Lagenorhynchus > Lagenorhynchus albirostris. The sequence goes on from NC_083095.1 coordinate 26,381,834, forward strand.
CCTCTCACTGTTGTGGCCTCTCCCGCTGCGGAGCACAGGCTCCGGATGCGCAGGCCCAGCGGCCATGGCTCACGGGCCCAGCCGCTCCGTGGCATGTGACATCTTCCCGGACCGGGGCACGAACCCGTGTCCCCTGCATCGGCAGGCGGACTCTCAACCACTGCGCCACCAGGGAAGCCCTGGACTGTGGGTTTTTTCGTAACTAATAACAAAGAGATTTGACCTAATTTTCATTTGTCACATATTAATTTATCATCTAATTTCTTGTGACTTTTGCATCAATTTAAGCATAAAACATAGTTGATTTCAAATACCAAGCAGACAATTTGTTTCTAGGGCCTCATCATTGGTAGAAGGCAAACTTTTTCTTTGATGATAGTTTTAACTGCCAAAATCTCACGGTCAACACTAGCCACAGAAAGAGTGAAGAATTTGCTTTGCAAACTCACAGATTACGCCTCCTAGTTCATTTCTCTTCTCAGGCATCATTATCTTAAAGAAATCATGAAATACATGAAACTTTGGGCAAATTAATTCTAAACTACCAAACACATGTAAGGTGTTGTTATTTACTGGGAACAAAGAAACATGTTGGCTGAGCCTGTGTCCCTAGCATTAATGACATAAAAGTCAACCCTGGGAACACTGAACTGTTTTCATTTCCTAACGGCTCAGTTAAGGTAAAACTTATTTCATTATTTTTCAGAATAAAATGCATTTTATTTTTGTTCTAGTAAAATGTTTTATGGAGAGGGAAAAATAGCAAATGCTTTTAGGTTTTAGAAAAAGTCAAACATAAGTGTTTTATAAACTGTCAAATGCTCTAGCTATGTAAAACATGATTAAGATGATAGCTTTCGGCTGTGTTTTTACATGAGAAAAGTGCTGGCCAACTGTTAGCTTCCCAAATGTATATTATTGTAATGAAACCAGTTCCATGGGTGAAGTCCCCACTGCTCTGAATGATGTAATTATGAATGGGTCAGTACCAATTCCAGGTGAAGTCTCCAGCCTTGTAGCAGGGCCACCTCTAACAGCTTTATCCTTCGTAAACAATTAGAAACAAGCCTCACTAGAACTCCTGACTTAGAAGGGTTTGCCTTTCCAAGAAGGACACGGCAAGGCAGGAAGGGAAACTGCAGGAGGACCAAAGAGAGTTTACAGAAATGGGTAAAGGGCAGTCAACGATACAAGATTTAATATGGATACACATGGGTAATACACTTGTCAGCAATGACCCTAGAATGAGCCAGACTGTAGGAGAGCTAGTGGAAGAGCAGCGATGCAGAGAGACATCTGGGGTCAGGACAGATAGCACATTAAGCATGGTTCCTCCAGCTCAATGGCATGATAAACACTGCTTTGGGGTAATTCTACAAAACCCAGCCGAGCAGAGAACAGCCATAATTCCTCTTTACTCTCCCTTACTAAAGGCACTGATGGAATTTTATGCTCAGCCCTGAGGGACTTGCTTCGAAAGCAGACTGGAAGGGTGATGAGGAAAGGAATGGAAGAGTGGTGGAGAACGTGTCAAGGCCTCCTGAAGGGTGTCTGAGCCCCACAAGGAGAGGGACAACTGTGGGACAAGGTGGGATGGGTTGCCCCTGCACACTGAAGGACATTACCTGGGTCCAGAGCCCGAGCCACACGTGCACACTGTAGGTGTCATTGCAGGTTCCCTCGACTGTCTCCATTTTTCTCTCTCTTGCTCAGCACCCACTCAGGCTGAGTCTCACCTCCACGTCTGGTGCATGAGGTTTGGTTTACTGAGGGGCCGGACGATGCACCCCAGAAGTTCAGGAGGGTAGCTCCCTGAGTTCTTCCCTTTTTTTTCTGCCCTCTGTGCCCTGTTTCATGGTGTGATTTCTCTTTATAAACCTTCCAGAAGAGACATGCACCCCAAGCAACCTGCTAGGTCTCTTTGAGGCCAGATGAGACGTGGTGGCCAGCACAGTACACATCATGTCCTGTTGCTTGGCATCTGTCCTCCCCCCCACCTCCCCTTTACATCACCCTCCATTCCCTGGCCTTGTACCTCTCCAATGAAGTATCAGCATTTCAAAGCTGGCCTCAGGCTCTGTTTTGTAGGGGACCAAGGCTAGGATAAAGACTGAATCAGCAAATGGCTCAGGGCCACTGACTTTCTCTCAGCTCACACTATTTTATTGTTTACTATGCCTTCCTTGTTTGGGAAGGAGAAGCATAGTGAGTGCAATGATTGATGGATTACATGGGTGGTCACTGCACTAGTAACAGCCTCCCTGGCTCACAAATGCCCATGTGGACGCTGCCCCATCCATCCCCCAGCTCATCCACTCAGACACCTTGGTTCTGGTTCAGTTGCCAAGACGTTCAGGTCAGTGGTATCATCCGAAGTCAAGATCAGAAGCCCCTGGCCCCATGTCTCTTCTCCACTCCCCTCTTTTCCTTCTCCCCCATACCACGGGAGGCCCAGTACACACTATGCTCTCCCTTCTCGCTGCTTTTCTCCATACTGAGCTGTGCCACTTCCTTGGGTGACCGTCTTTCCCCACACGCACACCCACTCAACGATAACTCTATGCTGGTTTTGGCTTCAAGCACCAGGAGAGTCCAGTGGCTTCAGGGATAGGAGTCTATGATCTCACACGGCAAAGACTCCAGGGGCAGGTGGTTTCATCTTTTTGGTGGGCCGTCCTTAGCATACTGGCTGTCGCCTTCGCCTTGTTCCCCCAGGGATGAAGGTTGCATCTTGTGGCCTAAGCCACTTCCTCACCCAGTGTGTCCAAAGCCAGGAAGGGGATGTATGCATATGTGTGTTTATGCTGGGAGAAATGTCACCCCTTATGTCTCTAGTTTGTTTTTCAGTGTTTGTTTGTTTTGATTTGATATGATTCCGGAGGACAATCTTTCCCAGAAGTTCCCCATTCCCACTCCAGCAGACTTATCCTCACATCTTCTTGGCCAGAATCCAGAAACATACTGACCCCAAAGCAATCACTGTCAGAGGAGAAATGGATTGCCATGATTGGTTTAAAATATGTTTACTCCCTGAAGCTGGGGGAGAGGCTCACTTTTTAACGTTCAGTGACAAACAAGATGGACTCCTGTTAGAGGAGGAAGTAGGAATGGCTGGTGGGTGAGCACTAAACAGTGCCTGCCACACCTGGGCCTTACCGTTGGCAGGGCCGTGGCGATAGGCCACCGATGGGATGTGAACAAGAAGAGGTTCATCGTCTGTAGGGATGTAAAAACAATAATAAAACTGACTCTAAGTCAGGCTACTTTTTTTTCTCGTCTTGCTCTAGAAAGTCGAAACAATGTCAGTGATAGAATACCCCTCCCCAAGAAAACCTCTCATTGGTCTAAGTTCTAAACGACTGCTGTAGTTGCTGTTGAGTTTTAATAATATACGTAAGCTTCAAATTAGCATGTTCTTATTACCTGTTCTTTAATAAAAATCACATTCCACCTGGAGGTTATGAAGTCAGCCAAACACACACAAACTTAGCTCCCCTTAGCTCCCTGGGTGTTTCAAGAGTCCATACTTTACCTGCCATCTACTCCCTACGGGTAGCCCTGAGGAAACTCAGGATGTGAAAACACAGGATACTGGCCCCAGATAGCTGAGGTGCATATCAAAGGGATGATTTCAGTGAGCCCAGACTCTTGCATCTTCCCATGCATAGAAAAGCGCTAAATTTCTTAACTTGAGATATGTTTTCTTTTTTAATTAACAATAATCTTTTGAAGGTCAGACGACCTGCCCTTTTGTTGCAAAACTTCTATATAACCTGACGCCTGCCTGGCCTCCCTGGAGCAGTTCTCTCAGCGTTACTTGAGATGCTGCCTCCCAGGCTTGAAGTCCTAAAAATTCCTGCCGAATAAAACATAACTCTCAAAAAAAATAAAAAATTCCATTCTTAAAATGCAGAATTGTTCAAACTCACTTATGGCCCGTTTGTGTCTTGGTCACTGTGGTACTTACTAAACATATCCCTGTGTTCAAACGGTAGGTTCAAAGTAAACAATGATAGCACGGTGTCCTAGAGACAGAGAAAGAACTCAGCTTACTTCAATCTTGTTATTCTATGTGAAATTTTTATTTGCATTTAAAATTTAAAACAGTGAAACAGAGCAGAACTGTGAGATGGGATATTTGTAAGCTCAAATATTAGTTCCTACATGACAAATTTTACTGAATTTGAATAATATCTTTAACATTGAAATTTGTTCATGGTTTCAAAGTGTTTATTTATTTATTTTTTGCGGTATGTGGGCCTCTCACTGTTGTGGCCTCTCCCGTTGTGGAGCACAGGCTCCGGACGTGCAGGCTCAGCGGCCATGGCTCACGGGCCCAGCCGCTCCGCGGCACGTGGGATCTTCCCGGACCGGGGCACCAACCCGCGTTTCCTGCATCGGCAGGCTACTCTCAACCACTGCGCCACCAGGGAAGCCCTCAAAGTGTTTATTTTTAAATTAATCAACAATCAGGAAAATAATGATTACTATTAATCATTACATGATTATTACTAGGTAGAAATTTGTCGTAGAGGAGGGTGGGTCCAGGCATCAAATATTCAGGGTCTGTCCACCATCCCTCCTCTTGCCCAGCTGTTCTGTCTCTTCCTACCCCCAGCTGGACTGGCAGTCCTGAGAAACAGAGAAAGACAACTGACCACATTCCCCTAGGATATTTTTAAGGGAATTCATCTCCAAACAGGTCAGCAGTAACCATCCCTGAGCCCAGAAACTGTCCAGACAGCCTCTCAGCGTCTTCATCTTGTCTCCATCTACTCCCTCTTCCTCCAGTTGAATAATTCTGCCTGTTACCTAATACCAGCAATAGAGACAGAAACTCTATTTCTTATTCACGATATGATCGATTCCCTGTTTCGGTGCCTCACTAATATTGTAGCATTTTCACTTTCTCCGCTTTTTTCATTGTTCATTGAAGAATACCAACTCTAGTACGACTCTTCAGACTCAATGATGGGGGTAGAGAGGGGTGACAGGGAAGTACCATTTACTGAGCACCCACTCTGTGCTGGGCACTCAGCACTGTTCTGCCAGTTAGCCCTAACTCAAGGTAGTCAAGCCTACTTTACATCTGAGGTGGGTGTCAGCACTCTCATTTTATCTACTGAGGAGGAAATTGTAGCTCTAAGGGTAAGTGGCTCAAAGGCAGAAGATCATCTGAGATTTGAACCCAATTCTAGCTCATCCCCAAACCTGGGTTCTCTGTCCATTCCACCATGTCACCTTGAGAGAGTCCACACCAGCGCTGCCTCCCATGGCTAGAGAAGAGGCTTCTGTGGGCAGGCCTGGGAACCCAGGGCCAATGGCTGGATGGGAAAATGTGTGCTTAGGTCCAGTCAACCAATTTACAAAAGTACTTTAGGGACATAGCCCCTGGGAAGTCAATATGGGTCAGACCTACTTCCACTGTACATGTATTTAGCAAGACACGTTCATCCATAATAGAGAAGGTCTTTCAAATCAGAAGGAGGTGTGTGCTCAGCACTGAAGGGAGAAAATGAGAGAAAGAATAACACTGGGGAAGAAACCAACTGACTTTATGGAATGATGCCAAAGGGTGAATTTTAACTTTCTATGACTTGGAAAAGATGAAGGGCAGCCGGAAGAAGACAGAGGGGGTGGTGAAAAGGAAGACGATCTACTGCCAAGGAAAATTTCCCCATTAGGGTCAATTTGCTTGGTTGGAGCAGGTTCAAATGCGCAGCAATTCTAAAACAGCCTGGATGCATGCGAATGATTTCTGCAAACACCCGAGAAATTAGGAGGCCCCCTCTGGAGGTAGAATAAATTCCCTAATAAAACAAGGAGGGCTCTTTACCCCATATTCCTTCCCCTTCCAGTCTGAAAGGCCACCATGAGACCGAATAGGTGGTTTTATTTTCCTGTTTCTTCCAACATCCACCAATGCACATTTCCTTTTGTTCCTTGGATCCTAGCTAGCCCAGCCACTCCACAAGGGAGACTCACTTCTTGCCCCATTATCAAAGCATAGGCCAGAGGATGGGTCTTTACATAGATTTAGTGCCTGAGCAACTCTTCCCTGCCAGCCGGTAAGTGAGTTCACAGGAGAGGGACTCGCCCATAAGCAGGAATGATATTGCCTGTGGGATTGCAAAAGCATCATTTTAAAGCAGTGGCTTTCGAACTTTTAAAAAGATCCCCCAAAAGCCTTTCTTCAGATGGAACTGTACGTAGAACTCTGTTATATAAAGTGCAAAAAAGTAGCTGTTCTCTTTGGTAAGTCGTTCCCAGTCTAGGTCCTTCACCAACACCTCCAAGAAGTCCATGAACCATATCTATGGAACCTCTAAGCCCCACTGGAGCATGCTTTGAAAATCAAAACAGTATCTCTAAAATCAGTGTTCTCTAAACATCATTGAATCAATCAATCAACCGGTAAATAAATAAATAAGAAGTGTCACTACTACAAATCAGACCCAGGCCTAGAACGGCAGCCCCTTTGGAGACCCCGGGGCCATGTTAGAGGAGGACTTTGTTGAAAGGTAGCAACCTGCCTAAACACCCTTGCTTTTTGTATCGATGTCCTTTGCCACTCAGGATGAGACCAGCCCCATTTAGGTGGCTGGCCTTGCAGCATATGTGAGCGAGGACCAAACTCATCATCATGGGTAGTACAGCTGGGTGATTCTCAAACAGTGTCATGATGTACAGGTGGATTTCAAATCGGGTATGGTATGAAGTCAGTTACTAGGAATGTTAATATTGGTAAAGTACCCAAATTTGCAAGCACAATATTCTTTCTCATTTAGTACTTAGTACTATCAAATGGTATTTAATAATATCACTTTCATTCACTTGCATGGGATGTGCTTTTTTTGAGTGGGAGCAAAAGGGGTGAATCAAGATACAGCTAATGCTTTGTGAATTACAAGGAACACTCGGATGCTGTCGGGAGACAGTCTCCAGGTAAAAGTCTCCTGCCGTCTGTGTCTGGGGGAAGCAGTTAAGAAGCACAGTAAAGGGTCTATCTTTGGAGGCTGGCAGACCTGAGCGCAAACCCTCACTCTGCCCTTCATTAGCTCTATGACCCTGGGGCAGCATGTAACCTCCTTGTCCGTGTTTCCTCAGTCTTTAAACTGGTTTGTTGCATGGTAGTGTGGGTAGAGCTCTTTGCACAGTAGCTGGCACAGAATCTATGTTCAACAGACACTGGCTCCACTCTCACAGTGATCTTCTGCATAACACATCCACTGTCCACATTACGTTCAGCCCTCTGGAGAAGAGGACCGCTGAAGCTAAGGTTAGCCAGTGGCTAAACTTATTCGCTGAGAGTCCTGTTGACAGCTTCCCTCTCCGCTCTATCGCTGCTCCAGAGCCCCCAGCTGTGATGGGAGCATAGCTCTTCGTAGCCTGGCCACCCTCTGCCCACCTCACCATGAGCTTCCCAACCACGTAACCTAAGTGTTGAATGCCTGATCCATCATGGTAAGCTGCAGGCTCTCATGCAATATCAGGGTCATGGCCACACAGTTAGGACTACCCATTAGAGACGCCCTTGGGTCTGCTTTGAGTCTTTGTTGTGATTCAAACATGGAATTTCATGCTGACCTAACATTCCACTGGGATCTGAGTCTTTCAACAAGGGTAAAAGGAACTGCCACTCCTGTAGCCTCTGAGGCTTACTCCATGCTTGGAAATCCTCCTACACACCCATTGATACCATCGGGTGTTGCCCAGGCAACCCTCAGAAATGTATATATTACTCCCATCTCTTAATCTTGGAGGAAGAGTTATCAATATGTAAAAATCCAAATACTGGCTACTTCTTCTCTAAAGGACCTTTTGGAGGTAATGAAGAGACAAGGATTACTTAGTCTCCCGCGGCTGGACTCACTTCACCTCACTGTGTGGCAGAGAAGAAGCTGACTACTTTGAGGTCCCCCTCACGCCTCAGCCTCCCATCTCAAGGTAACTCTCAGTGCAGCCACCCTGAATGGCCTCAGATAGCAGCCCAGGCAGAGAAGTATGTGAGACCCTGATCCTACCTATCTGGTCCTGGGTAGCCAAGTCATCTGGGATATGTTGGGACCATCTCCAATGAAGGATGGTCTCAGTGTAATGAAAACATTGGAATAGCTTCTCAAATGTGTCCTTTCATGATACTATGACCAATAATGTGAGAGAGACTGCAGGAGGGCCAGGTAGCAGCCCCTCCAAGTAGGGTGGAAGCTGTGTGTGTGTGTGTGTGTGTGTGTGTGTGTGTGTGTGTGAGAGAGAGAGAGAGAGACAGAGAGAGAGAGACAGAGAGAGACAGAGAGAGAGAGAGAGATGCCTTGCCATCTCAAAACCCCTCCTGGACACTGTCTCGTGGCTCTTGTTAGCTCATGATCAGAGGCAGAACAGTACCTTCCATCTGGTGAGGGGGAAATAAATAAAGTCAATCCACCCTCTGGGTGACACTCCTGGGTCCCTTCCCAGTGTGGGGGTGGGTGGATTGTGGAATGAGCAGATATTAAAGATGAATAGCATGTCCTTACAATTCAGGATAGAACAACCCAGAGAGGCAGGCAGGTGCTGTCAGATCTGAGACCAGGGAGACAGAGCAATAGTGAATCTTGATCATCTATTAAGTCTTGTTATACAAAATGCCAGCCAACACGACAGAGCTTCATGATAAAGCAGTCTGCAAGGCAGTAGACTTGGTGAGGTGCCTCAACTCATAGAACGCTGTACACTAAAGAGAAAGGGAGAGACTTCCCCAGTGGTGCAGTGGTTAAGAACCCGCCTGCCAATGCAGGGGACATGGGTTCGATCCCTGGCCCAGGAGATCACATGCCGCGGAGCAACTAAGCCCGTGCGCCACAACTATGGAGCCTGCGCTCTAGAGCCCACGAACCACAACTACTGAAGCCCACGCGCCTAGAGCCCATGCTCCGCAACAAGAGAAGCCACCGCAATGAGAAGCCTGCGCGCCACAACCCAGAGTAGCCCCTGCTCGCCGCAACTAGAGAAAGCCCGCATGCAGCGACGAAGACCCAACGCAGGCAAAACTAACTAAATAAATACATTATTTTTTAAAAAAGGAGAGAGAGAGAAAGGGAGACCTTCAGCCCCCTCCCTATGCCTGCAAGTGAGAAGGCCAGGGTCTGCTGCAGAGACCCAGGTGTCTTGGGTCCATGGGGAGGCAGCAGGGAGCAGGCGTGAAGAACAAGCACCTACGGGGGAAAATCTGGGTACCAACAAGAGCCCTGCAGAGTCACGCAAGCATCGGGAGTGGCTGCACAGGGCGGGCTCGCCCCCCTCACACACCAGGTTGCATCCAGAGCAGAGCAACACGACAGTGCGACAGGGGTGGCAGCAGGGCACACTCAGCCCGCCACGCTCACCCAGGGGCGGGGGGAAGAGCAGCTTCTGGAAGGGCTCCCCACCAGGAGGCCTCAAAGCACTTCAGCAGCACCTTCAGGCCACTAAAACTAGGCCCCTGGCCACCTGACCTTAGCCACTCCTTTTTTCTTTTTCTATTATGTCCCTTGTAGAAAAGTCAGAAATTAAGGAGAGGTGGAGTCCTGGTAGCCCTGGTGGATCCAGCCACCCCTGAGGGCAGGATCTGCAGATAAGTGAGCCTTTGGGGCTTCTGCTTCTCTGATTTGCATTTCTTTCATCCCCAAATCCCAGCAAATCCAGCCCATGGTGCCTTGCTTCCTGGATCTTTCCCTGCACAACGTGTCCTCCTCCTCCCCGCCTTCTCAGGCCAGCCTTCCCCAGAGCCTACCTCTTCCACCACCCCTTCCTACGAAACCCATCCTTTCCCTGATCTGCCCGTGCAGGCCGCCGGGCATCCCTCCTCCCTGGCCACCGCTGCAGGTGGTTCCAAGGGGGAGTGACTGGGTGCCCACCGGCTCTCCCCGCGCATGGCCACACGCTCTGCACCTGGGCTTCCATCCACACATCTATGTATACACCACAGTTTTGGGCTGCCCATGGGGGCAATGATTGTACTGACCTCGGAGGGTGGTTCTGAGAATGCACTGAGACACAGAACATAAAGCTCTCAGCATAGTGCCTGGCCTAGGGTAATTGCTCAGTAAAAAATGTAACAGTAAAAATAACAGTAAAAAATGTTGACTGTTTTTTCACCCCCTAAAAAGGCACTCATTTGAGTTTAAAGATACAATGCCAGGCATTCTAATTTGTATGTTCCCCATTCTTTTTGTGTGTGTGTGTGGTACGCGGGCCTCTCACTGTTGCGGCCTCTCCCGTTGCGGAGCACAGGCTCCGGACGCGCAGGCTCAGCGGCCATAGCTCACGGGCCTAGCCGCTCTGCGGCATGTGGGATCTTCCCGGACCGGGGCACGAACCCGTGTCCCCTGCATCGGCAGGCGGACTCTCAACCACTGCGCCACCAGGGAAGCCCTGTTCTCCATTCTTGAATGATTTTGACTCTATGGCCCTTTCACACCAATACCAGCCTTGGCTAGAATTTTTGGAAAGCATCTGTAAGGCCCATCAAAATCAATTCCTTCCGCACAGAGCAGAGCACCGATGACCAGAGGCACTGACATCTTTCGGGGTGGTAGAATCATGATCATCAAGACCTAACACTAGCTTTGGTTTTGCAGAAGGAAGACTATGTCTTGACATTCAAGCCTATGTCTTACAGCCCTCAGAATGGGAGAAAATATTTGCGAACGAATCAATGGACAAAGGATTAATCTCCAAAATGTATAAACAGCTCATGTAGCTCAATATTAAAAAAACAAACAACCCAATTAAAAAATGGGCAGAAGACCTAAATAGACATTTCTCCAAAGAAGACATACAGATGGCCAAGAGGCACGTGAAAAGCTGCTCAACATCACTAATTATTAGAGAAATGCAAGTCAAAACTACAATGAGGTATCACCTCACACCGGTTAGAATGGGCATCATCAGAAAATCTACAAACAAAAATTGCTGGAGAGGGTGCGGAGAAAAGCGAACCATCTTGCACTGTTGGTGGGAATGTAAATTGATACAGCCACTATGGAGAACAGTATGGAGGTCCCTTAAAAACCTAAAAATAGAATTACCAGATGACCCAGCAATCCCACTACTGGGCATATACCCAGAGAAAACCATAATTCAAAAAGACACAGGCACCCCAATGTTCACTACAACACTATTTACAATAGCCAGGTCATGGAAGCAACCTAAATGCCCATCCACAGATGAAGGGATAAAGAAGATGTGGTACATATATACAATGGAATATTATTCAGCCATGAAAAGGAACGAAGTAGGGTCATTTGTAGAGATGTGGATGGATGAAGAGACTGTCATGCAGAGTGAAGTAAGCCAGAAAGAGAAAAATATCGTATATTAACACATATATGTGGAATCTAGAAAAATGGTACAGATGAACCGGTTTGCAAGACAGAAATAGAGACACAGATCTAGAGAACAAATGTACGGACACCAAGGGGGAAAGTGGAGGCGGTGGTGGTGGTGGGATGAATTGGGAGATTGGGTTTGACATGTATACACTGATATGTATCAAATAGATAACTAATAAGAACCTGCTGTATAAAAAAAATAAAATTTAATAAAATTTTAAAAAAAAGACTATGTCTTAGCCCTCCCCTACTACTAAGCTTGGGATTCCAGATAGTTATTTTAGGGCAGTGATTCTCAAAGTGGGTTCCACAAACCAGCAGCATAACCTGGGAACTTGTTAGAAATGCAAATTCTCAGACCCCCACCCCAGACCTAGGTGGACCTAACAATCTATGCTTTAACAAGCAGTCAAGCCATCCAGAAGGTTCCGATGCATGCTCTGGTTTGGAAACCACGAAACTGAGGTTTCACAGAGATTAGGCACTATAAGTTCTTAAGCCCAGCTTCTTTTTTGTTGTTTTGAATTTTATTTTATTTATTTTTTTATACATAGGTTCTTATTAGTCATCAATTTTATACACATCAGTGTATACATGTCAATCCCAATCGCCCAATTCATCACACCACCACCCCCACCCCCCCGCGGCTTCCCCCCCTTGGTGTCCACACGTTTGTTCTCTACATCTGTGTCTCAACTTCTGCTCTGCAAACCGGTTCACCTGTACCATTTTTCTAGTTTCCACATACATGCGTTAATACACGATATTTGTTTCTCTATTTCTGACTTACCTCACTCTGTATGACAGTCTCTAGATCCATCCACGTCTCAACAAATGACCCAATTTTGTTCCTTTTTATGGCTGAGTAATATTCCATTGTATATATGTACCACATCTTCTTTATCCATTCGTCTGTCGATGGGCATGTAGGTTGTTAAGCCTATTTTCTTGCTACCCAGCTTCAAACAATCCCAGAGAAAAGGACTTTTAAAAACAGTCATTCCTTAATAAACTAAAAAGAGTGCTACCACATGATCTGGCAATCCCACTCCTGGGCATATATCCAGAGAAAAACATGGTTCAAAAGGATACATCCACCCCAATGTTCATTGCAGTACTGTTTACAATAGCCAAGACACGGAAGCAACGTAAATGTCCGTCAACAGATGAATGGATAAAGAAGATGTGATATATATATATATATATATATATATATATATAAAAAATGGAATATTCTTCAGCCATTAAAAAGAAGGAAATAATGCCATTTGCAGCAACATGGATGGAATGGACCTGGAGATTATCATACTAAGTGAAGTAAGTTAGACAGAGAAAGACAAATATCATATGATATCACTTATATGCAGAATCTAAAACAAATGATACAAATGAACTTATTTACAAAACAGAAAGACTTACAGAACACATTTATGGTTACCGGGGGTTGGGGGGAAGTATGGGGGAGAGGACAAGACTGGGAGTTTGGGATTGACATGTACACACTGCTATATTTAAAATAGGTAACCAGCAAAGACCTACTGTATATAGTACAGGGAACTCTGCTGAACACTCTGTAATAACCTAAATAGGAAAATAATTTGAAAAAGAATAGATATGTGTGTAAATGAATCACTTTGCTGTAAAAAGAAACTAACACGTTGTTAATCAACTATATTCCAAAATAAAAAAAATTGTTTTAAAACAGTCATTACTAATTTTTAATAAGAGGGCCTTTTAGGGAAAAAAGAAAACCCTTACTAACAGTGTAGGCTACAGTTCAGAGTGTATCCAATAAAACATGAGGTAGTCACCATTTCTGTTTTTAAAATCTCATTTTTTTCTTTTATTTTCAACTTTTCATTGAAGTGACACACATACAGAAATGTTCACATATCCCAAGTGTACAGTTCACAAAATGTTCATAAAATGAACACGTCTATGTACCCAGCACCTAGATCGAGACATCGAACGCTGCCGGCACCCCAGATGTCCCCCTTCCAATCACTACCCCTGCGTCGTTCATTTCTTTCTTCTTCTTTTTAATTGTAGGAGTATTTCAAGCAAGGAAAATTATTTTAAAGGAAGTTACCACCCTAATCACTTCACTTACACCGAAATTATTACAGTGTTCCTCATTCCCCTCTGCACATACATTTTATGTAGTTACAATGTATTGTACACATGTTCCCAGTTGTTACATATTCTTCATAAGCATCATTTAAAAGGATCTCACATGATACCATCACATCAAAGTCTCCATTTATTTCACCATTCTCCCATATTTAGGTTGTTTCTAATTTTTCACTTCTGTAATGAACCCCTTTAGGCCTCATGTTTCCTTCTTCTCTGAATGATTTCCTTAGAATCAGCTCTCAGAAGTGAAATTACTGAGTCAAAGGCCCTGAATGTTTTACTAGGGCTCTTTATTATTTGTACTGTTTTTTAAATACAAACTCCATTTCATTTTGGGTAATACTTTTGCACATTTCTGAGCTCCTCCCAGCATCTTACATTTCTGGATAGAGATCCTTCCCTCCCATCCTCCTGTGAACTCAGAAGAATACTTTTGGTAACCTTGGAGAGGAGTGGTGAGTGCTAGTAAATTACCGTCCGCTGTGCCCCCCGGCCCCATTAGAGGCTCTGCAGCTGGGCAGCGACACCAGGCAGGAGCCCGGACAACCCTCCCCCCGGGGTGCATGTGGGGAGGAGGGGGGTTTCAAGGATAGCGGAAGCCTTCCCTGGGGATCCCCACAGGAAGCTTTTAGTGGCCATCAGAGGTCCAAAAAAAGCCCTTTCCTCTCCTCAGGAGAGACAGAAATCATGGTGGAGGCGGTACAGTGAGGCAGCATAAAGTTGGACAAAAGAATAAGGCCAAGTTAAACCCACAGAGAGTGTCCAGCCACCCAGAGCAATCGCAGGGCTGTGCGGGGGAAGGGGGGGAGGGGGCAGGACAGGAGTGTTACATATTCATGAGCTGCTATTCTCATCCCCTGGGGACTCTCCTCTTCCCCTTGAGAGCTGGGCAGTGCCAGGAGGGTAGGATGAGTCTCAAGGGAGCTTAGAGCTGGGAGGTCTGAGCAGAGAGCATTCACCTGGGGCCATGAGTCACTGGCAGGCCCTGGTACCAGGCCATGAGCCAAAAAGGTGGGCTGGCACTAGAAGAAATCAGGCTGCGGGGTTTAAATTAAAATGTTCATTCTGTCAACCCGGAGACAGTACAACAGTGGTAGAGAGCATGGTTTCCAGAGGTAGATTCTCTTAGTTTCCTTATCTGTAACATGTGAGAAATACAGTACCCAGCTCACAGGGTTATGGTGAGGATGAAATGAGTTAATATGAGGAAACACTCAGACACATCCAATAAACCTGTCCACACCATGGGAGCCTATGCTTTGGCTTAAAGACACAGCCAGTGGAGAAGGGTACGACGTGTCTGTCATGCCCTTTGCGCCATCACTCACGAACCCAGCGAGAAATCCAAGCCCCATCCCCATCTCCCCCCACCCATTCATTCATTGGGCCATTTCTGGTGGAGGCGGGATGGGGCTCTGAAGCAGGTCAACTCAATGACAGTCACACTGGCAACTTCCACCTTGAGCTCCGCAGTGCTCCAGCTGGATGCTGGGGCGACAACCGAGACCCAACCTCCACTTTGCTGGGGCCAGGGAGTCCCCGGCCCTTCCCTTCTAGTCCCCAAGGTTGCAAAGAAGACTACAAAGGAGAAGGCATTTGAACCTCTGAACGCCAGCCACCAGGGCCCAAGGTGGAAGGTGCTACTCACCCTCAGTCAGAGCAGGAAGCCGGGGGCTGATCCAGCCTGATTTGACAGGGAAGATGGGAAACTGACATTGAATGTTTGCCTCCTGTGTGCTGGGCCCTGTACTAGGTACGCTGACATACTCAGTCTCACACATATGGATATATTATCCCCATTTTACAGAGGAGGAAACTGAGGCTCAGATAAGTTAAGCACCTTGCCTTCTCTTAAGCATCTACTAGTGCTCAGCATTGTGCTGGCCACTGAAGGGAGGCAAACAGGACAGAAGACCTGGTTCTTCTCTTTAAGAAGCATCCACTGGCACAGGAGAAAGAAGACTAGCCCAGAAATCCCTGACATGATCCACACGGACACAAGCTCAGTGCTCAGTGACATGGCTCAGTGGAGTGCGATGGGAGTGGAGCAGAGGAGACAAACAGTAATGTGGCCAAGAGAGACATGGTGAGGCTTGGACGCGGGGAAAGGGGAGTGAGGCAAGCACTGCAGTCATTAAACAGGGAGTGAGTGAGTGAGACATGCCAGGGCCCAGCAGGCAAACACCCAGCATCCCAGCCCCCAGCTGCCCTGGGTTCTCAACTCCTCCAGCCCCTACTTGGGTCCCCACTGCCTTGGTCACATGGTCCCTGCTTCAGCCTGCACAGAAGTCTACATGGAAAGGAGACATGCCAGGGAGGAGGATGGACCCAAAGGATAAGATCTTTCAAGGGGAGATCCTGGAGAATAAGACAAGTGCTAATTTTAAATTCTCTCCTCCCTGGCCTAGGCAGATAAAGCCCAGGACCTCCCCACACGAACACCTCCACTCTCCATCAGGCCCTCACCTTTTCCTTGTCTCTCACTCGTCTCTGGCCTGAGAAGTTGAGCACAGAACAAGGGACTATGTAAGAACATCTCCTGTTTGCTTCACTCTGTGCAGTTGGCTGAGTCCCTTACCCTCTCAGCATTTCCATCTCTGAAATGGGACTAATGTACGTTTCCTGCCCACTTCAGAGGCAACGGTGAGATGTGTCCCTGGAAGAAGGCAGCTGCTAGTTGAGCCTCGCTTCATCTAATGAGCACCTGCCGTGTGCCTGGCGCTGGCAGAGCAAAGACAAACGGCAAATAGTCCCAGCTGTCAGCAACTCCAGAGCCCAGTAGCAGAGGCAAACAAGTAACACAGGTGACAGGCATATGGAGAGATGGGGCTGGGAGTGGGGGTCCAGGGGACCCACAGAGAGGCAGGGAAGAACTCACAGGAGAGTTTGCCAAGTGGGCATCCTGGAGATGAGGAGGGGAATTCTAGACAGAGGGGTCGGGGCATACATATACAAGGGTAGGGGTGCAGCACCACAACACAGAATTCATCAGGGGGTCAGTAGGACCGGTTGGTGGTGACATCAGCTTGGAGCCAGACTGTCAGGATCCAAATCCTTGTTCTGTTTGATCTTCCACAAATCGCTAACCTCTCTGAGCCTGTTTCCTCCTAGGTGCTACTGCCCCTCTAGGTCCGACTCTTTGCAGGATAAAAGGAGTTATGCACATATGGGCTTCCCTGGTGGCGCAGTGGTTGGGAGTCCGCCTGCCGATGCGGGGGACACGGGTTCGTGCCCCGGTCCGGGAGGATCCCACATGCCGCGGAGCGGCTGGGCCCGTGAGCCACGGCCGCTGAGCCTGCGCGTCCGGAGCCTGTGCTCCGCAACGGGAGAGGCCACAGCAGTGAGAGGCCTGCGTACCGCAAAAAAAAAAAAAAAAAGGAGTTATGCACATAAAGCACTTAGAACCCCACCTGGCATGGGCTTAGTGCCAAATAACGTTAGAGATGATGACAATGAAATCCTGAGGCTGGGATGCCAAAATAGGTCCACATAACAGACAGGGCAGGAACTCTTATCCCCTAGTCTTAGGGGCTGGAGATGGCTGGATATTCCAAGATATATGGGGTGAACCCCCAAAGGAGCAAATTGATAGATATCAGGCCCTTTTAGCTGTCCAGTCAGTTTCAACATCATACTAAGGAAAAAAGTAGTGCGATGGGGGAGTGGAAAAGAGCCCCTCAGCTCTGCTCTCGGGATGAGGAGGGTGCCCTCTGTCCGCCCCCTCCGCGCTCTCCAGGCCGGTTCGGCTCCTGGGCCCTCCAGAACAGCTGCAAGTGCGCGAAAGAGGCCGCAGAGAGACATAGCTTTTCCTACAGACCCCCCGCAGGGACGAAAGCCATGGTCAAGGGCATCTCAGAGAACAGGAAGCGTCAGAGCCCTGAACGTGCCCACAGATGACTCTCAGCGCGGCCGCCGAGCGCCACCAGAGGGCGCACTGGATCTCACAGTGCGCGGAGCTGTCAGGCGCGAGTGGGCGCTGGCACGGGTGGGCAGGTGCATGCCGTGCGCGCGCTTTGGGTGAGGAAAAGCAGAAAGACAGCCCGTGTCCCCAGAACTCGAGTTCCCCGGAACTCGAGGGTCAGGTTTTCCAAGGATCTAGCCGCGAGCAATCAGGGCAGAGTACTTACAAAAGTGATACTAATAATACTAACTGTACATACTTCTCACTGTGTGCCACAGTCACTGCAATTCAATCCTCACTAGAAACCCGGGAGATAGATGCTATTACCTCCCCACATTGGAGTTGGAGAGACTGAGTCTCAGCACAGCTGGCAAAGGCCAAAGCTGGGATTTGAACCTCCAGGGGCAGCCACAGACAGAGCCTGTGCCCTAATGGGTCACTCTATCACATTATCTCCCTAGCAATCCATTCTCCTCCTTCCACCTGAGGGTTAATCACTTTCTCACTAGCAGGTCACTGGTTAAAGCAGCTCAACCCTTCCCTGTGGAAAAGAAGTGTGTAGCTACATTTCCACTCAGCAGGTTGGCATCACTCCAGCTGTAAAACTCAAAGACCACACCATGGCCTCCAACAGATTCTGATTTAATTAGCATTTATTGAACACTTACTACGTGCCAGGAACCAAATTAATGCCTTTACATCGGTTCCATACAATACTCCCAATAATGTGTGAATTGTGTGTCCTCATTCTTATTTCCATTTTACATGTGACTCAGGGAGGTAAGTGACTTTCGTGGGGTCACACAGTTAAAACCTGACAGCCTCTGGATTTCCCACCACCATATTCATTCATTCATTCATTCAGAAAACATTTATTGAGCACCTACTTTGTGCCAGGCACTGTTTAAGTGCTGGGGACTCAATAGTCAACAGGACAGATAAAGACTCTTTCTTGGAGCTGACATTCCTCATCAGCTATAGGAGTCCCCAGCGACATTAACTTAGTTCTTGTTTCTAGATGCCTTATAAGAAGAGGCCATGTGGACTGAACAGCAAGGAAATCAAGCTTTTTGCATAGGGTGCCATATATGAGATAATATTCCTGACCTTCACCTGGAAGGAAGGGCATGGATGGTTATTATGGGTAGAATGGTGTCCCCCAAAATGATATATGAAAGTCTAACCCCCAGTATCGTGAATGTGACCTCATTTGGAAATATGGCCTTTGCAGATGTAATCAACTTAAGATGAGGTCATAGTGGAGTAGGATGGGCCCTCATCCAATATGACTCGTGTCCCTATAAGGAGAGAGGAGACAGTCAGACACACACATTCACACACATGAGGGGGCAATGCCATGTGACGCGGGGGGGGGCACAGGCTGAAGCGCTACAGCTATAAACCGGGGAACTCCAAGGATTGCAGGCCATCGCCAGAAGCTAGGAAGAGGCAAGGAAGATTCTCCCCTCTAGGGTTCAGAGAGAGCATGGCCCTGCTGAGACCTTGATTTCAGACTTCTAGCTTCCAGAACTGTGAGACAATAAACTTCTGCTGTTTGAAGCCACCCAGTGTGTGGTATGTTGTTACTGCCCTAGGAAACTACTATAATAGTATTAACTCTTTTTTTTTCCATTAATGGGGTTAAACCTGGCTTATCCACCCACTGTTTGCCTCACTCCACCCTCACAACTATCAGCGTCAGGGTATTCCTGGTATAGAGCTCACTGGCCGCGATGGCATCAATCCCAAGCCTGTGGTCTCAGCGTTGCTGTCCTCTACCTGTCTGAACTAGCCCATGGCTCCCACCAGGATGGCAAAGGTGCCTCCAGTTGGCAGATAGCAGGGCAGATAGCAGGCAGGTGTGCCTGGGAGCCCGCACCTCATCTGCCAGCCCCAGCTCTGCCAGCCTCACTCAGCATCGCCAAAGCCCCGAGTTACTGCTGTACCGCTCGTCGACTCCTGGAGAGGGGAGGGGCAGAGGGAGAGGCGGCATCATGCCAGTCCATCCAGCTGCGTCCAGGTGGCCCACGACGGTGGCAGACAGCGGGCCCGAGCCTCATGGGGAGTCACACGTGGCCCAGACCCTCTCACTCAGCAGCCGCCCTACAAAGTGCCTTCAGACGGCCGTCATTGTGCCTGGTTCACCTGAGAGCTCCAGGTTTGGGGAGGCAGAATATTGACTCTCTTGGCTTAGAATATTCTGGTTTGGAAACACATGAAGTGCCAGATCTGAAAACTACGAGGGACCCCGTCCCCCACCCAGTCCCCCACTGTGAAGCTGCCGATACACATGGGCCTAGCGGCTTCTGCTATCCTGGGAGGCTGGGGCCCCGGCAGCGCTCGCTCTGAATCTCCCTGCAGCCCTGAAGCTCAGCGAAACCCTTCTGGGCAGACAGGTTTTCAGATGCAGCTCCAGGAGACAGCTAACCTCGCAGGGCGGGGCTGGTCTAGCACAATGCCTTCCTCGGTCAACGGAAGCTGGGCACGTGGCCCGCCCTGCCCGCAGCCCCAGCTGGCTTGAGGGAGGACATGCTTGAGGGAGGAGTAGAGGGTCCTTCCGAATTGTCCCGCCCAGCTTACGTGGGAAGGAAAGGGGCAGAGATTCCATTTACGTGTCCCGCCTGGGACTGGGGACAGCTCTTGGCTGGAACCTCCCCTGGGGTGGATATTTCAGAAATCAGAGCAGGTTGGTGGGTGGCAGCAAGGGTAAGGAGGCAGATAAGAAACGGCCACATCATTTGCTAAGAGAACACTTGTCTTCCCCATGAACAGGTGCCCGAGGAATGGGGTGAGGATGGAAGGATGGTATAGAGGAAGAATGGTACTGCTCTCACCAAGCTTGCCACTTCTCATTAGGCCTACCCTGTTGCATGGATTTCCCCCCCCTCCCTCCCTCCTTCCCTCCGTCCCTCCCTCCCTCCCTCCTTCCCTTCTTTCCTCCCTCCCTCCCTTCCTTCCTTCTCTGTTCACTCATCACTTAACAAACCTTTAAGGAGTTCTACTCTGAACCAGGTATTGTTCTAGGTGCTAAGGGACCCAGTGGTGAGAAAACAGAGAAAACATCCTGCCTTTGTGGAATTTACATTCTAGAGGATGCATCTCTCTCTTTGCCTCTTAACAACTCATTTCTTTCATTCCTCTCTTACAACCTACCCAGCTATTGGCAGCCAAGATAAACCCCAACTGGAGAGCCTAAACCTCATTCATTCATTCAAAGCTGTCAAGTAAGTGTCTACAATGTGCGGGTACCATTCTAGGCCCTGGACATCTTGGGCATCTGTCAGGAGGCCACACCTCCGTGGGTGAATAGCAGTTGAAGAGAATTACCCACTCCCCGCCAGACCAGTCCATCTCTCTGGGCACAGAGAACGCACAGGGAATTCTTGATTATTTGTGAATATTGTGTACAGAATCCAAAGGACAGTGGAAACACCCAATATTAAGCCAAACTGTTGAGCTAGTTTGGAGAGCCAAGGAGGCCTCCATCGCCCCCTGGATTCATCTCCCCGCCTAGACTTGGATCACCCCCATTGTGACCATGGCCCCCTTGCACCCTTTGGAGCCCAGCAGACCACAGCCAAAAGCCCAGCTGCACTGGGCCCCATGCCTGCTGGGAGTCATCTCCTGCCACAGCAGACCCCTCTGGCGGCCCCCGCCAGCCCTCCCCGCTTTAATTAACTCCGCCCGGATGGGCTGACTCACTTGTGGGCTCCGTGACCCGCCTGGTCGCGGAGGACACCTCCTCAGACACAATTACATTTGAGGATGAAGCGTTTCCTCTGGGCACAGAACAAGCTTTTGCGGGGGAGCGGGGAGGGGGCCTGTTTGGAGATGACTCACCAAACAGGCCTTGAGGTGAGGATGCATCTCACTCAAACATTATCTGCCAGGCCAACCTTATTACTCCATGGAAGTTTCTCTTCTCGGGGGAAGGAAGGAATGTGTCCACCTTCCCAGACGAAAGGGGCCTAATACACACATTGACGGGGTCATATCCAGGTCCCAGCCAAAGCACCTATGCTTAGAATTCCCGAAGCTCCAGGTGGCAACTAACAGCTCCGTAATCAATCACCCGTATTTATTTAATACACTCTATGTGCCTGGGAAGACACAAAAGACATGGAATATGATCCTTTATCCTAGACTTGGGGAAGCATCAGGACTCCAAGCTCCATAACGTCCCCGTGAGACAGATATTTTTAGTCCCATTTTATGGATCAGGAAATCAAGGCTCGGAGAGACCAAGTGACCTGCTTTCTCAGGAACCGCACCGCCTTTAAAAATGAAGTTCGCTAAAAATGATTCTGAGGTCTAGCACAGGTGACTGGGGACAAGCCCAGAAAAAATGGAAGCCTTAGTCCCCTTTCCTGACTTGTGTGTTGAAGACACGAGGAGAGAAAAGTGAGAAATCAGTCTGTGGGGATGTGATGGAACAGTGTTCTGCTGGGAGGACTCCTGTTGTCTTCCAAGTCCAGCCCCCTGCAAGTCTCTGGGGGCCTGCAAGCCAGACCCTACCCGGAGGCCAGTCCAGCCCTGCACTCGGGCCAGGGAGGAGGGGTCGGAGAAGGTCATTGGTGTTTTCTTTGCCGGGAGCCAGCATCTCTGTTTAAATTGAAGCAGAGGGGACTTCCCTGGTGGCACAGTGGTTAAGAATTCACCTGCCAGTGCAGGGGACACAGGTTCAAGCCCTGCTCCGGGAAGATTCCACATGCCGCGGAGCAACTAAGCCCGTGTGCCGCAACTACTGAGCCTGCGCTCTAGAGCCCGTGCTCCGCAACAAGAGAAGCCGCTGCAATGAGAAGCCCGCGCACCGCAACAAAAAGTAACCCCCGCTCGCCGCAACTAGAGAAAAATCCCACGCGCAGCGGCCAAGACCAAATGCAGCCAGAAAGAAAGAAAGATAAATTGAAGCACAGAAATTTGCATTTTAATGATGATTTTTCCAGGTATGTGCCACCTTGAAGTGGCTGTTATTAAGGATATCGGACAAGAAAGATCCAATGGGAAATGTGGCACATATTTAGTTTAAAAAGTACCCAGACGCTTTTCTTATGAAGCTAGTAGGGACATATCCATCCATCCATCCGACCACCCAGGTACTTCCTGCCGAGTTTTCAGGGGTAGGGAGATCGGTGAACTAGACACACATAGTGCATAATCTCTGAAGCTCACAGTCTGATGCACATGCTATAAGTCGTATAGACACTCCGTACAAAAAAAGCAAAAATCTAATAAGCTCCACCCCTGACCCCCCACTAGCCTTGAGCAACAAGATCAGGGTTTAAGCTCCACAGGAGGAGAAGCGTCCATCTGAACAGCCCCTGCATGGGCAGGAGAGGGGAGGGAAGGAGCCGCTGCTTTGGCAATTGAGTGGGTGGTGACTCAGTGGGGCAAAGAGGCTGCTTCTGAACTGTTTTCTTGGAGTCCTTGACTTCAAAGTGGGCCTAACGGAGATACCCTGGCACGTAGGGCCAGATGGAGCTGGCTTTGAGTCCGGGCTCCATCATTTAATAGCTATGCAACTTTGTTTTTGGTTTTTTTGCGGTACGCAGGCCTCTCACTGCTGTGGCCTCTCCCGTTGCGGAGCACAGGCTCCGGACGCGCAGGCCCAGCGGCCATGGCTCACGGGCCCAGCCGCTCCGCGGCATGTGGGATCTTCCCAGACCGGGGCACGAACCCGTGTCCCCTGCATCGGCAGGCGGACTCTCAACCACTGCGCCACCAGGGAAGCCCTTAATTTTTTGTTTTTGTTTGTTTGGTTGGTTTTTTAGCTATGCAACTTTGGACAAATTACTTAGCCCCTCCGAGGCTTGAGTTCTTTATATGCAAAATGGAGCCATGCCCACCTAGAAGAGCCGCTGGGCAGATTAGTGAGCTGGCTCGGGATCTATGACATGCCTGCAGTAGCATTAAGCATCCATAATAATAGCTAATAGCATCTATCCTGCTACTGTGCTACGTGCTTCACATGAATGCTTAGTTACCCCTCGCCCTACCCCAGCCTACTCTCCTCTCCTTCTTCCTCTCTCTCTCTCTCTCTCACACACACACACACACACACACACACACACATTCATGAAGGAGTGCTATTATTACTTCATTTTACAGATGAGGAAACTAGGACTCAGGGAACATGTAACCAGGGCAGGGTTGCATAAGTGGTGAGGGACCTCACTGGGATTTAAGCCCCATCTCTCTGGCCCCAGGGCCCGGGCACAATATTCATCTTTTCTCACTGCCTGCATGGACGGGCACAGACTGACTGCAGGCTAGTCTAGAGGCTGGACCCCTCCCTAAGTCCACAGACAATAAGCCCAAGTTGGATGAGAAAAAATAAAGTCTGAACGAAACCATCTCCTTCCAGAGCAAGGCTGCTGCCTGGGCGACCAGGCCTCTAGCTTGTTCCAAAGGGAACGGGGCAGGGGCAGGGAGGCAGAAGGGGAAAGGCTCCCTCCTGCTACCTCCCCAGTCGAGGTGGCTGGAGACCCAGAACAGGCCGGCTCTGTGGGCAGTGGTGCACTAGCACGGGCCTGTGAGCGAGTGTTGAGGGCGATGATATTCATAGCCGCTGGCCAGTGGTAAATAAGACAGTGGGGCCTGATTCATGAGGTCTGACAGGAAATCTATAGCGTGTGGTGTCTGTAATCCGCATGCTACGACGTGGCAAAATGAAAGAACAACGGTCCAATTACGGAATCCCGGTTGATCCCGGGCACATTCCTCAGACTGTGCAGGGCCTGGCTCAGCCTGGTCGGGGACAGCCTGTAGGAGGGGCCGGGAAGACGCCCCCAGGGCCTGGCCATGTGGACCCCAGGCCCCAGAGGCAGCAGAGCCAGCTGCTGGGACATGGGAAGGGCTGGCCTGGTGGCCGGCTTTCCCTGCCAGCTCACCGAGCACCTAGCACCCTGGCCTGGCCCCAGAGGAGTCCCTCCGGCAGACACAAAGCTCCTATCCTCTCCGCCTCCTGGTTTAGAACCCAGGAGACCCAGTGTTTTGCCCTGGCTGGTGGAGTCATTTCAGGGTCTGGCCTTGGAGGTACTGAGAAAGGCCGGGTTCTAGGGTCTCAGCGGGGCTGTTAACTTCCCCCTTAGGCCATATAGCAGTTCCCTACCAGGTGTGACAGTTATCCATGTAGCAGGTTTCCTTCATCTTTCAAGCAGGATCTGCAGCTATTCTATCATTTTAGCCCCGAAAACAGCCCTGACAGTGTAATGACTGCTGTACCACTGAAATGCATGTCCACCTGTGAATGTGACCTTATTTAGAAACAGGGTCCCTGCAGATGTCATCAACTTAAGGGGAGGTCATGCTGGATTAGAGTGGGCCCTAAAGTCCTCATAAGAAGAGGGAAATTTGGACACGGGAACACAGACACACAGAGAAGACCATGTCGGACAGAGGCAGAGATGGGAGTAACGCATCTAGAAGCCAAGAACTCCAAGGATGCTGGCAACCACCAGAAGCTGGGAGAGCGACATGGAACAGATCCTTCCTTAGAGCCTGTGGAGGGAGCATGGCCCTGCCAGACACCTTGATTTTGGACTTCCAGCCTCCAGAATTGTGAGAGAATAAAGGTCTGCTGCTTTAAGTCACCCAGTTTGTGGTACTTTGTTACAGCAGCCCTAGGAAACAAACACAGACAGTATCCTGCACACAGTAAATACCTAAGGAGACGCATGTGTGCAGAGCACCTGAAAGGTCTAAATTCAAATATTGGCTCCACCACGTAACTGAGCCTCCCTGATCCTACTCAAGTCACACTGCAATGCCTTCCCTGCATGGCAGCCAGAGCAAGTGTTCAAAAGCATAGCTCTAATGGTAACAGAGGAGGTTTTGAGCACATCATATGTGCCACGCACTGTTCTAGTCCTTTACAAGCAACAGTTACATTGATTTCATCCTCACAACAACCCTCTGAGGTAGGTACTAATCCCATTTTATAGGTGAGGAAACTGAGCCCAGAGAAGTTATCAAACATATCCAAAGTAACACAGCTAATTAGTACAGGCATTGAAATCCAGGCAGCCTAATTCCAAGAATGCATGCTATCACCCACCACATGTGCAGTCAGCCCATTTAAAATCACCCAATGACTTCACATCACACCTAGAATAAGATAAAAACTCCTTACCATGACTGACAAGGTTTTGCCTGATCTATCTCTGCCCTAACCCACCTCTCCAAACTCCCTGGTACGTGGTACTCTCTGGTACAAGGTTAAATTCTTTACTATTCCTCCTGTTTTGAAATGGAGTCTGATTCCTGTCCCCTTGAGTTTGGGCTGGCCCCAGTGGCTAGCTTAGTCAATAAAATGGGGCAAAAGTGATGACGCATGATTTCTAAAGCCAGATCAGAAGCAGCCAGTCAGCTTGGAATATTTGCTCTTGGAACCCAAGCGCCATGCTGTGAGGAAGCCCAAGCAGCAGAGGCTCACGTGGGGAGGGCTTGAGGCCCCCAGCTGACAGTCTAGCCAGTAGCCAGCACCACTTGCTAGATACGTGGGTGAGCCATCTACTCTAGCTCCGGCCCAGTTTGATGTACACAGGTCAGCCACAAACCATTCTCCCCAAGCCTCGCCCACGTTTCAGGTTTGTGAGCAAAATTAATGATTTTTATTGATTTAAAACAATAAGTTTTGGGAGGGGTTGGTTACACAGGACTCGGATCCAGATAGCCTGGTTTCAGATTCCATGCTCTCAAGCACTGCATCACACCACCTCTCCCGTCCTTAAAACCACTCCAGGAGTTCACACTGTGCTTAGAATAAACCACCATCTCCTAACCATGACCTACGAGGCCCTGTGGGTCCATCTGTCCAACTTCTTCTTGGACCACCCTCTGCCTCACTGCACTCCACACATTTCTGTTCTCAGGACCCCGGCCTTTGCACGTGCTGTTCCCTCTACCTGGGCTGCTCTTGGCATGACTGGGTCATTCTCACACTTCCCGCTAATGTCAAGAAGTCCTGAGCTGCCTTCTTTGCATACCCTGGGATCTAGACGATCTCTCCGTCTCTCCAGCCACTATCTCCCCACCACCCTGTTTAATTCCTTCCTCACCGATTATTCCACTTCGCAGGGATCTCACTCTATGTTTACTTCATCACTTCCCACCTCCCCACTAGAACACAAGTCCCTCAAGAGCAGAAATTTGGGGGACTTCCCCAGTGGTACAGTGGTTAAGAATCTGCCTGCCAATGCAGGAGACGTGGGTTCAAGCCCTGGTCCGGGAATATCCCACATGCCACGGAGCAGCTAAGCCCACATGCCACAACTACTGAGCCCGCGTGCCACAACTACTGAAGCTGATGCGCCTAGAGCCCGCGCACCGCAATGAAGAGTAGCCCCTGCTCACCACGCTAGAGAAAGCCCACATGCAGCAACGAAGACCCAACGCAGCCAAAAATTAAAATAATAATAAATAAATAAATTTATAAAAGAAAAAAAAAGAGTAGAAACTTGGCTGTCAAGTTTGCTGCTGTGATCCCAGGCCCTGGTACCGTGCCTGGCATGGAGTAGGTGCTTGACAAGTATTTTCTTGATGGATGAATGAATGAATGAACGAATAAAGGATCCAGGCAGTTACTATTTACACAGTTCTTACTCTGAGCCGGAAAATATGCTAAGTAACAGCTGTCTAACAACTCTGTGGCATGAATGTTACTCTTCCCATTTTACAGATGAGAAGATCAAAGCTCAGGTGGACCGAATTCAAACCAGAACTCTTTGGCCCCATAGACCATGCTCCTAAGCACCTGTTTCCTCATCTGGATTAATGGGGATGATCCTATCACCTACCTCCCAGGGTAGCCGGTGACTGGGGAAGAATGCAGGTGGAGGTACGTGTAACGTGTTATGTGTCGGGGGGAGGGATGCCATTTCTGTGATCGGCAGTGCTTTCCTGGTCTTGGAAAGGCCTGGAGCTCGGTGGGCTTTGCTTGCAGGCCTGCTTAGGGCTCTTGCCAAGTTTTCCCCGATCCCCCACCTTTGCTCACCATGTTCATTCTTCCCTGCTAGGATGCCACCTCTTCTGAAAGATGTGTGATCTGCAGAGGCAGAGGGGCCCGCTCCTTCCCGTGAATGCCCATTCTGCCGTCCAGTGAGCCCTCTGCTGTTCCCTGGGGGGTCCGTGTGTTAGCTCCTCCCCCACACATACGTCCTGATGTCTCTAAGACGAGGCTGAGCTTTGCCCTTCTGTTCACCCTCATGGCCACCTCCACCACCTGTCCTCTCATGTCCCAACCAGCCTGGCATTCTGGAACTCCACCCTGGGGTCCCCGTCAGCCCATGCCCAGCGTCAACCAGGCCGATGGCCTCACGGGGCGCTCTCAGGGGCCATAAACCCTGCCTCTGAGTGCGCCACCTTCTATGCCATTCTCCAACAGACCTGGGGCTGTCCGTTTAGGGAAAGGTGAGTCTTGGCTTGTTAAAAGCATCTCACAAGAATTATCACCTAGGGACATTCTCAGAGTATCCCCGAGCCTGTGGTGCCCGGTCTCATTCAGTTTTGAACGTTCTCACTTGCCTGTCTGAGTAGTTTAAAGAAGATCAACTTGACCTCCAGAACTAGGTTCAAATTCTGGCTCTGAGAGACAGTGGGTGAGTTTATTCACCTATCTGAGCAGGGATTAAGATCTCGGTCTAGAAAGGCTGTTTTGATCAATTAAATACTTCGTAAAGAGCTAGCGTTGACCCTCTGTTCCCCACTCTACCCTGGGAACCCCAGGGTACCTTCCTGGGACTTGGCCTGAGACCCCAGAGGCTGGAAGCGTGTGAAAGCTTTAGAGCCAAGTCTCTTGAGAGAGAAGCGCTGGCCGCTGGGGTCTGGGAACAAGGTTTCAATGGTGTCAGGAGAGCTGGGAGGCCTTGTGGGACAGGAGGCCACAGGGAGCGACCACAGGAGCTGGTTACTGGAGGCCTGGCCAAAGGGGTGTGCATTTGAGGTATCTGTGAAAGAGGCCCGAATGTGGTATGAGGGTAGGGGCCGTCAGGACAGGAGGCCCCCAGCCTGAGAACCAGTGAACGAAGAGCTGGGATGATGTCTAGACAAGTGAGCACCATGCAGCCCTCTCTTCTGAGAAACGGCAGGTCTCAGAAAGCACCAGGCATGTGTGGATTAGAGCGGGGTCGGGCAACCTCAATCTCAATGAACCCACCAAGCCGCTACCTGGGTGCAGGGCTGGGCCGAGTCTGGGTACTTCATGTGCCAACCTCCCAGCCCTGGAGGGAGGGGTGATTACACCATTCTCGTGAGGAAACTGAGGCTTGGAAAAATAAACAATTGAACACACTCATAGAGTGCAAGCATTCCAGTTCAGGTCCCTGACCCTACGTGTGTTCCTCCTGTCACCTCGGAGGCAGCAGACCTCACCCGAGGCGGAGTTCACCAGCCTGCTGCTCTGTACCTCATTTTCCAGCCCCAGCTCCACCATCCCTGATGATTCTCAACACTGCTGAGCAACAGACTCACCCCGGAATGGCAGGAGGCTTTGTCTTTAGCCTTTGATGATGTCAGCTGTCCCCACTCCCACCACATGGACGGGAAGGACGGAAAGGCAGGCAAGGAGGGAAACACATACATACCTGGACACATTTCAGTTCACGGCCACAGCAATCCCACGAGTGGTGCGACCATCCCCGGTTCGCAGTGAGCCCAGAGAGGATAAGTTACTTGTCTGAGGTCACAGAAACAGACTGACATGGAGCCAAGTAGCCCAGCCCTAGGATTCAAACTTAGAACTTCCTTGCTCTTTCTACTATGTCATTGAAAACATGGAGCAAAGGTGGAATTCAGAGCTATAGAAAAGAAGGAAGCCAGTATCAGGAGTTCAGGGGCTGGAGATGGGGATCCTTACACCCGTCCATCTCCTGGCCTGGCCATTCCCCAGGCCCCATCCCTGCAATCACTCTGAGGGCTGTTATCTGAGGCCACATCCCCTGCCCCTGGGTATCAGGGCCAAAGCGACTCCCTCCAGGTTGCTTGGAAAGGACGCTCTCCTTGGGTGAACGGCTGCTCACCAGGCCCTGCTGTCCTTTCCCTGCCTCCTGGGCTCCCCACCCTACCCCCGACTTGTTATCTGTCAGTACACGGTAATTAGAGATGTGGCATGCTTGATAAAGATTGCCGCCTGCCCCAAGACGGAACTGCCCTCTCGGACGTGTCTAATTAAAGTCCTGATTGATAAGATGAAGAAAGCCCACCCGGATGGATGTGTGCCGGCCTCTCCCCTCCTCTGTGCACTCAGCCTCTTCATCATGGTGGCGAGGGAGAGAGATATAAAGGACCCCAGGAAATGCTCCTACAAACCAATCAATATGTCCTTTTGTGCGCCGTGATGAGGCATGCGGCATGGCCTTTTGAACCGTTCCTGGGGTCGTGGAGACAGCTGTGCAGCTGGAAGAGCCCGCATTGCCTCGGGCTGGCCAGGCCAGGGGGCTGTTCCTCTGCTCCAGCCTGGGTCTGCTCAGGGGATGCTGGGCCAAGGCGCCAGGCAGCCTGGCCCAGCTCTCCCACCCAGCCCGCCTCCTCCATACGGCGAACCATAGAATTCCTTGCAAAGAGCGCACACACGTCCACACAACTGGACACCACACGTCCTGAAGCAGCCTCAGGCTGGGTGGGCATGAACACGTACACTTGAGGTGGAGCCCAGAAACCACACGGGCCCCCCCATGAGGTGCAAGCGGAAGGGGGAGAGAGGATGTTGATGATGACGTCCTTTATCTGCGAGCACTCACCACCTGCCAGGCACATGGCCCAGCGCGTTTGTTATCTCACTTCATCCTCACAACAAACCCTGGCGGGCGGGTGCTGTTGTTATTCCCAATTTAGAGGTAGGGAGACTGAGGCATAGGGAAGTTAGGTTACTTGCCCAGGGTCACAGAGCTGCAAGCTGCAACTTGATGCCACCGTTCATGCTGGCTGACACCCATGGTGCTACAGAGTGGAAATGAGCAACAGTTCCCAACAGACTGTACCATCCTTGGACACACATACGTTATTTTAAAGAATTTTTAAGAGCCTAGAAATATACTTAATAAATTCATGATACTTGTCACTGGGGAGGGAGTGTGGGGAATAAGGGAACCGGAGGATGGGCACAAAGGAGTCTCTAACTTACCCGAAATGTGAATTCTGTTGTTATATATGTTTCCTGTTTTAACAACATATTATCAATCGTTGATTTGGGGTGGTAGATACATACTGTTTTCTGTACTGTTTTCTTAAAAACACTATTTTCTTTCTTTCTTTCTATTCTTTTTTTTTTAAACCCTATTCCCCAAAGGAAAACAAAATAGTCTATACTCTTCTCTCCCAAAGTAGGGGAGAATGCATGTGTTCTTATGAATACACTGCAATTTCCTTCCCAGCTCTGCCAAGGACAGGCAGTGTGGGGCTGAGATGCGCCCTCTTGTCTATGAGAATACACAGGTACCCGCAAGGGGCCATCATGCTTGAGTCATAGGTGACTGCAGTTAGGTGTGCCAATAGCTCAGCCCGGCTCTCCTGTGAGGCAGGGCTGGTGCCAAGGTGCCAGGGGGGCAGAGGGACTGAGCCGCAGGCCGGGCATCCAGCAGTGCCCTCTTCCAGCAGCCAGGGTGCTCTCTGCTCCTGCCCACCCTAGGCGGGCGCTTCATGGGATGACACAGTGCTGTACCAGCTAATAAATAGAAGTAATTTGATTAGCTTTCTCTAACTGGTGATAAGATCCTGACAAACCTTTTTAATGCGTTTCTGGAGCAGGATGAAATTGTTTCATTCGGAGAGTAGGGCCCCCGGGAGTCGCCCTGAAGCTCCTTTAGTGAGAGGTAAAAATATGCCAATCATTAATGAGGGGAGAATTACGGAGCCTTTAATAATATCAGAAAGAGGAGCCCTCAGGCAGCTCGGGAATAAAACCTGCCCTTAAATCTGAGAGAGGCGGCTGGAGGCGGGAAGAAGGAGGGGCAACGTAAGCACAGGAAGCAGAAGCCTCAGGCTCCACTGGGCAAAATAGCCTTAGCGCTGTGGCTCGCTCCCCACAGGGGACATGTCACATCAGGGCCTCCTACCTCCGGGCAAGCAGGAGACGCAGGACGGGGTCGTAAATAATGAGGCTGTGTTCATTGAGTGTCCCCTGGGTACAGTCTCCTCAAAACAACGACCAGGAGCTCCTAAGTTCCTAGCAAAGTCATTGCCTGACTGAGGCCTCCTTCCTAGCGCAGCTGTGGGAACAGGAGCTTGGAAGAGTCCTTTCCCGGAATGAAGAGAAAGATCATTTCCATTGTAAAGAATTCCAGGTGATGGAGCTTCGGCCAGACAAAAAGTCAAGCACCTGCCCCCACCTCAACACACTCCCCATCACCCATTCCCTAGAAAGTTCTACGGATTCCGCCCACAGTACCATGGAAGGTGAGAGGAGGACAAGGGGTGAAAGTGGACCAGTCTTTTTCTATAACTCCCTTGGTCAAGAAGCAGGGGTTGGAAGGACAGAAACTACTACCACTGTGTACTTTTCTACCTGCCAGTGGTTTTCACAGACCCTCTCTTATGTCTTGAGCCAATCATTAATGGGCAGCTCAGGGAGACTGACTCCATGGTGAGAGTCCTCTACTCCCACCCACTGGACAGGCAGCCTCAGGGCCACTGCAAGTGATTTCTGTCTCTCATTGACACCTTCAGTCAATGGCATCAGAGGGTGTCCATTCATCCTCTGAGGTTCACTCTCTCACGGCATCTCTTTCCACGCTTCTCACTTGCTCCACACCAGCTACCAGCCTCCTTGCTGTGCCTTGAACACACTGGGCACGTTTCGACCTCAGGACCTTCGCACTTGCTGTGTGCTCCCTAGTCCTGACACTTCTCTGGACTTTTGCAGGGCACCCTCCCTCACCTCCTTCAGGTCTCTACTCAACTGCAGTAAGGGCTCTCCGGCTCTCCTGTTTTCCTATTTCTCCATATACTTAACTATTTAATATACTAACTGCATTTTTTATCTTAGGTTTGGTTCTGTTTTGTTTTGATCTGCTCCCTCCCACCCCCCGACACACATGAATGTAAGATCCACGAGGGCAAGGACTTCCGTCTGTCTTGTTCACTACTGCATCCCCACACCCAGGACAGGCTAGCGCATGTGTTGGGATGCATGAAGAGCGAGGAGGGTCCTTGGGGCAGACTCCCTACTCCCACTCCTGCCCTGGGCCACATGGGGAGAAGCATGGGCTGATGCTGACTGGCACCCCAGGGGCAAGACAATGTAAAGGAGAAGGGAGGCGCCGGCTATGAAATGGGGCATAGGGCGAGGAGGGCAGACAGCCGTGGGCCCAAGAGCCCAGGTATAAGGGTCGATGGAGTTCAAAGATTGCTGAAAGGCAGGTACAGACTCAAGGGGTCAGGGGCTGCTCATAGGCCTTTCTGCCCCCTCCATCTGAGACCAGCTGTCCGCCCCCCAGTCTACTAACCCCTGTAAAACAATGCTCAGGAAGTCAGCCCAGGGCTGAGGCTAGCCTGGGCCAGGAGGCCCATTCAGTGAAGACTTGGTCTTAAGCCCTTGCACCAGCCCCTTCCCGTCCCCGGTCCTTGGTTCCTTTGGCTGAAACATGAGAGAGGTGCAGAAGAGGACCTCTGAGGCCTCCCAGCAAGGCCTTCTGGGATTCCTGGAGGGTGTGGTGCACAGCCTAGAAGTAGCTAGCAATGGCTGTCAACTAAAAGGCAGCAAGTTTCTGCAAATGGGGTGAAAAGGTCTTTCTGACCTATTTTATATATGATAGTAGGCAGCTGCAGGGCGACCCAGTATGGTTTAGAGCACAGACTCGGGTCAGGCTGCCTGGGTTTCTTTCCCAGCTCTGCCCTTTGCTTGCTGTGCAACCTCAGACAAGTGACTTAACCTCTCTGTGCCTGACGTTCCTCTTTGGTAAAATGGGTTGAATAATAGTACCCATTCCATGGAGTCGTTGTAAAGATTAAATAGGATGGTATTACCTATATTGGCAAAGTGGTCAGCACCTGACACATAACAAGCACCTAAAAAACGTTGGTGGCTGCTGTTATTAATTTATCACACCTGAGATCAGAGTTAGCCGAATCAGGACGGGGGCTTCCTGGCAGGGAGTAGGTAAAGGCCCAACCTGGGAACCAGCCTCATAACTATAGAGCAAGGGGGAAGAAGGTGACACAATCTGAGAATTAGGCAACTGAGAACCAGCCAGCCAGCAAGCATTTACTGAGCACCTGCTGTGTACAAGACACAAGGGCAGATACAAAAAGAAGCATGGGACACCTGTTGGTTTGTTTAATCCTCTCCACCAAACTGTAAACTCTGTGAAGGTGGAGAAACGGCTGTTTTCTCCACCATTGTAGCTGCAGCACCCAGCACAGTGCCTGGCACAGATAGGTCTTTCATAAATGCTGGTGGAATAAATAGCATGTACACATTAAAGCATCCTGGCCCCTGGTCCCTACAGCTTCTTTTATGCCTCCCACTACAGCACTTCCGTTACAGTGAAAAGGTTTAGGGGCTGACCATTTGCCTTCCCCACTAGACGGAGCAAGCAGGCACAGCGCCTGGTGCATACTGGGTGCTCGGAGACTGGGAGGATGGACAGAGGGACGGTCAGAGGGCAGCAAAAGTGCCAAGGGGATGGTGCAGACTTGGGTAATGTGATTGGAAAGGAGACCAGGAGCTGGTTGATGGTGACTGTCATTGTGGCCCGGCAGCCAGGGAAGGCTCATGGAGGAGATGGGATGCAAGCGGGACTCTCAAGAATTCCAAGAAGAACGAGGAAGAACATTCCAGACTGACTCAGTGCAAAGCTAGTCACCAAACAGGATGGGCCAGGACCCAGCAGACGGCAGAAGGTGATCCAACAGGGAACTAAGGTGCAGCTTCCTTCAGAGAAGGGCCAGCCAATCACCAGGTATCACCACAGTGAGGTCAGCTCAGAAGGCCCGCTCCGTGTAACCAACCCCAAGCATGCCAGAGGCTCAGAGACAGAAGAACGACTCCAGGTCTTGGAGGATGGGCAGGTCAAATTCTCTGCAACCTCCATACCCACGTGGCCCCTCACCACCCCCATGGTTCCTTGTCCCTGCCGTGGACCAGCCAGAACCCTTAGGGAGATGGTCAAGTCTCTGCTACCCCCAGCTTCTACCAGCCCTAACAGATGCGCACCCAGTGTTTCTGGTTCTCCTAACCCAGTAGCCCCCTTTTGGCAGAAAGTCACAGCCCAGAGAGAACGGCCTGCCGTGCGCCACAGCTAGACCCTCTAGGAAGTCGGGGAACAGTTCTGGCACCAGAATGGGGAATGTCTTGTGGGCTGGGAAGCCAGCTCCCCACAACCCCCTAAGCAGACCCTTCAGGGGGGCCAGCCAGCAGGGGCTGCCTTGCTGCAAAGGACTCCCTTTGTCATTCTGTTTTGTTATGATTAAAAATGCATGTCGCAGGCGAGGCCCTGGAGTGGAACCCGGTTGAAAATTGAATCATTAATATTCCCCCTCCAGCTGACGCCCCGGTGCTTCCCAGACGGCTGTGAGTGGGAAGCATGCAACAGTTTCAGAGTCAGAGCAAGATGGGGAAGACTGAGGGATACACCAGGCCTCCCACCCGGGGCTCCGACCCCAGCCCTTGAGACAGGAACAGGTGTCAGGCAAAGTCTCAGCCCCTAGAATTTTCTCTCCGGTTTCTCAGCCTCTGCTCAGGGAGCTGTAAAGGAAACCAAGCTCTTCATGGTGTCCTGATGGTGTCCACCCTGCTGGCCTCCTCTGCTGCCCCTCACCACCCCGCCCGGCCACCAGCCTTTCCACTCTTCCTTCTGCTCTTTGTTTTCTGCCTTGAGTGAGTTCTCTTCCTTCAGAGATTTATTATTCTCAGTTTTCTAATTCTTCTTATTAATAGCTAACATCTAATAGCACTTTCTACCGGCCAGGCACTATTTCAGTTCTTTATGTTTATGAGCTTAATTCTCTTAACAACTACAAGGGATAGGGTCTATTACTACCCCATTTTGCAGGTAAAGAAACCAAAGCACAGAGGGGTTTAGCAACTTGCCCAAGGTCACACAGCTAGCAAGCGGCTCCAGACTTTGTACTCTTTTTTTTTTTTTCAGTACGCAGGCCTCTCACTGCCGTGGCCTCTCCCGTTGCGGAGCACAGGCTCCGGATGCGCAGGCTCAGCGGCCATGGCTCATGGGCCCAGCCGCTCTGCGGCATGTGGGATCCCCCCGGACCTGGGCACCAACCCGCGTCCCTTGCATGGCAGGCAGACTCCCAACCACTGCGCCACCAGGGAAGCCCCAGACTTCGTACTCTTAACCTCTGGACTTGTGCTGTCAAATACAGCAGCCACGAGCCACGTGTGCCTATTGAGCACGTGAAATGCAGTTGTTAGTCTGAATTGAAAAGTGCTGTGAGTGTAAAACAGACACAAGAGTTTGAAGATTTAGTACAAGAAAAAGAATGTAAAATATCTGTCATAATTTTTTACATTGATTACATGTTGAAATGATATTTTGATATATTGAGTGAAATAAAATACATAATTAATTTTACTTGTCTATTTTGACTTTTTAAAAATGTGGCTACTAGAAAAATTTTAATTACCCAAATGGCTTCCGTTTGTGGCTTGCATTATATTTCCACTGGATAACACTGCTCTAGCCCACACAGATCCTAATTTAGCTCTCTCCCAGTTACTCAGGCTGAAGCTGAAATGTCACCTCCTCAGAGAAGCTGTCTCCATCCTCAGAGAGAGGCTGCCCCAACCATCCTCTTATTTACTTGTGTAACACTGGATTCTCCCGCTATGCACAAAATAGATGCTTCGTGAATATTTGTTGAAAGAATGATCTGTAAATTGGCGGGGGCAGGGGGTATAGGCAAGACTGGCTCTTTGATTTTTCTGACTCTTAAGCTAGTTTGAGAGGCAGGGACCAAAGCCACAGTGCCCCAAGGCAATGGCCATCGGGGGACTTCCCGTGCTCCCAGTGCAAGGGGCGTGGGTTCAATTCCTGGTCGGGGAACTAGATCCCACATGCATGCCATAACTAAGAAGTCTGCACGCCGCAACTAAAGATCCCGCACACCACAATGAAGATCCCGCATGCTGCAACTAAGACCTGGCACAGCCATAAATAAATAAATATTAAAAAAAAAAAAAAGGCAATGACCATTATTGAGAGGTCTGGGGGCTGGGCATCAGGCCTCCTAAACTCTGTTCCGTGGGCCAGACCAAGTCCAGGACCAGGGAGACTCCCAGTCAGCACAGTCAGGGAGTCACCCCTCACCCCCTGCCCCCCAGGGTCTAGGAACCGCCGCAGCTCCTCTCCATCAGAAGCACAGAGACGGGGCAGGGCTGAGAGGGAACAAGGCTGGGCCTCCGTCTCCAGGTCAATGTGGAGATCTCCCAGTTAGTCCCTGGACAAGAGGACAGGGTGCTGCCCAGCACAACAGCGCCCCCTCCACCCCAGTCCCACCTCTCACCCCCTCCCATCATCCTTCAACCTGAGACCTTGGAGGGTCCCAGTACAGCCTCACCTGTCCCGCTTCAAAAGCAAGGAAAAAAACTGGGTGAAAGCAGGGCCATGAAGCTCCCTCCCCAGACCCTCACATGTCCCCCTCTCCACCCCTATGTCTTTTTTTTTCCATTGAGCTATAGTTGATTTACAATATTAAATAAGTTTCAGGTGTACAACATAGTGCTTCACAATTTTTAAAGATGATACTCCACTTATAGTTATTATGAAGTATCGGCTATCTTCCCCGTGCTGTAATATATATCCTTGTGGCTTATTTATTTTATACTTAGTAGTTTGTACCTCTTACTCCCACCCCTATGTCTTTAAGGGCAGGCACTAGATGGCTGGAGTCCTCACCACAGCCAGCTCTGTGCTATGAACCTCACAGGTATTATTAACTCACATGAGATAGGGACTCTTTCATCCCAAGTTTATGGATGAGGAAACTGAGGCACGCAAAGGTGAATAGCGGATGGAGCCAGGATGTGACCTCAGGCCTTCTGATTCCAGAGCCCACGATCCTAGCCACTGGGTGGCCACCACAGGGCACTACAGCCAGGGGAAGCGTTCAGCTCAGAGGCAGGCCAGTGAGTGGTCAGGCAAGGGCTGGTCCATTTCTAATGTCCCCTGACAAGTTCCACCCGGCTGATGTGAGATTGCAGCTGCAGGGGAGAGGGAGGAGTCTGGGAGAGCCTGTCCCTCTCCCTTTGGCCCCCTGGAGGTCCCTGTTCCGGTCCAGGCCATTTCCCTTGAGTTCCAAGCTGAGGGTTTACCCTAACACCTCTCCCCCAGGGTAGGGCAAGGCCATCCGCAGGCTCTCTAGCAGGGCTGCTGTGCTGTTAATTTGGGGGCACAAGAGATGAAGACTGAGCCCTCGGCTGCCAGTCAGGCCCTCCATGGGCCGGCCTCCCCCTCCATTCCCAGAATTTCCCGGGAGTCCTCAGCACACCCCCTCACCCATCCCCCCTCCCACAAGACCTGACGCCTTTCATCCCCAGTCCCAGGATTCCCCCTGTGCCTTTGCCCATGCTGTTTCTCCCACTGGGCTCACCCTCCCTTCCTGCCTCTCTACCAGTATTTGGTTTCAGATGGAAGCTCAGTTGGAATTCTGAATCCCTCACAAAGCCACCTGACTACCCAGCCCGGGGCTGCCAGGGAGGGGCTCTCCAAACTTTTATTCCCAGGCCCTGCTCGCTGTGGGAGAAATGGGTCAGGGCGAGTGCACCAGACAGAGCGAGGGGGCAACCCGACCTGGGGTCACCTCAGCCTCATTTTAGGGATGCACTCAGCCACCTCTTTGGCCCCTGCAAACTTGGAAGGGTCTTTGAGTTGTCATCCACACCGTTCTGCCAACAGAAGTATAAGGCAGCTCTTTGGGGCATTCTAACTGGCGACCCTCTGCCACTGTGTCCAGGCTGGATGACAGTCAAGGTCCAAGAGTTCAGCCCTTGGGAAGACAGAGGCCTGGCTCCAGGGACCCCACCACCCAGCCTCAGCCCCTCAGGCCCCAGAGGGTAATGGAGCGTGATCTTCCCTGAGCCCAGAGCCTCTTCGGAATCCAGGGCCCCTCCCTGCGCCGTGGAAAGTCTGGATGCCTTGCCACTTGGTGGCTGCTGCCCTGCCGGGGGCTGACAAACCGTGTCACTCACCCGCCGTGGGAAGCGGGTGCCCAGCCAGTCGGGGAGACCCGAGCGAGCAGGTGCATCGTTCATTCGCTCCTCTGTTCCCCACCCCTTTGCCCCAGACCCTCACCCCGCCCCACCTTCAGCCACACTCAGTCCCCTCCCCCCTTACCCTTCCTCCCTCCCCCACCCCACCTCCCCAAGGACAAGCAAAGTTATTACAATAATGAATTAGCCAACCCGCTTACTGCCGCCACTGGCGAAGACAATTATCCCCCCGCACATCCCTAGCCGCTGCTGGCTCCCTCGTAAAGACAGGCTTTTGGGGCCGCTTTGTGCTTTGATTGGAAATGAAGAGATTGCTAATTAGGGAACACCTGCTGGGACCCGGGCTGGCTGGAACAACGGCAGGACCAGGGCGGACGCAGCGGCCATTTAAGGCAGGGCTGTGTCCGCGTGCCCGAGGGGTGGGGGGAGGCAAGAGGAAGCAGGAGGGCCAGCACCGCATGCGCACCCCAGTGATTTAATCCGACTCCCCGTCACTCCCACCTCGAAGCCGTAAACAAAACCAAGACATTTTATGGAGCTTTTCACCTTTTAAAGGATGCTAATTTGTTTATGCGTGGCTGTAGTTCCTCCTGTGTTTGCACAGGTCAGCGCCTGACTTGGGCTGAGCGGTGTCTGTGATGCGCACAGCTGTTTCCAGCTGCGACAGCTAGTGTGGAGGGGCACACACAGCCTCCAGCTCCCTGCAGAGGGACAGGGATGGGGAATTGGCATGCAGGGGTGACCTGCTAGCACCGGTACTGCTTGGCGGCAGTGACAGTCAGGGACATGAGGTCAAAGGGAAATTAAACCTGAAATTGACTTGATCATTTATTCTTCAGCTGGGAACCGCCTCCTTCTCTTCACTCTTTCCTGGGCCCTGGGAAAACAAGCTTATCGGTGGCCCCTTTCCCAGAATGAAAATCCAATTTTACACTGGAGTTAGTGGGGCATGGTGGCCAAACAAATACGCAATTGCTTTTGCCTGAGTACCGTAAAACCCTGACGATGAGCCCCCGACTCACTCTCCCAGCCCTCACTCTCCCAGCCGTGGCCCACGCTGAGTCGGCAGCTCCCTTCACAACCGGACCTTTCACTCATTGCTCCCTCTCTGAACTGGATTCACGAAAGTGTTTTGAGCAGCTATGGTGTGCACTGAGGATTACACACACACACACACACACACACACACACACACACACACACACAC
The DNA here is from genome assembly GCF_949774975.1 of Lagenorhynchus albirostris. Classification (NCBI taxonomy): domain Eukaryota; kingdom Metazoa; phylum Chordata; class Mammalia; order Artiodactyla; family Delphinidae; genus Lagenorhynchus; species Lagenorhynchus albirostris. Next base: position 26,421,586 of record NC_083095.1, read on the forward strand.
ACACACACACACCTCTCTTTAGGACAGTCTTTTGAACATTTGCAACACAGTTTCAAGAGATCTCAGCTCTGGCAGGAAGACACGTCACTCTAATTCCAGGGAGAGTGGAGAAGGGGGCACAGGGTCCATGGTGCACCAGGGCCAGAGAGATGACTTCTACCAGAGGGGGCGTGAGGGAAGGCTTCTCTGAGAAGGGGATAAACAGTTGCAAATGTGTCTGTGTGAGCTGGGACACAGGAGTGCAACTCAGCCTGGCCTGTGTTCAGGAAAATACAGTGTTTGAACAGAGCTAGCAACTGGGACTCAAGGGCAGTGAAGGGCAGAAGGGAGGTGGAGGTGAGGGCGGAGCCTAGGAGGTGTGCTGGGGGCTAAGTGGGGCCTGGGCCACGGAGAAACATAGGATTTGTACACACCCAGGCTATTTAGGCTGCCTGCTGCTCCTGTGCCTGGATCGGGGGTACCATCCAGAGTCATCCAGAAGATGGTGGTCCTGGACCCTGACTCGGGGGGGTTTCAGTGGCCTTCCATCCAGCACACCTCACTGCTGGGCCAACTCCTGATGCTTCCTCACTCGCCTCTACATTCTACGATTCTGATTTCTAAAACACATGAGTGCATTTGCCCACAGAATGGAGCATTTGCTAAAAGGCATGAAAAGTCTCCCAGCAACCCCGCAGTTCACTCCAGGAGGTGAGGACCCTCACAGAGTCCTGTATTGGCCTGAGCACTAGACTGAGAGTGCTCTGACCACTGGCCTCACTTTTTCCACCTACAGAATGCGGAAGTATTCATGACTTGTTTGGGGTCTCCTACAGCTTTGATATTCCATAATTCCACTAAGCATTACACAGTGTTGAAATGCAGTGCAGGAATGGCTGTTAAAAGTATAACTGTTACCAGAAATAAATCCTTGCAAATATGGTCAAATGACTTTCTATGAGGTTGTCAACACCATGCAATAGGGAAACAGTCTTTTCAACAAATGGTGCTGAGAAAACTGGATATCCACATGCAAAAGAATGAAGGTGGGCCCTTACCTGACACCATATACAAAAATTCACTCAAAGACCTAAATGTAAGACCTAAAACTATAAAACTCTTAGAAGAAAACATAGGGCAAACTAGATATGGCAATGATTTCTTGAATATGACACCAAAGGCACAGGCAGCAAGAGAGAAAAAGAGACAAATTGGAATTTATAAAAATTAAAAACTTCCATACATCAAAGGACACCATCAACAGAGTGAAAAGGCAACCTACGGAATGGGAGAAAACATCTGCAAATCATATATCTGATAAGGGATTAATATCCAGAATATATACAGAACTCCTGAAGCTCAGCAACAAAGAGCCCAAAACAACGCAACTAAAAAAATGGGCGAAGGACTTGAATAGATATTTCTCCACAGAAGATATACAAACGGCCAATAAGCATGTGAAAAGATGCTCAACATCACGAATCATTTGGGAAATGCAAATCAAAACCACAATGAGATACCACCTCACATCCATTAGGATGGCTACTGTCAAGAAAAAAAAAAAAAAAAACCCAGAAAAAGTCAAGTGTTGATGAGGATGTAGAGAAATTAGACCCTTGTGGACTGTTGGTGGGAACGTAATATAATTCAGCCACTGTGAAAAACAGTACGGCAGTTCCTCAAAGCATTAATAATAGAATTACCATATGATCCAGCAATTCAATTTCTGAAGAACTGAAAGCAGAGTCTCAAAGAGTTATTGGTACATCCTTCTTCATAGCAGCATTATTTACAACAGCTAAGACGCAGAAGCACTCTAAGCATCCGTTGGCAGATGAATAGATAACAAATAGTGGTATGTACATACAATGGAATACAATTCAGCCTTAAAAAAGAAGGAAATTCTAATGCATCCTACAACATGGACGAACCTTGAGAACGTTATACTTTGTGAACTAAGCCAGTCACAAAAAGACAAATACTGTACGATTCCACTTATATGAGGTAATTGAAGCCATCGAACTCATGGAGACAGAAAGTAGAACTATGATTGCCAGGGGCTGGGGGAGGGCGGGGATAGGAATTTATTGTTTAATGGCTACGGAGTTTCAGTTTTACAAGATGAGGAGAGATCTGGAGGTGGATGGTGGTGATAGTTGCACAAAAATATGAATGAACTTATCACTTAAAAATGGTAAAGATGGTAAATTTTATGTTATGTGTATTTTACAATAAAAAATCTGGCAAACAAAGAAAGAAAACTGCAACACAACTATCAACCGTTTAATTTAAACAAAATTTTAAGTTTTTGAATATATAATATATACTTGTGGTTCAAATATTAAAATGTATATAAAAGTATGTGGGGAAAAAAAAAAAGAAAGCACACATGTTAGAGAGAGGCCAGCCTCAAATCCCTGTGCTGCCATTCAGCAGCCGTGTGGCCTAGGACAAATGGTTTAACTCCTCTGGACCTCATCTTTCTCATCTGTACAATGGGGGAAATTATAGCACCTACTTCCTAGGGCTGCTGTGTATGAGAAGGAACAACAGGAGTGTGTGCTTGCTCCCTCCCTCTCCCCCTCCCTCTCCTCCTTCTCCTTCTCCTCCCCTCCCTCCATCATCATCACAAGTTGTATATTTTCCATGGAGTCAGGTTAGGAAAAAACCCATCCCTAGATTAGTGTCAATATCCTTTCAGTACAATTTATCAGGTATCTCTGCTTTCAGAGCCATCTGCACGATTTTCCCCTTTGACTCATGTGAGAATGGATATTTTTTAAGGAGTTTCCAGACCTGTCAGAGAGAAATGGAAAAGCTGGTGAAGACCCACGCTGACTTGGGGTCTATGCCCCTGGTGGGACAGGCAGCCACGGACGCGAGAGGGCCTCTCGGTTGAGGATCCTTTGCCAACTGCTGGTACAGGCCGGGCAACGAGAGCCTCTGGTATTGAAGGACAGTGGGCCCTCTGCCTGGCAGCCAGGATGGGCCCCAGAGAGACACAGAAACACAAGCCCCCGATGGGCTGAAGGCACAGCTGCGAGGTCACCCAGCCCGGGCTCCCCCAGCCCAGACAACTGCCAAAAGCTGGGGCTGGGGTCCCGGAGGCCGGGCTGGTGCTGGGCCCGGGCACGGAGGCTCCAGCAGATGGTGGCCCGTGCACCCCAGAGTCCTCCCTCCACCCAGGGAAGCAAACGTGCCAGGTGCTCGGAAAAGCCGCTGGCGGGAAGGTGCTTTCTTTCCCCACTCTGCATGGTACAGCCAGGGACGAAAGCTGTGTGGCCTTTTAAATGTGTCATGGGGTCCTAAAGGTCGAGGAGGAGTGAGGAATGGTGTGGAAACGTCTTGCAAAGCAAACCTCATTCCTACCCTCTTCCCACATCTATGATCAAATTCTTGAGTCAGCAGAATTTCAGATTAGACTAATATTGTTACCATCAGAACTGCCCCTACCCTGGGGGCTTTGTGTCCATGAAAACCCTATGGTACTCATCGTCCGTGAACTTTAGCCACTGAGCCGTGAGGAGGGCAGAGCTCCTGAGCCCAGCCGCGAGCCCGTGCTTCCTCCTGCCTCACCTCACTTAACCCTCACACCAACCCCATGAGACTGGGTTTGATCAACCCCTTTGCACATGTGAGAAAACTGAGTGCAAAGAGGCACATTAACTTGCCTGAGACCATGAACTGAAGACACAGCAGAGCCAGACTTGGAACCCAGATTTGCCCTGAGTCCAATGCTGGCATCGGCCCACCAGGCAGGCTCCTTCGGCATGGGGACATCACTGTGTCTTGAAGTTCTCTTTTCGTTTCGATAGTGCAGAGCACAGAGCGGTGTTGGGGACAGGCCTGTGGGCGGCATTCTGAGTGGGTACGTAGGAAGGGCGGAGCAGGGAATTCCCTGGAGGTCCAGTGGTTGGGACTTGGCACTTTCACTGCCAAGGACCCGGGTTCAATCCCTGGTCGGGGAACTAAGATGGCGCAGCTGTGTGGCCAAAAGGGCTGAGCAGCTGGCATGCAGAACGAGCGCCTGCACCCACGCGCGCGGCCGCGAGCGTCTGTGGGCTCCGGGTGCGCCGACACCTTGTGGGAATCAGCGATGGGAGCTGGACGTGCGGAATGGGGGTACTTTACTGGGCTTTATATCACTAGGGCGGCTCCGGGGAGGAGACATCTTAAAATATCACAGAGAAGATGTGGTTTGGCATAGGGCTCGGGGGGAGGGTGCACAATGGGTGTGCGTGACGGCAGGTGGATGAGAGGAGGGGATTGAGAAGGGCAGAGGAGCTCGAGGGGGAGAAGCACAAGCCCTTGGGGACTGGGATGAACTGCGCAACCTAGAGTCGCTGGGCCAGCATACCCTCAGGGGCCTGACCACAGTGTTCCCAGAATCGGGTACCCAAGCCCTCCTGGTTTAGGGATGGGGTAACACGGACTAGAGGGGGAGCCAGGCTTGATTTGAAACTCATCTTTACCATTCATAGGTCTGCAGTGCTCTCAGGTAGGCTGATGTGAGAGCCTCTGTTCCTTCAGCTGTAAATTGGAGATAACAAGTCCTTCAGGGTTTGCTGTGGCCATCAGATGCAATAACACACAAAGACCCTGGCTGCGTACTCTAAGCATGGTCCTTCAGCACTCGTGGTTTCCTCCCGCAGCAACTTGCTTTCCTTACACACATCCCTTGGCCTTTCCCCTGAGGCAGCTAGATGAGTTACAACCAAGTACAGGTATGCAGGTGATCCGTCCCTCCTCGCAACTCCGCCCCCCCCAACTAATTTCAAACTCAAAAAAAAAAAAAAAATCCAAGAACTGATCTTTCGGTATTTTCTCCACACAGAGCCAGGCACGTGGCCATTTATAATACAGTAAGTCCCCTACATGCGAACCTTCAAGTTTCGAACTTTCAAAGATGCGAACATGCGTTCGCATGTCCAATCACATAAGTTAGTTCACGTGTCTGGCGTATATTGTCATGTGTGTGCATCCTCTAAAAGTAGTTGTGCTTTTGTGTACTTTACAGTACTGTATAGAGTACAGTAGTACAGTATCTTTATTTCAAGCCCAGGATGTCCGGAAGCAACATAAAAGCAGCAGTGATGTAGCTGGTACTACCGTACTTTTCAAGGTCCTATACTGTAAGATTAAAAATGTTTTCTTTATTTTCTGTGTGTGTTTGTTTTTATGTATTATTTGTGTGAAAAGTATTAGAAACCTATTACAGTATAGTACTATATAGCCGATTGTGTTAGTTGGGTACCTAGGCTAACTTTGTTGGACTTATGAACAAATTGGACTTATGAACACGCTCTCGGACCGAACTTGTTTGTACGTAGGGGACCTACCGTAAAGTGCTGCTTGGTAACAGGTAATGCCTACATACCCCATCCTTTCCTTTGGCTCTAGGCAAATCAAAGGCCAAAAGTTTCTCCTGTAGGGAGGCTCTTAATTCCACCGAAGGGACCTAGAGGGAAGCCATCCTCTGTGCAAGAGGAAGAAGCTATTTCTTACTCTGTTTCCGGCTCCCACAGAGTGAAAGCATGAGGTGGTGAGTGATTCTCTCTTCCTCTGCCTTTGGTGAGCACAACCAGCAGGGAGAGAAGTGGAACACAGCTCCGGGCATTGGCATCTTCAGAGTCCTTGTCTTTGTACCCTGCCATCTTCAACACCCAGGTGCTTTATAATGGCTCTTCCCTGGGCTCATGTTGGAGAGTGATGGAAGCCCACCGTCAAATTCCAAGTGGAGGTGGAGAGACAGAGGCCCACACTCGGACAGTCTGTCTGTAGCAGATGCTGTTGTGGCTCTGCTCAGATCCCTTTGCCCCCCACAACCCCGGTACAGCCGTCTCAAGATGCTAAGGGCTGCAGCCTTCTCCTGAGAATCGCCCTTGACCACTGGAGCCCCCTTGGTCCAGAAGGGTCTGGGAGGTTACTGACTCACCTTGGGGCAGTTCCCAACCAATGCCTGATTGACATGGAGATGCACCTGGTCAGTATGCTTGCCTCAAGGTGGGACAAGTCTGTGGTATAATTCATGCTGCAGAGCGCCCCGTGGGATCAGGCTGAAGCTAGACCTCACCTGAATCCACGCACTTACTCAGCTTCCTCCCCTCCCCTCTCTCTTTCCTCACTCCCCTACAGGTGTCTCCAGACACACTCCCTCAATACATCTCTCGCCCAGAATTTCCATTTCAGGCTCTGCTTCTAGGGACACTGACCAAAGACACTCTCCTCCCCATCTCTCAGGAGTCTTCCCCAAACTGCCAAGGTGATGGTGGAACCCCAAGCAAGGTAAATGCCGAAACGGCGAAGCAGAGACACTTGCACACCCATCGGATGAAGAGGCAACAACTAAGCAGCAGACTCACCCAACCTGGGGAAGATGCTGGCCTTGGATCTGCAAAGGCCCCAGAAGTAGGAGAGAATACTATCGGTCTCCTCTGGGTCGCTGTTATCTGGGGAAGCAGAGCCTGGGTTAAGGCTACGACTCAGGAAACCAACAGGTCCTGCAGTTCACACTAATACCCTGTCCCACGGCAGCTGAGGACCTAGTGGGCTCCACCAAGAGCAACGACAGTCACATCAAACATGCTGCCGCCACCCCCGCCCGCCGAACACACACAGGAAGACTTTCATATTCTCCCTACAAAAAGAGAGATGGAGAATTAGAGACCCTAAGAACCTCAGACAAGGCAGGAAACAAAGTCTCCAAGGCAAGCGAGTAGTTCAGAGACAGAAAAGTTCTCCGCTGACTGTCTAAACAACTTCAACGATCTCACATAGGTTCTCAATGTGACACCGTGGCTTGGGGACAAGGGGGAAACATGAAACACTGGAAATCGTAGCAGTGACTATCAAACACCCATTAGCATTTCATTGCAAAGGCCAGACAAGTGAGCACCATCGCCCCCTACCCACTGTATTCAGAAGGCAGACTGTAGGCTGTGAGGGCCCCTTAAGAGAAAGGGAAGCCAGAGGAAAGGCGGAAACCTGATGAACCTGTACCCACGGAAGGTCACAGACAGGGAGACGATAAACTCTTTGTCCTAAACAGTGAGCGCATGCTGGACTCCATCTAAGGTGGGGAGATATTATAACTCTGCTCTGGAATGTGATTGGCATCCCAAGAGCCAAGGTGGGCAGATAAAGAGGAACTAAAGACCACAGGAGACTAGGTAGCAAGTCCAGCCATCCAAGGCTGTGGCGTTGGCATTGGCGAGAGACCCCTCCTCCCTCACCTCACTCCCTCAAAAAAAAAAAAAGTGTGGTGGATTATGGTTGGTGTAGCTCACACAAGAGGGAAGGACACACAACATCCTACAGGAAGTCAGGATGATATTGATGGCGGGAGAGGGGTACAGCACCAGTGTCAGGTTTACAAAGTAGATGTAACTCTCAGCAGACAAAGTCAAGACAGATGACGTGTGGTTAGAGGAAGGTGGGGGAAAAGACAAAACAGGAAACGTAAAGCCAATGAAAACACTGTCTATGGGCTAATTGGAGGGAGGATATAAAGGCAGAAGTGGGACAGGTGATGGGGGGGCAGGCAAGGAACGGTCGGAATAAAGCAGGAGGAACAGGAACGTGCTTTCTGAAATAGGAACCCCGCATCATGGGAGCTTTTAAAGTCTACCCATTTTAGCCACAGGTTAGGTCCACCTATTACCAATAGGGTTCCCAGTTCCTCTGGAGAGGTTTAACAAATTGATGTAGGGGAAAGACTGTTGGTAGTGGCAAAGGAGAGCTAAGGGTGATTAACAGAGGACTCCCTTGATGGAAGCATCTGTGTTGTACTATTTCCAAGGACGCAGGGACTTGGGGAAGAAAAGCTAGAATTGTAGGAACTCTTGACAAGTCCGTTAAGGGGCACATCTGACACTTTTCGAGAAAATAAATAAAAACACTAAAACTTTGCAAATGTTGGAACAAGTTCAATATTGATGTAAATGATACCAAAGGGTACTGGTGTGGTTTTCATTGGTTGCCTGCTTGCACTTAGCCCTGCAGTATACTGCGGAGGGTGATGTCAGACCATAGAGCTTACTACCTGGGTGACCTTAAGCAAGGTCCTCAGTGCCTCTGACCCCTGTTCTGTAAAACGGGAATAATAATAATACTTACATCTTTCAGTCGTTACAGGGGCCAAGTAAGATAAACTATGTAAAGTTTCCAACCTATAATGGGCCCTTGATAAATGCCTCTTTTCTTCTCCCATACTCTGAAGAGTAGTTGCAGAGATGGGACACATGAAAAAGCCAAGAAACAAAGCAAGCAGTAAGCAACAATGTAAGGAAACTGTAAAGAAATGTCTCAAGGAAATGTCATGCTTAGGTACCAGGTAATGGTATTGTTGACATGTGGTGAGAAGGAAAAAAAAGTGGAATCCTTCACAATATGGCGCAAAAGAGTGACGCTGAAGATTTTTTTAAGGCTTTAAATTCGTAATGTGGTTCATCTGCAATGGGAAAACTGCTGGTTAAAGAAAATACGAGTTTTAGGGGAAAGACAACAAAGCATGTCCCCAGGCTCAGTATGGAAATGACAGCGACCCAAGACCACCTGAACTGTGAAAGTCCAATTGTCAGAACCGTCCTCCTGGGATATTTTGGTGGAGGACTTGGAAAGGACTGAGATCAAGGGTCCAACTTATAAAGGAATCACTTTATAAGTTTTATGAAACAGCAAAGACAGAAGTGAAAGGGGCACAAGGGATCAATAAGAGTAGAGTTGGGGAGTCTTGTGGGAGAATATTTTAGAAATAAGTTAGACAGTAAAAGAATTGTTAGACAGTAAAAGAATTGTCACACAGAGATTAGTGATAAAATTAAGGCCATTTAGTAAAAAAATAAGAAAAAAATCTTTATAAGGAAGCACATAGGGACCCAGAAAATGGATAAGGGATATTTTGTGCTCTGAGGTCTCTTTATTTAGCAAGTCTCCAAATGTAATATTTTCAAATTAATAGAGTATGATGGAGAGAGGGAAAAAAGAACAGAAACAGATAGCAGAATGGTCATACAAAGAAGTAGGTATGGCAGTTGGGAAATCATGTCATTCCTAAAAGGTGTTTTCAGAGGGTTGGTTTTAGGCAGCTCAATTTACATGCTGCTAAAAGATTTTCCAGTTCACACTATGGAGGCACAAACCACCACCCCTGACCAATGAGGGAGGACACAGAGGGTGGAAATTCAAGCCATTAAGAACCATCAGCCAGGCCTGTGGCATTCCTGGAAACAGCCAAGTTGATACCGGGTTTGGGAGTTGGCATTTACTTGTGTCAGTTCTTTCATCAGTACCTTCAAAGGCAAGTTGGGTGCCTGTCATGTCCAGGCACTGTGCTGGGTAATGGGACCACCAGTCCCTGCCCTTGAAGCTTTAATTCTGGAAGGGAAACCGCCACACAAACAGCTGTGGTTCAAGATGATCACTGTTTAGGTGGGGCACTGGGGAGGCTCAGAGCTGCACCCAGAGGAGCACTTGGAAGTTATCTAGTCCACCAATTCTTCTTACACATAAAGAAACAGAGGCAGAGAGAAATCAAGTCGCTTGTACAAAGTCATCAGACAGTGGCAGAGCTAGGAGCAGTATGGGCACCTGGAAACGAATCTAAAGCCTCACTCAATATACTGCCACACAAATCAGTTTTATTTCCGTAAGCAGTTTGGTGGCCTCCACAACAGTGTCCAAGTGCATCAGTAGAGTGTCATATTTCAAAGTAATATATCAGATATTTTTAGCAAATAAATTCTGCAGGTTTCATTACAATGCACCCACCTGCCTTCCCTCTACCCCATTCCCCACCTTCAATGATCAGGCAAATTCATCCCCCTCCCTCAAAATGGTGATGTACAGCATCTTTGCATTTTTAAAACTTTAAATAAATGCTACAATCCTATCTCTAGAATTTTTCCGAATGCCTTTCCTTTATCAGTGCTGCTGACTCTTCAAATCCACCAAGACTGCTCATTCGATTAATGGTTGGTTCTGCTTTGAAGCTTCTATCCCTAAGGGCAGAGATCTGCGTGAAGGTTCTGCATGAGAAAGATGCCACCACACTACTTCTGTTGCCCAAGAGTAAACCTTGACCTTGCAGGGACTAATATCCGTCTCATGACCTTTTTTCCATGTGGTGCTTGGTTCCCACTGACTTCCAAAGGAGCAGCAGCAGATGGGCATCTGAAGGCAGAATTAACTCAAGAGTCATTACATGAGGGTGTTCCCAACTGAGTGCCCTAGAGTAGACAGTAATTACATGTTCCTTCAAGATTACTCTCAGCCTGAGATGGGGAAAGAAGAGAGTCCGGGATGACTGACCACGATACCCTTAACGTGAACACGTGTGCACAAACACACAGGCTGGTCCCAAGTCTCAATCTGGAATTTTCCCCTAAGAAGGTGACGTTGGTTCTACAGGTCCCTTGAAATGTACAGATCGGGCCCCCTTGGAGACATCAGAAGTTGCTCTTACCTATTCCCATTTTTCTTTCCTTGCCAAGCACTCCCTAAATATGCACCATCAAATATATGGAAAATAAGCAATCCCCACTCAGTTACGTTGTACAGGAGGAGGAATTGGCCCTGCGCAGAAAACACACTCTAGCGACTTCACTGCACTTACGGACACACAAGACAACCCATCTAAACCATTTCCAACCTCACACCTGGACTTCAGCAGCCATGTACGCTAGGCCATGGAGAACAGATTTCCATGACAGATGACAGGCTTGGGCAGATCACCCCAAAGCCCGGCAGGCACCGGGACAATGCCCACTTGGTTATTGGATATGGAAGTGCAGGGAATTGCAGAGGACCCGGTATGTCTTTAAATCACCTCTAGAGTAGCACCTTCTGCTGCATTTGTAACTTACCCAGGGGGGCTCTGGGAGGAATGTAGGGAAACTTTGAACGTTTCCTGCCTCTTGGCCTTTTTGGCATGGGACTCTAGAAAATGATGACAACAGCCAAGATGTTATCATCTTCAACAATGGCTTTCCGAATTTGTTATCTAGCAGGTACTGTTCAAGGGCCTTTACGTGGGTCTCCTTTAATCTTCACAACAACTCCACGAGGGAGATGCTCTTACCATGCCCATTATACAGATGAGGAAACTGAGCGTGGAGTGGACTGGGTGGGCAACCTGTCCAAGGTCACAACTAGTACAAGAGGACATGGGTCTGGCAGCATGGTTCTATCGCTCGTTTCGTCACCACCCAACCACTGCACAGAGTCACCGTGCAGGAGAATAAGTTAGTCTAAAATAGGTAAGCACTGCCCTTTCTCAAGGAACGTTTGCCCTCTGATTCTTATTTTAGCTTCACGCCAATCTCATGAGGCACTCAGAGCAGGTTTCAGCCCCTTTTGCTGGTGAAGAAATGAACGTAGGGCGAGGTTAAGGACTTGCCAAGGTCACCCTGTTTGGTAACTCTCTTCCCAAATCCCAACTGTGCTCCCATCTAAGGGTTTGAGCAAACCCCGAGGAGCAGCAGGTGCCCTGCCACTGGGGCTTCTCCAGACACCTAGAGGCCCGGATGCAACTTCTGGGGCAGATTGTGAGGGAGGAATATTAGGACCACAGAGGTATAAAACCATGGTGGCCACCAACTGAAAACAAAATTAAAAATGCAGAGTTTATACAATATTTGTTTTTGAAAAAGAAGGCCTGACCAGTTTTCCACTCATCGCCCAGGTGTACTCACAGACAGAGGGAGGTGAGGATAGAGAACAGGCTGAAAAAGATGATAGATAATAGTGACTGACTGAGTTGGTAAAGGCACAGAGCACCCCAAAGCCAAGTCTGGGCCCAAGGTTTTGCATTAAAGGGACACAGGCAGGGGCTTCCCTGGTGGTGCAGTGGTTAAGAATCTGCCTATCAATTCAGGGGACACGGGTTCAAGCCCTGGTCCAGGAAGATCCCACATGCCGCGGAGCAACTAAGCCCATGCACCACAACTGAGCCTGCGCTCTAGAGCCCGCGAGCCACAACTACTGAGCCTGTGCGCCACAACTACTGAAGCCCGCGCGCCTAGAGCCCGTGCTCCGCAACAAGAGAAGCCCCTGCTCGCCGCAACTAGAGAAAGCCCACACACAGCAACAAAGACCCAATGCAGCCAAAAATAAATAAATAAAATAAATAATAATAAAAATAAAAAAGAAGGGACACAGGCAGTCTGAGCTGCAGTTATTTGTTATGTCAGGAGTACCATGAACCAGGTCCACCACGAACAGTTCTAAAATGTAACCTTTTAGAGCTGGAGGGCCTAAGAGATCTCATCCAATCCCTCATGTTATGATGCAGGGAACTGAGGCCCTGAGAGCCCGTGCATCTCAATTACCACTGATCTGGGAGTGAACTGGACTGAACCCACCTGGCACCTGCCTCTGCCCAGGGTAGCCGGCTGGCCCTCCATCCACTAGAGCCACAGATAGAAGCAGCCCTCAACAGTGGGCTTTCCTCCAGTTGACTTCGGTCTTTAATTTTTTTTTTTTTTTTGGCCGCACCTCGCGGTTTGTAGGATCTTAGTTCCCCAACCAAGGATCGAACCTGGGGTGCCTGGCAGTGGATGTGTGGAGTCCTAACCACTGGACTGCCAGGGAATTCCCCGTTTTTAACTTTTTATTTCAGAATAATTCTAACATCACAGGGAGTCGAAAAGAAAATGGCCAGGGAGATTCTGTGCACAATTCATCCTGCCCCTCCAGCTGACTCGTACCCACACAGAGTTCTAATATAGCTGCAGATACACGTGGGGTGATAGGTCTCTTCCTAAGACTGATTCAGGAGCAAACAATCCATAACACTGCTCTCTGAGATCTTATCCTACCCTCCTCACTGCTGTGAGCCCTAACACACACACACACACACACACACACACACACACACACACACACACACACACACGGTCTAATCAGCAATAATTTCACTCCTGAATATTGCTAGAAAGATCACTAAGCCAAGCTAATCAATTGTCTCAGCCAGCGACCAGCCCCCAAGAGACGCCTAGATTTTTCTCTGCTCTCATTTAACCCTCTGTGGCCTGAGCTTTTCTCCCCTGACTTCCCAAAGAGCAGAAATGCTGTGCTGGGAAGAATCCAGTGCCTGAGATGATGTTCCCAAGTTGCCACCTTTCAAAAGCCTTGTCTGTGCTAATGGCAGCAGACACTCTGGAGCACTTCAGAAGGAGGGTCTCCCTCTCATGTGCACCAACCGGGACCAGCGTGATTAAAGCAAAGGAGGAGGATGTGGACCCCAGAGTGCGAACAGGCAGAGGAAGCAGGTACAGCCCGGAGAGGGGAGAGGGGAGGGCGTGACAGATGAGGGAAAGCATCACAGGAGAGGTACCAGTTTAGCAATTAAATCTGACATCAACTTAGACAAAGCTTCCTTACTGAACAGCATAAAATTCCGGGGAAGGTTTGACCACATGTGCATAAAAGACACACCTCATTCTTTTTTTTTTTCCTGGATGGAGGAGTGTGAAGACAGGAGGGACAGAGAAGGGTAGGGGCAACGACCAAGGTCAACGGGTTACGAGCTGATGTAGTTAAGGCAGCTGGACATTCACAACTTCAAATCACTGCCGCCTCCCTACAATTAACGGGTTGGGAGTGCCCCCTTGAGAGGACAGGCTCCATGCAATTCACTTCGCGTGCAGTCATTGAACACATACTGTATGCCAGGCATCGTGCTTGGCACGGGGGCATCCAAAGCTGAAGAGCAAGGAGGCAAAAGGGAGGCGGTGACAATTCAAGTGTTTAGTACTGTCATCTCCAGCTCTAGGAGGGAGAGCAGAGAGGAGGCGGGGAGAGGAACATGGGGCATTTTGTAAGTTTGGGGGGCGGTGCATACATACTCCGATCCCCTGATCAGTGCGGGGAGAAAAGGAGGAGCGTTCACTGCCTTGCTGCCTAGAGTCTCTACAAAGACACACAGGGAGGGTCAACGACATCGGCACTGCAGGCAGCCCAGGAGAGCACGCCTCTGGCAGGAACTCTGATGACACCCGTGTGGCTCTTGGATTCATTGGTCAAGTGACCCTGTTGAGAGAGAGGACTCTAGCAGGCACCTGCTGCCTTGAAAACACAGCCCAGTGGGCCTGACAGCCAGGACTGGCCTGGCCTACTGTGAGGGTAGAGCCTGAACTGCCATCTGAGAATGTAGGGCAGAGAGGGGTGCAGGATGACTCAGAGACCCAAGATCAAAGCTGTTCGTTGGAATGTGAGTGAGGCCAAGAGAGTTCACCAAACTCCGTTTCTGCAGAGCAGAAAAGAGTCAAGCCTTCTTCCCCTGACTTAGGATTGCTGCCTGAAGCCCAGCTCACATCCTCTGCTCTCCCAGAGTGGTTTAAAGCCCCAAGTTCCTTTTAGGTTGCAGGGAGGATGTTCCCAATATGCCTTGAACTCTGATTTCCATTTGGAATTGCCCATTGGAGGATGAAACTGGAAGTCTTGCTGACACAGGACTCTGCTCACCAAAATTCAGGGAAAATAACCTGTTATGTACTGAATGTTTGTGTCCCCACCCAAACTCGTGTGTTGCAGCCCTAATCCCCCATGTGACGGTATTTGGAGGTGAGGTCTTTGGGAGGTAATTAGGTTTAGATGAGGTCGTGAGGGTGAAGCCCCCATGATGGGATTAATGTCCTTTTAAGAAGAGGAAGAAACCAGAGCTCTCACTCTTTCCTCCATGTGAGGACACAATGAGAAGATGACCTACAAAGAGGAGGTTCCTCACTGGAACCCAACCATGCTGGTACCCTGATCTTGGACCAGCCTCCAGAACTGTGAGAAAATTAATTTCTGTTGCTTAAGCCACCAGTCTGTGGGATTTTGTCATGGCAGTCCAAGCTGACTAGGATATAGCCCCTTAGTGGGAGGCATAGGGACCTGTTTTTAGTGGTGTGACATGATGTGTGCAGAAGTGACTGCTCTGTGCTGAGCAAATAAAAGGGCTAAGACTTATTAATAGGGCAAAGGGCTAACACTTCACATGCATTTCATCTCCCCGACAACCCTATGAGGTAGGCTCTATATATCCCCATTTAACAGATGAGAAAATCGAGACCTTAAGAGATTAAGAGCTCAAGTCTCACAGCTGAGAAAAGGTGATGCTGGAACTTGAACTCTGGCTCTCTGACTCAGAGTGTACGCTCTTAACCACAGCTCCGTGCCATCCGCAGGAGGCACCTGTCAGGGCAGGAGGACAGGAATGAGCAAGGATGAGCTAGGCTTACAAAGGGGAATGTCACGTAGCCCCTGCAGTTGGGGGTTCCTGGTACAGTGAGGGAGACCCATGGGGGCAATCGCCCCATAGGGGTGAATGAGATGATGGAGGGACATCAGCTGGGGCCCCAAGAAGAGGAAGACGCCAACCAGGTAAGCAAGGCAGAAGAGCTGGTGTAGACAAGTTACAAACGCCACCCTGACTCGAGAAAGGGCAAATGCAAGAGGCCTCACGGCCCCTGAGCATGAAGCACTAAGAGAAAGATCAGTGCCCAGGTTGGAGGGGAACAAAAGGACCCTATGGACAGAAAGGTGGCTTCCAGAGCCTCTGCTGACTGACCCTGTGGAGCAGGAAAAAAGACCCAAGCGAAAGGACTAGAAACTGCTCACTTGGCTGCTGGAGAAAAAAGGCCAAGTGTCCACAGAGCAGTCAGAATCCTCCTGTATAAGGGATTCCTGCCCTTTTTCCCGAAGCTGGGGAAGGAAACTGCACTCTGGGGGAGTCAGGGCACGTTTTTGGCAGCCTTATGGCTCTGAATCTCCCCTCTCCTCTATCGTATGCTTGTGCAGAACTTAAGACTCCTGACCTCAGATTGGCCTTGACTTTGCTTGCCCTTGGTCAAGTTGCTCCATGCCTTCTCTGGCTGGAGATGGGCGTTCTCCACCTGCTTTCTCCTGGGCACAGCCATCCAGATGGGCTTTGAGGTCCTGGTGTGCAGAGAGCGAAGCCAAGGGACCGAGGGACCCAGACCGATGACATAGCAAAGGGGGAGCTTGTGGGGATGTGAACTTGCTCTAGAAGGGGAAGCCAGCCCTCAGCATTTCAGAGACAGGACGGAAGTGGGGGAGACTCCTGCCCGCCAGCTTCACCAGGCAGCTGGGGGAACTCTCTCGCTGCTGGTAAATTGAGCCATTCTCCTGTCTCCACGAGCTCACCTCCGGACTGGAGGAGAATTGACTGGGGGAGTTGAAGGCACACAGGCCCTCCAGGCCCTTGGTGAACCCAGGATCCGTGTCTGTTACGGGGGACTTTTTCTCGGCGCTTCTGTCACAGTTTCCATCTTCAATCGTGAAATGATTCCCCTCTCTCCCCTCCGCCTTCCACTCTGCCCAAGTTGTACAGCAGCCTGAAAGTGCTGATGGCTTAACCGGTTTAATTTTTTCCCCCAGCAGCCCTGAGGGGCTTTAACTCTTTCCTCCTGCAGAAACCCTGCTTTTGGAGTTGAATGTTTAAACTCTCACTGGGAGACTCATAAATATTCGGAGTCACTCTCTCCCTCTCTGTTTGATTAGGAAATGAGCCTTTAACTCAATGTAATCCCCAAGCCATTAACAAAAAAGCCCTCAACAGCTCCACGATTAGAATTTCACTCTTAACCCGCTGAGGATTGAATTAGATTAACATAACTACCCACAATCTGAGTTTATTTTCTGTGCCAGATAGAAATGTGTTTTTCAGGGAAGGCGAGAGGGGGGAGGAAAAGGAGGAGGGAGGGAGAGAGAGCCACAGCCCGCAGGAAGATAATGAAATGTAAAAGTAGAGATAAGAAAAAGATGGACAGATACAGTGTAGAGGTGAAGTGATGGGGAGAAAGAGTTGTACATGGCCCGTGGTTGAAAAATCCTGCCAGCTGCCATTTTTTTACTTGTGGGATATTTGGAGAGACCTCAGCTCTGGAAAATTGTTTGAATGAGGGGAGCGCTTTCCAGATATTTGCGATTCCTTCTTCCTCGAGATTGATGGTCCTGTACCTGAGCCTGCTGCGTCCGAAGCACCTGCTCCTTGGCCCCACTGTCCCCAATTTGGGAGGAGGTCAGGGCTGGGTTTCCACAAGCTTAAGGGAGGAGGGGGAACACATAAAACGACAGCACGTACACAGGCAACTGCAACTTTACATCAAAGAAATAAACAAAGATGAGGGTGGAATGGGTGAGATTTCACAGACTTGAAGTCACAGACAGCCCTGTGACCAATTGCATGTAAGCAATCAGTTTGGGGAAAAAACGAGATTGACGACAGCTTGGTCCACATAAAATGAATCGTTATTGAAGCAGAAACTTAAGTAATCAGAGGCTGCCTTATGCAAATACATTGAAGTTTCCCCAACTGCATCGCTATAAATAAGCCCAAAGGGGAAAAGCCACATCCTGAACTTGAGGATGAAAGCCAGGCCTTCCATCACACTGCCAAACAAGCCCCCAGCCCACCTAAAAGCAGCCACAGGTGGCCAAAGGAAGGAGCAGTTCTTGTCTAAATGTGCCAACAAATATTCTTCCCTCTCAACTGTTAACGCCAATGAGAACACAGGACTTGCTCAGAAATGCGGGACTCTCTCCCAGTGCATTTAATCACCGGCCAGCAGGCTCCAGGGTGCATGTTGAGAAGGGGAGGGAACAGTTTGCTCTTGTATGAAAAGGTTTTAAAAATGTCACACTTTTCCTAAAAAGCCATTGAGATCAGAAAGTCCTAACAGTTCAATTTTGCCAACAGCTGACTGCTGAGATTTCTGAATGCAAGGTCTCAATCGTTGATTCATTTGAGCTTTAATTAATGCTCACCCACCAAATCCCACCGCAGTATTATTGTGGGAAACCTTTGCAGGATATGTTTATTAAATCAGAGTCCTTGGAATAGAGAAAATAATAATGCTATGTATATAACATGCTCAATTCCTGTTTTTTTTTTTTTCCTCTCAATTTCTGGGACTTTACTTTCCCTACTAGGTTTGAAATAGTGACACTTCCCCCGATTTTACACCAAACTCCTTATTCTAATTTCTCTACCAATGAATATAGTGAACATGTGAATTGTACTTTCTAATCTCTTATTCCTTCTTGATCCCCATTCTGTCCTCCAAAATAATGAATGAATGGATTAAAGGCATTAATAACCTTAAATAAATACTGGTAAAAATAAAGAACCAAGAGAAGGAAAGCAAAAGTTTCATAAAGGGCAAAATAAAAATGAGACCAAATTGCCTCTCTAAATATATGTGTGTGTCCATATTATTTAACTTTCATCGTTAGATTTGCTGCCAAAACAATTTTGTTTTTAATCAAAAGCAAGCCAGACATGTCTGCTTTGTTTAATGCTTTTAAATTGTTGGGAAGATTGTTTTGTTAGGATACTGTTTTCCCAAACAAGCCAAGAAGTAGTGCTTAGCAATATAGTATATGGTAAGCATTGTTTTAGTAAATAGAAACTCAGGGATTATTTGACTCGTAAAAAGAGATGCATTTTAAAAGTTGTATATCATATACCTTAAGCATCATCACATTCTTTTTCAAAATTTAGTAAATTAAATTTTACTAAATTTATTATTTACTAAATAGTACTACTATTTCTTCGTAAATAATATATAGCAAATCTCCCCAAGTGTAGCATTTTTAGTTAACACTGGTGCATTTTCCAGAAACTAAAGTCCCAAATGTTCCACAGGAAGCTGGTGGCATGTTAGCTGTGTGACCAGTGGACAATGCCTGGGGACTGCCATCTCTAGGAGCCTCCAGTGTGCTCACAGAGCCTGTGCTCTGAGTGTCTGAAACAAGCATGGCTTTGACGAGGATCGTGATATTAAGTTTCTTCCTTCGGGAAGGATGCAGAGCAAGGGCTCCATGGCACTCCACACCTGGCTTCTGTCCTTTCAGACATTCTTCCTCCCCACCTGACCTCCGCCCAAGTTCCCCTTTCAGGATGAAGAAAACACACCAAATCAGTGAACCAACGAAAGCCCGGAAGGCCGGACAAATTGTCAGCTCTCATCCCTACTTTTCAAAGCAAACTCGCCCTGTGCAGCAAAAAAAAAAAGTCATTTTCCTTTAAGGCGCTATAGAGAAGCTGGCCATTGGGACTGTCAAGACTCCCCCTGAACCTGGAAGCTCTTGAGCTCAGCCCGAACCTGCCGGCAGCCCTCCATCATCACCTGTCCTGTGTGAAATGGGTCTTCCCTCTGGAACCTTCCCAGCTCACCCTGTGCCGGAGCTGCCAGCAAATAAAAGTTTTTATGCTGGGAGACAACCACCCGCTGAGTCGCATGTAAACTTTCCCTTGCCCTTTTGATTTACTAACTTTTTCTCAGTGAAAACAAATAAAAATAAAAGAGAACGTACTGATTCTAAATGAGTTTGTATAACTGTCCCACCCAGGCATTCCGGGTCCCTCTGACCTTCCCAGGACAGTCTGCGAGAGGCAACATTTTCCTCTGGGCCACCCAGAGATGCTCAATGGTGCCGAAACCCAGGATGAAAGAGCAGGCATGCCGAGATATTTTTATCCATTAAAAAGAGAGAGGGAGAGAGAAAGAGAGAAGGGGGGATGTATGGGAAAAAGGACAGGAAGGTCCAGGGCAGAGTCTGGGGCAGAGGGGAGGGAGAAGTCTGGTACTTACATGCTTGGGGCTGGGGAGGGGACAGGGCTGGCAGGGAAGGGTCTCTCCCTCAGCTGTTTCCAGTTGCTGATGGCTTGTTGCTCAGCTCCTCCGGCACCAGCTGACAGTCCCCTGTCTGTGTCTCTTTGTGACTAAGGACACAGTACTCCCAACCTATAAATAGATCCCGACTCCGTGATTGATATAACAGGCAGCTGACAAAAAAAAAAAAAAAAATCCCACAACCATAACCAGGTCTTAAACAAAACAGCAAAAGGCTCTAGACTTTCAACTCCGCAGAGCTCCATGCAGACTACACAGATGGGCACTGGAAAGGCGGGGGGGAAGAAAAATATACAATAAAGGGCAGGAGGAGACGGTGGGGCAGGGAGGACAAAAAAAGAGAGAAAGTGTGGAAGACAGTTACTTCTCTGGTGGTGGAGCAGTCACTTGGTGTCACCGGAGAGCCAAGGAGTGAGGGTCGGCGGCAGAGACAGCAAGGGGGGGAACAGGCAGGAGGTCCTGAACCCCTGAAGGAGAGGCCCCGCCCCACATCCCTGAGCCCCTGGCCCGGTCAGGGCTGGAGTCAAAGTCCTGACTTGGGAGCATTCGTCAGCACAAGTGCTTTCCACGAAAGTTTCCATGCCTCCTGCCAGATCAGGAGGAAGGGAGGGAGTAGACAGAGATTTCCTAGCCCAGAGGCCAGGCAGGCTTCTTGGGGGACACGCAGGAGGCTCCTGGAGCCGGGAAGGGTGGGGGGAGGATTTGCAGGTGAGGGGTTGGGACAGCGTCACCTGTGCCTGGTGAGGCAGGGCCCAGTGGGCCCACTCGCAGCACATAATGGGTTTTTAAAAGTTCAGGGGGTGACATTCCAGACAGAAGAACTGCCCAAGATTAAAAGGCCATGGGGGCATTGCTGTCTCTGCTTCTTCTAGAAAGATTTCCTAGGAGGCTGAATTGTCTGAAAAAGTTTCTTCTTGGGGAAATGAGCCCCAGTCTTTGGGATACTGAGGGGGTCTCTAAGAAACACTGGTTGCCCCAGTTTCTGCAAAAGTGGGGCAGCCTCCCCAGGGCGGTCCAGCCCATCTCTGAAAGCTGAGCCACGGGGCAAAGTTTCCGGAGAGTTGTGGAGAAACGACAGAATTGTGAACGTCCAACAAGTAACCAGGTGAGCTCTTGACCACCCCGGGGACTCCCATCCTGCCATCTGGAGACCATGTGCTTTGATCACACAAGGGTCCTCTACCTTTGATGATCTGGTTACCTGTACGCACTGATTTAGGTGGAATTTCAGGGGAGGCTCCCCGCTTCCAGAAGAGTGATGGATAGGCCCAGCCCCTTGCTGGTGGTAAGGGACAGGCACCTCATCACCCTTAGAACTTCCCCAACTCCAACTTTAAAAAAACATGAAGTGGAATTGCCTCTTCACGTTAGATCTAATTCTTTACTCTCCAGGTTAACAGAAACTCTGAGGCTAAGGGTACCCAGGCTGTTGAAGTCAAAGCCCGTTTAATATGCAGGACCTCAAACATTTCCATGAATAACCTGCCATTGGAATATAAGGTCTCAGAGGGGAAAGACATGTGTTCGTCTTATTCACCATTGCATCTCCAGTGCTACCACGATACCTGACACATAGAAGACTTTCCTGGGTGTGGGCTGACTGACTAACTGATTGAATGAATGAATGAATGAGTGAATGAATGAGTGATGCCTAAGATACCCACCATTTGAGTTACACGTTTAGACTAAGACATTCTCTCTAGAAGAATGTCTGTATTATGAGAGTGCCCCTAGGAAGGTAGAGAGTTACGAGTAGGACTTTAGGCGGATACTGTCTGACGGACACACCATTTATCCATAGTTTCATCTGAGAACTTCTGTGCTCTGGGTTCCTGGCCAGTGTGGCCACCAAGCACTCCCTCTAATCAGGCCTGAGCACTCATGGGCTTCTCCGGTGAGTGTAGTTGCTAGGAAGTCCGATAACCCTGCTGAGAGGCAGGGTTGTAGACCAATTCCCATGCTGATGACTGGGGCTATGGCCACTTGGACCCACAGTCACTGCCAGGCTCGTTCTCAGGGGAAAACGTTTGTCTTCCGATGCAGACGGAAGACTTATCTGCTTTCTATTCAAATTTTTCGGCTGCGCCCATTCGGACTCTTGCTGACCCTTCCCTGACTTCTGGCAGAAATCATGCATGAGTCTCTCCCTGTGGCTGCATCCTCTCCCAGAGCCTCCCGGCCTCCAGCACCATGCCTTGTCTGTAGTAGGCGCTCAGTGAATGCACCGAACCAAGCCACACCTCCTAAAAGGCATCCTCCTTAGAAAGCTCCTGTGGGACTTCGGTTTTGGCTTTTTACCTCCAGGCTGATCTCTGCATTATTCCCAGTGATTCAGCTCTCGCAGCTGAACGAACTGAGCCTTGGTGTCTGCTCCGCTGAGCGGCCCTGGGCGGGGTTGGGGGTGGGGCATCTGATAACCATCAGGCACCCCTCTGATCAGGAGGGGCACCCTTGAAATGCTGGTCGTTGTCAAGGGAGACCATAGGCCTTTTTTTTTTTTTTACATCTTTATTGGAATATAATTGCTTGACAATGGTGTGTTAGTTTCTGCTTTATAACAAAGTGAATCAGATATACATATACATATGTTCCCATATCTCTTCCCTCTTGCGTCTCCCTCCCTCCCACCCTCCCTATCCCACCCCTCTAGGTGGTCACAAAGCACAGAGCTGATCTCCCTGTGCTATGCGGCTGCTTCCCACTAGCTATCTACCTTACGTTTGGTAGTGTATATATATCCATGTCTCTCTCTCGCTTTGTCACAGCTTACCCTTTCCCCTCCCTATATCCTCAAGTCCATTCTCTAGTAGGTCTGTGTCTTTGCTCCCGTCTTACCCCTAGATTCTTCATGACATTTTTTTTTCTTAGATATATAAATGTGTTAGCATATGGTATTTGTCTTTCTCTTTCTGACTTACTTCACTCTGTATGACAGACTCTAGGTCCATCCACCTCATTACAAATAGCTCAGTTTTGTTTCTTTTTATGGCTGAGTAATATTCCATTGTATATATGTGCCACATCTTCTTTATCCATTCATCCGATGATGGACACTTAGGTTGCTTCCATCTCTGGGCTATTGTAAATAGAGCTGCAATGAACATTTTGGTACATGACTCTTTTTGAATTATGGTTTTCTCAGGGTATATGCCCAGTAGTGGGATTGCTGGGTCATACGGTAGTTCTATTTGTAGTTTTTTAGGGAACCTCCATACTGTTCTCCATAGTGGCTGTACTAATTCACATTCCCACCAGCAGTGCAAGAGGGTTCCCTTTTCTCCACACCTTCTCCAGCACTTATTGTTTCTAGATTTTTTGATGATGGCCGCTCTGACTGGTGTGAGATGATACCTCATTGTAGTTTTGACTTGCATTTCTCTAATGATTAGTGATGTTGAGCATTCTTTCATGTGTTTGTTGGCAGTCTGTAGGCCTTTGCTTTCAGGAGGCTCTTAATAGCCCCGTTTTCTCATCTAAAGCTTCTCTAGCTTCAAGAGCCAGGCGCCCTGGGCAGGTGCACACGCAGACACACCCCCAGCAGTTAAAACACAGACTCTGGATCGGGGCTCCCAGGGTTGGAATCTTGCCTCTTCCACTTAGTATTGGGAAACTGGTGAAATCCCATAACTTCTCTGTGCTTCAGTTTCCCATCTGTAATGTGGCAATTCTAAGTGTCTACTTCTTCAGATTGTCACTTGGACAAAATGACTCCATGCAAGGAGATGCTTAGAACAGTGACTGTCACATGAGAATCCTCCACAAAAGTTTCGGGGAGCATTACCAGCCCCCGTGCACACCTCTGCCTACCTTTGCCACATTACACAGCACGCTCTGGCTCTTCTCCCACAGCTAGAGGCGGTAGCATTGGCAGGGCGAGCACCTGACCACAAGAAGGGCTCTGCCTGCAGAGCCTGGCCAGAGGTCAGAGGTCAGGAAGAGAAAACTGTGCGGGGACCTGGGGGCTTTAGTGTGTGAGCTTCGGGGCGGGTGAGGCGAAGAATGGGAGCGCCCAGAGGACCCTGACCCCCTTACCACCCAAAGGGCCAGGTTCATAACCTGCTCGCCCCTCTGTCCACCACCCCCTCCCATTTCCCAAGAGATTCTCTGCCCACCTTGAGTATTCTGAGCGTTCTGGTATCTCAGGATCCCGGAAGCCTTGAGGATCCCACCTCCAGCTGCTATCCAGCAGCTGACCAGAACACGGCTTTGAAAAAAGCGACCAAAGTATCGCTGAAACCCCAATTACTGAACCTGTAATTCCCTGAGATTATGAGCTCTCCTTCCTCCTTCAAAGGTGATTTCAACTCTGGGACTTCTTGAGTTTTCTGTACTCGCCTTTCTTTTTTAGCATGCAATATATACTTTTTTTTAATATGCAGAATTCACTGTTTCACCCATTTTACAGGGCACAGTGCAGCGGCATTTAATACACTCACAGTGTTGTGCAGCCGTCCCCACTATCTGGATCCAGAACATTTTCATCGTCCCCGAGGGAGGCGCTGTACCTTCTGTAACAGCCACTTCCTGTTTCTCCCTCCCCCCACCCCCGGGCAACCTGAATCTGCTTTCTGTCGGAATGCATTTGCCTACTGTGGACAAATCCTGTAAATGAACTCCCGTAACGTGTGGCCCCCTCCTAACCTCTTGCGCCCACATGTCTGTCTTATGGAAACAGGAGCCTGACCCTTCTGCGGCACCTCTTGTTTCATGTGGTCCGCCAGCCTCCACCTGTGGGCCTCCACCCTGGTCTTGGCCCCCGTGTCTTAGGGTGAGCCTCCTGGCGTGGACATTTGACAGTTCTCTGTGAGCACCCACGACGCGCCAGCTCCCTCACATGGGTTCCCCATGTGACATTCTCACACACACCTAAGGGGAGAATTATTATTTCCCTGTGTTCGTTTGCTAGGGCTGCCATGACAAAGTACCCTAAACCAGTTTGTTTACAGCAAGACAAATTGATTGTCCCACATTCTTCGAAGCTAGAAGTCCAAGATCAAGATGTTGGCAGGATTGGTTCCTTCTGAGGGAATGCAGGAGAATCTGGCCCGGGCCTCTCTCCTAGTTTTTGGTGATTTGCTCGGAAACTTTGGCATCCCCTTGACTTGTAGAAGCACCACCCCAACCTCTGCTTTCTTGTTCCTGTGGTGTTCACCCTGTGCATGGGTCTGTTTTGGGGTCCAAATTTCCCTTTTCATAAGGACACAGTCATATTGGATTAGGGCCCACCCTAATGACCTCACCTGAACTTGATCATCTGCAAAGACCCTATTTCCAAATAAGGTCATGTTCACAGGTTTTGAGGGTTAGGACTTGCACATCATTTGGGGGAAGACAATTCAACCCATACCATCGCCTTTTACAGAGGCAGCAGCTGAAAGTTCAGGAGGTCTTGCATTCAGTATGAGACACAGCTGAGTGGGTGTCACCTCGGGAAAGACACCCACTCAGAGGGAGGTGAAGCCTTGATAGCCCGTCTTCAGGCCGTAGGCATGCAGGCTCCTGCCCTGGCTTGGTGCCACTGGACTCCGTATGGCTTGCCCCAACGTCGTTAGTCCTGGCACATCAAGGTGACTTTATGCTGTTTACAAGGGCCACTGAAGGTACAGTCATGCCTGCTCTCACCGGCTTATCAACTCATTTACCTTTCAGAGTTCCCTCACAGACTGCCATGGGGAGGGGTGGGCAAGGACCCGCCGCAGCCCAGGAAGGGCCTGCCTTCATTTGATCTGGAAAGAAAAATCTATCTTCTCAGGAATAGACCTAAATACAACACATCGGTGCAGCTGGGTCATTAATCATCTCCCACTGGGACACAGGAGACCAGGGAGCAGCACTGGCGTGGGCACTGGCGTTCCACACAAGGGCCAGGCAGAGCTGGGACACTGCTGGCTTTTCCCTCTGGGGGGCATTCCACAGGGATGTGGGCTGGGGATGTCTTGCATGGGAGGAGGAGGTGTAAGGGGCAGTTGATCCCCTCCTAGACTGTCGGCCATGAAAGGAGATGCCCCCACTGAAGCAAATACCCACCCCCCTTCAGTGGACGCAGAACCTCTTGACCAGGAACTCCATTTGCCTGGGAACTGCCAGGCCCAGCCTTTGGATGCAGGCCTGCAACCCTCTTGGGGGGGTCCTACACTCTTAGAGGAAGGGGAGGTACCAGAACAGGGATGGGGGAATAACAGGAGACCTAACAAGGGGCCAAGTCAACAAATCAAAAATGCCCAGGCCCAGCCCCCCGCCCCAATTTCTCCCTTTACCCCAAGTGACCCTGCCCTGCTGCTCACCCAGGCTACACGGGTGTCCCATCAATAAGCTCTCCCTGCGGGGTGCATTCCTAGCTCTACTGCCTTCCCTCTCTCTCTCCCCTAATTTGTATTCATTCTTCATGAGTATGACGTCCTGCCTGTGCACTCCCTGCCCACCGGGGTCTGACCTGCTGGTCTCCCCACTGCCAACAGTACATCTCCTTCCAGCCACCCACCGCATGCCACTTTGCCCTGAGTCGTGTACCGTCTTCTCTTGAGTATTTGCCTCGTGCTACAGCAAAGCGGTGATATGGAAATTAGGCACCGTGACCTGAGCACCTGCTGTGTGCCAGGGTCTGTGTAAAGCTCTACATTGCCTTATTTAATCCTTACGACTACCCTCTCGGGCAGGGATACTTTTCCCCATTCATCATCCAGGAAAGTGGCAGTCAGAGAATGAAGTGAGATCACCCAGTGGGAGTCAGGATTTGAACCCACATCTGCCTAACTGGAAAGGCTGTGCTCCTAGCCACTGTTGAATCATCTCTGCCGTGGATTCCCGCTTGCATGGCTCTCTACATTCCATGGGGTAAAATCCAAGTCCTTTGTCTGGCTCTAATCTATAGTGAATAATTCTGCTCTGTGTATTATATTCCTGGTTACATCTCTCGCTGTATCCTGCCACGTGAAGCTTTTTCCTCTACAACATTGTGTTCTCTTTCATACCTCTGCCCGGAACATGGCATGCAACCTTCAATACCCAGCTCCAATGTTACCTCCTCTGGAAGCCCTTCCCAACTTCAGCCACTCCTTCCTCTGTACTCCTACAGGATTGTGTGGCACACTCAGCTACAGCACTTATCACCTGGTACTGTACATATTTGCTCACATATTGGTCGCCATTCCTGGGATGCGACTGCTAGAGGATGAGGACTTGTTTTTTGTATGTTTATTTCATCCTCTGTCCCACTACCAACCAATGCCTATCACAGGTCCTGGCATTTACTAGGTAACCAACAAAGGTTTACTGACTGAATGAATGAAAACTGATGAATGACGAAATACAGAGTAAGAAGGTGAAGGGCGAGGTCAGAGATCGATGTAGGATGAGTGCGAAATGGTCCACAGTGCTGCTGGTGAAGTAGGTGGCGCACTGCACAATCCCAGGAGGCACCATTCATGTGAGGGTCCACATGAACTTCCTAGGATCATGCAGATCACTACCTTTGCAGCTATACGCAGCAGCCCCAGAAAAAGAACAGACTTAGGAAGGCATAGATCCTTTCCCAGGGAAAAAATAACCAGCCAGTTAGTGTGCGTTGGGAGGGGTTTTGGGAAAAGGGAACACAGATGAGAATTCTAGAAGAGGAGCTTGAGCGAGCTTGGCAGACATGATTGGCTGGCTACCCTACGGTCTTCTCCCAGTGCGTTTCCAGGACCTGTCACACACTGTAGAGGCTGAAAATGCCACTGGTTTTCCCAGCCTTCCTTACAGCTAGAGGCTGCCTTATGTCCCAGTTAGACAGTAAGACTTAAGGAAGAGTCTGTTTGCGGAGAAGCGACATTTGCAAGAGACAGAGAGAGAGAGATGGGAAATGTTGCAGAGGCCACCTTGCCACCATGAAGAAAGAAGCTTGAAGGAGAAAAGCCCAATATGCAAAGGATGGCAGAGCACAAGAGGGGAAAAGGCATGGGTCCTTGAGGGCATCCGTGACCTGCTGAACCAAAATCGACCCTGGAATCATGTACTTGTTATAGGAGATAATGTGTGTTTTAATCACTTAAATCCCTATTCGTTTTTTTTCCCATTACTTACAACCCCAAGCGTTCTAAGTGATGTATTGGTGTGTGTGGGGCGGGGAGAGTTCATGCTAAATATGGCAATGCAAGTTGGGAGCCAGTTAATTAATGTAAACTGGGTGTACATGAGCAGAAAAATCCTGAGACTTCATAAATGAAGAATCCCTAAAAACAAACATCAGTCAGTATCAATAGTGTGAATTTGATTTTTGGTTATTCCATTTGTCTCTGATTTGTGTATGATAAGTTGGTACTGTCTCCCCTTAGCTGTAATCCAAGCCCCAACCTTCACCTTCCCCCAAATGGTTAGTCTTTGGGCCAGAGGAAAAAAAACCCTGCATACTTTTTGTTGCAATTTACAAAACACTGTTCATTTAGTTAGGCCACAATAACCCCCAGGTAGACGGGACAGGGGTGAGGAAACAGCCAAGGGACAAGCGGTAGCAATGAAGGTCACCCTCTTTCTCTATATCAGTTGGGCCTTGTGAATGCGTCTCTTGAAGAACTCCTTTTGCACCTGAGCACTTATTATGTGCCCTGTTCTGAGTACTTTACATATGTTAGCTTATCTGATCCTCACAGCAACCCTATGAAGTGGAGATACCATTCTCATCCCCATTTTACAGATGAGGAAACTGAGGCAGAGGGAGGCCCTGTAACATTCCCACCTTGAAAGAGGCAGGGCTGGGACATGAACCAAGTTAGTCCCACTCCAGACCTACACTTCCCCCACAACGTGCTCAATGATGGGGGCAACTCCTTCCTGGAAAGAAAAGAAAGCCATTCTATGTTTATGAATCTGTATCCCTCCAGGAAGAACCCAGAGTTTGGGGAGGAGCTAAGCATCCCTCTGTCTTGGCTGGTCTTTATATAAGCGTCCTGCCATCCTCCTGCTGGCTCACTCCAAGATCTAGGGAAACGTGGGTTTCCCTCCCAGCACTTGACACCCAAGGGGTAGGTATGAGGGGTGGGGTTACCACTGCCACCACAAGGACTACCAAGGCTTACTTAATAAATAACCTGGAACTCCATAATCTTTCCCCGTAGATTGCTTGGTATTTGCCTACAGTAGACTCAGAAGTAATTAAATTAGCATGCCACAAGCCTACAAGTCTCAGGAAAAGACCTGAGCTAAAGTAAAGCTTTACTAATTCAGACAAATGGAAGGGGGGAGCGGGGGGAAACCAGAAGGAACTGTGGCTTTCCTTTTAAAAGAAACACATTTTTTACATTTCTAGTACTTGCAGTAAATCACACTAAACATTAACAGCAGCCAAATGGGGTTCTTGCTGAGTTTGCATGAATGAATAAATAAAACTAACTTTAATTAGCATATTCCTTATATGCAAATATCTTCTATTAATACTCTTTCGAGAGCTTGTTGATTGAAGGTTAAACATTCATTCATTCATCCAACAGGCATCATGGAGAAACATTACTGAGAATCTACAATGTGCTACTATGTACTCTGTGCTAGAAGCCAAGGATAAAGAGTTGAATGAGATTCAGACGATGCCTTGGAAGATTCTATATATGCAAACAAATAAACTATGATACAGTATGCTAAGATTTATTAGAAATACATAAGCAATGTACTGAGCAACCACAATCCATAGAACATCTGACTCTCCTTAAGAGGAGGTAAAAGAAGTCTTCCCTGGGAAGGTGGTATTTGAGCTGGGTTTTGAAGCATGAATAAGAGTCTGCCAGGAAGAGAAAAGGAAAAAGCCTTGGGTGGCCACACGACAAGGGTCTGAGGATCATTCAGGGACCCAGTGATGATGCTTCAAGGTGGCTACTTGTCATTCATAAGAGCTACCGCTCACATGTCACAAATTGTGAACTGTTGGAGTAGAATTTTTCAATTAGATGATTTAAGGCAGAAAGCTTTTTTAATACAGAAAAGTGCAAAAGGTAATAAATACCTATGTACTCACCACCAAAAGGAAGAAATGTTAACCTTATGTCGTTAGCGGCAGATTTTTTTTTTTTAGGAAACAAAATTTTATATCATTAAGACATTGACACTGCTCATCAGGTGTTCTGTTACCTCTTCCAATGGCCCCTTCCCTGACTGCCCTCTACAGAGTAGACCCCTCTCCTCTCCTCTCTGTCTGGGGCCTCTGCTTATTTCCTTTAGAGCATCTCCCAAAGTTAGTGGTCACCTTGTTGATTTGTTGACTCGCCTCTCCCCCACCCCACTGTGAGGTCATCACTGTAAAAGAGATGCCTGAAATGGCTTATTTACCATCGGCCCCTCTGTGCCTGACATATATTAGGTGCTCAATTAACATTTGTAGAAGAAAGGAAGGAAAGGAGGAAGGAAAGGTGGGCAAGCTTCTGGGTTAGTGTGAACTCTTCTAGGAGACAGGCCATCTTCACATGAAGGAAACTTAGCAGAAGGACAGCAATTTGGTTTAATTCCGCACATACTCTTTCAGTACCTCCAATGTACAAGGCACAGGACAGGCCGTGCGCCCTAGGCTCTTACTCTGAAAGAACACCCAGGGCTCCTAGGAGCTGGACGCTGGTCAGGGACGGTTTGGGGGCATGTCTGGGAGACTTGGGAAGTCTAGCCCTGTGCCCCTGGCACTGGAGACAAGGTGTCAAAGCCTCCGTCAATCAACATGGAGTGGAGGTGGGCAGGCTTGTGGAGCGACTGCAGTGGGACTGGAGCTGCGCACTGTAACCAAGGAGACTGAGCAAGGTGAATGTGTTACAGGCAAATAAAAGAAACTGACATTCAGGAAAGGTGACCAGTTACACATTAAACCATGGAGGGCCAAACCTCCCCCACAGCATATACCTAAAGACCTGCCTTGTGCTCAGCACGCAGAAGACACTTTCTCCCTTTCAGACATTCTTACCATTTCCCTTCCTGGTACTACGGGGGATGAGGCGTTGGGCTGGGGGTGTAAGGACTTGGCAGCAGTGACTTAGGAAGAGGAGTCAACCCTGGCTAATTATCCTGACTACCTGCCCAGCCTGCTGATACCATTCGTGGAGCAAATGTTTATTGAGCACCTACTAGGAGCCAGGCATAGGGCTGAGGACTAGAGATCTGAAGATGAGCAAGGCTTCTTAAGAACGCAAACATACAAAAGCAAAATATAACACAACATAATAAATACTAAGTCAGAGGTCAAGGTCAATGATCAAGTGCCTTGGATGCTCAGAGGACCCCAGTGAAGTTGTCAAAAGAGAGTTTATGAGGAAGTAGGATATTTGAGCAGGGCTTTGAAGCCTGAAGAGGAGATTGCAGGCATATAGGCAGGTGAGTGTTGTTTTCCAGGTCCAGACAAGCAAAAAGCAAAAAAGGCTCTGGCATGCCCAGGAAGAAGGAGTGGGGAGGGGGAGGGAGTGGCAAGAGCTGGTCCCTGTGCCTAAAATGTCCAACCTTGCCTGGCAGGCTCCTTCTTGTCATTCAGACCTCAGCTTTGTGGTCACCTCTCCGAGACACCTTCCCTGGCTACCCACCTGTCAGAATGTCTGTAACTTACCTTAAAAGACCCCAGCATGTAAGGGTGGTATTATATGTGTGAGACCTAGGTTAAGCTATAACCTAGGGACCTCTAGCATTTCAATCAAGAATGCACAGTGCAGGGTGAGGGTTGCCCATTAGCTGGGAGGCCCATGGTCAGAGCATCTGGTATTTTTGTCTAGATCAACCAGCAACACTTGGCTAAGTAGCACAGTGAATGTCAGAAATGGAATTTTATTGGTAAATTAGAAATGAGTTCTGTTGTGAAATTTTCAACAACCGTGTGAGAGGGTGCCCCACCCCATAACCCCTCTGCCCATCTGGGTTCACCTGCGTCTGAGGTTGACAGTGTCTGACAGCTTGGCCACTTCCCACCTCAACTGCCTGTGTCTTTTCTGTTTTCAGCTTGATTCTTTCCTCTGCCGCCACTGGAGCTTGCTCTGCTAAAAGCAGGTCCAGCCAGGAGAGTTAATGCCCCCAGGGGCAAACTTCAACTGATAGGAGATGGGAGTCTCCCAGTCCTTTGGTGGAAAGATTTTTGAGGTATGCTCCACATGGTGTCCCAGAGGGTCCCTGATGGGTTAAGGTCCAACCACTCACAGCAATAACTCTCTCCTTAGTAAAACCTTTGCCGTCTTTCCTCTCTTCCCTGTTCTACCTCCCCTATTCCCTCACTTGTGTTTCCTGAAATAATCTCTGAAATAACATAGCTGTACCCAGGGTTTTGTCTCAGGGGTCTGCTTCTGGGAGAACCCAAAGTAAGACAGCAACTGGCCTAGCTAAATGTGTGGAAACATTCTCCCTTCCTTGTATGTAGAGTATACGAATCCAGTGGAGCCTGTAGGTTTTACCCATGGGGGAGATACTCTAAGCCAAACCCCAAGTTATTCTATCATCAGCCAGCTGTGAATTATGGAAAATTCTGGTTGCTGTTGGGCTTTCAGGGTAGTAAGAATCCTGCCTCTGGAATCTTGGTCATTTTTGGAGCACCTAAAAGGACAGAGAGCTGGGATTCCTTTGAGCCTACAGAATAGGTGTATGAACTGTTTTTGTGCTTGACTCCTGGTAGAAGTTTAGTTCATGAAGGTCTCTATGAGGGTGTAATTCGGTCTGCAGTAGCTTCTCTAATAACATGCTTGTGAAATTGTGGGGGAGAGCTAACACTCATCCTCTTCAAACTTCTTTAGCCACTCCCATTACCAACCAAAAATAACCTAAGGGTTATCATTGACCAAATGGCCCAGTTCAGTTTGCAACACCACCTAAAGTAGCCTCTCACTAGCATTCGTATAATCTTACTTCAATTTCCCAAGTGGCACTTATTAGTTTTTAAAAAATATGTTATTCTTTTTCTTTATTTGTTGTTTTCTATCTCTATACCCTCTCCAATCCCAGCCCTTAATGAAAGGTAAGCTCCATATGTTGTTTATCTCCATTTTCTCCGGCACACACAACAATGCCCAGCACTTAGTAGTATAAAAATGCCTGGCTCAACAAATGTTCTGTTAAATATTGAGAAGTGACAGCAGGTACAACTGAAGTCAAATAACAGGGGACCTCGTATTTTAAGAAGGGAGATTGCCTGCTACCCTTCAAGCCTATGATTCTTAGCCTGTGGAGGTCATGGACACCTCCGAGAATCTGAGCAAAGCTATGAGCCGCTGCCTTCCCCAGAAAAAAAAAATGCACACATAGCGACACACATTAAATTGTATCTGAGATTTCAGGGAGTGTATGCGCCCCAGGTTCAAAATTCCTCCCTCTAGCCATGTGCAAGCCAAAAAAGGCTTTTAAGCAGATATGTGACAAATCCAGCTTTGTTTTTTAAGAGGATAACTCTACGGGTCCTATAATGATGGAGGAACAGAGAGTAGGAGGCAGGGAGACCCGTAGGAGGCCTTGGATAGACCAAGAGGAAGAAGACATAGGTGTAGATTTAGGCGATGCTGAGGGAATGGAGAGGCACAGGGATCTGCAGTAAACATCTCTGAAATAGAATTTACAAGATCTGATAATTGACTAGTTGGTGGAGGTGACAGAGGGAGAAGAAGCAAGGTAGCTGTGAGAGTTCCGGCCTGGGACCCTGGTGGATGATAACAACCAGAACCAAAGCAGAGATGGGTGCGCTCCTCCCTCTGCCGTGCCGGAGAAGTGATAGCCTGGCCTTCAGGGCTGAGTCCTAACTGCAGACTTCGGTCTCCCCTCAGGCTGCCCTGCAGTTCCTGGAAAACAGCCTGAACCAAAGGGCACGGGCAGGAGAGAAGGAATCTGCTTCTTCTGTTTCTGAAGGTGCTGCTTTCCCTTGGCACAAGCTTTTCCCCCTTTTGTCGAATCTTTGTTGGAGGAGCCAACTATTTAGTATGAAAATACAAGCGAGGGACTTCCCTGGTGGTCCAGTGGTTAAGACTCCGTGCTTTCAATGCAGGAGGTGTGAGTTCGATCGATCCCTGGTAGGGGAACTAAGATCCCACGTGCCGCATGGTGCGGCCAAAAAATAAAAATAAAAAAATTAAATAAAATACAAGTGAAATACAGCAGTCATGGGATGAACAGGTCAGAAAGCTTATTCTTCTTGGATATCTGTGGCCAAAGCAGCCTTTGGCTCACGTCACGTGACTATTGTTGAACTGTCTGTGGTCCTTGCTGAGGCAACCCCCATGCATGCACGTTGCACAGTCTCTGGCACCTACTGAAGGACATTGCTCCTATAATTCTCCCCTCTTTCTCCTCTGTCATCAATTTCCCCTTCCGCTAGACCATTCCAGCCATAAGGGCAAACATGCCATTTTTTCTCCAATTTGAAAAGACACTCTGACCTCTCTTCCCAGTGCAGCTTCTGCCCATCATCTTTGTCCTGCTTTATTGCAAAGTTCCCGAAAGGAGTTGCCCATACTTACTGTCTACAATTTCTCTTCTGCTGAGCTCTCTTGAACCTATATATAAGAGCTTTTCCTTCCTACCATGATGCCAGAAGGCCCTTATCAGAATCACCAAATGCCTCCATGCCACTGAATCCAGTGGTCAGTTACCCATCATTATCAAATTGGGCCTCAGTGACATAGGTGGTCACTCCCTCCTGGACATCATTCTCCTAATATGTCTTCATTTTCCTAGTATGTCTCTGGATGTTCCGTCCTAGTCTCCTTTGCCAGTTTTTCCTCATCTCCTGGACCTCTAACTGTTGGAGGAGCCTGGGGATCAGTCCTGGTCTTTACCTCTTTTCTACCTACATCTCTCTTGGAGACATCCTTAGGTCTCATAGCTTTAAATACTAGCTATATGCCGATGCCTCCTAAATTTATATTTCCAGCCCAGCCCTCTCCCTTGAATTTCATATTTTTATATTCAACCATCTGATTCCACTTGAATATCTAATAGTCATTTTCAGTCATCATTCAAAGTTGAGCTTTAGCAATCTCCCTTCTGGCCTCTACAAACCTGCTCTTCTCATCTTAGTAAATGGTTTTTCCATCTTCCAATTGCTCAGACCAAAAATCTTGGATATCCTTCCTGCCCCTCTTTCTCACACCATATCTGATCCTGTGGGCTTCATCTTTGCCTTTCTTGTTTACATCCTGATCCAAGACCTTTCCTACCTAGATTATTGCCTTCCAACAAGTCTCCTTGCTTCCTCTGTCACCCTTCTATCTGTTCAATACATAGTAACCAGAGTGAACCTGTTCAATCATAAGTCAGTCATGTCACACTTATGCTTAAAACCCTCCTATGCCTTCCCAGCTTATTCAGAGTAAAAACTAAGGGCCTTACAATGACCTCCAAGGTCCTTCATAAATGGCCCCTTTTCCTCTCTGACTTCACCTTCTACTACTCTCTAATCACTCATTTTTCCAGCCACACTGGCCACCTTGCACATCCTTAAACATACTGGGTGCCCCTGCCTCATGGCTTTGTACTTCCTGTTCCATCTGCCTGGAAGGCTCTTCCACCAGAGATCTGCATGACCTGCTCTCACACCTCTTGCAGGTCTTCATGTATGTGTTACCTTCCCAGTAAGACTTTAGCTGGTCATCCTGTGTAAAATTACAACTCACTCCCCTAAACATTTTCTATTCCCCTTTCTTCACGTATGTTCCCTAACACTTTTCATTATTTCATACACTATATATACATTTTTTTAAATTTTTTAAAAAACATCTTTATTGGAGTATAATTGCTTTACAATGGTGTGTTAGTTTCTGCTGTATAACAAACTGAATCAGCTATACATATACATTTATCCCCATTTCTCCTCCCTCTTGCGTCCCCCTCCCACCCTCCCTATTTCACCCCTCTAGGTGGACACAAAGCACGGAGCTGATCTCCCTGTGCCATGTGGCTGCTTCCCACTAGCTATCTGTTTTACATTTGGTAGTGTATATACTTCGTCCCAGCTTCCCCTTCCCCTTCCCTGTGTCCTCAAGTCCATTCTCTACATCGGCGTCTTTATTCCTGTCCTGCCACTAGGTTCTTCAGAACGATTTTTTTTTTATTTAGATTCCATATATATGTGTTAACATACAGTATTTGTTTTTCTATTTCTGACTTACTTCACTCTGTATGACAGTCTCTAGGTCCATCCACCTCCCTGCAAATAACTTAATTTCATTTCTTTTTATGGCTGAGTAATATTCCATTGTATATATGTGCCACATCTTCTTTATCCATTCATCTGTTATGGACACTCAGGTTGCTTCCATGTCCTGGCTATTGTAAATAGTGCTGCAATGAACATTGTGGTACATGGCTCTTTTTGAATTATGTTTCTCTCAGGGTATATGCCCAGTATTTCATACACTATATATTTTACATCATCATTTAGCCAACTTTCTATCTTTCCCACTAAAATACAAGCACCACATGTACAGGTATACCACGTTTATTGCGCTTCACTTTCCCACACTTAGCAAATATTTCATTTTTTACAAACTGGGGGTTTGCAGCAACCCTGCATTGAGCAAGTCTATTGGCGCCATTTGTCCAACAGCATGTGGTCACTTTGTGTCTCTGTGTCACATTTTGGTAATTCTTACAATATTGCAAACGTTTTCGTTATCACTGTATTTGTCATGGTGATCTGCATTCTTTAATGTTGCTGTTGTAATTGTTTTGGAGCATCAGGAGCCTCACCAATATAAGACAGTGAACTTATTTGATAAATGTTGTGTGTGTTCTGACTGCACCACAGACTGGCCATTCCCCATCTCTCCTCCTCTGCTCGGGTCTCCCTCTTCACTGAGACACAACAATATTGAAATTAGGCCAATTAATAACCCTGCAATGGCCTCTACGTTTTCAAGCAAAAGGAAGAGTCAATTTATTTACTTCAAATCGAAAGTTAGAAATGATTACGCTTAGTGAGGAAGGTGTATCAAAAGCCAAGATAGGCCAAAAACTAGGCCTCTTGCCCCAAACAGTTAGACAAGTTGTGAATGCAAAGGAAAAGTTCTTAAAGGAAATTAAAAGTGCTACTCCAGTGAACACACAAATGATAAGAAAGAGAAACAGCTTTATTGCTGATTTGGAGAAAGTTTTAGTAGCCTGGGTAGCAGATCAAACCAGCCACAACATTCCCTTAAGCCAAAGCCTAATCCAGAGCAAGGCCCTGACTCTCTTCAGTTCTTTGAAGGCTGAGAGAGGTGAAGAAGCTGCAGAAGAAAAGTTCGAAGCTAAAGGAGGCTGGTTCATGAAGTTTAAGGAAAGAAGCCATCTTTATAACATAAAGGTGCAAAGTGAAGCAGCAAGTGCTGATGTAGAAGCTGCAGCAAGTTATCCAGATCTAGCTAAGATAATGAGTGAAGGTGGGGACACTAAACAACAGATTTTCAATGTAGACAAAACAGCCTTAGAGTGGAAGAAGATGCCATCTAGGGATTTCATAGCTAGAGAGGAGAAGTCAATGCCTGTCTTCACAGCTTCAAATAGGCTAATTCTCTCATTAGGGGCTAATGCAGCTGGTGACTTTCAGTTGAAGCCAATGCTCATTTGCTATTTCAAAAATCCTAGGGCTCAAGAATTATGCTAAATCTACTCTGCCTGTGCTCTATAAATGGAACAACAAAGCCTGGATGACAGCACATCTGTTGACAGCATGTTTTATTGAACATTTTAAGCCCACTGTTGAGACTTATTGCTCAGAAAAAAAGGTTCCTTTCAAAATATTACTGCTCATTGACAATGTATCTGGTCACCCAAGAGCTCTGATGGATGTACAACTAGATTAATGTTTTCATGCCTGTTAACGCAACATCCGTTCTACAACCATGGATCAAGGGGTAATTTTGATGTTCAAGTCTCATTATTTAAGAATACATTTAGTGGGACTTCCCTGGTAGTGCAGTGGTTCAGAATCCGCCTGCCAATGCAGAGGACATGGGTTTGATCCTCGGTGCGGGAAGATCCCACATGCCATGGAGCAACTAAGCCCATGTGCCACAATTACTGAGCCTGCGCTCTAGAGCCTGTGAGTCACAAGTACTGAGTCCGCGTGCCACAGCTACTGAAGCCCGCGCGCCTAGAGCCCATGCTCCATAACAAGAGAAGCCACTGCAGTGAGAAGCCCGCGCACCACAACGAAGAGTAGCCCCCGCTCACTGCAACTAGAGAAAGCCCGTGCCCAGCAGCAAAGACCCAATGCAGCCAAAAATAAATTAATTAATTAAAAAAAATATACATTTAGTAAGGCCATAGATGCCATAGATTGTGATTCCTCTGATGGATCTGGATAAAGTAAGTTGAAAATCTTCTGGAAAATACTCACCATTCTAGATGCTAATAAGACCATTTGTGATTCATGGGAAGAGGTCCAAATATCAGCATTAACAGGAGTTTGGAAGAAGTTGATTCCAACTCTCATGGATGACTTTGAGGGGTTCAAGTCTTCAATGGAGAAAGTAACTGCAAATGTGGTAGAAATAGCAAGAGAACTAGAATTAGAAGTGAAGCCTGAAGATGTGACTGAATTGTTTCAATCTCATGATAAAATTTTGACAGATGAGGAGTTGCTTTTTATGGATAAGCAGAGAACGTGGTTTCTTGAGACGGAATCTACTCCTGGTGAAGATGCTATGAAGATTGTTGACATGACAACAAAAGATTTGGAATATGACATAAACTTAGTTGACAAAGCAGTGGCAGGGTTTGAGAAAATTGATTCCAATTTTGAAGGAAGTTCTACTGTGGGTAAAATGTTATCAAACAGCATTGCATGCTACAGAGAAATCGTTCATGAAAGGAAGAATCCGTCAATGCAACAAACTTCACTGTTGTCTTATTTTAAGGAATGGCTACAGCCACCCCAACCTTCAGCAACCACCGCCCTGATCACTCAGCAGCCATCAGCATCAAAGCAAGACCTTCCACAAGCAAAGGTGGTTCAGATGATGACTGGCATATTTTTAGCAATGAAGTATTTTTAAATTAAGGTATGTACATTGGTTTTTTAGACATAATGCTATTGCACACTTAATAGACAACAGTATAGTGTAAACATGACTTTTACATGCACTGGGAAACCAAAAAATTTGTGTGACTCGCTTTATTGTGATACTAGCTTTATTGTGGTGGTCTGGAACTGAATCTGCCTTATCTCCAAGGTACGCTTGTACAGTGATTTTTGCTCTTTATTTACTGCTGTATCTCCAGCACCAAAACAGTGCCTAAAATTATAAGTAGAAACTCAATAAATATTGTTCAGAAAATGTATGAACTCTAGTCCTGGATCAGAGCCTAAATGACAGTTCTAGAGATTATAAAAAGAATACTTGTTACATTCTGCTTCTCACTAGGATGCAGTGGCTTATATTAGACCAATGTTCCCACCAAGAACAAATAGAAAAGCTGGATAAAATACAAAATTCTATCTGAGGTCAGCGGAGCGTTTCCAAAACAGCTGGACAATGGGGACGGGCCTTGAAAACATCCTGAACTCCCAGTTAGAACTGTCGGAGGGCTACACCCTAAGAGTAAGAAGCATCAGAGGTAGAACAAAACTTTAAAAGTCTAAGTCCAGCTTTGCATTATTTCAGTCTCTAATTGGATTGAGGTAATCTTCCTGCCCTAGCTGCCCAAAATCCAATACCTGCCCAAAATCCTGCTCAAATCCAATACCACAAATCTGGTATTGGATAAAATTTCCTGGCACAGAATAGAAGAGGACAAAGCAATAGAAACAGATCCACAGATGAGCCAGATATGAACATTATTAGACATAGGTTTTAAAATAAATGTGATGAAAGTGTTCAAGAAAATAACTGACAAAACACTGGAGTCTCTATCACTGAAAAATATAATGTCAAATTAAGAAGTCAATACATGGATGTAACAGCATAATGGACAAAGATGAAGAGACGATTGCTTTGCTAGAAAATAGGTCAGTAGAAAAAAAGTCAGACTGAAGCACAAAGAGAAAATGTGAAAAAAAAAAAAAAGCAAACAGGCATGAGTTAGGGTAAGAGTTCTAAAATATGTGGATTTGTAGTCCCAGAATTTGAGAAGAGAGAATTAGTGGAAGCAATATATGAAGGCCTAATAAAGGCCTAGAATTTTCAAAATTGATGAATGATATCAAACCAAAGAAGCAGTACAAACCCCAAGGAGGATATATACAAAGGAAATCACACCCAAGCACATCCTAGTCAAACTTCTGAAAACTGAAAACAAAGAGAAAATCTTACAAGCTGCCATAGTGAAGATACATCACAGTCAAAGGAGCAACAATAAGTCTGACAGATAACTTCTTAATATAAATGATAGAAGCCAGAAGACAAGGAATGGCATCTTTAAAGTGCTTAAAGTTTTCGGAGTACAGGTCTTTTGTCTCCTAGGTAGTTTAACTCCTAGGTATTTTATTCT
Organism: Lagenorhynchus albirostris; assembly: GCF_949774975.1. Classification (NCBI taxonomy): domain Eukaryota; kingdom Metazoa; phylum Chordata; class Mammalia; order Artiodactyla; family Delphinidae; genus Lagenorhynchus; species Lagenorhynchus albirostris. Next base: position 26,461,584 of record NC_083095.1, read on the forward strand.
TTTTGATACAGTGTAAATGGGATTGTTTCTTGAATTTCTCTTTCTGATCTTTTGTTGTTAGTGTGTAGAAATGCAACAGATTTCTGCGTGTTAATTTTGTAACCTGCAACTTTACCAAATTCACTGATGAGCTCTAGTAGTTTTCTGGTAGCATCTTTAGGATTTTCTATGTATAGTATCATTTCATCTGCAAACAGTGACAGTTTTACTTCTTCTTTTCCAATTTGGATTCATTTTATTTCTCTTTTTTCCCCTGATTGCCGTGGCTAGGACTTCCAAAACTACGTTGAATAAAAGTGGCAAGAGTGGACATCCTTGTCTTGTTCCTGATCTTAGAGGAAATGCTTTCAGCTTTTCACCATTGAGTATGATGTTAGCTGTAGGTTTGTCGTATATGGCCTTTATTATGTTAAGGTATGTTCCTTCTATGCCATTCTGGAGAGTTTTTATCATAAATCGATGCTTAATTTTGTCAAAAGCTTTTTCTGCATCTATTGAGATGATCATAAGGTTTTTATTCTTCAGTTTGTTGATATAGTGTATCACACTAATTTGCAGATATTGAAAAATCCTTGCATCCCTGGGATAAACCCCACTTGATCATGGTGTATGATCATTTTAATGTGCTGTTGGATTTGGATTGCTAGTATTTTGTTGAGGATTTTTGCATCTATGTTCATCAGTGATATTGGCCTGCAATTTTCTTTTTTAGTGGTATCTTTGTCTGGTTTTGATATCAGGCTGATGGTGGCCTCATAGAATGAGTTTGGGAGTTTTCCTTCTTCTGCAATTTTTTGGAACAGTTTCAGAGGATAGGTGTTAGCTCTTCTCTAAATGTTTGATAGAATTCACTTGTGAAGCCATCAGGTCCTGGACTTTTGTTTGTTGGGAGTTTTTAAATCACAGTTTCAATTTCAGTGCTTGTGGTTGGTTGGTTCATATTTTCTATTTCTTCCTGGTTCACTCTTAAGAGACTGTACCTTTCTAAGAATTCATCCATTTCTTCCAGGCTGACCATTTTATTGGCTTACAGTTGCTTGTAGTAGTCTCTTATGATCCTTTGTATTTCTGTGGTGTCAGTTGTAAGTTCTTTTTCATTTCTAATTTTATTGATATGAGCCCTCTCCCTTTTTTTCTTGATGAGTCTGGCTAAAGGATTATCAGTTTTGTTTATCTTTTCAAAGAACCAGCTTTTAGTTTCATTAATCTTTGCTATTGCTTTCTTTGTCTCTATTTCATTTATTTCTGCTCTGATCTTTATGATTTCTTTCTCTCTACTAACTTTAGGTTTTGTTTGTTCTTCTTTCTCTAGTTGCTTTAGCTGTAAGGTTAGGTTGCTTATTTGAGACTTTTCTTGTTTCCTGAGGTAAGATCATATTGCTATAAACTTCCATCTTAGAACTGCTTTTGCTGCATCCTGTAAGTTTTGGATCATCGTGCTTTCATTTTCACTTGTCTCTGGGTATTTTTTGATCTCCTCTTTTGATTTCTTCAGCAATCCATTGGTTTTTTAGTAGCATGTTGTTTAGCTTCCACTTGTTTGTGTTTTTTATAGTTTTTTTCTTGTAGTTTATTTCTAATTAGAGCAGAAATTATTAAATAGAAAATAAAGGTATATAAGATAAAAATCAACAAAGCCAAAAATTGGTTCTCAGAAAAGACTAGTAGACTGAAAAACCCTTAACAAGAATCACACAAAAAAATTAATAAGAAGAAGAATGAGAAGGGGAACACAATTACAGATTCTACAGACTTTTAAAAGATTAAAGAATAACAACTTTGTGCTGATATAATGGAAAATTTAAATGAAAAGGACAAATTCCTTTAAAATTAAAACTTAAAACTGACACAAGAAAAAAATGGAAAATCTGAATAGTTCTCTTTATATATTAAAAGAATTTAAATTTGTAATTTCTAGGCCTAGATGGCTTCATTTGTAAATGCTTCCAAAGATTTAAGGAAGAAATAAAAAAGGAAAAGAAATATAAGGTGTAAGAACTGGAAATGAGGAAATAAATTTGTCACTATTTGCAGGTAACATGATTGTCTATGTAGAAAATACAAAAATGATACAGATAAACTATTAGAATAAGTGAATTTAGCAAGGTCTCTGGATACACGACCAATATCAAAAGTCAATTTTATCTTTATATACTAGAAGCAAACAATTAGAAAATGTACTTTAAATAGATGTCATTTACAATAGCATTTAAAAAATCACATACCTTAAATACAACGAAAGATGTGCGAAATTTTTTTACATAGAAAATTACAAAGTTATTGAGAGAAAGTGAAATCCAAATAAATGGAGGGATATGCAATATTCATGAATTGTAAAAAGGGTAACTGTTCATTAATTGATGTATATATTCTGTATAATCCCAATTAGATCCCAAGCAGTTTTTTAAGAAATTGATAAGCTGATTCTAAAATTTATATGAAAATGCAAAGTAAAAAAACAAAACAAACAGACAAACAAAAAACCCAATGTTGAAGTAGGAAAACAAAATTTGAGGACTTATAAGAAGATACCAAGAATTTTTACAAAGTTCCACTAATTAAGATAGTATGCACAGTTCTAAGTAACACATGGGTCAAAGAAGAAATCTCAAGAGAAACTGTAAAATATTTTGAATGAAATGAAAATGAATACACAATTTATCAAAATTTGTGGGATGCAGTGAAAGCAGTGCTTAGGAAACTTATAGTAGTGGGGAAATTTATCTAAGCTTCCAACTTAGGAAACTAGAAAAGAATAAGAAATTAAGTCCAAAGAAGAAGAACGAAAGAAACAATAAAAGTTTGGGCAGAAATCAATGAAATTGAAAACAGAAAATTGATAGGGAAAATCAATGAAACCAAAAGCTGGTTCTTTGAAAAGATCAATAAAATCAATAAGCCTCTAACCAGCTAACTAAGAAAAAAAGAAAGAGGTCACAAATTACTAATATCAGAAATGAAAAAGAGTACATCACTACAGATCCAATGGACATTAAAAGGTTAATTAAGGAATACTATAAACAACTCTATACTCACAAATTTGATAACCTAGATGAAATGGACCAATTCTTTGAGAGACACAATCTGCTAAAACTTACACAAGAAGAAACAGACAATCTGAATAAGCCTATACTACTAAAGAAAATTAATCAATAATTAATAACTTTCTAAAACATAAAGCACCAGGTCCAGGTAAATTACAGTGAATTCTACCTAACATTTATGGAAAAAATTATACCAATTCTCTACAATCTCTTTCAGAAGACAGAAGAAAAGGGAATATATCCTAACTCATTCTATGAGGCCAGCATTACCCTAATATCAAAACCAAATAACAACCTTATAAGAAAAGACAGTACAGTATTAGTACAAAGACAGAAAACTAGACCAATGGAACAGAATAGAGAAACAGACTCACACAAGGGTTACTTGATTTATGACAATGATGTAACTTAAATGAAGTAGGAAACGGTTGCCTTTTCAATATATGGAACTGGGTCACTTGGATATCCATTCACAGAAGCCATTTCCAGATTGAATAACTAAATGTGAAAGTTAAAATAATAAAGCTCTTTCAAGAAAACAGGGAAATATCTTTATAACCTTGGAATAGGTAAAGATGTCTTAAACAGGTTGTAGAAAGCACTAACCATAAAGGAAAATATTGATAAGTTGGATTGTATTAAAATTAAGAGCTCTGTTCAAGAAAAGACACCATTAAGAGAGCATAAAGTGTCACACTGGTCAGAATGGCCATCATCAAAAAGTCCACAAATAATAAATGCTGGAAAAGGTGTGGAGAAAAGGGAACCCTCCTACACTGTTGGTGTAGGGAATGTAAACTGGTGTAGCCACTGTGGAAAACAGTATGGAGGGTTCTTAAAAAACTAAAGATGGAGTTACCTACCATATGATCCATCCTGGGCATGTATCTGGAAAAGACAAAAACTCTAATTCGAAAAGATACATGCACCCCAATGTTTATAGCAGCACTATTTACAATAAGCAAGACATGGAAGCAACCTAAATCTTTATCAACAGATGAATGGATAAAGAAGATGTGGTACATATATATACCATGGAATATTATTCAGTCATAAGAAGAATGAAATAATGCCATTTGTAGCAGCATGCGTGGATTAAGAGTTTATCATACAAAGTAAAGTAAGTCAAACAGAGAAAGACAAATATCATATGATATCACTTATATGTGGAATCTAAAAAAGTAATACAAATGAACTTATTTACAAAACAGAAATAGACTCACAGACATAGAAAACAAAATTATGGTTACCAAAGGGGAAACAAAGGTGGGCGTGGGGGGGGATAAATTAGCAGCTTGGGATTAACAGATACACACTAGCATATATAAAATAGATAAACAACAAGGATTTGCTGTATAGCACAGGGAACTATATTCAATATCTTGTAATAACCTATAATGGAAAAGAATCTGAAAAAGAATATATATATATATATGTATATATATGTATGTACAACTGAATCAGTTTGCTGTACACCTGAAACTAATACAACATTGTAAAACAACTATACTTCAATAAAAAGAGCATAAAGTCAATTGTAGATTAGAAGAATCTACTTTCAATACCCATATCTGACAAAGAGACCTGTATCCAGACTATACAAAGAATTCATACAAATCAGTAAAAGGTAAACAACTTTATTTTATAATTTTATTTATTTTTGGCTGCGTTGGATCTTCGTTGCGGTGCACGGGCTTCTCATTGCAGTGGCTTCTCTTGCGGAGCACAGGCTCTAGGCGCGTGAGCTTCAGTAGATGCAGCACGTGGGCTCAGTAGTTGTGGCTCGCGGGCCCTAGAGTGCAGGCTCAGTAGTTGTGGCTCGCGGGCCCTAGAGTGCAGGCTCAGTAGTTGTGGCTCGCGGGCCCTAGAGTGCAGGCTCAGTAGTTGTGGCACACGGGCTTAGTTGCTCCGCAGAGGAATCTTCCTGGACCAGGCATCAAACCCGTGTCCTTGCATTGGCAGGCGGATTCTTAACCACTGCGCCACCAGGGAAGTCCCAACAACTGAACTTTAAAATGACTTAAACAGGCACTTCACACACACAAAAATACCCAAATGGCCAGTAAGCATTATCAAAGGTGCTCAGTATCAGTTGTGACCAGGAAATATAAATTAATTGCAATGAGATACTACTCCACACCTGCTAGAATGGCTAAAATTAAAATTCATCAAGCTGTACACATGATTTGTACATTTTCTGTATGTAGCTTTCCAAAACATTAACTTCAAAAATAGCACATAATATTTTTGATTTGTGTTATTTTTATCAATGTTATATAATATAATAAAATGTACCTATTTAAAGAATATAGTTTGAAGAGTCTAGACCAGGGGTCAGCAAACTATGGCCCTTGAGCCAAATCCAGCCACATTCATTTGTTTACGTATTATTTATGTCTGCTGTCATGCTACAGTGATAAAATTGAGTAGTTGTAACAAGCACCATATGGTCCTCAAAGCTTAAAATATTTATTATCTGACCCTTGATAGAAGAAAGTTTGCTGACCTCTAACCACCATCACAATCAAGACATAGAATATTTCCATCATCCCCCAAAAGCTCTTTCCTGCCTCTTTGCCTGCCCCACCCCTGGTCCCAGACAACCACTGATCTGCTATCTGATACTCTAGATTCATTTTGCCTTTCCTAGAATTTCATGTAAATGGAATCACAGTGTACTTTTCTGTGTCTGACTAAATTTATTTCTCATAATCTTTCTAAGATGCATCCATGTTGTTGAATGTGTCTGTAGTCTCGTCCTTTCTATTGCAGGTTAGTATTCCTTTACTGATATACCATAATTTATCTATTCACTGGTTGACGGACATTTGGGGTTGTTTCTGATTTTTAACTTTTACAGATTAAAGCTGCTATGAGCATTCATGTTCAAGTCTTTGCTTGGACATATGTTTTCATTTATCTTGGGTAAATAACTAAAAGTTGAATTCTCAGTTATGTAGTAAATCTATGTTTAACTTTATAAGAAACCAGCAAACAATTTTCCACAGTGGTTGAACATTTTGCATTCCCACCAGAAATGTATGCAGGTCCAACTCGTCCTCCTTCTCATTAGCACTTGGCATTGGCAGTCTTTTCCATTTTAGCCATTGTAATGATCATGAGATAGTACTTTGTGGTTTTAATTTGTATTTTCCTGGTAATTGGTGATATTATGCATCTTTTGTGTGCTTATTGGCCATTTGTATGTCTTCTTTTGTCTGTTTGAATCTTTTGCCCATTTTTAAATTGGGTTGTCTTATTACTGAACTATAAGACTTTATGTATTCTTGATATAAGTCCTGCGTGTGTGTTTTCTCAGTGGTGTCTGTATTAGTTTCCTATTGATGCTGTAACTAGTTATCACAAACTTAGTGGCTAAAAAGCACACAGATTTATTGTTTTCTAGTTCTGGAGGTCAATTTCACCTCCTTTGATGGCTAAAATCAAGGTGCTGGCAGGGCAGCACTCTTCTTGGAGGTTCGAGAGGAGAGTTGATTTACGTGTCTTTTCTAGTTTCTAGAGGCTGACTATTTGGCTGGTGGCCCTGCATCATTGCAACCTCTGCTTTCATCATCACATCTCCTCTCTGTCTCTGACCCTCCTGCCTCCCTCTTAAAAGGGTCTTTGTGATTATATTAGGCCCACTGGATAGCTCAGGAACATATCCCTAGCTCAAGATTCGTAATTTAATCACATCTGTAAAGTCTCTATTACTGTGTAAGGTAACATATTCACAGGTTCCAAGATTAGGACATGGACATTTTGGGGAGGCCAATATTCAATCTACCACTGTGTCTTTCAATAAACACAAGTTTTCGTCTGTATTAGGGTTCTCCAGAGAAACTGAACCTGTGGGAGATATATCTATATATTTATGGAAAGAGATTTATTACAAGGAATTGGCTCATGGGATTATGGAAGCTGACAAGTCCTACGATCTGCAGAGTTGGCAAGCTAGAGACCCAGGAAGAGCTGATGTTTCATTTCAAGTCTGAAGGCAGGAAAAAGTCATTGTCCCAGCTCAAAGGCAGGAAAGCAGGAGGAATCCTTTCTTACTCAAGAGAGAGTCAGCTTTTTTGTTCTATTCAGGCCTTCAACTGATTGGATGAGGCCCACCAACATTAGGGAGGGTAATCTACTTCACTCAATCTGTTGATTTAAATGTTAATCGCATCCAAAAATATCCTCATAGAAACATGGAGAATACTGGTTGACCAAATATCTGGGCATCCCATGGCTCAGCCAGGTTGACACGTAAAATTAGCCATCACAAAGCTAGAGCCCATTTTGAATAAATTTCTGTATGTGGTGTGAGGTAAGAAGAACTGAGGTTTTTGTTTTGTTTTGTTTTTTCCAAATGGATATCCAGCCATTCCAGCACCATCTGTTGAAAATATTATCCTTTCCGCATTGAAAACCTTGGCACCTATGTAGAAAAGCAACTAAATGGGTCTACATTTGAACTCTCCATTCGGTTTCATTCATCAATACGCCTATCCTTATGCCAATATTTACTGCTGTAGCTTTTAAGTCTTAAAATCTGGTAGTATAGCTCTTCCAACTTTTTTCTTTTTTAAAACATATTTTGGTTTATTATGAGGCCTTTGCATTTCCATATAAATTTTAGAATATGTGTGTCAATTTCTATTTTTAAAAAGCCTGCTGGCTCTTGGAGGAAGATGCGGTCCCTGCAGCGGAGCCTCGGGCCACCGGCTCCTGCTCCTGACTCACCGCTGTTCGCTCTGGCCGAGGAACAAGTCGGTCAGGAAGCCGCGCCGCAGCCATGGCTTTTAAAGATACCGGAAAGACTCCCGTGGAGGCCGAGGTGGCGATTCACGGCATTAGAATCACCCCCACCAGCCGCAGCGTGCAGTCTTTGGAGAAGGTATGTGCTGACCTGATCAGAAGTGCGAAGGAAAAGAATCTCAGAATGAAAGGGCCGGTTCCGATGCCTACCAAGACTCCGAGAATATTCTCAGACTACAAGGAAAACTCCTTGTGGTGAAGGTTCTAAGACTTGGGATCGTTTCCAGATGAGGATCCACAAGCGACTCATCGACCTGCACAGTGCTTCTGAGATTGTCAAGCATATCCCTTCCGTCAGTACTGAGCCAGGAGTTGAGGCTGAAGTCACCATTGCAGACGCTTAAATCAACGTTTTTCATAAATTGATAATCAGTTGTTAAAAAAAAAAAGCCTACTGGTATTTTGATTGGGATTTCATTAAATCTATAGATCGATTTGGGGAATATTGGCATCTTTAATAGTTCTTTTTTAAAGTAATATTCTAACTGTTAATAATCTGAGGGTCCTCATTGTTGATGCTATTCGTAACAAATGATAATAAAAAGAAAAATAGCTCTAATTTACTGAACTCAGCCTTGTACAGGTACTCTCTCTATATAATTTCACTTAATAATCCCAACAATCTTATGAGATAGGTATTATTATCCCCGTTTTTAAAAATTTATAGATGAGGAATGATTCTGAGAGGTGATATAATTTGCCTGAGGTTACAGTGTTAGCAAACAGCAGAGTTAGGATCTGAACCTATGGCTTCCTGACTCCAAAAATCCATCCCTTGTCTTCAAAAACACTATGGCTGTTTTATATTATATCTCTCGATCCCTACCTCCTCCTGTCCTGATTTCACTCCCACCTAACTGACTCCTTAGTTAACATTTATTAAGCACCTACCATGGGTGCCTGGTGCTGGGCTAGGCGATTTATGCCCAGTAGCTCATTAACTCCCTCAAAGAGACACATTCGGACGGATCTATGGGCGCTTGTGTGTATATACATGCCTCTTCCACAGAAGTCTCCCGTGACTGGAGTGAGGTTCTGCCCACCATCAACTGTGCCATAAAGGCAGGAAGCAGCTGAAGGGGGGCTCCTAGGCCTGGCTGCCTCCCCACAGCAAGCCCCAGGCCTCTGGGTTTCAGGAGCCTCTTGCGTAGCTGCCCTGTCTAGTTGCTCACTGCAGAAGGGCTTGCAGATTTCCACCTGCAGGTGAATGATTTGGTCCTTTTCTCTAACTCTCAATAAATAAGCAAACTTGCACAAACCAGCCAAGACGAATCACAGAGGACCCATCTCTAAGTGTGGGAAACCAGCGCTGCTATTTTTAGGTAACCCACTTGCTCTGCTACCTCACCTCTCTGTGGATAGATTCCTTCTGCTCGCACACGGCTCGCTCCGAGGAAGCAGGTTTCCTGGACACTATTTCATTCCCGGCCACTCTGATGTATCTCCCTACCCCATCCGTCAGCCTCCCCATGCCCAGGCCCTCAGGGCTGGATCTGCCTTTCAAAGGCCTAAGAGGGAGAACAGCAGTACCTGAACTCCAGTCACCGTCCATAGCAGTAGCAACTCCTCTGTACAAAGTCCCCACTCTTTCAATGTTAAGAGGGAACTTGCATGCACACAGGGTAAAATGGCATCTTGGGGGCACTGTCATCTTTGTGCCATACTTAGTTAGCAGAGAATACTTAGACACCCCAGTTCTGGTGTCTGGTGCAATAGTAAAAATTAGGGAAACATCTAGAGGCAGGCCAGATGTGAGCCAAACAGAGTCCTTCAGGCATTTACTCCCTCATTCAGCAAACATTCATGGAACACTCATTACAAGGTCCCTGGTACAATATTAAGTTCAGGGAACGCAAAGGTGAACATGACACAGTCTTTGGCCTCAAGAAAGTTGCTATCTAGTGCACAGGCTACAAAGAGCTACTTTAATAGCAGGAGGAGATTACAGGAAAGAAAGAAAGAAACAACAGGGCAGAACAGGACTCACCAGGCAGGAGGTTCACCCAGAGAGCAGAGGGATATCCTGTGGTCCAACTCTGCTCACAGGGAAAGGGTGGAGGGTGGAGGATGGACCGGCCCAGGAGAGGGCATGGCCATGAGCTACTTTGCACCACAGCTTACGGCCCCATCTGCAGTGAGAGATTGTAAGCAAATAGGCAAACTCCACACGTGCACAATGTAGATGACTTGATGGTGCTGCCAGTGGAATGGGTTGGCCAACCTTCCTATTTGGTTCTCTAAAATTGGGAACTAAATGATGGCCTCAGACCTTGGGAAACATGGTGGTGCCCCTCCTGCAGGATATTTAAAGTTCCTGCATGTGACATACTGAAGAATATGCCTTGAGAACTTTAGGGCAGAAGTGGGGAACTCAGGCAGACAAAAGAAGACAATATATTTGTTGACTGTGCATTATCCACTGAGCAGTGATTAAGGGTAGGCAGGGCTGGAATCAGGACCACCTTGGGTGCAAAATTCAGTTTCACTACTTCTTACTTGCTGTGTGACTATGGGCAAGTTATTTAACCTCTCTGAGCCCCAATTTCCTTATGTATAAAAAGGGGCTAAAATACCTTCTCCCTAGTTATGAGAAACAATGAGGCAAATGAATGTTAATCTCCCATTCTCTGTGCCCCCCCACGCCCCTATCTCATACTTGTTGAACAAATGAACGAATGAAGTGCTACCGATACTTCAAAAAGCACCCATTGTCATTATTATCATCATTCAAATTCCCACCCAGGGCTTCCCTACTGTGCATGTTTTCGGAGCTTTTGCAGAAAGCCAGGCAATACAAGCACAAGTGTAGCTCTCCGCCAAGGGCTGTCCGCTACTCAGAACATGGCTGTCTTCTGTCATCTCCCCTTTGGGCTTTGGACCCAGGTCTCCTTCCTAATTCCAGCCAACAGTTTTGCACAATGAGCAGAGAAGATCCTGGCCTGCACCTCTCTCTCTGTCTCTGTTCCTATACCCTCCTCCTCCCTCCTTTATTTTGGCCCAGGAACATGTCAACAGCAGTGGGAAGTAACCTAATTAGTAGTTAGTTGATAGACTGCCCACCCTCACGTCCCACTGGCAATCCAGCAGCCTGTTTCTGCAGACAGGAAAATATTTCCTTGCTAATTAATCTGAGCACAGGGATTTGAGTTTGGACCAAGGCAGGGAAATCCATCTCCACGAGTCTTGTTCAATTGCATCTGTTTCTCCAGCAACCATTTCCTTCCCTGCGACTCCCCCTGCTCCAGCCCAGCCCTCTCCCATTTCATCTTCTACCTTTATTAAGGCTGGTTACCCTGATGACTTTCCTGCCTGCCCCCCGTGGCCCCTCTCATGAAGAGGCTGCTTGCTCTGAGGACTTGCTTTGGGTTGATTTTCCTCCAGCACCGGGTGCTGCCCAAGGATAGGAGAGATCATGACCCTCAGCTCGGGGTGGATGGGACTCCAACGGCCCCGTCTGTTCTGCTCCCAGGCCCCACCAGAATAGCACGCACCTCACTGCAGTGCCCCCTGCCCCCGCAATCCACACTGCCAAACAAATACAGACATCTACTGTCATTTTTAAATAAGGCTCAACTTCTGTCTCTGGGCCCTGCCCTGGTCCTCTGCAGAATTGTCTATTTGCATCCGAAGTGGTTCCTAAGAAAGGGTAACCATACACATCATTTCACATATGTTTCCTCCCTAGTCTCTTCTGCTCCTGTCCTGTTATGTCTCTAGGACACACGCTGGACACAGGCAGTGGGAGGGGGACACACGCTGGACACAGGCAGTGGGAGGGGGACTTGGGTGTGGATGGGAGTCCATGAAGGGAAGAAGGGCCTTTCACAACACAGTGGTGATGAGCTCATTTCTGTCGGATGAGCTTGGGCTCCAATGCGAGTGAGGTAAAAGCCGGATTGTTTTCCTGTTGAAGACAAGTCCTGCTAGCCTGCTAGTCACCTTAAGGTCCCACTGGGGAATGATTCACCTTCAAACTCACTCCCAGCGTTGTTGGCAGGTTTTGGTTCCTCATGGGCTGTTGATCAGAGGCTGCCCTCCGCTCCCTGAAGCTTCTCCATACAGGAGCTCACTACCTGGCAGCTTGCTTCCCCAGAGCAAGTGACCTGAGAAAAGCTAGGAAGAGAGAGACTGGGCAAGACAGTTGTCACAGTCTTCTGGAACCTAATCTCTAAAGTGTCATCCCATCACTTTTGTCATACTCTGTTCACTAGAAGCAAGCCACTAGGTCCAGCCTGCCCCAAGGGCAGAGGATGACACATGGGTGTGAATGCCAGAGGTAGAGACCAGTGAGGGCATCTTAGAGGCCGCCCACCACATTAGCCATGTGACTTTGGCAAATTATCTAACCTCCCAGGTCCTCAGTTTCCTTATCTGTAAAATGAGAATGTTACTAACTAATAGCACATAGTTTATGGTGATATTATATTGATTAAATGCGGGTAAAGTACTTAAAATATGCTAATATGTGTCCAATACACATGAGCAGTTAGAAGGATCAGAGGACAGGAGAAATAGCAGAAGGTGGTTCTGAAATCCTAGCATGCACCCATCAAACCAAGCACCTGCCTGCTTTCTGCAGCTGCAGTTGCCAGTCCAGTACTACAGAGGGGGAGGGGAGGAGGAGGCTGCAGGCCAACGTGTTAGCAGGATGAGGATGCCAAGGGAGGGGAAAGGAACTTGGCAAACAGGGCCAATCCTTGAGCCCAGGTCTTTGTCTCCTAGAGGGAGACAAAGGTTTATCTCCTCTGCGGCACCTACATATATTGGGCTTTTCCTACATACAAGGAACTGTGCAAAGCACCCTGCATGCATCATTTCACTTAATCTTCATAACACCCCTGTGAAGTAGGTACTGTTACTACCCTCAATGTACAGATTGTGTACACTCCTACAGGGAGGATTGTAAATTGGGGATTTAGAGATTGAAAATTGAAGCTCAGAGAAGCTAAGAAACTTGCCTGGGGTCACACAGCTCCAAAGTGGCAGAGTGAGGAGTCAGAATCAAGGTCTGTCTGATTCAGTATCCACTGGGCTAGCAGACAGGGACCAGGCAGAGAACAAAGAGCATACTCATAGCATCACCATTCTTTCATACTTTGAATCCCATTCCATGGCCTCCCCTGATCTGCACAAGCTGTTATGCAGCCTCCCCTCCCCCACCCCTGCAACCCAAATGTGGCTCTTAATAGGGTCCTGCTCCAGACTGCCCAACTCAGCCTGCTTGGCCCTGCACACCACCAATCTCAGCATCATTCTTAGACCCTATCCTGCTCCTTTAGATTTCTCAGCTGGTCCAACCTGATTCCACGTGCTTCCCAAAGTCACCTTTCTTCTCCACTCTCATATTAGCCTCTTTCTTCAGATTGTGTTCATCTATCTTGAGCTCACAAGCCGCCCTTGCTGACCCCTGATTCTTCCAACATCACTTGGTCGCTCTCTCCCACCAACCACTGCATCCAGACACCTCATCACACAGTCACCATGCCAGGCCAGAGAGATGCCCACTGCCCTGACAAGCGGCCCTCCTGGAAGAGAGGGGAGTTTTCCCTGCTCATCACCAAGACAGAAGAGAAGGCCAAAGCCCCAGAGGAAGGACAAGAGAATGATGAAGCCCGAGGTGTTGATTCAAGGGGAGAGAGTGTGCTCCAGGGGGGCTATAAATTCCCTTCTAATTCCAAATAATTCCGATTACATGGATGAGTAGTTTTCAATCATGAAGATAATCTCAGAGATAGATGGCAGGATAATTGTTCGTAGCGCCGACGTAAATATTGTGTCGTTTCTATTAATCTCCGCGAATCGGCTGTCAGAGGTGTCACTCATTCATCACAACAAATTAAAAATAAAATTTTAAGAGAGAAAATCATGCCTGGGGATAGGGTGGAAGAGGCTGGGGTTACTGCGGGAACTGGGACTAAGAGGGGGAGGTGTAGCCAGCAAGCTGTTGCCAGAAATAAATTTGGCTTACCTATTTAATATATTTATTTATGAAAGCAAATGGTAACGAGGGCTGTAGATCTCTATTAACCTCCCTGTAGGGTGTGCACACACGTGAGCCTATGCGTGGTGTGTATATGCATGGGGGGCTGCCCTGCTAACATTGCCTGGAGGTGAGCCAGATCCTCAGACCCACCTGGACGGAGCGCGTACATCCCAGAGGCAGGTCACCTGCGTTCCGCACACCCCAGCCTCACTCAGCCAACAAGGGGTGGGGGGGCAGGGGGTGGATCTGGGCAGTGAGACCCCCATTCATAGCAAAGATCAGCCTTTGAGAGAAGCAGTAATCAGACCCAAGCTGGCGTTCCCGAAACTGGCTGGCGATTTTCCGTAACACTGTTGTCTTGCAGGGTTACTCAGGCACCTGGGAGCATACATTCAGAGTAAAGACTCTTTAGAGAGATACCTGAGAGGTAAGAATACAAGCTCATTCCTTTGTCTCTCTCCTATTTAAATTCCTCAAGGTATGGGGTCCCTCCAGGAGAAGTTACACATTTCCCAGAACCCTCACCCCTACACCATACCTAACCATCCACAGTGGCAGATGTACTGAGACATCACTGGAGTTTAGCCCCTGCAATGAAGCAAATTCTCCAGCATCACAGGGGGACAATCAGCTCTATTCTTGGCATATGTATCCGTTTATATCAGTCGTACACTTGTATACACTTCCAAAATAAATTTGAGAATACCTACCAAAATGCACACGACGCCAGCGTGTAAAGTCCAAGGGAGCAAGTCCATTGGCCCCAACGCTGAGCCTACTGTCTGGCACACAAAGTGCATTCAGTCCACCTGTTTGTTGAACGAGTGAGTGAGTGGATCAATGGATGGAAATCAGAGTGAAATTAAAATAAGGTGGCATCGTAAAGTCAGGAATAAATTTAGTGCCCAGAAATATACACCAGAACGTTCCACACAACTTCTTGAGCTGGACAGAAGATGTGGAGTTAAGTTTCCTAGAGGCAAAGCAAAGGAGGAAGGTTCCTTCATTACAGCATTCACAATGTTCGTAAGATGGTGTTCCTGGGCTGTTCGACAAAAGCACACTAAGGTCTGGGGGAGGGCACCTTGCCATAAAGAAATAGCAAGCTCCTGTAGGTCTTTTCTCTTGGTTTCATGGGTTTCCTCAGAGAGGACTCTGCCACTCTCCAGTTTGGGTTATATAATAAATCTGACTGCTTGAGATCTGGGAGCCGGATGGGGAAGGGCTAGAGGGAGTTAACCCTCGGTGTGCAGACTTACACTTAATGCTCCTGCTGTCTACTGGGGACCCTGGCTCAGTTTCTCTAGAAAATAAACCTCTCTTCTTTTGCTGGAGTGGGATAGAAAAATCAGTTGTCCATGTGTGGAGGAGGGTAGGGGGTGGTCTAAAGGCTACTTTTACAAATTTAAACCAGTCCCTCTGTTTTTGGTACCATCTGTCCCCCCACTTTCCAAATACTACCTGGCGCCTCTGACACCTAAGCCTTTCTGGGATTGGGCTTAGCCTGCCTCCGGGCTCCTCTCTCACCTCACCCTACCTCCACCCTGTCCTGACTAAGGCTTCAGCTTTCCTGGAAGTGGCCGGTACCCACTTGTTTATTCGTTTTCCAACTTCCAAAATTTAATTGCTGTCATCTCCTTCTCGTTCTCTTTATCCTCATGGGTTCATGCCTTTCGAAAATCCATTTACTATACTTTTAGCTGGGTTTGGGGAAGGAATGGTAATAAATGCATGTGTTTCCATCTGCTCTACTTAATCTCAACAGCCTTCTTATAACAAATAAGCTTGTGTTTTTCCTACAACCAATGTGGCAGAGACAAGGCCGTGGGTTCACCAGCCTGTTTTCTCTTCAGGGGCACTCAGGGAGATGACATTTTCCAGAACCCCTTTTAGTTTGGGATCATGTAGCTGAATTTTCAGGGAAGAGAATGTAAGTATCAATGAATTCTGCTCACTGGTTCCCTTCCGCTCAGCTGCTTCATCCTCAAGAACGAGAGAAAAGAAATCAGAGACAGCTGAGGAGTCAGGTGGAAGCAGCTTAGGTTCCTGAGTCTCTTTGGGAGAGGACCACCTGACCCACATCAGACTGCAAGGTGAACAAAAAGTCAACTTTTGTTGTGTTAAACCCCTGAGGATTCAGGGTTTATGTGTTGTTGCATCATGGCCTGGAATATCCTGACTAATACAATGGCTTTTTATAGTACAAAACTATAGTAAGAGCATTAGCTACTCTTATAGTAAAAAACTTTTTTTCAGTAAAAACCAGTGGCATACTCCCAAGAGGTGGTTGCACAGGGGAGCCAAAGCCATGCAGTTGAAGTAGCCATACGGTTCTTGGGTAGCTCTGGCTTGACCCAGGGTTGCAGTCTGGAGTATCTGGAGAAACGACTACACTGTAAGCGCTCTAAACAGTCTCCATGTGAATTACATTTTGAAATCAAAAAATTTTTTTAATTTATTTATTTTATTTTTGGCTGTGTTGGGTCTTTGTTGTTGCGCATGGTCTTTTCTCTAGTTGCGGCGAGCAGGGGCTACTCTTTGTTGCAGTGTGCAGGCTTCTCATTGCGATGGCTTCTCTTGTTGCAGAGCACAGGCCCTAGGTGCGCGGGCTTCAGTAGTTGCAACATGCTGGCTCAGTAGTGTGGCTTGCGGCTCTAGAGCGCAGGCTCAGTAGTTGTGGCGCACAGGCTTAGTTGCTCCGCGGCATGTGGGATCTTCCCAGACCAGGGCTCGAACCCATGTTGCCTGCATTGGCAGGTGGATTCTTAAACACTGTGCCACCAGGGAAGCCCCTGAAATCAAAATTTTTTTTTCTTGAGTCAAATCTTTAAAGTTATATTCCTTATCAAGAATTTATAATGCAGATATTGTGTTTCCAGTGAAATGCTGAAACATATGCTTTGGGAGGTGGGATTAACATTCTCTTATGAAAATGAAGTTGCTAACCAGTACTCAGGCCTGAAGAGGAGGACAGCTTTGGAGCCCCTGAAAAATAGCAGACTAAGGGGATCCATCAAACAGGGCCAAAGAGTTCCCCAAATAACAGTTCTAAAAGTACTCCAAGGGACTTCCCTGGTGGCGCAGTGGTTAAGAATCCACCTGCCAATGCAGGGGACATGGGTTCGAGCCCTGGTCCAGGAAGATCCCACATGCCGCGGAGCAACTAAGTCCGTGTGCCACAACTACTGAGCCTGCGCTCTAGAGCCCGCGAGCCGCAACTACTGAAGCCCGCATGCCTAGAGCCTGTGCTCCGCAACAAGAGAAGCCACCACAATGAGAAGCCCACGCACCACAACAAAGAGTAGCCCCCACTCGCCGCAACTAGAGAAAGCCTGCACGCAGCAACAAAGACCCAATGCAGCCAAAAATAAATAAATAAATAAAAAATAATAAAATTACTCCAAGACCTGCACAAAGAAGGTAGAAGCCCCAAGGTGGATGGTCAGAGTGGAATCTATGTTTTATCTGACTGTTGGTTATTTTCTCTTCCTCTGGTAAGAATCTCTTAATTTCCCTTTGAGGGACCTCCCCTCCTTCTCTTACCATCAACGTGTGTTTCGTGGGGCTGACCTCGCCTACCTAAGGTCATGTGACCCCAGTCTGGCCAATCAGCATGCTGCATTCTCCAGGCCACAGTGACTGGTTCAGGAGGCACAGGAGATCTAGGTACAATGAAGGAGAGTAAACCCTGGGGATTTTGCTGAAACTATTGGGGAAGAATTGTTGTTTCCCTGGGGTTGTTAAGCTGAATGAACATGAGCCTGGGGTTGCTGCAAACTCTGCTGTCACCATGAGAGGGACAAGTTTCCTGGGAATAAATCTAACCCAGAGGAAAGCCAGGCTTTAGAGGGAGCAGAATTGACTTCACTTGAGATCCGAGATCCAGACAAACTCAAATCCCACTCTGTCTTTGGATCTGGGGTCTATGTTTCCTTTCTTTCCTGGACAGTCTGTGTTGTGTTTCCACACTTGCAATGAGAAGGGTTTTGACTCATAGAAAGATCTTTCTGCCCACCTGTTGCTCACAGTAAACTGCAAAGGCATTCCTGGATTCATAAATAGGAATGAAGAGCTGGAATAGGAAGGCACGCTAGTCACCAACTGGATTTCCTTCGCTTTCACTTTGGTATAATCCACTCTCCTTGCTGTCAATATTGATATAAGACCTGCACCCCCATTATGCTTTTGGCTGGTGTGAGTTTTGGTTTTTTTTTTAAACCAGTCTCCCTGGCATTCAGAGAAACATTCAGGAATGTATATGGAGGCAGACCATTTTAAAAAATCTATCTAGTACAGGGAGAGCCCTCAAACACTATAATTTCACTGCTACCCATGATTCTTGGTATCTCTCCATATATCTTTATAAACCAAATCATTTTAAAAAAATGGAGTGGTAGCAAAAGCTGCTATCATTTATTGAATGCTCATTTTAAATCAGGCCCCTTGGCTTTCACAGCGAGCCTGTTGGGTCGGTATCATTATCTCCATTTGACAGATGGGGGTACTCAGTAGTAAAGTAGCTTCTCAGGGTCTGTCAGCTAGTGAGTGACATAATTAGGATTTCTGAAACTGCTTCACTGAGGTACAATTTACACGCCATGAACTTACCCACTTTAAGTGCACAATCTAATGACTTCTGGTAAGTTTACAAAGCTGTGCAATCCTCACTACTTAGCTTTAGAACATTTCCACCTCCTTAAAAAGATCACCTTTGTCCCCATTTGCAGTTACTCCCTGTTCACGCCCCACCCCCTGTCTCCAGCCCCAGGCAACCACCCATCTTCTTTCTGTATCCAGACATTTGCCTTTTCTGGACTTTTGTTATAAATGAAATCATACAACTTAGGAGCTTTTGCATCTGGCTTCTGTCGTGTAGCTGATGCTCTCAGGTTCATCCATGTCGTAGCACGTGTCAGCACGCTACCCCTGTGTACCGCTAATTGTAGTCCACCATATAGATGCGTCAGATTCTATTCATCCATTCTTCAGTTGATGGACATTTGGATTGTTTCCACTGTTTGGCTATTACGAATAATGCTGCTGTGGACATTTGCATACATGTCTTTGTGTGGACAGGTGTTTTCATTTCTCTAGGAATGGAATTGCTGGATCATATTTCGGATTTGAGTTCCAAGTGCGTCTGACTCCAAAGCTTTAACTCACTACGCTATACTCACTCTGTTTCTCTTCCCTTAAAATCAGTCTCTGGCAGCCCACACCCTTACCCAGGACATTCCTTTCCTTTCATCGCCGAGACCCTACAGCCGGAGCAATTCTTTCCACCAGGTGAGACACTGAGAAGGCATACTCTGATGGTGGGTCCATGGAAGAAAACAGCCCTCTTCAAAGGCACAGGCAGAGAGAAGTGTTGCAGCTGAGGGGCCCGTGACCCCCACTCCCTTCATTCTCGAGGGCAGGGGCTGCATCACACTCGTGGGGTGTTTCAGCACAGCTGCATGTGTCCTCTGGCCACATCTGCCCCCCATCGCTGGTCAACAGGCCGTGTGACGCCTGGCTCCTCTCTCCACCTTGCTCCCTCCATGCTTTCCAAACTGAAGTGACGCTTGGAGGCTGTGTGTGTATGTGTTGAGGGTGGGGTGGGGGAGGGACGAATGGAGGGCTGACAGACACCTGCTGTCAAGGGCTGTCAAAACAACGCTGCCCATAGGCAGTGCTCCCTGGGTCAGGTTCAGGACTAACAGTGCTGCTTTCTGCACACGGTGACCAGCTCTCAATGGAGTCTTTGATGAGCAGCCCAGCATTTGTCATCGTGTTGTCTGGCTGCGGGGAGGACCCAGGGACTGTAGGCACTGGGGTGGGAGGTGGGTGAGAGAAAATAGCAGGGATGCTTTGGGGGTGGGGGAGCTATGGAAGAGAATGGTTTGTCTTCCCCACCATACTGTAAGCCTCCTGAGGGCAGGGCCTGCTTGCCAAACCCATGGGGACCGCATGGTACCTGACACAGAGCAGGTGCTTCGTAAATATTTGTGGGATGAAGGAATGGGTGAGGTGTTTGGATACCTTCAGTGAGGCAGGTTTGAGGAAGTTCAACAGAGGAGGTGGTTACTAGCCAAATAATCACGGCCGCGCTCCGGTTAGTTGGGGATGTCCTAGCCTCGGGATAGGGTGGCTCTTCAGAACACACAAAACATGGGAAGTAGGGGTGGAGGGATCAGCCACTTCTGCTCACAGACCCCCCCAAGGTGACAGGAGTGCAGCCTGGGCCACCAACGAACCCTGGCCTCTGCGGCTCTGCCAGGGCTGTTTGCATAGAGAAAGGGGCCTCGTGGCTTGAGTACCTAGCAGCGCTCACCTGTCCTCCCTCCTCCCTCTTCTCCTTTCCTTGACAAGCAGCTGCTGGACCCTCTGCATAGGCGCAGCCACACTGTGGCAGGAGGAGGCTCCGTGCCCTCTCGTGCCATCAGGAAAGATCTGCCTTGAGAACCTGAGGGCTGAGGGCAGCTAGGACATGTTAAAGACCATGAAGAGTCATCAAAACGCAGAGGTGACAAGGGTCTCTTACCGTGTGGCTGATGTGGCAGTTTTGAATATCCTTCCCTCCCACTGATTCCAGATCTCAGATGTGTGGCAATGTTCTAGGACTTCCTTTAAAACTTCTAGCCATACACGAGTCCATCTGAATAAGACCATACAGCAATTTAGATGGCCTCTCTGAGCCTCAGTTTCTTCATATGTAAATGGGAATAATAATACCTACCACACTCAGCTGTGGTGAGGGTTAAACGAGTTGACAGAGCTGAAGTGCCAGGAATGATGCCCAGCTAATATCAGCACCTTCTTCTCCTGCCCTGCAAGGCTGGCTTTCCTTCTTTAGGAACTGAGAGCCCACTGCTCACCCTACACTTATCCCCAACCCTACCAGATCGTCACCCCACCATAGAATGTATAATGCATTCTTCTTGGTGTCTGTATCCCTCCAAAAACTTAGTCTTGAGTCCTTCTGGAATCTTCCCCCATGGTTAGTATCAGGTGACAATGTGGCTTGCAACGGCAATGCTTGTGACTCCTTGATGCTAAAGCTATAAATCAAAACCTCAACTCTCCCCAAGAGCATCCTCCCGTCAGCCTTGATCACCACCATGTTTGTTACTTTTTTCACAGTTTCTCAGGCACATTTCACTCTGCCATGCTAACAGTCAATAATGTGAGGAATAAATCCTCTGGAAGTTGGCAGGCAGCTCTCCCAGAACTAAAATCGTATCTCTTCAGGTGATTCTGCATTTTTAAAACAACAATGAATGAGTGTTTCTCCAAATACCAAAGTGGAAAAGACTGAGGCATTGTGCCCTGTTCTGTCTGAGGGTCTTTGTCACTCCATTAATTTAAGAGAAGACTTGACTTAACAGGCTCCTGCATTTTTAAGGCTTGGTTTACCAAGTGACGAGGACTCCTGGCAATAAATCTGAACGTCTTCCATTCCTCAGAACTGACCTAAATATGGGATTCATCATTTCGTTGGCTGTCCAGCATATAATCCCCCTTCCTGTTACCATCCCAATATGGGAAATCCCCACTAGATGTGTTCTTGGGAAAGAGGCATCATCATAATGGGGAACTGTCCATGTGGTGACATCTTGGGGGTAGGGAGGGCCTGCCCATCATTAAGGAAGCTCAATCCTGACTCTTTTGGCCCATCCCCAAAGGTGGGCAAGAACATGAGTTCAAATTGGCCAATTGGACACTCTCTTCCTGGAGTGATTCAAGGATGTGGGACAGTTGGAGGCCATATTTACCTCAGCAGTCACTGCAGGGCATGGACCAGCCAGTTCCTGCTCAGGTGGCCTTGGCTTTTGTTCCTGCTGCACAGTCCTTAAAAACAGCCCCCTGCCCTTGGTCCCTGACATTCCCAAGCCTGGCTCTCCTGTCTCCTCACAAGTTTGTGAGCCCCTGATATCCCTTTAGAAAATTTCCTTTTACCCGTAAGAGAGCCAGAGCCAATTCTGTTGCTTGCAACCAAGAATCCTGTCTGATACAATTTGCATTATAATAGCTACCATTTATTTAGCACCTTCTGAACGTGGAATATTGTTCACCGTGTGGTTTGACTACGGCCGTCTTTGTATGAATTACAAGACACCACCTCTGGGCGGGAAAACTTGAAAAGTTTCTCCCTCTGTCAGACAAATTACCAAAGATGCCCCTTCCTCCATGGTGACACGGAGACACAGGGCTCGGCAGCAGAGCAGGCACTGGTCCCTTTGGGCTTGAGCAACCTGCATGGTCATACTTGGCAGCCTTGATGTAACTCCTATAACTACTCCTCAAGATAGTTGTTTTCAACAGTTTCTAGGAAACCAAGGCTCAGAGACATTAGGTAATTGCTCTTTCCACTCAGCTAATAAGTGGCAGAGCCAGGAGACAGACCAAATCTGCCTGAATCCAAAGCTTGCCAATTATACAACATCCCCTGCCTGCAGCAAGAGAAGTGGACACGTGGAGACGGACCTAACCGTTGGAGTTAGAGAACTAAGAATGGACAGGAAATGAAGCCAAGGGAAACGATTTTAGGGTAAGAACCAGCCCTTCTACTCAGCAGCAACCTGCTGAGCAATGTCCACAAGCATTCGTTTAGGGCTGTCTGCTCAGCATCACCGGAGTGGGGACGGGACATAAATACGCTGCATGCACTGACGCTTATCAGAAAAGACAGCAAAGCCATGAGTGGGTGAGATTCCATCTCCCCACTGCTTCTCTTTCTACTAGAAGCCAGAGTAAAGGTACATAAAGTACAACTTCCCTCTGACCCAGCACTTCCGCACCTAGGTATTTTCCCAAAAGAAATGAAAACACATATCTCTAAAAAGATTTTGACACAAATATGCATAGCACTTTGTTCATAAAAACCCCAAACCAGAAACAACCCAAATGTTCGCCAACTAAAACTGGATAAACAAATTATGGTATACCCATACAACGGAATTCCGTTCGGCAATAAAAAGGGACAAACTGCTGATACACGCAACAAATTGAATCGCATACGTGTGAGGTGAGTGACAGCAGCCAGACGTGAAAGGTTCCACAGTGCGTGATTCCAGGTAACTGAAATCCAAGACCAGACAAAACTAACCAATGGTGATAGAAGTCAGAACATCAGTTTTCTATGGTGGGGTGGGGGCAGGGGAATAAGAGAACTTTCTGGAATGGTGGAAATGTTCTATATCATCCAGTTTCCTAGGTGTACACATTGTCATAATCCGTGGAGCTGAGCTTGCGATCTGCTCATTTTATCATATGTAAATTATACTTGAATTGTCTTTTCAAATGTCAGTTAAAAAGAAAAAAAGAACAGAGGTCAGAAGCTGTTCTTCTCTGGGGCTTAGAATGCCACGTATCTCCCCTCCCCTACAGGTGTGGCCATCCTACAGGTGACACCTGGCAGGCACCCCACCCCCACCTGCTCTCCACCCCCAGGCAGGTCCACTTATTCTCAGCCTCCAGCCTTATCACTCCTTCCCCCAGCTGGTGATGGAATTATCTCCACAGGCTTCTAGCTGGGAAGAAAGGCACTAAAGAAACCTCTCAACATCTGAAGGAACTCCTCGGCTTTGGTTACAGCGGTCCTGTTTAAGCCACCCATCGATCTGAGACACAGCCTCAGAAGGGGAAGTGATAGCTCAGCTCTTCTGGTCCAGGGAGCTCCTCTGGGAAAGAGAAAGACCGCTTGTCTCAGCCCAAACTGAAGAAGAAAGATGAAATTCCAACCACCTGCCGAGATGCCCTTGATGACATGCTGGGAATCTAAGTGGGGGAGAAAGCTCCTCTTTTCTGAGAGGCTTTGTAGTGTGAGAGAAAGAGCATGCACTCTGAGTCAGAGATGTGGGTTCAAATCCCAGCTGTGCCACTTACCAAGAGTGTGACTGGGAATGATGCACACTTAGAATCCTCCCTATAAAACCCCTACCCCTCCTCACCCTGAGCTAAGCACATGGTATGTGAAGATCCTTCCAACCTTCCTGCTATGTTTCCACAGGCACATAATAACATATGTGTGCAGAGGGGACCTGTGTGCGCATGAACAGGCAAAGTCCTCACCTTTCTTTGCATCTCAGGCTAAATGTCAGTTCCTCAGTAAGGCCTTCTCAGACCTCTTGCAAACCAAATTAAACACCCTTTCCAAATTCTCTCTCAAGCACTTATCCCAAATTATTATTATATACTTATTTGGGTTCACTTCTCTCATGTCTCCCTTGCCCCCAGGCTACTATTTTCATGAAGGCAGAGACTACATCTGCTCTCTTTACCCACTACTTTCAGTAAATACACAACACAGTGCAGGGCACATAGTGAGTGTTCAGTACATCTTGTGAATGAACAAATTCAGATCCACAGCAAAGATGGTTTGAAATTTATTCTCCCCAGAATGTGGAATGTGACAAAGTCTGGTATGTAACTACATACTGCAAAAGATATGAGATGTTTCTGCACAAAGACATGCGTTCATAGAGGTTATCATTAAAGTGAAACCCACAAAATTTTATTCCTGGGTTGGGATCCAGCCATAAACTTGCATCTGGCAAAAGCATCATTTTTCATTCTAACAACCTGCATCTGTAAGTGGCATGTGCCCATAACAGAGCATATGCCTTTTCACTTTTAAAAGCTCAGTAAATCATTTGTGATATCTTTAATGGAGATGAAATTAAATTAAAACTATCAGCTTTTATTTTTTATGCAGTTCACATTTTCAGCATTTATTTTAGGGTAGTTCAAGATCTGTAAAATGAAGTGTTTTGAAATGGTCTGGGGTTAATTTCAGGGTTAATTTCCATACTAATTTAAACTACAAACGTGATTAAGAAGTAAATCTATTGCCAAAATTATATATATATGTGTGTGTGTGTGTGTGTGTGTGTGTGTGTGCGTGTGCACTGTGAAATCACAGGTGCTTTTGGGATTATCAGAGGCAAAGGCAAAGGAGCCCTCAGTTAATATGAGGGGATAAAAATTGCTCCACTAGTTAAATTTTTATGGAGGTCAGCTTTTGAAGTTTCATGTCACCCTATTAATCAACAACTTCCCTTTCTTAAAATTGTTCCCTATGACTCACTTCTGAGAAGCCTGTTCTAAGCCCTCTTCAAGGAAACCAAACTCAGATGTAACGCTGACTGCCTGCCCGTGAGCTCTCCCCTAAAGGAGACAAAACTGTAACTCTGAGTTGAGTTTGCAGGAATATTCTGAACAAGGAGCCAGCTCACCTTTGCTCATCAGGGTCTTTGCTCTGGGCTGGGCAGCCCCTGTCCAGCCCGGCTTCTCAGGAACACCTGACATTTTTATTTCTGAGCATATACAGTGAGTGGGACATTGAGCTGAGAGATTATGGTAGATCATCTCAACTCTATAAGGTCAACCTCTTTCTCTCCCCATCTTACACATAAAGAAACTGAAGCCCAGAGAGGTTAAATAACTTGCCCAAGGTCACACAGCAACTAAGTGGCAGAGCCAGGCAGACCACCTCTGGACTGCTCTCTGAATCTCTCCACTCTATTGCAGTGAGCCAAGCAATCTCTAATTCAATGTTCTAGTGTTTGAAAGTCTGCAAAGCCATCTACAAAGAAGAAGAACAAAGGGGAAGATGTGAAGGATACTGATAGACCCATCCTCACTCAAAGAGCAAAGCTCAAGTCTTGGAGGGGAGAAATGGGAGACAACAGGTGGGTGTCCCGCATGCCTGGCAAAGCCGTGGGAAATGAGCTGTACCAGTCCCACCCGCCGACCTGCTCCTGTGTGTACCTCCAAGTTCTCTCCTCCCCGCCCCCCTCACCGTCTCACCCAGAATTCCTTGCTCACACACCCTCTGTTCCCAGCCTGGAGTCATATCTGCCCCCACCCCAGGCCTGAGGCTGAACGCACTTTGCAGCACGTCCAACGTGCAACCGACTACCATCACCCTCTGGCCTCTATGATCTCTTGAGCGCCTATGATTTCTTACAGCTGGGCCAGTTGTGGAGGAAGCTGGAAGCTAAGTCCCTGCCCAGAAAAAGTTGAGGGAGGTGGTAGAGTAGAGCAGTTTGGAGTCAGAGAGATTGGTACTTCAATCTAGTTCTCAACTTACCAGCTACTTGACTTGACTTACCCTCCCTGAGCATCCATTTCTCTGTTATGAACATGAGAATAAACAAAACCTCCCTCTTGGGGTTAATGTGTGGATCAAAATAAGATGAACAGTAAAGCCGTGGGGATGGAAATTTCTTGCTTTCTTACTCTGCACCCTGTTGCCCTTCTTCTATAACGAAGTCTTGGCTTTTCTACAGGGAACCCCTGTCCCCCTCAGCCTATGTGGTTTCATCAGGCTGACTCCACCTTTTGTGTGTGTGTGAGTGGGGGTGAGGGCATGCCAAGGTCAGTCGAATTAGAATCTCAGTGATTGGCGAAGAGATGGGCACATGACTAGTCAGTGTCAATGAGAACTGGCCCCAGGACTTTTCCTGGTACCACGGGGTTAGAAGCTTTCTTTTCCCTAGAGTTGCTGAGTTGGCAGAAGACAAGCTGAGAGCTGTGACAGCCATCTTGCCACAGTGGAAAGGAAGATTTTTGAGAATGATTTCAAGCCAGAAAACATGGAGATGAGGGAGGGAGTGAGGGCACAATGTTCCAAACAACGTGGGGTACCTGGATCCAGCTCTAACAATTTGATCAACCACAGCTTTTCAGATATTGGAGGTGATAAATTCTCTCTTTCACTTTATCCACCATGAGTTGGCTACTGTTACTGGCTGAAATGTGTCCCTCCCAAATTCATATGTTGAAGCCCTAACCCCCAGTACCTCAGACTGTGACTGGATTTGGAGATAGGACCTTTAAAGAGGTGATTAAGTTAAAATGGGACTTTGAGTGAAACTTAATCCAATCTGACTGGTGTCCTTATAAGAAGAGGAAATTGGACATACAGAGAGACACCACAGTCATCTGCAAACAAAGGAAAGGCCATGTGAGGACACAGCATGTAGGTGGCCATCTGCAAGCCAAGGAGAGAGGTCTCAGAAGAAACCAAACCTGCTGACACCTCGATCTTAGACTTATAGCCTCCAGAACTGTGAGGAATAAATATCTGTTGTTGTAATCATCAGTCTGTGGTATTTTGTTATTGCAGCTGGGATGGTTAATTTTATGTGTCAATTTGACTGTCATAAGGGATGTCCAGATAACTGGTAAGGCATAATGTCTGGGTGTGTCTGGGAGGGTGTTTCTGGAGGAGATTAATATTCAATTCAGTAAACAGAGTAAAGAGATCCACCCTCTCCAGTGCGGGTGGCATCATCCAATCTGTTGGGGGCCTGCATGGAACACAAAAGTAAAGGAAGGTGAATTTTCTCTCTTCTTGAAAGAAGAATGTCCATCATTTTCTGGCCTCAGACAATCATAGTTCCTAGTTCTCGGACCTTTGGACTCCAGGACTTTGACCCAGGACTGGGAGTTATACCCCCAGTTTTCCTGGGTTCTCCAGCTTGCAAATGGCAGATTGTGGGACTTCTCAACTCCATAACAGCCTGAGCCAGTTCTTATAATAAATATCCTCTTATCTATCTATCTATCTATCCATCCATCCTATTGGTTTTGTTTCCCTGGAGAGCCCTAATACAGTAGCCCTAGCAAACTAATGCAGCCACCAAGAGAATCCTGACTAATAGGGCTTTCCTTTTGTGCAATCTATGGGGAAAACCATAAGGAGCAACTTTTCAATACTGGATAAAGATACACGAAGAGTTTCAGAGATGGGAGAGCACAGGGTGCTGAAATAGTCAGAAAGGGCTTGAGTTGAGGGAAAGATGAAACTGGGATTGGGCTTTAAAGAATTCATAGACTAGGATAGAGGAGAAGATAAAGACATTTGTGTAAAAGGAACAACTCGGCTAGGAATGTGCATTTTCTGTATAGGAGATAAGATAATTAAGTAAACCAGAGAATAGTTGGGAGAGAAGAGGAAGATTGGGTACTTAGGGGTTAGATTATAGAGGGTTTTAAGGTCCAGTCTGAGGAGTTTGGAATGTATGTTGTAAATGACAAGAGTGTGCTGTTGGTCTTGAGGTAGAGGGGTGACAGTTTGAAAGTGGTGTTTGAGGAAGCTTAGCTGCCCACAGGGACAGGGAGAGACCAGAATCCGGGAAGCCATCTCTGGAATATGGATCCCTTCCACCATCGCACTGGGAGACGGAGAGAGAAGGAGGCAACCCAGCAGTTTGCTTGACAAGGCCCAGTTCCAGGCAAAGGAGTCTCTGTGGGTGGCAAGGAAAGCTTTGGGTTTAGATTTGATGAAAGCTTCAGCCTGCAAATGCTCTCTACAGTTCCCACAGATAAGCCTCTGCCTCTCTCCAGGGGCACAGCTGGATGACATTGTCGCTGCCAAGGGCACCCAGCTAACTCACCCTGCCATTTCTGCCCCACCCCTGATGCCGGTCACTGTCGGAGCTTCCCAGCTCCACTAACCCCCATGGCCTTTGTGAATATGCCTAATGTAGACAATGAGGTCTTGCTACCCCGACAAAACACCCATGGGTCCAAAGTTCCCTCCAGATCCAGCCTCCATCCTGGAAGAGGAGTGAAACCATCCTCTTCCCACAGCCTTCCACAGTGGCAGCTCTGCAGAAACCAGCACCAGAGGCCCTTTCACTAAACAAATATTTCTTGAGTATCTATAATGTGCCAAGCACTGGGATAGGCACCAGGGATAGAAATATAGAATTCAGGTAAGATCTAGGTGGGAGTTCATCCACTGAGTATAAGACTTATTATAAAGCCACAGTAATTAAGATTGTACATAATTGGCTCAAGGATAGGCAAATGGACCAATGGAACTAAATAGAGTCCAGAAATAGACCCATACTTATAAGGGTCACTTGATTTACAACAAAAGTGACGCTGCAGAGCAGTGGGGAAAGGAAGGTCTTTTGAATAAATGGTACTGGGTCAATTCAATATCAATAAGGAAAATAAAAAGAAAGAAAGTCAACCCCTACCTTGTATCATACACAAAAATCAACTCCAAATAGACTACAGCTCTATAACGAAAACAGAACAGTAAAGCCTCGTTATACAGCTCTACAATGAAAACAGAACAGTAAACAGGATAGTACATAAGAAAAAAGCATAACGTGTAAAGAAAGAGATTGATATATTTAGCATCATTAAAATTAAGAATGTCAGTCCATCAAGACAGTGAAAAGCAAGCAACAGGGTGAGAGAAGATTATTTGCCAAACATATAACCAGTATAGCACTTATATTTAAATATATAACTCTTTTTTTATGGCAAACACAAAAAAGAAAAATGGGCAAGAGGCTTGAACAGCCAATTCAAAAAGAGGATTCCACAGAGCCAGTAAACACGAAAATGTTGACCTCATTATGAATCAGGGAGATGCAAATTAAGGCCAGAATGAGTTACCACCATCTATTTAAAAAACCTGATATCCCTGTGCTAGTGAGGCATGAACCAACAGGGGGAGGGAAACTTGTAAAAACAAAGTGAACACTTCGACGCAGAAAGTCCACTCTTAGATCTACATCCAAGGACAATGCATGCAGAGGAACACCAAAAGACGTGGACACGAATGTTTATAGTTTTCAGCAAGACTTTTCATAATATTCAAAAGCTAGAAACTGCCCAAATGTCCATCAACAATAGTCTAGACAAATAAACTGTGGCAAGTTCCTACAATGGAGTACTGTATCAAAATGAAAATAAACGAATTACAGTGATGTATAACACCACCAAGCTGGGCGAAAGAGGCCAAACATGAAAGAGAATTTACATTACGCTCCCATGTAGCTCTAGTTCAGACATAGACAAAAGTAACCGTGGTGCTACAGGTCAAGGGAATTGTTACTTGTGGAGGAGAGGAGGTGTAAGGATTGAGAGGGGGATGGGGGAATTTTCTGGGGTGCTGGCAATGTCTGGGCAGTGAATACACAGAAGTTTGTTTTACAATAATTTATTGCACTTTCCCCTTTATGTTTTGTGCAATTTTCTATACATGTGCTATATCATACAATATAAATTGTTTTTTAAGTGAATGTTTATACCACCAACAAATTCACTGTCAAGCTGGGAAAGCAGAAATGTAAACAGACACTTATAACACAGTGAGGTAAATGTGAAGACCTGGCCTCCCCTCCCAGCTCTGCCACAGCCTAGTCATGCGATGACAAGTGAATTCGACTCTGTTGGACTTTTCCTCTTGTTTAAATGGGAATGATAATCACCCCCGCCTCATGGGGTTGTTGTAAAAGTTAGATGGTAAATATAGGTAATACGGCTAGAATACACCTTATGTATGATAATTGATTGATATTTATATTTATACATTTATTTATTTATTGTTGGCTGCGTTGGGTCTTCGTTGCTGTGTGCGGGCTTTCTCTAGTTGCAGCGAGCGGGGGGGGGGGGGCTACTCTTCGTTGCGGTACGCGGGCTTCTCATTGTGGTGGCTTCTCTTGTTGCAGAGCACGGGCTTGGTTGCTCCGCCGCATGTGGGATCTTCCTGGCCCAGGGCTCGAACCCGTGTCCCCTGCATTGGCAGGCGGATTCTTAACCACTGTACCACCAGGGAAGCCCTTGATCGATATTTTTGTTAGCTATTATTATCATCACTACTAGTTCCACGGGAGCTCAAAGAGGGGCACATAACCCATACAAGAGGCAGTAGAGTTTCTTCCATCTATTCTGTCTGCTCTTGATCACTCTCCAGCCAGCTATGGTACCCAGGAAGGTAGAAGAGGAAGGCACTGCGTCACATTCCCCTCCCCTCCCCCCCAGGGTCCTGGAATCAGCCACAGCAATCAATTCTCAACCTCAGTTTGCTCAGAATCAGGCAAGGGACCACCAGAGCCACTACTAATGCCTGAGACACCATGCCAGTGCTCTGTACACAGCAGGTGCTCAAGAAATGTTTACTGAATGTCTGTAAAATAAGGGAATGAGAATAAATGAGAAAGTGGGTGAGTGAGTGAGTGAGCAGAGCAAACTGAAAAGCAGGCAGGAGACCCACGTGCCCCGACAACTGTGACTACAAACGGAGGGGAGGTACCAGTTGTCCTCTGGCCACCTCCTTTTCCCTCCTTGTGGCCAGAACCTTTCTTCTCCCCATTCCTCGTACCGCTCAGATCTGCTGCTCACCCAGACTAGAGGTCACATCGTGATCCGCTGAGACACCTACTACTCAGATGGCCATGTGAGGGAATCACTATTTATCTTTGTTACTGCTGCAAGTTTCCGAGAAAACACAGCTTCAAAGATCACGTCTGTTGGGATAACCTATTGATTTGTGTCACATTTCTCCCAATCCCCATTTTATTGTTGTTCAAGACGGGGTCAGGGTAGGTCAAAAATAACTCTTTCCAATGGAGGCAACAGACTGGGGAATTCTAGCAGGAATTCTAAATTCTCTAACAGGCGTGGGCTGCGGAAGTAATGGAAGACCGAGGTAGCCCAGGGCCAAACTGGAGACTGTGGCAAAGGGAGGGTCAGAATGAGGTCTCTGACATTCGAGCTTAGGGAGAAAAGAAAACATTAACTAGAAAGAGAGAATGGATTACAATTTAGGATTGATACCCAGTACAAGCTTTTAGAAGGCTTTTAAAAATTAGTTTTTCATACTGGCCAAACCAGTTTGCTGAATATAGGCTAAGTATTAGCCAGCTATCCTATGATCAATGCAAGGGAAGGCATTTCATGTTTATGAATACCAGATCATCTGCCAAATACTTCATCTATAGCAGCAGTCAGGTGCTATATGACCAAATCCAACCACTGGCTGTTTTTGTAAATAAAGTTTTATTGGACCACTGTCACATCCATTCATTTATATATTGTCTATGGCTGTTTTGCTGCAATAGTAGAGTTAAGTAGTGGCCTTAGAGACCACATGGCCTGCAAAGCCTTAAATATTTACCATCTAGGCTGTTGCAGAAAGGTCTACAGGATCTTAGTTAATTGCCACATCTCCGTTTTACGTGAGAAAACTTTAACTCATAAGGGTTAAATAACTTGTTCAATATCATATTTAAGGATAGTACTGGGATTTGAATACAAGTCTGCTTGATGCAAAAAATTTCCCCTAGATGCGTGCTACTTTCCAAAGGAGAAGGTATTATGTTCACTCTTAACAACGCTATCTGTATGTCAAATATCTATACAAATCGTACCTATACAAGTCAAACTTGGCCCAAGGACCACTCAAACCCCACTGGTTCACTAACATGTCATTCAGTTGAGTGGTTTTTGAGGTTAAGGAAGATATCATCTTAGGTTTAGAAATCTTTTGATTACGCTGAGATTTCAGTGTAATGGCATTTGTCATTGAGTTAACTTATGGTCCATTTCATCTTAATAGCTCCAACTTCCTCCTTAGTCTTGACCAATACTGACCAGCTGGATGCGGGAACAAATATGACCCCCCTCTTACAGGAGGCTAGGTAGAGGATGAAAAGGCAGTAGTAATTTAGGGATAGCTCAAGTTTTCTATGCGTTTGTCTGTCATCTTCACTCTCTTCCCTGGGAGTAGAGTCATTCCCTCAGACACTGGGCACAGCTGTCATGATACTCAGGATGGTGGAGGTAGAAAATTGTAGATTTTCTTTCTACAATGCTTTCCAAAGAATCACTGATTCTCTCAGATAACTAATAGGAACAGATACGATACCTGATAACTCAGAAGAAAACATAAAACTCATTGTGGTCAGAATGGAATGAGGAAATATGCTACTGTCTGAAAAAAAATAATTACTAAGTGAGGGGGAAAAGGCAAATACAGAGGGATTCACAGAGGACATGACATTAGATCAGCTTCTTGAGAGAGATTGTTTAGGGATAACTAAGAAGAAATAATTCATAGAATGCTATTTTTGAATAGTTCCAAAGGACTCCAGTGTAAACCCCTGGTCCCATGTGCTCTGTAGCTCTGTTATTTTGGAGCCATTTTTCCAATGCTGTGAGCAGCATGGTCATGGAGTTGGCAAAAAATGATGCCTGATACTTGCAGAAGGATCTCAAAGGTAAGGAAGGAATAACCATGGGGGTATTTCATTGGATGATGTGGAATAAAACCCATCAATGCAACTGATGGCAATTCCCCATCACTGCCAACCCTAATTCTGAAGCAAAATACCTTCAATATGACTCTACTCGAAGTCAACCTGGGAGCTCCCAAGAGACGCTAACCGGGCTTCCCTGGTGGTGCAGCGGTTGAGAGTCCGCCTGCCGAGGCAGGGGACACGGGTTCGTGCCCCGGTCCGGGAAGATCCCACATGCCGCAGAGCGGCTGGGCCCGTGAGCCATGGCCGCTGAGCCTGCGTGTCCGGAGCCTGTGTCCGCAATGGGCGAGGCCACAGCAGTGAGAGGCCTGCGTACCGCAAAAAAAAAAAAAAAAAAAAAAAAAAAAGAGACGCTAACCTTATCTATTTTGGAGAAGGGATACTCTAGGTTAAGCCTGCCCTTTTTCAGCTATCCCAACATCCTGACTCTCATCCCACAATTTGATTCCTCCCTTGCATTATCCTGAACCAAGCTTCTCTTCCTGCCTCCTCGCTAGCTTGAGGACATGGACCATATGACCGTGTGCACACTCTGTCCTTGCCATACAGCTGCCCTACACAGGACTGCTTGCCAGAGAACAGCTGCCCTATTGAGACTCTGGAGAAAGTTTAGAAATAGCAATGGGAAAACCAGGAAGGCCCTGGCAAGGGCAAAGCCCATGAAACTGACAAACACACAAGGAAAGATACAGGGATGGGACAGTGAAAACACCGCTGAAAAATCTCAACTTACTTTGTTTCTTCAAACTTCCCACCTAAATACTAAAAGGGAAATGAGAAAAAACAAACCAAATACGCACTAACGATGGAAAATGGTATACGCCCTTAATAGCAAATCTAACCCTGTTTTCCCTCCCCCTCTAGACCACCTTTTCCAAGGGGAGAACTTAAACCCCACTGTGGTCTTTGAATGCTGCTGAGGGTGTGTAACTTCAGGTCCAAAGCAGCTCTGGTCCCAGGCAGAGGCACCTCAGGAGTTAACCAGGGGTATTTATTTACAGGTTAAAGAGGCCAGCTCCAGAGTGAGCGCTGTGCTGAGGAGAGAGCGAGCGGGAGCTAACAAGACGCTCTCTCTAGCGGCATTCTGGGCGATTACTCCTGAGCACCCAGCCATACCAAAATCAATAAACAATTTCAGCGCAGCCCAGGGAACTTTGCCACACTTAATAAAAGTCTCCAGCTGCAGTTATGGCTTCATTTCACCCTAACGTCTTCTTTAACTGTCCCTTCTTTTCAAGATCAATTAGAGGTACATGCAAAGAGAATAAAGAATTCCGCACGTGCAGGCGCCCACACGCTAACACAGACACCGCAAGCAAACAAGGTCAAAACTAGTTATGCGTGCAGGTGAGCTCTCCCCTCCCTGCTCGTAATTTCCACTTCAGGGTGACCAGCAGTGGATACGTCCAGGGATGGGGTTGGGGGAGTGGAATTGGGTTTGGGGGGGAAAGGAGTGGGAAGGAGTGGGGGGATTGGCCACATATTTCCTAAGTACGTATAACTAATGTAGATACGCAAACTCCTACTCTGTTTATAGGTGTCCAAGGAGCTCTTCTTTTCTGAAAACCACCCATGATATTCTGCTTTTGGCTGTTTCCTGACTCCCCAGAAAATCAATTTGAGAATAAACAGAAAAAGGGAGAGAGGAAGTGAGACCAAAATGTGTTGATGTTATTGTTAGTGCCTTGAATTAAAGAGTTAAGAGACATTGCCTGGGGTACGGAGGCTGGAGGGAGAAGAAAAGCTTCAATCTGTTGGGTTGTTTGTGTGTTTGTCTCATACATATTAGAAGCCCACCATCACACTGGCTCTGGAACTGGGACTAGTGCTTGCTTGACTGACCTGTCTCATTGGTCATTTTCCAGGCTAACTTGGATATGTGACGAAACTAAATGAGAATCTGTTTAATTTTTTAAGAATGGTCCCAGTGAGTGTTACATTCTATACATTTCAAAGTTCATTACATATGCACATCTCTATGTACACAAACGTTTTCCTCTCGCTTTAGAAAATTACTGGACTCTGTGAGATGAACTGCTCACCCCTTTAGGAAGTCAATAACACTAATTAATTCATCATCTTTCTTGGATTCTTTGCCACTAAAGTGTGGTTAGAAACAAGTAGAAAGCTCCAGCTGCAAAAAGCAAGAAGATAAAGATCTTCCGTGAAACACACTTTACAAAAACAAAAGGAGTCACTCAGATGATGGGAATAGAGATAGTATTAGGACTTTCGGAGTGAATATAGAAATGGTGACACTCCCCCTTCTTATTTCCCTTTCTCCAACTATAACTAACTCTGAGCGGTGAGCTCCAAGAAAACATAAAGCCAGCTATCTTCCTTCAGGTAGAGAAGTCCTTTTAGAGGAGGAGACAGTGACGCTAATTGCTTAATGGATGCTCTATCTTTTCCCCAGACTGCAAAGGCACCCTTGCCATTGAGTATGTGAAAAGTGGACATGCACAGTTAAGGTGAAGGCTTTGACCAAGGGCTCTTAGTCCCAGCACCCTCTCTGCCTCAAGGTGTGTCAGCCCATCGGTGCTGGTTCTCTGAGCTATAGGCTTTCTCCACTTCTCTGAGGACTTGACTCTATCATCAAGACAGCTGCAACCTCTACTCGATTCTCTGCCTTCTCCCTCCAACTCCAAACGTTCTCATTCCCCATAGACTCTCACACCTCACCAGGTTTCTTCCAATCAAGCTTTGGGAGACCCCAAGCTCTTGGGAGGGTAGACGACATCAGAGTAGCAATTATAGCAAAGTTCACATTTCCCCCTGCCTGTGTAAGAAGTGGTTCTGTGTAAAAGTTCCATTTCTAGGGGAAGAAAGAATAACGGTGAGGTATTTGACAACTTCTAATGCTGTCACAACAGGTTGGGATGCTAAAATCTGCAGTTTGATAGAATATTCTTTAGCATTTCAGGGCAAAGAATAAAGACATGCCAACCACAGAAATAAAGCGGACTTTCTAAATTTGTCTATTTTTGTTCTAAGACCAAACCAGGTATGTCGACAAGTCAGTCACAGATCTGTCCATGCACTAAGCGTTTCCTCAGGTCCCGGTGGCCTTCCATTGCTTACTAGCGTGACAGGTTCCTGACACCTAGTTAACACATTAGGCAGGAAATCCTAAGCCTACTGGTAGCTAACATAGGATAACCACAGGTACACCTACCTTTCTAAAACTCAGTCAATAAACACATTTGTAAAAAATATTCCGCAAAATGTAGACTGATCTGTAGGTTCCAGTGGAAAAACCCAACTACAAAGGTGTGTGCTCTTGTGCCTTCCTCGTGCTTCTAGCCTATTTAATATTTTCATGGTGAGCACAGAGGGGGAGACTCATGTCTAATTCTGTCTTTTGATGTCCTGCAGGAGCTCAGAATGTACAACTGTCTTTCTAAGCCACCTTCACAAGCATACTCGTTTAAAAAATAATCAACTGGGAATCTGGTTAGAGTAACGTTTAGCAGTTGAGGACTGAGAAAGGCAAACTGGAGATTAATACAAAATATATTAGGTAGCTAAAAAGGAGAGCAGTTGGACACCTGGGTATCTGAAGACCTCCTTTATTTTGAGAAATACATAAGACTTGTAGGATAACACACTTTCAAGTGGTGATTCAAATGGTATAATTCACCAAATTCACAAATGACAAGATCTGATTTGTGTATGTTTTCTGATCTCTGTATGGTTCTGTATATCATACAGAGCTTTGAAATATATATATTTGGAACCAAACAACATAGAAACTGACTTCAGCTACAAATCAATTCCTGGCTTGCTAATTGCTTTTTAAGGAAATTATTTGACGATTAAGTGTATATATGAGCTATGAGAGGTGATTGAAAATCACCTAGAGAAGATGAGAAATAATCAGACAACGTGCTGACCTGGCCTCTCCCAACCTAGGCTACCTCTATCATCCCCGCTCACTCCACCGTAACACGCATGGTAACTGATCACCTCATACCGAAGTCTCAACCAAACTCACTCGGCTGCTGATACTGGGGTCTGCGGAGCCCTAGCTAGCACTGCACTCCGTGCTCCTCTAGGGCGTGCCTCTTAACTCATCCCATATCACCCAAGTCCTGCAGGAAGATCTAAAGATCTGCGCGAAGAGGACTGGGGCCTCCATTCCTATTTGCCGTATTAGTATAGGACCCTGGTTCTCAGAAGGTCTACGTCCCACTGTTGGGTTTTGTGGGGTCCCCTGTTGGGCTAAGAACTAGCATGAGTTCTTTCTTGGTTCTTTTCAGGGCAAATGATGAACAATTACAAAGACTTTTCTTTTTCATATGACTAAGGGGTTCTTACTAGTAACCTCTTAAGGAGGTTATTAAGGATTACTGAAATTTCACATTCATAAGCTTACATTAGCACATTCCCTGGGTTCACCAGGGACTTGCAGTCCTGGGTCTGCTATGCCATCTGGCATCTACGCAGTCCTGGGCCACACGGAGCAACTCCTGAACATGCACGCATAGACTCAAGGTTCCCACAGCTTTTGAAAAGGACAATTTATTATCAGTGTACTGTCAATCATCAGTGTTATCCTAAGTTAGTCAGGGTTTTTTTGTTTTTTTGTCCATACCATGCGGGATCTTAGTTCCCCGACCAGGGATCGAACCCATGCCCCCTGCATTGGGAGCATGGAATCTTAACCACTGCACCGTCAGGGAAGTCCCAAGTCAGGGTTTTTAATAGTCATCATTCTTTCCTTTAAATTATTAATGACTGTTCGTTTCGCTTCAACTTTATGAATTCTGCAGCATTTTCTGATACATATGTGCAGATCTACTTGGAATCTGTAGTTTTTTACTTGACTTCAAGTACTTGACTTAAAGACCTGTAATTTTGCCATTCAATATGAATCACCCATATTGCTTATGATAAAAGATAGATGGATAAATCCCCACCACACACACAATTTCATTGTAAGGGATCCTGGATTGCAATCACTGACTTTTTTTTTTACATTAGAAACTGAGAACAGGTAGGTGGTTAGCCAAAGTCACAGACTCTGGCCCTTTTCACGAGCACACAGGGTTCCTGGATACTAATAGCTTAATAAAGAAATTTAACATCTGTGGGAAATTATATGTTTCTTAGTGACATTAAATTTGCACATGAGACCAATCAATATTGAAGCACATCACAGTACACATCTTAGAGCTTTCCCGTGATTAAAAAAAAAAAAATCACCCAACACCGTAATGTTTCCATTTATAGAAATTCTGAAAGTTGTTCCCAGTTTTGGGAGACAGTTCACAGAAGAGCCGTACTAATATCACTATGCAAACCAAGTCCTTTCTAAAGGTTGAATCAGAAAAAACATTCAGGAAAAGGTAGCTTGTTGAAACGAAAATGATTCTAAGAATGTCAATAAGACCTCTAAGAGTCTTGGCCTGGCAACTTTTACTGGACTGTTCCCACACCAAAGATCTCATTCCTCTTCTCCAAGTATCCTAACATGGCCCATTCTTCCCCATTCCAGCACTGTGGAAGAAAGATAAACTTTTTCTTCATTAATTCCCCTTCCTTACAAAGGCTTGATTCCATTTTGTCAACTACCACAAGAAAGAAGTTGTACCAACTTCTAGAATTCAGACAAAGGGCAACTGCAATACACTGATGGATGAATCCTTTGTTGACCCAAATTTCAAATGGGAATGGGTGCTCCCCAGCCACCCCCAGCTGACCTCACACCCTTTGTGATCCCAGCATAGCATAGTATGTACGACTGTTGGCTTACTAGGGTTATTATTACATTTAACTCTGTTATATACAGCATGGAGAGACGTAGATATAGATATACACATATATGTAATATATAATATTATATAATGATGCTTTGTTAAGTATCCATTATGTGCAAAGTAGGTTCTTTGAAGGTAGAAAGACAAGAAGGTGAGGAATGTGAGTAGATGACTAAGAAGACAACATCTGAAAAACCATTTGGCATTATATATATATCAAAACTGAACACACACCTACTCTATGACCCATCAATTCAGTCCCTAGGTATGTGTACATACATTCACCAAAACAATGTAGAAGAATATTCATAGCAATCCTATTTGTAACAGCTCCAAACTGGAAACAACCTAGATATCCATCAACAATAGAGTGAATGCATAAATTGTGGTATATTTAAACAATGGAATACTATCACAATGAGATTGAACAAGACTACTGATAGATATTACAACACATCGGATGAATCTCACAGATGTAATAATAAGCAAAAGAAGCCAGACCAAAACAGTAGCACTGTATGCTTCCATTTGCATGAAATTTAAAAACAGGCAAAACTGATCCATGTCATGAGAAGTAAGGATAGCGGCTACCCTTGAGAGGGGCTGATGATTAAAAGCGGGTAGGGAAAAGAATGAGAAACGGAAAGAGAAAAGTAAAAATGTTACTTTTATTTACTTTAAAAAAATAGGATATATTTAAGATGTACAACATGATGTTTTGATATGCATGTACATAGTGAAATTATTACTATAGTCAAGCTAATTAACATATTCATCTCTTCACAAAGTTACCATTTTTTTGGTACTGTATATGGTGAAAGCACCTGAAATCTACTCTTTTAGCAAATTTCTAGTATACAATACAGTATTATTAACTGTAGTCATCATGTTGTACATTAAATCTCTAGACTTATTCACCTTACATAACTGCAACTTCGTACCCTTTAACCAACATCTCCCATTTCCCCTACCTTCCCACCCCTGGTAACGATGGTTCTACTCTCTGCTTGTACGTATTCAACTTTTTAAGATTCCAGATATGTGAGATCATGCAGTATTTTTCTTTCTGTCTCTGGCTTACTTAAATTAGCATAATGTCCTCAAGTTTCACCCATGATGTAGCAAATGGATATGTATACATTTCTTTATCCACTCATCTGTTGATAGACACTAAGTTGTTTCCATGTCTTGGCTACTATGAATAATGCTGCAATGAACATGGGAGTGCATATATCTTTTTAAGGTACTGATTTCAGTTCCTTTTGGTATATACTCAGAAGAGGGATTGCTGGATCATCCGGCAGTTCTATTTTTAATTTTTTTGAGGAACCTCCATACTGTTTGCCATAATGACTGTACCAATTTATATTCCTATCAACAGTGT
This sequence comes from Lagenorhynchus albirostris, assembly GCF_949774975.1. Lineage (NCBI taxonomy): Eukaryota > Metazoa > Chordata > Mammalia > Artiodactyla > Delphinidae > Lagenorhynchus > Lagenorhynchus albirostris. The sequence continues at coordinate 26,501,609 of NC_083095.1, forward strand.
ACAAGGACTCCATTTTCTTCACATCCTCACCAACACTTATCTTTTGTCTTTTTGACAATAGCCATCCTCACAGGTGTGAGGTGATAGTTCATTGTGGTTTTGATTTGCATTTCCCTGATGATTAGTGATGTTGAGCATTTTTCATATACCTGTTGGCCATTTGTAAGTCTTCTTCGGAAAAATGTCTATTAAGATCCTGTATGGTCAGGCCACTCAAGATGGCTGTTCTCTTGCTCTTTGTACATCCCCTGCTGGACCAGTCCTTGCTTCACCTATACCCTACCTACATAAACGCACTTGCCCCCTGCCCAAGCTAGTGATAGTTCTAATCCTTAGGACAGAACGGCTCCACCTGCTAGTTTATTAAAGAGAAACATCTGACCTTGTGATGGTCGTTAACCTGAGGGGCTGTGAGGGATGGGCCCCAGCTGCTGGTTTCCCTGGTAACTGATGAGCCAACCTGATGTCAATTCCCCCTATAAATGGTAGCCTCTTTCCCCACCAAGTAGCAAAGATGGCTGCCATGGTCTGCTTGTCAGCTGCCGTTCACAGTGGGGTGTCACTCCAGGACCTTTTGCTGTGGACCAGTAAGATCCCCTGTCCAACAAACCGTTAATGTCTCTGTTCCTGTCTCCGGGCTCTTTCTTCAGTCTCCAGACTGGGAAGTTACAAGGCTTGCAGGCCCTCGGGTGCAGCCCAACAGTTGAAGAGCCAGCCAGGAGGCTGAGAAAACTCCTGTGAGTGCCAAGATGTCAGGAAATAAGGATGGGGAATGGAAAATTGCAGGGGTGGTCCCGAGGTGGCCGTCCACTAGCCTGAGGGGCCCCGTGGCAGCCGACTGCCATGGGAGATGTCTTTCTCTTCCATTAGATTGATGATATCCTATTAACTTTGGAATCTCTTACCAGTTTAAAAGTAACAGCCCCGTGCTTGTGGTTCCTCTGACCGCACGGGGATCCCTGGTGAATACAGAAAAAAACGCAAGGACCTGGATTATCTATCAGATACTTGGGTGTTGTCTGACCCTCCACCCCTAAACAGTTACAGACACAGGCTTTAGGGATATTAACTCAGGGACAGACTTGTGACTTGGACGTGGCCAGTTACCTGGAAGGGTTTGCTTGGGGCCCGTGGCAACGGCAAACTAGTGAGAGTGTCCTTGGGCTCCTGATCCCAGCTACAGAAGCGGGCGGAGCGACCATATAGTGGGATGGACCAGCAGCCACATGCATCTACACAGCGTTACAGCAGGTGGGAGACCTTACAAAAGGCCTACCCGAGGCCTCGAGCAACGCCCCAAATCACCACTCAGGGTCTAGAACAGCTGTGCGTGATGTACAGGACCCCCATGGACATTGGACAGTGACCCAGGGATCCACTTTACCGGCCATGAAGTTCAGGAGTGGGCCGATAAAAATGACATACGCTGGCATTTCCACCTGCCCTACAACCCCGCTGCTGCCCGGCTAATTGGAAGGATGAACAGGCTACTTAAACAACAGCAGAGACGGGAAACCACTCTCTCAACACGAGGACCAGGAGGCTAACTCGAGCCCTACGAACTATAACTGAATATCCCAAGAGTGATGGTCCCAGTGCCTAGGCCGTGTTAACCCATTGGGGTGAGGTGTCACTCCAGGACCTTTTGCCTCGGACGTGTAAGATTCCCTGTCCAATAAATCGTTGATGCCTCTGTCGCTGTCTCTGGGTTCTTTCTTCGGTCTCAAGCCTGGGCAACTACAAGGCTTGCAGGCCCATAGGTGCAGCCCAACAGGTCCTTTGACAGTTTTTTAAATTGGGTTGTTTAGGTTTTTTTGCTATTGTTGTATGAGTTCCTTGTATTTTTTTGTATATTAACTCCTTATTAGATACATGGTTTGCAAATATTTTCTCCCAATACATAGGTTGCTTTTTCATTGTGTTGATTGTTTGCTGTGCAGATGCTTTTTAGTTTGATGCAGTCTCACTTGTTTATATTTGCTTTTGTTGCCTGAGCTTTTGATGTCATATTCAACAAATCATCACCAAGGCAATGTCAAGAAGCTTTTCCCCTATGTTTTCTTCTAGGAGTTTTACGGTTTCAGGTCTTTAATCCATTTTAAGTTGATCTGTTTATGATGCAAGATGAGTCTGATTTCATTCTCTTGCATGTAAATATCCAGTTTTCCCAGTACCATTTATTGAAGACATTATCCTTTTACCATTGTGTATTCTTGGTGCCCTTGTCAAAAATCCTTTGTATATGTTTGGGTTTATTTCTGGACTCTCAATTCTGTTCCATTGATTTACGTATCTGATTTTATGCAGTCCCATACTGTGTTTTGGTTTTGGTACAGTGATGGGTATGTATTTATTTAGAAATCAGTACCTTTCATCAATGCAAATGAGACTATGTAGAAAGATATAAAGAGGGGGAAATATCAACAGAAATGATAAAATACTTAGGAATAAGATTACAAATGTTGTGTATGATCCTATAAAAGATGTAATACACTAGAAAGACACAATGACTTGAACCGGAATGATCTACCATTGTTGGGGAGGAAGAAATTTTCCTCTACCCTTCTAGGTTCTTCTGGCTGGTCTAAGAATTGACATGAGACAGATTAACAGAGAAAATCAAACTTTTACTAACATGTATACATGGGAGAAACCCAGAAAAACTGAGTAACTCACCAAAATGGCCTAAAACCTCACCTTTTAAATATCCTCTTCAGCTAAAGACAAAAGAGGATGTTGGGGGTAGTGATCTGGGACTTCAAAGTGGAGGAAGGCAATTCACCTGGAGATGGAAAAGCAAGTGTTTGGTAAACATTTGCTGGGCCATGCCGAAACAATAGGACAGAGTGGACCCTTAGCTATGAGTTTCCCCACCACACCTAGCCCATATTTATTGCAGATATCTCTGGTGATAGAGGCTCTCTTATAGGAATAGAGCTATCTAAATTCTTTAGGCACTTACAGGGAAAGTCAAAGTTTCTGAGTCTTTTGGGGGCTTGATTATTATTTTTTTAAGCTCAAAATAATCCACATGTCAAAGATATTTTGGGGTGGCAAACTTTGTTCCCCTACAGTCCCATCTTTGAAACCTCTTTAAGTTTCACTGTCCAGAAGATGAAATTGTTAGACTGTTCCATCTCATCAAATGGTCTGAATGCTGATAATAGGTCAGTACTGTTAAATTCATTTCAAGAGGTAGTACCATATTGGTTTTTTTGGGGGGTGGGTATGCGGGCCTCTCACAGTTGTGGCCTCTCCTGTTGCGGAGCACAGGCTCTGGACGCGCAGGCTCAGCGGCCATGGCTCACGGGCCCAGCCGCTCTGCAGCATGTGGGATCTTCCCGGACCAGGGCACGAACCCGTGTCCCCTGCATCAGCAGGCGGACTCTCAACCACTGCGCCACCAGGGAAGCCCCCATATTGTTTTGATTACTATATCTTTGTAATATAATTTGAAATCAGGAAGTATGATGCTAATCTAACTTTCTCAAGATTGCTTTTGGCTATTTGGGGTCTTTGTGGTTCCATACAAATTTTAGAATTGTTTTTTCCTACTTCTTTGACAAATGCTATTGGAATTTTGATAGGGATTGCATTGAATGTGTATGGACATGGGTAGTATGGACATTTTAACAATATTCTTCCAATCCTTAAACCTGGGATATATTTTCATTTATTTGTACCTTTGATTTCTTTCAATGTTTTCTAATTTTCAGTGTACAGATTATTCCCCTCAGTTAACTTTATTCCTAAGTATTCTTTTTGATGCAATTGTAAATGGGATTTTTTTTCCCCTTCTGGGATAGATCATTGTTGGTGTAAAGAAACACAACTGATTTCTGTACTTTTTTATATCCTGTAATTTTCCTGAATTCATTTATCCTAACAGTTTAATGGGATCCTTAGGGTTTTCTATATAAAGGATCATGTCATCTGCAGACAGGTAATTTTACTTCCTGATTTAGATGCACTTTATTTTTCTAGTCTGATTCCTCTTGCTAGTACTTCCAGTCTGATGTTGCTTAGAAGTGGCAAGAGTGGGCATCCCTGCTTTATACTGGACCTTACAGGAAAAGCTTTCAGTTTTCCCCATTGATTATGCATTTAGCTGTTCATAAATGGCCTTTTTTTGTGTTGAGGAAATTTCCTTCTGTATCTATTTTGTTGACAGTTTTTATCATGAACTTTGTTAAATGTTTCTTAATCTATTGAGATGACCATGTGGTTTTCTTTCAGTCTGTTTATATAGTGTATCATATTGTTTAATTTGCATACATTAAACCAAACTTACATCCCAGGAATAAATCCCACTTTGTCATGGTGTATAATCTTTTTGATGTGGTGTTGAATTTAGTTTGCTAGTATTTTACTGAGGCTTTTTGCATCTATGTTCATCAGATATTGGTCTGTAGTTCTTATGGTGTCTGTCTGGCTTTGGTATCAGAGTGATGTTTGCCTCATAAAATGAGTTTGGAAGTATTCCTTCTACCATCCCTTGTTTAAGAGTTTAAGAGTCTTAAACTATCTCTTAAACTCTCTTAAACTATCTCTTAAACTAACTCTTAAACTATCCCTTGTTTAAGAGTTTAAGAGGGATTGGTATTAATTCTTTGAATGTTTGGTAGAATTCAGCCATGAAGCTATCTGGTCCTGGGTTTTTTGATTTCTACAATCTCCTTCTTTGTTGGTGTGTTCAGGCTTTCTATTTCTTCTTGATTCAGTTTATGTTTCTAGGAATTTATCCATTTCTTCTAAGTTAGCCAATTTGTTAGCATATAATTGTCCATAATAGTCCCTTGTACTCTTTATTTCTGAGGCATCCATTGTAATGTCTCCTCTTTCATTATGGATTGAGTCTTCTTTTTTTCTTAGTTAGATTAAAGGTTTTTCAATTTTGTTTTCAAAAAACCAACTTAGTTTTGTTCTATTACATTCTCTATTTGAGGATGCAAGGATAGTTTAAAGATGGAAATGAGATCTAGGGAATATTTTCAGGCTGGTGGGCAAAGGCGTGAAAGTGTGAAGAGTGTTCAGAGCAAAGCCAATAGTCCAATTGAGACTGTTTAGGGAAGTTATGGGAGATGACGTAGGAGGGTCTTGGTCACCTAACTGAAGAGTGAGCACCTAATCTGAGGTAATGAAGAGTCACTGAAAGTGTCTCAGAAGGAACGTGACAGGATCAGAGTCTCTGCAGCAGTGGTGTAAATGTTTGTCTTGTTGTGTATTCTCTATTACTATGTAACAAATTATCCCCAAACTTAGTGCCTCAAAACAACAAACTTTTCTTTTAATTGAAGTATAGTTGATTTACAACATTGTATTAGTTTCGGGTATACAGCAAAGTGATTCAGTTATATATTCTTTTTCACATTTGTCACGATGGTTTATTGCAGGATATTGAATATAGTTCACTGTGCTATACCCTGTAGAACCCTGTTATTTTATATACAGCAGTTTGTATCTGCTAATCCCAGACTCCTAATTTATCCCTCCCACCCCCTTTCCCCTTTGGTAACCATAAGTTTGTTTTCTATGTCTGTGAGTCTGTTTTCTGTTTCATAAATAAGTTCATTTGTGTCATATTTTAGATTCCATATATAAGTGATATATGGTATTTATCTTTCTCTTTTTGATTAAACTTCACTTAGTATGATAAACTCTAGTTGCATCCATGTTGCTGCAAATGGCATTATTTCATTCTTTTTTATGGCTGAGTAGTATTCCATTGTATATATACCACATCTTTATCCATTCATCTGTCGATGGACATTTAGGTTGCTTCCATGTCTTGGCTATTGTAAATAGTGCTGCAATGAACATTGGGGTGCATGTATCTTTTTGAATTATGATTTTCTCCAGATATATGCCCGGGAGTGGGATTGCTGGATCATATGGTAGCTCTATTTTTAGTTTTTTAAGGGACCTCCATGATGATTTACACAGAGGCTGCACCAATTCCCACCAACAGTGTAGGAGGGTTCCCTTTTCTCCACACCTTCTCCAACATTTATTATTTGTAGACTTTTTAATGATGGCCATTCTGACCAGTATGAGGTGGTGCCTCATTGCAGGTTTTTTTTTTTTTTTTTTTTTTGCGGTATGCGGGCCTCTCACAGTTGTGGCCTCTCCCGTTGCGGAGCACAGGTTCCGGACGTGCAGGCTCAGCGGCCATGGCTCACGGGCCCAGCCGCTCCGCGGCATGTGGGATCTTCCCGGACCGGGGCACGAACCCGTGTCCCCTGCATCGGCAGGCGGACTCTCAACCACTGCGCCACCAGGGAAGCCCAAGAGCCTGGATCTTAACTCAGCAAGTTAAATCTTTTAGACTGCCACCTGTATTGACATATTTTCCACACATGTGGATAATGTTTATCTCATTTTCAGAACATTCTCAGGATCTGAGCGGCACCACACGGTGTTTTGCCCAAATGAGAACTGTGGAAAAGCCCAGTACTAGTCTGTAGAGAGCATGCATGCGCATGAAGTCTACATTTGCTTCTCTGTGACTTCAGCAGGAGCTACTCTTAACCTTGCCCAGCCGAGGTCCTAGTTTGGGTCAAGAACAAAGCCAAAAGACAGAGGCTATTTTGGGCTAGTTTTAACTTTTTCATTTTGAAGATGAAAAAATGAGATGGGAACTCCCAGATGTACATGAACTGACTGTCCAACCTAGGATGGTTTAGGGGCAAGGAAGTTATTCTACAATAGTGGTTCTCAAAGCATGATCCCTAGACAAACAGCAACAGCACCACCTGTTAGAAACCTGGTAGAAACGCAAATTCTCAGACCCACCCAGACCTCCTGAGTCAAACTCTGGAGATGGGGCCCAGCAATCTGTGATCTAACAAGCCTTTTAGGAGATTCTGATACATGCTCAAGCTCTGGAAAAATTCTATCCCCAACTCACTGCACGTAATTTAACAATAACTTGGTAAAGAAGCTGGACTAGACACTTGCATTCACTCTTGTGCAGGAGCACACAATGGCAGAAACACACCAGATCATGACATGTGGCACAGTGATACAGATAGCCACTTAGAGTCAGCATCAGAGCCCAGGTTCCTTGATCCCAGAAAGTAGGAAATGTCTAGTCTTTCAAGAAGAATAAAGAGGTGTGGGGGAGGAAGAGAAAGAAGAAAAGGAGAGAGAGGAGGAAAGAAAATCATTATTTTAAACTTGATTCCATACGACATCAATTCTTAAGACAGTCACAGAATTCAAACACTGGTGATCTTCAGACAGCCTTAAAGTTAAACATTTTCAATAATTGCTCCATGACACTCAGCATTATTGAGGGCATTGTTCACCTCTTTGAAAGAACAAACATCCCACCAGAGATGTGTCTGGTACTTCAGAACTTTCCCCCAAACAACTAGTTTGCTTTTATCTCATAGACACTGAGGAGGGAATCGTTGATTATGTTTCCTTCTTCCAGAAAACCCAGAATCAAATTAGCAAGTGCACATCAATCAGCCTCTGGTATAAGAGACTTGCGTGGCTGCTTTATTTTTCCTGCCTTTATTTCTCCCACCTGATGCTCCTCCCTTACCTTCTACTTTGCTGTACTATTTGTATTTTTGTCAGACATCTCAAATCCTTTTAGGAACAAGGCTGGCGATAAGAATTCAAAAGGCAGAGGGAGTCTTTTCCCAAGCAAACTGAAAACCTAGGAGGAGTGGCTGGGTGACAGCCATCGGCACAACAGGACCTTCCCTGATCCCTTCTGGCAGCGGCGGCCGCAGGCACTGCACTCGGGGTCAGCCTTTGAAAAAGCAGGAGCGAAGGGAGGGAAGAACAGCTGTTAGCAGCAGAAAAGCTCTGTGCAAGTTGTTTTCTAGGGTTAAGAAAGGGGGATAAGGAGAGGAAATCGAGGTCCGGCTTCTCCATCTTATGAAATGGACCTATTTCTGTCTTCCTTAGTCTTAAGGCTAAGTCAGCATTCACACAAGACTGCCACACCTGATGCTGGCCCCCCAGATCACAAGCATTTCTCCCTTTGGGTATAAGGAACCAGCTACAGATACAGACCACCTGACTCCACTCTGCACAGAGTTCCCAGGGAGACAGGCTGGCTTCAGGATAGGAAAGCAGAGACAATTAAGGGGATCTGGTTCAGGCTTATTGCAAAACTGAAAGAATGTTGTTTTGATTTCCTATCTAGTTTGGAACAGGTCAAGGGTATTTTCCCTGGGTAGCTACCTTGGAGGGACTTATTTTAGCTTCAAGGCAGGCTGACTGGAAAGGATTCAGGAGTCAGCCCCAGAACAGGGCAGTGGGGGCCGTCTGCAGCTGCCCACTCCACCAGCCAGCAGCGGCCCCCAGGAAAATTTCCATCAACCGCTCCATCAGAACTGCAGCGTCAACCTTGACCAGTCCCTTCTGAGCCCAGTTACATCCATAATGACACCTCTCCACCTTCCCCTTCCCCCAGGAGCGTGACAGATGAGAGGCTTCATGGAACAAGTCCCTGAGCTGTGATGGGAATCCGTCTCGCTCCACTGCGGGAAAAATATATATCCCTGAACAGCTGGGAGGGATTCTTTCATTATTCATCTGCGGTCTTACTGGTAGTCCTGACTTCCTCATTTTACAGGAAAAAATGAAACCAGATTGAATGGCATATTCTGACAACGCTTTTTTTAAACACCAGGCTGAATGGAATCTGGGAGGTGGCAGAGAGAGCACCAAGAACAGAGGGTTTGTGAAGCCCTGGGCTGGGCCGTGGAGACAAAGAGGAGAGCTGCCCCTGCAGGTGGAAGGCGAGGGAGCTTCCCAGGGTGGCCTGCGTGCACCGTGAGCACACAGGGTCAGCTCAGGGCTGCATGTTTATGTCCCACTCAAAAGCTTTTTGTTGGGAGCAATTCACAGTCATCCAGAAATCAGACTGGGGAAGCTGTGTAGAGAGGAGAAGGTAAATTATATCAAAGGCAGAGATATTCACAGGGTGAAGAAAGTGCAGGGCAGACACCCAAAGACCATACGCTCAGTGCTGTCCACATTAGAGCAAGCACCAGGCATACTGAGAAGGCGTAAACCCTTGGAGAGCTCTCATGAGGGCGCTTGGCCTCCAGAAGCTCACCCTAAGGTCACCGTAAGCAGGCTGAGAAGCGATCATGGGGGAAGGATGGAGGTGGTGGGGTAGGGCGGGGAGGCAAAGTTGTTGGAGTATAGTACAGTCGGCCTGGCTAGAAGGAGGACCTGGCCAGCTCAATCAGTGCCCATGTGGGTCACGAACCACCTCAAAGGCCATGGCAGTGGTGGTGATGTTCAACCACCTGGTCAATGGCTGGAAGACTCATTCAGCTAAAAGCAGAGTGTCTGACCAGTTCTTAACTAGCCTTCTGTATTATGCATAGGCTTAGCAAACACCCTCTGTATTCATTTTCTATGCCACTTAACTACCACAAAGTTAGCATCTTTAAAGACACATTTACGATCTATAGAGTAAATGTGCTCCTGCCTTTATTTCTCCCACCTGATGCCAGAGTGAGGGTTTTAGTTTCTTGCTGGAATCTAATGCCAGAGTGAGGGTTTTAGTTTCTTGCTGGAATCTAATGCCAGAGTGAGGGTTTTAGTTTCTTGCTGGAATCTACCCTCAGCTCCTAGAGACTGCCCACAGTCGCTTGCCGCCTGAGCTGCTTCATGCAGGTTGCTTCTCCAAAGGCAGCAACAGGGAAGGAGTGGTAGGGGCAGAGGGAGACGGAGGGAGAGAGAAAGGAGTCTTACATAACATAGTCATGGGTGTGACATCCCATTGCCTTTGCCATATTCTAATTGTTAGAAGGAAGTCAGTCAAGAGGAGGGGGTTACCCAAAGGTGTAGACACCAGGAATACAGCCGTGAACAAGTCATGTCTTAGAGGGAGGTGGTGAAGGAGAGGAGGAAGAACAAAGTCATCTCTACGGGGGAGGCAGAGAGGGAGGAGGGTAAGAGAGAGGATTCATAAATTAAAGAACATATGTTAGATTAAAAAATGTATCTACAAATCTCAGTATCTGGACTTCATTTGGATCCTGGTGTTTCTAATGTTTTTAAAAAAAACCCTGATAATTATGAGACAATTGGAAATTTGAATATCAACTGGATATTTGAAGACATTAAGAAATTATTAATTTTTGAAGTATAGTAATTGTATTTGTGGACTTTTAGTCGAGTCCTAGAAATTCATACTGAAATATAAAAGATAAAATGATACGTCTAAGCGGTTTTCTTTAAAAAACGATGAGAGTGAGAAGGTAGAGCTCTGAATGAGGTAGAAGAAGACCCAGAGGCTGATGGTTGTGCTGGGATGATGGGCGCATGGGAATTCATTAAGCTATTCTGTCAACATTTGTGTGTGCTCAAAATCCTGTATAATAAAAGCTTTAAAAATGAACATGAGGAGGGCTTCCGGGAAAATGGCGGAAGAGTAAGACGCGGAGATCACCTTCCTCCCCACAGATACACCAGCAATACATCTACACGTGGAACAACTCCTACAGAACACCTACTGAACGCTGGCAGAAGACCTCAGACCTCCCAAAAGGCAAGAAACCCCCCACGTACCTGGGTAGGGCAAAAGAAAAAAGAAACAACAGAGACAAAAGAATAGGGACGGGACCCGCACCAGTGGGAGCGAGCTGTGAAGGAGGAAAGATCTCCACACGCTAGAAGCCCCTTCGCGGGCGGAGACTGCGGGTGGCGGAGGGGGAAAGCCTCGGAGCCGCGAAGGAGAGCGCAGCAACAGGGGTGCGGGGGGCAAAGCGGAGAGATTCCCGCACAGAGGATCGGTGCCGACCGGCACTCACCAGGCCGAGAGGCTTGTCTGCTCACCTGCTGGGGCGGGCGGGGCCTGGAGTTGAGGCTCGGGCTTCGGTCGGAGCGCCGGGAGAGGACTGGGGTTGGCGGCGTGAACACAGCCTGCAGGGGGTTAGTGCGCCACGGCTAGACGGGAGGGAGTCCGGGGAAAAGTCTGGACCTGCCGAAGAGGCAGGAGACTTTTTCTTCCCTCTTTGTTTCCTGGTGCGCGAGGAGGGGATTAACAGCGCTGCTTAAAGGAGCGCCAGAGACCGGCGCAAGCCGCGGCCATCAGCGCGGACCCCAGAGACGGGCATGAGACGCTAAGGCTGCTGCTGCCGCCACCAAGGGGCCTGTGTGCGAGCACAGGTCACTCTCCACACCTCCCTTCCGGGGAGCCTGTGCAGCCCGCCACTGCCAGGGTCCCAGGATCCAGGGACAACTCCCCCGGAAGAACGCACGGCGCGCCTCAGGCTGGTGCAACTGTCACGCCGGCCTCTGCCGCCACAGGCCCGCCCCGCACGCCGTGCCCCTCCCTCCCCCCCGGCCTGAGTGATCCAGAGGCCCCGAATCAGCGGCTCCTTTAACCCCGTCCTGTCTGAGCGAAGAACAGACGCCCTCCAGCGACCTACAGGCAGAGGCGGGGCCAAATCCAAAGCTGAGCCCCTGGGAGCTGTGCGAACAAAGAAGAGAAAGGGAAATCTCTCCCAGCAGCCTCAGAAGCAGCGGATTAAAGCTCCACAATCAACTTGATGTAGCCTACATCTGTGGAATACATGAATAGACAACGAATCATCCCAAATTAAGGAGGTGGACTTTGAGAGCAAGATTTATGATTTTTTCCCCTTTTCCTCTTTTTGTGAGTGTGTATGTGTATGCTTCTGTGTGAGATTTTGTCTGTATAGCTTTGCTTCCACCATTTGTCTTAGGGTTCTATACGTCCGTTTTTTTTTGTTGTTGTTGTTTTGTTTTTTTAAAAACTTTTTTCTCTTAATTATTTTTTGTTTTAATAACTTTATTATATTTTATCTTACTTTATTTTATTTTACTTTATCTTTTTTCCTTCCTTCCTTCCTCCCTCCCTCCCTCCCTCCTTTCTTTCTTTCTTTCTACTTCTACTAATTCTTTCTACTTTTTCTCCCTTTTATTCTGAGCCGTGTGGATGAAATGCTCTTGGTGCTGCAGCCAGGAGTCAGTGCTGTGCCTCTGAGGTGGGAGAACCAACTTCAGGACACTGGTCCACAAGAGACCTCCCAGCTCCACATAATATCAAATGGCGAAAATCTCCCAGAGATCTCCAACTCAACACCAGCACCCAGCTTCACTCAACGACCAGCAAGCTATAGTACTGGACATCCTGTGCCAAACAACTAGCAAGACATGAACACAACCCCACCCATTAGCAGTGAGGCTGCCTAAAATCATAATAAGGCCACAGACACCCCAAAACACACCACCAGACGTGGACCTGCCCACCAGAAAGACAAGATCCAGCCTCATCCACCAGAACACAGGAACTAGTCACCTCCACCAGGAAGCCTACACAACCCACTGAACCAACCTTAGCCACTGGGGACAGACACCAAAAACAAAGGGAACTACGAATGTGCAGCCTGCAAAAAGGAGACCCCAAACACAGTAAGATAAGCAAAATGAAAAGACAGAAAAACACATAGCAGATGAAGGAGCAAGATAAAAACCCACCAGACCTAACAAATGAAGAGGAAATAGGCAGTCAACCTGAAAAAGAATTCAGAATAATGATAGTAAAGATGATCCAAAATCTTGGAAATAAAATAGACAAAATGCAAGAAACATTTAACAAGGACCTAGAAGAACTAAAGATGAAACAAACAACGATGAACAATACAATAAATGAAATTAAAAATACTCTAGATGGGATCAATAGCAGAATAACTGAGGCAGAAGAACGGATAAGTGACCTGGAAGATAAAATAGTGGAAATAATTACTGCAGAGCAAAATAAAGAAAAAAGAATGAAAAGAACTGAGGACAGTCTCAGAGACCTCTAGGACAACATTAAACGCACCAACATTCAACTTATAGGGGTTCCAGAAGAAGACGAGAAAAAGAAAGGGACTGAGAAAATATTTGAAGAGATTATAATTGAAAACTTCCCTAATATGGGAAAGGAAATAGTTAATCAAGTCCAGGAAGCACAGAGAGTCCCATACAGGATAAATCCAAGGAGAAATATGCCAAGACACATATTAATCAAACTGTCAAAAATTAAATACAAAGAAAACATATTAAAAGCAGAAAGGGAAAAACAACAAATAACACACAGGGGAATCCCCATAAGGTTAACAGCTGATCTATCAGCAGAAAGTCTGCAAGCCAGAAGGGAGTGGCAGGACATATTTAAAGTGATGAAGGAGAAAAACCTGCAACCAAGATAACTCTACCCAGCAAGGATCTCATTCAGATTTGATGGAGAAATTAAAACCTTTACAGACAAGCAAAAGCTGAGAGAGTTCAGCACCACCAAACCAGCTTTACAACAACTGCTAAAGGAACTTCTCTAGGCAAGAAACACAAGAGAAGGAAAAGACCTACAATAACGAACCCAAAACAATTAAGAAAATGGGAATAGGAACATATATATCGATAATTACCTTAAATGTAAATGGACTAAGTGCTCCCCCTAAAAGACACAGATTGGCTGAATGGATACAAAAACAAGACCCATATATTTGCTGTCTACAAGAGACCCACTTCAGACCTAGAGACACATACAGACTGAAAGTAAGGGGATGGAAAAAGATATTTCATGCAAATGGAAACCAAAAGAAAGCTGGAGTAGCAACTCTCATATCAGACAAAATAGACTTTAAAATAAAGACTATTAGAAGAGACAAAGAAGGACACTACATAATGATCAAGGGATCAATCCAAGAAGAAGATATAACAATTGTAAATATTTATGCACCCAACATAGGAGCACCTCAATACATAAGGCAAATACTAACAGCCATAAAAGGGGAAATTGACAGTAACACATTAACAGTAGGGGACTTTAACACCCCACTTTCACCAATGGACAGATCATCCAAAATGAAAATAAATAAGGAAACACAAGCTTTAAATGATACATTAAACAAGATGGACTTAATTGATATTTATAGGACATTCCATCCAAAAACAACAGAATACACATTTTTCTCAAGTATTCATGGAACATTCTCCAGGATAGATCATATCTTGGGTCACAAATCAAGCCTTGGTAAATTTAAGAAAATTGAAATCGTATCAAGTATCTTTTCCGACCACAACACTATGAGACTAGATATCAATTACAGGAAAAGATCTGTAAAATATACAAACACATGGAGGCTAAACAATACACTACTTAATAATGAAGTGATCACTGAAGAAATCAAAGAGGAAATCAAAAAATACCTAGAAACAAATGACAATGGAGACACAATGACCCAAAACCTATGGGATGCAGCAAAAGCAGTTCTAAGAGGGAAGTTTATAGCAATACAATCCTACCTTAAGAAACAGGAAACATCTCGAATAAACAACCTAACCTTGCACATAAAACAATTAGAGAAAGAAGAACAAAAATCCCCAAAGTTAGCAGAAGGAAAGAAATCATAAAAATCAGATCAGAAAAAAATGAAAAAGAAATGAAGGAAACAATAGCAAATATCAATAAAACTAAAAGCTGGTTCTTTGAGAAGATAAACAAAATTGATAAACCATTAGCCAGATTCATCAAGAAAAAAAGGGAGAAGACTCAAATCAATAGAATTAGAAATGAAAAAGGAGAAGTAACAACTGACATGGCAGAAATACAAAGGTTCATGAGAGATTACTGCAAGCAACTCTATGCCAATAAAATGGACAACCTGGAAGAAATGGACAAATTCTTAGAAATGCACAAACTGCCAAGGCTGAATCAGGAAGAAATAGAAAAGATGAACAGACCAATCACAAGCACTGAAATTGAAACTATGATTAAAAATCTTCCAACAAACAAAAGCCCAGGACCAGATGTCTTCACAGGCGAATTCTATCAAACATTTAGAGAAGAGATAACACCTATCCTTCTCAAACTCTTCCAAAATATAGCAGAGGGAGGAACACTCCCAAACTCATTCTACGAAGCCACCATCACCCTGATACCAAAACCAGACAAGGATGTCACAAAGAAAGAAAACTACAGGCCAATATCACTGATGAACATAGATGCAAAAATCCTCAACAAAATACTAGCAAACAGAATCCAACAGCACATTAAACGGATCATACACCATGATCAAGTGGGGTTTATTCCAGGAATGCAAGGATTCTTCAATATACGCAAATCAATCAACGTGATACACCATATTAACAAATTGAAGGAGAAAAACCATATGAGCATCTCAATAGATGCAGAGAAAGCTTTTGACAAAATTCAACACCCATTTATCATAAAAACCCTGCAGAAAGTAGGCATAGAGGGAACTTTCCTCAACATAATAAAGGCCATATATGACAAACCCACAGCCAACATCATCCTCAATGGTGAAAAACTGAAAGCATTTCCACTAAGATCAGGAACAAGACAAGGTTGCCCACTCTCACCACTCTTATTCAACATAGTTTTGGAAGTTTTAGCTTTAGCAATCAGACAAGAAAAGGAAATAAAAGGAATCCAAATGAGAAAAGAAGAAGTAAAGCTGTCACTGTTTGCAGATGACATGATACTATACATAGAGAATCCTAAAGATGCTACCAGAAAACTACTAGAGCTAATCAATGAATTTGGTAAAGTAGCAGGATACAAAATTAATGCACAGAAATCTCTGGCATTCCTATACACTAATGATGAGAAATCTGAAAGTGAAATCAAGAAAACACTCCCATTTACCACTGCAACAAAAAGAATAAAATGCCTAGGAATAAACCTACTTAAGGAGACAAAAGACCTGTATGCAGAAAATTATAAGACACTGATGAAAGAAATTAAAGATAATACAAATAGATGGAGAGATATACCATGTTCTTGGATTGAAAGAATAAACATTGTGAAAATGACTCTACTACCCAAAGCAATCTACAGATTCAATGCAATCCCTATCAAACTACCACTGGCATTTTTCACAGAACTAGAACAAAAAATTTCACAATTTGTATGGAAACACAAAAGACCCCGAATAGCCAAAGCAATCTTGAGAAAGAAAAATGGAGCTGGAGGAATCAGGCTCCCTGACTTCAGACTATACTACAAAGCTACGGTAATCAAGACAGTATGGTACTGGCACAAAAACAGAAAGATAGATCAATGGAACAGGATAGAAAGCCCAGAGATAAACCCACACACATATGGTCACCTTATCTTTGATAAAGGAGGCAGGAATGTACAGTGGAGAAAGGACAGCCTCTTCAATAAGTGGTGCTGGAAAAACTGGACAGGTACATTTAAAAGTATGAGATTAGATCACTCCCTAACACCATACACAAAAATAAGCTCCAAATGGATTAAAGACCTAAATGTAAGGCCAGAAACTGTCAAACTCTTAGAGGAAAACATAGGCAGAATACTCTATGACATAAATCACAGCAAGACCCTTTTTGACCGACCTCCTAGAGAAATGGAAATAAAAACAAAAATAAACAAATGGGACCTAATGAAACTTCAAAGCTTTTGCACAGCAAAGGAAACCATAAACAAGACCAAAAGACAACCCTCAGAATGGGAGAAAATATTTGCAAATGAAGCAACTGACAAGGGATTAATCTCCAAAATTTATAAGCAGCTCATGCAGCTCAATAACAAAAAAACAAAAAACCCATTCCAAAAATGGGCAGAAGAACTCAATAGACATTTCTCCAAAGAAGATATACAGACTGCCAACAAACACATGAAAGAATGCTCAACATCATTAATCATTAGAGAAATGCAAATCAAAACTACAATGATATATCATCTCACACCAGTCAGAATGGCCATCATCAAAAAATCTAGAAACAATAAATGCTGGAGAGGGTGTGGAGAAAAGGGAACCCTCTTGCACTGTTGGTGGGAATGTAAATTGATACAGCCACTGTGGAGAACAGTATGGAGGTTCCTTAAAAAACTACAAATAGAACTACCATATGACCCAGCAATCCCACTACTGGGCATATACTCTAAGAAGACCATAATTCAAAAAGAGTCATGTACCAAAATGTTCATTGCCGCTCTATTTACAAGAGCCCGGAGATGGAAACAACTTAAGTGTCCATCAACAGATGAATGGATAAAGAAGATGTGGCACATATATACAATGGAATATTACTCAGCCATAAAAAGAAATGAAATTGAGCTATTTGTAATGAGGTGGATAGACCTAGAGTCTGTCATACAGAGTGAAGTAAGTGAGAAAGAGAAAGACAAATACCGTATGCTAACACATATATTTGGAATTTAAGAAAAAAAAATGGCATGAAGAACCTAGGGGTAAGACAGGAATAAAGACACGGACCCACTAGAGAATGGACTTGAGGATATGGGGAGGGGGAAGGGTAAGCTGTGACAAAGCGATAGAGAGGCATGGACATATATACACTACCAAACGTAAGGTAGATAGCTAGTGGGAAGCAGCTGCATAGCACAGCGAGATCACCTTGGTGCTTTGTGACAGCCTGGAGGGGTGGGATAGGGAGGGTGGGAGGGAGGGAGACGCAAGAGGGAAGAGATATGGGAACATATGTATAACTGATTCACTTTGTTATAAAGCAGAAACTAACACACCATTGTAAAGCAATTATACTCCAATAAAGATGTAAAAAAAAAAAAGAAAAAAAAGAAATATTATTAAAGACAGTTTATCTTCTATCACTTATCATATAATTCAGTTTTTAAACATAAAATTATAATTTAAATGAAAACTACAGTATTGAGAAGCATTATGAGGCAAACCACATTTCACAAGTTCTTTCAAGGAAATTAAAAATAAACCAGCTGTAAAAGTTTCAAAAAAAAAAAATGAACATGAGTATATACCCTTAGTAGTAATCATAGACAAGCAAAAACCACGTGATACCACTTTGTGTCTATCTGATTGCCAGAAATATTTTTAAGTGACGATAGCCACTGCAAGTGAGGGTGTGATAAAACAGATACTCTGGTGTGTTCCTGGGTGGGGATGGAGAAGAGTGGAGTATAAATTGGTTCACTCTTCCAGAGTCATTTTAATAATATGTATCAAGCCTTATCCTTTGATCCAATTATTCCATTTCCAGGAATCTACCCTAAAGAAATAGCCCTCAAAATGGACAAAACTTATGCACAAAGATAGTCATTACAAGATGTATACCAAAGAGCAGTCCAGCCTTGGCCCTCAGCTATTGGGAGTGATCTCTAGGCCCTTAGAATGTCCCACCTGATAAGAGTGTCTTTGTTTACCTGTGGGCCTTGGCCACTGAACAGAGTCTAACACTATGATTTATGATGCGGGCTTTGGGCCAAGTGGTATCCACTCTGTGTCTGGACGGGCTGGAGACTAAAGGGGCAGTCACCCAGGGAGCCCTTGGATATGGCATATCTGTAATCTCTAGACATCAAGGCTCATGTGAGCTTCCCTGGTTGGCAGTGCTGGTGCCTGTTGTCACACATTGTTGCCAGAAAAGTAACACTGTCTGTGACTCCATGGGAAGAGGACTGCTGGAAGCTCTTCCCTTGGCTGGTTTTAATCTGTATTCTTGAGCTGTAATAAACCATGACCACGAGTATAATAGCTCCCAGTGGGTTCTGTGAGTCCTTCTAGTGAATTACAGAAACTCAAGGTGGTCTTGGGAACCCCTAAACTTACAGTGGTGTCACAAGGGAGGGTGTTCATGTAAACTGTTTCCTAACTTTGCAGTTGGTGTCAGAAATCAGGATAGTCTTGTGGATTGTGCCCCTCCTCCGACCTCACATGGGATTATTTATAAAAGAAAAATTCCTGGGAATGACTTCAGTGTTCAATAATAGAAGACCTATGTTTCATGTATGCAATATTATGCAGGCATTAAATATAGCACTTATCAAGAACTCATATTGATAAGGGGGGGCGAATGTAACATGTCCAAAACTTTTGATGTACAGTATTTTTACTATACACATGTAGATTTTGAAATACAGGTAGAATAATGTGTACATGAATTATACCAAAATGCCAATGGGTAGCTGTTCTGGGGTGGTAAGATTTTGATTTTTTTCTACTTCTCTAAACTTTTCAAATGGTCCACAGTATGCCAATAAGTATAACTTACTTTGATAGTTAGAAATGTGTGTGTGTTTAGTCTCTAAATTTTAGCCATATTAGCAATGATTCCATAGCATGAGAAAGGTAGTTCATGACTGGGAAACTCTCAAAAGCTCAAACCTGACTATGTAACGAAAAATGTCACCAAAAGGAAAGAAAGGGAAATGGACTGTAAGAAAATCTAAGTAGCTGCAGGAGGAGCTCTGACAAGCTCAAATATAAACGGTAGAAAGAAGAAACACGATGGGGCTTCCCTGGTGGCGCAGTGGTTGGGAGTCTGCCTGCAGATGCAGGGAACACGGGTTCGTGCTCCGGTCCAGGAAGATCCCACATGCCGCGGAGCAACTAAGCCCGTGAGCCAGTGAGAGGCACGCGTACCAAAAAAAAAAAAAAAAAAAAAAAGAAGAAGAAGAAACACGAAACCAGGGACCTACATAACTCTGAGAACAGTGATGGGCAGAGTGCTATAGAAGAGAAGTTTGTGATGACAGGGTGATGTGTGTCTATAATGGGGGCTGTGGCCTGGTGAACCCTTAGGATCACTTCCAGATTAACACCAACAGCAGAGGCTTCAGTCCTTGAGTGGGGCAACAGGATCTTGAATTGACACAGTGCTCAAAACACTTTCCCCAATAACGCTTCTATCTTCATGCGCTTCTGTTCTTCATAATCTTGGCAGAGCAGAATGTGAAAAAAAAGTTAATAAGCAAGATGGCTTTTGGCTAAAGAGTCAGAAGGCTGTAGCCAACAATGAGTGGAGACTTGTGAAACGAGTCAAGGGCATCAAAAATGGCTTCTGCTTTTTAAAGTTAAGTTTAGGGCAAGTCAAAGAAAAAGATGCCATGGGCACTGTTTAGGAATGGTAGTGATTTTTATCAGAAAGAAAGCAGAACTTCTACACCCCCTAATTTGCTTCCATCTTTTCTGTCAAATAAAATCTTTTACCATGAAATGGGTAACACAAATGTTTGATAAGAAAGAATTAAAGCCCTGAGTGAAGAGACTCACCTGTTTTCTAGCTACTCTAATGAATTAAAGTCGCTTACTTTGATGAATTACCCTCCTGGGTGCTGATAACTCTTGCAAATGGGATTGCTAAATTATTGTCAAGGATCTTGGAAGCAACCGGGAGAATAGAAGATTCTAGAAGATGAAGGTTGGAGCTTTTATAACAAACTGCTGCCTAGATATAATGCATTACATTTCACTCAGTATTTTCACACGAATTATTGTTGGTCCTTTGCAACAAACAAGTGTAGTTGGATCAAATGAGAGAATAAATGGTAAATGATAAAGCCACATACAGAAGCTTGGAATCATAAGTGGGATGGCATCCATCTTACAGATGAGGATGCTGAGGTTCAAATAGATCTGCCAAGGGTCCCACTGCTAGTTTATTTTGCAAATAAAGGGGATTATCACTGACACCCAAACAAGAGCATCAAATTCTAAATAAACTCCAAGCACTTAAAATACAAAATGGTGAACTGAGGGATGCTGTGTGGCTTCGTTTATAAATGCACATGCGTAACATCAGATTGACATCATTTCTATCTTTGCCATGATTAGTAGGCTCTTGGAATATGGTATATCTGTAATTCAGCGAAAGATTTCCTGATCCCCTCCCTTCAGGCACAAGGCTGGGCTGTCCCTTAATGGATGTGGACGCATGTCAGAGGCATCGCCCAGGAAACCTGGAAAGTTGTGTTAATGGGGCCAGAAGCTGAATCAGGGAAAGCGGCGTCAGACCCTGGTAACAATCAAAGCCTGCACTTTATTTTTCTTAGTTATATTGCTATAAGCAATAGACTCCCTCATACATTTAAGGGGAACAGTGGGCTTCCCTGGGAAAGTAGTGGAGAACTCGCAGAATTGGTAGGAAGGTGGAGAGGCAGGGCAAGGATGCGCAGAACTGTCTTGTCAGGGCACTCCCACTGGCACGCATGGATCCAGTGTTGTCTCTGGGGGATGGGAGGCTGTCCTTGCTTCACTCACTTAAGATGGTTAGCAGTGGGACTCACTGTACCAAACTTCTATTTAGTGGTATGCCCATCCCTTGAGCTTAGGGAAGGGAAGGAGAGATTTCATCTAAACGTCATGAAGTGAGAGGAGGACAGATCCCCCTAAGGAGATCAGAGCTGTTGCTGGAAATACGGTGAATGAACTATGTTTGGACCCCTGGGGTAATCTGTTTCCAGGGTCTATGTTAACATGTGGAAGTACTTCAGCGAGGAAAGTATAAAAGAACTATACTTTATACCTCCACCTATAAAAGAGTTGAGGTAGGATTGAATGAGAGAATGCATAGCAAAGTGATTCATACATGGAAAGGTACCATAAAAGGCTTAATATTATTAACAGGACGGGAGGAGCAAAAACTTCTCTGGTGCATTTTGAGAAGGAACAGAGCGTGTCCACCAGCCCCTTCTGGGCTCTCTTAAAGCCTGCCTGCCCACTGGGAGTCACTGCCCTGTTATGTAGTAATTTGGTGGGGTGGGCTCTGTCCCTGCACTCCATTCTGTTAGAGAGTTGACATCTTGGTCTCCATCTCTCTGACAACTGGGTCTATCTCTCAGTTGGTTCCCAACTTGGGAAGGCAAATGGATCTTATCTCTATACTTCCAACCCCATCAAACTCAATCTCAGTGAAATCAGAGGAGCCAATGAGCAAGAAATATTGAAAGGGGCTGGTGGAAGGCAAGCTGGAACAGGTCCCCAGGGTGGGACACTCGTGCTCATGGTGGCTTTATCCAGCTCTCGCACTGGCTTGCATGAGCATGCAGCTGCTGAATGTTCCAGAATACACAGACACATGACAAGGAATTTCACAGTGCAGTGGATGAGATATCAGTATAAGAGTGGATAACAGGGACTTCCCTGGTGGCACAGTGGTAAAGAATCTGCCTGCCAATGCAGGGGACACGGGTTCGAGCCCTGGTCTGGGAAGATCCCACATGCCACGGAGCAACTAAGCCCGTGCACCACAACTACTGAGCCTGTGCTCTAGAGCCCGTGAGCCACAACTACTGAGCCCACGTGCCTAGAGCCTGTGCTCCGCAACAAGAGAAGCCACCGCAGCGGGAAACCCGCGCACTGCAACGAAGAGTAGCCCCCGCTCACTGCAACTAGAGAAAGCCCGCGCACAGCAACGAAGACCCGACGCAGCCAAAATAAATAAATAAATAAATTTATTAAAAGAGTGGTTAACAGTATGGACTCAGTCAGAACACTTGGGTTCAAATCTTGGCTCTGCTCTGTGGTCTCAGGCAAGCTGACTAACCTCTTTGTGCCTCATCTGTTTAATGGGAATAATGACAGTACCTCCCTCACTAGGTTATTATGCAGATTAAATGAAACAAGTCTGGCACATAGTAAGGCTCAATAAGTAATCATCATCATTAAGAATATAGCATGTGCAACTAAGATTATCATACTAAGTGAAGTAAGTCAGAAAGAGAAAGACAAATACCATATGATGTCACTTATGTGTGGAATCTAAAGTATGACACAAACAGAATCACAGACATAGAGAACAGACCGGTGGTTGCCAAAGGGGAGGGGTTTGGGGGAAGGAGGTGTTCCAAGGTCCTACTGTAGAGCACAGAGAACTATATTCAATATCCTATGATAAACCATAATGGAAAAGAATATTTTTTAAAAAAGAATGTATATATGTGTGTGTGTGTGTGTGTGTGTGTGTGTGTGTATAACTGAGTCACTTTGCTGTATAGCAGTAATTACCACAACATTGTGAATCAACTATACTTCAATTAAAAAATTAAATTTAAAAATACAGCATAGGGCTTCCCTGGTGGTACAGTGGTTGAGAGTCCACCTGCCGATGCAGGGGACACGGGTTCGTGCCCTGGTCTGGGAGGATCCCACATGCTGCGGAGCGGCTGGGCCCATGAGCCATGGCCGCTGAGCCTGCGCGTCCGGAGCCTGTGTTCCGCAACGAGAGAGGCCACGACAGTGAGAGGCCCGCGTACCGCCAAAAAAAAAAAAAAAATACAGCATAGGTGCTAGTTTAATTAGCAGGATTAGCAACTACCACACCCAATGAGATTGCCCCAGAGATACTAATTAAAGAGAGGTTTTAAAAGGTTATTCAAGGACCCTGTCCTGGACCCCATCCTCTCATTTTTGCCAGTGTTGTAGACCAAGACAGAAAAGGTATGCTTATCATATTTCAGATTAACCAAAGCTGAGAATGAAGGTGCATGCTTACAATGGCAGAATCTGATTCCGATTTTAAAGATCTTAAAAAGGTGGAGCAACAAACCAATCTAACAAGATAAAATGTAATAGTAATAGTGGTATTGTTCTTCATGTAGGTCCAAGTAAAATCAAGCCATACAGGTATAAGATAGAAAAGTGGCTTTGTAGCATGCATTCAAAATGCAAAGAGAGTTTAGTTTAGAGCTATCTTAACACAAGTCCAAAGGATGTCTTCCAAAGCCAGCTAAGTGACCACAAGTACAGAAAATGGAAGGGGATGTTTCCCACTTATCTCTGGGCTGATGGTGGGGGATTAGGTGGGAGCAGGAAGGCTACCCAAGGAGTCTGAAAGGAGAAAGACTACTGGCATGCTTCCAAGCCAGAGTCTTTGATGAATAACCAGATATAAGGGTTAGA
This sequence comes from Lagenorhynchus albirostris, assembly GCF_949774975.1. Classification (NCBI taxonomy): domain Eukaryota; kingdom Metazoa; phylum Chordata; class Mammalia; order Artiodactyla; family Delphinidae; genus Lagenorhynchus; species Lagenorhynchus albirostris. The sequence continues at coordinate 26,525,260 of NC_083095.1, forward strand.
TCTAAAGGAACTTAACAGGATTATTGGTGGGAAAGAATCAGAAGAGGTTGGGAACCAAGTGGGAACTGGATCTAAGTGAAAGCGGAGGGGCATCTGGAGAGGAAATTTTGAGTGCTGTCCACAAGCACCACAAAACAGATTTTGGTTAGTGTGAGAAAATACTTTCCAAGAGCTGAGCTTTCTGACAATGGATGGGCAACGCTGGGAGGCAGTAGTGTTCAGGCAACCATTGGGTTTATCAGGAAATTTATAGCAAATTCATACATCAGATGGGGAATAGGGCTGGAACGTAGATTTAAGTCCCTGTCAATTCTGAATTTCTGTGATTCTATCATGAAACAGTGAATACACAGCCTTGTTTTGACTGCAAGCACAACATCTATCATATTAGGGAACGTCAATCCATTATGTAACCCAGAAATTAAAGTTCAGTAAAGTCACTCCTTAGCTGCCATGTTTGATAGTTAGCCAAGCTCCTGACACAAGAGTTCAAAGAAATTGAAGTCATGTTTTTTCTTGATGCCCACACAGAGTTTGCAATCACCTGGCTGCGAGCTGCAGCCCTCTGGATGGAAAGCATGTCTGAGTCAGTGCCTGTGTCAGGAGACAGATGGGAGCTGGCCACATTACCCGTGGTCCCACATCCATTCCACCAAATGGAGAGACATGACAAGCCTTTTATTTTCAGGACAGAGCGCCATTGATTATTCCCTGTTAATGCTTCCCTGTTGATGGCGGGCAGGGACTAGAGGGAAATGGAAGGATGTGATATCCGGGCCCCCCAAAGGGAAAATCAATGTGATATGGTTTGTATTTCATCCTAGGATAACCTCTTTCTCTGAGTCCCAACCCACAGACCAGTTTGTCTCCACCAACTCCTCCAGACACTGTCATGTCCTTTCACACTCACCAAAGGACAGGGAGGCGGGGGAGAGGAGATAAGGAACGGGGCACCAGGAATTATTAAACTCTGCTTTCACTTTCTTTTAGGAATTTACACTCACTAAACAGGCTACATGGAAACTTCCTCAGCAGGTTCAGATCAGAGGGGAAGAGCCAACTAAGTCGAAGAAACCCTTCTCTGACTTGTTCCAGATGCATCCAGCAGTCAGCTAATCTCAAAAGATGACCTTGGAAAACTGACAACCTAGAAACTGCATATGCCCCCTGGCACAATGCTGAAACTTACAAGTTCAGAGAAAGAGGCAGAGACTTGTAATGTGGGGAGGTGAGAGGGAAGAAGCAACCTTTCTTTGTGTACACACACACACACACACACACACACACACACAAATCAAACACCAAAAGTGTTTATGTTCCTGCGTCCCCAAAAGGAACTCAACATTTGAAACAAAATGCTTGAGAATCTTGGATCTAACAGAGGGAATTTTTGTTCCTGTGGGGTCCAGGGGGAAGAGAAAGCAATACTACTTTATTATCTTTTTAAGTGGGAATGCAAACCAGTAATATCCTGATACCTAGCACTTGTACTCGCCTTCTGGTTCCAGACAGGGCTTTCTATTAGCATTTAACCTCCTCAGTGTTGCACCCACATAGACCTATAAGGCAGTGTTGCTTCTGGAAAGCTCCAGGATTATCTACTGCTATTTTTCCCTCTCATGTAGGAATTGCCCCAGGAGATGTGAATACACATTTTTACTCCACTTACTTTATTTCCCAGGGCCAGGAATCTTGGACCAAGCCCTCTGGCTGGGGGAGGCTGGACCAGGTGACCTCCAATGAGCTTTCCAACTCTCAGACTCTGTGTAGGGTCCCTGCGGTGATGACCGGAGTGTCCAGGACTAGCAGGCTGTTTTCTGCTTGTAGGTAGAATTGAGGAACTCATGTTTTACATACCTACACAATGTGGATACCAATTCCACTAGTTACATACAGTACTTTTCCCAATGCCTTTCTACATGTAGAGGATTATATCTGTGTTACAAAGATGAGCTACTTTTAAGTCTCTTAGAATAAAAGCATGTGTCCTAGCAGGAACATGATTCATTTTATGTTACTCAGTTCACAAATGACTTGCAAGCGATCCACACCAGAGAGGCTGTGGATGGATCATGCACCTCCTAGAATGGTCTTGAGGCAGTGTCTCCTCACATCCCTGGATTCACTCCCTACAGGAGTTCAACTTCATGCCTTGGGTTCTACCCCCATTGGCTGGTCACCGTCACTTCCGCCTGAGTCCTTCTCCCCTGGGCTCTGGGGCTCCATCAGTCTCACTTCCCTGTTGCCTGGGCTCTTTCCTCTACTCCACACTGACCAGGTAGGTACTCAGGCCCTTTGAAGCTGGGGGGGGGACGGTGGTAAAGACATCTGTGGGCAGCTGCTTAGTCCCACACCAGGGATATCCTACAGGGACAGCGACTATCCTAATCAGAAGAGATGATGGCCAGAAGACTGGGGACTGAGTCCCAGCATGGCCTTCGCTGTGGAAGATCTTTTTAAAACAACATGGAGGGGGCTTCCCTGGTGGCGCAGTGGTTGAGAGTCCACCTGCCGATGCAGGGGACGCAGGTTCGTGCCCTGGTCCAGGAAGATCCCACATGCTGTGGAGCGGCTGGGCCCGTGAGCCATGGCCGCTGGGCCTGCGCGTCTGGAGCTTGTGCTCCGCAATGGGAGAGGCCACAACAGTGAGAGGCCCGCGTACTGCAAAACAAAACAAAACATGGAGAATTATATATGGCCCCATGACCTATTCTGAAAGGAAATGCCAGGGCCTCTCAAGAATCCCCAGATGGCAGGGTAGGAGGACCCCTCAAGGCAGTCTAGGAGGGAGGGCCTCTGGGTAGTACTTCCTGCCCAGGTCCTGAGCTTCAAGGGAAAGTGGGGTCTACACATGTCCTGCCATGGCTCTCAGACATGACCCTATCCTCAAAAATACCCCTGCTCACAAACATTTTTTTTGTTTTATTTTGTGTTGTTTTTATTGACTACAGCATACTTCCAGAAAAATGCACAATTGTAAATCTACGGCTCAGTGAATCTTCACAAAGAGATCACACCCTCTAAACAAAGGCAAGAACATTGCTGAAACTTCCAGAGGCCTTCTGTCTCCTTCAGTTATACTCATACCTACAGGAAAGATTTCTAACAGCGAAGTTCGGTTTTGCTTGTTCTTAACCTTATGTAAATGGAATCATACAACACGTCCTCATGTACCTGGCTGCTTTGTTCAACATTATGTTTTCGAGCTTCATTCATGTTGCTGCATGTAGTTTGTTAATCCTTGTTTCTATGTAGTATTCCACCGTATGACTATATCACAATATATGGATTCATTCTGTTGATGGACTTTTGTCTCATTTTCAGTTTTGGCTACGCTGTATAGGGCTGCTACGTGCGTGTGTTTTGGTGCACATATGTACACATTTCTATTTTGTATATACCTAAGAATGGTACTTCCGGGTGGCCAGGTTTGCATATGTTTAGCTTTAGTGGATATTGTCAAATAACTATCCAAGGCGGCCGTATATACACCCTTACCAGCAGTTTAGGGGAGTGTCTGTTGCTCCACATCCGTACCAGTACTCAGTGTTGTTAGTCTCTTTAACTTTAGCCAGTCTGTTGCGTGTGTATGTCTTTGTGGTTTTGATTTACATTTCATGAATGACTAATGATGTTTAACCCTCTGTCATACACTTATTGGCCATTTGGATATCTTCTTTTGTGATGTTTTGTACGAGTCATTTGCCTGCTATTAGATTATCTGTTTTAATTGATTTGTAGCAATTTCTAAAATAGATTCTGGATGCAAGTCTTGTCAGATGTTTGTATTGCAAGTATAATCTCCTACCCTGTGGCTGACTTTTTTACTCTTAATGAGGTCTTTTGAATAGAAAATTTTAATTTTAATATAAACTAATGCATCAGTCTTTATTTTTCTGGGTAGTACTTTTTATTTTGCGTAAGAAAATATTTACCTACTTCAAGGTAATGAAGGTGTTTTCCTGTTTGTTTGATTTGTTTCTGATTTTAAGGAAATTGCTTCTCTAATTCTCAATTAAGCAGAATTTGGACTGAGATAAACATATTTTATCATATTAAGGAAACACCCAGTTAGTCTTAATATTAAATGATCCTGTGTTCCTGAAATAAGCATCACTTAGTCATGGTGAACTACTCTTAGCCAGAGCCCGCCTGACTGGATTCAAATCCTAGCACCATTACTTATTAGTTGAGTTCAGGCAGGACATTTTATCTCTTTTTGACTCCGTTTTCTTGTCTGTAAAATAGGGATGATAAGAATATCCACCTCACCAGGTTGTTGTAAAAATCAAACAACTGTGGAAAGTTGAGCATCTTTTCATATGTTTAAGGGGCATTTGCATTTTTTTCTGTGAACTGTTCCTATCATTTCTCTATTTTTCTATAAGACTGACTCTATTTTTAGAAGCTCTTTATAAACTAGAGATATTAGCCCTTAATCTGTGATATAAATTGAAAATGTTTTCCCAGTTATCACTTGTATTTTACGTTACTTTGGTATGTTTGAGATGCAAAAGGAATGTTTTTTGTTTGTTTTTTGGGTTTTTAGCATAGCCAAATATATCTCTGCTGTATCTGGATTTTTAAGTCATACTTAGTCTGGAGGATTACATTATTGGCCCCAATTCTTCACCCTTCTCTGTATCCCCATGCTTTACCAGGTGAATTACAATTCCTTCCACCAAATGGGTGAATATTTTCCTACTGATCCAAGGAGACTGAAAGACATGTGGCATTATTATGCAATAATTAACCAATACTGTTAGGAAAGTTTCCTCACTCCCATGTTACACAGCAGGGGTTGACAACCTTTAAAAAACTATTTAAAATATTTTAGGGTTTATAACCAGATATGATCCTGTCTTTTCCTCCTTCTCCTTGTTTATTAAACCCTTCAAAATTGAAAAAAACATTCTTACTTAGCTCTCAGTAGCCCAAAAATAGACTCACAGATTTAGACCAGCCAGTCTACTGAGGAATTCATCTTATTTTTTCTAGTAGTTGTATGGTTTAATATTGTACAATTAAATCTCTGATCAATTTGAAAATTATCCTGGCACATAGTGTGAGGAACAGATCAATTTTCATTTTCCATAAGGCTATCCAGTTATCCCAATACTATTCACTTTTATAGTCCATCTTTTCCCCCCACTGACTTAAGGCACCACCTTTTATTTTATTTTTTATTGAAGTATAGTTGATTTAAAATATTATATTTCAGGTGTACAGCACAGTGATAATATGTTTCTAGATTATATTCCATTTAATGTTATTATAAAATAAGGGCTATACTTCCCTGTGCTGTACAATATATCCTTGTTGCTTATCTATTTTATACATAGTAATTTGTATCTCTTAATCCCCTACCCCTATTGTGCCCCTTCCCACTTCCCTCTCCCCACTGGTATCCACTAGTTTGTTTTCTATATCTGTGAGTCTGTTTAGTTTGTTATATACATTTATTAATTTTTTCAGATGCCATGTCTAAGTGATAACATACAATATTTGTCTCTAACTTATTTCACTAAGCATAATACTCTCTAGGTCCATCCACATTTTTGCAAATGGCAGAATTTCATTCCTTTTCATGGCTGAGTAACACTCCATTGTGTATATATAGAGAGCTATAGATATAGATTTATGCTACATTTTCTTTATCCATTCATCTGAATCCATTTCATCTGAATGGATGAAATGGATTCATCTTCATCCATTCAACACAATGGATCCATCCATTGATGGATCCTTGTGTTGCTTCCACATCTTGGCTACTATAAATAATGCTGCTATGAACTTTGGGGTGCATGTATCTTTTCAAATTAGTGTTTTCAGTTTTTTCGGATATATACCTAAAGTGGAATTGCTGTGTCATATGCTAGTTCTATATTTAGTTTTTTGAGAAACCTCCATACTGTTTTCCACAGTGGCTGCACCAATTTACATTCCCACCAACAGTGTACGAGAGTTCCCTTTTCTCCACATCCTCACCAACATTTGTTATTTTTGATGATAGCCATTCTGACAGGTGTGTGGTGATATCTCACTGTGATTTTAATTTGCATTTCTCTGATGATTAACGATGTTGAGCATCTGTTCATGTTGGTCAGCTATATGTCTTCTTTGGAAAATGTCCTTGGCCATTCTTTTATTTTAGTTGCAGTATGGGGGATCTTTTTTTTTTTTTTTTTGGTTGCGACATGTGGGGTTGCAGCATGCGAACTCCTAGTTGCGGCATGTGGGATCTAGTTCCCTGACCAGGGATCGAACCCTGCATTGGGAGTGTGAAGTCGTAGTAACTGGACCACCAGGGAAGTTCCCAGCCCATTTTTTAACTTGGGTTGTGTGGGTTTTTTTTTGCGGTACGCGGGCCTCTCACTGCTGTGGCCCCTCCCGTTGCGGAGCACAGGCTCCGGATGCGCAGGCTCAGCGGCCATGGCTCACGGGCCCAGCCGCTCCGCGGCATGCGGGATCCTCCCGGACCGGGGCATGAACCCGTATCCCCCGCATTGGCAGGCGGACCCTCAACCACTGCGCCACCAGGGAAGCCCTGGGTTGTGTGTTTTTTTATGGTGAGTTGTAGAGGTGTTTTACATATTTTGGATATTAACTCTATCGGTCATCTCATTTGCAAATATTTTCTCCCACTCAGTAGGTTGTCTTTTCATATTTCTGATGGGTTTCCTTTGCTGTGCAAAAGCTTCTAAATTTAATTATGTCCCACTTGTTTATTTTTCCTTTTATTTATTTTGCCTTAGGGGACACATCCAAAAAAATATTGGTACGATTTATGTCAAAGAGTGTTCTGCTCATTTTCTCTTCTAGGAGTTTTATGGCTTCAGGTCTTACATTTCAGTCTTTAATCTACCTTGAGTTTATTTTTGTATGGTGTGAGGAAATGTTCTAATCTTACTGTTTTACATGTAGCTATCTAGTTTCCCAGCGCCACTTATTGAAGAAACTGTCTTTCCTCCATTGTATATCCCTGCCTCCTTTGTGGTAGATTAAACGACCTTAGTTATGTGGGTTTATTTTTGGGTTGTCTATTCTGTTCCACTGATTTATGTATCTGTTTTTGAACTAACCACCTTTATTGTACCTTGAATTTTCATATGTATTTGGGTCTATTTCTGAATTTTCTATTGTGTTCCACTGGTCTATGCATGTGCCTATACCTCATTTTCAGTTTTTGAGACTTTATGTTTTAATACCCTCCCTTCCCAAATGCTCTTTTTTAAGGGTTTTCTTGGGTTAGTCTTGCACACTTGTTCTTCCAAATGAACTTTATAATTAACATACCTAGCTCCAGAAAGAGCTAGACATTTCCAGCATTTTCAGTGGATCACACAAAAGCTTTCTACGAAGAACATACAGTCTCAGCTTTTAAAGTATTGACTAGATTTGTCTAATGTTACAGGACTAACCAAGCTTTCTATTTCTCCCAGTTGAGTTTTGGTAAATCATATCTTTCTAGATATCTGTCCATTTTGTCTAAGCTTTCAAATTTATTGGCTAAAGTTGTTCATAGCACTACCTTATTAATTTTTAAATCTCTAAATCTATAATTATATACCCCTTTGATTCCTAATATTTTTGTGCCTTCCCTAGTTTTTCTTAATTAATGATGTTAGAGATTTGCTTATATTATTTGTCTTAATTTCTGGCTTTGTTGATCTCTCAATTACATGTTCATTTTCTATAGCATTAAGTTCTGATCTCACAACTTTTATTACTTTTGACTTCTCTATTATTCTTTTCTAGAAGAATAATGTTCTTCTAGTAAGTGTAAATGTAGAATGCTTACCCCATAAATTTTCAGTCCTTTCTTCTTCTCTAACTCAAAACATTTCAGACCATAAATTTTCCTCTAACTATCCCTTTAGCTGTATCTGAAGAGTGTTAATGCATAGGATTTTTATATAATTAGTTATAAGTAGTTTCTTTCTTTTTTTTTTTTTTTTTGCGGTACGCGGGCCTCTCACTGTTATGGCCTCTCCCGTTGCGGAGCGCAGGCTCTGGACGCGCAGGCTCCGCGGCATGTGGGATCTTCCCGGACCGGGGCACGAACTTGTGTCCCCTGCATCGGCAGGCAGACTCTCAACCACTGCGCCACCAGGGAAGCCCAGTTATAAGTATTTTCTAATACCCATTAGGATTTTTTCATTGATTCATTGGTTTAGATATGTTATTAAATTTCTAAATGCATTAGAAAATCACACCTCCCCCCCTTTTGGCTATTGTCTTTTAAATTTACTTTCGTTGTGATTAGAGTGTGATCTATGTGACTCTAATCTTTGGAATTTACTAAGGTTTGCTTTATGGCCTAAGAGTCAATTTTTATAAATGTTCAATCTGTGCTTGAAAATAATGTGTAATTCTTCATATTCTTGGGTGTGATTCCCATTCATGTCCATTACACTAAGCGTATTTGTTATTTAAATATGCTATATTCATAACCACTTCTGTCCACTTGTTATATCAATTACTGAAAGAGTATATTTTAAACTTAGTTCTGCTTATGTATATTGAGGCTATATTAAGATTAGTTGAGAATTAGTATATCCCCCTGACAAATTGAACCATTTATCAGTAATTGAACCAATGTTTATTATTTTGTAGAGATTATCCTTACTTCCTCTGATATGTGCCTCGTATATTTTTTCCATCCTTTTCCTTTTCAATCTTTCTTTAAAGTTTTAGATATGTCTCTTATAAAGAGCATATAGCTGGATTTTTAAAATCCAGTATTATAGGCTTTATCTTTCAACTGGAGTAATTCATTTATACTTTACTACTATATTTGAATCCTTTTACCATCTTATTGTATACTTCTTATTTTTCTTAACTTTCTAATTTATTTTCTTATCATTCATTTTATCCATTATTAGTTTAAATGCTATATTCTTTATATTTATTATTTTAAAAGTTACTCCAAATATTTTAACAGATCTACTTACCTAAAGTCCCTAACAAATAAGACTCTTTACTCTCCTCTTGAAAAATTAAAGGGCGGTAGGACATGTAACTCTCATCAACCCCTTTCAAAAGTATATGCTTTTGTTGCCTGGTGTTTTGAGGCCTCTCTTTGACTTCTTGAAATATATTTAAAACATGTGTAACATGTTTATATTCTGTGCTAATAAGTACAATATCTAAGTTATTTGTGAGTCTGATTCTCCTGTATGTTGTTTCTGATGACTTGCACTCATGGTACTCATTTCTTTCTTTGGTTTGTGGTTTTTAACTGTGAGCTACCCATATTCTTTGTGACTTTATCTGTGGGAATTCTTTGATACCTAGATTGAAGTTTCATTCCTCCAGAGAGAATGTGTTTGCTTCTGCCAGTCATCTGGGGTTACCACCTACCTGGGTCCATTGTAAATTAAATTCCCACTTGCAGTATTTTGGACCACACGAGTAGTATAAATTTGGGCCATAAACCTCTATAAGGGGCAACTTGTTAAAAATTTTTAGGTTAAAATAAAAGCTTTTCCTCCATCCAGGGCCAAGGTCAAGAAAGGCATGTTCCCTTGCTGTTATTTCTGCTTGGTGGGTTTATTTAGTATCTACCCTTACACTGTAAGTGTAGCACTTTGAGGGTCCTCGCTCTGTGGGAGACCTCAGATCTCCCTGCCTTGAGCAGACCCTGCTTTACCTCCTGCACGCAGCATCACAGTCATCGTGACAGAGACTCAAGGAGACCAGCTCTCAGCAGATACCTTCAGGGTGAAAGCTGGCTTTCATCTTACTTGCCTCCCAAGTTTCGAGCTTTCACATCCCTTTTTGACCTCTACAGATTCTTTCATTTCTTTCCACTGCTCTGTGCATTTAGAAAGATGTTTTTTGACCCTCAATGATCAATGATAAAACTAAACCCAAAAGTAAAAGTATTCAGTAAGTTATCAGGATAAAAAATTAGCATATAAAAATCAACAGCCTTCACATATAAGAACAATAACAAAGTAGAAGACATAATGGCAGAGAAAACCCCATTTACTAGCAACAAAGATTAAATACTTAGGGATAAACTTAACAAGAAACACAAACTTATACAAAGAAAATTTTAAAACAGTCTTTAAAAGGCACAAAAATAGACTTGAACAGTAGAAATACATCCCCTGTTCTTGGATAGGATGACTCAACACTGTAAAGATGCCACTTTTCTCTAAGTTAGTTAATAAATGTAATACGATCTCAATAAAAATATCAACACACTTTTTCAAAATGGAGTTACGCCGGTTTATATAGAAAAACAAACATGTAAGAATAGCCAGAAAAACACTGAAAAAGAGAAATTATGAGGGGACTAGCTCTCCCAGACATTAAAACATACTGTGTTTAAGGAGTTCATCTCTCCCCAGTAGAAGCTAAACTTTCCAGATAACCTCATTCTCACTTCCTGCAGTTAGGACATAGGCACCTGACAATCAGATCCACCTATCCCAGATTTTAAATCAGAAACTAGTGATGTAAAGAAGCCAGAAACACACAGTCCCTTATGGTGAGGGTGGAGCCCCTACATAGAGTTCCAAAGGCAGCATGCAGTGATGTGGAAAATCAAGTTCCACTTTATTATTAGTGGGGAGAATGCCTGAGACTCCAACAAAGTTTTCTGATAAAGTAAGCTCCGACATGGCACCCAAGGTCAAAAAGAGGTGAGGAAATGGGTCTGTCTCTCCCCTAAACTCAAACTAAAATCTTACCAACAGCAGCAAGTAAAAAAACTGAAGCAAGTACTACATGGCGGGTAGCCTTCTTATATGTAGAAGTGGGCCCAGGCCTCCTTACCAGCCCAAGACCCTGGAGAGGAGAAAGCAGAAAAGGGACCACAGTTCAGCCTGACTCTTCATGAAGAACAATTCCACCCACTAGTAAATAGGGGCTATCCATCATAGAAACTGACTAGTGTGGTTAGCAATTCTTCCTACTTCAGTGGGCTTGAAGGAGGAGCAAAGAGAAGTGAGGAAAGGAGCAGACACCTTGAGATGGCTTTCCTAGTTTACGGTAATTATCAATGAATGGAAGTGCTTCACTCCCATCTGTGCTTTAAGCCAGCACATTAAGGCGGCATGGCAAAGGAACTCACTAGCACATGGGTATTGATGAAGTAATGGAGGGGAGGGCAGAGGCAGACATTCAGTCTGCATTGGACTGACCTACTGACCACCCTGCCTGAGAGGCTGAGAAAGCAGGAGAAAGATCAGGAGAGCAGGGTCAGAAGACTCAGAATTCCAGAAAGGAAGCAGTTATATGGTATCAAGACATAAAAATCAACCTAAGGACTAAACTTTGGCAACCAGAAGTCACTGGTGAACCGAGCAAGAACAATCTTAATGGCGGCGAGTGTAGCGGCCAGGTTTTAGCGTATCGGCTCTCAGCCTCGGCTGCACGTTGGCTGAATGTCTTTGCTTTAAAAAGATTGTCCCACTACCCCATTCTCCTGTAACTGGCTTGTGGTTCAGTCAAGGGAATTAGGGTTTTTAAAAATCTCCCCAGATGATCCTAGTGTGCAGCCAGGGTTAAAAACTACTGCTTCAGTGAACTGAGAATTAATAGACAAAGTACAGGAAAGAACAGTATTTAGTGCTAGTCAAGGGGTTCAAAGGGTGGAGGAAAGGCATTTTTGTTTGAAGAGGGAGTCTTTGAACGTGTTTAAATGCAAAGCCATATGTGTCAGGAGTGAGAAGCTGTATTGAGCAAGGCATCTGATCAAGGGAGAGGACCTTGAGTGTAAGAGAAGGGATTTGTTAGGGGGAGGACAGGAATTTTCAAGACAAAGAGGTGAGGAAGGGTGTATGTGAAGGTGTGTAAGCGGAGTTTCCCCATCTAATGCTCTATTATCTGTTAGGGGAGAGGTGAGATTAGCTGCTGGGGTTGAGAGAAGGTGGGGACTGAAAGGGTTTAAAATGGCCAGTTTGCAATAGCTGCTAACAATAGGTGGGAGGTTGAGCAAGATAAATATTTAGAGCAATTCAAATTGTCACCATGATTTTGGGGTAGCAGATTTTCATGGAGAAATACATGGCCCACTGGGAAGAACAAGGTGTAGAGTCTATATGTAGTGAAACGGGTTGATTTAAGTCAGTCACCAAGGCTACTTATAAGTTCTCTGATATTTTCTTCCCTTTTTCAGTTAAACATTTGAATGAGGGATCTGCAAGGATCAGAACTCACTTCTAGCGAAAGAAAACACTATTTTCATAATTTACATCTTAAAATTTTTTATATTCCCACACCTTGATAATATCTAGTAACGCTAACATTTTTGGCCAGAGGTACTTTCAAATGGTTTTCAAGACGGAAAAGAAAAATTATGTGGTGCTTTAAAAGACTACAAAAATTGAAAGGAGAGCTAAACAGTCTATACATGTGTATTAATCATGTTTTATATTTCCAATATATTATGATGTTTTGACATCTTAAAAAAACTTTCTGGATGGGGAAAGATGACCCGTCTCAGGGCTGGCCGGTTCTTAGAGCCGGCAAAGGACTCAGCCTGCAGCATGCTTTTGATGTGCAAACTAACCACGTCTGATGGAGCCACACCTCCTCCATCTGGCCTGCACACCCCAGGACACAGTCATCCCAGGGCCAGGCACCAGGCAACTGGAGCCCACACTGTAGCCCTAAGGCCCTGGAATTATTCACTAGCCATGCCTATACTGTTCTCCCTGCCCTGCTTTGCCAAGAAAATCCTGATCATGGCTCTGGCCTAAACCTATCACTTGTTCCCGTCTTCTGCCTCCTGACCCAAGCTTGGTGTTTGTCCTGTGGCCCTGCATGGCAAACCGTGCCTCCTGTTTCTAGGGGAACTGTAACATTAGACTTTTCTTTCAATGGCACTGACCTTTCCGCGTCATCAGTCACCTTTATAAATAAAAATCCAGGCACGAAACATGGGCATCTGAGGAAATGATACTAGAGAACTCCTCCGTAGCCACACATATTCCAAGAGAAATTTGGTTCATAGGCTTTAGTAATAAAGTAGGGCCTAGGCCAATTCACACAAATAAAATCTAAAGAAAAAATGACCATACCACCACTTCAAAGCTTTAAGATTAGAGTACTGTCTTCTGAAACACTGAATCGTTAAGTCAGACGATAAAAAAATACAACATGTTGTTACTACTGGTTCCCAACCCCTGCGGAATCACTAGCTGAAAATGTAAAACAAAGACAGTAAGGTGTGATTAAGTGGGATCACTGAAAATTGATTTTTACATGCTCTGAAGTACTGAGATTAATTCCCAGCAAAAGATTACCAATAATTCAACAGGTATTTATTACACAATAGCTATGTACTCAGGGTGTTTTTTCCTTCCAATTATTTTTTTCATTTTTGTGAGCCATACTTAAAGACTTCATCATTATGAAAATATATGACATTTTCCCATGAAACTAAGATGTAATGAACAGGTATCATAAAATCATGGATGGCAGTATCTTACACAAATGTTTTACTGTCGGTTATGAAAATCAATGATCACTCACAGACTAAAAATCCATTGTTATACTTTAATCCACTTTTAAAAGGTTGTTTCTATCTATCTAAAAATGGCCTCAATGGCATTTTTCTCCACATCATCCTTTCTCAATATTTCCAGGAGATCTTTCAGGAACTTGAGGGAAAAAGTATGGGAAATAAAGACATTTAACAGTTTCTGCAAAGAACCATATACAAAACATCTCCATACTTATGGAGTAAAGTATAAGAGCACCTCAGAGCTTGGGGGGGACACCAGTATATTAAAACACTTCTTTTTAACTGTGGCAAAGCCTGCGGTTCTTAAACATCATTGTGCATCGTTCTTAAACATCAAGTCCCCTGGAGGGCTGGTAAAAGACCCCTGGGCCTCACCCTCAGAGTTTCTGATTCAGCAGATCTGCGGTGGGGGGAGAATGTATGCATGCTGTTGATCTCGGGGCCCTAGCAGCCCTGCTCTAAGCATCTCCTTCTCTTCCCCTTGCCTTCCCAGTCTGAACCTTGCCAAGATTCCTTTCCTTGGTGAACATCTTCAGGATCTGCCCCATTCTTCAATACTGTGCTTGGAAAATTTTTTTTCCCCCACATTTGACAATTTACCAAGTGCAGTGCAGGGCAGTGGCAGGACAACTTCTTTTGGCCATAAGTTTGTTTTGCTGGGCTTGTTAAAAACCTTCTAATCCACACTCTTCGGCAAGATCACTCAATTTCCTTTGTTTCTTTTCCATGTTGCTATTTCCAGGCATTTGATGTTCATCTGCTTCGTGATCTTGATGTTCATCTGTTTCGTGATCTTCATGAAAGCATGTGTGGGCCACTGTGTTTAGTGCTAATAGCAGAACCCACCAATTTCCTCACCTTTTTTCCTCTGTGCCAGTTTTCTCATGGGGTAGGAACCCAAGCTGACTGCTGTCACTATCAGTAACGACACTAACTGTCACAACTGGAGAGGGAGATAAGGAAATACTGCCAAGTAAAATGGGCAGCTGAAACATTAGCAAAGGAAGCAGCTGACAGCAAGAGCAAACCGCTTCTGCCACCCCTCCCACCATCCCATGAACCATGATACAGCCTATAAGCTATGCCCCCAACTAGACTGTACCCACTGCTGCTAGAGAAAGCCACTCTGTTCTCATCCCAGCTCAGATAAGGTTCACCAAATATACAGAATGCTGAATACGGCTAATGCTGTTTTTTTACACAGCTTAATCCCCAGGAAATACAAAAGCTTGTGGCTCAGAATCATGGTAGTGAAGCCAAAATAAAGCAAAGGCTTGAAATGAATCAGGCATCCCCAGGAGCCTTTTCCTAGAGCCGAAGTGGAGAACCCATCACACCAGCAATGACAGTGCCACCTAGCTCCTTCCTCACGTGACACTCTGAGACTCGTTCACCTCTAAATGACTCACTGCTATGATAACTCTGCTCCTGTACTTTTAGCATCAGAACTTGCTATGCTGTGATCTAGACTGCATTTCTGGTTCCAAAGTAGAGATATGTCAGATTCACCTATTTGGGATTCACAAGTAGTTTAAATTACCTCTCCTAGGTATTGAGCTTTACTTAGCAAAGGATGCCATAAGCATCACAGATTAAGAAGCTTTATTTCAGCTTTTGGTCATTTTGCTGCCAAAATGGCCTCATTTGCAGCCTGTTTCTATAGCCCAGCAAAACTTTGTCACCTGAAATTTCCAACTGCATTTGATTTCTAAAGAATTCAAGGCTAAATGAGGCCTATTTATCGAGAACACACCACTCAATAAAGATCATACTCTGCCCCTCCAAACTCGGCACCATGTAAACAGCTATTAACTCTTCTGAACAGTTCTTACCAAAAAGCAACACAAGTTTTGATGCAAATGAAGTTGTTCCCTTTAAAATACTGCACCTGAAAAATAATCTCAAATTCCCTTAAACCCGTAAGCAAAACTATCCTTTATGAATGATGCTCATGCAAGTACATAATGTTTTCGCCCATTGTGAAAAATACCCAAGATTAGGATTTAGACAAGCAGGCTGGACAGCAAGCTGGGATAAATCAGAATCCTGAAATTAGGAAGAACTGTGGAACTCTGCTTCGGTTATTACTTTTGAGCAGATCAAACACAAGTGAGCTCAATGATTATCCTCAAAAGAAGCCAAGCTATAATTTTTTTTCAACAGATTTCAAAACCCGATTTTGAAATTATACCTTTTGTTGAAAGGTAACAGATTTCTCTTAATTTATGACATTATACACTTTGCCATATAAAAAGGAAATTTAAAATTTAAGATTCAAAATACACTTGATACTAAGAGTATTCCTCTGGAATTGACTCATATAAAAAACAGCAGAATAAGTCGGTGAATAATTCTGTAAGCATGCTCATGCAGCAGCTTAAAATAAGGAGCACAGTTTACAACCCTGTATTGGAAGAATATTTGTGTGCTTAATGGCTATTCTCTTAGGCAATTAATTTTCTCTCCTAGTTATTACAGATATGACATTTTGGGTTGCTCCCCATTGAAAGTATTCAAAATATGCAGGAAAGCTTGAACAAGAAAGATGATAAACATTCTGTTTATCTGGCATACTGTTTCAAAAATATGAGTCTCAGAGTGACTCAGGTCTATCAATGACAACCCAAAGATTATAACCCAGGGCCAAGAAAGTCTGTAAGTCTGGGATTTTAGTCTTGACTTGATTATGAGATTTGGGGCAAGTCACTAAGACTGTTCTTGACTCTATAAAATGGTAGCAATCACCTACCTTTACATCATAGATGTTTAAAAGGTAAATAAAGTTGTACATATAAGTGATTTTTAATCACAGGTAGAAAGGAGAATTATTAGGCTACATGTCATGAAGAAAAAGATGCTACCCGAACTACAGAGGTCTTAACAGGCGATGATCACAGGACTGATCTCTGAATGAGCCATGGAGCTTAGTGCAAAGAAAATAAAATTATTATGTTCATGAATTTCTCCCTTAAATCCAACAAATTATGTTAGAAATGTGTGCCTCGGGACACTATTGGGACTAGGTAAGAATGCACATATTACAACAAAAAGATACCTTCATCACTAAAACAACTGAGTAGAACCACTTTATATTCAACAGACATTATGTTTTCTATTCTGCTACGGGTGCAGCCATAGGAAGGGAAGTACACTCGCGACTGCACAAGAATCTGGGTGGCTCCCAGGGATGCTGGGCTGGCTTTAGCACTACTCCTCATGCCGTAATCTCCACCCGCCCCTCCCTCCACCATATTCCTTGTTGTGGACAACTGCCATGTTCTCAGTCTTACATTAAGTACTATGTAAACTTAGCTTCCAGTACCCCTTTCCCACCAGATTCACACCCACACCACTGACAAGGACATTCTGGCGCTACCACTGATAAGGACAACAATTTTTAAAGGAATACGACAGAGCGGCCCACCATTAAATTGTGTGTGAGAAAGGACAACTGCGCTTCAGGGAAAGAAAGGAGGCTCTGTCCTAGCAGGTGCAGGGGTGGGAGTTCCTCTAGAATGTCACAAGAGCGGCGGACACTTGAGAATGGCTTCTGTGTATCTCAGAGTAAAAGCATTCAATTTGTACAAAAAAGGGCCCTTCTGCCAACCAGGTCCCTCAATGAGAGACAATCTTGATAATACTTTTTTAGAAAGGGTGGCTTTTCTTCAGAAGCTCTAGGCAGTCACTTATTCCTCATTTTGACAAAGGAGCATCCAACTTGAGGCATGGCTGTATATATAACTCTTCATGCAGCTGAGCCGTCATAAACATACCAAGTATAAAGGTATGTCAAAAAGACATTTTTCCTCCCCAAAGTATGGCCTCAAAAAGCCATTATTATAATAGAGTATGAATTTCTGCTACAGGTTATTGACCTATAATACTAACAATAAAAGTCTTGTTTAGTACATAAAGGCTTACACCGCAACATGAAGTATTAAGACACAATCCACTGTTTTAAGTTTGCTGTACACCTAAAGCACCTTCTTCATGACACCGATCTGTATGTGTATATATATAGGTCCTCTTTCAGTAGAACACAGACTTTGGAGATGAGGCAAAGTACAACGCAGCTGCTGGCGATTCCAACAGGACATCTAGAAAAATGGAGTAAGCTTCCAAGGCCCATGCTGCTGGTAGTCTTTTCTGAGGCTCCAAATTGAGTACTTGGTGGATTTATCTTATTGGCACTCTGCTTGAATCAAGACCAGGCTCAAAGGCAAGCCTTATCTCCTGCAAACAATTCCACACACAGATCTTAAATCTGTGTTTAACTTTGTCTGGAACTGGCTGCAAATTTGGAACTTCCTCAAATGGTATTAAAAGCTCTACACAAAAAATATGCAAAAGCAGTTACTAGTTCTTCAAGAAAAAAGACATACCTGCAAAACAGCAACAGCTCTGTAAACAGAGCTGTAGGTAACTGTTGGGACAGCAATAGCAATGTAACAAATAGAGCATAGGATGACCTTTTTTAAAAAAATTGCTGTCCTAATATTTTACAATTAAAAAAAAAAGATTTTCACAATATGATTTTCTAAGAGAAAGAGTCCACTTCTTTGAAGAGGAGTCAGTCCTGGTGGCGAAAGGACTGGGAACGTCAGTTAAGATATGCAAGACAATATAATACAAAGTCTAATATTTGTTTCAGCAACATCTAGTCGGCTCTTGGTGGGTGAAATTCTGCTGTCTAGCCGTATCCAGGGCTCTTTTCTTGTGGCATTTTAAAAAATGTAGCTGCAGTTGAGTCAGTGGTTTTCTCTGCAGCAGAGGTCCTGACCAACCACTCAGAGTTCGGAGGTTTGGGGGCCTGTGATGCTGGTATGGTTGGCTCCACTGCATCCATGTGAACTGGTAAGGGTGTTACAATAAAAGTAAGGAGGAAAAAAGCCAAAAGGAGACAAATTAGAATGAGAGAGATGTCAACACAAAACTTTCTTAATTCTTATACTTTATGTCCTATTAAACCAAGTGGCCACATAAAGTTTCTTTTTTTTTTAAACCAAAAAATAAAGGCAAGATTTAAGTAAGATAAGTATTGTATTTCTCCACCTCAGAAAATGGGTTTAACTGAACAAATGAATAAATTCAGTAGTACAAATTCATAATGCAGTAATAATCACTTATTAAGCATTTATGTGCCAGGCACTGTACTGTGTAAACAACGTATACTTATAATCTTATTTCTTAATGCAAACTCTTAGAAGTAGGTATCGTCATCTCCATTTCCTGGATCAGAAAACTAAGGCATAGAGAAAGCGGATAATTTGTTCAGGGACACAACTGGGCTGGTTAAGTAGCAAGACTCAAACTCATATACTGGACTCCAAGCCCTCTGCTCTTTCTACAACATCCTATGCCTCCAATATGACGGTGTCACCAATAAATACTGAATAATAAGGCAAATGGTAGAAAAATCACACACCAAGCCCATGGTTTTTCAACAAGCACATTAAGACATTCTGGACAGGATAATCATTGCTTGTGCAGGGCTGTCCTATTTTTTTTAGGACACTTACCATTCTGGACCCTGTCCCTGAATGCCAAAAGCATTCCCCAGTCATTGTGACAATGAAACACTGTCCTCACATCTCCAAATGCCCCCTGAGCAGAGCAGTACAAACCACCATCATACCCCCACTGTTGAAAACAAATATAGACACTAAAATAGAGCAAAATGTTAAAAAGTTTCGCTTTTATCCTGTTACAATAATTCCATTCCTAGGAATATAACCTAGAAAAGTAATTTTCAAATTATGTGTCACAAAATCAATGTAGTGGGTCATGACCAATACTTTTTTTTTCTTAATGAAAAAGATTAGATTATATCATAGTGCACCCAAGGGTTTATTTCAGATTTACAGGTACACCCAACATTCAAACATAAATTTCAGAAAGAAAAAAAAAAAAAACCTTGAAAGCTATTAACTCCATGGCACCTATACAAGAGTTTTTAGAGGGTAGTGGATTTCAAACATTTTGGAAACTCAACCATAGCAGCAAGAAATACATCTGACATCACCACCCAAACCTCTCTCTCTCTCTCTATTTCTCACACACATGTGCTCATTCACTCCTATTTAAGTGAAAATAAATTTCATAAAACTATAACTACCATTACTAGATGCTCACCAACCATGGTGAAAAAACTGTCCTAGATTCTTGGCTTGTTACCTTTTTGAGGAGTCCTATCCAAAGAAGAGGAATTAGACTATGGAAACTGTGCAATCTGCTTCTCTGGATACATTTCCTTCAGAAAATGAGAACTTTCTTTGTGATCTCATGGACACAGCAGTTACAAAGAAACCCTGCTCCTTAGAAATTGCAAGGCCCCTTCTCCAAGAACTGGGTCTTGGTGCTCCAGCCGGGTGTCAGGCCTGAGCCTCTGAGGTGGGAGAGCTGAGATCAGGACAATGGTCCACCAGAGACCTCCCGGCCACTTGTAATATCAATCGGCGAGAGCTCTCCCAGAGATCTCCGTCTCAACTCTAAGAACCAGCTCCACTCAACGACCAGCAAGCTCCAGTGCTGGATACCCCATGCCAAACAACTAGCAAGACAGGAACACAACCCCACCCATTAGCAGTGAGGCTGCCTAAAATCATAATAAGGTCACAAACACACGACCAGACATGGTCCTGCCCACCAGAAAGACAAGATCCAGCCTCATCCATCAGAACACAGGCACCAGTCCCCTCCAGCAGGAAGCCTACACATCCCATGGAGCCAACATTACCCACTGGCGGCAGACACCAAAAACAATGGAAAATACAAACCTGCAGACTGTGAAGAGAAGACCCAAAAAACTCAGTAAGTTAAGCAAAATGAGAAGACAGAGAAATACACAGCAGATGAAGAAGCAAGGTAAAAACCCACCAGACCAAACAAATGAAGAGGAAATAGGCAGTCTACCTCAAAAAGAATTCAGAGTAATGACAGTAAAGATGATAGAAAATCCTGGAAACAGAATGGAGAAAATAAAAGAAATGTTTAACAAGAACCTAGAAGAACTAAAGAGCAAACAAACAATGATAAACAACACAATAAATGAAATTAAAAATTCTCTAGAAGAAATCAATAGCAGAATAACTGAGGCCAAAGAACAGATAGTGACCTGGAAGATAAAATAGTGGAAATAACTACCACAGAGGAGAATAAAGAAAAAAGAATGAAAAGAATTGAGGACAGTCTCAGAGACCTCTGGGACAACATTAAATGCACCAACATTTGAATTATAGGGGGTCCCAGAAGAAGAGAAAAGGAAAGGGACTGAGAAAATACTTGAAAAGATTATAGTTGAAAACTTCTCTAATATGGGAAAGGAAATAGTCAATCAAGTCCAGGAAGTGCAGAGAGTCCCATACAGGATAAATCCAAGGAGAAACATGCCAAGACACATATAAATCAAACTATCAAAAATTAAATACAAAGAAAAAATATTAAAAGCAGCAAGGGAAAAGCAACAAATAACATATAAGGGAATCCCCATAAGGTTAACAGCTGATCATTCAGCAGACACTCTGCAAGGCAGAAGGGTGTGGTAGGACATATTTAAAGTGATGAAAGGGAAAAAACCTACAACCAAGATTACTCTACCCAGAAAGGATCTCATTCAGATTCGATGGAGAAATTAAAACCTTTACAGACATGCAGAAGCTAAGAGAATTCAGCACCACCAAACCAGCTCTACAACAAATGCTAAAGGAACTTCTCTAGGCAGGAAACAAGAGAATGGAAACACTTACAATAACGAACCCAAAACAATTCAGAAAATGGTAACAGGAACATACATATCGATAATTACTTTAAATGTAAATGGATTAAATGTTCCAACTAAAAGACAAAGACTTGCTGAATGGATACAAAAACAAGACCCATATATACGCTGTCTACAAGAAACCCACTTCAGACCTAGGGACACATACAGACTGAAAATGAGAGGATGGAAAAAGATATTCCATGCAAATGGAAATCAAAAGAAAGCTAGGGGGCTTCCCTGGTGGCGCAGGGGCTGAGAGTCCGCCTGTCGATGCAGGGGACACAGGTTCGTGCCCCGGTCTGAGAAGATCCCACATGCCGCAGAGTGGCTGAGCCCGTGAGCCATGGCCGCTGAGCCTATGTGTCCAGAGCCTGTGCTCCACAGCGGGAGAGGCCACAACAGTGAGAGGCCTGTGTACTGCAAAAAAAACAAAACAAAACAAAAACCAAAAAAACAAACAAAAAAAAGAAAGCTAGAGTAGCAATTCTCATATCAGACAAACTAGAGTTTAAAATAAAGACTATTACAAGAGACAAAGAAGAACACTACATAATGATCAAGGAATCAATCCAAGAAGAAGATATAAAAATTGTAAATATTTACGCACCCAACATAGGAACACCTCAATACATAAGGCAAATGCTAACAGCCATAAAAGGGGAAAGCAACAGTAACACAATCACAGTAGGGGACTTTAACACCCCACTTTCACGAACGGGCAGATCATCCAAAATGAAAATAAATAATTAAACACAAGCTATAAATGACACATTAAACAAGATGGACTTAATTGATATTTATAGGACGTTCCATCCAAAAACAGAATACACTTTCTTCTCAAGTGCTCATGGAACATTCTCCAGGATAGATCATATCTTGGGTCACAAATCAAGCCTTGGTAAATTTAAGAAAACTGAAATCGTATCAAGTATCTTTTCTGACCACAATGCTATGAGACTAGATATCAATTACAGGAAAAAAACTTTAAAAATGCAAACACAAGGAGGCTAAACAATACGCTACTAAATAACCAAGAGATGACTAAAGAAATCAAAGAGGAAATCAAAAAAACTTAGAAACAAATAACAATGAAAACACGACAACCCAAAACCTATGGGATGCAGCAAAAGCAGTTCTAAGAGGGAAGTTTATAGCAATACAATCCTACATCAAGAAACAAGAAACATCTCAAATAAACAACCTAACCTTACACCTAAAGCAAATAGAGAAAGAAGAACAAAAAAACCCCAAAGTTAGCAGAAGGAAAGAAATCATAAAGATCAGTTCAGAAATAAATGAAAAAGAAATGAAGGAAACGATAGCAAAGATCAATAAAACTAAAAGCTGGTTCTTTGAGAAGATAAAATTGATAAACCATTAGCCAGATTCATGAAGAAAAAAAGGGAAAAGACTCAAATCAACAGAATTAGAAATGAAAAAGGAGAAGTAACAACTGACACTGCAGAAATACAAAAGATCATGAGAGATTACTGCAAGCAACTCTATGACAAAAAAATGGACAACCTGGAAGAAATGGACAAATTCTCAGAAAAGCACAATTTCCAAGGCTGAACCAGGAAGAAATAGAAACTATAAACAGACCAATCACAAGCACTGAAATTGAAACTGTGATTAAAAATCTTCCAACAAAAAAAGTCCCAGGACCAGATGGCTTCACAGGCGAATTCTATCAAACATTTAGAGAAGAGCTAACACCTATCCTTCTCAAACTCTTCCAAAATATAGCAGAGGGAGGAACACTCCCAAACTCATTCTACGAGGCCACCATCACCTTGAGACCAAAACCAGACAAAGATGTCACAAAAAAAGAAAACTACAGGCCGCTAACACTGATGAACATAGATGTAAAAATCCTCAACAAAATACTGGCAAACAGAATCCAACAACACATTAAAAGGATCATACACCATGATCAAGTGGTGTTTTTCCCAGGAATGCAAGGATTCTTCAATATACGCAAATCAATCAATGTGATAAACCATATTAACAAGGTGAAGGATAAAAACTATATGATCATCTGAATAGATGCAGAAAAAGCTTTTGACAAAATTCAACACCAATTTATGATAAAAACCCTGCAGAAAGTAGGCATAGAGGGAACTTACCTCAACATAATGAAGGGCATATATGACAAACCCACAGCCAACATCGTTTTTAATGGTGAAAAACTGAAACCATTTCCACAAGATCAGGAACAAGACAAGGTTGCCCACTCTCACCACTATTATTCAACATAGTTTTGGAAGTTTTAGCCCTAGCAATCAGAGAAGAAAAAGAAATAAAAGGAATTCAAATCGGAAAAGAAAAAGTAAAACTGTCACTGCTTGCAGATGACATGATACTACACATAGAGAATCCTAAAGATGCTACCAGAAAACTACTAGAGCCAATCAATGAATTTGGTAAAGTAGCAGGATACAAAATTAATGCACAGAAATCTCTTGCATTCCTATACACTAATTATGAAAAATCTGAAAAAGAAATTAAGGAAACACTCCCATTTACCACTGCAACAAAAAGAATAAAATACCTAGGAATAAACCTACCTAAGGAGGCAAAAGACCTGTATGCAGATAACTGTAAGACACTGATGAAAGAAATTAAAGATGATACCAACAGATGGTGAGATATACCATGTTCTTGGATTGGAAGAATCAACACTGTGAAAATGACAACACGACCCAAAGCAATCTACAGATTCAATGCAATTCCTATCAAATTACCAATGGCATTTTTCACAGAACTAGAACAAGAGTTTTTACAGTTTGTATGGAAAGACAAAAGACCCCTAATAGCCAAAACAATTTTGAGAACGAAAAATGGAGCTGGAGGAATCAGGCTCCCTGACTGGAGACTATATTACAAAGCTACAGTAATCAAGACAGTATGGTACTGGCACAAAAACAGAAATATAGATCAATGGGACAGGATAGAAAGCCCAGAGATAAACCCACACACATAGGGTAACCTTATCTTTGACAAAGGAGGCAAGAATATACAAGGGAGAAAAGACAGCCTCTTCAATAAGTGGTGTTGGGAAAACTGGACGGCTACATGTAAAAGAATGAAATTAGAACACTTCCTAACACCATACACAAAAGTAAAACAAAAATGGATTAAAGACCTAAATGTAAGGCCAGAAACTATCAAACTCTTAGAGGAAAACATAGGCAGAACTTTATGACATAAATCACAGCAAGATCCTTCTTGACCCACCTCCTACAATAATGGAAATAAAATCAAAAATAAACAAATGGGACCTAATGCAACTTAAAAATCTTTGCACAGCCAAGGAAACCATAACGAAGACAAAAAGACAACCCTCAGAATGGGAGAAGATATTTGCAAATGAAGCAACTGACAAAGGATTAATCTCCTAAATATACAAGCAGCTCATGCAGCTCAATATCAAAAAAAACAAACAAACAACCAAAAATGGGCAGTAGACCAAAACAGACATTTCTCCAAAGAAGATATACAGATTGCCAACAAACACATGAAAGGATGCTCAAGATCACTAATCATTAGAGAAATGTAAATCAAAACTACAATGAGGTATCATCTCACACCAGTCAGAATGGCCATCATCAAAAAGTCTTCAAATAATAAATGTTGGAGAGGGTGTCAAGAAAAGGGAACCCTCTTTCACTGTTGGTCGGAATGTAAATTGATACAGCCACTATGGAGAACAGTATGGAGGTTAAAAAACTAAAAATAGAACTACCATACGACACAGCAATCCCACTACTGGGCATATACCCAGAGAAAACCATAATTCAAAAGGAGTCAGGGGCTTCCCTGGCGGCACAGTGGTTGAGAGTCCGCCTGCCGATGCAGGGGACGCGGGTTTGTGCCCCGGTCCGGGAGGATCCCACATGCCGTGGAGCGGCTGGGCCTGTGAGCCATGGTCGCTGAGCCTGCACGTCCGGAGCCTGTGCTCCGCAACGGGAGAGGCCACAACAGTGAGAGGCCCGCGTACCGCAAAAAAAAAAAAAGAGTCATGTACCACAATGTTCATTGCAGCACTATTTACAATAGCCAGGACATGGAAGCAACCTAAGTGTCCATTGACAGATGATTGGATAAGGAAGATGTGGCACATATATACAATGGAATATTACTCAGCCATAAAAAGAAACGAAATTGAGTTATTTGTAGTGAAGGCGGATGGACCTAGAGTCTGCAGACTCTAAGTCAGAAAGAGAAAAACAAATACCATATGCTAAAAAAAAAAAAAGGTTTTTAAGAACCTAGGGGCAGGACAGGAATAAAGACGCAGACGTAGAGAATGGACTTGAAAACATGGGGAAGGGGAAGGGGAAGCTGGGACGAAGTGAGAGAGTGGCACGGACACATATACACCACCAAAAGTAAAATAGATAGCTAGTGGGAAGCAGCTGCATAGCACAGGGAGATCAGCTTGGTGCTTTGTGACCACCTAGAGGGGTGGGATAGGGAGGGTAGGAAGGAGATGCAAGAGGGAGGGGATATATGGATATATGGATACGTATAGCTAGCTGATTCACTTTGTGATACAGCAGAAACTAACACACCACTGTAAAGCAATTATACTCCAATAAAGATGTTAAAAAAACCAAACCAAAACAAAAAAACTCTGTCCTAGAAAAACTTTGTTTTGCTACATATTTTTTATTATGGTAAAATATATATAAAATGTACCATTCTAATAATTTCTAAGCATACTGTTCAGTAGCATTTAGTATATTCACATTGTTGCACAACCATTACCACCATCCATGTCCAGAACTTTCTCATCATCCCAAATGGAAACTGTCTACCCATTAAACAATAACTCCACATTCTCTTCCTCCTGCAGCCCCCGGCAACCAGCATTCTAGTCTCTGTTTCTACAAATTGGATTGTTTTAGGTACCTCTTATAAGTGGAGTCATACAGTATTCATCCTTTTGTGTTTGGCTTATTTCACTTAACACGTTGCGTTCATCCATGTTGTAACATTCATAATTTCATTCTTATAATGAAGGCTTTCAGACTGAATAATAACCTACTGAATGTATATACCACATTTTATTTATCCATTCATCCAGTGATGAACATTTGGGTTGTTTCTACTTTTTGGCTACTGTCAATAATGCTGCTATGAACATGGGTGTACAAATATCTATTTGAATCTTTGCTTTCAATTCGTTTGGGTATACATCCAGAAGCAGAACTACCATGGATCACATGGTAGTTTTATGTTTAAATTTTTGAGGAACTACCGTATCTTTTTCCACAGTGGCTGCATTATTTTACATTCCCACCAGCAATGCACAAGGTTTCCAATTTCTCCACATCCTTCAAACAACAACTTTTTTTCTTTTTTTTTGATATAGCTATCCTAAGAACTGTGAAATGGCCAAGAGAAACTTTTGCATATGTTCACCTGAAGAATGGTGCAGTACTTTTCACAATAGCGTAAAACAGCATAAGAATATGACTGAAATGTTCATCAAGAACAGTTAATTGTATTATATCTGTCAACTGATAAAATGGAATACCATACATATGGCAGTAAGAAAATGAATGGATTCTGGTAGGATAAGACCTGAATGAATCTCAAGAACATAAATGGGTGAAACTTGTAACATAAAATACAACATTCCATTACACAAGGTTCAAAAACATGCAAAACTAGACAATATACTGCTTAGAGATACATATGTCTGTCAAAACTAGTTGAAAAAAACAAAGAATGACAAATGATTAACCAAAAATATATATCAGGATAATGGTTACCTCTGAGGAGAGTGGGAAGAAAAATTTAAAGGTGATGTTCCTTTTCTTAAAGTGGATGGTGGGTATATGGATAGTTGCTGTATTGGTTTTCTTTATATCTTATACATTTTCTATAAATGTTCTTTTGTGGCCATTCAATATTTATTTTAAAAAACATTTTTAACTTTAGAAAACATTTAAACTTAATTAAAAGGCACAGTAGGCAATAAGAGTCTGCCCTATGACTCCTGAGACAAGGGCCAACCTGAAATGGAACTACTACTGAATCCAATCACAGGATTAGAATAATATTGAGAATAACTGTTTCATCTTTAAGATTCTATTCATTTATTCAAACAACAAATATCTAGAGACTGTTCTATGTGTGGAGCATTATTTTTTAGATGCAGTGGGGTACAGCAGTGAGCAAGACAGGTAAAAATTCCTGCCCTTGTGAATGCATCGCTAGCATTGCTGGCCTGGTATTTGAAATCTTATGTAACTAATTAACAGGTTAACTGTTGGGTACCCTTCTAAGGACACATATCCTATCCCAGGGTGAAGAAGGTCAGAAATGGCTCTTGGATGGCCAAAACAGTCAGGGCTCGTGGGAATTCCCTGCCGGTCCAGTGGTTAGGACTCCGCGCCTCCACTGCAGAGGGCACGGATTCAATCCCTGGTCAGGGAAGTAAGATCCCGCCAAAAAAAAAAAAAAAAAAGTCAGGGCTCTTAACAGAATATCTTATTATCCCAATTCTCCTTCACCTACAGCCATGTGTTTACTTTTTTTTTTTTTAATTTTTTAAATTTTTTTGCGGTATGCGGGCCTCACTGCTGCGGCCCCTCCCGCCGCAGAGCACAGGCTCCGGACGCGCAGGCTCAGCGGTCATGGCTCACGGGCCCAGCCGCTCCGCGGCATGTGGGATCCTCTCGGACCGGGGCACGAACCCGCGTCCCCCACATCGGCAGGCGGACTCTCAACCACTGCGCCACTAGGGAAGCCCCATGTGTTTACTTTATGAAGGAATGGGATTTGCCCACCCAAAGCTCTGATTTGCCGTTCTAATGAAGAAAATCATCTCAAGGAAAAGAAGTCATGTTTTCATCTGAGTTCCTTACGTTTCTTATAACTACTTAAGTCTCTCAAATTTTAGAGAAAATAACCCTTTTTTCTCTTCCAGTTACAATCTTTAAGAAAATATATGACAGCTGGTACACTTCAGCATGAGGGAGACATTGGTGGGCATTCCCTGTTCTGGTGTATCGATCTGAAAAGCAGGTTAACACAGTTACTCACTAGGATCCAGGGGTGGATCTGTACACCAGGCACCTGCATGTTATAAAGCCATAGATGGAAGGGGAGTGGAGATAAAGTGAAGAAAATAGAGGTGCTACACTTTCAAGATGGATCTACCTAATGACCCTATGAAAAGGTCCTTTTCCCTGGCCTTTGTTAATATTAGTACGAAAAAGACAGGAAGGCATGTTATTCCCTTTTGCTCTTCACCTTTCTAGCCTTATTAATATCTTTAAATGCAGTCAACTTAAAACTTTCCACTAGTGGGGGAGGGGAAAAGGGAAAAGATTTGTGGCTGCATGTTTAAGAAAGAAGCTGAATTCATCACAGTGACAGGAGAGAGTGTTGGCAGAGATCTGAGCTATTTATTCTTTTAGGAAAATCCTATAAAGAATGACACAAGGAAGCCTCTATCTGCAGTCTTGTTCATCACACTGGTGAGGAGTCCGATAACAGATGTATGCAGGAGCATGATTTAATGGCAGGAGCTGGCCCCTGATGTGTATTAATACAGCGGGAAAGCGGAACGCACCTCTCTTCATCACTCATTTCTATAAAAGAGGTGGAATCCGAGATGGCCCGACGTTAGGCAGAGCAAGCCCATTTGTTCTACTGACTGATGGCGTGGGCTTGGGCTATGTCCTTCACCTCCATGGGGCACTCAGGTTGTGGATAGAAAACAAAAAAAATGTTCAGTGAAGCAGGCCTGAGTCAACAAGTGAGAGGAGTTGGGCTCAGTAGGGGAAATGCTGAATGCTCAAGTCTTGTTTAATACTTCCCAGTACATTTCCTGATTTGAATATGGAATAAGGATTATAAACTTCTCAACAGCTCTTCTCTTATAAACAACTAAAAGCTAAAAATAGAGCTAGATATTAAGGGGGAAAAAAAGAACAAAAAGATAAAGACTGTGTTTTATTGCTTCCAATTCCACAGACTGGATGAGGATCTGGGTTTTGACATGGAGTCATGGTTTGGAACCAATTCTGTCGTATACAAGACCAAACACCTGCAGTGTTTAAGAGGGCAGCTCAAGAGTCATAGGGAAATTGGTCTGATCTTGGCTCTACAATTTATTAACCATATAACCTCAGTGAGTGATTTAACCTCTCTAAGCCTTAATTTTCCCATGTGTAAACTGGGAATAAAAACAGCATCTGCCTTATAAAGTTGTTGCAAAGGTTAAGTGAAATAATTCATGTAAAATGTTCAGCTCAGAGCACGGCCATGTGAAAATCCCTAAGAAAAACTTACTACAATCATCAGACCCATGGTTAAGAATGTTCAGTATGAACCACTGCCAAGCAACCATTCCAAACAGAAGCTCAAACAGGTCAATTTCAGAGTATGCTGAAACTTACTAAGTAAAGTTAGAGAAATAAGAGTTCCTATCTGTCTGAGGTCTACTCTTTACTCAGGCATCAATTGCTTTGATCTATATAATATATAGTATTTTCTGAAGAAAATAAAATAATTTATGATATGCTCAATTCCCTCAGAGTGAATTCACCATCATCAAGAAAATAACCATAGGTATTTCTGATAGGTCCTACAAGCAGATATGCCCTTTTTAACCAGAGCAATTCACCCCAAAATGTATTGAAATACACAAAGTATTATTTCCTATGATTAATAATTACATTTAATTATCTTCTCTTAACTTCAAAGAAAAATATCTATAGACATCCAGTATTCTTGCTGATATAAATACATAATTATTCCCCTTTTTTCATTTAAGGATAACATACCTGTATGTATGTAAATGTGCAGCTCAGTGAATCTTTACATGTATACACACTCATGTAATCCCCACCAAGTTCTTGATATAAAGTATTTCCAGCATCCCAGAAGACTTTTTTATGTCCTCCTCTGGTCACTACCTCCCACTGAAGATAACCATTATTTTGGTTTCTATGAACCAGTTTTGCCTAGAAAACCTTAAGTTTTAACGTGAAAACTTAATTAGAAATTTCTTGAATGGTAGAATATTAGAACTCTACTAGACATTAAAACAGTGATAATGTATTGTGCTGTATACCAAACATGAAAGTAAATAAATCCATATGGCTCCTTCGCTATTGACTAAACTGCCACCCTACCAGGATTTTCATTACCACACACCTAATTTCCTGTCTGTGCTAGAGCAAAAGTACAGATGACTGAAGACTGTTGATAGTGGAATATAGGGATTCAAACTCAAGAAAGCTGTAAGACACAGTGGAAAAGCACAGACTTCAGGGTCAGAGATGAAAAGGTATATAAAACATATAATTTAGTGCCTGACACACAGTAGGTGGTCAATAAAGGATAACTACATATATAATTACTGGCACTTGGGCTGGACAGAGATGCCGTAGCCACAGGTTTCCGTTTCCTCTTGATGTCACGTGAACATGGCGGTCCTAGGTGTATGTTTGCCTGTCTGCAGATATGAGAAAGAAAAAATACTGTTTTAACTTCGTAATTCTTATTGTAAGAGAATATGTTCAGCCCAGATGAAACCCCTGACCCATTATAGACATAGACTAACCAAATGGGCACCATCCTTTGCCATCAAGTGTCAGTACAAGTTTATTCAGAATTAATCATAACTTATTCTTTATATACTATATATACCCACTGTAAACTTCTTATCTGAATTCATGATTAATTTCAATAAGTATGTATTTCATTACATGCTCTTTTTTGTACAATTATTTTTCATAAAAACTATAACCGAAATTGTTCTAAACTCACTAATGAAATACCTATTCCCAACTGGTAATATATTGAAAAGTTTAACATTACATGAACACAGATATTTGCACAGAATTTTAATAGGAAGTTTAACCCTTCTATCACTATAAATCTGGATTTTTAATAGTGTCTATATTACATAATAAGTAAGTTTAGTTTCTGTGATTTTTAAAAACATTATGTGGCAAAAATATGTTCCCTCAACTGAATATTCAGCTTATTTAAAAAAAAAAAAAGGGGGGGGGGGGACTTCCCTGGCGGTCCAGTGGTTAAGACTCTGCGCTTCCACTGCAGGGGGTGTGCGTTTGATCCCTGGTTAGGGAACTAAGATCTCATATGCCACACGTCGCGGCCAGAAGAAAAAAAAAAGAGTGAGAGCTTCAAAGCTAGAAAAGCAAAAGATTCTCTGAAAGGCAATGGACTTAACAATGAAATAGCTGGTAAGCTTTTTTTTTTAACTTTTATTTTTATATTGGAGTATAGTTGATTTACAATATTGTGTTAGTTTCAGGTGTACAGCAAAGTGATTCAGTTAAACATATACATATATCCATTCTTTTTCAGATTATTTTCCTATACAAGTTATTACAGAATACTGAGTAGAGTTCCCTGTGCTATACAGTAGGTCCCTGTTGATTATCTATTTTATATATAATAGTGTATATGTGTTAATCCCAAACTCCTAATTTATCCCTCCTACAACCTTTCCCATTCAGTAACCATAAATTTGCTTTTTACGTGTTTCTGTTTTGTAAGTAAGTTCATTTGTATAGCTTTTTAGATTCCACACAAAAGTGATATCGTATGGTATTTGTCTTTGTCTGACTTACTTCACTTAGTATGATAATCTCTAGGTCCATCCATGTTGCTGTAAACGGCATTATTTCATTCCTTTTTATGGCTGAGTAATATTCCACTGTATATACGTACCACATCTTCTTTATCCATTCTTCTGTCAATGGACATTTAGGTTGCTTCTATACCTTGGCTATTGTAAATAGTGCTGCAATGAACATTGGGGTGCATGTATCTTTTTTTTAACATCTTTATTGGAGTATAATTGCTCCACAATGGTGTGTTAGTTTCTGCTTTATAACAAAGTGAATCAGCTATATATATACATATATCCCCATATCTCCTCCCTCTTGTGTCTCCCTCCCACCCTCCCTATCCCATCCTCTAGGTGGTCACAAAGCACTGAGCTGATCTCCCTGTGCTATGTGGATGCTTCCCACCAGCTATCCACTTTACACTTGGTAGTGTATATATGTCCATGCCACTCTCTCACTTTGTCCCAGCTTACCCTTCCCCCTCCCCGTGTCCTCAAGTCCATTCTCTATGTCTGCATCTTTATTCCTGTCCTACCCCTAGGTTCTTCAGAAACCTTTTTTTTTTCTAGATTCCATATATATGTGTTAGAATATGGTATTTGTTTTTCTCTTTCTGACTTACTTCACTCTGTATGACAGACTCATTTTCTCTGGATATATGCTCAGGAGTGGACTGCTGGATCATATGATAATTCTATTTTTAGTTTTCTGAGGAACCTCCACACTGTTTTCTACAGTGGATGCACTAACTTACATTCCCACCAACAATGTAGGAGGGTTCCCTTTTCTCCACACCCTCTCCAGCATTTCTTATTTGTAGACTTTTTAATGATGGCCATTCTGACTGGCATGAGGTGGTACCTCACTGTAGTTTTGATTTGCATTTCTCTAATGATTAGTGATGTTGAGCATCTTTTCACGTGCATTGTGGCCATCTGTATGTCTTCTTTGGAGAAATGTCTTTTTAGATCTTCTGCCCACTTTTTGACTGGGTTGTTTATTTTTTTTGCCATTGAGCTGCATGAGCTGTTTGTATATTTTGGAGATTGATCCCTTGTCAGTTGATTCGTTTGCAAATATTTTCTCCCATTCTGTGGGTTGTCTTTTTGTTTTGTTTATGGTTTCCTTTGCTGTGCAAAAGCTTTTAAGTTTAATCAGGTCCCATTTGTTTATTTTTGTTTTTATTTTCATTACTCTAGGAGGTGGATCCAAAAAGATATTGCTGTGATTTATGTCAAAGAGTGTTCTACCTATGTTTTCCTCTAAGAATTTTATAGTATCTGGTCTTATATTTAGGTCTTTAATCCACTTTGAGTTTATTTTTGTGTATGGTGTTAAGAGAATATTCTAATTTCATTCTTTTACAAGTAGCTGTCCAGTGTTCCCAGCTCCACTTATGGAAGAGACTGTCTTTTCTCCATTGTATATTCTTACCTCCTTTTGTCGTAGATTAATTGACCACAGA
This sequence comes from Lagenorhynchus albirostris, assembly GCF_949774975.1. Lineage (NCBI taxonomy): Eukaryota > Metazoa > Chordata > Mammalia > Artiodactyla > Delphinidae > Lagenorhynchus > Lagenorhynchus albirostris. Next base: position 26,558,586 of record NC_083095.1, read on the forward strand.
TGCATGGATTTATCTCTGGACTTTCTATCCTGTTCCACTGATCTGTATTTCTGTTTTTGTGCCAGTACCAATACTGTTTTGATGACTGCAGCTTTGTAGCATAGTCTGAAGTCAGGGAGCCTGATTCCTCCATCTCTGTTTTTCTTTCTCAAGATTGCTTTGGCTATTCCGGGTCTTTTGTGTCTCCATACAAATTTTAATATTTTTTGTTCTAGTTCTGTGAAAAATGCCATTGGTAATTTGATGGGGATTGCACTGAATCTGCAGATTGCCTTGGGTAGTACAGTCATTTTGACAATACTGATTCTTCCAATCCAAGAATATATTTTTCCATCTGTTTGTCTCATCTTCGATTTCTTTCATCAGTGTCTTATAGTTTTCGGAATACAGGTCTTCTGCCTCTTTAGGTAGGTTTACTCCTGGTATTATATTATTTTTGATGCAATGGTAAAAGGGATTGTTTCCTTAATTTCTCTTTCTGATCTTTTGTTGTTAGTGTACAGAAATCAAAGAAATTTCTGTGTATTAATTTTGTATCCTGCAACTTTACAGAATTCACTGATGAGCTCTAGTAGTTTTCTGGTAGCATCTTTAGAATTTTCTATGTATAGTATCATGTCATCTGCAAACAGTGACGGTTTTACTTCTTCTTTTCCAATTTGGATTTCTTTCATTTCTTTTTCTTCTCTGATTGCCATAGCTAGGACGCTGGTATGCTATTTTAGTTCCCTACTTCCTCCTTCCTCTCAACCTAGATAGATCCTACCCCTGACTAAGGACCAAGCTGAGCCTCACGTTTATACAAAGCTTTCCTTGAACATCTTAGGCCTTATCTACCATGAATCATTATTTAACCGGTGTATACATATCTTTTTTCCCTAATGAGGCTAATCTCCTTGAGAACAGGGACTATATTTACATTTCTTTCATAATTTTCCAGTGACCTACCAACTTCTGCACAAGGCATATAGCTGATCCCCACTAAATATATCTGTTGAATAAAACTGATACGAATGACTACAAGTTCTAAAAACAAAATACTCAACTGTACACTTATAGGTGGTTAAAATGGTAAAAAAAAATTTTTTTTGGCCATGTCGCACAGCTTACAGGATCTTAGTTGCCCACCAGGATTGAACCCGGGCCCACAGCAGTGAAAGTGTCAAGTCCTAACCACTGGACTGCCAGGGAATTCCCTAAAATGGTAAATTTTATGTTATGATATTTTACCACAATTTTTAAAACATAGCCAGAGTACAAAACATATAAAAAGGACTCTAATAAAATTATATCAGATGAACTCCTAATTCGTAGTCCTAGTTGGGGATTCAATCTCATGGCTTAATAGTCTTAAAACTGAAACCTCAGTCAAATCTAAAAGAACCTAGTTGGCAAGGCAACAAGACTACTGTTGAATGGGCAAATTTTCCTATTCAGAGGTCCCCAATCTGGCAACTTCCACAGTTTAAAAGCATATGGAGGGCTTCCCTGGTGGTGCAGTGGTTAGGAATCCGCCTGCCAATGCAGGCGACACAGCTTCGAGCCCTGGTCCTGGAAGATCCCACATGCTGTGGAGCAACTAAGCCCACGTGACCCACAGCTACTGAAGCCTGCGCGCCTAGAGCCCATGCTCCACAACAAGACAGGCCACCACCAATGAGAAGCCCATGCACCACAACGAAGAGTAGACCCCACTCGCCGCAACCAGACAAAAGCCTGAGCACAGCAACGAAGACCCAACGCAGCCAAAAATAAATAAATAAAAAAAATAAATTTTAAAAACGCATATGGGCCTGTGTATGCACGTAGGTTCTCTCTCTCTCTCTCTCTCTCTCACACACACACACACACACACACACACACACACTCTTTAAAGAGCAAAAGCTTAGGAGTCAATTCAACTTATAAATAAGAAAATAAAAGAATTTGACTGAAATCATAAGAAAACTTTTAGAATGCAAAGAACACTACAACAGGTAGATATTTACAATATAAAGCCTGTGGTTTGGAAAATTCCACCAAATCACCTTATATTGATCATTTACATCTATACGGCAAAAGAGTTAACTGTAAGTTAGGTACTCCAAGAATAGTTAATTCTGAAACCCCAAAGTGAAATGTAAGTATAAACATGTAAAATAGGGAAATAATCCATTTTTCATATCCTACAGAGTCCTGGGAATAAGTCTAAATCAGCATGCTGATTTAATAATTAGAAACATGGAGGACAGAACATCAAAGGTAGACAGGTCTAAATGCAGAGGTGATAATTCCCTTTGAAGCCAAAGACACAGGCAGAAAAGAAAGTGACACTACAAATTTTGTTTCTCCTCAAAACAGAAAAATGTACAGAATAGAACTTCCATCTTTTCCACAAACAAGGTACTTGAGTATAAACTATCCAAGCTCTTTGCTCTAATTCAATCATGCTTCTCCTAAAGACCTTCAGAAAGAGAAACAAGTCAAACAAAGGGTAACAGTTTACAGCCATGCTCCTTTCTTCTTTACCTTAAGCTCACTAAAGGACTCTCCAAAACTTTTCAGATTAAATGTTAACACCATTTCTTCAAACTAAACTATGTTATTAGACAAGACAGTGGTTACCCTTGAGCTGTGGGTAGTGGGGGAAGAGGGACAGTGACTAGAAAAGGCACAGGGAACTTTTGGGATTCTTTCTGCTAATGTTCTGTTTCTGGATCTAGATGCTAGGTTACTTGGATATGGCTTCATGAAAATTCATCAGGTGTATATTTCTTTGTACACTTCTCTGTATGTGTATTATCCTTCAATAAAAAGTTTAATTAAAAAATATTGCTCTTTGGGCTTCCCTGGTGGTGCAGTGGTTGAGAGTCTGCCTGCCAATGGAGGGGACACGGGTTTGAACCCTGGTCTGGGAAGATCCCACATGCTGTGGAGCAGCTAAGCCTGTGCACCACAACTACTAAGCCTGTGTTCTAGAGCCCGTGAGCCACAACTACTGAGCCCGCATGCCACAACTACTGAAGCCCGCGTGCCTAGACCCTGTGCTCCACAACAAGAGAAACCACCGCAATGAGAAGCCTGCGCACCGCAACAAAGAGTAGCCCTGGCTCGCCGCAACCAGAGAAAAGCCCGCGCAGCAACGAAGACCTAACGCAGCCAAAAATAAATACATAAAATAAAATAAAATAAATAAATTTATATATAAAAAAATATTGCTCTTCAAGGTCAATCAATGTTTATAAAATGCTAAGTTTTGACAGATGCAAAATAACAAGCAGAAGAAAAGCACTCAAAAGGGTTTTAAGATAGTAATTCTCAAAGTATCAACTTGAGCTAAATGAAATAAATACTGCCTTTTATTTACACACCATCCATCATTTCACAGCTCTGCATGTTTGATGTATGCCAGTAAGACGGTTGAAGGCACATATTATCACTCCTTTATGGACCTAGTAAGTAACATTTATCTCACATTTTCCAGGAATGACACATTTTGGAGTAAAAAGATGAAGCCATTTATGTACCAAAATGTTTACATTTTTAACCGCTTTAAATGGAAATATGGTAGTTTTTAAATGCTTATCTATTTCAGTAAAATGAAAATAAGTATTACTTACCTACTATTCTGCACATAGTTATTCACTGCACTATATTCTGCAATGTCCTTAGAAGGCTGCTGTGGACTCAAAGGCTTAGGTGGCCCTTGCACTACCAGCCCCTCTAGGCCTTGCTTCTTGGATCCCCACTCGTCCCTGCTCGGTGATGTTAAGGGCTTCAGGGTTAATTGTCCCTACGTTAAACGACCCCCCACCCTGACTGCTAAGCCTTCAGCCTGTAACTCCTCTGCAGTAAACGATCTACTTCTACCACCCCATTCCCACTCCTAATTGTTACGCCTTCAAATTTTGTAAATTCCTCTGGTTATAACTTAGGAAAGAACTGAAGGCTTTCTGAAACCAGGTAACACAGTTTATTAAGTCAATAACCTTATTTTGTTGTAAAAGTATATATTTCTGTGTGGACTATTGCCTTTCTACTCAGGAGGGGTTTTTTTTGCTCCTTTCATTGTTTACTGAGTTTTTACTGAGCACTGGGTGGGTTCGGTGGTGAACAAAACAGACAGTCTCTTCCCTAATGGGCTTGTAGCCTAGTCCCATTTCCAGCTGCACAGCTTTCCTAGTTACAGAATCTGCATAAGAGAGAAACTGAGGCAGAGATAAAGAGAAGTCATGCTCATTCCTAAAATTCAGCTTAGTGCTCCTTCCCTCTTAAAACATTTCTCTTAAGATCATTTCCAGGTTGGAGAGCTATTTCAAAAGAAGTAGAATAACTTCACAACTTAGGGCTGAGTACAGAAGGTATATCTTCTCTGTGTGCCTTCCTAGTAAAGATATGGGGAGGGAGGATGAGACACAGCCGAACTGTTACAGTAGGACAGGTCCAAGTGAACCCTAGTAATGGTAGAGTTTACAGCTTGGGGAAATCTAATTTTCCCTACTTGGGAAAAACCTTAGAGCAGGGGTCCCCAACCCCTGGGCCACGGACAGCTACCAGTCCGCAGCCTGTTAGGAACCGGGCTGCACAGCAGGAGGTGAGTGGCGGGCAAGCGAGTGAAGCTTCATCTGCCGCTCCCCATCGCTCACATTACTGCCTGAACCATCCCCCATCCCCCCACCCTGTCTGTGGAAACACTGTCTTCCATGAAACTGGTGCCAAAAAGGTTGGGAACCGCTGCCTTAGAGGACAAAGAAGGACGAGAACTCAGAACGAGCCAGGGGAAAGTCAAGAGGAAGCTGGGTGCTCGGAGCAGGAGGGTTGAAGGAGACAGGAGATGAACCTGCCGTGCTGTGCAGCACATTAAGAACGTTAGGAGAGGCCTGCACAGGAGTGGAGAGCACTCTGTGTGGCCTGGAAGGGCCCCTTGTGTTCTTTGGGGACCTGTGCGTGGCGGCAGGCAACTGCTGCAGCTCAGCTTCCTATTCAAGAGGCAGTTCCAATTTTCTGTTTATCCCCCAAAATTCCATATCTATAAATTGTAGACATAAAGCATTAAGGAAGGGAAAGAAAAACAGACTGAACTATCCCCACCCCCATTTTCACTTAGAAGTATTTAACCACTTGGCTCCCTTTCTGTTTAATGTGTTATTTCTTTAATTCGTGTTGTTTTATTTTTGTATCATGTTACTTTTTTTTTCACGGTACGTGCGCCTCTCACTCCTGTGGCCTCTCCCGTTGTGGAGTACAGGCTCCGGACGCACAGGCTCAGCGGCCATGGCTCACGGGCCCAGCCGCTCTGCGGCATGTGGGATCCTCCCGGACCGGGGCACGAACCTGTGTCCCCTGCATCGGCAGGCAGACTCTCAACCACTGCACCACCAGGGAAGCCCAAAATAAACTGGGTTTTTTTTGTTTGTTTGTTTGTTTGTTTTGTTTTTTTGCGATACGTGGGCCTCTCACTGTTGTGGCCTCTCCCGTTGCGGAGCACAGGCTCCAGAAGTGCAGGCCCAGCCGCCATGGCTCACGGGCCCAGCCGCTCCGAGGCGTGTGGGATTTTCCCGGACCGGGGCACGAATGTATCATGTTACTTTTTTGTAGACCTTTTATATTTTGGTTATTATAAACTACTACATTATTTTCGTTATTAAACTACTTTTTTGTATTCTGAAGAACAAAAAGAAAATTGTGTTCTTTTACTCTGTGTCGCTGTCTCACAAGACAGAAACTGAAAAGGGACAACACGCAGGCGAGGCATCACAAAGGACAGGAGACGAGTGTGAGCTTCCCCTTCTCACCAACACACAAACCCCCATCCTTATAGGTTGAACGGCAGAAGATTTAACTAGATTTTTTAAAACTCTTTTTAAGAGCAGTACTCAGTTGCTTTTGTGTTGAACCATGTACTGTGTGAGGAGGGACAGGACCTTTCAATTATGCAGGGGCAAAAAAGGCTAAGTATTAGTTAAGCTAAAATCTCTACCAAGTTAAAACTTCCTTCTCAGTTGAAGTGGCATATGGTTATCAGAATCATGTAAGGAACTTTCACAAAATACACATCTCCCACCATGCTGGGATGGGAGAAGAATCTGTAATGTTTATTTTGAAATTCTTCCTCAGGTAATTCTCATAAGCTTCTACCTACTGTGAAAATTACTGAGCTAAAAAAAATAGACCAAATTCCCAAAGCCAAGCTAGTCCATAAAACAAATCTAAATATTTAACTTAAAGAATAACAGAATGGCTAAATGAATATAAATGTAGATAAAAGTATTGTTCCCCAGTATGCAAGCAATGAACCCAGAGAAAAGACAGACAGCGAAGCTCACTCTTTTTCTGTTTCATCTGATCTGGGCCTCAGTACTCTTTGGGCACTACTTCTTTCACAGCATGAATGCCAGGTCAGTACTTCCCCTAAAAGCATCACATTCAGCAGCATTTCCCGAAAAGCACTTAGGGAGGTGGAGGTGGAATGAACATTAAAAATAATAAATACACTCTTTAAAAATTCTTACTTCAGGAAAAATCAGTAAATTCACTTCATAAATGTGAAGGTGAATGCTGAAGATTAACAATTAATTGAAAGAGTATTCTGTATATCCACACATAAACAAAACAAATCTATTTCATTTTTTACTGCAGGTAACTGAAAAGATCAGGTGAGTTGTTAAAACTGCAGTGTTACTTAGGAAACTAGGCATATCACTATGTCCCTGGGGCAGGAATGTACTTTTAGGGAAAAACAAAAACAAAAAAAAAACTTACTTTGAGAAATACATGCATGTTTAATAGAACCAATGTTGGCAAAAAAATAACTGAAGTGACTGCTTTAGATTTAGAACAAAGATGTTTAGAGTCACTCCTAAGGAAAGAAAACAATCTTTATCTGCCGATGGCAAGCGAATTTAAGGAATGGTTCACCTTCAAAAATCACTCATTTTAAAAACTCATTGAAAAGTTCAGTTTTTGGTATGAAATAAAAATAAAATTTATTGGGAAAAGGTATTTATTTGCTGTACTTTTCCTTAAGCACACACAAATAAGTAACATCAGGAAAAAATTATTGATATTTCTAAGGACCATAGGTCATATACATCATATATTCCAATTATTCTCCTTAATTACTAATCTATTCACCTCAATTTTTTTTTTTTTTTTTTTGTGGTACGTGGGCCTCTCACTGTTGTGGCCCCTCCCGTTGCTGAGCACAGGCTCCGGACGCGCAGGCTCAGCGGCCATGGCTCACGGGCCTAGCCGCTCTGCGGCATGTGGGATCTTCCCAGACCGGGACACGAACCCGTGTCCCCTGCATCGGCAGGCGGACTCCCAACCACTGCGCCACCAGGAAAGCCCCATCTCAATTATTTTTAACAAAAATTTATGGAAGCCTACACTATGCTTGATGTGGAGAGGTTATATACAAGATGACTGAGCCAAGGGCCCGTCCACCAGGAGCTCACAACATAGTGAGGGAGGCCAATGCATAAAGAACTAACAGATACAAGACACTGAGCTGTAATCAAGGAACAAGGGAAGTGTGAAGGTAAATTGTGGTAAAAGAGGATTAAATCTAAGGATGTAGAAATCCCTTCCTCGCATATGATTTTTACCTTCAGGCTTAACTGACATTTATTAAACACCCAGTAGGGGAAATGTATTTTCACAGACTTGCACGTATGAGAGGATCCAGGCCTTCTGACACTAGAAGCAGCCAGAGAGAGAAAACGACCTCACAATTAGAGGACACAAAGGAGCTTTATCTAATAGGAAGAGATCCTAGCAATCCCACTAGTGTTTTCACGCAAACCTAACTAACCCTCAGCAGTCTACAACAAACTGCTCACTAGCACCTGAAAATTCTCCGTAATCTACTTCCCTTGGCTGGGCCAAGGTTAGCATATCATGAAGCTGTTTCATGTCACCCACAGGAACAGAATAGTTTCACATCAGTTGGAAGGATGGGTATATTACAATAGCAAAACAGAGAGAGAGAAAATGCTTTCATCATTCCACTCTGGCAGTAAGATGCCAGCTGGCTGAGAGCTGCTATAAACAAGACTGTCCAACAGCGGACAAAAGATTCCAGAACTGTGTACTATATAATGGGAATTCCAGTAGGATTGGGCAGCCTTATGGACAACATTAGAGCAGAAACATTTTCTAACACATGACCAAAACCAAGGCACTAAAGAGGTGAGCAAGAGCTGCTGTGCATCACAGCATCCCAACAGATAGAGGACTAATAAAAGGTTCTTTCCCCCAAGCCCTGAGGTAAAACCTGAGGCTGTTTACTATGGCTCCAAAGGTCAAAATAAACAGTATGAATTGAGTCTTCTTTTTGCTCTTTGAAACTCCTTGTCAAGTGGCACAGCCAGCTGGGCACACAACTCTGATATGCAGATCATAACGTTTGTGAACAGATAAAATGAATTACAATGAGTGCAGCCTATCACATTTCAACTCTCTATCGGGCAGGAAGGTCTCTCTTTTTCACCCAGCACTGTCCAAATGACTCCTCTTATAGTCCACCTGAGGTCATTTTAAGCACCTCAGGAAGCTGTACTACTTCTCATTAGCAAACAACTCTGGAAGCCAACTCAAGGTTTGTAAAACTGCAATTATCCTAAGAACAGTGTAGGGTGGTAACTATATAACAAAAATAATAATTTTAGCTACCAGTATGCTAAATATTCAAATATATTATTTCATTTTGAGCCCCACTAGCCCCCAAAATATTAATATTTTCATTTTCAAGGTGAGGAAATTGAGGTATGGGGAGGTTAAGTCTTTCACCCAGGTAAAGCCAAGATTCTTACCTGAGTCTGCCTCACACTAATATGAGATTAAGAAGGAATAAATGGAAATGGTGATACATTACCAAGTCACCACCCAAAATAGAGGAAACGTCAGGAAAGTTGGAGAAAACTCAAAACTGCCGCAAGATACTCAAAAACTACAACTGGTGACTTGTGTATCACACAAAGAGATGTAGCAATTGATAAGTTCCAGTTATGGTTTTCTAAGACAATAATGGTTAAAAAAGAAAAAAAAGCTATCCTTCACAATCAATAAATCTCTCATTTTGGGAAAAGCTGCCTACAGCACTAGTTCCTTATTACCATTCCATGACTGTGTCCTTGACAGCAATACCACCGCCTCTACCAGAACACCAATCACACCATCTGCTGTTGGAGCAGCAGCAATCCTTAATACCGGAACCAAGTCTTACTACTTTAATAGCAACAGCCCAATACCAGCAACCAAAACAACCAAACCAAAACAGCTGGTTTACGAATTTCATCTGGGTACCCTGCCCACTACCCACACACCCACCCACCAACTCTGCCCATTTGTTAATCACTATGTGCTGGGCACTGCACTAGACCCTAGCACTCTCTTCCTCACCTGCAGCAGTTCTCCAAAGCTACATGAAGCCCAGGGTTCTACCTCCCATATAGAACTGTGCTCAGAACAGCAAAGCACAGAGCTCATACCAATTATGAAATGGGATTTCCTGCTAAGCAAATTACAAAGCACCAGTCATAAAACCACATGCATTTAGGGTGATAGTTCCCAACGCTGGCTGTATATTAGAGATACCTGGGAGCTTCAAAATACTGCTAATGCCTGGGCCTCATCCCAGGCCGATTAAATCAGAATCTTGGGACCTGGTGGCCCAGCATGGATATATTTTTTAAAGCTTCTCAGGTGATTCAAGAGTACGGCCAGGGATGAAAACCACCAAACTTACTTATTTCTAGAGTGGCACTTCTGAAAACCGCTTAGCCCCACAAATCGATTAGGTGGTACAAAGACTCGCTCTCATTGCACTTGCCATGTGGGCTGTATTAAAATGACACATCAATCAAACGTTCTCTTAAAATCAAGGTCCTGTTATTTCTTTGTTTATAGCAATGAAATTCTAAACAAGAGAGTACCTTGAGGTCACTCATCGCCCCCCAGCGGTCCCCAAGCCTCACTCAGAGAACCAGAGCTGTGTTAAGGCTCCAGCAGTGAGGAAGGAGGTTGTTGAGGAGCACTCCCTCTCACACAGCTGAGGGTTTGGGGGAGTGGAACTGGCCATGTCCAGGCAGCAGGCAGCCTCAGCTCAGTAACCCGAAAGGAGGAAATCTTCACCGTTCAGGCATGATTATCAAACTCTTTGTGCTCTTACAGGAGAGTAATTATAGGCACGTGAAAAAAGGGAAGCACTCCCCAAGGAACTCTTCCTCACATGCTTCCCAAGAGGCAGTAGGGCCATTAAAAATTCCATGATGAAGAGGAAAAACAGCCTGGGAACAGCCAGGAGGCAATACAGCAAATTAATACACCAGCCCTCCTCGGGGAAAGCTGTGATAAAACAGGAAACACTTCTCTCTTCGCAAAATAAAATTATACCCCTAATGATAACATAGTCACCACACACACACACACGCGCACACACACACACACAAATCGTTCTAATAATGGGTATGAAATTCCCAATGCTGCCCAGATGCTTTGAAAGAAATCTTTTCCTACTACAAATAAAATAGAATAAGAAAAAGATAAAATTTCCATTCGAAACAGTTTTTCATACGGTCATTCACCTGCCTCTTCCCTACCACCAGCACTCTTTAACATTCCTTCCTAGGTGCCAGGCTTTGTTAAACAGTCCACTCTTTACAAAGCCCACCATCCACTTGTGAATCTGATCTCATCAGTCAGCCACACTGGAGCTAGACTGCTCCTTCTCTACTGACTACTTAGCGGGCAGGGACCCTGCTATTAGGGAAAACAGGGAGCCCCGAGGGCTAAGTGAGACCATCATCCACATTTCCTAAAACCTGCATAGGTCACTTGTGCTGACCATTTCCCACAGATCAGGGGTTGCCAAACCATTGATTGTGCACCCTCACCAGGAAAAAATCTGAACAAACCCTCCTTATATATGTAATACACACACATAAAACAAAAATATGTGCTGCTAGACTAATATATGTACAACTGAAAGCAAAAAAAAAATTTTAAGGATGATAATAAGTAACTGTATTTATTTAAAATACATTTAAAAAATTTTTTAAATTTCTTCCCTCTACCCCAAAGAACCTTCATGTTTGCAACCTACTTTGTATCCACTGGCCCAGGAATGATGTCAGGCAGGACAAGGATGAGCTATAATTGCCCACATTCTCTCATCTTGCTTTCAGCAATGGTCTGAAGCAATAAGCAATATTTCCCTAGAGCTGAGTGCACCAGAAACACAGCCTAGGCTTCCTTATGTTTCCAAGTCCAGCCACCAGCACTGCTGGTAAAAGAACGAAGACAATGATGTGGGTAATGAGATACACAAAGAAACAAGAAGCTCACACCCACTCCAACCAGGATAAGGCCTTAAAGGCAACAGGAAACCTGATAAAAGCATGGATACCAATCTCAGCACAGCACAGTTCTAGGCAGCAAAGGTAAAGGGAGAAAGGCAAATAATACACTTTCAGCATCTGACATGACATGGTGTTACTTATACAGTCCTTCCAAAGACCACACACAGCCATGATTTTATTTGGTATTAAGACAAACAGCTGTGTTGGTGGGAATGTAAATTGATACAGCCACGATGGAGAACAATATGGAGGTTCCTTAAAGAACTAAAAACAGAACTACCGTATGACCCAGCAATCCCATATACATATGGGATACATATGGGATACATATACATATGGCATATACGCTGAGAAAACCGTAATTCAAAAAGATGGGGCTTCCCTGGTGGCGCAGTGGTTAAAAATCCACCTGCTAATGCAGAGGACACAGGTTTGAGCCTTGGTCCTGGAAGATCCCATGTGCCGTGGAGCAACTAAGCCCGCAAGCCACAACTACTGAGCCCAACCAGAGAAAGCCTGCGTGCAGCAATGAAGGGCCAACGCAGCCAAAAATAAAAATAAAATTTAAAAATTTATTAAAAAAACAAACAAAACAAAAACAAAAAGGGGCTTGTAACACAATGTTCACTGCAGCACTATCTACAATAGCCAGGACATGGAAGCAACCTAAGTGTCCATCGACAGATGAATGGATAAAGAAGATGTGGCACACATATACAGTGGAATATTACTCAGCCATAAAAAGAAACGAAATTGAGTTATTTGTAGTGAGGTGGATGGACCTAGAGTCTGCAGACTCTAAGTCAGAAAGAGAAAAACAAATACCGTATGCTAACACATAGATATGGAATCTAAAAAAAAGAAAAAAAAAGGTTCTGAAGAACCTAGGGGCAGGACAGGAATAAAGATGAAGATGTAGAGAATGGACATGAGGACACAGGGAGGGGGAAGGGTAAGCTGGGATGAAGTGAGAGAGTGGCATGGACATATATACACTACCAAATGTAAAATAGATAGCTAGTGGGAAGCAGCCGCATAGCACAGGGAGATCAGCTCAGTGCTCTGTGACCACCTGGAGGGGTGGGATAGGGAGGGTGGGAGGGAGACGCAAGAGGGAGGAGATATGGGGATATATGTATACATATAGCTGACTCACTGTGTTATACAGCAGAAACTAACACAACATTGTAAAGCAATTATACTCCAATAAAGATGTTAAAAAAAAAAGACAAATAGCTGGAGGACTGCTTTCGTATGGATTGAAATCTCATCTTCCAAGACAGCCTGAGCACCACCACCTCTAAGAAAAGCTCCCTGAGCCTGAGTGAGGAGCTGCTCCTCTGTGCTGCTATCACTCTGGTGCACACCTTTAGGCACTTGTCACTACAAATTGTAGTTCTCCATTTCCACACCTGACCTTCCCATGAGGATAGAAGCTCATGAGGATAGATAGGGGCAGTACCTAAACAAAGTGCCTGGCACACAGCAAATGATGAATGAATGATGACTAAACAGCATGCAACTGAAGAAAAGGCCTTACAGCAATTTATTAAGATCCCCTAATCCTCCAAGTTCTTAGTTAACACCATGTGTGATAGTCTCTCTTTTCAAATGACTTTCCCTATTGAAATACTACTTTTCCAGTAGAAGGCTAGGCAGTAGGTTATAGTGCAGAGTTTATTATTACAGCCCACAGCAGAAGTTCTAACTGTATCCATGAAAGAATAATTTCTTTGTGCAGCCTTTACCCCAAATCTATGAACATATCCACTTAAGAATATGTTAGGAAGAAAAACAGAAAAAAAAAATCATCAGAACCTTGGAAAAAAATTCTTTGTGCCACTAGAAGTAATAAAAGTTCTATGGTTCAGCCTATTAGTTGCTCCTTGTGCACAAAAACCTGCTAGGGCATGCCATCACTGAAACCATATTTACTCTGCATGTCACCCAACTTAAGAGAATTTATATTCAGAGGCACTGGTTTCATTCTGCTATGCAGGTGCAGGATTCTTTCTGACAAATATATACTGAATGCCCAGTAAGTGCCAGACACTGTGTTAGGTACTGGGGACATATCAGGGAACAAGACAAGGTCCCAGAACCTAGAAGCTTATATTCTAATGAGAAACCGGGGGGGAAGTAGGAAGAAAAAAAAAAAAACAAAGTCATTTCAGACTGTGACTAAAGCTCTAAAGGAAAGAGATAATGAATGGTGAGTGGCACAGGTGGCCCCTTTAGACAGGGCGGTCTGAGAGGTCCTCCCTGAGGAGGTGGCCTGAGCTGAGGTGAGAAGGAGCCAATCATGGGAAGAGCTCTAAGAAGGCAGTCCAGGCAAAGGGAACACATGTGAAGGTTCAGTGGCAGGAAAGGGTTGCAATTTTTGAAGAACAAAATGGAGCTCCCTGGCGCAGCTGGATCTCTTCCCCATGAGGAGGACAAAGTCTATGAAAGGAGGCTGGACATGAAGGCAGGAGTCAGATCATGCAGGGTTTTGCAGGTCATGGCAAGGACTATTAATAATGTTCTTTGAGGAAGGGGCTTCTAGGAGAAGGAATACGGAATAGGAGCCAGAACTTAGGTCAAAGTTGAGATTTAAATCACATCCTAGCCATGTGACCAAAGGAGAGAACTTCAACACTCTGCCTCAGTTTCTGCACCTATAAAACAACTACTGACCTCAAAAGGTTGTTGAAAAGATCAAATTGGATAGTATACACTAACATACTCTAATTTGCAAAGTGTTATACAAAGGAAATAGTATCATCTAGAAAAGAAGTCACTCGAAGACAATTACCTGGCAGAGCAGTGTGCTGGTGAACATCTTCGGTGAGAAGCATCAGCAAGAACATCCAGGGAGTAAAGGGGAGAAAGAGGATTAAACTGCAGGAATAAATGAGATTATTTCAGTATGGCTTATATGAAACAGACCTGATCCTAAAGGGCTACCTGCTACTTGCTTACTTTTGCCCTTTCACTGTTCAACTCTCTTGCCATACACAGACACCATTCAATAAAGCTGTGCATATTCAACAGTGTACCCAAGAATGTAGCATAACTGATCTAGCACGCCTCAAAAAACAGACTATTCCTTGGTAAGCAACAATTTTTCAAAAACTTCTGATACACAATAATTACTTAAATGGCAAAAGATAGTACTTTCTAACTAACATAAAGGGAACTCATGCCTACTGATTATCAGCCCTTGTTCCCAAGAATACTAGCATGAAATTACCTTTTCATTTCCTTATCCTGGCAGATGTTTCCAGTGAATAACTGGTTAGCACATACCAGCAGCAGTGTAGTGGAAACAGAACTAGATTAAGAATTAGAATACCCAACGTTTAGTTCCAGCCTACAACTGAGTTGCCATATATTAAAAAACCACAAAATCTCTTTGACCTTTACTATCCTCATCTGTAAAATAGACGTATCACTATCTGTCTTACCTATTTTATGGGATTATTGTGAGGGCTACATAAAATATTACTTTCGGTTTAACAAGTTATTTCAGTTTCTCATCTGTAAAACACCTATTCACCTCAAAAGGGGGCTGTAAGGATCAACTAGGACACTGTAATAAAAGTACCTCACTTTATGTTGGCTACCTTTCTTTGGATTTTTTCCACAATAAGTACTCCTTCCCCAAAATTTGAGAAGTAAATATATATCAACACTAGAAGAACACTGAAATGGTAATTTCAAAGGGACTTAAAAAGTATACAAACTAAGCAACTGTTCTGTCATAGAGGTTCCAGTCTCAATGTTGTATGACTTTGGGCAAATAGCTTAAACCTCATTTGTAAATAACACATCTCATTTGTAAATAACAGATCTGGACTAGGTGATCATCACAGGTCTCTTTGCCTTTAGATCCTCTGATGCAAACACAATTAATACCCTAGCTTAGTGTTCCCCAAACTGCAATCTCTCACATCCCACCTTAATGACTTCTCTTTATCTGCCCACCACCTGCTCTACTTCTTATTTAATATTTTTCTTCATATCAATTATCTTTACTCACCCTTGTCCTACTATATTTCTATGAAATAACAAGTTTGATAGAATGATCACGTTTCTAAAGTAAATTATTGGAACTTAAAGTAAAAATTCTGTATCCACAAGCCATCTAAAATCATATAATAAATACACACCAGTTAGGTGTACCACTGTTCTAGTTCATTTTGAAACAGTAACTTCAAGATGAAAGTTCCAAGTCTAAAATGTTTATCAACTTAACAAGCTAATAAGCAGTCAAACAAAACAAAACAAAACAAAAAAACGATGGAGCGATAGAAAGCCTGAGAATTTTTACCTATCAGTCTTCATCTATTTTACAACTAATCATCAAGGTGAAGCAACCTCTCTCCCAGCAAAACTCAAAAGCCTCAAACGTTAAAGGAACATATTGAGAGTCACTGTCAGTAATTTTAAAATTATGACCCCTATAAAGGATTAGACATGCCAAGGGCCCCCTCAGGGGTAGCTAGGGTAAAAGAGTAAGAGGCTCTAGGCCTCGATCCCACTTTACCCAAAGTAGCTCTACCTTCCTCTGCTTCATATGTTTAGGATTCAACACTGTACTTCTCAGCACAGGATGCTGATGCATTCTGATTTCTTACTGCAAAGTTCGAAACCAGAATGACAACTGCATTCCTATGAAATATGTGTTGTAAGTAATAAACTGAAGGTCACAAGTTGAAACTAAAAAGGGGAATTAGTGACAGTTCTTATCAGTGAATACTAGATATTCTTGGAAAACAGTCCTCCAAGAAAATCAGAATAACATAAGGAACAAGAACCTTACCTCATGTGCACAAGCAGAAATGTGAGGAAAATCAGAAGCCAACGCTTTATTCTTTCTAAAGAAAAGGAAATCAAATGATAAAATAAAGATGACAAAGAAAAGCAATCTCACCTGATTTCGTTCTCTTTTCCCAGCTGATGGTAACCAGAAACTAAAGAGAGGGAGAGAATAAGAGCAAAGAAAACAATAAAAGAAGTGGTAGGAACATTATTAGAGAGAAGATAAAAAGATGTTGGGTTAATGAAGACAAAGAAATGAGGAAAAAAATGGAGTTGGAAGAGAAAAGGAGAGAGATGTTAAATGTGTATGAACTTTTTTGCAGAAAATAACTCTTCAAAGTAAAAAGCCTTTTAATGGAATGTAGAAGACTAGACACTTTTGAAAAAACTCAAGATGGTGGTGTGACACCCATGTACTCTCAGCTGTGCAATAAGAACAGGATCCCCAATTCAACAAAGGCATAAACCACATCTTGCCTATTTTATAGATTAAAACTTCAACCAGGCTGGATGGGTATAGGAGTATAACTGGATACTGACCATGACATGTAGTGGAGACACCAAAGAGCCAATCATGTTAGGGGACAAGGCTGTCACAAGAAAGGGTGGAATGATTTTCCTATAGCTACACATAGGCTTTCCAGTGGCACTTATCACAGTAGTTAGAACAAAAAGATATCTCTCTGTCTAGAGGTCTAAAAATGGGAAGACCATATAGGAGAATACAGAGGCAATCAGCCATTTTGAACAAAAAAATTTTTAAGCGACAGAAAAATGAAT
Organism: Lagenorhynchus albirostris; assembly: GCF_949774975.1. NCBI lineage: Eukaryota > Metazoa > Chordata > Mammalia > Artiodactyla > Delphinidae > Lagenorhynchus > Lagenorhynchus albirostris. The sequence continues at coordinate 26,575,508 of NC_083095.1, forward strand.
TTAAAATATAATATCCTTATTGGAGGCTACTTTTATAATGCAGCACCTATAGACATAAATAGCAAAGAAATAAAAACTAGTCTAGAAAGGAAAAAAAATCACTCTCGTGAGTTTAGGGTGTTAGCCATTTTAACTGTTATAAAGTACCCATCTTTAAAACCTTCTTTTTCAGCTCTACAATCGAATTTTTAGGTTCTTTCATAAAACGTTCCCTTGCTGCCTCCTTCAAGGAAAAGGCTAAGATAGCCAGTAAATACATAAGTACTTACTCTTTCTGCCGAGGGTCACTAATGAGGTGGCCTATCCTCTCAGTACCCAAATTACTCATGCTGGACTCCTGAAAAGGCAAAGAAGATAACAGTGTCATCTAACCACAGAAACAAATATGTAAGTATGATCTGTCATCAAGCTCATGTTTTCCCATAATTATACCAGCAACCCCAAAGCACAAGTCAGACTGTCAATCTTAAAATCCAACAGCGCCTTTTTGTGGGACTCTACTGTTAAAGTACTGTATGTTATTATAAACTTATTTTTCTCTAGTGATCAAAAAAAAGTCATTATAAACATTTTTTTTTTACTATATACAGTATTTTAATATAGTGAGTAATACCTCTTAGAGTTATTAAAGTGTATCAAAATAGAAACACTTGGGGCTTCCCTGGTGGCGCAGTGGTTGAGAGTCTGCCTGCCAATGCAGGGGACACGGGTTCGAGCCCTGGTCTGGGAAGATCCCACATGCCGTGGAGCAACTAGCCCTGTGAGCCACAATTACCAAGCCTGCGCGTCTGGAGCCTGTGCTCCACAACAAGAGAGGCCCGCGCACTGCGATGAAGAGTGGCCCCCGCTTGCCGCAACTAGAGAAAGCCCTCACACAGAAACGAAGACCCAACACAGCCATAAATAAATAAATAAATAAAATTAAAAAAAAAAAGAAACACTTTAAAAAAAATCCAACAGCAGCCAATTTTTTTTTTTTTTTTCTCGCGGTACTCGGGCCTCTCACTGTTGTGGCCTCTCCCGTTGCGGAGCACAGGCTCCGGACGCGCAGGCTCAGCGGCCATGGCTCACGGGCCTAGCCACTCCGTGGCATGTGGGATCTTCCCGGACTGGGGCACGAACTCGTGTCCCCTGCATCGGCAGGTGGACTCTCAACCACTGCGCCACCAGGGAAGCCCAGCAGCCAATTTTTAACAGGCCAGCACACCAATATCCCTAGAGTCATATGGTTTTAGCCTCAAGAGCCTTCATAATGGTATATTTACTGAGTCCTCACTGGTAACACCTAAGTATCTACTAACTAAATGTATACATGTCAAAGGACTTTTGTAACTTACAAAAATCGTCACCCTGTATTTTGCCTGTTAAACATGTCCTAAAGTAAAAATAGAAGTCTGTATAAATTGCTTCTTAAATTTCTGGTTCTCAAGATTGTAATATGAAATCATATCCAGAACACCACAAGCAATTCAGAAACTAATCATATCCAAAAAACTGGAAAATGGCAGAAGGCACTCACCCTACATTTAATGTGAGTACACTTACAGTGAACATCTATCACAGAACCTTGGGATGCGTACCAACAGTACAGGAGCAAGAGTTACACGCATATGAGCAAGTGTTAAGATGAGAGAGCGTAAGTCATAGACATGAATGTCAAAAATGTCAAGCCTGGTACTCAAACACATTTGTTTCTGAGCAAACATTATTATCTGCATTTGTCTATGTGTGTGGATTAGCCTAAATATTAGGGTACACATTTTAGCAGAACTGGCTATAGAAAAATTAATTTGAGGTCAGATTTCAGGTGGGATTGGAGCTAAATGAAAAGGCTTCACATACTGTATTCTTCATATTCTTCACTCCTTACACCTATGCCTCCTGGTCACAGACAAAGCCATGGTAATGGGGCCAAAGGAAAAGATGGGTGAAAAATGAGCTATTTGTTACAGCAGAAAAATTATTAACTTAAAGTGCCATAATGTTTAAATTTACAGTTTATTACTGTGTAAATTACAAGCAGTACTTTGCGTAATTAGCAGCTCGCTTGGCAGGGAGCTGTGAATGAAACTCATTATTTATGATTACAATTTAGAAAAAGAGAAGAGAGATGGGGGAGGGAGAAGAAGGGGGGCAGAACAGTGACCTCTGGTAGAAATGACAAATATCCCTTTAAGGTGATGAAGATGAATTAAACAAGTAAATATTATCCTATTCATCTGAAATCATTAAAGACACATCCAATAGGCCCTACTCTCCTTCCATGCAAGCTAAAGGGAGCCTCCAGGATGAAATGATTTACCTCCATAGAAGCGGAAGGCTCTTATTTTATAGGAGCTGAAACAAAGTAAGGTAGGTGGTAGGGAGATCATCATCTGTCAAGCCTAACCAATAAAGAGAAAAAGTCAAACCAGTGCTCTGCTCCCCACTCCGAATCTCCTGCCTCCCTCATGTATTCCTACCCTGCTAGCTGTCCTCATAAGAATAAGCTCTCAGAATAGCAAATGCAGCATTTTATCGCCTATAAAATGAGTAATCCAAAAGAAGAGGTATCATTCTTCCAATAAGCAAATGTCTTTCTAATTAGAGAGTTGAAGTTGAATTGAAAGATAAAAAGAATATGAATTCATCTGAAAATAAACAGCCTCATTTTTTCTGCAGAAAACAGTTCCCAGATTAATCTATGAAACAGTAGCTTCCTGAGGGCAGGCAGACTGTGGGTCTGACCACTGTATACCTGGCTGGGCATAGAGCCTGACACACATAGGCACTCTAGATGCTTACTGAGTGAACACACACATTAATGATCTAGAATGCCTCTCCTGTCCTTATTCTTTGTCCACCACAATCCTCTCTGACTGGGTATGAACCCCAGCCTTAACCTATTTTCAATCTCAAAGCCAGAGTAAGAAATAAATAAAATAATTAATTAAATTTAAATTGAAAAAGATAAAAAAGAAGTAGACCTGGGTTCAATTTCCTATATTTTGCCACTTCTATCTGGGTAACATCAGACATTCTTTAACATCTTTGAACCCATTTTCCTCATCCTCTAAAGAGAATATCACATTTTTTACAAGATTTTTGGGAGGATTAAGTGAACTGAGTGCCTAGCACAGTCCCTGGCAAAGGCAGAACTGAGTAAATGGTAGATATCCCTCCCTCATGGCCAAGGAGGGGCTTTTGAAATTTGATAACAGGTTTTTTTCCCCAGTTTTCTTTTTAAATGAATTCTAGAATAAAAGACCAAAGTTAGAACAAAAGAAGCATTCATGAATTCAAGGAGTCATAAAGAAGCCAAAAGTATTTCAACTTATATAATAATAATATAAGATTAATCAAAACAGTAGAAGAGCCAGAGATCAGGCCTGTAGATTTACAGACAGCAGACACTGTCATGACAGTGTTCGCTTTGTCAGAACTTCTGTATGAATCAAGCTTCATCTTTTATGTGTGCATCCATTCATGCCCTATATAATGTTCACTCTTGTGAGCTTGCAAAATACACCTGGCTTAATTAACCCCAGGGAGTTCTGCAGCACCTTTGATTATCAACAATGTACACAAATCTTATAGGGAATATTATTCCCAGTGAGCCTAGAAAACAATGACAGCTATCACCTTCCCAACAAGCCTTCTTCGCCCCTTTCTGAGGCATCGAGCTGCAGCTCCAGGCAGACGATTAAAGCGAGCATGGTACCCTAAATAAAAAAGAAGAAAGACCTCAGTAACTGAATGCAGAAGATTCATTAGCAATGATATGCTTCTAGTACACCAAAAGCCTTCCTCCCCAAGATCTTACTAAAATGACCCTTAAACTAGTATCACTAGGCTATTTGCCAATGATTTACTATTCCCATGTCTTTGTCACCAGTAGTATGATCTTAGGCATGTCATTTACCTCTGACCTAGGCATCCTCATCTATAAAAAAAGAATAATCACTGGCTCAGTCCTCTTTTACAGGACTGTTTTGAAGACTCAATGAAATAGCACATGGAATGGTACTTTATAAACTGAAAACACTACACAAATATAAGGTATTATCAACAATTTCTAATTGCAAATTAAATGTTAGCTATTATCTTAAAAAATTCTAAAAATAGCATGTATAGTATAATCCCATTTTTCTAATTGCTGTATATGTTCTACACATAGAAGAGACAACTGGAAGAATCCACACCAAGATGTTATCAATGACTCTGGGTGTGGGATTATAGAAGTTTCTTCTTCCTATTCTTGCTTATTTGCATATACTTTAAGTGGTCCATAAAGAACTTTTAGAAATGGTCACTGAAATGTTTATAAAAGTTTTAAGGTAGCAAACAACGTGCCTCAGCCAAGCATCATTACCAAGAACCAACTGCTTTCAGAAGGACTTTCAATCACCCAAATTTATCACAACGAAATGCTACAGAATAGGAATTTACAGATCACCAATAGATGCTCAACATATACTTGGTAACTGACTAACTGGTTGACTATTGATTACTGGGAATCCTCACATCATAAATTTATAGAGCTAAAGGAAACCTCTGAAACAGTTTTGTTCCATGTCACGATATCCTAAGTGATGACCCTGATGTCCCTAGGAAATGAAGTGACTCTGCCACAGTCACAGAGCTAGGGAGACAGTACCAGACAGTATTACCACAGAGTACTACCACATTTCCTTCCCCGTCCTAGGCTCTTTACATTTCACTTTGCTACATCATAATTGATGGAAAGCAAAGGGAAAGGATACGTATTTGCGTTACAGTCCACAATAGAATTATTAAAATATTTTTAAAAATATTTTTAAATCATCCATTTTTAAAATGTCATTATACCTGGTACGTGAGTGTTTTTACTGAAATCTGTTCTCTTCCAAGATCCACTACTTCAGGCTTCCACTGAGCACTCAGTAGCCCATCCGTTTCACAGCAGGACAAGCAGCAGTGACAGGCTGCTAGGTTCCTTAAATCTGGCACAAACGGCAATAGCAAGCTGAAGGAACGCCCTGCTAATAGATATCCCAAGAGCCTCCATGGATTGATTTAGGTAAGAATGGAGAGAACCTCAAGCTTTGAGACTCACCCTTGAATCTTCTAGAAAAATCCCTGGACTAGTTCTAAAATTCAGATAGGTAATGCATGCTTACAGGCATGAGTATGCTTGCCATGGGGAGACTCTCCCCAGAAAGAATCATGTAAGTGTGAAGTATATTTTGGTCTCCTCAGAACTCACCTCTTTGAGCTGGCCGAGAAGGTAAAAGGAATGTGGAATCTGAAAGTTTATCCAGTCCAGAATCCATTCTCTCTACTTCAGAGCAATGGTCAGGAGCCCACTTGGGCAGAAGATTAGGGACAGTGAATCCTGGGACACATTCTCCTTCATAGAACCAATCACTCTGCTCGTCATCCCCTAAAGTAAAGAGATCCTATCATAAGCTGGAATTTTAACATGCTCTATGAAAAACCAAATAGGAAGATGACTTCTCAGTGCTATAGGTTTGATTATACTTTTTAAATAAAGCCAAAATACAAAAAATTTGTTTTGATACTTCTTCTTGATCCATATTTTGATGAAAACTGGGACATCAAACTAGTTCCACATAAATGTCATACTGTGGTACACTGGACTGCTTTTGATAGTAAAAACTAATAAAGCTACCATTTACTAAGTCCTTACCACCTACCAGAATCTATGCTAAAAATCTGTAAATTTGTTACCTCTTCCAAACCTTACACTAACTCCAACTTATCAATTAGGCAGCTAAAGCCCAGAGAAGTCAAAGTCAAGTTAGTAAATGATGAAGCCATGGTTTCAACCCCAAACCTGACTAACTCCAAAGCCTTCAACACAAAAATAAACTGCCTCCCATGTACCATTCTAAGTGGTAAAAATGAACCTGGAGGTTCAAAGCCCACAAATGTTTCTCAATTCAAAACTAGCTATTCCTGAAGAATTTCTTGCGATATTTGTATTTCTCATAATAGGTGAATAAAGAATGTGTATCCATACCTTGTTTCTTCCTTGATGTCTCATTAATGGGACACAAAATCATCTTGACAGTAGCAATCCAAGCTACCAGGAAAAAACTAACCACAAAGACAATATAAGCCCCCAAGGCTTGTCAAGAAGTTATACTATTTGCCCAAGGCCATACTTTTGATTATTGACAAAGTCAAGACTAGACCCATATAGCCCAGACTCTTGGTTCAAACTTCTTTCTACTGGCTACAATGATAGCATCTCAATTTCCCAAAGAGCTTATTCCTGCCCACAAAGAGTAAGATGGGTAACTTTATGTCTGCTACCCCACACCCCTTTCAAAACAGCAAGGATGAAGGAAATTATTACTAGAACATCTAAAGAGTTCATATTGCATTCATTTTCTAATGGGTACTGGATCTCAAGGAAGCTGCTCAGGCCATGCTAATCTCATGAAGTATCAGTTTCATGGACCACTAACACCCAGGAGAATGATAAGTCTTAAATCACTGCAGAGATCTCTAAAAGGGGAAAGAAGCCACTAAAGAAGTTGCTCCAAGTGTTCCCTTATAAAAACACACATCAACAGGCTGTTTTTCTAAAACAGTGGTTCTCAACCTTTAGTGTGCGTCAAAAGGACTGGGAAGGGTTGCTGGAACACAGACTGTTGGGCCCTACCCACAAAGTTTCTGATTCTGGCCTACACAGGACCAAAAATGTTCATTTCTAAAAAGTTCCCTAGTGATGCTAAACTGGTCTGGAGACCATACTTTGAGAACCACTACTCTAAAAGCATCTCACCAAACCAGGTACAAGGATGAATTAAAGACAGACATCAGAATTAACCATGATTAGTTTCACTGCAAGTCAATATATTAATTCCTTCCTATTCATAAGCATTCCTCAGGCCATTTATTAAAATAGTATTATTTAGCTAGATCATATTTTCTGATGACAAATGTCAGACTATACAGGAATTTTCTTTTTTTTTGGTTCTCAAGCATTCACTCAAGATTTTTGAGAATACAGAAAGGGACTCACTGAACTGGAAGGAACCTCGTGAGATCTCATCTAGACCAGTAGTCTTCAACCTGGGTTCACTAGGATGCCTAATGCAGGAGCTCCTCAAAAGAGTGCTGCCAGAGAATAAGGAAGAGGCTGAGTGGATCAGGCTCCAGACCTCCTGCTCCTCTAGGATCTTGCTTTAACCAAAATAAGTTTAGTTGTTTTATAATTTGAGGTTCTATGTACACTTCTGTTTGAGGGAGAAAAAGGAGAATTTTCCCCTTATCTGGGTTCCCCAATAATTATTTATTAAGAGCTTACTATATGCCAGGCAATGTGTTACTTATTGTGGTAGAAAATTTAAAAAAACTCCTGCCTTTGAAAAGCTTCAATGGAAAAGACATGCATCTATAAACAACAGTGTAATATGGTAAGTGATAAGAAAGCAGTAAGTACAGGGAAAGAAGAGTCGAGGGTTCTAGGAGATGACGCCTACACTAAGTGTATCAGTCAGAATCCCTTTAGGAAACATGTACATTTGAATGGGGTATTTGAGACTTTAGTGATTATTTACAAAGGTATAGACAGTACTAAGAGAAGCCAAAGGGATGTTGAAGCATTCGGAGCCAGCAGAGCAGGGAGTCTTTACCATTCCTAGATCTGAAGAAGCAAGGGGATAGAATGGTTACCAGAGCACAGAGAGAGAACTGTGGTTATAGGAGAAGGGCCCAAAGAGGAGAGGTAGCCTTCAGCAGGAGAACACAACCCCTACCAACCAGCAGTCCAACAGAAAGGGAGTCAGGGACAGCTCTAATCCAACACTGCATTACTGTTTCCAACTCTTTATTACCTCACTATAATAGAATGATACATCCACACCCTCTTCCTTTGCCCTGGGATTCCACAGAGCCTTCCCCTTGAGGCAGAGCACACTTCCTCATTCCACAGACACAGACATGGAGCTCAGTCATCTGATTTGCTTTAGGTAGTAAAGCACTAGCAGATGTGATTCAAGCAAAAGCTTTCAATATTCATGCATGGTCTGGTTTGGTCACTTGGCATTTATGTCCTCTGCCATAAGAAGTCCATGCCACATAGAGCCATTGCTCCTTTAGCCTAGGTCCCAGAATAAGAAAACAATGAGTAGATACAAACCTAACTTGAAGCCTGGAGACAGGCTGAGCCCAGGCAAGATCAGCTGACCCACAGCCAACCCACAGCCCCATAGCAAGAAATAAATGTAGTAAACCACTGAAATCTGGGGGTTGTTAAGCAGTATTAGCATAATAAAAACTTGACTAATACACCCAATCTCTTTCACCTTCCTCCCTCCATACTTCTGCTGTTGCCTCCTATTGGCCAAACCCAACAAGAAACTGAGAGCAAGAAAACTCACAGATGTAGTCCATAAATATGCCCCAGAGGAGCAAAATGAGAACTGTCTTGGAGGATGACCAGCCATTCAAGGAAAGGTGAAGATGAGATTTCAGGCACAGAGACCAACATAAACAAAGACATAGAAGCAGGAAGTAACATAGCTTTGTGCTGAGAACTCTAAGTATCTAAATATCACCAAAATGTGTGAAGTTGAGGCAGAGACAAAGAGGAAAGCTGGGGCTATAAAACATTCTACAACCTTCCATAATATACCAAGGATTCCTTATCAGTGGAAGGCTTTCCAAAGGCCCAAAACTTAATTGGTTGTAATAGGTCCACACTTTCTTACACCCCTGTATACACATCATAAACTTTAAGAGATGCATTAGGATACTGTAGTAAAAGCAAAGAAAAAGTAATTCTGAAAGTATGCTCCAGTTCATCCATGGAAAGACAACCAGACTTTCCTGGTACGAGATAAGAGAATCAAGACCCTAGCTAGAGCCCACCGGGGAGTATATACACACAGCTTCTAATGACATCTAGCTCCCTCGGAATCAGAAAGGAACAGAAATGTACTCACAACAGCCTCCATTATAGTAGGAAGCTCAAGAACTCCATCTATGCCCACAACTCTGAGGCATGGGTGAGACACCTCCCCACTGTCTCTCTCCAAAATTAGGACTTGGAACCTAAGTTCTCACTGTCCCAGGATCCCTTCAGTTACTAAGGAGCCTATCTGGATCAACCTAGACATGTAGCCATGTCTCTGTCCTTCAATCACTTAACCCTTGGAGAAAAATCACTGGATTTCAGAAGATCTACAAACCCCTTATTCAGATTAAGAAAACTACAGTCCAAAGAAGCTCTAAGAAATTCTTATTAGTACACACTTACTGTGGCACTAAGCAAGTGTACAGGACAGGATCAAATTACTGTTTAAATAGTAAAAATAAAAAACTGATAATTAACATACACCAGCCTTATTCACAGTGCTCTCTCCTAAACTTCAGAAAGAATTTCTATAATATATTCACCTAGAACACTATGGGCACTTATAAATAAGGTTAAAAAAATAAATCCTCCATATGTGAAAATAAGAATGTCTTAACATCCAGTAATACATAAGGTTATTTTTTAGTTTTAATAAAAAGCAACTTCCCAAAGTTCCATCTTTGACACTATAACCCCCTGGATCAATGATTCTCAAAGTCTGAACTACCTGCACAAAAATCACCACAGGTGCTTGTGGAAAATGCAGATTCCAGGGGCCAACTCTAGACCAGTTTGATTTCCAGGAGCTCAGGAACTTGAAGTTTTAACAGTTCCCCCATGTGGCTTTTGTGCCCTAAAGTTTGAAAACCACTTTCATAGACAACCATCATATTCTCTGTGAGGCACTCCTAGAACCACTAGAATCTTCCCAGAAACACTGAACCAATGTCCCAAAGCTGGAATCAAGATTACCTTGCCGTCCTTCATCGTTGGTAAAGAGCCCTGTGTCACTGCTGCTACACACACTGCTGGTTTCACTGAAAAAAGAGTAAAACACAAGAGAATGCATCAGCTCCAGTCAAAAACAAAGCACTGTCCATTATGTCTTCTGGTTTTCAAATTGAAAGATTCCAAGTTTCCCTAATTTCACTCTAGCTCATTAGCCAATCAGAAATGTAAATTTCATAGTTAAGTCACAGAGGTAAGTTTATTTTGCCCCAAAATGAAAGAAATGTAAGAAGAGGAGAACTGTAAAACTTTTACTTATATTTTAAGGTACTTTTTTTTTTTTTTTTTTTGCGGTACGCGAGCCTCTCACTGTTGTGGCTTCTCTCGTTGCGGAGCACAGGCTCCAGGTGCGCAGGCTCCGCGGCATGTGGGATCTTCCCGGACTGGGGCACGAACCCGTGTCCCCTGCATCGGCAGGCGGACTCTCAACCACTGCGCCACCAGGGAAGCCCCTAAAGTACTTTTAAAAGATCTCAAGTCACTTTGTTAGTTTAGCATTAGAAAGTTATTTATTAAGGCTCACAGAAGTAATCTCAACCTGCTTTGGTATATCAAACAACACAAATTTACCAACCAATTTTATTTTAAAATATTGTCTACTATTGGTTTCAAATGAAGCCATGCAACTTTAAGACATCCAGCATCTTTCAAGTTTTCCCATTTATAAAGCAGCAAACAAAAATCCATGAACAGGAAAAAAAAATCAGTATGACGAAAGTTGTATTTTCTAAAATTAATGTCTCTTGATAGCAAATGGATACAGCAAAATTCACCTGCAAAAAAGGAGGTTTAAAATTAAAAAACAAACTCCATTTGAACTCACTGAAATAAAACTTTTAGGGACTTCCCTGGTGATCCAGTAGTTAAGCCTCTTGTGCTCCCAATGCAGGGGGCCCGGGTTCGATCCCTGGTCAGGGAACTAGATTCCACATGCCGCAACTAAAGATCGCACACTCGGCAACAAAGATCCCACGTGCCACAACTAAGATGCGGCACAGCCAAATAAACAAATAAACATTTTTTAAAAAATTGTAAAGTAAACCATCATATACCCCCCACGTAAATTCTGCAATTAGCACAGTGCTCTATTTCCTTTATCACACGTCTCTCCACCTATCCATCCATCAACCCATCTTGTTTATATGCATGGAAAAAAATAAACGGAAATAAAACTTTTGCCCCATAGAATTCTGTCCAAGTCAGCTTCATTTTGAGCTACTTCCAACAATTGATTCTGCCTCTTCTGATGCTGCATTTCTCCCACCTAATCATCAAATTTGATTTATCTGGTTCAAGAAAAATTTCTCTGTTCTTTACAATATTAGCGATTTCCTTGATTGGGATGTTTCCTTCTAAGCTAGTCAATTTTGTTCACGTGCTCTAGAAGACGGAAGAAGCATTCTCACCATGCTGCATAAAGAACAGGCTTGGCAAAATCCCAGTCTACATTTCTGGATCAAATATCTGAAAATATTTTGTATTTTGCAATATTTCCAAATATCTTGCCAATACTAAATCCTAAAAATGCTGGTTAAATTAAGTAGCAATGTTTCCTCACTTAAGCTTGTCTCTGGGTAACAGATCCAAGAAATTTGTCTCAGCAAGAGCCAATAAAACATACCTGGTTTCTTTAAAGGTTCTTTCATTTTATTTTCCTCTATACTTATAAGTGGGAACATTCTTAGATGTCAATATAAGAAATGTCTCACAAAATTATACCGCTGGATTCTGATGGACTTAGAATCTTCAAAGAGCTCTGCAGTTAAATCCGGAAGACATCCTCACTGGGTACTGTATTCTTCCTACTTCTGAATCTAAGGAACTGTGCCTGCTGAACTTTATGGTGTTGTTTTTATGTTTTTAGCAAATTCCTAAGAATAGTAGTGGTCTAACTCTAACTCCACTGAGTCTTAATACACATTCTCTCATATCAACTACTTTATTTCTCTCATCTTGCCTCGAAGGTAAAGCATATTTTATATTTTTTAGTTCCTCTTGATATTAAGGAGAGCTTAAAAAGCACATCAGGCCATAAGACAGACATTCTACTCCACCACTGTTACATGCTTTCTTGGTTAGCGTATCAGTAACTGAGATGTAGGGGTCAGCAAACAGCCGCCCGTCAACCATTTTTGTATAGCCTGTGAGCTAAGAATAGCTTTTATAGTTTTAAATCACAGGGGGTGGGGGTGGTGGTGATCAAAAGAGGAATACTTTGTGACATATGGATATGACACGAAATTCAAATTTCAGTAACCATAAATAAAGATTTACTGGAACACAGCCAGGTTCATTCATTGACCTGTCCATTCTGGCTTCTTTCACACTACAACTGCAGAGTTGAGGAGTTGCAACAGAGAACAACTCACCCACAAAGCCCCAAAATATTTACTATCTGGCTTTTTACAGAGGAAATTTGCTGATCTCTGCTCTAAGTGTATTACAAGGTCTACTCTGCAATGTCTATTGAATATTTATTTGAATATTTCCTCTATTTGAATATTTCCAAGTAAGAAATTAAAACCATTGCTTTATTACGAAGTCTATGGATTCTTCTCCTCATTCATTTCCAGCCACCTGTAAGCACTACAAGATACAGTGCTTCTCTGATCCTTTTTTGCATGGATTCCATTCTCTCCTCATATTTACTCTAAATAAAGGGGGTAAGCGCAAAGAAACCTGCTGGATCAAGAAAGGTATTGGTAACCTAAAACCTTCCTGTCCCTGTACATTTTCTATTTCTGTCAACAGTATTTAAAGAGACTCACTGTTCTTTAAAGAGATTGGACTAAACTTGTAAGTTTTCTATAAAGTTAATTAGAGTAATGGCAATGATGTCACAGAAATATCACCAGGATTTTAAGACTGTGTTCAAGGGAGATACATATTTTCTTCACTGAGAAAATAATTTATGCCTTAAAGAACACTTATTACATAAAAGTATCATCATTCCATCAATATCTGGAAATGACTATTTCATCTGATAGCATCTTATTCCCTCAGAAGAACTTGCATTGTGGAAATCTAATTATATGTAAGAAACTGTTAGCATAATTTTCTGAGGAAAAAAATGGGAACTTCATGGCATATTTGCACATAAACACCATGATACAGCATGCAAATATGTAGTGCTAGCTATGAAGCAGAAGTAAATATTTCCCCTTACAATTTACAGGCCAAAGCTATCCAGTCCTGTAGCTTTCATTCACTTCTGACTCAGAGATTATGATTTTTTAAAAAAAATCAGATTCATAGGATTTTAATAGTGATTTAGTCAACTATAAAATGTTAATATAGCTAATTAAACATAATGTTTAATACTCTGTTAAAAATAAGCTATCTTTCAATAAAAAATATTTTCTTTTAGTACCCTTGTAGATCACAAGGTCAAAAAGTTAAAAGATGTCAGGCTACTACACATTTTTCCTATGCCAAAACCGTCAAATTTGTTTATAACTTTTTTGCTATGAGCATTTTTATTAGGCAAGGAAAAAAAGCTCTGTTACTCATTTTTATAAGGAAAAAGAAATGTGATCCTATCCTTACTGTCCATTCCACTATGGTCCTCTGAAACTTAGTCAGGAATACAGAAACTCAACCTTTATTAATCTTCAGAAAAAGTAACAAGACAAAGCCCACAAAGATAGTAAGTAGGTAATGAAATCCTGTCTTTTCGTAAAATGACAGCAACTCCTAGAGGCATCAATGCCTCCTGTCTTTGCCTTGGGAACTGTTCTATACTCCCTGTTCTCACATGATTCTAATCTATAAATAGTTTGCATATAAAAGTCTTCATAGGGCTTCCCTGGTGGCGCAGTGGTTGAGAGTCCGCCTGCCGATGCAGGGGACACGGGTTCGTGCCCCGGTCTGGGAAGATCCCACATGCCACGGAGCGGCTGGGCCCGTGAGCCATGGCGGCTGAGCCTGCGCGTCCGGAGCCTGTGTTCCGCAACGGGAGAGGCCACAACAGTGAGAGGCCCGCGTACCGCAAAAAAAAAAAAAAAAAAAAAGAAGTCTTCATAGAATATTTCTAAAATATTTTTGAGTAGAAATGTATTAACCCTACAAATAATTTATATGTCATTCAAAAATACTCAATTCCAGGGGCTTCCCTGGTGGCGCAGCGGTTGAGAGTCTGCCTGCCGATGCAGGGGACACGGGTTCATGCCCCGGTCCGGGAAGATCCCACATGCCGCGGAGCAGCTGGTCCTGTGAGCAATGGCCGCTGAGCCTGCGCGTCCGGAGCCTGTGCTCCGCAGCGGGAGAGGCCACAACAGTGAGGGGCCCGCGTACCGTAAAAAAAAAAAAAAGAAAAAACTCAATTCTACCTTGGGGCAATAAAGTCTCTAACAGGAGGAGGAGGAGGAAGGATTTCCCCTACTATTTCCCCTATATTTTCACTCATTCACTTAGTAAGCATTTATTAAGTTTTACTATATTCCAGTCCCTGCTATAACCAGCACTAAAACTAACAAAGAAACATGTCAACCACAATTTAACTGCATGCATTTTATAAAAAAACTTAGACTATGGGAGAAGAGTGTGAAAACATAGAAAGAAGAATGCTTTCCAACGAAGAAAATTCTCCAAATAAGGAGTGGGGCAAGCCTAGAATTTAACCTTATAATACTGAGAAAGTCACCCCATTTTAGAAGCCAGAAAACGTCTCAAAAATATTCATATGTGAGTAAAAATAGTAATAACACATCGCACTTCTCTATATGGTTTTCAATTAAAAAATGTTTCCACAATTCAGCAGCATAGCCATCATTTAAAATAAGACAAACAAAATTAAAGCCTAGATTTTGGACTACCAATTAATTGTATTATCTAATTATTACAACATTGTTAGAAGCAACTGAACCACATCCAACTGAAATAACGTAAATGTAAAGAAGAAAGTCAACCTAACCAGCAGTTCCAGCGGCTTTCCTCTCCCAACATTTTTTTTTTTTTTTTTTTTTTTTTGGCTGTACGTGGGCCTCTCACTGTTGTGGCCTCTCCCTTTGCGGAACACAGGCTCCGGACGCGCAGGCTCAGCGGCCATGGCTCACGGGCCCAGCTGCTCCGCGGCATGTGGGATTCTCCCGGACCGAGGCACGAACCCCTGTCCCCTGCATCGGCAAGCGGACTCTCAACCACTGCGCCACCAGGGAAGCCCCTCCCAACATTTTATTATGAAGACTTTCAAGCATACAGAAAAGTTGAAAGTTACCACTCACACTCCATCACCTAGATATTGCAATTAACATTTTGCTTTGTTTTTGTTTAGTCACACATGCATCCATCTAACCTCACCTTGTAACCTCACCTTGTAACCTCATCCTTGTAATTCAGGGCACTCTGGGTAGACCAGATGACTGGGTATCACATTCATTTTCAGAGGGGTGGATTATCTTAGGAATCAAACCTAATAAAACACGATTGATACCTCTTGTCCATTTAAATAATTAATTCCAGGGCAAAGAGTTAGCTAAACATTGTAAACTGATATAAAGTTTTAAATGCTTTCATCTGAACTGCTCTTATTTACAAGTTCTGAAAACGAACTGTCTGCCCTTTTCAGAGCAATTAAAGGTACTGTTTTCAAATTAGCAAAAACTCTTTTTTTTTTTTTTTTTTTTTCAGTACGCGGGCCTCTCACTGTTGTGGCCTCTCCCGTTGCGGAGCACAGGCTCCGGACGCGCAGGCTCAGCGGCCATGGCTCACGGGCCCAGCCGCTCCGCGGCATGTGGGATCTTCCCGGACCGGAGCACGAACCCGTGTCCCCTTCATCGGCAGGCGGACTCTCAACCACCGTGCCACCAGGGAAGCCCAAAACTCTCCATTTTAAAATCACAGTATTTTTATTCTATAGAAGAGATCAATGTTTTGGTCTTACTGAGTTCTCTAACTTGAAACTCATACTTGTTGGTAAAAGCAGAGTCAATGAGGTAAAAACCCAATCTCAATACCAGAAACTTCTAGAGCAGTGGTTCTCAACTGGAGGCAATTTTGTCCCCCTCCTCCTACCTTCCTGCCCCACCCCAGCCCTCGGGGTCATTTGGCAGTATCTGGAAAAGTTTTTGTTTGTCAGGACTTGGAGGGGGGAAGAGGAAACTGGTATTCTATTGGCATCTTGCGAGTCGAGGACAGGGTTGCTGCTAAACATCTTACAATGCGCAGGATAGGCCTCACAGCAGAGAATTATCTGGCCCAAAAGGTGAGAACCCTCATCTAGAGTGATGAACAAAGTGGAGGGATGAAGGGGGTGGGACATCATGGTTAAGGGAAACCACTTCAGAGGAGGAGAGGAGCCTGTGTACTTCTGCTGGATAGGGCCAGCCTTCAGGAGCTCATCAGCTAAAAATGCATCATATGTGCTGAACATCAAGAAAGTGGATTACAAACTCACTTCAGAAAGAAGCTCTCTCCCTTAATGCCATATCTTAAATTTAAAAAGTAAACATTCATCTTCAGTATACTTACTTAAAATACATTCTCAGGGATCTATACCTTGCTTGCCTTTATAGTTCCTGAATGCCCTTCCTTTGAAATCACAGTAAAAATACTCTCTCAGTATGTTCTGAGGAAATAATTAGTTTGAGAATACTATTCCTGAATTTAGCTCCACACTAAGTTAGGAAAAATTTTCAGAAGACCAGTGGTCACCTGTGGTAACCAGACTCCCAGATGACTCCCAGTGATCCCAGCCTCCTGGTATTTCACACCCTGGCTGGGCTGTGTAACCAGTAGCACAGGCAGATGTAACTAAAGGTATGTCACTTCTGAGACTAGGTTATAAAACACTAGGGTTCTACCTTGGGTACTTGAGTGAGAGCTCGCTCTCTCCCTCTCTCAGACAGTTTGCTCTAGGGGAAGCTAACTACCATATCTTAAGAATGCTAACAGCCCTGTAGAGGGGCCCACGTGGAAAGGAACTGAGACTCTCTTGATCCTGCAGCCAATAAGAAAATGAGATCTGCCAACAGCCCTGTGAGTGAGCTTGGAAGTGGACTCCTCAGCCCCACCCAAGCCTTGAGACAACTGCAGTCCCGACCAACAGTTTGATTGCAAAAGTATGAGAGACTCTGGACCAGAATCACATAGCTAAACTGTTCCCAGATTCCTGACTTCAGGAACTGTAAGGCTATAAATGTTTTATAAAGCTACTAAGTTTTAGGGCAACTTTTTCTTCAGCAACAGATAATACAGCATCTTTATGAATGCTTTTTTGAAAATAATTCCCTCCTTTCTAGCCCTAACAAGACGTTTCTAACTTCTATAAGTTAAATCTCTGAATTCCCACAGCTGAGAAGGGGAAAACACAGCTTGTCCTCTGACCCGAGAGCTTGCTAATTCTTTCATATTCCTAACCACATAAGACTGTAAACTTAGAACTGAGTCAAAGTAGTTTATACTTGTCACAATTTCAGTAAGGAGGTATAGAATTAGTTTACCATCTATATTCAAAAGTTGGTATCACTAACTTTACCACCTGGGTTTCTCATCCATTTAAGATTATTAAATATGAGGTGTCTTTTACATCTAATTTTAAAAGAAACAAGCAGGATAGAGTTAATGTCTTACTTTATCATGCTAAAAACTAAGGGGTTTTCATTTTAATTTTTTTATTAAATAGTAATACACTTAACAAAAATTTTTAATTGTCTTAGAATTTACAAAAAACGGAAAGGTCACTCCTAGACCTATCACCCAAAACATTTCTACTCAATTCTTTTTCCTTCTTTTTTCTGGACTGAGGTGGTACACTTGTAACTATATGTAATCAGACTTCTGATTCTGAAAGTAAACAGGACTGAGGGACAGGTTTTTCAGAGAAATATCTCACACCAACCGCAAAATTACTCTCACAGTAAGTTATGAGAATGCATAACGAAGGAGTTTGTTTTTCAGCTTCATTCAGATGGCACCACAAAAGAAGGCAGCAACCTCTCTAGTTTCACAGGTTCATTAGCGTGGCCACTGCAATCAGGTATACTTTGCAGAGATAATGATTTTTGTCAGGACTCTGCTACTGAGCCGCGGGCTGTGCCTTAGAGAAGTCCACCCATCCTTTTAAGCCTCACCTTTTCTTAGAACTAACAGTTTCATCCTCAGTTAGATGAAATATCTTTTCAGAGTAAATTTTTAAAGAGCATATATTTTGAGACTTGATATCTGAAAATGTCTTTCTAGTGCCTTTCCATATGAAATCTATCTTAGCTATATATAAATTCACGGTGGGAAGATGGGAGACTTTTGCCATCAAAATTCTACAGGCAAGTCGATAGCCCCTCACATTTAGTACTGTAGGGATCAACATCAACCTTATTTTCATCCCTTTAAAGATTTTTCTTTATAACTGCTCCCCTCCCACCACCAATGCACAATGCAAAAATATTGCCAGGATATGTCTAGGTAGAGGTCTCTTTTCATTAGTTTTCCCTTTTAATCTGTATACTTAATTTTTTCAACACAGGAACGTGTTTTCCCTTCAGTTATATTTTTAAAATCACTCTTCTATCCCTATGCTTTGGTTTCTTCCTTGGGAGTATTTACATACTTGCAGACTGGGCCTCTACCCCTGTGTTCCAGATCTATCACCTTCTCTCTCATTTTTATCTCCTCTCTGTGCATTTTGGGAGGGCTTCCAAAGTTTTCCACATCATCAACTCAATTTTCTGCAGAAAGAATTGTCCTTCATTTTAACATTACAATTACATTTCAAATTTCCCTACACTTTTTCCTTCCATATTACTGGGCTTCAAATAGCTATCGTTCTGTCCTTATGACTTACTGATCCTGTTTCAAAGTGATTATATCTCCTTGCATCCTAATGAAGATTTTCTAAAATGTTCTTCTGGTTTCCACTGGCAGTCATTTTCAAAGATGTGTTCTTCCACTGAACATTCAGGATGATGTTCCCTTTCCCTCATTCTGCATAACTTGTCCAAAAGCCTCTTGTTGAGAACCGGTTTACCTAAAATTTGGTATTTGCCAACAGAAAGGGTATGCAAATTACCCCTGGTTCCATCCTCTACTTCCTTGGATACAGGTAACAAGCTCTTGTCATATCTACAACTGGCCAAGAGGATGTGCAGAGCCCCTAGCCTAATCCCCAGTGTCACTGGTAGGCTTTTGTCTCATGTAGCTATGTGGGACTGAGAAAGGATTTTCTTCTGACCCTCACTGCCTAATTCTGTGCCCATTCCAGGAGTCTACGATAAATGAAGTTATACAAAACACTCCAGTTTCCAGGATGCACTACTACTAAGAGTGTTTTTTCCTTCTCTGTCCATGCCAACAGTAAACTACTCTTGGAGACTCTATTTCTCAGAACTCAATATGCTATGACTACCTCCTATCCCTCAAAACAAATACACACACAGAAAACACTACAATTCCCTATCCAAGTATATTCTGGGAGTTACAGCCTCCCAAGAGAAACTGAAAGATAACTGATTGCAAGTAAAGGGTGGAACAACACTCTGGCTCAAACTGTAGCTGCCCAATTTTCTGACTGAACCGGACCCTGCCTTTCTGAACCAAGGGCAGACTATAGAGAAAGAATGCAGGGCCTCACTACCGACCTTCAGGGCAGGTTCAGCACTGCTGTGGGCTTCCAACTGCACTCTCTAGCGCAGTTCTATCAGCCTCGGACTTTGAGAAAATCTTGGCAGTAAGCCAGCTGTAAGTCCTGATCTCTGGTGATGTGAGTTTGCAATGCTTTATGTCTTCATAAATATTTTAGGGGCAGTTGAGGCTGCTTATCAGATGCTTTTTAAAATATGAAATTACAATGATGGGAAGGAGGTTGTGACTGAAAAGAATTACAGAATCTCAGTGTTGCAAGGGACCTTAGAAGTCATTCAGTTCTAACTCTCCAACTCTACAACTCAGTAAGTGGTCACCAAGCCCAGGCTTGAATCCCTCCAGTGATATAGAACTCATCACCTGGTAAAACAACTCAGTTCATTTTTATAGAGTCCTAATTTTTAGAATGTTTTATTTTATACTGAGGCAACACTTCACATGCTGTACTTTTTACCTATGAGTCCTAGTTCCTTCCTCTGGAGTCACAGAATAATCCTAACATTTCTTTCAAGAGACAGATCTTCAAATACAATAGTATCAAATCTATCTCCCAAGTTGTTTTGTTTTCCTCAGTTGTTCCTAAGGATATAGTAGCAGAGCTTTGAATAAATCTACAGAAGCACTCTATGCTAGCTACTCAATACTCTCAAATGCAATGGTACTATCTTCAACAATGGTAAATATCCTCTTGGTCAGCATCCCTATTTACAGAATAGAAAACAGAACATCCTCAACCTACCACACAGAGTCTTTTCCACAGCTCCAGTAACCCCTGATTAATGACCTCCACTTGCAAAGGAGGCTACTTACCTTAACCATGAAATAATGAACGCTATTGATCCAACAAGCTACTGCTATAAAGTGTTATTGATCACCCAATCTTTGGTTAAAATGGTCCTCATTTAGCAATTTTACTGTTGCAAACACCTGGAGCAAAGCACCCTCATAATTAAAGAGTTTGGGGGAGTTAAAGTGAGAGGTGATGGACAGAGATCTCAGCTTTCTACCATTTATTCTTGCTTCTGAGCTATTGTTTGTGTCAGAAAGGATATTGATTTTCTATAAAAATAAGAAAACAAGAGGCACCAAGGGGCGCAGAAGGTCAGCTTGGGCTAGAGAAGGAGGGGGAAGGTTTAGCACTCTATCTCTGTCACTCGGCTTCCAACAGAAGGGAATATTTTCTTTCCTGTGAGATCAGCTTCTAATACATCACCTTAGGAAGGCTCCTGACTGTGACTTCAGGCCATCACCAAACCAATTCACTTATGAAAGAAAAGAAGCTAAATTATATTCAAGGGGAACAAATGAATGATGTATTAGTGAAGAATAAAGCAAAATTAGGCTATAACTCACCTAATTAATAGCTGCTATATAGACAATTTGAATAAAGATCAGTAGAAAGTAATCTTACAAAAGAGTTGATCCATTTTAGAATGGAACACACATGCAAAGAAAAATATTAAAATAATAACTGAGCTTTTTGAAGGCTTTAAAAAACTATTACATCATAACCACTTTCAGTTCCTCAGAACGCCTGAGGAATTGATTGGTATAGAATGGAAGGAAGAACAGAAACAGAAAAGCGAAAAGAATTATCGGTTAAGCTTAAAATTACTCTATGTTTAGTTAGCAGAATAAATTTAAGGAAAGTAGAAATAAAGCTCTCTGATTGAGACACAGATTTTCAAACCTAAAACACCTAACATATGCTTTTTTTTTTTTCTTTTTCCCCGGTACGCGGGCCTCTCACTGTTGTGGCCACTCCCGTTGCGGAGCACAGGCTCCGGACGCGCAGGCTCAGCGGCCATGGCTCACGGGCCCAGCGCTCCATGGCATGTAGGATCTTCCCGGACCGGGGCACAAACCCATGTCCCCTGCATCGGCAGGCGGACTCTCAACCACTGCGCCACCAGGGAAGCCCAACATATGCTTTTTAAAAGAACTCTATCTATTGACTAGGCTAAGTAAAGCTTAATGATCCACTTCATCTTAATAATTTCACAAGCTGGATCATATACTCTGACAACCCTCAATACCCCTGATACAAAGTTCTACACTTGGATCTGTATGCAAACAAACTGGCACATCCAAGCAGATTTTTGAAAGAGTAAATTGCTGCCTACCTCAATTTCTCCAAGCTCTAGATGTGTATTATCACAACCTGACTATAATGTGCAACAGATGTATCTGGGGTAAGAAGGACCTAGAAAGACTGAAGTGCCTCACTGCAAGGTTACAGGCTCTGCATTTGGAACCACACTTGGGCTGTGATCTTAGAGAAGACAGAGTTAACAGTCACTCACACACACAATTAAGTCATAGCTTAGCAAGAAATTCTGGGGAATACATATATCCAAAAATATCATCCCAAAACATTCTTAACAGTACGATGATTACTATTTGGTATGTGAGCTTGACGTTGAAACAAACTTGAACACCTCAATTGAGGGTTTCAACAGTGTGAAGGATACAAGTTAACTAGGCATTTCTTGTTTGATTAAAAATAGCATGATAAGGAAAAAAGCTTTATAATCCAAAATTATACATATAAATTGGGTAAATAGGCCTTAGAATATACATTAGAGGAAAATCAGGAAAGCCAAATTATAAGCCTACCTAGTTGCACAGCCTGGCAAATATAAAGTTAGTTAAGAAAAATTTTAAAAACTTGATTAAAACCACCCATGAAAAGTACAGGCATACAAACCTGAACAGCTTTTCCTGTTACTGACAAAACCTCACCTTCAAGTCTGTAAGATTTATGCCTTTGTTTTTCAGACAAACGTCAGAAGAAGCCAAGTCCTAAGAAAGGTCATCTGTTCTGCAGTTGTAAAAGTTCAGATGAGACAGAAAACGTGCCATGGCAAAGGCAAGCTCAAAGCATAGCAAAACATAGTGGTTAACTATGAGCTTTGGAATCAGGTTTGATTCCCAGTTTTGCTACTAGGTGACCTTGGGCAAATTATCTCCACACTCATAACCTCTATTTCCTCTTCTATAAAATACAAATAGTGGTACCTACCAGACAGGGGAGTTGTGAACATTAAAGAATATATGTTCTACACAATAGTACAGTGCCTGGCACACAGTTAGTGCTTAATAAATGCTAACTAATATTAACAATAATAGAATACACTGGTTCTCAATTGGGACTGCTCAACCCACTTAGGGAGCACCCATGGAGGCATTTGTTTTGATACTGTGAAGGGTGATGGGAACAACGTAGGGATGGCAACTATCCTACAAGGCATGGGACATCCCTCACCACAAAGAACTGCCCCATCCAAAACACCAACAGCATCCACACTGAGAAACAGATATCACACATTAATATTAATAATAATATTAAAGTATCAAGCTGGGGAGTATCAGTGTCCCTAGGACTATCTATTTGAGATGTAAAAAATTAAAAGTCACCAAAAACTATACTGACGTTTTAAACATGCACCCATTCAAGACAGATTTTTCTGGCTCGATGACATTTGGTGTAAGACTGATGGGATTTAGCCCTGTTATTTTCAAAGCCTACCATGTGTTCAGACAACTTGAATGTTAAACTCAATACAGTCAAACTGTAAGTAGCAGAGAACAGAATTATAGTCCAGAAACATCTAAAGCCATGATTCTTAAATGGGTAAAGGCAGCTTACCAAGAACATTTACAAACTCCATATGCCTGGCACCCGCGTTTTCTCTTTCTCATACATACATATACACACCAGCCTCTACTGAGGCCCTGGTTCTAAAGAACAGTATCTGTGTATGAACTACGTGGCACAAAGAGCAGCAAAATGTTTTTTAAAATAAGAGGTACACGTTTTAGATGATTTTTAGAAACAAATGTGTTTCTATAAAATATAGCCTTCTTGATGTAGGGAAACAGGATCATGAGTGTACTTTAAGAAGCTACACACAACCTGACTGGTTAAAGCAGTTAGTGGTTAGAGCTACAAAGTCAGTATTACAAAGCCTGGTTTGAAAGAAAGTTGAACTCATCAAGACTGTGGATTTGTGCTTTAGGTAAAGTTAACCAGGAAAATCTATGACTTAGTAAGGGAGATCTCACCATTCTGACATATTCTCATCAGAGCCCTGTTTTTGTTCATCTGCTTCACACTCCATCCTTTCTTTCCTTCCCGTTTTGCTTAGGAAAGTCCTATTTTCTGCTGCTTCGCACAACCCGTGACCTGATGAGGTCCAGGGAGTATTCTCCTTCCACCGGGACAGACGCTGCTTCTTAGCAGACTTGAACCTGCAGCCTCTCTCATAGCTCCAATCTGACACCTTGAGCTTCTGCTGAAGGCTGGCAGCCACCTCTGATGTTACGCGCTTCACCTTCCGTCGGCGCCTCAGCGGTCGACAAGGTGCATTTTCAGTAAAGGAGTCAGATTCATGCCAAGAATGTTGCTTACTCTTAACAATGGCGTTAAGAGCTGGGTGCCGTTTGGCTACCATAGTGTCATCAGAGTCACTAAAATTGGTGACTGGGGCCATTTCTCGACAGTCCTTGATGGCCTCATCCAGACTTGACTCAGAGGCCTCGCTGTAGCAGCAGGTATGCTCTGCCAGGTGAGTGAAGTCTGAACGGCGCTTCCGGCCTCTCCGTTTGCGAAGCTGCCGCCTCTGCTGCCGAGGGCTCAGCGCCATCTCCTCCCACAGCTCACCAAGCTTATTCTGCTCAGATGTCTGCTCCAAGGCTGAGGCTAAGTCATGTACCAGCTCATCCATGAGGCCACATCTGCCAAAAGGAGGTTCAAAAAAGAGAAAAAAGAAGAAGAAAGACTGAATAGGATCTGTTGTTTTTTTGTTTTTGTTTTTGTTTTTGTTTTTGTTTTTTTTTGCGGTACGCGGGCCTCTCACTGCTGTGGCCTCTCCCGTGGCGGAGCACAGGTTCCGGACGCGCAGGCTCAGTGGCCATGGCTCACGGGCCCCGCCGCTCCGCGGCATGTGGGATCTTCCCGGACGGGGCACGAACCCGCGTCCCCTGCATCGGCAGGCGGACTCTCAGCCACTGCGCCACCAGGGAAGCCCAGGATCTGTTGTTTTTGAATAATTTTTCAAACAGATCATGGCACTGCAGAGTCCACCGTGTCTACAGAAAATAAAGTCACCTTTCACCTGGCTACCCTTAGACTCTATTCCTACCATCCATACTCCCTTAAGCCATTAAGAATAGGTATGTGGCCCTTGTTAAATGCCTGAAATCAGCATGTTCTTAAAGCACAAAAACTCAAAATACTCACCAGATGACAACTGGGTTATTAGTAAAAACAAGCAAACTCAGGGGAATAAATCAGTCATTCCCCTTTTCCCCCAATTAAACTTGCTAAACTAAATTACCTGATGATCAGATCTAAAAAGATTAGAGAATGTCTCATCTGTCCAAACAGGAGCAGAAAAACACTCAACTTCAAAACCATGGATGAAAAGACCGTTCTATGGTCTGGGGTCACTAATAAGAATGTGTGTGGCAGGAAGAGAAAGACAACTTAGTGACACACTTTACGGAAGGCTGCTTGCAGTTTTAGTGTTCCAAGAATCTGTAGTGACCCAGGTTTGTACTCTGCATGGAAAAAAAAGACCAAGTTTGCACCCATTCTGGTCCCAACTACCACCCAGAAGCTACCAGGTAAAGAGCCTTAAAGAGTATGTCATATATTTGTGAATAATTAGCAACTTTTAAGTCTTCTTGCCATCCTTCAGAAAATAAATTGTTATCCAAGTTTTGTGCTTTAGTGCCAGTCACACAAAAACACTTTATAACTGAGGTTGAAATGACAAGGATAAGAGGAGTCTCTAAGATTTCTAGCTAACAGCTTTCCAAAATTTCCTGTTTTTCAACTCATTCTTGTCAAACCATCATACTTCAGGGATCACTTCATAGGCAAACCTTCCAGAGGCTGAGCGCAGGAGGATCGATTTTCAAAAGGCCTTTTTAAAGTGAAACGTTTAATATACTTCGTACATCTAATTAAATACGTTTTAGGGCTTCCCTGGTGGCGCAGTGGTTGAGAGTCCGCCTGCCGATGCAGGGGACATGGGTTCGTGCCCCGGTCCGGGAAGATCCCACATGCCGCCGAGCGGCTGGGCCCATGAGCCATGGCCGCTGAGCCTGCGCGTCCGGAGCCTGTGCTCCGCAGCGGGAGAGGCCACAACAGTGAGAGGCCCGCGTATAGCAAAAAAAAAAAAAAAAAAAAAAAAAAAACAACCCATTTTAAATTAGCACCTTTTCCCTAGCCCTTGTTAAGTCCAACGTATTTCAAGACCATAATTAGAGCTTAAAACTCTGTGGCACCACTCTCAGACCATAGTTCCCTTCACACAGTTTACATTTTGCAAAGGACTTTCTAAAATCTATTTTTATGCTATCCTTATGCCAAGCAATTTAAAGGCAGGAGGAGCAACGGGGACACCTAGTCCCAAACTACCAACCAAACAAAACTCGAAGTGTCAAAAGCCACACTCATTTAAGCAACAAGTAGTTTAAAACACCATGGCTGGGGTTTGGGAAACAACTGTCTCTAAAACCAATATAGGTAAGTGGGGACGCACTTATCTAAATCTATTTCCCTAATAAAGAACTACTGCTTTAAAAGCTCAAGCAGAACTGTACAAACTTTAACGTGAAACGAAGTTACCAAACAACTTGCAGTTGACTGTGCAGTCGAATGCCAGGCTCAAAGGCTGCAATTCGAACAGGAGGTGACAGAAGAACCCTGGAACTCCCACCCTCCCTGGAGGCACAGTCCGAGAGGGTCCCGGGGCCAGGCAAGCACTCGGGGAGACAAAGGCTGTCCAAGGCACGCAACGGAAGGAACGAGAAACTAGCAGAAGTAAAAAGAGAGGCAGGCAGGCGCACGGTCGAGTGGGGTGGGGGGACCGGGTTGGGGGAGGGGCTGGGGGAGGCAGGAGGCAACTTCTCAATTTGGGTGACCAGGGGCAGGGGGTCAGCCCTTCCAGGGCAGAAACTGCCAAAACGCAAGTCCTGGCGACTAAACTCCCTCAGTGCTCAAGGGTCGCAACGTGGCCACATCCGTGAGAAAAAGCGTGTTTCGAAGGACTCCCCCACGCCCGGGCCCGTCCCCGAGGACTAGGACGACCACGACTCGGGACACCAAGCCCTCACGCTGTCGCCAGCTCAAAAGAGCCAGACACTAGAGAAGAGAGAGAGTGACTGTCGCCCGGGAAATGGCCCGACCCTCATCCCTCGGATCGGGGAGATAGGCCCTGAAAAACAAGGCCCCGCCACCCTCTCCCCTCCCGCCAGCCTCCGGGGCCCCATGGCGCCCGTGGCCGCTCCGCCGCGGCCCGGAGCGCCGATCCCCGCTGGCGCGGGGCCCCTGGGCCCCGACCCCCTCACTCCCCGTCCCCCTCACCCGCTGCCGCAGTCACCTCCGACGGCCGCGGCTTTCGGGGCCGAGTCTCCCCGCCGGGGCTTCCCTCTGTGACCTCATTTCCGGTCTGAGGCGGTGGGGTGGGGCGGTGGTGGAATGGGAGGGACAGGCTGCGCGAGAGGGCCCGCCCCGGCCCAGCGCTTCCTGCTCGCGGCCGCTCCCACTTCCGCCCCCTGGGGGCGGGGCCGCGAGAACCCGGAAAAAAAGCAAGGGGGTAAGGAGGGGCGGTGTTTAGGGGCTGACTGGAGCGGGGGTTCCCGTGGGGCTGAGGTGCCCATCTTGGTGAAGGGCCTACCCATGCAGGCCTCATCTGCCTTGGAGGCGTCAGGAAATTGGGCACTAGGGAGGGGCGTCGGCCTTGCCCTTGATCGCTGACCTACTTTATACAGGGTGTGTGAAATTGGGGAAATGGGTCCTCATTCTTAACCATGCGAATTGTACAACCTTTGGGGGGGGGTAGCACGAGTGAGTTGCTCAGACTATTAAAGATACACATGCTTGAGTAACAAAACAAAGTAGTGTTGGATTATAACTTGAAGTGTAAAAGTAATATCCAAGTCAAACTGGTATAAATCAATTACTGATACAAATAAATTTATAAATGGGAAAGAAGAGCTAAGTCTCTGGTGCAGAATTCCAAACAATTTTTATAGATACTCCACCCTGAGGCATAACTCCTGATTCTAAATGTGGACTGTGCAGTGACTTCCTTCCAAAGAGTACAATATGGAAAGTGGGGGGAAGTGAGTAACTTTTAGAGTGGAGAAACAACTACAGTGGAGTAACATTTCCAGTGGAGAAACTAGCACTACCTCAGCCGGGTGATCAAGGTTAACATCAACGGTGATAAATCATGTTGACAGTATGTGGACTAGATATGATATGATGAGAATGGCATTTTATCTCTATGGTACTTTCCTTCTAAAACTCATAACCCCAGTCTAATCAAAAGGGAAAAAGTGGACAACCCCCAAGTGAGGGGCATTCTACAAAATGTCTGACCAGTATTCCTCAAAATTGTCAAGATTTTCAAAGACAAGGAAAGTCTGAGAAACTGTCACAGCCAAGAGGAGCCTATGGAGACATGACAACTAAATGTAATATGGTATCCTGATGAGATACTGGAATAGAGAAAGGACGTTAGGTAAAAATTAAGAAATCTGGATAAATTATGTACTTCAGTTAATGTTGATAATAATGTCTGTACACTGGTTCATTAATTGTGACAAATGTGCTCTACTAATGTGAGATGTTAATAACGGAAGAAACTGAATATGGGGTATGTGGGGACTATCTGTAGTACTTTCGGATTTTTCTGGAAACCTAAAACTATTCTGAAATAAAAAGTTTATTTTTAAATATGCACATACCTTTTGACCCAGAAATTCTGCCTCTACGAATTTTATCTAAAGAAAAAATTGGAAATGGGCACAGAAATGTTAAATACAGGTAAATTCATCTTTGTAGCATCGTGGAGGAAGGAGTGAGAAGACTAGAAAAACGCCAGACATCCTACAACAGGGGTTAGTTATCAAATTACGTCTATGGGATGGAATACCTTGCAGCCTTTTGAAATTGACCGTGGAAGAATATTTAATGACATGGAAAGTCAGCAATTTCTTGTGTACATTTCTGTATGATGGTTGTACCTTAATAAAAAGGTTAGTCTAAAAATGTAGCTTATGACTCTATTCATACATAAAGGAAACTAAATCTATACTTGCACAGGAATATGACCCGAATGATACACTACCTATCATCCAAAATAGTTCCATTATAAGGGACTGTCTCTGCTACCTGTTGCTTTTGTGGATTTTCAGAATTTTCTGTAGGTGAAACATTGTGTAAAGAATTAAGGGAGGAGGCAAAGACTGAGGTTTTGAGCCAGAATGACTAACAGAGTGGTTGGTGCCATTTGCACAGCGAGAGACGACGAGAGAAAAAGGTTCACTTTGGACAGGCTGAATTTGCGACTCCCACAGGACAAAAAGATGGAAATGTTCAAGAGGTGTCCACAGCCATCAGCCCTCTTTTCTGCTTAAGTGAAGTTCTCTCCCACAAATCATATCCACTCCCATGGTGTCAGTTGCCTCCATCAGCACTGAAAGCTCCCAAATTTCTTGAAATCCAGCTTTTGTTTTCAGATTTATGCTATATATTTCCACTTATTTTCTTGACCAGCATCTCTAATTTAAGATGTCAAATCTTAGTTTCTCCCACAGTCTCTATCATATTTGCCCCTCCTCCACTATTCCCAGTTTGGGAAATGTCAGCACCATCATGCAGTTACCCAGGTGAATTAGCCATTAGTTCCTGCTTTTTCCTTCATACCTCTTCATCTAATTAAATGCCAAGCTTTGAGGATTCTATTTCGATAGTGTTCTTGCATCCACCCTCCCTCCTTTGCTTTCTGTCTGCCACTGGCCACATCTGGGTAGGCAACCACTCTTCTGGATGGTACAGCAGCCTCCTTACTGGTCTTGCCACTTCCAGTCTCTCCCCCAAAAGTCATTCTCTACACTGGCACCAGACTGAGATTCCTGAAGCACCATTTCACGTCATCCGTCTTCCACTACTTCCTGTATCATGCTTGGCACACCAGACCACTTGCTCTTTCTTGAACACCCCTGGGACTTGAGGGGATTTAAAGGCCCAATGCTGGGAGGAGATATGGGGATATATGTATATGTATAGCTGATTCACTGTGTTATACAGCAGAAACTAACACACCGTTGTAAAGCAATTATACTCCAATAAAGATGTTAAAAAAATAAGTTAATTTAAAAAATAAAGGCTTAATGCCAATGTCACCTCCATGAAGACTTCCCCTTGCTTGTCTACCCTGTTGGGCTCTCTCAGCACTTGCTGGTATCTTTATTACATCATCTTCTTCATTCAGCCTTGAATCTGAGCCATTTATGTGCAAGTTTGCCTTCCCAGCTAAACTACTCATATAACAAATATTTACTGACTACCTACGACATGTGTGGCCCTACACTAACTAAGCTCTGGAGACATAGCTATGTGAACAAAAATGAAGCCTACACTCCATTGCCCCAGAGACCCCGTCCTAGCCATTGTATTCTCACCAATTCCTAGCACAGTTCTTTGCACGTGCTAGGTGCTCAGAAACTATTGTCAGTTCAAAAAACAAATATTTGTTTACTATGCTGGAACAGGAAATTAGAAGTGCTTGTCTCAATCTTAAGAGAAAATGTAAATGAAAGCTAGTGATGGTGGGATCTGTGGGCAGGGCCATTCTAGGAAAAAGGGTGCAAGAGAAGAAGCCTGTGGAGAACAAGGTGGCCAGCTCAAAGGACAGAGAGCATTGGAAGATAACCAGTGTACAGAAGCCAGAGAAGGGTGACATTTAAGAAAAAGAGGACCGAAAGGAAAATTGGGGAGGAATAGTTCTCAGGAAAGGCCATCACACTTGCTGATTGAAGCAGGCACTGAGGATAGCGGATGATGCGAGTTGTGAGCAGACTTGGAGCAGGTATAATGGAGGCGGGAGAGAAGCCAAGGGTGAAGCTCCATACGTTCCTAGCTGTGTCCAGCGCTGACGGCTTAACTTCCTCATCAGTAAAATGAGACAATAACAGAACGTACTCATCTCCTGGGTGGAGGTTAAATGAAATAATGAATGCAAAGCATTTCATATAGAGCCCGACACAAAGTAAGCACTCCAAAAACATTAATAATTACCAAGAAGAGGAAGACAGTCTAGTCAACAAGTTTCCCTCAATTGACCATCAGGGTGGAACTGTAAGTTGAATGAGCAAATCACCAGCTGAAAAGGATCTGCACACAGTAAGCTTCTCCCTCCTTCGTCCTTCCCACCAAAAAAAAGTACCTCTGCTGATTCATTAGATTCCCTGCGGTTATAATAAGCTGAAAGTCCTCATCATGGTCTGCACAGCCTGGGATCTGGTCCCTGCCCCATGCTCCTAATATGAACCCACTAAGCTGTCCCTCCCTTTCTCCCCACTCCCACCCCAGGGCCTTGGCATATGCTTTCCTGCAACCAAGAATACCTGTCTATGGGGATTTGCAGGTGAGGGTCAAGGAATCTCCTCATCTTTGAAGTCTTGGCTAAAATGTCACTTCCATAAAGAGGGCTTTTCTAACACCATCTGAAGAAATCCTACTCCCCTAACCATTTTCTATCTTATCATCTTCTTTATTTCCTTTATGGCCTATATCATAATCCAACATTACCTTGTTTATTTGGTGTGTACTTATTTATATTCTGTCACCTCCCACTAGAATATAAATATCATAAGAACAGGGACGTTGTCTTTCTTTTTGCCTTCGTGTCCCTCCACAATTCTTTTCCTTGCTCAGAGCTTCTCTTTAAACTGATCCAAGATATTCTGGAATCTTTCCAGAAATTTTTCCAATAGTCACTGAAGAGATGTTCCTAATAGAAGCCATGTCCACCAAGGAGGGCAGGAAGTGTCTGCATTTACCTGAAAAAATGAGTGACTCCCTGAAACTTGCCCTCCTCCCTGGCCCCAGACACCTGATGCCTTTTCTTTTGCAGGTGGCAGATGGCAGAAGTTTGCCAAACTCCACCTCTGCCACAGCTCTCGTACTCTCTCACGTACCCTCCTCAACTCTATAGAACTGGGGGGGGGGGGTCGTTGAGGTAACATTTATTGAAGGCTTACTATGGGCCAGGCATCATGCTAAAGACTTTAAATTCATTATTTCATCTCATCTTCTCCAGAACCTTTTTGACGTTGGTGTACGTATTAGTTTCCTGTTGATTCGATACCAAATTATCACATATTTAGTGACTTAAAACAACACAAATTTATTATCTTACAGTTCTGTAGGTCAGACGTTCCACATGGATCTCACTAGGCTAAAATCAAGGTGCCAGTATGGCTTGTTCCTTTCTGAAGCTTCTAGGGGATAGTCCATTTCTTTCCTTTTTCTAGCTTCAAGAGGCCCCCCACATTCCTCAGCTCGTGGCCCCTTCCTCCATCTTCAAAGCCAGCAATGGCGAATCTCTCTTATCCTCCTTCTGCCATCACATCATTCTCTGACCACAGCTGGGAAAGGTTCTCTGTTTTTAGGAACCCATGTGCACCCACATGGATAATCCAGGATAATCATCCCATCTCAAGGTCCTTAACTTCAATCATACCTGCAGAGTCCCTTTTGCTATGTAAGATAACATATTCACAGATTCCAGGGGGCCATTATTCTGCCTATCACAGTGTTATATGATCCTCATTTTATAGATGACAAAACTGAAGCTTTGAGAGGCTAATAAACTTGCCTAAATTCACACAACCAGTAAAGGATAGAGTCAGGACCAAAATCCAGCTCTGCCTGACTCCAAAGCTGGTACACACTATCTCTGAGCTGTGTTCACCTATTCCTACCCCTTCCTTTCCTCTCACTACTACTGCAGTGAATGCTACTGGCTGCCTACCAGACAACCCCCTTCCTTTTTTTAATGGAGCCTTCCCCCTTATATTAGTCTGCTAGGGCTGCCATAACAAAATACCACAGACTGAGTGGCTTAAACAACAGACATTTATTTTCTCACAGTTCTGGAGGCTGGAAGTCCAAGATCACGGTGCCAGCAGTATTGGTTTCTTCTGAGGCTTCTCTCCTTGGCTTGCAGGCGGCAACCCTCTTGCTGCTTCTTCATACCCCTAATGGCTCTCTGCATGTCCCAATTTCTTCTTATTATAAGGACACCAGTCAGATTGGATTAGGACCCTACGCTAACAGCCTTATTTTAACTTAATCACTTCTAAAGGCCCTGTCTCCAAATACAGTCACATTCTGAGGTCCTGGGCTCAGGGCTTCAACTTATGAACTTGCGTGGAGACATAATTTAGCCCACAGCTCCCCACTAATCCGTGTGCTCGGAAAATGCTGACCACACCCCCATCTCAAGGGTTGTTGAATCCCATTCCCCATGCAGATTGTTCCAGGAGCAGGCGTATCACCCAACTACGAGCAAGGAGACATGAAGGGAGAATTGTTGGGGATGCCTTCTGAGACAAGTTTCTACTCTAGAGAGAATCGTAGGAAGACATCATGTCTCTTCCTTTTCTGGAAATTGTTATGTCTAGATATGACATCTAGAATTGTTACAACCTTCTTGCTAACATCCCAAGGATGAAGCCAAAACTGAGGATAAAAGGGCAGAGAGAGGAAAAGAACCTGGACCTCAGGTAACAACCAACCCTGAAGGATCTGTTCCAGAACTTATGTGTTCTGTTATGTGACATACCAAATGTCCATGTATGTTAAGCAACTTTGGGTTGCTTGCAGCCAAGAGCATCCTAGCTTTTTACCTGCCCACCATTCAGGCCACGCTCTGTATCCACTACCATCTTGTTGCCCACCATTGGGACCAAAAGCTGCTCTACCACTTAAGGCTGGCAAAATGTGCAGCTCCTCTACTCATGCCCCTCTTGCATTCCCTTCACAGAAGTGACAGTGCAATGTGCACCCAACCTTCTGCCCTGACATGCATGAAAGTTGTTCAGCCACTGAGAGCTTAGACAATACAAATCCTTGGAGTTCTGTTCAAAAGGGGCTCACACAAGATGTAGGGCCTGTCTGGACAGGTAATGAGGGGCTGAAGTAACCAAGCATAGATGAGCTTACTTTGACATGGAAGGCATTGGAAATAACAATAAGCAAGAAACCGGAGTGTTCAGAGGGCTGGGCCGAGACTGTTTAAGCTGCAGCTCGTTGGAGAGCATATGAGGAAATGTGCTGTAAAGGCCGCTCGAACTGAATTATGAAGGGGCCAGAAAGGGAAATTAGTGTTTATGGGGCACCAGTGTGCCAGAAACTGCCTCAGAAATGCATAGAAGATCAAGTTAGATGATAATATAATAGTAGTTAATATCTATTGAGTCCTCAGTAGGTGCCAGACACCATTCTAAATATTAACATGGATAAACCTAATAATCCTTACCGTACTATTCTTATTTCCATTTTACAGATGAGAAAACTAAGTCACAGAGAGGTTAAGTAGCTTGCCCAGGGCCACACACTGGTAAGCCTGTAACCAGGCAGAGCCATGTCCTTAACCACTGAATTATATGCCCCTAAACTGAATAGCAGTGCTTAGCACACTGCATGACACATAGCAATATGTACACACAACCATGATATACATTAACTGTTAGACCTATGTTGACTATACAGAGATTTGTACCTCTATTATATATTAATAAAATCACTCAATTAATCCTCATAATAACCATTTAATGAAAGCGCTTTGTCCTAACTTACACAGAAGAGGAAACTGAACCTTAGAGAAGTTATCTGGAGTCACACAGCTGGCGTGTGAAATAACTGGTCAGAACGAGGCATCCGATTGCAAAGGCTACTCTTTGCACTACACTCTCTCCTCCCCTTTTGGGAGGCATCTGGCAGGTGCTGCCTGCACTGACATTCATTCGGCCAGTCAGGATATATTTAGTGAGTGCGTACCAAATCCTACATACTGAAGGTCCATCTGTGAACAAAAGAGACCAAAGTCCCTGCCTTCAGTATTCTTCCCTTCTCGGGGGAGGAAGACAAACAATAGACAGATCCATATATGAACTGTCAGGTGGTGGAGGTGTTATGAGAATAACAAAGCAGGATGAGGGGAAAGGGATTGCTGGACTTGGGGCCTTGCTGCTATCTGTGATAGGTGCCTCTGACAAGGGCTCATCTGTGCAGACACCTCAAAGGAAGCAGGGAGTATGCCATCCAACCATCTCAGGGATGAACACTCCAGGCAGAGGGAACAGTTAGGGCAGGGGTCATGAGGTGGTATGTTAGTTTCCTAGTGCTGCTATAACAAAGTACCCAAAACTGGGTGGCTTGAAGCAGAAATTCATTCTTTTACAGTTCTGAAGGCTAGACGTCCAAAATCAAAGTGTGAGTAGGGTCCCTCCCAAAGACTCTAGGGAAGTGTCCTTCCTTGTCTCCTACCTTCTCGTGTGGTTCTTGGCATTCCTTGGCTTGTAGATGCATCACTCCAATCTCATCCTCACAAGGCAGTCTTCCCTCAGTGTGTGGCTGTCACTATGTCTCTTCTCTTCTTGTGAGGACACTAGCTATTGGACTAGGACCCACCCAGATCCAGTATGGCTTCATCTTAACTTGATCACATCTGCAAAGATTCTATTTTTAAATAAGTTAGCTGGAGGTTAGGACTTGAACATATCTTTTTGGAGGACACATGAAAAATTGGAGTCATTAATGGCATCATCTTATCACAGTCCTCCTGAGGGTCACAATTATTCATGTCCCTCCCACATGCAAAATATTCACACCCCATCCCAGGACACCCAAAAGTCTCATCCAACCACGGCACTGGGCTACGAGTCTAAGATGTTGTGATCTACATTAGGACCAAATGCAGCTCCTTAAATGTGACTCCTCTTCATCCAGAGATGTACTGATTAAAAGGACAGTATGGTCTGGCTGGGCTGGGGTGGTATGGTGGAGACAAGGGTTATTTAGAATATTTATATTTGATATGATTATTGATATGGTTAGTGTATTAGTTTGCCAGGGCTGTCATAACAGACTGGGTGGCTTAAACAGCAGAAATGTATTTTCTCACAATTCTGGAGACTTGAAGTCTAAGATCAAGGTGTCAGCAGGTTTGGTTTCTTCTGTGCCCTCTCTCTTTGGCTTGTAGTTGGCTGTCTTCCTTCTGTATCCTCACACTATCTTTGCTATGTGTGTGTCTGTGTCCCAAATTCCACTTCTTATAAGGACACCAGTCATATTGGATTAGGGCTCACACTAACAATCTCATTTTAACTTAATCACTTCTTTAAAGATCCTATTACCAAATATGGTCACTTTCTGAGGTACTGGGAGTTAATACATCAACATATGAATTTGGGGGGATATAATCAGCCCATAACAGTTAGGTTTAAATCTATCATCATGCTATATATTTTCTATTTGTCCCATCTATTCTTTGTTCTTTTTCCCACTTTTTCTTCCTTCTTTTGATTGAGTGTTTTTTATTTCATTTTATGTCCTTAGTTAGCTTATTAGTTATACTTCTGTTTTATATTTTTAGTGTTTGCTTTAGTTTATAGTATACATCTTTAACTTATCTTAGTCTGACTTCAAGTAATGCTGTAACACTTATACCTAATATAAAAAGCTTACAACAGGGCTTCCCTGGTGGCGCAGTGGTTGAGAGTCCGCCTGCCGATGCAGGGGACGTGGGTTCGTGCCCCAGTTCAGGAAGATCCCACATGCCGCGGAGCAGCTGGGCCCGTGAGCCATGGCCAGTGAGCCTGCGCGTCCGGAGCCTGTGCTCCGCAATGGGAGAGGCCACAGGAGTGGGAGGCCCGTGT
The DNA here is from genome assembly GCF_949774975.1 of Lagenorhynchus albirostris. NCBI lineage: Eukaryota > Metazoa > Chordata > Mammalia > Artiodactyla > Delphinidae > Lagenorhynchus > Lagenorhynchus albirostris. The sequence continues at coordinate 26,611,686 of NC_083095.1, forward strand.
ACCACAAAAAAAAAAAAAAAAAAAGCTTACAACAATATCCCTCCATTTCCTCTCTCCTACACTTTGTGCTATTGTTGTCCCACATTTTACTTCTAAATATGGCAGAAATCCCACAATACATTCTTTTTGTTTGCCTTAAGCAGACAATTATCATTTAAAGAGATTTTTTTTTAATCAGAAAAAAAAATTATGATTTCACAAATACCACTTTTGGTGCTTTTCATTCCTTTGTGTAGATCCAGATTTTTATGTGGTATAATTTTGCTTCTGCCTAAATTATTTTCTTTAACATTTCTTGTAGTTCTGGTATGTTGTTGATGATTCCTTCAGGTTTGTCTGAAAAAAAATCTTTATATTATCTTCATTTTTGAAAGATATTTTGCTGGGTATAGAATCTTAGGTTGACGGTGCATTTCTTTTAGTACTTTTTAAAGATTTTGCTCCATTGTCTTCTGGCTCACATTATTTCTGAGATAAAGTCTCCTGTCACTCTTATCTTTTTATTTTTTTCTTTATATAGGCCATGCCTTTATACTGTTGTTGCTGTTAAGACTTTCTCTTTATCACTAGTTTTAAGCAATTTGACTATGATGTGTCTTAGTGTCATTTTTATCATGTTTCTTGTCCTTGGGATTCATTGAGCTTTTTGGTTCTGTGGGTTTATAATTTTCATTCAATTTGGAAAGTTTTTGGCTATTATTTTTTCAAATATTATTTTTCTCCTCTCACTTCCTCTCTACTTCTGGGGCGCCAATTACACATATTTTAGATTGCCTTAAGTTGTTCTTTTGTTCTTTCTTTTTTTGTTGCTGCTGTCTTCTGGTTGGTTTTTTTTTTTTTCTGTTTTATTTTGGATAGTTTATATTACTATGTCTTAAGAGTCATCATCTTTTCTTGTGTATTGTCTAATCTACTGTGAATCCCACCCAATATATTTTTTATCTCAGACATTGTATATTTATAGAAGTTAGATTTGGGGCTTTAAAAACTTTCCATGACTTTCTTTAATACGCTCATGTTTTTCTCTACCTTGTTAAACATGAAATATAGTTACAGAAGCTGTTTAATATCCTCATCTAATAGTTCTGTCATCTGTGTAATTCTGAGTCTGTTTTTACTGATTGGTTTTTCTTTACATTATGGTTGCTTCTTTGTGCCTGGTAAATTTTTTTATTGTTTTCAGATATTTCTAATTTTACCTTGTTGGATACTGGAAAACTTTGTATTCCTTTAATTATTTAAGGTGGGAGAGTAAATACAGTCCCTATTACTCCATTAATGCCAGAAGCAGAAGTCCCAGGCCCTGTATTACATTGAGAATATTTTACTGGCTTGGGAGACTAGAGATTATTTTTCAGTCCAGGAAGTTCTGGCCCCTTTATATTCCCTCTAAATTCTGTTGACAAACTAGTTTCCTTTTTTAGTCCACCTCTTTCTCATAGTACCTTATAGTATTCAGCTAGTAAGAGCCAGCTGATCCTTTCAGGACTCTACCTGAAAATTACTCAAATCTATAAGTTGATTAAGTACTTTTTCTACTGTCCAGATTACCTCAGACAACAGTTTTACTGATTGTTTAAGCATACATAATATGGGCTACCTTTTTTCCAACCTGCCATAGCAGTATCTTTATCATCTTTTCCAGTCTCTACTTCCTACTTGCTTTCCAATCCCAAAGCCAACGTTTGTATCTTAGGCTTGGGTTTTGATTTATTTTTTGTTTTTGGCAGCATCAAACTTCTAAGCACCAATCTGTGTATCAGTTATCTACTTCAGAATAATGCTGCATAACAAGCCACCCCAACATTTAGTTGTTAAAACAACATCCACTTATTTATTTCTCACAAGTCCATAGGCTGACTGGATAGCATTGCCCATCTGGGCTAGGACTGGCAGATCTCTGGGCTTGCTCATGAACCCGTAGTCAGCAAGGAGCTAGCTGCTCTAGTATATCTTTTTCTGGGACAAGTTGGCTATCTTCCACATGCCTCCAGCAGGCTGGCACAGTCATGTTATCATGACCAGAGTCTAGCCCTGGTGTAGTCTCATGACTGCGGTAGTGTTCTGAGAGGTACACACAGAAGTACACATTCTAAGATGGAAAAATGCAGCGATGACTCTGCTCGAATCAAGCTTGTAATTAACCGAGCCACTGGCTAAAGCTAGCAATGTGGCGAAGCCCAGAGTCAGCATGAAAAGGCACTAACAAAGGGTATACGTACAGGGAGGCATGAAAAACCAGGCCAGTAATGCAATCAGTCTATCCTACCCTATGAAGTAGATATCAGTATTATTATCATTGTCCCCATTTAACAGATAGCAAACAGGTACAGGGAAGTTCAATAATTTGCCCAAGGTCTCAGCTCATGTGTGGTGGAATTTGTGTCTCTACCCAGGTAATTTGGCTGTGGAGTCCCCGTGCACGATGTTGTACTGCCCTCTGGGAACAGGCCCAGGGCATTATGGAGCCTCTACCCCTCTCCCCATTTGGATAATGGGTCATCCAGCCTCCTCCTGGGGCCTTCCAGGGACAGATGGCAAGCTCATCCCTCCCTAGCTCAGCCACTGCCCCCAGAGATCAGCCAGAAGCCAGGGCTCTCCAAGGTCTGGCTACCAGTGGTCAATAGGGTTTGGACCCTACCGGTCCCTGTTTCCTGGCCTCCAGTGCCTATGGCCACACAGTGAAGTCTTTCAGGGATTAAAGGCAAGGAAGAGAGAAACAAAAGAAGGAATAAAGTCAAGAAATGTGCCATGAAGCTTCTTGTAGCGCAAAGCAGAGAAAGTCATTTCCAACTTCTTTCATCTCCTAGATGAAGCCACTAAATAAAGGGGCAGAGCGGCGAACACGAGGGCTTTTAATCTGTCTCATCTCCTTCATAATAACTGCAAATTTTCCCTGGGCCCCTGGGAGTGAGCCTCTTCCCTCCGCTCGGCCTTATCTCCCCCTCCACATTTCGCTGGCGCCCCGCCGCTCCCCGCGCGCGCTGCCCGGGCCGTCCCGGCGAGGCCTGGGGGAGCCGCTGCTCCCCGCCTCATTGTTCAGGGGGCCCGGGGCTCGGAGGAGGGATGAAGGCCAGTCAAAGGGAAGCGGGCTCGCCGCAGCTTCATTAACGGCGGCCTTTCAGCGGCGCACATATCGGAGCGAGGCCTTTTCAGAGGCGCTAATTAGCAATTTGGATCCTTCCCCCCTCTGGAGAGGCGCCTTCAATCTAACAAGTGGGAACAGCGCTGCGCTCCCTTTTTTCTTGCACTTGGTATTTATTGTTTTCCATTTCTCCCTCTCCTTCTCTTCCCCTCCCCACCCGCCGCATTGTCCTGCTCACCGCCACCAGATAAGGGCTGTGGGGTGGGGGGAGGGGTGCATGATTAATCACTCTTTTAATTCTCTGCTAATGATAACTTTCTCGCACTGAGAGAAGTTAATCTTTCTTGGATGTTGAGAGAAGCGGGAGAGTTGGGACAGGTGGGGCTGGGTTGAGTGAACACGGAAGGGCGGAGATGACAGAAGGGACTATACTCTGCTCTAATCCCCTCTCCCCCACCCAATGTCCCAACTTTCCCGCCTGACCAGTTGGCCCTACAACTTGATACTCTCATTCTTCTGGCCCCCTCTGCCCAGCAGCAACCTTTCCCAACCTATAGGAAATTCAACTTTTACTCTTCAAAGGTCAGCTTGGATGCCACCTCCTCTGTGAAGCCAACCCTGATTGCCCTGTCCTGCCCGAATTTCCCTCCCTTCTCCTTCTGAAATCCCATAGCGGTCTGCACACCACCTTTATGTGCTGAATTCTGCCCATGCTGATATGGTTGTTCACAACCAGAGTATAGAAACCACCAATCTTTAAAATGTCTATATCCTCCATAGGATCAGTATGCAGTAAATGTTTGTTGAATGAATAGATCAACAAATTCCTGACTGCCACTAGAATATAGGTTTGTTTTTCTTTTTGTGTGTTTTTTTACTTCTTTCCCAAACATATAAATAGCACCTGCTACCTCCCAGGTACTATTCTAAGTAAATTACATTAAATTAAAATGTTATTAAATTACATTCAGTCATTTGATCCCTATACAACCCTATGAGGTAGATGTGATCCGCATTTTACAGATGAGGAAACCAAGGCACAGAGAGGTTAAGTAACTTGCCTATGATCACAGAGCTGTTAAGCAGCAGAGCTGGGATTCAAACCTAGGCTGTCTGGCTCCAGAGTCCGTGTTCTTAAAACCACCTTGCTAGGATATGATCTTGGCTTCCACGGAGGCCCCTGCCTCTCTGCCTGGATGGAGCGATGGACTGAGAGGGAGGCCCAAACCAAAAGTCCAGGCAGACGCAGAAGGGATGGTAAAGGTGGCAAATGAGCAAGGCCTTCACCTGGAAAGCCCACACAACAGCCAGATTTAACACCTGGTGTTTGGCGTTTGGCCACTAAGCCAGCACTATCGGTAATGGCCTAAGCCCTGGGCCCCTGGACCATGACCATGCCCCCAGCTAACCTGATCTCCCTTCTCACCCCAGGCCCACTCCATTCACGGAGGCAGCAGGAGTAAAATTCCCAACAAACTCTGGGTTCTGCTATTCCGAAGTGCGTGGAGTGGAGTGCCCCAGAGAGGGAGGGAGGGCAGGAGAGGCCCTGAAGATCCCCTCCGAATTATAAACATATCCTCTTTAAGTACATTTCTAAGGATAACATTTGTATTACTCTGTCCTGTGCCTGCAGATAGGGCCGTGCATATCTCCTCCATCTCCCCTCCTTTCTCTCCACTCTGCTGGGAGCGGTCCCTATCTGAAGCGACGCTGGCAATCCGCTTCCCTGCAATTGTTTCAATCGAGGGGAAAAATTAATTTCTGCCTATCGTTAATTGAGAGAATTGTGTGGAGGGCGAGGGAAGGGGAGGGGGAAGGAGAGGAAGGAAGAAGGTGGAGGGGAGCAATCGTGTTATTAACCGTGTCTCTTTCATAAGCAAATATTCTGATTGCCATCAGTGAGATGAGAGGCTCATTAATGCAGGAAGCAGAGAGGTGATTAGAGAACTTTCAAGAGCTATTGAGCTAAGTGTGAGGGAGGGTTGCAGGGATCTGGAGGCTGAGGGAATTTGGGAAGGACTGGGCTGGGGGGAAAGCCACTGGCCTTTAGATGGGCCTTCCTTCTTCTGCCCCCTCCACCCCTCTCCCCGCTACTCACTTCCAAACAGTTCCCAAAGCCAACAGCTAGAGCTGGGAAAAATGCTAAACAGTGAGTGAAAACTTTGCAAAAGTCATACCTTCTCCAAAGACTTCATCCATCCTGATGCTAAACTGATAGTCTACAGGTGAAATTTTCTAGCCCCCTTACAAGTTTGTCTAATAGCACAAACTTACGCTATTTTAAAATTATGTTATTGTCTTTACAAGATTGTCTCTACTCTCTGATTTGCCAGTTCCCACCAGTTCCTGTTTATTGTCCCCATCCTGCCTCACTTGTTTGCACCCCTGCCTGGCCTGTGATAGCATTTGTGTACTACTGGAGGTCCTGGGGGTTGGGTATTGAGAGGGAGGGGCTGTTGAGAGGAGGTGGGCATGTGGGATGGTGGCAGGAGTAGATGTTATTCATGCCACCTCCCTCCTCCTGGCCCACCTCTGATTTCAGCGATAGCTGTGCTGGTCAGGTCCCTGTGAGCCCATCCCAACCAAACCCATCTCAGGAAGGAGCCTCACATTTCTCTCCAGTTTTCTGCCCTAGGGATTTCTCCAAGAAGAAGGTGCTCAGCAGTACCTATCACCCACGCACAAGCATGGTGGAGAAGTATGGGAGACTTTAAATGTATATATGTGTATAACTGAGTCACTTTGCTGTACAGCAGAAATTAGCACAATATTGTAAATGAACTTCAAAAAATTAAAAAAAAAAAAGTACAGGAGAGTTTATACCCTTGGGGGCAACCCTTAGCCAATGGGGCACAGGGCCCTGTGAACAAACACCCCCGGCTTTCCAGAAGCACAATTGTGGAAGGCATTGTGTACCTGGCTCAGAGGGCCTGGTGGAGTCAAGCCCCACTGCCAGCAAACAGCTCCCTCATTGACTCATGCTTTTATTGTCTTTTCCTCTTTATCACCCTCACTTTCTCCACTCCTCACTCCTGCGTCCTGATGTCATCTCTCAAACTATCTATGCCCAAGTCTGTTCAAGCTCTGCTTTCACGGGAACACAAATTAAGACAGTGGCCAGGTGTGTCCCCAATACACGGCAGGAGATGGTCACCAGCGAGAAGTGGCAAGCACCACAAACAGCGACGGCTCCATGTGGCTCCGGGCAGCAGTGGTGTTAAAGATAAGGGCATGTGTGAGGCTAGAAGAGCCAGGACCAGGAGCCAGGGAAGACATGGAAGCTGTACGTTGTACTCAGTTACTGAGACAAAGCCACATGGAGAGCCAGAGATGAGAACACCCAGAAACTGACACTCTGTCTGCCTTGGTCAGGGAGAACTTTGTATGCAGCCCTGTGGCAGCACAGCCCAATGGCCAACTTCCCAGGTGGTGGCCAGCCACTGCACTGGGGCTCAGCGTGCTTCAGACACTGTATGGCCATCTCTAGGTGCTTCCAACCCCCTCCCAACCATCTCTTCCAAATGTGGACATGATAAAGTCCCCATGACAAATAGGAACCCTGCCCAGTCCGTCCTCACGTTCAGGTCCTTTAGCTCCCAGAATCAATCCCAATGCCTGTTTTCAAAGTAAGATGCTCCCAGCTGAGGCACAAAGAGAGGCAGAGGCTGCCTCTGGCAAAGGGATCCCAGGGAGAGAAAGCCGATGTGGGCTCAAGGGATAAGCAGCTGCGGTGGTTCTGTCCCCAACCCCACACGTCCAAAGGACATTTGGATTCTCTTCCAGGAACCAAATGCTCCCTTCCATCAGATTCCGACCAAAAGTAGGAGAGCCACCAGCAAAGAGCCCAAGACCAAAAAGAGGCCAAAGAAAGAACTGGAAAGAAGAAAAGAAAAGGGAGAACAGAGAGAGGGAGAGGCACTTGGAGATTTTCAGAACAATCTCCATTCTCTACGGTGCTTTCTGTTTAAAAAAAAAAAAATGAAAAAGGAATGATGGAGAAGGGGAGAGAGTCAGACAAGTTTAATGATGTGTGTTCAAAGCTCAGATTGGAAAAATGACAGAGAAAAGCAGCCTGTTTCGGCACTAATAAATTGTTCTCTGCCGTAAGAGGCGCCTGTCGCAGCATTAATACAGGCCCCTAATACACGGGTCAGGGTTAAGTAATTCTCTCCGGCAACTTAAGCGAATAATGAAGCCGGCAGCGGCTGGTGGTGCGGTGGGAGAGATGGTCTATGCCGCCGGCACTTTGTCTTCATTTATTATGCCAGCGGCGGCACGGACGGGAAGCCTCCGCAGAGGAGATATCGCTTCATTTCGGCAATGTAATGAAAGCCGGGTTGGGGGGAGGATAAACCAATTTGCCGGCTGACACTGGAAGGAGTGATTTGCGGACTCAAGAAGGGGAGAGGAGGGCCCATGCACAAGGAGCCACAAGGCTAAACCAGCGAGGGCCAAGGCCCTTCCAGCTGCGCAGGGACCGGGTAGAGGCACTGAGTGGGGAAAGTGCGCCAGACTGGGGGAAGGCGGGGGTAAAGTCCGGGGCCCAGGCCGGTGGAAACGTGGCTGGAAGGACCCACTAGGAGTGAGGGGAAGGAACAGAGAACAGGCTAAGGAAAAGAAAGGTCACAGACATAGTGGGCTGAGGCTTGGGGATGAGGCATTGTAGGAAGAAAACAGACAGAAGCTGGAGGACAAGTAAAGGTCAAGGTCATCTGGCAGAGAAAGCCGGATGGGGATTGCAGGGGGAAAGTATATGTTGGCTGATAACAAACTTGAACTATCTGGAGCTAAACTGTCTTTGAATGGCGAGTCTGAAGTTTCCCCAGAACACCCTGATGTGTGGTGATTGCTTCCTCTATGGGCAGCGCGGGCCAGCTTGGCTGTCAGAATCACCTTTGGCAGCTTCTGTCCTCCAGTGATAGCCTCAGGCGGCAATCCGAATCTGCGGACAGAGGGTCTGAGGTTGTTGTTAAGGGAGATAAGTTGGGGGTGTGATCTAAAGCCTGGAGTATCTCTTCAGTCTGGATGGGTCCAAGTCACAGCAGGACCCTCCTTCCCCCCTAGTTCTGTCTTAAAAGTGGGGGGAAACCCTCCCTTGGGTCAGGTGTTCCGGTGAATCTCCCTTGCAGTTGAGTACCTCCCTCTAGCAGTCTGGCCCAATTACAAGTTGCCATTCTTCTCTGCCACATGGGAAGTGGGCAAGCAAGCAGGGCAGAACTGGTAAAGGGACCCAGTCCTGCCAGTCCTCACAGAATGTTGGTAACTGCATCTTGTATGTGCTTCAAGGTCACATCTGAGCCAGAAGAAACACCTATAGGAGCAGGCATAACCCCAGGGGTCTAGAAAGGGTTATGTAACATTACCCTGTTATCTTCCCAGACACTATCAACTTTCCCTCTTCTTTTCAGCACCAAGGCCTTTGGACAGTTCCAGCCAGAGGTTCGACTTACTTAAACAGGCTTTCTGCCCCCAGCACTGCATTTTCAAGTTACCTAAGATCTATTCCTCCTCCCTTGCCCCAAGATTAAGGTGAGCAGATCTTCAGCAGTCAATAAATGGAGAAGAGTCTCAACTTCCCCATCCTCCCCTTGCCAACATGCACGCCTCTCCCTCTTGCCCTAACACCCAATCCTCCCACTCACACACTCCCAAGTAATGCTGCCACTTTTCTCCCCCTGATGTGGGTTAAGGATTTCCAATAAGGACCAAGTATTTGAAGCTTAACACTGCAGTCTCTGGAGGAGCCAGGCCAATTTCACACTAATCTAACCCATGAAGGGAGAGAGCAGCGGAAGCAAAAATTACATCAAAGAGAAGTTAATGCTGAGAAGCAGGAGACATAAAAAGGAGCTGCTTTCAGTTTCAAATGACTACACCAATCTGGATTAAGAGATCAGCCTGCCAAATGCCTGTATCACCATTTCTGTGCCCGGGCACCAAGCAGAATGAAGCCTTGTCCTCAGGCACCTCTCTGAATGGGAGTCAGGGGAGAAAATAAAGCTTCCAACCTAACTTCCACCTAACTCCGCATGACATAGGACATGCCCTGGAGTAGGTGCTTTTGAGAAAAAAAAAAAGTTAAAGAGATACAAGAAAAAAGACTAGAAGGAAGCACACATTAGGATATATAAAATAGATCATCAACAAGGACCTACTGTAGAGCACAAGGAACTCTACGCAATACTCTGTAATAAGCTTTAGTGGAAAAGAATCTGAAAAAGAACAGATACATGTATATATACAAGTGAATCGCTTTGCTGTACACCTGAAACTAACACAACATTGCAGATCAACTATACTCTGACATAAAATAAAATTTTTTTAAAAGACTAGAAGGAAGCATATCAAAATGCTAGCTTTGTCTTTAGGTGATTTTTTCCCCCTCTCTATTGCTCCACATGCTCTGTAATGAAGTTATATTATTTTCATAGTGACAGAAATAAAATAGATGTTTAAACAGCAGTGGAGACCCAGTGTTTTTCTCTCCATCTGGAATTTATATCTCCAGGCATTCTCCTTGGTACAGCACTTGGCATAGTTATGTTTATATGTGAAAAGCACTTTATAAATGACTGCACTGAGGATTATGACGGTGCGGTCAGTGATGGAGGGGGACTATAGGTTCATTCACTAAGATGGAAATGGCAACCCGAGAAGTCCTTAGCAGTTTAATTTTCCCCTTTCTCGCAGGATGGGGGGCTCTGTGTTGTTGAATTCCCAGCACTTCACACAGAGCCTGACTGAGTACCATTTATTAAATGAGTAAAGGAATGAGTGAAAGGAGAAATAAAGACCTTTTCCATTTCGTTGGACGACAATAGAATTGTCCCAAAGTAGGCAGCTTAAATCTATCCTTCATCCCCCACAAGGCCCCATGGCTCCCTCCCAAACACACAGCCTGGTGCCCAGGACAGAATTCTTTTCGCCCTCACGTGCTCCCAGCATGACAGAGTCGCTTGGGCAGCAATACCCCTGGCTCTGAGATGGCCCATCTGTCCTCATCTTCCCACTGTTGGGCTTCTTCCCACTCCTTTAGCCTGAAGTCCACTGACCCCCGGGAATGACCCACAGGATGAAGTAGAGGGGCAGCAAGAGCAAGTGGACCCAGCCTGCAGAGCACCACCCACCCCCTTCTCTTTGGGGGAGAAGCCGCCAAAGTCGCCAGTCCTCCCATTTTAAGTAAGTGGAGCTGAAGTGAGCCCAGTCTGCTGCCCACCCCTCCTCCTGCCCACCCCCAGGCGGCAGCCTGACAAGTGTAAATCCCAGAATGAATGAAGGCGCCCGGCCTCGAGGAGCCGGTGTCTCCCCGCGAATCTCCGCGCTGATTGACTTGTCGCCTCCGTGAGGCTGACTCTATCAGCTCCTCGGCGCCTCCAATTCCAGGTGTGATTTAGTTTGGAGATGAGAGGTGACAGTTAACATTGGTACTCGTCACTGTAGATCAGACGCAGTCATGCCGTCTTCCCCCTCCCCTCCTCTGGGAGACGCGGGGGTCGGCACACTGGCTCCTGCCGCGCCCCCGCATCTCCCCGCGGGCTGGCGCGGGCCGCGGCTCCCGCCCGACCCCTTTCCGCCCTCCGCCTTCCCAAGGGTTTCCTCCAAGCCCAACGCCTTCCCCAGGCCTGACCGCGAACAGCCCAAGTGCCCTTGTCTCCCCTGGGAAGCTTGAGAGGCTCTGCCACCTCCTCGCCTTCTCTTTCCTGGCTACGCCAGCCTCTGGGTGTCCTCGGTCCCTGCTGGCACCTGGCTCAGGGTCCCCTGCAGGGACGGAAGGGTACTCACTGGGCTAGTGACTTCCTCAACAGGGGGAGGGTTTTGGTTGTGTTTCTTTTACTTTTCTTTGAGGCATAACACACACACAACGCACAATTCTTAGGTGTAGGGCACAGTGACTTACATATATATAAAACCAGCCCTGTGGCCATCGGCCAGACCAGGCTATAGAACATTTCCAGCACCTGAGCCCCCTCCCTCATAGGCTCCTGCTGCCCCCTGCCCACCCTCTACACCCCACCCCCACCCCCAGTTAGGGAGAGGTTTGAATATGTAAACTCTTGCTGAAAGGATTAGACGTGAGTGAAATTCCTCAGGTCTGGAGGACCCAGAGGGGTCTAGGTTTTTGTGGGGAGGGAGGGGAGTGTCTCTGTGTCAGGTTGCAGGAAGCACACAGCCCAGGGCAGCCAGCATGGCGGAGGACCTCTGACCTTCTGCACATTCTCACAGCCATCTCCTCTGCCTTGAATAGTGGGAGCTCCAAGGGTGGAAAAGATCTCAAAAGGCTACTTGGTCAGCACCCCCACCACTGAGCAGGGTCACGTCCCAAACCACTCTGGCCTTTCCAGTTTCTGAAGGGTCACCGCTGTTTCAGCAATGTGTGACTTTGTCAGTGGGGAAGTTTATTCTTCCTCCAAACCTTCTCCCTCTTCTTCTCTTGAAGCCCATTTCACTCATTCAACAGGCCCCTGTTAAGGCCTGGTGGTTGTAAACCCCAGTCTTATCCATGCAGAGACGAGGGAGACATGGTCTTTATTAACCTCTAACCTTGCAGGGGAAACAGGCATGACCCCCAATCTCTGTATCACAGGGCTAAGTGAAGTGCTCTGTAGAGAGACAGGCAAAGAGCCAGAGAGGAAACAGCAGTTAATTCTATCTACAGGGTGTAGAAGAGGACTGAAGAAGGCAAATATTCCAATACGGCAGAGTAGTGGGGATAAGCAGTTATGCCAACCTTGCAGTTCTAGGCTGCTGAGGCATCAGTGGCGGGCACTCCCATGGGTGCCTCAGCGCTCAGCAGTATCAACCAAGGCAGGTCGTGGATAGGCACGCCCTTGGAATAGCCCAACCTGCATTAGCACCCTACAAATTCCTCATGGAACGCGGCGGTAGAAGACAATCAGTAAGACCATTTTAGGCTGCAACTATGGAACTAGGAGTCTGGAGACCCCAGATATTTTTCTGAGGTATAACACACATGCAGTGAAGTGCACAAATTTTGGTGTACATCTCATTGTATATTTATATATGTATACAACCAGCGCTGTGCTAGCAAACGTTTAACTGGCTCTTCAAGGGAAAAAAAACTCTGATTGTAACTTTGCCCATCACTGTAGTGTAAATACTCAGACCATGGCCAATGTCAAGTCACTAACATGACATCACTGAATGCAAGGTTGGGAAGAGATGCTGTGTGAGCCAATTTGAGTTGGATCCAGCACCACTCTGTATATTGTGCAGTATACTCATGCACTCAGATGAAGATATAGAACAGTTCCAGCACCCCAGAAGGGTCCATCATGTCCCCTCACCAGCAAGGGGTAATATATAAGTTTAGAATTTACAAATTTAAAAATAAAAATTGCATATATTTAAGGTGTACAACATGATTTTATACACACACACACACACATATATAAATGATTACTACAGTCAAGCTAATTGATGAGCGCACCTGAAATCTATCCTTTTACCATATTTCCAGTTTTCAACAAAGTATTATTAAGTATAGTTACCATGCCTATACCTTAGATCTCTAGACTGAATAAACCTATATAACTGCAACTTTTTACCCTTTGACCAACATCCCCCAAAGGGAAAGTCTGGACGGTAAAAATCTTGTTGGAAGAAGAGCTGGATGAAATTTGAGCAAAGTCCCTCAGGCCATGAAGGACCCAGAAGCATCAAGACTGTTGATAGAGAGGGCATCCCTTGGAGGAGTCACTGCCCCTTTCTAGGCGTCTAGAAAGTGGAATGTTGAGTAAGATGAGGCTTTTTAACCCTGCAATCCTCAGAGTTCTAAGGGATCCCCAGAGATGCTTTAGGGACACTGATGAAGGGGCTCCAGGAACAGGAGTTGGTGGGCCTCCAGACCCCAACTCCTCTGATTCAACTTCAGTCTTATCTGGGTAATATACTGGGTTTCTGTGTAGGATTTTATTTGAAGAAAGAGTTCTGAAGCTAAAACTAGCCTGTGCTTTCCTTTTGGCTCCAGTCTCTGTAGCACTAGCATGCATTGATTCCCTGACCACTGTCTGTCCCCACAGAACCTTCTTCATTCTCTCCCACCTTCACTGAGCGCCACACTGGGCTGGGAGAAGGGGTCCCACCTTCTCAACAGAGAGTGTTCCTTACCTCCCCACCACCCTCCACTCCCATTCTAACTTCAGGCCTATTTGCCTTGACAGCCGCTGAGAGTACAAATTCCTGATCTCTGGGTATCACCTTGGGGACTGCCTGGGGGTGGGGTGGGCGGTACTTCAGAGTTCTCCTGGGCGAAGGTGGAGGAACAAGAAAGAGAGGGAAGCTTGGCTATGTTATCCTCTTCCTCCAACCCAAGCCAGAATTAAAAGAAAGTTCCTTTCTTTTCATTGATCCAGGACCCTATAAATACTTTGACTGACCGCAAAGTTGTTCACATAGGAAAGGAGAAAAGCAGCTTCTGACATCAAAGAGCTGGGCTGGCACTCACAGCTAGACCGTGGTGCTTTCCCGGTGATTGTAAACAATTTCACAGAACACCAACATCAGACAAAGCCACTCCATGACCATCATGAATCAGGGTGAAAACAAGACCACTTCAAGATTACATCTGAACACAGACAAAAGCAAGGACATTATCCAAAGCACAAAATGACCAACCACCCCCTCAGCTGGCCAATAGAATGACTGCGGCTTCTCAGTCAATTACAGCTTTAGCCTAGATCTAGTCTTGTCTTCTTCTAGATAAGATCATGAAGATGCCCAGTCATAGAATTAGCCCAATTTCCTGTCAGCATCCAACCCAGAGCAAAGCCCCACTTCCTTGAACCCTCCCTCATATCACCTGCCATGAGTCCCAATCCTATAATAATTCATTTCTAACACCCCCTTGTCCAGACAGCCCATGGTGCCCCACAGTGTGCATTCGGCCTCGTTGCAGCAAGTCAGTGATCCAACTTTGCTCAACTACAGTTACATTCCTGATGGCTTTGGCTTGGGGACGTTGGCACACGCATTGTGTTTTCCCCCATTCACAAACCTTGATGCAGAGGCTCAACGGCAGGAAGTGGTGTGCATGAGTGAGGGAAGCTGTCAGGAGTATGTGTGTGCTGGGTCCAGAAGGGAAGCAGGGAACAGGGTTCAAGTCACCAGGAAAATGGGATTCACATGTATAGGTCTTACATTTCTCATACGGGTGTTTCAAAGCTCACCACACTCCAGTGAAGTGAAGGGTGTGAGCTCCATTTTTACAGCTGAGTAGACAGAGCTTGAGAGAATAATAATTTGCCAAAGCCACACAGTAAATGACTGGGATTCTAACTCAGGTGTTAGAGAATGAATTGTTTGTGCCCCTCCAAAATTCATATGTTGAAGTTGTAACCCCCCATGTATTTGGAGGTGGGGCCCTTGGGGGAGAATTAGTTTAGATGAGGTCATGAACGTGGGACCCCCATGATGGGATTAGTGTCCTTATAAGAAGAGGAAGATAAAACAGAGCTCTCTCCCTCTCTCTTCCTTGTGAGGACACAGCAAGAAGGTAGCTCTGTACAAGCCAGGAATCGGGCCCTCATCAGGAACTGAATTAGTTGGCACCTTGATCTTGCGCTTCCCAGCTTCCAGAACAATGAGAAATAAATGTCTGTTGTTTAAGCCACCCAGTCTGTGGTATTTTGTTATTGCAGCCTGAACAAACTAAGATAGCAGGTTTGTCTAAGTTCGAGGTCTACACCATAGAAAGCCACACTCCTTGATAGATTTTTTTCCCACTTCCGTATTAAAATTTAATTATACAAGTAATACAAAAATAATCATTCTAAAAAAATATATTATTGATAATGTTTGACCAAATTTAAGTCTTAGTCTCTTCTTGACCTTCCAGAGGTCATTGCCATTAGCAATTTGGTATGTAAACTTTCAGTACGTTTTTTATGTACTTACATACATATATGAACACCCATGGAAAAGATGTGTCATTGTTCTGTGGTGTGGCTTTATTTTTACAGAAATAGCTTTCTATGTGTTGTTCTACAACTTGCTTTTATAAAAATTTTTTTAACATCTTTATTGCAGTATAATTGCTTTACAATGGTGTGTTAGTTTCTGCTTTATAACAAAGTGAATCAGCTATACGTATACATATATCCCCATATCTCCTCCCTCTTGCGTCTCCCTCCCACCCTCCCTATCCCACCCCTCTAGGTGGTCACAAAGCACCGAGCTGATCTCCCTGTGCTATGCGGCTGCTTCCCACTAGCTATCTATTTTACATTTGGTAGTGTATATATGTCCATGCCACTCTCTCACTTCATCCCAGCTTACCCTTCCCCCTCCCTGTGTCCTCATGTCCATTCTCTACATCTGCGTCTTTACTCCTGTCCTGCCTCTAGGTTCTTCAGAACCTTTTTTTTTTTTTAGATTCCATATCTATGTGTTAGTATACAGTATTTGTTTTTCTCTTTCTGACTTACTCCACTCTGTATGACAGACTCTAGGTCCATCCACCTCACTACAAATAACTCAGTTTCGTTTCTTTTTATGGCTGAAGCTCAGGGATTTTTGTCTGTCCTGTTCACAGCTGTGCCCCAGGACCTAGAAGAGTGCCCGGCACATAGTAGGTGCTCAGTAAATGTTTGTTAGTTGGATGAATGAGTGAACAAACATGAAATATTAGAAAGCCTTTCATGTGAGGGCCTACAGAACTACCACAGTATTTTCACCACCGCCTGGTGCTCCATAGTGGGCAGGGCAGGATGTGGTTCTGTTCTTTGTGTAGAGATCCCCTGTTGATGGACACTTAGGTTGTTCCTGGTTTGTCACTACCATAGTGCAGCACTGGACATCACGCCCATGTCACCTTGTGCACATGTTTCTCTAAAATAGACACCAAGAAGTGGCATTGTGGATCGTGAGGAATGCATGTTTTTTTTTTGCGGTACGCAGGCCCCTCACCGCTGTGGCCTCTCCCGTTGCGGAGCACAGGCTCCGGACACGCAGGCCCAGCGGCCACGGCCCACGGGCCCAGCCGCTCCGCGGCATGTGGGATCCTCCCGGACCGGGGCACGAACCCGCGTCCCCTGCATCAGCAGGCGGACCCCCAACCACTGCGCCACCAGGGAAGCCCAGAATGCATGGTTTTAATTGTCTCTTCCAAACAATCCTTTCAAAGAGGCTTTACAATTTACCCTCCCACCAGCAGTATACGAAAATACCCATGTCCCCACATTCTTGATAATACTTGATATTACTACACTTTTAAATATTTACCTATTTGAAGGGTGGGAAATGGTACCTGCTTTAATTTTTCTTTCTCTCTTCATGTGATTACTTATACCAAAGGGGTCCCTAGTATAATTTCTGTGGAAGAAAAGTAGAGACAGAGATAGAGGAACCCCCAGAGTATATTCAGGGAAACTGAGTAAAATTATAATAGCTGACATTTACTAAGCACACCCCTATGTAGATGTTAAATTCATATCTGGGAGGCAGACATACCTGGGTTTGAATCCTGGCCCTGCCACATGCTAGCTGTGTGATCCTGAGTGAGTCACTTAGCCTTTCTGGGTCTTGGGTCTCCCATCTGTTAAATAGGAAAAATAATGGTACCCACCTTACAAGGTTGTAGGAAGAATTAAATGAGTTAATATTTATCAAGTTCTTAATGTCCTGCCCATAATGCTCTATTAGAGTTCATTAGATAATTAAAAATACATGCCAGAGTCTACGTTCTTTATATATATTGACTCATTTGGGTCTCGCATCAGTTTTAATGAGGCAACGCGATTGTTAATCCTGTTTTAAGGGCAAAGAGAGGTTGAGAAATTTGTCCAAGGTCATATAGTTCTGCTATTACAGGCAGAGCTAGGATCTGAGCCCAGGTTTCCAGCACCACTTAACCACTGCGCTATATGTCAATGTTGCAAAAGGAAAAGAGGCAGATTCCACTTCTTGGAGTAGCTGTGAAAAGTGGAGGAAAAGCCCCAGAGGAATTGAGGAAGAGGCCACCATGTCAGAGAACACCCCAGCCTTGCCCAGGGCATCCCAGCCTGGGCTTGGTCCGTGGCTGCAATTTGGGCTGAAATGTACAAAACGGCCTCCCTCTCATGCCTGGCCCCTCAGTGGGTATGGCTGGACACTGCAACTTCTTCTCCTCCTGGCCTTTCATCCTCTAGGCCTTTCCCTGCGTGTGATTTTTCGAACAGGATGACCCAGACTTTTTTACACTGTGGCTCAGAACTCCAACAGATGAAAGTGGAAGCCATAAGGCCTCTTCGGTCCTGGGCCTAGAACTTGCACAACCTCCTTTTGGCCACAAGTCGTGGGCCGGCTCAGGTTCAGTGGGAGAGGGAAGCACACCAGAGTGTGAATCAGAGAGGCACAGCACCCCACCCAGCAAGGCACCATCTGGAAGCCGTGACTGTCCTGCATTTAGGGAGTGGCCGAGCCTGGGTGACGCCGCTGTTCAGCTGAGGGTTGTGTCTGAAGCCTTCCACAGCCTCCACCCAGTACCCAGTCTATGGTAAGGCCTGGTCTCCCCAGGACCCTACCAAACCCACCCTCCAGAATAACCCTTTCCAACTCCCATTAAAACTCACCATCAGGACTGACTGGCCCTACTGACCTGTGCTCACCCTGCAGGCAGCGTGCGAATAAGCCCCGGCCAGTCCTGGGCCTGGCCCTCCCACCTCCCAGGCCGCAGTGGTCTTCCGGAGCAGCTCCCTTGGTGAAACTTCCAGACGCTGCAGCAAGGGGGTCGGGGAGAGGTTCCTGAGCAGGTGGGGGCTTGACATCTCCTGGTCACCTATGTTCCTTTGTGCCCCTGACTGACTATATGCCAGGGGGAACTGCCAAGCTGCCCAGAAAATTAGAGACCCCTCAGTCCAGGCCATCTGGGGGAGTTTTCTTTTGTTACCTTCTTCGCTTGCTCTGCAGGTGCCTTTCCTTAATCATGTCCTTCAGAGCTAACAGCAATCACAATCACAATGGCAAGTACTGCTTCTTCTGCCCCAGGCTTTGCGCTGCGGACTTGGGGAACTACCTCACTGCAGGGAGGGGGCTGCTGTCTGGGGGACCCACTGGTGCTCCTCCATCCCCAGTGCTCTAAGCGCACCTGTGAGGCCTGCTACACACGGCCCCTTCCAGCAGGCCCTCCCGGCATCTCTTAGCATCACACCCTCTCCCTCTCTGAGCTGCGCCCAAGTGTGTATGTCTACTACAAGAAAGGGGAGAACAACCCAGCAGTATGTCACGGGAGTGATAATTACATCCCCAACTCCCATCATGCCGTCTGCTGCTGACCTTTCACCCTTCCTCTTTTTTAATCACCCCCCAGCATCACTCACTCTGACAGAGCAGCAGCACAGACCCTGTGACCTGTCAGCCCGGGGACATGACTTATAGGGCCTCGCAGGTGGACAAAGGGAAGGGAGATAGGCCACATAAATCTCCAGGGTGAATAAAAGAGAGTAATGGAGTGCGCTAGCAGATTCCCGTGGTCTTGTTATTCGGCACAGAGTTACGGTGATAAGAATGTGGCCCAGGCTGACATGTGGGTCCCAGTCAACCTTGCCAAAGCCAGCAGCCTCTACACGAGCCCCAATGTCACGTCTACCCCGAAGTCCCCAGAGAAGGCAGGACGGGCAAGGGCAGCTGGCTCCTAGGCTGGCTTATTGCATCCCTGAGCAGAAGGGAGGAAGGAGAACCAGCCTCAAGCAGAGCAACCCCTGGCCCAGCCCCTCCTTGGGTGGGGCTCCTTGAGCAACTTGGTCAGGAGCTTCTTCCAGGCAGGGGACAGGGCAGGAGCATCACTAGGCCTAGAGCTCTCCCCAGTTTCTAGAGAGAGCCTGGAGTGGTGCCCCCTACCTGGTGAGAAGTCCCCTGAACAGAGAACATCGAGGGGATGACTTCACAGGTTGCATGCAGGAATCATCAGGGCCTTTCCAAGCTTCACTAATTAGCATGAGGGGATCTGTCCCCACTAAAGCATCTGAGAAGGAATGGGCATCTGATGGCCTGGAACCCTGAGCTGGGCAGGAATGTCCCCCTTCCATGGGTGGACCCTGTAGTGCGGATGAATTGATAATTCTGAAACACGCTCATTCATAAGACTAGCTGCCTCCCAAGTCCTTCTTTACCTGTTCATTTAGCTGCAGGGCTGCAAACTGGGGCCCATAAGCCAAACACGGCCCACAGATGTCTTTTATTTGGTCTCTAGTTATTTTATCAAATTAGAATTTGCAATTCTTCAGACAGGGTAGGCTCACTTCAGTCCACACTCCACAGGCACCTGCCATCTCACTCCATCCCAGTTCCGGTCATTTACGTCACCTGCCTCTTCCCCATAGGGAGCATGACCCCCAAGGAAGCCCCTGCAGCCCAGGCCTGGATCCAGGTTGTCCCACTCAGACCCTCCATCCTGCCTGTGGCCCCTTTCCATCTCACCTCCCACATCTATCCGGACAGTGCATTAACTTCCTCAAAGCCTTTATAGCTTTTACTTCACCTGAGTCTCAGACAGCAGATAGCACCATACCCATCTGGACAGATAGAGAACCTGAGTAAGAGGGGTAACTGGCTTGCTTTGGGCCACTCAACTGATCAGTGAAAGAGAGAGGAGGACCCAGCGTCCTCCTCTGGGAGGAGGGAGGACCCATCTGATTGCAGATGTCTCTTTCCACCAGACCATAATTCTACTGAATCGTTGCCTCCACCACACCCAACCATATACATTTATAGTTGAATCATCATATCTCAGAGTTCAAGAGCTATTTGGTCCCATCGTCTGCCGTTCACAAAAAGCGCCTCCATGATAACCGCAGCATAGATGTCCCCTGCTGGCACCTTCTGTGGCCAAGGAACTCACCACCTCAGGGCTCAGAGTTCCATGTGGCCAAGGAACTCACCACCTCCATCCTCAGGCAGCACTTGCCCTTAGAAAATTCTTCCTCATCTTCCTGGAGCCCAAACCTGTGAGGTCCTCTTACCACCACTATTGGCTCTTCTGCTCCTGTCAGGATCCACGTAGAAGAAGCTCGCCCCCTTGAAGAATTTGGAGACCTCTGTCAGGCTCAACAGGCTCAGTTGCTGTGTCAGTCAGAATGACACGGGACAAAACCTGACCCCGAAGGGAATTTATTGACATGTGAAACTGGCAAGATCCAGGGTTAGCCACTACAGGATCCAAGGGTTCAAACAATGTTTTGAGGAGCATGTCCCCATTTCTTGTCTCTGCCTTCCTCTGCACTGACATCGGTCTCAGGCAGGAGCTCCTGATGCAGCAGCCCTTGACAGACTCAGCCTAAAGCCCACCAGCTCATCAAATGCGACAGAATAAGACTTCCTCTTTCCTAATAATTCCAGAAAATGTCATGGGTAGGACTGTCTTTGGCTGAGCTTGGGTCACATGTCCACCCCGGAACCAGTCTCTGTGTCCAGAAAGATGCACATCTCTGAATGGTCAAGCCTGAGTCATAAAGCCACCTCCAGGGGTTGGCCTCACCTACATGACATGGCCAGTGAGGTGGGGTGAGTCCCCTAGGGAAAATCATGGAGCACTTTCCAGAACAGGCAGGATGGAGATTGGGCCAAACCACCTCTGCTCACTGTAGTAGTCATGGTTTCAAGGTCTATCCCATCCTGGTCACTCTCTCTGTCTGCATTGTGTGTGTTTCTTTTCTTTGAAGGGTATAGTTCAGAGAGTAGAACCTAATCTCCCATATGTGGTGTCAACTGTGAAAAGTAGGTCCCAGGTCCACCCCACCCAACTCCTGGACACCCTACTCTCATCACACACGAAGTGTCCCATTTGCTATTATGTGACCACAGTGAAGTTCTAGTCCCCTGAGCCTGCAGGCAACTGACATGCCCCAGTCTCCTGTCACATGTACTGCCACTTAGCCACCAATATCCACCTCTGTGTTAGTAGAATGGGTTTTTTTTAAAATACAAAGGTGTAGTCCTATTCAACCAAGCTTAATAATTCCAGTCCCATCATTGCAGCCCACTGGAATCATCTAACATACGTTAGCTCTGGCAGTCCTAAACTGTGTCCATGTGTTTTCTATCCAAGTCCTTGATTTCAAAAAAGGCTTAACAGGACAGGATTAAGAGAAGAGCCCTGTTGCCTGCCACTAGAGACTCCATCCAGTCTGACATCAATTCAATGATCAGATCTCTTTAGTGAGAATAATAATAGCACCGATCTCACAAGATTGTCATGATGATTAAATGAGCTAATATTTGTAAAGCTCTTAGAACAGGGCCTAGCACGTGGTAAGTAATACGAAAGTGTTCGCTAAACAGACAACTGGGACTTTATTAATCAAGAGAGATGAACTAGAACTGTGCTATCATTCAACCCCCATTTTCTGTACCAGGCCCAAGTCTCTTGTGATAGGTTTTATCAAATGCCTTGACATACAAGAATGGATATCTCTGGCTTTCCCCTCATCAATATTATAAAACACAGAAAGTGAGCTTTGGCTGGTGTGAACAATGCTGGTCCCTTGTGATCCACATTCCTTTCAATGAGCTCCAAATCCATCTACTCGATAAGCACACTCTTCTAAAACTGGCAACTATCAATCTTTCTGATCAAGAATATGTGGGGCCGCCTATTGGAAATTTGGGACAACATGGTATTAGTGTCTCTGTTCCTGGAGTCAAAGTTATACTCAATGAAAAAGAGTAAATTCAGTTTCCTTGAGGCCCAAAACAACAGTCCCCAAAGTCAGGACCCTTCCCTTGATCACTCTCTGAACCAAGCTAAGCAATAAAGAAGGTACTTGTATCAGTTAAAGATGCTATGACCTGCAAGTAACAGAACTCACAGTCACCATGGCTTAACCATAAGGATTGGTATAGCCTGCATACCAAGCCGTCCGGAGGTGGCAGGTCTTAGCATTGGTTTAGCAGCTTAACCATGTATTAAGAACCCAGCTTCTTTTTGTTTCTGTTCTGCCATCCTTATCTGTTGGTTTGTGCCTCATAGTTACAAGATTGCTGCTGCAGCTCTAGACGTCACGGCCTTCTAAGAGGCACAAAGAAAGTGGAAAGGTCAGCACCAGTGAATTCTCTTCCTTTTCCTATGGGGTTACAAAATATATTTTCTACAAGTCCCCAGCGCCCTTCTCCCTTGTACATCATTAGTCACATGGCTACCCCTATCTACAAGTGAGGCTAGGAACAAGAGTATCTATATTGTACAGTGAGTGGTGGCAAGGGATAACTGGGTTAGGAAAGGCTGCTGGGTAGCCAACAAACAAGGTCTACCACGACATCCTTGGCAAGATGGTAGTCCTATTTGTCCACTCACGCCCCCAGCCCAGATGTTAGCACTAGAATTAACCTTCAATTCATCTTGTCCAACTCCCTCACTTGGCTATGATAAAACGGAGGCCCAAAGAGAAAAAGATTTGCCCAAGGCCACATTGCCAGTTAGTAACTAGTTAGTAGCTGAACAGTGTCTTTATCCATACATGAGGATAATGATATGTTTTAGTGAAAGCTAGGCTCTCTCTCAGAGAGAGAGAGAGAGAGATTTTAAGGGTCATGTAATTGTGACAGCTGGCAAGTCTGAAATCTGTAGGGCAGGCCAGCAGCATAGAAATTCAGGTAAGAGTTGATATTGCAGTCTTGAATTCCAGCTCTTAAGGGCAGCAGGCTGGAGACTCAGGAAGGATTTCTACGTGGCTGTCCTGAAAATTTCTTCTTCAAGAACCCTCAGTCTTAAGGCCTTCAACTGATTAGATGGGGGCCCACCCACATTATAGAGGGCAATCTGCTTTACTCAAGGTCTCCTGATTTAAATGTTGATCGTATCTAAAAAAATAACCTTCACAGCAACATCTACACTGGTGCTTAACCAAACAACTGGGCACTACAGCCTCACCAAGCTGATATATAAAACGAACCATCACAGACTACTATCTATCCCATAAGGTTGTTAGGATGATTAAATGACTTATACTTACAAAGTCCTTAGAACAGGGCCTGGTACAGAGTCAGTACTATGAAACTGTTTGCTAAATAAATAGATATGTAAACAAGCAAACAAACAAATTGGGACTTGAACCCAGGTCTTCTACCACCCTGGTTTCCAAACTGTGGACCAAGGTGCTCCTGGGCACTGAAGCACATGCACAGGGGCACAGTAGGATGTTTTAAACTTTCTGAACAAACACTCAACATCTGCCAGTGTTGAGGAAATGCTTGACATCTGTCAGACACCGTGTGAATTACCAGGCGGAAGTAGTTCACCGTTTCAACATTAGATCACTCTACGTTCTTTGCAATGGTAGCATATCTTTGAGAAGCTGTATTTTCAGTGGTTGCTGTGATAAAAATCAAAGCAGAACCGAATGAGGGGGGTGGTGGTGGGCCATCTTATTACAGAGTCTGAGAAGACGTGCAGTGTCCAAGAGGCACACACGTCCCATTGGATGTAATTGCAGTTAACAATGAAATAAAACCTTTTAAATTTACATTTACAGGTACTGTTTTTTTTTTCAAATGGCTAATCAGCTGTGAAAACACAAATACTTAAGTTGTTTAGACCTAACTACTTAAGAAACAGAAGTTTTAGGTATTTCCTTTGACCAAGGGGTGTTGTGAAAAAATATTGAGACAGTAAGAGTGCCATGAACCGAGAAAGTTTAGGAACCTCTGTTCCTTCTGTTTCATCACACTTCTCATTATTGTGCCCGACACTTGTCCACATCCAAACATCCTGACAGATGACAGGAAGGGTAAGGGAGTTGGCCAGGCTTCATTTACTCAATGACTGAAAAAAGCTCTGGGTGGGGCGTTCCCGGCAAAGCCAGGAGTCTGGCAGGTGGGCCAACGGGTCGCCCTGCCTGGCCCTAGAGAGAAACCCAAACCCAGGTTCCCCTTTCCTGTCTAGGGCAGCACCTGGAGCAGCATTCCCTCCATCCTCCCTCCGCCAGCCCCGACCCATACCCCAAGCAGGGTCAGACTCAGCTGAATGGCTTCATTCTTTCTAGAAAAGGGGCTGCCATGCTGTCCTGGGGCAAGAGAGGAGAGAGAGGGATCCTCCCTCCCTAGCCTCACCAGCTGGGCCAGTGCCTTGGAAGAGCTGCAGTGCACAGCCCCCCTACCCTCCCCCCATCTGCTCTTTAACGATGATGGAAGCTGCTGTCAGTGCATGGCGACAGTAATAAACACTCTTCTTAATAACACAGGGTGTACCTCTTATTAAAATGAATGGACTCCCACAGCGCAGCCTGGGGCCGCACGGCTGGCAGCTAGCCGGGGACAGCAGCCCTCAACTGGAGCAGTTTATCTGCTGTAATTACTGGCAGGACAACGCAGTGGGGGCTTCTGGGGGCAGGCTGGGAATGGGTCCGGGCCCAGGCTCAGCTCAGAGTTACATTCACACACTCAGGGATACGCCACACAGAAGGAGCTCAGTCTCCCCCAGACCTCACACCCAAGAGTACCCCTTCCCACATCCAAGGGGGTATACACACCTATCCAGGGTCACATGCGTACAGCTGGAGTTGAAACGGGAACCCTCTGATGGGATCCATGTACCTAATGTAGCAAAAAGCAGGAAGAGGAACTGCCGTGCTCTCAGGGATGGTCCCAAACCACAGGTATGCAGGATAAATAGGGTTCTACATATAAATAAAGCTCAGAGAGAACCCACAGAGCTGCAAGGGGTGCCAGGAACCAGGTGGTAACCTACTTGGCAGTGTTTGGATCAGAGAGACCTACAGAGACCTCAGGGCCTATGACAGCACAAAATCATGGGCATATGCTCTCATGGCACCACGGTATTTAACAGAATTATAATTCACCATTTTAAGATTCGTTACTTAGTTTGTTAAAGGAATGCATGACTGGATGAGTGAGTGAATTAGTGAAGTAATCAGAAGTTCTCCAGGGGAACATGATGAGCCTGAGGACCTTTCTGAGAATTCATGCACACATGCCCAGACACACACGTGAACACACACTCAGGCACGGATATATACACGCATACGCACACACAGACACATAAACATGTAGATGGACACACATACACGGGCACACACAGTCATGCATGCATACACATGCACAGACACACAGAGACACATAAACATGTGGAAGGACATACACGGGCACACACAGTCACGCATGCACACACATGCACAGACACACACACATTCACTACTCACATCTGACACACCCCTTTCTCTGGCTCAGCCAGTGTTAGAGACATGCAGTGCCAGAAACAAACTCACTGTCAGCTCATGCAGATGAGACCTACTATCAGAGACCTTGTCTGGAAGCTACATTTCCCCTTGAGAAGTGAGGGAAAGGTGTTTTGTGAGGACCCAAGAGAAGGTGAGACAAAGGGACCCAGGGACCCACAGCATTGCTTCCTTGTGGCCCCAGTTAAGCCCGTGGCAGCCCAGTCTGCCCATGACTAGGTTGAGGCCCTATCAGGCAGAGGTCCTGTCCTGCCCCCCACTGAGCCCAGTATTTCCTTGTTCACAGGGACCTAGAGACCCCTCCAGGACTCTCCACAAGGAGGGGCCTTCCCACAAAGTAGTGATTTCCAGCTCCATCCCTCCCAGGGCTTTACAGGAGTTCCATTGGAGGAGGCAGTGGGGAAGCTGAGAGAGAAAGAGAGAGACAGAGAGACAGAGAGTGTGTGTGTGTGTGTGTGTGTGTGTGTGTGTGTGTGTGTGTGTACATGTGTGTAGGTGGCTGTGCCTGTGCCGGCACAGGGAGGGCCAGAATTTCTACTCCCCAGTTGGAGCAACCCTCCTTTTCCACCCTAGTATTGGGGCTACACAAAAGGATTTGCCCAAAGTGTTCTATTCTTTACAAATACACAAAAATTGAAAATCACGAAACTAGCCTGGGATCAACTACATTTTCCTTATCTCAGTCCAAGCTGGACAGTATCAGAAGTCATGGAGAGGAGGTTTTAACCTAACCCATGGACTGCTGGTCAAATCAGTCATTTCAAGCTTCCGCCAAGCCTTTCCTCTGTGCCAGGCCTGGCTATGCACTTTAGAGAGCCCATCTCATCAAATCCCCACATCAACCCTGTCATCATCTCCCCTTTATGAACGAACAAGTAGATAGTAAGTAACAGTACCAGGATTCACACCCAGGTTGCCTGACCCCAGAACTCATGTTCCCCATCAGTGTACAATACTGTCCTTGGAGACAGCAAATTCATGAACTTGACCTCATGAGCCCACACTAAACCATCTGAGTTCACCAGCCTGGTGTTCTTGGAGCTACTCCTCACAAATGAGGTACTGAGTGGGAGGGAGTCTCTCACATTAGCCTCCTACAGGTGATGGTGGCTGCAGTGGGGGAGCTGGTCCCATGCCTCACAGCCATGAGGCTGCACTGCTTCTAGCTTTGGACAACTAGCTTGTATCTGGCCAACCCAGCTTCCGAGAACAGCTAGTAAAGCTGGACTTAAAAACACAAAATATATAACATGGATGAACCTTGGGAACATTAGGCTAAGTGAAATAAACCAGTCACAAAAAGACAAATGCTGCATGATTTTACTCATACAATGTACCTAGAGTAGTCAGATTTTCAGAGTTTCAGTTAGGGGAGATGAAAAGGGTTCTGGAGATTGGTTGTAGAACAATATGAAGGTACTTAACACTACTAAATCATACACTTAAAATGGTTATATATTTTTATATTATGTTTATATATTTATATTTAGGAGTACCTAAATATATAAAGCAAATATTAGCAGACCTAAAGGGAGAAATAGACAGCAATACAATAATAGTAGGGGACTTTAATACCCACTTACATCAATGGATAGATTATCCAGACGGAAAATCAATAAGGAAGCATCGGCCCCAATGATATTAAATCAGATGGACTTAATAGATATATACAGAATATTCTACCCAAAAGCAACAGAATACCTATTCTTCTCAAGTATACATGGAACATTCTCCAGGATAGTTCATATTAGGTCACCAAAAAGTCTTAACAAATTTAATAAGATTGACATCACATCAAGCATCTTTTCTGACCACAATGTTATGAAACTAGAAATCAATTACAAGAAGAAAACTAGAAAATTCACCAATATGTGGAGATTAAACATGTTTTGAACATCTAATGAGTCAATGAAGAAATCAAAAAAGAAATTAAAAAATACGTTTTGAGGCAAATGAAACAAATGGAAATACAACATACCAAAACTTATGGGATGCAGCAAAAGCAGTTCTAAGAGGGAGGTCCATAGAAATAAATGCTTACCTCAAGAAACAAGAAAAATCTCAAATAAACAACCTAACTTTATACCTCAAGGAGCTAGAAAAAGAAGAACAAATGAAGTCCAAAGTTAGTAGAGGGAAGGAAATAACAAAGATCAGAGCAGAAATAAATAAAGACTAAAGAGACAAAATAAAAGATCAATGAAACCAAGAGCTGTTTCTTTGAAAAGTTAAATAAAATTGACAAACCCTTAGCTAGACTTACCCAGAAACAAAGAGAGAGGACACAAGTAAATAAAATCAGAAATGAAAGAGGAGATATTACAACTGCCACCACAGAAATATATCATGAGACTACTACAAACAATTATATGCCAAAAAATTGGATAACCTAGAAGAAATGGATAAATTCTTAGAAACATAAAACCTTCCAAGACTGAATCAAGAAATACGAAATCTGAATAAACCAACTACTAGTAAGGAGATTGACTCAGTAATCAAAATCCTCCCAAGAAACAAATTTCAGGGCCAGGCGGTTTCATGGTGAATTCCATAAAACATTCAGAGAAGAACTAATACCAATCCTTGTCAAACTCTTCCAAAAGAACAGGAGGGGATACCTCCCAACTCATTTCATGAGGCCAGAATTACCCTGACACTGAAACCGGAAAAGGACACCACAAGAAAAGAAAATTACAGGCCAATATCCCTGATGAATAAAGATGGAAAAATTCTCAATAAAATATTAGCAAACCAAATTCAACAATATAGTAAAAGGATCATACACCATGACCAAATGGGATTTATTCCAGGAATACAAGGATGGTCCAGCATCCTCAAATCAGTTGATGTTATATACCACATTAACAAAATCATATGATTATCTCAATAGATACAGAAAACCATTTGACAATATTCAACATCAAATTGTGATAAAAACTCTCAACAAAGTGGGTACAGAGGGAACATACCTCATCATTATAAAGGTTATATATGACAAGCCCACAGATAACAGCATACTCAATGGTGAAAAGCTGAAAGCTTTTCCTCTACGATCAGGAACAAGACAAGGATGCCCACTCTTGCCACTTTTACTCAACATAGTATTGGAATTCCTAGCCAGAGCAATTATGCAAGAAAAATAAATAAAAAACATTCAAATTGGAAAGGACGAAGTAAAACAATCAATATTTGCAGATGACATGATGTTATATGTAGAAAACCTTCCAAAAAACTATTAGAGCTAAAAAAATGAATTCAGAAAAGTTGCAGGACACAAAATTAATATTCAGAAATGTGTTGTGTTTGTATACATTAATAATGAACTATCAGAAAAATAGATTAAGAAACCACCACATTTACTATTGCATCAAAAAGAATAAAATACCTAGGAATAAACATAACCGAGGAAGTGAAAGACCTGTACACTGAAAACTATTAGACACTGATGAAAGAAACTGAAGAAGACACAAGTAATGGAAAAATATTTTTGTGCTCATGGATTAAAATAATTAATACTGTTAAAATGCCTATGCTACCTAAAGCAATCTACAGATTCAATGCAATCCCTATAAAAATTCCAATGGCATTTTCACATAAATAGAACAAATAATCCTAAAATTTGTATGGAATCACTAAAGATCCTGAATAGCCAAAGCTATCTTGAGAAAGCTGGAGGCAGCAGGCTCTCTGATTTGAAACTATATTAGAAAGCTTTAGTAATCAAAACAGTATGATATTGGCATAAAAACAGACATATAGATTAATGGAACAGACAGAGATCTCAGAAATAAACCCAGATATATATTTCAATTAAGTTATGACAAAGGAGTCAAGAATATACAATGGGGAAAGAACAAGCTATTCAATAAATGGTGTTGAGAAAATTGGACAGCCACATGCAAAAGAATGAAAGTGACCACTATCTTACACCATACACAAAAATTAACTCAAAATAGATTAAAAAATTGAATGAAAGTATAGAGACCATAAAACTCCTAAAAGAAAAAACAGGCAGTAATCTCCTTGTCATTTGTCTTGGCAATGATGTTTTTGGATTTGACACCAAGAGCAAAGATAACAAAAGCAAAAATAAACAAACGGGACTACATCAAACTAAAAAGCTTCTGCACAGCAAAGGAAACCATCAACAAAACGAAAAGGCAACCTACTGAATTAGAGAAAATATTTGCAAATCATGTATCTGATAAGGAATTCATATCCAAAATATATAAACAACTTATACAACAGGGCAAAAAAAACCCCAAAAACAAACAAAAAGAAATCTGATTTAAAAAATGGGCAGAGCATCTATATAGACATTTTTCCAGAGAAGACATACTGATGGCCAACATGTACATGGAAGAATGTTCAACATCGCTAATGATCAAGGAAAAAATCATTATTTACAATATCCAAGATATGAAAACAACCTAAATGTCCGTCAACAGATGAATGGATAAAGAAAATGTGAGATAGATAGATATATACACACACACATACATACACACACAGTGGAATATTATTCAGCCATAAAAAAAGAAACCTTAATATCTGCAACAACAAGGATGGACCTTGAGGACATTATGCTAAGTAAAATAAGTCAAACAGAGAAAGACCATATACTCTCACTTATATGTGGAATCTAAAAGACAAAAAAAAAAACCCAAACTCATAGATACAGAGAACAGATTGATGGTTGTCAGAGGTGAGGGAAGCACGAAATGGGTGAAGGGAGTCAAAACGCACAAACTTCCAGTTATAAAATAAATAAGTCATGGGGATGTAATGTACAGCATAGTGACTATAGTAATAGTACTGTATTACATATTTGCAAGTTGCAAAGAGAGTAAATCTTAAAAGTTCTCTCACCACAAGAAAAAATTCTGATACTATGAATAGTATGGATGTTAACTAGACTTGATCGGTGGTGATCATTTCACAATACATACATACAAATATTAAATCATTATGTTGTGCACCTTAAACTAATATAATGTTGTATGTCAATTATACCTCAATAAACAAAAAGGAAAGAAAATGGTTAAAATAGTTAAGATGTGTATTTCCCTACAAGTATCGATACAGGAATGAAGGGTTTGGAACAGTTAGGCCTGCAGCGAGTGTCCCCAGAGAGGGTTGTAGTGTATCTGGGTGTCAAGCCTTCAGCATCTGTCTCTGGCCCTCCTGCCACGAACACACACCCTGCAGCCTCATCCACCACACATCCTGAGCCTCCCCAGACTCCCCCAGATGCTGAACAGATCAGCCTTCAGCTGAGGGTGGCCCTGCATCTGCCTCTTCCCCCTTCTCTTCCCCTTTTCTCTCTTCCTCCCCTGCCCATGGCTTGCCCTCCTCACCTGAGTCACAGCTATAACAGCTGGTGTCCTCCTCTGGTTCCTCTGGTTTCATGTTTCCACTGCATGTAACTTGGCTCCAAAGCATGGGAACCACCAATTTAGAGAGAGCCAGTTCAAAACCGCGGTTCCTGTCACAGCTCGGGCGGTTCCAGGGCCAGCTTTTGGTGGTAGGTGATGAGAAGGCACGGTCCAGAATTATGGAGACACTAATGATCATAAAATGACATGCCTTTGGTGCACACCATGTGAAAAGGGTTTTACATCCATCGTTTCATTTCATGCTCACACCAAAGCTATGGTGGTAGTGTGAGCCCATTTTACAGGTGGCGAAACTGAGGCTGAGTAATTAAACAAGTTGCCCAAGGTCCCCAGCTTTTAACCACTGAGTCATGCTGCTTCTACTACTCCTAGAGGAACCCAGAAGCCCTAGGTTTCCCTCCCATGAGGAAAGAGGAGAGCAAGTGTCTTTTTGGGGGATGCAGGATAGGGATGCTAGTGACTTCTGTCCTACCCTCAGGCAGCTCTGATGGCTGCAGTGAGGAAGGCTGGGCAACATCCACTGCTGTCCCAGCTTGCACAGTTGAGGGCGCCAATGACTAGACGCATCAAACTCTGGGTGAGGGGGCAGTGGCTGCCTCTGAAGATGCCTAATGGACAGGCTGGCCACTGGGCCACCCACGGTTGGCCCTGGAGCTGAGGCTTGCAATAAACCCCACTTTGGACCCCTCCAAAAGTTGTGTCCAGGTGTCCTCAAGGGAAATCTTAAATGGAACAGGAAGTTGTGAAGGAGGACGAGGGCTGTGGCAGGGAAAGGGACAGTCTCAACTGTTTTGCTTTGGCAGTGATGACAATAATAACCAAAGTTACCATTGTTGGAGTGCTCACTATGAACCAGGCACCTGCCCTGATCATCTACATCCTTGAGAGTAAAACTGCGATCCATCCGCATCACCTGGGAGCTTATTGCAAATGAAGGCTCTCAGGCCCTGTCCTAGCCTTGCTGAGTCAGGATCTACATTTTAATAAGATCCTCGGGTGATTCGCAGCCACTTCTTTACACCTTGTTGTATTCAGTCCTTAGTACAACATTCCCACAAAGTGGTTTTTGTTTTCTCCCCCCCCCCCCCCCCCCCCCCCCGTTCAGATTTTACGGACAGGAAACTGAGGCCCAGGGAGGTGAATTTCATTGTTCACGGTCACGGGTAGAAAATGGTTGGAATTTGAGCCTAGGGCAATGTGGCTTTAAACCCAAGAAGAAGTGCTGGGAGGTTTATGAGCTGATTCTGATTCTGAGCTTTTGACTCTTACTTTTTTTTTTTTTTTTGCGGTACGGGGGTCTCTCACTGTTGTGGCCTCTCCCATTGCGGAGCGCAGGCTCCGGACGCACAGGCTCAGCAGCCATGGCTCACGGGCCCAGCCGCTCCGCGGCATGTGGGATCTTCCCGGACCGGGGCACGAACCCGTGTCCCCTGCATCGGCAGGCGGACTCTCAACCACTGCGCCACCAGGGAAGCCCTGACTCTTTTACTTTTTAACCAGGCTGCCTGCCCAGAAGGACACCTGAAGCTCCCTTGGGGCTGGGGGAGTTACTGGAGGGCTGCTCTGGCCTCTGCCTTGGCCCCCTCCTCCCTCAGCCCCTTGTGGGAGGCGCTGGGGGGTGGGGCACTGCTCAGGGTGCAAAAAGGAAGCCCTCTTACCTGCCCCTCCTGTAGCTCCAGCTTGGCCCTCCTGACTCCCACAGGCAGCCAAAGGGGCAGCCTAGGACCTGCCGGGTTAGCCCAGCTCCCAGCGACCTAGAGCTGTTCTCCCACCCGCCCAGGGGCTGGGGCAGGAATGTGGCCCCCACTCCCTCCTCAGGAAGCCACGAAGACGTGCTACCTCGTCAAGAAGCATCTTGGCCCATGGGGCTGTGTCCCATGACGCGTCTCATTCCAAACTCCTCAATCTCTCCCATTAGCTGAGATTGCAGGTTCAGAGCACAAACATTGCCGCCTGTCACTGCCTCCTCACGTCAGCCATCAGCCGGGAATGGTCTCGTCTCCTTCAATCCATCACGAAGGCTTGCTACCGCTCTCACTTTGCGGCAACTCTGTGAGCCCTTCCCCCAGCGCCTGGCCCAGGGGATTTGCTGCATTGCCACGTGGGAGGAGAGAGGAGGCAGGAAGCTGAGGGCAGGGACCTCTCAGGCACCCACCAGGGAGCAGGCCTGCTTCAGATCCAGAGGAAGCAGGTGAGGGGTGGAGGGAGCAGAGGCCTGCTCTACCGCTCCCAAGGCCTGGGTTATACACTTGCTGCCTCTGAAGGTGAAGTCACTGTGGTTAGAACTGCAGATCCTGGGGCCTCACTCCTGGGCATCCTGACTCAGTGTGTCTAAGGTGGAGCCCGAGAAACTGCATTTTTAACAGAGTGTTCCATGTGATTCTGAGGCAGTAGGTACCCGAACCCCAAAGCTGAGAAACTTTGCTGATGGAACCTCATATCAGTTAGGTTAGGCTGCACTGCACTGTCATAACAAACAACCTCCAAAGCCTCACAACAATAATTCACTTCTTGCATCTACGTGCCCAAAGCGGATTGGCCGGAGGCTCTGTTCATTGATGTTACTCAGAGACCCAGCTGACAGAACTCCATCTAGACCAGATTTCTATGATTGCCATGCCAGTGACGAGCAGAGCTGGAGGGTCTCACATTAGCAGACAAATGCTCCAGTCTCAAAGCAACACGTAGCACTTCTGCCCACAACCCATTGGCCAGAACTAATCATAGGACCCTGCCCATGGGGGTGGAGAAGGAGAATCGTCCCACGTGCCAGGAGAGAGAGAGGAGTGGGATATGGGTGAACAGCTGGAATGCCTGGAAAGCACTAAGGCCAAAAGCCGAGCCCCTGCCTGGTGACACCTGACCCCCTGGCTGCAGTAGGCACAGCAGAAGATGGATAATGCGAGGTGAAGGCCTGGGCCCACCATCCATTTCTACAGCACTTTATCATCTCCTGAGCTTAATCACATGCGTTACTGCATTAACGATTCTTGCTGCAGCAGAATTATTTATAAATGCATATCATTTGTTATGTTATGTTTTATTATATTATTTCCCTTAGCTTTCAGAGCAGCTAAGTGCACAGCCCAAGGCTACAGTTAGTTAAAGGGAAGGACTGAAGTTAGGGCCCAGGTGTTTGGGTTCCTAGTCCAGGGCCCTTCCAATCAGGCTCAGGCCAAGGCAGAGCCAGGACAGGTTGGTTCCATGAACTTCATGTTTATTGGTTTGGGTTGGGCCTCCCCTCAGTGGGCTGGGTCCTGTGCCCTTGGAAGTCTCACGTTAGGTCTACATGGTTCCAACTCCGCTCTCCCACCCCTATGATGCTACTGGCAGCCCCAGAGCTAACCAACTTTCTCTCTCTTCCATCTACCAGGAAAAGGGACACTCCATCAGCCCCCAACCTCCAGCAGTCCCTCCATTAGCATTTCGGCCCACTTCTCCAAGCCTGGCAGGCAGAACACGTGCCAGGATTCAATTTCAAGGGTAGTGGGGAACACAGGTGAAGCAAATGAGTGGTGAATCTGATGAGACTAAGTAGGGTTGCTGTGGGATGTTAGGGCAGGAGGCTGGGGGTGGGGAAGACATGTCCAATCTTTGGGAAATTAAGGAGATGAAAAAATTAGTCTAAGTTGAACTTTTTCTTTTACTGCCTAGCTGTGAAACCGTGGCTAGAAGGGGCCAGTGAAAACAGGACAATGTGCTTACACAACTGCAGGGGCCCTCAAAGGCCCTGAAGCCCATCCTCAGGCTGTGCTGAGCTGGACAGCTGCTCCAGGTGTGGGGCGAGTGGGGCTGCTTTAGGATGAACTAGCTGGGGCACTTTACCACAGCCAGTGCAGCGAAGCGACCCGCGTAAACACAAGCACTGAAATGTGGTCACTTCTGCACTTTTCATCTTAAAAGCGGTTTGTGCCCCTCGTACATGTTTTTTCTTCTCCTGAAAAAAAAATACAACATGGGGGCTCAGGGGTCCCCAGATCTCCTGAGAGAGGCGTGTGCTGTCACTGAGCCACAGCATGACCTTCAACCCAAGACCTCGTTTTCCCTTTTCTGTCTCTACTTTTCACCCCGCTCCTAGCCCAGATAGCCAAGGGTGGGGTGGAGAGGCGTGAGCCTGGGTCTGCTGACCCTCCACCAGGGTACACTCATGAGGCATCTGGCCTCAGGTCTTGAAACTTCAGAGGTTGATGGGGGTTGGGGGCGGGGAGAGAGAGTTTTCAAATTCAAAGACCCGGGATGGAGTTCCTGGCTCAATGATTTCCGATCTATGTGGTCGTGATAAATCTCTTATTCTCACTAACTTCCTTATCTATAAAATAGGACAATAATAACAGTCTGCTTTCTAAGACCTTTGAGTTCATTCCTCCGACAAATATTTATGGAGCGGGTGCAATGGTCGGGGGTATGTGGGGGAGATAGACAATAACCAGCTCACTAAGGAGGTACTTACAGTTGTAGTACGTGCCACGGAGCAGGTAATCAGGATGGTGAGATAAAGAGTAACCGGGTGAAGCTGGGAGGCGGCTAATTTAGACTAGGAGGTCAGAGAATCTCTCTCTGAGGAAGTGGCGTTTGATCTCAGACTAAAGTGCATATGAAGATCTGGGGCAGTGCATTCAGAATGAGGGAAGTGCAAAGGCCCTGTGGCAGGAAAGGGCTTAGCAGGCACAGGGGCGGCCAATGTTTCTGGAGAAGAGAAAGTGCTCAGCGAGGCCACCCCTGGGAGAAAAGTGAGCTCCAATACAGGTCACAATGAGTAAGGCTTAGGGACTAGTAGGCGGGAATCCGGGCTTCCTGCTGTGTGATTTCTCCCCTCAGACTCGCTCCCCCGCTCCTGCCACAGGGGGAGCCAGAAGTGGTAAAGCAGAGCCTCAGGCCGGCTAGGCTGCCCTGGGATCACACAGGCCCTCCCAGCGCACCTAAGCTCAGGCACTCGGCTGGCCTGGCTCGCAGGAGGGGAACAGCTCACGCCCTCTCAGGCCCAGACGTTGGGAAGGGCTGGTACTCTCACTCCTAGCCAGGTAGGCCTGGATGAACCCTCCCAGGAGATGCCTGGGGTCCCAGCACTCACTCAGCAGCCTCATTTCTGCCCTCCAGTCTATACACACAGATGAAGAGTGACCTCTAGTGATGGATGCCTGGAAGAGAGCTCGGCCGCCCAGCCGGCTGCCATCAGGCCCTGCTTCAGAACCCCAAGTGGGCAAAGCGGGGGCAAGGCCACGTGGGAACCGAGGAGCCACACGGCAACCTGTGGGCCCGGAGCATGGGCTGTTCTCTGAGGGGTGGGAAACAGCCTGGTGCTCTGGCCGGGGAGCTCGGCTGGGTTCAGGAGCCCTGAGTAGTGTCCAGGGCTGGGTGACCTGGAGGGCTGAAAGTCCCCCAGCCTCGGTTTCCGGTTCTAGGCTTTCCGAGATCTCCATGAGTCTCACATCAAGACTCTAAGGTAGGTATTTGTCTCTCCGTTTTAGAAATGAAGACACGGAGGCACATACGGGGCTAGAAAGTGTGCCTCATGCTTCCTCTGCCTGGACCTCACCAGGGGACCCACACTTCTCAGGAAACTGGTGAGCTCTGGGGCATGGTCGGGTCAGCCCTCAGGGGACCCATTTGGGGCTGCATGGTATGGGGAGGAGGGTCAGCTCAGTACACGTGTGCAGGGCCCACGTATGTGCAGGGTCCATACGTGTGCAGGGTCTACGTGTGTGCAGGGTCCATGCGTGTGCAGGAGTTGGCTTGTCCAGCACAAGCCATGGGCCTTCCGAGGCCCACCAAGCCTCCTCCTTTTATTCTTACATAGGAACTTGCAGAAACCCTTCCCTCAGGATCGGGGGAGGGGTGTGGGATGGGCTTTGATGCTCCCCTCTGGTGGGGCCTCATGTTCATTTCCATCTGCTCAACTTAACAACTTTAAAGATAGACCCTCAAACGTCCCGATGTCTGAGTCTTCTCTACAACATCCAGCTTCAGGAGGGATGACTCCAATGGTGGGGACTCGATGCCTCCATCACCATATCCCATTCCAATTTGGAGTATCCATCCATTAGTCACAGAAAGTTCCTCTTTATGCTAAGCTGTCATCTGCCTCCATTGAACTTTGAACTATCAAGTCTAGCTTTCTTCCTAAAGTCCATGGGCATTATTATGATACCTTTGAAAACACCTTTTAAAAGGTCTTCTGCAGGGAAGACCTAAATAGACATTTCTTCAAAGAAGACATACAGATGGCCAACAGACACATGAAAAGATGCTCCAACTCCAATAAAGATGTAAAAAAAAAAAAAAAAAGATGCTCCACATCGCTAATTATTAGAGAAATGCAAATCAAAACTATAATGAGGTATCACCTCACACAGGTCAGAATGGCCATCATCAAAAAGTCTACAAATAACAAATGCTGGAGAGGGTGTGGAGAAAAGGGAACCCTCCTACACTCTTGGTGGGAATACAAGTTGGTGCAGCCACTGTGGAAAACAGTATGGAGGTTCCTCAAAAAACTAAAACTAGAGTTGCTATATGATCCAGCAATCCCACTCCTGGGCAAATACCCAGACAAAACTATAATTCAAAAAGTTACATGCACCCCTATGTTCCTAGCAGCACTATTTATAATAGCCAAGACATGGAAACAACCTAAGTGTCCATTGACAGATGAATAAAGAAGATGTGGTACATATATGCAATGGAATACTCAGCCATAAAAAAGAATGAAATAATGCTATTTGCAGCAACATGGATGCAACTAGAGATCATTATACTAAGTAAGTCAGAAAGAGAAGGACAAATACCATATGAATCACTTATATGTGGAATCTAAAATATGGCACAAATGAACTTATCTATAAAACAGAAACAGATTCATTGACATAGAGACCATACTTGTGGTTGCCAAGGAGGAACGGGGGAGGGAGAAGGATGGACTGGGAGTTTGGGGTTAGTAGATGTAAACTATTACTAGAGAATGGATAAACAACAAGGTCCTACTGTATAGCACAAAGAACTATATTCACTTTCCTGGGATAAACCATAATGGAAAAGAATATAAGAAAAGAATGTATATATGTGTATAACTGAGTCACTTTGCTGTACAGCACAAATTAGCACGACGTTGTAAATCAACTATACTTCAATTAAAAAATACAGAATAAAAAAGTCTACAAATAATAAATGCTGGAGAGGGTGTGGAGAAAAGGGAACCCTCCTACACTGTTGGTGGGAATGTAAATTGGTGCAGCCACTATGGAGAACAGTATGGAAGTTCCTTAAAAAACTAAAAATAGAGATACCATATGATCCAGCAATCCCACTCCTGAGTATATATCCAGAAAAGACTTGAATACCAATTCGAAAAGATACATGGACCCCAATGTTCATAGCAGCGGTATTTACAATAGCCAAGACATGGAGACAAATTAAATGCCCACCAAGAGATGAATGGATAAAGAAGATGTGATGTGTGTATATATATATTATACATATATATATATAATGAAATATTACTCAGCCAGAAAAGGAAAGAAATAATACCATTTGCAGCAACATGGATGGACCTAGAGATCATCATACTAAGTGAAGTAAGAGAGAGAAAGACAAATATCACATGACATCACTTATATGTAGAATCTTAAAAAAAAAATGATACAAATGAACTTATTTACAAAACAGAAATAGACTCATAGACATAGAAGACAAACTAATGGTTACCAAAGGGGAAAGAGGGGAGATAAATTAGGAGTTTGGGATTAACAGATACACACTACTATATATAAAATAAACAAGGACCTACTGTATAGCACAGGGAACTATATTAAATATCTTATAATAACCTATAATGGAAAAGAATCTGAAGCTATACACCTGAAAGTAACACATACAAAAAATTTTGTATAACATACAAAAATTTTAAATGGTTTAGGTGACAGTCACTGACTAGGGGACTACTTCAGCCTGGATGGTTGGGGAATCTGAATTAAAAGGAGTCAGCCTTAGGAAAATCAAGGGAAGAACATTCTGATAGAGGGATGGGCTAGTGTAAAGGCCCTGGAGTAGGAAGATGCTTGGCATATTGGAGGAACAGATGGCAAGTAACAATATCTTGCCTTTACTGAGCACCTACTATGTGCCAGGCAATGTTCTAAGCCATTTACGTTTCATTTAATTCTCTCAACTGCCCTATGGGGTAAGGGCTTTATCATTCCCCTTTCACAGATGGCAAGACTGAGACATAGAAAGGTTGCCCAAGGTCTCATAGCTAATAAGTGGCAAAGTTGAGATCCAAATCCAGGTGGTCTGACTTCAGAGTCTGTGCTCTTGACCACCATGTAAGGCAGCCTGAGGCAAGGGCAACGCTGCAGAAATAGATGTGAAAATCTTAAACACAGATGATATATGAAGTACCAGGGCCGGACTAGGTGGCTCGGCTTCATGCATAGAGAGAGAAAAGAAAGAGAAGAGGGCCGAGGTCCAAGCTAGGAGCACGCCAACATTTGAAGGTGGAACAGAGCTTGCAAAAGAACAGAGAAAGAGCAGCCAAGGAGGTGGGAGGGAAATGGGAGCTTGTACTGTCATGGCAACCAAGGAGGAGGCTGTCCCAGAAAGAAGGGTGAAGTCAGTGGTACCTCTGTCGAGTGCTGCAGAAAGGTCAAGACAGCTGAACACAGAGAAGTGACCATGAGTTGGCATCAAGAGGGGTCAATGTTGACCTAGAGAAGAACAGTCTTAATGGAGTGGAGGGGTCAGAAACCCCTCTGGAGAGGGTTGAGAGAAGTATGTAAGGTGAGCAAGTGGAGATGGCAAATTCAGTTAGCTCTGAGACGTAGTGAAAAGAGCACTATACCAGGAGTCCAGAGACTCTCCCACGCACTAGCCCTGTGATCTTGAATCGGGGGTCTAATTTTTCTGAGCCTCAGTTTCCTCATCTGTAAAATGGGGATGATATTAATACCTACTTTGCAGGACTGCAGTGAGGAATCAAATGAAAGAGATGAAAATGCTTCAAAACCCACAAAGCCCTGTGAAGATATAAGATATTTCAGGGCTCTTGAATGCCTTTCTTCATGTATGAGTCGGGATTTGCTCCCTCTCTCTTTTTCTACTTTAACCATCTGTCTCTCCGATCCAAAATCTGTTCCGCCTGACCCCTAGCTGACCAGAGCCTTCCCTCTCCCTCTGTCCTGCCATAGCCTCCTCCTCACAATCCTGGCTTGGCTCTGGGGGGCTCAGTTGAATATGCAAATGTCTCCCCAGCCAGCTGGTGTCTGCCACCCCGAAACACATGTTCCAAAGCCCCTCTGCCTCAGCGGGGAGGGGGCCAGAGCCTCTGCCGGCTCTCCAGCCCGGAGAGGACACATGGCTGGGCAAGGAACAACACAGCCAGCAGATGGGGAAGGGCTGCTAGGCACAGGCGAAGAGGCTGGGAGAGGGGCCGGCGATGTGTGTGGGCGAGGGGACCGGTGGGCATGGACGAGGGGAACAGAGTGTCAGGGGCATGCCCGCACACCACGAGGGCAGACTGTCCACCCGATGCGTTCGTCCCTACTGACCCAACCATGGGGCTTCTTGGTAAATTTTATGGCCTCCAAAATTCTACTGGGTTTTGCAAAATTAGCCTTGCCTACATTAAAGATATATGTATCATAAAATACTTAAGACCTACCAAAATGTATCAAGAATAATATGAGGAAAAAAAAAAAAAGAAGAATATGAGGGACTCTCATACACTCACCCTCCAGCTTAAAGTATCACTTTTTTTTTTTTCAAATTTAAGTGAAGGCCCTCGAGCACCACTCTCCACGTGGCCTCTCCTCCCCGCAGGGGAACCACTATCCTGAATGCAGTGTTTATCATCCCTGTACCTTTCCTTAGACTTGTATCATATATGAATGTATCCCTAACCAAAAATGCACACTTGTTTTGCATGTTCTAAATCTCTACATAAATGGCCACCGCATGGTTCATCTTCTTTTGCAACTTGCTCTTTGGGCTCCATGTTATATTTATGGGGTTCAAGCATGTTGACAGTTCACTCGCCTTCCCTGCCATCTTGCCCATATATTTCATAGCAACTCAGTCCCCAAACAGAGAGCTCAGTCTATGGCCTTGAGCCTCTGGGTTCCCCATCCCCCTGAGCCCAGACACAGACTCCATGGGAAATTCGGCAGAAAATCTCAAGCTAAGACCTGCGGCCTGTTTCTCTTTGCAGCTGATGGTCTTGTGAAGGCCATGGGGAAGGAGGTCCCTGTAGGAGGAGACCCAGTAAAAATCTCTGCTTAAACCTAGTAGGGCTGGAATAATGAGCTGGCTAGAACAGGGCTGATGATCACCACCATCACCATCATCATCACCATCACCATCACCATCACCATCATCACCATCACCACCATCACCATCATCACCATCACCATCACCATCATCACCATCACCATCACCACCATCACCATCATCACATCACCATCACCATCATCACCATCACCATCACCACCATCACCATCATCACATCACCATCACCATCATCACCATCACCATCACCATCATCACCATCATCACATCACCATCACCATCATCATCACCATCATCATCACTGAACACAACACAATGTGCCAGGTGCCATTCCAAGCACTTGATATGCACTGACTCAGTTAATTCTCACACAGCCCCATGGGGTAAATGCTATTATTTCCCCCATTTTCCAAGTGAGGAAACTGAGGCATAGAATGTTGAAGTAATTCGCCCAAGGTCACAGTTGTAGAGCCAGGACTTGAACCTGCATGAACCACAGCATTACTGCTCCCAAGTGTACCCCAAGTTTCACCACGTGTGCCTCTCCCTGTTGGACAGGTGATGGTCACCTCTGGGGCCTGAAGTTGTTGCCTCCCCCAGGCTGCAAGCTCCCGAGCCTGGGGATGCAGCTAACTTGGTGCCAAAGGAGGCCCAGGAAAGCATCAGGCACAACCATGGAGCAAAGAGTCCTACTTTCCAGCCCCAGCGTAGACAGCCGTGAGCCCAGCTTCCTGAGAGCAGGGGGACCTGGAGCCGAGGGCAGCCTTGGAAAGCAGCTGTTCGGATGAGATGGGCGTCATGCTGCTTATTTGGAAATTGGGTGAATAGAGTAAGAGAGAGGCAAGGTTTTGTTTACTACAGTTTCTCAAACCTCTTCCATCTCCCAAGTTATATGACTCTAAAGCAGAAGCTGGCAAGCACTTCTGTAAGGGCCCAGAAAGTAAATATCTGAGGCTCTGAAGACCATACAGTCTGTGTCACAACCAACAAACTTAGCCAGCACAGCATGAAAGCAGCGGATGGTATGTACATGGATGGGTGTGGCTGTCTTCCAATAAAACTATAAATATTAGCATATCTATAGATATCTGTGAATATTAGATACTGAAAGTTGAATTTCATATCATTTTCACTTGTCATTAAGTATTGTTTTTTCTTTTCCTCTTTTTCCCCATTTATAAATGTAAAAACCTTTCTTAACTCACAGGCCACGTGAAAATGGGTGGCAGGTGGCAGTTTGCCAGCTCCTGCTCTAGAAGGAAAAGCCTGGATCGGGAGACCAGAAGTCCTGGATTTGAATTACAGGTCTGCCATTTTTAGCTGCACAATCACAAGCAAGTCCCCTAACCTCTCTGAACCTGTTATCTCCCAGGTGCAATGGAGATACCACCATCTACCCACCGCCCCCACCAGCATGGACTAAAATGGGAAGATTCAGGAGCACATAGTCAGGTCTTGGCAGCAGGTACAGTCCTCCGGAATGTCAGCAGGGCCATGATTCTTCCCCACAAAGCCCTTGCAAGCTGAAAAGTCCTGGACACTGTTTGTCCCTTTCCATCCTTTGCTGCCACCTCTCCTCCATCTCCCAGCCCTGGGTCACCTCTGCTCCCCAGCGCCTGCTCGTCTGAAGGTCCAAGCCATGCACTGTGGAGAACCCAGGATCAGGGTGTGCTCCTCCGGCCACCCTGGGCCC
This sequence comes from Lagenorhynchus albirostris, assembly GCF_949774975.1. Classification (NCBI taxonomy): domain Eukaryota; kingdom Metazoa; phylum Chordata; class Mammalia; order Artiodactyla; family Delphinidae; genus Lagenorhynchus; species Lagenorhynchus albirostris. The sequence goes on from NC_083095.1 coordinate 26,654,319, forward strand.
CTAGGGCCACAGGCCTTCCCTCAGAGGGGTGTGTCCAGCGTGTCGGAGCCCTTGGGAGGAGTTCACCACTGCTCACACCAGACATTCAGACCTTGGAAAGCTCTTCATTTACGCCTCCTTTTTTACAGCTCTTTGTTCAGGAATCTTACTGACTGGGTAGTTCCAGATGTATGAGGACTCTGGCTTCTGCAAAGGCCCTTGTGTCACCAACATGGGATACTTTTTGTGGCCAATGGCAAAAAGGGAAGAGGCTTAAGAGCAGAAGGAAGGCATGGAAGGAAGTTGGGCCTCACAGAGCTATGAGCATCCCATCCCCAGGGCCTGGTGGTGGGCAGCACTGAGTCTCGGAGGAAGAACCCTGGGCAAAGGCTGGCATGCACATTCTCCTCCTTGAGCCACATGTCATCTAGATTCTGGCCCCATCGGGAAAGGGAAGCAGCTAGAGTTCCTGTCTTTGGTACTTTCAAGCACACATTATGCATGTCTGGGCCAGGGAGGGAGGGGACCCAGGGCAAGGAGCATCACAGGCAAGGTCCCCCTGCCACTCACCATCTGTGTTAGTTTGCTAGGGCGGCCATACCAAAGTACCACTGACTGGCTGGCTTAAGTAACAGAAATTTACTTTCTCACAGTTTTGGAGGCTGGAAGTCCAAGATCAAGGTGTGGGCAGGGCTGGTTTCTCCTAAGGCCTCCCTCCCTGCCTTGCAGATGGCTACTCTCGTGTCCTCACATGGCCTTTCCTCTGTGTGCAAGCATCCCTGGTGTCTCTCCCATTTCTTATAAAGACACCAGTCATACTGGATTAGGGTCCACCCATATGACCTCCTTTTACCTTAACACCTCTTCAAAGGCCCTATCTCCAACGACAGTCAGAGTCTGAAGTACTGGGGGTTAGGACGCCAACACGTGAATTTTCGGAGGACACAGTTCAGCTCATAGCACCGTCTCTCCACCTCCAAGCCTGAGCTCCTCATAGCCTCCCCTACCCCATGATGATGTGGGCACTGGGGGAGCCCTTGAGATCCTGAGCCCACAGGTTCTTGCAGACAGGAAAGGGCAGCCTCACAGGGAAGGGGGGACATGTTTTTGGAGGTGGAGGGGTGACTCTATGTACGGATAGCACATGAGGTTGGTAGGAGAGGGGGGGTTGTTTCAGTGTAACAGCGGCACATTTCTTGAGGACCAAACATGACTGTCTGTGAGTCTAGGGGATAATGGGTTGGAGGGCTCCCGGAGGACACTCTAGACTGCCCACAGCCCCACAGCCTGGAGGCTGCATCTGCCCTCCAATGGGCAGCACCTTCTGCCCCAGCTCCACGTGTGGCTAGCAAAACTGAGTAGTGGCAGAGTCCCAAGATTTTGAGCCAAACAGAATCCCACTGCAGTCTGTTCAAAATCACTCCAGCAGTCTCCTGGGCCCCGGTGACCTCACTGATAGTCAGCCTCCCCTCAAAGGGGGATGGGGGGGTGAGTGGAGGGTGTGCAGGAGGTGAGGGCACCCAGCATGTTGACTCGGCCTTCATCTCAGCCTCTCAGGCCCGCCCCAAGCCGTGCCCTCTCTCCTGCCACCGCTGCACGGAGAGAACTTTCTCCAACTTGTGTGTGTGCTTCCTTCCCGAGCTCTCCCTTCCCTGCCCGCCCCTCCCCCCTGAGCAGGGCCAGGGAGAGGGAGGGTGGCTGGTGGGCTGGGAGCTGCCTCACGTGCCGCCTCTCCTCCCTGAGCAGCTCCTGGTACAATTATTAAACGCAAATTACAAAAGATGTGACCCAAACGATCTTTATTTCTTCTTTCAACAAGTGCTGCCTGCAGGGCCCTGATTCCAAATTCCGTTTCAATTATCTCGGCCATTTTAGACACAAAGCCGGTGTTTGTGATCGCCAGCAAGGAAGGATGCAGAGAGGAAGGCCCAGTGGCTCAAACTCGGGATGCCTGCCTCTCCTGTCCGAACTTGCAATTGCAGCGATTAAAGGCACCCAAAGCAAAAGACAAGACCGGCTGGAACACGTCGCATCACCGCACTACCTTATGCCCAGGGGACGAGGTTAGAGAGCCACAGGCACCAGAGGCTCCCCTGGCAGCAGAACATGCTAGAGCAGCCCTCCTCAGCTTCCCCCAGTGCTAAGGCCCCCTCCTGCTTCTCCATGCTGGCGGCACCCTCACTGCTCCAGGATGGACAAGAGCAGAAGCAGGGGCTTCCCCACCTCTGATCAGTCGTTCTGGGGAGAAGCAGCAACACACCTCCCCTGCCCACAGGTTGTGGAGCCGGCAGGAGGATCCTCACGAAGCAGAGAAGGAAACCCGTTGTGAATCCATGATCTTCCTCCAGGACCCCCAGTCCCCTCAGCACGAAACCATAAAGTCCCTGGAGGATGGAGATCACATCTTGCTCCCCAACGTGCCCAGCCCGATGCCATGCACATGGGATGGACGTGGTGGTGAGAAGCCCTGATTCTAGAGTCCGGGAAGTCTGCCCTCATCCTGACTTGCCATTTACTAGCCACATGACCTTGGGCGAGTTCCGTGACCTTGCTAGGCCTCCATCAGGGTTTTCATCTGTGAAACAGGGACGGTCTTGGTAACTACACCTTGTAGGGTTTTTGCGAGGATTTTACACAAGTTGATGGCAAGCCTCAGCGTGGTGCCTGGTACACGTAAGCATGCAGCGAGTGCTAGCTGCTGGAGTTCTGGCTCAATACGGGCGGAAGGCCAAGCTGCTGCAGCCAAAGCCACAGGTGTAAACATTTCAGGGGCCCCTTCCCTCCCACTCGCCACCCCTGCTCCCTCCTGGACGCCCGTGATCCCAGGAAGGCCTGGGGGTGCTGGCCAAATGCTGGTCCCCTGGCTGCCCCATCCCCACTGCCGGGCTGCCGGGACCAGGCCCGCCCGGCCACGGGAGGGGCGATTTACAGCTGCGCTTAGAGGGCTGGTGAGCCGTTTGTCACAGGGGCCCGGGCACCTTGTTCCACCCGTGTTGAGTGTGTTTTATTGGTGTTGAGCAGAGTGAGGCCAGAGTTGAGTCGGGGATAGGAAACCCACTCAAGTGAAAAATGAGGAAAGCCAAATGGGATTGAGAGAGCGATAGGGGGAGAGCCGGCGGGAAGGAGGTGAAGGGGTGGATTGTAAAACACAAGACAAATGTGTGCCGCAGCCCTGGGGTTACTGGAGAGGGGCTGGGGCCTTCTGTACCTTCCCTGCTGTCTCGCGACCCCACCAGGACCCCAGGAGGCGCCAGCAGCTGCAATGGCAGGCAGGTCAAAACCATCAAGAGACAGAGAGAGACAGAGACACAGAGACAGGAGTAGGGGCTGCAGGCTCTGGACCAGAGGATCCTCTGAGCCTGCAGGCCACGGGACCAAAAGAAAAAGGGTTTTAAAAAGAAAAGCAAACCCATCCCAGCCTGGGCTTCTGCTCCGAAGTCCTCTCCTTGCAGCATCCCTCTCCCCAGCCCACTCTGGGGAAAGGAGGCGGGCTGATCTGCTTAGAATTTCATCCCCTTCCCTCAGTGTCCCTCAGCGCAGAAGTTTCAAGTCCAAACTCATGAAACGAGGCTGTGGCGAGGCAGAGTTAGAGATCTCTCTGTCAGGAACAAGAAAGGAAAGAGAGACGGAGAGAGAGGCAGAGGAAGAGAGAGGTGGGGGGAGGAGAGAGAGGGAGATGGAGAGATAGACTCTCGGCTTTGTGCCTGCAACAAGCCACTAAAGGTGCATTTTTAATTAAATTTATACAAAATGTGTCAGTTTTATCTCTAGGTTTCAAACCTGACTCTTTCCTATCAAAGAGGAGTATTGATCTCCATTGCCCCGGAGCTACCTGACTGAATTAAACAGAATAAATAGAAGGAGGAGGACTGAAAGGGCTCAGAAACAACTGCAGAGAGGCAAAAATCTAATGGCTCCACAGTCATTTTCTGCAATTAAAAAACAAAACCATTTAGAGAGTCTGTTAACACCTTGAAGTCAGAAAACTCTCGCTTCAAAAAAAACCCAAAAAGGCTCCAAACAGCTCCCAGGCAAAACATTTTAATTGCTCTAAATTCTTCCATCTTTGGCGGGCACTTGGGTGTCTATGCGTTTCCCTGTGACACCCAGGCACGTGCACAGCTCTGTCCCCTGGCGCCCCGCCCCCCCGCCACATCAGTCCCCCAGTTCTCTGGTTGTCTGCACTGTGCAACCCCCAGCCCCAGACGCACACTCAGGCTTCAGGAGCTGGCTCTCTCCCTCACTAGCAAGTGACTGTGCCTCTCTCCACCCGTTTCCTCATCTGTAAAAGAGGGACAGTAATATACATTTTATGGGGTAGTTGCAAGGATACTAAAGTAATACATTAAAGGACTTTGTGCAATGCCTGGAAAGGGGAGATGCACCATCAGTGGTGCCTTAAAAAACTAAAGGTCCAGCCGCAGACATTGTCCGGTTGTCCTGAACGTCGTGACTTCATATAAATACTGGCCATGGTACCCTCCCCTGTGTCTTACCGGCAACTTCTCTGAGGTATTAACCCATTGTGTTTTCCTAGTTGGGCCTTTTCCCTCATAAGACTCTAATTGTGACTCAGGCCCTATGACCTCTCATTTAGTCTCAGTGGCGTCAGAAGTGGACGTTCCAGTCCCCTAAGAGACCCATAGAGTGACCGGCAGGCCGCCAAGGTGATGGTCGTTCTGTCTGGCTATGGAGCTACCATGGGAATCTGGCCAGGGCCGGCTTTGTGGCATGTGGTCGTGTAGTTGCACAGAGCCCTGCACTTTAGAAAGGCCCCACGCTTGGGCTAATGCGCGGTTCTCCCCATCTTGAGATTCTTAATCATTTTTGAACAGTGGGCCTTGCATTTTCAGTTTTCACTACGCCCTGCAAGCTCGGTAGCTTGTCTTGACCTCAGCGTATCCGTACTCCGCCCCCATGCATTTCCTTTGTACTTATTTCTGTCAAGCACCACTGTGCTGCCAGTTACTCAAAACCACGGAGGTGTCTTCACTTTCTCTCCTTCACTGCTCCTACTGTCACTGAGACCCGCTTGCCTCTCTAGAGCAGGTACTGAATCCATATACATCCCTTCCCTTTCAGTCCGAGCTTCCCTTGACTCAGGCCCTCACCAACATCGGGGAATTGAAATAATTCCCCCCCTGCTCAAGTCTCTTCCTCTTCAATCCGTTCCCATCGAGGCACACTTGGGCCTGGCCAGTGTACGTCACTAAGCTGAGGTCAGCCTGTGGATGTGGGGCTACTCCAGGCGTGGTCCTCACACCAGCAGCATCAGCACCAGCTGGGAGCTTACTAGGATTCCACATTCACGGCTGCCTCCGAATCAGAATCCCTGATGGGGCCCAGGGATCTGCGTTTCAACAGGCCCTCCCCGTGATTCTGAGGCTAAGGTTTGAGAAGCATTGCTTTTCGATGGGTACTGGTCATCAACCAGCCCTGCCTCCCCAGCCCTCCAGACCCGATGTGGCCCTGCCTGGGACTCATGTCCCTGCCCTCAGGCCCCTCTGGGGAGGTGGAATGTCCAGGCCACAGAGCCCATCACTCCTCTGCCTATTAGGAGAACCGCTCACGCCCGTCTCCACGTGGGCAGTAGTGGGCTGACCAATGTGGCTTAATTAAATGGGGGAAAAGATCAGGTTAATGCCAGATAAGCAGACAGGATTAAAACAGACAGAAAGAATGGACAAGGGGGGAGCTGTCAGCACCCCGGCCTGTCTAGAATGATTATTAATAATGATAAGCAGGAGAACAAGAATAATAAAGGAATAATGAACTGGTTCTGAAAGTGACAGGAGATGGAATCTGATAGAGGGCCGAGCCCTGGGGGCCTGCTGCCCTGGGGGTGGGGTGCAGGCTGTGTTTGTGCTGGAGGCTCAGGGCTGAGGACAGGACTGTCTTCCTTCAAGGAGGCCAAAGACCCAAGAGGCCGATCTGACCCAGGGCCCAGTTAAACCTACAGTCACTCTCCTCCCTCTAGATGACCACAGGTCTTAAAGCCTTAAGGGGCACCCAAATCACCTGAGGCACCACATTTAAAATGCAGATTCTCAGGTCCCGCCCCAGAGATTCTGATTCCCCAGGTCTAGGGTGGTGGCCAGGCCTCCGCATTTTGTAAGCCTTCCCTGGAGGGTCCACACAGGTGGTCTGTGAACTACGCTTTTAGAAACACTGATTTCTACACCAGGTACAGGGGGCACATTTCATGTTTGGATCATTTCCGAAAACACATCTGGCAGCAGCTGCCTAAGGACAGAGAGCAGAGGGCTGAGGAGGGGTGAACCGATGCCGTCCACGTAAGCTCTGCAAAGCAGGGCGAAGGTGGGCCTACATACAGGGAGGACGCTGCACCAGAACTGGCCTTGCTTGTTAAGCCCTGGTACCTGGTGTTGGCACTGACAGACACAAGTACTGCCATCTCCTTTGCCCAGGGGTCACAAACTCAAAATGTCCATGGAAGCCAGAGGAAAGAAGCAGGGCCTGGGGGCGCTGGGGGCCCCAAGCCCTGTCCTGTCCCCTCCAGGTAGTGTGGTGAGGGAAAGCGGGCTTGGCACTGCCGGATCTTTCCAAGAAGCAGAGGTCTGTTCGTTTTTCCTGTGATACTCCTGATTTTTAAATATTGACCGTTAATGTAAAAATGTCAAGAAAACTGTTTTAGCCAGTATACTGTGAGCGCAGACTTCAGCCTGTGAGCCGGCAGTTTGCAAGGTTCTCGAATAGGGTTGGGGGTTTGGGAAGGTGCTTGTTTAAAATGCATATACTCAGGTGTCTCCTGCCCGGACTCTAATCCAGCGGGTCGGGGCTCAGGAACCTGCATGTTTGGTAAGCTCTGTAGGGCCCTCAGATGCAGGTGGTCCGTGTCAGGTGGCCACCTCTGAGAAACCCTGGCTTGCAAGTGTTGTCGTTGTGCCTCTAGACTCTAGGATAATACCTTAGACAGCCCACTGAAGAGAGGGCACAGGGCAAACCTGATGTCCTTGTCACCCTATGCCCAGTGCTCCTGTCATGCTGGGTGGATGGCAGAGCTTCAAGGGTCTGGCATCGCTGTGGCACATCTACTGCCCCTCACTGAGGGGACCCCGGTGTGGGTTCAGAACCTCACTGTGGCCCCAGTCCAGAGGAGGAACCAACAGAACACTGAATATACGCAAAACAGGAATGAACACTGCCCACCTCATCTAGTGCTTCATGAGGATGAAACGAGAAAGGCCTGGGTTTAAGCCTTACTTTCTCTTTCCTCTAAAATGCGCACGACTGCAGTACTCACCTCGTGGAGTTGAGAAGACTGAGTGAGATAATGTACAGAAAGCATTGCATATGTTGCCTGAAACCTGGTAAGGGCTTCATAAATGACAGCGACTACTATTACTATTACTGGAGATAAACAAGAACTAGGACACATGCTAACAGCGACAGAGCAGGGACTTAGCTCTTAGTCTTAACCAGGGACAAAGCTATCTCAGGGAATAGCGCCTGACACCGTGCCTGGCCACAGAGAACTCACCAGTGTGTCAGACACGTGATCAAGAGGCCGGCAGCGGATTCCCACTCTGATTTTCCCTCTGGGAACGAACAGAACACGCCCAGCCCCACCTTCCCCCTCCACACAGACTGGCCTAGCTTTTCAAGCCAGGCCTCCCCTGTCTCCACCACGGGTACCCGGGTCTTCTCCCTGTGGCCTCACACCCGCTCTCCTCAGTCCCCTTGCCCTGGACTAGCCACCCCAGGGGACTGGTGTTCCCTCTGCCATTTTTTACCCAATGGGTGGTTGGAACGAGTAGAAGAGCTGTCTGTCTTTCCAGGGGCTTGATGGGAGGCTGGCAGAAGGAATTGAGAGGTGAGCCAGCGCTGGGGGGCAGCAGGGTCCTTCAGAGCAGTCAGGGTGGAAGGAAGTGGGCTCAGTCTGCATGACCATCGCATGGAAGGGCTGATGAGGGGATGGAACTGTGGGGTAGCGAAACCTACGGAATAATGTCCACCATTGAAAAGAATGCGGAAGAGCGGTACCAAGAGGAAGGTTCCACAGGATGTGCTGTGAAGTGGATGAAGCAAAACGTGGGCCATGCCTGCAGAATGGTCACTACTACATAAATAAAACCAAGCTCTGGATCCCTATTTGTACGTCCATGTGTATGCAGGTGCACAGAAACCTCTGGAAGGACATCATGGTCACCTCTGGGGAGGGTGGTGAAATGAGACGGGGCAGGGCAGGGTAATAGGGATATTCACTATATTTAGATATATAGTTTTTAGTTTAGTGATTGTGTATATATGTATATGCATAATTTGGTGAATATGTTAGTAAAGATCATATTTTTTAAATGGGATTTGTAAGCTTTTAAAGAGAGAAACTTTTTTTTTTAAAGATTGGGCATCAGATGTTCCTACGTCTCTGCTCATCCCCCAGGTCTAAAGATGTCTTGCAATGCAAAACATGGCACAGCCTGCTCTCTCTAGGGTCACATCTAGTTTAAAAGGTCTTGGGTCTTCAAGGTTCCTTGTGTCCTTCCTTGCTCTGTGTTCAATGGACCTGCGTTCCCATTAGAAAGTCAAAAATGATTCCCAAATGCCTGTATTTTACTTCAAATTGGACTACAAATTGCATACCTAGTCAAACTTGCTGTATTTCCCTTTCATAGAAAATCATGGAAAATTAAACTGCAGATAAAATTTTAAAGCTAGCTCCGGAGTCTGAGCAGACCCCTAGTCTGAGGGGCAGGGGTGGAGGTGGCACTGCAGGGCCTCTCTGCTTCCCGACCCAGTTCTCAGGGACGGCCAAGCTGCCGGGCACCATGGCACAGGGGATGTTGCAAAAATTGGTACGATGCTGTGGGACAAACAGAAACTCGGCCAGCTCGGCTACCTGAGGTGATGAGGGACTGATGGGGAGAATCTTTTTAAAGTCATGCTTATTGAGGTACAAGTTACATACAACAAAAAACCACCCTTTTTGAAGTGGATAGTTTGATGAGTTTTATAAACAGACATGTAAACATCTCCACAATCAAATTATGGAACATTTCCATTACCCTAGAAGGTTCCCTCCTGCCCCTATGTAGCATCCCCGCCCCGCTCTGCCCCGCCCTGCCTTATCCAGGTTTCGGTTTTATTCTTGTTTTTTCTGTTCTCTAGTTAAAGAGCTAAACTGACTTCTTCTCTTTGCTTAGCTTCCCCTACCAAGTGCTATCTCCTCCAGCTACACCCTGGGAGGTGGCTTCCTTGTTCAGTCTTGGTTGCAGTGTCTTTGTCCTTAAAACTGCACGAGCACCTTGGAGGGTGCTGTGCCTTAGGTACAGTGTGGTGCTGCCCACTGGGCTTCAGTCAGAATGAGCCTGGCCCTTCACAAAGCCCGAGGCAGCCTCCCCCGGCGGACAGCATGCCGCCCCGACCGCTGTGTGGCACGGGGGGCTCGGCTACCAGGTCCCTGCTCCTGGAGAGATCTCGGCACAGTCGCCTAAACACCATCTCTTCTCCCACCTTCAGCAGTGACGCCTCCAGACCATGATGGGTAACATGTGGCCCTCTGGAGGGCACACCCTGTCTCCTGGTAGGCCTGGTAACCGTGACCCACCCTGTTCTCTGCCCATAAAGCCACCAACAGAGGCTCTTCGTGCCCGACCCCAGCAAAGAAAGGGAGCTATCGTCTTCTCCTGCTGAGAGGACACCAGATTCTTTTGCCAAATGTCCACTGTGGGATTTCAGTTTCTCCTTCTCAGGCCTCCTCAGCTGGACTGGGTTCTAAGTCGGCACTTCCATGAGTGAGAGAGGGATCGAGCTCTGGTCAACCCCCGTCTATCCCTCTCCAAACCCAGCCCACACCCCAGCCATGCCACTGGGGTTTGGGAGGCATATGGATTTGGGGGAGAAGCCGCTACCCACACCCCTAACCAGCTGTCTCCTCTCAGCCCTGCCTGGGAATCTTTCCTCACCAAGTCTAGCTGGACCACCCCAGGCCCACTGTTTGGGTCCTGTGAGAAGGAGACACCAGGACAGAAAGATAAAGGGGAGAGGAAGCAGGAGGTAACAGGGAGAGGCTTCAGGTGGTGATGAAGGTCTGACAGCTGTGAAGAGAGAGGGGAGGAAGGAGGATTGGATAGCAAGGGTCTCAGACCGCTGTGCAGCTCTGAGAAAGCCCTGGTCAGACCCAGGGGAGCTCTGGTGCAAAGACTGTCGCAGAGGAGTCCTGTGCTGGCCAGGATCGGTGAGCCCTGCACCGCCGCCACGTTCAGCAACTGGCTGGCTGCTGCCTGGGAAGCTCATGGCCTCAGCCTGCAGGCTGACCCTGAAGGCACATCACTCCTTGTGCAAGTTCTCCTGAAGGGCGAGCTGAGTGGCGCAGCCAGGGCTGTCCCTCCTCCTGAGCTCGGCACGGGGACCCTGCTGGCCGGCGGATGGGGTGTGCTCTCCTGTCCCTGAAGCCTGAAAGCCAGACACATTCCCTGCAGCCTCAGCTGCTCCCTTCTCCGTCACACCTCAGTCGCACGACTGACGCACTGGCGGCAGCCACGGAAGGAAGGCAAACCTGCTAACTTTGTCTGCTGAGCTGGACCCTCATCCCGAGCAAATGCCGTCAGCTCCAGGGCAGAGTTTAAACAATTCAGTGGAGGGCAAATGGCGGAGGGTCCAGTTATTGGCCCTGGAAATATCCCAGGACTCTGCTCAAACTCTTGTCAGACCCATGATGGAAACAGGGTTAAGCTTCCTGATCAGAGGGGGATGACTCCAGGGTAGGGAAACTGGATCTTCTCCAGAGCTCGTGTGGTTTTAGCTTATCCATCAGGCAGGGGGTCCTGGTTACTGACAAAGGACACTGGCCAGCCTGCAAGTCAGGACTTGAGTTCCAGTATCCATGACCTTGGGTGAGTGCCCCTGGCGAACAGGAGCCTTACGGGCAAAATGAGGAGGTGGGGCAGGTGTCTCAAAGTCAGTGCCTGCAGTGTCCAGGCAGAAATGTAAGTGAGGGTGAGGGTGAGAGTGGGGTGGGGCGTGCTGACCTGCCCTTACCCAGGGGAGCTCTGGCCTCTCCGCTCATGTCAGTCACTGCCCTAGTGACTGTGGCCCCAAGGTGGACAGATCTCCCAATTTCCTAAGAGAGGCTGGAAATCTGGGTTTAATATGAAATCTTTCCATTTTAAATGTTGGTAATTAACCAAATAATTAAAAAGTTGTGTGTTGGGATGCAACTAGAGATTATCATACTAAGTGAAGTAAGTCAGAAAGAGAAAAGACAAATACCATATGAATCACTTATATGTGGAATCTAAACTATGTCACAAATGAACCTATCTACAAAACAGAAACAGACTCATAGACACAGAACAGACTTGTGGTTGCCCAGGATGGGGAGGGGGGTGGGAAGGAGAGGGATGGACTGGGACTTTGGAGTTGGTACATGTAGACTATTACATTTAGAATGGATCAACAGCAAGGTCCTACTTTATTGCACAGGGAACTATATTCAATACCCTGTGATAAACCATAATGGAAAAGAATATTAAAAAAGAATGTATATGGGGCTTCCCTGGTGGCGCAGTGGCTGGGGGTCCGCCTGCCGATGAGGAGGACGCGGGTTCATGCCCCGGTCTGGGAAGATCCCACATGTCGCGGAGCGGCTGGGCCCATGAGCCATGGCCGCTGAGCCTGCGTGTCTGGAGCCTGTGCTCCGCAACGGGAGAGGCCACAACAGTGAGAGGTCCGCGTACCGCAAAAAAAAAAAAAAAAAAAAAAAAAAAAAAAGAATGTATATATGTATAAAACTGAGTCACTTTGCTGTACAGTAGAGATTGGCACAACACTGTAGATCAACTATACTTCAATTAAAAAAAACAAACTTATGTGTTGGCCAAATCAATCATGTCCTGTGGGTCGAAGTCAGTCCGTGGGCCTCCAGCCCACGACCTTGGGTTAGATGCCCACATAGGTGCTGTCAGCTCCTAATGCCCGTGACTTGCCATCAGGGGGAATGTTGCCTGTCCGCCCAGTGTGATCAGAACTAATCACCATCGAGTGCTTGCTTCGTGCCGGACACTTGATGTATAGTATGTGGTTTAATCATCATAATTCTACAACAAAGACAGGAATTGTTTTCTACCTCACTCTATAGATAAGAAAACGGACGCACGAGGAAGTATGCAGCTGTGACCTGGAAGCACAGGGACTTGAACTTGGCATCGTCTGCATTCTTAGCCTCCGTGCCCTCTTACCTTGCCCCCTCCGGGTTGACCTCTGATTCCTGAGGGACACTTTAGCACCGAGCAGCCCAAATAGTATGCGGGGGGTTTCTGAGACTGGCACTTAGGAGGGCGTCCCAACCCTGTGCGCTCTTTCCATCCAGGGCTGTGGCTCCCCTGCCCCTGCCCCTCTCAGTGCCGTCCTGTGCATCACCTCCAGTCTGCTGGCAGGACGCGCGTCTGGCGGGTCGAATCCACTGCAGCCCGAGACCTGGAAGAGACAGCCTTTTGCAGGACTCTTTCTGGTCCTCGTCCAGCCCCTTCACAGCAGGTGTTCTCTTGTGGGGAGCACTCCCTCCCCCCCCACAGCACTGTTTGCTGCAGCTGCGGCAGACGCTGCTAGGAGAGCTGGACAGCCATCATTCTGTGGGAGCCAAAAGCCTCTGTGGCCCGGGAATTCTGGGCTAATGCTCGGCGCTGGCACGGTCCCCTCTCTCGCTGACCCCTCCGGTCCAGGTCACCACGACAGATGCTGGGAACATATGCCGGGAATTAATTCGCTCCGCCTTGGCCACAAGAGGGGCAGCCTCTTTCTCTCGCTGCTCCCGACACCCTTACTTTCTGATTTCTACTTCACCAAAGGAGAAATCGGGCTTTTCTCCCTCCCTTGCTCCTAACCCCCTTCCACTGGGCTTCCTCATCATTATTCTGAGCCTGCCGCCAAAGGTATTTGATTCCGAGAGACCCCCCTCACCCCACATCTCAAACAGGATCAAAGGCCAAGGAACCCAGTCACCCTTTCCAGCTTTTTGTCTCCAGATGGATTCTGTCCCAACTTTGCTGCAACTGATAAGTGGTTTTTGTTTGTTTTTTCCTTTTCTTAAGGGAAATTTGTGTCTCTCTTTTAGGAGCCAGAATCTTCCCACCCTTCCAGTCTTTCCTTACATCTAACTCCAATCACTCCTACTGCGATTGCGTTTCTGAACGGCAACAAGCAGCTGAACTTTGGGAGTCTGCGGCTGTTATTTCTCACCTTCATTCTTCCGTCTAAGGAGGAATTGGCAAACTTTTTCTGTAAAGGGCCAGAGAGTAAATAATTCAGGCTTTGCAGGCCACATGGTCTCTGTCACAACTCAGTTCTGCTACTGCAGCCCCAAAGCAGCCATAGACAGTATGTAAATTAAGGAGCATGGCCGTGTTCCAGTAAAAGTTAACAAGAACAGGTGGCGGGCTGGATTTGGTCCACAGGCTGTAGTACGCTGACCCCTGCTTTAAGCAAACCAACCCACCTCTGTATTTCTTAGTGGAAAAACCAAGCTCCCTTTCTCTCTCTTCACCTGCACTTTGCAGTGGATCATTTGGGTTCCTCCACTCATCCGGAAAGCCTCTGTTTTGCAAAACCAATGCTTTGAGAACACAGAGGAATCTTGTCTATTTCTCTACTAGCTTGTAAGCTCCTTGGGGTCAGGACCATGTCTTATGTGACTTTGAACTCCTGGAATATGCAAAGGCCTTGACAGAAACTCAAAGAACACCCGGCCTTACCCTGAAGAAGCTTACAGGCTGGTGGGGAGAGCAGACCGATGAGCTCTGTGCTCTCAACAGAGATAAGCTCAATGACAGAAAGAAGTCAGGGAGGGAGGAATCAGGAGGTTGTGCCTCCTATAAACTTAGCAGTGACCTTTGAAACACGTATGGAAAGGAGACAAGAAAAAGAATCTTAATTTTTACTGAATTAATCCTGATACTCTAAAGCACTGAAAAACAAACAAACAAACAAAACCAATGCCCTGGAAAACAGTTTCGGCAGTTTCTTAAAAGTTAAACATAAACACACCATCCGACCCAGCAATTTCACTCTTAGGAATCTACCTTAGAGAAATGAAGACATCTGTCCACACAAAGACATGGCCATGAAGGTCCACAGGGGCTTTATTCTTAAGCCCAAACTAGAAACAACTCAAATGTCCATCAACTGAGGAATAAACAGAATGTGGTACGTGTCCATACAACAGAGTAACATTCAGCATTCCAAAGGATGAACCACTGCCACATGCTACGACATGGATGGACCTTGAAAATACACTAAGTGCACGCAGCCAGACTCAAAAGACCACATGCTATATGAGTCCATTTATACGAAATTTCCAGAAACAACCAATCAAGAGTCAGCAGGCAGATCAGTGGTTGCCTGGGGCTGGGAGTGGGAGTGGGGATTCACTGTCAACAGACACAAGGGAGCCTTATAGGATGATGAAAATGTTCCGGAAACAGAATTATGGTTATGGTTGCACAGCTCCATAACTTTACTAAAATCACTGAATTGTATACTTTCAGGGGGTAAATTTTAAGGCATGCAAATTAAACCTCAATAAAGTTGTTATAAAAACAAAACAAAAAACCCTGGTACCAAACCATTCTCTATCCATGGCTGAAAGATGATGCAGGAGGGGAAACGGAGGTGGGAGCTCCTTGAGAGAGGCAGATGTTTGTTGTTGCAATAAAATATCCAATGTGACTTTCCCTAGGTTCACTTTTCCACCCCATCAGTTCCAAAATCGAATAGCAGTCAGGTTTTACCAGGCATTACAATCCTAAGATTATCCCCATTTTATAGATGAGAAAAAACAGGATCAGAAGGGGAAAGCAGGGGCTTCCCTGGTGGCGCAGGGGTTAAGAATCCGCCTGACAATGCAGGGGACATGGGTTCGAGCCCTGGTCCGGGAAGATCCCACATGCCGCGGAGCAACTAAGCCCATGCGCCACAACTACTGAGCCTGCGCTCTAGAGCCTGCGTACCTCAACTACTTAAGTCCTCACACCTAGAGCCCATGCTCCACAACAGGAGAAGCCACCGCAATGAGAAGCTCGCGCACCGCAACGAAGAGTAGCCCCCACTCACCACAACTAGAGAAAGCCCCCGCGCAGCAACAAAGACCCAATTCAGCCATAAATAAACAAATAAATAAATAAATTTATATATTAAAAAAAAGAAAAGAAGGGGAAAGCAGCTCGCTCAAGGACCCACAGCGACTAAGTGAAGAGATGCGACTGGACCCCAGGCCCGCCTGATTCCAGAATCTGTGTTCTTTGACACTGCTCCTTACCCCCTCCACTCACGCCCTTCCCCACTGACTCTTTGGCCTCTGGGAGAAAAGCATAGCACTGCTTGGGCAAGCAGAGCAAGGATGCTAAGCTTTCTTATCTTGCTGTGGCAAATCCTACCTTTCATTCCAGCACCAGTGCTCCCAGGAGCCGCCCTCACCACTAAGCAAGAAAGGCCTTGGTCTCTGTGAGCAGCACTCTGGGGTCCAGCAACACTGGGCCCGCACTGGAGTCCACTTCCGTCTGGAGCATGTAGCTCCAGAAGCCTGTCTGGGGTGTCCTGGGGTTTAGCAGACGAGCCAACCATCATGGGTGGAGATGGCCTCGGGTTCAGCCACAGGCCGGCCTGCCCACAAGAATTTCTTGCTTGAGCTTCTCATCAGAACTACAAGTTTCCAGGGAGCGTGGCACTCAGGGGCCTCACGGTACTGCCATCTGCCCCACACACGGCATGCCCCCGCCTGCGGGAGCTGGCAGCAGCCGCCTGGCCTCAGTTCTGTGGCAGAAGAGCTCACGGTTCCCCTCTCCCTCGATGAGGCATCAACCCTTCTTCCCAGGCCGAGGCATGGAGGGGCCGTGCAGGCTTCTGAGGAAAGTTTTCCAAAGGCGGCCTGACGAGCCCACGGAGCCTGAGGGTGCGCGTGTCACTGGGGAGAGCAGACCTTACATGCACAGAGGCCTCTTCTGTGGTGGGCCCAGGGCTGGGCCCAGCAAGACACAGCGTCTCCTCTCCCCTGGTCCCCTCCCGCCAGTCAACCAACCGCCTCCTGCCGCTACTCAAAGAAGCCGGGCCTATGCCCCCCTCTTGGCTTTTGCAAATACTCTTCTCTCTCCTTGGAATGCTCTTCCCCAGGGACCAGTCCCGCTCCTTCCTTCACCTTCTTCAGGTCTTTGCTCAAACGTCACCTTCTCAGTGAGACCTTCCCTAACCGCCCACCTAACACTGCACCCCGAGCCCAGCACTCCCTTCCCCGTCCTGCTGGATTTTTCTCCATAGCACTGATTACCATCTGACGCCCTCTCTATCTTACTTATTGCTCCATCTCCCCCACCAGAACGGAAGCGCTTTGAGAGAAGGGAGTTTTGCTTGGAGTGTCTGGAACAGCGCCTGGTGCGTCCTACGTGGTAGTCAGAATCTCCTGAGGGAACCGACTTTCCCACCAGGGCCCGGCCTATGAACAGCAGCTCTGCAGCTACCGCCCCATGCCAAAGACACCACGGGAGATTTTGCCAGAGACCAGCTGGGGCTTCTCAGACACGAGCCAGTCTGGGAGAAACTGGTAAGGACCCAGTCAATCCGCCACATGCAGGAGGCCCACTCCACACCTCCTCCCCGCCACCCCCCCGCCGGTGTCTGTGGAAAACCACGTTGAGGTACCTGTCGAAGCTCATCCATTCTATCATCCCTCTTGGGCCATCTTCTGGGGAGGCCCTCTGAAGTCTCGGGTGGGCGACAACACTGGTTGGAACATAAAGGTGTCTGAGAAGTAAAGGGAGGAAGGAAGTCAACCCCCAGGCCCTGCTTGGGCTGGCTGAAGACCCTCAAGGTTATCAGGGTCCTGAGGCAGTTGAACTTGCCAGTGATTAAGGTACTCCGAAATACAGCAATTCCTCCTTTGGGTTTCAGAGTCTTGCAGGCTCAAGAAAAACCAGCCTGGACGGAAACTTCTCAGTGACCATGGGAATTATTGCAAAGAGGGGCTGTCTGGGCTAAAAGTGTGACTCTGGAAAAGGAGGAAACGAGACCCCAAAGCCACTAAATCCCTGAGTTTATAATTAACAGACAAGTATTCTCTTTGCCTGCCCCGGAGCCGGTGGCCCACCAGGGAAGGGCACTGTAGTCAGAAAAAAATAACCCCCAGTGTGTTTCTGAAGTGTTGAGCCTCTTTGTTTTTCTGAATTTTAATGAAGGGCTTTCCAGGCAGGGTGAGAGCAGCATTCAGCACTCAGCACTCCCCACGGCCAGGAGTGGGGCTTGGTTAGTTGCCGCCAGACTGCGCGGGCCTGACCCAGAGTGGCATCTAGGAGAGGTGGGCGGGGAGACGTCCTGTCCTCAGATGAGATGTCTTGGGGAGTTAAGAGAAAAACAAAAACAAAAGATGTCTCTGTTTAGAAAAAGGACTGGGCTCTGCTCCAGATCTTGGCACATTTTGGAAACTGGCAGTGATGATGCTTGGGGGGAGCAACGGAGACAAACAGCTACACCTCTGAAAGGTCAGCGGAGACCCAGGCTCCCTGAGAGAGTGTTTCTGTGGACGTCTCAGGGCTGCTGAGCTGGCCCCTGCTAATAAGAACCAGAAACAAGGCCCTGGGAACCTGTGGCAGAAAGGAAACATGTGCTTTGGAAGCCCCAGGCATGGGTTGCAGGAAGAGGGGGGAAAGGGGCGTGCTGTTAGAAGAGCCACCCACTGACGTGGGCAGTGGGTCATCTGATCGCGCCCACCGAAAGCTCGAAGGAGACAGCGCAACTTCACCAACATAACTGACCGTCCAAAGTGAGAAAGGCATGTGGCCAGGCCCTCCCCAGGACCCCAGCAGGCAGCCGCATGCCACCTCCCGTATCCCTGCGTCCAGGTGCTCACAGGTAGATGCTCCGGGGAGCTGCTGTGGCTTCTGTGAACCGAACGGCTTCCAGGAGCACCACCGCTTCTCCCCCTGAATCTAGCTTTCCCTCCCAAGCTTCAACGATGGGGAGAGATGCCCTCCTTCACTCTTGACGAATCTTTCCAAGGGACTGCTGGAAAGAAACGGAAGAGAGGGCTACAGAAAAAAGCGATTTCTTACAGTCGGACGATCCAATGCGGTCTACTGAAAATAGGTATTTTTATTACAAAATAGTCCACATAAAAATTCTGAGCTGCTTGCAAGCTTCTTTAGTTTTAGGTTTATGGCCTGTGTCTCGAGTCCAAAGCAGAGGTGACCGCGTGCAGGGAGAGCGACCCCCGGCCTCAGGTGTGCGAGGGCTGCTGTCCCACGGGGTCCTCCTTGTCCGTCTGCAGCACGTCCCACTCGCTGAGGAGCTCTGAGGACACCTCAGTGTACAGACGGTCCCAGTCCCAGCTGACGTCATCCTGCCAAGACAGGCATCGCGGGGTGAGCTGGGGGACGCCGTCCCCTCGGTCACAGCCAGACTCCTGCCGAGGCCAGCCTCGGAGCCAGCTGCTCCCGGGAATGAGGGGCAGGCACTGCCGCCGCTACGTACCTCTCGAACCTCATGTTCTGGCGCCAGGACTTTGGTGAGGAGCTTCAGGTCGATCTCTCCATCCTGTGAATGGGCAGGGAAAAAAAAAGAAAAAAAAGGCAGGCTGTGCACCTCGGAGGCCTTCGGACAACGACCTCTGGCAAAGAGAGGGGGGCCAGGTTGAGTGTGGTGGAACTTCCCAAATCCAGAATGCCTTGCGAAATTGCAAATGCCTTGTGAAAGAGCAAAACTGTGGGTGGACCCCAATGCCACTGAGAACTGAGGGAACACCATGATGTCCTACAGGTTGGGCACTCCTTGGGGGAAGGTCAATACCAGGATGGCAGGCATGACAGCAGCATATCTACTGATGCCACGGGGGCAGCCAGGGAAGCAGGAAGGAGACTGGCCCTGGGAACGCTGGAATATGTTGGGTCCAGGGATGCTGTAATACCCGAGGATGATGTCTCTGGCAAAGGGACTGTTGCCCAGCAGCCTCAGAGACCCACGGAGGAGAGGCTGAAAGGCTTTGGAGAAACTGAGAACTCCCTACGGATGCTGCCTGGAGCCTGCTCCTCTGCACAGAAGCTGCCTCACTCACCAAGGTCTGAAAGGCTGCGTACTTCATGAGGTCATTATCCAGGTCACGGTAGGTCATCACCCGGTTGACCTGGATGCTGCAAGAAAGACGGAATGTGAGGAGGAACCACAGGCAGAACCAGTGCCAGGAGTGCTGCCGGGCCACCAACCCAGAGCCTCGTAGGCAGCTGGGAAGGACCAAAATGGGGAGAAAACGTCTAATAAAATGGGAACCCTGGGATGGAGCCCATCCAGAGACATCTGGATCTCCCCTGGGGGGCAGCACCACTGGAGATGGTGTGTGGCATGGTCCCTGCCTCCTGCCAACTTCATATTAATTTAACATACCTGGGAGGGGCTGCCACCTGCAAAACAAAGTCTTCCTCCTGTACTTCTTCCAGGTCCGGAATAACAGGAATATCTGCAATGAGAGGAGAAGCCAAAAATGTCAGCAGCACGAATGGGGGATCTTGCCTGCTTCTTCACTGGCTACTTACCACCTTCAACGTGCCGGCCACAGTTAGGGCTACAGGCTTTGGGTAGAATGGACACAATGGTCTCTGGCCTCTAGGACCCCAGTCTAGGGCTGTGGAACTGAAGTAGAGGTGCGCATGGGAATCAAAGGTAGAACTTCAACAATTCCCAAATCTCAGGCTTTACCCCAGAACCTGCTGGACTAGAATCTCCTAGTGGGGTGGGGCTCAGGCGTCTGTATTTTTCCCTAAGATTTCTTGGGTGATCCTGACGTTTGCTCCAGGTTAGAAGCCACTGGCGTGGCTCTCTAAGGAGAAATGTAAAGAAATGAGAAGAAAGTCCCAGACAGCACTTGGGGAAGTGTTTTTATTAGAGGAGAGAAAAGAAAAGAGGAGCTGAATGAACCTGGCGTGGTCAGAGACAGAGGAAGTGGGAAAGCGTAGTGTCACGAGGTGGATGTCACCATGAGTGCACCTCCTCATGACCAAGGTTCACACCTGCATCAGCTCGTCCTAGTCTTTGCAAGGCCTGAGCCTGTATCTGAAGGTCACTTTACGCCTAATGATGTGACCTGGCTTCCCAGCAGTGTGTCCAGGATCAGAGTCTCCACTTACCGGGTCTAATATAATAAACAACACTGACTCTAAAGATGACACCTCCCTTGCTGTCTCTTGGAGATTCTCCTCCTCTGAACTCTCCACATGAGACAGACATACAAACATAGGAAGAGACATGAGGTCATTCCCTTTGTCAATCTAACAAAGTCATGCAAGTGGAGAAACAGAGAGACAGCACGTCACTTAATTGTGGAAACTTGCTTATTATAGCAGAAAAATCGTCCATCTTCTCCTGGGGATAACCTAACACCTTAAAGAAGTACTGCCTTCTCTCAGTGAGTATCACTGACTGGTAGAGGGGCTTTCTTTGTTTTAACCAGTCTACATAGAGAAAAAAAGAGATGGGGCAGAAAAAAAGGCCAAGCAGGGAGAGACAGTCCTGGAATTCCCAAACCAACTGCAAATATTAAAAGGAGGAAAAATTCCAGAGAGGAGAGAGCAGTGAAGACACTCTTCGTTTTTTTTTTGTTTTGTTTTGTTTTTTTGTTTTGTTTGCAGTACGCGGGCCTCTCACTGTTGTGGCCTCTCCAGTTGCGGAGCACAGGCTCCGGACGCGTAGGCTCAGCGGCCACGGCTCACGGGCCCAGCCGCTCCGCGGCATGTGGGATCTTCCCGGACCGAGGCACGAACCCATGTTCCCTGCATCAGTAGGCGGACTCTCAGCCACTGCGCCACCAGGGAAGCCCCCACCCTTCGTTTTTGCTTCCATGGACTAAATTAAAAAAAAAAAAAACATTTTTTTTTTTTTAAGAGACGCAGAATCATTCCAAGAACAGCTGGGAAGACCCTTGCCACTTTCAGGCTATTCATTATTTAGACTTTGCGATGGTTCCCGTCAAGCTAAGCCCGAGTATATAAATGTCAGTTCCCAGCCTGGCGTCTTTATTATTGCTTCCAATGGAGGGGTTACAGATGCCGTACCTGGAAAGAGAGACAGAAAGCATGCAAGGGAGAGACGGAGACAGAGAAAATAAGACAGAGAGAAAGAGACAGGCAGAGAAAGAGAGTGATTAAAGGGATGAAAATAAAAAGAAAATGCTGATAGGGAAATAAAGAAGACACATACACCAGCCCCGAAATAATGAATCACATTCAGCAAGTCCTCTATCTAGAAAGACGCAGTGCAGAGCTTAGATGAGAATTAGAGATGGAGTTCTCTAATTTTCTATTTCTTATGCTAACAGAAATTCAGCTTGCTCGTCCCTGTTCACTCCGAGTGAAGAATACAGTCCATGTGAGGGCTGCCGATGGCACCGGCCCTGAGTACAGGCCGAGAGGGCTCCTAGGCTGGCAGGACTGCACGGGCCCTGCAGTGGGGCAGGGCGGAAGCTGGCCGTGCCATGCGCCATCAGCAGTGTGACAGGTCCGGCGTGAGGCAGTTAGCTGCTCCTGGCTCTCCTCGGTGTGAGGCCCAGCCTGAGATGAATATTCAGAAGTTGGTAAGAAAATGCTCCCTGCTGTGCTCAGGGCTCAGGACGGGGTCTTCCCCAAGTCCCCTCTTGCTCTGCAATGTCAGCATTTGGGTCCTGTCAACTCTGCCCAGCTTCTCCCAGCTCTGAGGAGCTGCACTTCTGCCCACTATCCACTCTGAGTCCCCGTGGCTTCCCTGTTTGTCCCCACCCCCCTCCTCCAAATGCGCACGAAGGAGCGTGGGGCTGGCCCATCTGTGACAGAGCGGAGGTCAGCTCGGGCCTTGGCAAAGGGGCCGCTCAGAGCGGCACTGGCGGGGCTGGCCACACAGTGGGACTTCTCTCTAATTGGAAGCCTGGTGTCCAACAGAAACTGGTGAACTGCCTGAGCGGGACCAAGCCAGCGATGACAGCCAGGCCAAGGCAGGCTGGAGCGTTCCGGTGCAGTGACAGCTTGAGCCATCGCCGCAGAGCCTGGCCATCCAACTGCCGGCCCCAGTGGAACAGGTGGCCGTGGAGCAGGTTTCGGGCAAACTTCAAAGAACTTCCTAATTTTACAGTTTCTGATTTACAATCACAGACAAGTGCTTGCTTATGGATATATATAACGTGTTCCCAGGAGTTTCTGTCCTCTTTCTCTCTTCCCTTCCACCCACCTCTCTCTCTCATACACACACATGCAGGATGACCCAACCTAGAAAAAGAAAATGGGCTTGAGAAATCAATCCGCTCCTTCACAAAATTACCTGCATGGAATGATCCGGCCCTGCCTGTAATCAGTGACGGCTACTTGACCTGCAAGCCTGAAACCAGTGACCTAGTGTCTGATTCAGGGTGTCAAGCTTAACATTCAAAAGCAACAATTCTAATAGAGACAGTAAGAGGAACAAAGAAGTATGCTCTAGGACTATTGAAAAACAGCCACTATTTTAAAAAATTCAATAATTATGTTAACTTTAGTTTCATTTTCTTCGATGCTGCTTGTAATAAGAACATTAACAGAAACAATGGGTTACTTAAGCATATGGGTAAGACTCCTGTCCAGTGGCTAAGAGTGCAGGCACTGGAAGCATTTGAAGCCTGGCTCCCCCGTGTACTAGCTGTGAGGCTTCATCCTCTCTGTGCCTCAGTTTCTTCAGCTGTAAAACGGGGAACATAACTACACCCACCTCACAGGGTTGCTGTATTACATGCGATCATCTAAAATATCAAGCACTATGCTTAGTAAGTAATAAATATTCTATATTATTCTTATTTGTTTAACAGATAAAACACTGAGCATGGAGAGAAACTATATGGCTCTACCCTCATTTTCTCATTTAATCCTGCCCAGTTGTCACCATCTTCCAGATGAGAACACTGAGGCTCAGCAAGATGAAGTAGCTTGCGTGAAGTGAGTCATTAAGAATGGACAGAGCAGGCTTCCAGCTCCAGTTCAACTGCACCCCTCCCAAAAAGGCTGTCCCCACCCCTGCTCAGAGGCTTTCTTTGCAAAGGTCCAGTGACTTCAAAGACGCCTCTACTAGTGGAGAGGTGAGACAACCGCCTATAGTTGGGACAGCTTTCGTTTTGCCTGCGACCGAGTGTCCTCTGTTCTCCGTGTTTCTCTGTCTCCCAATAACCATAACTAAGGGAAGTCTCTCCCTCACCATATGGCCGACTGGCTACTTCCCTACAACAAGGCCAAATGGTGCAGAGAGAAAAATGGACCGACACTGGAGACCCGGTGGCTGCGTGGAGAAGGAGGGGAACGGACGCCTCGAACGGCCCCAGGAAAAGGGCCGGCGAGGCAAAAGGGCTGAGACGTCAGTGCCGCAGCAGCGGGTGCCCTCATCCTTCGTTTCAGCTCCCCCAGACAGCGCCCCCTGCTGACCAGTTACCCGCTGCTCTCTCCCAGCTCAGACTCCTTAACAAAACGGGCCTTCCCTGCTCTTTGCATTTGCTCCCAGCCTCTCATGTCAGCCATCTCACTTGCCTTTCACCTGCTTGTATCCCACGTGTTGCCCAATTAGCCACACTGTGGGGAAACTGCATTTGTTCACTTGTTCATTCGTTTATCCATTCATCCTTGAAGGGATGAATGGAGCAGCCCCTCTGTGAAAGGCACCGTGCTAGGAGGTGCCAGTAACAACAGCAGATAAACCCGACATGGGCCCTGTCTTCCTGCAGCACCAGTGTAGTGGGAGATAGCAATAAACACAAATAAATGTGCTGCCTGTAAATGAAAACACACACTGTGAAGGGAGCTAACTGGACTCTGAGACCAAAATAACAGGGAGACCTAATGTTTTATTTTTAATGGCAAAAGTAATATCATATGTGGTAATAAATTCAAATGCTGTAGGCAAGTTTAAGATGAAAAATGTCCTTTCCTTATATGAATCCCAGCCATCTCCCTAGAGGTGATCACTATTAACCATTTCTCATATATGTTTACCGAAAAGAATTTCTGCATACACAGCACATATGTCCTTTTAAAATGTTTGCAAATGGCATCATGTTACGTATCCATTGTTTTACAACTTTTTTTTTTTTTTTTTTTGCGGTACGTGGGCCTCTCACTGTTGGGGCCCCTCCCGTTGCGGAGCACAGGCTCCGGACGCGCAGGCTCAGTGGCCATGGCTCACGGGCCCAGCCGCTCCGCGGCATGTGGGATCCTCCCGAACCGGGTCACGAACCCGTGTCCCCTGCATCGGCAGGCGGACTCTCAACCACTGCGCCACCAGGGAAGCCCCAACTTTTCTTTTTTTTAAATTATTTTTTGGCTGTGCCATGCGGCATGCGGGATTTTAGTTCCCCGACCAGGGATTCAACCCATGCCCCCTGCAGCGGAAGCATGGAGTCTTAACCACTGGACCTCCAGGGAAGTCCTGCGGCTTACTTTTATCTGTCCTTTTCAATGTACACGTGCATCTTATTCTTTTAAATGACCATCTAGTTTTCTATCGAATGGATGCTGCATAATGCCCTTAATTCAGTCCAGAGAGGATCTAATTCAGGATTTTGGGGGGGTGGAGTGTCGAGTTAGGGAAGGTCTCTGAACTAGGACAGGGCCACTGAAGGATAAACAGGACTAAGCCAGGCAGGGGACAACGTGCACAAAGGCGCTAGGAGGTGAGGAGGAACTCGCTAAAAGGGTGGCGTGGCTGGCGTGCAGGGCCCAGGAGAGAGCAGCTCGGGGCGAAGCAGGAGAGAGGGCGTCAGATGCCAGGTGAGCAAGGACCTGCATCAACCGGCCAGGAGACGTCTGGGTGCCTGCTATAGGCAAGACCTCTTTGGAGGCATATTAGGGGCAAACCAAGATGGACCCAGCATGGAAAAGTTGCAAAGGGAGGGTCTATACATTAAAAAAATGATGATAAATGAGCAGAATAAGGAAAATGCACATCCCTTCCTTTGTGAATCATCTTGGAACCCAACAGGCAGAATTCAGAGCTTCCTACTCTACCTTTCCACAATGCTTTATATTCAAGGACACAGGATGGACCTGATTACTTTGCTGTAGGTAGAGCAAGTGAAATTTGCCCTCGGCCTGCCTCCTAGATGCTGGACTAGTGGACGGTGAAGACCACGTCCCAGTCACTTCTGCATTCCCAAAGATGGGCAAACTAAAGGACAACTGAACGGAACTGGATCAATAAATGCCCCTCAAATCTGCAAGGCACACACATGGATGGGCCATGTCCATCTTCTCTATATCATTCTAATTATAGTATAAGTGTTACTGAGTCCCAAAGTTGCCTGGGCAGGATTCATTTCGCAAGAACCACCAAGAGCAATCCTTAGATACATCCTGGATTTGATGACATCACAACAGAGGCTTTGCCTCACTTGAGAGCTGCAAGGCCTCCTGGGAAGGGCCTGTGCATATACAAGAAACAATGGAGGAATGGGGACAAAGTTACAGAGGAAGAGTCATCCAAATTGGGTCCATATGGACTGCTGGGCTTCCATCCTGAGGCTGGGTCACACTGCTCTTCACCCTGGGCTTCCTCTTGATCTCTAGCGTGCCCCACTCCATCATGCCACCTTCTGGGAGCCCCCAGTAAAGGCTTGTTAATGAACAGCAACAGCAGTAAGAGCTAATTCCAAAGAGAGAGGTTGCCAAATGGAAAACTCATCAAGATACCAGCATACTAGCCTGCCAACAGATCTACCAACAAACCAACTACCAGATGAAACCACAGAAATAAATGAGCGGTGCTTAAATAAGTAATAGAAATAAATAATAGAAACATGTGGGAACACCAGTAGGATCAATTACAACTGGTTTCAAAGATGCGAGAAGCTGCCACTTGCCCTGAAATGCACACGTTGCCCGTAATACCATCACACCCGCACACTAAAATGCTAAGTACCCAGGGAAGTCCCAGAGGGATCCTTTTCTGCCCCTGTGGCTCGACAGCAAGAAGCCTGCCTGCCTCCTGCAAAGACCCTGGCCCCAGATCTCTGCAACGTATTTCACGATAGCCTGCCTTCACATCTAGCTGTTGTTGGCTTGTTTTGGTACAAGAACAGAAAGTGATTTCTTAGATCAGGCTCCGCTTGTAATGAGTACACCCTGAGCATTACTCAGGCTCTTTCCCTGGCGCAGAGGAAGGAGAGAACGAAGGAGGCACCCTGATCCGGCCCTCGGTCCCACCCAGGCAAAGATGGCTCAGGCAGGGAACCCCTCCTCTCTGTGTCCCTTTTAGGTTCTACTCTTTGCTGATTTTCTTGGTTGGGGGTTTCTGAATGGAATTTTCTGGTCGTGGCCAGAAGGGTTTCTAGAGAGCTACATAAAGTCTCTTCTAACTCCAGCACTTTCTGACCTTGACGCCTTAGTAAACGATACCAGGGGCTGGCCTACCTTGTCAGGTTCCTCCGGGTGCTGAATGATGACATCTGCCCCTCTCGCTTCACCCACTAACTGTGCCCCCCACGGCAGAGGCCCCAAGCGGTCCCACACCATCTCTTCCCGGAGCTGCTCCCCCGCCCAGTGCCCTGGCCACAGCAGAGCACTCGTGGGCTGCTGAGGGCTCACGTCCACCCTGCATAATTCACAGCCACATTCAGTAACCCACCCGAAAGGGGCCTGGACACGCTGTGGAGGGACACCCCAAGAAGAGCAGTCCACACAACCCCCAATGTTGCACTCAAAGTCAACAGACTCTCAGCAGAGCTCGTGAGCGAAAGGAAAGAATGTCCATGTTTCCAGGAGATTGCAACTTTACACCTGAGATCATTATAATTTTTCTCTGCAGCTGCAAAACTTTGTTTTACTGAATGCTGTTACCTTCTGCATCACGTATGGGGAATTTTAAACAGGCAAATGGAAGAAGGTCTGATTGAAGATGAAGTTAAATGAAAGAAATTGGTCTCATTTAGCACATGACAGGATTCATCTGTGTTCCCAAGTCCACTGAGGTGGCATCATGGGCGTTTCATATTCATGAGCTGCTGCGACACTGTGTCCCCTCATTTACAAAGAGCCGTGTTCAGCAAATTCTGTCCCTGTGGACACTCCATGCATTTCATGGTCTTGTCAGAGAGACATCAAACACTCCAGTAACCAAATACCAGAAAATGGCTTTAATTAGTGGATCTCAATCGTATAAATAATTTTTTTTTCTAAGTGAAAAAATGGAGAATTTTTTTAAAGGGAGAAGAAAAGGGGAAAGTGGTAGGCAACAGGTTTCCAACACCCGAAGGAACAAGGGAAAGGGACGGTCTCAGAGGAGCTCCTGGGCCCCTGCACTCCCCGGACGCACGGGGGTTCCGGGGCAAAAATGCATCTGCAGGTCCCTGGCGGGTCTGCTTTATGAGGACCGATCCCCGGTGATTTCACCTGATCCGGCCAGGTCACTGGGAGGGGAGGAGTGAGGCAGCCATGGGAGAAGAGTCTGAAAACTGTGATGCTGCTGGCCAGAAGGTCCACTGCAGGGACCGAGAAACAGGACTGATCACGAGCAAAAGGTGCCCAAGCAGGTCCCTGAGGAAGCGAATGACAGGGGCAGGAAGATGTCCGTCCTGAGGCGCTGGCTTGGGTGGGGGGCGGTTTATCTATGTCCCGTACGTTGAGATGTCTCCATGCCCCTGCCAAACCCACCCCCTCCTCCTGCTGCTGGGGAAAGAGATCCCCGACCTCAGGAAGAACATCGAAAGAGCCGGTTGTTCCTCCCAGCCACCCACGCCGTGGCCACTCTCCTGGCTGACGACGGGCTGGACGGGAGGGCTTGGACTGAGTCCATTTCTGAGACAAGCTGGGCCTCAGGGGGTGTGGTGCCGGCTGGGTGGTGGGCAGACAGGAGGCTGTGCTGAGTGGTGACTTAGCTCGCGGTCTACTGTGGGTGTGCAGGCCCGGCCTCAGCATATTACCCACAGAGGGGTGGTGGCACTCTCCGGAAGGAGCATGAATGCAATCCCCTAGAATGCGATTTGCCCCATCACCCCACGCAGTCCACCAGGGGCTGTGGAAGAGTCAGTATTGACCGCGCAAAGGGTCGTCAGCCAGGACTGACCCTTTGGAGCAATTCAAAGGCAGTGCTCATGGGAGGCAAGCACGGCCCAACAGGGGTTCTCCATAGGGAAGGATCCTGTTCAGCCCAGGAGCCTGACACTGGGAGGACCCTGGTGTCACGCACTGGAGTGGTCTCTAGGGAACAATCGCACAGTGGTTACCGACAGTTGAAGGAAAAGAAGAACAATGAACAGGGATGCTCCCTGCCACCCCAAGAGCTCTCTGGGAGCTTCGTGGCAGTTCCAGCTTTGATCCGTAGAGATGTGTTAAGGACGAGGGGTGGTAAGCGACTTCAAAGGTGACGAGGAATGAAGTGGCTGGAAGGAATGGAAAGTGAGGAACTCTCCACTCTCTTCAATAAGGCCCAAGATCAGTGATATGGTATTAATGTGACAGAGAGCACCTTCTCAGAGCCGCCAGATATGCCTGGCTTCTGTGTTAGAAACCAGGCATATCTGATTCTATTTCATCCTCTCCGTGTTACGCTGAAAAAAACAAGACAAACTACCCTGCTTTTATTCTAAATCCTTAGGTTTTGTATTTTTTCCTTATATATATTTATTACAAAAATGCTCCTTTGATCAGTGCCAGCCGTGACTCCGCCACATACAGAATGCTTCTGAGCGGTTCCCTCCTCGCAAGGCCACTGCCGGTGACAGCCAGCTGGTTTTGATCACAGCCATTCCCAATCGGATTTTCATAAGATAGATGAGGAGTCTTACTGCTGCTCTCTCTCTCATCAGATGAGAAACAGAGGGGGAGGGGGGGACGGGTCCTGAGGGAACGGGGCAACAATCAAGGGCTGCCGGGTTCTTTCTCCGTCCCTCCGCTGCAGCAATTTTCAAAGGCATTTGCCTCGGGCACTTTTAAATGATGGTGTCTCAATTCTGTAATCATCTTTCAAGAGCTTCCTCTTAAAGGGTCTTTTAGGTAAACCCAGTCCATCAACCACGCTTATGCACTCAGGAATCACATTCCCAGTATGTGTTCCCTCGCGTGTGTGTATATATATAGGCGAGTACACACATGCACACACCAAACATCTGGGCATTTTTAGAAAGCTGGGAGGACCTGAAGCTGGAAAGGAAGACCTACCAGTTGGCCATATCAAGTTCGTCTCTCGCTAGGGTAAGAGGGTCCCCTGTCACCGCTCCCCTGGATTTCTGCTATACCTAGGCTTTGTTATCTCAGGTTCTTCTTTAGAAACTAATCCCCGTGTGTTGGAAGGAAAGACTTCAATTGAGGTCTAAGTGATGCACTGAGTCCAACTTCAGATGAACAATCACGCCTGTCCCTTCCTGTCTCACCTAAGCACTATCTGACCGTCAGACTTCAAGATGAGCGAGGCATCACGGCCGTTTGCTTGGAGAGCACAGTCCCCAGGCCACAGCTTGCTGTGGTTTGGGTTACAAAGACTATTTGGAGCAACCCACAAATCCACCTGTCTTTTTTTTGTGTGTGGCAGAGAACGCCATGCCTCTTCTCTATACAGTCCCCGTCACTTGAAACAGATATCCTAAAGCACTGAGCCTCTCCTTCTAGTCACATAAAAATCTGAGTCTAAGATGTCCCTGGGCAATGGTTCTCATCAATATGGCCTCATCTCCTCTCTGCCCTCATCCACCACTCCTTTCACAGCTGTGCGGAGAAGTACCTGTGCCTCTCCCCAAAGCTGGATCAGAGCTCACCATCACATCTAGGACCATCTCACGAAACTAAACGGGATTGGCTTTGTCCTACCCTGATCCCGTCTTCCATATTCAACAGGGACAGAATCCAAGGAGTTACGGAATAAATACCCAGATCTCTACAACTATTTCAGGGAGATTTAACTCTCTTTACTTTTGTCAGTGCTTAATGTTGGATGATTTACTATTGACCACATTCCTCCAAACCGACTACAGCACGATGGAATGCTGACAGAGCTTTCTCTGTGTTCCTGGAGGAAGGTTAATACAACCTGCTTCCTTTACGATGCGCGTGCATGCGTGGTGCAGGACGTCTGTGTCATGCTCCCCACTCTCCCTCTTCAGACGGGGACATCCCAGTAAGCTGCTCACGTGAACAAAGAAAATGGAGTCCCAGAGAGGTCGCTGTCAACCACGTTTCGGGCAGAGCTGTTTGTGACGGAAAGCTTGAAAGGCTGGTGTGACCCAGAGATTGTAGGGGCCCACTAGGGGCCTAGAGCACTCTGTTCCAGCTCTGCCAGCAGAGCAGGAGGTCTGGTCAACGCTCTGGGCTGTGCTTTGCAGCTGGACCAGGGCGAGGTACGGAACAACTGAGGTGACAAAGCAGAACAACCAAAATGTGCTCCAAGCTTAACTCCATTTGCAGAAGCTCCCCTGACTCTCTGCCTCTTCAAGAGGCAAGAAGAGCGCAGCCAAACCAGTCTCTACTATGTGTGCTGAGCTAAGTCATTCCATCCCATCAGCTCCTAGATACCTACTCCACGATGGTGTATGCTTGTCCCACGGTAGGGGAATGGGACCCTGAATTACCTCCTGCAGAAAACAACAGCAAGTCAAAACAACTTTTCTTGCTTCATTAAAGAAACTTCTGGCAAGTCCCCTGTAACTCCTCTGGCATCTCACTCACTCTGGGGCCAAACCCACACTGGGGAGTAAAGAAGTTGCCCTTGGGGCCCCAAGAGTCTACATCTACTAGAGTTCATTTTTCTCTTGCTGCCAGGAATGTGGCCTTAACTGTCTATCAGGGAAGAACTGAACCCAGATTCCTGGTCCACAGAGCTGTACTAGAGGGTCCACCTGAGTAGGAGTAGGAAACCTGGGTCCCAGATCTGCCCCTGATTTGCTGACCATGTGCAGTTACTTGTCAACTTTTGTCCCAAGTTTCCTCATCACCAAAATGAGGTACCTTCTATCTCTACGACATCCTTATTTCTAGGTTGTCCATTCCCATATACCTAGTGATAAAAAAAACCCAAAAACACCTGACTGTCATATTTGCCTATGGAAGTCTTTCCAAATGTCCCAGCCACAGACATGGCCTACAGGTAAAGCG
Organism: Lagenorhynchus albirostris; assembly: GCF_949774975.1. NCBI lineage: Eukaryota > Metazoa > Chordata > Mammalia > Artiodactyla > Delphinidae > Lagenorhynchus > Lagenorhynchus albirostris. The sequence continues at coordinate 26,685,350 of NC_083095.1, forward strand.
CACCAAGTCTTTTGTTTAGAGAATCACTTTACAGAAAGTTTATTTTCTATACTAAAATGAACCTGCACAGAGTCCACCTGTGGCCCATGATGATCTCAGCTCAGTATTGGCACCATGATCCAACACCCCTGGCTGGGGCTCTTTGACGTTCCATGCAGTCTTTTGAGTGTCCCAAGTCTCTGTGATGTCAGTTTGTTCCCTCAGCTGTGTCTCAGAGCACTGCGCTGGTGGGAGAGCTCCAGCCATAGCCCGCCACAGCCCAGGGAGTGCCCTGCGGGGTCTCTGTTCTTCCAAACTTCCCATACTCCCCACTACTCACCCTGACACCTGCACAAGCCCAGTGACACTCCTTCCTCTCCCCTTAAAATAGGCTCTCCTCTCCAAAGGACCCAGGAGAGAATTCATTATCTAAAAGCAATCCCAATGGATTTGATAGAAAAGAAAACATAACATGAAGGAGAGGCGTGGTCCAACCTGAAGACTCTGCTTCATGTCGCAGAGCCCTAAAGACCTGGTCTCTCTGGCTTTTCTCTGCTCAGCCTGGATGTTGCTGCCAAGACTTCACGGAGAAAGGATCAGCAGAGCTGAGGACAGGGGCCAGTGGGTTAATCTGAGAGTCAGGAAAGGATAACAAATCTGCAACAGGGCAGTGGGACTATGAGTGGAGGCAAGCTTCCTGGATAAGCAGGCTTGAGAAACGAACCTAACACTTTGAGAGCAAAGACGAAGGTGGTGAGAACAGGTGATCGTGAGTCACAAAGGCCATGTCCCAACTCCAGCTCCATCACTTACTAGCAGTGATGTCCTGGAGCAGCTCATGCTGGCTAAAAATTTGAGGAATTTCGCATGCAGGTTGTTAAACATAAACATCATTAAAGATTAAATTATACATCCTTATAATTAAATAAATTATATTAAAAACAAAGGTAATACTCAAAACTCACCACTTCCTAAATTTTACTACATTTTACTTTGCCTATGCTCTTGAAATTATTTACATCCAATGTACCTGTATGATGGAAACATACTGGTGTGCTACTGTCCATCTCTTCCCAGTTCTGTGGTCACTGATGTCATGCTGGGAGCTTGAAAACAGCCCTCATGGGAGCATTTACACCACAGAAATCGGCAAACTCTACCAATGAGGACTTTTTCTCCCCCAGAGAGCTGGTTGTTAAATATTTCCCAGCACATCATTGCTTACTAGCCATGTGACCTCTGTGAGCTACTAAACATCACAAAACTTCAATTTCTTCTTCTGTAAAAGGGTGGTGATCACAGTGTCTCTTCATAGAAATGTTGTGAGGATTAACTGAAATATTGCAGGTAAAGCAGCACAGGGCCTGGCTCTCGGTAAACACTTACAAACATTGATTATCAATACCATTTCCTATAAGAAGGACTTCTTTTTCAAATTTCATACCCAGTATCCTATAAACAGAATGAAGCTTAACAAGGCACAGAGAGGGAGGCAAAGGAACTAGGTTTGGGTACTACCTAATAAGTCCAGTGTGCTGCAGTAAGCTTAAGGAAGGGAATGCCAACATAACGGAACATTCATACTAAGCAAGAGAAAAGAATTGAGATATCAGGGTTCCAATTTATCTGCACTTAAATAATTCTTTCCACTTTCTCTTTCTCCACATTAAAACTGCTTGGGCCAATAGTGACTGCTGCTTGCAGGAGAACGGATGAAAGATAGGGTGGAAGGATTAAGCAGGCAATGAGAAAGAGCCCAAAAGAGAGTCAGAAAGCCCGGAGACAGAGATGAACGGGGAGAGGGGCGACAAAGCGATATCCCACTACATATAGCATTTTTCTAATTCCACTGACAGTCTAGCATCTCACATCTCATCCAGCCTCATTGCTTGGCTGTGTTCAGCCACTTTTACCTATTTTCCCTGTTGACATGGATAGAAAATTGAGCAATTACCCTTAAATTTGGAGCTCTCAGATCATCCAGATTGCTACACTTGCAGAATTAAGTCCCCAATTGCCCCTGGCTAGAAGTGGCTCAACTCAGCCTGTCCTTCAGGAATTTCACACTTTTGGGTTGGCCATAGGATTTATCACTCCTAAGGTTTTAAGGTATTCGATTCTGTCACACCTGGACCCCAGGATGCAAAGAGCACAGCCCTCTCCAGTGGGGAGGTGGCATGCCCCAGAGGCACTGGGAGATGCCAGGAAGAGGGAGTTATAATTCCACCCACAGTCCTGGGTTACACCAAGATGCGATGGTTATAGGCAAGAAAGAGCTAATCCTTTTTTTTAAGCTCCTGTTTTCAGAGACTTTCCACTTTTTTAAAGCCATTATTTGGGGGGCTCACAAGTTCTTTCTTAACTTGACTTTACCTCAGAGATAAACTTTTTGAAAGTTGAGTCCACATCTAATTGTGTTTTAAGAGATGATCTCAGTCTGAATACTGTTTACCTTTTTTAAACACAAAGAATTTCTTTTCTCCCATTTGTGTGCCTCTCAGTGCCCCTTTTGAAGTTTCACTTTCCATCCAGAGTTCACTTTCTGAGAGCTGGATTTTAGAGCCGGAAGAGACCAAACAGGCCTGGAAACACTTCTGGCGTCAGAGAGATGACAGGACTTTGTGCCTCCTGTCTCCTCTACCAGGGTCCTCCCAACCCCCAGCCTCCACACTCCTTCCGCTGGCAAGCAATTATTTATTTATTTTTGGCCATGCCACGTGGCACGCAGGATCTTAGTTCCCCGACCAGGGATCAAACCTGTTGCCCCCTGCATTGGGAGCACGAAGTCTTAACCACTGGACCGCCAGGGAAGTCCCTGCTGGCAACTTCTACTCTTCCTTCAAGTCGAAGTTTGAAAGTCACTTCTTCAGAGTGGCCCTCCCTCAGTTCCCAACCCCAAACAGGTTTCCACGTTATTCTCCCTCATGGCACTCCAGACTCTTCCCTCAGTGGACTCAACTGCAATTTGTCCTTACTTATTTAGTGTGTGACTATTTGATTAGTCCCCATATCCCCGACTAGACTGTAAGCTGTATGAGGGCAAGGACTAAGAATGGTTTGTACACCATCATGTTCCCAGTGCCCAGCTCCAAGCATCACACATAGCAGGTATTCAACAACTGGTGGTTAAAGGAATGAGTGAATGAATGACTTGCCCAATGTCACCTGTAGAGACTGGGTTCACTCCTATTCCAGATCCAATGTTCTTTCTCTAACATACAACCTTCCATGACAGAAGAAGTCTGAAGGCCTAGGGCAAACCAGAAACTTGATTCCAAGAATAGGAATGGATAATTAAGCCACTAAAGGAAAGATCCGTTTTGCCATCCTACAATTTTGGGACCCTGAGGTCATTCGGGGGCTCTGGCTGTCCATTATTCTTAGCTGTTCTCCAGAACCACGAATCCCAACTTCCCCAAAGCACGGTGTCAGCTCTAGCTGTGAGCAAATCTACCTAGAATCAGCAAATTAGATGATTGGCAATCTTTAACCTTCATGAAAGGCAGTTTATGTGGGGATGCTGACTATCTGTAGTTGAGAATGGACCAGAATCAGGGCTTAACTCTGCAGAAGCAGCTTCCCTCCTGGTTATGGTGAATGAACCCCTTATTCATCCTCAACGTGGAGTCGCTCCTCATGCCAGGCAACTTATCTTGGAAGGCTGTGCACGTGTTTCTCTGCCTAACCTAATCCTATCCAGCCTTTAGGACCCAGGCAAGTTCTTCCTTCTTCCTGAAGGGCCCTCAGCCTACAGGGATCACTTCCTCTTCTGACCTCACAGCCCTTAATAACATAAATCACCAATATAGCAACAACTACTTGCTACCTTTGTCACTCAGTACACTGCTGTCTAAGCTATTTAACCCTTGTAATGCTTTCCATCTTTCATGTTTTGTCTCCCCAACAAAGTCCTGTGTTCCCCTAGAGGAGAGCCCTCCAATGTCTTAGGAAGGATTTGCAAATCCCTTCCCAAAGCCCTAATCCAACTTGCAGATGCATTTTGTCCTGTTCATAAAGTGATATTTTAAAATTCTGTCATTTTTTGAAATCTGAATTTGAAAACTTTCAGGTCATGCCATCTCTCCTCCAAGCTCACCACAGGCCCCACCATTCTTTATAGTTGAACACTTCTGCTGTTTCAAGTGTTTATATTACCTGCCTGGCCCCTAAAAACATTTGAGCTCAGCATGCCTTGGTCTTGCAAACAGTCCCGCTGCCAATACATTCTGGTTAACCAACAGATCCCCCAAACCACCCCTACACGGCACTCACTCTTCGCTTCTCGTTCAAAAAACGCACCCGATCTCAACAGCTCCTTCCTTCTTCTGTTTTTCTTTTCTCTTCCCTCGGAAGCCTGAGGGGTCAATGGATGGGAGGAAGTGCTTCTCTTCTCTCCCTCGGCTTCTTCCCCAGGGAAGAAGAAGCACCACGTATCAAGAGTGATCCAGGGAGGCTGAATGCTGAGAAATATATCTCGAGAGACATGGCTTCTCAAAGTCTTCTATAAAAGAAGAGGAGGAAAGATAGGCTTCCCTGGTGGCGCAGTGGTTGAGAGTCTGCCTGCCGATGCAGGGGACGCGGGTTCGTGCCCCGGTCTGGGAAGATCCCACGTGCCGCGGAGCGGCTGGGCCCGTGAGCCATGGCCGCTGAGCCTGCGCGTCCGGAGCCTGTGCTCCGCAACGGGAGAGGCCACAACAGTGAGAGGCCCACGTACCGCAAACAAAACAAAACAAAAACAAAACAAAAACAGAAGAGGAGGAAAGAAGAGCGGGCATTTCTCACTAGGTCAGAGAATCCTGGAGGGCACGGGCTGTCTCACTCATCACCGTCGGCATGGGAGCAGCACGAGCCGCAGGAGGCGCTGCATGAAGACCCCCTGGCTCTCCTCAGTGGAACTCACCTCCAAGGCGCTGGGAGGAGGCCCTGGACCGTGGCTTCTCATCTCTGTTCCTGGAGATTCATCTTCTCCTTTGAGATGACTCGTCAATTGCCCACCCCCACCAAGTACCAGAAGACGAGCAGTCTCTTCCCAGGTGAGAATACTCCTCACTGATGACCTCAAGGAACTGGATGTGATTTTATTAAGGAAACCAGCAGGTTCCCTCACAGGTGCCCAGAGATCTGTTTAATGTCACTGCTGAATGAGCGTCCATGGATGGTTCAGGGCAATCATTTCGTGGAGTCTCCCCACCCACTGGTTATTCTAAGTTCAAAGGAGCAGCCTTAACTAGCCAACCAAGTAATTCCCTGAGCAAAGATAATTCTAGAAACTAGTTATATGTAACATATGATTCCTATTGCCTAATGGATTCTAAACATTCACATACAGTGAAATGGACTAAGTCGAGTGTGAAGTGGAACATATGAACTGATTTTCCACTACTGGACTCAGGCACAGTATGCCACTCAGGCATAACTGCATGGAAAACAGATTTATGCCAGGGAAGAGGCATACCTCCTAGAAGGTAACATCAAGTACACTCTGACAAGAAAGGGTTTTATGCGTCAAACCTCTGGAGCCAAAATTAAGGCCAATTCACAAATTTCACATTCCAAGTTTGTGAAGGGGAAAAGAATAGTAGGGGTATTCTCTGAAAACAGTATCTTTCTTCTCCCCTTCCTTAATGAAATTGTATTAAGCCTCCCGTCAGTAATGCCAGCACTCTATCTTACACACCTGGGAACTGACATTGACACAACCAACCTGTGCAAGGAGATGCCAGCACAGCGGAGGGTCGCACCATTTGTTACAGCTCAGAGGCCAAGAGCAAGGACGCTGGAGCCAAGACCTGCATTCAAAGCCCGGTGCTGAGCTACGCTGCGTTAGTAATAGAGTGGTGAGCACAGCTGCCTTCCAAATCCTGATGTTGTCATTTACTAGCTGTGTGACTTTTGGCAAGGTTACCTTTCTTTGCCTTAGTCTGCTCATCTTTAAAATGGGGATAACGAACAACTGAAATGTCCTTTAACAGGTGACTAGATAACCAAAATGTGCTATGTCCATATATTAGCAATAAAAATGAACAGGGTAATGATACATGCAACAAGCTGGATGCATCTCAAAATCATTCCAGTGAGCGGAAAAAGCCAAACACAGAAGCGTACAAACATATGATTCAATGTGTATAAAATTCTAGAAACTACAAAAAAAACAAAAAAACAGATCATAGCTGCCTGGAGGGGCAGAGGAAGGGTGGACTGGCAAGGGGCATGAGAAACTTCTGGGGGTGATGGAAATGTCTTGTATATTTATGGTGGTGGAGATTTAACTGGGTATATACATGTATAAAAATTCACACTGTGTACTTTGAATGGATGCAGTCTACTGTATGCAAATTAGAACTCAATAAAACTGATTTGAAGGAACTTTCCCATAGATTTGTTTTGTGAATTAAATGAGAAAAAAGAAGTACTACACAACGCGGTAAATGTTTGGTAATACTGGTGATGGCAGTGATGCTGGTGGACACCACAGTATGACAGCAGAGTGTGTGTTCCCTTGAGAGTCAGAAGATCAGAGCTTCCCTTTGAGTCCTGAGATTCTGTATAATAATCTGTAAAGCTCAATCTCTTAACACGTCAAATGGCAGGTTTGGACAAGGTGGCCTATAGACTTGCTTAAAACTGCATCAATTTGGGACTTCCCTGGTGGCGCAGTGGTTAAGAATCCTCCTGCCAATGCAAGGGACACGGGTTTGATCCCTGGTCTGGGAAGATCCCACATGCCGCAGAGCAACTAAGCCCGTGCGCCACAACTACGGAGCCTGCGCTCTAGAGCCCGCAGGCCACAGCTACTGAGCACACGTGCCGCAACTACTGAAGTCCGCGCACCTAGAGCCTGTGCTCCGCAACAAGAGAAGCCACCACAATGAGAAGCCCGAGCACCACAACGAAGAGCAGCCGCTGCTCGCCACAACTAGAGAAAGCCCGTGCGTAGCAATGAAGACCCAACACAGCCAAAAATAAACAAATAAATAAATAAATTTACCAAAAAAACCCCTGCAACAATTTGATTCTAACGTGATGATGTCACAATGGCGGCCAGCACAACCTTCTAATAATGCATTTGTGATGTGTGTAAACTTCAGTATTCAGAGGGTTTTGCTGTAATATTTAACAGGTACTCCTTGAAATGGAGCATGTTCACACACTGAAAAAAAATGGAGAAGGTGGGATTTCAGAGGTCCTTTGAGGGGAGCTGGAAAGAGGTCCAAGGTGGGGTGGGGAGAGGTGTGGAGAAAAGTCCCAGTTGAATAAACCTTCTGTAGACCATGAACTGAATGAGCACCTCAGATTCATCAGCATCACAATTTCCAAGCACACTGCGCCTTAACCACCAAACAGCTCTGTTCATGTCTGGCAGGGACCTGCCTCCTTGAGTCCAGGGAACATCCTCCTGGGTGGTTGCCCTGCTGCCCTATGCAACCAATGGCTGAAGCAACAGAGTGTTTGTGAGGACAGGCCAACCCAGAGGGTGGCAGTAGCCACCAATCACTGAGCATCACAGCTGCCAGTGTAGCACTGGCAGAGGACATCCTAGGAACACATCTGGGAAAGCAGACTCTGGTAAAAGAAGTGCAGGATACCTTGTTGAACAGGGCCGCTGGGAATTATTAGTGGGTGGAGAAGTTTGGCAGCTGAGAGGAATTTAGTGAGCAGAGTTAAGGAGGAATATCTGGCAAAAAGAAATGAGCTTGTCAATAAGAGATAATGGAAAAGCGAAGTGCTGAAGAACAATGGGAGCAGCGGGCCCAGGAGCTCTTACTAACTCCTAGAGTGCAGGCTGAATTCCTGACCTCCAGAGACTCCCTTTCTACCTTCAAACCCCTTTGGAAGGAGATGAGGCAGAAGTACTCTTGCACACAACTCCCCCTCCAGTCTTCAATCCTGGCTTTGGAGGCACTACAGCAGGGTTGTCAAACTTCAATGTGCGAAATATTTATCCAGGGAGCTTACTTAAATTAATGCAGATCACTGGGCCCCAACTCCAGCTTCTGTTTTGTGGGTGGCCTGGGAATCTGTATTTTAACCACCATCCCAGAATATTTCACGATTGTCCTACATGATCCTCGCCCTAATCCTGTGAGGTAGCTAAGGCACAGAGAATCATCCACGTTCTACAGACTTAATTCTCTCCTCCACTCTGTAGTTGCAAGCAAAGGTTATTTAATAGAAGGCTTTGGGACTCCACTTCTAGCCACGAGAGAATAACTGTTACCAGACTTGCCTTCCGGCTATAAACGATTAGCAAACTGGAAAAAATACAAGATACAACTGTTTTCACACAGTGGACAAGAGGTAGCACAGAACTGTGATCCCCAAGGGAAGGGAAACAAATGAAGTGGGCCCTGCAGTCACCCTGGCTTCTGCCTGAGATGCTTCCTGGACACTGGCACAGGGGTGGGGAACCCCAAGTGGAGCATGGGGAGGGAGGTCTGGCTGAGCTGAGGAGGCAGAGGTCAAAGTTTAGGGGGCTAAGGCGGCTGGAATTTGAGAAGCCACCTAGGTGTTCATCAGTAGATGAATGGATAAGAAAGATACGGTATATATATATACAGTGGAATATTACTCAGCCATGAAAAAAGGGAAATCTTGCCATTTGTGAAAACATGGATGGACCCGGAGGGTATTACGCTAAGTGAAATAAGTCAGACAGAGGAAGACAAATACCATATGATCTCACTTATGTGCAGAATCTAAACACCAAAACAAACACAAAACAAAAACTGACTCACAGATACAGAGAATAAACAGGTGATTGCCAGAGCAGGGGTGGGTGAGGTGAAATAGGGAAAGAGGATTAAGAGGTACAAACTTCCAGTTATAAAATAAATAAGCCACAGGGAAGTAATACACAGACAGCATAAGGAATATGGTCAATAAAACTGTAATAACTTGTATGGGGACAGATAGATTTATCATGAAGATCATTTCATTAATGTATGCAAATGTCAAATCAGTACATAGTACACCTGATCCAGCATAATATTGTACATCAACTATATTTCAATTTAAAAAAAAGAAAAGAAACAATGGCTACAATTATCTGCATCTGATGAAAACCATAAATGCACAGACTCAAGAAGTTCAAGTAGGATAAACACAAAGTAAACCACAACAAGGCCCATCATAACCAAATTGCTGAGAATAACAAATAAGCAGAAATAAGTCTTAAAAGCAGGAGAAAAAGATATACTGCATACAGGGGCACAAACATAAGGAGGACCACTGAGCTCTCCTTAGACACAGTGCAAGCTAGAGGACAATGAACTAAGTATCTAAAATGCTCAAAGGAAAAACAGAGTTGCCAGCCCAGACTTCTGTATCTGGTGAAAAGTAAAGACATTTTCAGACAAACAAGGCTGAGACAATTTGTTGCCAGAGGACCTGCTCTACAAAAAAGATGTTAAATGAAGCGCTTCAGGCACAAGGAAAATGATACAAGATGGAAACTGAATTCTGCACAAAGGAATAGTGTGGAAATGGTAAATATGTGGGTTCAAAAAGAGGCTTTGATCATTTAGGTCTTGAAGATAACCTCCACTCTAGTAGGTTTCTTGTAAAAGTACACACAAACTTTACCTTTTCTCTTGAGTTTCTGAACACAGGTTTCAGCTGTGACATGGCTGCTGGACATGTAAGTGCTGTTTCTCCCTCATTTACAATGTCAGCCTTTAACTGGCTACTGTGTGTAGTGCATGAGAGATGCAAAGATAAATAAGACACAGTGTCCACTATCAAGGAGCTTAGAGCCTGGTTGGAAGAACAATCAAGCCAATAAAGAATTAAAGTGTGATAATCACGTAGCTCTGTGACCATGGGCAACTTAACTTCTCTGTACTTTAGTCTCCTTAACTATAAAATATGGATAATAGGGCTTCCCTGGTGGCGCAGTGGTTGGGAGTCCGCCTGCCGATGCAGGGGACATGGGTTCATGCCCCGGTCCGGGAGGATCCCACATGCCGCGGAGCGGCTGGGCCCGTGAGCCATGGCCTCTGAGCCTGCGCGTCCGGAGCCTGTGCTCCGCAACGGGAGAGGCCACAACGGTGAGAGGCCTGTGTACTGCAAGGAAAAAAAAAAAAAATATATGGATAATAATAGTACTGCCTCATAGGGTTGTTGTGAAATGAAACGCTTTAACATCTATAAAGTGGTGGGACAGTGCCTGAGATATAATAAACACCTGATAAGTATTAGCTATTGTTGCCATGGTGGTGTGTTACAATGGAAGTTTGCCCAGGAGGTTGCCGGTACAGAGAAAGAACATCAGACTCAGAGAAAGGCTGGGATGGAAGGGAAGACATTTCAGAGGAGGTGATGCTTCCAGCTGAGTTTTGAAGGACAAAGAGGATTAGTGGATAAAGAAGGTGGGGTATTCTAGGCAGGGGCAGGAGCACTTAGCAAGGCGCAGAGATGCAAAACAAAAGGCTAGCATGAGGCCACAGGGGATGTTTCCAGTAAGCCTGCAGCAAATGGCGCCTTAACTGTAGCTCAGGAAATGCTCTGGGACGTCTCTGGAAGCCCTTCTGACTTCCCCAAGGACATCTTACCTCCTCCCTCATCTGATCCATCCAGGCTCTGCTGTCTGAGGCGGTGACTGCCCCCAAAAAGAAGGAAAGGAAAGCAGAAAGTGAAAACCCTATATTGTCATTGCTTCCATTCTTTCTCTAGATGAAAATGCTTCTGGACCCACTCCCTCCACCAACGTGGTCAGACTTGATTTGGCAGCTGGTCTGCCACGTACGGCCACACGAGCCATGGGGTGCTACATCCCACAGGCAGCGTCACCCCGACCAGGACGGGATGCTCCATCCACCCCGCAGCTATGAGATCCATGGCCCTACCTTCCCATTCCATCTTTACCCAGAAACCTTCCTTCTTTCTTTTTGATATAAGTCTTAGGGGAAGGGGCTAGGTTTAGAAGGCTGGAGTTGCTTCTGCCCATCTGCATCAGTAAAGCAGAACCCATGGGTCAGTACTCTTGATACCTGAACATACAATTCTAAAAACCACGCAGCGGGAGATACGACATGAGCATCAATGCCAGAGTCCAGCCCTTCAGCTGAGGACGCCGCATTAACCGAACCCTTGACTAGTGTTCCTAACTCCAGCCCCAGCCCGTGGCCAACTTCCTGCTGTCTGTCTTTGAATGCTGTGTTCAATAAAGGCTGAACAGATGAGCACCACCCAGACTGCACTGTTGACTATGGTCACCACAGGATGTTGTAAGAATACTGGAAACATACTCTTCTATCTCTTCAGAAGCCCTCCTTCCTGACCTGAAAAAAAGAGAGACAAGGTTTATGAGAACCCTCTAGTCTCCTGCGCTGACATGGCCTGCTGGAGGGGGTTTCAAAAGTGGGAGCAAATTAGCATAACCCAAGCACTTTATTTGTCTAGATTCCTCTTTATAGACCAAGGCCCACAACCAGTGTAAGAAAATTACAGTAATGCCTTCCTATGGCCTTATTTCAGCATGACTCCAACTTAAGTTGTTGAGCTTAAGTGCAAGTTGAGTGAGAAGCTCAAAACGCAAAAGGGTATAGATGACATGGTGCCTTCCTTTCAACAGTTAACTGACCAATTTACAGAGCACTTCCTTAGGACTGAGGCCTTGGGTCTTATCTGAAGCTGCTGTGCTAACATGTGTATCTTCCCGTGAGCAAAAGGGGACGAACTAGCCGCTCAGTTCAGGCCTGACTTTCTGTCTCCTCCACGTGAAGGACTGGAAGGCCCTGTGAGTGATGGTGGGCAAGTACGACATTCCACGAGCAGGAAGTCTGTTTGCACAGTCGCTATGTGAGGTCCTGGTTCCCCAAGCTGAACGTGTGTAAGAACCATCTGGGAAGCTTGTCAGACGTGGAGATTGCTGGACCCAGCAACGAGAGACTTCTGGATCAGTTGGTCTTGGGGGGGGGTGGGGAGCCCAGGAATATGCATCTTAAACCAATTCCCAGTAATTCTAATCCAAGAGGGTCACTACTGATACTCTGAGAAACACTGATCTTAAGTCTTCTAAATGAGATCTGCTAAACGCTGAAGATTTTTAAAGTTGGGTGTGGGTTACACGGACATAACTTTCCCGTATGTGTGAAAATTTCTGTGATAACAGAGTATTCGTTTTCTATGAATTCTTTTAAGTCAGAAATCAATCACCATGATGATCGAGGGCAAAGGGTGGTGGCGGCGTCATAATGGCCAGCAGGAGGCCGAGAAGGCCTCCCAGTAAGAGCTGCATGGGGGCCAACCAGCACCTTCCGCAAAAGGCAAATAATCCCCAAAGAGTAGAATCATAAACCTAAGTCTAAATAGACTACTTCCCATGAAAGTTAGACTATAACTGCGCTGTTAAGAAAGAAAGAGACAGAGTAAAAGAAGGGAAGGAGGGAGGGAGGGAGGGAAGGAAGGAGGGAGGGAAGGAGGGAAGGAAGGTGGGAAGGAGGGAAGGAAGGTGGGAAGGAAGGCTAGAAGGAGGGAAGGAAGGTGGGAAGGAGGGAAGGAAGGAAGGAGGGAGGGAAGGAGGGAGGGAAGGCAGGAAGGAGGGAAGGAAGGAAGGAGGGAAGGAAGAAAGGAGGGAAGGAAGGCGGGAAGGAGGGAGGGAAGGAAGGAAGGAAGGAGGGTAGAAAGGATTAATTTTGGCTGAAGTCAGAGAGGGGGAAGTGAGCAGGTAGGTAAAGTTGGAAGAACAGTATGGAACAACTCTGAGGGGACCTCCTAGGCTGCAGTTTTCAACTCTTAAAGGGCCAACTGAAGAGACGGAGCAACTAGGGGTAGAGGGGCGAGTGGGACCTTCAGGGCAGCAGGTGGGGCACAAAGATAAACTGCATCGGGTACCCAGGGCATCCCCACCGTGGTGATGGCAGATTACCCAGGTTTATGACCTGTTCTAAGTCAAAGTCAAAGGAATCCTGAACGCAGCCCCCGCCCTGGCCCCCGCCGCCAGCACGGCCGCCTTCTGTCTGTGTGGAGGGGAGGCTCTGCTCCCGGCTTGAGTTCCCAGGGACCACTGCCTCTAACTGTCCTGGTGAGGCTTAACTCCGAACCCACTGTCCGAATGAGCCAGTCCTATGTCACTAGGGGCAGAAGAGCTTGGATGGAAACGGGGGTCACAGAAGAATAACGGGATTCAAGAGGCTGGGCAGCCCAGGCCGGCGCCTTCTGTTGCGCGGAAGGGGCAGCTCCCTCTCTGACCACCCTCGGCAGGTAGGACAGAATCCTTCCTTCCTAAGCCACGTGCTGGGGCAAAAGGAGCGGTGATTCTGTCTGAAGGAAACAATAATGACAACACTACTCTTCTGGGGGAAGGCTGATGAATTGCCATTGATCCACTCATCATCCGAACAGGGGCTGAGGTCCATCTTCAGCATAATTGCCGCTGAGCCCACAGCCTGCTCCCTGTCACCCTGGGGGGGCCCAGGGTCCTCCCGCAGCAGGGAAGGAGCAAGAACAAGAGACAGCCCTCAAGGATGGAGGGCACGGATGCCCCACGGGGCGTTCTGTCTGTCTGTCTGCCTGTCCGTCTGTCTCTCAATCTCTCTGCTAGAAAGAGCAGGTTCTGGGAGAGCCTTCTGCTCGGGAGATGGAAAGCCTAGTGGGAACTTGGGCGGGGCCCTGGAGAAACATCAGGAAACACTGCCTTTGAAGCAGTTGGCCACTTCTGGGCTGTCCCTAGCTTGCAGATAAGTTTGGGCGGCACCACACCGCTGCTTATTTTGGTTTGGTTTAATTTTTTTTCTGTTTTAACATTAATTTGTTGTCCAGATTGGGAGATTTTGTACAAAAAAGTCCGGATTTCTGAATTCTTCAGATACAAACCCTGGCCACACTGGGCCTGCATTCCCACGAGGAAAAACTCAGGGAAGCTGGGCTGTGCCCCACCCCCTCCAAGCCTGAGCTCCCACCCTCCCTGGCACCTGGGGGTCCCTACTAGCTCTTTACCGCTGAACCTGCACTGCTGCTTTTCTTACAGAAGTTAAGAGGCTAGTGAAGTATTTCCTGTAGCTCTGCCGCTACCAAAAGCGAGAAAGCAAAAGGAAGTGGGAAGCATGCTTTAGGAGAAGAGGCAGAGAGTACATTTCTTTATAGAACTGTGAATATGCAAATAACTTGTCTATGTATCTCAGTGATATAATTTAACGTGCTATTTTGAAATAATCCCCCACTCCACAGATTTATACTTTACCTGTCTAGTCCCCAAACGCACCTCAGACCATGCAGTGACATGGAACCTAGCATAAGGATTTTCAAACCACAGGTCATGAACAATTAGTGAGCCATGAAATCAATTTAGAGGATCACCAACAGCCTTTATTTTTTGTCTTTTTTTTTTTCCAATAGCAAAGAACAGTGAAGAGAGTGTACTGCAAATAGTAAGGATAAATGTTACATAAAATTTTTTTCAGTTTTATATACAGAAATACCCAGTCACGATGCAGAGCGCATTTTTAAATTGCTGGTGACAGGTTAAAAAATAATGAAAACCTGGTGGTCTATCATTGCCCAGCAGGGTAGGTAACCCAAGAAGGATGTGGGCTAAAGCCCCGCCTCCCACAGACTGTGTAGGTCGGTGGAGGCTGAGGGAGAGGACTGCAGGTTCTGGGTCATCACACACTTCCGGGGAAACGGTGTGAGCTGGCCCAGGCCTATGGCAGGAGGACTGCCAGCTCCACCCTGGGCTTCTGGTCTCTTACTGCCCCCCGTGGCCCACATGACTGTTTCCCCAGAAGTGGCCGTTAGAGGGTTTGGGAACCTGACAATTCTAATACTGGCGAGACCAATGTACAGAGATAGGGCACTTTTGGGGAGCCTGCAGAGACTTTCATGTCTATCAACATTAGCTCTGGAAAAGAGGCAAAGCAGGCTTCAGGAGCACCGTCTTATATATACCGATAGATTGGGACAGTGGGCACCAACCCACCAAAGCGCTGTGTGCTTTGTCCACAGAGCTGGTTAGTGACGATGCTGAAACGAGAATCCTTATCTCCCAAACCCACTGCCCCAAGCCCTTTCAAAAGCAGATACCCGCTGATTTTTAGATGTCCTCCGGGCACCCTGACATCTGGTTGGATTTACTGTGCTCACAGGTTTTCCATACTTACAGGAGGCAACAGATAGCTAATTGAAAGCTGGAGAGAATCCTTTACACCAGGAGTTCTTAACCAGTGGTGCACAAGAGAATCACACCTGGGAAGCTTCTGCAGCACCCGTGTGCTAGGCTGCATCACAGGCCCCCTGAGGTAGTAATTTCTAGAAATGAAGCCCAGTCACGTATGTGAGAACCACTGCCCGAAACCTCATCTCAGAGAGTAGACTGAACTCTCTGTCGCTAAGCAGCAGAATGTAAGCCTTGCTGCATTGTCCTTCCGAGTTGCCTACTTTCTTCTTACAGAAGCGTTCACGAACTCTGACTTGACCTACAGGCTGAGGGGAGGAAGGAAACGGCCTCACAGACTGAAGGCTCCATTCCGAGTGACTCTGAGTTGGCCCTCCTGAAACTCAGGATTCTGTGTTGCTCATAAAAGCTCAGCAGGTGCCGTCCACCGGGGGAGGCCCAGAAGCAATTCAGATCTGATTAGAGATGCTTGTTCAATATTCAAAATGTAAAACATAGAGGTTGCTGAACCAGCACTTTGAAAAGTTAATTAAATGCCAGGTTTCTTTTCAAGAGCTACTCCATCACTTGCTGATTACTTTGGCCATTTTGAAGAACAAAGCTTTAACTTCGGACACTGAGAGTAAGCGTCCTCCCTCACCTCCCACCTTGTGGACACGGGGTGTTAGGAGTAAGGGCATCCTGGCCTCCTGCTTTGCAGCAAGGGATGCGCCGGACCTGGTCAGTGACTTGACAAGAGGGGAACCACGGCCCTCTCTGTGTGGTGCTTTCCAAGTCGCTAAGATCTCTCAGCCTCACGTGAAGCCGTCTGTTCTTTAAACATGTGGAGACTTCAAGGGTAAGGGCGTTGTCTCATTATCCTCACCTTCCTTTAAAGCCCAGTCCTTCAGTTCTGCACTCAACCAGTCCCCTCCTGGTGTTCACCCCGCTTCTCTACAATCCACACTAGGTGACTCGGCCTGGGCTCCACACATCCACCCTCGATTCTCAGGGGAGAGTCCATTCCCAGGCCCCCGCCCCCACGGCTTGTCACAGGAGGACTGATGACTGATGATAACAGTTAACAGTTACTGAGTTTGTTGGGTGCCAAGCATTGTTATTATATCATCTTATTTATATGTTACTATTATATAACACTATTATATATAGTATTATATGTTACCTTATTTAATTATCACATTATTTTGTTTAAACGTGCTCCCTTCTACAGATGAGGTGACTGGGGCTCAGAGAAGTAAAGTAACTTGCCCAAGGTCACCCACCTAGAAAGGGGTCGGGCCAGTATACAAGGCCCACTTCTTAAACCCTACATGATACAGGCATGCAGGCAGTTCTACACCGGGGGAAAGGCTCATTCTACAGACTCTGCTTCAAATTCAATTAACATTTTCCATGATGAGATGACATACTTTCAACTTACAGCAGCACTGTAGCTTCGTCAGCCTGACCATGTGGTAGTTAACGTTGGTTAATTTACAACACGACAGCTCGCGTCATGGGAGAAAGGAGAACCCACCTAGCCAGGTCACCCTTTCCTCCAGGCACTCGCTTTTTCTAACTTCTTTTGCTCAGATGCACTTCCCTTCCTTTGACGTTTACAGACCACGCTGACGTGCACTGGGCATGATTTGGTCAGTGAAGGACAAGCTTGACGGCGCTGTCACATCCTGCGCCTGCAGCCACGCAGAACCACTGCCCAATCCCGGATCCTCAGTTTTACTCTGGGGCTCAGTGGCAGAGAAGGACTGTAATGTAAGGACCCTCCCCACCTGCAGAGCCAGTCTCCTCTGCCTGCCCTGCTGCATCAGACAGAAGGCCTCAGCTGCTGCCTACACGGGTCACGTGCTGAAGGGTGAAAGGCGGCCCTAATGTAGACATCATCTTGGTTAAAATGTTGCTCTCGAGTTTAATGGAATACTGCAGAGATCTAAATGGAGATAAAGTACCATGGCTCAAAGAACAGCCAGGATGCTATCTTTATGCAGCATGACAATGTTCAGTGGTTAATTAGATACCGTTAACCTATTTTAGCAGGGGACATAACTGGGATAAATGGGGGGAAGTGTCCTTGAAGTCTCTTAATATCCACAGCACATATTGGGCCCTAGACTCACCTCCCTGCTGCAAGACAGCACAGGCTTAAAATAGAGCAAAGTGCCGGGCATCCAGAGCCCTGATGTCCTAGTGGAAGGCCCCCTGCTGGACCATCCTGCCTGGGCCACGGCCTCTAACCAGAGAGTGATGTGAAGGGTTTGGACAAATGGTTACTAGCGCAACTTGTTGCCCATGAGGGAAGAGCTAAAGCCACAGTAAGGAGCTTACAGGGCTCCCATGACAGAAAGAAGAAACTCTGCAGCCAGGGGCCAAATTCATAAACACTTAGCAAGGAGAAGTGCAGAAATGAGAGACCAGCTAAAGTGAAGCCAAAGCTACCTTATATTTTCAAAACATATCACTCCTCTGGAAGAAAAGCAGTCAAAATACCATTTTCTTGAGACGTTTTCTACCCTCATAATTCTTAAATGTCCAATAAAAATCTCACAAGTGCATCCAAACCTCATTGAGGTCAGTTTTACAAAGGCCTGGAAGAGGGGAGGTCATTTGTCCTAGATCATATAACACATCACTAGCACTGCATCTAACACCAAGGCTCTACTTTATCAACTGTGTGACCCACCAAATGAGCCTTCACAGCGGAAACCCAAATCTGAGCAGAGGAGAAGTCTGCCGTTGCCATCATGGCTACAAGGTTCATTCAGCATCAGGCAGTGGACTGCTTAACTGGGGATCCCCTGCTCTAAGATGTTCCCCAACTATAATACTGATTAAAAACCAGATATTTTTCATAAACTGATGTTTTCTTTGGCCAATACATTTCTCCTCATTGAAATCTCTCCTGAGAGCTGAAGTCTCCACTCTTTTCCCCCTCAGTTCCTAATTCTTGCCATTCATGTTTAGTGTCCAGATGTATTTGCAGGTATTGTACCTTCTCCCTTCTTTTACAGACAAACAAGAACTCCCCAGCACCCCAATTTTGGCACTTTGGGGTTTTAGGTCATATTAGAGCACATTTAGCTCCTGCTGGCATTATCAACAACAAGGTGTCTAGTAGAAAGATGAAAACCAACTTCCAAATCCTATCTGTAGACTCCCAAGCCCTATCAAATTGAAGCGATAGTGATTTACATGGCAATTCCTGGGTGAAGTTTGCCCCCTGCTGGTCAGATTCAAAATAACATCTCTGTTCCAATTCAAACTCTAAAGAAGCATTTATCAGGAGGAAAAAGGGTCGAAATGTATAGAAACAGTTTTAGTAGCTAAAAATAATTATGGGAACATATAATAATGTATGTATATTTCTGCTATGAATAAACTAAAAAGTGGTAAAGTTTAGATCTCTAGATGTTAGGTATCTCAAATGAACATTATTTTATTCAGAAACCTTATTGGGTAACTAATTACCTATTAGGCGCAAACGGGAGGTGTTGGGATTTGGGACCTTTTGCTCAGGATTTTACAATCTGGCTGGAGAAAGGAACACTGTAGAGATAACAGTAATGCCTCAAGAAGACTCACATACTGCAGTGACTGAAAGACTACTGCCACCATCCCCCCTGTTCATCTTCCAGGTGAGGAAACAGAGACGAAGAGGTGCTGAAGCGACCTCGCTACAGCCCCAAAGCTAGCTGGACACAGAGCTGGAACTAGAAACCAACAATCCCTCATCTATTGCTGGTTCTATTATGCCCTACTCTTAACAAGACAAGAGAGGTTATAGCAAAATATCATGGTAGCACTAAAGAGAGAACTGACCCGGACTTCCCTGGTGGCGCAGTGGTTGAGGATCTGCCTGCCAATGCAGGGGACATGGGTTCGAGTCCTGGTCTGGGAAGATCCCACATGCCGCAGAGCAATTAGGCCCGTGAGCCACAACTACTGAGCCTGCGCGTCTGGAGCCTGGGCTCCGCAACAAGAGAGGCCGCGACAGTGAGAGGCCCGTGCACCGCGATGAAGAGTGGCCCCCGCTCGCCGCAACTAGAGAAAGCCCTCGCACAGAAACGAAGACCCAACACAGCCAAAAATAAATTAATTAATTAATTAATTTTAAAAAATTACCAAAAAAAAAAAAAGAGAGAGAACGGACCCTTCCGGTTGGGGAAATCTGGGGAGACTTCCTAGAAGACGCGCCAACTGAAAGACTGAGCAGGCTTGCAACTGGCAGAAAAGCTACAGGAAGGATGTCCAGCTAGAGAAAACAACCTGAATAAAGATGGGAGGCAAGAAAGGCCCAGGTGTGCTGTGTGTGGCTGAAATACAGATGAGGTGGTGGCTGAAAATGAGAAGGGAATCGGAGCTGGCTGGGTGCGCAGCCAGACTGGAACAAGATGCTCTTACACATTGGTATCAACTCCAAAAACACAGACGCTGACATTGGTCTGGGACCAGGAGGGAACTATGGGGCTAGAAATTTTCACTGGGTTCCTTTTTTTCCCTTCAAGTTACTACGGCAATTTAGAGAGGACGCAATGAACGATAGGTAACTCACCGCATATCCTGTGATATAAAAGCCAGCACGGAGGGTTAAGTGGAAGAAGTTCTGTTATCCCTCCTGCTGGGGAAGGATGGGGAGGAAAAGCCTCTGGGAAGAAGTGCTATCAGGCAGTGTTTCCCAAACGTCTGCAATTTTCAAACTCTACCTTCATGAATTTTGCTGTAGCTGTGTACTTTCTGCATCTACTTTATATTTTCTTTAAGTTGATTATATTTCTTTAAGGTGATTCCTTACTTTTACTGTAATAAATTTATTTAAAAGAAAACTTTATATTCTCAGTGGAAATTTAGCATCACCAGCCATATAGAAGGTAATTATAAAAAACAACAGAATTTAAATAAAACACAAAATTTATTTTATTATAGCCACATATTGCTATTTGCCAGAAGTCTGAGCATATTCTCTCTTTGTTAAAAAGGTAGATTAGCAAGGTTACAAAGGTGTTAAGGAAAGACTAGGTGCAAACTGAGACTTTCCCATTGACATGATCCGAGGGCCTGAAAGCTGATGGGAGAGACAGTAACTTTGTGACTCACGGCCGTTCTCTGGGAAATGTGGCCATAAGGATGGAGAGTGAAATGACGTAGGATGTGGTGACCAAAACAAGCGAAATCATGGCTCCAAAAGTCAGGGGGCAAATTTTTATCAGCGTTTCTGAAAACCTTTATTTCAGTCCATTTTAAAAAAACTGAAGTATAGTGGATTTACACTGAATGGGTTGGGTCTTTTACTTCTCCTGGACAGAATTTTCTTCACTGTAATAAAGGAACCTGTAAAGATTTCTCTCCAGTCACTAACCCATTGTTTTCTCTGCCCTTTTACAGCCTGTGATCCCCCAAAAGCCCACGATTACACTGAGACTGACCCAAGTAATAAGCTGCTCGAAGGGCAGGTGGTGCCTGCCGTTAGAGGGGCCCCCCTCCAGCTGCCGGAGAGCGAGGCCCCCAGGGCCGGGCAGGGCATCATGTGGGGCAGCCTCCTGGGGACTCCCCGGTATGGATGAACCAAGGACACCCTGGCACTGCTAAACATGGCCTCTTATGCAATGACCACTGTGAAACCAGGAGAAACCTGCACAGCCCCCGGTAACCAGCCATGGGGATGGTAGATGGGACAAAAAGTAAAGTCACCGGCAGCCCCACGAGACCAGAAAAAACCTAGATTTTATGAGTGGGGCTCTATCTCCTGTGCATATTTATACCCATGTCCGCCTGGGCTGCGGCCTCTACAATTAAAACTGCTTTCAGTTACTTCTCAGTAAAGGGCTAAAAAGAAAAGGGAAGAGGCAGGTATGATGTTCACAGATGCATTTTATTTTTGAGACACTGAATCCATCAAAGGAAGAACAAGGAGATCGTTTATGTCAGGAGAATTTTCACCAATGGCTGGCTGGCGTCCCTAGTCACTCCCTGCTGGCTTTTAGCCGCTCACTCTGCGAAGCCGCGTGTCCCCCTCAGCAGACTGGCTGGCTCAGGGGACACAACTTTCCCTGAAAGTTTTTTTGTTCACTGAGATTGCTTCATATGATCAACATCTCATTTCTGCGAGAGTCCCAGAGGATTGCAGTAAAGAGAGTTTTATTCTCACAGACTCGCTGTTGCACAAATAGTGCAGTGCACGGCCTTTTCATGAACTTCAGATAAATGCATGCAGCTCTCAAGGTTTCAGGATGGCACGGCTGCAGAAAGAGAGGCACATTCTATTACACTAATTAGCTGTGTGACCTTGGGTGGGGGGGGCAAGGTGACATCTGAGGGCTTTTCTAACTCTTACGATTCTATACCTGAGCCGCTCAAAGGCCCACCCCTCATCTTCTCCACCTCTAAACCGAAGGGGCCACGCTCCATGACCTCTCAGGTCCCTCCCCGGCTCTGGGAATGACACTGACCCTGCCTCTCCCGATCCTGGCCCCCATCCTCATCTGTTCCTATTAATACCATTTCCTATTCTGATACTTCCCAGCCACCCCTTTTCCCACAGCTGGTTTATCCAGCCCTAACATTTCAATCCCTGTAATGTGCTGGTATGGAGATCCCAAAGTCAGCATGGCGGGGGAGACACACCAAAGAGGAAAGGGGAGGAAGGAAGGAGGAGGGAAAGGAAGGGGGCAAAAACCCTTTTCCCTATTCAGTCATTTCTAGAGACAACAAAGTTAACGCAAACTCTCTTCCTACTAAAGAATTTAAGACATTTTCCTCCTTGGTCCTCTCTTCTCTTTTCTTAGGTGCTGTCAAAACGGGCCACCACTCTCCCAGCTTCATGGAGAACCTCTACCTCCCCTTCACTCTCCTCTCCTAGACAGTTCACCCACTCATAACCTCCCCAGCTGCTTCCTTCCTCCTTACTATGACTCCTTTCTACTTCCTTTCCCTCTAAGCAGTTGCAAAGAGGGTATCTGTTCAGACCTGCTGAGCCTGCAAACCTCCCAAGAGGGCACCCGAGAACTCAGCCCTCTCTTCTCCAGGTCCAGGAGGACTTAAGGTCCGGGCTCAGCTGGCTCTGACTACGGGCTCTGGAGTTAGAGGGCTCAGATCAGAGGGTCACCGTTGACTGGCTCTGTGCCCTGGGGCAAGTC
Organism: Lagenorhynchus albirostris; assembly: GCF_949774975.1. Taxonomy (NCBI): domain Eukaryota; kingdom Metazoa; phylum Chordata; class Mammalia; order Artiodactyla; family Delphinidae; genus Lagenorhynchus; species Lagenorhynchus albirostris. The sequence continues at coordinate 26,707,568 of NC_083095.1, forward strand.
ACTTAAACTCCGCAAAACTGGCGATGACACCACATTTTGCTTCACAGGGTTGTTAGAATCAAATAAGTTATTTCACACAAGCACAGCACTTGGCACACAGGACGTGTGAACAGTCACTGCTGCTGCCATCATTATTATTATTCTCTCTCCAGTCTCTACTCCCTGTGCCGCTAATCCTTGCTCAAGATGCTGTCTTTCTCCTCCTCAGTCCTGTAACTGAACCCCTGCCCAGAGGTGGGTGCTGGCCAGGTGTGCCCAGCCAGTGCTTCCTACTTTTTGCCTCTAGACCCCTGACGTTCCCCTGCTTCCCACATTCTTGCTGCCTCTGGCTGAACCTGTCTGGACCCCTCAGCCAACATGCCCGGCAGCCTACCCTGGAGACGTATCCTCCCAACCTGGCCGCCCATCTACACACCCCTTCCCCAAATAAGAACTATTTGGGCCGGCTCACAGAGCCTCTGCGGCAGCTGTCCACAGCCTTCCATGACAACATTAACTTAGCCTCCAGGCTTACCTCCCAGCTCTCTCATTGTGCACCCCTCTTGTGCTATCCATCTCCTGCTTTTCCTTTTTCTGCCTCCTGGTTCCCTTCGTTCACTTCAGCCACTTTTGTTTATCCCTGTCTAAAAAGCAACTTTTTCTGGCTTTCAAGTCCTTTCCAAAGGATTCCTCACATCTGAGAAGCTTCCAGAATTAGGTGAGACTGTTTTTTATGTTCCTTAGCACACCTGACCCTCTACATCACACGACGGTCTCAGCAGGACAGTCTTGTCCAGTGATTTCTGCAGCTCAGCCTGATGGGGTCGACCACAGAAAAAGCAACGTGGTACCTACCCAGAAGTCATGTCCCCTTCCTCTCGATTCAAACCCTGATTTTGCTTGGAACGGCAATGAGCCCAGCTAAAAATATTCCATTCCCTAGCCTCTTGCGCACTGAGGGGTGAGCATACACCATATTTCTGATCAGTGAGAAAGATGCAGCAGTCCCTGGAAAGCATATCCTGGCCCCTCGCCTCCAAAAGACAAATTCTTGCTAAGAAAGAGCCCTTCACCTCCACCTCCATGTCATCCTCCATTCTTCCTGCCTGGAAAACAGAAGTGAGGCCTGGAGGTACAGCAGCCATCATACAACCACGAGACATGAGCGTCATGACAAAGGCCCACATACAGTCTCATAAGAGAAAGCAATGATTTGAAATGGATACAAGAGGAGAACAATTCCCAGGCAACAACGGGTGAGTGACATCACCAAAATCTGCCAGAAGAAAAGGTGTCAAACTCAGGGGAAAAGCTGAGCAGGCCCCTCTACAACTCCATCCAGCCTAGAAAGACAAGAGCTCACTCACTATACAGAGTGGAGCTGAGACAACACTTAAGAGGAGGCCTCTACACTGAGAGAAATGGATGTCGTTTTGTATCTGCAAATACCCCAAGATCGTGCCACATCAAAAAGGCGTGCAGAAGAGGTGTGATCATGTGTCCCTTGCACCACGGGTCACACACCTGTCAACATGTCAGTGGGTCCTCGTTCCCAACACTGTAAAGCACACGCCTGGAATTCAAGGCCCTGCATGCGGGCCCTTCTCTACCTTGTCCATCTACTTCCTTTACGTCTCCAGGCGAATCCCAGGACTCAGCCCCCCGCTCTGCGCACTCCAAACACACCAGGGCACATCCATGCCTCCTCCACTGGCCCCTGTGCCTGGGAGGTCTGCCTCGCCTCAGGGTTTGTCAACTGTTTCATTTCAAGGCCACGATTCATGGACCAAAATGAATCATTTCAAGCGGCCATCTAGAAAGCCCGGTTCAGAAGGGCAAACACTCTTTCTGAGTTGTGCGGGGCCTTTGAGACCACTCAGTTCTAACGCTGAAGAGACAGAGCCCAAGGCTGCTGAGCTGGCGGCCCCAGGTGACACTGGACCTCCCCTCCTCTCTCTCCCAGTCAGCGCTCAGTGGAAAGAAATCCTGGGTACACAGGGCTTGAACATCTGGGATTTACCAGAATCGTGACATCCTACGGCTGAAAGGGGAATTTTGAGATCATCTAGTTCAAACCCCTCGGGAACCTCAACCCAAAGAGTTCACATGACCTGTGCCAAGGTCATAGGGCGGGTGGGTGGCAGGGGGACTAGCACACAGGCAGATATCCCAACTCCTAACACGTGCATGGGGAAGGGGGGGCCCTAAAGAAGGAGGGTGAGTGGAGACGGGTTCAGGAATGGCCTCCAGGGCAGATGCCCGCCCGCATTCCACGCGCACTTGGAGCTCCCGGCTCTGGGCCGAGAGCCTCCCGGACAACTCTGCCCTCGGCCTTGGAAGGAATCATGGCCTAAACCCGTAACGAGAACTGGCCCCCGAGCTGGCTGCCTGGGAATGGGTCCAGTTCTTGGAGGGCACGGCAGGCTTAGAAGCAACAGTCATTTCAATGCCTAATTGAACTTAATGATGAGCCTAATTAGGCCTTTTAACGGCGGGACTGGCATGGCTTTGGCTCGCGTCCCGACAGGCAGGCTGCGTCCTTTACGCTCACCTTCCCCTCTGGCCAGGAGGCTGGCTGCCCGGAGCCAGCTCTGCAGGCAGCTGGCTGGGGAGGCTGAGAGGCCGAGGTCAGGCATTAACCCCCTGCTGCGCTGCCCACAAGGGAACAAGACGGCCCTCGGGAACACCCGCCGAGGCTCCACCCAGTGCAAAGGCCCTCTGCCAGGGCTCCAGGGCACAAAACAGAAGGTGGCGAGGCACAAAGTACAGGAACGTGACCCCGCGGTCAGACTCACCTGGGTTCAAATCCTGCTGGCTACTTACTAGCTGTGTAAGCATGAGCAGGTGAGTTAGCCTTTCTGAACTTGCCTCCTCACCTGCTAGCGAGAATAATACCACCACCTACCTCATGGGGGTGTTCTGAGGATAAAGTAAGACAACTGTGCTTAGCACAGCACCCAGCACAAAAGCCACATTAAATGGTGTGTGTGTGTGTGTGTGTGTGTGTGTGTGTGTGTGTGTGTGTGTGTGTGTGTGTGTGTGTGTGTGTGTGTGTGTGTGTGTGTGTGTGTGTGTGTGTGTGTGTGTGTTTTCCCATCCATACAAGAGGGCTGGGCAAGACATGTGGGCTGTCCCTACGTGGTTCTGCAGTGTGGCCCCAGAAGATGGAATCTGGATCAGAGGATGGAGCTGCAAATTTCCTAAAGATGAACTGTTTAAGAAACATCGCAGAGCGGGGAGGTTGTGTGTATGTATATATGGGTACACACATATAAATACACACACATATAATCCTCCCTCCATATCCATGGGTTCTGTATCTGTAGATTCAACCAACCACAGATTGAAAATCTTTGAAAAAAAAAATCTCAAAAAGCTAACCTTTAATTTGCTACACTCCGGCAACTCTTTATATAGCACTTACAATGTATTTACAACTATTCACATTTAAGTTGTATTAAGTATCATAAGTAATCCAGAGATGATTTAAAGTATACGGGAGGATGTGTGTAGGTTATATGCAAATACCACACCATTTTGAGCATTGACGATTTTTGTATCCAGGGGTGTCCTGGAACCAATCCCCCTTGGATACTGAGGGACAACTACATATATATATTTCTGTAAGTATATCTATCGTGTAAAAATATGTTATGTATCTACTGTTGGTAAAAGATACCAATGAGGGACTTCCCTGGTGGCGCAGTGGTTAAGAATCCGCCTGCCAGTGCAGGGGACACGGGTTCGAGCCCTGGTCCGGGAAGATCCCACATGCCGCGGAGCAACTAAGTCCGTGCGCCACAACTACTGAGCCTGCACTCTACAACCAGCGAGCCACAACTACTGAGCCCACGTGCCACAACCACTGAAGCCTGTGCACCTAGAGCCCATGCTCCGCAACAAGAGAAGCCACCACAATGAGAAGCCTGTGCACCACAACGAAGAGTAGCCCCCGCTCACTGCAACTAGAGAAAGCCCATGTGCAGCAACAAAGACCCAAAGCAGCCAAAAATAATAAGTAAATAAATTTATAAAAAAAAATACTAATGAACTGTTATGAGTAGTTACTTCTAGAGAGATGACTAGGATTGGAGGAGATGGTAGTTTCAGACAAATCTAGCCTCATATCTTGTTTGAATTTTTATATCATTAAAGTCTCTTTGGTTTGCTTGTACAACTAAAACAGACTTTATAAAAAATATAAATGTTTCCACTGAATTCCCCAGCAATAGAGGGGGTTCAGGCAGACCCCAGACCAGCACTTGTAGAGACACCAGAATTTGACAGGAGATTAGACAGAAACTTCTAGTTTCAAGACCTCTGCACTAAGTGATAATCCAGAGAGACAAAGGAATATTCCATAGGACGCTGTGCTTTTTGGCTGGTGACATTTAAAGGATACTTCGGTGGGCCTGTCAGTTCCTTCCTGACCCTCCTCCTTTACAATCCTACCCCTGGTTCCCAGAAAGAACCAGCTCCAGGCATAGGAAAATTTGCACCTCTGCCAAACTAGAAACTGTAAAGGGCTAAAAGTCAAAGCCTTCACAGGACACACTAAGAACCCATTCTAGAACCACTCCTGGTTTTCAATCACAAAAATAAAACTCAAGCTAGTCAAGGAAAGCTGAAGGCCTGCAGGGGAGCTGGGAGCAGGCTCTGGATGAGGTGGGGATCGGAGCCCGTACTTTGCAGCCCTTGTGACAGGTCTCCCCTCAGGCAACTTGGGAGCAGTACTGCTGACTTCGGTCCTAAAAACACAGCTCCTGTGTGCTGTGCAGCCTTGGGCCTCAGCTGTCCTCTCCCTGGTGCACAAGCATAGGCAACAAGTTCATCTCAAGTCACTGCATGTGCCCCTCCCCATCTCCCTGGGCATCCGGTGCTCACCTCTGTTCCAGGGAGGGACTGACCAGGGCCACTTGTCAGGAAGACTGCTCCACTTTTCAGAGTGGGAAGGGAAGTATCCAAATGCTACCACACATGGGGCTTACGGGAAAAGACTGCTATCGCCTTCAATTGGGAGGCACTTGACAGAATTGCAAGATTCCAATTATTTCATAGTTAGTCATTTGCATAAGTAAATTGGTTCTGTGACACTAGACTAGCCATCCAGGGCCCTAAACTGCAATGAATATAATGTAGAACATCACTTTTATCAATCCAACTGTAAATGCATGAAAATGCCCCTTCCCTAGTCCTCAGTGGGAAAAAGGTTGTTGCATGCTTCCTCTCTCTTCCCTAGCCTATGGAATCCATAGGTACCACATCTGAAACCTTTATGATACTTTCCAAAGAGTCATGTTACGGTTATTACATGAATAAATACTGCAAGTCTCCTTTTACAGCCTGGGAAAATATCAATATCATACCTTTCATCTGCTCATAATTACTTTCATTGAGATAGGAAATTCTGGAGTACTATGCAGCCCTTAAAAATGAGGCAGTTCTTACCATATGACCCACCAATCCCACTACTGGGCATATACCCAGAGAGAACCATAATTCAAAAAGACACATGCACCCCAATGTTCACTGCAGCACTATTTACAATAGCCAGGTCATGGAAGCAACCTAAATGCCCATCGACAGACGAATGGATAAAGAAGATGTGGTACATATATACAATGGAATATTACTCAGCCATAAAAAGGAATGAAATTGGGTCATTTGTAGAGACGTGGATGGACCTAGAGACTGTCATACAGAATGAAGTGAGTCACAAAGAGAAAAACAAATATCATATATTAATGCATATATGTGGAATCTAGAAAAATGGTACAGATGAACCAGTTTGCAAGGCAGAAATAGAGACACAGATGTAGAGAACAAACGTATGGACACCAAGGGGGGAAAGTGGTGGTGGTGGGATGAATTGGGAGATTGGGATTGACATATATACATTAATATGTATAAAATAGATAACTAATAAGAATCTGCTGTATAAAAAATAAATAAAATAAAATTCAAAAATAAATAAAGAAATGAGGCAGTTCTACTCTGTATTGAGATTCTGAAAGATCACCAAGAAATACTGTAATATGATAAAAGAAAAATGCAGAATAGATATGCTACCATTTATGCTGGGATGGGTAGTAAAAGAATACATTAACTTATATTTTTGGAAAGGCATAGAGTATCTTTGGGAGGAACTCAAAAAAACTGGTGAACAGTGGCTGCCTCCAAGAATCTGGGTGCCTGGGAAGAAGAAGAAAGGGAGAGAGAAACTTCCATTTTATATCCCAGCCTTTTTTGTGTTTTGAATTCTATACTATGATTTTTAAAAATTTGTTTAAAATAAATAAAAGTAAAAATTCACTAAGAGTTTTATTGTCTCAAAAGATGACATGAAGTCACACAATGTCTAAAATGTAAGGATTTGTATTGCCTCTGCATCCTACTCTTTCTCACAATCCTCTTCAGGAAATGATTCACCTTTCTCAACTTAGTTACATTTGAGCTTTAAGGTCAAATAGACCTTATTCCATAAAAAGGCAGAATACCGTCATTCCAAAAAGGGGTTCTGTCTGCCAAAGATAGACCTGGGGGCACGTGCTAGTCAAGGGGCAGTGCTCTGTCCACATGTCCGCAGAATCAACAAATGCTCACCTTCACCTCTGCCCGTGCAGGGTGACTTGCAGTAAATACCTTACGGCTGAGGACACTTTGGGGCTGAGTAGGAAAGGACAGCTCAGCTGAGTCCTGCCATCATCTGACCCTTATTCTCATTCCTCCCTACCTAATAGCTACCAACACAAGTGTCTGAAGACAGGAAGGGTGTAAGGATCGAATGAGCTCGACAAATCACACGCTTTCCCTGTTCCGTGGGGTCAATTATTTTTCACTAGTTATTTCAATTGTACACAGTTTTGGTATTATTTATTTTGTCCTCAGATCCTACTGAATGTAAATGACTTACAGTGATAAACAACACAATTAAATTCCAATTTTCTAAAAAAGAAAACCCAAACAAACCAAAAACAACCCTGTGAATTCTCTAAGTTCACTAAAGTAAAAACTTCTTTAGCTCTTCCTCTACCATCTTTCCATCCAGGCTCTGAAAATAACTTGAGAGCAAAGCAAGAAATTCCTCGCTGGGGAGCCAACACAGAACAAACAAATGTAAGATGTACATTAAAAAGATATGCTGTTAGATGACATGACACTATACATAGAAAATCCTACAGATACCACCAGAAAACTACTAGAGCTAATCAATGAATTTGGTAAAGTAGCAGGATACAAAATTAATGCACAGAAATCTCTTGCATTCCTATACACTAACAACGAAAAATCAGAAAGAGAAATTAAGGAAACATTCCCATTTACCACTGCAACAAAAAGAATAAAATGCCTAGGAATAAACCCACCTAAGGAGACAAAAGACCTGTATGCAGAAAACTATAAGACACTGATGAAAGAAATTAAAGATGATACAAACAGATCGAGAGATACACCATGTTCTTGGATTAGAAGAATCAACACTGTGAAAATGACTATACTACCCAAAGCAATCTACAGATTCAATGCAATCCCTATCAAATTACCAATGGCATTTTTCACAGAATTAGAACAAGAAATTTCACAATTTGTATGGAAACACAAAAGACCCCAAATAGCCAAAGCAATCTTGAGAAAGAAAAATGGAGCTGGAGGAATCAGGCTCCCTGACTTCAGACTATACTACAAAGCTACAGTAATCAAGGCAGTATGGTACTGGCACAAAAACAGAAATACAGATCAATGGAACAGGATAGAAAGCCCAGAGATAAACCCACACACATATGGTCACCTTATCTTTGACAGAGGAGGCAAGAATATACAGTGGAGAAAAGACAGCCTCTTCAATAAATGGTGCTGGGAAAACCGGACAGCTACATGTAAAAGAATGAAATCAGAACAATTCCTAACACCATACACAAAAGTAAACTCAAAATGGATTAAAGACCTAAATGTAAGGCCAGAAACTGTCAAACTCTTAGAGGAAAACATAGGCAGAACACTATGACATAAATCACAGCAAGATCCTTCTTGACCCACCTCCTAGAGTAATGGAAATAAAAACAAAAATAAACAAATGGGACCTAATGAAACTTAGCCTTTGCACAGCAAAGGAAACCATAAACAAGACCAAAAGACAACCCTCAGAATGGGAGAAGATATTTGCAAATGAAGCAACTGACAAAGGATTAATCTCCAAAATATACAAGCAGCTCATGCAGTTCAATATCAAAAAACAAACAACCCAATCCAAAAATAGGCAGAAGACCTAAATAGATATTTCTCCAAAGAAGACATACAGATTGCCAACAAACACATGAAAAGATGTTCAATGTCGCTAATCATTAGAGAAATGCAAATCAAAACTACAATGAGGTATCACCTCACAACGGTCAGAATGGCCATCACCAAAAAATCTAGAAATGATAAATGCTGGAGAGGGTGTGGAGAAAAGGGAACCCTCCTGGCACTGTTGGTGGGGATGTAAATTGATACAACCACTATAGAGAACAGTATGGAGGTTCCCTAAAAAACTAAAAATAGAACTACCATATGACCCAGCAATCCCACTACTGGGCATATACCCTGAAAAAACCATAATTCAAAAAGATACATGTACCACAATGTTCATTGAAGCACTATTTACAATAGCCAGGACATGGAAGCAACCTAAATGTCCATCGACAGATGAATGGATAAAGAAGATGTGGTACATATATATACAATGGCATATTACTCAGCCAAAAAAACCCCGAAATTGAGTTATTTGTAGTGAGGTGGATGGACCTAGAGTCTGTCATACACAGTGAAGTAAGTCAGAAAGAGAAAAACAAATACCACATGCTGATGCACATATATAGAATCTAAAAAAATGGTACTGATGAACCTGGTGGCAGGGCAAAAATAAAGACGCAGACGTAGAGAACAGACTTGAGGACACGGGCGGGGGAAGGGGAAGCTGGGACGAAGTGAGAGAGTAGCACTGACATATGTACACTACCAAATGTAAAACAGCTAGCTAGTGGGAAGCTGCTGCACAGCACAGGGAAATCAGCTTGGTCCTTTGTGACCACCTAGAGGGGTGGGATAGGGAGGGTGGGAGGGAGGCTCAAGAAGCAGGGGATATATGTATACATATAGCTGTTTCATTTTGTTGTACAGCAGAGACTAACACAACATTGTAAAGCAATTATACTCCAATAAAAAAGATATGTTGTTGCTTGGCCCTGAAGCCACCTTTTCTGAATCTGTTTGGTCTTGGAAGCCACGTGGAGGAAAAGCACATATGCAAGCAGGAGCAATGATGATAAAGTTGAGACAGAGATTCAAGCAGGGGGCTCTCATGGGCATCTCCAAAAGCCACAGAAACAGGGACATGGTGCCCAAGCCCTGGGCACATTTGTTGGAAATGGATGCACAATAAACTACCTAAGACCTTCCCTGCTCAACCATCTCACATGCAACCGCCTCATCTGATTTCATCCAATACTGGACACTCATCTCTGATACCTGACCAACCTCGCTGAGAACTAAATAACTGCTCACCCATGATGCCCAGGACCCCTGCCATGTCATACCAATTCTGGGATCTTTGTGGCTCAGGGCAGCATGTGGAAAATAAATTCTCAATACTTCAACAAAATCATACATACTGATGAAAATCTGAAGGTCAAGGACTCAGGGACACCTGGTCCCTTTTTAATTACTGGAGCTCTGTAAGAAATGTCCAAAAGTCACTCAATCATCAGATATGTACTGAACACCTATATGTGTCAAGTACTACAGACCGAGAAGCAAACGGTATAGACAAAAATCTCTTGCAAAGTAACTATTTGCTGTTAAGTAATGGAAATGCAAAGGTAGCTACAGCTCTCAAACAGTTCAGTAAAAAGTAAAAACAAAAAAATAGAGAATAAGCCACATGCAGTGAAACATTGTCAGAAGGATGTTTTGTTGTATTATTCTCAAACTTTTCCATAGGTTTGAAATTTTTCAAAATAAAAAGACTGGAGCGGGCAAAAGGCAGGATTATAGGTATAATAAATTGTATTTCAGGCAACCAAATAGTTGATGAGAGAAAGTTCCTTATGAAAGAATTTCTGTTAATAAGTGAGAATTAGAAAATCACCACTTGGGCTTCCCTGGTGGCGCAGTGGTTGAGAATCCGCCTGCGGATGCAGAGGACACGGGTTCGAGCCCTGGTCCCGGAAGATCCCACATGCCTCAGAGCAACTAAGCCCGTGCGCCACACCTACTGAGCCTGTGCTTTAGAACCCACGAGCCACAACTACTGAGCCCGCGTGCCACAACTACTGAAGCCAGCGTGCCGAGAGCCCCTGCTCCACACCAAGAGAATCCACCGCAATGAGAAGCACGCGCACCGCAATGAAGAGTAGCCCCCACTTGCGGCAACTAGAGAAAGCCTTTGCGCAGCAACGAAGATCCTGCACGGCCCCAAAATAAATAAATTAAATAAATTAGTTTTTAAAAAAAATCTTTTTTTTTTAAAAAAAGAAAATCACCACTTGACACCCTTTAATGAAATCATGGCTCTAGGCAACAATCATCAATGGATGCTTCAACCAGCAGGCAGGAGTCTGGTGGGGAACTAACATGGAGGCCACACCCCTGACCCCCAGGATCAATCACAGCCTCACTTAAAGTGGAACCCCGGACACCTGAGCCTATGGATGCGCTACAGTGGGATGTACACAGCACTGCCTCCAAAGTACTCCTGCCAAGATTGCGAGTCTGCGTCTAACCCCCAGCTGATCTAGATGTAACCCCCAGCTTCACAGGGAACATGAGCGCCAAAGGAACAAGTTAGAAACCTTGACTAGGAAGCAATAGGCCAAATCCAGAATGTGCGACACTCTACAGGACAAGTTTCTCAAAAAAACCAATGACATGGGAGAAAAAAGAGGTGGTTGTGGGGTAGGGAAGGCTGCAGAATGAAAGAGACCAAAGATGACTAAATACAGGTGCAGACCTTGATTTGCTCTTTTTATAATCAACTATAAAAAGACATCTTTGAGACAATGGAAGTACTTGAATATGATCTGGCCATCAGATGACATTAAGGAATCATTATTAATTTTGATAGGCATGATAATGGAATGATGGTTAATAAACAAAAACAGTCCCTATCAGTTAACAAAAATTATCTTCAGCAGGAAAGGAAGGAGGGAGGAGGGCAATGACATTTTAATACGTTGTCAAGCTCCTCTACTCATCCTTGGCCTCATAAAGGATAAAGGATTTTACACACCCATAGGTACACCTTCTTAAGATGAAATAACTATATACCCTTATATATATCTAACCCAGCACTTCCCCATCTTTTTCAAGACTTGGGGCACTTAAAAATAACAGCTGTATGGAAAACTGGGGTGCACGGATGAGACTGCTGGTGGCTACTGGTGACAGCCTGGAGGCCTTGGCAGCTCTAAGCCTGGCCCAAAAGGTCCAAGGACAGAGCACCCACATCCTGGTACACCTGCACTCACAGTGCAGCACACAGCACATCAGTGGGCAAGCTCTGGTTAACCTACCCTCTGTGACATCTTTCTAAGAAACTGACTTCTAAGGAGATGGACAGCCTATAACAGAGCTGCTTTAAAGAGGACAAAACGTGTCTGCAACTGTGCTTACAGATCTAGGAGCCTGGCAGCTCTGAATTTTTGCCTTTTACACTTTTGTAGCCTAATAAGAATTAACTACTCGTGGCTAACAAGAAGGTAAAGAGACTCTGGTATGACAATGACACAGAGGGAGAGGGCAGAAGCCCTTTAGTATTCTTGGAACATCTATGCCATTAAAAAAAAAAAAAAAAAAAAAGCAAGAGGGAAAGAGAGAAGGAGGAGGGAAGGGGGCAACCTCAGGACCAGCACACGGCTGTTCTACCGCCATCTTGATGCCCTTGACACGTGCAGATGGTGTGGAAGTGGCTGGCACCAGAACAGCCCATGAGAAGGAATGAGCGGCCTACGGAGATTTATGTGAGGAGAGTGAGATGGACAAGGTAAAATTGTCAGGAGGAGTTGTTAGAAAGTAAAATATATTGTGACAATTCCACTCCTGCCGTTCATCAATAAGCTGACAGATCATTTAGTGTCAATTAGGAGTGATAGATGGACAAGTCCCCATGATCCTGGGCCAAAATTAATGGCTGGGAGGGAGAGGGTGATTGAAAATGACGGTTGACATTGAGAGCAAAGTCCTGAAAGTCCCCGAGGGGCCATTACTTACCTCACTCCCTTGCAGATCAAGGCAGGGACAAACCCCAAAACAGACACTTTGAGACAAAACTTAATCAGACTACCTTTCCTTCCTCCCTTTCCCAAGTCTGGTTGACTCTCGTTCAGCTCTATTCCCCACCGACTACAAGTGCCCCACCTCAGACAACTTTGGAGCCAAGGCCAGCCTGGCTCCAAGATGGAATCTTTGGCATAGCTATGACTGTGGTGCCAAGAGAGGGGACAGGATCCCAGGTCCCAGGCCATTCCTGAATACAGCCGTTTCCTGTGGCTCGGGGTGAGTATTTGGGTTCCAGCAGTCAACGGCTCTAGCCAGTGAGGTGGGTGACACATGTCCTGCTCTCTATCTTGGGCAGTGTTATGCAAACAAAACAAAGGCATCCCAGAAACTCACATCCCTGGTTGAGGGCTCCTCAGGCAGATCTGTAAACAGCCCGCCTACTTCCCACTGGTGACAATGTAGACCTCGGTGAGCCTCACTTTCCTCCTCCCTCCCTTGTAGAGGGGTACCTACCTTAAAAAACTAAAACCTACCCAATGGGGTTGGTGTATTGCACATATAAGGTGTAGCTATGGACTGAATGTGTGTGGCTCCCCAAATTCATATGCTGAAACCTTAACCTCCAATGCGATGGTGTTTGAAGGTGGGGACTTTGGGAACAAATTATGGTTAGATGAGGTCATGCAGGTGGAACCCCCATGATGGGATTAGTGCCCTCATAAAATGAGGAAGAGACAGAAGATCTCCCTGTGTGTGCACAGAAGGAAGGCCACATGAACCCAGCCTCTAGATTTCTAGCCTCCAGAACTGCGAGAAATAAATGCTTGTTGTTTAAACCATCTTTTCTATGATATTGTTATAACAGCCTGAACTGGCTGAGACAGGTATCTAGTACAGTACCACTATTATCATTCCAAAAGAATTTAAGGTGAGAACAATATTTTTAGTGTGAATTCTCTGCTCTAACCAGACTGACAGTGTGGTTACTGCTCCCCACCCCCCAACACTTATGCCTACACCAATCCTTGAACCAAAATGCTCTCCTCACAGTGCTCTTTGCCCATCAGAATTCCTCCAGCTTGACCCCCATCTCCTCCGCAAGGGGCTCCCTGACCACTGCGAATACTCTCCTCTGACGTCACAATACCAGGGTTGGCCACTCCGTTAGTTTCTCACTTATGATGTGCTCCTTCTGCCGATCCTGACTTTTGTGAATGAGAATGCCTCATCTCCCTAATTGGAATCAAAGCTCTTGCAGGGCAGGAAGCACAGAGCTCCCCTGGGGCACCTGCAAATAGCAGGAGCTCACGTTCTCCAGCCTTCACGGGGCAGACCCTCAATCCAGCCCAACAATCACCTCTCTGACCGCTAGTTGGCCCCCTTTCCTCTTTGTTTCAAATGTGTTCTACTTGCCTCCAGATGCCAGCTCTCCTTTGCTCCAATAAGCTCAACACTGTTTGCCTTCCCACTTTGAAAAAAGAAGAAGAAAAAAAAAAACGCAGGCCAATTCAAAATGGCCTCTTCCCCCAGTTCCCTACTCCCCTCAGCCTTTTTTGGTAACTTACCAGCCTTTCCAAGCTCCCTCCTGTCCTGGAGGAAAAATGTCCCTGCCTCTTCCTGTCCAAGGTTAATTAGTCTCTCTCGGAAGGTCTTATCCTATGTCTCCAGGATCCTACTCCTTCACACCCCCCTATTTCATCTGTAATCACTCTTTCCCCAGGTTTATCACACACACGAATCTCAACACAGACTCCCCCTTCCAAATACCGCCCCACCTCTTTCCTTTCCCTCTCAGAGTAGGAGCCTGTACCACTGTCTCCATTTCCTCACTTCCACCTTCCTCTTCAACCCACTGTAATCGGCTTTTGTCCCAACACAAATCACTGTGATCACTTCCTCAAAGGCCCCTAGTAACCTCCAAACAGCCAACTCCAAGGTTCTGTCCTTGTCTTCTATTTGTACGTATGGCTCAAACTGTAACTGCTTTTTGACCTTTCTTCTGGACTCCCACACCATGGAGACGATCTGCATGGACCGCCACCGCCCCCAAGTCAGGTCTCTCCTCCTGCCTTCTCCATGTGATGGCACCACTACCCAACCAGTCACCGAAGCCAGGCACCTTGCAGTGGACCGTCAACTCCACCCTCTGCCCTGCATCCAACTAATGGCACTTCTCTTAAGTCTACCGCCAAGATGTCTCCAAATCTCTCCTGTCCATGCTCACACACATTGCCCCAGTTCAGGCTCTTATCACCCTTCACACAGAGCATCATCTCCCCAACAGGTCTCCCAGCCGTCTAGAGCGCCATGTGCCACACCGACACAGTAAGTGACCAACCAAACTACTGACCTCATCATTCATGTGTTCAATAAATAGTCACTGAGTGCTCATCATGGACTGGCACTGTTTGAGGCACTGGGGGTATGTGAACAAGGGTGTGTCTCCTCTCACGGAGCTTACAGGAGAGTAGAGAGAAAAAGACAATACGTGTATGTGCACGTGTGTGTGTATGGATATATGTAAGGTGGTGAAACCTACAGCAGGAGATGGGGAACACGGACTGATGAGGGGTGCTATTCTGTATAAAGTGAGGTCAGGTGGAGCCTGGGAAGCCATGGTAAAGACTGGGGGGTTTACTTTGGGGTGGGGGTGGGGGATGCCCCTGGAGGGTTCTGAGCAGACAAACGTGAAATGACCTCACCTATGTTATAAAGAGGTCACTCTGGCTCTTGCAGATAAGACTAAGGGAGGCGAGGGTGAAGGGGGAGGCCAGTCAGGAGAGCCTGGCCTGAGTCAGCACCAGGAACGACACTGCCTGTAGCACTGGCCGCGCAGACGACAGGTGTGTTTCAACTGTGACTGAACAGGTTTGCTGACAGACTGAACCTGAGTGGACATGGAGGAGTCCAGGACGACCCCAAAGTTCAGCGTCTGAGTGACAGGGAAGGTGGAGCCCATTTATGGAGACCTGAGGGGCCTTGGGGAGATGCAGATTGGGAGACGGGGTGGAAGGGGTGGAAATGAAGAGGACCGATTTGGATGTGTTAGGATTGAGTTGCACATTCAGGTGGAAAGGTCATGTGGACAGCTAGATGCTCAGGGGAAGGACTGGGCTGGAGATACAAACTCTGGGGTTATCAGTATACAGGTGATAGGAAAACGCCCGAGAAGGGATGGAGAGCATGCCGAGAGCGAGCGTCGACAGAGGAGAGGTGGCTGGAGGACGAGCCCTGGGCGTGCCGACAGACACTGAGGGGTCAGGACCAGGCGGCAGACCGAGGAGCCAAGCAAGGGGATCCCTTGAAAAGTAACACCGGAAATGGAAGAGCACTCCCTCCCAGGGAAAATGGATCTGATCTGGAAAAATCTTTAATATATTCATCGAGGAATTAACACTTGAGATTCTCTTTCTTTTTCTCTAAGAAGCAGATATAGGATTTGACTCATTTCCATATTTCAAAATAAATTCCAGATAATATAAACACTAGAATCCCCTAATAACTTAGAAAAGTAGGGCTCCTCAATTAGCCTCTCACTAGCATACTTCAAAGTCACCTTCTTCTTCTTAGTTAACACGAAAAAGCAGTGTTATGTTCACCAAAGGAACAGTGTGGCGCTTAAATAGCATATGGCATATATCGCATATAAATAGACAGAAAGACCACCAGACAGAATAGCAAGTCCAAAAGCAGACCCAAGTACATACAAAGATACAGACTATGGAAAAGGTAGCTTCTAAATTCACTGGAGAAAGATGGATTTTCAAATAAATGGTGCTGGGACAATAGTCATTTAGAAAAAAGATAAAACTGGATCTGCACCTCATACTGTACACTGGAATTAATTCCACATGGATCAGAGATCTAAATTTTAAAATGTACATTTATGTACCAATGTTTCCTTAGGTCTTTCTCCCAAGGCAATAGAATTAAAAACGAAAATAAACAAATGGGACCTAATCAAACTTACAAGCTTTTGCACAGCAGAGGAAACCATAAACAAAACGAAAAGACAACCTATAGAATGGGAGAAAATATTTGCAAACGACGCAACCAACAGGGCTTAATTTCCAAAACATACAAACAGCTCATACAACTTGACAACAAAAAAAACAAACAACCCAATCGAAAAATGGGGAGAAGATCTAAAGAGACATTTCTCCAAAGAAGAAATACAGATGGCCAATAGGTACATGAAAGATGCTCAACATCGCTAATTATTAGAGAAGTGCAAATCAGAACTACCATGAGGTATCACCTCACACTGGTCAGAATGACCACCATTAAAAAGTCTACAAATCACAAATGCTGGAGAGGGTGTGGAGAAAAGGGAACCCTCCTACACTGCTGGTGCGAATGTAAGTTGGTGCAGCTACTGTGTAAAACAGTGTGGAGGTTCCTCAGAAAACTAAAAATAGAACTACCATATGATCCAGCAATCCCACAAAACTCTAAATCAAAAAGATACAGGCACCCCTATGTTCCTAGCAACACTATGCACAATAGCCATGACATGGAAACAATCTAAATGTCCATCAACAGATGAATGGATAAAGATAATGGATAAATGCCATTTGCAGCAACATGGATGTAACTAGAGATTATCATACTAAGCAAAGCCAGAAAGAGAAGGACAAACACCATATGATATCACTTATATGTGGAATCTAAAATACGACACAAATGAAGCTATCTAGGAAACAGAAACAGAATCAGAGCCATAGAGAACAGACTGGTGGTTGCCAATGGGGAGGGGGTTGGGGAGGGGAGGACTGTGAGTGTGGGATTAGCAGATGCCAGCTGGTATATATAGGATGGATAAACAACAAGGTCCTACTGCATAGCACAGGGAACTGTATTCAATATCTTGTGATAAAACCATAATGGAAAAGAATTTGAAAAAGAATGCATGTATGTATAACTGAGTCACTTTGCTGTACAGAAGTAATTAACACAACATTGTAAATCAACTCTACTTCAAAAACAACAACAAAAATAAATAAATAAAATGTAGACTTAGCGTGTGGTCGTGTTCCAATAAAACATGATATATAAAAACAGGTGGTTGTGCACTTACAGTCACCTGATCAATGACAAAGGAGGCAAGAGTATACAATGGAGAAAAGACAATCTCTTCAACAAGTGGTGCTGGGAGAGCTGGACAGCTACATGTAAAAGAATGAAATTACAACATTCTCTAATACCATACACAAAAATAAACTCAAAATGGATTAAAGACCTAAATGTGAGACCAGATACTATAAAACAACTTGAGGAAAACATAGGCAGAACACTCTTTGACATAAATTGCAGCAATATTTTTTTTGGATCCTCTCCTAAAGTAAAGGAAATAAAAGCAAAAATAAATAAATGGGACCTAATTAAATTTAAAAGCTTTTTCACAGCAAAGGAAACCATCGACAAAATGAAAAGACAACCTTCTGAACGGGAGAAAATATTTGCAAATGATATGACCAATAAGGGGTTAATATCCAACATATATAAACAGCTCACACAACTCAACATCAAAAAAAACCAAACAACTTGATTAAAAAATGGGCAGAAGAACTGAATAGACATTTTTCCAAAGAGGAAATGCAGAGAGCCACCAGGCACATGAAAAGATGCTCAGCATCGCTAACCATCAGGGAAATGCAAATCAAAACCACAAGGAGATATCACCTTACACCTGTCAGAATGGCTATCATCAAAAAGAATACAAATAACAACTGTTAGCAAGGATGTGGAGAAAGGGACCCCTTATACAGTGTTGGTGGGAATATAAATTGATGCAGCCACTGTGGAAAACAGTATGGAGGTTTTTCAAAAAACTAAAAATAGAACTACCATATGACCCAGCAATGACACTCCTGGGTATATATCCAAAACAAACAAAACAAAACAAAAACACTAATTTGAAAAGATACAAGTACCCCAATTTTTTTAGCAGCATTATTTACAATTGCTAAGATATGGAAGCAACCTAAATGTCCATCAACAGGTGAATGGATTAAGAAGTGGTGTATAGAGATACAAGGGAATAGTACTCAGCCATTAAAAAAATGAACAAAACTTTGCTGTTTGTAGCAACATAGATAGACTTGGAGGGCATTAGGCTAAGTGAAATCAGTCAGACAGAGAAAGACAAATACTGTATGATATCACTTCTATGTGGAATCTAAAAAATACAAGAAACTAGTAAATATAACAAAAAAGAAGCAGACTCACAGAGAACAAACTAGTGGTTACCAGTGGGGAATGAGGGTGGGGAGGGGCAATATAGGGTGGGGGAGTGCGAGGTAAAACTGCTGGGTGTAAGACAGGCTCAAGGATGTATTGTACAACAAGAAGGGGAATATAGCCAATATTCTGTAATAACTATAAATGGAAAGTAACCTTTAAAAATTGTATAAAAGCAGGTGGCTGGCCTGTGGGCCACAGTTTGCTGAATCTTAACATATAGAAACAAATAGGGATCCATTTTAAATTTATATATACATGCTTATTTTTTGCAAAAAGAAGTACAGGAAGGATAAAACAGAAACTAATAAAGAAGTTACCCATGGGAGATGGATGGGAATGAGGTAGAAAGAATAAGGATGGGAGTGAGATATCTCTGAGTATATCTTTCTATACCATTCTGATACAATAAAAAGTACACAATATCACCTGTTCTTGCCAAAAACATTTAACTTGAATCTGATCATGAGGAATCAATCAGAGAAATCTAGAATGTGAGACGCTCTACAAGACAACTGACCTGGATTCCTCAAAAAAGTCAATATACTGGGTGGAGGTGTAGTAGGGCGAAGGGGAGCTGGAATTATTTTAGAGACTAAAAGAGCCTAAAAAGAGACAGAACTACCAACATAATGTGTGAATTCTGATTGGATCCTGGAACTACAGAAGAGATTTTGGGGACAACTGGGGAAATTTAAATATAGACTATATTTTAAATATTATTAAATCTTTATGAAATTTCTTAGATGTGATCATTATATGTGATTATTTAGAGAATGTCCTTAATCTTCAGAGATGCATGTTGGAATATTAAGAGGTGAAATATCATGATGACTGCAGCTTATTTTCAGATGATTCAGGGGAGAAAAAAAGGGTGTATGCACGTGTGTGTGTGTGTGTGTGTGTGTGTGTGTGTGTGTGTGTGTGTTTAGAGCTGGGGAGTGGAAGGGAGGAGGAAGGGGGGAAAACTGGAAAAAAATATTTTCGATAGTGCTATTTTGAAGGTAACAACTGCTGAAGGAAATTCTGAACAAAAGTAATGACTCTTCTTTGAGAAAAAGAAATTCCTTCCCTGAGTTTATCGTTGGCCATCACACTGGTGTAGTAAACGTATATACATACATACATGTATATTGGTTTACCTTTCGTCTGAGACTTACTACAAGGGATTAAAGACCAAAATGATTTGTAATCCAGCAGTAACTAACAGGCAAGTCCATTCTGTTTAGAAAGTAACTTTAAGAGCTTCCCTGGTGGCACAGTGGTTGAGAGTCCGCCTGCTGATGCAGGGGACACAGGTTCGTGCCCTGGTCCGGGAAGATCCCACATGCCGCGGAGCGGCTGGGCCCATGAGCCACGGCCGCTGAGCCTGCACGTCCGGAGCCTGTGCTCCGCAACGGGAGAGGCCACAACAGTGAGAAGCCCGCGTACCGGAAAAAAAAAAGAAAGTAACTTTAAGAAAAACACAGAATGTTAGAATACGGAGGAACTTTGAAAACATGCCAAGTGAAAGAAGCCAGTCATAAAGGACCACGTAACATATGATTCCATTTACATGAAATGTCCAGAATAGGCAAATCAGAGAGACAGAAAACAGGTTGGTGGTTGCCTGGGGCTGGGGAGGTTGCAGGGGGACACAGGCAGTGACTACTAATGGGTATGGCGTTTCTTTAGGGGGTAATAAAAATGTTCTAAAAGTGATTGTGGTGATGACACTACAGCTCTGAAAATATACTAAGAACAGCTGAATTGTACCTTTCAAAGGGGTGAATTGTAAGGTATATGAATTACATCTCAGTAAAGCGGTTATAAAAAATAAAAGAACAACACAGGAGCACAGTGTCCCCTGCCCGCCCCCCGCCCCCGCCCCCCACCCCGTGACCTGCCAGCACTCACTTGGAAGCCTTCATGGAGTCATCTGCCCAGCCTCCTTGCCTGCGTGGTGGCTTGGGAGGGGGAGCCTGCAAGGGAAGAGACGTCAACAAAACAGTCACCCAAGACCAGCGTTCAAGCACACAGGGCTGAGGTTAAGGTAACCTAAACCAACCTTCTGAAACCTTCAAATGCAAATACAATACTATGAAACCTGGGTGCTTTCGTACCCTTCTGGAGGACAATCTGGCAACGTCTACTGAAAGCCTTAGAAATGCTCACACTTTTTGAGCCAGCAATTCTAACCCCAGGAATTTATCCCAAGGAAATAATCAGAGAGAAACACAATGTCATTTTTGAATATAATGAATAACTGGATGTCAATAAGGAATTTAAGTAAATCACGGAATACACATGTGAAAATACTATGCAATAATAAAAAACTGTATTAAAAAGGAATTAATGATATGAGAAAGTTCAACATGTGCTAACTTTTTAAAACATGTTCAAAATAGTAGCTATATGCTTCTAATTTTGTGAAAAGATCACTAACACAGAACACGTAGCGTTAATCAGCTATCAGTGCATGAATGAGAGGATCCAGTGAAAGAATTATGGCGATTCCTTTTTCCTTCTTTATGCTGTTGTGCATTTTCCAATTCCTTTTTACCGTCAATTTATATCACTTTTATAAAAAGAAAAGTAATAAAATAAAAATATAAGAGAGAGGCTTGCTTCAAAGACACAAACTCAAGTGGTGGGTTAAAAAGCTACTCAAGTTATTTGGGCAGGAAGCATTCACCTGCAATAGATACATCCACAAACCCAAGTGCAGGAATTCTTGTAACTATTTTTGATTTTGTGGGCCGCACAGTCTCTGTTGCAGCTACTCAACTCTGAAGCTGCAGGGCAATCAAACCACAGACAAGAAGTAAACACCTGGGTGTAATGTGTTCCAATAAAACTTTACAGAGACAAGCAGTGGGCCAAATTTGGCGGGAAGTATTCTGCAGACTCCTGCGCTAAAATCACTGTAATGCCCTTTCAATCTGTTGCTTAAAACCTAGCTTGCAGCTTTTTAAGAAAACATTCCCTCAATATGGTGAAATACCTTTTAACTTTTGATATTTTTATTTTACACCAAGATGTGTTTCCTTTCCTGCTTCTCTGGTAGCACCCCAGCCTGCCAAGGACATGTTCCATCTAGAGACGGAGTCTTTCTGCGGGATGAAGCAGAAACTATTGGAAAGGCCTGATGGAGGAGAAGGCAAGTCCTGGAAAGCCTGCATCCAACTTAGCTCCTGGGAAACCTAAGTAGTACTTTAGAGAAAACAAACTTGAGTAATGAGGTTCTGTACTCTCAGAAACAACAAAAATGTAGAAATAGAAAACGCACTATTGCTTGTCTCTCTCGGGGGGAACCCAAAGAAGATGAACGAAGAGATCCCCACCATTAATTCCCAGTCCATGCATCCTTTTTTAGTATCCCTGCCACACACAATCACCGGTCCCCAGGCTGGACGGAGAAGCCTTCCATCCCAGGACCCCTCTTCCCTTAGACACAGGTGACTGAACCAGGGCTGCACCAGTCAGAGCCAGTCACAACCAATCAAGTTCTCTGTCCCAGGAATCTGGAACTGAAGCTCAGAGGTTAGGCTGCTCAGACAGCACTGAGTGTTGGAACTATAAGGACCAGCTGGAATCAGAATAAGCCCAAACTACCACAAGCCAAAGTTGTGTATAAGCAGAGACCAAGAACGTTGTCTTGTTCAGCTCTTACCATGTGGAAGGCATTGCAAATGTTAAAGAGATTGGAACTGAACCATATCGGGCCCCTACAGGAGGTTTTAAACGAATCTGGCCCACAGCTTTCTTCCCTATGCTTTTGCAGATAACATCCCACTTTCCTTTACCCAAGGGTAGGACCATCTTGTGACAATGTGCATTCCTGAATTTGGAGGTCACAACTAGGAACTGCATATTTGGTTTGGCCATACAGTGGTTTTTGTCTGTTTTTAAATTTAAACTACCATTCTAAAAATTGTAAGACTTCCACACAAAACAGGACTCTCCGGCTTCTCTCGGAAAACTGGAAACTCTAGCAATGCTGGGGCTGAGAAGCAGCCGCCCTCTGGTGACTGGACACGTGCATTCTAGCTCGCCACGGCCCCCACCCGCTCTGTCTCTCTCCTTCCTGCTGAAGTCAGGTGCCAGTTGACATCTATTACGATGGCGGTTGTGCTGTTGTTTCTCTTCCAGTACAGAATTCTCTCTCGCTTCCTAGGCCTACTGGAAGTGGGAAAATGAAAGCCATGTCAGATGTTTTGACAAAAATGGGAACAAGCATATTTCTTGGGTGGAAGTGAGATCTTTTCTTACCACGTCAGTGTGCACACTGCAGGTATGCCTGTGTCTAACCCCCAGTCCCACTTCACTCACCCAGGTGCCCTGCCTAGCCCCTGTGGCATCTGAGTGTGTGGCCCTGGAACTAGCTTCTCAGAGCTGGGATCCCCTGTTGTCTGCTCTTTGCTCTGGGTGTTGGACAGAATAAACCCACGTGAAATCCGTGTTGCCATGGTGTCAGGAGGCCCAGGCCTATTTGGCACTTTTCCACTGATAGTCTACAAGAAGAAGGGAAGGGGTCTGGTGGCCTTGGCAAGGTTCCTCAACCTGTGTGTCCTGACCCCACCTCTGCTTTCTGCCATGGGGTGTAGGTGACAAGGGGGACAGGAGGGGACTTCCCTGGTGGCGCGGTGGTTAAGAATCCGCCTGCCAATGCAGGGGACTTGGGTTCAATTCTTGGTCCAGGAAGATCCCACGTGATGCAGAGCAACTAAGCCCGTGCACCACAACTACTGAGCCTGCGCTCTAGAGCCCATGAGCCACAACTACTGAAGCCCGCGCGCCTAGAGCCCGTGCTCCGCAACAAGAGAAACCACTGCAATGAGAAGCCCGCGAACCATATCGAAGAGTAGCTCCTGCTTGCCGCAACCAGAGAAAGCCCGCACACAGCAACAAAGACCCAATGCAGCAAAAAAAAAAAAAAAAGGTGGTGGTGGACAAGAGGAGCAGGGATTGAACTGGGGAGGGATTGTGAAAGATTAGGCATCGTGGAAAAGGAGCATAAGTGACATAAATTTAGGTCAAAACTCACTCCTTTGAGTAACCACTGAGCTGTTGAGGGATTAAATTAGTGACTATATGGTAAATGCTTAGAGCAGTGCCTGGCACATAACAAGTACTATATCTTTACTGTTAGCAGCAGCAGCAGCATCACTAATGTCAATATTTGAAAGGTTAGGCCACGTGTAATAACATATACTGTACCATTTGGAAAAGAGGGGGAATAAAGACTCCTCTGAGCCTGGCCTGAGCTGTCATTTTGACTACTGATGCATCATGTGGTTAATAAAGTTCCCTAAGATTCCAAACCCCCAAATGATCTGCTTTCTCTTCTTTAACCACAAACCCCAGAAAGTCACAGCTATTGGAAGGATGAGTGAGAATCCCTTCGGCCTAGACGTAACACAAAGACACTTCTTTTCTCATCTTCTTTCCACTCCGAAACAGTGCCAGCTGCTAAATTAGGACAGCAGCTTCGAAACAGAAAGACCACCACACAAGAGTCACTCCTCCGCAGCCGAAGAATTTAACAACTAGTCCCCAAATCAAAGGGGCTTTTGCACTAATAACTGAAGACTTCCGGAGTTGACATAATGTTGTAAAAACCGTATAGGCTGCTTTTCCTTGAGATCACCTGGGAGAGGAAGAGTTACAAAGTACTTCTCTGCACCAAATGGGGCAGGGTTATAGTGGCCTTCCCTGCTCTCCACTGGGAGTCCTGGCCAACCTCTGAGAGACCACTGAGGTGGCCGGGAGATGGGGGGCGGGCAGAACTCAGCTCTCTGCAAGGTAGGGCTTGGGTGTTTGGCGGGAGATGTCTCTCCTGATGGGGAATCCTTATGGTCATGATTTAATACTCTGAGTCCTAGGATAAGAAATTCTTCGTTTTTTTTTTTTTTAATAAATACTCCCTACTATGAGTCTTGTTACGGGCACACACAAATACCCTGTCTCCGGGCTTCCCTGGTGGCGCAGTGGTTGAGAGTCTGCCTGCCGATGCAGGGGACACGGGTTCGTGCCCTGGTCTGGGAAGATCCCACATGCCGTGGAGCGGCTGGGACCGTGAGCCATGGCTGCTGAGCCTGCACGTCTGGAGCCTGTGCTCCGCAACGGGAGAGGCCACAGCGGTGAGAGGCCCGCGTACCGCAAAAAAAAACCAAAACAAAAAACACAAATACCCTGTCTCCATGAGACAGATGTAATTAACCATTATTACCAAGTGACAAAGGCTTCTCCCCAGAATTCAACTTTGTTCCTATGTGGGGAGCTGAGCACTGTCCTACACGCATCAGGTGAGTTAGAAAAAGCAGAAGACGTCATCCCTGTCCTCAAATGATACCCCGGGTCCAATGAGGCTGGAAAGAGGCAGAATTCAGGGTGTATCAGGTCTGTATGAAATCTATGTGATGGACATTGGGCTTAATCTGAAAACGCCAAAGCCACACTGGAGTGGGGAGGTAGGTATCAGGGATGGAGGAACTGACAGTCCTTCCAGCGAGAGGCTGCATCAGGGTCCAAAGGTGAAGCTGAGGAGGAATCCCTCAGCCCTGGGGCAGTTCCACTAAACTCTGCAGTTTTCTCGTCACCTTTGGTGGTTTTTATTGGGCCACACTCTCCTGGGGCATCATTCAGACAGCGCTCTGACAAGCGTGCATACGTTTGCAAGGCCTGACTGAAGGCTACACAGAATCGTACCAGCGTGGGAAGTGCTGAGGACGAGGAGGTTGACGGAAGCTTTATGGAATAAGTGGGGCTGGCCCTGGATTGGAAAGATAAGCAGAAATGTAAAGGAAAAGCATTCCAGAAGCAACCAGATGCAAGGTGCAGTGACACCAGGATAGCACATAACACTCAGGCTGTAGCAAATGCTGTTCACTGATCACTGTACTGGTCAGGGTCCAAGGTCCTCAGCACCTATCACTGTACAATGCAGGCTGGAAGCGAAAGCTGATGCAACTTGATCACAATGGAGTAGTTTAAAATTAGGTGCAAATGATCTTTGAAACGTAAGCGGGTGACTGGTTTTTCACAATACAATTTCAAAGGTCTGGTGGGTTCTTTTGCATGGACAGTCCAGCCCCTGAATATCTGGCTGCTCTCCCTAAGAGCTATGACGACGTCATCGAGACACCTGTTAGCACAGTTTCAGAAAGAGCGCCGCGGCCCTCCCCCCACGACGACGTGAAACACAGGACACACTCTAGACCAAGACCCTGCTGTTGCTCCTTTTAGAATCAGCTGCCAGAATTGCTGTGCTCTCCCTGCCTGTGGTGACAGATCAGATGCTGGGCGGCTCTGGGAGCCTGAATGCCCTCCCCAGCTCACTGTCAGAGCCCAGTCCTCACAGAAAGTGCTGAGAAGTTGTCACCCTTCATTACGGACCCCACCATTTGGGCCAGGGGTCCTTCCCTCTCCTGCCCACCAGGTGTGGGTAGGACAAGAGGAGACATGAATGTGTGAGTTATTATTTCTCAAATCTTGTGCGTCTGGGTTCTCTGTGTAATGACCTGGGCATTTAAAGAAAAAGGAATTTACTCTTGCTCCATCCTTGAAACTAGAAACTTAGTCTAAGACAGCTGTGGCTTTTTTTTTTCACCGAGCCCACCAACTCCACAATCCTCCTTGACCAAGCACCTGGGAAGACATTACCCATCTGTATGAGGTATGACTCTGGAAGAAATCTGTTTCCTATCCCTGTGTTAGGAAGGAGGGAAAAACAAACAAACAAACAAACAAACCCAGATGGGTGAGAGAGAGTAGAGCTCGAATGATCTTAAAAGCCAGAAAGAAGAGAGGACCTAGACCTAGAATTCAAAAGTCCTGGCTTATCCTTTAAATAAGGCATGGCCCCAAGACATCTGCTGGGAAAACGATTTCCAATTTTGGCAGATTTACCGCCAGGTAACATTACCCAAACTTGTTTTTAAAAAAGAAAGAGTCTTAAAATGTGCAACCCCAGGAGGGACAGAAATAGGAGCGGGTGGCGGTAGCCCTGAAGCAGTGCATCCCTCGTGTTCTCTCTTAAAGCTGGAGTCACGTCTCCGAGTGTGGGAAAGCAGCACAGCCTGCCGGGGCTGCCGCCTGATGGACGGAGGGGGCAGGACCCCGCATAGCTCCTGGAGAGAAGCAAAAATGTGCTCTCTCCAAAAATAAACAGGGGCAGAAACGACTGCGAGTAAAGGGGTGGAAGCACGTGACTGGTGGTTGCGGTCCTGAAATACCAGCTTTCTACAAAAAGGAGCCGATGAGAGGCAGAGAGCAGGAAATTCAGGAAACGGCCACTTTATATGGTCTCATCCGAATGGGCCAGGATTCAACTAACTGGAATTACCAAGTCACAGGGAGCCTTTAGGGCTAGATTTGTTTCTGATCTTTATATGGTTCCCCCAGATTCTTAAGATGCCGAAATAGAAAAGATACTGCAGTGCCAAAAAAGGAGCCTTTCGAGTTTAAAAACTTCTCACACACTCTCAGAAGTCCTGGAGAAACCCCACAATGTGAATCAGTCCAAAATCCAAACGGCAGCCTGTTTCAAAAAGCCAGTCCAAACACACGCATGAATTCCCCAAAGAAAAGGCATTCAGTTAAGCAAGAGCCACTGCACACCTCCCACCTCCCACCTCCCACCTCCCATGTCCAACCCTTGATTTCTGGCTAAAAACAAACTTCCTTTCCTTTCTCCAGCAACCTGACGGAAGACCCAGGAAAGCTGCTCTTATGTGCTTGAGGAGAGAGGAGACTAACATTTATTAATAGGTGCGCACACTACAGGGGCTGCATTTATTCCTCAGATCTGTCCACCAGGCACAGTTCCATCTCTGCCAATTTCTTCCTCCAGCCTCAGCCTGGGTCTGACAACTAATTCGTCACAGACCTGAGTTTTCCCCTCACGGGTTTAAGGCCATGGCAGGTAACGGAGCATGCAAGCTTATAACTGAACCCTTATGAGTAAATGTGGCTCTTTCAAGCTGAAATGGACATAGCAAATGCGAACTCTATTTTAAGTATAAGACAGAAACCTGATCATCAATAGATGCTAAAGCCATTAGGTGAAAGACTGATTGACAGGGAACTGGACATTCTCTTGATGCCAAAGAATCGCCCCACACATTATGTGCCAGGTGCAAGGGAGAAAATGTTCCTTGACAACAGAGATATCTGTCAGCACCCTAACTCAGTGATCACACTTAGCACGTCAACAATGGGGACGTGATGTGCTACCACCTGAGGCATACAGTGCCACCCAGGAAAAGATACTGCCCCAAGCATTCAGCTGGATTGTAAGCAAGCCTTCCAATCTGACTTCCGGCTTACTGCAGATCAGGTGAAAGAGGAGGGAGTTCAGTGACACTAGGAAGAAAGAATCAGAAAAGCCAGCACAAGGGAAACTCTGAGAATAACTGGCCCAAACTCTTCAAAAAGTTAATACCATTAAAAAGGGGGCTGGGGTGGAGACTATTCCAAATTTTTTAAAAGAGACTTAAGAGAGAGAAACTTAGTAGAGTGGTTCTTGGTTGGATCCTGGCTTGAAAACAGTCAGCTATAAAAGATATTCTGGAGCCAACTGAGGGAAATGAATATGGCCTGGGTAATAGATGGTATTAGGGAATTGCTAATACTGTTAGGTGTGGAGTTGTGGATTTCTAGGAAAATGTCCCTATTTCTCAGAGATATATGCTGAAGAATTTAAGTGACATTTCATGATGTTTGCTTTGAAATAACTCAGCAAAAAGTTACATATAAAACATGTAAATACATATTTTAAAATATTTAAAAAATTATCATTCAAGCAAATACAGCAAAATGTTGAAAACAATTGAACCTAGGTGGTGGGTGTATGTTGTTCATTGTACTATTGTTTCTACTTTTCTGGATGTTTCAAATTTTAATGAAAAGCTAAAGGTAAAAAAGAAAAACTAGATGCATGAAGTTCAGATTAACAAAAGAGAAAAAAGACAGGGGTGGGGAAGAGGAGAGCATCAGTACGAGGGTTGTTCGTAGGTGTATCTGCTCAATGAAGACCTGTGCTGAACAGGAACAGGGACCTTCTCCACTCTGTGGCTGGGAACTCCGAACACCAGTACCCTGAGGGCCAGAAAACAACTCTACACCCAAAAGGTAAGGTCAGATCCCTGCCAGGACTAGACATGACGGGAGAATGAGTTTCTAAATAAAAGTGCCTCCCCGCACCTCTCACCCCACCCCCAATTTGCTGTGGATTGTGTTTTAATTGTGCATATATGCATATGTGAAATTTGGGTAAGGAAAAAAAATGTGGTAGAAAGAACACTAGACCAGACTGCTTCTAGTCTGGGCTCTAGTCCTGACTCTGCCACTAACTAGTTTCATGATCCTGGATTTTAACTCATAGTAGAAGTGATTCCTCCCAATTCTACAATTCTGTGATTCTCTGAGTCTATGAATTGTATTTTTCAATTCAGGGAGAGGGTATCTAGGCAAAAAGATGTAAACGATGACATGAAATGTTTATATTCAATCTGAACTTGTACGAAGCGGGTGGGGACAAAAAACAGAGAAGAAAAGGTTACAGGGAGAAACGAGAATACGTAAGCACACAGATTTGATCAGTGGTGAATAAGCCAACCTAGCCAATGAGAAAGAATACATTAACTAATTGATAGCTCGTAATTATAATAACAGCCAACATCTACTGAGGGTTTACTCTATGCCAAAGCTTTAGAAGGATTACTTTGCAGAATCCCCGAGACCCTGTGAACTGTCCACTACTGTGCAACAAGTTTACCCACGAGGAAACTGAAGCTGAGAGATTAATTTAAAATCATCCTAGCAGTAAGAAATGAAGCAAGGATTCAAATCCAATTTGGTTTCTGACACCAAAGCTTGGCACTGAACCAGATGATACATGATTTCCCAGACGCTAGGTTCATGCCAGCTAGAACAGGAGTGAAAGGACACAGCGGCTACAGAAAAGAATCTGTCTGGACTGGAACAAAGTGCCCAAGAACAAGAGAGACTAGATCAATGACAAGGTTAAGACCTGGGAAGACCAAACCAAAAGGACCACCTCCTTCATGTATCTTCTGGGCACAAAGTACAGTTGACCCTTGAACTACACAGGTTTGAACTATGCGGGTCCACTGATACGCAGATTTTTTTCAGGAAATACAGTAAAACACGATCCGTGGTTGGTGGAATCCATGAGGAACCATGGATACGGAGGGTGGACTGTGGGACTTGACATCCACCGATTTTGATATCCATGGCGGGGAGTCAGAGGAGGTGTCCTGGAACCAAATCTATATGTACTGATAATATAAATATGTTCAGTAAGACAGGAGGAACAGCAAGAGGCTTGGTCTAACCCTTACCTCTTTAGTGAGGCAAGATGAGGGAAGGGTTAAGGGTAAAGTCAGGATTAAAAAGTGATGCCAAAAATAAACCTTAACAGCTTGAGCACTATGCCAAACTGTGTTAGGCTGAATTTAATATAAATCTCTGTACTTAGAAAGTAGCTGTCTCTTTACTGCATGTCACAGATACTCTCCACATACCAACAGCGCAGTAGCTTTGAAGAATGAGTGACTGGGGGGCAGGGGGGAGGGAGTTTGCCAGAAAGAAGTAAAGAGGGAAAGCTATAGTTTTCAAGTTATAGTTTAAGGGGGAGGGGAGGGAGGAGAGGGACAGGAGGGAAAGGAGGGATGGTCCTGGGCTCAGATTCTAGAATCCTCACTTTCTAAGCTAGGTAGCCTTGGGCTAGTCACACCTTCACTAAGCCTCTTTTCCTCCTGCACAAAATGAGAGTGATCACGAGTCTCTTACAGACCCACTGTAAACACGGGAGACAATCTTGGGCACAGAGCAAACACTTAATAAGTGCTGGTGACAGTGGCTACTATATTATTTATAAGAAATGATAAAAGTAATGAAATGCAGCCTTTGGAGGAAAAAAATCCTTAATGCCCAGGGTTGAGACAACGGGAAGATTGGGGGAGGTAAACATAGCAGGGCCTTTTATTTGGGACTGCCTTGCACAAGTTTCATTCCAGGGGTCCAGCTCTTACCTAGTCCAGCTTCCCTGAACAGAGAGAAATTCTTTCAAGTTGCCTGAACCAAGAGGAGGAAGTCACAGTCCCTCTGCTCACTGAGAAATGAATGTGATGTTCAGGCAACCACAGTATCTGGCGATTACTCTCGTGGTGTCACACTCCCCCCAGTATTCCCACGTACCCTATCATAAAAAGACCCAAATCCCATATCTCAATACAGTCATCAAACTGCCCACTTCAAATGACTCATGGGATAGGGCTGCCAGCCATTTGTTAAAGAGGCTGATCCAAAGAGAACAGATTTCAGCCCCCAAAATCATTCCTAAAATTCATCCTGGATGTTCTTACCTTGGGTGGCATCCTCTTAATCTCAATTACATCCCTCTGGGTCATCCGAAACCAGCTTTCTTGGGTCTATACCTTCCACACACTTATAAAGAAATACGCTGTTCCCCCAGACTTTCTTCGGTTCAGCCAAAATAAACATTCCTTTCAACTTGCATCATAAATCAAAACCTATAGTTTTTGTCATTCTCGTAACTCCTTTCAGTTTGTTAAAACCCATGTGCATGTGTGTAACCGGAAGGACGCACAGTGTGGAGGATGTGAGTTCCCAGCACTCCAGGAAGCGAGCCCTCCCGGAGAAGCAGAGCCTAGACTTGCTACCTCAACGCAATCCAGACTGGGATAACCTGGAACAAAAGGAGAGCAGAGGAGCAAGCTGTAACCTCACTGCTTTAGGAAACCTGATCTCTCACAATCCCTCAAGGGCATCGATGGAAAAGAAGTGGAGGGAGCATGGAAGAATATTAACTCTTTCGTCATTTGAAGTGGGCAGTTTGAGGACTGTGTATTGAAATATGGGATTTGGGTCTCTTTATGATAGGGGACGTGGGAACATTTGGGAATATTCCCCAACCAGTGGGATGCAGAGAGGAATGCCCGTCCAAATCCCTACTCTGTTCACCGCTGTGAGACCACGGACAGACAACACAGGCCTCGCACTGCAGTTCTTTACCCTGCGGTGGCCCTGGAGGCGAGGGAAGGTGCTCTGGGCGAGACCAAGTCATGGCTGGCAAATTAGCACACACCTCACTACCTCCCCTCACAAGATTTCAAGGGAGCCCAGCAACCCTAAAAAATTGTTTTAACCTTCCAGAACTGTGTTTCCTAGACTTCCAGATTTCATGGACAGCCAATATTTCGAAAAACAAACTTTGTTTGTGGGGGTGGGGGTGGGATGTGGTTGGCAGTATCGAGTTTACAGCTTTTAATTTTGTTAAGAATCTTTAAAAAAAAAAACCACTATTTCCTCTCACCACTATTTCATTAAAGAAGGGATCTGTTCAAGCTCCCCAAATTAGGAAGGACACAAACCAGAATAAAGAATGGTCCTTGATGGTGAATAAATTTAGTTTATGAAAAACGTGCTACATTGTTCTTGGTGCTCTCATTTTGGAAAAAAACATCCTCCTAGACCAGTGTTAAGACATGCTATGCTCTCTCTCTTCTTCAGCTTTTCAGTCCAAGCCCAAGGTTGATTTCTCAGGCTCTCTTCCCACCCTTTCTCAAACAAGAAAGGCGTAAGGCCATCCGCTCGACTGCTCCCAGGTGACAATGGCCTGGTGCAAAAGGCATGGCCTGGGTACACGTAACCCGTAAATCTTCCTACTCAGCTGACGTACAGCACTGTATAAGTTGAAGGGGTACAGCATAATGATCTGATGTACACACATCATGAAGTTATTATTACAGTACGTTTAATGAATATCTATCATCTCATATAGATGCAGAATTAAAGAGATAGAAAAAAAATTTTTTCTTGTGATGAGACCTCTTAGGATTTACTTTCTTAACAACTTTCATATATATCATACAGCAGGGTTCATAGTATTTATCATGTTGTACATTAAACCCCTAGAACTTATTTATCTTATAACTGGAAGTTTATATCTTCTGACTGCCTTTGTCCAACTCCCCGTCCCCCCACTCCCACTCCCATCTCTGGTAATCACAAACCTCATCTCTTTTTCCATGAGTCTGCTTGTTTTTGAAGTATAATTGACCTATGTTAGTTCCTGTTACAAAACACAGTGATTCGATATTTCTATACTTTTCCAAATGATCACCACGATGAGTCTTGTCACCATACAAAGATATTACATAGTTACTGACTATATCCCTCCACACTGTACATTTCATCCCCGTGACTCATTTATTCTGCAGCTGGAAGTTGTTACCTTTTAATCTCCCTCACCTATTTATTTCCTCCCCCGCCCCCTCCCCTCAGGCAAACACCTGTTTGTTCTCTGTATCTATAACTTCAGAGTTCTTTCTCGACTACCTTTACAGAGTGTTCAGCACAGCACCTGCAAGGATTAGCTCTTACATCATGGGGACTGAATCCCATGTCTCTGGGCCTCTTTCATACCCATGTTTCTGATCATTACTCCCAAATCACCAGGGATGTTAGAACACTTCCTGTCTCAATAGCTAAGGCACCTGAATGCCCGTCAGTTATTCCAAGAGAAAGTGTTTGTTGTTTCTGCACCAACCACTCTCATTCGTTTCTTGCCAACAGTACCACTTGAAAAAAAACCACAGTGTAGTCTGAAACAATCCAAAAGCAACTGACAGCTTCTGGATCCAGTAATGGGGGAGCAGTTTGTATTCAACTCACCTTCACACAGATACCAAGTATAAACTCTGGACAAAATATAGAAAACAACTATCTGAAGGCACTAGTGGGCAAACAAAAGCAGTAGGGAAACTGGAGGGGATCTGATCCTTGAAAGACAAGAACTGCGCTGGGTAAAAATCCACGTTTAAATGGATTTTCCCTTTGAGTGCACTCTCCAGTCTGGCCAGCAACTGAGCAGCTAGAATTCAAGCAAGAAGCTGCAGTTTTATTGGTTTGAGGACAAATTTGGGGCTGCCAGAGTCACTAAAGATAGACAGGGAGAAATCCTGGGAAGGAGTGAGCCCCAAATCTGCATATAAACTCCCCTAAAATCCTTTGGTCATGGAGGAGACTCCAAGAAACTCAGTGAAAAGCAATTGCTGAAGGGCTAAAAATAAAAAAGAGTGGAGGTAAAATTTCAGCTGCTGCCCACTGCAGGCAAGACACAGATTGGAATATGAGTTCCAAGTTAAAAGTACTTGATACACACCTTGGATTTTCCACTGAACTCCCAGAAAAACCACACCTTAGGAGTAAAGACCACGTCCTGGGTCTATGGGATTTGCTCTGGGACTAAAGGCAAAACCAGAACAGACCTGACCTAGCAAAACCTAAAACCAAGTCTTCACAAATTCAAGGTGATCTGAAAATAATTCAACTGCCTGCTAAAACAAAAATCAACAAAGAAAGGTAACATAATCCAGAGTTTCTACAATGTATTATCCAAAATGTCCGGCATATCAACAAAAATTACTAGACATGTGAAGAAACATGAAAACATGACCTATAGTCAAAAGTAAAAACAATAAAAACTGGCACCAACATGCCCCAGATATTGGAATTAACAGACAAGGGTTTTAAAGCAGCTATTATAAATATATGTTCAAGGATTTCAAAGATGGTCATAATGAATGAACAAATGGGGAATCTAATAGAGAAATAGAAGCTATGTAAAAAAAAGAAATGGAACTTTAGAATTTAAATGTTCAGTATCTGAAATGAAAAGTTCAGTTTGAAGACAGCAGAGGAAATAATCAGTGAACCTGAAGACAGATCAACAGAAAATATCCAATCTGAAGAACAAAAAGATAAAGGAAAGGGGAAAATTAACAATGCTTCAGGGACAAAAAAAAAAAAAACACACAGGACAAACCCAAGGGACAATATCAAGCAGTTTAACATACAGGTAATTGGAGTCCCAGGAACAAGGAGAGACAAAACAGAGCAGAAAACATATTAGAAGTAATAATGGCCTAAAATTCTCCAATTTCATGAGACATATTGACTTACTGACCTAAGAATCTCGGCAAATCCCAAGCAGAACAAATACAAAGCAAATCAGCTAAGCACATCACAGTCAAACTAACTGCTGAAATCCAAAGATAAAAAGGAAGCTTTAAAGCAATCAGAGGAAGGAGAAAAGACTTACATAACGGAGAACAATCATCAGAAACAATGAAGGCCAGAAGACAAAGGAATGACGATCTTTAAAGTGCTGAAAGAAAAAAATGTTCAGTTCTGAATTCTATAGAGATAGAAAAGATCCTTCAAAAATGAGGGCGAGGGCTTCCCTGGTTGCGCAGTGGTTGGGAGTCCACCTGCTGATGCAGGGGACGCGGGTTCGTGCCCCGGTCCGGGGGGATCCCACGTGCCGCGGAGTGGCTGGGCCCGTGGGCCGTGGCTGCTGCGCCCGCGCATCCAGAGCCTGTGCTCCGCGGCGGGAGAGGCCACAGCAGTGAGAGGCCCGCGTACCGCAAAAAAAAAAAAAAAAAAAAATGAGGGTGAGATAAAAATATTTTTAGATAGAGCAAATAGAGAAGTTGTTCTTGGCAAATCTGTACTGCAAGAAATGCTAAGGGAAGTTCTTCGGGATAAGGAGAAATGACACTAGATGGAAATTTGGATCTACAGAAGGAGATGAAGAACAATTATAATGGTAAGCATATGGGTGATAAAAGACTATCTTTGCCAAAGCAATCGTGAGAGAAAAAAACGGAGCTGGAGGAATCAGACTCCCTGACTTCAGACTATACTACAAAGCTACAGTAATCAAGACAATATGCTACTGGTACAAAAACAGAAATATAGATCAATGGAACAGGATAGAAAGCCCAGAGATAAACCCAAGCACCTATGGTCAACTAAGCTATGGCAAAGGAGGCAACAATATACAATGGAGAAAAGACAGTCTCTTCAATAAGTGGTGCTGGGAAAACTGGACAGCTACATGTAGGCGAATGAAATTAGAACATTCCCTAACACCATACACAAAAATAAACTCAAAATGGATTAAAGACCTAAATGTAAGACGGGACACTATAAAACTCTTAGAGGAAAACACAGGAAGAACACTCTTTGACATAAATCACAGCAAGATCTTTTTGGACCCACCTCCTAAAGTAATGGAAATAAAAACAAAAATAAACAAATAGGACCTAATGAAAATTAAAAGCTTTTGCTCAGCAATGGAAACTATAAACGAGACAAAAAGACAACCCTCAGAATGGGAGAAAATATTTGCAAATGAGTCAACGGACAAAGGATTAATCTCCAAAATATATAAACAGCTGATGCAGCTCAATATTTAAAAAAAAAAACCCAATTAAAAAAGGGGTGGAAGACCTAAATAGGCATTTCTCCAAAGAAGACACAGAGATGGCCAAGAGGCACATGAAAAGCTACTCAACATCACTAATTATCAGAGAAATGCAAATCAAAACTATAATGAGGTGTCACCTCACACTGGTTAGAATGGGCATCATCAGAAAATCTACAAACAGCAAATGCTGGAGAGGGTGCGGAGAAAAGGAAACCCTCTTGCACTGTTGGTGGGAATGTAAATTGATACAGCCACTATGGAGAACAGTATGGAGGTTCCTTAAAATCTAAAAATAGAATTACCATATGACCCAGCAATCCCACTACTGGGCACACACCCAGAGAAAACCATAATTCAAAAAGACACATGCACCCCAATGTTCACTGAAGCACTATTTACAATAGCCAGGTCATGGAAGCAACCTAAATGCCCATTGACAGACGAATGGATAAAGAAGATGTGGTACATATATACAATGGAATATTACTCAGCCATAAAAAGGAACGAAACTGGGTCATTTGTAGAGACGTGGATGGACATAAAGTCTGTCATACAGAGTGAAGTAAGTCAGAAAGAGAAAGGGCAAATATCGTATATTAACGCATATATGTGGATGGAATCTAGAAAAATGGTACAGATGAACCGGTCTGCAAGGCAGAAATAGACACAGATGTAGAGAACAAACGTATGGACACCAAGGGGGGAAAGCGGTGGTGGTGGGATGAATTGGGAGACTGGGGTTGACATATATACACTAATATGTATAAAATAGATAACTAATAAGAACCTGATGTATAAAAAATAAATAAATAACATTCCAAAAAAAAGGCTATCTTTTTTCTTAATTTCTCCAAGTGACAACTGTTTAAAGTGAAATGACAATTGTATTGTGGGGTTTATAAAGTATGTAGTTTTAAAGTACATGACATTACTAGCACAAACGATAAAAGGGGACAAATGGATTTATACTGTCACAAGGGTCTCACATTTTATGTGAAGTGATATAATACTAACACTAGCTAGCCAGTGGTAAGTTAAGGATGCATATTCTAATCCCTAGAGCAACCACTAAATAAACAGTATAAAAAGCTATACCTAAAAAGCCAACAGAGGGATTAAAATGGAATATAAAAGCAATCGGCCAAACACGGTGACCTAATTCTCTATCATGCTGGGTAAAAGCATGTGACCAGAAATGTTTCAGTCTATCACCAATCACATTCAACATTAGTCTGAACCCTTTTCCTGTAAAGTATCATTATTAAGAGAATATTTTACTATCATTCTGCTCCTTCTCAGTAATTACTGACATGCCACATAATGAGAAGAAATCTAGCCTAGCTAATGATGTCAATGAGGCTTTCTGCCCACCATCCTATGGTTCCCAAGCAGATTAGACATTCTCTATTCACAGCCCACTCTTTCCATCTCCTTGCCTCTCTTAAATCCTGGCTTTCCCCCATGGACTTCATTTCTCCTGCAGCTCTTTCAAGTAGAGCCTGTTCATTCTTTGAAACCCCATGAACAAGGGTCCCAAGGTAACCCTCCTGTCTCGCTCCCCAAAGTTCCTCTAGACCATTACTCTTTCAAATTATTATGGAACATTTTTCTGAAACTCATATTGTTCAGCTACATTGCATCTCTTACCTTCTTCATCCCTGTCACAAATAATTGCCTGAGCACACATTGAGCAAAAACGTGGGCATTCCTCCCCCAACACTAGTGCCATCATTCTAAGTCAAGTCAAGGTTCACATGAACAGTTCATCTAATGCTTAGCCTCATAGTTCCCTGATCCTTTAAATGCCAATGGCCTTGCTACTTTCTCGAACTCATACGCTGGAGCTGCTCCAATCTGAAATACCTAGTCCCTTCCTCCCCTCCTGATCTAAGAACTTCCTTCTTGGTTTCTCTTCCTTCCCTATCAACCCAGCTCACTTCCATGGTCCTGATGGCATTCATGTCCTACATTTCCCCTAGAGCTCCCCTGAACCTGGATCAAGCCAATCCTATGCCTTCACTGCGTCAATACCTAGCCTACTGAGGGGTGTTGGAGAAAACCGCACAACCATGCAAATTAAGGCTTCACAAGCTCATGTTTTGCCTTCTCTCAGCTGGGTCCTACCTGGGCTCCCTGCTTCCAGTCTCACCTTCCTCCAGTCTATACTCCACCCCTGCCTGCACAGGACCCTAGGAGTTACAGAGAGTTCTAGACAGGAGTTACAGTGTTCTAGATAGGGAGGAGAAGCTAGCTCTCAATCAGGAGGCGTGTCTATGCAAGCATTTCTAACAAGAACTCCAAGAAAGAAACCTGAATGTCCAAGGCCTAGTAACTTGGCTGTGATTTCTTTTCTCATTACAACTATTTACTTTCATATCCATTTTGAATTCATAATTTTGAATTTTTTTTCTTAAAGAAGGTCTCTAAATTGTATAAATTTCAGGACCCACGAAACCTGGATCCATCCCTGACCAATTACTGTCAACGTGCTCTTTCTAAAATGCAAATCTGTCTCTCTTCTCTGCTTAAAATCCTCATACATTTGCACCTGGAAATAATGAAGGGTCTATGTGCCACACAAAGGAATCAGAAGTTCTTCCTGTATGTTCCTCTTAGAGACCCCAGATTATATGATATATGCTGGTAACTCCCACATCTGTTAACACTCGTTTCCAACTTTCTCTCTTAAGCTCCAGACCAAATTTTCAACTGTTTACTCAACAGATCTCTTTGAAAATCCTGAAAGCAACTCACATTCAACATGCCCAAAATTGAAACAATCATCTCTTCTTGGTCCCCGCACTGCTGAGACTCTAAGTTCTCAGTCTCAGAAATATCATTATCCATTCAGCCTTTTCGGCTACAAATGGAGTCAACTCCAGACATTCCTTCTCTCCTACTTCCAACAGTCCCTCTGTTACTACCTCTTACCCATCTTCCCTGAAAAATGTCTCTGGGCACTGCCCTCTCCTCTTCACCTCTCTGCCAGGCTTTATTTATCGTTTCCCAAAGTAAGGTACGCACGCCACTGGTGTAAGCAAGGTGACTGGAGGTGGCACGTGGATGTGCCTCTTAAAAATAGCCATATGTGTATTTTAATGTGTCCTGGGAAAAACATAACTATCAAAAACTGTAGTTTCTTTTCAAAAATAAACGCATTTAAGTATAAAAAGGGAGGTGATTTAAAGAAAATTGTTAACACTAATGCGAGTGGTATGTGGATACCCGAAACTGTAAAAACGGTCTGGGAATGCCTGAAGTTTGGGAACACTGCCTGGTTCATGGCTCATCATCTCAGGAGGAGATGCTCCAACCACCTCCCACTGGTCTCCCTGCCAACAAGTTCTCGCCCTCTAGACTATCCTCCACATAGCTGCCAGCTTCACTTTCCTAGAAAACAAAGTCAATAACATTTTCCCTGCTTTAAAATCTTTGTGGAATCCCTACAACATATAAAATAAATCCAAACTCCTCCACTTGGAATGCAAGGCCTTCATTCCTAAGACACTAAGTTGTTCACTGTGCCCTGGAAACACCAAGTCCCTTGACGCATGCCTTAGAACAGGCTTTTCCCGCTGCCCTTCCCTCTTACTGGCAAATCCCTCCTCGTTCACTGCAACCCACCTCAAGGGTCACCTCCTTTGGGATGCCATCCCTAAGTCCCAGGCAGGGTTGGTTGCTCCTTCTGTGCTCCCACTCTCTGATGCCACTTAAATATCATAATTTTTTGCTCTAAGTGTGTGGGTCGATATAACTAGAATACGAAGTTATCTTATTCATTTTTGCATTGGAAAGTGTATATTATATTAAATGTAGGATAAATAAGTGAATAAATAAATGAAGGAATAAAGTTCTACTTTTAAATACATCAATAAAAATATATAGGAATGGATGGGCAAAAAGGAGTATGGGGGATGGAGTCCTCTGTTATCGCTGGTGAAGAATAAAAAACAGGAAGAGATATGGGAAAAAGAGAAAGAGGAGGGAAAAAAGGAGAAACAGAGGAAGGCTCAATAACAGAGGAAAAGGAAGAAAGAGACCTGGGAAGGAGACAGGGAGGCCCTTTACATTTGGTGGTGAGTACACAAGCATCGTAACCTATCCACTGAATTCCTTCAGCAAATATTTACTGACAGCCTGCCCGCTGTGTGGTCCTGTGCCAGGTGCACATGGCCCCTTCTCTGACTGCTCCCCTGTGAATACAGGGACCCCTAGTTGCTCAATCAGACAGACCCTGCTCCAGAGGGAAGGTGTCGCCTTCCTGGACCCTCCTGACCCCTGAGTCCCTGACACTGTCCCTTACCTGCGCTCTGGACAGCACAGGGGCCTGGTGACGCCCTCTCCCCTCCGGCCACTCCTCCTCCTTCCTTGGCCGTGTGTCCCTTAAACATGGGGGTTCCTCGGATTCTGGCTGAGAGCCTCTCCTCTTCTCTCTCTACAAACTCTCCCTTCCAGAGCTGGGCTCTCATTCACCACCTCGATACGAATGGCTCCCAAACCCTTAGCTCCAGCTCAGAGCCCAGTCCAAAGCATGAGTCCCACACATCAAAGCCTCCCGGACATCTCCAGATGGTGGTCCCACAGGCCCCTCAAGCTAATCTGCCCCTGAGCTGAACACAGCATGCTCCACGCCTGGTTCTCATTCACTGAGGACCTACAAAGTGCCAGGCTCAGGGGAGCGAACAGGAGCTTCTGGAGTGTGCAATTAGTGAGGGAGATGGACCCAAATAATTACACAGACATACAGTTACAAACCGTGGTTGGGGTGACAGGAAAAAAAGTAAAAAAGAAAAAGAAAACACCACCACCAACAAAAAAACACTACCAGAATACAATGCAGGGAGCTAAGTTAAATGAGAAGGTAATATTCTCATTAAATAGAAGAAGGGATATTCAAGCTGAACCCAAAGAAGAAGTTGGAGTCAGCCCAGCAAAGAGCATGGGTAAGTATTCCAGGGAATATTCTATTCTGTTCTACTCTGTTCTATTCTGGGGAATTACAGTACTCTAAGGAACCAGAATAGGGAACTGTACAAGCAAAGTAACGACTCCCTGTGACTGCCACAAGGTAGCCGCTGTGAATGAGGCTGGAGACATACATAGGAAGGCCCAAATCACAAAGGGGCAAAGTAAGCATTTGGGATTTTTTGTTTTAAGGGCAATGGGTGTCCTTTAAAGGGTTTTGAGTGTGAAATGAATGATGCGTATTTTATAAAACCACCAGAGCTGACTGCAGGAGGGCAATAATACAAAAGGAGAGACCAGTTATGAGGCAACTGACTCAGTCCAGGAGAGTTTATAGTGGTTTAAGCCATTTCTCTAATTCTCAATTTATTTTTTTCCTAACAGAATACTATTTACAGCCAAAGATTCTGAGAAGTCTTTGCTCTGGGAACCTTGCCTGAATATAAGTCAATTTTCATTGCAACAAAAGTATCATTACCATGAAAATTTTCACATGCCAAAA
This sequence comes from Lagenorhynchus albirostris, assembly GCF_949774975.1. Taxonomy (NCBI): domain Eukaryota; kingdom Metazoa; phylum Chordata; class Mammalia; order Artiodactyla; family Delphinidae; genus Lagenorhynchus; species Lagenorhynchus albirostris. Next base: position 26,748,808 of record NC_083095.1, read on the forward strand.
AAAAAATCTCTAAATATAAGCCAGTAGTCTACTTACCCCCAAAGAAGTCAAACCAAATTCCAATACTATGATTCCATATCTGACCCATACCAAATGGGTCAGGTATGACCTATGGCTGTTAATCATGTGTATGCAAATTAGGAACACTGAGAAGACTACAACAGGTATTCTCATCTTACTTGAGGCAACGCAGTAGTAATAGATCACAGGCACTAACTGGGCTTGTATCATTGATCCACTTACACACACTTATATTAAGCATCTAGCATACACTTGTAATTACTAGAATCTGGGTGACAATCTCTTATTTTGTGAAATCAAAAGACATTTTCTAAATCCTATCAGATCATGACTAATTCAAAATTACTTCCATGATTTCTCTCCTAGAGTTACCAGGATCTAATACACACACACACACACACACACACACACACACACACACACACAAAATCTATCCTTAGAGGAACCGAGGAATTTTTAGGACATAAATTAAGTGTGAACACTGCAAACTACTGATCTACTAAGCCCCCCCTTAAAAAGGATGAGCCAGAAGAGTTCCAAGCCATCAATACTATACTCAAGCACTTCTCAGAGGTTTCCTGACCAGAAAACATAAACGCATAGAGAGAGAAGTGTAATGGTTGCACTGAAGATGCATCAGTGAAAGACAATGCTAGAAAAATATTGAAAGGTCACAGTCTAAACTTCATAATATTACCAATTATTTCAGTGTCATATAAGAAATGTTGGTCTCACATGGTTCATTTCTCAAAAAAGGCAAGGGGGCTGGTTTTTGAATATTTGAAAAACATCACACTGCTTGTAAAAGTCACTGAGGACCACTATTCCATCGCCTGTATGGTCAACTGCTCCACTAACAAATCCCACGTGCCATGCTCTCTCCTTGGCCTCCAAAACTTGGCATATGCTCATCCCTCTACTTGGAATGTTCTCCCCTCCTTGGCCCATCCTGGCCCCTTCCCTTGGCTAACTTCTAGTCATCCTTCAAGTCTCAACTCAAACATGATTTTTTCCTAGAAAACCGTTCCAGATTTCCCCAAAAGTAAAAGGCCTCGATGAAGGCATTCGCATATCTTTCTGTGTTCACCCCCACCTGGCACTTAATTCTCTGCAGCCCCCAGATCGAGGTTCAGAGAGGACAGGGAGCATGTCTGGTTTGTCACTGTACTGCCAGTGCCAAGCACAATGCCTGGCACACAGAAAGCTCTCAATCAAGTTTCATAAGCAAATGAAGGAAGAAATGAGTGGATGTTACCTTCTACTCCAAGGTCACTGAGGTCACCAAGGTCACTCCTTGCCCTCCTCATTTTTCTACCCATATGCCCCAGAACAACAAAATGATGTTAAGTCAGCAACTAAGGATCACTCTTTGGAAAGACAGCCAATCTCTAGACAGAGGGTTAGATTTTGAAAAGAAGATGAAAAGGTATTAGCAAACAACTGGTCAAGGAGACACACAAAATGGGTCTTAAGCAGCACAAAGAATTCTCACCAAAAGGATTTTTCATCCAAATGTTTCTTTGCCCTAAGAGCCAGTTAGTTCAATGAAATAAGAATATCTCTGTATCTCGAACAGAACGGCAATTGAAGATAAACTGAAAATACCTTCTAATTCTCATGTGACACAGTTAATGACAATAATAGTTAGCACGCGGCGGGCGCTGTCCTAAGAGCTTTGTACATTCTCTTATTTAATCCTCCAGCAACACTAGGAGATAGCTACTACTATTATTCCATTCAGCAGATGAGCAACAGGCTCAGAGTGGTTAAGTAACTTGCCTAGAACATACACCGAGGAATTGGCAGAGCTGGGATTAAAGACAAAATGATCATCGTTTCTACTTCTTAGGTTGTGTAGATAATAACAGTGGCTAACTTAAGGGAGCACTGAGCTAAATAAACTCTTACATGTAGTTCTGACTTAACCCTCCCCACAGGTGAGGGAGAGAATTTTAAGTGATCTTCAAGCACCATATTTCTGGTAGGAAGCCAGCTTTACACGTAATACACAGTAGAAGGAGGCACGAGGCATCGTACTGCAGCGCTGAAAGAGACCGAGTAAGCGCTGGAGGAGAATCTTGAGACGCTATTTCCAATCGCATGATCTACCCCGGGGATGACGTTCCCGCCCACATAGTGGCCAGCCCCAGGGATGGGTCGGGAATGCACATCTGCCCACCCCGAGGGAGAGTTCAAAAGTGAGGCATACGGAGCATGACCTAAAGATGAAGTGTGGAAAACGCATTCCTCGTCAACGGGTTCCACGTCGGATTCCCCGCATCCCTCTCCTACGACGTTATCAGAAGCATCATTCAATCCAGCCCATTGGAGAGGGACTACGAAAAAGGCTGAAAAATGTGACTAATCTAGGAAAGTTATTTTTGTGAGAAAGAAGAAAAATGTCACCAAAAAGGGTCAGCAGATAACCCTAGCTGGGCTGAAAATAACTGCCCGTTGGCAGACCAGTCAGGAACAGGCAGAGGGCAAGAGACGTAATGCAACGTGCCAGGGAAGCTCCAGCTGAGTAGAGCTGCTGGGGGATGAGGAAACTGGCCTAATTTGGGAACATGAGCCCAGCAGCATTTCTCAGATTCCTGCAAGAGAATCTGGCTGAGTGTCAGTTCTGCGTCCTAGGAGGAGCACCAAAGAGATGGGGGGCGGAGGAGGAAGAGAAAGAGAACAGCTGTGTCTCAAACACTTTTCCAGACAAGTGGACGAATAAGGATAATCAAGTGAGAACTTACTCCCTCACCAAAAGGATTCCAAGAGGAAAACCCAAAAGTCTCTCAGCTCCCGCCAAAAGCCTTTCTCTACTGGGAGGTCTGTGCATCTAACTACCCAGCAGGTAGGAAAAGTTAGGTGGTGTTTAAGAGTCTGTCTGGAGTCTCAGGGAGTACAGCCAGACGTCAGCTGAATGACTGTGGACAAGTCACTCGACTCCCTGAAATCTCAGTGTCGTCACAGCTAAAATGAGACAATAAGTACAGTAACTACTTTAAGAGTTACCACGGGGCTTAAATAGGCTAGTGTGTATAATTGACAGAGAGGTAGGAACTGTCCCAATGTCAGCTATAATTATTATTATTACAAGGACAATCTGCAAAATGGAAGTTAAGCTACAAACTGCTTTAGACCCAAGTGAGAAATGCTCATCCAAAAGACAGGCCAGGGAATTCCCTGGTGGTCCAGTGGTTAGGACTCTGCTCTCTCACTGCCGAGGACCTGGGTTCAATCCCTGGTCAGGGAACTAAAATCCCACAAGCCACGTGCGGCAGCCCCAAAAATAAAAACAAAAAACAGGCCAGTCCTGAGGGGTTTTGCCCTGAGATTCCTTTTTCCCAGCTTCAGCGTATGGTAGTGTAACTTGATGGTAGAAAGCGTCCAGGTCTTTTCTTGAGGTTGTGTAGGAGAAGCATCATTTGAATGATAGAAGGTGAAAGTTCAGGCATAGAAATCCAGTTTAATTCTCAGAGCTGCTCTGCCCAGAAAAAGTTATTCACTGCAGATGTGAAGATGCTCATCACGGCACCAAAGTCTCCATAATTGTAATGCCAACCTGAACTGCTAACTGAACTACGCATCTAGGGATCCAAGCCTGATTTGTGACAGGTGGTAAAAAAAAACAAACACAAAAAAGCAGAGGGATGCAGTCATAACCTTTCTTAGTAGTTACCGTTTCTTGAGAGGTGCCTGTGTGCTGGCACCTTTACGTGCATTACCTAATTTGACCTGCACAACAACCTGAAAGAAGCAGGCATGACGCTAAGCAACTCTGAGCTAGTGAAACTACAGGAAGAGTTCATCTTTCTGGTTAATCAGTATGATTAGGCAGGTAAATTCTTTGAAATTATTTGAAAATTTACAGATTGACCAAGCAATAAAGAGACCTTTCCTCTTCTTTCAGAGAGGGAGGAAGAGTCTAATTACCTGGGCTGAGCCACAGGTATCCTCCAGGCAGAAAGCCCCGAGGGGTTACTGAGAAAACAGGAAGAAGGAAAAGATGGAGGCAAGATTTGACACAGGCAACTGCATCAGATGTCTTGGAACTTGAGGGCATACAAATTTTCACTGAACTCTACACAACCCCAAATTAGAAAATGGGAGAGGAATGTGGATTTTTTATTTTTATTTTTTTTGCTACTAAAAATAATTCTTTCCTTTTATACCCAAGCCTATAAGAAAAAAAACAACAAAAAACAAACTCTGTATAAATTCTATTTTTTTTTTAAAATTGATATGTCAGTCGCAAACTGCCTACTCAACAGTCATTCCTCTTCTCCTTAACCCCAAAACCCCAATGTGATGGGTGTGGCAACGTGCCCAGCTGAGAAAGCCCTTGAAATTTAGGTGGCTTTAAGACCCAGTTCTGACCAATGACATGTAACTAGAAGTCTACTTGGTGAGGTCTCTGGCTATCATTTTCCTGATAAGAAGGGACATACTTCGTTGGCATGAACCCTGAAGTCTTCCACTCTTCCCCATCTCCTCACCTAAAATACAGACTGGATCCCTGGGGAACAACCAGCCATCGTGTCAGCAACCATGAGAACAAGTTACAAGTTCCAGATGGCAGAGCAAGTGTCTAGACGGGGTGAGGGTAACGCAGGACCTTCTCCAGTGACCGCACCCACCCTGCCCTCCACCGGACTTCTTGCTGTGAGAAAAATCACTCCTGCCTGCTCCAAACCCTGGGGCTGAGTTTCTGATGCATATAGCCAAATTCAATGCCGATAAGGATACCTGAAAATCAATCCATCCTAAAAGAGCAGGAGTTTTAACTTGAATGGAAACAGGAGCCAGGTAGATCAGATGTCAGTAAATCTGACCAGGTGTATTCAAGTAAGAAATGGTGAGCTGGACAGGGCAGGCCCAGCGTACGCAAGCACCGTTCTCAGCTGCAGCCAACTGCTGCCGCGTGGGGATGCCAGCCCAGCATTCCTGCTGTGCCAGAACTTCTGGTTTCGAAGAGGAGCCCTAAATCTGGACTTTCACGTCAATTTTCCTAATTTAGAAATGATAACAACCAAGTTTTAAAAAATGTTTAAGTTTGTACAGATCAAAGAAGACACGGTTGTAGGCAAAATTCAGCCTGAAGGCCACCAGTTTTTAACCGTAGAGAGGGTTAAGGCACAATAACAGAACACCCGAGCTCTGGAGAGACAATAATGGTGAGCAGTTATATACTGAGCACTTATGGGTCAGACTGTGTTAAGGGCTTTCTTTATACCTGTTACCTTGTTTTTTCTTTCTGGCCACCCTATCAAGTACGTAATACTAACCCTGTTTTATCAATGAGGAAACTGAGGCTTGAAGAGGTTAAGTAACTTGCTGAGCCATAGAGCTAACATGTGGCAGGGCCAGGATTTCAGCCCAGGGCTGTCTAACCACAAGGCCTGTGCTCTTATCCACCCTTCAGGAGGCATGCCCGCTGCATCTGGAAGCCCAAAACCTGCTTCAGGTCACTACTAGTCAGCCTGTGGAGAAATGAGTAGCAACCCTTGGAGAGACTTCCAAATCGCTTCTAAAAGAGACTCAGGGGCTTCCCTGGTGGCGCAGTGGTTGAGAGTCCGCCTGCCGATGCAGGGGACATGGGTTCGTGCCCCGGTCCGGGAGGATCCCACATGCTGTGGAGCAGCTGGGCCCGTGAGCCGTGGCCGCTGAGCCTGAGCGTCCTGAGCCTGTGCTCCGCAACGGGAGAGGCCACAATAGTGAGAGGCCCGCGTACCGCAAAAAAAAAAAAAAAAAAAAGAGACTCAGGCTCACATCCTCCTTCTGTGCGGCCCTTTAATAACAAGAGCAGAGCTCCATCCAAATATTCTCTTGTTCACTACTTACTGAATGAATGAACATTTGTACAGCGCCTTTCAGTTTACTGAAGTGCTTTTAAATAGTATCTCACTTAATCCTCACATCAACTTGGTAGTATTGTTACCACTGTTTGACAGATAATGAAATGGAGGATTGGAGAGATTAGTGGAGTTGTTCAAGACCCAGGCAATTAGCAGAGCCCACGCTCAAGCCCAGGTTTTCAGATGCCAAGCCTGCCTTCCCGCTATTCCAGCACACCTGGAAGCTGCTCCGCTTCCTCCACGGAGCTCCCCATCCCGCCAGCTCACTTTAAAATCATCATTTGCTTGAACTAATTCCTATATAACTCTAAAGTAACTCCAATATGTCTGACAGCCCCCAGGTACCATATTTACGTTTTCATGAATAGCTTCATCCTAGAATATAGTCAGTGAAAGGACAAAAATAAATATATCAAGTAATACATTCAGAACTGGAATGTAAATGGGCACACACACATGAGTCTTAGAATCTAATCTTAGAAAGAAACAGCCAAAAAGGCCCACACAGCACAATGTGCATCTGGCCCCAGGGGAGGCTGCCCACGCTGCTTTAAACCTCAATTCAGGGAGAGAAGGAATCCTGGAATTCTGACTGGCATTTTGCTGTCAGAGGCACCAGCTGGGTGAAGAACAGAATGACTTTTCTTTTTTCTTTCTTTTTTTTAAAAAATAAATTTATTTATTTTTGGCTGCATTGGGTCTTCGCTGCTGCATGCGGGCTTTCTCTAGTTGCGAGAGCAGGGGCTACTCTTTGCTGCGGTACGTGGGCTTCTCACTGCGGTGGCTTCTCTTGTTGCGGAGCACGGGCTCTAGGCACGTGGGCTCAGTAGTTGTGGCTCGCGGGCTCTAGAGCGCAGGCTCAGTAGTTGTGGCGCACGGGCTTAGTTGCTCCGTGGCATGTGGGATCTTCCCGGAGGGCTCAAACCTGTGTCCCCTGCACTGGCAGGTGGATTCTTAACCACTGTGCCACCAGGGTAGTCCCCAGAATGACTTTTTGTCATCTTCCAGAAAAAATACTAAGGACCAGATGGGGCCAAAAAAAAAAAGGTACATGCCTCTGCAGAAATAAGTAGGTATTCTAGAAAGGCTGAAACCCTGACAGGTTCATCACAGTCTGCGACTTTGGAGTTAGGTGCTCACAGTACTGACTCTCCCTTGAGCCGAGGGGAAGGGCACAGGTAGGTGAACCAGGCCTACTGACCCCAGCTTGGTAGCTGATTTGGTGTGGGTGCCACAGAGGCTTCAAGGCCATCAGGACATCCCGGCCCATCTCAGACTCACTCACCTCACCACTAAGGTGGCTATAACCTCCTTCACAATTGGGTAGGCTTGTAATTAGCCTCTGTGACTGCCAGTGATCACGAGAATATAAGTTCCATTACGGCAGGGGATTTGGCTCTTGTTCACTGAAATATGCCAACCCCCTAAAATGGTGCCTGACACTCAGTAAGCTTCAGTAAATACTTGTTAAATCAATGAATTAATGATCTGGTGTTGGGACGGATCCTCCAAAGGCCAAGAGTAGACTTCCACTGATCCAGTCATTGGCTTGCCCATCCATTGCAGTTCAAGCTCCTTGAGATCCAGGGTTGGGTCTAGTATATCGTCTTTCACTATCTCACTCCATTATACCCCCTTAACTGTGTCTCCAGTGTGCCACAGTCTGCCACCCCTGACCCTGTGACGCTCTTATTTAGCTTCTAAGAGCCCCTCATCACACACTATGTACTTCACCCCCTCACCCTGTGCAGTGTCAATGGCATGCCTGCTCCGTGCCAGGCACTGCGATAAACAAAGGCGGACGAAGGTGAAACACAACCGTCGCCTTCCAAAAGCTCACATCTTCTGAGGGAGCCAGGCACATAAATAATTAGAATACAATGTAATAAGCTCTACAATGGAGGTGCTATGGTCAAAGTGACAAACTGACAACCCTCAGGCCTAATCTAGCCCATATGGTGATTTAAATCTTATAATTAGTCGCTAACCTCTAAAAACGTGTTGCTTTCACATAAAATTTTAGACTGCCATCTCTTGGAAAAATCAGAAGAGCTGGCAGTACTGGACCTATATTCCCCACAGCATCAGCTGGCTGTGGCTAGATAGTGGTTACCCTTTGGAGGGTACACGTGGCCTCTGGTTTTTCCACAATCCCCCCACAGTCTCTCCCTACCGTCTTCAGGCAATGAGGCCAAGGTTCAGTCACCAGCTTTTCTGTGTTGGCATGGCTGTTATCTGAGAGGAGGAATGATTCTCTGTACCCATATTTCTACAATCAGTGAGAAAATGAAAGATAAACTAAAGGTCCATGTGGAACACTTAAAGACATGGTAGATACCTTATTTCTGATGAAAGTGAAGGATATTCCCACCTATGTGATATGTAAGTCAAATGTGTCTGTATCTTGTCCCCAGCATGCTGTACTCGGGCACCTGCATGGCCCATAAGGCCTCCCAGCAGAGATGCCCTCATCTGTTATAAACCTACTGTAGGCCAATGAGCTGGGCAACTGAGAAGCCAGGTTGCCTGTTGCCCAGAAACTCACTGTCTAGTGGGCCAGGCACATAGAAAGAAAATTAGTGCATAATGTGAGATGTTCTATAACAGGTACTATGGGAACTGAGAAGTAGCAGCCCTAAGTCGGCCTGGAGAAGTTAGGAAGAGCTGACAGCGAGGATTACCCTGAAGCCAGCTCTTGAAAAGGGCAGAGTTTTTTCAAATGGGCAGAGGAGGGTGAAAAGAAGTTCTGAGTAAACCGCTGAAAATAGTGCCCTGGCATTAAGAGCAATGCTCATCAAGATTACCCACCCTCTGCAAAGAGGCTGGATAAATTCCCACGATTCCAGGCCACTTGGAAAAGTTTCCAGGAAAGTAAGTCCAGTACGGATCCCCTTCCTGCCTGAAAACTGTAGAAAGCGCAGGTCACCACCAAGAGCAAATGTCCAGTTGTGTAATCCAACTTTACGTCACCAGCATGCCTCCCTGGCGTTTATCTGGCAGGAATAAAAACCCGGATTTTGGCTGGATTTTGAAACCTCCCAGTCCCTTGCTTCAGTTAACGTACAAAACTTCTTCACTGGGAATATAAAGCAATGCACAGAAACTACTCTGGCATCAAAAGAAAAAAGTTCCTCTTTCACTTCTTGCTAACAGGACAAATGCCGAGGAAGGGAATTCCCAAATCAAGATAGGAGGATGGCTGACATTAAAGAGAAGAAGGAGAAAAAAAAATGAAATACCAAATCCTTGCTCACTGAGTAATCGCTAACTCTTAGAGTGCATTTCTTCAGAATTTTTTAACACTCACCTCTGCAGTCAGAGTCGAAGAGGAATTCTTGCCAGTGAGATGATTCTCGGCTTGAGCTGACTCCTGTTGAGCTCGGCGCCCCATCTTGGCTCCCTGTAAGGAGAGATGAGGGGCATTGCTGACCCAAACGTCTTTGAGCCACTATGAGGAAGACAATCCTGCCAAGGTAAGCAAGGACTGCATTTATGATGACATGGTGGAGGATGGGATTTGAGCAACTTGAGTATATACTTAGAAAAGGCTCCAAACCCTTAAAACAAAGTGCCCATGGTCAGTTCTATACAGTAGAGCAGGAAATTCATGTACTGATCACAGTGTTTTCTTTTAATGGCCATAGACCTTTTCTACCCAAAGAAATGCAGCTAGAAATTCCTCTAAAGGGGGCAAGGACCTCATGCCATAGCCCAGGAAGAGTGTGGTCAAGGCTCCCATGTTCCTATGTGGGATTTTATGAAGGCCTAATTTCAAAGCTGTAGCTTGGCACGAAAATAGTTATCCAAAAGGCATTTGGGGGGGAAAGAAATTCCATGGTAACTGAAACCAGAGAAATACAGATAGCATTTGCTTTGACGTGTACACTACTTGGATTTGCACTTACAGTCATTAAAGGAAAGATCTTACAAGAATCTTGAGACATTAGCTTTGGACATCAGACCACTTCAAATTCTGAGTCATCAAATGAACCATCTGCACGTGTTTCCCAAAGCCCTGCTGGGGTGGAGGCTCTGTGTCTCCAATACCTCCCAGCACGTACACAACACATTCTTTAGGCAGACTAGTAGGTGGTGAAATGTTTACATTTTTCTCAAAAAACAAAAAAAAGCCAGCATTAATGTAAGCACTTTTCGATCTCATCTGATGTAGCTTCATTTGATTTCACAGTAACAGTGACTGGGATTCAGGCCATTTTACAAATAAGGAAACTGAGACCCAGGAAAGCAATTAAGTGGCAGATAAATCTAAGAGCTAAATCTTCTTCTACCTTCAAATCCTGAGTTCCTTCCACTATGCCCTGCTGGAATTTCTTTTAAGATGTTCTAAGACCTGACTGCATCAATAAACTGAGAGCGGTTACATGATACCTACATAAAAACCCTTACGTAGTATTTACATGTCTAATTCTAATCAGTCATTTAGGTTTCAGGGATGACAGAAACAAGCTTTCTGACAATAAGCAGCTCGTTTTCTTCCCAAGACAGACAACTGCACTCCTTCACCTATGGCTGCCCTTTTCCATTTATCATAACGTTGGGTTTCTGAATACAGCATACTACATGCAGTGAGTTGTGCTCAAACAAAAATTCAAGGATCTTGTCTTTAAATGCTGTTTGTAGACGGTTTCTCTAATAATTGTCAAGTATTTTAAGGTTTTAAACTTTTTGAAGACCCTGTATAAATCCACAGGAATGACTGGCAGAAAACCTACTTTACTACCTGGTTTTACATGTTTTAAATCTATAGTCTGTTTATTGTTCATCTTCTGCCACTGAAATGTAAGCCCCATGAGGGCAGGGACTTAGTTTTTTTCACTGGTATATCCCGAGCACCTAGGACAACCAATGCCTGACAGACAGAAGGGGCTCAATAAATATTTGCTGAAAGAATGAATTTATAACTACATTCACATCCCCTGGTACTAAAAAAGCTCACATATCAGAAAGGCTTGGTGACATAATATTCTCCTCGGTCAGTCAAGCAACCTGCTTCTTCGTAGAACAATTTGCTCCCAATGCTCGTATCTCCTCTCCAATTACTTAGAGGATCTCCGATGGTACTAGGGCACTTCAAAACACGTAGAGATTCCACAGCAGAAACTAAAGACCTGCCCTGTGGGCCAATCTTTTAGTGACTGTCATCTTTGATAATTTTAAAGGTAAAAAGGCTTGATGAGGCTGTGTTGGAGTTAAAACACACACACACACACACACACACACACACACACACACACACACACACACACACACACACACACACACACACACACACACTGAACTTGGGTCTTGAATCTAGCTCAGCTTATTTATATATAAGCTTGGGTAAATCACAGCCTCAGAAGCAACAGTCGCTAACCTCTTCTAATAACTTAGCACATGCCAGCCACTGTGTTAAATGCTCTCCACGCACGCCTCATTTCATCTTCACTGCAACCCCTTTAAGTAGACATTAACATCTCCATTCTAGACATAGGAAATCGAGGTTCCTGGAGGTTGACTTTTTTTAACCCATGCAACAGCTTTATACGCCCTCTGACCTCTGGGTCCCCCGAGCACCTAGCCACTCCCCTGCGTTATAAATCTTTATTTCCTTAACTATAAAACTGAGGTAACGCCCACCTCCCCTTGGGGATTAGTGGCAAGAAAGGACCTCCCTGTCTAACGCCTTCCTTCCTTCCATGCATAAAACAGTACGGTTTTTACATCAACTTCTGCCATGAGATGTCCCAAGGGAAAAGCACTAGGATGAGTGCAAGCGTGACTCTGGCCAGGGCCCCTCCAGTCACCCTCAGATCTGTCCATTCTAGGGGAGTTGGCACTTGGAGCTCCAGAAAGCGGAGAGAAGCTGGGAAATTTCCCACCGGTCCCAGAGGCCGGCGGGGGCAGGATCTGTTTTCCACTCTTTGAGGATTTTAAAGAAAGCAAACCCTAGGCCAACAGCCGAGGAGCTCACCGCTGCCTCAGGGGCGGGGCGAGGGAGGCCGCCTCCTCCCCGACCTCACCCCCGCAAGGCTCACAGCCGGCCCGCTCAGGCCGCCACGGACAGGCCGGGCCGAGGGGACTCAGGGAAGCCGGGGCCGGCGGGGTCGCTCCTCCCCACCCGCTAATTCCTGGCCCCAAGCCCCCCGAGTCGGTCCTCACGGAGGTGGCCGAGCCGCGACGCCGCTCCTCGCCTAGGTCCAGCACGTCCTCCATCTCTGCGGCCGCCTGACGTCACTTCCTGGAAACCCAGCGGCCCAGTCGCGTCCCTGACGACGGCTCCGCCCTTCCATCCCAATACTTAAAGGGTCCGCCGCATCGTTCCTGGAGTCTACGTGCCAACCTCCAATTTAAACCAAACCTATCCTAAACCTGCCTTTTTTGACATCTGGAAAAAATCTCCAGATATTAAATCCTGATAAGGGTGCTCCTGTGGGACAGTGAACAGTTTTAGTCTTTAGAAACTGCCTACATCTGTAGCTCTGTTCAAACACATAAGTTGTCAAGTGCAAAGCACTGCTAGTAATAGTAGTAATTTTTCTGATGCCTTCCATTTGTAAAGCTCTTTGCAATGTACAGAGGACCTTCACAGTTATTAGCTCATGGGAAGGGCATAACAACCTTGTGTGGGAAGCAAGATAAGTTGTATTGTCTCCAATGGACAGATGAAAGAACAGGCACACAGAGGGTCAGGTGCCAATAGATGATTTATAATGAAAAGTGCAATATACATAAACTCTGCCTTCAAGAATACAGAGCCGCTGAAGCAACACATCAAAAACCTGTGTACTAATAACTTTCAAAAGTACAAATAATCCCTCCAAGACCCCATGAAGTGAGCAGGAGCAGTATCTCTATTCAACAACTGAAGACACTCAGGTGGAGAGCAATGCCTTGAGGAAAGTCACCTGAGTGTTAAGCAGCAGAGCCAGGTGCTTTCTAACACCAGATCTTACTGAAGAATTTTTCTCTGGTGCATGTTACTGGGTGCCAGCCAGTCTCCTGGGCCAGCAGAGGAAGACGGCCCCCAAATTCCCAGTCTAATGGGACAAGCGAGTTGAGTCTTCATTGACTCTCCATGTAAGATCCCCACGTCAATGCCACTGACCAGTCCCTAGTACTGAGGACCCCCAGCCGGGACCCCAGAAGATGGGCTCATGACCCTGAAAGTGAACAATGTCCCCAACACCGTGCCTGGGGTAAGGCTTAGATGGCTACCTCTTAAAAGCGAGGACTTGGAAGTGGGATTAATGACTCTAAAACAGGAATGCAGGATTTCTTAAATGCCTAGTAAATTATTCAGTTCAACCATTTATCAATACATGTTTACTGGGTAGGGCTATGCGTTAGCATGCCTGTGACAACAACAGTACTGCCTGGATGTCAGAAGAGTTGAAGCCTCATCCTAGCTCTGCTGCTAACTACCTGTGTAGCCAGGCAGAGCCCTCTCTGGACCTCAGCTTCCTCCCTTGTAGTGGCTCTTAGAGATTACCCCTAAAATCTTTCACTCACGAACTCTGATTCTCAGTGAGAAAAATACCCTGTTAGATTTTAACCTGAAGAAACATTCACTGCCAAAAACCCAGGATGGATGAAATATAGGCTCCAGTGAAGCCCTTGTTCCCTTCTTCCTTGGCACCAGATGAGGAAGAAGGGATTAATCTTTGGATTATTCCATTTCTTGTGATCTCTGTTGAACAATAATCAATATCGAGGCAGCAAAGAATAAAGAGCTTTATTGGGGGGGGGTCTTAAGAATTGCAATTCAGGAGACACAGATTCTGCTAAAGTCAAAAGAGTGTTCCAGGGAAGAGAAAGGGTCAGGGGCTTACAGAGGCAAAAGCCACAAGGCTGTACTCTGACACGAGAAAGGAAATATTTGTCATTAAGGAATCATGAGTTATTTTAGAGTAAGGGTCTGATCAGTAGATAGGCTGTCACGAGGTATTATAAGGTAGGGGTCTGATAACTATCTTGAGTTTCTGGCAGATCTTCTGAATGCCTTCATTAGGACAATAAGTGGTCAAAAGGTCAGATTTTATCCAGGCTGAGACTCACATACTTCACACTTCCTCAAAGGCCTCTGGTTCCATTTTAGAGAGCTCTTAGCAATACCGACTCCATTTCTATTTTCCTTCCACTGCTCATAGCCACACCACCACCACTTTAGAGCTAATTTCCAAGACTCCGCTCCCACTTCTTCCCCAAATTCCTGAAAGCAAAGGGTGCACGTTCTGGGCAGAAAGAAGCCCTGGAGTAGGGCTTTCCAAACCTTGCTGGGCACCTGAATCGCCAGATCTTACTGAAGTATTTTCCTCTGGTGCATGTTACTGGCACCCAGTAACATGAAGTTTGTTAAAAATACATGTGTCAGTGCCCCGTCCCTGTAGACTCTGATTTGGTACAGGTGGGGTGCAGAAGGACATCACTTTAATAATTTTCCCTCTCATTTTACAAGTATTTACTTGAAGGTCTCAGTAGGGCCTTCTCTGATTTTAAATTGCAGCGTCCCCCCAGCCTAGGCACTCTGTCTCCTCTTTCCCTGCTTCATTCTCCACCGTGGCACTCACCTTTGATCATACTACATTATTTACATATTTAGCTCATTTATTGCATTTCCCACGGCCCTACTGCCACTTCTAGATGTGAAGTCCATAAGAGAATGGTTTTGTTTGCTTTGTTCACTGTTGCATCTACAGAGCCTAGAACAGTGCCTGGCATATAAGTAGACGTCAAAAATATTTCTCAAATGATAGCTGAATTCCAGAGTCAGTAGAGCACAGTAGTTAAATGCATAGACTCTGGCAATAGATTTCCTGGGTCCAAATCTCAGTGTTGACACCCACTGACTCTATGACCTAAAAGTAATTCAAAAGCAAGTTACCTTAAGCTTTCTACACTTAGGATTCCTCATGTTTTATGCAAATAAATATAATGTCTTCCAAACCAGACAGCCCTTGTTAAATATCACCTCCACCACTCACAAGCAGTGTAGCCTCTTAAATGGGTCTATGCCTCACTGTCCTCAACTTAAACTGATCAACCAGGGCCCTGGGGATGCAGAGAATCTGCCTATGAGCCAGGGGCAGGAACCAGACCTCGCAGGAAGGGTCTGGAAGGCTAGGGCGAGGTGGGCTGGGGTGGCAGGGAGCAGCGCTGAGTCCCAGGGAAGTGATCAATTCAGAGACAATCCTGGGGACGGGCTCGGGCATGGTGGCTTGCCCTCCCTAAGCTTTTGATGGGAAAAGACCTAGAAACTTAGGCTGAGAAAAGGAACGAAAGCGGAGAGAAAACCTCCCCTCACCCATCTGGGAAATGGGCTCGGGCCAACTGCTGACTCTGCGCTGGCTGGCGCAGCTCCCCGCGGAACCCTCGGCGGGGAGGAAGGCCGCGAACATCTGGAGGACATTTCTGTGAGAGGGGCTGCAGAGCGGGACCGGGAAGGGAGAAGTGCACTTGTACGCACGTCGGGCCGAGAGGGAAGCTGTTCCCCAGGGCACTCGGTCTTGTTTTCCTCGTCCTCTTTCGCGGCCCCTTCTCCCCAGGCCCCCAGCCTCACCCCCCACCCCCACCCCCGGCCCTCCCGGCCTTCCCGGCTCCGACCCGCGGAACCTCCTTCACTGGCGGCCTCGCCTCGCCAGAGGGCACCCTTGATCTGCCGGAAAACGCCACCATTTTTCAATGCCCCTGGAGCATCTCCAAGCTTCCGCGAGCCACCCGACTCCAATCTTGTCAATGAAGAATCGGGGCCAGGATCGCCGCGGGGCCGAACCCAGTTCCAACCCCGCGCCCAGGCCGGGCGTCAGCCCCACCGAGGGTGGGCACGGCCGCCCCTGCCCAGGCCCCACGCGCTCGCCGGCCCCTGCCCAGTGTCCCGCCAGGCCCGGGGGGCGGCCTGGACGGGGGGCCTGGGAGGGAGCAGAGACGCGCCGAGGAGAGGACGGACTGACAGCTGGCGAGAGGGCGAAGGAGTTGGGGTAGAAGGAGGGAGGGGATTCATCGGAGTAACTTTCCAGAAAAACAGTCAACGTGTAGCAGGAGTGACTCCAAGAGGGTAAAAAAAGTTCAGTTACCACGTCGATCGAGAGGACTCGCGAAGTATTTTTCAAATGGGCTCGGCTTTTCCTGTGCCTGTTTAAAACATTAAAATCGTGCCGCAAAAGAGGCTGCGTGCGCTGGTCCCTCCCCCCACCCCTCCCCCCACCTCACCCCCACCTCCCCTCGCCCCCTTCCCCCCCACCCCGCCCCGGGCCAGAAACGTCATGGGAGGGAGGTATAAAATTTCAGCGGAGAGAAATAGAGAAAGCAGTGTGTGTGCATGTGAGTGTGTGAGAGAGAGGGAGAGGAGCTTGAGGGAGAGGGAGAGGGAGAGAGAGGGAAGCTGGAGGGAGAGAAAGGGAGGGAACCAGAAAGCCAAGTCCAAGGGAATGAGCAAGAGAGGCGAGAGATAGGGGAAGAAGCATGAGAAAGAAGGAATAACAGCTTTCCGGAGGAGGCGTGCAGTGAACTGGCTTCTATTTTCTTTTTCTTTTCTTTTGTATCTTTTAAAGAGAAGCAGGGAACAGAAGCAATGGCCGAGGCAGAAGACAAGCCGAGGTGCTGGTGACCTGGGCGACCAAGTGGATTACTGGGGCTGCTCTCCAGGGGCTGTCCCCCCTGCCTGCCAATTGCACATAAGCCCACATCCCAGCCAATGAAGATGAGAGGCAGCGTGAACAGAGTCATTTAGAAAGCCCCCGGGGAAGTGTAAACAAAAGAGAAAGCATGAATGGTGTGCCCGAGAGACAAGTGTGTCCTGTGCTGTCCCCATCTTTAGCTGGGCCAGCAGCGGCCTAGCCCTGCCTCTCCCCACCTACTCACTGGTGATCTTTTTTTTTTTTTTTAATTTTTTTTTCTTTTCTTTTCCATCCTCTTTTCTTATTCTCCTTCAGGGCAAGGCAAGGATTTTGATTTTGGGACCCAGCCATGGTCCTTCTGCTCCTTCTTTAAAATACCCACTTTCTCCCCATCGCCAAGCGGCCGTTTGGCAATATCAGATATCTGCTCTATTTATTTTTACCTAAGGAAAAACTCCAGCTCCCTTCCCACTCCCAGCTGCCTTGCCACCCCTCCCAGCCCTCTGCTTGCCCTCCACCTGGCCTGCTGGGAGTCAGAGCCCAGCAGAACCTGTTTAGACAAATGGAGAAGAAACCCAGAGCTTCAAGGCACACAGTCGGCGTCTTCGTGCTCAGGGTTGCCAGCGCTTCCTGGAAGTCCTGAAGCTCTCGCAGTGCAGTGAGTTCATGCACCTTCTTGCCAAGCCTCAGTCTTCGGGATCTAGGGAGGCCGCCTGGTTTTCCTCCCTCCTTCTGCACGTCTGCTGGGGTCTCCTCCTCACCAGGCCTCGCAGCCCCCGGGCCTCTCTCCCCTGCTCACGCATGAAGATGCACTTGCAAAGGGCTCTGGTGGTCCTGGCCCTGCTGAACTTTGCCACGGTCAGTCTCTCCATGTCCACTTGCACCACCTTGGACTTCGACCACATCAAGAGGAAGCGGGTGGAAGCCATTAGGGGACAGATCTTGAGCAAACTCAGGCTCACCAGTCCCCCCGATCCATCGGTGTTGGCCAACATCCCCACCCAGGTCCTGGACCTTTACAACAGCACCCGAGAGCTGCTGGAAGAGGTGCACGGGGAGAGGGGAGACGACTGCACTCAGGAAAACACCGAGTCGGAGTACTATGCCAAAGAAATCTATAAATTCGACATGATCCACGGGCTGGAGGAGCACAGTAAGTCCAAATTCCCGCTGGGGTGTCTGCTCTGGAGGGTCTGACCTGGAGTGGGGAGCTCCACAGAGGGGGGCCTAGCGGTAGCCACACAGCAGGGTGCCCCGGGCTCACCCGCACCGGCTGGGGAGGTGCGATGCGCAGCTGGGGCTGGGTAGGTGGGTGGGGAGGGAGACAGAGGCACTCTGGTGGGAGTCGAGTGCTGCCGGGAGGCCGGGGGCCCCGGAGCTGAGCAGCTTGCTGAACTCACATCACATGAATTTGGAGTGACATTGCGCTGTCCTGTTAGCACGCGTGCTGTGGCACGTGTGGTCAGATGGGTGCATGTAGGTGCCATAAAGGGGCAGGGCTGGCTCTCTCATGAGAGAGGCCGTGCGGTTCCATGAGCTGGAGACCTCGGTCTTCTCCCTGCTTTTCACACCTCATTGTGACACGTCTCACGTTCTGTTTTTCCAGTTCTGGGGAAGAAGAGTATACCTGCCCCAAGTTATTGTCTGTCCAGCTTTTTGAGGCCCAGGCAAGGGACAGCTTCTCGCTGCCTAGGCCCTTCAGTCCACACCATGCCTGTGACCCATGTGAGCTGTGTGCGTGAGGGAAGGGGATGCGCCTGTGTTCACGTGGCTGTGTGCTTTAAAGCGATGTGTAGTCTGGTTTCGTACGGTACACAGATTCATGGGTGCAAAATGGGCGTCTTCCGGGCCCGTGGACACGGGGAAAGCGGGGATGTGGCTCTGGATGTGTAGATGACGGCCGGCAGCCCTTTTGTGTCTGCGTGTCAGGGGAAGAGTGGGTGGGAGGTGTGGCTGTGGATACAGAGGGGACGTGTGTCTGGGAGTGTGTCTTCCCAGGAAGCTCCCGTCTGTGCCGAGAAGCTGGGAGGCTTCTGGGTGAGACGTCTGTGTGTGTTTGTACACGTGTGGAAGTCATGTGTATTTACTGAACGGGGATTTAAAAAACCTCAATACAACAGAGAGAGACTTGGCAGATGCTGGGAAACTGACAGCCCAGGAAGGAGGAATGTGAGCCACTCACAGGCCAGGGACTCTGGGAATAGCTCTGTTTGCTTTTCCTACCAGCAGGTGTCCTCGACGCCCAGGCTACCTCAGCCTTGGCTCACCTGAGAGGTGGGCAGTGCCCAGAGTGGGGGTGGGAGGATGGGATGGAACAGGCAAGGTGAGGGTGGTCAGCGGGGGTACTGCAGGGGCTGAGAGGAACCTGGCTAGAGAGAAGGAGGAGTGGGCAGCCGATGGATGGACCGGCTCTGGCAGAAGTTGCCAGAGGCCTCACCGGGAGCTGGCCCGTGCCAGGCCCAGGAGCCTGCGGTTGCTGGCGAGGGGCTCCCGCCCCGGCTTCCTGTGGCTGCCTTAGGAGGTGGCTCCCGTGTGGGGTGGTGGCCGGACAGTGAAGCACAGCTAGTGTTCCCTGGCCAGGGTTCTCTAGGTGAGGCTGACTCAGGGTCCTCAGGGGCCTGTGGTTCCCAGAGGCACCAGCAGCTGAATGGCTGAACCCCCAACCCCCTGGGCACCCACAAAGGCAGGACATGGTGGCCAAACATCGGAGAAGGGTGGAAAGCTGACGCCTGCGGGAGAGGTGTGAGGAGAGTCCAGGGCAAGAGGAACAGACTCCGGGCCTTAAGGATCCGGGCCAGGAGGAGGAGTCCCGGGAAGAGGGATCTACGTCACCGGGGCCCACGCCGCCTGGAATCCCAAGCTGAGAACAAATGCGCCAGAGAGATGTAAGGGCACCCAGGTGCCAGTGGACATGTGTGCAGAGGCTCAGAGTGCAATTAGTGGACAGCCCTGGGGACAGCCAGGACAGGGCTGCACAGATGCTGGGCAGCCCCAGGCTGCAGCGCCAGGACCTTCCTTGAAACTGCAGTAGGTGAGGGTGGCCCTGGGGCCACAGAGCCATGATCAGGCCAGGAAGAAACCTGGCACAGTGGGCAGGATGCGACTTGAGATACCATGAAGGGTCCGGGGCCCTGTGGGACACGGGTGATGCCAGTGAGCCTTGCAGGTGCAAACAGGAAGCAGGCCCAGACTCTGCAGCTGTTGGAGGTGACACAGAGGCTGAGCAGACGCAGGCCTGGCCTGCCCTCCGGCTGGTCAGGTGTTGAGCCAGTCCCAGAGAGACAGATGCACGAGGCACACTAATTATAAAGAGGCAGTGGGCAGATGCAAACGTCTAACAGATGCTGAGAGGGAGCGGAGAGCCACCCTCCAAGGTCAGGGCGAGGGAAGCCTAGTGTCTAGAACTCCTGAGGGTGGGCCGGGGCCTATGGGTGGGGCACTGGTAGGATCTGAGTGCCAGAGCTCCTGCTGCCGAGGTGATGAGATCACATTCCCTTCCACATTTCATCACTCCCAGCCCCTTCCGGTACCCAGGGGACAGGCTCTCAGAGGGAAGTGACAGCAGGAGCTGGGGCAAGGAGACAAGGGTGCCTGGAGTGCGAAGTGCAAGAAGGACTAACTTCCAGTGGCGTAGGGGAAAGGGCATCAAGGTGAGAGCAAAGAGGATAAGACCGTTCTCTGGCTCTGCCCTGTCAGATGGGTACCCGGATTTCCCTACTTTCCAGATAAGGAGACTGCAACATGCATCAATTAAGTGATTTGCCCCAAAAGAACCAGGGCTGTAACCTAGACATTCTCCCTAGAGAATGCATGCTGTTAAACAATAATGCAAAACATAAAATATGCATTGTAAGTCCCACCTTTAACCTTTGGGCTCCAAGAGAACTTTGGTTTATGATATGAAGGAGTCACATGCTGGACCAAGCAGGTGGGCGTAGGAGCTATTACTGTATGTTAGTAACCCTGGTGGCAGATTGCTTAGGGATCCCTGGGTGTGCTCTTTCTTAGCTCTGCCTGTTTCTATGGCCTGGAGATTCATACTGCCACAAACGTTCTCCCAAATTCAACAAAAGTGTTTTCATTATCTGCTTAAGACTCTCAAGCAGGTTAAGCAACTACACCATGTGGAATTGAGCTAGTCACACCTCTGACCCTCAGTTTCCTCATCTGTAAAGTCAGAGATAATCTCCACGCTCCCTTCCAGCTGAGACAATTCTTTGTATACATCTGGGATGACTCAACAGGTCTCTGCTGGGGAGTGAAGGCAAGACTCATGTATATCTTATTCCTATATAATTCTCCAGGATTTTGCTATGGGAAGTGGGTAGAGGCTTTCTCTGACCCACGTGGTGGGGAAGCACACAGCCTTTTCAGTTCTTTTGTCATCCTTGTTATCAAGATATCAGCAGTGTAGGTGCTGTTTTAACTTCTGGCTTGTAATTATCTGTGTCTGGCAGGAGACTCTTGTTTTCATCTGAGGTCTGACGCTAAGACAACCAGCGAACCCAGAGTTCATGAGCAAAGAGAAAACGATATTTTAGCGTTTCTTTTCTGGATGCTACTTTTAGATCTTGTTCATTCTGAAAATTAAAAGAGGTTTCTTATTGAAAGAACTCATTTGATCTAAGTGCCAATGCTCTCTGCACGCTAGGTCAGTGTTTCTCCAAGTGTGGACTAGAGACTAGGTCAATGTGAAAAACATGAATTCCCAGTCCCTAGCCTACCCTTACAGAATCAGAATCTCTGGGGGTGTCGTCTTGAAGTATCTGTATTTTTAACAAGCTCTGTATTGATTTTTAAGTTCACTGACGCTTAAGACTCAGTGAACGAGGGCAAAACCTTTCCTTAGAAGGCCTGCAAACACAAGAGCCCACAGAGCCCAGGCCGCTGATGCAAATGATCTAGAGGAAAGGCTGCAGCACAGGGACCATGACAAACTGCACAGGACACTTGGCTTTGGGGTCATGGAGAGAATAGGGAGACTGGTGGCGGGGGGACTTGGAACTGCCCATGTCCCATTAAAAGAGGGCACCCACCACTCAGCTCCTGCCAATTTTTGCATTGGGGAATGTGGGTCCACCATGACTAGATCTTAACTGCTTCCCAGAAGAGGAGAAAATCTTTCTGTGAAATTTCCCAACTTTTAACCTGGGCTTAAAATGTTTATGGGCTTCTAATTCAAAATTTTACAAAACAATGCATTGGCCAAACAATATTTTAACGGGTTAACATTTAAAGGTTAACCTATTTAAAGGTTGAATCCTTAAAGCTGTGGTTTATCAGAACATCTGGATGCCATGGTACCCTTTGCAGAGCACTATAAACTGTGGTTCTCAGTCCTGGCTACACATTAGAATCATCTGGAGATCTTAAAAAAAAAAAAAAAAAAAAAGCTCTGGACCCACCCAGAGGTAATCAGAATCTCTGGGGATTAGGTCCAGGCATCATCTGTTTTTAAAGCTCTCCAGGTGATTCTAAGGAACAGCTAGGGTAGAGGAGCACTGCCACACTGATATACGTAGTCCCATCATTGGAACCAGAAGTAATTTTACTAGCAGAAATGATGAGCACAAGCAGAAGTACATCTAGGAGCCCAGGTGTCTGAAAGCATTAAAAAATGCCTGGTCTAAACATGGTCAGCTGTTTCCAGATTTTTCCATGAATACCCTGCATGAATATTCTTTGCTTAGTTTTCTCTCCCTATAGTAAAAAGGAGAAAATAGCACCCATTAATATATGTACTTTGTGTGCAATAGAAAAAGTTGGTCATAATTTAATTTGTAAAGGTGGACCTCCTAGGCCAGCTCTCAATACTACTAGTGTTCTGCAGAAGCATGGCTTAATCACAAAACTGGGAAGTGGTTTTTGTCTGAGGCATAAGTTGGCACTCTAGCCCCATTTCATGGAATCCTGCTACAGTTTGTTGGTGAAATCACCCCTCCACTAAATGATCTCTGAGGTCCCCTCCAACTTCCAGAGTCTTTGCTTCAGTAAATGAGGTCAGAAGACCTGGGTTCAAATCCCACCTCTGCCACCTACTATGTGAGTGATCTCGGAAGAGTGATTTAACTTTCCTGATACTTACTTTTCTCATTTGTAAAATGATAAATTTTACTTATTCTCATTCTCCTCAAGGATTGTTAGAGGGTCAGATGACTTAATAGAAGTTCTGTGAAATGTAAGATAGTGTTATTACATTTTGTTTATTTACTTATACTCTGGCTCATTCCACAAATTATTTAAAGCGTGGATTTAATTGTCAGGAAGATTATGTTTACATTTTATTTCCTCTCCTATACTGTTCTTTTAAAATCACTAATGATTGTGTCTGAGCTTTGCTTGCTAGTGTCAGTTTGCTTGTGTCAACTAATTCATGTGTGACCCTGGCCAAGACCTCTCTGGGCACGAATTTATCTGAAGTGGGTTGCACTAGATGACCCCTAATGTCCCTTCTGAGTCTGTTAGAAATCTGTAGATCCCAGGGATAAAATATGACCTTTCTCATCCCCTTGAAATCTCCTTGAAATTCCCACCAAGAGGAGTCTAGCTTGGGGAACAGATACCTGATTGATGGGCTGGAAGAAACAAGGAGGAAGGGTGACGAGGGTGTCCTGAAGACCCTCTTGGCTCATCATCCCCCGTCCCCTGGCTCCCCACTGTCTTGCCCCCCAGTCTGACTCTCCTCACTGGCACGGGCCATTTTCTGTTCCCCTTTTCCTTTTTATAGCAACGCACACACTGTGCTGACGTATCTTTTATTCCCTCTTTCAACAGTTACTGGAGGTACTAGTCTAACTGAAGCCATATTGATGACAGCTCCTCCGAGACCCAAATATGTCAGTACTTGAGAAGGTTTCCCTTCCCAGGAGCTTACCCATGTCCAGAGGGTTACAGACTTGCAAACTCAAAAATTAAACGGCCATCATGATCCCTCTTTCTGGTTTTATCCGAAATGGTTTAAGGAATAGTTGGCAGTATTCGTTCTTTCAAAGCCAGTTATTAATCAGGGCTTCATTAGCTAGCATTCACACATTTGTTTTCCCAACATCTGTTCCATTAATTTTCTAAGAACCAGTGTCAGACCCACCAGATGGCAACTTCGAGAAACACTCACTCATCCTTTCCTACAGCTCAGTAGCGCATGTGCCTGTGTCCAGGCCTCTGATCTCCCGCCCTGTCCATGACTTCCTAAACCCCCCCTGGGGTGATTATGGGCTTGTTCCAGCCATGTTCATTATGTGTGGAATCTGGGTCTCTGGGCTTGAGTTTCAAGTTCTGGCTATTGTTACCATTTGTGTAGAAAGTTTTTCTCTGGGTGTTAATGCTGCTCAGACCTTGAGGTTGTAAAGAAATGACAGGATCTTCCTGTCTCCTTTATCTGGCTCTGAGGGGGTGGGAAAGAGCATGTGCGGCCTTCTGTCTTGTGGATGGAGGTTCAGAGGCCAGCAGGGTGACAGAGGCTGGCATAGCGTGTGCTGTCAGGGAAAGTAACCCTTAGAGAGACAGGAGCCAATGGTGATAGACCGGCTTAGTCTGAAGAAACATCTGGGGGGTCTGCCAGGCTCCAGATGTGTGGGCTCCTTGTCACACCAGTGCTGTCTCATTAGATCCAGAGTGTCACTTTCTATGACTGCCTACTGTTAATAATATAAAATCCAGCCCCTCGGTCTGACGTTTCAGCCTCCCCACAGGTGGACCCCAATCTACTGTCTTGACCTTGTCTCACGGGCTCCAGCCTGGCTGCTTCAGGTCCCTCTTACCCACGTGTGTTTGCTCCCCTCCCTGCCTGTGCTTCCAGCAGTCCTTTCATGTAAAATTCTTTCCTCTGCATCCTTAGACCCTTTCCTCCTGCAGGACCCAGATCAAATAATCACCCAGATTAAATAATCACCACTTCCACGAAGTGCTCTCAACCCTCTCCCTCCTCTGACCTGTTTGCAGCAACTCCTAGGCTTCTCCAAAGGCCCTTAGCACTTTCCCTCTGGTCCTGTTGTTTGGTCCATGTACTAACAGCCTCCCCTGGATATTAATCTCCTTGAAGGCAGGGGCCCTGTCTCTTCCTTTTTGCTTCCCAGTGTTAGCCTGTGCTCGGCACATAGCATTTGTTCACTGCATGTCTGATGAATGAATGAATGCCTGAATGAACAAACGCATGAATGAATCAACTAGCTAACAACGATTAAACTGCTAGAGGAAATTGCTGATATCACTGGAGAATCTGTATTTTCTAAAAGAGTAGGAAAGCAGGTTGGAGAGCCTGCCAGAGTGGGGATGGCGAGGTGAGGCGTTGGAGGGGCCAGTTGTTAGTGCCATGTCCTGGGGCACCATGTCCTGCTTCACCATGAGGCCTATGTGTGGTTCCAGGGCCACCCCGGATCTTCCTTGGGTTTTTCCACCTTTAGGTCTGAGGCCTCAAGCTTCTAGAGAGGTCACAGGTGGAACACTGGCCCCTTGGTGAGTGTCTGCTGGCAGCACACTGTCCCTGTGGGTCTCGCTCATGCTGTGCCTCCCCCCACTGCTCTGCCTCCTAGATGACCTGGCCGTCTGTCCCAAAGGAATCACGTCCAAGATTTTCCGCTTCAACGTGTCCTCAGTGGAGAAAAATGAAACCAACCTGTTCCGAGCGGAATTCCGGGTCTTGCGGATGCCCAACCCCAGCTCCAAGCGCAGCGAGCAGAGGATTGAGCTCTTCCAGGTGAGCCCCCTCCCAGGACAGACACCACTCAGGCGGGAAAGCTGGTTCCTTGGCCAGATTGGGCCTCCACGCTGCTCAGAGTTCAGCAGACCTGGGTGTGAATCCTACCTTCTCTGAGCCTTAGTTTCTGTATCTGTGTCTGTCGTTAAGAGGATTAAGACTTAACCGAGGAACTCAAAGGAACATTTAAGAAGTCTTAGTTTGCTGTTGCTGCCCCTCTCCGTCCTCCTACATCATGACACGCGGGTGCCCCGTCCTGGCCTCGGGACTTATTCCTTCCTCTGCCCTGTAGATCCTCCAGCCGGATGAGCACATAGCCAAGCAGCGCTATCTCGATGGCAAGAATCTGCCCACGCGGGGCACTGCTGAGTGGCTGTCTTTCGACGTCACAGACACTGTGCGTGAATGGCTCTTACGAAGAGGTAGGTGGACTCAGGATGAGCATTTTGGAAGGAACCTCAGGTCTCTTGGTCCTTCATGACACAGAGGGAAGAGGCCAGAACTAGGGGAGACACAGATCTGGGTTCAAATCCTAGCTTTGCCATTGACCTGTTATGTGTCCTTTATTCGTTCACTCAACTGATACTGACTAAATGCTCACTCTGAGCCAGGCCCTGGGGATTCAGCAGTGAACCAGGCAGGTGAGGTCCCAGATCTCATGGGCCTTTCAGTGGGAGAGACACGTAGTAAACAAGTAAACATATTGATGAATAAGACTTTTATATATATTATAGTGATAAGTGCCAGGAAAAACAGAAAGAGGGCAAAGCGATAATGACTGGGTGGGGTCCAACATCAGATGTTCAAGGAGTCTCTTTGAAGAAGGAATTTGTGCACTGAGATGTGAGGGACAAGAAGGGCCCCGTCTGTGAAGGTCAGGATAAAGGATGTGCTAAGCAAAACCAGTGAGAAGCAGCAGGAGCCTGACTGGTGTGGCTGTAGCAGGGTGAGCTGGGGCTCAGAGAGGGGCTGGGGCCACACGATGTAGGACTGTAAGGCCACGGTCAGGTGTCAGGACTTATTCCAAGTGTGATGAGACGTCCTGGGCAGGCTACAGCAGGGCTGGGGATGTGGGGGTGAGGTGATTTGGTTTACATCTTTCAAAGACTCTCTGGTTGTCATGAGGTCAAGGGAGGAAGTCAGGGGCCGTTGTAGCAGCTCACGTGAGAGCAACATGGGCTTCGTCCGGGGCGGTAGCCACGTGTGTGGAGATGATATGGATTTGTTCTGTATTTTGGAGGTGGAGCCAATAGGACTGACTGGTGATTAGATATGGGGTGAGAGGACACAAGAGGAGTCTAGATGACTGAAGATTTTGGGCTGAACACCCATGTGGTAACACATTGAAATAGGGAGGCTGAGAGAAGAGCAGGTTTGGGGGCAGGTTCCATGTTGGCCGATTAAGTTTGAAAGGCCTGGCAGTCATCCTGGTAGAGCTGTCCAATAGGCATATCCAACTTCACACGTCCCAAATCTCTCACCCACTCGCTCTGCTTCCTCACCTGGAAAACAGGTAATGGTGTCTTCCCTTCATGCCTCACAGAGCTATTTTAAGGATCCATTGTAGTTAAGAGAACTTCCAAGTTTTCGGCCTGTTATGGGAGAGTACGCTTTTATTAGGTCAGACGAGGAAATGGAGGCCCAAAGAAGTTAAGTGGCTTGACCAGAGTCATCCAGCCTGGATTAGAACTTGAGTCTCCTGATGGACAGTCATGGTGCCTCATGGCATCACGCTCTGCTATTTCTTCCCTTCTTTGCTTGGTGGTACTGCCTGGTCTGGTGCTCAGTGGGTTGAGGGTATCTAAGGTGGTCCTGTCTGTTCCTTGTATCCCTCTTGTGAAGAATTTTCTATTCTCATCAGCTGCTGGGGAGCCACAGTCCATCCATCCACGTACTGATACCCAGAGTCCCTTGGGCAGGTGGGTCCTTCCTTGTCCTCAGTGTTTTAGGAAATTAGGGGTTGAAGCTCTAAGGCAGAGATCACAAACTGGTTGGCCTACCAATATTGTTTTAATTTAACTAGTGGTCAACAGTTTTTGTTTTAAAGTCAGGAGATTTCACATAAAACCTAGACTTCTGGCTTTTCTTGACACATGGGAAGATTTCCTGGTAACAATCCATCAGAGGTGAGTAGGGCCACCTCTTGAGGCAGGGCATGCATTCTTCATGTCACCACAGGCCCTGCCATTCCCCAGTGTTTCCCAAGGGTGCGGCTGGCAGTCCAATTCAGCATGATACACTGGCTCGCTTTGCTCACTTACATAACCTGCTGGGCTCTGTAGGCATCCGAGTGTGCAGGTCCCCATCTGAGGGGCGTAACCTGGTGGCTGAGTTGGCAGATAGGGGGCTGGAGGTCCTGCCTCAGCTCCAAGGGTATTGGGATTTCCCTCCTATCTCCCTGACTGAGCATGAAGGCAAAAACCTGGGAGAACCCATGTGCACCAGCTGACAGCAGCACTGTGGGAATTCTGACTCAACTCTGCCTAGAGCCCGACATGGCTACAGAGAGGAGAGGCTGGGGAAATGAATCTCTCAGCTTCCCTGTCTGATTTTGATCAGCTCCACCTGGATCTCTTTGAAGCCCTGGGCACTTGAAGGAGTTCTTATTTTCACAGCTGCAGAACTCAATGAGAAGTTTGCACTGAGAATGATTTCCATCCTCCTTGAGACATCAAAAAGATAATTTCGTAATAAAACCTATGGGTTCCCCACCCACCGTCCCCACCGCTGCCAGTTCTGAGGTTAGTTCTTCACTGGAACCTTCAGTTCCTGCTCTGGCCGCTGCTGCCCACCCCTCGCACGGGGGAGTCATACACAGACCTTTACTTCTGCAGAGCTCCTGAGTCTCTTGAGGGTTCTTGGCCCCAAACAAGGCAGTAAATGGACTCCAAATGGAGCAGTTGGCAGTGTGGACTGTGAGGAAACTGAGTCACATATACAGTCTTGTATTAGTTCAGCAAACATCTAAGAGCCTACTGTGCACCGGTTCCCAGGCTGCTTTCTGGGCCCAGAGCCGGCTGGAGCCCTCTCCAGGGCTGTGGGCCCAGGTCTTCACACCCCTGTGCTATTGTTCCACACAATCTGTTGGCTCCCCTGTGTGCAGAGCCTGGCCTCCCCAAGCAGGCCGGGCAGGGAACACGCCCAGCACCATGGCTCAGGACAGGGGGCACACTGGGAATACACAGGCGTTTTGTATCTCAGTGACTGTGTGGGCATCTACCTTGATGGTCCCGGCTGGGCTCTCTTTGGTCCCTCTTTGTCTCTAACAGTTAGGAACGTGGCTCTGATATCAGGCTGCCTGCGTTTGAATCTTGGTTCTACCACTTACTGGTTGGATACCTCGGTCAAGCCATTTAATTTCCCTAAGTCTCAGTGTTCTCATCTGTATAATGCGGGGAGGGGGTAATAACAGCTCCTGCTTTGTAGGATTAGTATGGGGATTACGTAAATGACTTAATGCACTCATAGTCTTAGAGCGGTGCGTGACATGTAGCAACACTCAACAAACGTTGGTGATTATCGTCATCATTCTCTGAGCCCTCTACCTAGACAGAGCCTGCTAGCCAAGCCAGGCACCATCACACACGCACTGCCTGCACCCTAACCCTAACTCTCCCCAACACATCTGTCTGCGTCTTGACTTTCTAACTCACAGACTCATAGGACTTGTCCACTCTAGGTCTCTCCCGGACTACTTAAACCTTTCTGGGTAATAGGAAGTGTACTATGTTTTATGTAGCCTGTTTCAGCTACTCTAGCTCCTTCTTTCAGAAAGAGGACACTCCTTATACATCCCTCTCTATCCACTTCTTGTTCTCCATCTGGGGCTCAGCCTCCTTGTTATATTGGCCCCTCCCCAGCCCACCAAAGCCAACCTGGGACAGAAATCTTCAAGCTCAGCAGGTGTCAGTGTGTCCCAGAGGCTGCCCTGACTGGGGGAGAACAAATGAAGCTGGGATCTAGAGTTTATGGGAGAAGGGATTGGGCTGGTTTTTAACTAGTAGAACTGGGACATCCAGGTCTGCCTTTTGCTGACTGGAATCTCTGGGCTTGGGCCATTCTGTGCATGAGAAGGGTGCTGAGGTGGCCTGGACTCTGGGGTTTTCCCTGCTGACATCAGATTTCTGGAAGACCCCAGGTTGGCCCCAAGGCTGGATGCTCACACAGAACTAGGGTGACCTCCAAGAGCAGGGCATCAATCAGATCCCTGAGGCGCTGACCCTGACTTCAGAGGTCATCCCCCCACGACCTCTCCCATACCTCACCGTAGCTGGCTGCTGCCCCGGATCAAGAGAGCTTCCCCGATTGAGTCTTACCCACCAGGACTGACATGATACCAGACTACCTGGTTTCCCTGCACAAAACTACTGGATTCAGTTCAAATTTTTCATTCCTTATTCCTCCTTTTTTTCCTTCCACTTCATGCAACCCCTTTTACTAGTTTCCTTGCTTTCCCAATTTTAGTTACCAAAATACCCGATCCCACAGCCAATAGGAGAAAGGGCCAGAGCTGGCCTTCTTGCCCCACAACATCAGCCACCAAATCCTGGTGCCTCCAGGCTTCCTCACACTTGTTTTCTCCGAGCTCATGCCATCTGGGCCCTCGGCCATGGCCCTCTGCCTTCTCTTCCGGCCTGTTCTCTAATTTCACAACCATCTTCCTGAGCCAGTGGCTGTCCTCAATGAGCCATCCACAGCCCCGCTGGATACATTTACAACTCCCCCGTTAAGGTGAACAAGGATTGCCAAAGAAGAAACTCTAAGTAATCTGGACCTCATCATGTCCTTGTTCCTTAAGGAAAATATAGCCAAGCATAACTGAGATTTGCATCTTATCTCCTCTGGAATCTACCTCTCTCTGTCTGTCTACAGTTGTAGCCCTGGTAGAAATGGTGGCCTCTTCCACCTTACTGATTCTGCTGCTTGCTTGCTGGAGACCTTGCTCTAGCCTTGCTTTCTGAATTTTAATCCTAGAGCTCAGCCTGTGCCCCTTCCTCCCATCTTGTGGCCTTTTGAATCACAGCCTCTCTACCCCACAATTCTTTAGTTTTCCCCTTTCCCTGGTCTCTTCCAGGCACTCTGCCTCTCTCCTCCGTCCGTTCACAGCTAGAATATCTCCTCTCTAAACCGACATGTATGGGATGTGACTGGTTTTCTCCTTGCCAGGACCCTCATCCTTTTGCCCCCTAGTAGGCTGGTGACATTTTTTTTTTCCTAAACCATTCTTTGAAAATAGATGACTATTAAAGTTCTCCTTCGTGGTGCCCACTAGTTTATACCTCCATTTGGTTGTCTGTAACCCGACAGAAATCTGTGCAATGTGGCAGCGTGAGCGCGAAGGTCTGCTATCGCCTTGGTAGCACTTTCTGTCACCTGTGAGCCTCAGTCTAACTCAGTTCCTATGACTGCCTGTGGCGGCAGAGGCCCTGGCTCTTCTGTGTGTGACTGGTGGGTACCCTTCTTCATCACACAAACTGCTTTTCTCACCATTGCTGTGTCTTATTTTGCAGAATCCAACTTAGGTCTGGAAATCAGCATTCATTGTCCATGTCACACCTTTCAGCCCAATGGGGATATCCTGGAAAACATTCAAGAGGTGATGGAAATCAAGTTCAAAGGTAACAAAATGGATGTGTATGTGGTAGAATGGCTGGGGGAGTTCACGAAGCAAGACGGAACAGGAAACCCCTACCAGGCCCCAAGGAAAGGGACCAAGTGAGCTCCCTCATGGAGATGGCCAACTGTTTTGCACTTGAGGGATTCTGCTTTGTCCCAAAAGCAAGAACTCTCTATTCTATAGAGAAATACATTAGCATCTGGAAGACAGTGTTATGCTAGTAAGAGCCGTGAAATCATGTAGGCAAGCTGGTCCACTTCTCTGAGCTCAGACAGCAAACTGGGGATGACAGTACCTCTTTCACCAGGTTGTCATGAAATCAAATGCGATAACGAATGTAAAATAGAGTGCACGGATGCTCAGCAAATGACAGTTGTCTTTGCTTTCCCTAAAAGAAATGAACTTTGGTGGCTGTGAATATGAGCACTCTGACTATCGGGCTTTGCAGATGTCGCAGAGCCCACGCGATCCGACATCCGGGTTTGAATGACTGCTTTGGGCCTCAGGGTATATGCATTGAGGGCAAAATAGTTGAGAGTCATTTCTGGTTTTCCAGTATGTTTCCAAGGCACTCAGCCTAGACAGTCTCTGGATTCCAGGGAAGTACTGTTTTCCTTTCTAAGCTCTGTTGTGGGTGACTGAGGCACACCTGAGGCCAGGAGGTTTGTCAAAGTCAAACCAACCAATTCAAAGCCTGAGGTCAGAGGCGTGTCTGGAAAAAGGTACAGGCCTCTCTTGACTCCCAGCCCTGAGCAGTCCTTTGACCCTTCATGGGCCTTATTTCAGAGCCTAATTTTTTTTAAAAGCACATCATTTGACATCCTAATCACAGAAACTCAGAGCTCAAAAGACCTTGGAGACCCTACCTGCAGTCCGGGTTGGGTTGAAATCCTCCTACTTCACTAATCGTTATCTTGTTCATAAAGATTTTCAGAAAAAGAAGTTTGAGGTCCATCTTCCCATTTATCTTCCAGTCCCAGTGCCCCTGTGTGAGGTCCAAGTCCCTCCTGTCACCATGCAAATTCATCTCCTCACGTTCCTGTCCCTGGTGGAGATGGACCACAGCCAGCAGCTGGCCGTCACAAAATAGATCTTCTTTTACTTGAGACTCTTTCTAATTCAGTTTTCAGTCTTTGCAGATGAAATGGCAGGTTTCCTTTCCAGTTTGTCTCCTAAGCTGTTTACCATACACTTCATGGTCTTATCTGAGTTTTATAGAGAAAACACTTTTGAAACTATAAGTGCAATGCGAATGTTAACAATTACTCATTCTTGTTCTTCTGGCTCCCATTCAAACTGTCTTAAATTGTGACACCTGAAATCATAGGTAGGACTTCTGTGCTATTTTTGACCAATTCAGATTATAAGAGGAAACTCATATCCCAAGCTCTAAGTCTCAGAATCTAAACTGACAGCTCAAAAAAATGTGTTAGAGCTGCCTAGTGACAAGGATGCTTCATGAATCCCTGTGGATTCCCTAGGAAGCATCTCGGGAAGGGCTCTCTGCCCTCTGAAGGATGTATGCACAGGAGTCACGAGGGGGTCTGACCGGGGCATCTTGCGCGTCCCTAGATACCGGTTCCTCCACCCAGTCTTCCCCTTCCTGCAGCTGGACGTTAGCATGACGCTGCATCTCACCCACCCCTTCCTTGTAGACCCCACTGTCCCTCCTCCTGAAGAGTGGGGGGATGGGATGGGAAAGCAGCAGCCACCCTGCCTTCCCTAGACAGGAGACCATCATCTTCCTTCCCTTCCACAGGTGTGGACAGTGAGGATGATCCAGGCAGAGGAGATCTGGGGCGACTGAAGAAGAAAAAGGAACACAGCCCTCATTTAATCCTCATGATGATTCCCCCAGACCGGCTGGACAACCCAGGCCAGGGAGGTCAGAGGAAGAAGCGGGCCCTGGACACCAATTACTGCTTCCGGTAAGCCTGGGCTCACGCAAGACCCACAGACTCCTGAGACCACATTGATTGCACGCCTTCTATGTGTCAGGCCCCAGGCCTAAGCCACCCCCAACTGAGGGTCCCTGATGCTCTTCACAAACATCTCCCAGGAATGGAGATTTAGAACCTCTTATAAATCTTTTTCTGGGAGCCCCACTGTTTTCCCACAGCCCAGCCCTGTAAGGGCCTGGACAAAGTAAAGGAGGGGGAGAGAGTTGCTAAAACGGTTTGGATTAGAGGCTTGGCCTCTCCATGGTTTTCATGCTTTAAAATACTTGTAGGGTATGTTTGTGTGGCAGGGAGATTAATGCAGAGATTTCCATTAAAGAAGGGCTCAGTTCCCTGTGAAGGGTCCAAGGATGCTACTGGATGAGGGAAAACAGGACAGTCTCCATTTGCAGTGGGGAATGGGAGCTAGGGAAATTATGAACTCATTTGGAAATAGTTGGGTAGCCATTGTAAAGAGATTAAAAAATAGCATCTTATTTAGGAATACTTTAGTTTCTCATTTATATATATAAGGGAGGGGGATTAAGAAAGCACACAGAG
The DNA here is from genome assembly GCF_949774975.1 of Lagenorhynchus albirostris. NCBI lineage: Eukaryota > Metazoa > Chordata > Mammalia > Artiodactyla > Delphinidae > Lagenorhynchus > Lagenorhynchus albirostris. Next base: position 26,782,104 of record NC_083095.1, read on the forward strand.
CAATTACTGAAAGGTAGAAAATGGCCACATCCATGAGAAGGTCTGAAAGATAAAGTACTTTAAGGAATTTGGAACAAGGAGCTCATCTATGGACGCAGGAAAGGCTTGAAGGGTGTGGAATTTGAGCCGAGTCTTCAGGGCTTTGTGAGGCTTGAGCATGTAGGGATGTGGGAGGAGGAAGCACTTTGGGTAGAGGAAGGCGCACGAATGGGTCAGCTTGGCCGGAGAGGAGGATGCCCGAAGGGAGCTGGGGAGGATGAAGTGGGAAATCTTTAGATCTAAAGCCATGTCTTCTGAGGAACGATGGAATGAACTGGGGATGTTGAGCTTGCGGAACAGAAGGTATAGGAAAGGCAGCGTGGTTGCCTCCAACTGAAGGCTGGCACGTAGATTTGTTCTGTGTGGCTCTCAGTCAGTTAGGAATGGATGTTCTTGGCTGCAAGTGACAGTGGCTTAAACCACAGGGGATTTCCTGTTCATAAGAAGCGTGTAGCAGCAGGCCCAAGGTTGGTCTGGATGCTTACTTATGCCATTGAGGACACAGGCTTTCTCTCTCTCCAGTCTGCCACGCTCAGTATGTTGGCTTTTCATCCCCTTGCTTATGGTCACATAGCAAGACTGCTAGAGCTCCAGGTATCCTGTCCATGCGCAAGACAAGAGGAGGGAAGGAGGTAACCAGCAGCCTTCCTCTTCCATCTGTGACTTACAAAGCATCAAATACCTTTGCCAGAATTTGCCCTCGCCCACTGCATACTTCTGCTTATGTCTGATCAGTCATTGCTGGGTTACATGACCATCCCTACCTGCAAGGGAGGCCAGGAGAACAAGTATCTGGTGTTCCAGACTGTAATGGGCGGTGGCAAGAGAGAAGGCAGGGTAAGAATGGCTCTTGAGTAGAAAAATGAGAATGTCTGCCACGGTTTACCCTCGGAACCCACAAGAAGCCAGATTTTGGCCAATAGTTGCCTTTGGAAGTAGCAAGCTCTAGGTCCCAGCAGGTACTGAAGGACAGGCCAGACGCCCACTTGGCAAGGGGTATTGCCAAACGGATTTCTGCAGGCAACGGAATTGAAGTGGCCTGATAATCACATTTGGGGTAATCTAGGAATCATGAATCTAATAGAAGGATATGTCTCGTTTGGATTCAATAGCCTCTAGACTTAGACTAAGCAGTCATTTACTATAGTACATAAGTGCCTAAGCTTAGAGTTTATTTCTGGTTGGGTGCACATTAGGCAGGTAACAATAAAACCAACCTCAACAAAGTTGAGTTTGCTAGTAACATTCAGTGCTTGGTTTTATGTGGAACACTTCAAGTCTTTGTTTTGATTCATGCTGTAAAAGGGGCATGGCCACTTCTGCCTTTTTTCTCTTCTTCATACATTATCTATGTATGTATATATCCACGTCTACTATGTCCTTGGGATTCTGGTCTTCAACAGAGGAAAACGCTTTTATAGTTAGTACAGCTCAATGCACTTGAACCTGGGAGTCCACTGATTAGAGCCACCTCTTATGATGACCAGGAAGGATTCCAAGTGCAAATATGAGGGCTATTTGTGAAGTTTTTTATGTTGGTGAGTTCCCTTTAGGTTGATTTTTAAATCATTTTCGTTGTCGTTGTTGTAGCAATCTGGAGGAGAACTGCTGTGTGCGCCCTCTCTACATTGACTTCCGACAGGATCTGGGCTGGAAATGGGTCCATGAACCTAAGGGCTACTACGCCAACTTCTGCTCAGGCCCGTGCCCATACCTCCGCAGCGCAGACACGACCCACAGCTCAGTATGGAACAGGGTCATGCCGCGTGGGGGGGTGGGGCTGAGCCAAGTACGCCACTTGTTAAAAAGGATGCATGAAGGGCTGCATGTTGAACGAGCGGAGGATGACCTGGGGTGTAAAATCCCTTTGGTGACGGTTCCGATCTTGGCACCTGGCCCAACTCTAGTGGGCCACATTCTACCCTTTAAAATTCCTTCCCTAGTTTCACCCAGACGTTTAAGTTGCTTTGTCTATTTGCTTTTGTAATATGGAAATTAATTACTGTCACATGCCACCCCCTATGTCAGAGATGCACATGGCTGGCAAGGAATATTGGGGCCGAAAGGCCTCTACTGTTGGATAAAGAACTCTAATAATTCTGGCCTCTTGAATGTAGAAAAGTTATTTTAAAAGACAATGTAAAGCACACAGAAGAAGACTGTACGAAACAAAGGGAAAGAGAGGGAAGTCCACGACCGAACCTAGCTTGTCTTTCCCTCAAGAGGAATCCAAGATAGGGCAGTAACCTGTGAAGCGTATTTCCTCATAGCTCCTTGTTTCTGCATCCTGTCTGGGGCCCTATACTCTGGCACTGAGTAAATGGCTCAAGGCAATGTTTAGTGAGAATGGTTCTCAACGAAGTGACCAGTTACGGCTAGGATGAACCAATACAGGGGGGCTTCTTCACAGCCAAGAGACTTTCATGATCAATTCCAAGTCCCCCAGTTATGGGGGTTATGCTTAAACCGATAACGCTCAGACGCCACGTGCTGCATCCCGCGTGGATGAACAGTAACCCGCCACTCACCCGAACTGGGTTCCGCCAGTTCCTCTGAAGGAGCACCAGTGGCCCATTTACCATGTGCTCAGTCTCTGGAGCAGCCCCTAGACCTTGTAGAGTCCCTGGGCCCCTGGCCTGAGGTTCAGCTTTCCAACCTCTCAATGATGCCTCCCTCCCCAGGTGCTGGGACTGTACAACACCCTGAACCCTGAAGCCTCGGCCTCCCCTTGCTGCGTACCCCAGGACTTGGAGCCCCTGACCATCCTGTACTATGTCGGGAGGACCGCCAAGGTGGAGCAGCTCTCTAACATGGTGGTGAAGTCCTGCAAGTGCAGCTGAGGCCCGCCTGCTACAGAGAGAGAGGAGGGATTGCCACTGCCTGCCTGCCTGCTCCTCGGGAAACACAAGAGCGATGGACCTCACCTTGAGGCCTGGCCCACAACCTTCAGCTCTAGGCAGATGGCTGAGATGGGGGTTCCCTTTTGGAACATTTCTCTTTCTTGCTGGTTCTGAGAATCACTGTAGTAAAGAAAGTGTGGATTTGATTAGGGGAAGGTTGAACTCTACGGAACACATGGATTTTCTGTGTCACAGACAGAGGTGGTGGGGACAGAGGAAGAGGGATGGCAAGTCGACACGTCGCAGGGCCATGGGATTTGGGATACCCTAGGGAGGAGGAAGGGCAGAGAATGGCCGGGGGGCCAGACTGGAAGACACTTGGAGCTGAGGTCAGATTGGTCATCCATCGCTGCCCCACGTCTGCTCGAGGGGACCTGGATTACGTCATACAAGGCAAGTGTTTTTCTTCAGGCAGGTTCCCAAGACAAAGTCCCAGAACTGTATCTCATACTTACCTGGGATTATGGACAAATCTGTTAGTTTTGCAAATTGTCCCCTGGACGTCAGTCAGCATCAAGGGTCATTACGGGGTTGAGGGGGAGGGTGGAATCCAGGTAATGCAGTTCCTGGGCCCTATGGATATGCTGAACTCAGAAGCAGAGGGTGGGAATTAACCCTTTCTGGTCTGCCCCCTGGGTTCCTCCTCTCACCTTCTTCCTAGATCGTATTTCTCCTTGGACATTTGGCTAGACACCTTCCAGGTCAGGGTGCACGTATCTGGATTTTGGGTCTCTGCAGCCTTTGGGCATTATGGGTTTCCCCTCCTGACCCCCGAGACCTTGTGCTCATCTGGTGTTCCTGTAGGCAGGTGCTACAACGTGTGAGGCGTGCGGGGAAGTTGCACAAGTGCCACACAATGACTTGGCCCCAGACGCATAGACTGAGGTATAAAGACAAATACAAATATTACTCTCAAAATCTTTGTATAAATAAATATTTTTGGGGAATCTTGGATCATTTCATTTTCTGGAAGATTGTTTCTAAACAATAAAAGCCTTATTCTAAGGTGTAAGTCTGACTCAATGTGTCCTTAATTACCCTCTTCTTAATTCCATGTTCACATCTAATGATCAGAGGTAACTGGAATCGGGGGCTGAAAATCTCAAACATCGAAACATTGCTGACCGTGAATTCCCCTGACAGTGACACACTGCACTGCCTTCTGCCATCTGAGAGGGCTGCACTACTGTTTGTGTTCCCTTCCGTCTTGGATACATTATCCTCAGACACACAGAGGCAGTGGCTCAGATGTGCAGATAGCATATGAATTTGACCTCCATTTAGTTGTGGGCAAAGTCACTTGGGGTGATTTCACGTATGGAAATGTGTTGGTTTGTACATTCACTATAAATTCAGTTGAGAATTAGAGAAACTGCCTGTGGCAGACGGCCTAAGAATATGAGGCTAATTCTGTTACCAGGTTGAGCCTAAAAGAGCTCACCAGGGACTCCTTTTCAGAGGATGGGCCTCTTGTCAGGGATTTGGGAACGGGAGAGGGCAAGAAAAGCGCAATCCCATAGTTCTCTTATGAGGTCATGGATGCCAGAGCAATGCAGAATTCTATTGCGGCTTCACGTCCACCTGAAGCAACCATCTGCAGTAAGTGAGGAACCATCGAGCAGCTCCTGAAAAACATGTTCCTCTAGAAATTACTTTACCACTGGTAAAAAAGAAGTCTATCTGAAGCTAACATTTTGAAGGTGGAAGGATGTGTACAATATGTCCGTGTCTGGAGTAGTCCCAAATTAAACTCCTGAATTTGGTCCCTGAGACTCTTTTCCTGCTTCCCCTATGCTCAGGCAGTTCTCAGGCCTCCTCTCTCAGACTTCAGCCTATGTGGCACCCATTTACTTCCACTCTATTTCAGGAACTATGTCCCTGCTGTAAAATCATATCTGGTGGCACTGTGCTCTATCTTACCCAAGGGAGCCAGTGGGTCTGAAGAGGGGATGCAGCATGCCTAGCTCTTCAGCCATGGCCATAGCCAGCCCAAATTTCAGTCTCTCCATTGATGGCAGTCCTTCTCAAATTTCAACGGGCAGAAGAATCACTCAGGTGCTTATTTAAAATGTACAATTTCCGGCTGCAGCTTTAGAGATGACTTTAGGACTGGGGTAGGTCCAGCCTACCTAAAAACTGTATCTTGAGAAGCAGTGCCTTATACCTGACATCGTTGGTCCTTGAGGCTTAAATGAGGAAGAGGGAAATAATCTTACAGGGCCTAGAATAAACATTTTTTTTTTCTTTTTGGCCGCACTGCGGCATGCGGGATCTTAGTTCTCCGACCAAGGATCAAACCTGAGCCCCCGGCAGTGGAAGTGCAGCGTCTGAACCACTGCACCGCCAGGTAAGTCCCAAACCCTCCTTTTTATGCAACCCCATCAGACATCATTAGAACGCTGGCCTGAGGGTTCATCCTAATGAACCAAGGCAATGAGCAGTGTTTCCTGAAGGATCCCAGAGGAAACAGACCCACTGTGATCCCAAATCTTCCTTTTATGTTAGACTCTATTCTTATCTTAGCTGATACAAATATGGGCAGGGGTCTTCAGCCTTTTCTAGAAACTCTGAGTCAGCATTATTAGCATTCCCAGCCTCCCCATTCGACATGTCACTTACAGGCACTATAGAAACTTAAACCATTTGTCTGTCCACCTGTAAAAATACGTGCCTGTTTTGGGGAAGGGTAAGGAGGGACACTACTGTTGGAGGGAGGATCATATGATTTGCTTGGTTTGTTACCAAGAGAAGTCCAATACCAATAATAATGACACTAAAGTACTTGGGTAAATGAAGGAAGAGATCCAGAGTCTGGTCTTACACCTGATCAGCACGTGGTGAATGCAGTAAGAAATTCAGCCTGAGGATTCAATTCTGATGGTTACCTAGGGCAATTCCAAACACTCTAGTTGGTCTAAAAGTTCTTTTACTGGACTCATGCCCTCTTATGCTTTTTTACAAAGAACCGTATGGTGAGTCTCCCCAAACACCTTATTTCCCAATTCTACACATCAGCAGGGGACTATGAAGGAATTCTAATTTGTCTACTAACCAATTCATAACCAAATTAGCAAAACAGTTAAGATGGTCCTCAAACTACTAACCAGAAGTCACAGGAACACCTGGAATGCTCTCATTTCTCCCGCAACTGACAGACTTCATCCCTCACAAGCAAACAGAATGCTTCAATGGGCTCAAACCTGTTTTCATTCACCAGGAAGGCACTAGAGCCCTTCTTCTCTTTGCCTTTTTTGGGGTACTTTTTCTTTTAGGATTTCAATGCTGAATCTATAGGACTTTGTTGTGGAAACCCCAGATGCTGGATTCTCCCCCAATAACTCCTTGTGGCAGCTAAGTCAACCTTCAATGGGCTCTGCAGTCACCTTTCAACCTTTTCTCCAGTGGAGGCCAGAGAGAGGACCTAGGACAGATGAGGAAGCAAGAAAGCAGAGGTAAAGCAGAGGTAAAGCAGAAAGCAACCAGGGGGCTGAGCTGCATCTTTCTGATGAGCTGTTTAGGTAAACACTGTGCAACTGGATACAGATTCACGTGCCACTGGAGGACCCGTCTGCTGTGGTCTGAAAATGGAGACATTTGCATGCCCCAGCCTCCCAGGTGCTGGAGCTGCCCCTGGGGAAGAGCCTGGGCCCACCATCTGTTGAAACCAAATATAAGAATAAAACATCTCTTTATAGCTCACATTTCTTACCTGAAGTTTAAAAAATTGCCCAGCAATGAAATCAAATGAGAAGTTGGGCCTATTTCAGTCTCGTTTGTGAATACTGATTGTTTGGAACTTAGTAAATGGAAAAAAAAGAAAATAAAAATAGACTTACTTTATTAATTTTAGAAATCAGTAATTCCAAAGGGTGACTTTACCATGGCTCATGTGGTCAGCAGCACACGGACTTTTTTTCACTCTCCGGGAAACTTGTGATATAAACTCCCCCTTTCCCCCAAACCCTCTTGCAAGGGAAGAACAACTTTGGTACATAATGTTGTTGGGATTTTAGGCTTTTAGGAGGTAAAGCTTAATACTGCAATCTGGAAAAGAAGAGGAAGCAAAATGCAAATAGCCAAAGAGCCTCTTTTATATCATCTCTGTGTGGTAGCAGGAGAGGGACAGAGAAGACCTAAGCAGGTGGGAGAGGGGGTGAAAGGGGTAAAAGATACACGTGTGCTCTGATGGGGTATACATCGCTTCCGCTGAATGTCCCCACTGCCAAGTTCCAGTGAAACCGAGCTGACATGTTTTCCTGTCGTCTCAGGAAAAGTCTGGATTGGCTGATAGGCAACAATCTACTGCCACTTCTGCTGGTAGGCACTGGGGACTGAAACAGCAAAAAAAAAAAAATACTCTGGACCCCTTGCAGCACTGGTGGATGCTTCACTGGAGTCACGCACCCAGGAGTAGTGGAGTAGTGGACAGGTTCCTCCTCCGCGTGTCTGTGCTTCATCTTTTAGTGTGAGCGGGATCTGAAAAAGAGGAAGTCAACCAACCACTGAGTGTCTGAAATGAGCACGTGGGGTTTTACTAATTTACAGGAATGTTTGGATTAGTTAGCATTACTGAAGAATAAAGTAGCTGTGGCCCAAATAAATGAAGATCACTTTGAAGTAAAAAACTATTAATTTTAACTACTTTTGTTGGAAACGGTTCTAAAACACTCCCATCCTGCTGCTGCTTCTTTGTTGTGTCGTTTTCTTAGTTTCTCCCGGCCCCCCATAAGAACATTTTATCCCTTCTGCTTCTTAAATAAAAGATGCTAAGTAAGTTAGCCTTTTCTAGAAACTCAGAATCAGCATTATTAGCATTCAATATTGAACCACATGGAAAAATTGCTCTATGTACGCTCTAGAGTTTGTCTAAATCTTCCCTCCGTGCTGGGTTATCAGATAACAGTCTGCCTTGTACCCCCTGCCTCCACCCCCAAAATACACATCTACATTTCTCCATCTAGTTTAAGAAAAGGAACATTACTATTACCCTAAATCCCCTGTGAGACCCTCCCAATTCTTTCTCATTTCCACTATCTTGAATTTTGGGTTTATCTTCCCCTTGTTTGCTTTTAAAAAACAGGTCTATTTACTACATATACTTATATCCCTACACATTTTATTTTAGTTTTCTGTGGTTTTGAATTTTATAGTGCTATTTTATTATGTGGCTATTCTTGTATGTGATCTCAGCACACAACTGGAAGAATTTCTTTAGATAGATACTTAGGAGTGGAATTGTTGGGTCATAAATACTTGCATCTTCAACCCTCTAAAAATAATGCCAGCTTAGTTTCCAAAGCAATTGTACCAATTCATACCCCCTCTGCCAGTGGATGAGCTTCCCCCCCAACCTCAACCTCCTCTACATGTGGAGAAGCGGTGTTGCCTGAATTTAAAATTTTTGCGAATCAAGTGAGGATATGATGGTATCCTACTGTGGTTTTAATTAGCATCTGACTGATTAGGAATGAGGCTGAGCATCTTCTCAAGTACCTAGTATTACACACACGTTTTGTCTTCTGCAAAATGCCTAGATATGCCTTTTGCTTATTTTCCTATTGAGTTGTTGCTTCTTGATGTTTTTGAACAGCTCGGTTGAGATATAATTCCATACCATTCAATTTACCCATTCAATGTGTAAAATTCAGTGACTTTTAGTATATTCAGGGTGCATCCATCACCACTATCAAGTCTAGAACATATTCATCGAAAGGAAATGGAAACCCACCTCTCAGCCATCACCCCCATACATCTCATCCCCCCAGACCTAGGCAACCATTCATCTACTTTCTGTCTCTATAGATTTGCCTATTCTGGACATTGCATATTAAGTGGAATCATATAATATGTGGTCCTCTGTGTCTGGCTTCTTTCACTTACCATAATGTTTTCAAGGGTCACCCACATGGTAGCATGCATCAGCATGCTATTCCTTTTAATGGCTGAATAATACTCTGTTGTGTATATATACTATATTTATTTATTCACTCATAAGTTGATGGGTATTTGGGCTGTTTCTACACCTTGGATATTATTAATAATGCTGCTGAAAACATTCAAGTGCAAGTTTTTGTTTGGACATATGTCTTCATTTCTGTTGGGTTATATACATATTGCTGGGTTATAACGGTAACTCTATGTTTAATGGTTTGGGGACCTGCCAAACTGTTTCCCAAAGCATTTGCACCATTTTGCATTTCCACAAGCAGAGTATGAAGCTTCCAATTTCTCCACATCCTCAACACTTGTTATTGTCTTTTTTTGAATACTGCCATCCTGGTGGGTATGAAGTGGTATTCTGCTATGCTTTTGATTTGCATTTCCCTAGTAGCTAATGCCAATGAGAATGTTTTCATATGCTAATTGACACTGTATATCTTCTGTGCAGAAATGCCTTGTTGAGATCCGTTGCCCATTTAAAAAATTGAGTTGTCTTTTTAATCATTGAGTTTTAAGACTTCTCTACATATTCTAGATACAAGTCCCTTATTACATACATAATTTGCAAATATTTTCTCCCATTCTGTGGGTTGTCATTTCGACGGTGTCCTCTGAAGCACAAAATTTAAAAATTTTGATGATGTCCAGTTTGTCTACTTTTTCTTTTGTTGCTTATGCTTTTGATGTCATATCTAAGAAACTATTTATTGATTTTTAAAGTTCTTTGCTTAATACCTGGATACTAATTTTGAGGGTGTGTGGCAAACACCCTCACCAAGTTTGTGACTTGTTTCTTCAATCTCTTTAGGGTATCTTTTTTTTTTGAAGAGGTTGTTTCATGATTTATTAATTTATAAGGAAAGTCCTGTTCAGAGATAAAAATTAGATTGCATTTAGATATACACTTAACAAGTGACCTTTTCAGAAAATGATTTTGTTTTAAATGTTAAAACTTCCAGAAAACACAGGGCAGTCACCATAAAAATGGATGGTTTCTTTAAAAAACTTTTTAAAATAAAAAATTTCAAACATACACACAAACTAGAATAGTATGACACCTTCCTGTTCTCATCCTCTAGCTTTGATAATTATCAACGTCCTACCATTTTTGTTCCATCTCTCTCCCCATGTTTTTTCTCCTGGACTACTTCAAAGAAAACCCAAGATAACGCATCATTTCACTCATAAATACTTTAGCATGTATTTCTAATAGAGAAGAACTTAAGGATAAAAGGAAAACAAAACAAAAACCCCACAACATCTTTATGGTGTCTTAGAACAGAAGTTCCTAATTTGAACGAAGTCAAATTGATCAGTTTTCACCTTTCTAGTCTGCACTTTCTGGGTCTAATTTAAGAAATCTTTCCCTTACATTATGCATAATGTATTGTCCTATAACGTCTTACAAAAATACTGACACTTTTGCCTTTTGTATTTAAGCTTTTAATTCAAACTAAAATTGTGTAGGGTATGAAGAACAGATCTACTTTCATTTTTTTCCCACACAAGGAAGTCTCCCTTGATAATAATCTTGATAATAATTTTTGGTATCTAGTAAGACAAGTCACACATGGCTCCCTATCTCTCATTCCCATTATTTAAGAGTATAAGGGTTAGGCTTGATCCTTTTCTCTTTCATGTAAATTTCAGAACCAACTTAAGTTAAAAAAAAAAAAAAAGAACAACTAATATCCTGGCCAATCTATAGATAAATTTTGGGGTGAACTGACATCTTACCAAACTGACTTTTAATCTATGAACATGTTTCTCTCTCCATTAATTTTTTTTTAAGTGACACTCCATAGGGTTTTATAATTTTTTAAAATTGGAATATAATTGCTTTACAATGTTGTGTTAGTTTCTGCTGTACAATGAAGTGAATCAGCTATATGTATACATGTATCCCCTCTCTCTTAGACCTCCCTCCCACCCCCACCCCCCCATCCCACCCATCTAGGTGGTCACAGAGCACCAAGCTGAGCTTCCTGTGCTTTATAGCATGTTCCCACTAGCTATTTAACGCATGGTAGTGTATATATGTCAATCCTAATCTCCCAATTCTTCCCCCACCCTCCCCGTCTGCCCCAGGTCCACATGTCCGTTCTCTACATGTACGTCTCTATTCCTGCCCTGCAAATAGATTTATCTGTACCATTTTTCTAGATTCCACATGTATGTGTTAATATACGATATTTGTTTTCCTCTTTCTGGCTTACTTCACTCTGTATGACAGACTCTAGGTCCATCCACGTCTCTACAAGTGACCCAATTTCATTCCTTTTTATGGCTAATATTCCATTTTATATATGCACCACATCTTCCTTAGCCATTCATCTGTCGCTGGACATTTAGGTTGTTTCCATGTCCTGGCTATTGTAAACAGTGCTGCAATGAACATTGGGGTCCATGCGTCCTTTTGAATTATGGTTTTCTCAGGGTATATGCCCGGTAGTGGGATTGCTGGGTCATATGGTAGTTCTACTTTTAGTTTTTTAAGGAACCTCCATACTGTTCTCCATAGTGGCTGTATCAATTTACGTTCCCACCAACAGTGCAAGAGGGTTCCCTTTTCTTCACACCCTCTCCAGCATTTATTGTTTGTAGATTTTTTGATGACTACTATTCTGACTGGTGTGAGGTGATAACCTCATTGCAGTTTTGATTTGCATTTCTCCAATAATTAGTCATGTTGAGCATCTTTTCATGTGCCTCTTGGCCATCTGTATGTCTTCTTTGGTGAAATGTCTATTTAGGTCTTCTTCCCATTTTTTAATTGGGTTGTTTGTTTTTCTGATATTGAGATGCATTAGCTGTTTGTATATTTTGGAGATTACTCCTTTGTCAGTTGCTTCGTTTGCAAATATTTTCTCCCATTCTGAGGGCTGTCTTGTTTATGGTTTCCTTTGCTGTGCAAAAGCTTTTAAGTTTCATTAAGTCCCATTTGTTTATTTTTGTTTTTATTTTCATTACTCTAGGAGGTGGGTCAAAAAAGATCTTGCTGTGGTTTATGTCAGAGTGTTTTTCCTATGTTTTCCTTTAAGAGTTTTATACTGTCCGGTCTTACATTTAGGTCTTTAATCCATTTTGAGTTTATGTTTGTGTATGGTGTTAGGGAGTGTTCTAATTTCATTCTTTTACATGTAGCTACCCAGTTTTCCCAGCAGCACTTATTGAAGAGGCTGTCTTTTCTCCATTGTATATTCTTGCCTCATTTGTCATAAATTAGGTGACCATAGGTACGTGGGTTTATCTCTGGGCTTTCTATCCTGTTCCATTGATGTATATTTCTGTTTTTGTGCCAGTACCACACTGTCTTGATTACTGTACCTTTGTAGTATAGTTTGAAGTTGGGGAGCCTGATTCCTCCTGCTCTGTTTTTCTTTCTCAAGATTGCTTTCGCTATTCAGGGTCTTTTGTGTTTCCACACAAATTGTAAAATTTTTTGTTCTAAATCTGTGAAGAATGCCATTGGTAGTTTGATAGGGATTGCACTGAATCTGTAGATTGCTTTGGGTAGTATAGTCATTTTCACAATATTGATTCTTCCAATCCAAGAACATGGTATATTTCTCCATCTGTTTATGTCATCTTTGATTTCTTTCATCAGTGTTTTATAGTTTTCTGAGTACCAGTCTTTTGCCTCCTTAGGGAGGTTTATTCCTAGGTATTTTATTCTTTTTGTTGCAGTGGTAAGTGGGGTTATTTCCTTAATTTCTCTTTCTGATATTTTGTTGTTAGTGTATAGGAATGCAAAAGATTTCTGTGCATCAATTTTTTAAAAATTTATTTATTTTATTTTTGGCTGTGTTGGGTCTTTGTTGCTGCATGCAGGCTTTCTCTAGTTGTAGCGAGTGGGGGCTATTCTTCATTGCGGTGCATGGGCTTCTCATTGTGGTGGCTTCTCCTGTTGTGGAGCACAGGCTCTAGGCACATGGGCTTCAGTAGTTGTGGCACACGGGCTCAGTAGTTGTGGCTCGTAGCTCTAGAGTGCAGGCTTAGTAGTTGTGGTACATGGGCTTAGTTGCTCCACAGCATGTGGGATCTTCCCAGACCAGGGCTCGAACCTGTGTCCCCTGCATTGGCAGGTGGATTCTTAACCACTGTGCCACCAAGGAAGCCCTGTGCATCAATTTTGTATCCTGCAACCTTACCAAATTCATTGATTAGTTCTAGTAGTTTTCTGGTGGCATCTTTAGGATTTTCTATGTATAGTATCATGCCATCTGCAAACAGTGACAGTTTGACTTCTTCTTTTCCAATTTGTATCCCTTTAATTTATTTTTCTTCTCTGACTGCCGTGGCTAGGGCTTCCAAAACTATTGAAGAAGAGTGATGAGAGTGGACATCCTTGTCCTTTTCCTGTTCTTAGTGTGAATGCTTTCAGTTTCTCACCATTGAGAATGATATTTGCTGTGGTTTTGTCATATATGGCCTTTATTATACTGAGGTAGGTTCCCTCTATGCCCATTTTCTGGAGAGTTTTTATCATAAATGGGTGTTGAATTTTGTCAAAAGCTTTTTCTGCATCTATTGAGATGATCATATGGTTTTATTCCTTAATTTGTTAATATGGTGTATCACATTGACTGATTTGCATATACTGAACCGACATCTTACCAGACTGACTTTTAATCTATGTACATGTTTCTCTCTCCATTAATTTTTTTTAAGTGACTCTCCATAGGGTTTTGTAATTTTTTAAATACTAGGTCTTACATATCTTTTGTTAGATTTTTCCCTAGGTACATTATATGTTTTGATGATTATAACTTTGATACAAAGGGTATCTTTTGTATAATCACACGCTCTACCTGTTTGTTGCTGATGTACAGAAATGTAATTGATTTTGGAAAACTCCTATAGAGCTAATAATTTTTTTAACATCTTTATTGGAGTATAATTGCTTTACAATGGTGTGTTAGTTTCTGCTTTATAACAAAGTGAATCAGCTACAGAGCTAATAATTTACTTGAACATTCGTTTTGGGTTTCCAATCAGACAAATACGTTATGTAAGAATAATGGCAGATTTGCTTCTTCCTTTATGATTCTTAGGGCATTTATTTTCCTTGTTCTACTTTACTGACTAGGACTTTCAGTACAACACTCGATAGAAGTGATGGGTTCCCTCGTCTTGCTCTGCATCTTAAAGGGAATATCTTCAAGGTTTCCCAACCAATAGCATGATAGTTACTGCTGCTTTTTTGTAGGGACACTCTATCATTAGGCTCCCTTCTATTCTTACTTAGGTAGGATTTTTTTTAAAGTCATGAGGGTATTGAATTTATCAAGTGCTCATTCTGTATCCATTGAGAGGAGCATATGATTTTTCCCCCTTTAATCTGTTACTGCAGAAAATTACATTAGTCGATTTTTAAATATTACATAATCTTGAATCTCTGGGATGGACCTAACTTGATCATGATGTCTTTTTTAAAATTGCTGGACTCAGTTTGCTAATGTTCTATTCAGACTTTTTCACATTTATACCCACAATTAAGATCTTATAATTTTAGAACTTTTGGGGGGTGGGGGACTGTCTTTGTTAGGGTTTGATATTAAGATGATAATAAGAGTTAGGAAGTGTTCCCTCTTTTCCGCTACTCTGGAACAGTTTGTGGAAGATTGGTATATCTGATCCTTGGATGGCCAGTAAAACCATAAAAGCCTAGTGTTGAATTTGTGGTAAGACCTGTTCTTGATTCAATTTCCTAATAATTAAAAGAATATTTGGGCTTTATATTTCTTCTTGAGTAAATTTTTATAAGCTAAATACTAAAATTGTATCCATCTCACCAAAGTTTAAAAAATGTATCAAAGTAAGGTTATCCATAGTATCTTCCTACCATCTGTTTAATCTCTGAAGGATGTATAATAATGTCCCTATTTGTTCCTCACAACCGTGAGTTCATTTTCTATTTTATTGATTTCCTCTTTTATCTTTATTATCTTTGAATTTATGTTGTTCTTTTTTTAACTTCTTAAGTCAGATACTTAGCACATTAACTTTCAGCCTCTCCTCTTTCCCTAGTACTGCATAAATTTTCCTTTAATATTACTTTTTAATATCCCTCAGGTTTTGATAAATAGTATTTTCTAATTATGATTTTTCTGATGAGTTAACTCTTTCTTAATTTCTAAACACATGAGGATTTTCCAGTTACCTTTTTGTTATGGCATTGTGATCAGGGAATATGGTCTTTGAAATGTGATTTAAGGCCTACTACATAGTTTCCACAAATACTCCACAGACACTTGCAAAGAATGTGTATTACGCACTTACTTAGTGTGATGTTCTATACATATCTATTATATCAAGCCTGTTAACTGTGTGGTTCAAATTTCCTAAAATGTTTTCAAGATTTTAAGACTGCTTGATCTACCAATTACTGAGTTACATTAAAACATTCCATTATGAAGATGGGTCTGTCTATCTCTCTTTGCGGTTCTGTTCATTTTTGCCCAATATATTTTTCATAAGTATGCACTGTATTTAATTTTAAAAGTCAGTAAATATACTAGTTAAAATAAGTCAACAAGAAAAAGTTAAATTCTTTCCTGGTGAATCTTTAGAACTTTTAGCCATAATGTAGTGATCCTCTTTATTTCTTTTTTTTTTTTTTTTTGCGGTACGCGGGCCTCTCACTGTTGTGGCCTCTCCCGTTGCGGAGCACAGGCTCCGGACGCACAGGCTCAGCGGCCATGGCTCACGGGACCAGCCGCTGCGCGGCATATGGGATCTTCCCGGACCGGGGCACGAACCCATGTCCCCTGCATCGGCAGGCGGACTCTCAACCACTGCGCCACCAGGGAAGCCCCCTCTTTATTTCTTGACATGCTTTTCGCCTTAAAATCGATTTGTTTAGTTTTTGATGATGGCCATTCTGACTGGTGTGAGGTGATACCTCATCGTAGTTTTGATTTGCATTTCTCTGATGATTAGTGATGTTGAGCATCCTTTCATGTGTTTGTTGGCTATCTGTATATCTTCTTTGGAGAAATGTCTATTTAGGTCTTCTGCCCACTTTTGGATTGGGTTGTTTTTTTTTTTTGATGGTTCTGAAAAACCTAGGGGCAGGACAGGAATAAAGGTGCAGATGTAGAGAATGGACTTGAGGACACAGGGAGGGGGAAGGGTAAGCTGGGACGAAGTGTGAGAGTGGCATGGACATATATACACTACCAAATGTAAAACAGATAGCTCGTGGGAAGCAGCCGCATAGCACAGGGAGATCAGCTTGGTGCTCTGTGACCACCTAGAGGGGTGGGATAGGGAGGGTGGGATGGAGATGCAAGAGGGAGGAGATATGTGGAAATATGTATGTGTATAGCTGATTCACTTCGCTATAAAGCAGAAACTAACACACCATTGTAAAGCAATTATACTCCAATAAAGATGTTCAAAAAATATTATATTAAAAAAAATCTATTTGTCTGATGACTATAGCTACATTCCCCTGGTATATCGTTTTCCAGCCTTTTCCTTTCATCCTTTTTATATACTTATATTTGAGATGTGTCTCTTTTAACCAGCTTTGGTTTGTGGGGTCCTTCATAGTCTGGCCCCTTGTCATCTCTTGAGGCCCATCTGTGCCCACTCTCTTCTTCGCTCCCCACACTGCAGCCCCACTGGTGTGCTTGTCTTTCCCAAACACAGCAGCCATGATCTCCTTCAAGGCATGTACTCATGCTGTTCCCTCTGCCTGGAATTCCCTTCCCTTCATGACCACCAGCTCATTCCCTCACCTCCTTCAGGGCTTCATTCAAATGACACTCTTCTTGACTACTCTGTTTAGAATAGTGCCTCTCCTATTCTCTATCTCCTTTCATGGCTTTTCTTTTTCTCTAAGAACACTCACCACTACCTAATGTACTATTTGTGTTATATTTGGTTTGTTGTCTCTCTCTCCCATTAGGGATTTTTGGTTGTTTTGTTCACTGCTCTGTGCTGTGTGCCTAGTGCTGACAGTAGTGTGTAGCACATAGTAGATGCTCAGTAAATATCTGTCCAATGAATCAGTCTTTGACTTTCACTGGAACATTTAGTCCACTCAAATTATTGTAATTACTATTATTTTTATTTATTTCTACAATCTTAAGTGTGTTTTCTATTTGCTCTACCTTTTCTGTGTTTTCTTTTCATCCTTATGGATTTATTATTTTTCTCATTTCATTTCCTCTTGACTATTTTGGAAGTTTCACATTTCTAATCTTTTAGTAGTTACTCTATTCATTTTTGCATTTGTATAAACTATGTAAAGCTGAAGTTAATCAATATCTTCACCTTTTTATTGTACAATGTCAGGTTAGACTACTTTAACTCTGATCATACCCTCTCTCTTGATTTGTATGATATTGATGTTGGATATTTTCATTCCCTCTCTCTCTTTTAACCACACAAGAACATAATTATCACTTCACTGGTTATTATGTTTACATTTGCCCATATTATTACACATTCTTTGCTCATAATTCCTCCTTGCATCTCAGACCTTTTTCTGGTATCATCTTTCTCTATTTGAAATACATTCTTTAAATTCTTTCCTTTTGTGGAGGTTTGCTAGGGACAAATTCTTTGGGGCTTTGTGTGTTGAAAAGTGTCTTTATTTCATCTTTATCCTTGAAAGGTATTTTTGCTTTAAGTACATTTCTGGTGTGGTAATTGTTTCTTGTCATCAATGGCAAGATTAAACTGCGTTTTGGGTTCCACTCTTGCTGTTGAGCAGTATGCTCTCAACCAAATTGGCATTCCTTTGGTAAGGCTTCTTTTCTCTCTAGCTGCTTTTAACATCTTTTCTTTGTCTTTGGTATTCTAAAGTTTTAGTATGGTGTGTCTAGGTGTGGATTTCTTGTGATTCACTGCAATTTGTGTATCTTTCATTAGCTTTCATTAGCTTTGGAAAATTTCTAGCTGTGAGCTCTTCAAATATTGTCCCTGCCCCATTTTTCTTCCAGAACTCCAGTTAGATGTCTATTAGGGCTTCTCACTTGGGTTTTCCACCACTTTTTCTTTCTGTGCTACATTCCAGATAATTGCTTTAAATACATCTTCAGCTCATCAGCTGGATCTAATCTGCAGCTAAGCCCTATGCGTTGAATTTTAAACTTTACTATATTTTTTCAATTCTGAAAGTGCTACTTAGTTCTTTTTCAAATCTGCTTGGTCGTAAGTTTAACCTCTTGGTTTTACTCATACTTTTATTCCCTCCTTTAATTTCTCTAAACAGATGAGAATTTTTTTGTTTTAAATTGTATGTCTGATAATTTCAATATCTTAGTCTTTGCAGGTCTGATATTGTTATCTGTTATTTTTGCTGACTTTTGCTTATGGTGCTGTGTTTCCTTTTCTGTTTTGTAATTTTAAACTGTGATACCACAGTTCTCAGAATGTTACCTGTGGGAATTATTTGAGATTTGAGTTGAAGGAGGATTTCTCCAGAAAAAATATGCATTTAATGCTACTGGATGCCTGGGGCCACCACTAGCTTAGGACCACCTTAAACAAGATTCTCAGTTTGAAGTTTTTTGGAGCACCTAGGGAATACGATTCATGCCCATTACATGAGAGCCAGTGTGTGGTTATAAATGAAAAAGGGAGAGTCCTCTACTCCATCTCACTCACCACCAAGGTTCAAGACAGGCAATTTCTTTCAGTGCCTAAGCGGGTAGAGCACAGGTGGGAGGGGAGGTTTATTTCTGGTTAACCTTCACATGGAGAATACAGCCCTTTGGGGTCCCATCTTTATGTGAAAGGTCTCCAGTTAGACTCTCACCTTGAGATTTGCCAGTTGTCCCTTACATCTGCCATAATTCTAGTCTAGAGCTGCTTTAATCCCTGCTCCTGGCTGGTGACCCAGTGCTGGGGTAATTAGGGCAGGAAGGATATATGGAATAATAATGTTATTGCATTTCCCCCCTCACTGCCTCTGTGGCCATAATCAGAAGCCAGCTCTTTTTTGTAGGACTTTAAAAAAACAGCCATTGAAGTTATCCCATCTTCTTTTTTACTTTGATGTCCTAGTGTGGAACTTTTCTTGTTTTTTCGTCAAATGTCTATACATCATACTGCCTATTTACACACTCACTTGGCATTTATCAAATAAACAGTTACATCTTATTAGGTTAGTTCTAAAGTCAATAAGCAACATAAACATAAAATCAGAATTACTTCTGACAACCTTAAAGCACCTGTAAAATACATTATACTGGTTTGGCAACTACCAGAGTCCAACAAACCCAATTTTTCTCCCAGCCTAGCACCAGACTAAAGTAACTGCCTTGTGTTACACAGTGAATAAAAATATTTTTAAACATGGATTGACATTCTGCCAAGGTGAAATACACCATGAGAGGCACCTAGGAGTGGAGAAGGCACAGCAGGTTCACGCTCCATGCTCACTTTAAGGTATACGTTCCCCGAGCAGAATGGTGGACAGACTTTCCTAAATTACCTAAAACATTGTTTCTTAAACTTTTGGGGGTGGGGTGGAGGGGAGGGGACTTTGTCTTGCACGTGTCCCTCATTTCCCCTGCTACCCTCTTCTCAGGGCAGAGACCGTGTCTTACAAATCCTTACAAGGCCCAAGCTCATAGCATTTTGCCATGTAAATATTTACAGGGGGACTGCTTGGTAAATATTCCATTGACTGCTGTGGAAATGAGCAGAAGCACAGCAGCGTTCCTGATGGGAAGTAAAAGACTTCCAACTAACAATACAAACTATGCTTCTGCAAACAGCAGAAGGCCCCGTGTGATCCGCAATCCACACCCCAGACCAGTGCTCTAGCACCCATCAGCTGTCTGGAGGAAAGGGAGGCAAGTTTCCCATGAGGTCATCTGATCATGGCTTTTCTAGTCTAGAAAAGACAGAAATTCATCATGACTTCCATTCTAATAAAGAAGGCCCAGACCTCAAACAACGTGAACATAAAACTGGAGTTATTTTTCTCCTTCCAAGGTCTGAAATGATTAGGAGAAATAAAATTAAATTCATTTTTAAAATTACCTAAATGCAAAGACTTTTTAAATTGTGCCTTAAGATTTGTCCCTAAGGCCTTTCCAATGGATCTGAGTGGCTCTGGTAGTACACTCTGGCCGCATTCTGGTTTGGTAAGAAAGACAGTGAATGAATCACTTTATTTATATCCTGAGTGACATTAGGAGAAAGGGACAGCTGGGGAGTGAGGGCCAACCTGCTGGCCCTTCACCTTCCTGGGCACAGCTCTAGTATGCAGGAATGAACAACACAGGCACAAGAGCATCAGATCCATTTCATGAAACCCTGCCTGGGTGACACAAAGGCACTGCGCACAGCTGCAAGGGGTTTGTGTAGAGCAAAGGCAGCCCCTGAGTGACGCTGAAATGCAGTCACGTGGGAGAGGGAGCTGCTGACCACAGCAGCACCGTCAAGCGCTCATGCCCTCCCAGAAATGCTTCTGAATTCTCATGAAGAATACAAGCACCTGGTGTAACTCTTTGATGCCAAAACCAACATGGGCTCAAGTGTCCATCCATGGGGGAGATTTACTTCCTACTTGCAAATGAGTATTGAATAGTTTTAATAAAATGCCGTTTTAAGGAATTCTACTATAAAGAACTAAAGTCATGTAGACAATAAGCCTAATTCTTCTAAGAAAATTATACGCAACTGATTTCTGAAAGTATATTTAATTCTTACATATCTGTAAAAACCATATTACCCTTACTCTGGTTCACTTTCTTATTACAGCAAACCCTAAGATGAGCATGATAAAGTTACAGCACGGAATAGAAAGATATACATCTATTTGGATGACTTTCAGACATCACTCAGTGAAAAGTGTTTCTTTTTTTTAACTACATTCAGATAACGTATCTTAAGGGCAGACCATTTAACACATTTACATAGAGCTTTTTTTGGCATAAGAGTATTTAATAACTTCCCTTTTTTGAAAATTTAAGAATTGCAAGGCTGATCTAAATCAAAGTCCTTGGGATCTAATTCTATGATCTATCTACATCTATTTAGTTTTGAAGCATAATCCACGTAAGCATATCTGAGATATATATTTATATATATGTTTACATATTTTTATATGTTTATATATAATGTCTATATATAAAATGTTTATATGTAATATACCTGTAAATAATCTGGATTTATAAGATAAATCACTAAATCATTAAAAGGGAAATGATTTATTTCACCAAAAGTTTCTTTACTTTCTTAAAAAGAATTAATTTCTTATGCAAATCAAAACTACAATGAGGTACCATCTAATGTTGCTCAGAATGGCTATCATTTAAAAAACCTACAAATAATAAATGCTGGAGAGGGTATGGAGAAAAGGGAACTCTCTTGCACTGTCGGCAGGAATGTAAATTGGTGCAGCCACTATGGAGAACAGTATGGAGGTTCCTCAAAAAACTAAAAACAGAATTGCCATATGATCCAACAATCCCACTCCTGGGCATATACCCAGACAAAACTATAATTCGAAAAGATACATGAACCCCTATGTTCATAGCAGCACTATTTATAAAGAAGATGTGATATATATATATATATATATATAAAATGGAATACTACTCAGCCATAAAAAGAATGAAATAATGCCATCTGCAACAACATGGATGGACCTAGAGATTATCACACTAAGAGAAGTAAATCAGAAAGAGAAAGACAAATACCATATGATATCACTTATATGTGGAATCTAAAATATGACACAAATGAACACATCTACAAAATAGAAATAGACTCGCAGACATAAGAGAACAGACTTGTGGTTGCCAAGGAGGAGGGGGGAGTTGTGGGGGAAAGGATTGGGATTTTGGGATTAGTAGATGCCAACTAGTATATATAAGATGGATAAACAACAAGGTTCTACTGTAGAGCACAGGGAACTATATTCAATATCCTGTGATAAACCATAACAGAAAAGAATATGAAAAGGAATATATATAACTGAATCACTTTGTTGTACAGCAGAAATTAACAGAACATTGTACATCACTATACTTCAGTAAAATTAATAAAAAATACAGTAACAATATAAAATTTAAAAAAGATTTAATTTCTTTATAGAGAGTTCTAGAAATGAAGAGGGATAGAGTAACACAATACTATGAACTTTAACCTGATTTCTTCTATTCACCAGCCTTCTAATCTTTGGAATTTAATAATGATTACTGTTTTCTGACTATAGGATAAATTCATGCTCACTGTAGAAAAGCTTTGGTGAGGTTTAAGAACAAATTTTTATATAGCTTTGAGTTCAAAAGAACTGATGTACAGAGGGACCTTTCCTATTCTAGAACAATTATTTTTAGCCTGATAAAAATTCAGTCTCATTCCTCCTATAGTAGATGCATCATTAATTCAAAATGGATACCAGTTGGGCGCTGGATACCAGTTCTTTGCCTAAGGATCAGGAGAACAGTAGATGTTCAACTACCTGAGGAAAGTAAATGAAGGGACCCTAAACCAGTGACTTTCAAACTTTCTGTTTTTTTTTTTTTACTGCAATGCATAGATGTAAAAAATACATCTCATATGAACACTCAAATAAATAGCTTTATGACTTAAAGTCTCACAGAACAATTCTTACTTTTATGATAGATGGACCTGGTATTTTCCTTTCTATTCCATTCTGTTCCATTGTGGGGGGAGGGAGGAAGAATTGATGGTTATGACCAGTGGTATGCTAGTAATTGTTTAACAACTGGCCCTCTGTGGTAAAATAAGCAAACAAAAGCCCTGACTTTGTCTTGTTGGCTGATTTCCACTACAGCCGAGTTCAAGTAAGCAATGTGAAGTTATTGAAGGCAGGGTTGAGAAGAGGCATGCACCACGGTCTCTCGTGAGCCTGGTTGTGACCCACCAAATTGATTTGATGACCCACTCGTAGGTCATGACCCACAGTTTAAAAACCACTGCTCTAGAGTCTAGACAATCAAATTCCTTAGCAGTTCACAGGAAGCTGAGAGAGACCAGTAGATACTGTTCCCAGGAGGCACTGAATGAGAGCACATGCGCTGGGATGACAAGCTGCCTGGGCACCAGAGGGGAACAACCAGCCCCTCGCGCCTCCTCAGACTCAGGCATCTCTGAACTAGTGCCTTCAGCTTCCCAAAGACTGATCATCTGGGGAAAGTGAGAGATGCCAGGAGAAACCTTAGGAAAATCACAGTCTCTCTGAGCTTCCTTTGCTTTCTCGTATAGGAATAATAACTTGCGTACTCCACTGGATTGTTGGAAGATAATTCACATGAAAACATTCTGAAAATCATAAAGGAATCTACAGGGCAGTATTCGTATGAAAATGACTACATTTAACAAAATCTTACTCACAGGCAACTAAATATCATCTATCTTAGCATCTGAGTTCATCAATCATTCCCACCCTTTTGATCTCTCCTATGTGGTCCTCTGAGATTCTGAAACACCCAGGTGTCTCCTCTCAACGCTGGTTCCTTGGACTCCTCCACTGCCTCCTTTTCTCTTTTGCACTTTGTTGCTCTTTCTTACATCCTTTCCTTCAGAGAATTTATCCACTGACAGTTTTAACAGGTAGCTATACAAGGACGATTGCCAAACTCTACATCCGGCTCTCACTTCTCCCTGGCTTTTGAGAAGACTTTTCTGAATTTAATGTTCAGCCATCATCTCAAATTCGACTTCTAAAATACTATCTAGGAAGCACAGAGACTCCCAACAGGATCAACCCAAAGGAGATCACACCAAGACACACTGTAATTAAAATGGCAAAAATTAAAGATAGAGAATGTTAAAAGCTGCAAGGGAAAAGCAACAAGTTACATACAAAGGAACTCCCATAACACTATCAGCTGACTTTTCAGCAGAAACTTTGCAGGCCAGAAGGGAGTGGCATGATATACCTACAACCAAGAATACTCTACCTGGCAAGGCTTTCGTTTAGATATGATAGAGAGATCAAAAGTTTTACAAGCAAGCACCACCAAAGAGTTCAGCACCACCAAGCCAGCTTTATAAGAAATGTTAAAGGGACTTCTCTAAGGGAAAAAGAAAAGGCCACTACTAGAAACATGAAAATTATGAAAGGAAAAATCTCATTGGTAAAGACAAATATACAGTAAAGGTAGTAAATCAGCCATGTATAAAGCTAGTAGGAAGGATAAAAGACAAATGTATATAGTAAAATCATCTATAGCCACAATAAGTTGTTAAGGGATACACAAAACAAAAAGATGTATGATATGATGTAAAAAACAGTAAATGTGAGGGAGGGGCAGTAAAAATGCAGAGTTGTTAAAATGTGTTTGAACTTAAGAGACCAGCAAATTAATCATTCATATATATATATATATGGCTACGTACAGTGTGGGGAATAAAGTAAATAACCATGTAATACCTTTGTATGGTGACATAACTAGACTTATTATCAAGGTGGTCATTTTGAAATGTAAAGAAATACCAAATCACTATTTTGTGTAACAGGAACAAACAAACTCATAGAAAAAGAGATAAGATTTGTGGTTACCAGAGGCAGGGAGGGGGAATTAGATGAAGGTGGTCAAAAGGTACACACTTCCAGTTACAAGATACATAAGTACTAAGGATGTAATGTACAACTTGATAATACAATGAACACTGCTGTGTGTTACATATGAAAGATGTTAGGAGAGTAAATCCTAAGAGTTCTCATCACAAAGAATTTTTAAAAAATATTTCTTTAATTTTGTATCTATATGAGATGATAAATATTCCCTACACATATTATGATAACCATTTCCTGATGTAAGTAATTCAGCAATTCTACATCTTGGTATATACCCCAAAGAACTGAAAGCAGGGTCTTGAGCAGATATTTGTACATCCATGTTCACAGGAGCATTATTCACATAGCCGAAAGGTGAAAGTAACCCAAGTATCCATCAATGGATGACTGGATAAACAAAATGTGGTACACACATACAATGGAATATTATTCAGCCTTTAGAAAGGAAGGAATTCCGACACATGCTGCAACACAAAAGATCCTTGAGGACATTATGCTGAGTTAAACAAGCCAGTCACAAAATGACAAATACTGTATGATTCCACTTACATGCAGTCTCTAGAGTAGACAAATTCATAGAGACAGAAAGCAGAATGGTAGTTGCCAGGGAGTGGGGGAGGGGAAACAGGGAATTAGCGTTCAATGGGTACAGAGTTTCAATTGTGCAAGGTATAAAGAAGTTCTAAAGACGGATGGTGGCGATGGTTGTACAATGATGTGAATGTCCTTAATCCACTGAACTGTACACTTAAAAATGGTTAAAATGCTAAATTTTGTGTTATGTGTGTTTTTTCACAATTAAAAAGGAGATATTGAATAATAATATATATTGATCTATCTCTTATTCTGTTTCAGGTACTATATGAAGTATTGATATTTACTGCATACATTGTCTTATGTAACCCTATATCTGTATAGATGCTAGGAAGGGTGGAAAGCAGGGGGAAATCTATTGTTTTTGTCTGCCTAGCGTCCCTTCCCATCTGCTTATGGTTTTAGCTCCTTTCACTTCCTCTGGGAAAACTATAACCCTACCTCCTCTATTCCAATCAGGTGATTACGGCCAGACTACAGATGTTCCTCCTATACCCTTTCTATCACAAAAGCTGGCAGATGACCCAGAACTGGCCAGAGTCCCATCCCCTTACCCGCAGCAATTGCTTTAAGAGGTGGTCATGTCATCCAAGCCAAGCCAGTCACAGCCCTTCCTTAGGATGTATATATACTAACATAGAAGAGTCCTTTTCACCCTGTGGTCATTAAACTGCAAAGAATAAGGCTGGAGCTGCTGCTCAAATTACCCTCCGTCTAACCTTGCTACATGGAAGAAACCATTTAAAGAAGAAAGAGGGAGGTTAATGAAGCTGTGAAGAGACATGAAGAGAGATGAAAAAAGATGGAGAGAAAGAAGAGGCAGAGAGGGACGGAGAGAAAGAAAGATCTGACCACACTTAAAAAACTGTTCCTATTTGTATTTTTAAAAAGTAATCTGGGGGACTTCCCTGGTGGCACAGTGGTTAAGACTCTAGGCTCCCAATGCAGTGGGCCCGGGTTCCATCCCTGGCCAGGGAACTATATCCCACAGGCATGCCACAACTAAGAGTTCGCATGCCACAGCTAAGTAGCCGGCAAGCCACAACTAAGGAGCCCGCCTGCCGCAACTAAAACCTGGCGCAACCAAAAAAAAAAGTAATCTCTGCACAAATTTAAAAAAAAAGAAAATTAAACAACACAGACGGGTGTAGAGTTAAAAGTGTCTCTTCTACCCTAGACTCTTTGCTATGTTACTGCTGTGTGTATCTGTATCCGTCTCAGAATAGTCTTTGCACATACAAGCAAACATACGATAAACATAAATTCCTTCTCCCCTTTTTACACGGAAGGGAGCATAATCTACAGTGGAATTAAAAACAAAATCTTTCACTTGACAATATATTTCAAAAATTGTTCCATATCAACATAAACATTTACTTCAGGAGAGCTCTTTAGGTAATCCATAAAAATATTATTCAAATTCCAAGACACCTTTTTAGCGTGGGTCATCTTGTGAGATCCTCCCGTGTCTCACCCTCTAATTCCACACCTTTTTGTAAGGAAAACTGAAATGGACCCTAGAACCTGTCTGTCATCTTGTTATTGTGCAACCAGGAGATAACAGGAAACAGCTTCTTCCTCTCTTAAAACAAAGGGCCACCCAAGGGGGAGTTCCAGCAAAGCAGGAGCCAAATTATTGGAGCTTAATATGTGGAGATGTTATTACAAGTGATAGCTCTTAGAGTGCTCTGAAAGGGAGAGTTTAACCTCACGTTAGCATCATTTTAGAGACCAAAAAGAGGGCTGTAGGTGAAAAGAAGTTTGACCTTAGGTGGGAATAATGACAGCTTTGCCACATAGACTCTGATGGTTAGACAAACACGAGACAATCAAGCTGACAGCGCTACTAAATTTAGAGGCTAAAGCTATTGGCAGCTCAGTGTACTTTCTGAGGAATCCGATGTCAATTCACTATCACCACAAAGCACATGTCCTCTGGATCCTTTGAAATAAAGCTTGAGTTTAACTATCATCTACCCTTCTCTTGTAAAGATCTTCCTATTAGTTCTCGAAAGGCTCCTGAATATGTCTGTTACTTTACATTTATCTTCTAAACTAATCCATATGGCCCACTAATCATTTTTATTACTTTTCACTGGATTTTCTAAAGTGTATCATCTCTCTGGGTATTATGGTTCATTGCATGCCCATGTCTAAGCTACTGTCTTGTATCCCTCTTTTTGTCTATTAACAATAAAAGAATGATGAGAGTAGTTTCTCGACCTTTTATGACTTATGCTCCATCAGCCAGATGGAGATTTTGTTCCATTTTACTTTCTGCAGTTTGTTTTATGAAAGCTGTAAATTTCTTATCACTCTCCATACATAATTATATTACAGTTTGACTATGCTTTTTTTTAAACTTATGGTAACTCCCCTCCTCTTTTCCCTCTTGGTATGCACCGCTGGTTGAGAATCACTGCAGTACACATAGACTTAAGGCTCCATTGTACCATTTCTCTTCCATCTAGTCCATAAAATGCCGTTTTTCACTCCCAGAAAAACTTGTCCTAAATGTCAAAAATTTCTATCTGCCAGATGAGAACCTTAGCTTCACAGAATAGTAGTATGGCCTACAGACTATATCAGTCAGAGTGCTCGTGTATTTGATGAAGTTGAACCTACTTTACCATGTAAAAACTGCCAATGTGTCCATCTCTTAATTTTTTATTTTTACTTTATTGAAAAAAAAACTAGTGTGGTAGGCAGCCTTTAAGATCGTCTGTGATTCCTGCCTCCTGATATTCATGCCCTTATGTAATCTCCCCACCCTGAGTATAGACCAGACTTACTGACTCTCTTCTTACAGAGAATACAGCAAAAGTTATGGGATGTCACTTCCAAGGTTAAATTGTACAAAGACTGTGGCTTTTGCCTTGGGTGCTCTCTCATTCTCTCATGTATTGCTTGTTCAGGGGAGGCCAGCTGCCATGTTGTGAGTCAGCTGTATTAGTTTGCCCAGGCTGCATAAGAAAATACCACAGAATGGTTGGCTTAAACAACAGAAATTTATTTTCTCACAGTTCAGGAGGCTGGAAGTCCAAGATCAAAGTGTAGGCAGGTTTGGTTTCTTCTGAGGCCCCTCCCCTTGGCTTGCAGATGCCCATCTTCTTGTGTCCTCACAGGGTCTTTCCTCTGAGTGAATCCCTGATGCCTCTCTGTGTGTCCAAATTTCCTCTTCTTCTAAGGACACCAGTCAGACTGGATTAGGGCTCACCATAACAGCCTCCTTTTAACTTAATCACCCCTTTAAAGGTTCTATCTCCAAATATAGTCACATTCTGAAGTACTGGGGGGTTAAAATTTCACATATGAACCTGTGGTAGGGGGCATATCTCAGTTCATACAGAGGCCCTTTGGAGAGGACTGAGTGGAAAGAGGCCTGCCAATAACCATATGAGTGAGCTTGGAAGCAGATCCCCCAGTTGGGCCTTCAGATGAGATCACAGCTCCCAGCTGACAGCCTGATATACCCTCATGTGAGACCTTAAGCCAGAGGTCTCCAGCTAAGCTAGAATGCCTCACTCATAGAAATTGTGAGATAACAAATGTTTGTTGTTTGAAGCCATAATTTTTGGGTAAAATTTGTTATGCAGTAATAGATAACGAATATTACCAATAACCTCATGTACCAACAAAGAAAAACCTGTCTTAGCTGGAATGCTTGGGCAAAGAATATTGAGGCTACTTGAACTTCTTTGTTAATTGGGGTTAAGGCCCAATTTTCCTTTGCTTCATACCTTGCTGCAAATGAATCAGTGTACTTTTCTGCCCCAAATTATGTCTTTGATGACTGAAGATTGAAACTGTTCTAGGTGTTGCTTGATAGAAAAACCACCACCACCACCAACAACATTTTCACATGCAATATCTCATCTAGTTTTCACAGCAACTCCATGAAGAAGACATAGCAGCTACAGTATTTTAATTCAGGTGCCAAGCAAAACACCTGACACATAGTAGGCATTAAAAAAAACCTTCTAAATGAATGTGTTTCCATTTTACAAATGACTATACTGAGCCTGCAGAAGTTAACTAACTTGTTCAAGGTTGCACAGTTCCTAAGTGGCAAGTATGGTAATAGAATCCAAGTCCAGGATTTTTTCCTATTGTACCATGTCACCTGATATGTTTGCTATTTGCATCTTTCTTCCTTGAAGTTATGGGTAAAAACATTTTTTAAAAAATAATAAAAATTACAGTTAACTGATACTTTATTTTACATTTTTTCCCCCTTTAGGGGCTGTGATAGGTGAATGAAAAGTAATTATAAGCAAATAGCTACATTCTGAAAATGATCAATTCATAAGGTATGGGCACATACACCCTAGTAGTTTGCTACTGAGTCAATTCTGGAAGATTTGTATTTACATCTCCTTATCTTTTTAAAGTCAACAAGTAGTGGATTTAACATCTTAAGCTTATTAAAGATAGGTACTCTATTATATGCCTCTTCTTTTCCCCACATGGGTTTCTGGGTGAATCAAAGAACACAGCCCTTGAACACCAGGAAAAAGCTGATTACAAAAATGGCATGAAGTTTCATGAAGTTTCTTCTCTTCCTCTCAGAAGTCCAAGGAAGAGAAAGAAGCATAGACATAGTTATTAAAATACCCCAAATTTACAGGATGTGAACACTGCACAGTTAATCTAACATTGTCCAGAGACTTATTTAGTGAATGTTAAATCTTATAACAGCAATAGAAACTGATCTTTTATCCCACATTCACTTACTGAATACCTATTAAATGCCCAGCACTATGAAAAGCACTGGTGATATAGAGGTGAATGACATAATTCCTAATCCTTCTGGGAGTTTATAACCTGGTGGTAGAGGTCAACAAATGAAATATAATAATGTATTTTAGAAAATTCTGTTACAGAGGAAGGCAAAGGGTATTACAGGAGTTAATGGTAAGAGGGGGAAGTGGGTACTGTGGTCGGTGAAGGACTCTGGAAGAGATGACAAGATCTGGAAATGGAAGCATGGCCGGAGTTAGCCAAGGGGAGGTGGGACTTCTACAAAGAGGAAACATCTTGTGCAATGGCACGGCAGTGTGAGGTAGCGTAGCAAGTAGTTTAGAATGACTGGAATTTAAAGGTACGTGTTGGGGGAGTAGTGGAAAATGTGGGTAGAGAAGGGAGTAGGCCATGAAGGGCTCTGGTTACCCACTGAAGAATTTGTACTTTAAGGAAAGCTTTTGAAAACTTTTTAGTGGGGAAGTATCATAATTATAACTGTTTCTAAAAGACCACTACTAGCAGTGTGGAGGATAAAATCAGAATGAGGCCGAGGGCAAAAAGATCTGTATGGAAAACACTATAGTAATTCAAACAAAAAGTGGTATGTGTCTGAATTAAGTCAGAGGAAATGAATGAGATTAGACATAAGATCTGAGAAGTGTTTAAAGGGAAAAATATAATAATTGATAACCAATGGGATATGTGGGGTGAGGGGAGTAGCTAGAATGATTCTTAGGTTTCTGGCTTTACTTTATTGAAGGTGAACAGGGAGGGACCATAAGGGGAGTGTGTCTGAGAGGATGACAAGCACAGTTTTGGACGTGCTGGGTTTGACATGACTGTGAGAGATTCAGGAGAGATGTCTAGAGGTGGCTCCAGGGAGAAGTTTGGGTAGAGAAGGGCTGCTACGTACCTGTTTTATGTATATGTTATTTCCAGAATTGTGCAGTGCACAACCAATCTGTGAAGCCATACATGACAGCCCTGGCTGGAGGTACAGGTTTGGAACTGTCAAATATGGAGGTCAGTTGAAACTACTGGAAAGAACTAGGGCCCCCACCCAGGTGGCGGATGGTAACTTCAGGCTGAGCACAAGATTCCTGGAGCACCGCCCTCCTACCTCACTACCAACCAATCAGAAGAAAGTCACACACCCTGCAGTTCTCACCCCAAATTTTGCCTATAAAAACTTTTCCCCAAAAACTGTTAGGAGTTTTGAGCATGAGCCACCCATTCTCCTTGCTTGGCCCTGCAATAAACCTTTCTCAAAGGCAGGATTCTAGAGAAGGAAAATTCACAAGTAAGCAAAGGATGAAGAGCTTTAAAAGAGTGACTAAGAAGGATTTTTCAGAGAGGTGAGAAAGAGGAAAGGTAACCTTACCAAAAACTCAATATTATTAAAGGTTAACACTTTAAAGATGTGGATTTTTCTCCAAATTGAGTGATTAAGTAAACCATCCTTATTCATTCCTTACAAGGTTTATTATTAGCCATACTTTTTAATGATGTTAGTATTGTCCAGCTATGGTTGATCTTAGTCAGAACTTAATTTCAGCCTCAGGTGAATAATTTTATACCAGGTGAAGTCACTACTTTTTCATGTTACTAAAAGTACTGCCTTTGCCGGATCTTATTTTCTCATTTTTTCCCCCCATATATCTCCCGTCTGACCCTTGGTCCAGTTGTTCCTTGAACTGTGTGTTTTATTTACATTGCTGCCGTAATACACCTAATCTACCAAACATCATAGCTTAGCCCAGCCTACCTTAAACATGCTCAGAACACTTACACTAGCCTGCAGTTGGGCAAAATCAACGAATACAAAGCCTGTTTTATAATAAAGTGTTGAATATCTCATGTAATTTGTTGACTACTTTACTGACAGTGAAAAACAGACTGGTTGTCTGGGTAGAGAATGGTTGGAAGTGTATTGCTTGTTGACCCCTATGATCACGTGGCTGACTGGGGGCTGTGTTCCCTGCCCAGCATCATGAGAGAGGATTGTAATGCAAATCACTAGGCCAGGAAAGGAGCACAATTCAAAATTCAGAGTATGGTTTCTACTGAATGCATATTGCTTTCACACCATCATAAAGGCAAAAAACTATAAGCTGAACCATTGTAAGCTGGGGACCATCTGCATATACTAACATTTGTCAAAATATGAATTTGTCTTTTGCTTCACTCTGAAATCTGAAATTCTGTTTTTCCTTGTATATATGTTTATTCTCTGAATTAAGGTTGGGGATCTTGTGTTTCACTTAGTTTGTTATTCCTTATGTGCACCTTATAGTGTGTGGAACATAATTATTCATAGAAAATTCCTACCATACACTCAAAGGCCACATGAGAATGCTAAACACCTCAAAGATGGAAACAGAAAACAGAAGTTCCAGAAAACTTTTAAAAAACTCTAGTTACAAGCCTGTGTTTGTTTGAATAATTGCTTTGGTTGGCCCTTAAGTTCAGGTTTTAAAACTAGAAGTCACCTTGCCACATATGAAATTATTTTTCATTTTCCCATGAATAAGATTTGAAAGTTGAAAAGTTACTTTAAACTGAGGTTGATAAACATAACATGTAACAGATTACAGATTTGTATCATTTTCGAGTTGAACTTCATTTCTCAAAGTGCCAAGATGTTAATTTCACAGATGAGGGCTTTGAGCCTGAAGAGGTTTGGTGACTTGCCCGAGATCACACAAATAGTAGCCAAGGGGAGATGAGAGCCAGTTCCTTTGATTTTTAAATTGGGTCCTCTTTCCATTATACCACACTGCTGGGTTTAGGTTTTACCCTAAACCCTTCATGGAGAGCAGAGCACAAAATTGATATCACTGACACACAGAAATTCTGACTTCCAAGACTCCTCCTACAGCAATGACAGGATGATTTCTCGGGGAGTCTGTCAGCTGCTCTGTGGCCATGAAATAAACTGTGGGGGCAGGGAGCATGCCCCGGGAGGAGGAGCTCCCTGGGATGCTTCAGGATGCTTGAAAGAAAAGTGGATTTATGCCGAGGATAATTCCTGGAACAGATGTGAAACCAAATACTTCATATCACAATCCTGCCCCCACCCTTTCTGAAAGGGAAATGAAATAGCAGGATTAACCTGCTCTTCATCAGATCATGCTTTGTTTCTTTCAAAAAAATCCCATGACCAGGGCAGATTCCATTTCCTGCTACTCCCCTCCTATAGCAATGAGGGGAGAGCCCAGCAGGGGCGAAGAAGCTTTTCTTATGCTCTGCAGGCACCAGGAGCTTGAGGGTGGTGGTTAGAGAGGCAGGCAGGACAGTTATGGCAGACTAAGGGCCAACACGAGCTTTCACCCCCCAAACCCAGCTGGATTTCTCCATCCACATGCCACCAGGAAGCATTCTTTTGTAAATGTAATGAGCGTTTTAGGATACTGATAAATTCATCAATTTGGGGGGAGAGAGAAATTAGAATTAGTTTAAGTCTAGGGCTCCGTGAAAAAAGTACACATAGACTGAAAAGTGGCTCACTTTTTTTTTTTCCTTTTGGCCATAAAACTCAAGGTTTGTGAAAGAGATAGACAAATTTTAAAATAAACTATAATGCCTTGACCAGGGAATGACACAGCAAAGCAGAAATACAGCGTATAACACACACACACACACACACACACACACACACACACACACGTATAAAATCATCACTAAGCTAGTTGTCCCATGCTTTAAAGCGATTTGATAACTCAAGTGCCAGAGGATAAACCCTTCTGTAAGAACCAAAAGAGACTGGCGGCTTCTCACTGTTTGCCCTTAGCACTGAAATGCTGCCCCCTCTAATGACCCTGGCAGCGAGGTCGGGATCTCAGGGGAGTCAGCAGCAGCTACCTTGAAAGTGTTATTAGCCCACAGATCTCTGGTGCCCCATGGTAATGAGCATCAAGAGCATCCCCACAAGCCAGGGACTGGGTCACTTGAGGTGTCTCTAAGAATCACCTTTCAAAGCCAAAACCACTTGTTCAGTCATATCACAAGTGGGCAACAGGACAGTGTGAAGGGAGGGGTGCCTGCGGACGGCAGAATTAAAGGGATTAACAATGGGAGAGAAGCAATTGGTGGCACAGCTAGCTCCATTCTCAGCTGCTCTGTCTTGGATTTGGAGCATGAGGTGAAGCTTAAGGCTCTGAAACTATAGTCAAGGTCCTCCTTGCTCTGTGCTGACTAAGGCATCAGAAATACCCGACACCTTTCCAAACGGGGGAAAATGCAAGTGAGGCCAGGCACAGAGACAGCTGCTGTCCCCCAGGCGTACCACCTTACTTGGAAGCCTAAAGAAGTAGAGGCAAAGCTGAGGTGAGGCATCTTTCTACCTAGCACCTGACAGCACACCTAGCACAAAAAAGGCAGTCAATTATTTGTTGAATTAATGAATAGGAATAAGTAACCATTTACTGTATTTATAAGTATTTATTAAAGAATTTGGCTACCTAAGAAGTAAATACAATTTGACTGCTTACACACTGAAGGCTTTTTGTTCTGTTTTTTTTTTCTAACTTTTCAGATATCAACTATCAACTTTTTAAGGTTTGAGATATATTTCACACACTAATAAAATTCACCCATTTAAAGTGTATATGTCAGTGGTCTTTAGTGTAACCATCACCACAACCTACTTCTAGAACATTTTCTTTACTCCAAAAAGAAACCCTATGACTACTGGCAGTCACTCCTCCTTCCTCCTCCCCCCAGCTCTAGTCCGGGGGACCCACTGATCTCCTTCCTGTCTCTATGGACTTGTCTATTCTGGACATTGCACATAAACAGAATCTACAATATATAGTCCTTTACTCACTTAGCATGACATTTTCAAGGTTCATCCATGTTGTAAGCATGTACCAGTACTTCCTTCATTTTTATGGCTGAATAATATTCTATTGTATGTACACATCACATTCTGCTTACCATTCTTTTTTTTTTTTAAAATATATTTATTTATTTATTTTTGGCTGTGTTGGGTCTTCGTTGCTGTGCGCTGGCTTTCTCTAGTTGCGGCGAGCAGGGGCTACTCTTCGTTGAGGTGTGCGGGCTTCTCATTGCGGTGGCTTCTCTTGTTGAGGAGCACAAGCACTAGGCACGTGGGCTCAGTAGTTGTGGCTCGCGGGCTCTAGAGCGCAGGCTCAGTAGTTGTGGCACATGGGCTTAGCTGCTCTGCAGCATGTGGGATCTTCCCGGACCAGGGCTCAAAACCGTGTCCCTGCATTGGCAGGTGGATTCTTAACCACTGTGCCACCAGGGAAGCCCCTGCTTATCCATTCATGATCTGATAGACATTTAGGTTGTTTCTACATTTTGGCTACTGAGTAATGCTGCTATGAACATTCACGTACAGCTTTTCTACAGACATGTTCTTGTTTCTCCTGGATTTATACTTAGGAGAACTGCTGGGTCATTTGGTAACTCTGTTTACCTGTTTGAGAAATTGCCAAATTTCTCAAAATTCTCTGCATCCTCACCAACACTTGTTATTACCAACACTTGTTATTACCTGTCTTTTGATTGGGTGTGAAGTGGTATCTTATCACGGTTTTGATTTGCATTTCTCTAATGACTAATGATGCATCTTTTCATGTGCTTATTGGCCATTTGTAAGTCTTCTTTGGAGAAATATCTATTCAAATTCGTTGTTCATTTTAAAAACTGGGTTATCTGTCTTTCTATTGTTGAGCTGGAAGAGATCCATACATATTCTGAATATAGGTCCTCTGCCAGATACATGATTTGCAAATATCTACTGCCATTCTGTGGGCTCTTTTCACTTTCTTGATGGTGACTTTTGAAGCACATAATTTTTTTTTCACTTTGTATAGGGCTTCATTCAATTCTTTTTTTAAAATTGAAGTATAGTTGATTTATAATATTATATTTGTTTCAGGTGTATAGCACAGTGATTCAGTATTTTTATATATTATACTCTATTAAAAGTTATTACAAAATAATGGCTATAATTCCCTGTGCTGAACAATATATATATTGAAATATATATATTTATAAATAACTATATATATATATATATATACACAAATATATTTATATATGTGAATAAATACACACACCACAACTTCTTTATCCTTTCATCTGTTGATGAAACCTTTGGTTGTTTCCATATCTTGACTATTGTAAATAGTGCTGCTATGAATGCTGGGCTGCCTGTATCTTTTCACATTAGTGTTTTTGTTTTTTATGGATATATACCCAGGAGTGGAATTGCTGGATCATACAGTATTTCTATTTTTAGATTTCTGAGGAGCCTCCATACTGTTTTACACAGTGGTTGCACCAATTTACATTCCCAAGAACAGTATATGAGGGTTCCCTTTTCTCCACATCCTTGCCAACATTCGTTACTTTTTCTTTTTTGCTGTACGCGGGCCTTTCACTGTTGTGGCCTCTCCCGTCGCAGAGCACAGGCTCCGGACGCGCAGGCTCAGCGGCCATGGCTCACGGGCCCAGCCGCTCTGCAGCATGTGGGGTCTTCCCGGACCGGGTCACGAACCCATGTCCCCTGCATCAGCAGGCGGACTCTCAACCACTGTGCCACCAGGGAAGCCCCGTTACTTTTTGATGATAGCCATTTTGACAGGTGTGAGGTGATATCTCTTTGTTATTTTGATTTGTACTTCTCTAATAATTAGTGGTGTTTAGCATCTTTTCATGTGCCTGTTGACCATCTATATGTCTTCTTTGCAAAAATGTCTATTTAGGTCTTCTGCCCATTTTTCCACTGGGTTTTTTTTTTTTTTTCATGTTGAGTTGTATGAACTGATTATATATTTTGGATATTAACCCCCTGTTGGTCATAAGATTTGCAAATATTTTCTCCTATTCAGTAGGTTGTCTTTCTGTTTGGTCAATGATTCTTTTGCTGTGCAAAAAGTTTTTAAGTTTAATTAGGTCCCCCTTGTTTATTTTTGCATTTATTTCTTTAACCTTAGGGACAGATCCAAAAAATATTACTATGATTTACGTCAGAGAATACTCTGCCTATGTTCTCTTATAGGAGTTTTACGGTTTCTAGTCTTACATTTAGGTCTTTGAGTTTATTTTTGTATATGGTGTGAGGAAATGTAATCTCATTGTTTTACATTAGCTGTCCAGTTTTCCCAGCACCACTTATTGAACAGACTGTGTTTTCGCCACTGTATATTCTTGCCTCCATTGTTGTAGATTAATTGACCATGGTGTGTGGGTTTATTTCTGGGCTCTCTATTCTGTTCCATCGATCTGTGTGTCTGTTTTAGTGCCAGTACCATGTTGTTTTGATTATTGTAGCTTTATAGTACAGTCTGAAGTCCGGGAGCGTGATACCTCCAACTTTGTTCTTTTTTCCCAAGATTGCTTCAGCAATTCAGGGTCTTTTATGGTTCAATATAAATTTTAGGATTATTTAATTCATTAGTTCTGTGAAAAATGTCATGGGTATTTTGATAGTGATTGCATTAAATCTGT
Organism: Lagenorhynchus albirostris; assembly: GCF_949774975.1. Classification (NCBI taxonomy): domain Eukaryota; kingdom Metazoa; phylum Chordata; class Mammalia; order Artiodactyla; family Delphinidae; genus Lagenorhynchus; species Lagenorhynchus albirostris. Next base: position 26,819,319 of record NC_083095.1, read on the forward strand.
AGATTGCTCTGGGTAGTATGGCCATTTTAACAATATTAATTCTTCCAATCCAAGAGCACTGGATATCTTTCCATCTCTTTGTATCAGCTTCAATTTCCTTCAACAGTGTTTTATAGTGTTCAGAGTATAGGTCTTTCACATCCTTGGTTAAGTTTATTCCTATTCTGTTTGATGCAATTTTATTTTATTGTATTTATTTTTTTTAAATTGCTCTGAACATGAACAATTTCCTCATTTACTTATTTATTTATTTAATTTATTTATGGCTACGTTGGGTCTTCGTTGCTCCCCGTGGGATTTCTCTAGTTGTGGTGAGCGGGGGCTACTCTTCGTTGTGGTGTGCAGGCTTCTCATCGTGGTGGTTTCTCTTGTTGCAGAGCATGGGTTCTAGGTGCGTGGGCTTCAGTAGTTGTGGCACATGTGTTCAGTAGTTGTGGCTCACAGGTTCTAGAGCACAGGCTCAGTAGTTGTGGTGCACGGGCTTAGTTGCTCCGTGGCATGTGGGATCTTCCCGAACCAGGGATTGAACCTGTGTCCCCTGCAATGGCAGGAGGATTCTTAACCGCTGTGCCACCAGTGAAGGCCCATTCCCTTCTAAATTTGGATTCCTTTTATTTATTTTTCTTGTCTGACTGCTGTGGTCAGGACTTTTTTTTTTCCCTATTAGTCATCCATTTTATACACATCAGTGTATACATGTCAATTGCAATCACCCGATTCATCACACCACCACCCCAACCCCCCGCCGCTTTCCCTGCTTGGTGTCCATATGTTTGTTCTCTACATCTGTGTCTCTATTTCTGCTCTGCAAACTGGTTCACCTGTACCATTTTCTATGTTCCACATATATGTGTTAATATACGATATTTGTTTTTCTCTTTCTGACTTACTTCACTCTGTATGATAGTCTCTAGATGGCATCCACGTCTCTACAAATGACCCAATTTTGTTCCTTTTTATGGCTGAGTAATATTCCATTGTATATATGTACCACATCTTCTTTATCCATTCGTCTGTCGATGGGCATTTAGGTTGCTTCCATGACCTGGCTATTGTAAATAGTGCTTCAGTGAACATTGGGGTGCAAGTGTCTTTCTTAATTATGGTTTTCTCTGGGTATATGCCCAGTAGTGGGATTGTTGGGTCATATGATAATTCTATTTTTAGTTTTTTAAGGAACCTCCATACTGTTCTCCGTAGTGGCTGTATCAATTTACATTCCCACCAACAGTGCAAGAGGGTTCCTTTTTCTCCACACCCTCTCCAGCATTTGTTGTTTGTAGATTTTCTGATGATGCCCATTCTAACTGGTGTGAGGTGATACCTCATTGTAGTTTTGATTTGCATTTCTCTAATAATTAGTGATGTTGAGCATCTTTTCATCTGCCCCTTGGCCATCTGTATGTCTTCTTTGGTGAAATGTCTATTTAGGTCTTCTGCCCATTTTTGGACTGGGTTGTTTGTTTTCTTAATATTGAGCTGCATGAGCTGTTTATATATTTTGGAGATTAATCCTTTGTCTGATGATTCATTTGCAAACATTTTCTCCCATTCTGAAGGTTGTCTTTTCGTCTTGCTTATGGTTTCCCTTGCTGTGCAAAAGCTTTTAAGTTTCATTAGGTCCCATTTGTTTATTTTTGTTTTTATTCCCATTACTCTAGGAGGTGTATCAAAAAAGATCTTGCTGTGATTTATGTCAAAGAGTGTTCTTCCTAGTTTTCCTCTAAGAGTTGTATAGTGCCTGGTCTTACATTTAGGTCTCTAATCCATTTTGAGTTTATTTTTGTGTATGGTGTTAGGGAGTGTTCTAATTTCATTCTTTTACATGCAGCTGTCCAGTTTTCCCAGCACCACTTACTGAAGAGACTGTCTTTTCTCCATTGTATATCCTTGCCTCCTTTGTCATAGATTAGTTGACCATAGGTGTGTGGGTTTATCTCTGGGCTTGCTATCCTGTTCCATTGATCTATATTTCTGTTTTTGTGCCAGTAGCATATTGTCTTGATTACTGTAGCTCTGTCATATAGTCTGAAGTCAGGGAGTCTGATTCCTCCAGCTCCGTTTTTTTCCCTCAAGACTGCTTTGGCTATTCGGGGTCTTTTGTGTCTCCATACAAATTTTAAGATTTTTTTGTTCTAGTTCTGTAAAAAATGCCATTGGTAATTTGAAAGGGATTGCATTGAATCTGTAGATTGCTTTGCATAGTAGAGTCATTTTCACAATATTGATTCTTCCAATCCAAGAATATGGTATATCTTGGCATCTGTTGGTATCATCTTTAATTTCTTTCATCAGGGTCTTATAGTTTTCTGCATACAGGTCTTTTGTCTCCCCAGGTAGATTTATTCCTAGGTATTTTATTCTCTTTGTTGCAATGGTAAATGCGAGTGTTTCCTTAACTTCTCCTTCAGTGTGTATAGGAATGCAAGAGATTTCTGGGCATTAATTTTGTATCATGCAACTTTACCAAATTCATTGGTTAGCTCTAGTAGTTTTCTGGTGGCATCTTTAGGATTCTCTATGTATAGTATCATGTCATCTGCAAACAGTGACAGTTTTACTTCTTCTTTTCCGATTTGTATTCCTTTTATTTCTTTTTCTTCCCTGATTGCTGTGGCTAGGACTTCCAAAACTATGTTGAATAACAGTGGTGAGAGTGGACATTCTTGTCTTGTTCCTGATCTTAGAGGAAATGCCTTCAGTTTTTCACCATTGAGAATGATGTTTGCTGTGGGTTTGTCATATATGGCCCTTATTATGTTGAGGTAGTTTCCTTCTATGCCCACTTTCTGGAGAGTTTTTATCATAAATGGGTGTTGAATTTTGTCAAAAGCTTTTCTGCATCTACTGAGATGATCATATGGTTTTTATTCTTCAATTTGTTAATACGGTGTATCACATTGATTGATTTGCATATATTGAAGAATTCTTGCATCCCTGGGATAAATCCCACTTGATCATGGTGTATGAGCCTTTTAATGTGTTGTTGGATTCTGTTTCTGGTATGTTGTCGAGGATTTTTGCATCTATACTCATCAGTGATATTGGTCTGCAATTTTTTTTGTAGTATCTCTGTCTGGTTTTGGTATCAGGGTGATGGTGGCCTCATAGAATGAGTTTGGGAGTTTTCCTTCCTCTGCAATTTTCTTGAAGAGTTTGATAAGGATGGGTGTTAGCCCTTCTCTAAACGTTTGATAGAATTCACCTGTGAAGCCATCTGGTCCTGGACTTTTGTTTGTTGGAAGATTTTTAATCACAGTTTCAATTTCATTACTTGTGATTGGTCTGTTCATATTTTCTAATTCTTCCTGGTTCAGTCTTGGAAGGTTATACCTTTCTAAGAATTTGTCCATTTCTTCCAGGTTGTCCATTTTTTTGGCATAGAGTTGCTTGTAGTAGCCTCTTAGGATGCTTTGTATTTCTGCAGTGTCTGTTGTAATTTCTCTTTTTTCATTTGTAATTTTATTGATTTGAGTCCTCTCCCTGTTTTTCTTGATGAGTCTGGCTAATGGTTTATCAGTTTTGTTCATTTTCTCAAAGAACCAGCTTTTACTTTTATTGATCTTTGCTATTGTTTCTATTTCATTTATTTCTGCTCTGATCTTTATGATTTCTTTCCTTCTGCTAACTTTGGGTTTTGTTTGCTCTTCTTTCTCTAGTTCCTTTAGGTGTAACGTTAGATTGTTTATTTGAGATTTTTCTTGTTTCTTGAGGCTTGTATAGCTATAAATGTCCCTCTTAGAACTGCTTTTGCTGCATCCCATAGGTTTTGGATCACTGTGTTTTCATTGTCATTTGTCTCTATGTATTTTTTGATTTCCTCTTTGATTTCTTCACTGATCTCTTGGTTATTTAGTAACGTACTGGTTAGCCTCCATGTGTTTTTGTGTTTTTTACGTTTTTTTCCCTGTAATTGATTTCTAATCTCACAGCGTTGTGGTCAGAAAAGCTGCTTGATATGATTTCAATTTTCTTAAATTTACCAAGGCTTGATTTGTGACCCAAGATATGATCTATCCTGGAGAATGTTCCGTGTGAACTTGAGAAGAAAGTGTAATCTGCTGTTTTTGGATGGAATGTCCTATAAATATCAATTAAATCTATCTGGTCTATTGTGTCACTTAAAGCTTGTGTTTCCTTATTAATTTTCTGTTTGGAAGATCTGGCCATTGGTGTCAGTGAGGTGTTAAAGTCCCCCACTATTACTGTGTTACTGTCGATTTCCTCTTTTAGAGCTGTTAGCAGTTGCCTTATGTATTGAGGTTCTCCTATGTTGGGTGTATATATATTTATAATTGTTATATCTTCTTGGATTGATCCCTTGATCATTATGTAGTGTCCTTCCTTGTCTCTTGGAACATTCTTTATTTTAAAGTCTATTTTATCTGATATGAGTCTTGCTACTCCAGCTTTCTTTTGATTTCCATTTGCATGCAATATCTTTTTCCATCCCCTCACTTTCAGTCTGTATGTGTCCCTCGGTCTGAAGTGGGTCTCTTGCAGACAGCATATATATGGGTCTTGTTTTTGTATCCATTCAGCAAGCCTGTGTCTTTGGTTGGAGCATTTAATCCATCCATGTTTAAGGTAATTATTGATATGTATGTTCTTATTACCATTTTCTTAACTGTTTTGGGTTTGTTTTTGTAGGTCCTTTTCTTCTCTTGTGTTTCCCACTTAGAGAAGTTCCTTTAGCATTTGCTGTAGAGCTGGTTTGGTGGTGGTGAATTCTCTTAGGTTTTGCTTGTCTGTAAAGCTTTTGATTCCTCCATCGAATCTGAATGAGATCCTTGCTGGGTAGAGTAATCTTGGTTGTTGGTTGTGAAAGGTTCTTCTCTTTCATCACTTTAAGTATATCATGCCACTCCCTTCTGGCTTGTAGAGTTTCTGCTGAGAAATCAGCTGTTAACCTTATGGGAGCTCCCTTGTATGTTATTTGTCGTTTTTCCCTTGCTGCTTTCAATAATTTTTCTGTGTCTTTAATTTTTACCGATTTGATTACTATGTGTCTCGGCGTGTTTCTCCTTGGGTTTATCCTGTGTGGGACTCTCTGTGCTTCCTGGACTTGGGTGTCTATTTCCTTTCCCATGTTAGGGAAGTTTTCTACTATAATCTCTTTAAATATTTTCTCGGCTCCTTTCTCTCTCTCTTCTCTTTCTGGGACCCCTATAATGTGAATGTTGTTGTGTTTAATGTTGTCCCAGAGGTCTCTTAGGCTGTCTTCATTTCTTTTCATTCTTTTTTCTTTATTCCATTCCGCAGCAGTGAATTCCACCATTCTGTCTTCCAGGTCACTTATCCGTTCTTCTGCCTCAGTTATTCTGCTATTGATTCCTTCTAGTGTAGTTTTCATTTCAGTTATGGTATTGTTCATCTCTGTTTGTTCTTTAATTCTTCTAGATCTTTGTTAAACATTTCTTGCAACTTCTCCATCTTTGCCTCCATTCTTTTTCCAAGGTCCTGGATCATCTTCACTATCATTATTCTGAATTCTTTTTCTGGAAAATTGCCTATCTCCCCTTCATGTAGTTGTTTTTCTGGGGTTTTACCTGCTTCCTTCATCTGGTACATAGCCCTCTGCCTTTTCATCTTTTCTATCTTTCTGTGAATGTGGTTTTTGTTCCACAGACTGCAGGATTGTAGTTCTTTTCGCTTCTGCTCTCTGCCCTCTCACCAGGACTTCTGATACCGTGTTGAAGAGGATTGGAAAGAGTTGTATCACATTGACTGATTTGCAAATGTTGAACCATCCTTAACCATCCTTATGTCCCTGAAACAAACCAACTTGATCATGTTGTATGATCATTTTTATATATTGTTGGATTTGATTTGTTAATATTTTGCTGAGGATTTTTGCATCTATATTAATCAAAGATTTCGACTTATAATTTTCTTCTTTTGGTAATGTCTTTGCCTAGTTTTGGTATCAAGGTAATGGTGGCCTAGTAGGATGAATCTGGGAGTGTTCCATCCTTTTCAATTTTTTGGAATAGTTTGAGAAGAATGGGTATTAGTTCTTTATGTGTTTTGTAGCATTCTCCTGCGAAGCTGTCCGGTTTTGGACTTTTGTTTGCTGGGAGTTTTTTTTTTTTTTTTTTTGCGGTACGCAGGCCTTTCACAGTTGTGGCCTCTCCCGTTGCAGAGCACAGGCTCGGGACGCGCAGGCTCAGTCGCCACGGCTCACGGGCCCAGCCACTCCGTGGCATGTGGGATCTTCCCGGACCGGGGCACGAACTTGTGTCCCCTGCATCGGCAGGTGGACTCTCAACCACTGCGCCACCAGGGAAGCCCTGGGAGTTTTTTTTTTGTTTTAATTACAAAGTCAATATCAGTACTAGTAACTGGTCTGTTCAAATTGTCTATTTCTTCTTGATTCAGTCTTGACAGGTTCTTTTTTTCTAGAAACTTGTCCATTTCTTCTAGGTTGTCCAAATTGTTGGCATATAACTGTTCATAGAATTATCTTATGATTTTCTGTATCTCTGTGGTATCAGTTATTTCTCCTCTTTCATTTCTTAATTTGTTTATTTGGATCCTCTTTTCTTCTTTGTGAAACTGGATAAAGGTTTATCAATTTTGTTTACCTTTAAAAAAAACAGTTCTTGGTTTCACTGATCTTTTCTATTTTTTTTGGTCTCTATTTTACTTATTTCCTCTCTGATCTTTATTATTTCCTTCCTTCTGCTGACTTTGGGCCTTGTTTGTTCTTCTTTTGCTAATTCCTTTAGGTGGTAGGTTAGGTTGTTTACTTGAGATTTTTCTTGTTTCTTGAGGAAGGGCTGTATCACTATAAACATCCCCTTAGAACTGCTTTTGCTGCATCCATAGATTCTGGAGTGCAGTGTTTCCATTTTCATTTGTCTTGAGGTATTTTCTGATTTCCTCTTTGATTTCTTCATTGACCCATTGGTTTTTTTTTTTTTTTGACCCATTGGTTTTTTAGTAGCATGTTGTTTAGTCTCTACATATTTGTTCTTTTCCCTTTTTTTCCCTGCAACTGATTTCTTGTTTCATACCACTGTGGTCAGAAAAAATGCTTAAGATAATTTCTATCCTCTTAAATTTGCTGAGACTTGCTTTATGGTCTAGCATGTGACCTATCCTGGAGCATGTTCCATGTGCACTTGAAAAGAATGTGTATTCTGCTGTTTTTGATATAATGTCCAATAGTTATTTATTAAGTCCAACTGGTCTGTTGTGTCATTTAAGACCACTATTGCCTTATTGATTTTCTGTCTGGATGATCTGTCCATTGATAATAAGTGGGGTGATTAAAGTCCCCTAATGCTGTATTTTTGTCTATTTCTCCCTTTATGTCTGTTAGTATTTGCTTTACATATGTAGGTGCTCCAGTATTGGGTTCATATATGTTAATGAGTGTAATATCCTCTTGAAGCACATAAGCTTTTCTTTAAATGAAACAGGGGCCGTTAACAACCTCTCTCAGTTTTATAAAGCAGCTATACCGTGAGCAAAATTTTAGGAAGACAACATACATGAATAGAATTTAGTATTGTAATAAAATTAAACTTATAGCAACTTAATATGCAAAATTTGAGTATACCCAGTCATTCTTTTGCAGAATAACCAGGAGCAAATAGTAAACGATTCATGTAAACGGTGTGGAATGTCATAAATTTATATTATACTTACAGGAAATTTATCATTTTAATAAACATATTTATAGAATTCTTTTTTTTTCTCTATGCCTCATTTCTTCCATCTTCCATGAAGATGGGGACTCTTATGTGTTCCTGAAACCTTCAGGTACAGTCACCCCTTCCAACTCCATGGGGTAAGAGCTAGGTCTGGAGCAACTAGGGTCAAGTAATGGCATTTCTATTTGCAGCAGTCAAGAAGCTGGTGGAGAGGGGCTGTAGAAAGATGATGATTTCTATCCAGTAGAGGAGGAGACTCTGGAAAGAAAACGTGTTATGACAGAAACTGGTAGATGTTTCTCAACACCATTCTTCCTTCTTCTTCTATAAGGGAACTTCAATTGCTTGGGGAGGCCCTGTGTCCAGTTAAGAGACTACCTCTCCAGACTCCTTTGTTGCTAGGGAGAAACAAGCATGGGACCCAGAGCTGGTTAATGACATATTAGTTGGAACTGCTAGGCTTCCAAGAAAGCCATATTTTTCAAGTGGACAGATTTAATAGGCATCTGTCTTTTGCCCACTTCCCACCCTTTTCTTCCCTGGAACATGGAAACAATGCCAGTAGGAATAGGAACCACCTTATGACAAAAAAAAAAAAAAAAAAAAAGAGAGAAAAAGAAAAAGCCAATGCTTTAGAGTTAGTCAAGTCGAAGACAGGAGTCTGGTTCCTCCATTATGTCTCTGAGGAGCTGCAGTACCCCTGGATTTCCTGCCTCTGAACTTCTTGATATGTAAGAAAGCCACTTACGTAAGCCACTGATTTTCTGAGTTTCTGTTACCTGCAGGGAATGCTCTCCTAACTAATCCAGGGGTGATTCCCAAGCCACCCCTCCTTCCTCCCCAACCCTCCCACCTCCCACCTTCAGCTCCACCCTCTGCTGTGGAGGTCCCAGGCTCCTTGCCAATCAGTAATGCTGCCCCTTCAGAGGCGTTTCTGGAGGCATGGGAAAGATTATCACCACCTCTTGCTCCCTCTACCCCATCCTTGGGAGTGGAGGCAGAAGGTCCACGTTGATCCTTATCCTCCCCCTTCACAGGTCTGGCTCCATCCAAATGAGGGAAAGTTGAATGGCTGGATTAAAGGCAAGCCAGCCTCACCCACAGATGTCCCCACACTGCCAGGAATCCCCTGCTGAGCAACTGGAGATAACCACCAGGCACTTCAGGGAGGTCCAGGCCACAGGGCCTGGTCACCAGCCACTTAGCTGCATTAGGAAAGGAAGTTGGGAAAATGAAATCAACTAGAGGGGCCTAGAGTTTTGATATGATGAGGCAGTTCAGCAGGTTCTAGAATAAAGCTGCCTTGGTTTGAATTTCAGCTCCACTGCTGACTGTGTGACTTGGACACGTTACTTTTCTCAGCCTTAGTCTCATATGCAGAACAGAGATAACAAAGCCACATACTTTTATAGGGCTGAAGAAGATATAATGTGATAAACACACAATGCTTAGCATAGTCCCTGGCATATAACAAGTGCACAATAAAATGATGACTGTTTTTTAACTGCTGTTGTGATTACAGTGGTTAAGAGCAAGGGATTGGAAGTCAAATCTAGGTTTAAAACCCAGCTTCACCATCTGTCAGTTATGTGAACTTGGGCTGTTTCCTAGTCTCTACACCGTAATTTTCTCTGTTAAGTGAGGACAAAATTGCTAACTTACTCGGTCATAAACACCTACGTCAGGCCTGCTCTACAGGTTCTCTGCTCAACCCTGGGCATGTGAAGGTGAATAACACAAACAGTCTCTGTCCCCATGGAACTCAGAGTCCAGTGAGAGAGACATACACTAATGGAAAATCACAAGGAACTGTAACAAACGCTACAAAGGAGAGCTACACGGGTCTCTGTAAAAGGGGGACATGCCCTAATCAGAGAGGCCAGAGAAAGGAAATGCACTTGAGAGTAGGGGAACAACATTCCAGGTACAGCAGCCATCTGCAAAGGCTCTGTGGACTGAGGAACTGTAGGGAGTTCAGAGAAGGCCAGGATGGTTCGTGTGGAGAAAGCATGGAGGAAGGGTGGTGTGGGGTAAGAATGGAAGGTAGGCAGGCCATGTAAGACCTTTTATCTAGTTTTATCTTGATCCTAAAAACAATGGTAAGCTTTTCTGAAGGGCTTCAGGTGGTGTGTGTATGTATTTGTTAGAAACAGTTTGCATTTTGAAATGCTCATTCCACAGTGATGTGAGAATGGAACGGAGGTAGAAGAGAGATGGTAAGGGTTGATGCATTAAGAAACCAGTACAGTAGATCCAAGTGAGAGTGTTTGGTAACTTGAGCTTGAATCCTTGCAAGTAGGGAAATATAACCCACGTTTCAAACTAGGAAGGTAAGTCAATGATTATGAGTTTTTGGGTCACTCTGTGAATCCTCTCCAAAAAGACACAGATGCAGCACACCTGATGTTCTGTATACAATTTCAGGGGATTCATAGATCAATGAAGCTACAACCATGGGCCACAGCTCTTAGGTCATACTCCCCAAATTAGATAAGAAGGCTTTATAAACTCTTTGAATGTATCATGACCCCTTTGTTTTACCAGTACTTCTTTACTGAAGGATATACTCTGTCAGCTCTCCTTTCCCTGTTCTCTTATCTCCCTACCCTTACATCATATGTCCCAAGAGCATTACAAGAGATGAGTCACTTTTCCTAGTCCTGGGAATAGGACTGATGACTCTTATTTTGTCAAACAAGAAAATGGTCTTTGTTCCTTTCATCCATTAGATCCTTGAGTAAGTAATGGCCTTAGGACGACTTATACCTGGAAGCTGTGATGCTGATGGTATAAGTAGTCCTAGATTCAGGCCAGGCTTTAAGAGAACTATGGATTGCCCACGAACAGCAAAGATCAGATCTCTAGATTGAAGAATAACATTCATTTAATCCAATATATCGCCAATGTCAATTTAGAACACCAACAATGTTTTATAAGAATCCTGTAACTCAGGATTATTTAGAGTGGAGTCCTAGATTGGTACCAGTTTTGAGAACTCTTTGTTATTAGACTACATGATACAAGTTTAGAGATTGAAAGTAGGCAGTTAAAACCTTTATAGCAAATTGTCACAGCAATTTTATGTCTGTTGAATCTAATAATAATAAATTTGAGCTTGTCTGTAAGATGTCTTCTTATTTAATTGATCCAGTAACTTATTTTTTGTGTATTTTATAAAATTATCAGTCCATGAAGGACTGGAAAGGAAAATAACTAGTTCTTAACCACCAATGGTTTGAAAAGCATTGCTGTAGTCAGTTGAAAGTTCCCCAATTATTTCTTTAATGATGTGAATGATAACATGGAAATTTTACTCATGAATACAGAGGACTAGAAATGAGCCTGAATGGACTAGGAGGCACTGAAACCTGAGTTTTAGTTCTAAATTTTTGTTGTAGTAATGCACATTCCCTTCTCTCCTCCCTTCAGTAATGAAAGACATTCCCCATCTCCACTGCTGCTCTCAGCTCTCTCTGGAAACTGCCCCATTACCCAAGGGCATGTCCTTCTTCCCAGGCAGCCCATATCCAAGGACAGATAAACACAGATTAAGTATAAAAGCTGTATCCCAGCCCCCTCACCACAACTCACAAACCTGAAAGGCCATTTCAGTTTTATAGTGTCCTGTGGGGCCAAATTCGGTGTTCTTTGTCACTGCATCACAGGGCAACTTCTCGCATTGTCCAATCCCGTTTCCTTCCATTCCCTTTCCTTCTAAAGGTGCTGATCCCAAGAGGACTCCTTAATAAACTTCCTGCAAGCTAATCTACATCTTAGAGTTTGTTTTCTAGGGCACCTAGCTTTTTAAATAATATTTAACAACAATATGACCTCAAGGATCATAATGGGAGCTAATGAAGCCATGGGCATTGAATGGTGACACCACAGTAGAACTACCATTTATTGAGTAACTATCATGTGCCAAACACTGTACTAGGTGCATTACATACAGAATCTACAGTTTTTTAGTGTGTGGTAAAATACACGTAACATAAAATGAGATTGAATCAATAATCAAAAACCTCTCGATAAACAAAAGTCCAGGACCACGTGGCTACACTGGTGAATTCTACCGAACACTTAAAGAAGAATTAATACTAATCCTTCTCAAACTCTTCCAAAAAATAGAAGAGGAAGGAACACTTCCAAACTCATTTTATGAGGCCAGCATTACCCTGATACCAAAACCAGACAAGGATGCCATAGAAAACAAAAATTGCAGGCCCAATGAACAGAGATGCAAAAATCCTCCTCAACAAAATATTAGCAAACTGAATCCAACAATATATAAAAAGGATCATACACCATGATCAAGTGGAATTTACTGCAGGAGTGCAAGGATGGTTTCACATCCACAGATCAACATGATACACCACATTAAAAAAATGAAGGATAAAAATTATATCATTGCAATTGATGCAGAAAAAGCATTTGGCAAAACTAGCATCCATTTATGATACAAACTCTCAACAAAGTGGGTATAGCGGGAACATACCTCAACATAATAAAGGCTATATATGACAAGTCCACAGTTAACATCATGCTCAACCGTGAAAAGTTGATAGCTTTTCCTCTAAGATCAGGAACAAGACAAGGATGCCCACTTTTATTTGACACAGTACTGGTCTAGCCAGAGCAGTCAGACAAGAAAAAGAAACAAAAGACATCCAAATCAAAAAGCAAGAATAAAACCATCACAATTTGCAGATGGCATATTGTATACAGAGAGCCCTAAAGACTCCACCAAAAACTATTAGAACTAATAAATGAATCCAGTAAAGTTTAAGGATACAATATCAACATACAAAAATCGTTGAATTTCTATACACTAACAATGAACTATCAGAAAGAGAAGTTAAGAAAACAATTCCATTTACAACTGCATCAAAAAGAATGAAATACCTAGGAATAAATTTAACCAAAAAGGTGAAAGACCTGTACAATGAAAACTATAACATGTTGATGAAAGAAATTGAAGAAGACATAAATAAATGGAGAGATATTCTGTGCTCAGAATATCTGATTAGAAGAATTCTGGATTAGAAAAATTAATATTGTTAAAATGTCCATACTAACCAAAGCAACCTACAGATTCAATGCAATCCCTATCACAATTCCAATGGCATTTTTCACAGAAATAGAACAAACAATCCTAAAATTTGTATGGAGCTGCAGAAGACCCTGAAGAGCCAGAGCAATCCTGAGAAAGAACTAAGTTGGAGGCATCACACTATCTGATTTGAAACTATACTACACAGCTACAGTAATCAAAACAGTATGGTTCTGGCATAAAAACAGACACATAGATCAATGGAACAGAACAGAAAGCCCAGAAATGAACCTATGCATATATGACCAATTAATTTAGGACAAAGGAGCCAAGAATATACAATGGGGAAAGGATAATCTCTTCAATAAATGGTGTTAAGAAAACTGGACAGCCACATGCAAAAGAATGATGCTGGACCAACTATCTTATACCATACACAAGAATTAATTCAAAATGGACTACAGACTTGAACATTAGACTTGAAACTGTAAAACTCCTAGAAGAAAACATAGGAAGTAATAAGCTCCTTGACATCAGTCTTGGTGATGATTTTTTGGATTAGACACCAAAAGCAAAGGCAACAAAAGGAAAAATAAACGAGACTACATCAAACTAAAAAGCTTCTGCACAGCAAAGGAAACTATCAACAAAATGAAGGCAACCTATGGAATGGGAGAAAATATTTACAAATAATATATCTGATAAGGGATTAATATCCAAAACATAAAAAACCTCATACTACTCAATAACAATAAAACCAAACAATCCAATTTAAAAACGGGCAGAGACTCTGAATAGACACTTTTCCAAAGGAGACATACAAATGGGCAACAGGTATATGAAAAGGTGCTCAACATCACTAATCACCTGGGAAATGAAAATCAAAACCACAATGAGCTATCACCTAATACCTGTGAGAATGGCTAATACCAAAATGACAAGAATAACAAGTGTTGGCGAGGGTGCGGAGAAAAGGGAACTCTTGTACACTGCTGATGGGAATGTAAATTGGCACAGCTACTGTGGAAAACAGTATGGAGGTTCCTCAAAAAAATCAAAAATAGAACTACCATATAATCCAGCAATTCCACTTCTGGGTATTTATCTGAAGAAAACGAAAACAGTAACTGGACAAGATATATTCAACCCATGTTCACTGCAACATTGTTTACAATAGCTAAGATATGAAAACAACCAAAATGTCTATTGGTGGGTGAAATGGATAAAGAAAATGTGGTAGGTATACACAACAAAATATTACTCAGCCATAAAAAAGAATGAAATCTTGCCATTTGTGACAACATGGATGGACCTTGAAGGCATTAAGCTAAGTGAAATAAATCAGACAGAGAAAAACAAATACTTGTATGATCTCACTTATAGGTGAAATCTGAAAAAAAAAAAAAAAACAACAGAAACAAAAAACCAAGTTCACAGATACAGAGAACAGATTGGTGGTTGTCAGAAGTGAGGGGAGGGGGAAAATGTATCATCTTAAACATTTTTAAGGGAACAGTTTGGTGGCATTAAGTACAGTCACATGTTTGTGCAATCATCACCACCATCTACCTCCAGAACTCTTTTCATCTTAAAAAACTGAAACTCTGGACTTCCCTGGTGGTGCAGTGGTTAAGAATCCACCTGCCAATGCAGGGGACATGGGTTCAAGCCCTGGTCCGGGAAGTTCCCATATGTCACAGAGCAACTAAGCTCATGCGTCACAACTACTGAGCCTGCGCTCTAGAGCCCATGCACCACAACTACTGAAGCCTGCGCGCCTAGAGCCCGTGCTCTGCAACGAGAAGCCACCACAATGAGAAGCATGCACACCGCAACAAAGAGCAGCCCCCGCTCACTGCAACTAGAGAAAGCCTGCGCGCAGCAACAAAGACCCAGTGCAGCCTAAATAAATAAATAAATAAATAATATAAAAAAACCCTGAAACTCGGTACCATTAAAAAATAACTTCCATTCTACCCTCCCTCCAGCTGCTGGCAACCATCATTCTACTTTCTGTCTCTATGTATTTGACTACTCTAGGTCCCACACATAAGTGGAAATGATACAGTATTTGTCATTTTGCGACTGGCTTATTTAACTCAGCATAATGTCCTCAAGGTTCATCCATGTTGCAGCATGTGTTAGAAATTCTTTCTTTCTTAAGGTTGAATAATATTCCATTGTATGTGTATAACCACATTTTGTTTATCCATTCATCTATTGATGGATACTTGGGTTGTTTCTACCTTTCAGCTATTGTGAATGCTGCTGCTATGAGTATGGGCGTACAAATATCTGTTCAAGACCTTGCTTTCAGTTCTTTTGAGCACATACACAGAAGTAAAATTGCTGAATTGCATGGTAATTCTGTTTTAAATTTTTTTTAGGAGCCACCAGAAGAGGCTGTACCATTTTACCCTCTCACCAATGGTACACACAAGAGTTCCATTTCTCCATATCCTTGCCAAAACTAGTTATTTTCTGCTTTTTTCTTTAAATCTTTTTTTTTTTTTATAAATTCGTTTTATTTATTTATTTGGCTGTGTTGGGTCTTCGTTTCTGTGTGAGGGCTTTCTCTGGTTGTGGCGAGCAGGGGCCACTCTTCATCGCGGTGCGCGGGCCTCTCACTGTTGCGGCCTCTCCTGTTGCGGAGCACAGGCTCCAGATGCGCAGGCTCAGTAGTTGTGGCTCATGGGCCCAGTTGCTCCGCAGCATGTGGGATCTTCCCAGATCAGGGCTCGAACCCGTGTCCCCTGCATTGGCAGGCAGATTCTCAACCACTGCGCCACCCGGGAAGCCCTCTGTTTTTTTAAAAAATAGTAGCCACCCTAATGAGTATAAGGTGTTATCTCATTATGATTTTGATTTGTACTTCTTTTATGATTAGTGATGTTGAGCATCTTTTCACGTGCTTATTGACCATTTGCATATCTTTGGAGAAATGTCTATTCCAGTCCTTTGCCCATTTTTATCTTTTTTTTTTTTTTGATGTTGGGGGTAGGAGTTTATTAATTAATTAATTTATTTTTGCTGTGTTGGGTCTTCGTTTCTGTGCAAGGGCTTTCTCTGGTTGTGGCAAGCGGGGGCCAGTCTTCATCGTGGTGTGCGGGCCTCAAGCGGGGCCACTCTTCATTACGGTGTGCGGGCCTCTCACTACCGCGGCCTCTCTTGTTGCGGAGCACAGGCTCCAGACGCGCAGGCTCAGTAGTTGTGGCTCACGGGCCCAGTTGCTCCATGGCATGTGGGATCTTCCCAGACCAGGGCTCAAACCCGTGTCCCCTGCATTAGCAGGCAGATTCTCAACCACTGCGCCTCCATGGAAGCCCCCTGCCCATTTTTAAATCAGGTTGATTGGTTTTTGTTGTTGAGGCAATCTATAATCTTTACATCAGTCCTGCAAGATTGATGTTTTTATGCTTATTGTACAGATGAGAAAACTGACACTCAAAGAGGTTATGTGATTAGCCCATGGTTGCCAACTGGGAAGTGGTGGAGCCCAGACAGGCCACGCTAACTTCAGAGTTATGCTCTTCCTAGTTTACACTGGAATTCTTACAAAAGTTAGGTATTGTAACTAATGATGACAGTGATACTACCATACGGCACTGAACTTGAAGGAAGAGGAAGGAAGGAAGGTGAAAGGTAATAAGGGTTGAGAGAACTTTAGTTTTGTTTTCGAGAACATAGTACAAACAAAAAGTGTAACATATGACTCCAGAACCATAATGATAAATTTTAAACTATAATCAATACTAGGCAGAGCTCTAATATTAGGGTACAGTGTCCAGTTTCAGGTACTGTACAATTTAAGAGGAGCCTGAAGAATTCATGGAGAGCTCGGGAGAGAATAAAAAAGACAGTTCAGTTTTGAAAAGCAAAACCTAATCTGTGTGATAAAGTTAAAGTGCCCCAATTCGTTGGTATAGAGAAAAAAAAAAGCTGAAGGATAATGTTTTTCAAAAACTAAACCTCATTTTAACTTTGTTCCCTTATAATGAGATCCTTGGATGTGGTCTAAAATAGAACATCTTTATCCTGAATTCTTCACTGTAACAGAATATAGCAAGGTTATGAATGTGTATGAGGTTGTTATCTGAAGGGTAATGACCAGTCATTCTTTATTTTATAGGAAGTAGTTTTAAAATATTGCCAGAAATAGGTTAGAAATACTAGGTAATTTATAAGGTAGGTGTGATTCTAATTTTGAAGATTATTTAATAATAAAATGCATTATTTGTGAAATTTTCATTGAAAGATTTCATCTTCTGAGGTTAAGCATTTTACCTGAAGCCAGAAGAATAGAGGGAATAAACTATTTTCCAAAAAAATTTTATGTGTGTTATGCATTCTTTTCTTAAGGGCGGGTATTACAAAGTAATGAAGTATTTTAGATGTTGCTAGGAATTTAAGAAATTTACAGAACGTAATCCTGCCTTCAAGGAGTTTCTGGTCACACTGAAGAGACAGTTCACCCTAGAAGTAAGTAGTGATAAAAGATGACAAAAAACAGCGAAGTGTTGAACGTTGTGATATAAAATGTAAGTGCTCTAGGGATTTAAAAAATGGCAAGATACATGGAATTATGTGAGTAAGGATTATTGGAGGGGACAAAACTTAACTGGATCCTTAAAGGATAAGAAGCATTTGCATATGTGGATAGGTATTCCAGATATGGCCAAAGAATACACAAAGAAAGAAATATGAAAATCCTCTCATTCATCTATTCGATCTGAATTTCTTAAGTCCCTACTATGGGCTGGGCACTATGCTAAGCCTTGGGGTTTCAGAGTCAAATCACAGCTGACCCTTGCCTTCCAGGGAATTACAGTCTAATGGAGGAAACAGTCAAGTAATCCCTAAGGATACTAGAGTGTTGTAAGTGTCACAGTAGAGGTAATCAGAATTTCATTGGAGCACAGTCAGAAAGTGTCTCTATCAGACTGGGCATGCGAATGGGCAAGAGGAGGCAATGGTGTGCAGGCACCGGAAACTACATACAAATAAAGGCACAGAGAAGAAATACGCCGTACGATTGGGGTGAGACTATCGCTTAGCTTCCACAGTTTTCACAAGATGTCACCTGTGTCACCTGCTTTCCAAAGCATATAGATGCATCTTCAACCAGTAAAGTAGAAGACTAGGTGTCCGGGCTTTTGCCTAAGAGCACAGCGAGCTCTTACTAAGCAATCAATTGAGAGAAGTTGTATTTTCGGGTTGTCTAAGGCACACGCAATCCATCCAGTCCTCTAAATAACCAATTATCTTACCCTTGGATTATGCTGGACCACAAAGAAACTAAGGTTACGTTAGTTTTGTCCTTCACAAAACCGTCTTCATTGATTTGCACTGAAATATTTTGCCTTCATGTTGGTCATGCCAAGAAAGACGACCTACTTCTGTTATGTTAGGTTGCTGAGGGCACTATTACTTCATTCAGTGTCCTCTACCTAAAGTAGGAAAATACTTCTTTTGGAGTAAGAGCTAGGAAAAAGCTTAATTTTCCCCCAGAGTATTTTTCCCTTCTTTATAATGAGAACTATATACTTTTATTTATCACACTTCCCTTTTGGTCCTGGTTGTTAGGAGATTCAGAACCAAATTTAACCTCAATTATAGTAATTTTCTTTGGTCTCATATTTGGAAATTTTGAAATATCTTTTTTCGGCCTTGATTTTCCCTTTATATTTTATTATTCTATTACACATGGTTTTATATTTTAAGACTCTGCTAGAGATGAAAAGTCTATGCTGTACCTGCCTAGCTACAGTCTCACCTGAAGAAAACTGCCAGAAATGCATACGTTGGCAACTTCTCATCACATAATCGTGCTAACAGCAGAAGCAGCCTGGCATCTGGAAGGCAGCAGCCGCCTACCTTTTGTTCTGCACACCAGTGACACTTTGCTGGATGAATGAATGGAAAATATTTTGATTCTGTCTTTTAAAGCTGAATGCAGAAAGTGGGGAGAGAAAGAATCTCACAGAGAGAGGTCGAGCCGTGAGTATGGCAGAGCTGTTAACCTGGGAACAACGGAAGCCAGTTGCCGAGCAACTGGTCATAGGATGGACTAACAGACTCGCTGTTTAGCCACTATAGCTGCTAACTGTCCCAGGTAATGTTGTAGGTTTTCATGAGGTCTGGTTCTTGAGACCGTTTCTTCCCTGTGCTTATGTAACTTTCGGTAACAGAGGTAAACTGAGGGTATCTCTCGTCTCAACAATCAAAAGGCTACTGTAGACAACCCAAACCCTCTGCATAAAAAGGGGAGGGTAAGAATATGTACCATGCATGATGGTGACTTACACTGGAGAACAGCAGAAGGGAGGAGTAAATATAAAATAGAAGGCCTGAGAGAAGTCACATTTCTAAACATTGCACATTACAATGGCTGATGAGTAACTATAAACAAATCATTATCTAATAAAATTTGCAGCTCAGCCATGAAGAAATTAAAAAATAGCTTGTCAAATTCCAAAATATCTTCATTTTGAACTTGTCACATGTCTTAATTTCCCTGGGAAGCAAATTAGAAGTGAATGGCGGGGGGGAAAAACCTCAAAGTCATTTTTCAGTCCAGCTGATATAAAAAAAAGAGTGATTTGTCTACCCAATAACAAAAACCAACCAACAAACAAGTAACACTAAAACAGCAACTTCTAACCAGCTGACTTTTCTCTTCACACCCTCTTACAACCAGGTCGGCTTTCCCAGGTATATCCCCATTTTATACTGGGGATACGTGCTATGTTTTATTGATGTAGCTAAAGGGACATTCCACACATTCAAGCTGCTCCTCTCTGGTATCACATAACTAGTTATCCTGGGTTTAAGTTTCAAGAGAAGAGGGCTCCTTGATACTTACAGAAGCCCTGAATGGACATACTTGCATGTCCAAAAGGCAAGAACAAAGAACTACAGGAGACTGTTGTTTTACTAGTGATGCTCTTCATTCTGGGGACTTAAGAGAATCTGAGTCTTTTGCCTTACAATCATAACTGGAAAGGATACAGAATAAATACCAATGCCAACCATGCCAACAGGGCAATATACTGCAAGTCACCTTTCTCCACGCCCTGCATTACCTACCTACACTCTTTGCGACCCAGTTCAAATTCTACAGATCAGGCAAGCAGAGCTGTAAATATTTCCATGGGCAAAACTTGTTTTTTTCCAAAGACAGGCATGGCTTAGCATGCTGTTTTCTTTCTTTAGAACTTTTAGGGGCAATTATGTCCTACGGATAAAAGGATGGTAAAGCAAAGGTATGTCCCTATAACAAGCATCTCATTGAAGCTAGAAGCGCGATGTGTGGGTTCATGGGATGAATAACCACAGAGTATAGATTGATAACTTGTAGTGATAAGTATATAGACTCCCAGAGTATGGCAACGTTATACTGGTTACTTGCCCAATTCAGAACTACAAGAACAAACAGGATCTTTTTCCACTCAAAGTGAATGGATATTACACAGGACAGCACAAATCTGCTACAAGATGCAGTGGCAGGTACAGCTCTAACAGTGCACGGTGCCAGGCATTTTTTCCAGGAGGCATGTGTGCTTCTGTAACGTAAATGTAAGTTGAGAAAGGAGCCAATGCACTTCCCTTGTCTCTTAGTAACAAAGTAGTAATTGTTAACAATTGAAGAATCATCACTCCTCTTTTGGGGCTTTGCCAGCTCAGCAAGAGACAATATCAGTTTTCAGATGTTATCTCAGTAGTCCATTTCTTAATCTGTTTCAGAAATAGAGTTCCCTGGTTTTCTTTAAGGCAAATGAACTCCCTTTGGGTGGGTTCTTAGAAGTACCCACCTTTTTCCCCCACAAACTGAAATCCAGGCTGTTTCCTCCCCCATTTCCAACCAGGTTGTTCAGCTATGTTTGAGTTTTGTTGCTGAATGTAGAAAGAGTTACTAAATGAAATGAAAGAGGCCTCAGGACAGGAAAGCATGAAATTTCAATGGCTGGCAGCCAGGCGATCTTGCCATGTAGAGGGATCCACATCCTTCTTGTGTGGCTGCAGCCAGACTGAGACTAGCAAAACACATACTGTTAAAACATCACTTGTGCAATACAGCCTATAATGAAGTAAGTACTGTGACCAGTTGCTTAGAACTGGGTGATACAAACCTAATTGATTCAGATTCTTTCCTGGTTCCTTGTACTACAAATCAAAGTTATTCTTCCTGCTGATGTCTGTTCTAAGAACGTACATGTCGGGTATGGTGTGCAACGGTCCGCACGGCCAAGGAGGATATAAGAACAAGGCCTGGCAGGAAGAAGTTGATTTTACTTGCAGGTCCCAGAGAGGGGGTCACTGCACGCCACGCAGGGTCACGGGGCAAATATCAGCGTGCTCAGGAGACAGAAGACAGGAGTGAGGGGAAAGTCTAGGCCAGAGCCTTATTTGGGGTTTCCTTGGGAAAGGCTAGGCAGGGCAGGGTAAACAGCTTAAGACTGGCTAGTTTAAATAATTCGGGCGGGCTTTGGGCTATAGGGGTGGTCTCTAGCTGCCTGGCTCCTGGCGCTGGAGTGATTTAGGGCAAGGGAAATTTTGACTTGCCATGTGAGAGTTAGATAAGGAGGTGGTCGGGGATATAAATGTAGGATTGGCTGGTTTGTGTGTGAAAGGCATGCTTGTGGGCAAGTTGTTATTATCTTTAGGAATTAGCTCGCCTGGCAGGGGCAGTCTGTAAGGTCCCCAAATGCCAAAGCAATAAGAATACAGAAAATATAGTTAAGATACTTGACTCTGTGACGAATGGATGTCAAATTGACAATAAAGAATCCAAGAAGACACAGAATAATGCATATATTTAAATACGACACTTGCCTGGGGCAGCATATTGGGGGTCTTAAATAGTCTTGAGTCCCCAATATCCTTCAGCACCTCTCATTCTTTGATAAGAACAACTGATGCTTTGTCAGTCTTATATATAACATGCTAGGCAAACACATGTCAAATCCTTGAATTTAACCCGACTGCCTCTCTAAACCCATATATGAAGAGGTTCTAGGACTGTCACAGCTGGTGGTGACATTCATTCATGACTGTGGATGGGATGAAGGGGTCTCTGCCCAAGCAGTGATTCTGTCTACACTGCATTTAAACAAAAATAAAGCATGCATCTGGGTGATGGGCTGTGGACTCTGGGGTTCTGCCTCTTTACTTTGTAAACTACCTAACTCCCCTGATCAAGGAGAGGCAGCCCACTGCCATCTGCCATCTGCCAGGCCTGCCCCTGGAGTCTCCCAGCAGTATGCTGCACCTACTGTCTCTGGGTTCACACACATCTGGCATGTGGTCTCACCACCTCAATACAGCATCCCCCATCTTTATGTACAGCTCAGGCTCAGTGGGGCTGTGTTTGCAACACAGATTTAAGTGTTGAGAGATGGGCTCTTTCCCAAGGCTTTTTTGCTGATGATCCTATTTTGCCATGTAATGTTCTGGGTGGATTTTAAGGGATACTAGTGAAATAGGTTCAAGGAAAGTGATATTACAACTGAGGCAAGTCCAAGTCTCACAGTCCTGGAAACGGACGGACATTAGTGCTTCTTGGCAGGCTGCTGGTTTGGTTTGGAGCTTGATGTCATATTCATTCTTCTGGCTGCCAGTCTCCTGAAGGAAATATTGACCTTCTTGCTTTAGCTTTCTATAATATATGTTATTAGTGATGAACACATCACCGGATAGGCTGCTTAGTATCAGGATTAAAGGACCATTGGTTAAGTATTACCAATGCAACTCTGGTTGTTTTCAGTTTCTCTGGTACATTTTGGTAGGTAGATGACCAAGCCATGGATTTGGTGTTCCCTTCTCTCTTCTCATTCCTTTTTGGAAAGAGTTTAGATGGGCTGGGGAAAGATATTTGAAGCTTTCTGATCCAATGTAAATGAATCCTGTGGTGGGTAAATAATTTTCCTCCCTCCTTTGCTCTCCTGGGGTAGTTTGATGAATAATGCCTCTCAAATAAGTTTATAAATATTCTCCTAGAGGTAAGAAGAGTATTAAGCTCATAGCAGGTGTGCCATTAATGCTTTAGTGTGTAGGGTAGAGCAAAGAGGAAAGAAATCATCAAAACTTTGCAGTTTCATTGAATTTTCTGGAAAGTTTTGAAGGCGATAGCTGGGAACAAAATACTGGGGGTAGCACTGATGAAGTGTGGGTACAGCCTCACATGATCAAAGTCAGGCCATTTCTTTAATGTAGGAGCTTTTTTTTGGATGAGTGGTAGGATGGGGTTTATAGTTCGTTTTGCTGCCAATTATAGTATATGCTTATATTAAGTAACTCAGAAAGAAACTTAATCAATCTCACAAAAAAATTTTAAAAAATGTGTTCCCTGCCTGTCTCCCATTAGCTGAAAATCCAGTTCACAAACTATCCAGCGGTAGTCTAAAAGCCTTTTTAATAATAAATATCTTTAATAAAAAATATTCATTCTCGGGCTTCCCTGGTGGCACAGTGGTTGAGAGTCCGCCTGCCGATGCAGGGGATGCGGGTTCATGCCCCGGTCCGGGAAGATCCCACATGCCATGGAGCGGCTGGGCCCGTGAGCCATGGCCGCTGAGCCTGCGCATCCGGAGCTTGTGCTCCGCAACGGGAGAGGCCACAGCAGTGAGAGGCCCGCGTACCGCAAAAAAAAAAAAAAAAAAAAAAAATATTCATTCTCTTTAGATGATATTGTAATTTGATCTTCAAATGTCATGCTTTTCAGTATAGTCTGTTACATTTTACCTATGAATAACTCAATTTTGGCTTTAGTTTCTTTCTCTGATTGGCCTGAATGTCCCCATACTTTTCATCAAATGCCTCCATAATAGTAAGGAAATTTCTTACTGCCACAGTGCCACCTACTGGTAGGTCAACATAGAAGCAAGCTAGCAGTAGTTTGACCCACAGATTTGGAGTCCTTCTGAGCTCTGGTTTTATAAAATGCCAATTTCCTTGTCATTTTGAGAAAATATCACTTCTCTTGACAGCTATTAAGTCTCTTGCTGTGGCGTAAAGTCAGCAAGTTATAATTTAAAAAATGCTCTTATTTCTTACTGTTACCTTAAATTGGCCCTGACTTCACCGACTTTGATTTTCTCTGTCCTATAACTGTAGCAAGGGCTCCAGACTGTGTGGGCAAGGGTTTGGATCTGGCAAAAATAACTTGGGGAGCGTCCAAAGATCCTGAAAAATGTAAAAAAAATCCCCACTTAACACTTTATTTAATCTTGGCTGAAAGGACAAGAGGTCAAATCTAAAATTAGACTTTAGGGGATCATCATTCTCCCCGATGCTGGCGTGCCATTTCCAGCCAAACATCATAGCCATCCTCTCTCTCTCTCGCTTTCTAACATCATTAAAAGTGGGTAGTAGACCCAAATTCTTGTCCCTTTGACTCTGGGGAGAGAAGAACGTTTTGGGAGCAATAAAGGGTATAAGACACTAGGGCAAGCATCTCAAGAGTTTATTTTTATTATTAATTTATTATACTCCAAATCCACCCGGGATCTCCAACAACTATACAACGCATGTGAAACGAACAAGAATCTGATAGTGAAAATAGGTCAGTCTGCTGAGAGCTGCCAGGCAAATAATTTCATTTGAAAGTCAAAGTGATTTCTAGATCCTTAGGGTTTGGGCTCCACTGGGTTTACTTTATATTAAAATAAGTTCCTTTCTCTTGTTGTCTCACTTAGAGACAACGAAGTGGGCAGGCAGAGGCACAGTGACGTGCTGCTGCCTTGTCCCCACGCAAAGAGCATAAAGCTACCCTGAATTTTACCAGGGTCTGAAATGATAAACGCTTAACGCGGGACACTGCTTCTCACTCCTTGTAGATGTAATCCAGCATTGGTGTTCAAAAGGTGGTATGGTCCCTTCCTCCAACTATAGATCTACAAGAGCTTAAAAAAAAAAAAAAAAAAAAAAAAGTTGGGCGGAGTGCATATAGAGGCTGGGCTCCAGGACAGGAAAAGCTTAGGCATAAGCTAAGCGGCTGGGATGAGGGCAGCTGGTATGGCTTCAGGCCCTACAACAATGGTAGTTTACACCATCAAATCAGCATGAGAGAAATGCCAGTTATCTAATCTGTTGCTCTCTGCTATTTTAGTTCACCATCACCACTTCAGACCTCAAGAAGAACACCATGGTTATAAAGAAGGAAGGCCAATGGCTTTGGCTTTGAGCCAAAGGCCCTCACTCCAGCTTCCTTCTCAGATTTCCAAATTTGCTGACTCTACACCTTCCCCTTTTATAGCAAACACAGAATATATAGCCTGAGGTAGGGAAGTCAAGGAAAGTTAACACT
Source organism: Lagenorhynchus albirostris (assembly GCF_949774975.1). NCBI lineage: Eukaryota > Metazoa > Chordata > Mammalia > Artiodactyla > Delphinidae > Lagenorhynchus > Lagenorhynchus albirostris. Next base: position 26,844,331 of record NC_083095.1, read on the forward strand.
CATGGAGCATTCCAGGCACTCTGCTAAGAGCTTTCCCATTCACTACCTCATTTAATGTTCATAGTAACAAGAATGCCACTAGGCCACCATCAGCGGGAAAGGACTGACTTGCTTTTCAACAGCGCCCTGGGATGAACCACTATCTATCTCATTCAGACTATCTGACGAACAAGGTCGCACAGCTTGAAGGCCTGGTTGGGCTAGACTTAAAGAAGGGTCAAGGGGTCAGGAAGCAGACTTTTGCTATATTCACGGACTCAATAACTGAGTTAACCAGACCAGACAGGGGCTAAATACCTTTCATAGTCAGTTTAGTGATTCCTATACACGCAAAACTTCCCAGCTCTCAGAGAGATGTGTAAACGTTTTGACTTATTAGGGGTTGTTCTTCCTTCTTGTGGGTTTAAAGAAAAATGTTTTTAATAGCAACCTAACCTTCTCCCTGTTAAAGGACATGCTTCTAAACCCCTAGAATAACACCTTTAAACCTATGTGTAATAAAGAAAAACATAATTTGTAGGTAAAACACTTAAGTGCCAGGTAGTTATTTACTAGCTCTATAAATGACTCTAACAGGGCTAGTTATTATTATGTTGCTAAGGTAAAAGATTTATTGGGAAGTATGGAAAGTGCCTGAACCTTGCTACATCATGTTCATCAGCATTTCTTTAAGTATCAGGAACACCAGGAAAGTCATAGAAGAGGAACAAATTCAAAGGACTTTAGAGGCCCAGAGTCATTTGGAGACAACAGCAGTAAACAGCAGGCTACCTAAACAAGGTGAGAAGAATACTGCACTTACCTTAAGGTAGAAGCAGGGAGAAAAGATAGATATTAGAAGCCAGGGAGAAGTACAACTCCTCCTTGCTCTGTGGTTTTATACTGATACCAAATTCAGTACAACTGTTACAAAAACTTCTAAGTACCGTCAACAGTCGGTAAACACTAATTCATGATCAAGATGCTGAAAGTATGACCCACCTGTCCCTCAAATTTCCAACTTGCTCACCCAGAGTGCACGCAAAGAGTTCAATTCCATACTTAATGTATCAATTAGACACACAAATGAAATACGCAGGTTTCCTGGATCTCCTCAGCTTTGGAAGCGTCTCCAGCCTCAGCAAATCTGAAGAGCTACAGAGGCTCTAAAAGCCGTCTCTCATGGAAACCCTGCAACTAGTCCATGGTTCTCTTAGCCACTCACTTCTCAGGCCATAAGAGTTCCAAGGTGGAAATTTCACTTCCTTAAAAATAACTACCATCTTCTAGCAATTCTTTTTTTGGGGAAAGGGGGGTTTATATTCCCATCAAATATTTCTGGAATTCAGGTTCAAAGAGTTTAAGTGGAAAACAAAATCTTTATACTCTTTTCATATTATTACCTGACTTGGGTGCAGTTATAGAGCCTTTCTCTGTATACTGCTTCCTTTAAACCTCACAGTAAGCCTATGAGGTATATGGAATTATCCCCATAATACAGTCAAACTAACCAGGCTCCTTAGCGATCTTGTAATCATTTGAAGGTGTATTACGTCACACACACACACACACACACACACACACACACACACACACACACACACACACACACACACACACACACACACACACACACACACACACACACACACACACACACACACACACACACACACACACACACACACACACACCCTGCCCTTAAGCTCCTCGATGGCTCCCCACTGCTCTCAAGAACAAGTTCCCTCCCCGGCTCATAGGCTGGCCCTGCTACCTCTACAGCCTATTCTCTTGCCACTCCTGGCTCAGATCCCAGTCCTCAGGACGAGGGCTCCCTGAACACAGCACCTTTTCACCACCCGCCCCCTTCCCTCAACTGGCCTTTGCCCACATTTTTCCCTCTTCCTGGAACTCCTTCCACCCCGCACCTCCCCTCTCCTGGCTGACCTGTCTACAGTCAAACCCCAGCTTAGATGCTTCTTCCTCTAGGAAGTCCTCCCCAATCCCTAAAGAGCCGGGGTCAGGTTGGCCCTTGGGTTCAAACACTGCTTCACCATTCACTAGCTGTGAGATTTGAGATAACGTTTCATAATCTGTCTGTGCCTTTATTTCTTCAGCCGTAAAACGAGGACTACAGCTGCTACGTTATATGCATGCTTTGTGAACAAACGTTAAGCGTTCAGAAGTGTGCCTGACACACAGCGATGCGCCAAGGCTGTCTATTGTCATTCTCTGCGTCCCCAGTGCCAGACATCCCTCCCCACCCCACACAGCAGGCTCCCGCTGACCTCCCTCTCTCCCAGCCTCGAGGTTCCCTGACAGCAGGGACTGTCTAGTTCACCCTTTACGCACCCCAGTGCCCAGCATGTTACTTTCTCCACAGGAGGTGCTCAAAAAAAAAAAACACTTGTTGAGTTGAATCCAAGTGGATTTGCTTTCAATCTTCTGATTACCTATTAGTGTATTTTTATGAATTATTCCTCACAGAAAACTATCCCTGGACCAATGATGCCTGACTTCTATGTTGAGAGGCTTGAGGTCCTCAGCAACTACCTGGCAACCGACTATGACATTAGCATGACAGGACGCAGATTAGACCACAGCTCCAGCTCTGCATGCCTGGATCGTCTCCCACAGGCCCCTTGACTTTCTGAGCTTCTGTTTTCTCACATGGAGGTGACAAAGCTATACCTCACAGGGTTGTGGTGAGGATTTAGTGTGAGATACTACATGTGGAAATACCATAGAAACAGTAAAACACCAGTCAAATACAGGCTTTTTACTAAATGCTGCAAATCTGATAACATTCTACCAGACGGGGAAATTTTGCCTACCCCAAACTAGTTCTGGAAAACCATTTCATCCTAAAATGTCGCTGTCATTTGGAAGAAGAGAGTAACAAAATGCCCACTTGCCAGTGCTCCAGAGGCCTGGATGCTTCGTTCTCTGAGCTGGAGCTCTCTTCAGAGGCAGGAGAGAACTTGCTGGCCCAGACCCTGCCCGCTGTCCCACCTGGAACTGACCTGTGGAGCTGGTGATGGGCACAAAGGCTGCAGAGTTAAGGCTGCTCTGGAGTCCGTCCAGCTGCCCTTCTGTGGAGGACGCTCTGAAACACAAGCAGCTTGGTTAGACCTGCAGACAGAAAGGTGAGGTCAACTACAGCCCTGCAATGGCTCTGCCTCTTGCTTTTGGTGTTGCCACTCATTCCCTTTCTTCTTTCAAGTCAAATGTCGTCTTTTCAGAAAGAACTTCTAAGACCAACCTATCCCCTACTTCTGAAATGTTACATATTTTAAAATTTATTGTTCATCTCTCCCCATTGGAACACAGCTTCGAGAAAGCACGGGCTTTGATCACTACTGTGTCCCCAGTGCCTAAGCATTCAACAAATACTTACTGAATGAATAAATTAAGTTCCTGGTATTGACTTGGATAAATCATAAATAAAGACATTAAAAAAAAAAAGTTTCACGTAGAGCAGTGATTCTCAACTGGGGGAGGGAGGGGGGCAGATTTTGCTTCCTCCCCCCACCCTCTCACAGGGGACACTTGGTGATGTTGAGATATCTGTGGTTGTCACAACTGCGGGGCCTATAGCATCCAGTGGGTAGAGGCCAGGAATGGTGCTAAGCCTTTCCTACGGTGCACTAGGAAGTGCCCCAAAACAAAGAATATTCTGGTCCAAGATGTCAACTGTGCCGAGGTTGAGAAGCCATATACAGAGGCACCTCCCCTCGTGCCACCGTTGACAAGAGATAGGACAGAGTATATTAGATTCTTTGGGCACAGTTTCCCCAGCCACTTGTCTTAGAAGTTCTATGACCGGCCTGATGCCCTACAGACCACGCCAGGTCTCCCTGTTATAGGCTCTTACAGCTTTGTCATTCTTTCATTGCATTTACCAAAATTATAGAACCGTGTAACTGGTCGCTTAACAGCTGTCATCCTTGCTAGAATGTGCGTTCCATGAAGACAGAGACTGCTTCAGTCTCATTCAGTGTTGTATCCATAGCTCCTAATATTGCATTTTGCACATACTAGGTACTTAATAAATATTTTTTGAAGTAATCTCACCCACTGCCCCATTAATACACTTATTTGTTAGGCCCATCTCCCTTGACTTTAGCTGACATGTAACAATTTTACCTGGGAGATTCAAGTTCTCATACTCGGTTCTTTATTTGTTGAGCAGCATCCAACCCAACCTGTAGTACCTTCGCCCAACACTACTTTTCCATTTACTCTCTCAAGCAAAAAATACTCATTAAGCATTCCTAGCTTTGTGCTAGTGAGGAGGTAGGCATTTGGCAAATCCATAAGATACAAACTGTGTGATAAATGCTACGGAGAAAAAGCACAAGGTGTTATGAGAGAATGAAACAGGGAACCTGATTTAGATGGTGAGGAGAAAGGGATTTCCCTGGTGGCCTAGTGGTTAGGATTCAGGCTTTTACTGCCGTGGCCCAGGATCAACCCCTCCCTGGTCAGGGAACAGAGATCCCCCAAGTCACGCTGCGCGGCCAAAAGAAAAAACCTCTTCAAAAAATAAATAAATAGGGCTTCCCTGGTGGCGCAGTGGTTAAGAATCCATCTGCCAACGCAAGGGCGGGTTCGAGCCCTGGTCCAGGAAGATCCCACATGCCGCAGAGCAACTAAGCCTGTGTGCCACAACTACTGAGCCTGCGCTCTAGAGCTCCCATGCCACAACTACTGAGCCCGTGTGCCACAACTACTGAAGCCCGCGTGCCTAGAGCCCGTGCTCTGCAACAAGAGAAGCCACCGCAATGAGAAGCCCGCGCACCGCAACGAAGAGCAGCCCCCGCTCGCCACAACTAGAGAAAGCCCGCGCACAGCCAAAAATAAATGAATGAAAAATTTAAAATAAATAAATAAATGAAATTTTAACTAACTAAATAAAAACCATTAGTTGTGTACATGGTGAGGAGAGTGGTGAAGGATGGCCTTTCTGAGGAAATCGTGCTTCAGGCACGTCCTGAAGTCAGGAGAAGCAGGCACTGGCCAAGAGCAGGGAACAGGAAAGAGCCTTTCACGGAGAAGAAATGTCCATCTAATGATTCTGAGGCAGAAAGGGGCTTAGAATGTCCTGGGAGACTTTAAAGACCATCAGAGTGTGCCCGTGGGTGGTGGTTAGTCAGGCAGTGTTTGCCGAACATCCCTGACGGGAATCACCTGGGCTCGCCTGTCAGTCACATAGCTTTCCAGGCCCTTCCCTTGGAGATTCTGATTCAGTGGTCTGGGATAGGCCTTGAGAACTCAGGCTTTTTTTAGCGCCCCAGGTGCCCAGGTGATTCATATCACCAGAGAAGTCAGGGAAACACTGACTGGTGAGTAGAGGAAGGTGGGATGGGAAGCGCTGGGAGAGGCTTAGGTGCTCAGGTGGTCCCTACACCCCTGATGGAGATGTGCCACTTGAGAACACACCCCAGCAGCGATGCAAGGATCACACTGTCTCACAGCCCTTCCCCTCTAGCGAGCCTCGATCTGGGCGCTGCCCACTCCTTTCCACTTTCGCTTTGAGGACAGGGGAACCATAGAGGCAAAAAGAAGAGAAAGAAGCAGAGGGCTTTTTCCCTTTTCCCAAGCCTCAGCCTCGGAGAGCTACATCTGGAATGCGTATGCAATTTATTTGAGCCCCTTATGGACCCAAAAAAACATCCAAAGCATCTGTAGGCCGATATTTGTGCTTCCAGGTCCAAGTGAAAAAGGCAAAGTTCTGGAGGGCCTAGGATGGGCTCTTCCCTTTATAAAAGTTAAAAAACCCAAAGGCCCGTTCACTTGTGTTAGGAGAAGCTAAGTCAAGAAAACTTACGGGGCTGATCTCAGTGTCCTGGAGGAAGCCCTAGTGTTAGCAGTAAAAAGGGAAGCAGGCAGGCGACATTTTGGAGGCAGTAGAATACGGGCAGGGAACAGAAAGCTTCCGGAGGCATGTGAAGAGTCCCTGGGGGTTTAGAGCTAGTGACTTCTTTCTCCTCTCCTCTCTGGAATTCCTCTCCCACCCTTCACCTTTATAGGCTTCCTCCTCTTCCTCACCCAAGATCTCCTGCCCCTGTGTCCCCTTTGTACCCAGTTCTACTCACTCTTCCATCCTCCTCCCTCCAGCAACTCCCACCACAGGCCTCAGGAGCCATTGCTGATTCCGACTTTGAACATTCTGAACGGTCCTACTGTTTCTCGCACGAGGTCCCCTTCTCCCCAGTGGAGGAGAAATGTGTCCACAGATGTCCAAGGGGAAACTCAGAGTAAATTTTTCCATAGAGACACTGGTACACAAAATGGTTTGGGTTTATGTTATTACAACTTTAGGCACATCATGGGTAAATATGCTTTTGCTGTGATAACATCATTTCCTTGGGAAAATATGTTCCAACTTCTGGACAAACCACTCCGAAATGAGAACTTTTAAAACATCGCTTGTCTAGAGGCTGTATGTTAATTTGCACTTGCTGATCTGCTTCTGCAATGATTCTTTGCTGCTTTCCTGAAAGTACTTGTGTTTTAGGAAGTATTTACATAGAAAGGTATGTATATGTCCCCTTGGTTGTTTCTTTTCTTTTTTAAAAAAAAAAAAAAAATTATTTATTTATTTATTTTTGGCTGTGTTGGGTCTGTTGCTGTGTGCTGGCTTTCTCTAGTTGTGGCGAGTGGGGGCCACTCTTTCTTGTGGTGTTTGGGCTTCTCATTGCGGTGGCTTCTCTTGTTGCGGAGCACGGGCTCTAGGCACACGGGCTTCAGTAGTTGTGGCACGTGGGCTCAGTAGTTGTGGTGCACGGCCTTAGTTGCTCCGCTGCATGTGGGATCTTCCAGGACCAGGGATTGATCCCGTGTCCCCTGCATTGGCAGGCGGATTCTTAACCATTGCACCACCAGGGAAGTACCCCCCTTGGTTGTTTCTAAGTCTGTTACTGGGCTTTGACATTAAGGTAACAGGACCTATGTCATAGGGTTGTTGAGGATTAAATAAGATGGTGGATGTAAAGCACATCCTAGTACAGTGTTGGGTTTTACATTAAGGGCTAAATAAACATTAACTATTACTAGTATTTTTATTTTTACTTAGGAATATTGACAATCTTTGCATTCACTATAAGCCTATCTACATAAAAAATATTAAGTTGGATGACTCATTGATTCTAATTCAGTATGGATTATTGGTGCTAAACTGTAGAAGAATGACCACAGATATTCAGAACTTGCAACTTAACAGTGATTTGCTATTGAAGTCAAAAGGTAATTATTGGCAACCTACCAGTCAGAAATCAAAATCAGTCAAAATTACTCTTAAACTCCCTTTGGAAGAGAGGTCTCATTTGAGGTTGACAACCTGTCTCTTAATAAAGCTAATACACACCTTTTTTCCCTGCCAGCATCAGAATTAATCACTGTTTCTTCAACTGTGCACCAAATGAAGTAGCTGGCTTGTCATATAGAATATGCGTCTTTAAGCATGAGAATTACACATAGTACAGTGGGATGCTCTTCCTATAAGAGAAGCATGCATCTCCCATCTTGTCCTGAGGGGAATATCAAGTAGAATCAGCCACTATCGAAATTCTCTCTTTCTCTTTCTCTTTCTCTCTGAATAGCTGAATGTGCAAAGTTAAATGTGTGTTGGATGCAGCTACATTACCTGTGGCGTTCTGATCACAGTACAAATGGAATACAAAGAGGTGGCTAAAGATGAATTCAGAAAAATGAGTTATAAAAGTATGCAGGGACTTCCTGGTGATCCAGTGGGTAAGACTCCCCGCTCCTAATGCATGGGGCCTGGGTTCGATCCCTGGTCAGGGAACTAGATCCCGCACGCATGCCACAACTAAGAGTCCCCATGTCACAACTAAGAGCCTGCAAGCCACAGCTAGGACCTGGAGCAGCCAAAATAAATTAAAAAAAAAAAAGTTCAAGAGTTTTGCGGTGAGAAATACTGAAAAGATGGGATGAGAAAGGTGCCGTTAACGTTATATCACACAAAAGTTAGAGTTCAAACCAAGAAGAGTGCTAGGTATGACTACCTGATCCTGTAGTTTTCCTTAATTGTTATTCTTGGAAATGGTGCAAGTTCTAGGAGACGGAAAGGAGATGTAGTCAAAGGTTGAGTGTTAGAGGCTTACTACAATCTCAGCTGTGGTAATGGGCTTAGTTCAGACCCTTCTCTGCAGGTGACCTGTCTCTAATCATCAAAAGCTGCTGAAGGACAGGATTCCTGATTGACGGAGCCACTTAAAAACTGAAATAAGATATGTGGCCATATACAGTGGCAATGAAGAATTAGAAGACCTCCATTAACAGTGACATCTCCATGAAGGCAGGAACTTTCCTTGGGACGTGTTCATAGCTAGTACCTGAAGAGTTTCCTTAAAAATTAAATATGTACTTCCTAACCCAGAATTCAATTCACTTGCTCCATTTCTCTCTACTCCTCTTGCCTCTTCCATTTTCCTGCAGCCCAAGAAAGATCCTGATATGGGCATTGAGGGGAAACAGCTCTTCTGAGCCTTTCAAAGATGTTGTTCAATGATACGTTACAAACAAATCATATCTCTGTAAGTGGAAATATTGTCTTTAATAAATAGTGCATTTATTATTTTGAAAGACTTCTTGTAGTGCAAGTCTCTACTTAGGGAATACAAGCTGATCAAATGGCTGGCTAGCAGTTCCACTGGCATCAAGACCACACCATACAGCAGGCCTATATAACATGCCATCACCAAGGAGGGTTATAATGAATAAAACCCCCATTATCCATTTTGCTGGTAAGGGTGATGTGTCTTTTCATGGGTCTGTATTTCCTTTATTTGTGGTTTCCTCCCCACACCCCACCCCAGGCCATTATTTTAATCAGTGGAAGCTTTCCTGGAAGTGATATTCTTTCTTTAAGATCTGTTTTGTTCATTACTTCACAAGGTTGACTGTGGTTTGGTGCTATATTTCAAGGCTTTCCACATCTCTAACACAGAGGTACTAGTTTTCTATTTAGTGAAAGTCTACCTTGGATTCATGTCACCACATCAGGGACGACCCTTCTGTAGAAGGAAGGACATACAAAAGGAAAATGCTCAAGATTCTACAGAAAGAGTAGAGCGAGAAATGCTGATCTTGTCAGGGTGTGGCAAGTGGCCACGGTGGCATCTGTGAGGGTCCTGAAAAGAAAAACCCTCAAACTTGATCATTTTTGTAAAATACCGGTGACAATCAACCACTTTTCAATTCTCAAAGGACAGAGGAAATCCTAAGATGCAAGTTAGGTTAAAGAACTGAATTCCAAAAAAAAGACTTTGACTTTTCTTAGTGAACATTTACTCACAGATTAAATGTCTTATAATTTTCCTTACAACATACCTACGTGCACAAAACTGTTTGTGTAATCCTGTCCAGGGATTACATATGCATTTCACAAACAGAAGCTAACATGTTACTCCTTAGCAAATAACAATTAGAACATTGTTAATGTGGGTCTGGTTCCAAAACCAATTCAAGAAACACTTAGTGGGCTTCCCTGGTCGCGCAGTGGTTGAGAGTCTGCCTGCTGATGCAGGGGACACGGGTTCGTGCCCCGGTCCGGGAAGATCCCACATGCCGTGGAGCGGCTAGGCCCGTGAGCCATGGCCGCTGAGGCTGCGCGAGAGGCCTGCGTACGGCAAAAAAAAAAAAAAAAAAAGAAAGAAACACTTAGTGAGGTCAACTTGTGTGTAGTAGTGGTGCACAGGACTCATTTTATAAACATACTACACATTATCGAATCCATCATATTTCTTGGTACATTCCTTTTCATCCCTAATATTATTTATGTGGGACTTTCTCTTTTTCTTATTTATTAGTCATTGCAGAGGTAAGCCTCGCTATTGTTTGCTGTCAATTTCATTCATTCCTGCACCAAGTATTTAATGAACACCTAACGTGCCAGACACTGACTGAGGCACTGTTCTCTCATGTTCTCCCATGTGCCAGGCTCTTCTAAGTGATTTCTATATTTTTATTATTTTATTTTTATTAATTTACTCTGTTGTTTCTTTTATAGCGTTTCAAGTTAAATGATTAACTCACTGATTTTCAGTCCTTCCTGTCTTTGTAATAAATGTATCTAAGATTACAAATTTACTTTCGAGTAGTTTTGGCTATCCCACAAATTTGATATGTCATACTTTCATAGCCATTCAGTTCTAAATGTTTTATGATTTTCCTTATGACTACCTCTTTAACAACTGCGTATTACCCTATTTAAAAAAAATTTCAAACACATAGGCCTTAAAAAAAACTATCTTATTATTTCTAAATTAAGTATATTTATTATAGTTATAGAGTGTGATATTGATGTTTTGAAATGGGTGGAGCCTTCATTTGTGACACAGTATGTGCTGAAGTTTTATAAATATTCCACGTATACTTTAAAAGAATGTATATTATCCCTTTTGGGCCCAGGAGTCTGTGCATGGCTATTAATGTTTGCCTGTGAGTTGTGACTCATAAGGGGGTTGTAAAATCAATTTAGGAGACACAATCAGCATTTTAAAAAGGATAGGAGCCTGTATCCGTAGCCCGCCCTCCCTCCGGCCTGAGTGAGCCAGAGCCCCCTAATCAGCTGCTCTTTTAACCCCCGTCCTGTCTGAGCGAAGAACAGACACCCTCAGGCAACCTACACGCAGAGGTGGGGCAAATCCAAAGCAGAGGTGGGGCAAATCCAAAGCTGAACCCGGGGAGTTGTGAGAACAAAGGACAGAAAGGGAAATCTCTCCCAGCAGCCTCAGGAGCAGCGGATTAAAGCTCCACAATCAACTTGATGTACCCTGCATCTGTGGAAAACCTAAACAGACAACGAATCTTCCCAAAATTGAGGAGGGAGGTGGACTTTGAGAGCAAGATATATTATTTTTTCCCCTTTTCCTCTTTTTGTGAGTGTGTATGTGTAAGCTTCTGTGTGAGATTTTGTCTGTATAGCTTTGCTTTCACCATTGGTCCTAGGGTTCTGTCCGTCTGTTTTTTTTTTCTTTTTTTACTTAAAATATTTTTTCTTAATAATTATTTAAGATTTTAATAACTTTATTTTATTTTACGTTACTTTATTTTATCCTCTTTCTTTCTTTATTTCTATTTTTTCTCCCTTTTATTCTGAGGCATGTGGATGAAAGGTTCTCAGTGCTCCAGCCAGGAGTCAGTGCTGTGCCTCTGAGGTGGGAGAGCCAACTTCAGGACACTGGTCCACAAGAGACCACCCAGCTCCACGTAATATCAAATGGCGAAAATCTCCCAGAGATCTCCATCTCAACGCCAAGACCCAGCTTCACTCAATGACCAGCAAGCTACAGTGCTGGACACCCTGTGCCAAACAACTAGCAAGACAGGAACACAGCCCCATCCATTACCAGAGAGGCTGCCTAAGGTCATAATAAGGCCACAGACACCCCAAAACACACCACCAGACGAGGACCTGCCCACCAGAAAGACAAGATCCAGCCTCATCCACCAGAACACAGGAACTAGTCAACTCCACCAGGAAGCCTACACAGCCCACTGAACCAACCTTAGCCACTGGGGACAGACACCAAAAACAATGGGAACTACGAACCTGCAGCCTGCGAAAAGGAGACCCCAAACACAGTAAGATAAGCAAAATGAGAAGACAGAAAAACACACAGCAGATGAAGGAGCAAGGTAAAAACCCACCAGACCTAATAAATGAAGAGGAAATAGGCAGTCTACCTGAAAAAGAATTCAGAATAATGCTAGTAAAGATGATCCAAAATCTTGGAAATAGAATGGAGAAAATACAAGAAACGTTTAACAAGGACCTAGAAGAAGTAAAGAGCAAACAATGATGAACAACACAATAAATGAAATTAAAAGTTCTCTAGAAGGGATCAATAGCAGAATAACTGAGGCAGAAGAACAGATAAGTGACCTGGAAGATAAAATAGTGGAAATAACTACTGCAGAGCAGAATAAAGATAAAAGAATGAATGGATAAAGAAGATGTGGCACATATATACAATGGAATATTACTCAGCCATAAAAAGAAACGAAATTGAGTTATTTGTAGTGAGGTGGATGGACCTAGAGTCTGTCATACAGAGTGAAGTAGGTCAGAAAGAGTAAAACAAATACCATATGCTAACACATATATATGGAATTTAAGAAAAAAAAAAAGGTCATGAAGAACCTAGGGGTAAGACGGGAATAAAGACACAGACCTACTAGAGAATGGACTTGAGGATATGGGGAGGGGGAAGGATAAGCTGTGACAAAGTGAGAGAGTGGCATGGACATATATACGCTACCAAATGTAAAAGAGCTAGTGGGAAGCAGCCGCATAGCACAGGGAGATCAGCTAGGTGGTTTGTGACCACCTAGAGGGGTGGGATAGGGATGGTGGGAGGGAGGGAGATGCAAGAGGGAAGAAAGAGATATGGGAACATATGTATACGTATAGCTGATTCACTTTGTTATAAAGCAGAAACTAACACACCATTGTAAAGCAATTATACTCCAATAAAGATGTTAAAAAAAAAAAGTCATTTCTAAAACACAAGTCTTTAGATTAGAGCAGACATCACAGTCTTTCTTTAAACCCAGTACTGTTTCTTTCGCGAGGCTGTTCGCAAGATCTAGCTTCTCAAGTCCTAGAAATAACACCTTGAGACTGAAATATCAAACTCTACAATAAAGAAGGAGCCAGCACTTAATACTATCTCACTTGAGATCCAGTCAGGAAGATTTGGGTAAGCCTGAATGAACATGAACAATTACTACGGCTCTTCTCCCTTGGGTATTATGACCATGGGTCAGTTGGTGTGAACTGTTCTGGCCTCCGTGGCTTCACCTGTTCTACGAAGTTTATAGTTCCAAAGTGTCATATCCTAGGGAGAGTTTAAAATCCCAGTGAGAGAAATAGGATCATCACCAACTTTACAGACTAGGTACACTCTCTCAAGTGTTTTCATGTGTAATTATGCTTCAGTGCATAATGTCTGTGAAAACAAAATAATAATTAATAAATTAAAAGGATAGGAAGTAGTATTTCGTGAAACTTTTATTTCATATACATAGAGATATTTTTACTGGGTTGCATATAAGATGTATTTTTAAATTATGAGTGGTGGTCAAAAAAGATTAAAAGCCACTTACTAAAGCAAACTGTTAATTCTCCATTTCAAATATTCAAAATCTTCAGAAATTTTTGTTTGAGTTACCTGTCAGTTAATGATAGAAGTATATTTAAATAAATTACTCACCATGATAATTTGTGAATTTCTCTTAAATAATTTGTTAGCTTTTGATTTATATATTTTGAAGTTATGTTAAGTGCATACAAGTGCTTTTCTTTATCCCTATCAATGATGTTTGCTTAATTTTATCTATGGATATACTAGTTTTCCTTCTACTTAGTATTGCATGGTTTACCTTTTTCCAATCTTTGACTTTTCTGCAAGATTTTACTTTAGGTATGTCTCTTTTAAGCAGCTTATAACTGAGCATTTTAAAAAATGGAATTTGGTAATCTATCTTTTAATAGAAGAGTATAATCTGTTAACATTTATTGTGATTACACATGTGTTTTACTTTATCTTAGTTTAAATTTTCCATTTACCATCTTTTTCCTTTGCTTTTTTTCCCCTTCATTTCCTGCCTCCCACTGGATTCACAGAGTTTCTACATTCCCTTCTCTTCCCCTCTGTTGGTTTGAAAGCAATAGACTGTATATTAATTATTTAGCTATTATTTTCTAAGAAAGTATAAAGCCATTCAGTATCCTGTCCTGTCCTTAAACTTGACACAGATCTGTTATACATTTACTATCCACTGACTACTCTTGTCCCTGAATCCTGTTGTTGTCTTAAATGTGTTTTATCTTCTTAAAGAAGACCAACAATTATTTTTATAGTCACTAACATTTATAGACATTTTATAAAATTTTTGCACTTCACTGTTTCATGTTATTCTGGGTTCACTTTTATCTTTGCTATTTCTTTCAGTGAAGGCCATGGGTGGTATACTCTTAGACCTTGAATATCTCAAATTATTTATTTATTTTGTGGTACGCGGGCCTCTCACTGCTGTGGCCTCTCCCGTTGCGGAGCACAGGCTCCTGACACGCAGGCTCAGCGGCCATGGCTCACGGGCCCAGCTGCTCTGCGGCATGTGGGATCCTCCCAGGCCGAGGCACGAACCCATGTCCCCTGCATTGGCAGGCGGACTCTCAACCACTGCGCCACCAGGGAAGCCCTCAAATTATTATTATTTTTTGCCTTCTTTCTTGAATGACAATTTAGCTATATATAAAATTCTAGACTCAAAGTTACTTTATCTCAACACTGTAAAGCTATTAGCTCTCGTCTTCTGCCACTTATTACTTCTGAAGAGAAGAATGCTGGTATTCTGTTTTCCTTTGTAGTTAAAGTGAATTTTCTTTCAGATAATACGTGAGACTCCCCATTTATGCTTGATGGTCTGCACTGTCACTATGATGTGTCTAGAGATGCATTTATTTTGGTACAAGAAATGATTTTTTTTTTTTTAGCTGAGGACTTGTATCTTTCTCCAGTTCCAGAAAATTCTCAGCTATTTTAAATTTTTTTTACATCTTTATTGGAGTATAATTGCTTTACAATGGTGTGTTAGTTTCTGCTTTATAACAAAGTGAATCAGCTATACATATACATATGTTCCCATATGTCTTCCCTCTTGCGTCTCCCTCCCTCCCACCCTCCCTATCCCACCCCTCTAGGTGGTCACAGAGCACCAAGCTGATCTCCCTGTGCTATGTGGCTGCTTCCCACTAGCTATCTATTTTATGTTTGGTAGTGTATATATGTCCATGCCACTCTCTCGCTTTGTCACAGCTCACCCTTCCCGCCCCCCCATATCCTCAAGTCCATTCTCTAGTAGGTCTGTGTCCTTAGTCCTCTCTTACCCCTAGGTTCTTCAGGACATTTTTTTTCTTAAATTCCATATATATGTGTTAGCATACGGTATTTGTCTTTCTCTTTCTGACTTACTTCACTCTGTATGATAGACTCTAGGTCCATCCACCTCATTACAAATAACTCAATTTCGTTTCTTTTTATGGCTAATATTCCATGGTATATATGTGCCACATCTTCTTCATCCATTCATCTCTTGATGGACACTTAGGTTGTTTCCATCTCTGGGCTATTGTAAATAGAGTTGAAATGAACATTTTGGTACATGACTCTTTTTGAATTATGGTTTTCTCAGGGTATATGCCCAGTAGTGGGATTGCTGGGTCATATGGTAGTTCTATTTGTAGTTTTTTAAGGAACCTCCATACTGTTCTCCATAGTGGCTGTACCAATTCACATTCCCACCAGCAGTGCAAGAGTGTTCCCTTTTCTCCACACCCTATCCAGCATTTATTGTTTCTAGATTTTTTGATGATGGCCATTCTGACCGGTGTGAGATGATACCTCATTGTAGTTTTGATTTGCATTTCTCTAATGATTAATGATGTTATTTTTTAAAGTATTGCTTGTTCATCTATCCTTCAGCTCTCTCTTCTGATATTCCTATCAGAGTCACATGTCATGTTCCACAAGATACTGTTAGATACATGATCTAATATGTCTGACCATTCAAAAATATTAATTTCATCTGCAAGGAATTCATGGCCCAGTTGCTGATTCTGCTGGCAATCCTTCTTAATATTAGATTTATTCATGCGTTTTAGAATTTTGGTTTGCAGGCTCATTTTGAATAGAAATCACTTCCCCCCTTTGTCTCCCTACTTGCTCACCCCTCCCAGTCTGAAGATTTTACAGTTGCCTCTATCCAGTCCCCCTGACCCCAGTCCAGAACCAGACTTTACAGTGGTATTCTGGTGCCCCTGCCTCAGAGATAAATAGAAATCCAGGTGAGTTCTGAGACATGAACAGTTGCAAGGGTATTTCATTACCTTTCTAACTCTGTAGGCCCATAGCCTTATATAACGATGGAGCCTCAGCCAGTGGGTCCATGTCAGCTTTGTCAGTCTCCCTGTAGAAGAGCCCAGTGCATTCTTTAGCTCAGGATTTTTCAACCTTGGTACTACTGACATTTTGGACTAGGTAATTCTTCACTGTGGGGAACTGTCCTGTGCTTTGCAGGACGTTTAGTAGCATCCCTAGACTCTATTCATTAGATGCCAGTAGCAACACCCCTCCCCCTCCCCCCTCCCCCCGCTCAATTATGACAACCAATGACTCCAGACATTGTCAAATGTCCTCTGGGGGGCAACATCATCTCCAGTTGAAAAAAATCACTGTTTTATTTTCTACTAAGGAGTCTCTCCTCTCGGGTAGGGTACTCTCAGGCCCCAATATGCCACAGGAGCTGAGCTCCAGGCTGCCACCGCCTGCTTCCACAGCAGGGCTCAGAAAACTTGCTGCTTCAACCTCATTCACTGATTGCTATTCATTTCTGTACACTTTGGGGCCAAGGAGATGCTTCCCTTGTTTCTTTTTTCTTCTTTAAGCTTTTTATCTATCACTGCTATTTGAAGCAGAGGCAGAATACTAAGTGAGAACTTACGGAGCCAACTTGACTGGAAGTCAGTAAGTCCAAATCTAATCTTTTGTTTTGTTTGAAACTAAGCCTTTGCCTTCAGTAGTCATTAGAGTTATTAGTGTTCAGGAAATCAGAATGTGTGTGAATTTCCACAGCCTTGCTAGCTAGAGCCAAATCATACTTATGAATATCAGTTTACTAACAACAAAAGTGAGATTTCTTTTAACAGGGAACAATAACGGCAGCAGGAATTACTAACTACACCAACCGGCATGCAATGGACACTTAATATATGTCAGGGAAACACACGATCTCCTTTAATCCTAAGAACAGCTCCACGACGTAGGTAATATTTTGCAGATAACAAAACAGAAGCTTAGAGGTATCCCTAAATAACAGTCAATTAAGTAAAGGAGCCAGGATTCAAGTCTAATTCGAAATCTTGGGGTATTAGCAGTTGTACTCTACTGCCTCCCATACACTACTCTACATGGTCTAAATAACTAACGAAGAGATAATTGTTATTTAGTGATCCTTGATGCATTCACCTTGATGCAAAATACTATGGTGCCACCATCTCTGTCTTCACCACCACCTCCTTCACTACCATTTCCTGAGAACTTATCATGAATATAAGCCATATCAGGGGCTGAACTTCTCTCTTGTCTCTCAAAAACAACCTTCATGAAAAGAGGGCTCATGTCTGTCTCGTCCACTGGTGTCATCACCAATATTTACAGCAATGCACAGCAGTGCACATTCAGTATATATATGATAAAAGGATGAAGACAAGATATCTGTCCCTAATAGACTTAACGAAAAGCAGAACACATATGAAAAGGAAAAATAAGACAAGGAGGCAGATGGAAGAGTCAGCTGAGGAGCTGAGAATGGGGCATCTGGTCAAGCTGTGTCAAGATGATAAATTAGAACCTGATCTTGAATAAAAGGCAGGACTTAGATTCAAGATAGTTAAGGGCATTCTGTGCAGGGGGCATGACATGAGCAGGTAGGAACAATGAATGGAGCCATGTGTGAAGCAGACTGGAGACAGGACGGAGGACAAACTGCAGAGGGCTTCAATGTCCAGAGTAAGGACTCTCAACTTTACTTTGCAGGCAGCTGGAAGCCTCCAAATATTTCAGGAAAAAGGTTCAAAGAACTACTTTAAAGACGATATTTTAAAATTGCTTCCTAGGCCTATGTGTGTACCCTATTTCTTTAAGAACCCATTTGGATAGTTTAAAAACTTCTACCTTGTTCTACTTGTTTTTTTTTTTTATTCAAGAACCAATTTTGATAGTTCATATTTTTCAAAATATTATCTTTCATCCAGTTTAAAAAATTTAGTAGCATATGATTGTGTCCTCATAATTTTTCAATCTCCCCTATATCTACTTTTAAAAACTTCTATTTTTAATTCTCTTATTTTTCTGGCAGAACTGTGTTTATTTTCTCTTTCCCTGTCCCTCTACCCCGAACTAAACAAGGTTTTGGATTTAACTAATTTTGCTGCTTGCTTTTCAGTTTATATTGCTTTCTTCTTGATTTCCTTTGATCTGTTTTTCTTAGCTTTGTTTTATTGACCCTTTTTTAACTTCTAGAGATGGAAGCTTAGTTCAGGTATGACAAATATGTGGCGTGCATATTCACTAAGCTCAACATCAGACATTACTAATCTATCACAGCACTCTGTCTTGCTGAGCTCACAGAAGTCCTCATAATTCTTTTTAACCTGACACTCTGCTGTAATCAGCTGAAACCACTATATTGGTTGAAGATAATTTGCCATTTGTATCTTGGTTAATCTCTCTACAATCTTTCCATATTTAACACTGAAAATAATTATGAATTTACCTTTGAGTGCATCTTTGCCTAAATTTCAAATATAAGTTTTGATACATATAATTCTTTTTCTTGTTTTTAAAAATTATTTCAGCTTTATTGACTTGACATATAAAATTACAAGATATTCAAAGTACATCGTGGTGATTTGACATACATATGCATTGTGGAAGGATTCCCCTATCTAGTTATTTACCTCACATACTTACCTTTTTCTTTCTTCTCCTTCTCCTTGGGTGAGAACATTTAAGTTCTACTCTCTTAGCAAATTTCTTTCTTTTTTTTTTTTTTTTTTGCAGTATGCGGGCCTCTCACTGTTGTGGCCTCTCCCGTTGCGGAGCACAGGCTCCGGATGCACAGGCTCAGCGGCCATGGCTCACGGGCTCAGCTGCTCCACGGCATGTGGGATCTTCCCGGACCGGGGCACGAACCTGTGTCCCCTGCATTGGCAGGCAGACTCTCAACCACTGCGCCACCAGGGAAGCCCTCCACTTGTTTATTTTTGCTTTTGTTGTCAAATCCAAAAACTCATCGTCAAGACCAAGTCAAGGAGATTACTGCCTATATTTTCTTTTAGGAGTTTTATGGTTTCCATTCTTACATTCAAGTCTTTAATTCATTTTGAGTTAATTTTTGTGTATGTTTTAAGATAGTAGTCCAGTTTCATTCTTTTGCATGTGGCTATTCAATTTTTCCAACACCATTTATTAATGGTGTCCTTTCCCCTTTGTATATTCTTGGCTCCTTTGTCGTAAATTAATTGACCATACATGTCTGGATTTATTTCTGGGATCTCTATTCTGTTCCATTGATCTATGTGTCTGTTTTTATGCCAATACTGTTTTGATCACTGTAGCTTTGTAATATCATTTCAAATCAGGGAGCATGATGCCTCCAGCTTTGTTTTCCTTTCTCAAGATTGCTTGGGCTATTTGGGTCTTCTGTGGTTCCATACAAATTTTAGGATTTTGGTTCTATTTCTGTGAGAAATGCCATTGGAATTGTGATAGGGATTGCACTGAATCTGTAGATTGCTTTGGGAAGTCTGGACATTTTAACAATATTCTTCCAATCCATAAGCATGGAATATCTTTCCATTTATTTTTGTCTTCAATTTCTTTCATCAGTGCCTTATAGCGTTCAGTGAACAGATCTTCTCATCTCCTTGGTTATATTTATTCCTAGGTATTTTATTCTTTCTGATGTAATTGTAAAAGGCACTCTTTTCTTAATTTCTCTTTCTTATAGTTTATTGTTAGTGTAGAGAAATTTAACAGATTTCTGTATATTAATTTTGTATCCTGAAATTTCACTGAATTCATGTATGACTTCTAACAGTCTTTTGGTGGGGTCTTTAGGGTTGTATGCAACCTGTATGCAATATCATGTCGTCTGCAAATAGTGGCATTCTGCAAATAGACAGTTTTACTTCTTACTTTCCACACTGATGCCTTTTATTTCTTTTTCTTGCCTAACTGCTGAATAAAGGCGGCTAGAGTGGGCTTTCTTGTCTTGTTCTGATATGTACATTCTTATTTTCAAGGTAGTTTCCAAAATAATTTTGATCCAAGTTACTTAAAAGAATGTTTTAACATTCTAAAATTATTTGGACATTTGTCTATATTTTTAATATCTCATTTTATTGTAAAGTGGTCAGAGAATGAAGACTGTATAATTTCCGTTTTTTTAGGATTTACACTGAGATAGTTTCGTTTTGAAAAATACTCCCTGGGAGCTCTGCAGGGCATAAAATTGCATGTCTGTTAATTTAATCTTACTAATTGTATTGTTCAAAACCCTTTATGTCCTTATGTTAGGTCTATTTTGCCTATAATAGTGACTATTCTATTCTCATTCTGGAATTCACTATTTTAGGTTGAACCTATATTTTCTCTCATCATTTTTACCTTATTATACCTTTTCCTCAGAATTTTGGAAGAATTTTAAAAATCTGTCCTGAATTTCATCAATTCAATTTTCTGCAGTGCCCAATCTCGATTCACTGTGTTCAACCCAATTTTTCACTCAGGTGTTCTCATTTCCATTTAATCGTTCCTGACCCCAGACTGCTTGCTCTCTCTTAGATAGATTTTTCTAGCTCTACACACCAATGCACATTAGGGATTTTCTAAAATGTTGTTTTCTTTCTTGATTAAACTTATTTTGGAGGTTGGCAGCTCCTCTGAATCTTCTCCACGGAGCTTTCTTTTAAGCTATACTATCTACTCCCAGGCCCCAAGATTTTAAAATATTTGCTCATCCTCGGAGAAGAAAGTCTAAGTTTGCTAATAAGGACACAGGATTACAGAGAAACTGATAGGAATTCTATCAAAGGCTATTTTAAGTTTCTGTCCAAACCTTTAAAAAAGGGATTTTCATAATCAGATAAGAAAGAAGGGAAGTGAGAGATGGGAAATACCCAACATTTATATTACCATTTTAACATCCCAGCAAGCAGGAATGAGAAGTAAGATTTTAATTTAAATTACCTACGTATGAATCACCAAAGGAAGATCCATCATTCTATGACTCTCACGTATCTCTCTCCCCACTGGACCATACATATCCCAATGGCAACTTTTGGTTAGAAGTGATTACTAGTACCTAGTTCTCTGACTGATGTCATCGTCGTCATGCCCAAACCAATTTCTAAGATCTCCTAATGCCACCACTGAGGTCCAAACGCTGAGGCCTGGTAGAGGAAAGGGAGTCTAAGTGGTGACTCCTCAACTGGCCCTTAGCTCTTTCTAGCCCCAGGCCTACACCTCAGAGTGAGAGGGCATTGTCTGGTGTATTCCAGGGCTCCCAGTATTTTCCTACACTGCACTCCCATAGACAGGCAGTATATAAAGCCCTCGATGTTGTTGTTCTATGCAATCCTTCTTGTGCTACATCTAACAGACATTTCCCCAACACTGCAGTATGAGGGTGACACTAATTCTTCCTCCTCTTGAGTATTTCATTGGCCACTTAAGTGGTAAAACTGGCGTGGAAAGGAACGGAAGTGAGTTCCTAAGTGCTGACACTGCATTTTCCCAAAGGCAGTATTTTAGGATGATTAATCTGCCACTTGCTGTACAGAATGGATGTGAATGGACTGGTGGGGGGGTGGGGGAGGGGTCTGAAATCAGTGGTCTACTGAGAAGAGTATGGGGTTAGCACAGTGGGGGATATGAATTCTGGCTTTGGTTCTGCCACTGACCATCTGTATACCTTGCTACACTGAAAGCCCGACACTGTGCCTTCATCCAGGCCTTTATCTTCCAGCACTGAAAGTCTATGATTATATATTTGGGAAATGCATAATTTAGAAATCTTATATTTAAGGATGGATATGCTACAGATTCAATTATATTTCTTGAAACTAGACATAATAAAAGGCTGAAAGGCTGAGAGAAGATGGTTAACCTATAATATGACATCTTCAGTGCTCACATCAAGACCCTACTTTTGGACCATTGTAACTCCTGATCACTTTGCCTCCTGTTAATGACTCATATGTTAAAAAGATATAGCATATTTTTTTCCTGATCCTTATTTTTATATTTTTCTGACACCTCCGTCACATTGCTGACATCACCAAATGTTCCGGTCACATTAATTGGTATGTGGTTTAACATGCTCCCGGGCTCTCGATTGCTTTCCTCCTTCCTACTCCCTAGCAGCCTTTAGCAAACACCACTGTCCTGGGTGCTGACACTGAACGGCAGTTGACTTCAATTTCTACTGAGGTCACCCTGAGGCAGGATATCCTAAAACCTGGCAAGGAAAGGTAACCCTAGCTATTTAAAGAAAAGTCCTTTAGTTAACACATTATTGACTGGGGGATTTTTGCAGAAACTAATGCCTGTGGCCGTAATATGTCTCCGGTCAAAAATGTGTTAAGTCTGGTGTTTCTCATACAGTTTTCTTTCTTCAGAGAAGTCCCAAGGTAAACAGCTTTGACCCTGCCCTTCCAAATTCATCTCTAGTCTATGAGTTTTGCCCACCTCCCTGGAAAACTTTAATCATCTCAGGTTTCTTTCTCCATATTTCCTGGAGAGTGTGATTCTGGCTCTGAAAAAAAAAGAGGTCTTTTACAAGGAAGGAACAGTTCATATGCATGCAGTTGTTCACAGGCTGTCATCCTTCCTAGTTCAGCTGACTGCTTGGAAGAAATACCACAAATAGTTCTGAAAGGAGGATCTGAAGTTGGTACTAAATTATGAAGTGTTACAAACATTAAAGAGGAAAATCAAAAAAGGGTATTGGCACCATGGATAAGGTAAAAAAAAATTCTAAACCACTCTCTTCACAGAATTGACAAGTGAGATTTAGCTAAAGGAAATATAAATATATGAATTTGAGAACTGTAACAAAGAACTGTTGGGCCAAGAAAGGATGAGGAAAATGGCCGTAAAGCATCAATATTAAAAAACAAACGTGTTCATTAAAAATCTTTCAACAGAATAGACTGAAAACAGGTTATTTTGGTTAATTATTCAGTGGGGACAGTGGGTTTTGTTTTACAGATGGGAAGCTGAAACCTTTAGAGGAAAAGTGGCCTGACTACTATCATAAAGAAACAGGACCCCACTGTTCTGATTCTCAATTCCCTTTGCACCAAAATCCAAACGACATTCCATCTTTTATGTTCCATTGTTCTCTAGACTCAACCCTCTAGGATGTGGAAACTTTGATGCTCTTGGAAATTGCTTCTATATTTGTCCAGTGCCAACTGCTGTGCTAGGAGAAGCCTGAAGTTCAACCAAAAACACAGGGCTTGGCACGGTCAAAAGCTCATCACGACTTCTCATTAGCTGTGTCTCTTGGGACAACTATGGCATTCCTGAGTGTGACTCTGTATCTCCCTCCAGTCATAACTGAGGGTTCCTGATTCATCTGAACTGAGCCCGAATAAAGGCCGCAATAAGCTCCAAGCAAATGAAGCAACACATCTTGTAGGAAGAAAGTAAAAAACTACATGAAAATTTCTTGAAGTGCCAACTTAGTATTAACCATAATACCTAACATTTACTTAGCATTTATTATGTACCAGGTACTGTATTTGTGCTTGACATTCATTAATTCATTTATTTCTCTTAAAAACCCCATGAGGCAGGTACTATTATTATCCCTATTTTAAATAGGAAACTGAGTCCCACAGATGTTAAGTAACTTACTACGCTTGCTAGGAACAAGAATTACTTCAGAACAATAAGAGTAGTGTATCGACTGATACTCAGGATCCTGATTTCGGGAGCCATGAAAGGTTTCTCTAGATTAAAAATAACTTCATCAATCCAAATACACTATGGAGTTTAGTTCATAGTAATGTACCGATGACAGTTTCTTAGTATGGCAGTCTTCAAATGTACCATGGCAGTATAGGATGTTAACCGTGGGGAAAACTGGGTTTATTTATCTTTATGTGTCTATCTTGACAGCTTTTCTGTAAATCTAAAATAATTCTTAAATAAAAAGATTATTTTTAAAAACTTTATCTAGATACTTCCTAGGGGGAACTTTTCATTGAGTCAGTTCAGAGAAAAACAATGCTATTCTTTTTCCTAAGAGTTGGAAGCATATTGAAAACAGCAGGGGCCTCACGGCACTACAGTTTACATATAAGGGAAAGGATGTTCAGGTCTCCATTAGTGCTAACTTGTTTAGCTTCAGAGACTTGTGCTAGAGTTTTAAAGGCAAATTGGAAACTATTTCCTGGAACAACGCCTCATAGCATGCCTTTTGATACTTGGATTATATTTCTTAAATTCTGAAGAAATCTTGCTTTCCCCCCCTCTTCTGTGCTTTTTTGGTGCTGAGCTGCTTCCGGTTTTCCCACACTCCTGCCCGTCAGAGAGAAGAAACCACAAAAATGCAGCAAAGCAAAGTTTGTCCATAGAGCTGCAATTCCATCTCAGAAGCCTGAAGTGCTTTCCTGCCAGCAGTGAGTTCAGGGCAGTGAGTGGGGTCCTCGAATGTCCAGCCCTGCTGCCTGCTGACGGAGCCCCCCTCTCCACCAGCAGACTAGCCACAGGGGCACCACGGGCCATCTCAGCAATGATTGGAACAGCCACAAACGAGGAGCACACTGGCAAATTCAACATTCATATCCAACTCACTGATATTCCCACCTAACTGTGGGCTTCTCAAACCTGGGAATGAAAGTGTGGTTTTGGAATGCTTATAATGGTTACTAAGGCTTACTGAGTTCTTAAGTGTGCTAGGTCTTGTGCTATGTACTTTACAGATATTAAGTCTGCTAATATTTATCAACTGTCCTATGAAGCAAATACACTTTGTTATCCCCACTTCACAAATAAGGAAACTGAAGTCAAGAGTTTAAGTAATTTGTAACTTGTGGAAGATCTCACGTTAATAAAGTGTGTGTGTGTGTGTGTGTGTGTGTGTGTGTGTGTGTGTGTGTGTGTAGGGGGGGTGGGTGGGATGGGACACAGGCAGGCTGGTTCCAGAGGCTGCACTCTTAAGGATTCAAGGCTATTCTTTCTAGGGTGAGGGACCATACATCCTTCTGATCGTGCTATTGGCTCTCAACCACGAACTGCAGCCTTCCCACTGCCCTCTCCTACTGCTCCAGATAGTTCTATAAAGTCATTACGATGCCTGTTATTCTTAGAACAGTGCTTGGCACTTGGTAGGCACTGAATAAACGTTTGTTGGATAAATGAATAATGGCAGCAATACTATTAAAACAACCACGAGGGATTGTTTTCGATCCAAATCCAGAATTTGATTCATTATCCAAGGGGGGAAAAGCACTAACTGCTTTTTCTATGCCCTAGGATTCCTTCTTACAACTAAAATTGATTTTGTGAAGGACAAATGAATGGGGAGCCTCAGTGAGAACAAGAGAAATACACAAACCTCCTCTAGGCCTTTATCCATCAGGGAATGCCTGCCTCTTCCAGACATCTTTGATAAGTTCCCCAATTTTAAATGGAGAGGGGCTGTTAGAACCAGCACTCCTTTTACCAGTCCATTTCTGGTTTACTAGGGAAGATGGTTGGAGGTACCGTGAAGGACATGACCTAAAAAACGTGATTCAGGTACGGAAATGTCTTTTTTGAGGTAAAACAGGTAGATGACAAAAGGTATTAGAAACATTGTTGCTACACAGAGCCTGATGACTAAGGTCAATGAAGTTAATCCCTCTAATGAAATCCCAATCCTATGTCTTCCCTTTCAAATGCCTAAAAATGAAGAAACAAGGGTGGGGGTGAGGGAAGAGTATTGCATTTTATCTGAAATACATATGAAAAGATCTAACTCTGTAGAATGACCAAAAGAAAAACACATCCAGGAGGAAGTTTTCATTTCCTCCCTCCAAGCCCACAGTTCAGCACTGTTACCCAGTGCACTGTCTGACTGAGGTTCCTGCTAGAGGCCAGAAGAGTTAGTTAGCAATGACCCTGAACCCTGCCGGTGGCAGCACTCATCACAACCACTGGGGAACATAAAAGAGCAGTGCCTGCCCCTCCCACAGGACACAGCCTGGACATTGGCCATGTTGCAATAGCTCCCCAGGTGATTCTAATTTGTAGCCAGGGGCTGAGAACCAGTTAGCCTTTATTCCCCATCAGGTGTTCTTTTCAACATTTCAGCACAAACTCTCCAGCCTCCAGAAATAGAGAGTACTGTTTGCATAGAATTGACACAACTCAGAAGAAACTGAACAGAAGATTACTGAAAACTTACTTGGAAGCCCTCTGGGATGCTGCCTTTCTGAGGACTTGTTTGTGATTGGACGGGGGTTTGGGGACCAGGGAAGAGGAAGAGCTTGGAGCCGGCACCACTGTTTGTGGCAGAGTGGTTGGCTTCTGGCCACTAGCTGTGGCGCTTGAAATTCTGCAAGCTGCACCGTTATTTATTGTCCATAAATTGGAGTTAGGTAGTGTCTGGCTGCCAAAGATCACCTACGAGAAAAAGAAAAAAATGAAAGATGGAGCTGCCCTTCACGAATTAGTTTGCTGTAAGTCAGTAACTGGTTTGCAATCCTGACGTGGGACAAAAGGAAATGGGAAACCGTTAAAATTAAGTAATTTTTAAGGAAAAACTTCTCCTCCAATAAAGCCAATGCAGGTTTAGGTTCAGGGAAGGAAAATCTCTTTTAGCAGAGAGTTGAGATTATCTTGCTGAAAGTACACTGGAGTAGGACTCAGGGCGGCTGGGTACTATGTATTGTCCATATGCGTGAACTAGAGAAGCATTTGGTCTCTCTCAGTCTTAGTATCCCTTCATTGTTAAAGTCAACAAGTATTTAATGAATGCCTCTTGCTGGGTATCGAGTACTAGAAATACAGCACAGAACAAAAGTGACTTGAAGCCTGACTCAATTCCAGCCCACTCCCAGAACTCTGAACTCCTCTAGAAGGTTCGTACCTTGGAGGAAAGGGAAGGAGCCAGTGTGGCGTAGTAACACCTTGATGACCTAAAGATTAACATAAAACTACACTTGAAAACACTTTCAAAGTAAAATTACTACATGAATAGTAGTTACTATATACAAATACCAGAGCAAAACAAGGGTATTTTCGCTCAGAGGGTAAGCCTACAACTATTAAATAATGACCTAAAAACCATCTAGATGTCACAAACACCAACATGTACCTGCAGTAAGGATGTATTTAATTGTACACTTCCTCAGGGAGAGGCTTAAAAAAACTCTTACAGCTTAATTCACCCCATTAGAAATAGTTTTTTTGTGTCCCAAATTTTGTTCCTGATTCTTCAATTGTGTTAACACTGCTTTCAATATGCATTGCTTCATAAAAGCTTTAAATGTAAAATAATATTAGGAGGAAAATAGTATAATTGACAAAATACGTAGGACTTTTTATTAAAAGGATTTCTGGCAACTGATATCTATTTGTAGGCACGACATTTTAAGAGGCATGGAAGAAATGTCATTTCCTCATGGCAAGGCCTAAAGGAATAAGTTCAGATGCTCTTACATTCACCTTTTAGGTGAACTTCACCAGGTAAACTTATTTTTTAAGATATAAGAGACAAACTGGGTAGCTTTAGTAAATAAATGTTAACCAACCCTTCTATACTCATGCCTTGGAAGGTCCCATTTCAGGAAACTGTGTCCAAGGGCTCCGGGCTGGGCAGGTATGAGTGGGGATCAGGGAGGGGGTCTTGTGTGGAGGGAATGTGTTTGGCTGAGAGGCTTGACAAAGAGCACAGTGATTTCAGAGGTGGAGGATTGGGGCTTTTTCACACAGACCAACTGGACTGAGATGTTCCCCGTCTCTGGAAACCACCCGAAAGGGAACTGAAGAGCTGTTCGCTTGCCTCTATCTCTGACCACAGAAGGGGAGCTGAGGAAGACCTGAGCCCAGGGGCAAAGCCAGGAGCCCGGGGCTGCAGAGTGTGTACATGGGGGTGTACATGGGAGTGGGGGAGGCGAGGGGTTGGGTGATCTGCAGAAACCAAGGGATGCAGCAGAGGCCAGCTTGTGGGGACTGGCTCAAAAACAAACCCACTCCTTTCAAGCACTGTTTCCATATCTGAGGGCCTCAGAATCTGTGGGAGAGATTCAACTGGGAGGAAGGAGGGAGGCAGGAGAGGGCTAACCTAGGCTTCTATTTTCACCACTTCCTCCCAATAAGTGAGCTTAGACTGAAGAGTGCTTGAAAGATGCCTCATTCAGGGTGGGGAGAAGACCAGAACTCAGAATGGGGGCTGAAGAGGCCTATGTCGACCATCCATAAACACGTTCACTGGATGAGTAGTAGAGGAGGAAAACCACTGTTAGTGAAATGCTCTTGGAAATAAAAACATTCTTTACTGAGTTAGATTTTTCACACTGTGACGGAACTGCCATCAGTAAGAACATCTATTCAATACATGTTGCCCTGGTGACAACCGTATTTCAAATTCATTGAGTTTTTCTTTTGTTAAAAAATCTTCCTGGGACATCTAAATACAAATAAAAAGGTGAATAAAAAGAGCAAGATCAGAACAGTGAGTATAGTAAGCTTCTACTTGAGTAAAAAAGAATACATACAAACATACATTTATATGCCAATACACACACACAAACATAGATACAATGTTGGTATCTGCACAGAACAATTTTGAAAGGCACTTAAAAATAACTGGCATCCTCCATGGAAAAGAACTGTTAGCTAGGGGTCAGGGGGAGAGGGAAACTAATTTTTTACTATATATCATTTGTACCTTTTTGAATTTTGTACCATCTATATGTAGTTATTTATTACAAAAATCAATTATTGAAAAGTCAAAAGGAAGTCAAGTTCTAACAAGATTTGAGCAGGTAACAGATTAACTTTCTGAGTACAAATCAAAGTATCCAAATGAAAACCAAGTTTCAGGCAGCTCGTTCTAGGACTTGCCATTAGACTGGGTTGAAGAAGGAAGTGACTGTTCAACACTTACTATGGCTACAAAACCAGATTAGGTCATCAGCGAAAAGGAGACACTCAGGTAAGTGGAAAGGAGCATGGCTCTGCAGCCAAATGTGCTTGGGCTCAAATGCAGGCTCTGTCACTTATACACTGGGTGGCCTTTTCAAGTTACTTAACCTCTCTGAGCTTTAGCTTCCTCATAAAACAATTATAATCACTTGGCTGGATTGTTGGGGATTAAATGAAGATCACATAAGTAAATGTAGCCCAGGCACTCAGGAAAGGTTTCTTGAAATAAAGCAAAGTGCCAGGCACACAGTAGAAACTGAAATGCTCCCTTCCTTCCCAAACTACTGCCTTTTACTGAGGAACCAAAGGACGGGCTGATATGTAAGTGCTTATCTGTAATGACTTGTGAATGGTAGTTGGTTCTACGTTTTTCAGCATAGTTTTCTAGTCTTATAATGATGCTCACTAGCTGCAAAAACAAACTCTTAAAGTGAAAACATATGTGTAGGTTCCCCAGATCATATTTACTCAATTCTCTTTGGCAGAAATGATCTTTCCCTCTTCTAAATGCTTATAAAAATGTATTTGTATGTGTCTTATCACATTTAGCACATTCTACCTTGTATTACAGGCACTTATATATGTACTTTTTTCTGCTTCTGAACAATTCATACTGGAAATGCCTGGATTTATATCTGATTAATTTTTGTTTCACTAACTGCCTAGTAGAATGCCTTGTGCATAAAAGGTGCTTAATAAGCATTTACAACATGAATGGAAAAAAAAACCAACTCACATTATACCAACTATTGATTTTTTTTTTAAGCATCAGTTAAATTCCTATACAAGAAAATAGGCAAGTTTGTGTTTACATAGAGATGTAATCTTGTAATAGGACCATTCTCTGGAGTTTGAATAGTGCCTAGCGTGGTATGTGTTCAACTTATACTCAGCCACAAAATGTAAGTAAGCCCTTCTATAGACCCCAAACAAAAATAAATTCACCTTCCTAGATGCAAATTTTGTGGCAGGACCTTAGACACCAATGTTCCATAAGTAATAAGATCAGTCTTTATCTCAAAACACAAAATAAAATAAATCAGAAGAATTTATTGCTTAGGAGACTCACTTGCTTGGGTACTAATAATTCTTCCTTTCTTCCCAATAAAACTGCCCTGATTTTGTTTGGGTAATAATGTGTGCCCAGCTAAAAAATTACATTTCCCAATCTCTCCTGTACCTTGAGATAACCATGTGACCTAGTTCTGAGTTGTAAACAGAAGTTTCCAGGTACGGGTTCTGGGAAAGCTCTTTAAAGGGGGCAGACTGGGTTGGTTGGTGCACAACTTTTGCCCTTTACTGCTCTTCTTCTCCCCACCCAAAACATGGATATCTACCTAGAGGTGGACAGGCATAGGTAACTTCCATAGGGTGGAAGTTACTTGTTAACGGACCGCAGAGGAGAAAGACAGGAGGAGCACGGGTTCCTGATAGCACCAGGGACTTTAGGAGCACCTAGCTCTAGATTTCTGACTATACTGGGGAAAGAAAATAAACCTCTAACTTGTTTAAGCCATGGGTGTGTGTGTGGGGGGGTGCCCTATTACATGCAGCCAAGTGGAACCCTAACTGAGCTGAGATATAATTCTCAATCTACCAAAGAGTCAAGCCTGTTTCAGCCTCAATGTAACATGTGCTGCATCTCAAAAAAGCAGATACTTTTTCCAAATACAGTAAAAAGCTTCCAGGTTCTCATTTGTTCTTTGGTGATCATATGCTCATATACTGAATGGGTAATGAAATTATTACAACTCTATGCCATCCAAAACTCCCAAAAGTCAGTAATGTGGACAAGTCCCCAGGTGTTTCACCAAAGCCAAGACTAAGTGGAATGAGATTAAAGTAATCAAATCTGATTAAGAAGCAAACCAGGAAAGTATTCAGGTAATGTTAAAGGCAGACATATAAATAGATGTTTTTAGACTACTGGCAGAAATCAGCCTCCCCAGGTACACCCTGTAGCCTGTATTGGCCCTAATCCTACAACTCTACCAATGACAGATTGTATGAACTGTTTTGTCCTGATATTCATTCAAAAATAAGCAGAAGAATTATATAAAGTTCTCTCCATATAATTTCTAAAAAATGTGAGGTTTGGATATACAGTATTAGCACTCTGCACTTGTGGGTTAACCCAGGGATGGGGGCTGCACCGTCATCAGTCAATGTCCTGGGAATGTGAGAACTGTATAAGCACCAGCTGTATAAGACCTGGTCAACAAGCACAAGCCCTTTGCTTCCTTATTGGGTGTGGGAAACAGCAATGCCTCAGCAAGGAGACTCAGAGAAAACCACAGTTTGAGCGTTGGCTTGGCCACAGACAAAAGACTGGAAAGGCCCTCCTTCTCCCACAACAGAAGGGTACTCGTGGGTGGGAAGGAGGAATTTCTGATAGACAGAACACAGACTGAAACTTGGAAGGTCACAGGGAAGCAAGATCTGAGCTCTCTTACTAGAAAGATAACACTGTTCAGAGATTAAATTCTGGGAGTGTGTTTGTGTGTGTGTGTGTGTGTGTGTGTGTGTGTGTGTGTGTTTTAATTCCTTCCAGAGAAACACCCCTTTTAGCCTTTACTCAGGCTTCTTGGTGATGGAGTAGAGCTGGATGCTTCCCTGCGGTGAAATATCAATAACTCTCTAATTCATTTTTTTGAAAATTAAGGGGGATGAAGCAGGTAAATGTTAACCTCTATTGAGCGGGGTTAATGTCTCTTTGTACCCCTTTTACTCTGATATCAGAAGACCAAACATTTGGGGCATTATTCTCCCCATATGAGATTTTTATTGTAACTTGGATAAAGTTCCCATTATGTAGCATACAAAGCCACTTCTAGTTCTGGCAGCTCAAGTACTGGGATGGTATATCTTCCTGAGCAGGTAAGGTGCTAAGCACTCATCCTGCTACAACCAGGCCGAGAGCTGTTCAATGCAAAGAACACATTTCGTCTTTTGTGCAACCGTATGATGCTGTAAAAAGCTCAGGTCCAGGGTGAGGGTGAGGGTAGCTGTTTCTATTTTGGCAAAAGCAAGCTTCCAAAAGGCCTTTGTCCCACCCTGCATGCAGTTCTTGGCTGTCTTCCATTCACAATGTTTGTCAGCTGGAACAAGATTGAAAGCCGAGCAAGAGAAAGAATACAACTTCCGGTACTGCAACAAGGCACTGGGCAATGCTAGGACCTCGACAGGGATGGGGCAGAAACCCTGAAGATGCTCCCGTTCATACACAGAGAGACTGAGGACACAAGCACCTAAGACAGGACTTTGAGATGCCAAAGAGATTGGAAGTCCTGTGGCATTCCCTTCCACTTCTAAAACAAATGAAGAAGCTACTTCTCCTATAGCAACTAGGAAAGAAGGCTCTTACTAGTGCAAATCACCTATTCTAAAGGATGTGAATATAGGTGCTTACGTGGACAGAACAATTTAGAAGAAACTATTATTCACCAACCAACTGAAAACACTGTGCTTCAGGCAGCCCCTAAATCAACTGTACCTTCTAACATCTGAGAAACAATGCAGGCCATTAAAAACAGATACTCAAATATACTTACATGCCTCAGACTCCTGCATGTACGCAAACCAAAGATACCAGCAGTGTCTCTGAGTTGGGTTTTCAATAGCATTGAGACACTTGAACAGATCTTGGGCTAGGTGTGTGTTACAACCAAAGAAGTCCAACTATGAGGCAGCTGGCTAAGGCCAGGGCTGCAGCCCATGATCAGAAAACCCAGTGAAACTAGCCCTAAGACATCACATGGATGACATTTCCTCACTACAGGCCCACCCCCCATTCTGACAACAGAACTAATAGTCATACATCGGTAGAGGCTCATAGTCTGATGGCAAATTTAGACTCCTATGACTGTAGACTCTGCTTTGCTTTCTATTTCTTTCTCTCACAATGCCCAGCAATATTTGGCAGACCAAAGGTTTTTTGTTTTTTTGAAACACGTTCATTAGAAAAAGGAAAAGTTTTAAAAGTCATTTCGGGGCTTCCCTAGTGGCGCAGTGGTTGAGAGTCCACCTGCTGATGCAGGGGACACGGGTTTGCACCCCGGTCCGGGAAGATCCCACATGCTGCGGAGCTGCTGGGCCCATGAGCCATGACCGCTGAGCCTGTGCGTCCGGAGCCTGTGCTCCGCAAATGGGAGAGGGCACGACAGTGAGGGACCCGCGTACCGCAAAAAAAAAAAAAAAAAAAAAAAGTCATTTCGAATTCTACTCTCAGAGATAACCTCTGGTAACATTTAGACTTTTTTCTGTGTATAGTCACTTATTTTCTTTGCATATACATGCATTTCCATGGGCTTACAAAAATGGTATATGATATTTGATGTTTTGGAGACTTTTTTTTCATTCAAATATCTATCTTGAGCATTTTTCCATATATATAAGGGTAGATCTAGATGATTGTTTTTAATGGCTGTGTATTTTCTATCATGGTTTATCATAATTTACTTAACCAATCACCAATAGTAGAATGCTATAAACTGACACAGTAGATCTATATTTGCAGTTAAGGAAATAAGTTCCTAAAACATTTTTAAGTGGGAAAAAGTAGGCCCCCTAAAATCTTATACTTCCATTGTGAAACCACACACATAGTAAGGCTGTCACCAGTTCATTTTGCTATTTAAGAATACTGTTGTGATAAACATCATGTTA
Source organism: Lagenorhynchus albirostris (assembly GCF_949774975.1). NCBI lineage: Eukaryota > Metazoa > Chordata > Mammalia > Artiodactyla > Delphinidae > Lagenorhynchus > Lagenorhynchus albirostris. Next base: position 26,877,774 of record NC_083095.1, read on the forward strand.
TTTTTTTATATCTTTTGACATATACCAGATCATTTCCTTAAAGTAATTTCCTTGAAGTAGAAGGGCTAGATCAGAAGGCTGCTTCTTCTTTGTCTTTTTTATACATATTCTCAAACTGCCCTCTGTAAAGGCTGTACCAAATACATTTCTGTCAGTATGTTTGGGAGAATAATTCCCTTACCTTTCCTTGATTATTATAAGGAAATACTACGTGTCCCATGGAAAGCTGGCTCATAATTTGATGCTAATGCTGTTTCTCCTTTTTTTTTTTAACGTTTATAAGACATTTATGCCTTTGGACAAACATATTCTTTTAATCGTTTTACCATGGTGCTATTAATCATTCTTTCTCCTCACATCTCTCTCTAGCAATTGTGAAATTAATTTGCTATAATTTTCAGCTGTCCAAACAAGTAAGTATTAGTTTAAAAAGGTGTAGCTAATTAGTATTTTACGAGCCTTGAACTTCTCCTAAACCACCTTCTTGAATATCATTTAAGCCAATTTCTGCTTCTGGCACAGGGGGTTTAACTAAAACCCCAAATTGAAATTATAATGCAACAGCTAAGATGTGGAAGCAATCTAAATGCCCATCAACTGATGAATGGATAAAGAAAATGTATATACATGTGATAGAGCATCACTCAGCCTTAAAAAAGAAAGAAATCTTGCATAAGTTACAATGGATGAAACTTCAGGACATTATGCTAAGTGAAATAAACCAGCCACTAAAAAACAAATACAACATGATTCCACTGATATGAGGTATCGAAAGCAATCAAACTCATAGAAACACAAAGCAGAATGGTGGATGCCAGGGGCTGAGGGGAGGGGGAAACGGAGCTGTTCAATGCATACAGAGACTCAGTCATGCAAGATGTAAAAGTTTTAGTAATCTGTTGTACAACAATGTGCATATAGTTAACAATACTGTACAATTCACAAAAATTGTTAAGAGGGTAAATTTATGTTATGTGTTTTTTACCACAATGGAAAAAAAGTAATGCATAATAATAAGAGAAATGAATTTTTATTGAGCTTTTATCATGGTTAGCATTGCTCTAAGTGCTTTACATGTTATAGCACGTTCCCAATCATTTGAGGTGGGTCCCATCATCACCTCCATACACAGAAGAAGCAACCAGAGCACAAAAAGGTTCCGTAATTTGTCCATGATGGCAAAGCTACCAAGTAGAAAGTGAGATCCAAGTCGTCGGAGGAGTCTGATTTCACAGCCCTACTGTACTACATTGCCTTCCTCATTTATGCTATGCTGACTCCCTTTTTAAAGCAAATCCACTGAAATCAAATCTCCCTTCCAAAGCAAATCTAAAGCAAACTCAGCAATGTGTCCAATTTTCACCAGACGCATTTAAAAGACAGAGATTTCCCTGACTTTACTCCAGGAAGAAAAGGTTGAAAAAAATTTGTGTGTAAGCAAATCTTTGTTACTTCTTTTGAAAGTTAAAATATGTAAGTGTATGCGTATGTGAGTCTGTGCGTGTATAATATATAAATAAAGGTAACTTCAAAAGATCAGCAATGACCCCAGATTGAGAGTTCAATTGGTTAAAAAAAAAATAACTCATAGCCTCATTTTCAATTGTCTCTTTTATCTTTTACTTACTAGTAGTTTTAGTAAGGCCCTTGTTCTCCTAATAATGTTTGTGTCTTACATCGTCTGATAAGTAAAATGAAATAATTAGACAAGGCAATGTCTGAGTTCTTTACAACTTTAAATTCAGAGTTTATAAATATCTAACTTGTCTTTGTCTTCAAATGTTTAGTTTGTTTTACTTGGCTCAGAATATCACATATTGACCTGTTGTTCATCTTACATAGACTTTGCTGTCGTATATACCTGATAAGTTTTTTCCTGTGGCTGCATCCATTGCAGATGGGTGGGGTTCTTTACATTTAAAGATGAGGTCTTTCATCATCTCACACAAAGTTACTGCTGTGAGTCCCTCATATGCCCACAGACAAACAGAAAAAAGCCACAGGTCACAGAGTGAGGGGAGGGAATGAAACTGGCCACCAGGCAGCTGTAGCGAAACCACATTTTAAGGATATACAACAAACAAGGTCGATCCCAAGCAGCTGGTAGGTGAAGAGCTGCCTCTTAACAAACCTACAACCAAGTGGAGTTCTGAATTTTGATTCATTGTGTTGACCTTTTCTTTTATACTTGTGTGTATGGGTGTATAGCAGCAGCAACAATAAAATTGGAATGTCTTATCTGACTGATGATAAATGTATAAAACAAGAAGAAAATGAAGAGTCACTTACTCAAGGGGGAGGGAGGTAGAGTGGAATAGGGCTTTGGAAGCCTCTGACCTGGCTTAGCTATTACAACTGCAATAAGCCAGCTGGGCAACCTTGTGTAAGTTACTTAAACTTTCTGAGCAACAGTTTCCTCATCAGTGGAATGGATATAATACTATATCTAGCATACAAGAGGCACTCACTGTACACCCATTTCACTGCCTTCACCTTCCTCCCTCCAAGATTCCAGAGAGACCCTACTCTAGCAACAGCTTAGAAAACACCCTGGTGGTAACCAGGGGACTTCTATTACTAGTAGTAAGGAATCAGCATAATGAACTGATGTTTATATTGAAATAATGCATTAAGAATCAGATTTCTGGGGACTTCCCTGGTGGTCCAGTGGTTAAGAATCTGCCTTCCAATGCAGGGTTCGATCCCTGGTTGGGGAACTAAGATCCCACATGCTGCGGTGCAACTAGGCCCGCATACTGCAACTACTGAGACCACGCGCTCTAGGGCCTGCGCACCACAACTAGAGAGAAGCCCGCACTCTGCAACTAAGACCCGATGCAACCAAAAATAAATTAAAAAAAAAAATCAGATTTCTATGGTATTGAAAAAGCAAGCATAATATTAATCATGCAAAAGTGTCAATCTGTGTTATTCACATTGGTAGACACCTGTTGTGTTTCCTGACAGTATTCTCAAAAACACCATCATAGAAACAAAATTAAACAGTATGACCAATGACAACAACAGGGTTGAAAGGATGAAGTGATTATTGAAGAGATAATTCCTATGTTATCAATAACAACCCACACACATGCCCTGAATCTCCAAACTTCTAGAACATATTTCAGGATTCTACAAGACTCAGTGATTCCTGACACTGCTCCTAAATAATAAAAGCACAAGGGAGCATAGAGTATGGGCATTTCTAAGAGTTTTAAGTCCTGGAAGACCTTATTAAGACATCTCTTTAAGAATTTGAGGTAACTGGGATAAAAGTTTAGTAAACCTTTTCTTTTGCAACAGTGTATCTGACTAGTAGGAGACTAGTTAAGATACCTGAGATTAACTTTTCAAATACAGTTTTATAGGTGTCAATATGTACTTGTCGATGTACTTGTCGAACGCATGAATTGCAATTTAAAATGTATGTAGGGCTTCCCTGGTGGGTTAAGAATCCGCCTGCCAATGCAGAGGACAAGGGTTCAAGCCCTGGTCCGGGAAGTTCCCACATGCTGCGGAGCAACAAAGCCCGTGCGCCACAATTACTGAGCCTGTGCTCTAGAGCCCGCAAGCCACAGCTACTGAAGCCCGCGTGCCTAGAGCCCATGCTCCGCAACAAGAAAAGCCACCGCAATGAGAAACCTGCGAACCGCAACGAAGAGTAGCCCCCGCTCACCACAACTAGAGAAAGCACGCACGCAGCAAGGAAGACCCAACGCAGCCAAAACTAAATAAATAAAATAAATACATAAATTAAAAAAATAATAATAAATAAAAATAAAATGTATGTAACAATACATATAACTATTAGTTATTGAACGCCTGAATATTGTCAGAGAGGTAGTATAGCGCATGATAGCCAAGAGCTAGGATGCCGGAGGCTGACACCCCTGGATTCAAAAACACCAGCTCTTCCATTTATTACTTTTGTGAGCCTGGGAAAGTCACATAAGTGATGCTCTGTTTTTATATCTGGAAAATGGGGCTAATAAGAGGGCAGCTGTGAAGATTCACTGTGATAACACAAATACCACTCCAGGTTCAGTGCTTGGCACATGGTAACACCCTGAGGAATATAATCCTCATGAAAACCCACAGATATACATTAACATCACCATACTAGAGATAAAGAAACCGAGGTTCAAGGAAGTTCAGATAACCTGCCGCAGGTTATGGGCTCAGGATTATCTGACTGCAAAGCCTGTCCACAGTGCCTATTTCTAAACAGCTGAATGTAGTTTTACATGTATTATTTCACGTATTTTCAATGTCTTTTCATTAGGTAAGAAGAAAAGAGTCTGGCTTGGCAAAATCTGCTAAATCAAATGGTTCTAAGAAAATCATAATCATAAACAAGCTATAAACTAAGTGTTATATGAATTTCTGATACAGGTCAGAAGCAAATATAAAATTGAACAAAAGACCCCAAAACCAAATGAAAACAAAACAACAGAGCAGCAGTATGTTAGAACGTTCAAGTCAACCTGCTCCAGGAGCTACGCCTGAGGTCGTGCCCACCCCCGCCCCCACCCCCACCCCAGCCAATCTTCTTCCCAGGTACTCTCCTTGGAAAGACGTAAAAAGACTCCCCCTGCAGAGCCAGTCTGCTTGCCTGCTCTCTCTGTGCCGCGCTGAGGGGCTAGCGTGTTATTGCTGGCTGCCTGGAAAAGCCCGGCGCCTGCTGAATTTCTCTTTCTTTCCCCTCCCCTACAACACAAACACACAGCAGCTGAAGGCCTGGAGAAACAGTATTCACTGCTGCAGGTGGGGCAGAATTTTTCTAGACACATGCAATGAACTTTTAGGAGCAGAATAACAAGACTTGGCTGGGTTTATACGGGAATCCTTTCCACACCTGCGAGACTACGCGCGCGCGCGCACACACACACACACACACACACACACACACACACACACGCCGTTAGCAAAAAGCTCATTACACTTGGCCCTCAAGATGCTGCTATTGTACGGAAAGGACCCTTCAGGTGAACACTGAGCTGCCCCCCCTGCCCTGCTTGTCTGGGGACATTAGTCTCTGTTGCCCCTCACCGAATCTGGGTTAGTCTGGTGAAATTGGCCATCTTGGGATGGGGGAAGTAAAGCACAGAGTGGAAGGATTAGAGGAGCTGAGGATGCACGGTTTTTTCCTACCTTGAGTTACCTTACGATGTTGAAAATTAAGTCTACTAAAAATTGAAGGGCTTTGGAAACCAGTGAAAAATTAAGATGTACTTAAAATCCCCTCTCTCCCCCTTTGTTGTTAAAAGAAATTTCAGCAGTTCTTCCTTGGCCATCAAAATATCCTTAATTTTTCTGCTTTTGGGGCTTTTTTCAGTCTGGAGTAGGTAGAGAAGAGAGTGGGAGGGCAGGAGATGGGGGTTGAGAGCAGAGGTTTAACAAAGGATCACTTTAACAGAAACTACTGAGTAATCGCTCTGCCCTGGGCCAAGAATAACATCAGCTCAGCGTTGGCAATTAGAATCAGGTCAGTCAGGCCTCAGAGCCGGTGTAGCCCTCCTCACAGACCCCAGCAGGGAGAGCTACTCATGCTGATGTCACCAGCAGTCACTGCTGCCCAAGAAAGTCCCCCCATTCAGCTGACAGAAAATTTTTTTATCCTTGTCCTTCAGGGGCAGGAAGCCAGTCTGAGAAGGAAGTGGGAAGCAATGAGGGAAACCGGAGAGAAGACACATTCAGATGTATCAACACACAGAGTCACTGTACCATCCCTAGAATACCAAGATCCTGCAATTTCCTCAACTATCCTGGAACTCATTTTAAATGAATTAATATATGTAAGGCACCTGGAATAGTGCTTGGACCACAGTAAGTGCTTATTAAGAGTTGGCTATTCTTACTAAAACAAAGAGGGAGGAATCTGTCCCATTACTTATCTCTCATCCATCATAAAACTTGAATCCTGGGAGCAGTGGTTGCTGAGCAGAATGTACCCTGATAAGAAGAATGAACAGGAAGTTTTCAAGTTTGGAAAATTTATTGATAAGGAAACTGTAGTAGATGAAGTGAAAAAGATGGAAACAAAGTTCCTATAAAAAAAAAAGATTGCCTGAAATTTTATAAGGGCAACACTAAATTTTAACAAATCCAGCCTCCCTTTCAAAAGACAGAAGACAAATAAAAGGGAGACATTTCTAATCTCTTTCTCTCTAGCTTAATGGTTCTCCAAGTGTGGGCCCCAGAAGAAAAGGCTTAGCATCATCTGGGAACTTGGAAATAACTGAGGCCCATCCTAAACCTACTGAATCAGAAATGGAGTCAGGGAAGCAATCGGTGTTTTAAGAGACCCTCCAAGAGGTTCTGCTGCTCAAAGCCAAGGATCTGCAAACTACGGCTTGCAGGCCAAATCCAGCCTGCCATCTTTTTTGTAAATAAAGTTTTATTGGAAAACAGCCACACTCATTCATTTACATGTTGTCTATGGTTGTTTTCATTCTACCATGGTAAAACTGAGTAGTTACCACAGACCCTACGTACAGCCTGCAAGGCCTAAAATATTTACTATATGACCATTCACAGAAAAAGCTTGCTGACCCTTGCTCTGATTTAGAATGATTTTTTTTTTAAATTGCTAGTTTTACCCATCAGTGTGTAAAAGCTCATAGTTTCAATTTTGTCTTATTTTGTTTATCATGCTCTCTATCAAATGGACTGGATCACACCTATTTCCTTGTACCTCTGGCCCTGGAAGCCTCCGCCAATGGCTCCAGGTGACTTTCCTCTCCCAGGTCCATGCTGCAGGACCAGTCTTTTGTAGGGGTGATTCGGTACATGAAAATTCCTAGATTTATGAGTGAAATGCTAGACAGAAATGAGGATCAAAGCTTACACTGCATGAATGGTTAGAGATGCCCATTTCAAAACTCATATCCTGAATCAGAGTTTTCCTCCTTGAAATTAATACCTACAAAAAGCTATCTAAAAAATAAATTAATTAATTAATTAAAAAAAAAAAGCTGGCTAAGTGCAGAAAGGATGGAGAACTTCCTCTGCATGTAATGCAAGAAAGGGTGCATGATTATTTTTCCAACAATATTTTTAGGAGATCACTATGGAAGGCACTGTCTGTCCATGTATGATATGATATGATATGATATAATATAATACAATACAATACAATACAATACAAGGCCCCTTTTAATGTCCTGGTCCATAAACACATCTCTCTTGTGAATGGATACTAGGTAAATCAGATTTCAATTCTACTCACTGCTCTCAAACAGGCAATTAACCAAATTGTTAGTTATATCAATGGCTACCTACACTTTAGAAAATTGAATCCAAAGCATAAGAAGTTCATCAGAGAAACCACCTCTATCTAAAGGGGTTAACCCAAGGACAGACATATAGGACATCCGGAGAAGGCAAACCATGTTTCAAGCAATCATTTGGTTGTAATTATAAGGGTCAGGTCTAGCAGAGTCACAAGGTGAGCTAAAAACACAGGCTTAAAAATCTAATTAGGGCTTTGCTCCTTCTGTGGAGTGTTTCTTAATGTCCTCTGAAATAAAGCGCTCTAAGGTACTATTCTTCATGTTAGAACACTTACTATCTTATTTGCTATTTTATTAGTTATAAACTCTTCAAGCTAATAGAATTTAGTTTCCTTCTCTCTCCCCCACAGTCCCAAACTTCACGCTTACTCATTTTGACCTAAGTCAACTGTGGATTAGAAGAATGGGGGAAAAAATAAAATGATGTTATAAACATATATAAAATTATGATAAAAGATTTTCTGTTCCCTCTCCAGAAGACACGAGATAACTCCCTTCTTGGGAGTGCTGACTCCTCCCTAAAACAGGCATTCTGACAGATTCTAAAAAACATATTTTCCATATACTTCATAGTTCAGTGAAACTCAATCAGTATAATCCTCAGTAAAAAAAAAAAATCCACACAAGAATAGCAGTACTCTGAATTTTCAAAGGAATGTGACTTGCTGGAAGCTAATCAAAAGAATGAGAAGGACTTATAAATGAAGCAGTTTCTAAAAGTGAAAATCAGCAAAACTGTCTCTCTTTCCTCAAAACCTCAGTGCTCTGCAAATCACCTCCTTTTTTTTTTTCTTTAATCATCCACCATTTCAAGGTATGGAAGCATTAAAAGGGACCAACTGTCTAGATGCATTAGAGCCACAGATTATACTCAAACAAGGGGAATAAGGCTATATATATTTCCACTATCCAGCGTCTGATTAAGTTGGCATTCTTAAGTAATCTGAATGGCAGGGGGTTCAGAAGTTTAAAAAGTTTTAAGAAATTTACACAGATTGAAAAAAAACTAAGATATACTGCGGAAGAAAAATTTAAATGGAGTTGTTATTGCTAAGAGGGCTCTCTAAAATGGAGCCAGGAGGCCACTGAGGAAGTGTGACTTTTGCACATCTCAGCAGGGATGGAATTTGAACTTCGACCACTTCTTGTCTTAACATAGGAATCCAGAACATCTGCCCAATGTTCCAGAAACTCAAGATACTTAGTGGACCCTTACACTCTAAACCAACTTGTGATAGCCTATTTATTTATTGGACCCTTACCCTAAAATAACTCATAACTGCCTGTCCTTTAAGGATAAATATTTCCTTTCGTGCATCAGGATCAATCATAATGCTTGAACAACCTTGTGGCTTTTGCCTTTGTAAGCCCCTGACTTTTTTCTCTTCCTTGGAATAATCTTTTGGTATTACCCAAATCTGTCTCTTGAATTGGAATCCTTAAGACCCCAAATAAAGCTCTTGGGGACTCCCTGGCGGTCCAGTGGTTGAGACTCCATGCTTTCTCTGCCGATCCCTCGTCAGGGAACTAAGATCCCCACAAGCCGTGCAGCATTTTTTTTTGTTTGTTTGTAAACTGGCCTAAATGCCTCCGCTATCCCAAAGACTATTTAAATAAGGAAATTTCTACATGGCAGAGGGCAGTGTGATGATGCTATATTCCATGCTTTACAGATAAGAAGTCTGGATTTTTCTCCAGTAAAAATGACCTAAAAAGCTACTTCACAAATGCCTGGGGACTTCTCTGGTGGTGCAGTGATTAGGACTCCGCGCTCCCAATACAGGTGGCCCGGGTTCAGTCCCTGGAACAAGATCCCACATGCTGCAACGAAGAGCCAGCATGCCACAACTAAGACCTGGCGCAGCCAAATAAATAAATAAATAAATATTTAAAAAAACAAGCAAACCCTTAAACAAATGCCTGCACTTAACGACTTCTCAATTCCAATGAATTAATATAATATACAGATTATACTATCACAGATAAGATGATCAAGTGGTGAATGACACTGAAAAAAATAAAAATTTCTCTGGACCTGGACGGCATTTGAAAAAACAAAGAGAGAGAGCATGATGATAACTGTTTTATATAGAAGAAAAAAAAAACTTGGGAACATTACCTTAGCCTTTGAGTGAATATTAATTTTGCACACACTAATGCACACTACATTTTTATAAGAGCAAATGACAAGAGATCAAGCTGATATAAGCTATTTCTTCACACAACCAAGTGTCAGGGAAGCTCACAGAATCAGTACGGATTCAGCCCAGCAGAACATGTAGAACACGGTAACTGATTCTAATGATGATCCTGAGTTATCAGGAAAAAGTTAAGTCTTCACGGCCTGACTGTTTTGTGAAGTCATCCTTTCTCTGTAATTGGGGCCATACTGATTCGCTAGTGCAATATACTTATATAATTCCCTTACACATATACTCAGGAGTTTGTCATTTTATAGACAGTGAGTAGGGAATTAATATTTCAGTAGAGTGTAAGTTCCACTACAACAAGAATCTTTGTGTCTATTGTTACATTTTTGTATACGTTGTTCTATGTACAAACTGTTAAACCAGAAGACCAACGACCTAGATTAAGACCATTTCCTATAAGAACCTGAAAGTTATTTATTCCTTGAAAATCTTGATAGGCCATAAAGGATTAATGTGTGCTTAAATAGATCAAGTTAATGAAGGCAAGGAAGTAGTACATTTAGAAAAAAATTTTAAAAATGCTAGCTTTTAGGTATCTGGGAATTAGACCCTTTGGGAAATTACTGAACTAAGATCAGGCAACAGAAAGGGTAAATACTACAAAAGAGATTTTTGTGGAGGAACATTCATTCAAATGAAAGAAAGAATGTCAAAATTGGTTCGAGATCACTTTCCCACAAAGCCAATGTAGATTCAGAACATTTCTTCCCCGTGGGTAGATTCCCCATGAACCATTCAAGCCATGGTGGCATTGGTAAACTTTTGAGAAACTATCCCCACATTTCTCATGAAAAAAAAAAAAAGTTTTTTTTTTTTTTTTTTTTTTAATCCACAGAAGGAAGATATTAGCACATGGAAAAGCCTTATCTTGAATTACCTGGTGCCGGGCTCGACTCTGGTCCAGAAGCTGCCGGGACTGAAGTTTTTGCTGTTCCAGTTGTTGCAGGGCAAAATGGAGTTGGTAGCTGCCTACTGTGGAGTGGCACCTGTGCTGCGGGACCACCCCTGTAGCCTTGCTATACGCGTTGTTCTTTACCTCTCCCTCCCAGGCAAAGCCACCTGTTTGGAGGCTCCTGAAGAGAAAAGAAAGCAGATTTCTTAGAATGGTTGTGTGAACAATGAAGGTAAGGAGAGAAATATTTCAGTTATTTTTCCTTTATAGAACTGAAAGCAGTTTGGAGTTACAAATTTGTTTGTGGGATAAATTATCTGACTTGCCTATGAAATCGCAGCTCCATGAAGACAAAGGCGGGCTGCTCTGCTCTCCATTCTATTCCTAGCGCTTTGCCATAAGGCTTGGCATGTGCTCAGCACACAAAAATATCTGTTGAATGTTAAATAATTAAAATAGCAATTTCACTCCCCTGTGATTGTCAAAAGGACCTCGAAGAGGAGCCCAGAGAGCTTCAAATGAAGGATGGTAGGTTATTTCAAGGTAAGAACAGAGGAACAATCATCTTATCTAAACATCAACTTCAAAATTATAGGGGTGAATTGTGCAAGAGTCTTGGTTTTTCTTAGCCACCCATTAGTGAAGTACCTAAATTTTTAAAATAAGTGTTTGTATTTGAGCTTATGTCCCCATATCATGGGATAACATAACTGGTGTGAGAAGATACATTTTTCCTTATTCTGAATTCATCTCATCAGGGTCCCCAGCCAGGTTGACATTTAGCCTACACACATTGAAGACATTATGCTAAGTGAAATAAGTCAGCCAGACAAGGGCAAATATTGTATGATTTGTCCTAGAATAGTCAAATTCATGGAGACAGAAAGTAGAATGGTGGTTGTCCGGGGCTGGGGAGACAGGGGAATGGGGAGTTATTGTTTAATGGGTGTCGAGTTTTACCTTGGGATGATGACAGAAGTTTTGGAGACGGATGGTGGCGACGGTTGCACAACACTGTAAATGTATGAAATGCCTCTGAATTGTACACTTAAAAATGGTAAATTTTATATTATGTATTATTTTACCACAGTTTTTTTGAAAAGGTCCCCATTTATTTTTAGAACAGTCTTATTTGGAAATCCTTCCATCTCCTTAACATTTTGGCTATTCATCTCTGAACCTTCTTTAACTACCTAGTATTTTTGGTTTTTTCCTTTTAGAGTTACAGTGACCAGAAAATTGTACACAGAAGAAACACAAAGAGTGTCATAGTGAACAACCTTATCCCAAAACCTTGATGAATGGTGCTTAGAGAAATAAAACAGTGCCTAATTCAAGAGACATATTCATAGTGATTTAAATCATCATGTTATTCTTCCCTTTGTAAATATCCTTTGGTGTTAATGGTCATTTCAGTGGCAGAGATGCAACAACACATGGGGTGAGTTTACACAGAACCTTCCTGAGTCCTGACCTACGGCTGCCTGGTTATTAACAGCCTGGGTCCTTGTGACCTCAACAGAGCCCTGTGGGAGGGAGCAAAGTGGGATGTCTTCTGAGGCCAGAAGCCTACGCTCCTCTCTTGCCTGGGGGGACCTCTCTCTCATAGCTTGGTCATTTTGGGTCTCTGCTTTGGTTTCTCTACCTCTCTCAAAGAGATTTCCAGACACAGAGTTAAGGGAAAGTCTGTGTAATATATTCTGAAGTCCACGGATGAAAGGTTTTCTACTCACATAATCTCACCTCTGATATGTCACATCCCTTGCTCACCTCCTCCCACAGTTTGGCTCCCACAGTTCAGTTGCACAATTACACACATTCAGCTAATCTTCCTGGAGGACAGTACCAAAAAGCTCAGAGCTTGCTTATTAACTTTTTTTTAGTATGACATTTGATCTTCCGTGATCCCTCTTGAATTGTCTCAGTGTGCGTGTTATTAGACATGATTTTTCCCAAGGGGCTTCTAGAGATGTGAGGAAATGTGGAGACCAAGGAACACATGTAAATAAATACCCGACTATGTGAATAAAATGGTAATATTATTCACAAAGTGAAGTGCTGAGTGGGAGTCAAATAGGACTTCTGGGGTTAAGAAGGGAGGGGCCAGAGGAAACCATGATCTCTGTTCTCATTAGTGAGGGAAGAGAAAAGCTTACTGAAGATACAGCAAATAGCAAAGGGAACCAAGTGAGCTCTGAGTGGAAGGCGAGGCAATGGAGCAAGGTATTCAGGTGTAAATGAAAAGCAGGCTCAAGGCAGGAGTGAGCTGATCCAATGAACACGTGAACACACGGAAGAGACAGATAATACAGCAGGAACTGCCTGGATGAATAACTCTGAGATTTCCATACCAATTAAGGCAGGAATTTGAATCTAGAATGAAACTATTATTTATGATAACTGGGCCCAAGGTTAGAAAATTCATCAACTGTGATTCTGCTTCCATTCCTGGCTCGCTGGTTACAGAAGTTTGTAGCCACAAGAGGCAATCCAGACTTAGGGATTTGATATTTAAGGATTTATATAACTATGTAGCTTATATCAGAATTCACCTCACGGGCTAGCTAGGTTGGTTTTACTTTCTAAAACCTGCTTTCATAACCAATATTCCTAGCAGGCATTTACTTTAATGCCTTCCTGCTGTAATCAGAAATCAGAGTCTGTAACTAGGCCCCCTTGTTTGGAGGTGACCAGGGACAGAGCCTCAGCAGGGGTCTGTGGATGTGTAAGGGGCAGGACAGTGGGCAAGAGAAGATCAAACAAGGGACTCTGGATAGAGGAGGTTTATTCGTCCAACTGCACACACACTGAACAGACTGCAACAACATAAGCTTTTGTAGTGAAAGCTGTTTTTAATCTCATCAGTAACATAAGTGCAGTCTCCAAGTCACAGAAAGAAGTTGCTTAAGCAAGTGGAGGCTATTAGCAAAGAGGAAGGAATTTTTACAGTGCAACACTGGATGGGTGCAGGAGTGCTCAGCTGTCTAAGGCAGTGTGGTCAGTGCCATGAGAAACCTGCTTGCTTTGAATTCCAGTGGGTGTTACTCAGGGCACGGTATCTCACAGTTAAAGCACAGGCTTTGGGGGTTTACAATATGCAAGTGTTGTAATGACTGACACGGAGGACACCAGGTGCACTGTTACTTGGGTTTTGCCTGAGATTACATATTGACATAGTCCTTTCTATGGCAGCTATGAGTTTCCATTTCCATCCAAAATTCCGTTCCATCTTCTTGAACCTCAGTTCATTCTAGTTTACTAGTAATACATTTTCTACTCCCACCAAACTTTTGAGATTCAAGTATTCTCTATAAAATTTAGTTGTTATGTTATTCTTTGCTCAACACTAACATATAATATTGTATATGTTCCCTATAAATAACTTCTTACACTTCTTTATTATTTCTAGAGTAGGACAGACAGACTCAAAAGAGTTAGCTGTGGGAATGCCCTGGATGTTTAACAACTGATTCAAATTCAAAGATTCAAAGTGAACTATGCTGTATCTTGTCCTGACTACATATGCAGCTAATTGCCAACAATACGGCGAATTTTTCTAAACCACGCATCCTCTTATTAGAACGTTGTCTTACTTTCTGTATTACACCGTGGCACTGCAGGGCTAAATGTTTCTCACCATCACTGCCCTTCCTGCAGCATGCCCTATCCCCTCCAACTTCTAGCCAAAACACACTAAAGGGCTGTGTCTTTCTCTCTGGTTTAATATCTGTTCCATCAAATGGATGTTGGTTGTAAGGAACTCGAAGGAAATTTGTAAAATGCATGGGTCTTTAGCAAAGCAAAAACTCCTGAGCAGGCTGTTGCCCTCTTCATAAAGATATGCTTTCAGTGTCAAGATTTCCCAAGAATGGGGAATTCCCTGGTGGTCCAGTGGTTAGGACTCCGTGCTTCCACTGCAGGGGGCACGGGTTTGATTCCTGGTGGGGGAACTAAGATCCTGCAAGCTGCGCGGCACAGCCAAAAAAAAAAAAAAAGATTTCCCAAGAATGATGTGATGTCTCAAGATGGTACGGTAGGGATGAGATGGAGGAATGTGATAGCTGTACAAAGAGTATGATTCCGCGTCCATTTCCCCAGCTTCCTCCACCCAGTCTGAGCAAAACCTGAGCGACCACGTACGAGGACGCCCTTGCCCTCTTCAGGGAGTTGGCAAGTGTGTGGGTGTGCTTTCAATTGTCCTAATAATGGGGGTGGGGGATTACTTACATTTAATAGGTAGAGGTCAAGTGTGCCAAATATCAAAAAATATAAGGAAAAGCCAGCCCTGTGCTAGGAAAATATGTGCTTCTCAAAATGCCAATGGTGCTTCTAATGAGAAACACTGTAAGGCCATGAAGGAGGTGCTTTCTGGGGACAATCTTACTATTTCTTGGTAAGAAAGAATATCTACCCACCTCCATGGCACTTATTGCACTACACGTTATGGAATGTATAGATATTCAAGGATGGCAGAGGCTACATTTTCTTTGCCTATAAATTTTCAATCTCAAACAAAGTAGTTGGGACACACAGTAAGTGCTGGAAAGGTGCTGTAAATGCCCAAAATCCTACAAATGAGAGAAGAACTCCCACGAGCTGTACAAAGCAGTGCTGGCCAGAATAAGGAAGCTATGTGATCAGAGAGTCATTATAAAATGTGGTGGGGAACCCCCTTAGCTTTGGGGGGTACTTCCAAGGACAAAATCAGAGTGATTCTTCATGGAGTGTTGTGTGTCCCATTCCTAATCCTTCCCAGGGCAGCTGGGGTGGGATCACATCTACAAAGACCAAATGGATGAGGAGAGACTAGACAGACGCTACTGCAGCCTTTATTACATCCAACTTCTCTATCTTTATTATTCTTAAACTTTCCTCTTCTGTAAAATGGGGATATGATAATAGTACCTATTTCATAGGGTTATTGTGGGGATTAAAGAGCGAACACAAGTGAAAGTACAGGCACATAGGAAGGGATCCAAAAATATACTTCCACCACCGCCATTACTACTATTATCACTATTCATTCCCCTCCCAAACAATTCCATTTCACTGCTGCCCTACAGTTCTTTAAGTTAGTATATAGAAAACATAAATTTGGCCATTTTCCACCAGAGGATTCTGTGTTGCAAAGTTAACACAATCTAGTCATGAGTACAGTATTTGTTGTGAGGTCAAAAGTGCTCCAAGTTACTAAAAAGAAAAGCCCTGATGTATAGTGTATACAAATGGTTATTATAATTGTATTGCAATGCTCTATGCTGAGGACTAAAACAGGTTATCTGGAAAGGGATGGATTTTTCCTCCTCTTCAATCCACAAGTGAAGGGGGCACCTATATAATCTACCCTTGTAAGCAGTCAGTTTTCTGCTCAATCCTCCTTCCTGATCCTCCATTAGAGCCGATCATCTCAGAGATAGAAGGTGTGATCTACAAGCAGCCATCAGTCTACCTTCTTCTACTCTTCACTGGCCACCTCAGAGAAAGGACTTTCTGTTTACACTGCCTGTTTCTGTCCTAACATTCTCCCCAGTCTTTCAGCGTGGTTTCCATCCATATAAATATAGTGGCTTCCTTTGTTTTGTTCTAGACGGTGCTCAAGGGAGAGTGAGAGTGAACTGGACAGGCCTCTGGAACTCCTAAAACTCATGATCCCAAAGGGGAGTCCTACCCTCCACTTTCAGAAATAAGGAAATAGAACCCTCTCTATTTTATTATAGCTCCGGCATTCACCATCTTGTGGTTAAATCAAAGGCAAAAAACAGAAAACATTCAAAAGTTTCTGTTGGACTTATGCTTCTGAGCAAGTAGAAAGTTTCAAGAGACTGTCACTTTTACCTTAAAAAAATAATAAGCTGGGCTTCCCTGGTGGCGCGGTGGTTGAGAGTCCGCCTGCCGATGCAGGGGACGCGGGTTCGTGCCCCGGTCCGGGAGGATCCCACATGCCGCGGAGCGGCTGGGCCCGTGAGCCATGGTTGCTGAGCCTGCGCTCCGCAACGGGAGAGGCCACAACAGTGAGAGGCCCGCGTACCGCAAAAAAAAAAAAATAAAGAAAGAAAAATAATAATAAGCTGAATAAGCTGCTAAATCATACTTATTTCAAACCTAACAAAATGCCGAGGACATACAGTAAACCTAAATGAATATAATCCCAGGAAGTGACAAGCTCTTCACTTTTAGCCAGGATGGCCCCTGGGAGGAGGAGGAATGTGTCATAGACGGGGGTTAAGGCACTACCAGCTAAACTGCTGACGAGCTTTTAACACCTGCACGTGGGCTGGTATGATATTTTAGAAGCCCCAGCATAGAACGAATCTGTAGCCACCCATCAACTCTTTCATCAGTTGCATGGGGACACTGAAGGCTGGGGGATGGGGAGGGACTGATTAAAGTCCCTTTCAGAGAAACTGTGGATATTGTTCTTTGACCTTCACCAAAACTCAACATGTAGTATAGTCTAAACATTAGTATTGTAGAATCTGAAACCAAATCAATGAGCTTTTCATACTCTGTTGGTCTATCTTGCATTTTGAATGGATCTTGTATCCATACAAGATTTTTGTAACATCAAGCATTAGTCTTTAGGAATACTGGTTCACTGAGTGATGCAGACCTTCCAAATGTTGACATATTTCATTATACAATATTAAAAAACCATATTTGTTAGTATCACTCCAATCTCACCAGAAGGAAGGTGTCAGATTCATAGGGGTGAATATAAGTTTTTCAAAATTCTTTGCACAAAAGGATCTTTAGAATCTTACTGGTGGTCCCATCCGGGCCCCAAGACATCTGCAGCCAGAGGTGAAGTTAATCTAATTAAAGCTACAACAAAGTCCAGACCCAGCTTAATTATCAGATTGGCTCAACCCCTTCTCCCTTTGCCCCTTTCCCACACATTAGCAGCCTGAGAAAAGGATGAGCATGGCTTTTTTTTGGGGGGGGGGGCGAGGGTGTATGTGTGTGAACATTATTTACTTAAGTCTGTGGTTTTACCTAAAATGTCCAGCATACGATTAGTAATTATAAAAGACATGCAGAAGCAAGAAAATATGACCCATGTAAGAAAATGGTCAATAGAAGGACACTGAGAGGTGTTACAGATGTTGGACTTAGCAGACATGAACTTCAAAATAACAATGATAAATATGTAAAAGAGTCTAATGTAAAAGGTGGGAAACACATATAAACAGATGGAGGATTTCAAGAGAGAGATGAAATCTTTCAAAAAACAACCAAACAAGGATCCTAGAAATGAAAAAATATAAAATCAGAAATGAGGAGTGCATTCAAAATGATTAACAGCAGACTGGACACAGTAGAGGAGAGTATCTAACAGGTATAAAATTGGAATCCCAGCAGTTGAGAAGAGAGAATGGGGCAGAAGAAATATTTAAAAAGATTAGGGCTGGGAATTTCCAAAGTTGACTGTAGACATTAACCTAAAGACCTGAGCTGCTCTGCAAATCCCAAGCAGAATACGTACAAAGAAATCCACACGCAGGCAGATCACAGTCAAACTGCTGAAACTAAAAATAAAGAAAAAAAAATCTTAAAAGCAGCCAGGGTGGCGGGGTGCTCGGTGGTAGTGGTAATATTACATACAAAGGAACAACAATGCAAATGATTAGCTGACTTATCATTAAAAAATGATGGCCAGAAAACACTGGTGAGCTATCTTTAAAGTGCTGAAAGGAAAACAAAAAGAACTGCCAACCTAGACTTAAACATTTATACAATACTGTCAACCAACTCAATCTATTTGATAATTATGGAAAACTATACCCAACAACTTCAGAATACATATTCTTTTCAAGTGCATGTGGAACATACACCAAGACAGTCTAAATGCTGGGTCATAAAACCAATCTCGATAAAAACTGAAAGATCAAAATCACACAGAGTACACTCCAACCAGAAGTATGGTATTAAATTAAATTAAATTAAAATATTAAATTAAATTAAAAACCAATTAATTTTATATCTTTAAAACAATAAGATATCTAGAGAATTCCCAAATATTTGGAAATTAAACAACACACTTTAAATAACCTATGGTTCAAAGAAGAAATCACAAGAGAAATTAGAAAATGTATCAAACTGAATGGTAATGAAATCACAACCAAACAAAATCTGAGATGCAGTGAAAAGAGCCCTTAGAAATGTATAGTATTAAATGTCTATATTAGAAAAGAAGAAATATGTAAAATCAATGTTCTAAGCTTCCACTTTAAGAAACTAGAAAAATAAAAGCAAGTTAAACAAAGTAGGAGAATAAAAAATAAAATAATAAGAGCAGAAACCAATAGAGTAATTAAACAAGGAAGCCATCAGACTGAGGTCACTCTAATGTCTTGGCAGTCTGTGTAAGCAAACCAAAACCCACGCCGGAGTCATTGCACTTACATCTGAAAAGTGAAATTTAAGAACAACCAATTACAAACAGCCAACTAGGCTTTCCCAAGTAAGGCAACCACTTAAGCTATAGCCAAATAATTTGCTTACTTTGCTTAAGAGTCTGCTCTATTAAAAAAAAAAAAAAAAAAGCCTTTCCCTTAGTCTCTGCCAGTGGAGTGCTCTTACCCATTTTCAATTTGGCACTGCCCAATTAAAATCAATGTGTGCTCAAATGAACTCTTTGAAAATTTAATGTACTTCAGTTTACATTTTAACACAATGAAACAGAAACTGGGCAAACAGGAAACATCAATGAAATCAAAAGTTGGCTATAAGAAAAGAATTTAAAAGTTGATAAATTCCAAGCAAGCTGATCACAAGGAAAAAAATACATGAATTATTAATATCAGAAATGAAGACGGGGGAACATCATACAGAGAATATAGATATTAAAAGTAAAAGGAGATATCATGAACAACCCTATGTCAAATATTTAACAACTTAGATGAATTGGAAAATCCTTGAAAATACAACTTTTTGAAAATGACACGATGAGAGAAAATCTAAATATATAAATTTAACTTGTAATCAAAAACCTTCTTAACAAAGAAAACTTTAAGCCCAGATGGCTTCAATGAATTCTATCAAACATTTAAAGAAGAAATAATTTCAATCTTTCACAAAATCTTTCAGAGAAGAGAAGGGAAAACTTCTCAACTCATTTTATGATGTTAACACATCTCTGATATAAAAAAAAACTTGACAAAACCATTACAAGAAAATTACAGACCAATACGCCTAGTGAACATACACACTAAAAGTTTTAATAAAATATTAGCAAATATAATCAATCTATCTGTCTCACGTATGGGATATATATCATGACCAAGTGGTATTTACGGTGATTTAAGGTTAAAAAAAAATCAATAATGTAATTCACCACATTAAGAGAATAAAGAAGAAAAATCATATAAGAATATTATTAGATATCAAAATGCACTGGACAAAATTTATTCATCTCCATTCATGACAGAAACTCTCAGTAAACTAGGAACAGAAAGAAAGTTACTGAACCTAATAAAGGATATCTATGAAAAATCTATACCTAACATGATACTTATTGGTGAAACACTGAATTCTTTTCCTCTAAGATCAGGAATAAAGGACGGAGGTATGCTCTCACCACTTCTATACAAAATTAGTAATATAAGACCTAGTCAGTGTCATAAGAAAAAAAAAAAAGCAAAGTTGCAGGAATCAAAGTCCATAAACAGAATAAAATTATATTTTTATATGCCAGTAATACACAACTGAAATTTCAATGTAATAAATTAATTCAAAGTGAAATTTTAAAAAGCATTGCAATTTACAATATCATAAAAATACACCAAATATCTAAGAATAAATATACTGGAAAATGTATAAGGTCTCTACATTGAATTTATAGAACATTAATGATAAATATCAAACAAAACCTAAATAAGTACAGAGGTATACCATATCTTGAGTGATTGGAAGATTCAATATTGTTAATATGTTTATTCTGGATTACAGATATTGGTTTCCTCAGTTCCAAAATTTCCATCTGGAAATTCGTCTTGAAATTTCCTACCTTTTATTCATTAAAGCCTATTTCCCTTTATACCCTTGTTCATAGTTATAATGGCCACTTTAAAATCCTTGTCTGTTAATTCTACCATCTGAGCCTCCTTAGGATTGGTCTCCATTGATTATCTTTTATTCTAAAAATGGGTCCTATTTTCCCACTTTTTTCATATGTTGAATAATTTCATATTGTATCCTGGATATTGTGAAACGTTGTAGATACTGGACTATATTATGTTGCTCCAAAGAGTGAGTATGTATGTGTGTGTGTATAGGCAGTTAACCTGGTTGAACTCAAACTGCAGTTCTTTCTTCCCCTCGGTGGGCTGTGGCTCAGATCTATGTTCAGTTCTTCTAGCTTCAGCTGTATAGTTTGGAGTATAACTTGCATATACATTGTCCAGAGGTCAGCCCAAGATTTGGGTGAAATTTATACATAGAAGTTAGGTTGCCCGTTTCTGGTTGCCTCATTTCCAAAGTTGTCCTCTTACTCCCTAGCAAGTGTGCTTGTCCTGAACTCCATCCTCCAGGTTGTCAAGACAGACTTTGGATTTTTATGTTGGATTTTTATGTAAGTTCTAACTGCTCAATGTGGTGTGAACTATGGGGATCGATGGTGGTGATGCCTGCATGACTATGAATGTATTTAATACCACTGAACTGTATACTTAAAAAATGATTAAGATGGTAAATTTCATATTGTGTGTATTTTACCACAATAAAGAAAAAAGAATAAGGAAAATTAATCTATGATGAGAGAAGTCAAAAGAATGATTATGGGGGAAGAGGTAGAATTGACTGGGAAGACACACAAGGAAATTTTGGAGTGTGATGGGAATGTTCTATATCATATGTTGAGTGGTGGTACGGTGGATATATAAACCTGTCAGAACATCAATTTGAACGTTTAAGGTATGTGCATTTTATCTTACGTAAATTTTACCTCAATTTAAAAAGATCATTTCACAATATATGCAATTATTGAATCTTTATGTTGTACACCTGAAACTAATGTTATATGTCAATTATACTTCATGAAAAAAATAATGTGGAAGGTAAGCTTCATATAATTTTTTTAGTATATATTAATTATATGATCATGGGATCATGAATTTGGGTGGTGGTGGGGGGAGACCTGAAGGATAAGAGAGAACGGTGAGTTCATGAACCTCAGTTCTCTATTTCTTATAAGATAAGCATACAAAGAGAAAGTGTGCTTAGAGTTTGCACTTATGAGTACTGAATTGGAAGTCTACATTTTTAAAGTGACAATAAACATTAGAGAAACCACAGACAGTCCTGGGGTTCAAGAAATGGAGGTAGTACTTTTTTAAAAAAAGACAAATATGCAAATAAAAAGTTATGCATTTTCCCTTATCTTTCATTAAAAACCTAATTATCAGTATTTCCTGTTCGTGTGTATGTTATATCTCTTTTCTCAACTTACTTGATTTTAGTTATAAAATTATTTGTTCTCTTCATGAATTTTGCGATACTGGAATCGTATGTAAAAATACATGCTTATGTAGTTATTTCATTTCAGCGAAATTCAACATGCATTTATTGGACACTGTTCCTAGATGCGCAGGGACTACCAAGAAGAAAAACACAAGCTCCCGCTCTCAAACTGCTCATAATCTGGAGGAAGTGTACTCGTTTAGGTGAATCCCCAGGGAAGATTAGGAGGTGGAGGAAAGTCAGGGATGGCAGGACTCTGGAATAGGTGACACTTTCAAGAGAGATTCAAAGCCTCGGGGGAACAGCACTGGACAGAGACTCAAGGGGAGCTAGCAGACATGATACTAACAGTGAGGAAAAGTACATTAGCCCCTGAAGGATCAAATAAGCTGGCCAGAAGGTCTGAAGAAGTGAGAGATATGTAAGCAGAGTGACAGTAATGATGGTAAATGAGCACTCTGGTTGAAAGGCAGAAAGAATTGTTGGCTCTGGGAACCTGAGCCTGAAGATTTATTATGAAATTAAAAGTTATATGTAGTTATGGGTTTCCCTGGTGGCACAGTGGTTAAGAATCCACATGCCAATGCAGGGGACACGCGTTCAATCCCTGGTCCAGGAAGATCCCACATGCTGCAGAGCAACTAAGCCCAAGCGCCACAACAACTGAGCCTGCACTCTAGAGCCCGCAAGCCACAATTACTGAGCCCGCGTGCCATAATTACTGAAGCCTGCGTGCCTAGAGCCCGTGCTCCGCAAAAAGAGAGGCCACCGCAGTGAGAATCCCACGTACCACAACAAAGTGAAGTCCCCACCCACCGCAACGACAGAAAGCCTGCATGCAGCAACGAAGACCCAACACAGCAAAAAATAAATAAATTTATTTAAAAAATAAATAAATTTATTTAAAAAATAAATAAATAAAAGTTATATGTAGTTAGAAGAGAGTCAAAAGGTCAGTGATAATTAAGTTTAGCATTAAAATTGCATACTGTAGTCTCCAAGAAAAAAAAGTATGCTTATGAAAGGCTTCCATTGAATGAGAACTACTTTCATTAGTGAAAGAATAAAAGTCGAATTGCATGTGCCAATAGATATCAATTTAATAAATTTAATAAATAATACTGAAAATGTCTACTAGTAAGTCTTAAGGCTTGCTGTTAGTAACTGCTGACTGGGAACAGTGATAGCTGGCCAAATGAAATGTGTGCCTAAATTATTTAAGTGGAATGAATTAGACAGACCAAGAGATTTTATGCTCATGGTGACGGGTGCCTTGCTTAGAGAAATTTTGTGCTGGAAAATTATTTTAAAACAATCTCTAAAAATGCAAGTGCTGCAAAAAAAAAATGCAAGTGTTAAAGGCAAAAATTTATTTTTTTTACCTTTGAGTTTGTTCCTTGAGATAAGACTATACTTTTATCTTTTCTATTTTGAATCTATGGAGTTATACTGAGATGGTTCCTTTGCAGGAAGAGTTGAAGTACAACAGAGGTAGTATCAGAGGTACAGAAAAGTTCAGAAATTATCTGGAAAAACTATGTGAACTTTTGACAACCTGTATGCTAGGTCAAAAGCACAGAACTATATGAAATTATAAATGCGGTCTGATCTTCCTGCTTGAGAACAGGATGAAAAGCTTAAAAACCTTTAAATATTTTGTTTATTTGAGCGGATGACAGGCTCTTGGGAAAGGATTAAAGAAATAATCCAAGAAAGAAGGCAAGAAGAAATAAAAGGTTTTAGATGCTGGAAAGGAATCAAAACCAGTGCAAGAGCTGGGTAAGTGAGAGAATTCTGGAGGGAGAGCAGAGACCCTGTGCCCCTGGATCTGCACTGCAGGTTCTGAACTGGACAACTCTCAGAACAGGAGCAGCACAGCTTAATGATGAAGAGCTGGGCTCTTGAACAAGACTTCTAGGTTCAAATCCTAACTCTACCACTTAAAGCAACATACTTAACCTCTCTGTGCCTTGGTTTCCTCAGCTGTGAAATGGGAATAAAACTCAATCCCACATCTCACAGGGCTGGTTCAAGAATTAAATGCAATAATCTATCTAAAGCACAGCACAATGTCTGGCACACATAATAAACGCTCAATAAATGTGAGCTGCTATTATTAACATTGTTCCTATGGAAAGTGAATCCAAACCTTTGTGAAAACAAACAATAAGGATGCTAAGGAACAGGTGTGAGCAACTCGATCACTTCTCAGAAAGAAGAGAAGCAAAGAAGTATTTATATTCCCCTTACCAAGTACTATGTTCATGTGGGGTAACCTGGGTGATAAACGGGGGAGCCAATCTAGTGGATCTGAAAAAAGGACTCAGGAGTCACTCAGTGTGTGTGAGCCAGGGAGCCAGGTCTCCCCAGCTAGAGACGGCCACTGCATGGTAGTCCTCACCTGAGGTCGCGTCCTCATGATGGAGACCTGCTGCTCCAAACCAAGCCAGCCAGAGAATGCTCTAACCATAGGCAGGGTGCTGCCCCTGTGGGGAAGTGGGTGTTTACTAATAATGCGGATTACCAGGGAGGGGCAGCTGTTCAGGCACTGATGAATGATGGAGATTATCACCATCCTTCTTCCCCACCCCCACTCCTGCTAGTAAAAGCCTGAATTATCAGCACTGGCTACACTGCCTTTCACCTCTTTAAAATGAAACAAAAGCAATTTTTTTGTTTAGGAGCAAAATGTCATAACCTGAAAAACACAAAAAGATAGAAAGGTAAAAAACAAAAGTCATCCATCTGCACTCCAACAACCAAAGATGGCTACTATGAACATTTTGTCAACATTCTGAGGTACATACTTCCTCTGTGTGTATTTCCCTCACACAAACAGAGTGATTCTGCACTACCTGCTTTACAATCTGCTTTTACAATCTGGCAATATGTTGTAAAAAATTTCCCACATGATAGTACTGGTTTTGACAGTCTTATTCAACTGTTAACTTCTATTACGCTTAAAGTCAATTTAAACCCTTAAACCTTCTTCACTTGCATTTCTGAAACCATGTGAAGAGCTTTCATATTTTTTCTTATTAAATTCCACGAATTAGACTCATCATTCTACCCTGTTTAAATCATTGTGAATTCTGATTTTCATCCAAGGTATTCAGTATCCCACCCTACTTCATGTCAACTGAAAATAGGTTTAGTATGCCTTCTAGATATGTAGGTGCCTAGTATATAGTAGGCACCTAAATAAATATGAATGGATAAATTCATTGATTAAAAAATGGTGACCTACTGAGCAAATCACAGAGCCTCAATGACTTAATTCTCAATCTTACACTGATTCATTGGGTACAGTTGTCTAGTTATCAAAGATTCTTAATGACACTGTTATCTTGTTCACATTTCTCTTTCGTGCTCACAAGATATCATCATGACTTGTCGAAACGCAGTTATGGTAATTCTTCTTTTGTCCCCCTGATCTTCTCTTACTAAGGTGATTCTACCATGAAGGGAAATGAGGTTAGTCTAGCATGACTTATTTTTTTCGTGAATCAATGCTGGGCTTAAGTGATTCCCTTTTCCTTCTCTAAGGGCTGCCAAATCCTTGGTTTGCTAATCTGTTAGATTTTGGCTTGAAACTGACATCTCAGTTATCAGTTAATATATTCAGCATCTAATTTATCTCTATCTCTTCTTTTCTGTTCCCAGTGTATGAGCTCCTTTGTTGCACATGAAATCATACACTGAATCACAATCACAGGACTAGAACCGTAAATCATGAATTAGTAATCATAAGAACTGCTTCTCTTTGGACACAGTAATTCAATTATTAAGTAGAGAAAATAAGATTGATTCAATAGCCTGACCTTTGTGAGCTTCATTTTCCTTGAGGAATAAAGGGAGGGTTTGCATAGGACAAAGATGTGCCCTGAAAACTAAGAATCTAGATAAGGGTTCTTAGTATCAGTATAATATCAATTGGCACCCCCAAAATAAATCTATCATCTATTGTTTACTACACATGCCGAAAGGGGAAGCAGGACAATACATTAAAATAAGGTGGCTCAAAATCAATCAGAAGAAAAGAAGAAAAAAACAAGCAAGACTCAAAAGAGACTAAGAACATGAGCAGGGTCCAAGTAAGATACATACTTTGAAATACAGAATTATAAGCAATTGAGAGGGGAGGTTTCTGATCATTCATTCAATAAGCAGATACATAGAAAAGGAAAAGGAAGCGGTAGTGATGACTGAAAAATGTCTAGGGGGATTATTCTGGCTAACTTTAACTTTGGTTTTATTAATACTGTGTGACCAGGACATACATCTGGAAAGAACACACTGAAGTATCCAGTCAAAAAGCTAAGAGCTGATATGCCTGCCCTTTAAAAGTACAGTGAGATCCCAGCCAGCTGGACTTGACAATGGATTCAGAATGTGAACCAGACTTCTGCTGTCTCCATACTCGTACCACTCCATGATTGATGGAATGATCCCCAGGAGGAGGAAATTAGGACAAAGTTGGATTTCTCAGTACATCTGGCAGAGAATCTGGGGGCAAGCTTTACGGAACACAAGGCTGGATATAAAACCAAACCTTTCAAAAGGTTAAGTTCACAGCACTGTTCTAGAAGACAATTTAGGATTCTGGGAGTCAGCCAGGTTTGTAGATGGAGGTTCCTTGGTCCTGTATCTATTAACAGTCTGGATCTGCAAAGACAGATGGATCCTTAGCCTTATTAACAAGAAATGTCTTTGATCCAGCTCTTTACTTTGGCATAACCAGCATACCACATGAAGCCTGAAAAATGGAGCTGTGAACTTAAAAAGAAGTGAGCAAAGGGTGACCTTTAAGAAAGCCAAAAGAGAACTCCCTGACACCAGTTCATTCAACAATGAAGACTGGATCCAGCTCAGCAGGATATTTATAAAATAAAGGGAAAAGTCTGCTGCCTTTGCGACAACAACACAGGTACACACAAGCACAGCTGGGCCTTGTAAAACTGGACCACCATCACCTAGCTTTCACAGCCTGCAGAGACAAGCCAGGAAAAGTTTTCAAAGTGAAAGTTAATGTGCAGATTGTCTAGGGCAGCTGACATGCCAGTTTCCAAGAATTTCTACAGTGAATTGTAGCTGGGTTCAAACCTAGTACACACAAACAGCTTGCAAAGTGTCACAAATTTAGAATTCCTGCCTCATCACATCAGTTAGGCTCCTTTCGTTTCTCCTATTTTCCCCGGGAAGCAAAACAGCTGGCGATATGGAAGTCAAGTCTATAGCTTTTCTCGTTTCACTAACCTGTCTCTGCCCCCATTCTCAATTGGCCAAGGGAAATGGGAGACAATGCCAGAATTCCACCTTTCTTCCTTTCTTCTTCTTCTTCTTCTTTTTTATTTTGTAACCTTCTCTACCTGTCCTTTTTCTTTTCTTTATAAATAATGATGTTTTTATAAAATAGGGAAGATACTGGGGAAATCACAAGAAAGGAGATTTTTTTTTTTAAAGCTATAGGGCTAAAGAGGGGAAAATAAAATGTGTATAATAGTCAAGACTTTTTCTTACCACTCCGTGTGTGTGTGTGTGTGCACTGCATCCAAGAGCCCATTCTCAAGCTACCTTCAACTACAATCTATGGAAACAACCCTTCATTGTACTAGGAACTGGTCTCTTATTCATCAAGTCCACAACAAGGCTACATTGGCACCTCCTTCTGTTGTGTCAAGACAAGTCTACTGAAATTTGCTGCCCTCAAGATTTACTAGAGGGTGCTCTTTGGTGGGGTTAATGGCGGACTCCCAGAGGGCTCACGGAAAGGAGTACTTCCCAGAACTTCTGCTGTCAGTGTCCTTGTCCCTGTGGTGAGCCACAGCCACCTCCTGTCTCTGCAGGAGACCCTCCAACACTAGAAGGGTACTCCATGTTTCACTGGCTTGGGAAAACTTTCTCACTTCATGAATAGAACAGAAGCCTCATAAAAATCTTTCAAAGTTCTTCTGGCCAGCATGACACAGCCCATCACAAAGAGTTTCTCATAGAACTTCCATCCTAATTAAAGGGCCATCAGAATAATCTTTTGGAGAGGGCAGAGAGTAGAAACAAGAAGAACTACAATTCTGCAGCCTGTGGAACGAAAACCACATTCACAGATAGATAGACAAAATGCAAAGGCAGAGGACTGTGTACCAGATGAAGGAACAAGATAAAACCCCAGAAAAACAACTACATGAAGGGGAGATAGGCAACGTTCCAGAAAAAGAATTCAGAATAATGATAGTGAAGATGATCCAGGACCTCAGAAAAACAATGGAGGCAAAAATCGAGAAGATGAAAGAAATGTTTAACAAAGACCTAGAAGAATTAAAGAACAAACAAACAGAGATGAACCATACAAAAACTGAAATGAAAAATACATTAGAGGGAATCAATAGCAGGATAACTGAGGCAGAGGAATGGATAAGTGACCTGGAAGACAGAATGGTGGAATTCACTGCCGTGGAACAGAATAAAGAAAAAAGAATGAAAAGAAATGAAGACAGCCTAAGAGACCACTGGGATAACATTAAACGCAACAACATTAGTATTATAGGGGTCCCAGAGGAGGAAGGGAGAGAGAAACGACCTGAGAAAATATTTGAAGAAATTATAGTCGAAAACTTCCCTAACATGGGAAAGGAAATAGCCACCCAAGTCCAGGAAGCGCAGAGAGTCCCAGGCAGGATAAACCCAAGGAGAAACACGCGGGACAAACGGTAAGCAAATTGTTTTCTCAAAGACACAGAAAAATTATTAAAAGCAACAAGGGAAAAACAACAAATAACATACAAGGGAACTCCCATCAGGTTAACAGCTGATTTCTCAGCGGAAACTCTACAAGCCAGAAGGGAATGGCACGATATATTTAAAATGACGAAACAGAAGAACCTACAACCAAGATTACTCTACCCGGCAAGGATCATCTCATTCAGATTCGATGGAGAAATCAAAAGCTTTACAGACAAGCAAAAGCTAAGAGCATTCAGCACCACCAAACCAGCTCTACTACAAATGCTAAAGGAACTTCTCTAAGTGGGAAACACAAGGGAAGAAAAGGACCTACAAAAGCAAACCCAAAACAATTAAGAAAAAGGTAACAGGAACAAATATATCGATAATTACCTTAAATGTGAATGGATTAAATGCTCCAACCAAAAGACACAGATTCACTGAATGGATACAAAACAAGACCCATACACACGCTGTCTACAAGAGACCCACTTCAGACCTAGGGACACATACAGACTGAAAGTGAGGGGATGGAAAAAGATACTCCAGGCAAATAGAAATCAAAAGAAAACTGGAGTAGCAATACTCGTATCAGATAAAGTAGACTTTAAAATAAAGAATGTTACAAGAGACAAGGAAGGACACTACATAATGATCAAGGGATCAATCCAAGAAGAAGATATAACAATTATAAATATAAATGCACCCAACATAGGAGCACCTCAACATATAAGGCAAATGCTAACAGCTATAAAGGAGGAAATCAACAGTAACACAATAACATTGGGGGACTTTAACACCTCACCGACACCAATGGGCAGATTCATCCAGACAGAAAATTAATAAGGAAACACAAGGTTTTTTTTTTTTTTTTTTTTTTTTTGCGGTACGCAGGCCTCTCACTGTTGTAGCCTCTCCCATTGCGGAGCAAAGGCTCCGGATGCGCAGGCTCAGCGGCCATGGCTCATGGGTCCAGCCGCTCCGCGGCATGTGGGGTATCCTGGACCAGGGCACGAACCCATGTCCCCTGCATTGGCAGGCAGACTCTCAACTACTGCGCCACCAGGGAAGCCCGGAAACACAAGCTTTAAATGACACAATAGACAAGTTAGATTTAATTGATATTTATAGGACATTCCATCCCAAAACAGCAGATTACACTTTCTTCTCCAGTGCACGTGAACATTATCCAGGAGAGATCACATCTTGGGTCACAAATCAAGCCTTGGTAAATTTAAGAAAACTGAAATCATATCAAGCAACTTTTCTGACCACAACGCTATGAGAATAGAAATCAATTACAGGGAAAAACATGTAAAAAACACAAACAAAGGGAGGCTAAACAATATATTGCTAAATAACCAAGAGATCACTGAGGAAATCAAAGAGGAAATCAAAAAACACCTAGAGACAAATGACAATGAAAACATGACCATCCAAAACCTACGGGATGCAGCAAAAGCAGTTCTAAGAGGGAAGTTTATAGCAATACAATTCTACCTCAGGAAACAAGAAAAATATCAAATAAACAATCTAACTTTACACCTAAAGGAACTAGAGAAAGAAGAACAAACAAAACCCAAAGGCAGTAGAAGGAAAGAAATCATAAAGATCAGAGCAGAAATAAATGAAAGAGAAGCAAAGACCAATAAAACTAAAAGTTGGTTCTGAGACGATAAGCAAGGTGGATAAACCTTTAGCTAGACTCATCAAGAAAAAGAGGGATATTGTACTCCAATAACGATGTTAAAAAAAAAGAATAAAAGGGAGAGGACTCAAATCAATAAAATTAGAAACGAAAAGAAGTTACAACGGACACTGCAGAAATACAAAGCATCCTAAAGGACTACTACAAGCAACTCTATGCCAATAAAATGGACAACCTGGAAAAAATGGACAAATTCTTAGAAAGGTATAACCTTCCAAGACTGAATCAGGAAGAAATAAAAAATATTAACAGAGCAATCACAAGTAATGAAATTGAAACTATTAAAAATCTTCCAACAAACAAAAAGTCCAGGACCAGATGGTTTCACATGTGAATTCTATCAAACATTTAGAGAAGAGCTAACACCCATCCTTCTCAAACTCTTCCAAAAAACTGCAGAGGAAGGAACATTCCCAAACTCATTCTACGAGGCCACCATCACCCTGATACCAAAACCAGACAAAGATGCTACAAAAAAAGAAAACTGCAGACCAATATTACTGATGAATATAGATGCAAAAATCCTCAACATAATACCATCAAACAGAATCCAACAACACATTAAAAGGATCATACACCATGATCAAGAGGGATTTATCCCAGGGACGCAAGGATTCTTCAATATATGCAAATCAATCACTGGGATACACCATATTAACAAATTGAAGAATAAAAACCATATGATCATCTCAATAGATGCAAAAAAAGCTTTTGACAAAATTCAACACCCATTTATGATCAAAACTCTGCAGAAAGTGGGCATAGAGGGAACCTACCTCAACATAATAAAGGCCATATACAACAAATCCACAGCAAACATCATTTTCAATGGTGAAAAACTGAAAGCATTTCCTCTAAGATCAGGAACAAGACAAGGATGCCCACTCTTGCCACTCTTATTCGACATAGTTTTGGAAGTCCTAGCCATGGCAATCAGAGAAGAAAAAGAAATAAAAGGAATATAAATCGGAAAAAAAGAAGTAAAAGTGTCTGTCACTGTTTGCAGATGACATGATACTATACGTAGAGAATCCTAAAGATGCAGCCAGAAAACTACTAGAGCTAATCAATAAATTTGGTAGAGTTGCACGATACAAAATTAATGCACAGAAATCTCTTGCATTTCTATACACTAACAACAAAAAGATCAGAAAGAGAAATTATGGAAATGATCCCATTCACCATTGCAACAAAAAGAATAAAATACCTAGGAATAAACCTACCTAAGGAGGTAAAAGACCTGTACTCAGAGAACTGTAAGACACTGATGAAAGAAATCAAAGATGACACAAACAGATGGAGAGATATACCATGTTCTTGGATTGGAAGAATCAATATTGTGAAAATGACTCTACTACCCAAAGCAATCTACAGATTCAATGCAATCCCTATCAAATAACCAATGGCACTTTTTACAGAGCTAGAACAAAAAAATCTAAAATTTTGTACACAGACACAAAAGACCCCGAATAGCCAAAGCAATCTTGAGGGAAAAAAACGGAGCTGGAGGAATCAGACTCCCTGACTTCAGACTATACTACAAAGGTACAGTACTCAAGACAATATGCTACTGGCACAAAAACAGAAATATAGATCAGTGGAACAGGATAGAAAGTCCAGATATAAACGC
Organism: Lagenorhynchus albirostris; assembly: GCF_949774975.1. Lineage (NCBI taxonomy): Eukaryota > Metazoa > Chordata > Mammalia > Artiodactyla > Delphinidae > Lagenorhynchus > Lagenorhynchus albirostris. The sequence goes on from NC_083095.1 coordinate 26,909,683, forward strand.
ACGCACCTATGGTCAACTAATCTATGACAAAGGAGGCAAGGACATACAATGGAGTAAAGACAGTCTCTTCAATACGTGGTGCTGGGAAAACTGGACAGCTACATGTAGAAGTATGAAATTAGGACACTCCCTAACACCAGAGACAAAAATAAACACAAAATGGATTAAAGACCAGATGTAAGACTGGACACTATGGAACTCTTAGAGGAAAACTAGGAAGAACACTCTTTGACATAAATCACAGCAAGATCCTTTTTGACCCACCTCCTAGAGTAATGGAAATAAAAAGAAATATACACAAATGGGACCTAATGAAACTTAAAAGCTTTTGCACAGCAAAGGAAACCATAAATAAGAAGAAACGACAACCCTCAGAATGGGAGAAAATATTTGCAAACAGATCAATGGACAAAGGATTAATCTCCAAAAAGTATAAACAGCTCATGCAGCTCAATATTAAAAAAATAGGGGCTTCCCTGGTGGCGCAGTGGTTGAGAGTCTGCCTGCTGATGCAGGGGACATGGGTTCGTGCCCCAGTCCGGGAAGATCCCACATGCCGCGGAGTGGCTGGGCCCGTGAGCCATGGCTGCTGAGCCTGAACGTCCGGAGCCTGTGCTCTGCAACGGGAGAGGCCACAACAGTGAGAGGCCCGCGTATCGCAAAAATAAATAAATAAATAAATAAATAAATAAACAACCCAGTCAAAAAATAGGCAGAAGACCTTAACAGACATTTCTCCAAAGAAGACATACAGATGGCCATGAGGCACATGAAAAGCTGCTCAACATCACTAATTATTAGACAAATGGAAATCAAAACTACAATAAGGTATCACCTGACACTGGTTAGAATGGGCAGCATCAGAAAATCTACCAACGAGAAATGCTGGAGAAGGTGTGAAGAAAAGGGAACCCTCCTGCACTGTTGGTGGGAATGTAAACTGATACAGCCACTATGGAGAACAGTATGGAGGTTTCTTAAAAAATTAAAAATAGAATTACCATATGACCCAGCAATCCACTACTGGGCATATACCCAGAGAAAACCATAATTCAAAAAGACACATGCACCCCAATGTTCATTGCAGGACTATTTACAATAGCCAGGTTACGGAAGCAACCTAACTGCCCACCGACAGACAAATGGATAAAGAAGATGTGGTACATATATACAATGGAATATTACTCAGCCATAAAAAGGAATGAAATTGGGTCATTTGTAGAGACGTGGATGGATCTAGAGACTGTCACACAAAGTGAAGTAAGTCAGAAAGAGAAAGACAAATACCGTATATTAACGCATATATGTGGAATCTAGAAAAATGGTACAGATGAAATGGTTTGCAGGGCAGAAAGTGAGACACAGATGTAGCGAACAAACGTATGGACACCAAGGGGCAAAAGCGGTAGGGGGTGGTGGTGGTGGTGTGATGAATTGGGCGATTGGGATTGACATGTATACACTGATGTGCACAAAAGTGATGACTAATAAGAACCTGCTGTATAAAAAAATAAATAAAATTAAATTAAAAGAAACAAAACAAAACATATGGACACCAAGGGGGGAGAGTGGTGGGGGGATGGGGGGGTGGTGGCAGATGACAAAAAAAAAACTTTTGAAGTCTTATAATTTCCATTTTGGATTTCACCCATTTCATTAAAAGTTATCTGCTTTACCTGTAATAATAAAAAAAAAATTTACTAGAGGGGTTCAGTTCTAGGTCACAGCTGCCACCAAATGCAGGCACCCACCTCTGTTAAGATCAGACCATTGAAACTCATTATCCTGGTCCTCAGCTGCTTGCACTGAATATTAATTCCTTTCCAGCCCTAGCAGAGGCAGCACAGCATAGGACTGTGGTTCTCAAAGTGTGGTACCTGGACCAACAGCACAGCATCACCTGGGAACTTGTTAAAAGTGAAAATAACTGAACCTCACCCCAGACCTACTGAAATCAGAAGCTCTGAGGTTGGGCCCAGCAATCTTTATTTTAACAAGCCATTCAAGGGATTCTGATGCATCTCACTGAATCACCGGCAGAGTGGTTAAGAGCACGGATTCTGCTACCACTTGTTTGAGTTTGAATCCTGACTGCCATTCACCAATGCGTCATTTTGGGAAAGTCACTTCATTGCTCTGTGCTTAGTCTCTTCATCTGTAAAATGGGGATGATAACAGTACTTATCTCACAGAGGATCTGGGAGCACTAAATCAGTTAATACATGTGAAGCTTTGAGAACAGTTGCTGGCACAAGGTAAAAGTTAGCTATTAAATGAGTTAAGGTACATAAAGCATTTAGGGCCTGGCATATCATAGGCACTGAATGTTACTATTAGCATGTTACTATTTTTTCTCTTTTTTTTTTTTAGCATTTTAAAAATATTTTATTTATTTAATTAATTTATTTTTGGCTGTGTTGGGTCTCCGTTGCTGTGTGCGGGCTTTCTGTAGTTGAGGCGAGCGGGGGCTACTCTTCATTGTGGTGCCCAGGCTTCTCATTGCAGTGGCTACTCTTGTTGCGGAGCACGGGCTCTAGGCGCACGGGCTTGAGCAGTTGTGGCACACGGCTTAGTAGCTGTGGCACACGGGCTTAGCTGCTCCGCGGCATGTGGGATCTTCCCGGACCGGAGTTCGAACCCGTGTCCCCTGCATTGGCAGGCGGATTCTTAACAACTGCGCCACCAGGAAAGCCCCCTATTGTTTCTTATGTATCATCTTATTTTTGAGATTCAGTGGGATGTAACCTGGATTTCTCACAAATCAACAGGCAGGCCATATTCCTACATGGTAAACTGTGTCCTCTTGGTATGGAGAAGCTAATCACTTGTAGTATGAATATAATAAAAATAGGAATACAGAATTTGTATTTTAGGGATGAATCAAACAAAACTCTTTACCTCTAGGGCTCAAATTCCAGACATTACACTTGCTGATGAAGTGTAATATATGATTACACTGATGAAGAAATGTATGATTCATTTCTGTGTCTGTCTATGGCCAGATTCCCCACACACTGAGTCCATAAATAGCCTGGAGGCTAAAAGAGACATCTTCCATTATTACTTCTTCTGCTTTACATCCTTTTCATGATACTCTGGTTCCTTCCCTTGTACATTTGATCGTAGCCAAAAGTCCAAGAAGCAATGGTTCTCTTCTAAAATACCAAAGCTTTTGAACATATGTTAAACCACAGCTAAAATGACAAATCACATTTATAAGACGTGTTGACCAGCACCTGTATGATCAGGCCATTGTAAGAAACCAAGAGGACCAAAAAAATCTACAACTTCTATCCCCGAGAGTCACGATATTTCCCTTGTATGGAATTACCCACCTTCAAAACAGCCATCCTAATCCGCCTGACCTGCTGGTTCTAATCTGTGACAGAAATTAAGTTATATCCAGAAGAGGCAGCATACAAAGCAAGAAGAAATTTAATCCAAAATTGTAAATGTAAGCCATATATTTAGAGTTAGCTGCTTCAGTCTTATTGATGTTTTCTGCCCACACACGAAGCATGACATTAGTGTCTCATAAAAGTAAAATAATGTACATGTTCATAGATGATGGGACATTTTTCTTCACTTTTGTTCACAGAAATACTGGTTCTTACATTCCAACAGTGAGAGTTTATCTTCAGAAATATTTCTACCTCTCCTTTGCATGTTATCATCACTAATAAATGGGTCTAGACTAGCCTCGGATGCCACTGTGAAAAGACTGGTACTGATTTTCCTCTTCCCACAAGTAGGGAAGTTCAAGCCGTGAAAAGAGCATGAACTTTCACATCAGAAAAAGCTGAACTCAAATGTTAACATTTCTAAGGCTATCTCATTATCTGAACTTGAGGGTAACAATACCCATGTTACAGCCATGTTTTCAGGAGTAAACAGGGTAAATCATACAAAGCACAGGACCTGGCGTGAGCTGGGCACTCAGTGAACGTTAGTCCCTTTCTCCTTCCCTTCCTCTTGTTCCTCTCTTTAACAAATGGCAGAATAGAATCGTATCATTTCAAAATAAGGGAGAAATATTTCTGACTTAATAGCAAATTGTAGGGCACTTTAAGCAATATAAAAATCAATTTAAAAATTAATGCATGCTGACTATGAAAATATATAGTAAATTGTGATTATACTATCCTGCTTTTATCATTTAATGTTCATGTCAGCATATTTGGATATACTTTATTTATTTATGCACTTTTAAAACGTGTATTTTTTTTAATGAAGAAAAGAACTCCTGCCACTCCCCATACTCTGTATGCCACTGTGCTGGGAACAGGACACTGGCTTTAGAAGACAAGAGAGGGGAGCAACTTCCTATGGGGGAAATCAAGGAAGACGTCAAAGTAGAAGTGGTCGCAAAAGATGACCAGCACTTTGACAACTGGAAGGACACTGCAGGTAGAAGGAAGAGCATATGAAAGAGCAGGAAGCATCAGGAAACCCAATGGGGGTAGTCTGCAATTACAGCTGTAAGACAGATCTCTCGTATATTCAGAAACACCAATGTTACTGATCAAAACCGCCATTTAAGTAAGGCCCAGCACAGCAGCTTTAACTGGAATCACTCATGTGCTCATGATGAACTATAACGAAAAGTGTAAAGTTAAGGTTTGGGGAAGGCAAGGGGCATGAGTAAGTGTGTCTTAGTATGGCCAAGCACAGAGATAGCTAAGTCTCACTACCATCACCAACATTAGCTTGAAGGCTTTCCAAATGCCTGATTTCAAGCTAAGCCCTTTATATGCCCTACCTTGGTTAGTCCTCAGAGAAACCCATTGAGAAAGGTATTATTACCATTCCATTTTAGAGATGAGAAAACTGAGGCTTAGGTTAAATGACTTAGGTTTAACTTCACTCACAGTAAGTGAAAGAGCCACTTTTGAACCTAAATCTGTACGATTCCAAAGGTACAAGGAAGAAAACTAGAACCTAAAACACTCCTTGCTAAAGAGTCTCTAACAAATTATTACTGCTATAGACCTTTGTTTTCGGAATACCAAAATCATCCAAGACCCACACTAAAATACTCAACTAACTTGACAAAGCTGGAAAAGTCAATACGATGGAGGAAGGATAACCTGTTTAAAGCCATTTGTTTGTTAACAGATGGTGCTGGAGCAATTGTACATCCACAGGCAAAAGAAAGGAACCTCAACCTAAGCCTCAGACTTCATATAAAAATTAATTCAAAATGGATCATTCAAAACGTTTACTTAAATGTAAAACGTAAAACTATAAAATCGTCCCAAGGATGATTCTGGAAAACATTTGAAAAAAAGATGTTTCAGTTTTAGCTGTAGGTAATATGAGGGTACCAGCAGACAGAGAAGAGAAGAGGAGGTGGCAGGTGGGGTGCTAAATATTCTCCATGCCTTAACTCCCTGAAACCTTTAACATGCCAAGGAGGCAGAGACTAACAGCTGTCTCCTGTTACAGCTGAGACAACTGCTGCCGAAGAGTTCCGGAGCCGCCCAGCTACCTGCAGAGCCAAGCACCTGCCTGCCCTGGTGCCGCCTGCCCGACTGCTACCAGTGCCTCCCCTCTGAAATGGTGAATATTTGACCTAAAAAATAAGGTTTATTTCTCAGGCACAATGGACTTTTAAAGGCACCTGAACAAAATTTGAATCAAGATGGCAGTAAATGCCAGCTGGAGCAGGAACTTCATTCATTCCTTCACCCCTTTTCATTCGCCCTCCATAGATAAATGGCTAGGCCAAGGGGCAAGTGCCTGTCCTTGACCACCTGGAGGTCATATGGTCAGGGAGTGCCCTTCGGCTGCAAACAGTCTTTACATCTCAATTCCACAGCGGCAGGTGTGGACTTCCAAGAAAATAAAGGCCGGGGCCTCCACAGGAGCGCCTGTACTTGCACACGGGCACCCGGGGCGGCGGGGGGACTTCGGTCTCCATGGAGGCCTTTTCATGTTGTGGGATCATTACTGATGGAGGGAGGCTGCCTGCCTATCCCATGGGGGTTTTCTCATCAGCTCTGGGCAGCAAGGGGAGAAGATATCATCATCCAAACCTGGCAAGCTACGGTCAAGCAGGCTGCTGCTTGTCCAGTAGAAAAGCCTAACACACAGAAAGAGAAATGTAGCGTACTGTGAGGAGTTCCAGCAAGCGAGTGCTCCCTTACTGTTCTACTACTTGCTTCCACCTTCCTTCTTTTTGCCCTGATGGCAAGCGGGACACAGACATCGTCCATGTGCCAGGACTTCAAAGCTGACACCGCCTCGGAAAAGCTGAGTTGGGGCTGTTCAGGTATGGAAGGGTTAAGGCATGTCCTGTACTGTTGGTGCTCCATTATTATCACTTTGAAAAGCCATGGCGTTACAGGAAGAGTGTGAGAATGCTGCAGCTTTCCCGGCCAACATTTGGTTCCCATTACCGTGAATAATCTCTCTCCGCCCTCTTTCCCCAACCCCCGCCCTTCTTCTACTTTTTCCACATTTTATATTAAAAGTACATCAAACACTTTTCTTCCTTTTTAATATTTTCCTTAAGCTTCCTTCACTCAATTTGCCTGGTTCTGTGACTTTTCTGGTTATTCATTACTGAGGGAGGGAAAAGGGTAAGCCTCTTGGATGAAATCAATCAAAAACAAAAGCAGGGGAGAAAAGCACTTCAGCAGCGCAGTGTAGGGGAAAGAAGCTAACACGTAGGGATTCTTCCTGGTCTTAATTGATAGTAAGAAAAGAAAGAGCCCACTGAGAATACTTTTACCTTCCTGCTTCTTGGCCCCATCTCAGTTATATTCTTGCCTGAAAACAAAGCATCTCTAAAATAATATATCTGAAGATAGGTCTATGCCTAATTTCATCATCAGTAAAAAAGGAGAGAATTTGCAGGAAAGGAATAAGTGATAGTCTAGTAGAATAGATGCTGGCAAGTGTGTGAAGAAAGAGCACGCTCTAGATTGGAGGGGGTAGTGGTACAGCCCTTTTACAGCCCTTTTGAGGCCAATTTGACAGTATCTATACAAATTCAAAGTCTATATATCATTTGATCCAACGAATTCCACTTCTTGGAATGTATCCCATGGAAATACTTGCACATGTGTACAAAGATATATGTACAAGGCATTCACTGCAGATGCCTAAATTGGATACAACTTAGTGCTCTTTAATAGGAGAATAGCAAAATAAATTATGGTATATTCATCCTTTGGAAAACTACATAGTGGTTAAGAATATTCAGATAAGCTTACATAGGGACTTCCCTGGCGGTCCAGTGGTTAAGACGCTGTGCTTCCACTGCAGGGGGCATAGGTTTGATCCCTGGACAGGGAACTAAGATCCCGCTGCGTGGCCCGGCCAAAGAAAAAAAAGAAAAGCTTATATAAACAAACCAGAGAAACATGGCGACATTAGGGAGGAAAAAAAGTCACAGAAAAATATACAGATCAACCTTTTAACTGTGGCTACCTCTGAGGAGGGGGCTTAATCTCCTCATAATCTGTATATGTTTCTGTTAGATTATTTTATGATGTGGCTACATGTGTGTATTACTTGTACACTTAGCTTTTATAAAGTATGAACATAAATATTTCAGTCAATAGAAAATAGGAACATATATAATATACACATGTATGTGTGTATATATATATTAATATATATACATATACATATCCTCCCCTCCCATATAGCCCTGTGTAAACTGTCTTAACCTGCAAGAAATCTGAAACTTGGAAAATTTCTTAACTTCACAACATGTACCAAGTCAGACAAAATGACAGAGAAATGGATCAATAGGAAAGAAGAAATGATGATTCTGAGAGGCCCAAAAGTTTCCAAGGGCCCAGTCATGATAATGAAAACAGTAAACACTGATCAAATTGTACTATGTGTTCACTGCAGGGATGGGAGGAAGGGGAGAGTGTGTGTGTGTGTGTGTGTGTGTGTGCGTGTGTGCGTGTGCGTGCGTGCGTGCGTGCGTGTGTGTGTGTGTGTGTGGTTGGGGGTGGGGGCAGGAGGAGGCAGCACAAGAATTCTCAACTTCCACCTTCTGATAGGAATTTAATAAATAAATAATATATAAAATAAAAAGCCCCCAAATGGCAGATAAACATATGATTTAGAAATATGAAGGCAAGTAACAGAAGAAACAGCTGGAAAAAAAAAGCTGAAAGCAGTTATCTCTGGAGTATGGAAATTAAGGTTTGGTAGCAGTGGGAGAAGAAGGGGCAGGGGATTCCCATTTTCATTATAAACTTTATAGAATTACTTAACTTTTAAAACTATATACCTGGGGCTTCCCTGGTGGCGCAGTGGTTGAGGGTCCGCCTGCCAATGCAGGGGACATGGGGTCATGCCCCGGTCCGGGAAGATCCCACATGCCGTGGAGCGGCTGGGCCCGTGAACCATGGTCGCTGAACCTGCGCGTCCGGAGCCTGTGCTCCGCAACGGGAGAGGCCCGCGTACCGCAAAATAAAAACAAAAACAAAAACTATATACCTGAATGATTGTAGGAACCAGCTTCCAGGATGGCCCCCAATGATCCCCACCTCCTGGTATTCATATCCTGGGTAATCCCCTCCCACACTGAATGGAGCTGGCCTGTGTAAACAGTAGGATATCGCAAAAATGATAGTGTGTTTGAAAGACCTAAACGTAAGAGTTAAAACTATAAAACTCTTCAATGAAAACAAATGGCAAAAAAGCTTCACAACATTGGATTTGGCAATGATTTCTTGGATATATGCCAAAGCCACAGGCAACAAAAGAAAAAATTAAAAAATTGTTCTTCATCAAAATTAAAAACTTTTGTGCATCAAAGAATACTATCAACAGAGTAAAAATGCAACCTACAGAATGGGAGAAGATATTTTCAAATCATACATCTGATAATCCAAATATATTCAAAATACATACAGAACTCCTAAATCCACAACAAAAAGCCAAACTTGATTTAAAAATAGGCAAAGGACCCGAATAGGCATTTTTCTAAAAAAGATACACAAATGGCCAAGAAGCATATGCAAAGATGCTCACCATCACTAATCATGAGGGAAAGTGAAAATCCACAATGAGATACCACCTCACACCCATCAGGATGGCTACTATTAAAAAAAAAAAAAGTGTCAGCGAAGATGTGGAGAAACCGAAACCCCTGTGCACTGCTGGTGGAAACGTTAAATGGTATAGCTACTCTGGAAAACAGTATGGAGATTCCTCAAAAAGTTAAAAATAGAATTGCCTTTCTGCTCCAAGAAAACACCAAATGGTGGATGACGCTGGTGTCCCAGGAGACCAGAAGGTGGCCGCAGCAGCTCCACAGAGGAATGGGGGCAGCTTCCGGGGCCAGCGCTGCAGCTACGCTCAGGCTGGAGCCAAGGCCACAGAGCTCGTTGAGGGGAGGCTGAGGACAAGAAGTGGCTCCCGGTCCCCGAGCCAGGCTGCTTGGTCACGGACATGGATACCAAGTCCCTGGAGGAAATACATCTCTTCTCCTCGTCCGTCACGTAGTCTGATATCACGGACTTTTTCCTGAGGCTGACCCTAAAGGGCGAGCTTGAAGACTACACCTGTGCAAAAGCAGACCCACACTGGCCAGCAGACCAGGTTCAAGGCATCTGTTGCCACTAGGGACTACAAGGGCCATGTCAATTTTGGTAAGCGATCCAAGGAGGCAGCCACGGCCGTCCATGGGGCCATTACCCTGGCCAAACTCTCCCCTGTAGCCAGGCAGTGAGGCTACTGAGGAAGCAAGATCAGCAAGCCCCACACTGTCCTTTGCAAGGTGACCAGCAACTGTGGCTCTGTGCTGGTGTATCTCATCCCCACCCCAAAGGCACCGGCATGCTCTGGGCTCTTGTGCCCAAGAAGCTGGTGGCCAGTATCAAGGACTAGTACACCTTGTCTGCAGGCTGCACTGCCAGCCTGTGCAACTTTACCACGGCCACCTCTGATGCCATCTCCAAGACTTACAGCTACTCACCTTGACCTCTAGAAAGAGACCATGTTCACCAAGTCTCCCCATCAGGAATTCACTGACCATTTAGTAAAGAGCCATACCAGAGTCTCTGCAAAGAAGACCCAAGCTCCAGCTATGGTCACCACGTAGAGTACTTATACAGGAAAGATAAAGTGAATTAATTAAGCTTGGAAAAAAACAGAAGTATCGTATGATTCAGCAATTCCACTCTGGGTGTATATCCAGAAGAACTGAAAGTAGGGCCATGAACAACTATTTTTACACCCGTTAATAGCAGCATTACTCACAAGAGCCAAAAGGCAGAAGCCAGCCAAGTGTCCATCGACAGATGAGTGGATAAACAAAATGTGGTATAGACATACAATGGAACATTATTCAGCCTTAAGAGAAAGGAAATTCTGACACGTTACAACATGGATGAACCTTGAGGACATTGTGCTAAACGAAATAAGCCAGGCAGAAAAGGACACACATTGTATAATTCCACTCATAGGAGGTACCTAGAGTGGTCAAATTTATAGAGACAGGAAGTGGAAGGATGGTTGCCAGGGGCTGACAGAGAGAGAATGGGGAGTTATTTTTTAATTGTTACAGAGTTTCGGTTTTGCAAGATGAAAAGAGTTCTTGAAGTGGACAGTGGTGACGCACAGTAATGTAATGCACTTAATGCTACTGAACTGTACACTTAAAATGGTAAGTTTTATGTTATGTATACTTTTTCACAATTAAAAATTTTTTAAAAAAAAGACTGTGTATGACTTCTGAGCTAGGTCATAAAAGACACGTGCCTTTTGTCTTTCTCTTAAGTCACTCATTCTGGGGGAAGCCAGCTGCCATGTCATGAGGACACACAGGCAGCCCTGAGGAGAAGTCCATCTGTTGAAGAACTGAGGCCTCCTGCCAATAGCCAGCACGAACTCATCATCCACGTGAGGGTGAGCACCATGGAAGTGGATCCTTTGGCCTCCGGCAAGCCTTCAGATGACTGCAGCCCTTCTGGCTGACATCTTAACCATCACCTCGTGAAAGAGCCTGAGGCAGAACCACACAGTTAAGCTGCTCCTCGATTCCTGACCCACAGAAACTGAGATAATAAATGTTTATTGTTTGGCTGCTAAAGTTTGAGATAATTTATTAGGCAGCAATAGATGACTTATGCAACTATTTAGATAAATTTGAAAAGGAAAAGAGAAATTAGCTTTAACGCATTATCCTATCAGAGTGGCCTGCTATTCTACCAAAGCACGCATCAGGGTACGTTATCATGATGGCGTGCTGCTAGGTTACAATGCATCTCTTCACTAAAGCCTTAAGAGAGAGATTCTCAACTATGCTGTACTGAGAAAACTTCACAAGAATGTAAAGTGTGATGAGTGGTATATAAAGTATATTTAACTACGTATCTTAATACAGTGTTCTGGCTCTGTTTGGCAGATGAACGCTGAGCTGGCAGCAGGGTGTACAGCACAGTATACCTGCAATATGTAAGAGGAGAAATTAACCTCGAGCTGGTGCCAAGTACAGATACTATGTGTTTGTTAGACTACGGAGAAACTTTTCCTCATGAGTATATTAGAGTCTAATCAGGGCAGCAAATAAATAATAGCACTCACACAGCCACACAGTCCTGAAGGATGACCAGGTGAGGAGTAAAATTTCAGCAGCTTAATGGACACTGTGAGACATTACTCTACTTTAAAACTGATTCCACCACGTGGAATTCACCTGGTTGAGTACTGTTTTGAGTCTTTTAACTCCTTAAAGTGTGTTGAGGAAAATCCTAGTATGTGGAAGTGTGTTTCAAGTGTAAAACAGGTGACAACTGCTCCCACAGCAGGTTTTTAACCAGCTCAGTGTTAGGGTTCTTGTCTAGAGGCAGCCAAAGCTCAAATACTAAAGATGGCAAGCACGTTGAGTTGTGGCTGGTTAAAGAGGAAAGTCTTAACCTAATCCACCTAAATTTCTGTGGTACCCAAGACAGGTATTAGTAAAAGAGCTGCCTAGGTGGACGTCTGCTCTGTGATTATGAATCTAGATATTTAAATTCATTTGGCATACATTAAATTAGTGGATACTGTGTGTCAGATGCCACATTAAGAGATAGGAATATAAAGATGTATACGTTCGGACTTCTAAGGAGGTGGTAAGGGAAAGACATGAAAATCTGTAATACAATGGAAATGACACAGCTACAGGCAAGTAGGCAGACTCCATGTGGGATGGCAGTAGAAGGTGCACAGAGTAAGGGTTGGAACTGGGCTTGATCCAGAATGACACAAAGAATTTGCCAGATATGAATGGGGAAGGGAAAGACAATGGAAGTAGTACATATGAAAACCCAGAAATGTTAAAAAAAAAAAGAAACCCAAAACTCAAAACTCTGCTTAATTCTTTGGTTGACATTAATTAAAAGGGCAGATAATGGGATAAAATCCCCTTAACATGGCGTATCAGGCACTTGAACTTTTCCATCTCATCCTCAACCCTCCCCTACGCGCACGCCATGCTCCCACAATGGTGCACTCAGGCATGCTCTTCCATACCTCCCTGCCTTCACACAAGGCTCTGTGATGCTCACTTAGTTAAAAAACAATAATCCATCCTCTGCAAAGTCTACTCCGGTCTTCCTCCGATAGAGCTTATTTCTCGAGGTCTCAAGATGCCTTCACTGGCATGTTTTTGGTACTGTGACTATTCTTCACAACGACTATTTCTTACTCACTGGACCAACCATTTAAGGCTGGTCATCATTCTGGTCTTTGTCCACTCAAAGCCTGGCAATGTCACAGTCATGCAGTGTTTGCTGAATGAACAAATGCATGAAGAAATGAACACTCCTCTCTCTGGAGTAGTCCTATGTTCCACCTGAAGAAGGGAAACTAGAACAAATAACCCTTTGAGAAGTTAGAGGAATCAAATGGAAAATTCATCAGGCCGAGAATTATAAGTAGGTTCTCAACCTTGTTTTACCACCAGGTAGGCATGAGAATTTGCACAATCCACTTACTTCTCTAGGTCTCAATTTTTCATACCTGTAAAACAGGGTATGGATAGATGATGTGGACAGGTTTACAGTAATTCTCATTTACAGAGGCAGGCCCTGTAAAAATGCTTTCCTATGTCATTTAATTTTCATTTGCTGCTTAGGACATCCCTAGGGATTAGGCTTTTTTTTTTTTTTTTTTTTTTTGCGGTACGCGGGCCTCTCACTGTTGCGGCCTCTCCCGTTGCGGAGCACAGGCTCCGGACGCGCAGGCTCAGCGGCCATGGCTCACGGGCCCAGCCGCTCCGCGGCATGTGGGATCTTCCCGGACCCGGGCACGAACCCGTGTCCCCTGCATCGGCAGGTGGACTCTCAACCACTGCGCCACCAGGGAAGCCCCGAATTAGGCATTTTATCCTCATTTAGGCATAAGTACAGTACGTTCAAAGAACTTGCCCTAAGCAACATAGCTAGTAAGTGGCTAAAAAGGGGAGGGATCCAAATTGGTCTGCCTGTATAGAATACCTGCTCTCAAACACTAGGTTACAACATTTAAATGTGAGAGTGTAGATATTTTAAAGTAAAAGAATTTGGACCTCCTGAAGCCATATGATAGAACAACAACAAAAAAATGGCAGTGCTTTTTTTATCTACTTTTCTCTGAGAAGGAGATGCCTTAAGGTGATAGGGACAGGGTGAGAGGTACATGGAAATGCACCAAACAGAGTCTTAAAAGGGGGAACATCCTTTCTGGATGAAAGGTCTGAGCCTAGAGAAAGAAAGAAAATGCAGGATGAGATAAATGGAAAGGGAGGATTAAAGGGATATAGCCTGGCAGAAAAGCAAGGGAAGGGAGAGGAAAACAGGAAGGGGTGCTGAGCCAAGCTGAGGATGAAGATGGGGGGCTGGACAGGGGGAGGATGATGACGGAGCCCAGTGCTGTTGATGGGCAGAGCGATGGGAAGCGGATGGCCACACTGAGGAGAGAAGGATCCACCAGCAAGGCAATTCCAGCCAAAACTGGGAAATGGGATGGGATGAGTTTGGTTCTTTAAGAACTGAGGGGGTTAAAAGAGAGAGCTCAGCCTGAACCTGAGAGGAGAAAAAGGGGGAGACTAGTAAGAAAAACAATGACCCCACAGGTCTGAAAAGAAGAACCTGCAGACTGAAAGAGAGGTGATGACAGAGAGTGCCTGGAATGGACCCTTTAATGCTTTAAACCTGTGCCAAGCTGAGTAATGGGGGATTGAGCTTGTGATTTACCTCAACTCTGGGAGAGATTAGTCTCTGTATCATCAGCAGCGTAAACAAACATTACTATTTTATAGTGATAATAAGTATTATTAATACTGAAAAGACCTAGTCGTGTGTAGTACTTTGTAGTTTACAAAGCATGTTCATGTAGATGATCTCATTGAACTCCCATGACAATCCGAGCACCCTTGCTTCCCACCTGGCAAAATTAGGCTTAAGTTCAGTCAGATGATTTACCTCCAGTCAGGAAGTTCCAGGTGGACCTGGGATTGGCACCTAGGTCTTCCTGTTCCCGCTCCAGGGTTCTTTGGGTAGGAATAAAACATAGCCTGTGCCTTTAACAGACTTACAGTTCAGGAGATCAAGAACAAAGGCATAGAAGATGATTCCTCAGGGGAGTATATACTATACTCAAAAAAGAGTGGAGTTCAGAGGAAGGAGCAAATTTGGGGGCCGCTGGAAAAGGTCTGAGCTAACTGTAGACTGGATAGGAGAAAGGGACTATTTAAGCAAAGAAGCAAGGAAGCAGAGAACGCTCGGAGTGTGGGCTTTAGAGGGGTGCTTTACCTACCCAGTCCTTCCCCCCACCAGCTTAGCAGCTGCAAGTGCAATCATTTAACAGATACTTATGGTTGACATTACCCTAAATGCTGAGGATCCAGTGGTGCGCAAGATCTACATTCAAGAAATTTACTCCAAGTCTGAAAGTATCAGGGTTGCTTGCTGGGGATGTCAACTGTTCTTTTGGAAAAGGGTGATGTTCTATTCTCAGAATGATGCTCTAATTCATCAGAGAAATGTAGGAGCTCCAGTTTTTCAAAACTTACTATTTTCTCAAATAGAAGAGGACTCTGTTTGCCTCTCCTTTGGCAGGTGATCAGAAAAGATCAGAGCTGAGAAGGGAAAAGGGAGCATTAAAAGTGGCTATTTCACAGCAGAGTCAAAGAAAAAAAGAAAAAGCGGGTTGTGTTTAGCACCTTACTCCACAATTTTATATTTACCTTCCCAACAACCAAGCTCCATTGTATATACTATGCACATATAGTAAAGAAAAAATGTGATATGGGAACACAGTGAGAGAGTCTGTGAAGTGCTGAAACAGCATACCTGGCAGCTGCTAAAACAAAACTTCAAAGATTTGGCTTCTTTGAAAAGCCATCAGGCAGGACCCCACCCACTCCCCCTGCTAGCCCACAGCTTCCCTGGGAGCTGGTACATGTAACCACTTCCGCATGTTTGGCTCTGTTCCCCAGGGCTATAGCAGCTCTATAAGCCAAGTCAGAACTGCCAGCCAAGCAGGTGGGGGGCTGGCGGCTAGGTAAGTGTAGGGAAGCAAGACCTCTCCCCAGTATCTAGTCATGAGCATATCTCAGAAAATAAAACGGTAACGCTAGGATCTGCTTTAAAAGTCCCTTCCTCTCAGCCAGCCCAGCTCTGATTGGTTAGACACTAGTAATTCAGAAGCTCTGAGCTGTTGAGATTCCCAAGGCATTAAAATATGCCCCTCCCAGTACCACAAATTAGTTTAAGAACAGCATCTGTGGTAAATCTCTAGATCTAAGCAAAAGAGGCTTGACAGCTACAAAAGAGCCTAAGAGGATAATCAAGAATGTGCCTTACTTTGTACTTCTTTTTTTTTTTTTTTTCCACTGACCAAGTTTGGGTCTCTACACATCTTTGAATCTTCTGGGACAACCATTTTGTCCTGTACTGTCCAATATGGGAGCCACGAGCCACATGTGGCTTTTGAGTATTCGAAATGTGGCTAGTATGACTGAGGAACTGAACTTTTCATTTTATTTAATTTTAATTGATTTAAAAATTTAAAATCCACACGTGGCCTGTGGCTACCATGTTGGACGGCACTGATCTAGCCACTTATTCACCAAACATTTACTGAGCACTTTGTACAAGAAAGTGTAAGGACATAATGATGTGTAAGACTCAGTCTCTGACCCTCAAAAGCTTACAATCTAATACAGGAGGTAAGACAAGTATACAAACAACAATAATACAAAGAGGAGTGGTATGTGTCATAGCAGAGGTAAACAGATATTAGAACTTGGAGCAGGGAGATGGTGGCCTGACATTATGCATTCCCCATACTAGCCACCCAGGTAGGGGATGCCAGTACAGTCGTCCCTTGGTATGTGCAAGGGATTGGTTCCAGGACCCCCGTGGATACCAAAATCCAAGGATGCTCAAGTCCCTTATATAAAATGGCACAGTATCTGCATATAACCTACACACATCCTCCCATATACTTTAAATCATCTCTAGATTACTTCTAATACCTAATATAATGTAAATGCTATATAAACAGTTGCTGGACTATAGCAAATTCAAGTTTTGCTTTTTGGAACTTTCTGAAATTTTTTTTTCTAAATATTTTGATCCGTGGATGCAGACCTGTGGATACCGAGGGCCGACTATAAGTCTATCAAATAAAGGACAGTGAGGAGAGAGGAACTACTGTAGAGAACACCAAAAATCTGAAATATCACACATATTCAGTACACACCATGACTTAGTGGTCACCCAATGTTAAAAGGCTGGAGTAAAGAGATAGTCATCCTATACTGACTGGGCTGTTTAAGCACCTTCTAGGAGTGGCTCTCAAGACTCCTGAGGGTTAGGTGGGGTGGGGAGAAGGAGGGTAAAAAGAACGGTCTCTGCCTTTTCCTCTTCCTCCACACCCTGCCTCTTCCAACAGCACGCCCCCACCCCCTAAAATGCAAAGGGTCTTTTGCTTGTAGGGCACTTTCAATCTTGGATAACTAGAAAGAACTGAATAGGGTTCAAAGGAGAAGCAATAAGGACCTGATGACTTGGGAAGGCAGCTGTGTGAGCTCCACCTAGAGGGGTGGGATAGGGAGGGTGGGAGGGAGACGCGAGAGGGAGGAGATATGGGGATAAATGTATATGTATAAGCTGATTCACTGTGTGATACAGCAGAAACTAACACACCATTGTAAAGCAATTATACTCCAATCAAGATGTTAAAAAATAAAAATAAAAAAGGAAAAAAAAACTTCAGTGGAGACGAAACAGGGCTTTTTTCTCTAGTTTTCAGATCACTAGGATAGGAAGAGCCACAAAAATTCATTCTCTAGGAATTAAAACTGTGCATTTAGCCAGAGCCTCCTCTGAGTTACATCTTTTAGGAACATGAGTCCAGGGGATGAAGAACAGAAGGAAGAGAAAGCCTAATGACATCTGCTTGGGATGTCATCAGGGAAGGTTGCAGAAAGGCTGAGCTGAGCTGAGCCCTGTAGGAGAAAAGGGTTTGAACATGTAAACATACAGGTGAGGAGCAGGGGGTCTGTTCATTCCCTCATTCTTTTACTTAATATTTGTTCTTTATGTTTAAGTGTCTGCTGTTTACCAAGGCACTGGGATACAACAGTGAATAAGACAACTTACACTTTCATGAAGTAATTACAGTAAATTAATAGGATAAGTGCTACAGAATGGTATAAGGATGTAGTGATGGGAAAATGTACTATTTTTGATCCATAGAGTTTGGCTGGAACTAAATGTGTGAAGAATAAAACTGAAAGGTAGATTGGGGCCAAATACAGATATTCACCTGGAAAATCAGGCCAAGTTATTTTTTGTTTTTGTGGTACATTAGAAGGTCTTTTTATTTCTTCCTTAAAAATTTTGTTTTAATTATCAAAATTAACAAAATATCAACAAAGAAAATCTTTAGAATAAATAAGACAAATGAGAAAGACTTAGCCATGAAAGGTAGAATTGTACCATATTCCCAAGATGTATTCTCCAATTTATCTTTATCAGCAATAAAGTCGGTATTTTGCTATCTTTGATATTTTTCTATAATTTCTCATTTAGTTGTGGAGGCAAGACCTGGAGACAAGTAGAAAGTATGATTAATGATGCTTCATAAGCCTCCAACATCAATTTCTAGACCTTTTAGTTGTATGAACTGAAAAATCGCCTTTACAGTTAGGATCCAGCATGATTTCAGCTTCTATCACTTAAAACTCAAAAGTGTTTTGGGACTTCCCTGGTGGCACAGTGGCTAAGAATCCGCCTGCCAATGCAGGGGAAACGGGTTCAAGCCCTGGTCGGGGAAGATCCCACATGCCGCGGAGCAACTAAGCTCGTGCGCCACAACTACCGAAGCCCACGCGCCTCAACTACTGAAGCCCGCGCGCCTAGAGCCCGCGCTCTGCAACAAGAGAAGCCACTGCAACGAGAAGCCCGTGCATCGCAACGAAGAGGAGCCCCCGCTCGCCACAGCTAGAGAAAAGCCCGCACACAGCAACGAAGACCCAACACAGCCAAAAATAAAATATAAATAAATAAATTTACAAAAACCCCCCCCAAAACTCAAAGTGTTTTGACTAATACATTTTATCAGCTGGACTGGTTCCTATTCACTCTCCCTTGAAAATGCCTTAAACACCTTGTACATTAGCTCTCTTTTTCTTCCTCTCCTTTTCTGCAAGAGTCTGCAGCCTATATACAATCTAGGATGTATTTAAACTCTACCTTAAACCCTTCCTCTGCAGAGCCTTAGATTTCCACCCTTCTTTAGTACCTTTGCTGAACTGCGAGCTCCACAGAGTCCATATGCCCCCCCTTTAATCACTCGCTCTATATTTCACACGCCAAAAATAAGCAAACTTCCAGGGCAGTATTCTCTAGACCGCCCTGCTGAGTGTCAGCTCTAACTTACAGGACTGTGGAGCACATTTCTTGATCCTCTCCTAGATCCTCGCAAAGCACGGAGCACAAAGTAAATGTGCAGTTACCTCTTGATTGATTAATTTTAGCCTCTCTGCCTACCCAAGCCCCAGCTGCCCTTCCAGAGTCAGCTCACACACCTTTCTTTTCCGTGAAGGTTTTGCCACTTTCTCCAGTCAGAGTGATCAATTTCTCCTCTGAACTTGTACCACTTAACAGCATAATCCTCTTCATCAACAATTAAGTACATATTGCCTTACAATACTTGCATTAGTAACTTAAGTGACTATCAACTTTCCTCCAGACAGAGTGAGACCCTGTCTGTTACCTCCTTCAGAGTGAGCCCCAAGCCTTGCATTTAGGAGATATTCAGTAACATGCTAACTTTTTTAGGATAACATTGTTTTAACAACTACCAGATGAAGCCATTTTCCAGCTGGAACATTACTTATTACCAGTTTCACCTTTCTTCTTTTTCAAGTATTTCAATATACTAAATATTTGGTGAAGAAGGTAAAAAAACTCTTAGGGTCTTGTATTTCAAAGGTCAGTGTTGGGTTCAAGCAGCTAGCAAGATATTTGAGAATACAAATAATATAGACAGATTTTTTCATCTGCTCGGTTTTGCTTGGTGCAACCCAGTTTCACAAGAACATAATTTGATTTCCTGTAGCCTTTAGGTACAACCTATTTATTACCCACCCCCCTTATGGTTTCCTTACCTGTGGTGCCAGAGAGCCTAATTTTCTTATCTTAAGCCTTCTAGATTATAGTCACATTACTGAGATGCACCCATATTTCATTTTCATTACAGAAAGATAGTAAAACTTCTTTTAAAAAACCAGGCAAAACATGGCATTGATTATTGACTTTGAAGCCAAATTAATACAAGTCTTAGCCTGATAATTCATGAAAGCCAAAAAACACCCCTTTATTGCCTCTGAAGCATAAGAATGGTCCAATTAGGACAAGAGTTCTACTGTTACTTGTTACTAACACGTGGGCCTGCCACATGATGTGATATTTTGAATTCCTAAGCTCTCATATATTGCCTCTCTCACTCTAGCCCTACTCGCATTTCCCAAAGAACGCTTGGCTCCATGTTAAAATGTTACCTTTTAAGTTTAGCTTCTCTTATTTTTCCTTAGGAGCATTTTAATAGTTTATAATCAAAATTTTAATATATAGATCCTTACTTCACTATAAAAACAAATAATGTACACCTGAGCATTGTGATTAGGTATAACTGCTTTTGTCACCGTGATACGATATGACAGTGCACGTAAGTGATGGCCAGTTGTATCTGAACTCAGTGGTGTAGCAATACCGTATCCTAAGCAAGTCTAATTTTTTATGTTTTTCTCTTTTCTGAAAAGGGAACTAAGAGTTATCAGGAAACTACACCAAAACCAGAACTTACACCAAAATTTTGCTCCTCAAAAGGGCTGCAGGGACGAGAGAACCTGTACTCCTTTTCAGACCGTATGAGTCTATTGTTTTCTTTTATTAAAATATAGATACAGGAAGATTTTTTTCCTTTTAGCCTCTTAAATCCTAGGACTTAAAAAAAAAAAAAGCATTGATGTTTTAGCTGTACTCGGTCAGTAATATATGCTGAGAGTCTTTCAGCAGAAAGATGGGCAGGAGGGTAGGATGAGGTCTTTAGCTAAAGGTTCAGTGAAGCCAGCTGGTTGTCCTAAATTTGTTGAGTCAACATTAAGTAAGCTTTAAAAATGGATCATCAGTGTTCCTCTACAAGAGTCAGAAAGAAAGATATAGTGTTTCTTCACCACTGTGGTTCTTTCCAAACTCTTTTAGGGCTGGTAAACAGCTATGTTGGAAAGATAGAAGATGACAGAAAAACCATGTGAGAATTAAACTGAATTATGAATTAAGTAACTGTGATAAAATTTCCTAATTCTAGAAAAGGAGTCTCACTCAGCTTGTACATGGATTTTTGTCATTCAGTCCTCTTAGAACCAAAATAATCATCAATTGTGGATGGATATCAAATTACAAAGTGAACAGCTAAATAAGACAGAGTCTTGCCTCTAACAATGACTCTGTGTGTATGTGTCCGAGTGTGCATGTGTGTGTGTTAATCCTGAGGAAATGTATATAAGGTAGTTTATCTTTAATGCTTTGAGAGGGAGGGGAGAAGGCAAACGAAACTGGAAAAATGCTACACTGGCAAACCACAAAGCAAGCTGCATTTTATTCTGGCTTGCAGATAAGAAAAGATCCCCGTCTTCCACTCCTGATACTAGGCCCAAACATTCCCTAACTTACTTTGCCTAGGCCTTGGTATGATGTCCAGCCAGCGATCTCTGACACATTTCCAAAGTTTACCAACATTCCTTCAATAGGCAGAAGTCCAGTGATTCTGGCCTTGGTACAAACACCTACAGCACTCAGCTCTCTTGGTGAAGGAGGAACTGTAGAATCTGTCACAGAGCTTGAACTGACACAGAGCATAACCCTTGAGAGGTTATGTGTCTGGCTGAGTGAGAAAAGAAGCAGAGGAATTTCAGATAGAAGTTCAGGCCTTTATCACCCGTGTGCCACAGAAGCGTTTTTCTCAAGGGGAAGGAGTGGTTAAGAGCTAAGACTCAGGAGGAAGGAGGTCAGGTAAACTTTGTTTTATGGGAAGGAAGGAGGATGAGAGAAATAGCCCTTCTACATAACTCTGAACAAGAAAGAGTTTCTTTTTGTTTTTAGGCCCCCCAAAAGTGGTTTCTTTTTGTGATTGTGCTCTTTGGCTAGAGAGTGTTGTTTATATAACAGGATAAAGTACAAAATTATAAGCTCCAAACTCCTCCAGAGGAAAGCTCTCCCAAAGCTCGACCCCCAGGATGGATGGAAAATATGAGTGTTTACTGGCTGGAACATTGAGCCGCAATGGAAATTTCAACATTCAGAAGAAGATAGCAGAGAGGAAGGGCCTGTTAAGTAGAAAGAAGTCACCCTTCAACAAAGGGGTCAAAGAAAAGGAAGAGTCTCCTGTGGGCCCCACTCTGATGGCCCTTCCTCAGCTGGAAAGGCTACATCTCTGCGATCCAGCTCCAGGAGTGCACTGCATATGGCTGATGGCCAGTTTCCTCTAAACCAGATACTAAAACACGGAGTGTAGCAATCCCACATCCCAAGCAAGTCCAATTTTAAGTTTCTCCTTTTTTTTTTTTTTCCTGGAAAGGGAACTAAGTGGTATCAAGAACCTACACCAAAACCAGGCACTATACTGGTTACTTTCACATGCACAACTCTACTAAATCTTATAACAACTTAATGAGGTAGGTAGTATTATCTGCACTTTTAAGCAGATGGGGAAATTGTGGCTCAGAGAAGCTAGGCAACTCGCACAAGGTCATACACTCAGTAAGGCAAACCCTGAAGTCCCTTCTCTTTTCACTATACCCTGCCATCTTCCTAACAGGGGCTGATGGCCTCCTTTCCTATAAAGTAAACATACTGGGCTTCCCTGGTGGCGCAGTGATTGAGAGTCCGCCTGCCGATGCAGGGGACATGGGTTCGTGCCCCGGTCCGTGAAGATCCCACATGCCGCGCAATGGCTGGGCCCGTGAGCCATGGCCGCTGAGCCTGTGCGTCCGGAGC
Source organism: Lagenorhynchus albirostris (assembly GCF_949774975.1). Classification (NCBI taxonomy): domain Eukaryota; kingdom Metazoa; phylum Chordata; class Mammalia; order Artiodactyla; family Delphinidae; genus Lagenorhynchus; species Lagenorhynchus albirostris. The sequence continues at coordinate 26,932,188 of NC_083095.1, forward strand.
TTGTGCTCCACAACAGGAGAGGCCACAACAGTGAGAGGCCCACGTACCGCAAAAAATAAATAAATAAAGTAAACATACTTTTAAAGAAATAGAAACATTTAAAGGACTAGTTTCAGAATAATTCCCCTAAACAGAGGAAGAAAATGGAAACAAAGCCTTAGCATTTTGGTTGCTGAATAATTTTTGCAGAACTATGGGGCTCTCTTTTAAAACCTCACACACTCCTCCTTCTATTCTCTTTTTATTGTGGTTTAAAAAAAAAAGTATAACTTTAAATTTACCAACTTAACCATTTTTATGACTACAGTTCCGTAGTGTTAAGTACAGTCACACTGTTGTGCAACAGTTCTCTAGAACTTTTTCATCTTGCAAGTTTGAAACTCTATAGCCGTTAAACACTAATTCCCCCTCCTCTATTCCCCCAGCCCTTGGCAACCACCTTTCTGCTTTCTGTTTCTACAATTTAGACGACTTTAGATACTTCATAGGAGTGGAATCATACAGTATTGGTCCTTTTGTGACTGGCTCAGTTCACTTAGCATTATGTCCTCAAGGTTCAGCCATGTTGTAGCCGGTGACAGGGTTAAATCCTTACACCCTCTTCTTGATTCTCTTTCTTCTAATTGCCTGGGTCGCACAATTTAAATCTTTTTGTTATGTGCTGCCCAACACTGTTTCCTAACTGTTCCATGTGTATGTGGCTCCTTCTCGTTGTTAGACGGTAACCTCTTAGTGATCCAACACCAGGTCTTCAAAGTCTTTTAGACTCTACCCAGCGCTCAGCACTACGCCGAGAGCATAGAAGATACATCCTGGACAGTAAACTCTGGGAGACTGGGGACGATTCTGTCTTATTTGTCGCTACTCCCAGCAGCTAACACAATGCCTGACACATAGAAAATGAACAGAACATGTTTTATTAAAGACAATAAACTCAATATTTCTGAGAACTGAAAATGAAAAGATGGGAAGTCAGAGTCCTGAATCTCCAGCAACATTCGTGAGAAATAAACTAGGACTTTCCCGGTGGCGCAGTGGTTAAGAATCCGCCTGCCAATGCAGGGGACACAGGTTCGAGCCCTGGTCCGGGAAGATCCCACATGCCGTGGAGCGACTAAGCCCGTGCGTCACAACTACTGAGCCTGCACTCTAGAGCCCGTGAGCCACAACTACTGAAGCCTGCACGCCTAGAGCCCGTGCTCTGCAACAAGAGAAGCCACTGCAATGCGAAGCCCATGCACCGCAATGAAGAGTAGCCCCCGCTCGCCGCAACTAGAGAAAGCCTGCGCTCGGCAACGAAGACCCAATGCAGCCAAAAATAAATAAATAAGTATTTTTTTTAAAAAAGAAATAATCTAAAACAAGGGAGAAAAATATTAGTTAAACTGGTATCAGAATCTCTGAAAATCTGTTTCAAAAAATTATGTAAAGAAAGGTACCAGACTATAATTTATTACTAAAGAGTAAGAGGGCAGAGGAACAAGGTGACATGAAATATCACCCAATTTTCCAAGATTTGGGGCTTCATTGTATCCCATTCCCCAGTACAGAATTTAAAGTTCTGACATACAGCTGTTTTCCAGAGTAGAGGTTACCAGGCCACACAGCCTAGGCCCACGATGTCTTGCCCTGTCACAAAAAGAAGGAACAAACTCATGACTGTGCCTTCAACCTCCCTCACCTTTAACATCGAGGAACAGATAAATCCCCAGGTTGCATGTGTGAAAAAACCAGAGATGGATAAAAATAATTCAATGACAAATGCTGGAAAAACATACAAAGGGGCAGAAGCCAGACATTCGTGGGATTCCCTGACAGCTCGATCCACGAGGAAGGGCTGGACTGGAAAAAAACAGAGCCTCAGGTTCCTGCCAAGCCGTCTGAGGCCCTGTCCTTCCCAAATCATTCCAAGCAGCAGCCAGAACTTTACAGTAACCCTTCCAGGTCTCCCAAAGAAAGATGCTCTCCTCACCTAGAAAATGCTCCTCCCTGACATGGTCCAGTTCTGTGCAAGGCTGGTGGTAATGAGGAGATGCCTCTGCACATCAATCTCAGCTCCTAACAATTCCCCGGGTACCCAGAAAAATAGAGAATTAAAAGGCAGCTTGAAAAACCCGACCCATTTCATTGGCTAAAGAAAAGCTTAGTACCCAGGTATCAGCATCTAGAAATCAAATACAATCCCTTTAAGAAAAAAGAGGTCGCGGACATTCGGTACCTGCATCCTGGAGGCCAGATTGTATAATTCTCAATTGGCCTTGCTCGAAGGCACACCTCAGGCTTCTAAACATGTGACTGTATTTGGCCCTGACTACATTCTCTTCTGGAGAATGGCCTGCAATTAATCTCACTTATTACCTCTGAAAAGTAACAACAGAGGAATGGCTGGCCAAGTCCAACTCCAAGTGTCTAGGGAACTGCAAGCTCCACGGCCAGGCCTCAGACTGTCTGGGCAAGGCGTGGGCTCTCTGCCTTCCTCTCCCACAACAAAGCTCCAACAGGGACTCCAGACAGACCAAAGGAACCGAGGGATTTGAGGAGCTGGGCTGAGCTCACACTGACCCAATGGGAGACGACAGCCCTGGGCTACATTTGGGGTGGTTTCAAAGCAGCGGGGGAAGAACAAGGTTGTCTGGTGAAAACTTGTGTGATCCATAAAATTGAGAACAATAGCAACGCCACAGGGAAATGAAAAATAACACTATTTGCTGAGTTCTTGTGAGTCACCAGTTTTCATTCCTGTGGCTACCAAGTCACTGAATCCTCCAAGATGCAGATGAAAAGTACAGCCAGCATTGGATTCTCTTTACATCTTTTTACTGTTTACAGGGCAGCCCCTGGTTGAGTGAATTATGAGAGTTTATCAGCACTGGAATCCACTGATGCTTTTGTAGATGTACAAGTAAGAGGACATGTTATTTACTTAGCACCCACTTCCAGGGAGATCAAAGTGCTTTAAGAACAACCTAAAAGCTCCCAAAACAGGCCAGTTTATACATAAGTATGCTTATCCAATAAAAAGATTAAATGAATAGTTTAGGGTCACTTAGTGTAAAAATCAGTAATAAAACTCACATCTCTAAGCTACTAATCCCTTATTCATTAAACTTAGTCACCCTTACTACTAAGGAAGGAACAACAAGAGACTAAATAAATATCCTCAAAACAGTGACTTACCAGGTAAATAAAAAAACTGGGGCATGGGACAGAGCGAATGCCTGAGGGAGGTCTGGCTGGGGCCCATGTCATAGCCAGTTCCGAATGGACCTCTGAGAATTCATTTAAGGCTCTTTAGGGTGGGTATCTCTGGGAATTCCACATGGAACTGGAACTCCCAAGCTGAGCTTGCAGGCTGTCATGGCAACCAGAGGTTGCGTGGTGTTGGGGGTTGGGGGGAAGGGAGATTTTCCAGGGCTACCCTGGACTAGAATGGGGCCTGAGAACTGACCCTCGAGCTTGAAGAGTAGGTGAAGAGACGGCTGTTATGGGTACAACTAACCCCCAAAGGGAAAGACCAGGGGGCTTTGCAGGGGCTACTTCCTGGTGCCAGTGGTTCTGAAGTCGATCGTATCATGTGGCATTCTACCACAGCCCATGAGCACAGTCTGGCTGGGAGAAGGTCACTCACAGCACTGCACCCTAGGTCCTGCCTCTGACCTTGATGGACCCCTTCATCTTTCTGTGTCTCGGCATTAACAGGTGTCACCAAGAGAAGGCTCAAAACCCAGCCATAATTTTTATTCCAAACACAAGTATGAAAAATGCTAAAACTCAGGACTTCCCTGGCAGTCCAGTGGTTAAGAATCCGAGCTTCCACTGCAGGGGGCACGGGTTTGATCCCTGGTTGGGGATCTCATCATCCCGCATGCCCTGTGGTGCAGCCAAAAAAAAAAAGCTAAAACTATTTTTCCAAAATGCATAGTCTTGACATTTTGCTTACCGTATGGAAAACGGTTGCAGCCTTGTCATATAGACAATATATCCAAGATTGCAGAGAAAGTGTTTTCCATAGAAACAAGCCTCTGATTGTAAAATGAAAATGGAATATTTGGAAATATTTTATATGGAAAATAAAGCTCTGTGGTATAAACAGAATTTCTTTTTTACGACTTATGTTTTAGGAATGCGGTTACTCTGGAATCATAAATCACCAAAGGACAGACTTCTCCTATGAAGAGAATAGTGTGGGAGGATGTCCTGTCTTCAAAAGTCCTGCCTCTTGGTCTTCAACTCTTCATAATTCTAAATTGAGATGATTCTTTTCACCCTTGACCACAATGATCACTGGTATGAAAGACACCGTACCAGAGCATGATGTAATGCGCTTATGTTTATCTTGCTTCCTGGGCAGAGTCTCTGCTTCCCAAATTAGTTCCTTAAGTAATCATTCTAACACCAACAGATACTTGAACAACAATTAGGTATTTCCTCCATGCCCAAGCCTTCGGTCACCCCTCCAACCTCAGGGCAGGGCAGCATCCAAAGAGGTGGCTGGTTGGCAGAGGCTGATGTGCTGGCCTGGGGTAGGGAGCTGGTGGGACACCTGTGGCACAGTGTCTTTATTTGGAGGGAACAATATCTCAGCTGGTTGGAATACTTCATTGTAATAGTCACATTCCATTCTAGCTCATCTGACTCAAGGACAGATGCAATTAAACCCATATTTAATAGCCACTAAAGCAAGATGTACTGGGAATCTGTTTCTTCTTACGTTTTTTATACAGGGGAACTTGAAATACTAGAATCCAATACAGTGGTTTCTTTTTTAAATCAGAAGTTGCTGACGTTATGGCCAGAATCTATTTGGATCTATCCTCTGCCACTTTGCTCAGCTACATAAAGGGAATTTCCTTCCCACTTTCCAAATGAACATTGTCCAGGGAGGCTGTTTGAGTTTAATTAGATAACCTACATAAAAACATATAAAATATGTGCTTCAAAAGAAAGGAGTCCAAAGTTACTGAAACACAATGTAATACAAGGTATAAAAAAAGAATTAGGAGACAAGGAGAAAATGTCAAAAGTCAATACACAAAAATGTTGACTGTGAGCGAGGATTAAGCATAGTATAAATTCTTGCTCTTTCACCCAGAAGTGAACTTGCTGAACTGTATCAGAAATTTCCTTTTCATTTGATTTGCCCACAAACTGTCTTACAAGTGAAATGAGGCCCTATATTCAAGCACCAGAGGATTAGGACACGAGGGGAAAGGCACTTGTCTTGCTGGTGCCTGTGCAGGGAACTCAAAGTGAGAATGACTTGCTTAGGATCCAGGCTGCCCCTGTGTGACCCAAATGCCGGCTCCATGGCCCTTGACATACCTGCTTCCAGGAGGGGCGGAGTGGCTCTCAGGAGCTTGGGGGTCTGACTGTATTGACCATGTTGGGCCACTAGGACTGATGACAGGCCGAAGTGTGTGGGGAGTTGAAGCACTGCTTCCGTTTATGACGCCACTTGCCAAATTCAGGTTTGTTACCTAGAAATGAAGTGAGGGAAATAACCTGATTTTACAGAGTTTTAGAAAAGTATCATTAAAATCATAATGGGGAAAATCATGTAGAGTCCAGGAGATGCTGACCCACCTGAGCTTAAACAGTGGTTGCCACAAAGGCACTCATTAAAGGCTGGCTTCTGTGACCATCCAAGAGCACAGGTGAGGGTGGCTAGTGTCAATACAAATTAACGAGTATTTATTCTGCCCCTACTATGTGCAAAGCACCATACTATGCGAGGTGCTGTGAAATACAAAGATTAATAACAAAAACAGCAAGTACTTACTGAGTATTTACTCTGTGTCACACAAGGTTCTAAGAATTAGGCAAACTACTTAGTCCTTTCTGACCCTTGTGTCATATGAAAGTTCTAAACGCTCGATAAATTTTAGTTTAAATAATAATTATTAATAATAAATAATAATTTATAATATTTAATAATATTTATTATTATTTATTTATTAATAATAAATACTGTATAAAGAACTCACTGATTTAGAAAAAAGATGCACAGGCAATAGAAAAGTGGGCACCGACTTCAATAAACAATTTACAAAAATGGAATATAATTAGCCAATTAAACAATTAAAACTAGTCATTTCCACTGTCAATCAAAGAAATGTAAATTATAAGATAACACTTTCATATGTTACACTGACATAAATAATAACCAAAAATATAGTACCCTAACCATGGCAAAGGTGATATTAGATATGTACTTACACGATTTATGAGACTATTAATTGGTACAACCTTTCTACAAATAAATTTGTCAATATATTATTAAAAGTATCAAAATATTTGTACACTTTGATGTTACACTCTAACTTATAGGAACTACGCTAAAAAAACAACTGCAGATCATTAATGAGGTGAGTATTATAATAGCAGTTACTATGTAGCAGCACTTACAATGTGCCAAGCTCTGTATAAATGAGTATATTACATGCATCTCATTCAAACTGTCATAATGCTATTGGCAAGTACTATTATAATCCCCACTTTACCAAGAAGGAAACTGAGGCCTAGGAATAAATGGCAGAACCAGGATCTGAACCATAGTCTTTGAAACTCCAAATCGCATGTTCTTACTCATTACACTATGCTGTGAATAGAAATTGAAAACAAGCATTGATTTTAATACTGAAAAAGGAAAGATCTAAATGGCTGAGAGTATTTAAATAAATTATGTTAAATAAATATGTTAAAAAAATTTTGCTCTAAACATATAAGGGAATATTATGTAGCCATCAGAATTTTTTTGGAGAATACTTAGCGATATAGTAACATGCTGATATCTCAAGTTAAAAAACAAATCACAATATGAAACTGTACAGAGGGCAGAAGCAATTTCCTTAAATGAACACAGACACAAACTCTAAAGGGCATGTATTACTTTTATAATCCAAAAGAAAAAAATGTAAGTTATTATGAAAAATACAGGTGCGACGTGATAACCTTAAAACCTGGCTGGAAAGAGTGGAATCAGAAAGGAAAGGATGGTTCAAGAAGCATTTCCAATGAGATGTACAGGGGATGCTGAAAAGAGGGGGTGTACTCAAAGCTGAATGCAGGGTGCTGAGTAGGAGACACTAAGGAATAGTGAAGTGAGGAGATATGAATTCCAAGAAAAGTGTCCTCCTATGAAGTGTCCCAGGAAGCTAACAATTTTGACATTTACAAATAGAAGAATTTTGGATTTTTAAAAAATCTGATAATTCTGAAAGAAAATAAGTCATTTTTAGTAACAGTATAGTGCTTCATTCCTAGTTACAGAATTCAGTGACAACAGCCCAGGACTGTGTCTTCACACCAAAGGACCCAAATATTTTTCTTGTGACGAAAGCCACTTTCTCTAAGTCAGGAGTGATCTCTGGTGTCTGTGGAGGCTGGGGGCCGGAACACTCAGACTGCACACTCCAGTGCGGCCCCAGATTCAGAGGAAGCCTCAGGAGCCAACCTTGGCTTGTCAATTCTGACCCCCTTCTGCCACTACCAGGGGAGGAGAAAGACCATGCTGATGAAAGGGTGGGGAAGACAGAGTGGCAGATTAGGGCAGTGTTCTCTGGCCCCCAGGGCCTCTGAAGAGCCTTGTCCTTCTTCCGGCACCCTACCTAGTGGCAACAAAGGCCAGGTTCTCAGACGATCAAACAGATTCCCTGTAGGACTGAACTCACCCCCGTCCCATACTGAGCCCTCCCTCCTTCTTGCCCTGACCCCTGGCACTAAATATTAGGCTTTTCAAATTAGACATGAGCTTGGAGCTTATAAAGATACTACAAAGTGGAAAGGTCTTTATGATAACTAACAGATTCTCCAATTACTGCCTCAGTCAGTTGCGACAAGAACCTCATAAAAGAGGTCTATTAATAATTTATAGTGGAACAGCAGGAAAATAAACAAAAGGTACATACTTTACCATGTCTAGTATAAACAGTATAGCTGGAGATTAGTGAATGGGAAGGAGAAGAGATATCAGATTTGGTACATCTTCTCTCTTTTGTCCAGGCTGCCCTTAATTGAAACATCATCATTTTCACCATAATCACGAACACTTACTGAATGCTCACCATGTGCCATGGGCTTAGATGTCTTTGCATTATCTTGACGTGTATTATCTCACTTAACCCTGAGCAAGCCTTTGAAGGAGGTTCTATTGTTACCCCCATTTAACAGAAGAGGCAACTAAAGTCTAGAGAGGGTAAACAATTAGACAAAAGTAACACACCTAGTAGGTGGCAGGGCCAAGATTAGAACAGAGAATGTTCTCCTCCAAATGCACGTGGAATACTTTTTCCAAATAATATGGCTTAACATCTGAGTCCTTACAGTGGAAGTGTCAGGCACTTATAAGTGAGGTTTTATCAATATATCTCCCTCCTTATCCATTACTCATGGAAGTAGATACTGTGATACTCCCTTGTGGGATTTTAGTTCCCCAACCAGGGATCAACACTGGGCCGTCAGCAGTGAGAGGATGGAGTCCTAACCACTGGACTGCCAGGGAATTCCCCCAGTACTCCCTTTCCAGATATGGAGAAACAAAGGGTCAGAGAAGTTACAGTAAGCAATTTGTTCACGGTCACATAACAGCTGCAGAACTGGTACTCTTGTTTTAAAATCCATTTTCTAGTTTTGAAACTAGTAGGGAAACTGTCCTAGTTACCCTTGATTATTAGAGATTTTTGAAAATATAATCAGATGCAGACCTCAAATTTGGAAAACAGTGATTATACAGGGATTGATTATACCTAACTATTCCAGCATTTTCTACCTTTCCTTAAATTTTATTTCCCACTTGTTACCCTTCACCAGAGGATATTTAATAAGTAGAGCAACAAAAAAACCAAAACAAAACCATCCTTAGGGGCTTCCGTAGTGGCGCAGTGGTTAAGAATCCATCTGCCAATGCAGGGGACACGGGTTCGAGCCCTGGTCTGGGAAGATACCACATGCCGCGGAGCAACTGAGCCCGTGTGCCACAACTACTGAGCCTGTGTTCTAGAGCCCACGAGCCACAACTACTAAGCCCGCATGCCACAACTACTGAAGCCTGTGTGCCTAGAGCCTGTGCTCCGCAACAAGAGAAGCCACCGCAATGAGAAGAGCGCACACTGCAGCAAAGAGTAGCCCCCGCTCGCCGCAACTAGAGAAAGCCCACACACAGCAACGAAGACTCAACACAGCCAAATATAAATAAATAAATTTATTAAAAAAAACAACATCCTCAGTCAGTTTCATTTCTTAGCAGATATAGTAAAAGATGGCATGAACATAAAACTAATTTTGGACTCTTGGTGAGTTTGTTTTTTCATGTAACATCCATTATGCATTTCATGGATAAACCAAAAATTGGTAGTCATTATGATTTCCTTCTACATAAAAGCAAAGCATCCTTAATTTATTTTGAGAAAAATAGCAAAAATGACCACTGCTTAAATATGAGACTATGTAAGGAATAAGAAAACTTTTTTTTTTTTTTTGCGGTACACGGGCCTCTCACTGTTGTGGCCTCTCCAGTTGTGGAGCACAGGCTCTGGATGTGCAGGCTCAGCGGCCATGGCTCACGGGCACAGCCGCTCCGCAGCATGTGGGATCTTCCCGGACCGGGGCACGAACCCATGTCCCCTGCATCAGCAGGCGGACTCTCAACCACTGCGCCACCAGGGAAGCCCAGGAATAAGAAAACTTTTAAAGCTTTTCATCTTTCCTTCCAAAGCATTCCTGCTTTAAAAAAAAAAAAAAAAGTAACTGGTAGATAGCCTTATCCACCAGAGGGCAGACAACAGAAGCAAGAAGAACTACAATAATGCAGCCTGTGGAATAAAAACCACATTCGTAGAAAGATAGACAAAATGCAAAAGCAGAGGACTATGTACCAGATGAAGGAACAAGATAAAACCTCAACAAAACAACTAAATGAAATGGAGACAGGCAAGCTTCCAGAAAAAGAATTTAGAATAATGATAGTGAAGATGATCCAGGACCTCGGAAAAAGAACGGAGGCAAAAATCGAGAAGATGCAAGAAATGTTTCACAAGGACCTAGAAGAATTAAAGAACAAACAAACAGAGATGAACAATACAATAATAACTGAAATGAAAAATACACAAGAAGAAATCAATAGCAGAATAACTGAGGCAGAGGAATGGATAAGTGACCTGGAAGACAGAATGGTGGAATTCACTGCCATGGAACAGAATTAAAAAAGAAAGAATGAAAAGAGATGAAGACAGCCTAAGGACCTCTGGGACAACATTAAATGCACCAACATTTGCATTATAGGGGTCCCAGAAGGAGAAGAGAGAGAGAAAGGACCCGAGATAATATTTGAGAAGATTACAGTCAAAAACTTCCCTAAGGCTTCCCTGGTGGCGCAGTGGTTAAGAATCTGCCTGCCAATGAAGAGGACTCGGGTTCGGCCCTGGTCCAGGAAGATCCCACATGCTGCGGAGCAACTGAGCCCATGCAACACAACTACTGAGCCTGTGCTCTAGAGCCCACAAGCCACAACTACTGAGCCCAAGTGCCACAACTCCCGAAGCCCACGTGCCTAGAGCCTGTACTCCGCAACAAGAGAAGCCCTGCAATAAGAAGCCTGCGCACCACAACGAAGAGCAGCCCCCATTCGCCACAACTAGAGAAAGCCTGCACTCAGCAGTGAAGACCCAAAGTAGCCCCAAAATAAATAAGTAAATAAAAAAATTTTTTTTAAAAAAGAAAACTTTCCTAACATGGGAAAGGAAATAGCCACCCAAGTCCAGGAAGCAAGCACAGAGAGTCCCAGGCAGGATAAACCCAAGGAGAAATACGGGAGACACACAGTAATCAAACCGACAAAAGTTAAACACAGAAAAATTATTAAAAGCAACATGGGAAAAATGACTAATAACATACAAGGGAACTCCCACAAGGTTAACAGCTCATTTCTCAGCAGAAACTCTACAAATAGAAGGGAGTGGCATGATATATTTAAAGTGATGAAAGAGAAGAACCTACAACCAAGATTACTCTACCCAGCAAGGATCTCATTCAGATTCGATGGAGAAATCAAAAGCTTTACAGACAAGCAAAAGCTAAGAGAATTCAGCACCACCAAACCAGCTCTACAACAAATGCTAAAGGAACTTCTCTAAAGTGGGAAACAAAAGAGAAGAAAAGGACCTACAAAAACAAATCCAAAACAATTAAGAAAATGGTAATAGGAACACACATATTGATAATTATCTTAAATGTGAATGGATTAAATACTCCAGCCAAAAGACACAGATTCACTGAATGGATACAAAAACAAGACCCATAAATATGCTGTCTACAAGAGACCCATTGCAGACCTAGGGACACATACATACTGCAAATGAGAGGATGGAAAAAGATATTCCATGCAAATGGAAATCAAAAGAAAGCTGGAGAAGCAATACTCATATCAGATAAAATAGACTTGAAAGTAAAGAATGTTACAAGAGACAAGGACAGACACTACGCAATGATCAAGGGATCAATCCAAGGATGTTTGGATGTAACAAACATCCAAGAAGATGTAACAATTATAAATATATATGCACCCAACATAGGAGCACCTCAATACATAAGGCAAATGCTAACAGCTATAAAAGAGGAAATCGACAGTAACACAATAATAATGGGGGACATTAACACCTCACTTACACCAATGGACAGATCACCCGGACAAAAAATTAATAAGGAAACACAAACTTTAAATGACACAATAGACCAGATAGATTTAACTGATATTTATGGGACATTCCATCCAAAAACAGCAGATTACACCTTCCCCTCAAGTGCACACGAACATTCTCCAGGAGAGATCACATCTTGGGTCACAAATCAAGCCTCATTAAATTTAAGAAAATTGAAATCATATCAAGCATCTTGTCCAACCACAACATTATGAGATTAGAAACAAATTCCAGGGAAAAAAACATAAAAAACACAAACAAAGGGAGGCTAAACAACCAAGAGATCACTGAAGAAATCAAAAAGGAAATCAAAAAATACCTAGAGACAAATGACAAGAAAAACACGACCATCCAAAACCTATGGGATGCAGCAAAAGCAGTTCTAAGAGGGAAGTTTATAGCAACACAATTCTACCTTAAGGAACAAGAAAAATCTCAATCTAATGTTACACCTAAAGGAACTAAAAAAAGAAGAACAAACAAAACCCAAAGGTAGTAGAAGGAAAGAAATCATATAGATCAGAGCAGAAGTAAATGAAATAGAAACAAAGAAAACAATAGCAAAGACCAATAAAACTAAAAGCTGGTTCTTTGAGATGATAAACAAGATGGATAAACCTTTAGCCAGACTCAGCAAGGAAAAGAGGGAAATTATACTCCAATAAAGATGTTAAAAAAAAAAAAAGAAAAGAAAAAGAGGGCGAGGACTCAAATCAATAAAATTAGAAATGAAAAAGGAGAAGTTACAACAGACACCACAGAAACACAAAGCATCATAAGAGACTACTACAAGCAACTCTGTGCTAATAAAATGGACAACCTGGAAGAAATGGACAAATTCTTAGAAAGGTATAACCTTCCAAAACTGAACCAGGAAGAAACAGAAAATATGAACAGGCCAATCACAAGTAATGAAATTGAAACTGTTATTAAAAATCTTCCAACAAACAAAAGTCTAGAACCAGATGGCTTCACAGGTGAATTCAATCAAACATTTAGAGAAGAGATAACACCCATCCTTCGCAAACTCTTCCAAAGAATGGCAGAGGAAACTCACTCCCAAACTCATTCTACGAGGCTACCATTACCCAGATACCAAAACCAGACAAAGACACTACAAAAAAAGAAAATTGCAGACTAATATCATTGATGAATATAGATGCAAAAATCCTCAACAAAATACCAGCAAACAGAATCCAACAACACATTAAAAGGATCATACACCAGATCAAGAGGGATTTATCCCAGGGATGCAAGGATTCTTCAATATACGCAAATCAATCAGTGTGATACACCATATTAACAAACTGAAGAATAAAAACCATATGATCATCTCAATAGATGCAGAAAAAGCTTTTGACAAAATTCAACACCCATTTATGATAAAAACTCTCCAGAAAGTGGGCAAAGAGGGAACCTACCTCAACATAATAAAGGCCATATACGACAAACCCACAGCAGACATCATTCTCAATGGTGAAAAACTGAAAGCATTTCCTCTAAGATCAGCAACAAGACAAGGATGGCCACTCTCGCCACTCTTATTCGACATAGTTTTGGAAGCCCTAGCCATGGGAGTCAGAGAAGAAAAAGAAATAAAAGGAATACAAATTGGAAAAGAAGAAGTAAAACTGTCACTGTTTGCAGATGACATGATACTATACATAGAGAGACCTAAGATGTCACCAGAAAACTACTAGAGCTAATCAATGAATTTGGTAAAGTTGTACGATACAAAATTAATGCACAGAAATCTCTTGCATTCCTATACACTAACAACAAAAAGATCAGAAAGAGAAATTATGGAAATGATCCCATTCACCATTGCAACAAAAAGAATAAAATACCTAGGCATAAACCTACCTAAGGAGGTAAAAGACCTGTACTCAGAAAACTATAAAACACTGATGAAAGAAATCAAAGATGACACAAACAGATGGAGACATCTACCATGTTATTGGATTGGAAGAAGCAATATTGTGAAAATGACTCTACTACCCAAAGCAATCTACAGATTCAGTGCAATCCCTATCAAATTACCAATGGCATTTTTTTACAGAACTAGAACAAAAAATCTTAAATTTTGTACAGAGACAGAAAAGACCCCGAAGAGCCAAAGCAATCTTGAGGGAAAAAAACGGAGATGGAGGAATCAGACTCCGTGACTTCAGACTATATGACAAAGCTACAGTAATCAAGACAATATGCTACTGGCACAAAAACAGAAATATAGATCAATGGAACAAGATAGAAAGCCCAGAGATAAACCCACACGCCTATGGTCAACTAAGCTATGACAAAGGAGGCAAGGATATACAATGGAGAAAAGACAGTCTCTTCAATAAGTGGTGCTGGGAAAACTGGACAGCTACATGTAAAAGTATGAAATTAGGACACTCCCTAACACCAAACACAAAAAGAAACTCAACATGGATTAAAGATCTAAATGTAAGACCGGACACTATGAAACTCTTAGGGGAAAACACAGGAAGAACACTCTTTGACATAAATCACAGCAAGATCTTTTTTGACCCACATCCTAGAGTAATGAAAATAAAAACAAAAATAAAGAAATGGGACCTAATGAAACTTAAAAGCTTTTGCACAGCAAAGGAAACTATAAACAAGATGAAAAGACAACCCTCAGAAAGGGAGAAAATATTCCTGTCACCAGGCTGCCTCTGCTTCTCTGTCCACCTACATTTCTCCAGATAACATAATAAAACATAACAAAACCAGCTTTGAACAGATGAAGAGAAAATGGAAAATGGAATTTATTTATACCTGATTTGCAACAATGGTTAACATTTCACCGCTGGAGAATTTTTTTAAAAAGACAGGCTCACAGCACATAAAGACACAGCGCCAGTGCCAAAACAGAGGCTCATCGTTTTAGTTAGGAGTATTAGGCTATTAAGGTAGAGGGTGTCACCACCGGGCCAGTTGGCTTCTCTGGGCTAATAATCAGAGACTATGCTACTAAATCTCAATATTAAAAAAACAAACACCCCAATCAAAAATGGGCAGAAGACCTTAACAGACATTTCTCCAAGGAAGACATACAGATGGCCAAGAAGCACATGAAAAGCTGCTCAATGTAACTAATTATTAGAGAAATGCAAATCAAAACTACAGTGAGGTATCACCTCACACCAGTTAGAATGGGCATCATCAGAAAATCTACAAACAAGAAATGCTGGAGAGGGTGTAGAGAAAAGGGAACCCTCCTGCACTGTTGGTGGGAATGTAAATTGATACAGCCACTATGGAGAACAGTATGGAGGTTTCTTAAAAAACTAAAAATAGAATTACCGTATAACCCAGCAATCCCACGACTGGGCATATACCCAGAGAAAACCATACTTCAGAAAGACACATGCATCTCAATGTTCATTGCAGCACTATTTACAAAAGCCAGGTCATGGAAGCAACCTAAATGTCCATCAGCAGACGAATGGATAAAGAAGATGTGGTACATATATACAATGGAATGTTACCCAGCCATAAAAAGGAACAAAACTGGGTCATTTGTAGATACGTGGATGGACCTAGAGACTGTCATACAGAGTGAAGTAAGTCAGAAAGAGAAAAACAAATATCGAATATTAACGCAGATACGTGGAATCTAGAAAAATGGTACAGATGAACCAGTTTGCGAGGCAGAAATAGAGACACAGATGTAGAGAAGAATCGTATGGACACGAAGGGGGATGGCGGGTGTGGGGGGATAAATTAAGTCTCTCTGGAAATACAGGGATCATATGTATTATCGGCCACAGCACTAAGTGCCCCTCACATGACATATGCCTGGGAAATGGCAGCTTACTATCACCTTTAGCATCCTCTTGGATAATGCATCTCAGTGGATTATGAAAAGTAGTTCTTTTCAGTAATACATTATACATTTGAATAATAAAGTTTTGCTAGACTTTATGTTACCAAGTTCAGCTGCCAGATGCCAGGCATGTTTACACAGATCTTCTACCTTTCATAGTGCACTTTTTGAGCAGCAGATAACGAATCCAGAGATTCACATATGCACTCACTTGCTAAAATCAACAGTACTCTTATGTACAAAATTTTCTAACTGGGATGCCACAATAGGAACATTTATTATATAAAAACCATAGTACCGCCCATAGAGTAGGAGCAAAATAAAATGTTTTAACTTTAAAAAAAGAAAAAAGTAACCGGGACTTCCCTGGTGGCACAGTGGTTAAGAATTAGCCTGCCAAGGCAGGGGACGTGGGTTCTATGCCTGGTCCAGGAAGCTCCCACGTGCTGTGGAGCAACTAAACCTGTGAACCACAACTACTGAGCCTGCCCTCTAGGGCCCGCGTGCCGCAACTACTTAAGCCAGTGCACCTAGAGCCCATGCCTTGCAAGGAGAGAAAAGCCCGAACGCAGCAACAAAGACCCAGCGCGGCCAAAAGAAAAGTAACCTATCTCTATTAAATAATAACAACCAGACCCTCTAAAATATTCTACTCTTACTTCTGTGGTTTTGTCTAGAAGACACTCAGTGCCTAGCCCAGAACTACCTCCATTCCACCCAGCTCTGTCTTCCTAGGACATACATTGCTAATGAATAATCAAACAATTTGGGGCTCACTTAGATATGGCCTCAGAGTCTTTTTTACACAGTCCTCCGGGCAGCTGTCACTAAACAATCAGAACTGACAGGGGAGACAAGTACTTTCAATCCTTGTTCTAGAGCAGCACTACCCAATAGAAATGGATGGAATCCATCATCCATTAACAATTGTGATTGAAATGTTCTATAATCTGCACTGCCCAATACAGTAGCCACTAGCCACAGGTGACTATTATGCACTTGCAATGTGACTGTGACTGAGGAACTGGGTTTTAGACTTTAACTTAAATTTAAAAAGCCACATGAAGGTAGTGGCCACCTTAAAAGACAGCACAGCTCTAGAGCCTCAACCAGATCTGACTGAATTTTATGGGTACAGATTTATGCCTGGCTAAAGTTCAGTCTAAGCAAATTATCTCTAGATTAAATGAATTAAGAATGCCTCTGGTCCTTCCTTTCAGCTTCTCAGTTTTTTCTAGAATAGGCAGAAGAAGTCACTGAACTAAAATGGACCAGAGCATCAATTTTGGCCCTAGCAGCACCTTGTCTTTACTAGGAAAGACCAAAGGGCAGGGCTAATCTCCCAGCATTGGACAGATCTTAAGACACTCTACAAGCCAGTTAGAGTTCACACCTGGAGGTTTCTTCCTTAACAGGACAGAAGGATGATGACTATTCCTGTCACCAGGCTGCCTCTGCTTCTCTGTCCACCTACATTTCTCCAGATAACATAATAAAACCAGCTTTGAACAGATGAAGAGAAAATGGAAAATGGCATTTATGTATACCTGATTTGCAACAATGGTTAACATTTCACCGCTGGAGAATTTTTTTAAAAAGACAGGCTCACAGCACATAAAGACACAGCGCCAGTGCCAAAACAGAGGCTCATCGTTTTAGTTAAGAGTATTAGGCTATTAAGGTAGAGGGTGTCGCCACTGGGCCAGTTGGCTTCTCTGGGCTAATAATCAGAGACTATGCTACTAAATCTAGGCTGGGCAACTCATGAATTTATGCCTTGGTCACAAAGGGGTCTGGAAGATGGGATACTTAACTAAAACTCATTTTAATTATTGAGTTGAAGAACATGCCTTACTGATAATGGATATCAACATCTTTATGTTGCCTATAAGAATTTTATAAGTCTATGTTTGGACCTCTAAAATGTTCTGCCATAATTAATTTTTTAGCAAATATGAAATCTCTCAGGTTCCACTACAATAACAGTAATAATAACAACAAAGTCATATTAGCACTAATGATGGCTAAATTTAATGAACACTTTGTTTTTGCCAGGCATTGTTCTAAGCAATTAACTCAATCTTCAAGACAGATCTGTTAGGTACAATTACTGCCCTCATTTATAGATGGGGAAACTGAGTTTAAGAGGTAAAAACCTTGCTCAAGAACAAATAATTGTGTCAGCCCCTAGTTTCAATTCCTGGCCTGCCTGATACAAAACCTCCCAATCTTGTAGTTTTAACCACTGTGTTACTCCCACTGCCTCATACCTTTGAACCTGAACTTACTATTCTGTCTGGGGACCAGCAGCATCTGCACTTACCTGTGAGCTTGTTAAAAATGCAGACTCAATCCAGCCTCAGCCCCAGTGAACAGAAATCTGCATTTGACAAGAGCCACAGGTAATTCATATGCATCTTAAAGTATGAGAAGCACTTGCTACAGGGGATGGTAGGAAAGGAAAGGAAAGAACAGGAAAGAAAAACCTTCCAATGCTTCTCCTCCATAAAGCTCAGGGGATCTTCTAAAAACTAGCAGAAATGCCGGAACAGAGTGAGGAACAAGATATTAAAACAACCAACAGGAAGACGTAGAGATAATAATTCTATCAAGAACTTTGAGGTTTTACTATTTCTCATTGCTATTTGGATGTTCAAACATTAATATGAATAATTGTTAAATATGCCAAGGATGCAAAAGTGGATAAAACAGTTTAGGACAAGCTTCTAAAATTTCAGGTCTACTCACTATGCTGCCATGAGAAATAGTGGTCATTAAAAATAAATCAAGACATTCTCTTTCTGACTTACTTCACTCTCTGTATGACAGACTCTAGGTCCATCCACCTCACTACAAATAACTCAATTTCGTTTCCTTTTATGGCTGAGTAATATTCCATTGTATATATGTGCCACATCTTTATCCATTCATTTGTCAGTGGGCATTTAGGTTGCTTCCATATCCTGGTTACTGTAAATAGTGCTGCAATGAACATTGTGGTACACGTCTCTTTTTGAATTACGGTTTTCTCAGGGTATATGCCCAGTAGTGGAATTGCTGGGTCATAGGGTACTTCTATTTTGAGTTTTTTAAGGAACATCCATACTGTTTTCCATAGTGGTCGTATCAATTTACATTCCCACCAACAGTGCAGGAGGGTTCCCTTTTCATCACACCCTTTCCAGCATTTATTGTTTGTAGATTTTTTGATAATGGCCATTGCTAACACGTATATATGGAATAAAAAAAAAATGGTACTGAAGAACCTAGTTGCAAGGCAGGAATAAAGAGACAGACATAGAAAATGGACTTGAGGACAAGGGGTGGGAGGGCAAAGCTGGGGCGAAGGGAGAGTAGCATGGACATACATACACTACCTAATGTAAAATAGCTGGCTGGTGGGAAGCAGCAGCACAGCACAGGGAGATCGGCTCAGTGCTTTGTGACCACCTAGAGGGGTGGGATAGGGATGGTGGGAGGGAGGCTCAACAGAGAGGGGACATGGGGACATGTGTATGCACATGGTTGGTTCGCTTTGTTGTGCAACAGAAACTAACAGTATTGTGAAGTATAGTCCAATAAAGATCTATTAAAAAAAATAATAAACCAAGACATTTAAGCCTCCTAACAACCAGCTTGTTAAATATTCTTCCACCCCTGCCTTTCTCTAGTTGTTTAGCTAAATGAATGAGGGTCTGTGGGAAAATCTAGCCACCAGCTTGTATCACGGCCTAAGCCTTAGGGGCTGCTGGGAGATGTTTCACCCCTTGCTCTCCTCCTCCTCTTTCCTTTCTGCTCCCTCTCTCCTGGAGCGGCTTCTCCAGAGGTACCACTCCCATTCCCTTCCTCATGTCCACTGCCACGGTGACCTCAGTGCATTTTTTTCTTTTAGTACCAAAACTCTGTTTATTTTAGAGCCAACCTTCCGAATAAGGCAGGTGAGCAAATATCTGAATGTGTGGGGTAGGGACACATTGCACGCATTCCATCTAGACAGGTGTTTAAATTACAGCAGGAATAAATACAGGTGATGGATTGAAAGAGGGGGTAGAAGAAACACAGAGGGGGAGGCCAATTTCCGGTGGCTGGCCCGCCCAAGTGTTACTGCTTGTTACTGCTGTTTGCTAAAAGTAGCGCTGCTGCCAGTGCTATAATTAAAATATGATAGTATTGCCCTGATGGCTTCCCAGAATATACCCACCACCCACCCAGATACATAACCTTTTGGTGTCCAAAGAGGATCCAGGGTCAGGCCTAACTAAATCACTATTGCTCTACTGGCGCACGCTCTAGAAATGCTACGGTCCTGAATGCTCGAATGAAGTCCAGAACTCAAAGATAATTCAATAAATATTTACATATTGCTGATCATGGGCAAAGCCTTGGGTAAAGTCCTAAGAGAATGGGTACTAAAATGTGGCCTTTGCCCCTAAGCCATGAAGGAATTGGTAATCTAGTGAGACAGACACCTAGACAAATAGCAATATTAAAGGCCTCCAGAATATGATAATTGCCATAATAAAAGTGTTAAGGAGGGCTTCCCTGGTGGTGCAGTGGTTGAGAGTCCGCCTGCCGATGCAGGGGACACAGGTTTGTGCCCTGGTCCGGGAAGATCCCACATGCTGTGGAGCGGCTGGGCCCGTGAGCCATGGCCGCTGAGCCTGCGTGTCCGGAGCCTGTGCTCCGCATTGGGAGAGGCCACAGCAGTGAGGGGCCCGCGTACCACACACACAAAAAAAAAAAAGAAAAAAAAAGTGTTACGGAAATTCAAAGGCGGCAATTGAACCGGGCCTAAAAGGATAGGTAGTAGGCCTGGTATGGGGCTGGTGGAATGGTAGTGGTTCCTAGGGGAAAAGAAAAGGTGGAGTAAAAATCAGAGCCAGATAAGCAGGAAGAATGTCTGAGAAACAGAAAGCACTCTAATTTGGCTAACATTTAGAGTAATGGAAGACAGGAACAGACCTTGCCACTCATTCTGCTCTCCATCTAGTAGACGGCAGTAAGCTATGTAGTGCTATGTCGGCATTGTGGTGGAAGCAGAGACATCTAGTTGAGAGTCACCACAGTCAGGTGAGAGATAATAAGGCTGGGACGCAGGACACACTCTTGATGGTCTCTCCTCATTTCCCCCGAGGCTGAAGAAGAGTGCTGGGCCTTCGAACTGCGTTCGGAGTATGATGATAAAAGCTCTCAAGTTCATGTATTCATTCTTCATGTTTTCTTTCTGGATCAGCCCTCTTTTGTATTACATCTTCCCAAGCGGCTGGCAAGGCAAGGTGGCACTGCCTGCCATTTAAGAACGGAAGGCCAAAGAGTGGGCATCTTAGGACAGCTTTATTCTAGGGCCTCATGGGAAAATACACCTTTCCTTAGATTTATCTTTCCATGCCTCTCTTCAACAGTAAAATGGTTTGAGGATCAAGACTGGTGGGTGGGCCTGGGTGGGGGGGAAGTGCCCACGAGGCTGACTTGATGGCTTCAGTCTAGGCTTGAGGCCTGGCAGAAGAAGACATTGGATCATCTAGCCCACGTCAACAAAGCTAGGAATTCCACTCAGGAGTTTGGGGCCAAAAATCTTATAGTAATTAAGAGAAGCTTGGTCCTGGAGGATCCTCTTTGGGCATCTTCTCCTGACCCTCAAGTTAGCGGCTATAGAATCTGGATTCCGGCCACCGTTCTCTCTCAATCAGTGTTTAACGACCACACGTGCAGTAACTTCTAGATCTACCATGGAACAACAAAACCAAACAAACTGACATTTAAGGATGGTGAGGTTTTAGTATATATCTGAAAAGACAACACGGGTTAATGAAAAAAATAAGATGCCGGTATCCACTGTGATACCGAGTCCTCCGCCAGAGCAACATGAACCAGCATCTACCTCTGTGTATGCGTGTGCCATCAGTCCCTCAAGGACAAGATACTCTCCACTCACAGCAGAACCCAGGATTCTGCATTTCTACGGTATGTCTACAAATGTAGTGGCAAAAACCCTTCTCTGACTGGGGCTTATGGATTTTCACATGACTTTTACCTTTCTTAACACAGTACCAAGGTGTATCATTGCTGCTTGGGAAAACACAAGCAGCACATAGAGTTACAGCTATGCCAGGAGGGGCAGGAATTATTCCCAACCTGGAAATTGAAAAATGAGAGGCTTAATTGGTGTTTCATCATTAGCCCTAGGAAGGTCTTTCACACCACTTCAGCACAGCGGTATCCTGAAATCTTGTTGCTACCATCTTGTGCTTTACTTCCTAATGTTAGATTTATTTTTCACGAAAGAGCTCCCTCAGCTGTAAAGGATCCTTGCCACTACACTGCTTCAAGAACATAATGGTAGGGCTTCCCTGGCGGCACAGTGGTTGAGAGTCCGCCTGCTGATACAGGGGACACGGGTTCGTGCCCCGGTCCGGGAAGATCCCACATGCCGCGGAGCGGCTGTGCCCGTGAGCCATGGCTGCTGAGCCTGCGCGTCTGGAGCCTGTGCTCCGCAACGGGAGAGGCCACAACAGTGAGAGGCCTGCATACCGCAAAAAAGAAAGAAAGAAAAAAAAAAGAACATAATGGTAGAGTTGAAAAGCTTCATGCCATGTTTTGCACTGTATTATAATTACAGGTTTATTCGCCTACCTTGCCCCACAGATTACATGCTCCTTTAGGACAGGGACTGTATCTTATTCCATTGTACCCCTAGAGTTTACCCAGTAGGCACAAAAGCATTTATATAAATGAAGTGGGTCTCATCTAGTCCCAAAGACACACACACACACACACACACACACACACACACACACACACACACACACACACACACACACACACACACACACACACACACACACACACCCCTCAATCTCCAGCTAGTAGCTAGTTTCACCAGTGAGTAGAGAAGTGATTCATGTCACTGGAAGGTTAGCAAGGAAATTAAAGGTTCCAAATTACCTCTTTTTACAAATACCACAAGGGAAGGACTGCTTTGGAATAAGGGGAAATGAAATAATCAGTGACTAGACTGAGGGATAAGTGTTGTTCTTGCTATATCGCCCTGCATAATTTTAGAGATGATTTCTGCCTGGTCTTGAAGTTTGGGGCAAAGTTCTCAAATGAGTGAAATAATAGCTTAGACGTACAGATTTTGTTCCTTGTCTACACAATGAATATACTATATCTGTTTCTTCTTGGCACTGAAACTGCAAAGGGCTAACACCCTTTTTGAGATTCGCTTAGGGAACCTCAGGTTCACTAAGGCAGTTTGCAAATTTCATGTATCTTATTTATCAAAATGGAGATGGAAATTCAACATTAAAGACTTGGTAACCGCTTAACACGTGAGCAAATCAGTGGCATGGCATTCCCAGTGCAGCTAACAATCTTGGCACAGCTCACTCTCCTCATTATAGCATGGTCCATAAAATCTTAAATAAGTCTTGTCTGATGAGGTCTAGAGATGGGGTTCCACAAGATTATTTCATTAATCCAACAAATATTTATCAGACACTCTGTGGCATTCTTTTGAGAATTGAGAACAATTTTTTTAAATTACAAAAATCCTTGCCTTCATGGAGATTATGGCCTAGAAGGGGTTATCACTGAAATATACAAAGAAGGTGTTAAGCAAACATAATCACAAATTTGGAGTGATCATTTTTGGCGAAATTACTGATATTAATGACCACATGCTACCTAAAAGTTTTCAGAAGTTCTTAACTTGGAGACCATGGGCCCATAGGGCATCAAGAGGGAGTCAAGTTGGAGGGGAAGGGAGTGTCTATGAACCCTCTGAAATTAATGCACATCTCTAAGTGTGGGTGCATATTTTTTTCAGGAGAAAAATTATAGCCTCCATTCAATACTCGAAGGGAACTCTGACTCCAAAAAAGGTTAAAAATAACTTCATATCACTGATGTGGAGATAAATTTTTCTAAATCTGTATTCATACTGTACTCAGAACTACACCAATATCATCTTGAGAACAACGTTCTCTGTGTCACTCATATATGAAGGCTCATCAGAATATGATGGGATCAGCCGAGCCTGTCGTGGAACTTTCATTCCCGTGACCACAGGGCCCTGAATGATTTGGAATAGGGAAATGCAGTGGCTAGTCCTGCCTGACTTGTTTTTACCATGTGAGGCAATCCTTGAATAAAAAACACCAGTGGACCAAGACCTGTTTCACTCAAGAAAAAAGAAAATGAAAACCCAAAGTGCCAGATCTGTACTTATTACACGATTTTCATCACTGGATAAATATTAGAGAATATATTCAATCAAGAACATGAAAAGAATCATCCTTAAACAGCTACTTTTTAACCATTCTTCCAAGGGCACTTCCTGAGCAGGTATTAAATCAACAGTCACAACAACCAACATGTTTTAAGGCAGCTTCAACTCCTTTATAAATTCTTGGATACTGATAAAGTGAACCTCAAGAAATTTACACTCCAATCACCGGGAGATAAGAGTTATAACATTAATCACATTTTTAAAGGGGTTAGGAAAAGCAAGGAATGTCTGCAGTTCTGCTACATTAGCAGTAAGTTCTCCTGTCGTACCTTCCCGCTCTCTTGAACGTTGTCATTTACATGATATACATACGCATATAGACACTTGGTGTTCCAAAATCTACAAAGAGTACCAGATCAAGAATTGCCAAAGATATTCTTGGAAAACCTTACAAGATGGCCACATCCCTTTCGAGCGCTTCCAATTTATACGTTCAGTTTTTGAGTCGATAGGGGCTGCCACCACCACGATAAATAGATCCATTCCCACTGCAACCCTGGGGATTAAGAAGGCTGCACAGTGTTGAAGTTGACTTCACTACAAAATAATCTGCTGGCTTGGCTACGACTCTACAGCAGTGTTAAGCTCCATCACTGTAGTCTGATGAGGGGTGAGAGTCCTGTTTCAAACAGGAAGAGACAGAAAAACACTGATGGAAAGAGTGTGAAGTCAAAGAGACTTGGGTTTGAGTCCTGGTGCGGTTACTTGGCATTTATGTGACCTTAGCAGAGTCACTTATCCTTTCGGCTATTTTCTTCACCTGTAAAAAAAAATTAAGTATCTACTTCATAAGGTTAAAGAGATAATGCATATAAAGTATTTAGCACAGTGCCCAGTACAAAGCAGACATTCAACTAATGTCAGCTGCTTTATTATGAAGGGCAGGTGCAGCATTGTCAGCAAAAAAAATGGAAGAGGAATAGTTTTTAAAAAGAACATAAAAACCAACATAACACAGAAGAGAAATTCTTTTCAAGTCAGCAAGCATGTGATAAGTGCCTACCAAGGGCAAGGTTGCTGTGCTGGGTGATGGGTTAGAAAGAACAGCCATCACATAGTTTATAACTCAACAGGAAAGAAGAGACATAAAATAACAATAACAGATTTATTATAGAGAGTGACTAATGAAGGGCCAAAGGGACATAGACAATGGAAAGATGACTTCTGGCTAGGGCAGCAGGGGGTTCTTCTTTCACTTATTTATTTTAAAAAATGTGTGTTGAATACACACTATATACCACGCTGGAAAAAACTGGTGAAAAAATGGACATGGTCACCTCCTCCCCATCTTTTTTTTTTTTTTTTTTTTTTTTTTAGTGGTATGCGGGCCTCTCACTGTTGTGGCCTCTCCCATTGCGGAGCACAGGCTCCGGACGCGCAGGCTCAGCGGCCATGACTCACGGGCCCAGCTGCTCCACGGCATGTGGGATCTTCCCGGACTGGGGCATGAACCCGTGTCCCCTGCATCGGCAGGCGGACTCTCAACCACTGCGCCACCAGGGAAGCCCCTCATCTCCCCATCTTTAATCAAGTACCTTACAGTCCCGTAGAATCAGCACATTTACTGAGTACTACCTGTGAGTCAGGTTCTGAGGCAGCAAAGGACACTGCCTCCAAAGAGCTCACTGTCCACTAAAGGAGATAGCTGTATGGCAAGTAAAATGTCATGTGTACAAGTGAAGTGGCACCTTTGTTGAGCCTGGACAAATGCAAACAGTTAGATATGGTGACTGGGGAACGTTTCCCATGAGAAGATAGCTCAAACTAAGCATGGAGACTGAGAGAAATTCTGGGTGAGCTGCACAAAAACATATGTGATGGGAAGGAGAGAGGCTGGAGAAATAGCCTGGAGCCAGATTCCACACAAAGGCTTTGAATAATATTCAATAGCTGGGGCTTCACCTTGAAGATAACAGGAAGCCCCTTTGAGATTCCTGAGCAGAGGAGTATCATTATCAGACTGGTGATTTAGAAAGATTCCTTTAGAGCAAAGACTAGGGAGAACAGAGGAGAATGGCCAGGAGACCACTTAGGAGGTAATTGTAGATGTCCAGTCAAGACATAATTAAGTCCTTAAGCAGGACAGTAGATGTGAAAGTGAAACAGAGAAGATATATATCAGAGACATTATAGAGTCAGAATCAATGAGAACTGGCAACTGCCTGGACGTAGGGAGAATGAAGAAGCAAAGAGAGATGATGAGAAATCAAAGGCTCCACACCTAACTCCCTAGGAGAACTGCAGTGTCACTAATACAAAGGGGAAAAGGGAAGAAGAACAAATAGGTTTTAGATATGTTGAATATTTTTTGAATATTTTCAAAGCATGTTTAAAATATGTTGAATATTTTGGATCCTTGTAATACAGTCAGGTGGAAATGTCTAGCAGGCAGTTGGAAATTTGGACATGACACTCAGCAAACAGGTTCAAACTAAAGATGCATATTTGGGAGAAATCTGCAGAACAGCACTAGATGAAGCTATGGGAAGAGAAAGTTTACCCAAGGGGAGACTATAGAGAGGAAAGAAGTTCGGTTGAGCTCTGGAATTCAGAGGCATGTTGGAAGATACCTATGAAGAGCAGCGAGAAGCAGATGCCCAGGCATCAACCCCCTTCTTTAATCAGAGAGACTCTGCTGGTGTCAGTTTCTATATTTCAGGTCTCTATACCAGTGGCTTTTTAAAAATGTTGAAACTGGTATCTAGTTTTTCGGGGGTAAGTAGAGGATGAGCTCTCAGAGGACTTACTGAAGGCTGGAGAAGCTAAGGGAAGTTTTCACGTAGGAGGCAGTCAATAATAGTGTCATGTGCTAAAAAAGAGAGTAAGGATTAAAAATAGGTGACTGAAGTTGGCAATTCCAAGGTCATCAGTGACTTTGAGAGAGAGTTGGTCGATACAGTAAGAGAAAAGAAAGGTTATTTTAGAGTAAGAGACCATCAGTAGGCCAAGGACCTAAGGAAAACCGGGGGTTTAAAGCCTAAAAAGACATAGAAGAGCTAGGGAATTAGATAGGATCAATTGGAGCTAGAACCTAGAGCAGGGAGGCACAGAGATGCAGGAGAATTCATCTTGATGCTAAAGTTACCCCACTCGACAGAGAAGAAAATCAAGGCACAGGGAAGTTAGATAACTTGTCCAAGGTCTCGATGACTCAAGAGCTTCTGCTTTTTCTATTTACCCTTTTCTGTTTCTAGACATGGGAAAAAGTAATGTATATAATACAAAGAAGTACAATTTTTCTACCCAGAAAAATACAGAACCAAAGAAGCTAGACTTGGGGAAAAAAACTACAAAATCAGAACACAAATGTACAGTAGTTCAAATGTGTCCAGATACACTGAGGAGGCAGGAAGACAGTCTCCAGTGCCAAATGCCCAAGCTTGTGATAAACTGGGGGCCACTGGCTCCAATCCTAGAAAACTGTAACCATTTCAAAAAACTTAGCTTCCTCTCTGCCAGTTTCAACTTCAAATTGATATTTCTGAAACTGAGATTGACTCAGGTCCACTGTGGACCCTGACGAAATGAGCATGATCACAATGGTAACCGCTGAAGCAGAAGAAATGATACAAGAATTCCTTTGTATAGGAATGA
Organism: Lagenorhynchus albirostris; assembly: GCF_949774975.1. Classification (NCBI taxonomy): domain Eukaryota; kingdom Metazoa; phylum Chordata; class Mammalia; order Artiodactyla; family Delphinidae; genus Lagenorhynchus; species Lagenorhynchus albirostris. Next base: position 26,959,600 of record NC_083095.1, read on the forward strand.
GTGCGAGTGAATGAGTAAGCAGTGTAAGCAAACATTCTCTACCTCAACATATGCCCTCCTCTAGGACTAGGCAGAAAAGTATCAGGGTAAGGAGCAAAAGGGGAAAGAAATTGAACGGTTTTCTTTCCCACTCGCCCTCTAAATGAAAAATGTGAGAAGCAAAAAGCATCTCCTCCCTCCTATGTATCTGTCAGCACATTTCCAGGAGGCCTGGCCACATCCCGGGCACCGGCTGGCCTGGGAACAGAGCCTGACACAGCACATGCGCAAGCATCGGAGCCCTCGCCTGGGTGGTCTGCTGTTATTCCTTTGATTAAACTCCCAGGCTGGAAGAGCTGGCGCTGCTCCTAATGATAGCTGGGTCCTGCAATCTCACACTGGCCCGCACAGACAGGCCAGGGCTCCCTCTCCTCTCCCTCTCCTCACCGCAGAGCTGGGTTACTTCGCCACATTCTCCTGTTCGCTGACAGCAGTGACCACAAAGGGCTACTTCTGTGCGTGCAGAGGGCTACAGTTTTAAAGCACACCTCTCCCGGCACTGGATGAGGCAGAGATAGTGAGACCTCACACTCAAGCTCTACGCCAACCCACCTCAGCTACCATAGCACTCTCCCCCACAAGAGAAAGACGCTTCTAGAAAACCCTGCTTTCAGGGATGTATGATTTCCAAAGGATTCCAGTCCCCAGAGATAACCAGCTTCTCACGTGCCAAGGGAAAGAACTAAATTTGACCTGCTCTCTGCTCAGATTTGTTAGGTATTTGTTGAATAATCATATGTTAAGAACACGTGTCTCTCTATTTCCAGCATATGCAAACACTTCCAAAGTGGCCACGGTGGCCACTTCGTGTGGCAGGGAAATTTCAATATTCTCATATGTTCTAGCCTATAAATAAAGTTAAATCGTAGCAGAAAGAGTAAAAGTAATTGCAAGATAAATGAGGTTCTGTTTTTAGCCATACAAATTCATAAGAATCTAGCCTCTAATGGAAATTCAGGGAACTTCAAGCTTTATTATCAAATTTTGGGGTTGTCAGAGTACTTTGCTTCTTTTCTTCTGGCTAATTCACTGCTCCTCAGCATCTTCAACAGAGAGCAGGGAGGAAAAGGGGATGGCATTGCTTCATCCTGCAATCCATCCTCCTCCCAGCTACCTAAGTGATGCAGCTAAAAGGCAAGGCCCATTTGTCTCTGTGGCTCCTGGTCATCTATTAGATAAAGAGCGAGTTCCTTCACAGGGCATTCAAAGCTCTCCTTGAATCAGCCCGTGTCTTCTCCTCCAGCTTCCATCCCAGCTGCTCCCTATCCTCCAACACCACTAACCACCAGCTTTCTGTTTCCCCACATACACACATGCTAGCTTATTTTGGAGCCTGCCCTACCCTTCTTCTGCCACCCACCAGCCTACACTTAAGATTCGGTGTAGGTGTAATCTCTTTCAAGAAGGCTGCTATGGCCTTCCCACTCCCACCCAAGGCTGGGTTAGATACCCTTTGGTGGTTTTGTTATTCCCTAGAAACACCTCTGCAGATGCCATGCTAGTACTATCATATGTTTATGTGGCTGTCACCCTTACCAGATTGTGAGTTATTTCACGCTGAGGTCTATGTCTTTTTTTTTTTTAATTAATTAATTTATTTATGGTTGTGTTGGGTCTTCGTTTCTGTGTAACGGCTTTTTCTAGCTGTGGCAAGCGGGGGCCACTCTTCACCGCGGTACGTGGGCCTCTCACTGTCGCGGCCTCTCTTTTTGCGGAGCACAGGCTCCAGACGCGCAGGCTGAGTAATTGTGGCTCACGGGCCCAGTTGCTCCGCGGCATGTGGGATCTTCCCAGACCAGGGCTTGAACCCGTGTCCCCTGCATTAGCAGGCAGACTCTCAACCACTGTGCCACCAGGGAAGCCCCAGAGGTCTATGTCTTATATCATCCCTGTGGCTTAGTACCAAGGCCTGGAACACTCTCAAGAGCGTAATAAAATGTTTTTGAATGAACAAATTAAAAGGATACATTTGAATAAAAAGTTCTATGGAGAATGCCACTAAAAGCTTTCATGAGCAAGTAGTTGAAATCATAGACAAAATAAAGTGATTTTTCAGAAATTCCCTCAAATTTCATTTTTTTTTGGCCACACTGTGTGGCATGCGGGATCTTAGTTCCCCGCGACCAGGGATCAAACCCACACCCCCTGTGGTGGAAGCACAGAGTCCCAACTGCTGGGTCACCAGGGAAGTCCCAAATTTCAGGGTTTTTATACTCATCTTCCAAAATAGCACAAATAATTTAAAATCAGCATACCTTATTTAGTGGAAGGTCTCTTAACACTTTGCCCAGAAAAGCAATGTAAAGATATATCAGGGTTTATGGCATATAATGAAAGCAATACTCAAAGGAAAATCCATAGCTTTAAATATAATAAAAAACAAGACATGAGTGAAAATAAATGAAGTACCCAACTCAAGAAACTGGGAGGAAATAACAAAATAAAGCTAGAGAAAACAGAAGGAAGGAAGTTAAGCAGAGATAAAACAAGAAGATAACCAATTAACAAACAATAAAACAACAGAATGAATAAATATATCCTATCAAAAAAAGGGAAGGGGGAAAGAAAATCTTCATTAACCCTATTGGATATGTGGAAAAAAAGAAAACGCAAAATAGGAATTGAAAATAAGGAAATAATCACAGGTAAGAGGAAATAAAAAACATTTAAAGTGACTACTGGACACAGAGTTATTTCTGGTGGAGCTGAGTTGAAGGTTTCACACTCCAAGCCCAGAGAGGAGAGCAGAGCTTTCAGCACGTTCTGTCTGGATGCCTGCCTCTCACCAGGACTACAGACACCTTACCACTTGCCTCAGTGAGTAAGGAACCAAGGCACTTTCTTTCAAACACAGCTAGGAGTAAAAGGAAATGGCCAGTAAACAGACGTCCCAGGGCCCTTATTAAGCCATTATAACATGTTATTATTTACCAGAAAAAGAACAATAGAAGAATTTCCCAAATTCCAAATTAAGGAACTACTTTCTCCAAGGGGAAATAACACAAATAACACATACTTGAGCTTTTCAATAACAACATTCATTTCGGTAACACAGTATTTTATCCAAAAACTGATTTCAAATCAAATTAGAAACCATTTATTATTAAAAGCCTTTTACGGTTGAAATAGCAATCTTTTCCAAGTATCAATATATGGCATTCAGACTTTACAGAAAGGTTTCTGCATACTATCCTCATGACCCTGTTGTATTTTCCTCATCAACAAATAGAGACCCTGAGGTTAATGGAAGTTGAGTGAATTGCCCACGATCACACAGCTAGTAAGTGGTAGAAGAAAGCAGGTCTTTATATGGCTAATCCAGCCCTTTTCCCACTACTGCACCCTGCTTATTACATACTACAGTCCCTCCCTCAGTATTGCACCAAGGATTAACCACCCTATTTATTACCAAGGCTCTAAAAGTTAAGACTGACATCTAATGGCGAGTTCAGATCTCTATGAAGAGAAGTCTGATGGAATTTTAATTCACTGGCACTGAAATTCTTCTTAGATGAGACAGACTGAAGGGGAATGACTTTCCAGTAAGGATACAATCACCTTGGATTCCCAAAGGATCAGGATCCCCTCATTTTGGCAAGCTTTGCTGTCTACCAAATGATAGGAGGTGAAAATAGGTAAACACTAACACTGGCTATGTTTTTTACTATAATTGCAAAGAAAATTTCTTAATGTCTTGGTGCTTCTAGCTGCTCATTAAAAATTGGAACATATACTCTAGTCAGTGACCCACTGAAAAAAGTGTAGCAGATCATTGGCCCTCTCCCTTCCTCATAGCCACTTCACATTTCACACTTCCTTCCCATTCTACCATGGCCATGATATTCCGTTTCCTTTTCCCATCATTCTGTCACTAAAATCTAACTATTAACTCCCTTCAAGTCTCAACACTACCGTATAAGATTCTTCACTTCCTAATTCACATTAGACTTCCTTATCTACTCCCTTCAAACTATCAGGGATTTGAAAAAGAAAATTAATTACAACCTCACACTCTGGGATGAGGCTGAAGTAAAGCTAAGGCTTACTTTGAATTGTGGTCCAGAATTTTACACAGAGAAGTAGGGCACCACCAGGGAGCAGTATGTTGCCTACTTTTAACATGCACTTGAAGTAATCTACAGCTTCACTTTTTCCTAGACTCAATTATCACTAGAGAGTTGCCACCAGTTAAGGGACATGACACCACAAAGATATAGCAAAATATAACTGTGGAGTTAAATCAGAATAATTCCTTTGGAGGACTTTGATGCCGTTTGCATTAAGGAAAGGGAAAAAAACATGGCTTCTACTTCCAGTTAAATACCATGGGGATAATCATCAAGAAGGGCAAAAAGAATCCCAAAGTTCTTAAAAGGTTCATCTAACTTCACTGTGTTGTAAGCTTGTCAGTATATATACAACAAAGTCAAAATCCTGGTATCCATCAAGCTTGCCGGGTGACCTTGACTACATCACTCATTTCAGCCCCAGTTTCCCCCATCTGTAAAATGTGAGGACGATATGTGTTGGATGAGGGTGTATTGAAATTCATTAATCAGTGCCCAGAAAAGATCCTGACATCATGAGATGAAAGGCAGTAAAAAAAAAAAAAAAAAAAAAAAGTAAAAAAAAGTAAAAGGTAATGTTATGGCATTCTGGTAAAAAGATTTATAAGACTAGAACTCACTGGAAAATTTTACCAGAGAAATAAGTTATTTTTAAAGATCCTTTAAAAGTGCATTTACAGCTGAACATTCAAGTCTATTTATCCATGAAGTAAGTACATCATAGCTAGCAGCACACTTAAGTTTGCAATACCTGTGACAGAAACCCTTTCTTTAAAGCTGAAGGAATGCTTTTATTCTTTAGCTTGAAACCAACTAATATTCATTCAACAAGCAACAGCATATGGGCATTAGTAAAGACAGGGAAGGACAGAGTACCCTGTAGTTAACCCTATCCAGTGATCCAAAGAACTCTCTGGCACCCCGAACTATCCATACCTGCTGGGTGAGGACACTGACGTGAGTGGATGGAGAATACTGCCTTGCTGCCTGCTTCTCAGCTAGCCGCTGAAGTTCAGCTGTAACCGTACTTGGGTTGTACCGTCTGCTGTATGAGGAACCATCTTCTCCCTCCTTCTGTGTTTTGGCTACTCCTGAATGCTGCTTGTTTGGATGGCATGAACCTGCTAAAAAAGAAAAGTTTTCATCCACTTAGGAAAAAAGCCCTGAAAAACTTAGGATGATGACAGCAAAATCTCAGCCAACAGATACTTTACTGACTCCTAGGGATCTCTGACAACATAAGGAGCAGTAAACTATCCTCAGATGCTCACAAAAGTAAAACGAAATCCTTACCATACTCTAGAAACTCTTCCTACCACCAAATTGTTACCTGCATTTATTACTGTGTTTTTGCATACTATGAATCCTTCACAAAAAAAGAATTTTCATCATATGTAGTGGGGAATAATTGATCCTAGAATCAATGAATAAAAAATGTGTAGCCTTGAAACTCATTATAGTTCTTGTTTTCCTTGTTATGTGACTGTACTTGTCAGTAGTTTACGGCACACACTGTCAAATCGTGCACAGTCCTCCTTACAGAGCTCAAAAAGGAAAGAAGGACAAAAGCAAAACAGTATATTTGGAAAAACAGCAATAATCCTATATTATAAAATTTCAATTGATTTTCCTTTCAGACTTCTATTTTCTTCTTTCAACTATAATATCGCAGAATTCCATTATTTCCGAGCACTGAAATTCTGGCACAATGAAATTACTTAATATAAAATCAAGGTTAATATTTTTTCTATGATAAAAGTCACACAACCCATTGAAAAAATATTAAAAACCCAGAAAACTGGAAACACTTTAATGTGTTTCCTTTCTGTCTTATTAATGCTTATATAACCACGATCATTCTGTATATACAATTTGGTGACACTACTTTTTAAAAAATCTATATTTTTTCATGTTTATTATGTTATTTGACACATACCAAATACTATTTACAATTGATGTAGAAGTTATAAAACATATTATAATGAACTGACTACCCAACTCAAGAGTCACATTATCAACCCATGTGTTCCTCTTCATCCTTAATCTTCCCTTATCATTCACCCCCTTCTTTTTTTTTAAATATAGTTTTATTCTTTGTTTCTGTGTGTGTTTGCATACTTAAACAAAATACAGTTAATTTCGTTTGTTTTTGAGCTCTATAAAAATGGTATCTATCGTAGTAATTTCCTGGGACTTGCTTTTGTTACTCAATACCATACTTCTGAGATTTATCCTTTCTAAGTATAGCTGAAATTGATTAACTTTATCTGCTGCTTGGTATTCCATTTTGGAAATACATTACAACTTATTTTTCTATTCCCTCATTAATGGCTATTTTGGCTATTTCAAGCTTATCGCTATTATAAACAGTGCAGTTGTGAACACTCTTGCATACATGTCCTGGTGCACATGCGGAAGAACTTCTCTTGTGTATACAGCTAGGAGTTGAGTCACAGAGTATGTGAATTTTCAAATGCATGTGATAACAACAATTTTCAAATTTATGTGAACTTTCAAATTTATGTGATAAAAACAATTTTCAAATGTATGTGAATTTTCAAATGTATGTGAATTTTCAAATGTATGTGATAACAACAATTTTCAAATTTATGTGAATTTTCAAATGTATGTGTACATTGCCACAAAATATAAGCACTCCTGCTGACCCACATCCCCTCCAACACTTAGTACTGTCAAGTATCCTAATTCTTCCCTCTTTTAAGAGGGTGTAAAATCTCACTGCATTCTTCATTTATATTCATCTGATTAATAATGATGTTGAGCACATGTTACCTCTTTTCTGATACCACTATTGGGTTGTCTTTTTCTTACTGAAGGAATCTTGCTTATGTTTTTACTTTTGTTTCCTACAATAAGGTGTTAAAGATGGTCTCCCTTATTCTATTCTAGAAGTTTAAAGTTTTGCACCTGAAATTGATTACATGGATAGTAGGAGGCTGAGATCTAATTTCACTTTTCTTCCTGTATGGATAACCAATTATCCCAGCACCATTTATTGAGAAATGCATCCTTTTCCACTATCTGCAATGCCATCTGTCATATATCAAACTTTCATCTATCTGTATGATTGCTTCCAACTTTCTATTCTGCTCCACTGGTCACTTTGTACCTTTTCAGATACTATATTTTCTTAATGATCATATCTTTATATTCTTAATAAGATACTCCTCCACCCTTTTCTCTTCTTCAGTGAGTTCTCACTATCCTTGGTCTTTTGCCTATCCATTATCATTTTAGAATTGGCTTGTCAAGTACAACAACAAAACTTGAGATTTTGGTTGGAACCTGTATTGAATCCAGAGATCAATTTGATGAGAACTGAAACATTTATGATATTAAGTCTTCCTATCCATGCACATCCTATTTATTCATTTATTTAGGTTTTCTCTGTCTCTAAACGAAGTCTTATAAAATTTCCTTATAAAAGTCTTTCCTAAATTTATCCCTAGATAGCTTATCATTTTTATGCATGTTGTTCTCTTGGTGATGTGGTTGTACAACAATGTGAATGCACTTAATGCCACAAGTGTATCTGTAGCTTATTTTCAGTTTTCTATGTAGATAATGTATTATCTGCAAATAAATAAATTTTATTTCCTCCCTTTTGATCCTTATGCTTTTAATTTCTTTTTCTTGTTTTATTATACTGGCTCTTGACCTCCAGTAAAACACTGAGTAGAAGAAATGTCAGTGGGCATCCTCTTCTTGCTCTTAACCTTAGAAGGAATGCTTTCGACATTTCCCCATTTACACTGATATCTCTTGTGAGATTTTGGCAGACACCCATTTTCAATAAAGAGGGTTTCCTTCTCTTCCTAGTATGCTGAGAGTTATTATCATGAACGAGTACAGAATTTTACCAAATTCTTTTTCTGCATCTACTAAGAGGATAAATACAGTTTTTCTCCTTCAATCTGCTGATGTGACAAACGACATTTATAGATTTTCTGTTAACCCCCTTCTGTATTCCTTGGATAAACTTGTTCATGGGATCTAATCTCTCTCATATATTGCTAGATGTGGCTGGCTCATATTTTGATTAGAATTTTTGCATTGGTGTTCATAAATGAAGCTGATCTATAATTTCCCTCTCTAATACTGTCCTTAATTGGTTTTGTTATCAAGATTAAACTAGCCACACAGAGTTATTACTGTTGTCTCTTTTTCCATGCTCTAGAAGAGTTTAAGATTGGAATTATCCTTCCCTTGAAAGATTGTCAAAACTTATCTATAAAACCATCTGGGCCTCAAGTTTTCTTTGTGAGATTTTTTAACTACTGTATAACTTATTTTAATAGTTATAGGACCATTCAGGCTTTCTTCATCTTTTTTTTTTAATAAATTTTTTCTTTTCTTAAAAAAAATTTTATTTATTTATTATTTATTTGGCTGAGCCAGGTCTTAGTCGGGGCACGCGGGATCTTCGTTGCTGTGTGCAGGATCTTTTTAGTTGCAGCATGCAGGCTCTTAGTTGCGGCATGCATGAGGGATCTAGTTCCCTGACCAGGGATCGAACCCGGACCCCCTGCATTGGGAATGCAGAGTCTTAACCACTGGACCACCAGGGAAGTCCCTCTTCATCTTCTTGAACCAATTTTACTTACTTTTGTAGGCATTATCCACTTTGCATAGGTTTTCAATTTTATTGGAATAAAGTGGTTAACAGTATTCTAATATTTTTGTCACCTATGCTAAATTTGTATTTTCTGTCTGCTTTTCATTCCTTACATTATTTATCCATATCTTCTCTCTTTTCCTGATCGGTCTCACCAGAGGTTTGTCCACCTTCTTAGGCTCTTCAAAGAAATTTTGGCTCCAATATTTTCTCTACGGTACCTTATTTTTGAATTCTGTAATTTTTACTCTTGTCTTTGATTTTTATCTTTACTCTTATCTCTCTTTCTCCTTTATTTAGATTTGTAATATTGCTGTTTTTATAACATCTGAAATAGATATTTAGCACATTAATTTTTAGCCTTTCTTCTTTTCAAATATAAGTATTTAAGGCAGTAAATTTCCCTCCAAATACTGTTTTTCATTGCTCTCCACACATCTGAACATGAAGTTTTTTCACTGTCTTTCAATTCTAATAGTTTTACATTTATTTCCATTATGATCTCTTCTCTGAACTCTTTTAAATTTTTAAATATATAAGGATTTGTTATGTATCGTTGCTGTTGACATTCAATTTAATTGCAGTATGGACAGAGAATGTGGCTGCATATGATACCAACTCTGAAATCTGTTGTCTTATGATGTAGGACATGACTGTTTATTATAAACGTATCATGTGTGCTTGAGAAGGTGTTTTCTCTAATTATTGGGTACAGAGTATTATGAATGAGCAATAGATAAAGTTATCATCTTGTTCAAATTGTCTTTATCTTTGCTGATTTACAAAATCTGTGTATCTACTAGTATTGGACAGAAATATGTGGAAATCTCCCACTAAGACAGTAGATTTGTAGATTCCTCATTAGTTGTATCAATTTTTGTTTTATTTATTTGGAGGTTATTTTGTTAGCTGCACTTAGAACTGTTTTATCTTTCTGCTGAACTAAACTTTCTGTTTTATGTAATTACTCTCTGTATCTGTTAGGAAAACTTCCTCTCTTAAAGCCTAATATAAGCTAATATATACTAAATTAAGTTAGCATATATTAGCACCACCTTTATTCTGGTTGGTATTTACATGGTATTTCTTTCTTCATCCTTTTACTTTCAACCATTCTACGTCCTTATCTTTATATATGTCTTTCGTTGGTAAACAACATACAGTTAGATTTTTAAAAAATTCAATCTGACACTCTTCTAACAAGTTCAGCCCATTTATATTTATTTGATTCTTGATATATTAGGACTTGGTTTACCATCTTTCAAGCTTCCATTTCTTGCATTTTCTAAGCTTTGCACTTGTGTGCTTCTATGTTTGTGGGTGTTTCCCCCGACCCGATCCATTTTTCTTCTTCCCACATGTTTAAATTTCCATATTTTAATTTTTTCAGTGGTGACCTTTGAAACTTGATACTGTATATTTATCTTGAAAAAGTCTAAATTCAAAATAACATCTTGGGCTTCCCTGGTGGCGCAGTGGTTGGGAGTCCGCCTGCCGATGCAGGGGACACGTGTTCGTGTCCCGGTCTGGGAGGATCCCACATGCCACAGAGCGGCTGCGCCCGTGAGCCATGGCCGCTGGGCCTGCGCGTCCGGAGCCTGTGCTCCGCAGGGGGAGAGGCCACAACAGTGAGAGGCCCGCGTACCGAAAAAATAAATAAATAAATGACATCTTAATCTCATCCCCAAACTATTCAATGACCACAGAAAAATTTGACTCCAATCACTTATAGGATATTATTGTTGTCAAGTATATTGTTGCCAACTATATATTGTTGTCTACTACTGTTTAAGCCATTCAGAATATGTTCTTTGACCACAGTGGAAATAAGCTAAAAAGCAATCACAAAAAATAGAGAATGCCAACTATGTGAAGATTAAACAATATACTTATAAGCAATCCATGGGTCAAGAAAGAAATCACAACGGAAATTAGGAAATATTTTTGAACTGACTAGCTTCTTCCGTTCCTTATCCTCCTCTGCGATAGGTATGAAAAAAAGGAAGGTTTAAAAAAGAAGTTCTGATGACAGCCACAAGGTACTGGAGACACTGACCTTACTGAATTTCTCTCACATGGGAGAAAAAATTTAAACCAGAGCATAATTATTATTGATTTTAGAAGATTAAATCATAAGAATAATCACTCAGAATTAGCACTAATACATATATACGTACATATTCATATGATGACTTATTAAAGTAGACCCTTTCATATCTCTGATTCAAGCTCCATATTACTATATCCATTTCATTTGAAATCAGACAATGATTAAGACATATAGATTGGCTACTTATAAAACATAGCTTAACTGTAACTCACCTTAACGTGGATATTACTCAGGTGTTTAAAAATCTGGCCAAAGTTAAGATACTCGCTAATCTACAAATTCAACACAATCCCTATCAAAATCCCATCTGCCTATTTTTGCAAAAATTGACAAGCTGATCCTAAGGTTCATACGAAAATGCAAGGGATCCAGAATAGCCTAAACAATATGAAAAAGAAGAACAAAGATGGAAGAATCACCCTTGGTGATTTCAAAACTTACTGCAATGCTATAGTAATGAAGACAACGTGGTACTCGCATAAGGGCAGATATACAGATCAGTGGAATAGAACTGAGACTCCAGAAGTAAACCCTTACACTTAAGATTAAATGATTTTTGACAAGAGTGCCAAGACAATTCAACAGGAAAATAACAGTCTTTCAACAAAAGGTGCTGGGACAACTGAACAACTACATGCAAAAAAAGAGATGTTAAGACCTTTATGCCACACCATATACAAAAATTATATCAAAATGGATAAAAGACCTAAACTATAAAATTCTTAGGAAAAACATACTCAACAGAATGAGAGAAAATACTTCTAAATCATGCATCTGGCAAGGGACTTGTACCCAGAATATATAAAGAACACTTACAACTCAACAGTAAAAAGACAAATATCACAATTATCTCTTGACTATGCTGTAAGCTCCCAGTAAATAGAAGCCTTGTCTTACTCATTTCTTTACCCCCAGCACCTAAAAGAAGTTGTTTCATTTTCTTACCAGTGAATGAGTGCCACTGGACCAAATGCAAGACTCTTCCTTAGTCACATCAGAACTATGCACCCTGCGTCCCTTTACCTTTCAAAAGAAAAGCCAACGGGAAGAGATGGCATTCTTTTTTAACTGGGGCTAGGGAGAAGCTGACATTGTGGAGTGCCTTTCATTCTCTCACTCACCTGCCTTTGCTGAAGAGGGACGAGACAGTTTCTGGCTATAGATGTGCGCAGCACTTTGGAAAGAGGAAAAGGGGCCAATGGTGTAACTGCCTGATCGACAGTGCGGCAGGCCGGCGGGGCTCAGTATGTTCTGTGTCCCAGGATGGATGGAGGGAGAAGCACTGCCAGGGACTGTGCTCAGTAGAATTGCTGGCTGGTGAGCCATGCTGGGGATAGCTGGAGGAATCTGAGATAAAGAAGAATGGTGGCCTGGCCCTGGTGAGAGGTCAGAGGTGGTAATAACAGATGACAAATGGGTGTTGGGAATTTTCTGCAGAGGAGTAGCAGCAGGACCAGAGAAAGAAGTAGAGGAAGAACTGGTATAGACTAATTTAGCCTCTTTTTCTGCTGAAGTGGTAAAACCTGTTAAAACAAAACCAAACAAAAACAGATCATTTTAGGAAAAATTAATGTAAATTCTGTATGTAAACATGAAGCAAACATTTTTAAACATCAAAATAATCTTAGCATGAAACAGACATAATGAAAAATACAAACTTTAGGGAGATTCATCATGAACCTAATGAATACTGCCCACTGAGACAATGTGGCAATGGAAACAGTTTATTTTTAGTCCCTTCTGAAAGCTGGTGTTGGGACTACCTCCATCAACCAGAGCAGGTGCTTTACAAATGTTAGGGCCTCAGGACAAAGTTTCTGGTAATGACAGCTAACTCCTCTCCCTCTGATTTTCACCGTTCTAGAAAAAAAAGTGCTCAGAATTTTAAACATTAAGAAAGTGAGAAATTCCTTGGAAGGATAATAGGCTATGAGTAGACAAAAGGAAATTCTAAGGGAAAAGGAAAAACAAAGAAAAGGAGCTTTTTGGAGTAATATCACACGCCCGAAAATCATTTAATATCTGATGACATTTTTTCATTTAGAGATTTATCAGAGAGCAGCAAATCTATGTAGGTTTGAAGTCACTCACGAGATAATTTATCAGAGTGAATTTCTGTTGCTTGTTGCTGCTTGGGCTGCTTTATTTTCACTTCTTCCATCGTTTCAGGGTGATCTGAAATAAGAAATAAATACTGAGCTTAGGCTCTGTTACTAATCAAATGCTACAGCATTGTTCTACACATAATTTTGTTTCCAAAATATAACACAACTAGTAATCAATGCTAGGAACCATTGCATTTCTCACCACACTTTTCCAAGGATGGCCACGCTCACAGCCCTGTTGAGTGGGACACCAACCAAATGATTCCCAACTAGTCCTAACCCCAGCTCCAGCTGACTGAATCAGGAAAAGATACCAAAACCCAGGGCAGCCATCCATGGACTGCCAACAAGCTAGAACATGCCTGGGAAAGAAAATGAGTAAGGGCAGTAAGATGCCTCTGTCAAGAATTCAGACTTGGGGAGCTAAGAGACCAAACTGGTCGGTGGTACACAGTGGAACAAAGAAGTCGTAATATATATGGACCAGGCAACTGCCAAGAGATAGAAAGAACAGCCCCAGTATTTGTTGGCAAGATACCTGTTTACCACAACAGCTCTGTATCTTAATCTCCTTGGTTTTACTTGAATAAGCTGAGTGAGTTTGCTTATTAGACTGACTGATCAGTATATTCAATAACAAAATCACTCTAATAAAATAAATTTCCACCGTAATAAATTAGGTTTTTTTTCTACTACAGAATTTTGAAACAGAACAGCCAGAGCTAATCATATACTTAGAGAAATATTCCAAAAATCTTTCTCAAGGGCCAGGTTCATACAAAAACTTAAGACAGGCCATTTTACAGATCATCTTTCAGAATGAAAGAATAAGGACATATGAATTCTGTTCTGTCCATCACCACCAGCACAGGTAATACTGTCACACATTTGTTTGCTCATGTTTTTAACAAGTCCAGATACTACCAAATGTCATACTGTTGTTCCCTTGATTGAGGCCTTCCTACTGCCCCTCTAGTTATTCTTGATTGGTATTGCTAGGTACAGACATTATTATGTAAAGGTAGCCCTTAACACATGAAGCCCAGAATTTCCGAGGACGCATCTGTACAAACAGGTGCTGCTAGTACATGCTGTTAGGGCTTCTCCATTACTACCAGGGGAGAAGATACTACCTGAATGCCAAGCTAGGACTTCACCTGCCTAGCACACTTCTCCCTACCCCAACCTCATTACAAAAACTCCTCAGCCTCCCTTTCCCAACACTGTTAGAGGGTCTTTTCAGAGATCCTACCAACCTTCTTCTTGTATTTACTCACCCAAGTTCATCCAGCAGACAATAAATATTATAAAGTCAAGAATTGTGACAGTCCTGGTCCCTGTATCTCTAGCAACTATCACCATGTCTGACACATGATAGGTGTTCATTAAAAATATGTAGAAGGAATGAATGAACAGATAAACAAACTAGCTTTAGAACTTAGATAAGTTAGGAAAGCTCAAAGAAGAGGGCTGGACTCAGAAGTATTTCTACTAATACAATACTTTAAGTGTACAGTGAGCTAAATAGGCTTTTGTAGACTAACCTCTGAAGCTAATCAGTTATTAAAACAGTAACATCGTTTCCTTGGGAAAACTCACTCTACATTTTAAATGACCGATATCCCCAGCTCTTTCCACATTAGACTATGATAGCCTTAAGAGTAGCAAAGAAATCTACATCTTTGAATCTAGGGGTTAGCATACTACAAAATTAGTATATTATCTATGTCTTATGCTTCCATCTAGATTTTAAATGAATCTTACACTTGAAGCACAAACTTTGTTTATAACTGAGTATTGCTGCTATTTTTTGATCATATGACATGAACTAGATAGTTTGGTCCACATCAAGTCCAAATCCCCAATCATGGAGTTCCCCAGCAGTGAGAAATTTTTGAAATGCGTGGGAACATTGGGTTATCACAATGACTGAAGGAAGATGGTGACATTTAGGGCTTGGGACTATGGATATTAGACATTCCACCAGGTATGGAATAGTCCCACACAACAAAGAATTCTCCTACCCCAAATGCAAATGGTGATGAGCTGGAGGAACCAAAAAATTTAACAGGAGTGAGAAATAATCATTAGGAGAGGCAGAAGAACAGAGACTAAGAGCACAAGCTTTGAGTCAGGTAGACTAAAGTTCAGATTCCTGTTCCACTGTATGGTGCAGGGCACCCTTGGGCAAGTTACTCTGTCTCTTTCAGCTCTGTTCCCTCATCTGTAGAGAAGTTTGATAATAGCACCTACTCCATCTGGTTTTTGGAAGTAAAAAAATAAGATCATGTCCAGTAGACAGTAATATGAGCGCTCACTAACTGTTAGGTATTATTAGCTTGTCTTGAAAACAGCTCTCTGATGTTAATTTTCATGAAAAAAAAAATTAGACCACGTCCCTCTTGCGCTTTTAGGACAAAAATATAAGGCCTCCTCATCCCCTACCCACACACTGCAAAACTTTACCACCTTGGAGTCTATTAGTGCTTAGGCAACATATTATTTTTGGTTCCCCTTTGCACATCTCATTTTTTCACTTGTTCTTCTTATTTTTCATTAATTAACCAATATACTTACCACCCTTTGCCCCGCTATCAGAAAAACTGTTGCTGTTTTTAGAACTTTTTGAGTGAGTCCCCAGGAAGACACTTGCAGACTTGTTTTTTTGCGTATAAAAAGTCAACACCTCCTCCAGTTCAGCCTCACTGAAATGGGGAGAGAAAGTATGGTTAGAAGGGGAAGGTGTTCTGGAAAATCTTTCTACCAGATTTTATTATGAAAATGGAGTAAGCTGAAGAAGGGGAAAATGAAAAGCACAAGCTGGAAACTCCCTATTAATAGATGGTAAAAAAGAAATATAAATGAAGCAGTCTGAAAAATTTAAAGCATGACAAGGTTTTATTCATTCCACAGTGAATATTCTACATCTGCACTGTCCAATATAGTAGCCACTAGTCATATGTGACTATTTAGATTTAAATGAATTAAAATTAAAGATTCATTTCCTTGGTTACACTAGCCACATTTCAAGTACTCAGTAGCTACAACACAGAAAGTTCTATTGGACAGCCATGTTCTAAATCAGGGGTCAACCAACTACAGACAGTGGGCCAACCCTGACCAGCAGGCTGTTTTTGTATGGTTCCCAGCTAAGAACGGTTTTCATATTTTTAAAGAAGAGTATGCTATAAAGACCACATGTAGCTCACAAAGTCTGAAACATTTATTATCTGGTCCTTGGCAGTTTGTCCACCCCACTTCCAGATAATTGGAGTATATTCACTAAAGAAGCCACTTTGTCATAAATACGGAAACTCACCAGCGTAACCAAGATTTCCCTAACCATCTATACAGTGGAAACTGAACCAGATGGTCTCTAGGTCACTTCAAATATTGAAATGATATGCACTTTTTACGAACACCCACAAAATGGAAAGTGTAAGGAAACAGATGAGGGCCCATAGAATTCTTCCAGTAAACATACTATGATGGATTTTGTAAAATCTGTAGCAGCTCCTCAATGGCCTTTTGCATTTTTTTCCTGGAGCCTGGCTATGTTCCAGATAAGTGGCCTTCAAATAAGCAAAATATTCCTGCAATATTACAAAGAACCTATATCCTATCTTCAGAATACACTGTAACGACAACCTTGGAAACTGCTCCCATGGATCTCAGAGTAAACCCCAAGGTCTCCAAAGTAGCAAAGAATGGCCTGGCTAATTGGATCAAGATAGAGAGCTGAATGCTGAGATTTTTCAACCCCTAAAAGCTAACCTTAAGCATGAAGGACTTGTTTTCTTTTATATACATTAGGCGTAACCCTTACAGTGCTGAGAAACTGCCCATTCCTCAAGCCATTCAACGTAGGCAAAATGTAGTCATCTCCACTGCATCAGTAGGTCAGGGCTAAATTCAGATCCAGTAAACACTAGACACCTCTAACTTCAGCTTTCCGAAGTGCTCCCTCAGCCCTTAAAGTGGTGTATACTTTGAAGCTGTCTAGAAATACAGCCCAGATGCCCAGCAGCAGTGTTTTGATAACTAAAACCATGACAACAGCCAATAATTGGCTGAGATATAGAGAGATCAAGCCTATGAAACCCTTCTTCTCCTTCTAAGAGTGATTTTACTCACATCCATATGTTAGAAACAAGGGGCTACTGGGAATCAATGGGGCAGTGTGGAAGGCAGAATAAGATACTTTTTATTAAGAATGTCTTCTACCTTGCTTGTCTGATGAACTCCTGAAAGTTTTCCGTATTCACCCCATCTTCCTCTTCTTCCTCAAGTTTCTTCTTCGATTTCTTTCCAGCCATTTGTTCTGTTTCCTATCCAGTCCCCAACCCCACAGAAAAACAAGATAAAACTGACTCCTGATAAATGCATACTTCATCGTCTGGTTTCATTACCCTTGGGTTAATTTGTCTTTATAGTAAAGACATTTAATTCCTCCATGTACTTTTGCCACCTATAAATCTGATATATTATTTTCTGTCATTATTTCATGAAACATTTTAGAGTTTCCAAGTAAGAGTTGCATAATAAATATAAATTTTTATCATGTTTTTACTTTTTACTCAGGTAGCCCAGTGAAAAAAGAGCTTGGTAATGTCTGTGGTCACACTTGAAGCTTTAATAGAATGACAACAGAGACACTGTATTTTGTTACAGTTAGGGAGAGGAAAGATAGGTCTTGGAAGATACTCCTATAGTAGCATCCAAATTGAGTAAATTCTTCACTTATGTAAGTTGTCCCAAAATTCTCAACAGAGCTGGAGTAGCTATGTAGCTATGGATTTGGTGTGTTGATACTGTACCGACCATTCCACACATTTCACAAAAGCTATTTAAATTTCCAGACCTCAGCTTTCCTTTCTGAAAAATGACCATGCTCCCCGCTCCCCCCACCCCAAAATGACATTTCTAAAGCATTCTAAGACCCTTGGATAAAAGGTGCTTTGCAGACTATTCTCACTAAATAGTCTATTTTCTGGGCTTGGTTGTAAAATGAAGTCACTATCTAAAATGTTCTAGAGAACAAAGTGTAACTCACTCAGGAAGGAAGACTGTGTCGCTGTATTAAATCCACAGTTCAAATTTGCTCTCAAATAGTCAATTCACCACTGTCTCCAGGCACAATAATGACAATGCAAATTCACATAGCCCAGGATTCATCTCAGGTGCAACAGCACTCAAAAGGAATGTGCCTTTGGATGAGAGTGAACTACGGCCCCTGGGCCTTCACAAGTAGTCAAAAGTAGCTTTTCAGACCAGCTGGTTAGGGAGTGACGTCCTGCTCCCCATAACGTCCCACAAAGTACGTGATAATGCTAAAAGGGAAGAAGAACCTCTCCGCTCAGCTGGACAGAGGCTTCTAGCCTGTTTCTGACAGTGCGTGGTGATCCAAAGCACAAGACTAACAGATGAACCACCTACCTTGTTGTACACAATGATAAATTCACCCAGGTGGTGGGCCAGGATTCTTCTGCGCTCCAGAAGTGCCAGTCTCCGACTGGGTAATACCATCCTCAGTGAGTGCTGGAGGTTACTTGATGCTCGCTTGAGGAAACGAACCACTAGCTCCTATAAATTAAAGAGTCATTGGGGGAAAAAAAGAAGGCATTGTGCTTAAGCAACAGAAGACAAGCTACAAGGGGATTACACAATAGAGAGATAAGAAGAGGTATACTATACACTTCAACAAATAAGACCCAGAGCAAACATACTAGGTATAGCAAGGACACAGTAAGACAAGAACAAAATGAAACAAACATATCCTCTTCCTTTAACAAGCTGGCGGTGGGAAAATCAAAATCAAGTATGTGTGCAAATAACTATGTAATAAAGTAGCAGCTGTAAAAGTACAATTCATATATACATAGTACTATAATAATTCAAAGTGCAGCTATCACTTCCAATAGGGTGGTCAGAGAGAGATACTTAGGGAAAGTAATAGGTAGAGGAAACTAAAACCATGGATCAAGTCATCAAAGGTGAGAAGGGAGAGAAAGAATACAGAAATACTGACACTCAGAGGTCGGAAAGAGGAGGAAGAATCAGAAAAAAACAAACAACAACCACAACAAACCATGACAGAAACATCAGAAATGTAGAAAGAAACACGGGAGAAAACAGTGTCATGCAAGCCAAGGGAGGAAGGCTCCCATGTCACAGTTTCCAAGAGGCTGGAGCAGGAAAGGACCACAACCACTTTCAGCAGAGTAAAGGCAACAGAAAGTAGAGGTTAAGAAACGAATGGATACTGAAGAATACAGGTGAAGAGCAGAAACTACTGATTTAAAAAGTTTAGTGACTAAAGGAAAGAAAGAACTGTTACCAGGCTTGCAAGGCGATAGCTTTTTATTTATTTTTTCTTCCCCAAGAATAAGGATGCTTTTAGAGTTGGGGGTTGGCAAAGAGGGCATAGTGAAAGGTCATTAAGGGGTAGCAGGGATACATCTCACTTGAGATGGGGCAAAGGATTTTGAAATCTGAACAGATACAAATCAGATCATTCATAACATCACAAATGCTTCAAAGAGAGATTCTTGCAGGGCCAAGGGCCTTAAAGATAGTAGTTCCCCGCACCCAACCCCCAAACACAGTAAAATTGCCTGAAGATGATGGATTTGGGGAACTTCTGTCGATGTGCCTTCTGTGAATTACGTGATAAAGAAGCTCTAAACCTAACCTGGATCAGAGAAGGCAATTCTACACCTACCTTCCTCATAAACAAGATCACTGCCACAATCATCAGGTAATGCCTTAGGGTTTGTTGTTTAGATAGATTTTCAAACAGGAATGCACACAACTGATACTAAGTTCTGCAGTGATGATCCTAAATATTCTTATAAAAAGCCCCATAGAAATCCTGTGTGAATCCCAAGTCAGCAGTTGCAATAGTTATTCTCTTCTGAGCTATTTTTTTCTTCTTGAATTTGATTTTGGTTCACTGTCCTTTGGTGACAATTTACTCCAACATAAAGAAACAGTCTCATAACCAGAGGGTTGGATTTCATAGGTCTACCCTGCTGTCTTTACTATAGGCTGGTTTAAGCTGTTATATTAAAATATTATTTTTTCACAGTGAAGCAGACAAACTGACTCTCAAAAAGGCAGTTTCAATTTTCCACTTGGAAAGAGCAGAGCTAACATTTTCCATTGATGGTTGAAAAATTACTCACAACACACAAGGTTTTATCTCTGGGTTGTATTGGCTACTTTAAATTCACAAGTTGTTTTCTGGGATATCCATCATGCTTTTATAATAAGCCCAGCATATTGTACGCCTCTTATATGTGGAGAACTGAAAATTACAGTAGGATCACCACTGAGCTGGACAAAGGATGCAGCTTTCTCAGACTTAATGGTCCTTCTCTTTTCAGTGACAGATCCCTGTGGTTAAAAAGCCTAAGGAAGGGCTGTGGCTTCTTCTATATGCGTTGACCTTACCAAAGAGCTTGAAGTTTCCTGTCATTCTGATTCAAAAAGAAAAACATTGCTAGTATATTAAATTTTAGGCAGGTTCGAATGACCAATATACAGTAAAAATTATTACACAAGTTTGTTTCCAGTAATCTAAGACTTTTATAAAGTGACAACTAGTAAAGAAAAAAACGTTAAAATGGAGGATGGTACATTCTCAGAGGGCCCATGATAAAGTGTTGATTTTCAAAGAGCTAACTTGACACCCCAGGACAGAAAATAAATGCCTTATGACCCATGGAAATAGTGCAAGAGCAAATAATGTGCAATTGCAACATCTGAGTTTAAGTTCCAGTTTCAGCGCATATGAGCTACAGGACAACAGGCAAGTTACCCCCTTCCTCTAGGTCTTTGTTTCTTCATCTGCAAATGGAGATGACAGTGCCTATATCAAAGAATTAATAAAATGTGAAGCTGCTTGAGAAAGGACTCTGCAAATTGTTATTCCTTTCTAGGGCTTTGCACAGGCCTGACATCTAATAAGCGATCAATTTCCATTTTCTGAATGAAGTAAATTAATGCCCTCAACACATACTGTGATGAACATGGCTCCAGATCCAAGATTCACTTCACAGAAAAGTAAGAGAAATCTGCAAGCTGTACTGTGGAATAATTCTTTCACCACAAGTATACTGTTCTTTATCTTAGTATAGGAAAAAAAAGAAAAGAAGGAAGTAAGGTAGTAAGGAAGTAAGGAAGGAAGGAAGGGAGGGAGGGAGGGAGGGAGGGAGGGAGAGTAAGAGAAAGTAAAAAGGTTCCAACAAGAAGAGCCTCACCATCTGTTCATCTTCTTTGGCAGCCCAACTGGCACTGAACGTTTGACCTCCACTGTCTTTCATCAGTCGGATTTGAACATGCTGGAGATAGGCAGAGAATGCTATTCGGGCCTGCACTTTGCTACAGAAATCCAAAACAACATACCGTTATGAGACAGAATGGTGCACCTACCAAATGTGTGCTTGCCTCTCTCAAAGTGGCCTTTGAGGATCCTTCTATTAGGATGGCTAAGAAAAATGAAGCCCATCATACAGTCACTGAGTAAAGATTCCTTCTACCCAGTACATGAGATTTCTTTTTTTCTATTTAAAGAATCAGAGATGGAGAATCCTACTTATTTTCTCATTATTACCATGGCGTGGGGAGCAGGGGGGAAATCAAGCAAGAATAGAGAATCATGTTTCCTACTCTTATACCTTATCTTTTGGAACTTTTAAACAACTTTCTCGGGGAAATGGACAGGAAAAGTACCGAATTTTCACAAGAACCTTTGTATCGATACAGAAAGGTTTTTCTGCCTTGGAAGCCCTTAAAAACATACTTATCAGTTAGTACAAAAGTATGGCTTTTGCTATAGCAACTAATTTCTGGTGTGCAAAAGCCTCCAAAGCAGGAAACAGATAAATCCTACAAAGGAACTTTGAGACCAAATTTAAGGTCAGGCTTTTCTCAACTACAAGACGGGAGTGGCTGGAGCCCAGAACAAATGAGTGAGGTCCAACGGAGTTTGGCATAGATGCACTGACCGGCTAGGATGAGCCCAGATGTTCAGGGGGTAAAAGAAGTCCTCACATATAGTAAAAAGCACCTCAGCAACATCACTGAAGAAGCCAGCTGATTTCTGCTTGGTGGTCTAGGTTGGAAACAAGGAAATCTGATCAAGCTATCATTTAGAAGACAGGAGTACCAGAGAAACACTGATGACTTTCACTTCAGCTGCTAACTGCAGCGGATCTGTTTTCTTTCAGGAGAGACTGTAGTTACTTCAGCTGCTTGGCCTTCTGACATGCTAGCCAAAATTACATCAGCGAAGATTAGGGCCCAACACAAACTTTGTTTACAATCCTCACACATGCAATCACTGAATGCTTTCTACTCACTGTTCCCCCAAGGTTAGGACGAAGGACTTGTCCAGAGTAAACTGGAAATCCTAGGAGGGTCTACATCTATCTTCTATGTGTGTGCTGGAAGGGAGAGGAGTCAGGTTGGGGAGTAGATTTGCTTTCCAAGCTCTTCAGAGTATGAAATATAAGGCTACATCTTTGTTATTAATAGGAATAGTTTATGGGAGCACAACATGATTTTGAAATTCATATTTTCAAATGTTTTTCATCAAGAAGAACACTTAAAATCCTTGTTCTGGAGACCATATACACTTTCCCCTCAACCATTCCCATAAGCTAATTATTTTCAGGTCAAAATAAATGACAAAAGACTCTCCATTTTGGTCAACAAATTCACTTGCAATAAAGTGAGCTAAAAATGGCATGTTTCAGACACCTCCAAATGTAGCAAAATACCCAATTTTATTGACTATTTCCCTAATATTAAAATATGAAGGTCTTTTGGATAAGGGAATTACTGCCTGGAAGTTGAGATTTCAATCAACCTTTTGTTGCAAATCACTGTTGTAAATCAAACGAACAAGAACTGAGTTTTCCATCTCTAAAAACCTTACGAGAGATCTGTGGGATGTTAATCCTGAGGTTGTCCCTAAGGTATTGGACACATTGGTCAGCTAGTAACCTGTAACTGACAAACCAAAATAATAGAATAATTTACACCAAAGAAATCTATTTAACAAAAATAAAAGCCTATGGAGATCCTCAGCATACAAAAATATACAACTAGTGGGCTGGGGCCTGGAGCCTTGAATCCTTGCCATGGAACACCCCCAGATCCCTCAGTAGCCACTGAGATGCTCCACAGAATTATGGGCAGCTCCAGGGAACACAGTTTGAAAACCACTGATTTATTACATTAACACACCCTGCAATTACAAGAATTTACTCTTTAAAAGTAAGATCCGTAAGATTTATGAATAACTAATTTATTTCTACAACATCTAAGTAGAATTTTATTGCTGGAAAGGACATTAGAATATAGTCCAGTGGTTTTCAAATGTTCTATTTCAATTCAGTGGACTCCTCCTTCCTCTCTAGAGAGCACAGTTTGAAAAACCTGTCTATGTCTAACCCCATACCCTGGCCTAACGAAAAGAAAACTGAGGCCTAGAGAAGCTCTCTAACTTGCCTGTGGTCACACTGCCAGTTGGCAAGCACTGAAAAGCCAGAGTCAAGTCTTCTGACAGAGCCCTCTCCGCTCTCCACTAACGCAACTACTCTCATTCTCCACGCAGCATTCCAAACTTTAACTCTACCCTCCAACCCCCTAAATGCCAATATCACCCTCCATCCTTGCAGTATAAGAACTGACCTCTAGCTTAGAAACTAAAGGCCGTCATGCTTATATAACTACACTTCCTGCCTCTTTAACCTCTAACTACTGCATTCATTACAGGAAGAGACACCCCTCCATTGGCCTCTTCCTACCTTCCTTTAGGACAATATATCCATTTCTGTATCTCTAATTCTTTTACCATCAAAGCCTTCCCCTAATCTCTAAATAAGCTCCAGAATCCCAGAATCGTTTTTCTCTTAGCTTGCTCCCTCTCTGATGAGTTCTCACCTGTCTTTCATTCATTGTCAAACTCTCTGAAAGAGTTAGTTCACACTTGCTTTCCTATTTGCTCAACTCACAAGTTCTCTTCTACCCACAAAGTCCACCCCCAGGTCATAAATGCAGGAGACTCTTTTCAGGTCTCATCCTAACTTGCGCTGCCAGAGGCACTCTATAGCTTGAAACTCTCATCTTGTAGCTTTTCTATACTGTCTCCTCCCAGTTTTATAGCTACCACTCTAACTGCTACTTCTTGGTCTCTTTACTATTAAACACTGGTTTTCCCCAGGCCTCAGTTCTCTTCCTTTTCTCCTGTCTATGCCTACTGAACTAAACTGAAATGGACAAGCTCATCTACTCTGAAGTTGTACAGTCCTGTTCAACTCTGACTTTCAAAGCTGTATTTTCACCTATCTACTGATCATCTTCATCCCAGAGCACTTCCACCTCACCGTGTCCCAAATAAAACACATTCTTTCTATCATGGAACCAACTCCTGTGCTCCTTATATTGACTGATGGCAGCACCAAGTTACCAAACTTGGAAAATTCAGTCTCTTTGGAATTCTTGCATCTACAGGGACCAAGCCCTACCAATTTTAACTTGCAAATTTCATTAACTCCAACCCATTCTCTTCATTCCTATAGCCATTGCTCTGATCAGGACCTTCATCTTCCTGGCTCTGGACTACTTTAACAGTCCCTAACTCAGCTCTCTACCCTTAGTTCTCCTCTTATCAATCACTTTCCCACAATGCAACCAGAATTTACTCTCTTTTCTTTTTTTTTTTTACATCTTTATTGGAGTATAATGGCTTTACAATGGTGTGCTAGTTTCTGCTTTATAACAAAGTGAATCAGTTATACATATACATACGTCCCCATATCTGACCATATCACACATCTGCTTAAAAATTATCCATCTAGGAAATAAAGTCCAGGCTCCTCTATGGCACTTTATGATCAAATGACATCCAATTTTTTAGTCTCACTTCTTATTGCACCCTTTTCTCCATGTAACGTCACACCACTAATCTGTATTTCTCAAACTTGCCAAGCTCATTCCAATTTCAGGTTCCTTATACTTGCCGGTCTGCCTGGAATATTCTGTTCCCTGATATTCACATGACTTACTCCTTCTCATCATTTAGGACTCACCTTAAAGCTCACCTCTCCATGCCCAAAGCACCAGAAGCTACAGAAACTTTCTGTCCAATTACACTCTAATACTACACCCTATTTTATTGTCTACACAGCACTTCTTACTGCCTGAAATTACCTTGTTTCTTTGTTTACTGTCAGTCTTCCCCACTAGACTGTGGGCTCCACGACTGTTTGGTCTCCACCGTAACACTATACAGCCCAGCACAATTCCTGGTATAGATCAAGTGCTCAATAAATATTTGTTGAGGGACTGAATGAATGACTGTACTATCACCCCTCTGTGCCTTTATTCCCTCTACTAGCATTCCCATACTTAGCTGTCACCTCCCAAATCCGGAAAGCCTACCTATCGGGGAAGGCCTGGTTCAAATATTGCCTCTTCCCTAATGTCTCTCTAGCCCTCCCGAGCAAGACCAATCACTCCTTTTCCTGTGCCCTAAGAGCCCTTTGTCCATACTGGGGTCATAGCCCCCACTCTTTAAGTGTCCCCACTCTAAGCCATGAACTGCTTGAGCTCCCTGCCTCAGTCACCTTGTCCTCTTAAGTCACTAATGCTGAAACCCAACAAATATTTGTTGAGCCAATGAGACCTGGGTTTGTATCACAGTTCTAGACCTTGGACAAGCAACTTCTCTAAGGCTCAGTTTCCTTGATAGTAATAATATCAAATCACAGTCATTAATTCACAGGATTCCTGTGCATAAGAAATGAAAAATGGCTATAAGGCCACAAGCACAATACCCTGGTACACAGTACAAATTAGCTGTTTTCAGTTTTGCTATTATAATTAGGAAAGGTACATACCTAAGGTTGCCATTATCTCGCAGAATCTGCATCAGGTTAAATTTAGGCTCTGGTTCCTGAGTCTCGGTTTTGCAGCACTGTTCACCTTTGTCATTCCATTCAGGAACTTTCATGGCATTTTCTTTGGGTGAATTTTCTACCATAACAGTCAGTGAGGGTGTGTGTTTGGCTTGATTTTCTCCGAGGGACCCTGCAGACTCCTCCTGGGAAGCTTCCTGTTCTTCATCTTCACTGTCTAACGCAACTTCTTCCTCCTCTTCACTCTCTGTCTCAGTTTTAACATTCATTTCAGCTGGTTGGGTAATCACTAAATGCGAAGAATCACTAATGTTGCTGAAAAAAGGATTAAATTTTCCTCTCTCCCAATACCTTCCTTTTATCTTTTCAGTAAAAACCCACTTCTAAATCAGACCACAAATAATGCACAAAATTAACAACATACACACGTCCCTCTTATATATTCTAAAAACCTATTAATGATCTTCATTAGAGTTGATGTTTCTCATGGTAATACCAATGGTTCTCTCATAACTTAAGGCAAAAACCCTTTTAGTAGAGTAATCTCTATAGCGTGTTAGAGGTTTTCAGAAGGGCATCTTTCACGGGGGTACAATAAGCAGGGGAATATCTTTCTATCATATGTTTATCCATTATCCTTCTCTTTCACTGCCTTGGAAGGTCTATGAGGACAAGGACCATAGCTTTTTTATTCACCAATGAAACCCCAGTGACTAATGTGCTTGATACAAAAACAAGAGAAGGAGGGAGAAAAAGGAAGTCAATTCGTCAGTGACAAACAGATCTGTAACAAGGGAGATTCTAGGAGAGAAAGAAATTCCCCTTTTTCTGTTCATGTTTAAAATACTTACACAATTCAGCAATGTCAAAGGATGAACTGGACTTCATACCTAATCATGAAAAACCCAAACAATGATGCTCATTGGGTTCCATTAAACTTAAGCTAAGTATCAGGTAGTTAAATGGTGCTGTAAGAGTAAGAGCAAAGGCCAAAATGTGTGCACTTCGGATACTCTTCAATACAAATATCACAGAATGGAAGGTTTAAAACTTATTATCCTTTTGAAACAAGTTTCCGAGGAAAAAGACTATATCAAAAAAAGTAAGCGCATGGGGTCAGAAAGTTCTGATTCATTAAGTGTTAATTAAGAAGCTGATTAAATCGGTCTGACAGGACACAGATCATAGAGCTTGGTGGAAGCTCACCAGCCGGTACCTGGGTATTTTGGCCGCATTGCCCTCAATCTGCCACTCCGTCGTTGACGTTTTCGCACCTCCAGAGACAGGAGCTTCCTCTCATAAAGAGCAGCGTGCAGCTTGGCCCTTGAATTCATACTCTCTACCTTCAATTCCGGTGCTCCATCAACCACAATTCTATGGGAAAAAACATGGTAGCTAGAGCCTTCAGAAAGTTCTCTCCTTTATTCCAAGGCTAAGTTTGACAGGACTCTGTAATGATGTCAGGCCAGGCATGGTTACTCTAGTGAATTCTAAAATGTTTGAAATGGGAATACTGGAATCTACATTAGAATTTCACTAATGGGCTATCTGAATTTGTTAAATGTTCTGAACGAAAATATATCTGAAGACAATGTTTAAGTATTTTTAAGTATTCAGTAATACTGGCTGACTATTCAGTACAGAGATCATAAAGTGCTACCCAACTATGCCTTAAGAATGACTAGAGATACTGGTTAACACTTTAATTCTCACTAAGCTGGTGATGGCTAGAGGTGTACTTATTATTTTATTTATTCATTATAACTTACTCAGAATTACACAAATATTCCTTTGACATATATAGTATTTAATAAATACAGATTTAGCACAGGTTGAGATGAGAGGAATGGCTGATAATCTGTGAATATGGCAGCACAGAGCTGAATGAGACTCACAGGGAAAGCATCTTCGAGAAAAGTCACCAAGACCTTGGGACGCACCAAGCCTCAAGTGCTCCTACAGGAGGAACGTCCCTTAGAGCGTACTTGGTTACAGGAGGAGCTGGGGAGAGGCGGCAGGGACTCTCCAGGTATTGAGTACAGGTCAGGAGTTAGGGTCAGAGGCACAGACAAGGGAAGGCAGCAGATGCAGGACAACACCAAATTCCATCAGATCACGGATGGGAAATGGGATGAGGAGAGGGAATGGCTACAGGTACATTAGGCATTAGATAAAATAAATCATACATTAGGTTAAGTGACAGGAATCAGACCCAATCCACACAAGGACCGGGCAAAGTACAGCACAGGCAGAGATAACCAGGTCACAAAAGAGAGACAGGGTTCTCGGTCACTAAGTCAGAAAAGACGTATCCATGTTAGTGTCGGAAAGCAGGCAGCCAACTCTGTATACCCAGAACTCAAGATCTAACTGGTTGGCTCTGAACTCTCTCTCTTGTGAACTCTTCACAACTCAAAGCGTATTCCCTTTGAGGTGGAAATTCATCCTCATTCCTCTGGGAGTTTTCAGTCCCTGAGTATGATGGAAAGGCTGTGTCTTTTGGTCCAGTTAGGACTTTTAGAGATTTCTGGGTGGATGGACTGGATAGTAAGTATTTTGAAGGCCTCCCCTCTAAAGCGGGAAATTGAACCAAGAACTGGGAGGGTCCTGATACGGGGTGCAGAAAAGGGAAGCAAATTAATAAACTTTAAAAATAGTTCAACCCCAGTTTATCATAGTCTCAACAACTGAACATTACCCCCTCACACACACACACAGTTATGAAAATAGATTTTTGGCCAATTAAATAATAAAGAAAATAAAACAAATCTGATATTTTAAAATAACAACTATAAGCTTCTAAGAAACCCTGAACAGACATATAAATCACAACTATTACAAGGAATGGAGGTAGGGAATGCTGGGGAAAGAAACAGAATTATAGTTCTATAGAGGCAAGGCCCACGCTTGTCTTGTTTCTCATTGGGTCAGTGATGCTTATGAGAGTGCTCAGCACGCACCTGACATACCATAAATACTTCTGAATTAATAAACAATTGAATTCCCCATAAGTTGTAATACCTTTTATCTATGTCTACTTTATTTCATTTTCTACACTTTTACTATGAAATATTTAAACAAATAGAAAGGTTTAAAGAATTATACAGTGAACATCCATACACCCACTGGCCAGCTTCTACAGTGAATATCTTACTATATTTGTTTCATCACCTATATATCCAATCTTCTCTTCTTCTATCCATCCATCAGTCCACTTCATTTTTAAAGCATTTCAAAGTTGCACAAAGACATCAGTGCACTTCACTCCTGAACACTTTAACACTCAAATCATTAGGATCTAGAGTTCAATATTTTATAGGGCTTTGAAAGTTTTTTCTCTTTTCTTTTTTTTTTGGGGGGGGGCGGGGGGAGCTAAAAATGACACACAGTGAAACATCCAAATATTAAATGTCCATATGTCCATCTGATGAGACCTAGAGCTATATGACCCAAACTCTAACATTGTTATCCCCTCAGAAAGTTCTCATGCCCCTTCCCAGTAAATCCCTCCCTCATACTCCCAAAGGAAACCGTTCTGAATTTTTGCATCACATGTTAGGTTTGCCGGTCCTAGAACTTCATAAAGATGGAATAGTATAGTATGAACCCTTTTGTGTTGTCTTTCATTCAGCATGTTTTTGAGATTGATCCATGTTGTGAGTATCAGTGTGGATCCTTTTTTTTGCTGAGGATTAGTCCAGTGTATGAATAATCCACAGTTCACCTATTCCCCTATTGTTGGACACCGAAGCTGCTTCTAGTTTTGGAATATTATGAATGAAGCTGCTATGACCATTTTTGTACAAGTCATTTTGTGGTTATGCTTTTCATTTCTTCTGAGTAAAGATCTCAGAGTGGAATTTTCTAGGCTAACAAACTGCCAGACTCTAAAGTGCCTGTACCGGGCTTCCCTGGTGGCGCAGTGGTTGAGAGTCCGCCTGCCGATGCAGGGGACGTGGGTTCGGGCCCCGGTCTGGGAAGATCCCACATGCCGCGGAGCGGCTGGGCCCGTGAGGCGTGGCCGCTGAGCCTGCGCGTCCGGAGCCTGTGCTCCGCCACGGGAGAGGCCACAACAGTGAGAGGCCCGCGTACCGCAAAAAAAAAAAAAAAAAAAAAAGTATTAAAGTGCCTGTACCAGTTTATGCTGCCAGCGACAATTTATCAGAGCTCCATGAGCTCCACATCCTCACTATTTGATGTTGTCAGCCATTTTTTTCCAGTTTTATTGAGGTATAATTGACAAATAAAATTATAAGGTATTTAAAGTGTACAATGTAATGATTTGATACAATTTTAGCCATTCTGCTGGATGTTTAGTGGTATCTCATGATTTTAATTTGCAATTCTCTTATAACAAAGGCTGTAAAGCATATTTTCATTAGTATATTGGTTATTCATATATCTTCCTTTTAAAATGTCCAAGCATTTTACCCATTTGTAACTGGGCTGATTGTCTTATAATTATTTAGTTGTAGGAGTTTGTTATATTTTCTATATACAAGTCCTTTGACAGATATGTTTGATGAATATCTTCACTCAGTCTATGGCTTGTCTAGTAATTTTCTTAATAGTGTCTTTATAACAAAAATATTTAATTTTGAGGAAATCAAACTTATCATTTTTTCATTTTTGCTGATTACTTACTGTGTCATGTCTAAAAACTTTTGCCAAGCCCAAAGTCACAAAGATATTTTCCTTACAAAGTTTTAGACTAATAGCTTTTACGTTTATGTCTATGAATCACCTCTAATTTTTGTGGGAGACAGAGGTTGAAGTTCACTTTTTAAAATACAATATTCAGTTCCAGCCCCATTTATTAAAAAGTTTCCTTTCCCCATTGGATTACTTTAGGCCTTTTGTTTAAAGTCATGCAGGCCTATTTCTGGGCTCTTTATTCTGTTCCATTGATCAATTTGCAACAGTTTTGATTACTATAGTGTTATAATATTTCTTCTTCTAGGTACTCTAGGTCTTCTTCAAGATTACTTTGGATATTCTAAGCTCTTTGCATTTTCATATACATTGAAAAAAAAGGTCAATTTCTACAAAAAAATCTACTAGAATATTCTTTAGATCAATTTGTGGAGAATGAATACTTACAATATTAAGTCTTCTAATCCATGAACATGACATATCTCTGCACTTATTTAGATCTTCTTTAATCTCTTAATTTATTTATTAAATTGCGTTGGGTCTTCATTGCTGTGTGCAGGCTTTCTCTAGTTGCAGCGAGTGGGGGCTACTCTTTGCTGCGGTGCACAGGCTTCTCATTGCGGTGGCTTCTCTTGTTGCAGAGCACGGGCTCTAGGTGCACGGGCTTCAGTAGTTGTGGCGTGTGGGCTCCAGAGCGCGGGCTCAGTAGCTGCGGCGCACGGGCTTAGCTGCTCCGCGGCATGTGGGATCTTCCCGGACCAGGGCTCGAACCTGTGTCCCCTGCATTGGCAGGCGGATTCTTAACCACTCTGCCACCAGGGAAGTCCTCTTTAATCTCTTTAAGTAATATTTAGGAGCTTTTAATATATAGGTATTGAGCATATTTTGTTAAATTTACCCCTAAGAATTTCATATTTTCAAAAGCTATTATAAATGGAATTTTAAATTTCATTTTCCATTTACTGCTAGTATACTAAAAAAACAACAGATATTAGTATATTGACCTTGTATCCCAAGACCTTG
The DNA here is from genome assembly GCF_949774975.1 of Lagenorhynchus albirostris. Classification (NCBI taxonomy): domain Eukaryota; kingdom Metazoa; phylum Chordata; class Mammalia; order Artiodactyla; family Delphinidae; genus Lagenorhynchus; species Lagenorhynchus albirostris. The sequence goes on from NC_083095.1 coordinate 26,991,159, forward strand.
CTAAGTGCACTTGAATGTTCTTGTAGTTATTCTGTGTATGCCTTATAACTTTCTACTAACCTGATCATGTCATCTAAGAGTAAAGATATTTAACCTCTTCCTTTCTAATCTGTATGCCTTTTACTTCTTTTTCTTCCCCTTGCTTTATTGTACTGCTTAGGACCTCTAGTATAAAGGGAATACAAGTGGTGAAAGCAGACATCTTGCCTTATCACTAATCATAGAGTAACCCTCATTATGTCAGTATGACGTTAGAAGTAGGTTTTTCATAGAAGGCCTTTATCAGACTGAAGAATTTCTCTTCTATGCCTGATGTGTAAGAGTTTTTCTCATAAACGTGGTGAATTTCATCAATTTAACACACATGGGTTTTTCTTTTTTTTTTTCAGCAATAAAATGATGATCTGTTTTTTTCCCCTTTATTTAATATGGTGAATTATATTGACTAATTTTCAAATGTTAAATCAACCTTGCATTACTGGGGAAAATCTCACTTTAGTCATCTGTATTATCCTTTTCATATACTGATGGATTCTATTTGCTAATATTCTTTTAAGAAATTCTGTATCTATGTTCATGTAGATATTAGCCTATAATTTTTTAAAATGTCTTTGTCAGGTTTTCATGTCATACTTTTCTGGCATCATAAAATGAATTGGGAAGTATCCTTGCCTATGGTTTTGAAAGAGTTTGCGTAAGACTGGTGTATATTCTTCCTCAAATGTTGAAACAATTCACCAGTGAAACTACCTGGAGTTTGCTTTGTAGGAAAGTTTTTGATTACAAATTCAATATTCTGATTAAGTATTGCAGCTCTATTTACAATAGCCAGGACATGGAAGCAACCCAAGTGTCCATCATCGGATGAATGGATAAAGAAGATGTGGCACATATATACAATGGAATATTACTCAGCCATAAAAAGAAACGAAATTGAGATATTTGTAGTGAGGTGGATGGACCTAGAGTCTGTCATACAGAGTGAAGTAAGTCAGAAAGAGAAAAGCAAATACCGTATGCTAACACATATATATGGAATCTAAGAAAAAAAAATGTCATGAAGAACCTAGGGGTAAGACGGGCATAAAGACACAGACCTACTAGAGAATGGACTTGAGGATATGGGGAGGGGGAAGGGTAAGCTGTGACAAAGTGAGAGAGTGGCATGGACATATATACACTACCAAACATAAAATAGATAGCTAGTGGGAAGCAGCCGCATAGCACAGAGAGATCAGCTAGGTGGTTTGTGACCACCTAGAGAGGTGAGATAGGGAGGGTGGGAGGGAGGGAGACACAAGAGGGAAGAGATATGGGAACATATGTATATGTATAACTGATTCACTTTGTTATAAAGCAGAAACTAACACACCATTGTAAAGCAATTATACTCCAATAAAGATGTTTAAAAAATAAATAAATAAAAATAAAGCTATAAGTCACCCCCATCACACACACCACCAAACAGTACTTTAGCTGCATCCCACACATTTTAATGTTATATTTTTATTATTGTTCAGTTCAAAATGTTTTGAATTTTCCTTATGATTTCTTCCTTGACCCATGTATTATTTAGAAGCGTGTTGTTTAATTCCCAAATATTTGTTATTGATTTCTAATATCACTGTAGTCAAAGGACACACTCTGTATGATTTTAAGCCTTTCAAACGTATTAAGACTTGTTTCATGCTCCAGCATAAGGTTTGTTATATGCCACCTTTTATTTGCTTATACCTCTATACCACCAGAAAACCCATAATGATGGCAACATAAATTGTCCTAAAGAAAGGACAAAACCCACTGATCTTTAAATATTCTGGTTGTTTAAGTATTTTTTTCTAATTTCCAAATTGATAGTAGTATACTCTAGAAGTATATTCCTTGACTAGTAACTGGAGAAAATCTATAAACTAAGCATGACTTTCATTTGGAAACAAGCTACAAAACTTGATTTCTCTCAGTTTTCCCTATATTAAATGGCAATCATATTTTCCTTCTTTAAATAAGGATTAGATTTATGCTTCAAAAGATTTGGAAGAGAAAACCAAGTTTATCTTTTTTTTTTTTGCGGTACGCGGGCCTCTCACTGTTGTGGTCTCTTCCGTTGTGGAGCACAGGCTCCGGACGTGCAGGCTCAGCGGCCATGGCTCACGGGCCTAGCCGCTCCGCTGCATGTGGGATCTTCCCGGACTGGGGCACGAACCCATGCCCCCTGCACTGGCAGGTGGACCCTCAACCACTGCACCACCAGGGAAGCCCTTATCTTAATTTTTATTTTATTTATTTATTTATTTTTTTTTTTGCGGTACGCGGGCCTCTCACTGTTGTGGCCTCTCCCGTTGCGGAGCACAGGCTCCGGACGTGCAGGCTCAGCAGCCATGGCTCACGGACCTAGCCGTTCCGCAGCACGTGGGATCTTTCCGGACCGGGGCACGAACTCGTGTCCCCTGCATCGGCAGGTGGACTCTCAACCACTGCGCCACGAGGGAAGCCCCCCTTATCTTAATTTTTAAATGTAAAACAAAAAGCTAGCTATAGGAGGTTTCTTTCTTATTGTCATTTTGCTTTGTACAGAGAAATAGCACAAAGGGGATTTACATAATCTCTCAAACCAGAAGATGTGTAATTAGGGCTAAGAGTTTTTGTTCTAGTTGCAGTCTTCAGTTGCGCAAGGCCATCCCAGTGGTTCTTCTAAGACCTTTCTCTCCTCTGCCAAAATTAAGAGCCACAGGTATTTTTCACACTTTTAGTTCCAAGGCAAAGTGGAAGCAACTCTGGTCAGTCCCATAAGGTGCAAAGCTGTATGCCCCAGGTATGTCAAGGCCAAAACATAACCTTTTCTTTGAATTTAGCATGAGACAGGTCTTGAAATCTCATTAATACTTTGGGCTCTCTCACATAGCCAAACAAGAATACTATTATTATCACTGAAATGACATATTGTAGTTATAAAATTATAAATCCCAAACTTAGTTTGTAAAAAGTTGCCATGGAATAGTGCTTCAACAGAAAACATTTTTATGTTACTATTTAAGCTGAGTCAAACTGAAATGGTTATATAAAGTATCATGCTTAGCCTGTGTATGGTCACATATTATGCACATAGAAAGAACTTCTCAACTTTCAAAAATCAGTTACCGTGTTCTTCCTGTCAATAAGCTTCTTCTTGGGTTTCCCCTACAGAATTAGAAAGGACAAGTGGGTTAGAGCACTACACAGATATTCATTCTCTCCTGAGTTCACACACACACACACTTCTGAGATTTGTACTACAGAAATTCAACACAGAATTATGCCAGGGAAGGCATCTTGGGGTAGAAGCAGACAGATGAACTGAGAACATGCTCAGACAAGAACAGAGTACCATAACCTTTAGGGAGGATCAATAAAAAACAAAAGGAAGAGGACAAATGAATTCTAGAGGAAATTTCTAACAATTACTTGCATTTGTGTATCTCGCCACAAATCTAACCACACTTATTCTTCACAACAACTGTTGAGCCCCGTTTATAAAAAGGAGCAGGATAAGACCATTTTGTGACATGCCCAATGTCAGAGCTTTAAAGGGTTTAATGTTGAACCTATTAACTTTGATCTCAGACTCCAATGTTCTTTCTACTTGCACTGAACTGTATTAGGGAAAGAAGCCAATCTCAATTCTCGTGGGGTTCAAAAAAGATGCTCATGAGAAATAGATTTTCCATAATTAAAAAAATCTCTTTAAAAAAGAGATGTTCTTCATTGTCTCTAAACTAGAGTTGGGGTCTAAGCACAGGAAATAAGTACCATTCAGGTTTAAACTGGCTTTTGTTTTTCATTCAAATTCCTTTCACTTGATCCTCTCTTTTTTTAAAAACATTTCCCCAGTTTTATTTGTACTCATTTGTGAGTGTGTATATTTAGTTCTGTACAATTTTATCACTGTGTATGTTCATGTATCCACAAACAAGATACTGAACAATCCTATCACCATAAGGACCCCCTATGTTGCCCTTTTATAACCTAACCTCTGGCTTCCTTTAATCTGTTCTCCATTCTAAAATTTTATCCTTTCAAAATTGTTATATAAATGGAATCATACAACATGTAACCTATGATATTGGTTTATTAAAAAGGAGATGGATGCAATCAATACCAAGATCTTCTATCCATAGAAAAATCAAGTGAAAAATTTGTCTCCACCGAAACGTTTTATCTTTTCCTTCCCGTGTCTTCTATCTGTGCCAGTGTCCTAATACTGTCAACTTATTATCAGAAATTATTTTAACTTTTATTATTTTAACTTTTTTATCAGATAATGGTTTGCACCAGTAATTCGCAATCATGGCTTCACATTATAATCACCTGAGCAGCTTTTAGTAAGTACAAGACTTCAGTCTGGGAAGGGCTAGGGCACAAATATGGTGTTACTAACATGCAGCCAGGGTTAAAATTACTGTCATGCTGTGAGACAGTAGGTATGACACTGTTTGCCAGGGCAGGGTGGGTAAGTGGGGGATGAGTCGGGGAGGGCAGAGAAGGCAGACAAAATGAACCAATTATGAAATGAAATGATTAGAGAATTAGCTTGAAAGTAGTTCTGACAGTAACGCAACAGGATTTGCAAGAGAGAACACATCCGTTCAGGTTGAAGAGAACAGATTTAATGGAGGATGTTAGGGCTTGCAACAAACACAATTTCATTTTTTTAAGGCATGTTTTTGTGTGTGTGCCTACCACGTGGTAGGATCTTGATACTGACAAAGATGAACATAACAAAGTACCTACTCTTTAAAGCCAACTTGAAACTAGACAGAGTAGTTAGTAAACAGACAATTATAATACAATATGTACAATATGGGAATCTAAATCAGATGGAGGGATAAGAAGGGCGGGGAGAACTTCCTTCTAGTCTAGGTAAGAAGATGAAGGCCATGGCTAGAATAAGAATTCAGGATAAACTGAAGGCCACTCCAAGGGAATGTATGGGAATTCCAAGGGAATGTGAGGATAAAGAGGCATGAAAGAGCAGTAGATACGGTCTGATTGGCCATGGGTTGGTATTGAAAAGCGGAGATTAGGCTAAAAAGATAGGCAAGAGCAAATCAGGAGGGCCTTTCTTTGCTAAACAGGGAAATTCATGTTTTTTGAATCAAAGTTTTTAGAATGCTTTATAAGCAGGAGTTGTTACTGCAGCCTTAAGAGAGAAGTCAGGGAGGGCACCAATTTGGATGGGGAAAATGATTAATCCTCTATCTGAAATTTAGCATCATATACATGTAGGGGACCACCCACGGTAGTATAAGTGCGATTTTTTTTTAACATCTTTATTGGCGTATAATTGCTTTACAATGATGTGTTAGTTTCTGCTTTATAACAAAGTGAATCAGTTATACATATACATATGTCCCCTTATCTCTTCCCTCTTGCGTCTCCCTCCCTCCCACCCTCCCTATCCCACCCCTCTAGGTGGTCACAAAGCACTGAGCTGATCTCCCTGTGCTATGCGGCTGCTTCCCACTAGCTATCTATTTTACATTTGGTAGTGTATATATGTCCATGCCACTCTCTCACTTTGTCCCAGCTTACCCTTCCCCCTCCCCAGGTCCTCAAGTCCATTCTCTACGTCTGTGTCTTTATATAAGTGGGGTTTTGCTACCAAAAGAAATAACACGTTTTTTCATATTACTTTAGAGCTGTTCCAGGGTCACAAAATATTGCCAACACTTATCACACTTTTTAAATTATGGTAGTTATTAGACCCACTGCTATTAACACATCATTGAATGTGTTAATAGAGAAGCACATATGTCATTACATCTCAAATCTTTTTAATTGCTATGCTCCCCCCTAAAAGAATGCTTCCTAATTTTGGTGGTGGTTCCCAGACTGCCTGTTCCACCTTCCTTCTACCTCACGGGAAGATCAACTGCAGAAAGATCTAGCCTCAAGCATAGAGTCCATGTCAGTTCAGAAACAGACTGACACAACCTTTGAGGAAACTCATGCAAACTACCAATCCTAAGCAAACAGTCCATTACTTATAAATATGACTGGACAATCAAAAATCACCAGATATTTCAGGAAATATAATAGCATAAACTAGAAAGAATGAGATGAACAAATAGAAGTAATCCAGAAGAATTAAACACAGTGCAAAAAATAGAAAGGAACTTTAAATAAAGTAATTATGATAGTCAGAGAGATGTAAAAAGATATTTGTAATACTGTGATTTATAGTGAGAAACATATATTTGGTCTTCATCCCTGTTTCTGGCACAGAGCTCCTAAAACCCTTGGAATGTTTAAGTGATGAGTGGTAGAGGAGTTTTTTGTCATGCTAATGAGGTGACTTTTAGAAAGCCCTTGGATCAGCTAAGGATGCGGGCTGGTCACCAGAGGAACCAACCCTGTGAAGAGAGGGCTGAAACTTTCAGTCCCATCCCCCTGAGCTCCTGGGAGGGGAGAGGGGCTAGAGATAGAGTTCAATTACCAATGGTTGATGATTTAATCAATCGTGCTTATGTAAGGGGGCCTCCATAAAAACCCAGGAGTATGGGGTTCAGAGAGCTTCCGGGTTGGTGATGTGGGGAGAATGGTGCACCTGGAGAGGGCATGAAGCTCCGTACCCTTTCCCTATACCTTGCCCTGTGCGTCTTTTCCATCTGGTTGTTCATGAGTTATATCCTTTCATAATAAACTGGTGATCTAATGAGTTAAATGTTTTTCTGAGTTCTGTGAGCCGCTCTAGCAAATTAATAGTACCCAAGGAAGGGGTCGTGGGAAGCTCTGATAGACAGCCAGTAGGTAGAAGTAAAGGTAACAACCTGGGCCTGTGACGAGCATCTGAAGTTATGGGGGTGGAATCTTGTAGGACTGAACGCTTAAACTGTGGAATCTGATGCTAATCTCCAGGTAGACAGTATCAGAATTGAACTGAATTCTCAGACAACAGAAGGGTGCAACTGCTTGGTGCTGTAGGGGAAACACCCTACCTCCTCCACATTGGAATTGGTACCAGAACAAATTTAATATTATATCCATAGACTATGAAAACTAGTCAGAAAGCAAAAACAGTTCTTGGATGTTAAAATCATACTTGCCAAAATAAAAAAAAGTAGATCAAACAACCCTCTTCTGTGCTGGTACTGAGTAACAAAATAGGTAAGGCTGAAGATCAATTTAGAATTTTAGAAGACAAAGTTCAAGAAATCTCCAAGAATTTAAAGCTAAGAGACAATGAGATCAAAAGTATGAGAAAAAAGTAAAGAAATACAGAGGATAGAGCAAAAGATCCAAATTTCATCTAACAGAAGTTCCACAAGGAGAGGAAAGACAGGATAAGGGGAATATTTCCCACAGTTAATAGACTTAAATCTCCAGACTGAAAGGATTCATCCACCGCAAAAGCAAAATAATGAAAAGCAACACGCCAGAACACACCTCGGTATAATGTCTGAAAAGTAAAGATAAAGAAGCCTTGTAAAATGTTCCAGGGAGGAGGTAGGGGGTGGGGCACTGGGACCAGGTTATATATAAAGAATTGAGCTTCTGTGTCTTCCAAGTAAATCTCAAGATCTCTTTCGTTAGAAGCTACACAGTGTAATTACTCAATGGTAATAACCATAAATTTACAGAGAGAAACTGGAAATCCCATATAGATCCTGATAGTGGATAATGAAATTACAAGAAATGGCTGGAATCTGGGTATCTATTTTTAAGAATCCCACAAAAAAAGCACACATACCTTGAAAATAATGCAGATTTCTTTAAATAACTAAGGTTCCTTGTTAGTCAATTACTGAACTGTACTGTAATGCAGCTATGTCTCAGGGGCAACAAAAGTATGTGGGACTAAGCAGTCCCTGACTGCTGTGCTAGTTGAATTCCAATGTCTGCTTTCCATCATTTCTCCCCTATTTTCCCTTGTATTGAGGTTATCAGTTGTCATTTCTTACAATTCTCACTGTATTTATTTTGTGAATTGCCACCCCTCCACCTTTTCTAATCTGATCCTTCTAATCTCGTCTAGTCTAGAAAAACAGATAATCATGTCTGTTAAAATTGCGTCTGAAAGTAAAAAGGCACTGAGTAAAGTCCTTCCTTTAAGAAGGACAAGTTTTAGGGTATGTGTTAAGATTGCTTAAAGATCTTTACGGTTTAATTTTGTAGCATCTGGAAATATTACAAAGTGCTGAGAGTTAACAAATTCTGAAAAAATGAGGTTTTATATTGTGTTTTCCGTAAGGCTCTTTCTATCAGATATTACTGAAGACTTTTATAAGGCCTCTTTTCTTCTTTTGCATGTACTTTCTCTTAATTTTGTGACCTAGTCCTACTAAATTTATAAGATTAGCAAATCTCCACCTGTCCTGGAAGAGACGTGTCGCCAGCATATAGTTCATGGAGGTCTTGTGTTCAAGGTAGGACCTGAAAGACAAAGAGAGGAACTGGTTATTTCTTAAAGCTTAGCTGAAGGGGAAAATACAGAAATAAAAACATGAATCAAGCACAAGAGTGACAGGTTATTTATATACTGTTTCTAAAAATATATAGTCTCTAAAGTGACAAAGGAGGAGATAGTTGCTCAAATCATATTATAAAATACTAGAATAGCAGAAAATACAATAAAATGAAAAGAATAAAGAGGACTTAAATTAGAAAATAAAAAGAAAGAAAAGTCAGGAATTCTTGGACTAATAAAAGCTGATATACTAAACTCAGAGAATACAACTGAAAGACAAAAATAAAACCACCACCAAAAATCACGTATAGCTAGAAAAGAGGTCAAATGAAGCTGGGAATGGGAGGTGCATAAAGGGCATGAAAATGTTGACAGATTGTTTCAATCATCTTATTTCTCAAAAGCTTTCAATGGCTCCTTGATGCCAACTGCAGGAGGCATATACTTCCTCTTACAAGGTTTCAAAAGTTGGGTCATCTATACCATCAATTCATTCACCCTTTCTCCACACAGAGACCCAACGTGGGTCCTAAAGTACAGTCAGACAAGTCTCCTTATAACCCTCTCACACCACACCTCCCACTGGTCCTTTTGCCTCTGTCTGGACACCTTCTCCTCACACCCTCTCTACTTATCCATAATCTACCCTTCAAGAAGCAGCTCAAGTCCACTGTGCTGCATGAAGCCTTCCCTGATATGACTGCTCCAAGTCTACAGAGGTGCCCTTGTCCCGGCCTCCTACCTCTGCCTTCACTGTATGCCTAAGGGACTTGTCAAACGCTGCCTCATAGAGTAAAATTTCTCTTCTCGGAAAGCAGCATGATGCAGCGGGGAAAAGCAGGATCTGGAGTTAAAATACCTGAATCAAGTCCCACTGTGTGATCATGGATAAGTCACATTACTTTACTGAGGCTTATTTTCCTTATCATTACAATAGGAATAACAATGATGTGTATAAAGTACATCACAATTACAAAGAGCTATACAAATATGAGCTATTTTTATTACATGTATAAGTAATTTCTCCATCATCAGTACTGTTAACTCTCAAAGGACCGGGACCCCATCTAATATTTGTTACTCCAAAGCACCAAGCATAGTGCTAGTTACTTGTTGATACTCAATAAATATATATTAATTAAAAAGACATATTTGTTAGCAGATAAATACATCTTTCCCACACTACATGAAAATAACTCAGTTAGTTTAAAAGTCTTGGTGTTCTCTTCCACTTTTCTCAAAGGTCCCGGGAGAGGTGGAGTGATTTACCAGGTTGGTAATTTAGGAAAAATTCAACAAGCTTCTCCCTTCTTTCTCTGGGGAGATAATCTCTCCTTAGGAAGCACATATCCTCTGGTGCTCCTACAGGGTCAGGTATTCCTGATGCACAGCTCAGACCAACCTTGCCTAAAAATGGGTATGTAAATCTGTCCAATTCTGAGGGTCAACAGAAAGTGCATTAACTTGCAGATAGATATAATCAAGTCTCCCAACCTAGACTTTATCAATGTGGAGTATGGAAAGTGATATTTTGGCCTGCATCTATCTTAGTCTTTGTCATCTCAACTGGTTCAAAACCAAACCAGGAAAGGAAGGCATCATTACTGGACTCCCTAAGAAACCCCAACATTATCTGTGATTGGTTCCTTAGAAAAAGGTACTCAAATTAGGGTCCTGCCTCTTGAAAACTTAAGAGGATTCCACTTTCATTAATTAAAAGATATGTTGTCTAGTAATTGCAAATATTCAACCTCTTCAAAAACGTATCAAAAGATAAAAGTCTAATTTTGAAAAGCCAAGCAATATCTTTTTGTTGAATTCCTGGGTCTTTATAAGGTGTAACTAAACTACATGGATAGAATATTTTGCAAGATAAAAAGATTTCTCTATGAACAGCTGGGTTTTCAAAACAAAACAGACAAGAACTAGTTCTTTCTTTTATTCCTCTAAGTTTTGGCTCTACTTAGAACCACTAATGTCCCAACCAGAAGCCAGTCACCAGAGGAAGAAAAATGTGTTCCCCATAATGAAGTACAATCTTACTAGTAATCAGAGAAATGCAAATCAAGACCAAAATAAGATATCATATTACACTCAGTATTTTGACAAAAATTAAGAAGTTGACAGTACCACGTGTTAGAGAAGATATTGATCAACGGGATATCCTAGGCACTGCTAACAGGAGTATAAATTTATATAGTCACTTTGGAAAACAATTTAGCATTACTTTTTTTTTTAGCATTATATTTTAAAGTTGAACATTCACATATCTTAGGGCCCTAGATATATTCCAGCCCTAGATATATACCTAGGAGACACATATAAGCATATTCAGAGCACAGCAGTCTTTAACAGCAGAAGACCAGAAAGAAGTCGAATACCATCAACAAGAGAATGGGAAATTTAACAGCAGTATAAACACACAGAAGAATAAAATAAACTGAAAAAGAATGAATTCTAGCTACATGTAACAAAATGAACCTTAGTAATATAATACTGAATGAAAAAGGAAGAATACATACTGTTTTTTAGAAGAAGTTCAAAAGCAATACAAACTTATCAACAGAATTCTGTTTCTACATATGATATGATAACTGCTATAGGACCTGCCCTTTCACCATAAACAGCTAGAAAAGTGCACAAAATACATGAAACTGTTTCCAGACATGAAACAACTGGCAGTGCAGGACTGTGATAACTGAAAGGGGGAAATAAATAAAGGGAGCCCTCTGATTGCTCCACCTTCCCACCTAGATGCAATTCCAGACAGTGCAGAAAAAGAAGGAATTCAAGTAGAACCCAAGAGTCTCTGTGTTGAGAAGACAGAGATCAAAGTTCTAGGAAGTGCTAAAATTTTCAAAGCTATGTCCTGGAGAGGAAGAAACTACGCATAAGAGGAAATCAAAAAAGTCATCACAAGGGACCCTTTGAGTCTTTGGGTGAATACAGATCTACTCAGGCATAGGGTGAAAGTCCACAAGGCTGTGCAAGGAGCAACTGTCAGGATAAAGAACATTAAGGAGAAAGTGTAAGCTGAATACTTTCCAGAGTTCACACAGGGCTGCCAATTGACTGAGTTCCCACCAGCCAGAATGGAGAGATCTCATTGAATATGGGGGTCATTTAATAGACACCCCAAAAGAGTCTTCAGTAGTGGAACTATCCTACACCTAAACAAAAAGCTATTCTAAACAAACCATACAAATGCTTTTAAATGAGGCTGAAAAAGATTGAGCTGATCTACAAGTAACTTAAGTGTATGGCCACAAAAAAAACTTTCGATGGGCTTTACAGAAGCAATAAAATCCGAACACAACAATACAACATTTACAATGTCCAATTAAAACATCTAATTAAAAAAAATCACTGTACATGTGAAGAAACAGGAAAAATATAACTCATTAACAAGAGGAAAATCAGTCAATAGAAACAGACTTAGAAACAATAGAGATAATAGAACCAGATTTTAAAACAGCTACTATAAACACAATATATGCACAAGAATCTAAAGGAAATCCTGAAAATAATTGTAAAAAAAGAGAAAAAGAGGATATAAAGAGAAATGGATGGGAGTTGTAAAGATGAAAAGTAAAATATCTGACATGAACATTTAATTGGATAGAATTAATAGATTTAACACTGCAGACAAAAAGATGACTAAACTGACAAACACAGAGAAACAGAAACCCATCCAAAACGAAGAAAGAAAAAGTATAAAAAAATGAACAGAGCCAGACTTATAGTACAACATCAACCAATTTAACATGTAACCGGAGTACCAAAAGGAGAGGAGGGAAATGGAAAAAAAATTTGAAGAAATAATGGCCAAAAGTTTTCCAAATTTGATGAAAACTATAAGCCCACAGACCAAGAAGCTCAACAAATCCCAAGTAGAAGAAACAAGAAGAAAGTGATACCAAGGCATACCTCATAATCACACTATTGAAAATCAGTCATAAAGAAATAATCTTAAAAGCAGGCTGATACATAAAAAGAAACAAAATTGAGTTATTTGTAGTGAGGTGGATGGACCTAGAGTCTGTCATACAGAGTGAAGTAAGTCAGAAAGAGAAAAACAAATACTGTATACTAACTGTATATACTGTATAATACTGTATATATGGAATCTAAAAAAAAAAAAAAAGTCGTTCTGAAGAACCTAGGGGCAGGACAGGAATAAAGATGCAGATGTAGAGAATTCACTTGAGGACACAGGGAGAAGGAAGGATAAGCTGGAAAGAACTGAGAGAGTGGCACTGACATATATATACTACCAAATGTAAAACAGATAGCTAGTGGGAAGCAGCTGCATAGCACAGGGAGATCAGATCGGTGCTTTGTGACCACCTAGAGGGGTGGGATAGGGAGGGTGGGAGGGAGACACAAGAGGGAGGAGATGTGGGGATATATGTATAGCTGATTCACTTTGTTATACAGCAGAAACTAACATAACAATGTAAAGCAACTGTACTCTAATAAAGATGTTAAAAAAATTTTAAAAAGCAGGCAGAGAAAAAGAGACACATTATGCACAGAAGAACACAGAATTACTGCACACTTCTCATGAGAAAAATGCAAGTCAAAATATAACAAAACACTTTTAAAGTGTCGGGAGAAAAGTGCCAACCCAGAACTCTACAACCACTGAAAAAAATCTTTCAAAAATTGAAAGTATTGATATAAGAAAGACTTTTTCAGACAAGCAACAGTTGAGAGAATTGATTGTACTACAATAAATCCTAAAAGAAGTTTTCCAGATGGAAGAAAATGAGGCCAGATAAAAAACTGATCAACATAAAAGAAGGAAGAACAGAGGAAATTGTAGTAAATGTGTAATTATGAGACTTTTCCTCATACTTAAATTTCCCTAAGCTGTTCAACACAAAAATAACCAATGTACTATGGGATTTATAACATATAGAAATAAAATGCAGGACAATAATAGCCCAAAGGACAGGAGGGGGAAATCGAATTATACTGGTTGTAAAATTTCTAAATTATACCTGAAATAGTATAACATTATTTTAAGGTGCACTGTGGTAAGTAAAAGATGCATATTGTCACCCTAGAGCAACCACACTTTAAAAAAAGCAAACCAAAGAGGCAAGAGAAATGAGTTAATCCAAAGCCGGCAGGGGAAAATAAAAAGGGAGCAAAGGACACATTAGACAAATGGAAAACAAATAGTAATTTGGCATATCTAAACTCAACCATATCACCATGCTGTACATTAAATCCCCATAATTTATTCATCTTAAAACTGAAAGTTTGTACCCTGTGACCCATAGCTCCCATTTCCCCTGCCCCAGCCCATGGCAACCACCATTCTACTCTTTGTTTCTATGAGTTCTACTTTCTTTCTTTCTTTATTTTTTTTGCGGTATGCGGGCCTCCCACTCTTGTGGCTTCTCCCGTTGCGGAGCACAGGCTCCGGACACGCAGGCTCAGCAGCCATGGCTCACGGGCCCAGCCGCTCCATGGCATGTGGGATCTTCCCGGACCGGGGCACGAACCCTGCGTCCCCTGCACCGGCAGGCGGACTCTCAACCACTGCGCCACCAGGGAAGCCCTACTTTCTTTTTTAAAAAAAGATTCCACATATGAGTGAAATCATACAATATTTGTTTTTCTCTGTCTGGTTTATTGCACTTAGCATTATCCCTGCAGGTTCATCCATGTTGCCACAGATGGCAGGACCTCCTTCTTTGACAGAAATCTACTTTAACTATAAAGACACAAGATAGATTAAAAGTAAAACAATGAAAAAAGATACAGCATGCAAACACTAGCCATAAGAAAGCTGGAGTGGATAGGGGTGAGGGGAGAAGGAACTGGATGAAGTCAGTCAAAAGATACAAGCTTCCAGTTATAAATAAGTACCAGGGATGTAATGTACAACATGATAAACAGAAGCAACATTTCTATATGTTATATATGAAAGTTAAGAGTTCTATAGTTTTTCTTTTAGCTTTTTTCTATTTATTTAACTTTGTATCTCTATGAACTGATGGATGTTCACTAAACTTACTGTGATAATCATTTCATGATGTAAGTCAAATCATTATACTATACACCTTAAACTTAAAAAAAAAAAAACCAAAGGAAGCTAGAGTGGGTATATTATAGCAGATAAATAGACTTCTGGACAAAGAACATTATCCAGGATAAACAGGGACATTTCATAGCAATAAAGAAGTCAATTTATGAAGAAGACATAACAAATCTAATGCAGATGTACCTAATAACAGAGTTCCAAAATCCATAAAAAGCAAAACTGACAGAACCAAAAGGAGAAACTGACAAGGTCACAACTACAATGGGCGATTTCAACACCAGACTCTTGATAATTATAAAATTACTAAAAATAGAGAATATCTGAACAAAACTGTCGAATCCCTTGACCTAATGGACATTTATCGAACACATCAGCCAACAATAGCAGGATATATATATTTCAATGTACATGTTACATTGTACCAGGATAAATCAAATTCTGAACCATAAAACAAGTCTCAGTAAATTTTAAAATATTCAACTTACACGAAGTATGTTCTCAGTACAACAGAAGTAAATTGGAAATCACTGAAAGAAAAACCTCTAGAAAAACTCCCAAATATTTTAAAACTAAATGACACACTTATAAATAACCCACAGGCCAAAGACAGAATAAAAATGAAAATACAACAATCAAAATGTATGGGAAGCTGCAAAAACAGTACTTAGTAGGAAATTTATAGCTCTTAAAACACATATAGAAAAGAAGAAAGGTCTCAAATCAATGACATCAGCTTCTACCTAAAGAAACTAGGGGAAAAATATAGAGCAAATGAAGCCCACAGTAAGTTAAAAAAAGGAAATAATAAATATTAGAGGGGAAGTCAATGTACCAGAAATAGAAAAGAAAACAATGAAACTAAAAACTGGGTGTCTTAGAAGATCAATAAAATTGATAAACCTCTAGCCAGACTGAATAGGATAAAAAGAAGAATCAAATTACCAATATCAGAAATGAGAAAAGTAACATCACTGCAGATTCTATAGATATTAAAAGGATAAGTGAATATTATGAACAATTTTATGCTTATAAATACAACATATATGAAATGGACAGATGCCTTAAAAGACACCAACTACCAAAGCTCATTCAAGTAGAAATAGATAACCTGAACAGTCCTATGTCTGTTAAAAAAACTGAAACTGAACTCCTGGTCCAGACAGCTCCACTAGTGAATTTTATCAAACATTCAAGAAATAAATAATACCAATTCTCCATAAATTCTTCCAGAAAATTGAAGATGTGAGAACACTTTCCAACTCATTCTGTGAGGCCAGAAACCAAAGACTGAAATATCTTATATATCTTATCCTCATACTAAAACCACAGACGTTATAAGAAAACTACAGATCAGTATCTCTTATGAACATAGATGTAAAAATCCAAATACAATTTCAGTAAATCAAATTCAACAATATATAAAAAAGATACCGTATCATGACCAAGTAGAGTTTATTTCAGGAATGAAATGTTGGGTTTAACGTTCAAAAATCAATGTAATTCACTATATTAACAAACCAAAAAAGAAAAACTATATGATTATGTCGAGTGATGCAGAAAAGCAACTGACAAAATCCAACAACAATTTCTGATCAAAACTCTTAGCAAAAGAGAAATAAAAGGGAACTCCCTCAATCTGATAAAGGGCATCTATGAAAAACCTAAAACTAACATCATACTTAATGACAAAAGACTAATTGCTTACCCTAGGCAGGAGCCAGACTGGGATGTCTGCTCTCACTGGTCCTATTCAACACTGTGCTGGAGGTTCTTGCCAGTGTAATCACACAAGAGTAAAGAAATAAAACACATCCAGATTGGAGATGAAGAAGGAAAACTGTCTTTATTCACAGACATTTTCAACTAGGTAGAAGATCCAATGGAATCTCCAAAAACTTTCAATAACTGATAAGTGAGTTTAGCAAGATTATAGGAACATGATCAATATGGAAAAATCATTTGTACTTCTATGTACTAGCAGCAAACAATCAGAAACTGAAATTAACAAAACAAAATCATTTACAGGGACTTCCCTGGTGGCACAGTGGTTAAGACTCCATGCTCCCAATGCAGGGGGCCTGGGTTCGATCCCTAGCTGGGGAACTAGATCCCACATGCGTGCCACAACTAAGACCTGGTGCAACCAAATAAATAAATAAATATTTTAAAAAATCATTTACAATAGCATCAAAACATATTAAATACTCAGGAAGAAATCTGACAAAAAAATGTAAAAGACCTGTACATTGAACACTACAAAACACTGCTGAGAGAAATTAAAGATGACCTGAATAAATGGACAGATATACCTTGTTCATGAGTTGGAAGACTCAATATTGTTAAGATGTCAATTCTCTTCAAACTGATCTAGAGAGTCAATACAATCCCAATGAAAATCCCAAGCAGGCTTTTTTGTAGAAACTGACAAACTAATTCTAAAATCCAAATGGAAAGGCAAATGACCTAGAATAGCCAAAACAACCTGGAAAAAGAACAAAGTTAGAACAAGATTTTTTACAAAGCTACAGTAATCAAGACAGTGTGGCACTGTATTGGCACAAAAACAAAAAGATCAATGGGAAAGAATAAAAAATAAAGAAATAGACCCACACAGTTTTCCACAAAAGTGAAAGACAACTCAATGGAGAGAGGGTAGTCTTTTCAAAAAATGATGCTAAAACTACTGGATATCCATCTGGAAAAAAAAAGAACTGTGATCCATATCTTATACCATATACAAAAATTAATTCAAAATGGATCAGACTTAAATGTAAAACTTAAAACTACAACATTTCTATTAAAAAAATAGAAGAAAACTTGGGATAGGCAAAGATTTCTTAGATACTAAAGCACAGTAATTAAAAGAAAAAAAGGACAAATTGGACTTAATCAAAATTAAAAATTTCTCCTCTTCAAAAGACACTGTTTAAAGGATGAAAAGACAAGTAACATACTGGGGGACAAAATCTTTGCAAAGCCCACATCTGATAAAAGAATTATATCCAGAAAATATAAAGAACTCTCACAAACTAGTTATAAGAAAACAAATAATCTCATTTAAAAAATGGGCAAAATATTTGCTCACCGAACAGCAAACAAGCACATGAAGACATGCTCAACATCATTAATCATTAGGAAAATGCAAATTAAACCATAATGAGATATCACTACACATCTCCTAGAGGAGCTAAAATTAAACTGACCATACCAACTGTTCGTGAGGATATGGAGGAACTGGAACTCTCATACATTTATGATAGGAATGTAAAATGGTAAACCATATGGCAGTTTCTTAAAAAGTTACACATATACAATGATATGATCCAGTCATTCCAAGAGAAATGAAAGCACATGTTCTGACAAAAATTTCTATATAGATGTTCATAGAGTCTTTGTTTACAATAACAAAAAACTGGGAACAACCTAAATATTGATCGACAGATGAAAGGATAGACAAATTCTGATATATGCCTATAACAGAATACTACTTGACAATAAAAAGAAATTAAACCATTGATACATACTGTAACATGTACGAATCAAAAAATAATCTTGCCAGGTAAAAAAGAAAAGCAAATAAGAGAACAACCAACAGAATTCTATTTATGAAATTCTAGGAAATGCAAATTCCTCTTTATTGACAGAAAGCAGATCAGTAGCTGCCTGGGGACAGGAATAGGCAGGGAAGGGAAAAGGAGGGGCAGGAGAGAGGAATTACAGAGGAGAACAAAGAAACTTTTGGTAGTGATGCATATGTTCATTGTGTTGATTGTGGTGGTAGTTTCATAGATATATACATATGTGAAAATTTATCAAATTGTACAATTTGAATGCATGCAACTTATTGTATGTCAATTATCACTCAATAAAGCTGTTAAAAATAACATTTACAATATCATCCAAAAGCATGAAATACTAAGTGATAAGTTTAACGTGTTCAAGATCTTTACACTGGAAACTACTATAAAATATTGCTAAGAGAAATCAAAGAAGACCTAAATAAATGGAGAGATATATCATGCTCATGGATTGGAAAATTCAACGTTACTGAAATATCCACTCACCCAAAATTAATCTATATGTTCAATGCAATGCCCATCCAAAGTCAGCAGACTTTTGTGTAGAAATTGACAAAGAAATTTTAAAATTTCTTTGGAAATACAAAGGACACAAAATAGTCAAAATACTTCTGAAAAAGAACAAAGTTGGAAGACTTACAACACTACCTAATTTCAAGACTTAGTATAAAGCTACAGATATTAAGACAAACATGTAGATCAGTGAAACTGAATAAAGTCTAGAAATATACATACATATATATTTCA
This sequence comes from Lagenorhynchus albirostris, assembly GCF_949774975.1. Lineage (NCBI taxonomy): Eukaryota > Metazoa > Chordata > Mammalia > Artiodactyla > Delphinidae > Lagenorhynchus > Lagenorhynchus albirostris. Next base: position 27,009,982 of record NC_083095.1, read on the forward strand.
GTTAACTTTCAAAAAAGACGCCAAGTTAAATTCAATAACATAATTTCAAAAAGTGGTGCTGGAGCAAAGGGACATCCATATGGAAGGAAATGGAAGTCAACCCTTACCTCACACCATACATGAAAATTAAATCAATACATATCATAGACCTAAATATAAAAGCCAAAATTACAAAACTTCTAGAAGAAAACAAAAGAGAAAAAGCTTTGTGAAGTTGGCATTGGTAAAGATTTCTTTTCTAAGTTTTCTTAGAAAACACAAAATGCATAAACCTTAAAAAAATATTGGCCAATTGGACTTCATTGAAATTTAAAACTTCTGTTCTTTGAAAGCCACTGTTATAAAAAAGAAAAAGCTAGCCACAGACTTTGAGAAAATATTTATAATGTAAATATCTGGGAAAGGACTTGTATCAAGAGCCTTTTATAACACAATAATAAAAAGATAAAAATCTTAAAATTTAAAATGGAAAAAAGAAGATACATAAATGGCCCATAGCACATGAATGCTCAATATCATTATTAATCAGAGAACAGTAAATTAAAACTACAGAGAAACACTACACACACACTAGAATGCCTAAAATTAAAAAGCCTGACAACACCAAGTGTTGGCAAGGATGGAAAGGCAAATGGAACTCTCATTCATCATTGGCAAAATGTAAAATGGTTCTATCTCTTATCCCTTTTCATACGACCCACCTATTCCACCCCTAGGTATTTATCCAAGAAAAATAAAATCATATATCCACACAGAGACTTGTACATAAATGTTCATAATAGCAGCTTTCTTCAGAACAGCCCAAAACTGGACACAATCCAAATATTCCACACAGGTGAATGGATAAACAAACTGTGCTATATTCATACAATGAAATAGTACATAACAATAGTCAGGAATGAACTACTACTGTTTCACACAACAACACGGATAATTCTCAAAAACATTATGCCAAACAAAAGAATCCAGACATCAAAAAATATATAATGTATGATTCTATTATATAAAATTCTAGAAAAACTATAGTGATATAAAGCAAGTCAGTAGATGTTTGAGGCTCACAGTAATGGGGGGACTCACAGTGAAGGGGCATGAGAGGACATCTGGAGGTAATGGAATGTTCTATATCTTAATTGTGGTGATTAAACTGATGTCTGTATTTGTCAAAATTCATCATCAAACTTAAAATGGATGCTGCTGCATGTAAACTTGATCTCAAAGATGATTAAAAATAAGTAATTTATTGTTTAAGCACACATATAGATGATAAACCAATTTTTTTTTTTTCAAATCAAGGTAATGATAATCACAAAATTTAGGACAGTGTCTAACCCTGGGTTAGGGGGCAGTTAGGAAGAAGGAAGGGAACTAGAAAAAAGGGAGGAATAATGCAGGGTTGGGTAATATTCATACTGTCATAAATAAATAAACAAAAAAATGTAAGAAAGGCACCATGTGGAGAGCAGTGATGATACTGTGTCACAATTAATCCAATTCTCTTGACCTGAAGTACAGATTTAAAAGAAAGGTAGTCACCTCACCCATATATTTCCCATGTCTCTGATGTAGGGAATATGCGAATAAATCCACCTCTCCGATCATTCTCTTCCTTCACCCTCCGTAAAACTTTGATCTACACGGAGGAAGAGAAAATAAAATAAAATGAGTACCTATTTTAAAAACTGTAATCCATGTGGTAATAGGACAGAGGAAGAGAGTTATGAACCGAGAATACAAAAGAAGCATGAAGGAAGAAATTAATTCCATTTAAGATGCTGTTTTTTTGAGAAGCTATTTCTCCCATGTTCAGTATAAGATATGAGTTGGTCATGAATATTACGAATCACTCACTAATTTTCACTGAAGCCTATGTTAACCCGTAAAGGCCTGAAATAGAGTTATCTTTACCTCCTCCATTGACAGACCAAGCACAGAACCACCTAACTTCGCCGGCACCTTCTCCCGCGCTGAGCCCACAAGGTTTTTCATTTCCGCGTCACTGGCAGAGAGTGGACGGCAACGCTAAGGAGAAGAAAAAAGAAAAACAAAAATATCTTTTCATCACCTTTCTTCATTTCCCTCTAGTCAGTCCCTCAACACCATTATGTTTCATAACATGTATAAGCTCAAATCCAAAGCCCATTTTCTGTAATTGATCTCTTAGCCTGAAACCCTGGGAAATAGATGAAAGCCAGTAAACTCAAAGAAAAGAAGAGAAAATAGAATAGTAGGAAAACACTATGGGTTAAGAGAGATACAAATTAAAAAAAGAAAGAAAGATGTCCACGTGGCTTTGTAAGCTAGTAACTTATTCCTAATCTTGGTTTTAGAATACATTTAATAGTTTGAAAGATATGGGAAAAAAATCTGAAAATAACCTCAACATAAGATTAAATATGTATTTATTTCAGTAAGTAACTATATTCTTTTCAGCACTGGGGAAGTAAAGTTAGGAAAAGTAAGACATAAAACAGAAAAACACACAATGAAGACCCGACGCAGCCAAAAAATAAAAATAAATAAATAAATAAAATTAAAAAAAAAAAGACCGAGAAACAGGAGCAATCTATTATGTCACAGATGAAAAAGTTGGACAGTGGGATGTTTTAGAACTTGAGGGGGAAATATTAGGATGAAAGTTATCAGTGACACAGAAGAGAGCTGTGAGCAAAAGGCTACAACTTGAGAAACACTGTAGTTGCTAGACTACAAGAAACTGGATCTAGGATGACTGCCTTGGGTACTCCAAGGAGGCAGCCAAGTGGGTCATGTTCCTTATGGATCCCCAAAGATGATCTGGCTACTTCAGCTTCTGAATGATGATCAGGAAGGCTGTTGGAGAACAAAACTTTTAAGAGATTTTGATGTTATGAGAGCAGAGAAATACAAAGGTAACAAAGGAAATCAAATAGTATGAAGCAGAAGACACACTATTATTGAAAAAGATGACTGATAAAATAAGGCAAATAAATCTGCCAACTACAAAGAATAAGGAATAATCCAAGAAATGGGGGTATAATTTGTCTCTCTAGAGTCCTGGAAGTAACTCTGACCAGACAGAAGAAGTCCTACCATCAGGAACCATTGTTTATTTTTCTTTTTGTATACACAGTCTATGGAAAGGCTTTTTGACAACTAACTTTTGACATTTTCAGCAATACTCATTGTTATGGACTAAACGTTTGTGTTGCCCCAAAATTCCTACGTTGAAGCCCTAACCCCCACAATGTGACAGTATGTGGAGATGGGGCTTTTGGGAAGTAATAAGAGTCAGATGAGGACATGAGGGTGAGGCCCTGGTCTGATGGGATTAATAGCCTTTAAAGAAGAGCCACCAGGTTTCCCTGGTGGTGCAGTGGTTAAGAATCCGCCTGCCAAGGCAGGGGATGCAGGTTCGAGCCCTGGTCTGGGAAGATCCCACATGCTGTGGAGCAACTAAGCCCATGCACCACAATTACTGAGCCTGTGCCCTAGAACCCGCGAGCCACAACTACTGAGCCCACATGCTGCAACTACTGAAGCCCACTGGCCTAGAGCCCATGCTCCACAACAAGAGAAGCCACTGCACTGAGAAGACTGTGCACTGCAACAGAGTAGCCCCCGCTCGCCACAACTAGAGAAAGCCTGCGTGCAGCAACGAAGACCAAACGCAGCCAAAAATAAATAAATTAATTTAAAAAAAAAAAAAAGAAGAGCCACCAGAGAGCTTGTTCTCTCCCTCTTTCTCTCTGCCTGAGCAAGCACAAGGAGGTCATGTGAGCACACAGCAAGATGGTGACCACCTACAAGCCAAAAGAAGAGGCCTCAGAACAAAACCTACCTTGCCAGCACCTTGATCTTGGATTTCCCAGCCTCCAGAGCTGTGAGAAATAAGTTTCTGTGGTTTAAGCCACCCAGTCTATGGTATTTTGTTATGGCTGCCCACGCAGACTAATGCACACCTGTACATAAACAACCATGAATGGCTTTACCTTTGGACACAAGGGAGACCAATATATACTAATCTTCAAAGTTAGCATGGAGTTATAAAACACAGATTTTCTGATAGGAAACTCCATGGAAGAAAAACCACGAAATGAGCAGATACAAGCACCAAGTGAAGGTAGGAACTTTTATCTCTTTAACTTTTCCTGTGGTATCTTCAGCATCTAGAACAGTACTTGGGATGGAGTAGGAGATCAATAAATGTTTTTTGAACAAATAAGTAAATGAATAATGTGCTGACACATAGATCAACCATGGTTAGAATTAAACTTTGCAGAGGATTTTGGGAAAAAATTTAACTCCCTTCTGATCTCTGGAAATACATTATACAGCACATGTTGGAAATCAAGAAGAATGTTTAAGATTTAAGAAGGGAATCAATATAAGTAATAGAATCATTTAAAAAATTTTTTAAAGTGTGACTTCTTATTTAGCATATAACTTGGAAAAGCCAAAATATTAAATGGATGTTTTGAGGACTTCTGTCATCTTCACACACTACTTATTGTTTGCTAAAAAGACTTATCTACCTCACATGTGACAGCATGGCTTTGATCAGAAAGCCACTGGCAGTAAATCCTCCAAAGTCAAGCTGCCTTATCACTTCACACTATTTAAGAATATCTTGAAGTCCTCTGAAATTGTGAAAGAAGACAATATGAAGTAAGCATTCATTTTAATGATGTAATAAAAATAAAGATTAAGCATCTTAGAATAGAAAGAATGTTATTTTAAGATGCTGATTAACTGTATTACCAGGTTAATAAGAAAAAATATTTTAAGAAATAGTTATTACCTATAGGAATAGTTTTAAGGAATGGTCATATTTATAAGAACATGGATCAAGTCACTACTGAATAACATCTAATGAGCACATCCAATTTTTAAAAAATTATTTTCCTTTTTTTTGTCCTTTTGTTTTGTTTTTGTTGGTTCAGTCTCTTATCTGTTTTTTCATTGTTAGGGGTTTTTTCTGTTTGCTTATTTATTGTTTACTTTTCGTTCTTATCTTTTTAACTTTTTTTTTTTTTTTTTTTTTGCTTTTCTAGGACCTAATTTTCATCTTTGTGGAACTGCTTCATGATATTCCTGGCTTCCAGAGATTGAGACTATTACAATGATGTTGCAATCTTCCTCTATTCATCTAAACCTGCTCCCCCAAACAATGAATTAGCTCTCCAAAACTCTCGCAGTCATTTTTAAAGAGTTGTCTCCTACATACATTCACAACCACTCTTTTGTTACTCACAGTCCACAGTCCTAACTCTAGCCACTGTGTGCCTACATGAGGGCTATTTGGGTGGGGTGGGTAGGAGTTTAAGCAGGTGCTGCTGGCTGGGGCTTTTGGGAGGTTAGAAAAGGAAGGGGTAATGGTGCTTGTTAGATGAATGCTTCAGCTGTTAACTCCCATAAACCGACTGTTTTATTCTTTTATTGCCACAAATACCACCAGAGCGCAAAGAAAAGGTCAATGCTACTCCAAAAGAGAAAAAAAAATGTGGCTAGAAACTCCTTTAATCTCTTCACCTATTTACTTCAATGTCAACTATTAAGAAGGCTGAGAGGGAGAAAAATAGGAAAAGTTGTAGCTCTCGAAGTCTAGGTATCTCAAATGCCTCTCTAAAATCCACCCAGGTTTCCTGTGTCTTTGGGGAAGCCAGTGGAAAATAATCAGACTAGAAAGTCAAAAATATTTTGCCAATCTCAGCTTTTCAATAAATTTGAGACGAGAGAATTTTTTAAATCTACATAATATCTGCTGTACTGGTTTATACAGGAATGTATTTATACAGGAACAACAAAGCATTACTATCCTAGACCACTGGTTGAAACCTACCAATATTTATTAATGAAATGAACTCTTAACAAATGAATTATAGACACAGATGAGAGAAAAAGCAGAGGGAAAAGGGGAGAAGATGGCATAATAATTAAAAAAAAAAAGAAAAAAACCAGAAATGCTTATGAGTGCCAAGGAGATACTTGGAAATTAAAAGCAAAGCAAAAGAAAAAAAGGAATCAGAATGATTTGAAAGGCCATCAGGACTGTCAAGAGCAAAGCAGTTCAAATACAAGCCATTCTGTGGTTTTGACTTTGGGCACATCAGCTCAGCTATGTTCTCTGGGTAGTGGATAGAATACATCCACATACTCCAATGGATTGACTAAATACACTAAGGAAATAAAGCTCCTCTAAACTTAAAGGGAACCATTGCCCCTGGCTAGTTACACAAGATTTAAACTACTGGGTTCTCAGATAGACTTTAAACTGTCTCAGTAAAAATTCTACCATGCAACATGCATCAAAGTTGTTAAGTTATAATTAGGACAACGTAGGACTCAGAAATATACCCAGAGAAGAAACCAATATGCATCTAACCTTCATTGCTAGGGAAGAACTGGCTGAGAATGTGAAATTATTGAGACAGGGAATCACCTGCCCCCACTCACAGCGGTAAGAAACAGGTGTTGAATCAGAAAAATGGTTCTCACCCTAAAGAAAGCTGGCAAGTACCAGTAAGGAGAACTGGACAAGAGGTAGAATATGAAAAAAAACGGTGAGGTATCCTCAAAGATATCAAAATTGAGGGGCAAAAAAAAATCTGCTTGACAGAGAACACATACAAAGAATAAAAAGCCTCCCAATGCAACTTTACAAAGTTTAGAATTCTGTGTTAAAAATACATGGACTAGAAATAGCTCAGTTTATATGTGATGCATCTTGCCACTCAGAAAATAAAAAGTCAAGTTTAAAAAGCAAAATGAATCAGTTCTATCAAACAAAAGAAAATGAACAAAAAAACCACATATGAATAAATCTGGGTGGAAACAGACCAAAAATGGCTAATAGAGAAGGCTTACATATAATGATAACCGGAAGTATACTACTTTGAAATTAGGGGAAAAAAAAAAAGCAAGTAAGTAGGTTTGTGTTACAGTAAAAAAAGATATGCAGCATCTGAAAATCTGTACTAAATGTAAGTCAGCAGGTCTGAGAGACATGCATCTTGCTATTAACAGAACTGGCTTTAAAAACAAAAAAATTTACCAAAACCACTTACAATTATGTTTGAAAAATCATGAAGAACTAAGGAGGTACCAGAGGATTAGGAAAAAAAAAAAAAATGAGACACCAATCTTCAAAAATTTAAGAAGTATGCTTCTGGCGATTACCGCCTGGTGAGTCTAACTTGAATCCCTAGTAAAATAATGGAACAAATATTAAAAGAAAAAAATCCATAAACATTTAGAGTTTAATGGGCTCATAAAGAATAGTAGTACAGAGACTGCTTATTTATTTTAAAATATGCTTTATAATTTTGATATTTAGGACAAAATAACAAAAAGGGGGAATAGAGCAAATATATTTAATGTCTTTGGATTTTAGAGAAGCATTTGTGAAAACTTCATATAGTTTTTATTTTAAATTATATTTCCAATCAGGACTTAGCATCATGATATAATAAATAAAATATACCAACAAAAGCTGAACACAGTTAAAAGATGCAACTGTAGGATAAGATAAGAAGCAGTGAATCAAGTTGGGTAGTGATCAGGTAGTGATTAAGCATTATTTAGAATCTGTATTGATGTCTGGGAGGATGAATAATTAATTATTTATTTATTTAATTGGGTTGATTTGCATTTGTTGATGACAGTAAATGTGAAAAGACATGACTATAGATAAATGAATATCAAAATAACACCAGATACTGACAATGCAAAAAGGGAAATCAAAACAGTACTCAAGGGCTTCTCTGGTGGCACAGTGGTTGAGAGTCCGCCTGCCGCTGCAGGGGACACGGGTTCGTGCCCCGGTCAGGGAGGATCCCACATGCCGCGGAGCTGCTGGGCCCATGAGCCATGGCCGCTAAGCCTGCGCATCCAGAGCCTGTGCTCCGCAACGGGAGAGGCCACAACAGTGAGGGGCCCGCGTACCGCAAACAAAACAAAACAAAACAAAACAAAAAACAAAAAACAGTACTCAAAAGTATGAAGGAGACTAAATCTTCTGAGGGTAAACTATGTGTCCAAAAGTATCCCCAATATTTTACCTACTTTTGATCATTCCTTTCTCAGCATAACTCCATGTACGTTATTACTATCCTCATTTGACAGATGTGGGAAGTGAGCCTGAGACGTAAGGGAACATGCCCAAGGTCTAACAGTTACTGACAGAGTTCAAATTTGAACCCAGGTCTATCTGACTTCAAAGTCCTCATTCTTCCCACAAAACCATATCACCTGCTTGAACACTGAAATGTAATTTCTGGGGCGTGAAAAATGTTGAACCATAGGTATTCAAGGGAAGGGAGAAATGTAGAAAGAGAATCATCAGACAACAAGCAAAAAACTGTGACTTCACAATCTGACACCACCAGAAAAAGAAAAGCTTACACGGTCTAAATGGCCTGAGCAGAAAGTTTCTTCTCTTTTCTCACTTAGCTCTGATGAAACTACTGTGGATTTGAGAGTGCTTCATTAATAGAAAGATAGGGACAAGGTAGAACATTGCAAAGGACAGTAAGAGTCGAAGAATTCAATATGTTTAAGGTTGGCTGAATAAAGCCAGAAAGCCTTTGTGTCATGTGAGCAGTGTTGAAATAAATAACCACTAAAAAGAGGCCTTGCTCGTCCACAGGTTATTCGCAACTTATGGCAATTCAAGCAATGGAGCTAGGTGGAATAGAATTAAAATGAGTAATGGGACATTAAGATTAGATTTCCACGTCAAAGACACTTCTTTGGAGTCAAATTCAGAAGGCTATGAAACAGTACTTTAATGTTCTCCTTAAATAGGTTAGGTCAAGAGATATTTAGAGTGCAAGCTCTTTGAAGTCAACAGCCTTGGTTTTTGTTTGCCACAGAGAGCAGCTTGCACACTTAGGTACCTGCTGAATACAAAACACTATTACAGAGTTTTGAATTCTACCAACTAAACAACAAAACTTGTGTTACAAAACCATACTAATCAGTTACCAAATACTAGACAACACAGCCAGTGAGTCTTTTTTTCATTTCTTTGATTCATATAAACCATGTAAATCACTTTATCAAAAACAGTAGCTAAGAAAGTTATAATTCCAGCTTCCAGCTTACCAGAAACACTATCTACAAATGCCAAAATAAATATACTGGGGCTTTTTACTAAAGAACTAATAATTGCAAGTGACACACTTATAAATGAGAACATCTACATCACTCATATCAAAGCATCAAATCCTATCACTTCAAAAGATGTTAAAAAAAATCTGCACAGAAGAAAGCGACAGTTTATTTCACATACTGCTAACAAGAATAGAAAGAGGACAAATGCTGATCATTAAGAGACTGAGATAACATATTTTGTCTTTATTTTAAACGTAGCATCTGAGACACCAAATATGGCAGAGTTTCTAAGATTCATAAAACTGCAAATTACTACATATAAGAAAAGTCATCTGTTAAAAAACTCAAACACAGCCCAATACCCAATGTGAAAACATTTCCAATATTAAGCTACCGACAAGGGTATGTTTCATAAGATGTCTGCACAAATGAAAGGTTACTTGTGCACTATGATATTTCTTTCCTGGAATATTTTGGTCAGAACAATAGATATGCCTCTAAACTCTGTTCATCATTTAAATTCAACTGCCTCTATCACAGCATAATCACCATCAGAAAAAGAGGATTCATAAATTCCTGCAACCTCTACTCTTATATACTACATCCAAAAAGATCTCTGTGCATTCACTTTCACTTATTCTATTTTACATTATTAAACTGTTCAAAAAGCAGGTGCATGAAATATGTACTGTGAAACAGTGAAGCTAAATGGCTTTTCATTTGGGGAATGGAGATAAAACTTTGAATGAAATCTCCAAACGATCCAGAACTTACCTGTTTGGTGCTTGAGGACTGAAACTGTGCAGATACTGGACGCTATAAAAGACAGAAAAATGGAATAAAGCCTTATCTTTTCCTAACATGCCTGTATTTTCCAACTCCTACATCTATGGTGACAAAAATAATCTTCAAGCAGACAGCAAAAGCCAAAGCCCTATATTTTGCTCTTAAAAGATTAGAGCATTTATTATCGTTCACACTGCATTCTCCTGCGGTATAACCATTCCAGTTTCACCTTCTCACCACTGAGAACTCAATCCTACTGTCACGTACTGAAGATCCTGAAGTTAACTATTCTACCTGATAAAATGGTCTCACACAGTACATGTAATCTATAGCTTCTTTAGCCTTTAAGTAAGTGTCCTGTGGACTGCTCATGGATGAAGTCATGCCATTACCCACCAGTATGCAGAACAAACAGTGAATAGAGTCTCCACTACGTGCAAAGAGTCACCAGTAAAAGCTGACAGGCAAGCTAAGAAAAGGGATCAATTCATCCAAGATTGACATACAGCTACTCCTAGAGTGGAACTTGCAGAAACTGTCAATGATGCACGGAAACATTCGTAATCCTTTATACACAGTCCTGTGGCTCTTGCCACAGATACTGCAGAAAACAATTTGCAAAGGAACGCGATTGCCTAAATTCAGTTTTCCTAGTACGCCTAGGTTAACCCTCTACCAGCTTGGTGCTTTGTGACCACTTAGAGGGGTGGGATAGGGAGGGTGGGAGAGAGACGCAAGAGGGAGGAGATATGGGGATACATGTATATGTATAGCTGATTCACTGTTATAAAGCAGAAACTAAGACACCTTTGTAAAGCAATTTAAAAAAAAAATTAAAGAAAACCCTTTGATCTGTGATGTACTGATCAAGTACAACCCTGTTGCCTGGTTTCACTTCTAATCTAAGATAATATCCCTTAAAATATAGTTCACCCTGTTCCACACCACAGCACTAATGCTAATAGGGAATAATTCTAAGGCAAGAGGTCACAGGCAACCAATAAACTGAATCCAGCTCAAGGACATGCTATGTTTCATCTGCAAAGTATTAGTTTTTAAACTGAACTCTTGTTGCCAGTATTTTAAAATAAGATTTCTGATTTCTCTTGACAGTAGGAAGATCTAACAACACTTGGCCCACACTCACGCATGGCAATGATCAGCCAGAGCACGTAAGTAAAAGAGCTGCCCTTTTGCTAGGAAGCATGCACTGCCCAGTTTACTGCAGTCACAGCACTCTCAGATGTCTCATACCTGGCCCTAGTTACCCTTTCACATTGTCTCTCTGAAGCCCCTAGAGGCATCTGAGTTTGTAAACCCTGTTCTAATGAAAAGTTATGTGAATAAATAATGGTACATAAGCTTAGCAAACAGAAGTAGCAGTAATCTACACGGGACCAGCGAGCAAAAGGAAGAGAAGTGGGAGGAAAAAAGGGAGAGGTGGAGGGCTAAAGTGGCGGTAGGGGGAACATAGGAGGGGCGAAGTAAAGGAAAGGGGAGGGACAGGGAGAAGCAGCAGCTGTTTCTGCCCTCAAAGAGCTTACAATCTAGCAGAGGAGTACTGGACAATTTAAAGGCAACAAGTCAATGAATGCAAAACAATGCAATAAAGAACCAGTAAATAATGATGCAATGAAAAGAAAAGGTCATGACAGAGTGGAATGGATTTAATAAGAAACGATCTCCAAACTTCTGAGCAGGTGAGGTAATCAATCCAGATGGGAAGACAGGAGGAAAGTGGACCTTTTGGATAGGAAGAAACGCTAGAGGCAAAGAAACACAAGTGGAAACTAGCCAGGTCTAGATGGGCGGGGACTGATCAGATGATGGAATAGGTAGGCAGAATGATGAGCTGATTGGTTTAACTGGAACAAAAATGCAGAGTACACAGACTGGCGCCACACTGGGTCAGATGATGTTTCAGACACCCATGCACAGTTTTCTGCAGGCATTTATCTCATTTAACTTCAATCTACACCTCATGATCATTGAGGGTCCCTGTGAAGAGACTCACATGTAGAGAAGATACTATTTCAACTGAGCATCTTCTCTGCGAAGCTAGTCTGAAGAGCAAAAATAATGCAGCAGGGCTTCCCTGGTGGCTCAGTGGTTAAGAATCCGCCTGCCAAGGCAGGGGACACGGGTTCGAGCCCTGGCCCGGGAAGATCCCACATGCCTCAGAGCAACTAAGCCCGTGAGCCACAGCTACTGAGCCTGCACTCTAGAGCCCACGAGCCGTAACTACTGAAGTCTGCGAGCCACAACTACTGAAGCCTACGTGCCTAGAGCCCGTACTATGCAACAAGAGAAGCCACCACAATGAGAAGCCTGCACACCACCACGAAGAGTAGCCCCCACTCACTGCAACTAGAGAAAGCCCACACACAGCAACAAAGACCCAAGCAGCGAAAAATAAATAAATTAATTTAAAAAAAAAAAAAGAATACAACAGAGTAATGATGAGGAATTTGTAGATTCCCTCTCTGTGCCTCGTTTATGAGCATATCAATTTGAGAAAACAGAAAGTGATTTTTAAAAAGAGAGAAAAAGAAAAAAGGAAAAGACAATGAAAAAAGAAGCCAAAAGAAAAGAAAGAAAAAAGCAGAGAGTAAGTTGGTTTGAAAGCATTAAAAGCATAAGCTATTAGCTGTGGCTGAATATAACTGCCTCCTGTCTAGAACGGTCCCCCAATTCTCCGGCTGTAAGTGACCTTATAATCATAGCACTTCTGCTCACTCCTTGACAACAGCTGCCACTTTGCAATAAGCTTCCTTGGGGCTTCCTGTTGCTGAATTTGCTTACCTGAGGTTTCTGGAAAGGGTTTCGCCTGGAAGACTCAAAGGTGGGATAAATTGGCCGGGTTGAGGCCCGCTGGGCAGGATCTTGACATACAAACCCTGAATGGGGAATGGGAAATATTAAAGCCTGCCATTTTCTAAGAAATTAGCAGATTTAGCTGCACCTTTCCTTTAGATGGACAAACTCAGTTTCACTGTCATAAACGTTACAGAGATCCATCCTCAGGAGGTTTAGGCATGACTCTCCCATACACATACTCCACTTGAACTTCGAACCACCACAACTGCAGCAAACAAGTAAGGAATATATGCAGATAAACCAGCCTTCCTCGGGGAGCTGGGGAGCTGAAATGTGATACTGATGGAAGAAGAGATGTAGACTTCTGATGAACTTCAGAGTAAAAGTGCAAACCACCACTTAAAAACACACAGTGGTTAATAAAGACAAGTTATTTCAAAGTGGCTTCCTGGATGGTGACTGGAAAATAATGTTGTTTACCAGGAGAACCCAGAAGCAAGCGAGGGCTCTTGTCCTGTTATAGGATCCACTTCTGGAACTGCTAAAGGTGGTCTATTGGCAACTTCCAAAATGGGCTTTGTAGATTACCCATTGCTTAAGAAATTAAGCTTTGGCCAATTTCACTTATTTCCTAAAAGGAAGCAAATTCTCATCTAAGGAGAACACGGTAGCAAAGTTTTACAGCATTTGCTGGTACACCAAGTGTTAGTTCATTTCAAGTGTATTTTATCATGTCTTTTTAGAGTACTTAAAACAACAACTCCAAACCCAAAACATACCCACCTGGCTGCCCATCTCCATCTCAAAGTTCTGGCTTATCTACTCAGAAAGGGATTGCTTCCTTGGCTGCTTCAGTTATAACCACTACAGAAGAGCGCTGACACCAGTAGAGACTGCCTAGCAGAAACACAGCCAGTCTCCTTCGTAACAAAGCCTCTTCAGTGGGTTTCACTATCTCAGCTCAGAGAAAAATATATTTTCTCCAGATCTTTGCTTAATTCTCTTCCTCAGCTCCTAATTCCTGTGCCCCAGGAATTAGGTCTCAGCCCTAGTTGTGGTTCAGCCTCAGGGCAGGATGGAGCCAGGGGGAATAGAAACATATAAACACTTCCCTGAAAATATCATTTTTTAGTACAAAACATTTAGCATGGCTGAGAAACTGCCAGTTGGCAACACCTACAGAACCTGACAAAATGGATGCACTGCTTAACTTTTATATGAGTTTTCAGAAAACACTACTACTCACCTACAACAGTGAACATATCTGAAATCATACTGGCTTTAATCTTTAGGTCCAGAGGTGCATCACTAACAGAACAAAGAAAGAAAAGAGCAATCAATAATTTTATAGGTTAACAGAATAGCTGCCCCTAACAGGCCTTAATACAGCAAAGCTACCAAATGTCAATGAGGAGATACACATAAAGCACATCAAATCCATGGGGGAAAAAAAAACATCTGGGCAAAAATTCTAGAAATAAAAGCCTGGCATCAAACCCATCCTCTGCAAGGCAGGCCCAGATCTAAGGCGCTTATCCCCTGACATGCAATCTTTTTATTCCAGAAGGTATTGTGCAATTCAAACTTTGCACAGGTCATAACACTGCTTCACTATCACTGTGGATTTGAGAGGTTCAGATTTTTAATATGCTCTTTGATGAGTGTGCCCATCGTTCAATTTTTTTTTTTTACTGCTGTGATAGTCAAATCACATTCACACGCAAGAGAAGAAACTTGGGCTATCTCTGTACATTTTTTAAGGCTTCATTTTCCATTCTAAATCCATCTTCTTAAGCTTGCAGGCTTGCAAATGAAGGCAAAAAAAAAAAATACAAGTTATACCAAAATATCACCAGATGATGCAGCAGGAACCCACACGGAAACAGAAACAACATGGTCCGAAAGCAGGGGGCATCCCTATGGCAGTGATGCCATACTGGCTTTGGAGTTGAGGTGTTCCTCCAGAAACCAGATTCCTCTGGCTGCTGACCCAATGCCTTATCCTGGGGCTCTCTAACATTGTATAATGTACATTGCTGGGAAATCTGCAAAACGTTGACTTAACCAAAGTGTAGCACAACATCTGAAGCATCTGTATTATCCAGCGCTACACCTTACTACTGGGGTTAAGCCAAACTCCCACCCTACAAAGTAGTCAGTCTGTCTTTATTTGATTACTTGGCATTTTCCCAAAAGTTCTCATTGTTAAAAATGCAGCAGCTGGGTGGTCTCTGTCATAAATCTCTTGGGTTTTCTAGCTGTTTAGAGAAGCACAGAGCTAACAGAAACTCTGGCTGTAGCCACAGATAGAAGCAGAATCTTCTCTGGTATTGAAAAATAAGTTTCTTTCCTTCTTCTAAACAATAGATAGGTTAAAAAAAATTTTTTTTAAAGATTGTTTGAAGTCTTTAGGCTTTAATCTTGGATGGATAACACCAGGACGTGGACAGGATAAAAGGACCAGATATTATCTACACTACCCTAGGCCCAGCTCTATACCTTTACGGTATATGTGGATTAGAGTACGTATAAACTTTTGGTGGCGAAGGAAATTCAATATCTCATGTATTTCTTTACCCTTAGCAGAACACCTACAAAGCTTAAAAAAAGAGAGTGCGAGAGGAAGCGCACTGGGGATAAAAATGAAAGAAGCATCCCTTAGAAGCCCAATAAGACAGTAAACAGAGATTGCAAATTGACTAGTAAGATAGGGGTCCATGGTTGCAATATGGACTCTGACAATATACCACAAATCCCCCAAATTTAGAAATTCTAGTCATCTCAATCTAATAACCATGGGGAAAAAAATCTCCCAGCGCCAAGAGAAATGACCAAAAAAAAAAAAAGTGTCTTAGAGCTGCTTATTGAAGGTTCATCCTTTTCTAGTTGATGGAACAGACTACTTACCAGGCCAAAGAGGGAGAGAGATTCACTTCCAACAACCATGGCTTCAGCGTAGAATCTATGAGCACGTCAAAGCCATAGAGTTCTAGAAGTACAACATAACACAATACACAAGATCATTTTCCATGTCACAAGCGAACAAAGATCTGGAAGGTTCAATCCAACCAACTCCCATCAAAGGCCTAGAAATTTGCTAAGTATCAAGAGGCAATAGAAGTAGAGAACTTTCAAGTCCAAGAGAAATCAAGTTCTAGAGATAAGAAAATAATGCTATAAAACTCCAGTTTCTATCATCCACTCTATTGACATTCCTGAGCTCTACACAGAAAGTGACCTGACTCTAGAAGTTAACCAGCATGATTCTGCTGCTGTCTGGAAGGGTAAAAAAAAAAAATGTTAGGAAAAGGAATGCAACATGTGCTTCCAATATCAATGCTGCTTTGGGCTTGTTCTAGATTCTTCTCCCCCACTACTTCCCCCACCACACTCTGAAAACAGGAAAATCTACAGAAGGCACCTCTCTAGGATCTTCCCATCACACTTTCTTAAACCAAGACCTTACTTCTGCAACCTAGGTCAAGAAAACATCCAAGCACAAAACATATTCTTTCCCCTCTATGGTTTCAATTCCTCTTTGAAGATAGAAAATAAAATACACTGGCCCAAAACAGAAAGACAGAAGAGAAAGGAGAGAGCCAGTGGCAGCCAAGCAAGACTGTGACGAGCCATAAAGGAGGGAGCCAGAGATCAAATTTCCATGGCTTCTGGATTCTTTACTGATTCTTGTCCCCTAAGTCCCCAACTGTTACAAAGACCAAAGCCAGAACCATTAGCAGGCTCTTCTCCCAGAATGCAGGGATGAGAGGCTAACTTTGGAACCTCAGCTGGCAAACTTTACTCTCATTATTATCATTATTATACTTTTTTTGGCTGCATTGGGTCTTCGTTGCTGCGCGTGGGCTTTCTCTAGTTGCAGTGAGCAGGGTCTACTCTTCCTTGTGGTGCATGGGCTTCTCACTGCGGTGGCTTCTCTTGCTGCGCAGCACGGGCTCTAGGCACGTGGGTTTCCGTAATTGCAGTAGGTGGGCTCTGTAGTTGCAGCACACGTGCCCTAGAGCACGTGGGCTTCAGTAGGTGCAGCGCATGGGCTCATTAGCTGCAGTGCACGGGCTCTAGAGAGCGTGGGCTTCAGCAGTTGTGGAGCGCGGGCTCAGTAGTTGTAGCTAGCAGGCTCTAAAGCGCAGGCTTGGTGGCGCACGGGCTTAGTTGCTCCATGGCATTTGGGATCTTCCCGGACCAGGGATCAAACCCGTGTCCCCTGCATTGGCAGGCAGATTCTTAACCACTGAGCCACCAGTGAAATCTCTCATTGTTATTATTAATGAGGCCCTCTTGGGGACTTCCCTGATGGTCCAGTGGTTAAGAATCCACCTTCCAAAGCAGAGGACACAGGTTCGATCCCTGGTTGCAGAACTAAGATCTCACATGCTGCAGGGCAACTAAGCCTGCATGTTGCAACTGCTGAGCCTGCATGCTCTGGAGCCCGCGTGCCACAACTAGAGAGAAGCCCGCGTACCGCAACGAAAGATCCTGCAGGCCGCAATAAAGATCCCACAACAGCCAAATAAATAAATATTAAAGAAGAAAAAAAAATGAGGCCCTCTCCACAGCCCTCCTTAGTATACATACACCAAATACATCAGACTTTCAGAAGCCCCACTCGTTCCCAAACATCCCACTCTGTGTCCCTCAGATAAACTGTTTACACACACCTTCTTCCCAAGAGAAAAGACTAGCTTCCTTACAGTTCGACCAGAGGTCATAAGCCACACAGCTCACAGCCATGGAACACAACCAGGTATTTTCCAGAAATGCACTTTGAAACATATCTCTTTACTTCAAGAAGGATTTCCCATTTCTCAATCCTCTCAAAAACATAGAACAAATGTAGGCTTCTAAAAAGCTAGTGCCAAAGATTCTCTTCTAGAACATGAAGTCTGGTGTAATAGGAATCTAGAGACCTGGATCCTCCTTACCACACCACCTTTTATTCACTGTGGAGCGTGGGGGAATCATCTCTCTCTCTGATACTTTATTAGCTCCCTCTGGCTTCCCCTATTCTCTTTATTAGTCACCATTTGTCAATCTCCATATGCTCAGCTAACCTATACCCAGAATTCCTATTTAGGCAATATAGATTCAGGTAGACAGTCATATTCAAATTCTCTCTCAGGTAAAGTTTGCATGAAGGAGTTGGTTTCCATAGTACTTATTTAGGATTCCATTTAATTTGCAAAAATAATCACAAACTATGAGAGTCTGAGATAGGATTCACCTTCATGTAACCACACAAAAATCATATACTATCTATACTTTAAAGGTGTAAAGAAAAGAAAGCTCCTTTACCTATCTTATTTTTGGTAGCACATTCATGGCTTTTATAGCTGGTACATTCTCGTAACCTGATCTTCAGTCATCCCATGGTATATTCCCCCCTTTCTATGATACAGCACTAGTAAAGGCATTTAAAAGGAAAAACCTAATTACAAAAACTACAAATCCATGTTAGAATTACACAAGCAGAGAAAGTATAATGAGTCTGATTCAAGAAAAATAACATTCTCCTCAGTTTTTAAAAGCTAAAGCACAGGATTCAATTATTTCATAAAGTGGTAATATTAATAATAATAGCGTAAGGAATGGAGTGAGAATAATGACTGGTGCACATATTGATCAGATTTGCAGAATCAGCCACAAATGAACACAAATTGAAATCAGAAAAACGATCAATAAGACCCATTATTTAAACACCTCACAATAAGCAACCGACACATTTACTTTACTGTCTCCCCAGTTAAGAGGCAGATTCCAAGAATCTAAGCTGAAAGGCTGAGAACCAATAATGTGGAAAGTAAGGGGAAAGGAAAACACAAAAACAAAAAAACAACCCAAAGAAAGAAAACACCCTTTACAGTGCAACTTAATTTTCACTCAGGTGAATAAATCCCACCAGGGCTAAACGATCTCAAAATCAGCTTTGAATCTAACTAACATCTGGATCTACCATCACTTGAGGGTCGGGTATGTGATAGCACTGCAACACAGCGCAAAGCCCAGCTCACCTGAGAGGCGGGAACTGGGGGAGAGGACTGGGGTGAAAAAGAGAGCATTTGTGTCAGGTTTATCTCTTACAACAATCAACTCAGCTTAATCAAAAGCATTTGGGTCCTTGGCAGGCTACTAGAGTCCTTATAATGACCCTTTTAACTGACGATTGGTCTTTTCTGAGGACATTAAAGATTTTAAACGGTAAAAAGTATCAATAGGTTGTACTGAGAATATTAAATTTCCTCACCTTTTAATGTTGTGTGTTTTAGCAGCAGTGTCTACAATTTCAAAAATTCAGTATCCAGGATGAGCTTACACCAGTGTTCCTGTCGTTTAAAGGTGTAGGCAAGCTAGGCTTTTCCAGTTCTGAGAGCTACTTTCTTTGTTCCTCTGCATTGTCTTCATCGTGACAGAAAAGCAAGTGTTTTTAAAGGACTGTTGCTACCACCTTATTCAACGTTTCCTCAAGAAAATTTTCCTTGGTGAGATATATTTCCTTCAGCCCCCAGCCAAATCAAAACAAACTTGAAAATGACTAGTGAATGGTAAGAAGCCTGACTCCACCTCATATGTTACATTAGCGCCCTTACCCCCCTATTTCTTTCAAGCAGCGTTTTTTTTTTTTTTAAATTTATTTTATTTTTGGCTGCGTTGGGTCGTCGTTGCTGCGTGGGGGCTTTCTCTAGTTGCGTTGAGCAGGGGCTACTCTTCGCTGTGGTGCGCAGGCTTCTCATTGTGGTGGCCTCTCCTATTGTGGAACATGGGCTCTAGGTGCACAGACTTCAGTAGTTGTGGCTCGCGGGCTCTAGAGCGCAGGCTCAGTTGCTGTGGCGCACAGACTTAGTTGCTCCGCGGCACGTGGGATCCTCCCGGACCAGGGCTCAGAACCTATGTCCCCTGCACTGGTAGGCGGATTCTCAACCACTGCGCCACCAGGGAAGCCCTCAAGCAGCCTCTTGAAAAAGCAATCTAACTTTCTTAACGCCTACTGACTCCCTGGCCCATAACAATTTGCTTCTGCTGCCACTCTTTAATAATTGCCTATTCTCACTGTGATCCCCAAAGACCACCTTGCTGCTTTAAGCCCAAGTATCTGAAACTGTTGACAACCCTTACTTATTGGAACTTCCCTCTCCCTTGGTTCCAGGACACTGCTCTCTTCTGACTGTCCTCCTCCTTTCTCTCCTTCTTTCATTCCTTCTCTTCTGCCCAGCTAGTCATTGGTAGGCTTGCTCAGGGTAGCATCCTCGGGTCTCTTTCCTTCTCAGTTCTTCTTCTCTTTTTGGGTGATCTCATGTATTCTCATGGCTGCAATTAACATTATGATGATGACATTCAAATCTGTATCTTTAGTCAAGTGTCTCCTGGACACCAAATCCATAATTCCAAATGCCTTGCAGACATCTTCACTAGGATATCCCACAGGTACTTAACACTCAACAAAACACAGCTCGTTATCTTCTCCCAAAACCTGTCTGGCTTCCCATTATTCTTCATCTTCGAAAACCCCAAGCGCTCGTCTCCAAAGCTAGAAACACTCTCTTTACCACCTCCCCAATCCATCACATTACCAGATCTCTTTCTCTCTTTGTTTCTCTTTAATCCAGCCTTTCTTCTATATTCCCTTTTGAGGTAAAATTTATATATTTAATGAAATGGACAGACCTTCAGTGTACTATTTGGTGAGTCTTGATACATCCATGTAACCCACACTCATATCAACACACACAGAACATTTCCATCACCCCAGAAAGATCCCTCGTGCCCCTCCCTGGCACATACCCTGCTCCCTGCCGCCTCGCCCCCAGACAACTATTATTCTTATTTCTTATCCCGTAGATCATTTTTGCCTATTCTAGAGTTTCATATAAATGGAAGCATACACTCTTTTGAGTCTGGCTTCTCTCATTTAGCATGTTTTTGAGGTTCATGCACCTATCTTTATTTTTTGTTTTAAGATAGGTTTACTGAGGTATAATTTACATAAAGTTTACCCTTCTAAATTATAAAGTTTGATGAGTTTTGACAAATGTATAGTTATTTAAGTGCCATCACAGTCGATATGCAGAACAATTCTATCACAAGTATTCCCTTTGCCACTCTGCAGTCAGTCCTCACTCCCCATCCACCAGCAATCACTGATCTGACTTTTGCCCTTTCCAGAAAGTCAAATCAATGGGGTCACACAGTATGTAGCCTTCTGAGAGTGGCTTCTTTCACTTAGCATTGTGCGTTTGAGATTTATCTATGTCGTCACACATATCAGTAGTGTAATTCATTCCTTCTACTGCTCAGTAGTATTCCATTTTATGGACCACAATTTGCTTATCTGTTCAACAGCTGATAGACATTTGGGCTGCTTCCAATGTTAGGCGATTATGAATAAAACTGCTATAAACGTTCGTGTAAAGGTATTTGTGTGAACGTATGGTTTCATTTTTCTTGGGTCAATACCTATGAGTGGGAGTGCTGGGTCACATGACTGAGTGTATATTATCACTGGGTACCTCCTACCACCAAATCATTTCCCTAGCACTAGTCTCTCCCCACTGTAGTCCATTCTCCATGTGGCCATCAGAATTACCTTTCTTTTTTTTTTTTTTTTTTTTTTTTTTTTGCGGTACGCAGGCCTCTCACTGCTGTGGCCTCTTCCGTTATGGAGCACAGGCTGCGGACGCGCAGGCTCAGCGGCCATGGCTCACGGGCCCAGCCGCTCCGCGGCATGTAGGATCTTCCCGGACCGGGGCACGATCCCGCGTCCCCTGCATCGGCAGGCGGACTCTCAACCACTGCGCCACCAGGGAAGCCCAGAATTACCTTTCTAAGACACACACCTAACAGTCAGAAAGACAGGCAGTGAATTGGCCCAGCAACAGACGCTGATGTCAAGTTGGTTCCTGGACGATTTTAAATTAGGCACTTCTAATAATGTCGTACAGTATTCCCTGTGTTATAATTCTGTCACACCAAGCTTTGGGTCAAGTCATGATAAAAGTTAAAGGAAAAATAATAATCCTGTTGTTCCACTGCTCAAACAACTCTGATGGCTGTTTATTGTCTGCAGGTAAATTTAAATGTGCCAGTCCTCTACAGTCGGTCCCCAAGCTACTTCCATAACCTTATCACTCGCCACCTCATCCAACTCAGGCTACGTCTAGTCACACTGAACTTTCCATTTCAGAACATGCCACATCGTGTCATGACACTGTATTTTGCATGTCATATTCCCTCTGCTAGGAACGGCCTTCCCTGGCTCCTCTAGGCATAGCTGGTAACTCCTGGTGTATTCCGAGAGCACCCGAGTCACTCTGCTGCTTGTGCTGTCCTGTGTCATTTCATGTCTGGTTCTCCCCACTACCTGAGGGCAGGGGCCATGTCTCGTGCACTGCTCTATAGCAAACAGTCTGCACTACACAAAGCACATAGGGAGCAATCAAGAAAATACTGATAGAAAAAAAAAAAGAGAAGAAAAAAAAATTTTTAATTAAAAAAATTTTTAATGTAAAACACTACAATTTTTGAGAAAGACAAAATGATTTGCAGCTACTTCCCAAAAATGACCTTAACTGCAAGACTCATAATAAACTTAATACTCATAATAAAGCCACCAATCATCAAGAAAATAAGAGAAATTCTCATTAAGATTTTTACATATGAAGACATATTAAGGAAAAACTTAATAAAAGATGGTCTAGAGAGGGAGGAAGAAAAGACTTGATAGGGAAATAACAATGCATCCAGGTCCTAAGAGATTACTAAACATGTCACACCACTAGTTTTGGAATCAACCCACTAACCCGCCCCAGAAATAAAGTCCCAGCTGAAGCTGTAATCCCTGAAATTGGAAAGTGCTGACATTAGCCAGTTCTTGCTGTCAGTCAAATGCTATTGTATGAAGGAAATTCTTTTCACCTTGGCTGTGGATTGGAGTTGAAAACCTAGGGAGGAAGTCTTTATCTGGGGTCCAGAAGGAAAATCTGGAAAAAAAAACAGACCAAAATCCCACAGGAAAATGAACTAAATAAAAGAAAAAGTCCAGAGCCAATTTGTTAACTAGTCCAATAAATCAATATGGTATCTGGCTACCATATGCAAAGGTAGATTTGAGAGGAATATCTAGAACTAGGTACTGCTGATTAGAGCAGAAAGAGTACCCTTTTTTAGGCCTGATCTGCTAAAAAGGATGACATCATTTTTCCTGAGATCTAGTTACAGGAGAGCAGAAGGAGAATCCAGGATATGGAGCATGCCAAAAATGGCTGGACACATCAGAACTTGTCTTTATGTGGGTGGAAAATGAGCCAGAGAGACCTGGCTCTCACACTTGGCTTTGCCATTTATTAACAGCATGACCTGGGACAAATGATTTAACCTCTCTGAATCTGTTTTCCTTGTCTATAAAACATGAGTACTAAACACCAACAAAACTCTTAAGAGGACTAAAGGAAATAACCAATGAAGTGTGCCTGACAAACAGTAGGTACTTTCTTCTAAGTCCCTTCTACAGTAAACTTCCCATCTAAACAGGAGCATGAGATAAGCCAGAAAAGAAAATTATCTCAAAAAGTGAACTGTTTGATGACTTTCATTATTTTTCTTGTTGGTCAAGTAGTTTCCATTATAAAATGTATGCTGCCTACTTCCATTCCTCCAACAAATATTTACGGACACTCCCACTTTAAGGATGTCAGCTTACCCTGTGAAATGGTCTTAAACAATACCAATAAAAGGCCAAACCAGCAACCATCCAACATAACACGGTATACTGAGCACGGTTTGTCCTGAACAAAGATGTCACTGGTCTTACCTAAACAAGGCCAGTCTGATCAAGTCTACAAGTGGCAGGACAGCTGGTTCATACGCTCTCAGGCTAGAGAGGACCATGGTCATAGCCTGTCACTTCAGCCATCCTCACACACATAGATGAAACCACTGTCAGCAGCAGCATCTTTAAAGGATAGCTAACATCCTGTTTGGGGCTGTTTTTCTCCAACTGTTCAAAAAAAAAAAAAACAAAAAGCTGCTCTCATAGCCAGTAATCTCACAGCGCCAATTTCCTAAGCAACCCTATTTATAGGGCTGCTGTTTAAGCATATACTTCACATGGTACCACATTTTCAGAATTCTGAAGGCAGTAAAAATTAGACTGTCAAAAGTCTGTTTTATTGGGAGAGGCATCAAAAGTTCTACTGATCAAGAGTCTTATGACCAAGATGACTTGATTGCCAAAACCCATCTTCTGACCCCCTTTCTCCAAGCTGAGTCTCTTTCATCTGAGTTCTCCCACTCAGTAGCTCTAGAACCTGAGGCAAGGGTCTTAATTTCTCAGGGCCTCAATTTCTTTATATGGATTAATTATTCTCTGAGGTCCTTTCCGGATGTACAAATCGATTAAAAAGCATCAAATGGCTAAGTTTCTGGTAGTTTGTGAGGGTTCCTAAGCCTACATTTAAATGCTATTAATACAATGCAGGTATCTGTATATATCATCCCATGTAAAATTTGGTTTGAGAGGAACAAACTCATAATCTACACCCTGAACACAGCAGGCACTGAGAAAAGTTAACTACATAAATAAACAAAGGAATGGGAATATTGACCGTACCTGGATACAAAGCTGGACACTACAGGTGGGAGGGTGGGAAAGAAATCATAGGCCAGAAACACTTAGATACGAATGGAATGCTTCTGGCAAAGATCCATGTAATGTGGAAAGGCAGAAACAACAACCAAAAGAATATAGTGAACCCCATCACCAGACTATTAGCTTCCTCTAAAACACCAATGCTCTGTTCAAGCCAAATTCTTCTGGGAAGCTCTCAATTCCTGTTTACTCTAAAACAAATGAAAAACAAAAGAAAAAACCCAGATTATTCCTTGTAACTTAAACCCCGGGGGAGGCTGGGAACCAGTGGGAGGCAAAGAGAGTCACACAAATAGACGCACGTATACAAAATCATTTCTGATGGGGGGAAGTTAACGAAGCACACAAAATCCCAGGGCTGACAGGAAGTGGAATTAGAACCACAAAAGCCAAGAAGATAGTCAACAGTTTAAAAAACTCCAGATGCACTCAGTTTATTAAAACTGAACACAAGCAGGGAGGGGGCTGGAGACCCATGGCTGATGAAATAGTCTTAGGCGGCATTTCACTGAGTCAGAGAAAGTCACTGCTTCTCTCACATCAGAACTTCTAATGCCATTAAGGTCAAGAAATTCTTAAGCTTCCAAAAGGCAATCTGGTAATGAAATAAAATAGAAAAGGAAACATTCAGAAGAGCTTGTGATGATTTCCAGAACAGAGATTTTTACATTAAGAGCTACTAGAAGTTTACTCTCACAGAAGAGCCAAGTAGATGTAGAAAAGAAATGTTTAATTTTTTTTTAATCTAATAAGGTTTTTGCAGTTGGAGTCATATTTCCCACACTCCCTCCTCAAAAAGTCTGCAATAATTCTAAGAGCCCCTGGCCCTTACCACACCAGATCCATTGGGAAGCCTACTGTCAGGCCACCAAAAGGCAATTAAATCAAGACCAATCATTCATTCAACAGACATTTCCTGGACATCCTTCAATAGCAAAAAATGCTGCTATGCACAGAAGGCGCAAAAACAAGGGAGACGCTGTTGCTGTCTTCAAGGAGCTTCCAGTCCAGTGGGGCAGACAGACACGTAAACAGAAACTAAAGGACATGCAGGCGTCGCTGGAGACTGAACAGAGTGCTGGGGTCGAGGTGGCTAACTCTGATGGGAAGACTTAGGGAAAACGTCACCGAAGAAGTGATACTTGACTTTATCTTGAAAAGATGTCAGTTATCTTTTAGGTAAAGTAACATGAGAAAGATATTTCAGGCACAGGATAAAGCAGGTGCAAAGGCAAAGGGTTAGGAAAAGAGATGATAAAAGGTTTGGTTCGGCAGAAACAGGGTGAGAGTGGAAGGGGAGACACAATGACTACTAAGAATTCAAGATGATAAGCTCAGTGACTACCGGTAGGAAGAGAACATAATGGAACAAGTACAGAACAGCAGGAGAGAGGAGACGCAACAGGGCACTTTGTTAGGCAAGCGTTCCTGGAGGAGACGTCAAGCTGAGTCTCAGAACATAAAGAGGAGTGTGTAGGGCAGACAGGGGCAGAGTCTAGCTGGACTGCAGGACCTACAGAGAGGCACAAAGGCATGGAGTCCTCAGTGGCACCACTGGATTCTAAGGTGTAGGAGGGGAAATGGAATTCTAGAAAAGTCAGCTGGGGTCAGATCCTTGGAAGCTCTGAAGTCCTATCAAGTATCTATTTACAAGTTAAGTCTAGGGAGCCATTTAAGGGTTTTAGAAGACATGAACATATTTGCATTTTAAGAAGATATACACATATCATAACCTCTTCTCTGCCTGTATAATTTTAGGTCCTGGTTTATCTACCATCTTCTATTCAGAGTCTCAACACTTCCCTTTGTTTAGTGCCCCTCAAGTACAAGCTGTTATGATAATCGATTAAAGAGATCAAGAATCATAATGTCTAATTATAAAAATAATAAAAAAAAACTTTTTATGGAGTACAAATAGTGCTTTGCGTACGTCATCTCATTTGCCCTTCAAGGTACACTTAGAAGGTAGGAACCATCATTACTGCCATTTTATAGTTGAGGAAACAGGATTAGAGTAACTTGCTGAAAATCAGAAAACTAATAAGGGGTACAAATGGGTCTCAAACTAAGTCTGTCAGGCTCTACAGCCCATGTTCTTTACTTCTCTGTTACGCTGTCTCCTACTGTATTCCTTTAATTATCCCCCCATCAATGACCCTACTGTGTTTTACTAACACAGCCTGCCACCTGCTGAAAGCCTGTGTGACTGCACAGACATGGATACCAGCAATCACTAAGGACTCACATCCACACAGACAGCAAACGGGGGCAGGCACCCTCGGTGCTACAGTCACAACTAGCCGGTCAGTGAGCAACAGGCTTCCTGGTCCAGTAGTTGTGATCTGCTTCTTACTCCTTCTCTGTGCAAATAGGGAATTAGGGGTGGGAGAGAAGAGAAGGGGAGGAGGAAGAGGAATGGAAGAAAGAAGGGGTGGGGGTGGGGAACCCACCAGAAAGAAGACTAAAACAAAAAGGAGGAGCCATTGGAAAATGGGAGAAAGCACATACTGGTACCAGCCAGAGCTTCTTGGAACAGTTCCCAGTCTGGCTGCCAAAGAGCTCTGGAATATATTTGTTAGAGCTGGATTCCTGTACAGTCCGTTGCAGACTTTTTCTGATTGCGCTCTGACAAAGAGACCCACACTTTAGTTACAATCCCTGCTTCCCACACCGAAAGCTAGTTAGTCCTCAGGGGACCTCCAACTAAGTTCACCACCGGCCTCTTCATACGCTACGTGAGTTTAGAAAGAAATAAAAGTCCACCACATACCTTTTACTCTTGTAGAATCACTAAGCCTCTCTACCCCAGTATCCCATCCCACTTTCCCAAGCCCCTTTTCACAAAATATGTTAAGCTTCTTGAGTCTCCTTACCAAAACAACTGCTGCGATGAGGAACAAAAGTTTTACAGGCTGTGGCAATAGCTAGTTCAGCAGAGATTATAGTCTTAATGATCAGGTCTTCTACATGGGCCATCAATGCTACAAAAGAAAAAAAACCACTATAATGCATGAATTAGGACTGGATTCCAGAACACAATATAATTATAACAGCACATGTGCTCATTCAAAGAAGTCTCCAGGTGGCAGTCTTACAAATGGGTGCTCCAGGAGAAGGCGTGTCTGTGAACAGAGGGACACAGGCAAGAATGGAGGTGCTGGGGGATGTAGTCAAGTGGTCTCCTATGACAAGAGATAGACACAGACTGGAAAAGGAGCCTTCCCCGCTTCTCACTCTCTTCCTCTCACCCTCCCTTTGTGGACTGAGATAGGCCTTTCGGCACACTGCTTCCCATTCTGCTCAAGGCTCAGCGACAGTGTCCATTTTGATTCCAAGCCTTTGTACTCAAACTTGACACTGTCCATTCTCCAATTCATCAACAGGAATGAAAGAGATTGCCTTAGGAAAATGTGAACTCAGGGCCAATGTGGAGATAGACAATTTGTTATGTAAAAAGCTGACCGTATTTTAGTGAGCAGTTCAACATTCAAGAAGGATAAATTCCCTAAAAACTAAAGGAAAAAGTTGTCTTCCAAACTAGAAACAAGAGAAGAGATTTGGGGAGCCATGGTAAGTAAGCCTGTTGTTCTCCATCTTGTAAAGGGCAGGAAAAATTAACACCAAGAACAATGATCCCATCAGACATCTCAGCAACACTATTAGAATTCGAGAGAATGACTCCTGGTTAGAGATAATAGTACAGTTATACGAAGAAGAGAAGTCAAAAAGGAAAAAGCCCTGGTACTCACCAGTTGTATCTTTGCCTTCCTGTTTCAGATACCTAAGCATAGCACTCATGCTCCATTTGTTCCCATAATCCTCCACTTCCGGATCATCACAACTAAAACAAATTCATGGATCAATGTCACATATGCAACTAGGCCTGGCTCTAGAAACAAGATTTTTTACAAATAGCCTTCTTTCCTTATCGGTCTTTAGAAAAATATTCCCTTTGCTGACTTCCACTCACCCACTTTTTCTTGGTCCTTTCTGTCATATACGCTTTTGTACCAGTTTCTTCCATTGAAATGAAAATGCATATAACTTGCCTTAATGAGGTGGGTAGGGGAAAGGAAGGCAAATTCCTCCTTAACCAAACAATTATGCATCATGAACCAGTAGAAGAAATTTGTGAAAGAATGTAAACAAATTTAAGAATGGCTACAAAATATTAACACATTGAAATGCTTGGGGATACTAACCTTGTCTTTGAGGTAAATGTCACATGAGCTGACAAACCGGCCTCTAATGCCATTTTCAGACCAGAACTGAGTCTAGATGGGCTAGTAAGCTAATCTAGCGCAGCATTTTAATGAGTTAACCCTGGACAGAACTGCGCTGGCCTCTGAAGCGAGCTCCCTTCTATCTAGTGATAGACACGGCTTTTTTGGATACCTTTTGAGGTATCACCCAAGGGAGAATGCACTAGAGCAACAACAGAAGTAATGAAGTACACCACCACTACAGCAACAAAGTGGCAAACAGGGCACATTCCCAGATTGTTGGAAGGGTCTTGCAATCTGAAACCTGTATTTTACAGCTGCCCCCTTATTCTCTATCACCACCCCGCAACCCACCAGCTGCATCTTTGCTCATCTTCCAAAGTGCAGGATATTGCATCTTCAACCAATTCCTAACACCGGTCACAGGACACTCAATGAAATCTATATCGCTTCGGCAACTATGCCATCACTTCCAGATTCCTTTCTTTTTTTCCTTGGACCTTCTAGGCACCTATTTTTAGTCTGAGTAGAAAGTAACTGTTTGGGTTTCTTTTTTATTTTTCCAGTTTCTGGCAAAATTATCAGGATGAAAGAAAACACAGCAGAAAGAATATTTCCACACAGCTGGGCTGGTACTCCGTTCCACTGAATCTTTTTCTGAGATGGCCTCATTTCTTTTTTTATTTAATTTATTCCTAACGTTTTTTCCCCCGATCATAAAAGTGTTTCTTTTAGAAAAACTTAGGAAATAACATAAAAGTACAGAAAAGAAGACAGACATCCCCCACCCAAAATCCCATCCATTATAGTTAAAGACTGCTAACATTTTAAGATATATCCTTCTAGTTTTCTTCTCTCTCCCACACCCCCTCGGGGGGGAAAAACAGCTTTAGTTATCTTACATATTCAAAAAAGAAATTAAATTGCATGTACTGTGTGGTAACTTGCTTTTTCCACCTGACAATGTACAGTGATGCACATTCTTGTTTCTAATCTTGTGTATAAGTCCTTTATTTCTTAAGGTTAAGCTCCTAGAAATAGAATTACTGGGTCAAAGGGCACAAGCATTTTTGAAGCTTTTGATACATTTTGCCAAGTGCTGAAATGACCTAATTTCTTGACTTCAAAAAAGTTCCATATGCCTATAAAATTCCTACCTCTAAGTCAAGTGAGGGAACTTGACAATGAGGCAGACGAACCTCAGGAAGGAAGGCATATTTTGGTGGAGAAAGGGGACATTGTAGGTGGGCAAGCAATAGAGAAGCTGTAGCAGGTAAGCCTCAGAACTACATGAAATGACTCCAATAGCTCTAAGTTACATGGATATGAGCGTAAAGTTTTCCTCCAGTGCAACAAGTTAACTTTGCACTTCTCCAATGTCTGCCTCGGAGACCGACTTCCCTGGCTCCTGGCTCAGGCGCAGCCAGTACCTGACGTAGTCTCCACTCTTCTTATTCACACTGTAATTGGTCAGGTGCATGAACTGGTTCCGAATATTCTTGGTTCCTTGGTCATATCGTACGGTGGCAAACCTGAAAGAAAAGGCACAGGTTAAATGTCAGGAACAGGGCTTCGATAAAATACAGGATCAATGAGATATTAATGCAGGGAGGTGGCATCCTCCTCAAATGCTGAGTGCTTATTAAGTGCCAACCCCCACGCTAAGTGTTTCATGTACAATATCACATTTAATTCAATCATTAAAGCAATTCTCTGAAGGAGGTACCATTATGTCTAATTTTTAAAACGGATATGAACATTAAAATATGATCTGGAAGATTAAGTGACTTGCCCCAAATCACACTGACTCCAAAACCCACGTTCTTAACCACGAGATGCTGCTTTTTTGATACAGAACCTTACACGGATAGGAAAGATGAAAAGTGAAAACAAAGTTATTCACAGTCAAGGAAACCGTGTATAGGATGCTATGGATGATGGGACATTAGCCTGTCAAGAAACACCTGAGTGCCTACACAGTGCCTGGTACTAAAGCATTCTATGGAAAATATTATGCAAAAAGAAAAAAAGGACAGCATAATAATATAAAGACTTAGAACTCACATCCATAGGAAAAAACAGAACTGATCTATAAAATTAAGAGAACAATAATGGCAGCATTAACAGCATACAAAGCCTAAGTCTGCAGAACAGCATAAATACGAGTGTAGAGTGGATTAATTCCTGAATTTGGAATGACGGCAAAAAGGGGGATTAAACACGGAGCCCACTGAAAACAGAGCAGCAATTTGATATCCTGGACTGTTGTCAAAAGAAGACCGAAGTATAAAATATATGTGCCTCTGAAGGAAGTAGCCGAGGAAAGAGAAAACTTTCCAGTGATGCTCAGCATCAACAAAAGTACACTCGAGGCGAACGGTTATGGTAAATATCACCCCCTGTTTACATACCACGCTAACCGTATCACCCTTCACTAAAGTGGTTTTCCCCACAGGCACAACCGAGTGTGTGAAAAAAAATCCTGGAAGGCCACAAGTTTATTTTCACATGATTTACAAATTATTTACATGTGCTTACTCAGACTATGAAGTCAACGTGAATTTTTACCACATTGAAGGGCAGCATGTAAAATTTTTCTTCTCCTCTATTTCTTCTCATTCACCCACTATCTCTGCTCCCTAATTCCCTGTACTAGAAATCTACAAGAGCCAAAGAAAGAAGAGTGGAAAAAGGAAAAATTAAAAAAAAAACCAAAAAAGAAACCCCAAAACTAAAATAAACAAACATGAGGCCAGGAAGAAGGATGTGGACAAAGAGAAAATGTTGACCAGGCATGTATGGCTAAGGGGCAAGAGTCTGATGAGCATGACGTCTATGCATGAGAAGGACCTCAGATTTTCCAGAAACTTCCGGCAGTTATCACTTAACTTCACCCATGTCACTCCGTGGTGGGTAAACCTTACCTATACATCCCAATCTTCCTTCGTCAGAGATTCTCCAATCAAGCGGGAAATAGTCATTCTCTGAATTCTTGTGAAATGCGAAGGGGGCCCAGGCAGGCCACACAGAGGCTGCCTGCCTCAACCAGACATTACCTCACAGTGACATACCACCTGCCATCTCTCCCCCAAAATAATGATTTAGAGGGAGGGAAAAGGTTCTGCTTCAGAGAAAGAGGTTTTTCTTCTCTTTTAAATACAAGTACCTGATCTAATTTGGTCAACATGAAAAGACTGGCAAAGGCCTGGCAGTTAACTGTAAACTGGTACCCAACACATCTGTCATTCTTATCCTCCTTTTTTCAATAGGACTGCATCTCTAAAAAAAATAAATTTTCTTCTTCCTAGTCTTCCTTTTAGCTGGGACATTTATATTCTGAAACTCAGGAAGGACAAGATCATTAATGTTACAGTTCTTCTAAGTATAAGAAGAAGTAAGAATTAGAGAAAACAGAAACAAAAAACTAAGCTCAGTGGAAAAGTTACCCAAAAGGGCAAAAGTGCTACACTCTTTATTTCAGTCAGCTGAACAAGGAATGCAGAAGACCATGTAGAGGAAAGGCAGGTGTATATGCTCATCTTTCCTCCTAACGCAGGAAGAGCTTATGGTTCTCACTAAAATCTGGATTAAACAAACCACGTTCAGCTCTGATCACCATTTTCCAACATTTTCTTCTTATTTTCTAGATCAGAGGTCCCATTAGTCTTAGATCTGGCCTACTAATCAAGTTCTAATTAACCTACAAAGGTTGTTTTTTGTTTTTAAACTTGAATAACTTGGCCAGCATTTAAAATTCAGACCTTCCTTCCTGAAGCCCAGTGGCAGCCAGGGCCCATGTGAGGAAGATGGTGGACAGGACGGGAAGGCAGCCCAGAGGCAGTACAAGGAGGTTATCTAAGCAGGGTGGTGCCCCACAAGGGTCAAAGTCCACACAAGGAGGGCATCTGAATGGGGTAGTGACAGGGAGGTTGGGAGACTGGCTACATACGAGGGAACTGAGTAAAATAAATATGTTGAAGATAATAGAAGTCAGATTTCTCACTGTTGGAAAAAAGATAAAAAATATGGAAAGGGAAAAAGCTAGAATGAATGCTGTAGTTTTGAGCTAGAATTGGAGGTATTTGTATGAACTCCTGATTTTCAATATAGAGATACAGAAATAAATATAGATGTAAATGTGTATGTATGTGTACATGTACGTATATCTATACACGTATTTCCTAGGTATGTCCATTGCAAGGACCTGATAGCAGAGACACCCCAGAACAATGAGCATATCCAGCACCTGGATCTGTATGTCTAAATACTATCCTCCATTAAAAGCAACCACTGCTCCTTGGAGAAAATAGTTGATTCCAGGCTGGGACAGAGAAAGAAGATGAGCCTGAAATATCTTGTGCACAAAGAATGAGGGGACATGTCAGAAGGACACAAAAGTCAGCTTAAACGGGCTCCCATTGGCCAAATCTGGGACAATTTGAGCATCAAAATAAATCACGATAGTAAAGGATTACAACCCATTAAATAACACAGGAATCCTTAAGTCCACATTGGTGTATATAAACAAATGAATAAGTGAACAGGATGGAGAGAAAACTCTTCCTGGGAGTAAAATGCCAAATAATAAAAGTAAAAGAAATGATGGAATTAGAAAATCATTATTCCACAACCATCACAGTAATAATTCATTCAGGCAAGAAACATCAATGAATATTAAAATTGTTGGGTGAAAGTGAGATGAAGAATGAGATTTTACATGGTCTCAAAGTATCTCTTCATAAGATATTTATTAATTACAGAGGGGAAAACAAAGTAAATTTACAGTGGAGAAATCTGCCAGACATTGTCTTAAGTGCTCAAACACCACTAAATAGTTATCATGTACCATCGGATCTAATGCAATGAGAACATGGCATCACTTCTGTGACATTCTGGCCAAAAATACATAACCTCAGTCTAATTATGAAAAAATATCAGACAAACACAAATTGAGGGCCATTCTACAAAAATGACCGGCCTAAATCTTAAAAAATGCTGAAGTCATGAAAGTCAAGAAAAGACAGAGTAAATGTTCCAGATATAAGGAGACTGAAGAGACTTGACAACTAAATATAACATGTGATCCTGGATTTGGAGCTTTCTGTTACAAAGAACATTATCAGGACAGATGGCCAAATTTGACTGTGGTCTCTAGAGGAAAGTTAAAAGGCAGTTCTTCATACTATTTTTACAGCTTTCCCATAACTTTGAAATGGTTTCAAAATTGAAAGTTTACAAACAAAAGTTTCTCAATAAAAATCTAGATTTTTCAGCCTCCCTTAAAAAACCAGAAGATCTGGCAATACCACCTGTCTTGGTCCATTCAGGCTGCCGTAACAAAATACTATAAACTGCATAAACTGTGTAGCTTACAAATAACAGAAATTTATTTCTGTTGGCTGGAAGTCCAAGGTCAAGATGCAGGCAGACAGACAGCACCTTCCTGCTGTGTCCTCACAGGGTGGAAGGGGTAAAGAATCCCTCCAGGGCCTCTTATATTAAAGGGCACTAATCATATTCATGAGGGCTCCACCCTCATGACCTAATCACCTCCCAAAGTCCCCATCTCCTAATACCATCACCTTGGGGGTTAGGATTTCCACATATGAACTCGGGAGGTAGCATCCAGACCACAGCACTACCACATATCAATGACTTGCTGCCAATGAATAGTAAATACCCTTTAAGTGGGATATGTGATCTCTGGTTCTCCAGTCTCCACTGGGCCAAACTTTTCAGTGAATGTCCTTGTAAGCATTTAAGTTTGTGACTTGTGATTTAGATCTTCACATATCAAATTTCACCCTATTTAGGTCTGAAAGCTTCAACACAATTTCTTTATTAGAAACACCTAAAAGAGGTAATTCTCTACTAGGTAGCCCACAACCAAGTTTGCAAACACTGCTCCTAACACATACTGAAATTTACACGATGAATTAAGTCTTGAACCTCCCTCTTAATGAAATCAAGATTTAGGAAAAGCTCTCATGACAGAATTTCATAGCCTTGACCTTTAAACAAACAAACAAACAAAAAAAGAACAAAGGAATGGGGGGGGTTCCTACTTTCTTTGTAAATCTGAAACCCTGAGCTCTATTTCACCACCTATGATGAACAGAGAATGATATGCCCTTTTCTCTCTTTTTTTGCCACATTAAGATATATATAGATAACCTTTATTCTGACAAATTCTTAAATCAAAAACTACATTTCCTTTTTGCTTTCTAATGTTTCTCAGTGAGAATCAATACAATGATGATAACTGTCTCAAACTCTTGAATGTGTATGTGAAGGAAGGGTTTCAATGTTAGACATACAGTAGGTACCTGATAAGCACTAACCGAAACTACAGCTGAGCTGCTTGTTCAGGAACTTTACCAACATGGAACTCAAACAAGAAGGAAAGCAGAGTTAGTGGGGTCTTTGGAACTCTCTTCCCCCGTTCAAAAACGACTTTGTTCTTCTATGAATACGACACCATAGTCAGAGTTACGGTGAGTCTAGATGTAGGACAGTTAAACCGAACCCCCCAACCCCGCTTTGATAGCTACATGTTCTAACAAACATTCACTACAAATGTACAAAGTAAGGGAGGCCAACTCTCAGGAGACCCTGGCTGTGGCACATGTGTTATCTTTCAGCAGGTGTAACCATTCAGCGCCAGAAAGGCCTGGAGGATGAAGAGACAGCACCTCAGGCAGCCTTGCCAGGAGCCACTGGGTTTCATCCTGGCCTGACCCAGAAAAATCTTACGGAAGAGAACAAGAGGCCCAAGAGCCCTCTGATCTGCTGTCAGCCAGCTGCGGCCGGGAGACTGCCAAAGTGCTGCAGTGACTAGGCAGCGCCCTGCGGAGCCGTCTGGGAGGGGATTACCAGCCTGATCCCCTGGTCTTCAGAGCCAGAAATGACTCAAACTTCACAAACAGCAAGGGCCTGCCAGGGAGGGTGACAATGAGCACTGGAGAGGGGTTTCTTCCCCTTGTTGGTGTCTCTTCCCCCTCTTGCTGCTATGGCAGATTCTGGACAGTGTGCAGCCTGTGAGGTAATCTGAATTCCTTGGCAACCGGCAAGTACCTGAATTCTTTCAAAACCACAGGAATCCAGCAGAGAAAAGGTAAATATCCCTGCGGAGCCAGTGTTAATTAGCAAGGAAGGCTACTGAAGAAGTAACTGGGGGTGGGGAGGAAGGCAGAGGCATTACAAATGCTTTGGGATCTCTTCTGAATTTCCACTGAATAATATGGCTGAGTAGAAGAGAGGCGGTCCCTGACCCGGGCCTTCTCAGTGTCCCATCTTCGCAACCCACCGTGCGGATGGATCTCTCCCAGTTCTCTGGACGGGCACTTTCATTTCCCTGCAGCTGACAGTGCTACCTATCTTTGGATCTCTAATATGATAGCACATTTGATTTTCAACTCAATTTTGTTTTAATTTTTTTCAACTTTTAATTTTTCCTGTTTCAGTGAAAATCTGGCTATTAGCTTTGTCTCAAAAAAGGGCCTCGTCAAATCATTTAGACCACGTACTGGATCCACCTAAAACTGTAAAATCCAGAACAAAGTCTTTTTGGATTCCACCTCTGTCAGGAAAAAAACCCTACACCATTTTGGTAGAGAAAAGCACCCCTCTCTGGAAACTTGAGCGCCCCCTGCTGGTGTAAAACAGTAACATACACGTGAAACTCAAAAAGTAGGAAGGGGCAAAACACTGGACTCAAACACCACTAAGACAATTTTTTAAAACGCCTCAATATTGTGCCCACGTATAAGAAAATAATGAGAGTCTTTCTACTTCCTATGTTAATAAAGCAAGGACAACTGAAATGATTAATCTAGAAAGAAACTATTTAGGGTCTTTTTCTTTAGTAAATTTAAGAAGGTAAAGAATTTACACAAAATTCTTACTTCACAGAACCGTCTTATGAAATCAACTTAATCTTTCTGTCATTAAACATGAATTCTGAGGCCCCAAACAGAAGTGACATGGGATAAGACCCTTCTTTTCTGAAGAAGGAAACCAATTACACTGCCACCAGTTCTGTCTCTTTAGGAAAGATTATGGTTTTCCTTTTTGAGCCTCAAAGTAAAATGGTCTAGTGATCTCATCCCAAACTGATTACCTTCAGTAATGTCTATTTAAAACAAACGTGACCCAAGATTACTAGAGGCTGCAGATCTGGAGATGCTGTAGACTATTGTTGAAAGTCATGACACAGTCGAATGGCTTCTGAGGATTAAACAGCAGGAGATGAGTGCCAAGATACACAGTGGTTAAGACACAGGGACTTAGGCACATGGAAGTTATTGTGCAGAGCAATGCACCCCTTGCAGGACTGGCTAATAGCCTGTCATAATGTACTACTGTAAAGCTTTCATATTCGCCTATACTTTTAGGTAAAATAGCCAAAACCCTGAAAATTCTTTTTCTTTTGTTTCAGTTTAATCCAAATTTTTAAAAATTTGTTTTCCAAATTATTCTAAGAAAGAGCATCCATTTTTAAAATATACAAATATATATACTCAGTTCCTGCTGGAGGCAAGAGAAGAGTTACTCAATTCAGTGGGTTCTGACTTCCAACACACAGCCAATAGCCAAAGCACTAGCACATCTGCAGTAAGTTCTATAATAAATATTAATATCGTTCTCATTTTGCATCTGAGCCATTGAGGCTTTAAAACAATGCCGAGTTTTACCAATAGCAAGGGCTATTAATACTGTGGGTGAAATACCTTTGGAATAATTTGCAGAACATATTGCTATGATATCCTTGAGACACAGTAAGCATAAACTTGAGGTCTTTTCCCTATTCAAGAAGTCCAGTTCAGGGCTTCCCTGGTGGCGCAGTGGTTGAGAGTCCGCCTGTCGATGAGGGGGACATGGGTTTGTGCCCCGGTCCGGGAGGATCCCACAGGCCGCGGAGCGGCTGGGCCTGTGAGCCATGGCCGCTGGGCCTGTGCGTCCGGAACCTGTGCTCCGCGGCGGGAGAGGCCACAGCGGTGAGGGGCCCGCGTACCGCAAAAAAAAAAAAAAAAAAAAGTCCAGTTCATGGCAGGACATAATCGGTTTCCGAGAAGGATACAGGAGACAAGCTGGTTGAGGATGAGCGGAGGGAGAAGGGTGAAGAAGCTCATGATACTAAGGAGGGAAAGCTCAGACATCTCATATTACAAAATGGAAAATCCTCAGCATCTTATACATCTGAGCAGAAATAAGAGGCCTTATTTCACCCTCTTTTTGCTCTAGATAATATGGAGACTCAGCTTTTATCCCTATACTTCAAAATATGAGAGCACATGTGTCTAAAAACACTACAGAAAACTTCTTTCCGATGAAAATCTGATTAGATTAGTAGTTTGTGCCCAATTACCTGGTTCAGCCCTTTAACTAAAAACTGAGAAATATTTTAGTTTTCTCCCTCCTCAATTTTCAAGGAACCGGAGGCCTGAACTAGGGAGCTTCCGTGGCCTTCAGTGTTCCCAGGGTTCAAACTCAAATCTTAGTTAAGAATGTGACCACGCTTATAGATGCTGTCACTGCCACCTAGAGGTGAAGGCAAGACATAGCTCAACCAGGTAGAATCTGGTTAACTGTTCTCACCCTCTGACTCTAGTCACACGATGCATCAAAAAATTTTAGTCTAAAAACTAATTAAAATAATTGAAATCCGATTCTAAAAGAACAGCTGTCAGAGTACAATGATATGTCTCAAAGCACCTACACCTAAATATGTAGCCTTCTTTTATCCACGGTATTTCCCATCTTTGATGTACATTTCCTAAAATACAGAAACATATATAGGCCATGCTTTTTACAGATGCAAACCACCTCCTAAACTGCTATGCTCTATAAGAAAACTATGCATAAAAAGAACTTCAGAGTTCTTTGGTAAAATAGATATATAAGTTTTGTGGGGAAAATATATATATATATATATATATATATATATATATATTAGCTTTGTGAGAGAAAAGAACACAAGCATACCAAAGTTATATACTTATTTTAAACAATTCAAAGGGTCTAAAAAAAACACTGTCACCTGTAAAATCCTACGGATATGGGAAATGAAAATTCAAATTATTATAAGTTGAACTTTATTTTGTAAGTCACACTACCTTAAAACTTAAGAAGTACCTCAAGAAAAACAGAAATATATATATATTATATATATATATAATATATATATATATATATATATATAAAATCACTGTAAAATATATTACAGACTTGTAGGTGAAAAAAAAAAAAGCAGCTAATGCCCACCCTAGATACAAGAGGGCATGAAACAGCTCAAGCCTTCAGCTCTGGAGTCAGATCCAGGGGTTCAAATTCCCACTCCACTATCCACCTGCTGGAGACCTCAGGGGAGTGATTTCAAGTTCCCTTACGCAAAGTCTCAGTTTCCGCAACTGCAAAAATGCATGACTTTAAGGTTGTTGTGAGCATTAAAATAAATGCTTGGTATATAACAGGTATACACATGAAAGATTTCTTTTTTTTTTCCTTTTTAGACCATTTGTGAACAACAGTGGCCCTAGGACCTTCATGCCAATTGCCATTGCATGAAAATACAATGTGACCCTGGATCCCTGCTGGGAAAGGTGTGTATTTACATACAAATGCTTGTTATGCTTGGATATGCAAGAGAGACTGTGAAGTGATAAGACTGATTTCTGTAATCTGAAGCCCATCTGGGGACACTCTTATTTTCCTGAGTTGAATACAACAGAAAAAACAACCTGATCTTAACTCTTTAATGGGTCAACTCGAATAAACACCCTCCGCTCAAGGTCTCTTACCTAGCCAGTCCTTCTTCATAGAGATAGATGACAAGAGGATCATAGGAAGTCACAAGCACATAGAGGCGCACGTCAAACTTGAAATCTGGAAAAAAAATTGGGGTACACAGGAAAAGCTAAGCTCATTTGTCTTCTGTTACAGAATGAATAGTACAATGTAACAAAGAAATATGAAAGACAGTCCTCCTCTCCCCATGAAACATACACTGCCCACACACCTTCCCTTTTGAGGATAAATAATAATTATACCATACATTGTAAATATATATATACATGCATTGTACAGTTTTCATATATATTTGTTTCTGTTATAACATATAAAGCACTTTCTTTTTCATTATGTCAAAATCAACTTCAAAATAATACCGTGAGGTAGGAAAGGAACCAGCTTCATCTCTGGAGCCACAGTTGCCAAGAATTTCACACTAGCTTAATAAAGGCTTAATAGAGAAGACTATAAAAACGTTAAAAAGAAAAATTTAGTACGATCTAGCCCAATCCAGTCAAAGACCTAATCACAACTCACCATCTATGAGCAGGGGGTTGTTAATGTAACGGGAGACCAAGATGTTCTCTTCCAGGGAAATCTGGTTTGGCTGTTGAGTAAAGAGAAAAATGAAAGGTAGAAATGCAAAGGAATCCTGACTTACAATAAAGAAGCAAAGTTCTTAACCATTTAGAAATGATAATATGGAAAACTAAAACTCTAAGGAAAGGTTTCCTCTAAGCTACCCATATATTAATTGGCCATATAACACACCACTTCCATAAACACTGTGAGAATCCAATTATAATGGGAGAAAACAAAATTTACACAGCACCTCTCATGATAGAGCCTAAACAGCTTTAAAGATTTATATACATGATATTAAATATTTACATGCCAAGAAAATAAAAGCTACTTAAAAAATAAATTAAAACTTGCTTTCTCCCAAATGTAAAGCATGTTGGATATTTTAGAATACTACCATTATTCTTACAGGAAGGCTTTCATCAAGTTGCTCAGAGAACTTACAGATCTTTCCACAATGGATCCTGGCATTTTCCCTGTGAAATGGGATGGATATTTCACTGACTCACTCCATAGTGCTTGCTATGCCACTGCAGGTAAAGAATGAACTAGATCTTTTAAATACTTTTTTCAATGAAGAAGAGCTGTCTATACAATAAATAATGATGAGTATGATGGGTATTGTATAAGGCACTGGGGATACAGTGATGAATAAAACAAACGCAATCCCTGCCCTCACAGAGCCCAATCCCTACTCGCAAAGAGTTTGATGTTTGAGTAGAGGGACAGCAAATATATAGAATTTAAAAGAACACAAAGCAGCACACCTACAAGTGCAAGATGTGAGGCTGCAGAGTGGAAAGAGATCTGGAAGAACAATTCCAAATGAGACTAAAACAGAAAAATCAGTTGTCAGTCACCACAATCCATACAGGACAAAAGAACTCCAAAAGGGAAGTGGCTATAATGATAACTGTGATGATAATAGCTATAGTGGCAACAACAGAAACACTATTAACATTTGCAGGAAAAAAATTTTAATAAATGTACTGAAGATTTGTTATGTGCCCACACTGTTCTAATCCCTCACAAGTATTATTTCATTTAATCTTCATCCAACCCATGGTAGGTATAACACCATCCAAATATTACAGATGAGGGAAGAGTCAGAGAGGGTTAGGAATCTGCTCAAAGTCCCACAGCTAGTAAGTGATAGAGCACCATTTGAACCCAGGCAGTCTGCCTCAGAAGCCTAATTCTTAAGCACTATTTGCACCTTTTCTCACAAGTTCTGACCTAAAATAACTGTCCAGACCCAAAAGTTTGCCTTTATAATAATGCATTTGCTATCCCAAGTACTACAGTTATAAAATAAGGATAATTGTGTGACCCATAACATCAGACACAACCACAAGAAGCAACTCCGGGGTCAAGATAATGAGATTCCTCTCTCATTTCCCACTGCTGCCATCTCAAACTCAGAACACAACTTCACAAGCCATCTCTATGCATCATACGGACACTACAACATCACTACTGATTCATGCTCTGGACTTGGTGACCCACACCATTTCCTGATCAGTTTCTCACACATGCTATCTCTATTTTGAGTCAGCTTAGTATGTAAGAACTGATGCAATCACAGTACAAAGAAGTAAGCTGCAGGCTTCCAAACCTAAAATTAAACAATTGCAGCTCTTTTTCTACTAAGTAACACCTACAGGCTACAACAGATATGTAACCACCCAACTCTACTTGGAACCAGAGACTACAATGGTAATGGTCTTCACTCTATGACACATCTAACATCCATGCCCATTTCCTCTCTTCTCTTCCTCATCATATACATTTGTCCTTTGAATTATGCAGAACATAATCTCTTACATTATTTCGGTAACTTTAGTATTTGTTCAATGGTCTATACCTCTCATTTCTATCTGCACTAGTAATTAAACTGTAAGCTCATGGAAGAAAAGAATTGTTTGAGTACAGTTTTTTTGTATAGTGTAATATACTGACAAGTAACTAACGAAATTTTTGACATCTTCAAGCCTGTCTCCTTTTCATCCATCCCCAATTAACTCATTTTAAATGATGTCAATTCTAAGCTCAAATTGCCCTCCCAAGTATGCTAAAGCAAGAATCTGAATTGTTGGGAAAGTTGGAAACCCATCCATTTTTCTAATTCAACTTTAAGATTAAAGCTCATGGTATCTGTTAAGTTATTATAAGGTAGACTGGTACAGTGGTTAAGAGGGCATGCTCTGGAATCAGCAAGACGAGTTAAAATCTTCACTTACTATGGAAGGAATAGTAACTACCTCTTAGGGTTCTCATAAAGTCTAAGTGAGATTATATTTGGAAGGTACAGTGGTAAGCACATAGTAGATGCTCAAGAAATATCAGTTAGTAGTATTATTGCAAACTCAATAGTATCTATGTGGTTCCATTTACTGAGTTCCACAACTCAACAGCATTCCTCACGACGTGCCACACGCCATTCTGCTCAGAGCAGTGCACTGATTTATAATGAAGATACATAAGAATTAGGAGATGATCCCTATTCCTGAAAAGCCTTTAAGGAGTGGCAGCACCTGGCACACAACAGGGACTCCCTAAATATTTGTTGAACAATGAGAAAAAATGGAGAGCACCTAAGAAAACATAAACAAATAGAAACAAGAGAGCTGTACGGAATTATATTCACAAATATAGGAGTGAAAAGAGTGACCAAAATACTCTCCTGATACTTCAAAATCTCAGAGAAAACACTAATATTTTATTTACCATGAATAATGTGTGAGACAAGGATGACTAAATTTGACTTCCATAAATCAAATTCATACCTTAATCAGAAAACACCAGATCTTTTCCCTCCTCGATTTGAATATACTAAATTGGGAAAATATGGCATTTAGTCACGGTTACTGCAGGAGCTGGAGCAAACACAACTCTGTTCCTTTATGCTGTATTTTCAGAGCTAAAAGCACATCATTAAGAGACCACGTTCGCCAATCAGCCAAGATGCTTCCATCTGTAGGAGCTCACGCTCCTCTCTCTTCAGTATTACATAAAAGTAATCCTTCTTCTATCCTTTATCCTATTCTCATAGTGGTAAAAGTTGCTACTTGCAGATATTTTCCAAAAGGTTATGACTATTATGGGGAATTTTTAATAAGAGGCCCTCTCATTCCTCACTCCAGTGGGAAGACAGGGAAAGATGTTTTTATTTGGCCCTCACACCTAACTCTGCCCTCCCTCCCCCATCCCTCACCCACTCACACTAGCTCTGCTTGCAGACCCTCCACTGGAGCACTCCCTCTCCCTCCCCCTTGAATCTAAAAGGAAAGCAGGCAGCAGCCTTGGAAAGAGTTACTTCATCCAGTTGGCTAATGGGTCACATATTCCATGGGAAAGGATCCAGGTATAGAAAAGAGGAGATGGTTAGGCCTTGTGTGTAAGGAGGGAGAGAAGAGTATTAACTGCATGGTTTGTAGGTCTGGGTAAAAGGTGATAAAATTCCAGATTTGGAGAAAAGTGGGAATATTTTGCCATTATGTCCACATGCTGCCAGCTCCCCTGGTGCTTGCTGGCATCTTCCCAGGCTTCTGTCTGGCACTTCCACCAAAGACCTCAAAGAATCAGACTCATTCCAAAGCTTCACTGAGCGGGAGGTGGCAGGCAAAGGGTCCTGCCAAGTACTTTGATCTCTGCAGGGGGTCTCTAGGGAGTCAGCCCAGGGAGATGTGGGAGGGAGAAGGAGAGCCTGCCAAGTGCATTCTCTAAAGACTTGTCACCCCCTGTATGAGATGCGCGCGGCATCCAGGGAAGAGTCAGGGCATGGGGTTCTCAGCCCCACCAAAGAAAGTTTAACTTTTCTATTCTTTATGATGTTGGTTTTAAAATAACAAATCACCAGGGCAAAAGAGCATTCCAAGAGAAAAAAGTCCCAGATGAGCTGGGAATAGATCCTATTCTTTTTGACTCATGTCTAAGAAAATAAAAAGCAAACTTGTACCACAGTTGACTTTCAATAGCAATTCCATTTGGCAGCTAAAACCCAAACCCAAACTAGTGCCGTCTATGAGATTCAAACAACACTGGAGCTCCTGGCACGAAGCTGAAGGAAAAGCTGTTGGACAGGAGCCTTCACACCAAGGTCAGAAGAGAGACAAGAAAAGAGAGATCCAAGGCTTATGAGCAGTGCCTTCTGTCACAAGAGACCCAGGGCAAAAGGCCCTCCAGAGTGACCCAGGGTCAGGTAGCAGAACTTGTAGCCTGGGCTTGGGGCTGTATAGCTACTGCCTCAGAACCAGATCCTGTATTTCTTCAGCATGAAAGGTCTGGCCATCAGTATTTACTGTAGAGTTTTTAGTCCAGACTGAATTTAAGGATTTTCCCATATGAAAGACCCCTTAGAAAGTTAGTTTCTGCACATATAGGAAATAGCTCAGACCATGTGAAAAGAAAGAGAACTGGGGAATTTGGGATGGTGTACCGACCACGCACATGACATATCCGCCTCCCCCTCTTCCCTTCCAGGGTTCCACCGTAAGGACAGAGTAGACATTTTATTTATTTATTTTTTAATGTGATACGCAGGCCTCTCACTGCCGTGGCCTCTCCCGCTGCAGAGCACAGGCTCCGGACACACAGGCCCAGCGGCCATGGCCCACGGGCCCAGCCGCTCCGCGGCATGTGGGATCCTCCCAGACCGGGGCACGAACCTGCGTCCCCTGCATCAGCAGGCGGACTCCCAACCACTGCGCCACCAGGGAAGCTCCAGAGTAGACATTTTTAAACGTCTGAAATGATAACAAAGCTAGAAAACAGTTAAAGGAGCCAACAAAAGACCAAAGGTTTAAGGAAATCCTGAAAGA
Organism: Lagenorhynchus albirostris; assembly: GCF_949774975.1. NCBI lineage: Eukaryota > Metazoa > Chordata > Mammalia > Artiodactyla > Delphinidae > Lagenorhynchus > Lagenorhynchus albirostris. The sequence continues at coordinate 27,054,747 of NC_083095.1, forward strand.
CAGAAAGAAGATAGGAACAGGTTGAGGAAACAGAGCAGAAGAAGCCCAGCCCCAAATATCAGAGGTGAGAGTGATCTTCCCAAGGAGACTTCTGAGAAGTTCCATGCTGGCAGTGAACTAACACGAAGAGCAAGAGGGAGCCAATGGACAAGAATCAGATAATTAATTAAATAACAAACAGCATTTAAAACAGTGCGGCCAACAGGCCTTCTTCTCCAGCAACCAAAGCTTTGCCCTCAGGATGAAACCTAACAACTGTCTTGGGAGGACATCTTCTGCGGGTGGGCACAGGCATGCCACAGAGCAGTGGAACTTGAGGTCACTGCATCCCTACAGCAGACACAAAGGTGAAGAGAGAGGAAAGGTAGCACCGCCCCACAAGGAAATCACTCAACTCTTCCTTTATATCCACAATCAGGCAGGCCCTGTTTTGGCAAGGGGGAAGGAAGAAGCATGCTTCCTCACCCATATCCACCTAAGGTGCGGCCTGACATTCAACACACTTTGCCCTCACACAAAGCACAGTCAGCCTCCTGTCCAGTGAGATGTTATTAGGGAATCAGTCCTACACAACAGTAGGGGAAACCCAGGCCAGCTGTCAAAATTTGAATCAGTCTAGTCTTGTTCATCAGTGTGACTCAACATCTAAGGTCACTGAAATTGAGAAAACCCCACAGCAGGAAAAAAAACCACGATCCCATGAAAATTGGTGAAACAAAAGAGAACTTTAAAACACTTTCAATTCGTATCCTCAGAAAGACCCGCCAGCAAACTGCATCTACTAAGCAACAACAGGCTGTTATCACAAAAGAAAAAAAAAAGGCAAATGAGAAAATAAGAGTGTTTGTACCTTATGATAGCCAATATAGGAATACAGTAGATGGAATGAACGATAAAATGGACAGAGCTCACACTGGTGATCCAGAAGGTAAAGATGGGAAAAGACAGAGAATTTAAAATGAGAGAAAAGTTGACATGAAGGAAACACCCAGAATGCCTCAAAAAGAAGTTCCAGAAGCAGAAGCATAGACAAAAAATGAATGATTTTTCCTGAACTAAAGAAAAACACTAGCTTCCAGATTGAAAGGGCTGACCAAAGGTCCAGGAGGAAGAATGAACAAAGACCCAGACTGAAATATTGGTTAAATTTCAGAATTCCCATCTGTAAAGTTTCTATTGAGTTAAAATTTTTTACTCAACTTATAGATAAAGCAAAGAAACTGAATCATAGTTACTGAAGAGAATGTAAATATCATAAACCTTTAAAATATAAAAATAATAAAAAGTAATCAAAGCTAGAGATGTAATGTGGAAGGAAGGGTAGGGGGTGATATGAGTGCAGTGAATATCAAACTGAGAATTAGAAACAAAATGTAAAGTTGAGAAAAGAAGAAACATAAATCAACTGTATTAGGTTACTACTGTTGTTAGTCTAGCCAGTGAGAGTGGGGTTGGGATTTTATTTCATTTACTTTGTATATGTATTCAACTGAAAAACAACTTTTAATGAGGATTTTGCAAAGAATCAAGATATTAATGACTTTTGAAAAAAGAAGAGGATGAGGAGGAAGAAGAAGAGGGGGGACGGAGGGGGCCAGGAGCAGCAAGGATGCCATGCCAGACTAAGGTTAATTTGCTTGATGACCTTGAGGGTAGGAACCCACAGTTCTCCTCACAACAGAAACTAAATGTATGTGCTACCAATTAATGCTTACTGCCAAGGAATTAGCAAGGCAGAATGCTGAAAGCAGAAAAAGTACCTCTTTTCTGCTGACACCAAAGGCTGCCCTCCCCCCAAATTCAATCAAGTGACTTATTAGCCATAGAGTAACTGTTGGCATGGGAGGAGGTTACTGCCAGTAAGGTGAATAGTAGACTCATACCCCTCCTCAAATCACACTTCTGAATGCAGACTTAGTAGCTAAGACAAAGGGTGAAGCAGGGAAGAACAAACACAGAGCGAAGTATGCCACCCGCTGCATACTTACATTGTTGATCAGGTAGACACCCCGCCCCCTGGAAGAGGCCACTGGTTTTACTATCCAAGGTCCCCGGTCCTTTGAATATGAATCTGCTCAAAATATTGGGAGACAAAATAGGGGAGAAAGAAACAAAGAGAAAGAAGGGACATGAGTTTATTATCTTAAATTTTAATACTAGTTATCTACTCAGGTACCCAAAGAATTCTCCAAATTTCTAAGTGGAGGACAGCAACTAAAATAACCTGTATTTTTGGACTAGCCTTAAAAATGAAAACAGAGAAAGAGAGAGAAAGGAAAGAGAGGAAGAAACAGCAATATTACATAATATATTTCTTCCACCATTTCCCCTCTTGAATGAGAGGATGAAGACAAAATAAGGCAAATATCGGGATGTTCGTCTATTACTGTCACAAACAACCTTCACGAATCTTTGATATCCTCGCCTCCTTTAACTAAAGGATCTCCAGAGGCTCACACTGCAGACGGTGACAACGCGAGTCAAAGGCCAGATCCCCTAATATGGTTACTTTCCTCAAGCAGTTTCTCTGAGCTTATAAGAAAAAATCGCCTTAAATAAAACAATGTGAGTGGAAAGGTAGGACAATAATTGACGAGTGGTTAAAAGGTGCCCTTTACTTTTGTTCCTTTCCCAGGTTCAGGTTTACGCTTTAAATACCTTTGGGTCATAGGAAAAGAAAACACACAACCAATATGAGGAGTCCCAGAGGCCTGCAGATGGCTCCGGCCTCCACTTAGGGAAGGTCAGTGGACACGAGAGAGAAGCAGAGACAAAGGACTCTCCCTCTGATAGGAGCCAAACTGTCTTTTCAAGGCCTCCCAACAGGAACTTGATTTGTGTCGGTGCCACAAACCATTTCACCAGGAGAGAAAGAAGACCTCCTTGTCTTCTCTCCGCCACCCTCCCCTGCTTTTTCCCTTGATGTGACCTCACAGAATTAGAAAAAATGTCACGTGCCACACAGAATGTAAAACTCCGTGAGCAACTCCACTTCTGGGAATGTATTCTCTGGTCCTACTCACACATACTGGAACATTCTTTGTAGAAGATTATTCAGTGTTGCATTTTAATAGCAAAAGACATCCATCAACTAATTAAATACACTATATTGCATCTATATGAGGGGCTGGCAAAAGCTATTTTTTGGTAAAAAGCCAGATAATAAATAGCTTAGGCTTTGCAGGCCATGCAACTATTCAACTCTGTCATTGTAGCTCAAAAGTTACCATAAACAATACGTAAACAAAGGAGCATGGCTGGGCCCCCAAAAACCTTTATTTATGGACACTGAATTTCCTATGATTTCCACATGCCACAAAATTTTATTCTTCTTTTGATTTTTTTCAAGCATTTAAAAATGTAAAAATCATTTTTAGCTCTTGGGATACATATAAAAAGGCATAGGACCAGATGTGACACAAGGGCTGTAGTTTGCAGACACCTGCTCTACATAATGAAATATTAAGCAGACACACAAAATGAGAATGTTATTAAGGAACAGAGAGGGAATGAGCTCAAAGAGACTGTTGAGTGTTACGAAGTAAAGTGCAGGGCACTGGGTATTGTATGCTCCCATCTGTTCACATACACACTCAAGCCATGTGCCAGTAAGTGCAGAGAATACCTCTAGCAGGATATGTAAAAATACTAATAACACTGATCACCTCTGGGGAGAACTGGATGACTGAGGAAAAGAGGAGAAAAAAGGCTTTTCACTGATTATTGTTTTGTATGTTTTGGGGGGTACCGTGACTATATTACCTACATCATTTACATAATTTTAAATTCCTGCAATAGATGGCATATTAATATAAGACAATTTAAATCTCTATAAACTGAAGTCACTGAATAGATGTATATATATATACACTTTATATATTTTTTCCATTTTGCCATTTTCCCCAAATTCTGAGGATACAATAGTTTGAGAACAAAAGGAACAATTAATAGTAAAATAAAACAAAAAAATTACAAAACTTTTTAAACTTCATTCATTCATTCAATACTTCTAAGTACCCAACCCGTGTTACGCAGTTTGCTAGTATGGGGGCATGCAGAAGTGAAAAGACAGCAGAAAGGCAGGCCCTAAGCAAGTAATTAGACACACCGAGCTCACAAAGAGGAAGTGAGGGAGCTACATACAGCAATGCCGAAGAAAATGACCAGACCTGTCTGAAGACGGTACCCCCTGTGGTGACAAACGGACGCAGAAAATGCTCGTTTTCAGAACAGGGAAAATCTAGCTAAATGCAACTTCTGCCATCTAACGCGTTTAATAAATCTTACTTTGTGGACTAGGCTTATCAGAAGTTTCTGGTGCTTCACTTTTATCATGTTCTTGAAATTCTAAATATCAAAAAAAGTGTCTTCATGCTAGGCCTTTCTCCTTGATTTGCTGTATTTCAGAACAAGGATTGATTTCTTTCACAGGTTCCAAAAATGTGGGTCAGAAGCAAAGCAAGGCAAAGAGCTTGGCAGCCTGTCAGGATGGAGATATACTAGACAGGGCCTGCAACTCTTTCTGGTGCCTTCCAGGTCCTATGGTGGCAGCATGCTCAATCTAATGGAAAGAGCACTGAACCAGGCGTAGGAAGATCTGAGTTCTAATTCTGACTTTTCTAATTCTGGGCAATTTGCTTAAATTATCCAGTCTCATCTTTAAAATGAGAGGTTTAGTCATTTGAATTATGAGATCTCTCATAATCCTACTATTATGATTCTATAAATTTACTGATTACTTTGAAATCCAGTCATCTGAAATTAACTGGCTGACATTAAAGTTTTGCTCATTCCTTAGAATTATTTCTGTCTCTCTTGCAACTAAAGATGACCAGAGGATGCAATTCTGGGCAGTGAGAAGTGAACAGAAATCTGCCAGGGCGTGGGGGGAAAGTTCTGCTTTTCTGATATTGGCGCCACCCTGCCTTCCTTGTTGTTTCCTTTTCCCTGCTTAGAAAGCTGTCCACAGCTGGGGAGTGGCTGCAGTTGGCAAGATTCTTAGTTAGGTTCTTCGGGGTCACAGACCTCCGACCGTACTATATACTGTTACACTAGCAACAGTGGCACCAGGAATCTAGCAAGATCTGGTCTGTATATTGCAAGCCCCACATTTTAATTACTGGGAACAGTTTGGCAGTATCCAGGCTTTCACATCTCTTGAGGCAGTGTTTGGTCTCTGGGCTAGGTCTCTACAGAGATGGATTTCAGGTTTTCTCTTATTAGAACAAAAAGCTATACAAATTCATGAGATCCGCCTTGGCTGGTCTCTCTAGAGTCTTCAGGCAATCCTCATATCTGTTCCTTATCAGTTCCCTTTCAAAGGCTCTTTCACAGGCTAGTCACATGCCTTTCTGCTCCTCTCAAACACCCAAACCCATCCCTAGCCCCTCATTCCTGGTATGTGCCCTCATCACCCTCTCACCAAGAAGGCTGGGAATCTGTAACATAAACCCACTCACCTGCTTTCCTCTCCATCTCAAATGTTACCTGGATGACCACTTAGCCTTCTTCTTTCTCTCCTTTTAGGGGAGAGACACGCCCTGCTTCCTGAAGCTCACCCTTCTACTTGGGCTCTTGACTAAACCCTCTCCTGCCTCCTCTGGGACCTCATTCCCTTGCTCATATCTTCAAGGTCTCTCTCCCCTCTGATTTCTCTGTAGTTCTTCTTCTCTTCCTTTTTCCCTTCCTTGGTAGTAACACCCACCTCCATATCTGCAACTTCCAGAGCCTATAACTGGCCAGAACTCAAAACTGCCTTTACAACTGCCTGCAAAACATCACCACACGGAGGCCTGTAGGCACCTCAAATCCACACCAGGTCCAAAATGTGACACTCCTCTCGCCCTTCAACACTTTTCCTCTACGTCAGCGGTCCCCAACCTTTTTGGCACCAGGGACTGGTTTCGTGGTTCCACGGCCGAGGGGTTGGGGAGTGGGGGGCAGGGGTGGTGGTTCAGGCGGTAATGCGAGCGGTGGGGACGATGGGGAGCGGCAGGTAAAGCTTCACTTGCTCCACCGCTGCTCACCTCCTGCTGTGCGGCCCGGTTCCTAACAGGAACCCCAGGGGTTGGGGACCCCTGCTCTACATTCCTCGTGACACTCCCTGGTTAAAGACTTAATGCTCCTCCCAGCTTCTCAGACTCACACCTTTGACCTCTGCCTCACTACTCACAGCCACTTAGTAAACTGTGTTTATTCTACCATTCTTTCCACCGCCTCCATTCCGTTCCAGCTACCTAGCTCAGTCTATCTACACTTCTTACCTGGATTATGACTTCCAAAGCGACCACTGTGTTTCCTCCCCCTGCTCCCTCCAATTCATTTCATGCAGTTATTTTCCTAAAGGCCAACCAGTTCATGTCACTTGCCTTCTCAAAAATATCCTATTGTCTGCGCTCAAGCAAGCACTGGAAGGTCAGGAACACAAGTGTCATGGAGAAAAGGGAATTTCTGAGTTATAATATGCTAGGTGGACAGCAGAGGAAATGAAGAGAACTTAAAACAGACTTTAGGAGGAAGAGGAATGTCTCTTTGAAAGAGGAAGTGGTAGGAGGAGGCAAGTTTCTCCCCTAATATGTAAACTTAGCAACACAACTGACCTACTAATGCTGGATTTCTCCCCAGTGGATTTAAGTGTAGAGGTCATGGACTCTGGACTACTGGCAAAGAATGACTGGCATCCTGGCAGGACTGAAACCAAGAAGCTTCCTCTTTACCATCACATCTTCCCTGGTCCCTCTTCTACCACACAATAAGTCCCTGCTGTGGTCTTTGGGAGGCAACAGCAATGAGGGATTTGTTTTGAGACTGAAGAACATCATTTGCCTGTAATAACTGCCCTGGGGCTCAATGTGGTGGCTTTGGGTTGCAGCTATATTCATTCTATGTGTGCTACTGACCTTTTGAATTCATTTTTGTTAGAATGTAGAAACTGTAAGAGTTTGAATAATATGCTGAAGAAACGGGGCTTCCCTGGTGGCGCAGTTGTTAAGAATACACCTGCCAATGCAGGGGACAGGGGTTCGGTCCCTGGTCTGGGAAGATCCCACATGCTGCGGAGCAACTAAGCCCATGCGCCACAACTACTGAGCCCATGTGCCACAACTACTGAGCCCACGTGCCTAGGGCCCCTGCTCCGCAACAAAAGAAGCCCGTGCACCGCAACGAAGAGTAGCCCCTGCTTGCTGCAACTAGAGAAAGCCTGCACGCAGCAACAAAGACCCAAAGCAGCCAAAAATAAATAAAATAAAATAAATAAATTTATTTTTAAAAAATATGCTGAAGAAACAATTCTACTGAAACACAGGTCAGGCTTGAACGCATGGAGGAACTCTAACTCTATCCAATCTTCTGAATGAGCATCCAGCCCTCAAACTGCCTCCAAAGGGTGGGGAAGAACCACAGAATAAGAGACAGCAGAGAGGAGAAAGGGAATTTTCAACTTAATATCCCTTTAGTGTTTACTAGGAAATTATTCTGGACTCTGATTTCTCAATAGGAATTCAACAGCAGGGAGTTCATATCAGGAATGCTTTTACGTTGCTAACATGTTAGCTGAAGCATTTTTATGCTATCATGTTGGCTTATTACACAATTTTTTACTTTTATTATATAACAATACATCTCTACATAACTTGAAATAGGAAATATTATTGCACATTTATTAAGTACCCATCAGGCACCACTCCAAGTGCTTTCCATGTGCTAACCTATTTAAACATCCCAACAACACTACAATGTCAGTACTAGTAACAGTCCCATTTTACAGAGGAGGAAGCTAAGGCACAGGAGGTTTCAATAACATGGCTAAAAATCCCATAACAAAAATTCCTAACTGTAAATGTTCAGCTTTGAGTGCACTGTAGCTTTGAAGTTAACTTAATTCATCTAGTGAATACTCTACTCTGACCCATTTCAGAGCCTTCTGTGGGCAAACACTGAACTGCCAACCACTGGTCCCAGCGGGGTAAACAAGTGCTCTCAGAAGAATGGCCTCCCCAAAGTGGGAGCAAGAGACCCTGTGACCATTCCTGATGCAAGTCCCAGAGGATGAACACCGCACTGCGTGACCAGACCAGACCACTAGGTCCAACAGGTTAAAAGAATCAAATGTCAGGAAGTCTAGAGAAAAATTTCTCTTCCTCTCTCCATGCTTCCTCTACCTATAAGACAGGAAAAGTCTTTTTCTTGGACTTATTGAGAAGAAAACTGTCTTGCTGTCCTCTCTGTGTGTCATAACTGATCCTCCTCACAGAAGTGACTTCTCCCATAGGTGGTCCTGGGAAATGGTCATTGTGTGCATACGCCCACTGTCTTGGCCACAAAGCACAGTGGTGAGGAGCCTGGCTTCTGAAGCCAAACTGCAGGGTCTGGATCCTAATCCCACCATTTGCAGCCACATAACTTACAGAAAGTTACTTAACCTCTCTGTACCTTAGTCTCCTCACCTATAAAGCTGGGAACAGTAACAGTACCTACCTCAGAATAGAGGCTCCACTTGGAAGAGGGCCTAACAGAAGGGAAATGTTCATTAAGTGTTAGCTATTATTATTTTTCCTATTTAGACTCTCACAAAAGACCTGCCTCACACCTTCTCTGTATTCGTGCCTCTTCTGTGCTCTAAGCCTACTGAGGCAGGCATTGCCCACCATGGGGGGAGAGTCCAAAATAGCCCATCTCCTCTGCTTGGACCTGGGGAGGTAAGTTCACTTCAAGACAAAAGAAGCAATGAGACTTGGATGCAGGCCATGCATTCCCAGCTAGCTTTACCACCAATACAGCAGACGTTCATGTGCCTATTTCGCTCCCATGAATATTTTTCAATTAGTCTGTACTCCAAGGAGAGAGAGTGTGACTAACTGGTACCTCTAAACCCTAACACCAAAAGATGCGTGATATGTGTACCCCAAAGAACATAAGTCACACAAGTCCAAAAATCGAGGGGACAGGGATATTCCTTAAATGACAAGAGGAAGAGAGATACCGAAAAGGATGCATATGTAGTTCATATGCAGAAGTATATCCATCCTTACATGGGCACTATCTCTTGTCAATGAAAAAGAGACTTTTTGTAATAAACAGGAGCACATTTATACAATACCAATGTGTCCTTACATAAATGTCCTTACTGAGAATAAATACACACATACACGCTCAGAATAAAACAGTTTTAAAGTTATCTCTGCAATTGTTTTACTAAAGAAACAACTTTTTAAGGATCTGAAAAGCCCTGATTGGTTCCTGACTTGAGGCAGCCCTTGGAGTAAATCTGCCCCAAGTTCAGCTGCTGGGGATGGGGGATAGGGGATGGGGGTGAGAATGGAGCATCAGGAGTCAAGCACTTACTACAGAATTCCGCATACTCAGCTGGCAGCAGGAAGGTCTGAGGGAGGATGTGAAAAGCCTTGAATCCGTGCGTATGCTGCATTCGAATGATGTTTTTGTACAGTCGGTCCTTCCGGGTTAGTTCATACGACCTAAATTTCATAAAAGCATTTCCATTTCAGTACGCTATGACTCAGAGGTTATCCTGTGTCATCACATACTAAAGAGTTCACAGTTCATGAGCAGTTACTGAGGATAGTATTATATCCCAAATCTATCACTTTGTCAAGGAAATGATCACCTTAAAACTAGGGCGATAAATGCTGCCTATCAGGGAGTGTAATCTGGCAAACTACAAAAAGGCACTTCAGCTGGCCTCGACTGGATTCAAGAGTCTGTGGTTTGTTGCACTATTTAAAAACCATCTAAGAATCTTTGCTGTAACCATTAAAACTGCATTCTAGCTGTTCCTCAGTTCAAAATTTTCACTTTGATTTCTTAAAATCAAAGGTTGCTTTGCCAAATGTAGGTATCACCAATACTTCTTTCTTACCCACTGTCCTCTTCAGATCTAGAGCAGAGGTCCTCAAATTTTAGTGTACATAAGAATCACCTATAGAGTTTCTTTAAAAACGAATGTTCCAGGGTCACATCTCTCAAAATTCTGCGGTGAAGTCCAGGGCTCTGCATTTTAAGCATGGACCCCAGGTGATTCTGGTACAGATGGTCCGGAGACCACAATGTAACAGTGATTTAGTCTAGATCAGTAATTTCCAAACTTGACTGAGATACAGATTACCTCATTGCTTTTAAAATATATAACTTTCTAGGTCTACATTTGCCTAGAAAGATTAAGCACCTAGAAGGTGCTTTTTAAATACACACCTTCCCTGAAGATGGTGATTCCTTGAATCTGCAGTAAGACCTATGAATGTAAAGTACCCCAAGTGACGCTTATCATTAAGGAATTAGAAACAATGAACCAGGCTGAGGGGACCTTCAGGATGGTGGGGGAGTAAGACGTGGAGATCACCTTCCTCCCCACAAATACATCAAAAATACATCTACATGTGGAACAACTCCTACAGAACACCTAATGAACGCTGGCAGAAGACCTCAGACTTCCCAAAAGCCATGTGGCTGACAGGGTCTTGGTGCTCCAGCCGGGTGTCAGGCCTGAGCCTCTGAGGTAGGAGAGCCGAGTTCAGAACATTGGTCCACCAGAGACCTCCTGGCCCCACATAATATCAATCAACAAGAGCTCTCCCAGAGATCTCCATCTCAACACTAAGACCCAGCTCCACTCAACGACCAGCAAGCGACAGTGCTGGACACGCCACGCCAAACAACTAGCAAGACAGGAACACAACCCCACCCATTAGTGGAGAGGCTGCCTAAAACCATAATAAGTTCACAGACACCCCAAAACACACCACTGGATGCAGTCTTGCCCACCAGAAAGACAAGATCCAGCCTCATCCACCAGAACACAGGCACTAGTCCCCTCCACCAGGAGGCTTACACATCCCACGGATCCAACGTTACCCACTGGGGGCAGACACCAAAAACAATGGGAAGTACAAACCTGCAGCCTGCAAAAAGGAGACCACAAACACAGTAAGTTTAGCAAAACGAGAAGACAGAGAAATACACAGCAGATGAAGGAGCAAGGTAAAAACCCACCAGACCAAATAAATGAAGAGGAAATAGGCAGTCTACCTGAAAAAGAATTCAGAGTAATGATAGTAAAGATGATCCAAAATCTTGGAAACAGAATGGAGAAAATACAAGAAACATTTAACAAGGACCTAGAAGAACTAAAGAGCAAACAAACAGTGACGAACAACACAATAAATAAAATTAAAAATTCTCTGGAAGGGGCTTCCCTGGTGGCGCAGTGGTTAAAAATCCACCTGCCAATGCAGGGGACACGGCATTGAGCCCTGGTCCGGAAGATCCCACATGCCGTGGAGCAACTAAGCCCATGCACCACAACTACTGAGCCTGTGAGCCACAACTGCTGAGCCTGCGTGCCACAACTACTGAAGCCCCCACAACTAGAGCCTGTGCTCCACAACGAGAAGCCACCACAATGAGAAACCCACACACCACAATAAAGAGTAGCCCCTGCTCACCGAAACTAAAGAAAGCCCACATGCAGCAACAAAGACCCAACACAGCCAAAAAAAAAAATGCTCTGGAAGGAATCAATAGAATAACTGAGGCAGAAGAACGAATAAGTGACCTGCAAGATAAAATAGTGGGAATAACTGCCGCGGAGCAGAAAAAAGAAAAAAGAATGAAAAGAACTGAGGACAGTCTCATAGACCTCTGGGAAAATATTAAACACACCAACATTCAAGTTATAGGGGTTCCAGAAGAAGAAGAGAAAAAGAAAGGGACTGAGAAAATATTTGAAGAGATTATAGTTGAAAACATCCGTAGTATGGGAAAGGAAATAGTCAATCAAGTCCAGGAAGCACAGAGAGTCCCATACAGGATAAATCCAAGGAGAAATACATGAAGACACATATTAATCAAACTATCAAAAATCAAACAGAAAAGAAATAATATTAAAAGCAGCAAGGGAAAAGCAACAAATAACATACAAGGGAATCCCCATTATGTTAACAGCTGATCTTTCAGCAGAAGCTCTGCAAGACAGAAAGGTGTGGCAGGACATATATAAAGTGATGAAAGGGAAAAACCTACAACCAAGATTATTCTACCCTGCAAGTATCTCATTCAGATTCAACGGAGAAATTAAAACCTTTATAGACAAGCAAAAGCTAAGAAAATTCGGCACCACCAAACCAGCTTTACAACAAATGCTAAAGGAACTTCTCTAGGCAGGAAACACAAGAGAAGGAAAAGACCTACAAAACAAACTCAAAACAATTAAGAAAATGGTAATAGGAACATACATATCAACAATTTCCTTAAATGTAAATGGATTAAATGCTCCAATCAAAAGACACAAGACACAGGCTCGCTGAACGGATACAAAAACACGACCTGTATATATGCTGTCTACGAGAGACCCACTTCAGACCTAGGGACACATACAGACTGAAAGTGAGGGGATAGAAAAAGATATTCCATGCAAATAGAAATCAAAAGAAAGCTGGAGTAGCAATTCTCATATCAGACAAAATAGACTTTAAAACAAAGACTATTACAAGAGATAAAGGACACTACATAATGATCAAGGAATCAATCCAAGAAGAAGATATAACAATTGTAAATATTTATGCACCCAATATACCTTAATACATAAGGTAAATGCTAACAGCCATAAAAGGGGAAATAGACAGTAACACAATAACAGTAGCGCACTGAAACATCCCACTTTCACCAATGGACAGATCATCCAAAATGAAAAAAAATAAGGAAACACAAGCTTTAAATGATACATTAAACAAGATGGACTTAATTGATATTTACAGGACATCCCATCCCAAAACAATGGAATACACTATCTTCTCAAGTGCTCATGGAACATTCTCCAGGACAGATCATATCTTGGGTCACAAATCAAGCCTTGGTAAATTTAGGAAAATTGAAATCATATCAAGTACCTTATCCAACCACAACGCTATGAGACTAGATATCAATTACAGGAAAAAATCTGTAAAAAATAGAAACACATGGAGGCTAAACAATACCTACTAAATAACCAAAAGATCACTGAACAAATCAAAGAGGAAATCAAAAAATACCTAGAAACAAATGACAATGAAAACATGACAACCCAAAACCTATGGGATGCAGCAAACAGCAGTTCTAAGAGGGAAGTTTATAGCAATACAATCCTACCTTAAGAACCAAGAAAAATAGTCTCAAATAAACAACTAACCTTACACCTAAAGCAATTAGAGAAAGAAGAACAAAAAACACCCAAAGTTAGCAGAAGGAAAGAAATCATAAAGATCAGATCAGAAGTAAATGAAAAAGAAATGAAGGAGACAATAGCAAAGATCAATAAAACTAAAAGCTGGTTCTTTGAGAAGATAAACAAAATTGATAAGCCATTACACAGACTCATCAAGAAAAAAAGGGAGAAGACTCAGATCAATAGAATTAGAAATGAAAATGGAGAAGTAACAACTGACACTGTAGAAATACAAAGGATCATGAGAGATTACTACAAGCAACTCTATGCCAATAAAATGAACAACCTGGAAGAAATGGACTAATTCTTAGAAAAGCACAACCTTCCGAGACTGAACCAGGAAGAAACAGAAAATATAAACAAGTCAATCACAAGCACTGAAATTGAAACTGTGATTAAAAATCTTCCAACAAACAAAAGCTCAGGACCAGATGGCTTCACAGGCAAATTCTATCAAACATTTAGAGAAGAGCTAACACCTATCCTTCTCAAACTCTTCCAAAATATAGCAGTGGGAGGAACACTCCCAAACTCATTCTACGAAGCCACCATCACTCTGATACCAAAACCAGACAAAGATGTCACTAAAAAAGAAAACTACAGGCCAATATCACTGATGAACATCGATGCAAAAATCCTCAACAAAATACTAGCAAACAGAATCCAACAGCACATTAAAAGGATTATACACCACGATCAAGTGGGGTTTATCCCAGGAATGCAAGGATTCTTCAATACAGGCAAATCAGTCAATGTGATAAACCATATTAACAAATTGAAGGAGGAAAACTATATGATCATCTCAACAGATGCAGAAAAAGCTTCCGACAAAATTCAACACACATTTATGATAAAAACCCTCCAGAAAGTAGGCACAGATGGAACTTACGTCAACATAATAAAGGCCATATATGACAAACCCACAGCCAATATTGTTATCAGTGGTGAAAAACTGAAACCATTTCCACTAAGATCAGGAACAAGACAGGGCTGCCCACTCTCACCACTATTAATCAACACAGTTCATGAAGTTTAAGCCAGAGCAGTCAGAGAAGAAAAAGAAATTAAAGGAATCCAAATCGGAAAAGAAGAAGTAAAACTGTCACTGTTTGCAGATGACATGATACTATACATACAGAATCCTAAAGATGCTACCAGAAAACTACTAGAGCTAATCAATGAATTTGGTAAAGTAGCAGGATACAAAATTAATGCACAGAAATCTCTTGCATTCCTATACACTCATGATGAAAAATCTCAAAGAGAAATTAAGGAAACACTCCCATTTACCATTGCAACAAGAAGAATAAAATACCTAGGAATAAACCTAGTAAGGAGACAAAAGATCTGTATGCAGAAAACTATAAGACACTGATGAAAGAAATTAAAGATGATACAAACAGATGGAGAGATATACTATGTTCTTGGATTGGAAGAATCAGTATTGTGAAAATGACTATACTACCCAAAGCAATCTACAGATTCAGTGCAATCCCTATCAAATTACCAATGGCATTTTTTACAGAACTAGAACAAAAAATCTTAAAATTTGTCTGGAGACACAAAAGTCCCTGAATAGTCAAAACACTCTTGAGGGAAAAAAGTGGAGCTGGAGGAATCAGACTCCCTGACTTCAGACTATACTACAAAGTTACAGTAATCAAGACAATATGGTACTGGCACAAAAACAGAAATATAGATCAATGGAACAAGATAGAAAGCCCAGAGATAAACCCATGTACCTATGGTCAACTAATCTATGACAAAGGAGGCAAGAATATACAACAGAGAAAAGACAGTCTCTTCAATAAGAGGTGCTGGGAAAACTGGACAGCTACATGTAAAACAATGAAATTAGAACACGTCCTAACACCGTACACAAAAATAAACTCAAAATGGATTAGAGAGGGCTTCCCTGGTGGCGCAGTGGTTGAGAGTCCACCTGCCAATGCAGGGGACACGGGTTCGTGCCCCGGTCCGGGAAGATCCCACATGCTGCGGAGCGGCTAGGCCCATGAGCCATGGCCACTGAGCCTGCGTGTCTGGAGCCTGTGCGCCGCAACAGGAGAGGCCACAACAGTGAGAGGCCCACGTACCGAAAAAAAAAAAAAGGATTAGAGACGAAAATGTAAGACTGGATGCTATAAAACTCTTAGAGGAAAACATAGGCAGAACACTCTTTGATAAAAATCACAGCAAGATCCTTTTTGACCCACCTCCTAGAGAAATGGAAATAAAAACAAAAATAAACAAATGGGACCTAATGAAATTTAAAACCCTTTGCACAGCAAAGGAAACCATAAGACCAAAAGACAACCCTCAGAATGGGAGAAAATATTTGCAAATGAAGCAACTGACAAAGGATTCATCTCCAAAATTTACAAGCAGCTCATGCAGCTCAATATCAAAAAAACAAACAACGCAATCCAAAAATGGACAGAAGACCTAAATAGACATTTCTCCAAAGAAGATATACAGATTGCCAACAAACACATGAAAGAATGCTCAACATCATTAATCATTAGAGAAATGCAAATCAAAACTACAATGAGATATCATCTCACACTGGTCAGAATGGCCATTATCAAAAAATCTACAAACAATAAATGCTGGAAAGGGTGTGGAGAAAAGGGAACCCTCTTGCACTGTTGATGGGAATGTAAATTGATACAGCCACTATGGAGAACAGTATGGAGGTTCCTTAAAAAACTAAAAATAGAACTACCATACGACCCAGCAATCCCACTACTGGGCATATACCCTGAGAAAACCATAATTCAAAAAGAGTCATGTACCACTATGTTCATTGCAGCTCTATTTACAATAGCCAGGACATGGAAGCAACCTAAGTGTCCATCGACAGATGAATGGATAAAGAAGATATGGCACATATATACAATGGAATATTACTCAGCCATAAAAAGAAACAAAATTGAGTTATTTGTAGTGAGGTGGATGGACCTAGAGTCTGTCATACAGAGTGAAGTAAGTCAGAAAGAAAAAAACAAATACCGTATGCTAACACATATATATGGAATCTAAGGAAAAAAAAAAAGGTCATGAAGAACCTAGGGGCAAGACGGGAATAAAGACACAGACCTACTAGAGAATGGACTTGAGGATATGGGGAGGGGAAGGGGAAGGTGTGACAAAGTGAGAGAGTGGCATGGACATATATACACTACCAAACATAAAATAGATAGCTAGTGGGAAGCAGCTGCATAGCACAGGGAGATCAGCTCAGTGCTTTGTGCCAACCTAGATGGGTGGGAGGGAGGGAGACACAAGAGGGAAGAGATATGGGGATATATGTATATGTATAGCCGATTCACTTTGTTATAAAGCAGAAACTAACACACCATTGTAAAGCAATTATACTCCAATAAAGATGTTTAAAAAAAAGATATCTAAGAAAAAAAACACAAGAAAACTCTTAGAGGAAAACATAGGAAGAACACTCTTTGACATAAATCACAGCAAGATATTTTTTGATTCACCTCCTAGAGTAATGGAAATAAAAACAGAAACAAACAAATGGGACCTAATGAAACTTAAACGGTTTTACACAGCAAAGGAAACCATAAACAAGATGAAAAGACAACCCTCAGAATCGGAGAAAATATTTGCAAACGAATCAATGGACAAAGGATTAATCTCTAAAATATATAAACAGGTCATGTAGCTCAATATTAAAAAAACAGGGCTTCCCTGGTGGCGCAGTGGTTGAGAGTCTGCCTGCCGATGCAGGGGACACGGGTTCCTGCCCTGGTCCAGGAGGATCCCACATGCCGCGGAGCGGCTGGGCCCATGAGCCATGGCCGCTGGGCCTGCACATCCGGAGCGTGTGCTCCGCAATGGGAGAAGCCACAACAGTGAGA
Source organism: Lagenorhynchus albirostris (assembly GCF_949774975.1). Taxonomy (NCBI): domain Eukaryota; kingdom Metazoa; phylum Chordata; class Mammalia; order Artiodactyla; family Delphinidae; genus Lagenorhynchus; species Lagenorhynchus albirostris. Next base: position 27,071,841 of record NC_083095.1, read on the forward strand.
GGCCCGTGTACCGCAAAACAACAACAACAACAAAAAACAAACAACCCAATCAAAAAATGGGCAGAAGACCTAAATAGACATGTCTCCAAAGAAGACATACAGATGGCCAAGAGGTACATGAAAAGCTGCTCAACATCACTAATTATTAGAGAAATGCAAGTCAAAACTACAATGAGGTATCACCTCATAACAGTTAGAATGGGCATCATCAGAAAATCTACAAACAACAAATGCTGGAGAGGGTGTGGAGAAAAGGGAATCCTCTTGCACTGTTGGTGGGAATGTAAATTGATACAGCCACTATGGAGAACAGTATGGAGTTTCCTTAAAAAACTAAAAGTAGAGTTACCATATGACCCAGCAATCCCACTACTGGGCATACACCCAGAGAAAACGATAATTCAAAAGGATACATGCACCCCACTGTTCACTGCAGCACTATTTACAATAGCCAGGAAATCGAAGCAACCTAAGTGCCCATCGACAGATGAATGGATAAGAAAGATGTGGTACATATATACAATGGAATATTACTCAGTCATAAAAAGGAACGAAATTCGGTCATTTGTAGAGACATGGATGAATCTAATAAGACTGTCATAGAGTGAAGTAAGTCAGAAAGAGAAAAACAAATATCGTATATTAACGCATACATGTGGAACCTAGAAAATGGTACAGATGAACTGGTTTGCAGGACAGAAACTGAGACACAGGGTAGAGAACAAACGTATGGACACCAAGGGGGGAAGCGGCGGGGGCAGGGGTGGTGGTGTGATGAATTGGGAGGTTGGTATTGACACGTATACACTGATGTGTATAAAATGGATGACTAATAAGAACCTGCTGTATAAAAAGATAAATAAAATAAAATTCAAAAGTTCAAAAAAAAAGAAAAGAAAGATTGTAAAAAATTTTTTTAATAAATAAATAAATAAAATAAACTCTTGAATGCAAGGGTATGTCAAAATCAAAAAAAAAAAAAAAAGCAAACACTGAACCAGAGGATAAGAAAAACAACAAATTCTTCTACAGTTACCCAGTATTAGTGGTCTCCAAACATTTTTGCTTGGTGCTCCCGATACAAATTTTGGGAAACTGTATCCTTTTTGTTGGTGGCATCTAAGGTTTTTCATCATAAATTTAAAATGTTCCAAGGGATCCAATGAATGGCAAATATAATTTTAAAATAAAACTGTAACAGTATCCTTTTAAGTATATTCAAGGGAACCTAAATAACATCAGGATTCACCAGCCACTGTACATTTTAAAAGTACTATAAAAGAAAAGGCTCTTTTTGTCAGTAAATTTTTCACTTTTTACAATACTATACTTTTAACTGAAAGTAACATATGAACAGGAAAGTACACAAATCACAACTGCAGAGCATGATGAATTTCGGTCACCTGTGTGAACACCACTGAGCATAGAACATTCCCAGCACCCCAGAAGCCTCCCCTACTCCTGCCCAGACATCCCCCAATTCACTTTTGTTTTTACTTCTTCCATTCCATTTCCCCCAAAGAACAGCTTAGCCTAACAGAACATATTTAATGCTTGTAAGTCTTGTACATTATATTATACCTTCTCTACAACGAAAATATGTATACAAATTACATTTAATATTTTTAAGTGTCCTGTGATCATAAGGCCGTACTTGTTATACATATATTGACCTATCATTGTAAGAACATAGTACACAATTCATCAAAACACCGTAAATATTTTAAATTTTTATTAAAATGTACATTATACTAACATCAATTTCTCCGTTTTGATAACTATACTATGGTTATAACTGATTTAACATTAGGAAAACTGGGTAAAGGGCACATAGAAACTCTATATTATTTTTGCAACTTTTCTAAAAGTCTAAAATTATTTTTTTAAAAAATTACATAAGAAGAGTACACAATAATATTGGAAACATTTCAAGTGTTTCCATTCCTCTTGCATGTGAGTTAGAAGTCTCTGGATTAAAAAAGACTTCTAACTTCTGGTGCTCTGTATTTTCTTAGAAAATACAGAGCACCAGAAGCCACAAAGTATACTGCATTTAGGTAATGGATTATTAATATTCCCAAACATACATGTACAACACATTCAAAGAGAAGTGAAGAAAATATAGGTTAGAATTTATTAATACTGACTGAGTCCAAATTGAGGTGGAATTCCTATACACCTACAGGAATAGTGCAAAAACTATCGAAATAAATAGTATACTACTAACAGGAATTAGGAATGCAGTCTCTACTGTGAGCTATTTTAAGACTGTTTAAATACCTATTTAAAATAGTTGCATCTGATTCACTTCAAGCACCCAGTCACACATTTAGAAAACCAAATCCACATCTTCCAGGCAGTAAGGAAGAAAATAAAGTTTAAATTATTTTCTGCCCATGAAGCTCAGACATAAAATAAAACTGGAACTTGTTATAAAGATTCAAAATATACATTTATCTAAGATTATGAAGAAACTATTTGACATTAGAGACAGCATAGGCTGGGTATTTATACACATTGACTGAGTATAAGACAGTAGAATTGAATAATCAAGAAAGAGCCTTCGTTTCTAAAAAATGAGGAGACAAGTATATGAAGTGACCGAAAACAAAACTTGTTAGCATGAGTGAGTACCTGGGGCATAAGTCCTGGAAATAAAATATAACTCAACCACTGAGCAAATAACAAAATTCCTATTAGATATGCATCTCTTCATTAGACAGATGAGATTAGCTGCCCTCTTCTCCAGTAGGTCATGTATCTCTCCATAGTTGAAAATTACTCACTGCTAGAATAAGGCAGCGTTTCAGCATCAATTCTATTCCTATTTTCTCTTTCATAGATGTAAACACTGATAAACCTTGTTCACAAATATAATAGCTAACACTTATATAGTGTTTACTATGTGGCAGGCATGTGATGTTCTAAGCACTTATTAAATCCTCACGATAGTCCTACAAAGTGTGTGTCATTAGTACCTTCTCTTTACCAATGAGGAAGCTGACGCTCAAAAAGCTCACTTGCCCAAGATCAGTCAGCAGAACTGCGATCTGGGCCCAGGTTAGCTGGCTGCAGAGCCCGTGCTTCTAGCCACTAGGCAATATTGCCTCTCTAGGCTGATGTTAACCAGTGAGACTGGCTGAAGTTTAATATAGCAATACCATTCAATTCTTTGAACTCTTTTCTAATTATATGTCAAAAGTCACAAGATGACCTATCTTTAAATCTTATATTTAATGATCTATCAGCTGACTACTTGATTATGTCCTTCTTCAATTCTGTTAAAGCAAAGAAATGGAAATCATTACCATGCAAAAAGATTCGTTATGCTATTACCTGAATTAAACACCAATATTTTTGTTCCTTTCTTTGGAACCCTTGAAATTTTTACACCCCAGGACAATGCACCATATTAAGATTCTAGGTGGGCCGTTCTTTTATAAAGGGAAAAAACAGTAACTATGAAAAAGAAGGTGAGAAGGGAGAACCTATCCACATGAGGGGCTCACAAGCAGCTCAATTTTAGGAAAGAGAATCTATGGGATTTGCAATCCAGAAGTAGTGTATTTTAAAACCATCCATCCTACAGAGTCCTTGCGAAGTCTTCAGGTATGTCCAGGGATGTGAACACCTCAGTCTGATTTGCAGACTGCTGCCCTATATCACAGACTTCTTTTGTTTTTAAAGGATGTTAATTATCTCTGCTGGCTACATGCCTCATGTCAGGTACCTTTAAATGGAGCAAAGTAGCTACAAGAGCATTACCTGGGAAAGTGATTAACCTTTTGTGCTTCAGAGAGGGTGCGAAGTAAAAAGGGCTTCAGGTGGGATCCTGTCCACATTAGGTTATAGTCAGTGCTGCTTGGGTGAACCTAAGGGCAGATAAAAAGACAAGATAAGAAACACCAGAGGGACTTCCCTGGTGGCACAGTGGTTAAGAATCCGCCTGCCAATGCAGGGGACACGGGTTCGAGCCCTGGTCCGGGAAGATCCCACATGCCGCGGTGCAACTAAGCCCATGCGCCACAACTACTGAGACTGCGCTCTAGAGTTCATGAGCCACAACTACTGAGCCCACGTGCCACAACTACTGAAGCCCGTGCACCTAGAGCCCGTGCTCCACAACAAGAGAAGCCACCGCAATGAGAAGACCGTGCACCGCAATGAAGAGTAGCCACCACTCGCCACAACTAGACAAAGCCCGCACGCAGCAATGAAGACCCAACGCAGCCAAAAATAAATAAATAAATTTATTTTTTTAAAAAAAGAAAGAAACACCAGAGACAGCCCCTGGAAGAATGATGGAAGTAAAAAGTCATAGAGATTTTTCATCCACAGAGCACTCACAGGGGTGGGTCAGTTAGGATGTGAGCTTAGTAAGACAAAAGCTGAGTGTACAGAACAGAGGGATAAGCAAGTTTAAAGAATAAGAGAGTTGGACAAGTCTCACATGCAAAAAGTAGAATTAATCCTTTTATAGAAGTCCATGATATCTCTAAATATTCTTGCATATCAAAGTGAGAGATGAGGACCCAACCCCAAAACTCCCTTCTCAGACTGTCCTTATATCCTTGCAGATGCTGGGTATAAAGTGATGATCAGATCTAAAACCTTATAGTAGCAAACCAACTTAGAATTCATTCATTCATTCATTAGAATTCATCTGTCCATTCATTCAACAATTATGTACTCTCTGCCTCTGATGTGACAGGTACCATGTTAAGCCCTGGAAATAAAACAGCAACAAAGACAGTATATAAACTGGTATCAGAACTTCCTCAAAATGTCTACTTCATACCTCAACCTAGGATAAGAAGCGAGCAACCAGACTTTTATCAACTGTCTCAAAATATCCACAGTGGAAATCCATCCAGCATTTTTGCCTTTGCCTTTTGATGTCAAATCCCCATTTTCCCAATTTTCTTTGGGAATAACATACTCCTTGGTTTTAAAGGACCTGGCAATCACCTGGTCCTCCCTTCCCCCAAGGAGTGGACCCTTGACCCAAGCTAGGCTAATCATTCTATCTCCAGAATATGGTTCTTTAGCAGAGAAAGGCACGAGGACAATGAATGCAGTCGATTCATTCCACAGCAGTAAAGGTGGTCTTGAAGACTTGTTGCCAGATCCCTGGAGCTACTGCATTCTCTCTTCTTCCAAAGGTCTGCTTTTTCATCTTTTCCTCTGGTTCTGCTAGCCATTCTATGTACATCTTAACTATAAATCCCTTTTGGTTTATGTTGGGCAGAGTCTGTTTCTGTTGCTTGCAATCAAAGAGGTTTAATTGGGTATTAAACAATTCCTTATGGGAAACTCTGCCTCTAGCCCATGCCTAAAAATACAGCAAGGAAAAAAAAATTTTTTTCCCCTAAAAAAAAGCCCCACAAAATCTTGTAGAAATGTTTTCCATGTATTTCAAGGAAAAACTGGTAAAGTGACTCAGAAAGTCAGAAAGTCAATGCAAGTTCTGCATCATCACTAAGGAGTGGTCCCGTGTACTTTCTAGAGCTGGCCCTGTTAGCTGACAGTCAGTTAGGTGGCTAGGATTTTCAGCTTTTGAGCAGATAAGGTAAGGTAGTAAAAATGAGCTTACTTCATGAAATCCATGGGCTGTCAGGATGCTGCGAACCAGGCGACTGTCTGTTCGTACGATCTTGTAAGACAAGTGATAACGTTCTAAAGAAAAACATAGAATCAAGTTCAGTAACCAGAAAGTTAACTATAGAGAAAGAAATAAACTGTAAGATGGTGGCTGGACTAACTACACTCAATAACAAAATACTGTTATCCTTAGGCTACTATAAGTAGGTTGAGGATTATTTTGGACTAAGGGTCCTAAACCTGAGATTCACTGACTGTCACTAAACATGGATGGGGGTGGGGCGGGGGGAATGACATCCCTGTTTTCACCAAATTCTAGTTCCAATTTAACATTACCTTCAATTAGGAATGTAGGCAACAAAGGAGAATAGTATGAGCAATGCCTGTGACTCTGCCACCAACAGATATCAGGTATTCTAACATTCTTTTACAGTTGTTACAGTTATCTCAAAAAATCACTTATTCTCAAAAAAAAAATCACTTATTCTCTGGTGGCCTAGTGGTTAGGACTCCGGGCTTTCACTGCGTGGTGCAGGTTCAATTCTTGGTCGGGAACTGAGATAATGAAAGCTGCACAGCACGGCCAAAAAAAATCACTTACTCCCACAGTATTTAAAAATTATGGCAGTGAACAGACCTACCACTAGATCATGTTATTTAATGCACTAATAAAAGGCATACATATCACAAATTTGGTTTTTAAAAATATTTTGAGAACTATATTTTAATACAATTTATTTTCTTGTAGTCTTACGTATTTTTAAAATACACTTAGAAAACATTATTCTGAGAAGAGACCCATAAGTTTCCCCATACTGCCAACGCCACCCACTGCACCAAAAAGGCTAAGAACGCCGTTCTAAATAGCCCTCATGTGCAACAATGTTGGTTACCAGCATATCTTAGACCAGAGGTTATAAACGGATGACACAAGGGCCAAAACCAATCTGCAGACATGGTTTGTTCGTTCCTCCTTGTGCTTTAAAAATAAAATTGAATTAATTGCTAACCTTTTGAAATTGGAAGAATTCATATAAAAATCTAGATTTCTGGGGGCTTCCCTGGTGGCGCAGTGATTGGTAGTCCGCCTGCCGATGCAGGGGACACGGACGGGTTCGTGGCCCAGTCCAGGAAGATCCCATGTGCCGCGGAGCGGCTGGGCCCGTGAGCCATGGCCGCTGAGCCTGCACGTCCGGAGCCTGTGCTCCGCAACGGGAGAGGCCGCAGCAGTGAGAGGCCCTCGTACCGCAAAAAAAAAAAAAAAAAAAAAAATCTAGATTTCTGGACTTCTCTTGAAAACCCTGACAACCCTGGGCTCTCTCTCTGGCAAGGCAAGAGTCAACCAGAGAAGTGCAAGTGCTCCCTGCAGGACAGGCCTGCGCTGTCCAGTTCAGCACCGTCCCCACCTGACCTGCTTCACTCATTCTTATCTCCTGCCAGGCCCCTGAGAGCATTCTGTGCTTGTGACCCCTGTCTAAGAGGAATGTCTGTAATCATGTGAGGTTTCTATATATCCCCAAAGACTAAAGTTTTCTCTGGCGCATTACATTCAATCTCTTTCTATGCATCACTATCAACTGTTAGCTAAGAATTCTACAGAACAATTTTTTTAAAGGACCGCATACTGAACCATTTCTGAGTGAGTATAATACAGAAACTTATGGACAGGCTCTGGAACAAAATTCAGCCTCTACAGTCAAAGATAAGCATTTCTTTTTATAACTCTATGTGAAAATATTCATAAATCCCTGCTGCTACTTGCCCAGCCCTGGCAGGAGCACCATGCCAAGCAGACACAGGAGGATTGGAATGATAAGGCCAGACACTCCATACTTCTCATTCTTGCGGCAAACTTTAAAGCCCAGTTACAAGGTTTTCCCAATGGTCAATCACTAGTATGTTGTCTTTGCAATATTTTTATAAGAAAAACAGTGCAGAGTTTAATGTAAGCAACAGCACAGTGCACTGCTCAAGAGTTTGTGTTCTAAGGTTTCCTAAAGCTTACCTCTATAAAAACAATCAATAGAAAGAGAAATCAGCTGAACTCTGTTTCATTCTAGCAATAAGCAATATTCAACCATGGATATATGAACCAATTAGTTTTGTAAACGCTCAATTCATATTATGAAGAAATGGATTTTTTTTTTACTTTTATGTTTATTATTTATAAAAATTTTAATTTATTCTTATTCTTTTGCTCAACTGTATATTCATTAAGACTGTAAGATAGCTCAATCCAGGACACATTCAATCTTTGGAGATATATGAACATAATAAATCTAATAAGATATAAAAAAAGGAGTTTGTGTTCTGATTCCAAGTTGGGGAAGGAAAGTACAAGATAGGTGTGGAATAGCTTGCTATGCCAAAAAAGAGGACAGTCACAAGGATTGAGAACATGTCACAAGGATCTTTTTTTTTTTTTTTTTTCCACCGCTGCGGCCTCTCCCGTTGCGGAGCACAGGCTCCAGACGCGCAGGCTCAGCGGCCATGGCTCACGGGCCCAGCCGCTCTGCGGCACGCGGGATCTTCCCGGACTGGGGCACGAACCCGCGTCCCCTGCATCGGCAGGCAGACTCTGAACCACTGCGCCACCAGGGAAGACCTTTTTTTTTTTTTTTTTGGCACAAGGATCTTGAAGGGGCTCCCCAAGGCCAAATTTGAGGCAATCTGAATGTAAAAATGAATACTGACAGAAAAAGATTTTAACTCACTTATAAGAAAGAAAACAACCCATGAATCCACACTGCTAAGAAAGTGAGAAGGTATACTACTGGTTTTCTAGGTCAGAAGTACGATACAAGTGTCATCAAGGCATTGGCAGGACTGCGTTCCTTTCTATAGGCTCTGGGTAGGGTCCACTTCCTTTCCTTTCCCATCTTCTAGAGGCTGCCCCTATTCTTCTTCTATCTTCAAAGCCAGCAATGACGGGTCTAGTCCTTCTCACACTGCAACAGTCTGACTCTTCCTCTGTCTCCTTCTACTTTAAAGGACTCCTGTAATTACACTGGGCCCACTTGAAGAATCTCCTTATCTTAAGGGTTAGCTGATTAGCAACCTTAATTCCATCTATGACCTCAATTCTGCTTTGCTAAGTCAGGTAACATTTTCACAGGTTCTGGGGATTAGGAGGTAGACATCTTTGGGAGACTATTACTTTCACATAGAAGGAAAAACTCTTCTTTACAGAAAAGCCAGCTAATAAATGTAGAAGGAAAAACTGAAATAGAAAATCACCATTTTACAAAAACTGCAATAGTAAGTGTTTCAGACAAGAATCAATGAATTCCAACAGTCAGAGACTACTGGAGAACAAGATATTCACACATCTCAAAATATCACCCCAGAGAATGCTTTTAACAAAGGAGAAGGGTACCTGTACAATGAATCGATCTGGTAAACACTATCTTAACCAAATGATCAAACTTGTCATCACCAGTAATGCAATATAATGACATCACATGCTTTCTAATGTGATACACTGAGGACATGACTTCATTAAATGATATTCCTACAAATGTTTTTCAACTTTTTTATTCTTTTTAACCTTTTTCAACCTTTTTAATCTAAACATGTGGAATCAATCTGACAAGCCCAAACTTAAGGACATCTGCAAAGCAACTAGTCTGGAATCTTTAAAAATGCCAATGTTATGAAAGACCAAAAAAAAAAAAAAATCCAGTAAGTGGTTGTAGATATAAAGGAGACTAAAGAAATATGACAACTAAATGCAATCTCTGATTGGATTCTGGATTTGAAAGAAAAAAAAGATAAAGGACAAAATTGGAAAAATTGAGGAAATCTGGGCAGGGACTGTATATTAGATAAGAGTGTTTTAGCAATGACAGATTTCCTGAGTGTCATCAGTGTACTGTGGTTATAGAGAGGATGCCCTTGTTCTTAGGATAAACATGTTGAATAAAGTATTTAGGTCTGAAGTATGTGAACTAATTTTCAAATGGTTCAGAGAGAGAAAGAAGGTAAAGCAAACACGGCAAAATGTTAATAACGGGTGAAAGCAAGGAAATAGTATACATGAATTCATTGTACTATACTTATAACTTGCCAGACGGTTTTTTTATTCCTTTAAATAAAATGTTCAGAAAACTAAAAGAAAACCAGGTCTTTTTCATTGTGATAACTGATCACTGACAGCTCCATTTTTGCACATAAAAAGCCAAAGCCTCATCAACTGCTGGGGACCAGGACTGTGCCCGATTCGCTGACTGTTCTGCAGTGCTTGCCCCAGGCCACGGAGATGATTGGTCAGGTGTGTGGAAAAACAGAGAATGATTATGTGGGGACTGGGGGAGAAGGGGAATAATAAAAGAAAGAGTATGTCTCTGGAGTTGAACTGCCGGGGTTCAAACCCTGGCTCTACTACTTCCTGCCTGCTGTCTTAAATAAGTTATTTAATTTCACTATGCCCAATTTCCTCACCTATAAAATGGGGTTGATAACAAAGGTACTTATCTCACAGGGTAGTTAAAAGCACTAAATCAGTTAATACATGTAGAGCTTTTAGAATAGGAAAGCTTGCTGATACGGGAATTCCCTGGCTGTCCGGTGGCTAGGACTCGGCGCTTTCACTGCTGCAGCCTGTATTCAATCCCTGGTTGGGAAACTAAGATCCTGCAAGCTGCACGGTGCAGACCCCCGAGAAAAGAAAGCTTGCTGATACATAGAAAAATAATTTCATACAGTAAAACAGTAAACACATAGTAAAATAGCTACTAATACACATATAAATACATAGTATAATACACAGTAAATTATACATTTTATATAGCAAGTTAAAAAATAAAAATGCTATTAATACTCTTTCTCCTACTTCTAATATAGAAGTAAAATGCAGTCATCACTGTGCTCAATGGCAGACCTGATTCTCATGGTATGTAAGCAGTGACCACCTACTTCTTTTTTTTTTTAAATAAATTTATTGATTTATTTATTTTTGGCTGTGATGGGTCTTCCTTGCTGCGTGCAGGCTTTCTCTAGTTGAGGCGAGTAGGGGCTACTCTTCGTTGCGGTGCGTGGGCTTCTCATTGCGGTGGCTTCTCTTGTTGAGGAGCACGGGCTCTAGGCGCATGGGCTTCAGTAGCTGTGGCATGCAGGCTCAGTAGCTGTGGCTTGCAGGCTCAGTAATTGTTGGTTGGGGGCTCTAGAGTGCAGGCTCAGTAGCTGTGGCGCACGGGCTTAGTTGCTCCGTGGCACGTGGGATCTTCCCGGAACAGGGCTCGAACCCGCGTCCCCTGCATTGGCAGCGGATTCTTAACCACTGCGCCACCAGGGAAGTCCCTGGCCACTTACTTCTAATCCAAACCAACTAACTGTAACCCAGCTCAGATACATTGAACATGTTCTAAAAGGGGAGTGTAAGAGAGGCAGGGTGGAATGATGGAAAGCAACTGTGACTGCTTTAGGGATTTTAACCCGCATTCATGCTCTGTGTTCAATGGCCCTACAACCAATAAGGCTGATTACCAGCGCATATTAGACCAGAGATTATAAAATGGTAACCCAGGAGCCAAATCCAGCCTATAGACAGTTTGTCCATCCCTTGTGGTGTTTTCAGTATTAAGTTGAATTATTTGCTAACCTTTTAAAATTGGAAGAAGTCACATAAAAATCTAGATTTCTAGGCTTCTCCTGAAATAGCTGGTAAGCCTGGGCTCCCTCTCCCTAGCGAGAGTCAAATGGAGAACTGCAACTACAAACTGAACCTGTTCGACTGTTCATGACAGAACCACCTTCGCCATGTTTTCTTCCATAAAAAAACAAGAGGCAGGGCACGGTCCTGCTAGCAAACTGCAAAACACCCAACATCTAAGCCTCCGAACACACACGCATCTCATCAATTCCACTATGAGACTGCAGAATTTCCTCTTCAACAACTCACATGCATCGCAGGGGACAATCTGAAGAACTAGGACCCCTGGCAAGTTCCAGGACTGACTGTAGCAGAGTAAAGACAATCAAGGAACCAATAATCTAACTGTCAGCACAGAAGCACCCTAAGGGGTTTGGTCCAAACTAGCATGGGAAACTAGAATGAAGATAAAACTAACATTCCTTTGACTTTAGAATACAAGAATAACCCCTTCGATGGCAACACAGTGTATCCTTGCCTTACTGTCAGAAAACCGGGTCCTTACGTGCACAGTCGAATACGGTTGTCACTAGCCACATGTAACTTGAGCACTTGAAATGTGACTAGTGTGACAAAGGAACTGAATTTCCCATTTTATTTAACTTTAATAAATTCTATTTTCAATTTTAAAACTGATACTCAATTCAGTTATTGGAAAACTTGTTTGGAACAACTTGAACATAGGAATTGACTACAATTTCAACTATAACATTTATGAAATCTAAATACAGACCAAATGCTTCCAATGAAAATTTTGCACCATATGGAGATGTACTAAAAGTGTACAATACACACTGGATGTAAAATATCTTCACGATTTTTTTATACTGAGTAAAAGTGGAAATGATAATTTGGATTAAATAAAATATATTATTAAAATTAATTTCACCTATTTCTGCTTATTTTTTTGATAAGGCTACTGAAAAATTACATATACAGCTTACATCGTATTTCTGTTGGACAGTGCTCGTCTATACAAATCCAAATTTATGAAACTGACACATTCAGAGGCAAAATACAAAATACTTCATTCTAGGAAAAGATTAAATTGAAAATATCTGTTGCCCTTAAAATGCAATCCCAGGACTTCCCTGGTGGCGCACTGGTTAAGTCTCTGTGCTCCCAGTGCAGGGGGCCCGGGTTCAATCCCTGGTCAGGAAACCAGATCCCACATGTTGCAACTAAGAGTTCGCATGCCACAACTAAGGAGCCCACGTGCCACAACTAAGGAGCCTGCCTACTGCAACTAAGGCCCAGCACAAGCAAATAAATAAATAAATACTTTAAAATAAATAAATAAAATGCAATCCCATTTATATGTTCAAAGTATACACAATTTTGAAAAAAAAACATGGATATGGTGAGGAAAAAAACATACTCCTGGAATATTTCACAAATAAAGCATATGAAATCTTATTGTATCCAAAATATTAACAGTGAATTCAATGAAACATTTAACAGATAACAGAAAAAACAAGGTTGGAATCTAACACTCTAAGATCAACAGAAGATAACTAATGCCCCAGATACACTTCTCAAGGGCATTTAACTCAGTATTATGATCTGAGCAGATCTATGTCAGCTATTTAAGAGAGAGAGAGAAAAAAAAAAATAGACCAAGAGTGTTTAACAATTCAGAAATCTGAGGTAGCAACTAACAAAACTCATTCAAATTGTTCTTTTCATAAAGGAAGGTGAAGAAAATTATTAAACCTCAAGGAATTGGGAATATACAGAAAATTTAAAAAAAACAGAGTTTGAGAAAAAAGTTTAGTGGCTTCTTCCTTAAACACAGGAAGATGTACAGGAAAATAATCCAAAGACTTAGAGGTTCTAGAAAATAGTGATTGCTTGAATAATGGCATGATTACATTGATGGATGCTAATTTCCTATAAATGTTGGGTATTCTACAAAGGAAGGGTCTGTTGCCACAGAATACATGGATTCTTTTATGAATCCAAAGAAACCAAAAGAAGTATGTCGGGGGGGGGAGAGGATTATTTACTTCTGTTGTTTTTATGCACCTTTGATGTTCTGACTCTAATCATATTTAGTGGGAGACTCTCAGCAAATGTTAGTAAATCTTCAGAGACTCCAGCTTCAGAGAACATGAATGAACTATGTTCCTTTAAGTGGTAACCTAGCAACTTGCTGAGGGGATTAGAACACGGAGACCCTTGGGGAAGGAGGAGAATTCAAATCCCAGAAGCAGGTGCTCACCGTCCTTTGAACTCTGGCTTATTATGGGGCAAGGACAGACCTTAAAGTCATGTCAAGGTAGAGCAGATCCTGTTCAACAAATAGAGTAAGCAGCACAAGTTCTGAATGCGTGCTGTGTGCTGAACATTAGTGATCTCATTCTTACAATGCCTGCAAGGTAGCTATTCTCTCCATTTTATAATAATGAAATAGATTAAGAGAGTTTAAGTGATTGCACAAGACTCACAGCTAGTAAATGCCAAAGCTGGGATCTGAAATATTGACTGAGAACCCATGTATAGACCCTTTCCACCATATCGCACAAAAGTTTGGATCCACAGTATGTAACCTTTGAAGACAGCTACAGGCTAACACCAGGATTCAGAGCACTGCTTAAAGTCAAAGAGGAGTGGACATAAATGAAATTAAGAATAGAAAAACAATAGAGAAAGTAAGCAAAATAAAAAGTTTGCGCTTTAAAATGATTCCCAAATTGACAAACTTTTAGTTAGACTAACTAAAAACAAAGAGAAAAAATTCAAATTACTAAAATCAGAAATGAAGGTGGGGACATTACTACTGTATTACAGAAATAAAAAGGATTATAAAAGAATACTATGAACAACTGTATGCCAACAAAATTAGATAAACTAAATAAAATGGAAAATAACCTAGAGAAACACACAAACTACCAAAACAGACTCAATAAGAAATAGAAAATAGAACAGATAAGTAGAGGTTGAACTAGTAATCAAAAACCTTCCAACAAAAAAAAGCTAAGGACTAGATGCTTCACTGGTGAATTCTATCGAACATTTAAAGAATTAACACGAATCCTTCTCAAACTCTTCCAAAGAGGAGGAAGGAATTCATTCTATGAGGGCAGCATTACCCTGATACCAAAGCCAGACAAAGACATCAAAAGAAAAGAAAATTACAGAACGATATCCCTTATGAATACAGATGCAAACATCCTAAACAAAATACTAGCAAACCAAATCCAGCAGCATATTAAAAGGACTATATACCATGCTCAAGTGAGATTTATCTCAGGAATGCAAGGGTGGTTCAATATACAAAAGTCAATCAATGTAATACACCACATTAATAAAATGAAGGAAAAAAAACATAAAATCATCTCTATTGATGTAGAAAAAGCATTTGACAAAATGCAACACCGCTGTATGATAAAAACACTCAACAAAGGAATAGAAGAGAACTTCCTCAACATGATAAAGGGCATTTATGAAAACCCATAGCTAACATCATACCGAATGGTGAAAGACAGAAAGCTTTCCCCCAAAGATCAGGAAGAAGACAAAGATGCCCATTTTCACTTCTATTCAACACTGTACTGGAAGTTCTAGCCAGAGCAATTAGGAAAAAGCAGAAGAAAAAGAAAGAGAGGGAGGTAGGGAGGTATTTAGGTTACAGAGGAAGAAGTAAAATCTCTATTTACTGATGACATGATCTTGTATAGAGATAATCCTAAAGAACACACACACACACACATAAACACCACACACACACTCTCTCTCACTAGTAGAGCTAATAAATGAGTTCAGCAAGGTTTCAGGATACAGGATCAGTATACAAAAAATCAATAGTAAGGCTTCCCTGGTGGCACAGTGGTTGAGCATCTGCCTGCCAGTGCAGGGGACATGGGTTTGAGCCCTGGTCTGGGACGATCCCGCGTGCCACAGAGCAGCTAAGCCCGTGAGCCACAACTACTGATCCTGTGCTCTAGAGCCCATGAGCCACAACTACTGAGCCCACGTGCCACAACTACTGAAGCCGGTGCGCCTAGAGCCCGTGCTCCACAACAAGAGAAGCCACCACAATGAGAAGCCTGCGAACCACAACGAAGAGTAGCCCCCGCAACCAGAGAAAAGCCCTCGCACAGCAACAAAGACCCAACGCAGCCAGAAACAATAGATAAATAAAATAAAATAATAAAATAAATTTATTTTTAAAAAATCAATAGTATGTCTATACAATGACAATGAACAATCCAAAAATGAAATTGAGAAAGCAATTCCATTTATAATAGCATCAAAAAGAATAAAATATTGAAGAATAAAGTTAACCAAGGAGCTACAAGACTTGCACACAGCAAACCATAAAACATTGCTACAGAAATTAAAGAAGACGTAAATAAATGGAAAGACATCCCATGTTCACGGACTGGAAGACTTAACACTAAGACGGCAATACTTCCAAAAGCAATTTACAGATTCTATGTACTCCCTACCAAAATCACAACAGCCGTTTTTGCAGAAATGAAAAAGCTGATCCCAAAATTCATATGGAATTGCAAAGGACCCTGAATAGCAAAAAAATTTTGAAAATGAAGAACAAAGTTAGAGGACTCACACTTCCCAATTTCAAAACTTAGTACAAAGATACTGTAAGAAAAATAATATGGCACTGGTATAAGGATAAACAAACAGACTGACAGAATTATTAAGAGTCCAAAAATAAACCCATACATCTAATGGTCTACTGATTTTCAACAATAGTGCCAAGATTATTCAGTAAGGAAAGAATAGTCTCTTCAACTAATCATGCTGGGGCAACTGGATATCCACATGTAAAAGAATGAAGGTGGACCCTTATCTCACACTATATAAAAAAATTAACTCAAAATGGAACAAAGACCATTTAGCTCTAAATTTAAGAGCTTAAACTATAAAGCTCTTAGAAGAAAGCATAGGGATCATGACTTTGGGTTAGGCAATGGTTTCTTAGATATGACACCAAAAGCATAAGCAACAAGAGAAAAAGTAGATAAATGGAACATCATCAAAATGAAAAACCTTTCCCCATGAAAGAACACTATCAAGAGCATGAAAAGACAAACCACAGAGGAAAAAATATTTGGAAATCATTTTTCTGATAAGGGTCTAGTATCCAGAATATATAAAGAACCCTTACAACTCAACAACAAAAAGATAAGCAACCCGATTAAAAAATAGGCAAAAACCTTGACAGACATTTCTCCAAAGGAGATAATATAAATGGCCAAAAGGAACATGAAAAGCTGCTCAATGTCATTAATCATTAGGGAAATGCAAATCATAACCACGGTAAGATACCAATTCACACCCATTAGTATAGCTATATTCTAAAAAACAGAAAACAACGAATGTTACTGAGGATATGGAGAAATTTCAACTCTCATATATTGTTGGTGGGAACATAACATTGTGCAGTCACTGTGGAAAATCCTTTGGCAGTTCCTTAATAAGTTAAACATAGAATTACCATACAACTTAGCAATTCCATTCCTAGGTATACACCCAAAAGAACTAAGAACAGGTGTTCAAACAAAAACTTGTGCATGAATGTTCATAGCAGCACTATTTACAAGAGCCAAAAACTGGAAACACTTACCCATCAACCGATGAATGGATAAACAAAATGTGGTATATCCATACAATGGGATGTTATTCAGCCGCAAAAAGGAACGAAGTACTGACATATGCTAGAACATGGATGGACCTTGAAAACATTATGCTAAGTGTAAGAAGCCAGACACAAAAGGCTATGTATTGTATGAGTCCATTTACATGAAATATCCAGATTAGGTAAAGCCATAGAGACAGAAAGCTTAGTGGTTGCCAGGAGCTGGGATAAGGGGGTTGGGGAGCGACTGCTTAATGGGTACAGGGTTTACTTTTAGATGAAAATGTCCTGAAACTAGACAGTGGCGATGGTTGCACAATACTGTGAATGTACTAAATGCCACTGAGTTGTATACTTTAAAATGGTAAAAACAGTAAATTTTGTTATGTGTATTTTACCATAATTATAAAAAACAGTATCATTAAACTTATTGTGATAATCATTTCATGATATATGTAAGTTAAATTACTATGCTGTACACCTTAACCTTGTACAGTGGTGTATGTCAATGATCTCTCTATAAAACTGGAAGAAAAAAACAAAATATAAACACATGTACACGTAATTCAAAAAAAAAAGAGGAAAAATAATTTAATAAGCAGAAAACAATTTAAGAAATCACAAATAATCCGTTCAAGTATAAAAAAATCAACAGAATATTCTCATGACCAAAGCCCTTTCCCTAACTAAATATGGTTATCACTTTCTGTAAGATGAGGTTATCAGGGCCATGCCCAGCCCTTCCCTCAGTGGGGAAGGTCACACCTACCTCCAATTACTCGAACATTGTTGTCCTTTGTCAGAATAGCCTCAGCATGGAATACCAAAACTGGAATTTTCCTGCAGCCTCCAGTCCACATGATACATGGATGATCTCTACAACCGTAATAAAAGACTTTATTAATTTACAGCTCAAAATCTGAATTAACAACTGAAGCAGATCAGTGTGGTTTGGTGCTTAGCACCTTTCCCCTTCTTCTGGAACAAGCATCCCAAATGTCCTATGGGAAACCATTCATCTCC
Source organism: Lagenorhynchus albirostris (assembly GCF_949774975.1). Lineage (NCBI taxonomy): Eukaryota > Metazoa > Chordata > Mammalia > Artiodactyla > Delphinidae > Lagenorhynchus > Lagenorhynchus albirostris. The sequence continues at coordinate 27,089,720 of NC_083095.1, forward strand.
CATTCTTAGTCAGATGGTCTGTTTAAGATTAACTCCGTTCCTGCTGTAGGGATGGGTCTTGACTGGCTTTAGCCAATCAGGGTTTTCCATCCCCCAGTTATAGTTACTGGTTCAGGGATGAGGACATAAACCAGCTGGAGCCAGTGTGTCAGGAGGTATGTCATGTGACCCTCTAAGAAAGCGATGCTTTCTCTTCTGTAGCAGTTGCAGGAGAAATGGCCTCCTCCCCTTGATGGTGTAAGAGAATGAGGTCGGGCTTCCCTGGTGGCGCAGTGGTTGAGAGTCCGCCTGCCGATGCAGGGGACACGGGTTCGTGCCCCGGTCCGGGAAGATCCCACATGCTGCGGAGCGGCTGGGCCCGTGCGCCATGGCCGCTGAGCCTGCGCGTCCGAGCCTGTGCTCCGCAACGGGAGAGGCCACAACAGTGAGAGGCCCGCGTACCACACACACAAAAAAAGAGAATGAGGTCTGGAAGTGCAAGTGTCATTTTGTGACCTTGGAAGGAGAGCCTGGAGCTGTTGGTAAAGGAGAAAGTCTGCAGGAGCCTGACTGAAAGAACAAGAGAAATGAGATCCTGAGTGGTAAACGTGCAGTTGCAGAATCAAGTCTTTCCTAAATATGAGTTCATAAATTCCCTTTATTATTTAGGACAATTTATGTCTTAGTCCCTGGCACAAATAAGAATCCTAACTAAAATAGTCACAATAATTGACAGACCACTTTTACACCCTATAGTCCCTTTTTAAGCCAATTTGATGATCCATCCTAAGATTCTGAGCTAGGAACCCTAAATTAGTACACGTACCCCCATTAAAACCACATATTTTAAAGGAAGCCTATACCAAACGGAACAATGTTTTCCTCCAGAAAAGGACCTCTGACTTTATTCTCTTCCTATCTTCCAGAAATCTCTGTTTAATCAATCTCAGACAGATGTGTATTTATTCACAGATGAGAAAAATCTCCAACTGCCTTAGTGCATGAAGGTAGGAAAGAAATGACCTGAGTCCCTACTATGTGTCAGGAATTACACTAAAAGCTTTCACATGTTATCTCACTTAATCCTCTTGCCTGTACTATGAACTGAAGAAAAAGTGTTCAGAGAGGTTGAGCAGTTTGCTTAAGGTCATACAACTGGTTAAGCAAAGGAACAGGTATTAGAACCCAAGTGTCTGTGCTCTTTCCACCCTTCCATCTCCCTAATCACACATTTCAGTGATTTTTTGTATAAACACCTTAAACTCAACCCTTTGGGAACTGAAATTAATCAATTCCTTTTATGGAATAAGATCCATTTAGCCAAGATTCAGGCTGCTCTCAAAAACTCACATGACCACACTCCTTAACAAAGGCCATACCACAAACCTCAGGGCCAAGTTAGACTCTCCCAATACAGGTTTAAACAGATCCATGCTTTGAATGCACAGGCTGCCAGGCTACCAATCTTAGAGGTGAGGCAGCCTTTAGACTTGGGATGAGCTGCCAAGAGCTTTGTTGAGGAAAGCAGAGAAACCATACCTAGTTCACTTCCTGGTTTCTAGAAATGGAATGTGGATGCTTATTTTTCTTGCAATTTGACTTGGGTGACAGCGCCCTTTTGTGAGAAATTGGTGTTTATAGGGTGCAAGAAGGATTTTTTGTGTGTGGTTTGCTTGCTTTTTAATCTTAAACGCCTGTAAAATGTGGGTATAGGGCCAGATGATTCCTATGCTCTCTTCCAACTTGAATTTTTTTCACTATATTTCTAAGTCGGAGGACAGAGGAAAAATTAGGCAGCCTAAACTATCAAGTCTTAGACAGAAACCCTGGAAACTATCGGAAGTTCCTTGTCAATCCATCTCTAGCTGCAAACTGGCACCACTGTGCCTTAGCACTTACAAACAATGGATTACGGATAAAAGGTAAAAATGCCTGACAAGAGTCAGGAACACAATAAACATACACAGCTGAGAAGAGCCAAGCCCTTAACCGTACTGTCTACAGAAAGCCAAATCCCTGACACAGAATCTTTTCACTTACAACCTCTGAAAAGAGAAAAGAGGTAGCAGACAAATCATTAGTTCAGTAAGGTCGACCCAAACACACTTAAGGCAGACGTTGCATTGTCATTAAAAGCATGCTCCCACCAGGTGGTGCTAAAGAAAAAAGATTCAAAATGATTAGGAAGCTGAAAATTGGGACTTTAAATTTTCATTTACACCAGAAACTGGTACATTTTAAGAAATTATGCTTTTACAGACATAAAAGAACAAAAAACTTGGATGACTAATAACCAAAGTAGACCAGTTTTATGGTTTACTTTACTGAAAGCCTAAGAACGTTTTGGTTTTTAAGAAGCAATTTCATGTGGAATAGATATTATTCACTCCTGGGATCCAGCCTACATAACTCAAAGCCTCGGTGCCTCATTCATACCAATGTCCCTGCTGGAAATGCCTTCCCCACTTCTCTCTGTTCATTTAATCCCACTCTCTAAAGCCCAGCTCACCTCACCACCTCCTTGGAGCCTTCCTTAGCTCCTCCAGCCCACAGTGATGTATTCTTTCACTGAACTGTAGCACTCACTACATAATCATTTGTTGATGATCTTTGTAACTGATCTAAAGCCAGCTTTTACAATCAGAATTAAATTTTTTTTTAATTCCTAAAGAAACCTTACATCAAATTAACGTTTCCACATCTCTATATAAATTTATATTTGGGAACCCCAAACAAAATACAGAAAAAGAGGCCCTTTACATTTACTATTTGAAATAATGCCATGCAAAACAAGGATGCCTGGACAGTTTCTAGCTCTAATGTCCAGGACTGCACGGCATCAATACTTTAATACAGCCTAGGATTCTGAGCAGATCTAGCAGATACCCATGGATATATATCTTTGGATCAAGTCAACATCCTTAGATGATTTAAGACCCTGTAACTTCCAAAACTTTAAAAATGTAAGCATGTTGTTCCAGGTGTGAACAAGATTGACTTAAGATTCCTAATGTATAAAACAAGTATCTGATAGACATGAGCTGATGGAACATTAACAATCAAAACTCAACAGTAGGAGTTTAAAAGGAAGAGGAGCCATAAGGTCTGTGAATTTGGATGGGGAGGGCGGGGGGGAAGGTGGAATGACACCTATATTTTCACTAACTTCTACTAGAAATTTAATGTTTCTCAATTACGAATACAGGCACCAAACACAATAATAATAGTATTACCTGTGTTTTTGACTCTATCTGAAATTACAGATTCTATTATACCAAATTACAGTTGTTGCAGACATCTCAAAATATCACTGACATTTATCACTGCTTATAAGTTATGGTAGTTATTAAAACTGCCACTAGATCACCTGTGATTACAGTCGTCTCATCTGGTGTGATGAGGATGGACAACAATTTGGCAACTCTCCACTCTCAAGCAATCATTCAGCTACCAAATGGTGACATTTCACAGTGGTGATCCAGACATCTATGATGTTTCTTGGTATTTCCCACTTTTAATTGTTAATCAAAGACCACCCAAGTATGATGGTCTTATGCAAACTAAGCAAAAACAGTCTTCATGTTCCTGTCTTTAGAAAATAAAATCTAACTTTCTCATGTTTTAAATGAATGATCTTGTTATTTAATGTATTAATAAAAACGTACATATTATTATACCACAAGTTTGGTTTTTTAAAAAATCCTGATAACTGCACCTCAATGCAATTGGTATTCTTTGTAATGAAATGTATTTTAAGCACTTAAAAGACCTAAGGTGATCTAAAGCAGGAAGCCTCCATTTATTTACTCAATAAGTTAGTCACTCAGTCAGCAAGCATTTATTGAGTGCTTACTAAAATATTAGGTTGAACCACCTACAATTCTCAATATTTGACTGTTTTTGACCTACCAAAATAGCAATTTCATACAGTTCAACCTAATACTTGTTGGGCCCAACCTATAAGACCACTAATAAAAGAGACAGTCATGAAGTAAAAGATCTTGAATCAGAAAGACTGATGTTTGAAGCAGAAGTTAAAATTTTTGTGAAGTGGGTAAGAGGCAGCACACAGAAAACAAAAAGTCACAAGAAGGCAAAGTGACAAGAGAGAATTATCCATTTAATTATCCTGAATGAGAATGACCCAAATATATCAAATCTCTATTATTTTCTATGATCTAATAGTGATGAGAAGCCTTTCCCCAAAGCTTTACTAATGCTTCAATAATTTTTTTTCAAATTACATTAAATAATGTAATCTTCTACTTTATAATAAGAAATACACTTTAAATTCAATATAAAATCCAATAAAAATAATGCCTTAACATTTGTATGGCACGTTATCATGTAAAAGTAATTTCATACACATTATTCTATTTGATCCTAACTATACCCCCAAAAACAGCCTGAGAGGGGCTTCCCTGGCGGCACAGTGGTTAAGAATCCTCCTGCCAATGCGGGGGACATGGGCTCGATCCCTGTTCCAGGAAGATTCCACATGCCGTGGAGCAACTAAGCCCGTGCGCCACAACTACTGAGGCTGTGCTCTAGAGCCCGCGAGACACAACTACTGAGCCTGCGTGCTACAAATACTGAAGCCTGTGCGCCTAGAGCCCATGCTCCACAACAAGAGAGGCCACTACAGTAAGAAGCCGCGCATTGCAATGAAGGGTAGCCCCCAGCTCGCCGCAACTAGAGAAAGCCCACGTGCAGCAATGAAGACCCAACACAGCCAAAAATAAATAAATTAAATAAATAAATTGTAAAAAGAAAGAAAAAAAACAGCCTGGGAGATATCATCCCCACTTTTCAGGTTACATAGCACATGAATCCTAGTGGACTTATACAGAGAATCTTAAAAATTAACGTTACCTTTAAGCCAGATTCTCTCTTTATTCTCTGTGCAAGTAATAATTAATGTTAAAGGAGGCAAAACATCTAAGTGCTTCAAAATCCAGGAAAGCTAGGTCTGAATCTCAATTTATCACTCTCTGTGCATCCCTGAGGAAGTTCTTTGATATTTGTGGGGCTGAACTTAATAAAGTGGGAATAATAACATCTTTAGATTAAATGAGATACAGCAGTTAAAGCTCTTACCGTCACCTATAACAGCTACACTTATCACTATCATTCATTTATATTATTATGAGAATCCAGCAATGAAGAAACTTGACTCTTATCTAAAAGAACTCAGGAAAGCCATGTGTCTCAACAGACTCAGCACAGGCTACAGAATTCTAATGTCCTGCTCCACACTTACTCAAATAACTTCTTTTTTTTTAAAATTTATTTATTTATTTATTTTTGCCTGTGTTGGATCTTCATTGCTGCGTGCAGGCTTCCGCGGCGAGTGGGGGGCTACTCTTTGTTGCGGTGCGTGGGCTTCTTATGCGGTGGCTTCTCTTGTTGTGGAGCACGGGCTCTAGGCGCGTGGGCTTCAGTAGTTGCAGCACGTGGGCTCAGTAGTTGTGGCTCGCGGGCTCCAGAGCGCAGGCTCAGTAGTTGTGGCGCATGGGCTTAGCCACTCCGCAGCATGTGGGATCTTCCCGGACCAGGGCTCGAACCCATGTCCCCTGTCTTGGCAGGTAGATCCTTAATTACTACACCACTAGGGAAGCCCTCAAATAACTTCTTATTATCACCATTCTATCATCCTAAAGGCTTTTGAGAAAATACCCAATGTCACAGAATTGAGAGACCTACTTTTCTTCAATATCTAAAAATTTCAAAATCTCCTGTTAGGAGCTCTTATCAAGAGTTGACTAAGAGCTACTACCTGCAACGTCTAGAGCTGATGTTCACTCATGAACCCAGAAACAGAGCCTTGTCTCATTTCAGATAGCTGATGGTCACTCAATAATAAGATCTTGAATTAGACCATGTATGAAAACTAAAACCAGAGTCAGACAACACCAAAGGAAGGATATTGGGTAAAAGAGGATTTGAGTAAAAGAGAACTATTTTCCATCCTGAACGCAAAGGGTCAAAAGCAGGCTTGCTATTACTTACTCTTGGCTTACCGCCTCCTCATCCTCTGAGGATGATGCTGTTTCCTCCAGGTCCCGGGCCATCACGACTGGCATTTCCTTTAGAGTTTGTCATGCAGTCAGCAGACGGGGGCCTCAGAGACCTTTACTTGCAGATTCACTGGATCATACAATTTGGGTGGCACAGATTCCTGCAAGAAAGCCAAAAGACCTGAAACACAATGCAGTTGTCTTTTTGTTCATTACTGATGATGATCTTCCAAGTAATGAAAATGAATTATTTACCTAAATAGTGTCAAACCTCTAGAGGCTTACCTTCTCTCACAGTGCTTCACAAATGCCACAAAAATCAAGATTTTTTTTTCACACATACTGTCTGTCCTCTGTATTTAAAAAGCTGCTGTGAAGTTTCAGTTTCTCGTTTTTCTTTTACATAATAAATCTAACGTGCAACAAAAGGATACACTTACTTAAGAAAGCCTGAGGTAGGTGGCTGATTGCCTAAAACATAGACTCCTTGCTAGAAAATCCTGACGTGAGTTAAAAATAAAAACGCAAGTATTAAGATCCTTGCAAGCATTTCTTTAGATTCTATGCCAAGCACAGGTAAAATACTCTCATGTTTCCGCTAAAACAAATTCAACCACTAAACCAAAAAATGAATATATTCTGCTGAATCAAAGTAATAAATAGCTGGAAAAAAAAAAACTGTCCTTCCACACTCTCAAAAATTATTCGCCCTTACTAAAAATCACAAACTATGATCCAAATATCAAATAGACATTAAAATTAGCATATTTCTAACTTAAAATATTTTTAATAGAGAAAAGGTACATGTTCATTGCGTGTGTTTTTGGATGGAATAGAAATTACAGGTAAAGAAAATGAAAATGTTTTAATGACCATATTCCCATTACTCAAAGATAACCATTTAATGTCAATCTTTCCAAACCTCATTTTTCAATGCACTAATATATGTGATAAGAACGTAAATAGGGCAAAAAATGCCAATTCCGATAACGATCCTTACACATATTCAGCGAAATGGGCAATATCTAACAATCTCAAAGGCGTTCTTCCGAGTATCCCCAACGGGACCTCTCAGTATTTCCCAAAATGTTGCAAGTCCCTTAAATTAATACAAAACAAACAAAACCTCCAAGCGAGGAAGGGATGCCAACCTGTCCTAGGCTGCCAGCAGAGCAGGGAGAGACAGGGCGATCGGAAGAAGATTAAGGGCACTCGCCCAAGGAGCGTTCTCGCCCTAAAGGGATCGGGCCCTCAGTCCCACCCCCAGCTCACTCCAATCCAGGTAGGTCCTCAGATGCTCCCTACAGTAAGGACGCGGGAGACTCCGCCGCAGAGATTCAGCCCAGCGCGCCCGGAAGCCAGCAGCTGCTCCCGGACTCTGAGAGAGAAGCGCAGCGGATGGCGCCCGCCCAGACTTGGGAGCGCATCTCCCTCGGGTAGAGGAATGCGCTGGCGCAGGCGTTTACCTGTTTCATCTGCCCATGGCTCGGGGTGGGCAGGCGGGGACAGCGCTCTGCGCCTACCTCCCTCCTCCTTCCCCAGCCCGGCTCAAGGCGGCCGCCGACCGCTACTTCCCCCGTTACTACAACAACCAACAAGCAACCGCCCGCTCGGAGCCACTGCGCAGGCGCCCGCCACCCGGCGCGGACAAGGCTCGGCTTCGGGCGCGGACAATTGTCGTCACCGACGCGCAGCGCAGGCGCAGGGCCCTGCTCTCCGCAGAAGTCTTGACTTCTTTTTTCCGCTCTTTTTACCTCTGCCGCAAAAAGATTGGCTCCGAACCTGGAGTTCTTCCGCCATGCTCAACACGAGGGGTCACTGCAAGAGTGGCGTACCGGGGGTGTGGCTTGGGCAGCGGCAACCGCTGATTGGCAGTGAAGGGGTTCACGCCCCATCTCCTGCTCGAGCAGAACGAGAACAGCCAATCAGAGCGAGGACTGATGGAAACGACCCAATCCTGGAGACGGGCTGAGAGTGGGGGCGGGGACAAGTGGTTCAGGTGGATTCAGGGCTGGAACTGTGCTGGGGAAGCTTCTTGCTCTTGCTGCTGCTGCTGTTCTTGGGAGTCCAATCGCTAGGTAAGGTGAATGTGGAGGAGAAGAGGTAGGTGTCTGTGTGGCATCTGATTGAGAGGATCCGGACCGTCTGGAAAAATGGATGTGGGATAGAAGGAAGATACCAGGGAGGGCACCTTGTGGGGGAAAAGAGGTTCCAGAGACCAAGAGAAGAGGGAGCTGGGAAGATGAAGAAGGCTTGATAGGTTCGGAACTAGTGAATGGATGAACGAATGAGCGGCCACTCTGAGCCTAGCACGGTGCGAGGAACCTTTACTTTCTCATGTAATTCTTATAATAACCCTTGAGATAGGTATTTTTAATCTCCATTTTGCAGGTAAGGAAACCTAGGCTGTAAAGTGTAAATTACTTGCCCACGGTCACACAGTTACTAAATGGTAGGGCCAAGAAAGGAACCTCTCACTGCCAACTCTACTAAATACCACACCTTTGCTGGCCTGGGCCAGGGCAAAATTTGAGAATGGGTGTTGGATGCTCTAGGGGGCCCTCCCTCCAAAGCTTTAGGGAAATTGTGCTGAAGGATTGGCAGAGCAGTTCGGAAGAGTGCTCAGGCTCTGTTCATCAGTTATCTGCTGGGGTTTCTGAGAGCTTCTGTGAAACAGGCATAAGTTCTGTCAAAGAGGGAGGCCATCCATGCGGCTTTTCTGACCCTGAGAGAGCCTGAGTCTCCTGCTGAAGGAGGGTGAGAAAACAAGGAGGATGGCAGGGGAGGGGAGTGTGCACATCTTGGCCCATGCTGTAACTGCTTGTGATTCCAGTAGAACCCCAGTCTCTCTGGACTGGGACAGAGTCCACTTTTGTGACCCATTTTCACTGAGCGATTCACCCATTGACCCTTCCTCCTCTAGGACTCTTTGTCTTTTGGTGCTTCACACTGTCTTGAGCCATTGCTGACTTTAATATCTGTTTCAGCTGGGTAGTGTAGGACCATAACGAAACATCTACTGCCGAAGTGACAAAGGAAGCCTGATAATTTATCGCCACTTCAGGCCCAAGAAATTAACCTGACAACAGATAAACCATGGGCCAAGAAAACATAACGAAGGTGGCAAGAAGCAATTCCATGATAAGATTTTTTTTATCTACATGGTTTTTACTTAAACCAAGCTGAGTGCTCAGCAAGGGTTGATCTAAGGTTTTGTTTTTTAAACAAAAAGTACATGACCTGATGGTATTTTCTATACAAGTTGAAGACAGAAGTGGCTGTGGTATGCTTGTCTTCCTCAAAAATGGAAACTTCATCAAAATATTCTCAAACAGTTAGACAGTCTTGCAACATATAGACCAACAGACCATGCTTCGTATCTCAGCTCTGCCATCTATTACTGTGTAACCTCAAGCCAGTCACTTACCTCTCTGTGCCAACCCTCATCTGTAAAGTGGAAATATTAAGTGTATCCACCTTGTTTAAGGATTAAATGAGATAATATATGATAGGTACTTGGCACAGTGCATGGCATATACAGGTGGTCAATAACTGTTAGCTATTGTAATAGCTAACCCAACACCAACATTGCTGTTTCCTTCTCCATATGATTTTCTTACTAGTTCTCAAGTCCCTGCAATTTATTTATTTTTAGATTGTTCTCCTAGTTCACGGAGGATGGTGTACCTGAGAACCACAGTAGAGAAAACTTAAGGATGTAAATATTGCCCTCACACCATAGATTCCACTCAAATGTACAAGGCTTTTCTGTGCTTGGAAGGATCTGTCACCAGTAGCCAGGCAGGTATCTGTTAGTAGATTTATAGTCACCTTTGAGCCACTTGCATTACAAAGGAATGACATGAAACGCCAGGCTAGAAGTAAAGATCCCAGGGGACTGATTCCAGCCAAGAAAGAGAGTTCTGATTTAAGCTAACATTTTTGGAGAAATTCCTTAGACAAAAATAAGCACTGTGCTACTTATTGCAAAGTATACTGTTGACTCACCACTATTAGTATGACTAAATATTGAGACCAATTTCTGTAAGTCTTACACCGAAGTCCATTTTACTTCTTTATAGTGATATTTGTTCACCTCCCTTTCTCCTGTTCCCTTTCTTCTCTCCATTTTTTCCACTGGTTTTGTCATTTTTACCCACTGCATTATTTAGCGTTTTTCACTCTGGGTAAAGGTCAGCACACTTTGATTTAAGGTAGGTATTCAAAGGCAGTGTGCGAACCCTGTGAAGGGTAACTGGGAGTGGATGAGCCTCAGGTACTTGGAGAGGAGTTTATGAAATGACTGATCAAGTAAGCTTAGTACAGCCCTCATGGGTGGGACACAGGTTAACTACAGAGGAGAGTGAGCTTATGGTTGAAGTACACTAACCAACTGTTGTCTCGTGCCCTTTGCCTTTGTTTCCGAAGCAAAAGCTCTCTCAGATTTGAGGGGAGCCATGAGCCGGTTCCTGAATGTGTTACGAAGCTGGCTGGTTATGGTGTCCATCATCGCCATGGGGAACACGCTACAGAGCTTCCGAGACCACACCTTTCTCTACGAAAAGCTCTACACTGGCAAGCCAGACCTCGGTAAGAAAGCAAAGACCTTCATCCTTTGTGGGAGTGGCTTAAATTGTGGTTCCCACGTCTGGCTATACATTAGAATAACCTAGAAAAACTAAAATCAAACAAAGCACAGGTGGCCATTTCCCTCTCCAGACCTACTTACTGAAACTTTCACCCCCTGGGTGGGGCCCAGGAGTCTTTTTTAAAAACTTCCCAGGTGAATCTGATGCTGCCTAATCTAGCCTTAGGCAGCCAATAGAGTAAGAGATGTAGTGGATAGCACTTGGTCCTTTTTTCCCCCAAGCTTCTCTGAATACCTTTTCATTCATTTTACACTGCCCTAGGTAGCTAGTCTGTACAAAAAGCATTACAAGGGCAAGTGAGGAAACAGTTCCTTGGTGATTCTGTGGTGCCCGACTAGAAAACCATAAAGAAGCTTTTCATATTAGCTCAGCCCCCTTTCAGAAATCAGATCGTGGCGCACATGGTTTATACCCTACGTTGCAGATGGAGAATTACTAATCCAAGGTCTTCTCAAACCTTGACATAGACCTGAGAAGACATCCCAAATCCCTCCAAGTTGGTCTCCCAAATTGAACTTCCGCGGGCGCGTGGCGGCCTCTCCCAGTGTCCTGAGCCTCTCTGCTGAGCGTGTCTGCACACTTCAGCTTGCACTTTGTTGCACTGATGTGTGGGGAGGCTTGAGCTGCAGCACCATTTCACAGTAGCTGATAATTCTGTGTCACATTTATAGCTAACCCAGATTCAGGCTCTGACCTAACTCATTTTTCCGTAATATCTGAGTATAAAATGAAACTAAGTAGGCTAAGGCTCACTTTGAACAAATCTCAAATACAATGGCTGTAAAGAACCTGGAAAAGTGGGCAGGACAGTTCCACTTTTCACCCTCCAGTGCAGTTCTCAGATGCTCCAGGAACCCTGTATAGGTTCACAGGGTTTAAAGGATGTCTGGTCTAGCCCTTTGAATTTAAAGTTGACACAGAGAAGCCCAGGGGTAGAAAATGCCTCCTCCCTCATGACCTGGGGACTGTCCTGGTACTTTTCTGATCATAGCAGGACCCCGGAGCATCCCGTTCACCTGATGCCTAATTTAGTTAGGGTTGGTGAGATATTCCACCTCTGTATCTCACTCACTAGAGGAATTTCCTGCCTTTTAATCAGAAGAGCTATCAAAATGCTTTATAAAGAATGTTGCCCTCCAGGGCTAACCGTTAGATATTTGTTTGGTATATGGAATTTTTTCTCACCTTACTACCATCTAAAGGTCTTCAAGGTTGTGAATTTGGTATTGCCGTCTGGTTTCCCAAAGGCTGAAAAATCCTTAAAGCAAAATCCTGAAAGACCTTTCAGTTGTCAATGTTGTCCCTTAAAATTTCTCTTGCTCAGTAGGCCAGCAAAGAATGTATCTTTGCTTTCACCGTGTTGGTATTCCCCCTCCCCACTACTGGACGCCTTAGATCAATGCCGGTACAGTAATATCACCAAGGCCAGGGAGGTTTTAGAAAATACCAGGTGGGCCCTGGGCCCACCTCCAGAGTGTATGATTTAACTGTTCTGGTACCCAGGTCGTGGTAGTTTTATAAAATGTCTTCAATTGATTCTAATAAATGTCCAGGGTCAAGAAGCACTGTTATGATGGACTGTGATGCATACTCGGGACAATACAGCAGTGCCAGGATGAAGCTAGCAAAAGCAGCGTGGCCCCAGCAAACGCCAAAGAAACAGTGCTTTGTTCCCTTCCCACATGCACAGGAAACCAGCCTGGTCAGGGCTTCGTTCACATAAGATTCAGCAGACCCAGGGACTTGGGTCTCTTAAAGACCAAGTGTGGGCATCTAGATGGAGCCCAGTATTTCTGAGTTATCTCCTGTATCAGCCTTGAAAGTCTGCTGACCTCCTAGGCATCTTGTATTGACAGAACCACTCTCCACCACGTTCCCCCAAACCTGTCCGGATCCAGGTTCACTGGGCTTCGCCAACACCAGAGCGGCTTCCAGGGCAGAGCCGTAAACTACTGCAACCAGGAGTTACTGCCTAAGTGGGCTGGCTGTTGGGCTCCTACTCTTGGAACTCGCCCACCCAGCTGTAGGCGTTTGAAGAGGAGCTGAGCCAGTTCTCATTCTGGAACTCTTTCCATTCCTTCTAGTTCCCATGTGCAGCACCAGAGCCTCCTCTGTGCCCAGCCAAGGGGAGTTCAGGCCTAGCTCCCTGCCCCCTTCAGTGAAGTAGGAAGAGTTTGGAGGGAACCCTGACCCCCCCTTCTCAACACTCTTCCTTTTTTCTGCTGCACAGTGAATGGCCTCCAAGCTCGGACCTTTGGAATCTGGACGCTACTCTCATCAGTGATTCGCTGCCTCTGCGCCATCGACATTCACAACAAGATGTACGTAAGAAAGGGAAGAGCGTTAGCTGCCTTCTGTTGGAAATCAGGTGCTAAGCATACACACTGTGGTCCTCTCTTGGAGACCCGTCAATTTTGATACATTAGCCTTGGATGTGGATAATAAAAGGTTAATAGGTTCCATTCCTTCCAGGCCTAAAAAACATAATAGGCCTGAAGGTCTTTAAAGTTTGAAAATTCTTTGAAACTGACACAGCAAACTGGTTATGTCATGATCCAGTAGCCTGCGTCATACCCCTCTACTTCTTTACTAAAGAGTCAGCCTTTCTTTTACTTTCTTTTACACAGGTACTGTGCTCTTTTTAGAGAGGCCATGACATACCTTATTCTTACATTCCTCCTTGAGAAGCAGGAATGAACAGAAATCACAATCCATGAAAAAAATGAGCCCACAAGTTAAATGGTTGTATGCTTTATGCAGAGTCAGGAGGTGGGGGTGACAGAGAACCCAGGACTCCTCTGTATTCTGCCTCTTCAGGGGACTCACATGGACTAATGTGGAACAGTTGCAAGCAATCACAGCCTCTGGTCTAGATAATGTTGTAACCCGTGCCGGCCACTGGAGGGGGCTCGAGCTTTCTTCCCAACAGCAGTCGTCACCACAGTCAAGGTGGAAAGTTTGCTCAGGTCCCCAGGTGAGGCCACCAAAACACCAGCTTCATACTATTGTCTTACCGAGACTCTCAGCATCTGGGCAAGAGAGGAGATAATGATATTTATTGAGCCCCTCTTATGCCAGATGCTTCCATCCACATGGCCTTGATTAAGTCTCCTCTTAGTAGCCCTGGGAAGCAGTGATTTTCATTGCTGATTCTGTAGATCTACATATAAGAGACCCAACTAATTTAAATGGAGGAAGACTGACTCAAGTAGGATTTGAAGCAGGGCTATTAGCACTGTGATCTCTCCAGCTTTATTTTTTCATATTTTTGAACCTGAAACTGGTGTACTTGTTCTAGATTGACACGTATTTTTGGAAGCAGTGCAGTTTAATGGAAACAGCCTGGGGCCCGAGAATGAAAACAAGAAAATAGGCTCCGGTTTCAGTTCTATTGGTAACTAGCTTTGTAGCAGCAAGTGCATTATAGACCTTCTCTGCATCTTGGTCACTTCATGTATAAAATGAGACTGGTATATCTGTTCTGCCTCTCAGGGTGACTGGGGGGAAGTAAGGGCTGAATAATCATTTTAAAGGCCTTTACCATGATGAAGAATTGCTGTCAAGTATAAGGGGTATGTCTTTTGCTCGCTGTGCTTTGGGGATGAGGAGAGACAGCTGAGACTTACCTTTACCTCTTTACCCTTTCATTACCATTACCCCTTCATTCAACACAGGACAGCTGCAAATGCTGACTTCTGTTTCCAGCATTTTTTGAAAGCCTGGGACTTTGGTCCAAGGCCTTCTGATATGCACTCTGATTCTATTCCCTCCCTAACTGGAAACTCAAAATCAACTCCCAGCTGCTCTCACTTTCTGAGACAGTCTGTTCTCAGAAATTCTGCCTATTTAATGTGTATATCTCTAAATAAACCTGCTTTCACTTAAAAAAAAAGACAACTCCCATACATACGTATTTACTAAGTGTCTAAAAACATGCACAGGAATGATAAAAATCAAACTTAAGATATTCCTTCTGGGGAAAAGGAGGCAGGAGAATGGGATCAGGGTGGGAAAAGGATACACAGGAGGCTTTAACTGAAATCCGAATATTTCATTTCTTAGAAAAAAAGTATCTGAAGCAAAAATGTCAAAATATTCAGATTTTTTTGTATATTTGAAGTATTTCATAATTTTTAAAATTTCTTAGTTAAAAAAAAGGTACCAGCAATCTAAGTGGTCGGTCATCCTCTCTTCTCCACCTCCTTGTCAAAGCCGAGGAACAAGTCCTCTTCCCATGAGGTTGTCACTGTGTCCTCCATCTGACCGTCTTGCTAGATTAAGATGCAAAATATCCACCCCACGTTGCAAGAGCATCTAAAGGCCCCAGAAAGGTCCTTCCTGCCCTTTCCCCACACATGCCCTTCGTTCTATGGCATCCATCATATGAGCACTGACCAGCCCCTGGCCAAACATCTGCCACGCGGGCTTGGACTAGAGTCAAGCCCATTTGAGTAAGTAGAATATGTAAGCATGATTGGTCCAGAATTGTCTACAGTGCCTAGGATTGCCATACTGCAGACTCTGCTTTGCTATTGCTGGCTTCACCACCTTGCTAAGTAAGACTTGCAGAGGCCCTCTGGTTGCCTGGACCATTCTCCTCTCAGTTTAGCAGTTGAAATCTTCAATTTTGCCCTAGATGTGAATACATTGATGTGATCAAGCAGCGAGGTCTTTCCCAGGACCAAGTCTCCTTTTTCTTTAGCCATAGTCATTTCCTGGGTTTTGATTTGCGTGTTTCAAGTCCGATCACTGCTTTTCCTCTGCACTGAACAAGCTGTACCTTCAGTCCCGTTTCTGTCTGCTCCACTGTAGGCTCTACCACATCACGCTCTGGACCTTCCTCCTCGCCCTGGGGCACTTCCTCTCCGAGTTGTTTGTATATGGGACCGCAGCTCCCACCATTGGCGTCCTGGCACCCCTCATGGTGGCAAGTAAGCATCCAGTGACCCTAGAACTCCTGCAGGAGCTGTCCCAGCCCTAGGGACGAGCCTCATACAAGCAGTATAAGAAAATGCCGTGCTTATGTCAGCCACTAATCTTGTCTCTGTATTAAGGTTTCTCAATCCTGGGAATGCTAGTGGGGCTCCGGTACCTAGAAGCAGAACCAGGATCCAGACAGAAGAAGAGAAACTGAGGCCAACATCACCATGTCCGAGACTTCATCTTCCACCTTTGCCAGCCTCTTCCTTCACCCTCTTTGCTCTTAAATTTCTTTTCTGCTTCATCTTCCACTTCTAGGCCTTTCCTTTTTTTTTCTTTAATTTAAAACGTTTTAAGATATTTAAATATGCCTACGGCAAGTCGGTGCCATTTAAATGTATGTACCATTTAAAGAATCATTTGAAAGTGAATACTCTGTCCCTCCATCCAAATCAAGGAATCGCCGGCACATCCGAAGCCTGCTGTGTGCCCTTCCCCCACCCGCAGCCTCTTCCAGGACCCCTTGTCCGGCCTTCTGCTGTCTTCCTTTTATTTTCACCCGACGATTTGACGTGTATGGTGGGAACACGTGAACTGCGAAACTTAAAGCTGCTGGCGCACCCACAGCAGCTGCCACCAAGGGCTGCTTCGAGGGGGTGTCGACCCACGTGGGGCTCCTCTCTGCTGCTGGACCCAGGACTCTGAGCCATCCAAGGGACAGGCAGCTCTTCTGAGAAGAAGGGCTCCCCTGCAAGTGAGCATGGCTCCTTACCCTTGTGCCTACAGGCGGATCAGGGTTGGAAGAGTCTGGGCTGTTTTTAGACCTTCCGGTCAGCTGTATTTGTGTAATGAGATTTGTAATAAATAGAAAAACCTTCTGCTCTGATCAGTCCTCGTACTTTGGCCTCCCCTAAGCCCAGAGCGCTCCTGCCCCTCGTCTGAGGCCTAGCAGAGGAGAATCACAGCTTTCTGCTGGTCAAATATACCATGAGTAGGACAACTCAAGACTCAGGCAAACCTGGCTGCCTTCTGTCCCTTGCTCATTTCTTGGGAAGTCAAATCTTCCTGCTCTCCACCCCCACCTTAAAGATTCTGAGTTCACAGCTGAACAGCCAGGACCCTCTCTTGTTTTCTTCCCAAGGAAGAAACAGATTCTTGAGAAAGCAGAACCAGGCAGCATAGAAGAAACAGCCGTATGACCATGAAAAGAAGAAAACTGGGGCCCAAGGACAAGGCACTGGAGCAGACTGCTGCCATCCAAACACAACCAGGTGTTTATTGAGTACTTACTGCATGCCGGACACCTGGGAAAGACAGATGAACGACCCAGGCAGTGTCCCTGTAGTCAAGGAGACAGACTATCAACAAGCCCATACCTGAAAGAACAACTCCAGACAGTGATAAGAACTCTAGAAAACAAGGTACTGTGATCAGGAAGGGGAGGGAGGTGCACAACTTAGATCATCGGGAAAAGCCTCCCTGAGGAGTTGGGATCTGAGTTGAGACTTGAATCGCAGGGATCTTATGTCTTAAGATGTGAGGTGGGCATTTAGGGCAGAGGGAGCAGCAGCTAGTCTTGTTGAAGGACTACAATCACTGTAACTACAGAATGGTGAGGTTAGGGAGTGGAAGATAGGAGATGGAAGGGAGGCAGGGGGCTTGTGAGCGCCTGACAGGAAGCTTGAAGTTGATACTTCAGTTGGGAATTCTCAGTCAGTTAAGGCTCTTCAGGTGAAAATCTTCCCTAACCTAGCTGAACTAATAAAGGTAACACTGGCTCACAAAACTGAAAGGATTGCAGGCTTCAGGAATGGCTTGATCAGGACTGAGCTCTATTTCTCTGGGATTCTTTTGGCTCTACCCTCCTACATTGGCTTCATCCACAGGCTGGCTTCCTTTATGATGATTATGGTGCCAAAAGTGGTTGTTACGATTCCAGGCCTCACGTCCCCACCTGGAAAAATAGCTCAGTGTACGAACCATCTTTCCCTTACCAGCTATCGTAGGAGGCAGTAAGAAAAGGAATGATCTTACAGAACGTTAACATGAGTGGAGGTCCACGGGGAGCCCACCTAAGAAAGGAATGAATGAAAGCATAAGAGTATGTGGATCCTCTAGGCATGCACCACAGAAACATGATTCCAGATAAATAAAGACGAGATCCCGAAGGATCTAAAGACATGATACAGAGTACTGGCAGACGCTGTGAGTATAAGATTTCTCTAACAGCCCAGGCTTGGCTCCCTTCCCAGGTGGTTTAAAGTGGAATCACAGTGTTGTCTCTCCACCTAAGAACTGCTAGCAGATACGGAGCCAGAATGCCACAGACACAGTGCAACTCTCTAAAGAAGAAATGTGCAGGGAACTGATCGTTGCAGCCCACTCACGTAACACACATAAGGTAAATGCAATCGCAAAGGGAAGAGTGGCAGGAAGGGGGACGATTCAGAAGAACTGCAAATGACAAAACTGGATCCCGGCCAGCGCGACCTGGTGAGTGACTGCTCTGATTATAGAACAGACATTGCAGCCACCCTTTGAGGCAGAGCCAGAAACCACAGTGGGCTCTCTGGGCAGCAAGCACACTCAGGTGAACTGTCTTCCTTTGGATGCTGTAGGGAAAGCAGTCCCCGTCACATGTCAGACGTTGAGTTGCAGTCCCCCACAAAGGCCAGCTGTCACCCCTGCAGCCTCATCTTTTAAAAGTCACCCACTAGGATGGCAGTATCTGTGTCAGCAGAAGACCACCTTCCAGGGTACGGAGGCCACGGGAGCACCTCCTCTACCCCGAGCCCCCACCCCTCCAGACCGCTCCCACCACCAAAGCCATCTCTGCCCCAGTACATGACAAGGCAGACCACATGGAGAATCTTTTATTGCCTTAAAACATCTGACATTAACAAGTAGAAAATACTAATTATGTTTTTTAAATAGATCAATGGTTTCAGTAAACATTTTGTTGATACATTTTAAGGGGCTGAAGAGTAAACACTTTCTCCTTATCAAAAAGTAAGGCGCTATCACTCTCCACCTCCCCTCCGCCCCTACCTCAGTCCTCCCACCAGAAGTGTGAACTTCTTTTATTATGTACAGAATATCTGTACACACACACACGTACACACACACACACACACACACACACACACACACACACCCCTGGCTCCCCTCGGGCAGTGGCTCAAGCACCCCAGCGCCACTGCCACACAGGCTGCTCCAGTGTGCTGAGGCCAGGGCAGCACGGGGGTCATGATCACGGAACTCAACGCACAGGAGAAATGACCAAGACGTCTTATTTTTGGAAATACTACCCAAGCCCGCGAGTAGAGCCAGACAGCAGGCAAAGCAGGAGAGGTCAGCTAGGGCTGGTTGAAGGGGAATCTTTAAATTCAGAACATCTGAGAAAAAATTATTGCTATTAAAGAAGGGGGTGAGGGGAGGGGTGGGGATGCAAATACTGTCCCCATCAGAGATGGAATGCACTTATCTAACCCAGCAGACCTGAGTCCCGTTCAGTGGCCACCTTCTGCCCCTTTCATCTCTCAGAAGCGTTTTGGAGTTCGCAGGGGGGAAGGTATCCAGGTTGGTTTTCACTAACAGGTACAGGCAGTTGGCTGGGCTTGCCCTCCCTCTGGAGAACACGTGGGCAGCGTCCAGATGACAGCAGCAGAGGTGACAGTGACACACACACAAGGCCCTAGGCCAGGACATCTTTTGTAGAAAAGAACCTTTCCATTCCCAAATCGTTTAGGGACCAGAGTCCCCAAATTCGTAAGCACCCTCACATCCCGAGAAGGTCAGCTCTCTGAAACCGGCTTCTCCTTCACAGCCACAGCAAAGTTTCTGTCAAGTTTACTGATGTTTGGTTTGATCAGCTCTTGGGAAAGAGGGTTTGGAGACAGACGCCAACGTGAGCCGGGAGAACCTGGTCCCAGAGTCCTGAGGGGTTTGTCCTGATGGTGTTTTCTCTCCCACAGAACGTTAGCGGTCAGTCTGGTGGCCCAAGAATGACCCTCGTCCAGAGCAGCTGCTGCTCCTTAGAACTGGGCTCCTGAGGGTCTGAAGACACTAGGAAAAGTTAACCTCCGGAATAAGCTTTCTTTCCGTGATAATTTGCAGGCTCTCTCCCGAGGGATGGGGTGGAGGGAAGGCAAGGCAGCCGGCCAGGACTGACTCCAGGATTCCCTCTGCCCCTGCCCACCAGCTCCCAGACCTACGTGGGGGAGGGGTGGGGGAGGGGCGGGGAGCCGATCGGCACGTGGTGAAAAGTGCAGTCTCCCCCACGCAGACGACACCAGCTCTGCGGTGGGTTCCAGGCGGAGGCACTGCCGTCCAAGCCACAGCGATGCCCCCTGGTTCCCTCCAAAAGCTGCTCCGGTGAAGCCCGCGGTGCTGGGAGGGAGAGCTGTGCTGGCTGAAGAGGTGGGCGTGGTCCGTGTTCCCTGAGTCTCACCACCTTTCTCTCTCAGAAGTGCTCCTCCAATACACCAGTGGGGGCTTTGCTGGTTTTGCTCTCGTCCTCCTCCGGGGGTTTCTACAAGGCAAACAAGTGGGCAGCCCTTGAGGTGAAGAGGCAGGGACTCCATCCAGACCGGAGCATCTGCCTGCCAGGGAGTCTGTAATCCGCGGGGAAAACCAGAGTCTCAGGCACTCAGCACCCCTGACAGCGAACAAAGGGAACAGGAACAGAAGCTCCGGCCCGGCCACAAGTGTGCTCCTCAGACACACACACCATCCCGACAGAATCAAAGGAAGCACAAGAAGGCAGCTTTCTGTGACACCGCAGCCACCACGGGCCACCTCACTGCGAGTGCCACTGAGTTCTGCTCACCCTTCTCCCCCTTCTGACAGCCTCAGCCCACCTGGACGGACCCCCAGGCGGCTGTGCAAAGGGCCAGGTCTGCACCTCCCTCAGGACTGCTGACCACCCCCGGTCGGGGGCAGCCCCAGGATGAGGAATACTGTGACCATGTGGGTGGAACAGCTGCAGCAGAGAACTGTTATAAAGGCAGGACGCTTAATGGCATATATCAGCTGAAAATAATGTATATATAATTTCCACATAGAAAAAGAGACTTTGGGTCAGTTTGTCTTCAGTTTTCTTGGGGGCGGACGGCACAGGATTAGAAGACCTTCTGGGTCACACTTGTTAACTGGGTGGGATTTTTATATGGAGATTATTCTGTGAGGCCCCTAGGTGCCAGCGGCCAACTTGGGCATTGGTCTGCCGTTTTAGGAACACTTTGCTTCTTCCATCAGGGGCTCATCCAGTTCCCAACAAGGCCTCGCGCACAGGCCCCACCCCACACAGCCCCCACCATCGAGGCTGGAGGAGCACATCCAGGACACGTCAGCTGGACAAATGGCGCTCCCTCTCCAAGGACACTCTCAGGGCAACCTGTGGCAGAGATAACAGCAGTAGATCCAGCTTCCTGTTCTCCATCCCGCTAACGTTTTGGCACCAGCTCGGCCTCAGCCCTGAGAAGCCCTCACTCAGGCAGCCACCAGCCAGCTTCAGCCACACGGGCTGTCTCCTCTCTCTGAAACACTCATGCACACACTCGCGCCTCTTCCAGAGCCATCACCTTGAAATCACAATCAAACAGGGCTTAGTGCCTCTGTGGCCAAGAACTAATAACTGGAAGAAGAATGGAAACCCAAATGCAGACTGTTGCTATGAAGGTCAGTCATGACCCCCCAGCCAGAAGTTCTGGCTCTTTCTACCAAAATGACACACTTCACTGATTAGAAAGAGCAGCTCTGAAAGAGAAAAACAAATACCATATGCTAACACATATATGTGGAACCTAAAAAAAAACCTAGGGGCAGGACAGGAATAAAGACACAGACGTAGAGAATGGACTTGAGAACACGGGGAAGGGAAGGGTAAGCTGGGACAAAAAGAGTGGCATGGACATATGTACACTACCAAATGTAAAACAGATAGCTAGTGGGAAGCAGCTGCATAGCACAGGGAGATCAGCTCGGTGCTTTGTGACCACCTAGAAGGGTGGGATAGGGAGGGTGGGAGGGAGACGCAAGAGGGAGGAGATATGGGAACATATGTATATGTATAACTGATTCACTTTGTTATAAAGCAGAAACTAGCACACCATTGTAAAGCAATTACACTCCAATAAAGATGCAAAAACAAAAAAAAGAAAGAGCGGCTCTGGCCAGACGCGCTGCCTGCCCTGCGTTCACTTGGAGCTGAGAGTGAATCCTTGTGACAGTTCGCAGGTCCCACTTACACCCACCACCTCGGGGTGTCAAATGACAGCCGTTGCAGGGATGCCCTCTGACAGCCCTGGCTTCCCTGGGCATTAGCCCAGCATGACTCTGGACACCCCCCATCCCACCAGGCTCCCCCAGATGCAAGGGAGGTGCGGAGACACACAGTGAGTATCCAGGACACCGAAAGCTGAGCACCAGCACCGGACTGGCCTCCTGGTCCTACTCGGTGCTATTTCCCACAGTCCATTCAGATGAGCCAACACCTCCATCCTGGATTAACAAACCTGGTCCTAGTGGACAAGGATCTGGCTGTAAAATAGTGAAATATGGGAACAACCTAAATAGCAAACGAGAGGAAATGGAAATGTATATACGTAGATGTGGCGTTTGGGGGGTGCAATGGTGTAGAAAGGTTGCCAGGCTCTAGTAAGGAAACAATCAGGGTAGAAAACCCAATGTGCACAAGCATATTCATAGAAAATACACTGGGAAATGACGAAATGTTACTAGGGTATCTCTTGGCGCTAGGACTATAGGTGACCTTTACTTTCTTCTGTTTGCCTTTATCTGCCCAGGGAAATACAGATTATAAAGTAAACATAGCAAAATCACATATCACTTGACACAAGGCGTCACATTCCAAATTGAAACCTTTTCACGAGAAACCTATCCTGTTATCACGGGCACCTTTTCCCAGGCTCAGGATATATTCGCCAAAGTGTCCCGAATCACATGTTTCCTCATCCACGGCACAGGGGCAAACCCATCTCCACAGTGGTGATGCCACAGTTCTCACAGGCTCCTGAGAATAACACTCCTGTCTCAGGCTTTCCCTGTGTCCCCACTGAATGTCCAGTCCCAGCCACCTCCCTCCACCTGCTCCCTGCTGCTACCTGCCAACCCCAGAGTGTGAGATCAGAGGACAAACAGTAAGGAACTAAAGATTAGCATCCATCTGCCAACACGTATTCTTAAAGCACTAAATGTACCTCTTTCAGATGACATTTTTGCCTTAGAAAATTGGCAAAGGTTTTTAAAAATGATAAATACTCAGTGTTGGCCTCATACACTGCGAGAGCAGTGAGCATTGGTAGCATTGACAGTACCTTTCTAGAGGACAGTCTGGCAATACACATCAAAGCTTAAAAATGGGCATGACCACTGATCCATTTCTTGGGGAAATACTGTGCTTAAGAACGTGTCCAAAGTTTCAGCTCCAGGACATTAATCACAGTATCATTTATAACAACAATCAGAAACAACCTTAGTGTTCCCGGACAGGAAAACTGTTAAACAAATCATGTTTATCCATGTGCGGTCATTAGAACACTGTGCAGTCATTAAAAGTATGTTGTAAGAGACTAATGACCTGATAACGCACTCGCAACAAGTAAAAAGGCACATAGAACAAGATTCCACTTTTGTTTAAAAAATACGAACATATATCTATATGTATAGATCATACGTGGACACAGACATGCATAAGAAAATGTAGAAAAACAGCATCTCATCTCTAGCTGACGCTATTACAGGATGACTTTTAAATTTTGTACACCTTTCTGTATTTTTTTACAGAATATGTATTACCTCTGTAATAAGTTTTGGGTGTTTTGTTCTGTTTTTGAAGAAAACCCTACTACGCTCTTTGAGCTGAAATTCCTTTCATCCTGGCTCAGATTTGACACTTAACACTTTGGTTAAAATACTTCCCAGCCAATTAGAGCTATGGGAAACACTTTTCTGTTCTAGATCAAACTGCTGGTCCTCTCTCCTTCCATGACCATCAACTCCTGCTTCCTGACTTGTCCTCTTAGAGCCCTGATGGCAACCCATTGGCCCCGGTCCCACTATCCCCATGGCACTGCCTGGGGGGCTGTCACATGCCCAGAGGGCCACTGTCTCGAGGCCACCACCACCATGACCGAATGGGGGGGCCCCAGGTGGTTACCCTTCCTCTCCAGTCACCAACCCCAGGCTGAAAGGAGATGACCCAGGGCCTGAGGACATGTATCAGGATCCGGTGGGCGGGGTGGGGGGGGCTGCTGCTCAGAAGACTGTGACACAGTGAGGAGCTCCGGGGACCAGAGCAGGGAGGCCAGGAGAAGGGAAGGAAGCAGGAGAAGAGCCCAGACAGGGCAGCAGAAAAGCAGGGCTGAGGCAGCTCCCAAGGAAACTCTTTGTCTCCACGTGCGTGATGCTGAGTTGCTCTCACAGCCACCCGTCACTCTGGGAGCACCCCCCACCCCTGCTGCTGCAGCCTCAGCAAAGCCGGGACCCGGATCTCAGCCCAGCAGCTCCCCACATACTCACATTCTCAGGAGTTTCTTTGTTTGCTTTCTGCCTCCGGAGATCTGCCCGAATGAATGCTGAGGTCCAGGATTGCAGAAGGAAGGGCAAAAGAGGCAGTTACCAAGCAGAGCAATGGTCACGTTCATCCACGAGAGGGAGCCCTCACTCTCCTAAGGGCCACAGGTATCCCACCTCCTTCAGATATTCCAGGGATCTGAGGTTCAGTCAGCCTTGCTAAGCCTGGGGACCACTGCTGTCCCTGACAGGCAGAAGCCAGTGATGACAGTGCCCTTCACTTATAGATCCCTGATATTTGCAGGGAGTTTGCACACATTGCTCCAATCCTCACAACAATCCCCATTCTACAGATTAGGAAAGTGGGGCTCCCAGAAGCGGGTCCACTTGCCCAAGGTCAAACAGCTATGGAGGTCGGTGTCACAGTCTAGGATTCGAAAAAGGGTCTTTCGGGGCCAAAACCCAAGCTCACTCCAACAAAATATGCTAATGCCTCCCCAAAGACGTCCTAACAAGCCCTCTCGTCTGCCCCGCTGCACAGGAATGCCCAACTGTATGATCAATCGAGGCACCGGGTGCCAAACTGCCAACAGCCTAAACCCATGAGCAGTCAGAGCGTCATGTTGTCCTGAGGCCCTGACTCACCAGTGAGGACTGCTCCAAGGGTGAGGAACGCACACAGGAAGATGTTCCCAGGCCTGGTTCCATAGTTGTCGATAATCTGGCCCTGGGAGATGGTGAAGATGATCCCGAATACCTGCAAAGGCACAGAGAAGACTGGAAACAAGGGGCCAGCCAACCAGCCCACGGGGGAGCTGAGCTGCCATAACGTAGTGTCTGCACTGGACAAGCCCAGCAGGGAACAAAGAGCCAGGGCTCTGGGGCCACCACGAAATGAGAGGCCTACCTGGGCAGACACGTTGAGGAGGCCAGACGACATGCCTTCTGATTCTGGGTATGTCAGCTCCACAGCAAACTCAAATCCCAGCGGGAGGTAGCCAGTCATAAAGAAGCTGAAGCCCAGATCACAGAAACAAGGTGATGGAGAACTTCCGGAATGAGGAGAAAAGGGAGCCTACCTCCTGCCCTACAACTCCTTTTCCTAGTCTCTTTCTCCCCATCAAGACATGCCAGGCCCTTGAAAATCAGGCCATCCCCTACGCAGCCATTACACACACACACACACACACACACACACACACACACGTACTGCCCACAGGAAAATAAGTGGGAGGTGAAGCTGAGTAGAGACCCCTGTGGAAGAGGTACCCTTTCCTACACTTCCTCATACATCAAGTCTAGAAAATTCCAGCTCTGATCTCTTACACCTGCACCACACTTCCTGCTGCTTTCACATCCGCTATCTCTCTCATTCTTTCCAACAACTCCACAAGGCAGGCCACTCATCTTAAATTACAGATGAAGAAACTGAGTCTCAGAGTGATTATGGGAGGTGCCTGTGGTCTAATAGATAGTCAACAGCAAAACTGAGATCAGGACCCACACTTTCTGATTCCCAGCCCTGTGTACTTTCTCTGAGCCCATGTTGTCCCAAGCGGGGCTAATAAAGACTCCATATATTTCCTAGCCTCCCAGAGATCTGTGAAGGACACAGTCCATCCCAACAGCATGGATGGGCCTGGAAGTCCCAGGTGGGCTTTCAAAGTGTTACAAGTGAACATGACCTCTGGCCACCATTTCCACATTTCAGGAGGTCAGTGAGAAGGCAGCAGAGGGATACCTATTGCTTCCTAGGATGTTGGCAGCTCAGGAACCATGGGTGGAGCTTTCCAGTTAAGCAGGTTAGAGGTGAAACTTACCCCATTGCACCAGCCGTGATGAACACTACCCACAGGTGTCCCAGGTTCAAGGTCAATGTGTAAACCACCATGCCCACCAGAGTCATGATATAGACCACCAAAGTCGTCTCCCTACAAGCAGAGGCAACGAAGTTGAGTCATATACTGCGGACTTTAACAGGATCTTTCCCTCCCTCTCTCCCTCCCTTCCTTCCATTCCTTCCTTCCTTCCCTCCCTCCTTCCTTCCTCTCTCTCTCCCTCCGTCCCACCTTCTATCTATTGGGCACGTGCTGCGTGCCAAGCCCACTTCTGTGAGCTATTTGCTCTCATAGAATTTTCTGTCCATGAGGTTGATGGACATCGGACCAATGATCACACTGTGGTCAGAGCTACAAAGCAGGCCAGTAGGACAGTATGAAGTCATCTTGCGGCCCGTGTGTTCTCCTGCAAAACCTTCTCAACAAGATCGCGCTGCACCTGGACTTGTCACGTCCTACCCACAAGCAACAAGGCATAACCCTTGCCTCTCCTCCTCCCCCACTGAAAAAACAAACGGGACACACAACAACTGTGGTCAGGCGGCAGTGGCATGCAGACGACCCCAGAAGCCCGTTCTGCTTGTCTGCTTTGGCCCCAGACCCCAGGACAATGCTGGGCAGAGCCCTGGCTGTGAGAGTCTCTGTCATCGTTGAATTCTTCCTGTTGCCACCTGCACACGTCCAGCACCGTTTTTCCTGCTAAATCTGAACTACTCTGCTCCTGACCGTGGCAACTAAGAGAGAACATTCTCCAGCCCTGAACTAAGTCCTTGACTCCAAAGCCGAGGTGAGAAAGCTCCGCCCACGCCCAGTTGCATTTCCCCTTGTTGGTCCCTCAGAAGGACCCTCAGCAACGTGCTGGTTTCTGTTTCTGGCTCACCCTACTTGTGCCCCTCCCCACACCTCTCCCCCCCTGTTGCCCACTCAGGACTCTGCTGCGGCCCTGACTTCTGCACTGGGACCTGCATCCCTCTCTGTCCTACTGACTGAGGGCAGGGACTCTGCACATCCTTCTGCGCTCTGGCCACGAACGTGGGAACTCAGACTATGAAAGCTCAAAGCCCTCACTCATCTCTGCTGAAGCCAGAAACACAGAGGGGTTGCCAACAGGTGTGTACTGTGGTTATGTGAAACTAACACTGCATTTACTGGATGCCAGGGAGTCTGCTAAGTGCTTTACACGCGTTTATTATTTCATTCAACCCTTACAAAAGCCATGCAAGAAAAGTATGACTAATTTAAGAAAACTGCAAGCATCTTTTCTAATCACAAAACTATAAGATCAGAAATCAACTACAAAAACTGCCAAAAACACAAACACGCGGAGGCTAAAGTTATCTACTAAACAACCATCAGGTCACCGAAGAAATCAAAGAAGAAATTTTAAAAACACCTGGAAACAAATTAACAAAAAACACAACAATATAAAATATATGGGACACGCTTCCGGGCACCGAGCGAGCGGCGGGCGGCGAGGCGGCGTGAGCCGACCCCGCTTCCTTCTCGCCGCCGGCGCTGTTCTCGGGCGGGCGCGAGCGCTCCGCGATGGCCCCGGCCGAGCGGGGATGAGCCCGCCGCCCGCCTGCCCACAGCCCACAGCCCCTCCGGCCCAGCTATGGCGAAGCAGTACGATGTGCTGTTCCAGCTGCTAATGATCGGGGACTCTGGGGTAGGCAAGACCTGCCTGCTGCGCGGCTTCACCAACAAAGGGTTCCACTCCTCGCACATCTCCACCACCGGTGTCGACTTTAAGATAAAGACCATAGAGGTAGATGGCATCAAAGTGCGGATACAGATTTGGGACACAGCAGGGCAGGAGAGATAGCAGACCATCACAAAGCAGTACTATCGACGGGCCCAGGGAATATTTTTAGTCTGCGACATTAGCAGTGAGCGCTCTTGCCAGCACATCATGAAGTGGGTCAGTGATGTGGATGAGAATGCACCAGAAGGTGTCCAGAAGACCCTTAGAAGGAATAAGGCTGATGAAGAGCAGAAACGGCAGGTGGGAAGCGAGCAAGGGCAGCGGCTGGCCGAAGAGTACGGCATGGACTTCTATGAAGCAAGTGCTGCACCAGCCTCCACATTAAAGAGTCCTTCGCGCGCCTGACGGAGCTGGTGCTGCAGGCCCACAGGAGGGAGCTGGAAGGTCTGCGGACAGCCGCCAACGATGAGTTGGCCTTGGCGGAGCTGGAGGAGGATGAGGGCAAACCCGAGGGCCCGGAGAACTCTTCGAAAACCTGCTGGTGCTAAGCATCTTGCGTGGAGCGCCCCCACCCCGCACAGTCCCCTCTCCCCGCAGGAGGGCTGCCGGCACACGGGCACACAGGGAGCCTGGGCTTTGCCCTGCGTCTCTTCTCCTTCGGGTGACCCTGTGGAATCTCGGCCGCTGCTCCTCCTCCTGCCTGGCTCCGGGGAGCAGCTCCTCTGTCCTGTCCGAGCAGCCTCGACCCCCTCCGCCCTCCCCCCGGGATGGCCCCCTCCAGCCTGTTTCCCCAGCCACAGGCCTGCCTCGAGCCCCTGATGTACTACGAGCACCGCCTCACTACCCCGAGGTCCCAGGCGACGGCCCAGTCCGGAGTCAAGGCCACTGGAGGTTCCTTCTCTCAGTGCATCTGGTCTCCTCTCCGCTTCTCCTCGCTTCTTCCCACCTCTCTTTCTGTCCCTTCCCCTCTGCTGTGTTCCTACCAAAGCCCTCCCCCGGCCGCACACGTGTCCCGTGTGGCTGCTGGTACAGCACCTTTCAATTCCTCCCTCTTTGCCGGGCTGAGGGAATGGACTCAGGCCCAGGGGCACGTTCCCTGCTCTGCTCCGGGAGAAGCACCACCCCGCTTTGTGGGAAATTCTTCCAGTCCTCTCCTCCCCACCGCCCTTTCTTGTGCCATGGGCCTGCCTCCCCGGTGACTGGGGAAAGAGGAGAGGAAGGACAGCCCAAACTGGTGGTCCCCATGCCTGGGGCTGTCCTACCACCCACCCCCCCCACCCCGTACCCAGCTTCCGCTGCACTTGGCTGCCTGCCCTCCTGCCTCTTGGGGGAACTGAGCTTCAGAGAAGAAAAAAAATGATGAGGGGTGGCAGGGATGAGAAGTAACCTCAATTCTCTACCTGCCCTGCAGCACATACACTATTTCTCCCTGCCCCCGGGCTCCCAAATTTAAAGATATGGACCAAGGCCTGAGGGCACTGCAGGAGCAAGGAGAGCCCTGGGGCCAACCACACACTCCAGGAAGGGGAGGGTTTGGAAATGAAGGGCCAGCTCCTATATACCAGGTTAAGAGCCCGGACAACAGTTTGCAAACCAGAGGGGAATTCAGCAGCAGCAGGGATTCCTGGGCCCCATCATCCTTTTCTTTTTTTTTTTTTTTTAACATCTTTATTGGAGTATAATTGCTTTACAATGGTGTGTTAGTTTCTGCTTTATAACAAAGTGAATCAGCTATACATATACATATATCCCCATATCTCTTCCCTCTTGCGTCTCCCTCCCTCCCACCCCTCTAGGTTGTCACAAAGCACTGAGGTGATCTCCCTGTGCTATGCGGCTGCTTCCCACTAGCTATTGGTTTTACATTTGGTAGTGTATATATGTCCATGCCACTCTCTCACTTTGTCCCAGCTTACCCTTCCCCTTCCCCATGTCCTCAAGTCCATTCTCTAGTAGGCCTGCGTCTTTATTCCCATCCTGCCCCTAAGTTCTTCATGACCATCTTTTTTTAGGTTCCATATATATGTGTTAGCATACAGTATTTGTTTTTATCTTTCTGACTTACTTCACTCTGTATGACAGACTCTAGGTCCATCCACCTCACTACAAACAACTCAATTTTGTTTCTTTTTATGGCTGAGTAATATTCCATTGTATATATGTGCCACATCTTCTTTATCCATTCATCTGTCAATGGACACTTAGGTTGCTTTCATGTCCTGGCTATTGTAAATAGAGCTGCAATGAACATAGTGGTACACGAGTCTTTTTGAATTATGGTTTTCTCAGGGTATATGCCCAGTAGTGGGATTGCTGGGTCGGATGGTAGTTCTAGTACAGCTAATCAATGAATTTGGTAAAGTAGCAGGATACAAAATTAATGCACATAAGTCTCTTGCAACCCTATACACTAATGATGAAAAATCTGAAAGAGAAATTAAGGAAACACTCCCACTTACCAGAGCACCAAAAAGAATAAAATACCTAGGAATAAACCTACCTAAGGAGACAAAAGACCTGTATGCAGAAAACTATAAGACACTGATGAAAGAAATTAAAGATGATACAAACAGACGGAGAGATATACCATGTTCTTGGATTGGAAGAATCCACATTGTGAAAATGACTATACTACCCAAAGCCATCTACAGATTCAACGCAATCCCTACCAAACTACCACTGGCATTTTTCACAGAACTAGAACAAAAAATTTCACAATTTGTATGGAAACACAAAAGACCCCGAATAGCCAAAGCAATCTTCCATTTCTTATGTAAGACGGGCACTTCCCCACCGCCCCGGCAGGTGAGAGGTGACAGAACCATGCTGGTGGTCTTTCACCAAGCCCAGCCTTCCGCTCTCAAGGCTTTCCCGAGACCCAGAGTTTGTGGGAGAAGGGCAGGGGGCTCACGGGCAGAAAGCAGGCGAGCCCTGGGTAGGAACGCTTGGTGCTGTTCCCTTCAGCCTTCAAGACCAAGCGCTCATCTTGTTCCTCAGCTTCTGACTCAGAGGCATGAGGGTTTGCCAACTGCACTGTGGCTACAGGTGGAGGGAAGTGGACTCCCTCCTCCAGGGCCCTTTGTTTCAGGAAGAAGTTTCTTTAACCCCATATGGTCCAATAGTCGTTTGCAGGAGGCCCTTTAAGGAGGGAACAAGTCAGTTACCAGCCCTAGTAGGGTTCCTCCCCACCTTCCCAAGATGGGAGAAGCCTAGGGAGGAGGATCAGTCTTAAGCTGCGTTGCATGGCTGGCGCTGGAGCGAAAACAAAACTGGGCATCGAACATTCACTAATTAAAGACTAAAATCCAGGACACACACATGTGAAGAATTAAGAGCCCCACTTCCTTACTCCTCTGAAAAAAAGCGTGGGGGATGAAATCACCAAACCTTTTCTTCTGACTCTTATCAAATCAGGAGAGAGCAGGAGAGAGTAGCTCAGGATGAAGGAATGGGGGATAAGTTATCATAGTTGAAGGAAAAGGAAGGCAGGAATAGTTATAAATCGTCAGCTAATGAGAAATGTAAAGAGCTGACTCTTTAGGACGAAGTCACGACCAGAGCTGAGGATGTTTCCTTGAGGACTAACTCCTCAGGTGTTAAAACATGCAGCATCACCCTGGGGTAGGGAGGTCAGCAGTGCCAACCCTCAGTGTGCCCTCAGCCAGGGACTCGAGGGAGCGGAAGTTATACTGGCCATTGGCTCCAACCTGTGGTCAGTGTCACTGCTTTCCCTGAAGATCTGGCCGAGCACCATTGCCTTTCTCTCCTAGCCCCCTCGGGGAAGAGGGACTATATTTTTACTGTACCCTACGGGTTCTGGAAGGGAACACTTGGGGTTAGGATTCTATGGCCTGAGAAGCCCCATCCATAAGGGCCACAGCTGGGGAGAAGTATGGGGCAGAAGAGGGGTTGGGATTTTAGGGTGCAGCTATGCTCATGAGGTACCAGAGTCAGCCTCTCACCCCTAAACTTCTCCAGTCCCGGAGGTAGCCTGGGACCTGGCCTTAGACTGTTGAGCAGGTGCACCTGCCTGTTGACTCCTCACCACCTTTGCACCTGTTGTCTTGAGACTCGGCACAGCCCCAGGCACTCCACCTGCTCCTGAGCCCCACCATCTCCCCGTGAACTTTGTGTGCTGTGTCTTGGGTCCAGGATATGAATTGTGAGCAGGGTTCATCTATTTTAAACACAGATGTTTACAAAATAAAGAATATTTCAAGTCAAAATAATTAATTAATTAATTAATTAAATATATGGGACACAGGAAAAGCAGTTCTAAGAAGCAAGTTTATAGTGACACAAGCCTGTCTCAGGAAACAAACAAACAAAAATCTCAAATAAACAACATAATCCAAGGCAATCAGCAGATTCAATGTAATTCCTATCAAAACACTAATGAAATTTTTCACAGAATTAGAACAAATAATTCTAAAATTTGTATGGAAATACAAAAGACCCCAAATAGCCAAAACAATCTTGAGGAAGTAGAACAAAACTAGAGGTATCAGTTTGCCCAGATTTCAAACTATACTATAAAGCTATAGTAATCAAAACAGTATGGTACTGGCACAAAACAGACACACAGATCAATGGAACTGAATAGCAATTCAAAAATGAACCCACATTTATGTGAGCAATTAACCTACGACAAAGGAGGCAAGAACATACAATGGGGAAAAGACAGACTCTTCGATAAATGGTGTTGGGAAAACTGGATGGCTATACACAAAAGAATCAAACTCAACTACTCTCTCACACCATGCAGAAAAATAAAGTCAAAATGGATTGGACTTAAATTTAATTTAAGACCTGAAACCACAAAAATTCTAGAAGAAAATATAGGCAGTATATTGTTTGACATCAGTCTTAGTAATTTTTTTTGATATATCTCCTCAGGCAAGGGAAACAGAAGCAAAAAACAAACAAATGGGACTACATCAAACTAAAAAGCTTTTGCACAGCAAAGGAAACTATGAACAAAATTAAAAGGCCAGCTACTGGGAGTATTATTGACCTACCGCACTATGGGAGAAGACCTATCTGATAAGGGGTTAATATCCAAGATATACAAAGAACTAATACAACTCAACATCAAAAAACAAACAACCCAATTAAAAAGGGGGCAGAGGATCTGAATAGACATTTTCCCAAAGAAGACATACAGATGGCCAACAAGTACATGAAAAAGGGAACCCTCGTGAACTGCTGGTGGGAATATAAATTGGTGCAGCCACTACGGAAAACAGTACGACGATTCCTCAGAAAAATTTTAAAATAGAACACCCAGATGATCCAGCAGTTTCACTCCTGAGCATTTATCCCAAGAAAATGAAAACACCAATTCAAAAAGATATATGTACTACCCCTATATCCACTGTAGCATTATGTACAATAGCCAAGATATGGGAGCAACCTAAGTGCCCATCAACAGACAAATGGATAAAGAAGATGTGGGTACATACACATATATTTCAGCCATAAAAAAGAATGAAATCTTGCCATTTGCAACGACATGTATGGACCTAGATGATATTATGCTAAGTGAAATAATTTAGACAGAGAAAGACAAATACTATATAATATCGTTTATATGTGGAATCTAAAAAGCAAAACAAATGAACAAACAAAACAGAAACAGAGTTACAGAGAACAAACAGATGGTTGCCAGAGGGGAGGGAATGGGGGAGAGGAAAGAAACAGGTGAGAGAGATCAAGAGGTACAAACTTTCAGTTAGAAAATAAATGAGTCAAAGGAATGAAATGTATGGTGTGGGGAATACAGTCAATAACTATGTAACCTCCTTGTATGGTGACAGATGCAAGTTAGATTTATCTTGGGGATCGTTTTGAAATGTATAGAAACATCAAATCTCTATGTTGTGTATAGGAACTAACATAGTGTAGTAGGTCAATAATACTTCAAACACAAACAAGCATGCAAACTCATAGAAAAAGAGACCAGATTTGTGGTTACCAGAGGTGGGGATAGGGTAGGGGGAGGGAGAATTGGACGAAAGCAGTCAAAATGTACAAACTTCCAGTTATAAGATAAGTAAGTACTAGGGATGTAATGTACAACACGATAAATATAATGAACACTGCTGTATGTTATACACGCAAGTTGCTGAGATTAAATCCTAAGGGTCCTCATTATGAAAATTTTTTCTATTTCTTTAATTTCGTATCTATATATGATGATGGATGTTCACTAAACTTATCGCGACAATCATTTCATGCTGTATGTAAATCAAATCATTATGCTGTATACCTCAAACTTATACAATGCTGTATGTCAATTATATCTCAACAAAACTGGTAGGAAAAAAAGAGATGTATGACTCTCCCTAATATGACACATGAGGAAACTGAGCTCAGACCAGTCAAGTTACTTGTCCAAAGTCACCTGCCCAGGAAGTGCACAGCTAAGATTCGAATCCAGAGGTGGGATTTGAAACCTGTGCTCCCTCTGCTCCCACACACAGGAATACTAACACAGGATGGGGCTGCATCTGTGGGAAAGACCAACAGCCTCTGAAGGACGCCCTTCCCTCCTGGGTCCTCAAAGCAGCTGCTGAGGGCAGAGGAGCTTCATCCCTCCTCCCCCTGCTCCCCACATCCAGTCCCTCCCCCTCTGCAGAACCCAACTCCATGGACACCCATCTCCCTCACTGACCCCACAAGCTCATCTTTCCCATATTCGTTTACATATAGCTTCTTCTTAAACCACTAGCCTGTCTACAAAACTGTAGTCTCAGCCAGAGATAAAGGGACCTGACCATCCAATTTCCAGCCTCCAAACCAAACAGGACAAATCTGGGAGGCTCAGGGAAAAGGGAACTGGCACCAAAGTGACCAGATGACAGAGCTCTCTTGCCCTTTCTCTGCCTACGTAGTAGAGCAGGGAGAAGACTGTCCCATGCTGACTGCAGGATGCAGACATCGTGTGACACTAGGAACTGGTGGCAGCAGGATTCTGCAGTGTCCTCCCCAGCCCTTTCACTGTATTTTCACCATATTTTCTAGTTCACCTGAATCATCTGGCTGCCCACATCCCCGCCCAGGCAACATTCCAATCTCTCCCTTCTCCTGCCACACAGCAAGCCCAGAAAAGGGGACGCTGCTGTATCCTGGTTCGGGAGTGGCGTCCTCACTACCCAAAGCAAACAACTGACATATGGCAAAGACAAGGCAGCAGCCCAGCTTCACCAGCAGTAATTAAGCCCAGCTGGGCTCCTCGTCGTGTCCAGCCAGGCAGCCACATCCCCAGGGTTGGCCTTTGACAAAGGCAGACAGAGAGAGCCCTGGTCTGACCAGAGCCTCACAGAAGCGGATCTGTGTGGCAGAGAACAGGTCTGCCACTGTCTGTTGCCTCCAGACACTGGGAACTTTGGAGGCTTTGACAAAGCAGCCCAGAATGTTGATCTGCCCCAGAGCAGGACAACCCTGGCCTGGCAGCTGCCCTACTGGCCAGCACTAATTGAGTGCCCAGTGCATGCGGAGCACAGGAAAGACACAAGTTGGGCCTCTGTTTCCAGAGCATTTTCCCCAAGGCTGGCTACTGAATTGAGGCATCCGGGTTGATTTTTTTTTTTTTTTTAACATCGTTATTGGCGTATAATCGCTTTACAATCGTGTGCTAGTTTCTGCTTTATAACAAAGTGAATCAGTTATACATATACATATGTTCCCATATCTCTTCCCTCTTGCATCTCCCTCCCTCCCAACCTCCCTATCCCACCCCTCTAGGTGGTCACAAACCACCGAGCTGATCTCCCTGTGCTATGCGGCTGCTTCCCACTAGCTATCTATTTTACGTTTGGTAGTGTATATATGTCCATGCCACTCTCTCACTTTGTCACAGCTTACCCTTCCCCCTCCCCATATCCTCAGGTCCATTCTCTAGTAGGTCTGTGTCTTTATTCCCGTCTTACCCCTAGGTTCTTCATGACCTTTTTTTTTTTCCTTAGATTCCATATATATGTGTTAGCATACGGTATTTGTTTTTCTGACTTACTTCACTCTGTATGACTGACTCTAGGTCCATCCACCTTACTACAAATATCTAAATTTCGTTTCTTTTTATGGCTGAGTAATATTCCATTGTATATATGTGCCATATCTTCTTTATCCATTCATCTGTCGATGGACACTTAGGTTGCTTCCATGTCCTGGCTATTGTAAATAGAGCTGCAATGAACATTTTGGTACATGACTGTTTTTGAATTATGGTTTTCTCAGGGTGTATGCCCAGTAGTGGGATTGCTGGGTCGTATGGTAGTTCTATTTTTAGTTTTTTTTATAAACGCAGATTCCCCTACTGAATTGGCATCCATGAGGGTAGGGCCCAGGAATCTGTATTTTTAGTAAGCGTCCTGGATTAGCCTGACATCCACTAAAATCTTCGTGGCTCTTAGGAATGCACTGGGCAATCAGGAATAAAGCATGTCGTAATACTTACCAATGAAGTGGAAGCAATTGCAAGATGACACACTGTAAATTGTTGGAAGCACAGAGCACCTTGGTTGACCCCATGCGGTCCACGAGGGAGCTATGGGAACAGGGCAGAGGAACCACCTCCTCGTCCCCACTCCGTGGAGTTTCCACAAACTGTCCGACTGTTGATGCTTTTCCACATTTATTTTCTCCTTCCTCTGCTTCTTCCGCAAGCTACTTGGGGGATGGAACTCTGACAGGCCTCATGTCCCCTATCTCTAATCTTCCTATGATCCCCACAGGGCAGGCATTGCTTCCCTCATTTTATAAATGGGGAAACTGAGGCTCAGAGAAGATATATTTGAACTCCCCGCTTGACCACTCAGACCCCCAGCTGCCACACCCACATCTTTGGAGCCGTGTTGCTAATGAATATGTCATTTCAAGACAGGGGTCCCCGATTCAGTCCAAGAGGAAGAGTCACTTACTTGTAGGTTTTGGTCCTATCCAGCCAGAGGCCTGAGATCATAGCCCCAAGCATTCCTGCAATGACGATGGTCAGGCCGATTCTTCCCGCATTCAGTTCTTCGCCCTGGGGAAACCACAGCCCCAGTGACTGCTCAGTGATGGGACAAGATATCTGACAGGGCGCAGTCAGCAGAAGGCAAAGGGGCAAAGGCAAGTAACTCCGGCTTCATTAGAGCCAATTCTCAGAAAGTATCAGGACAAAATGGCCTGTAAGAAGCTGCCAGTGGAGAGAGAATCCTAGAATAATTGCTCCTCCCAACATAATATAACCCTGGATGTGTGTGCATGATACTGGATGCTGGGGTGAACCAAATTCTGTCCTTAGAAACCACTTTTAGATGGATTTTTAAAAATGTAATCCTTATAGCAAACCTTTACCATTATTCCCATTTCACAGATGGAAAAACTGAATTATGTATATCGAAACATTCCATACTTAGGTTTTTTCAGTTATCACTGTTGAAGAGATAGGAAGATAATAATTATATATTTTTGAGCGTTTATTCAAAGCCAGACACCATGCTGATGATTTTATATCATCATCTCATTTAATTCTCCTAATTCCCCACCAGAAGGTTAATCAATATTCTCCATTTTACAGATGAAGACACTGAGGCACAGTGAAAATAACCGACTAGCCCAAGGTCATGAGGCCTTTATTAAGAGCAGAGGCAGGATTTGAACTCAGACCTGTCAACCGCCAACACTGGAACGCTCAGCCACAGTGGCTCACCCCTCCCACAAGCGTGAGAGCCTTAACCTTTCAAAAGAGGGCTGGACCCGGGATCCCGACTCCTGGTTACTCAATGTTCCATTCCCAGTATCCAGCCCTCGCTGGTTCTGGAAACATTTAAAACATGCTTTCTGCTGGGTAAATAAAACGTTAAAATTAAACCTTGCCCACATTTCACAACTTAATTTATTTCATATGTGATTCTACTGTATATATGTTTACCTACTGTGTTGCCAGGCACCATGCTATGCGCTTTACATATATAAACCTTATTATTTACTTTCTAACTCTAAAATCAATCTTTCAGTAAGTAATTAGGCTTCCTTTACAGAAAAGAGAATGAGAGCTCAAAGACACTAACCAGCTTATTACACAGCTGAGGGCCACCGGAGCTGGGGCTGAGACCCAGGGCCGCCTCCCTCCAAATCTCAGGAGCACACACCGTACCACGCTGCCACCCCAGCTCCTGCCCAGACAGACTAGAAACCTCCTTCTCTCAGGGCCCAGCAAGCTGAGGGAACACCCTTACCGGGTAGTGCAAGATCACCATGCGATTCAGCAGAGTGGACAAGGCATAAAAAGCACCAGCATTCAGACCTGAAGGAGGGAGGGAGAAACACAGCATTAGGGTCATTCTCCTGTTGGGGTCATTGCTGGCTTCTCCCCACAGTGGTGAGGGAGGTCAGAAATCCTCATCCTTGTTGCCACTGGAGGTAATGTTTCAAAGAAGAAATACTCCAAAACAACCAAAACTAACCATTTGAACCTCTTCTTAGCCACACACCACTGCCCTCTCATCCCTTTATCCCTGTCCTGGAAACACAGGCTCCAGAAAGTATTACTCCCAGGTCAGAGCCATCTACATTCCTCTTAAGCGCTGACCTGACCTAAGGGGCCAGCAGAAGTACTGGACCCCTTCCACCTCCTCCTGATGACCTGTCCCCCCTCACCAGAATGCTCCAGACCTCTGACCCCTGACAACACTCCCTCTGCAGGTAGATTCTCACCTCTTTCCACATCCCTCCAACTTTTTTCTCAGATTCAACATCACACAAAATCTTATATTCAAAACCATAAAAGACCCTAAAGAGCATTTAGTTGACTCTCCTAATTTATCGATTCATCCAAGAAACAAATGGAGCACCTAGCATATACTGTAAGAATCTGTGTCCTTAGAAGATGAGGTTGTTTGTCAAAAGCCGTACAGTGACTTAGTGACTAAGGTGAGACTGAAACTGATCCAGAGGAGAAGGGCCTTCTGCCTTCCCTTCATAATGATGGTGGTGATGGTGGTGATGTTGGTGGTGATGGTGCTGGTGGTAGTGGTGCTGGTGGTGGTGATGGTGCTGGTGGTAGTGGTGATGGTGGTGATGATGGTGATGGTGGTGATGATGGTAGTGATGGTGGTAGTGATGGTGGTGGTGGTGATGGTGGTAGTGATGGTGGTAGTGGTGATGGTGGTGGTGATGGTGCTGGTGGTAGTGGTGATGGTGGTGATGATGGTGATGGTGGTAGTGGTGATGGTGGTGATGATGGTAGTGATGGTGGTAGTGGTGATGATGGTGATGGTGGTAGTGGTGATGGTGGTGATGATGGTAGTGATGGTGGTAGTGGTGGTGGTGGTGGTGATGGCAGTAGCATACACTCATGTACTAGGCACCTTACAATCTAAACACCTTACGATCCTCATAACAATCCTAGAAAGTACCTAATATTCTCATCCCCATTTTGCAGGTAAGAAAAATGCACACAGATTTTAAAAACAAATACAGAGGTCACTCTGGAAGGCCCACAGGAGTCTTTTTAATTTTAACTAATTTTGAGGCTCACACAACTACCACTGGCATACCTGGCACTAGGTCCACTTAGCAGCATGTAAGAGAGGACACAGTTCATAGACAGGGCAGCCGCAGGAGCTCCTCTTCACTGGAGCCAGTCCACAAAACCCCAGTCCATAGAGCCATTCAGAAGCTATTCTCTTTTGCCCCCGAGGTGACAGCTCAGTGCAGAGAAAGGTGGGCATGGCACCCAACCCTGGCTTAACCCCTCCCAGGAGCCACTATTGCTGACTCATCCACAGGCATAGCTACCAGGATCTCCATAAAGGACAGGCCAGTGGAAAGGGTCACTGTGCTCAGAGAAGCACAAAGAATGGTTTCCCAACAGGGGTAAGAAGATCACCCAGTCCACCTGCAGTCATTTATATCACAATAGGTCTTTCTTA
This sequence comes from Lagenorhynchus albirostris, assembly GCF_949774975.1. Classification (NCBI taxonomy): domain Eukaryota; kingdom Metazoa; phylum Chordata; class Mammalia; order Artiodactyla; family Delphinidae; genus Lagenorhynchus; species Lagenorhynchus albirostris. Next base: position 27,129,281 of record NC_083095.1, read on the forward strand.
TCAGAAGCAATGTTGCCTAAATGCAGTTGACTTACTCCCTTTGTCAGGTTCCCAGGGGAATGAGATACAAAGTTAAGTGAAGGTCAAATTCTCCTGCAAAATGGGGAAGGGAGTTTGGTTTGCCCTTCCCACCATCACACGGGTAGTAAGAGGCAGGGTTCGATTCAAACCCAGACTATGGACTCCAGGTCCTCCATCTTAAACCGTTGATTTCATATCCTTACAGATTTGATCCTCAGTGATTTCCCCAGCTCAGGTTACTGGCAATTTCGTGCCCCAGCCTCTCCCAGCAGGTCACCTCAGGGATGCAACAAGGTTGAGCTCAATGCCACCTGCTGAGGGGCACAGGGCCAACAGTCAGTCGGCAAACCCAGAAGTGTGACCAGATGTGACTGCAACTGCCACACTCATGGTCAGGAGGACTCTGAGACTCTCTCGGCAACTTCTCACCCAACAAGCATACCGGCCGCACCTTCATACCACACACCCAGCCACTTGGAAATTCCATTCCTGGGTCAAGAGAGCCCACAAGGAGTCACATTCCTGAACTGCGGGCGGGTGTGGGGAAGAAGCGTGCAGGGAGGAGGATGAACTCAGCCCCCTTCCTGCCCCTCAGCCCAACAGGGCCAGGGGCCAGGGCATACACGAGGCCAAGCTCAGCTTGTGCCCACCTGGAATGAACAAGGAGGGCAGAATCTTCAGGAAACTGCGAAATTATCCAGGAGGACTGGGCGAAAAAACACCCCACGTCAAACACCAGCACTTTCCTGACCCTGAAAAATGTGGAGAGAAACAGTCCTGATCAGGCTAACCCAGGCTATTGAGGCTGAGCAGCTCTGAGGCTTAAAGGTTTAGAGAAATCACTTCCAGATCAGCCTCCCTGGCAGCTTGTTAGAAATGCAAATCCTGACCCCACCCAGACCTCCTGCTGTAGACACTGGGAGTGGGGCTCCTCAGGCAATGTGTTTGAACAAGCCCTCCAGGTAATTCTGATAAGGCTCAAAGTTTGAGACCTACTGGCTCTGCTAGACTAGTTTGGTTTACCAATCACCATCCCCTGCTCCCAGCCAGACAGGAGATGGAATCAGGGCTAAGGTAGGGAGGATGTGGAGGGGGCAGGGGTTCATCCTGGAAGGCTACCATTCTTTCCAATTCTTTCTACAGTCCAACCTTAAAGGAATTAGAAATTCTGACTCTCTCTCTTGAATCTAGATGTCCCTCCCATATTGCCAAAGGTTGCCAGACACAGTTAAATGGCACAAGTCCACTCCACTGCCCAAACCAAAGGGTCCAGTGTCCACACTGAAGGGCAGGAATGACACGTGTGCTCTGCCCTGTGCATAAGTACCTCTTACAGGAATGCAGGTGACTGTGTTATATTCGGGTGTGATTATCCCCAACAAGGTAAGCCTGCCAGGTGAGGAAATGTGATGGCCCCTGAAAGGCCTGGTCACCCCTGGTATCAGCCACCTGGGAGAAGTGCAGGTCACTGAGGGGGTGAGCTTTAGGAAGGCACAAGGGACTGACTTGTCATCACTCTGAGCTTCTCTCCTGTGTCAAGACTAAGTTTTTTCAAAGGGTGGTGGCATTTAGAAACCACTGGCATTAGAAAGCCTCAGAGTCTAAAAATGCAGATTCCTGGGCTGCACCCTGGACCAACTCAATCTGATTCCCCTGGATTGGGGCTAGGAATCCGCATTTTAACAACAACACAACAAAAGCCCTTGGCATTTCTTAAACTTGGGGATAAATGGCCTTGGGCATAGGAAGATCACAGACCAGGCCCAGGCCCTCAGAGGCTGGGGTTAACATGGAGGCAGCTGGGATGGGAAGGGGCTTCAAGAGAATCACCCATAGCACACCTACTCTAGAGGTTCTCAACCCTGCTGCGAACCAGAATCTCCAGGAATGCTTGTGCAAAGCAGATTCCCAGGCCCGGACCAGACTATCTGAATTTGACTTTCCAGAAGAGAGGCAGGAATCGAGGCACACACCACCCAGCACCCCAGGGGACTCTATCATCAGGCCAGCGTGGGAAACGCTGATCCCAGATCCCATCTCTGGGTTCTGGTTACTCTGTGTTCATTTCCCTTTTGTCCTTCCTGAACTTGTAGAAAACCCTCTTTTTAAAGGGCCAGCCTGACCTCGGCAAAAGCTCCAGGGAATCCCAGAAGGACCTTACACCCACCCTGAAGCCAGCATCTTGAAGGGGCACAAAGCCCCTGCCCAGGCCCAGGTCGGGCGGTGTAAAGCCCTTGAGAGCCCCAAGGAAAGGTGTCCTCAGGACACATGTTGAGGCTCTGAATTCAGACGCCCAACACTGCACAGATTCTTCAGAAGCATAGCTGGAGGCAAGGCTGGGGGATGACAGGGAAGAGCAATCCCTTGGAGGACACTGTCCAGAAGAGGAGCCTTTCACCAGTCTGTTTACCAGGGCAGTCGTGAGCCATCAATGCAAAGACGTTAGGGAAGCCATGTGAAAGCAAGGCCTGGAGATCCGAGGGGGAGCCAAAGAAAGGTTCTTACTTCACCCCACCCCACGCCCACGGCTGACGCTCACCACAAGACCTGCCCAGCCCCAGGCTCTGGTGGACCCACGGGGAATCTGCTTCCAGCCCTGTGTCTTCCTGCGGTGCCATGTTAGAACAGGGAGGGTATTTTGCTAGAGGAGGTGGTAGTTTCTCATTCCTGTGATATTTCAGCAACATCAAGCACAAACCCAGCCTCTGCACCTCCTTCTCTCTAAACTGGGCTGCTAGATTTAGTAAAAAGCAAAAACAGCACACCCAATTAAATTTGAATTTCAGCGTAAGAATGCTTCAAATAGTTGTGGGACATGTTTATACTAAAAAAGAATGTGTTGTGGATCTGAAATTCCAACTTAGCCGGACGGCCCTTAATTTTTGTCTGAAACCTACCTCTAAGAGTGTGGCCAGAAGCCCGTGGGGAAAAGGCAGCCGCACTGGAATTCCTCCAAAGCCTTTACTGTACCACCGCACCTTAGCTCGGGGCAGCTGACTCAGCAGCTTGGAGAAGCACTTGGAAAGTCACTACCAGTACAATAGTGGACAACCCACCGGCTGCACGAGAGCTACTCCCTACGTGTCGAAATCTACTTCATTCAAAAAACAAAAAGACTGTAGGAAATGGTCAAGTTTCCCAACACAACAGCATTATGGCTGCACGCAGTGTTTTGATTCACAATTACTTTAAAAGCTTTCATTTCCATCCAGGGAACTCCAGTGGGAAGCAAATGTTATTACTCTTTTCTGAGGGGTGGTTCTTAGAGAGACACACGATGAGCACAGGATGAAGCACAGGTGAAGCACAGGTGAAGGTGGTACACTCAGTAATTAGCAGAGCTGACACTAAAACTTAGACCTTATATTCCTTACGTACCAACTCTGAACTCACTGGTCCCCCAGCCAAGGCTCTTACTCCAAAACATGTCCACCCAAATCCAGAAAATACATCCATGGAACACTATCAACTGCTTGATTCCCAACTACATGCTCTTAAGTGTTTATAATTCAGAGGAAAATAGGAACATCATATGTACTATGTAATGTACATATGCACTATATGGTTATATGTGTGTATATATAAACTGTGAACCATTTCCCTCTTCAAAGCTCAACCTGAAACTGCATGGAAGGTGGGAGGCATTCTGGGAGGTCTCAAAGGACTTAGTTGAATTTATAGAGGGTTTTTTTGATTGTGTGTGCATTTTTAATCTGGAGCAAAGATAGTGGGAGAAGAAAGCAGGGATTCTCAGGTGGACTGAGTGCCTTTACATGACCTGTAACCCTCAGAGAGATGCACTACGGATGAAACCTCACCATCCCCAAGTCCCAAAGATGGCCGGTCAGTGTAGGTAGGTCCTGCTTCTAAACCCCAGAACTACAGACCCTCATCTCAGAAGAAAGGCCATTGGTCTGAGGACTGAATCTGAGGAAGGACATACACCACTTCCACCCCTGCTAGACAGACCCAGAGGCTACTCAGTTGAGTGAGGTTGAAAACAGACCCCTGGCTCTGTCTCCAAGAGGCTCCTTTCTGCACAGGAAGGCAAGATGGTGTGGTGGTTAGGAAGACAGGCTTTGATATCAGACAGACAGAAGTTTATATCTAAGCTCTATTGCTTGCTAGCTGTCTAATTACGGACGAGGAGCTCAATCAGATCCTCAGTTTTTTTAGGTATAAAATGGAGCAGTTGAACACCTAATGCATGGGTTTCTTTTGAAGACTAAATGAGATAATGCATGCACTTCACATGGTGCCTGACACACAGTAAAGGCTCAATAACACGTTTTCCCAAATCTGTGATTCAGCCTAAGCATCATTTCCTTGTAGGCAAAGATCCCTGTCACCAAGTCCAACTCTCTACCACAAAAATAAGGCTTGTGGTTCTCTGACTATAATGAAGTGTGTACAAACAACCAGATTAGTTTAACTCCTCACTGGGATCACCTCAGGCCTTTGAGAAGAATGTTAATAAATTCTATCTACACACAACATAGTCAAATGCTTCCAGAGGCGCAGAAGTGGACTGTTTTTCTGAGGGCAATTTACTTCCACCTGTTTCTCTCTCCTCTGCTTCTGGGACTCCTGTTAGGCATGTGTTGGTGTGCTTGCTGGTTGCCCACAGGTCTACGAGGATCTGCTCATTTTTCTTCTTTCTTTTTTCTTTCTGTTCCCCAGACAGGATAATTGCATTTGACCTATCTTCAAGTTAACTGATTCTTCTTTCTGCCAGCTCAAATCTAGTGTTGAGCCTTCTAGTGAGTTTTTCATTTCAGTTATTGTATTTTCAACTCTAGAATTTATATTTGGTTCTTTTTGATTTGTCTTTCTTGATATTCTCTATTTGGTGAGACATCATTCTCTACTTTTCTTTCATTCTTTACACACTGGTTTCCTTTAGTTCTTGAATATATTTATAACAGCTGAGCTACTATCTTCTTCTGTTACATCCAACCTCTGGGCTTCCTCAGGAACAGTTTTCTAACTGTGTATGGGCCCTGCTTTCCTGTTTCTTTGCATGTCTCATTTTTTATGTTGTTGAAACTGGACATTTTAAATATAATGTCAACTCTAGAAATGAGATTCTCCTCCTTCCCCAGGATTCGTTACTGTGGTTGCTGTTTGTTCACTGACTTTCCTGGACTCATTTTGTAAAGTCTGTGCTCTTTGTCATGTGCAGCCACTGAGGTTTCTGCTCCACTAGCTTAGTTTTGAACTAAGGATTAGACAGATTTCCTTAAATACTTTAAGCCCACAAGTGTCCCACCTTTGCTGAGGACCTCTATGTGTGCGTTGGGACTCGCCTGTGATGCTCCAGCAGGGTGGTGACAACTCTGCCTTAGCCTTCACCTTCTGCTTACACAGAGCCTCCAGTTCAGCCAGAGGTGAGACTTCAGGGCTTTCTCAGGTCTTTCCTGGGCATGTGCACAACTCTGCATGTGCATGTGGATTTCTAGATTCCTAAGAATATGTCAGAGCTTTCCAAAGCCCCCTGGACATCTCATTCTCCAGATTTTCCTTTCAAGACCTTTGGTCAGCCTCTTGCTTACCCCAACCGGTATTGCCACCTCAGGCAGCTGTGATGTTAAACAGTGATCGCTTTCAACAAATGCCCTGGAAATAGCGCTTTCCCACTGAGAAAGCTCTGAGTCAGGTCAAATATAGGCAAATCCTCTGAATGGGGCCTTTGCAGGGAACTGCCACAGAAGTCAAATAGTGACCTAGGGATGGGACTTCTGGGGGAGCTCCAAACTTGTTTGGCCCCCTCCAGTGGCTGTGAGGCTGCTGGTTTTCAAGGCTACCACAGAGCCTGGAAGAGGGGATCGGAATAGGACAAGTTAAAACACAAAGCTTGCGACTTTACTGTTATTCAGATATTTGTCTTGAATAGATGCTCACTGGATTGTTTCAAGCCTTTGGTTAAGAACCCTGAAACAACTGATTTTGATAACGTCTGCCGGTGGTGTTCTTGTTTTCATGGAGGAACAGATGATGCAAGGTCCTCACTCCACCATTCCAGAAGTGCTAACCCATTTATTCCCTGTGTTATCACTTAACCAAATAGATTAAGGAAGAGTGTCCAGAACCAAAGGATTAACACCACCTGCCAGACTGAAGACCATATAAGCAACCAGCCGTACAAGATGGAAGGAAAAGGAGTTGCTTTGCCCCTAAAGCATGGCCCGGAGCTGAGCCACAGCGACCAGGAGCAACACTGTTCCTGGTACATTTTGTTCTTATTTCTTGCTATCATGGGTCAGTGACCTGACCCTGCCATAAACAGCGTCCAGAACCGAAGACCGCGGCCTCTGGAATAAGGCCATTGCCCCGTTATTGCCACCATCACCACTCTCGTTCACAGAAGATGTTTATTAAGCACTCATCTGCCCTAGAATTCCAAGGTAAGCCTCAAACGCCCTGTTGTCAGGTGCCATAAGGTTTATGGTGGTCAAAGGTTGATGCACTCGAGATGTTTAACTCTAGGGAAAAGTGAAAGTTCTTAGAGGCATGGAATGCTGAGTCTGGAAGGGAACCCAAAGATCATCAGGTTTCACTATCCAGCTATAGCCTGATATTCCCCACAATATCCCCACTAAGTGGTTGGCTCCACCTACACTTGAATACCTCTCAGTGATGAGCAACCCATAGTATCTTTAGCTGGCCATCCTAAGTATTGGAAACTTTCTTTGTTTTGTGAATGAGTGCAGAGGCATACTCAGAACTGAGAAGCTGTTCTGAGAGAGGGAGGAATGGAGACCAGAGGCCTTGGAGACTAACGTGGGTACCTGGGGCTATTCCAGATGAGAGGTCACCTAATCTGTGCCTATGCCTGAAAACCAGGTGTGCCTCTCTACTGTGGATGATACCACCTCTTATCTAATGCCTCCGCAGATAAACACTTTAATTCAGGTGAAGGGCATTGATAAGCCTAAAGTGAAGCCCTGGTACAAGTCAAGGAAGGAGCATAGGCACTCACGGATCGGGAGTGTAGGCTTTGGAGTCTGACAAATCTGTACTTGAATCCTGGCTCTGCCCTTTGAAAACTGTGTGTTCTTGAGCTATTACCTAATCTCTCTGAGTTTGTTTCCTCATCTGTTAAATGGGGAAAATTATACTATTTACCTCTCACCGGTGTGGTGAGAGTTAAATAAAATAATATATAAAAAGCCTTGGCACGTAGTAAATGCTAGTATTGTTGTAAGATACAGTTTGTGAGCCTAGAGAAAATCTGAGGTTATAGCCAACTGGGGTTTCACTGAGAATAAGTCACGTCAACCAATCTCACTTCTTTTCTTCTTCTGGTTACTGAGCGTGATATACACGCTTGATTTTAATCAAACAAACTGGAGGGTTAAATGGTCAGGGGTAAGCTGGATAGCAGCAGAGCTGGGTGGATCTGTAAAGACACCTTTAATGGGATGCCCTGAGGTTCTGTCCTTGCCCCTGTCTAGGACAACATTCTCATTAAACGTTAGAATGAAGATGCAGCAAACACCTTGCTGGAAAGGCAAGCCAATACACCAGCATAAATGTTGAAATTTATCTTACCAAAGCCAAGAAAGCGAAATGAAAGAGGGATGTTGTCTTGCATTCAGGTAAAGAAGGAGCAATGTTCCAAGATGAAGGATTGGCTGGGGAGTGATCATGTCACAAGACTCATATAAATATCCACCCACCCGCTCACTCAATCACTCATTTAATAACTCTTGGAGTATACTCCAGGTTGGCCACTGCTGAGGAGTTATAAAGATAAAAAGACATAAATTCCTACTCCCAGGGAGTTCCCAGTTTAGTGGGAAAACAGACCTGGAAATGATCTTTTTTTTTTTTTTAATGCTAAGTGTTAAGATGTACCAGGAACAGCACAATAAAAGAGGAAAGGTCGCCTAATACTGCTTTACAGCAGTCATACTGAGATGAGACTCGGAGGATCGGCAGGCGTTTTGCCAGACAACTTGATATGGGAAGGAATGGTTGTCTAGGTAACCCAACATCGAAGGCCCTGAGACAGAGCTGCCTCTTCTGGTTGACCCTAAACGACGACTTCACATATACATTTGGGATTTGGAAACAGTAAGATGCACAGACACATCAGGCCTCTTGTCTCACACTCCCAGTTCCATTACACTCCTGGACACATCTGTATCTTACCATAGGTGATGATAAGCAGCACAAAGTTGAGGTTTTTGAAGAGTCGGACGATGGAACTTAAGTATGAAGCATCAGGGGACGCCAAGGCATAGCTTAGGGATTGGGCCCTGCTGGGGGGATGTTTAGGCTTCTCCTTGAATACTGAAAGGAAAGAAACAGAGAGATCACTGCAAATCCCTATGGTCCCACCCTGCAGAGCTGATACATGGACGACAGCTGACTCCCTCATCTGAGAAGGAACGAAGACTCCAAAAGGAAATATTAATTCTTCAATTAAATCCTTTATAGTCTCCTCTCTTGAAGCTGCATCTCACTGTCTGTGGCTCCGTGACTGTGCCTTCGATTATTTTTTCTTAATGGCCTTTGGACGGCTGCAATCACTGGGCTTCCCAGGCAGTATTCAAGGATCAAGGAGCCGAGTAACAACCGGGGAATAACATACGGCAGAGCACTGAAGAAATTCAGTAGTAACACGGAGATAGGAGGGAAGTGAGAGCTGAGGCTCTGGGATTAGTGAGTCCAGTTAAGGACTCAGCACCAGAGCTCCCCCCAGGGGGGAAGGGACTGTGATGCCCATGCTGAGCACAGAGCCTGGCACATGCTGCCAATAAACATTCCCCGAATAAGGGAAAGGATCTTCTTCTATTGGAAAGACCCGGAGTCCATCCCTAGCTTCTCGAAGTCTGAATCAGACATCTGCCCCACGAGAAACCAGAGGATTAACACATGCTCCTGTAGGTGTGACCACTCTGATAGGAAGGACTGGGGAGGGACAGTGGGAAAACCATTTGCTTTATGTTCTATTTTCAGTACAACTGGTACAATCCATTTGACTGCATTGATGGCAGTTCAGTTCTCTGGGGGCCAAATCAGTTTAACCAGCTGTTTGGCTAAATTGGTCCCCCAATTGGGTCCAAGTAAAGAAGCACCTTGGTGTGTCCCCAGCCCCCATGAGAACACCTCTGAAAGGTCAGGAAACTGCCTCCAGCTGGAGGAAGCTCTGGAAATGAGGTTTAGTCTCTTGAAGATCAAAGGTCTCCCCCCTCCATCCAGATAACCCTCCAGCCCTGACTTCACAGCCCTGCTCCTTCCTTCTCCGGAAACAGTCCTGGGTAACTTCCCACCACTGGGTACTTCTCAACCATTGTCTTGCCTGTTCACCTCCCCTTCTATCAGGGGAAAGAAATCAAGGCAAGAGGTTTTTTTTAATCTCGGCAACAGCAGCTGTTTGCTCAAGGATTTGGCAACCACAAACCACAGTTTGGATAAGATTTTTCAGTTCTTTATTCAATGAGCAACCGTCTGTGCTTACTAGGAAAACGCAAAGTGTAGAAACGGCCTACCTCCAGGATCTCTGCAAAGAACCAGGCCCTCATCTGCTACAAACACAAGAATTTGGAGCTGAGCACATTACAATTTGAAACTTCAAGTCTGGCCGAGATGGTTCTTTCCTGTTCTCAACCACAGCTTCAAGGCTTCTCACCTTCCCAGGAACACCAAGTTCTCCGTCCAAGAGATCCTGTGAGCTTTGAAAAGCCATCAGGCAGCCCTTCCTCAGCTTGGACCCCGGGGAGGAAATGACACAGTGAGAATAGCTGGATGACATACATGATTATAAAACTGTTTGACTCTGGAGTTGAGGCCAGCAGGAAGGAATGACACCTTTAACGTGTGAGGTGGAACTTTCAGATATTAGGAAGACAGCTGGTTAACTTTTAAAGACAAATGACTCACTGAAAATGAAAACCTCTACTGAATTTATCACAGCCCATGTGATAGCACTCAGAAGAGAAAAAAGGATATAAATGAACCAAATACCTCAATGATTAAATATACATACATATACATACATAGAATATTAATAATATTAATAATCATTAATTCTCTGGGGCTGGTGGCTGGGATTAACAGGTACAAGGCTAAGTTAATGGTCATTCTTTTCTTTATGCTTTTTTGTATTTTCTGGATTTTTTCCATAATGAGCGTACCTTATACACATTTTAAAAAAGCATTTTAAAATGTGGGTCCCAGGCATTCCCAGGTGAATGTATGAGAGCATTAGTGTTTGTGGGTCAGTCCTATTTTGTTTTCTTGTGTTCCAGAAATTTAGGGTATGGAGTTAGACAACCTTAGGCTGGAATCCAGCCTCTGCCACTCACTGTCTAATCTTGAATAATTCCCTTATCTCCTCGTAAGTCACTGTTTCCTCTTGGTTAAGTGAGACTGATGCTGGTACCTCCCCTATAGGGCTGGTACCTCCCCTATAGGGCCATTGAGGAGTCAGTGAGATCAGGCACACTCAGCACAGGGCCTGTGACATCGTAAGTGCTCACCAGGGCTTCATCAAGGGGATCAGCAGGCTGCCCATTCATTCTAATGAGGTCATACTGGGGAACTGGTTAATTACAACTAACCTTTACTGAACAGCTAACAAAGTACACAGGACCAGCTAGCACTGAATCGGCAGCAACTACTCAGGCTAAAACATTTGAAGACCATTGGAAGCCTGGCTTCCAGTTTCTATAAATATGTTTTATAGATTACATGGGACCTAGAATGCTGCTCTAGGGCCACAGTCACAAGGTCCTCACCCAAGTCAGCAGGACCTCCCTGCCTCCCCAACCCCCATGAGCCTATTAATGACCTTACCGATGATGACAAGGATGAAAAGCAGAGTGGCCACACCTGCTATTATGTAGAACATGATGCTGATGTGGTAGGCAAGCTTGTCCTGGTCTTTGATGTTGGGTACCAAGACAGGAGGGACCAAGAACCCAATGGCAATTCCAAGCTATAGAAGACAGAGACAATCAATCGTTGTATCAATGGCCCAGAGGTGACAGCACACATTTAAGAGCCTCCTAATTAGAAACATAATCCCCAACTTCCAGCCCTTCTTAAACCTCAAACAGGGATTGTTTCCCCCCTCAAGACATCAGAGATCTTTCTTTTGATTGACAGCTCAACTCACACACCCTTGACCACCCTCACTACCACAGTCTGTGAAAACGATTATAGCTGGGGTTCTCAACGCTGACAGGCTTTTCTCTAGCTACAAACTAATGAAGAATGGTCCCTATACTCCCATCTCTATGGTAGAGTAAAACAATGCTGGTTTTGCTTTTTGTGCCATTTAAATTCTTGATTTCACTGTATCTGTTCACCTGGAGCTGAGAGACCAGCTAAGGGAAAAATTCTACACCCTACAACCCCAAGAACTTGCATTCAGTGAGAGACAGAAGCCTAACGTCGCTACCACATTTACAAACACAGAAGCTTAAGTTCATTGTGTAAGTTAACTTTGTAATTTATAAAGCATCTGTGGTGTGAAGTCACACAACTGCATAAATTTATACACACAGGACATGGGCACATGCAAAGTGGCTATAAATACATATACAAACACAACCCAACAAACTGAAACATCTTATATCTGCGTTGCAGTTCAAACTCCAGTGACCTGAGATAACATGCCTTGGGTGTTTCTGAGGGCAGAAATGCCTTGATTCAGGAGTGACTAGCTGTGATAGAACTCCCCAAACCCTTCTGCCACACAAAATACCAAGGTGGAAATTTGAAAATAGTGTGAGAACACACGAAATACCCAGGTCCAAATTGTAAGAGTGAGAGAAACTGAGTAAGTCTTTTGTGTTAAGGTCCCATGTTTCCTTTATTGAACCTGAAAGCAACCGCAGGTAGAGAAGCAATTTGCTTTCAGGCCAACACCATTCACCAGCTGCCAATGTGCTGATCATCGTTATTGGTTTTCCAGCCTGTCAATTATAGCCACTCAGAGTGGTCACCAGCGATTCTCAGCTCTGAAATACTCTCAAAAGTCATCATCAATAGGCTCAGTGCAGGGTTGTTCCAATGTACACTGTATACAATCAACAAATCAAACTGATCTTTAAAGCATCTACTATTTGAGGAGATTGGTTCAAGATGGCCGAGTAGAAGGACATGTGCTCACTCCCTCTTGCGAGAGCACAGAAATCACAACTAACTGCTGAACAATCATCAACAGGAAGACAATGGAACTCACGAGAAAAGATACCCCACATCCAAAGACAAAGGAGAAGTTACAGTGAAACGGTAGGAGGGGCACAATCACAATAAAATTAAATCCCATAACCGCTGGGTGGGCAACTCAAAAACTGGAGAACACTCATACCACAGAAGTCCACCCACTGGAGTGAAGGTTCTGAGCCCCACGTCAGGCTTGCCAACATGGTGGTCTGGCAATGGGAGGAGGATTTCCGGAATCAGACTTTAAAGGCTAGTGGGATTTGATTGCAGGACTTCGACAGGACTGGTGGAAACAGAGACTCCACTCCTGGAGGGTACACACTAAGTCGTGTGCGCATAAGGACCCAGGGGAAAGGAGCAGTGACCCCACAGGAGACTGAAACAGACCTATCTGCTAGTGTTGGAGGGTCTCCTGCAGAGGCGGGGGGCAGCTGTGGCTCACCACAGGGACAAGGACACTGGCAACAGAAATTCTGGGAAGTACCCCTTGGCATGAGCCATCCCGGAGTCCCTCATTCACCCCACCAAAGAGCCTGGAGGCTCCAGGGCTGGGTCGCCTCAGGCCAAACAACCAACAGGGAGGGAACTCAGCCCCACTCATCAGCAGACAAGCAGATTAAACTATTACTGAGCCCTGCCCACCAGAGCAACACCCAGCTCTAAGCACCACCAGTCCCTCCCATCAGGAAGCATGTACAAGCCTCTTAGATAGCCTAATCCACCAGAGGGCAGACAGCAGAAGCAAGAAAAACTACAATCCTGCAGCCTGTAGAACAAAAACCACATTCACAGAAAGATACACAAAATAAAAAGGCAGAGAGGACTATGTACCAGATGAAGGAACAAGATAAAACCCCAGAAAAACAACTAAATGAAGTGGAGACAGGCAACCTTCCAGAAAAAAGAATTCAAAATAATGATAGTGAAGATGATCCAGGACCTCAGAAAAAGAATGGAGGCAAAGATCAAGAAGATGCAAGAAATGTTTCACAAACACCTAGAGGAATTAAAAAACAAACAAACAGAGATGATAATACTATAACTGAAATGAAGAATACACTAGAAGGAATCCATAGCAGAATAATTGAGGCAGAAGAACAAATAAGTGACCTGGAAGACAGAATGGTGGAATTCACTGCCACAGAACAGAATTTTAAAAAAAGAGTGAAAAGAAATGAAGACAGCCTAAGAGACCTCTGGGACAACATTAAACACACCAACATTCGCATTAGAGAGGTACCAGAAAGAGAAGAGAGAGAGAAAGGAACCGAGAAAATATTTGAAGAGATTATAGTCAAAAACTTCCCTAACGTGGGAAAGGAAATAGTCACCCAAGTCCAGGAAGCGCAGAGAGTCCCAGGCCAGATAAACTCAAGGAGAAACATGCCGAAACACATAGTAATCAAATTGACAAAAATTAAAGACCAAGAAAAATTATTAAAAGCAACAAGGGAAAAATGACAACATACAAGGGAACTCCCATAGGGTTAACAGCGGATTTCTCACCAGAAACTCTACAAGCCAGAAGGGAGTGGCACCATATATCTAAAGCAATGAAATGGAAGACCTACAAACAAGATTACTCTACCAGCAAGGATCTCATTCAGATTCCACGGAGAAATCAAAAGCTTTATAGACAAGCAAAAGCTAAGAGAATTCAGCACCACCAAATCAGCTCTACAACAAATGCTAAAGGAACTTCTCTAACTAGAAAACACACGAGAAGAAAGCGGACCTACAAAAACAAACCCAAAACTATTAAGAAAAAGGTAACAGGAACAAACACATCGATAATTACGTTAAATGTGAATGGATTAAATGCTCCAGCCAAAAGACACAGATTCACTGAATGGATACAAAACAAGACCCATACACACACTGTCTACAAGAGACCCACTTCCAACCTAGGGACACATACAGACTGAAAGTGAGGGGATGCAAAAAGATATTCCATGCAAATGGAAATCAAAAGAAAGCTGGAGTAGCAATACTCATATCAGATAAAATAGACTTTAAGTTAAAGAATGTTACAAGAGACAAGGAAGGACACTACACAATGATCAAGGGATCAATCCAAAAAGAAGATATAACAATTATAAATATATATGCACCCAACATAGGAGCACCTCAATACATAAGGCAAATGCTAACAGCTATAAAAGAGGAAATCGACAGTAACACAATAATAGTGGGGGACTTTAACACCTCACTTACACCAATGGACAGATAATCCAGACAGAAAATTAATAAGGAAACACAAGCTTTAAACACAATAGACCAGATAGATTTAACTGATATTTATAGGGGATTCCATCCCAAAACAGCAGATTACACTTTCTTCTCAAGTGCACACGGAACATTCTCCAGGATAGATCACATCTTGGGTCACAAATCAAGCCTCGGTAAATTTAAGAAAATTGAAATCATATCAAGCATCTTTTCTGAACAAAACGCTATGAGATTAGAAAACAATTGCAGGGAAAAAAGCGTAAAAAACACAAACACATGGAGGCTAAATAATATGTTACTAAATAACCAAGAGATCACTGAAGAAATCAAGGAGGAAATCAAAAATACCTAGAGACAAATTACAATGAAAACACGACGATTCAAAACCTATGGGATGCAGCAAACAGCTGCAGTTCCCAGCAGTTCTAAGAGGGAAGTTTATAACAATACAAGCCTACCTCAAGAAATAAGAAAATATCTCAAATAAACAATCTAACCTACACCTAAAGGAACTAGAGAAAGAAGAACAAACAAAACCCAAAGTTAGTAGAAGGAAAGAAATCATGAAGATCAGAGCAGAAATAAATGGAATAGAGACAAAGAAAACAATAGCAAAGATCAATAAAACTAAAAGCTGGTTCTTTGAGAAGATAAACAAAATTGATAAACCTTCAGCCAGACTCATCAAGAAAATGAGAGAGAGGACTCAAATCAATAAAATTAGAAATGAAAAAGGAGAAGTTACAACAGACACCGCAGAAATACAAAGCATCCTAAGAGACTACTACAAGCAACTCTATGGCAATAAAATGGACAACCTGGAAGAAATGAACAAATTCCTAGAAATGCACAACCTTCTGAGACTGAACCAGGAAGAAATATAAAATATGAACAGACCAGTCACAAGCACTGAAATTGAAACTGTGAATAAAAATCTTCCAACAAAAAAAGCCCAGGACCAGATGGCTTCAGAGGCGAATTCTATCAAACATTTAGAGAAGAGCTAACACCTATCCGTCTCAAACTTTTCCAAAATACAGCAGAGGGAGGAACACTCCCAAACTCATTGGATGAGGCCACCATCACCCTGACACCAAAACCAGACAAAGATGTCACAAAGAAAACTACAGGCCAATATCACTAATGAACATAGATGCAAAAATCCTCAACAAAATACTAGCAAACAGAATCCAACAGCACATTAAAAGGATCATACACCATGATCAAGTGGGGTTTATTCCAGGAATGCAAGGATTCTTCAATATACGCAAATCAATCAATGTGATAAACCATATTAACAAATTGAAGGAGAAAAACCATGTAATTTTCTCAATAGATGCAAGAAAGCTTTTGACAAAATTCAACACCCATTTATGATAAAAACCCTCCAGAAAGCAGGGACAGAGGGAACTTACCTCAACATAATAAAGGCCATATATGACAAACCCACAGCCAAAATCATTCTCAATGGTGAAAAACTGAAACCATTTCCTCTAAGATCAGGAACAAGACAAGGTTGTCCACTCTCACCACTATTATTCAACATAGTTTTGGAAGTTTTAGCCATAGCAATCAGAGAAGAAAAAGAAATTAAAGGAATCCAAGTTGGAGAAGAAGTAAAGCTGTCACTGTTTGCAGATGACATGATATTATACATAGAGAATCCTAAAGATGCCACCAGAAAACTAGAGCTAATTAATGAATTTGGTAAAGTAGCAGGATACAAAATTAATGCTCAGAAATCTCTTGTATTCCTATACACTAATGATGAAAAATCTGGAAGAGAAATTAAGGAAACACTCCCATTTACCACTGCAACAAAAAGAATAAAATACTTAGGATTAAACCTTCCTAAGGAGACAAAATACGTGTATGCAGAAAACTATAAGACACTGATGAAAGAAATTAAATATGGTACAAACAGATGGAGAGATATACCATGTTCTTGGATTGGAAGAATCAATATTGTGAAAATGACTCTACTACCCAAAGCAATCTACAGATTCAATGCAATCCCTATCAAATTACCAATGGCATTTTTTACAGAACTAGAACAAAAAATCTTAAAATTTATATGAAGACACAAAAGACCCCACATAGACAAAGCAATCTTGAGGGGAAAAAAAAAGGATCTGGAGGAATCAGACTCCCTGACTTCAGACTATACTACAAAGCTACAGTAATCAAGACAATATGCTACTGGCACAAAAACAGAAATATAGATCCATGGAACAGGATAGAAAGCCCAGAGATAAACCCACACACCTATGGTCAACTAATTTATGACAAAGGAGGCAAGGATATACAATGGAGAAAAGACAGTCTCTTCAATAAGTGGTGCTGCAAAAACTGGACAGCTACACGGAACACTCCCTAACACCATACACAAAAATAAACTCAAAATGGATTAAAGAACTAAATGTAACACCAGACACTATAAAACTCTTAGGAGGGGCTTCCCTGGTGGCGTAGCAGTTGAGAGTCCGCCTGCCGACGCAGGGGACACGGGTTCGTGCCCCAGTCCGGGAAGATTCCACATGCCACGGAGCAGCTAGGCCCGTGAGCCATGGCTGCTGAGCCTGCACATCCAGAGCCTGTGCTCTGCAACGGGAGAGGCCACAAGAGTGAGAGGCCCGCGTATCACAAAAAAAAAAAAAAACCTTTTAGGGGAAAACACAGGAAGAACACTCTTTGACATGAATCACAGCAAGATCTTTTTTTCTTTTAAATTGTTTTCCTTGTTTCTATTTCATTTATTTCTGCTCTGATCTTTATGATTTCTTTCCTTCTACTAACTTTGGGTTTTGTTTTTCTCCTTTCTCTAGTTCCTTTAGATATAAGGTTAGATTGTTTGAGATTTTTCTTGTTTTTTTTTTTAATTATTTATTTTTGGTTGCATTGGGTCTGCTGCTGTGCACAGGCTTTCTCTAGTTGCAGCAAGCAAGGGCTACTCTTCCTTGCAGTGCAAGGGCTTCTCATTGTGGTGGCTTCTCTTGTTGTGGAGCACAGGCTCTAGGTGAGCAGGCTTCAGTAGTTGTGGCACACAAGCTCAGTAGTTGTGGCTCACGGACTCTAGAGCACAAGCTCAGTAGTTGTGGCGCACGGGCTTATTTGCTCCATGGCATGTGGGATCTTTCTGGCCCAAGGCTTCAACCTGTGTCCCCTGCATTGGCAGGCAGGTTCTTAACCACTGCACGACCAGGGAAGCTTTTTTCTTGTTTCTTGAGGTAGGCTTGTATTGCTATAAACTTCACTCTTAGAACTGCTTTTGCTGCATCCCATAGGTTTTGAATCGTCGTGTTTTCATTGTAATTTGTCTCTAGGTATTTTTGATTTCCTCCTTGATTTCTTCAGTGATCTCTTGGTTATTTAGTAACATATTATTTAGCCTCCATGTGTTTGTGTTTTTTACGCTTTTTTCCCTGCAATTGTTTTCTAATCTCATAGCATATTGCTCAGAAAAGATGCTTGATATGATTTCAATTTTCTTAAATTTACCGAGGCTTGATTTGTGACCCAAGATGTGATCTATCCTGGAGAATGTTCCATGTGCACTTGAGAAGAAAGTGTAATCTGCTGTTTTGGGATGGAATCCCCTATAAATATCAATTAAATCTATCTGGTCTATTGTGTCATTTAAAGCTTGTGTTTCCTTATTAATTTTCTGTCTGGATTATCTGTCCATTGGTGTAAGTGAGGTGTTAAAGTCCCCCACTATTATTGTGTTACTGTCGATTTCCTCTTTTATAGCTGTTAGCATTTGCCTTATGTATTGAGGTGCTCCTATGTTGGGTGCATATATATTTATAATTGTTATATCTTCTCCTTGGATTGATCCTGTGTAGTGTCCCTCCTTGTCTCTTGTAACATTCTTTAACTTAAAGTCTATTTTAACTGATATGAGTATTGCTACTCCAGCTTTCTTTTGATTTCCATTTGCATGGAATATCTTTTTGCATCCCCTCACTTTCAGTCTGTATGTGTCTCTAGGTCGGAAGTGGGTCTCTTGTAGACAGCATATTTATGGATCTTGTTTTTGTATCCATTCAGTGAATCTGTGTCTTTTGGCTGGAGCATTTAATCCATTCACATTTAACGTAATTATCGATATGTTTGTTCCTGTTACCTTTTTCTTAATAGTTTTGGGTTTGTTTTTGTAGGTCCTTTGCTTCTCTTGTGTTTCCCAGTTAGAGAAGTTCCTTTAGCATTTGTTGTAGAGCTGGTTTGGTGGTGAATTCTCTTAGCTTTTGCTTGTCTATAAAGCTTTTGATTTCTCCATCAAATCTGAATGAGATCCTTGCTGGGTAGATTACTCTTGGTTGTAGGTTCTTCCCTCTCATCACTTCAAATATATCGACGCCATCCCACAGTGACTTTTCTCCAGGAGGAAATCGGCTTTGGCAGTACTTTCATGCCCAGTGTGGAAACCAAAACATAGGGATTGGACTGTAAGCTGCTGCCTCTTCTGTTTTTTTCAGGGCATATTTTTTCCTACTTCTTGAGAGCTGTGTTCAGTGATCGTGCACAGCTCTATACCCAGCTCCTAGTTCCTGAGTCTGTCCCTTAGCAGGAACTCAGTGATGTTGGCTGGCTGGACAGACAGACAGATGGACGTTGGTGGAAGGTCTTGTCTACGCAAAGCTGGCAGAAATACACGGGTCTGCCCACTAAGGACCACATTCTTTCTACAAACCACATTGTCCTCTCATTGGTAAGGGCAGAAAATGGGTACATGGGGGACTGGGAAGAGGGCAGAATGGCTGACTGGTTTTTGTGCATCCACTAGGCACTGGGTATCTAATAGAGTTTATCTTTTTCATTCAGCCCATGAACTTTTGCAACAAAGACAAAAATGAGAAAAACTGGGGGTGGGCACCCAGCCAGCCTATGGGCACACAGGCGGGTAGCAGAAGAGCTGGGCTCCTAAACAAGTTCTGTCTGACTCCAGGCTCCAGCTCACCTCCTGCCTACCAGGAAATGCTACTGGTGTGACACTAGTCAACACGGAAGCCTGTATTTTCACTCCTTTGAGTTCTGTCTCGCATTTGATAGAACACCACCAGGGTAAAAACCAGAGACCCGCAGCCCAAGTCAGGACAAGAATCATTTAAAGAGTTGATGGAATGCTGCTCCCAAGGGTGGGATCCGTACCTTTCTCACACTCACAAAAAAACAAAGACCCAGACTATGAATGTAAGGGATTGAAAATCACCATTAACTGGTTTTGACTTGCCTTATGCCCCAGCATTTGTTCTGTAGTTTTATCCTCCTCAACAAAATACAGTCAGGAGCAAAATACACAATACACAGACAGTCTCCGCTCTTCAGAGCCTATGAGCCTAATCACAATGGTTCACTTCACCCCAAAAGAAGATGTTTTACCAAAATGGGGTGAATAAAGGATGGAGAGGCAGACTGGGATACTCAATTTTTGTTTTCGATTTGATTTTTGCCCTTTCTGCAAACTCAAGGGTGATATTTAAACACTGTTGCAATAGCAGCGGTCACGAGCACTTCCAGAGCAAATGTCACAGTTAAAAACATGCCTGTGCAGCCTGAGGGCTTCGGGTGACAGGAAGAAGCCGTACTCTGTGTCATGCATCACTTGTCACTCCAGCTCACGCACTTGGCAGAGCCAAAATAAACCCAGAAACCACTAGGCTGCATCTGGGGTAAGATGCCCACACTTGACCAACAACACAACACAACACGTGTTATGTTGGCTCTGAGATCCACAGAACTACTGTCCGCAACACCATCCATGTGGGGCACCCCTGCAAAGCCCCAAGTCACAACTGAATCCAGGCAAAAAGCTGCCCTCCCAGTGCTGCCTGGTCATGAACATGCCCAGACCATCAAAGGAAGACCCTGGGGCTTTCACAAAAGGCAGGGAGCTCTGCGTCAACACCATGGTGAGCGCTTAGTCCTCTGGAACAAGGACAGACCACTGGTCCCCATCTGAACCCTCTTCCAGGGTCCCAGGCACCTCATCCTCCAGACCCAGGTATTGGCCAGCAGGATCCTGCTCATCTTGGTAGGAGGCAACCACATCAGCAAGCAGGTTCTCACCCGCCCAACCTCATTCCTCCTCGGTGCATTCCTGCCCCAGGCATGCCTGCTGATCAGAGAAAGATGCGCCCACTCTCAGCCCCATGGCTGGGTCCCCATTGCCTCATTCCTTCCCCCTGGGCACAGTCACCCGATCAGGGTGGCATGTCTCTTGCATTTCAGGACTCCCAACAGCTGGCTTTCTGGCGTCAAGGGTCAAAAATGTCCCCTTACTGGGCCAGCAGCTTTCCCTGCAGCAAAGCTCCTGGGCTTGAAGGCTTGCTTCAAAGTTGGTCTCCTTATGACCTAATCGGAGGGTCACCATGCTCCTCAAGGAGCTCACACCCATGTGGTTCATTTTAACAGTGAACATTGTTCATTTTGAAGTGAACCCCTCCCCCTTCCTCCTTTCCACCCCAACATCCCTCAGACATGTCGTCACTCTACACAGTGGTTAAGGCCTAGGGCTCCAAGTTCAGAAAGGTGTGTGTTCACATACCAGCTCTGCCAGTTAGGAGATGTCTGGCATGGGCAAGTTAATTCCCCTCTTTGTGCCTATTTCCTAATTCACAAAGGAAGGTACTGCCTACTTCACACCCTCTAGCTCAGGGGGGTGCTCTGACGCCTAGTGAGCCCATTTGAGTGGACTACTCTGCAGAACGCTTTACACCAGGAGGGCTCACTCCTCTTCTGCAAGCCTGCCTCTCCCACCCCGCACGCTCTCCCCCAGCAATGGCGACAGGCAGGGGAGGAGAGGCCACTGGGACAAACAAGATGTGCTTGGTTGACCAATGGCAGCCCCACAGACACCTGCCCTGGCTCTCCTCATCCTTCTCTGCTCATTCTCTCTGCCCTTTCTCATCTCTCAGCCCCCTGGCCTCTGCCCTCTCACAACCACGCTGTCCGACCCTCCCCCGCCGTCCTTGGACGTCCACATTGCATCAGCTCCCCGTCCCCTTTCAGATGATGTGACCTGTCTCCCACCAGCCTGCATAGCGTGTTCAGGGGCACCTTCCTCGGCGCTGCTCTGACCACGCGGTCCTGCTCAAGGACCCTCAAGGAGCCAGCCCTCTCCCAGGGAGGACCACATCCACACCCCTCAGCCTGCTGTTCTTAGCTTTCTTCACATCCCGTCCCACCTCCATCTGCTTCCCTGGATGTCCCCGGACTGGATGATTCACAAGTCCAACCTTTCATCGACTGGTCTCAACCTTTATCCCAGCAGATTCATTGCTTGCAAAGGTCTCCCTCCTTGAGTCTTTTAGAGCCCATCTCACCCTCAGTTCCTTCACTGAGTTTTCCTTGGTCATGCTAGTGAGGCTTGATCTCCTTGCCCTAACTCCTCTAATCCTTTGGTTTTCAACCTTATTTGTGACACTAGTCTGGTGCCTGGTAAACACAAAAGGAGTTTACTCGATAAATGGGTACCGAATGAATGGGCTGCAGTTAACTGGCATGTCAGGAAAACGTCACTACCCTTCCAGATTAGCCATGAGCCCAGATCTGGGGAAAGATGTCGTTGGAAATTTAAATCTAGACAAGACTCTCAGAGAAAGTATGCTATTTAAAAAAACATCATTGGGGGTTGTTTTAAAATCAGCACCACATGAAAGATAAATTTGGGTTCAACCTAGATTTCCACACACCATGTTTGCTCAAAGCTGACCAACCCCTATGAGCAACGTTAAGCACACGGCAGGATGCCACCCTCACAAGGGTGTTTCTATGTGATGGGTGACCACATACAGGTGTGTATCTATACATGTCTATGTACACTAGCAAGGATCTTAATGATCTAAAGATTAATCAGACGCTAAGTGTCACAGAGTACAACAGTTGAGGAAAACTTAGCTACATAGGCAAATGTATGAAAATGTGACTATATAAAGGGTCACTTAAGTCCATGCAGAATTTATGGGCACTAAAATGTGCTACAATTATAGTATGTCTAATTTCCATCCCATACAAAACGCGCCCACCCTCTCCTGGGGCTGCGTGTCTGGACACTGGTACCTCAGGCGTGGCCATCGGGGCCACCAGCAGGGAGGCCACCACTACAACCTGTCTCCCAGGCCCACGTCCACGTGGGAATTATACACAGCGCTCGGAAGTGACTTCAACACTCACGGCCCATCCCTACACCCTGCTGTGCGCATTTAAACACCACGAAGTGGTGCTGCTAGGCAAGTGTGCAAACTCGCTACATAGTTCTGCTCCTATTGGCCAGTGCCAGGTAAACTTAGACGTGTGTTTACACCTCAGTGAAAACACTACACCTCAGTGACTGAAGAATAACTAATTTGGGTAAAATGATGCACAAACAAAGGTTCCAGGATCCCCAATGTGGGTCTCCGTTAGAGTGAAGGTACATGGCAGGAAAGCCAACTTTGGATGTGGAGGAGGCTCAGAGGGCGGTCCTGGGACTGAGGCTTGGATGCCCCAGAAAGAAGCAAGGAGAGCGAGGTGGCTGCTGGGCACGGAAACACTGAACTTGAACTACAGCTTAATCATGAGGACAAGCTCCCAGCCACCCAGGACCACCAGGCAGCGTCTAGGAACACACCGCAGTCGGCAATCACGTGCACGCAAAGCCTGCTCACATGATCGTATTTTTGAAATTCCCAAATCCAACCCCTTGGCTTCTTCTAAAAAGGCCAACTGAGGATTAAGGAGGCAGCAGACCTTCAGGAACAAAAACAATCCCACTGACCTGGGGGCAAATCGCCCATGAAAGAGCTTTATGGATTTAAAAGGCTAGGCTTAGGTCCCTAAGAACTTGGGAAGCAGGGTCACAGCTGGTTGACTACAGACTTTCTTAGAGTCCCTCCCCAATCACAGGGTTTGTCTTCAAACCTGTGATTGTGCTGGTGGCTTATATAACCTCAGCTTGGATTTCCTCAGTCCTTTGGGGTAAAGAGGTTAGGGAAAGGCAAGAAGAGCACTAGTGAAATCAGGACAGCCTGTAATCACTGCTTCCCAGGGAAGGTAAGAATAGTGACCACGGCTGACCCATTGTGCTCGCCACAGTTACTGGCCTAGGCACTATTAAGTGCTATACATATACACACACTCTTTTAATCCCTATTTTTGAATGGAGAAAACTAGCCTTTAGGTAGCTTGCCCAGGGTCATAGAACAGCAAGTGTTCTATGCTGGGCTTCAAGTTCAGGCCACGGGTACTAGAGTTTGACCCATTCACCATTTGGCTGAATGTTCAGGTCTTGGCTGTTATTCAAACTAGAAGGAAGGAAACTAACACATAATGAGCACCTACTGTGTGCTAGGCAGCTGCTAAATGATTTTTCACGTTATTTCATTTAATCCCTTCCAACAGCTCCCTAAAGTTGTCAGGATTATCTCTGGTTTGGTTTTTACAGATGAGAAAACTGTAACTTGCCCAAGTTCACCCAGCTTCTAATGGCAGAACTGAGATTCAAGCCCATGGCAATCTGACTCCAAACCCCTTGATGAAACAGGTGAATTTCACGGAAGTAAATGCCTCAGGGACCTGACAATATCTCCAGTCTTACACACTCGATTCTATCATTCAAGTGTCCCCCGTTTGTCTAGCTATTGGAGGAAGTGACCATGAGAGGTGTGTCCGGCTATAGTCTGTTTTGTTGACCACTTAGTTACACCCTATGGGGTTCCTTGTTCTTATGCGATGCTGACTTTTGGTTGTTTTCCATGTAGGGTGTTTGTTGTCTCCCCAGCTAGATTTTAGCACCGTGAGGACAGAGACATTGACTAACATTTCCTTGTGTGACCCCCTCCCCCCGCGCCCAGTACAATGCTAAGAACAGAGATGGGGATCAGGAAGTATCTTCTGAATAAAGAGAAGCCTTTTAGAACTGTGCAGCTCAAAAGTAACTCAAGAATTTCCAGTTTCTTCTACAGCAAAGAAGTTGGGCACAGTAGCAACCTGCTGCTTTCAGTCATCAACTCAAGAGGCTCCTAGTGCACACATGCCTCCTTTTAAGGGTAGGTGTTCCTCCTGAAATTGTCCTTGTGACAACATCTGCAAAGGCTCAGTCCTGGTCTAGGTGAGACCATATGCCAAGGCTCCTCTGCTCCCCTTTCCCCGAGCGCCCACCTCACTGCCGGCTTCTCCACCCAAAGGTCCCTCTCACGACAGAGCTGACAGTCAACGACCATAGGCTCCTAGAACTTCCCCAGTGACTCAGCCGGGGAAGAGGAAAGATGAGGGACATCTTTCCAATCACCAGGCCAGCGAAGAGGCAGATGCAGACCATACTTTCTCGAACTTTTGGAGAAAGTGGAAAGCTCCAGGCAGATGCTTTGGCACTTCCACCAACTCCCAACCAGATGCCAGCTTGCAGCAGCCAACAGATGAACCCAAATGTCTTGTGTGGTGTTGCTGCGCTCAACCTTACCACTCCCTGCCTGGTGACAGATGGTGAAACCAGAAGAACTGTTTCCTTTGTCTGATATGTCACGAGCTGTCATTCCTAAAAGTAATTCATGTGACAAAACATGTTTCTAATCCTCCCAAGTTTTCTTCTGAGTCTGGTTGGGCTTTCTTGGTGACAGCTCTCCCCTTCCAACTTTCAGAGGTGAAACTGAGACCAGGGGGTTTACTCACAGGCAGGCCCTGGAAGAGTGATTTCTTAAAGTGCTACCACAAGCCAGACCCACTTCAGGGTGCACATCCAGAAACAGGCTGGGCTCTAAGTAGATTTTTCCAAAGAGCCAACTTCATAAGGCAACTACCCCTGCCTCATTATCCCAGAGAGATCTGCAGAGAAAAAGAAATCTAAACCTTGCACCAGGAAAACTATTAATCACCCATACCTACCACCACCCCAAGAAAGCAACACCATCAGCTCTCGCCCTGGGATTTAGGGAGTTAATCAGGACCTACATACATGAGGTCATCTCCCCTCCTACTTGGCCTGACATTTCCACCACTAGTCACTCCATAAGTAATGCCTTACGGTCTAATCCCTCTCCTCTTAAGTGTGAACTCAGGAACTTTTCCATTCACTACTGTAACCTCAGAGCTCAGAACGTGGGTTGGCACAGAGTAGATATTCAATAAAAATTTTTCAAACAATAAATAAAGGCTGTGGTGCACTGCCTCAAAGAAACCACAGCTCCCAAGAATTGACATAAAGGTCAGAGTGCTTGGCACTGTAAATGGAGAGTATAGCCCTTAATCTGAGGTTGTACCTCATGAGATAGACAGCCAAGGGGGTGAGAGCCTTCGTTCACTGACTCTCATTTGTCCCATTACCTGCTGTCAACTGGGGAGACACCTGGAGGCTGGCCAGAGTGGATGCAATCCAGGACAAGCAGAATTCAAAGAGAAACAAAGACTGGATGGCCAGGGGCCTGTGTGGTTTACTCGCAAGCGACAGAGATCTGGCCCACAGTGGGGGCACCCTTGTAAAGGACTTGGATTTTTGTGGAGTAGCATGAGAATACAGGGCCAGCGTTCTTGCGCAAATCATGGGATCCCCTCTTCCCTAAGGAGAGATAGAAGAACTCCAGAGAGAGGAAAGTCAATTATCACAGTCACAAGGGCTGTCTGAGCCCCACCAGTCCCCACTTGTTACCATGGGTCGGTGCCACTTGCTAAATGTAAGGGGCCTGGGAGAAAATGTGGTAACATCAGGACACCAGGCCCTTAGGAGAAGACTTCTTACTCCCGGGACCCATCCCCTGATGGCAGGGGCTAAGTCAGTTCTGTGCTCTGCCACCACTGCCACTTCCTACACTGAAGAGAGGAGCCATCCAAGGCACACAGAGATTAAAAAGCTGCTTTGTGCCTATCTCTGGCAAAAGGCCCTTCTTGGCATCAAAAGGAATTAGAATGATCCCCAGGACCTTAGGAGCTGCATCACGGCTCAAGTCAAAAGGACCAAATCAGCAGGGATGCTCCAGAAACCAGGAGCTCTGGGAGAGGTTCCTACAGCCAGAACGACCAGAACTTTTTCTGAAATGAAGAGCTGACTCCAAAGCCAAGAATGCTGAACGCTGTAAACCGAGGGCATGGCCCCCGAATCCAAGGTGGCTCTTTACCAGATGGACAGGACCTGATTTATGTACACGAAGCCCTTTCGCTCTCTGAGTGTCACGAGGCAAGTCCAGAGTCCTTTTGTCTTTTTTTTTAAGGGCACGTAAAAGCCCACATTTGCACAAAATTTCAGTTTTCAAGGCACCTGCACATCCAGCATATAAACTGAGCCTCAAAACCATCCAGTGAGGTGACGAGCCGGATGCCCACAGCACAGGAGAGGCACAGAGCCTGGGAGGGGACCGTCCTTTTCTCCATCTTGTAACTGAGTTGGCTCAACTTGCTGAAGTTACAGAGTAGATCAGCAGCGAGGTAACATCGGGACTTCTGATGGTCCCGTTCGCAGCCCTGCTCTCTTCCCACAGAGCTTTGCTGAGCCACGACAAGCCACCAATCAGCCACGTAGCCCAAGAAGACGTGGTCTGAGACCCAAGATGAACCAGGGTCTGATGGGGTCCTTTGCAATGGGGTTTGTTATGTAACTGAGAAATGCATCTGGGTCATCATAAAATGGCTAACAGTTACTCTGTACCTCTTACCAGAGTTCTTTCTGGACAGTGAGTCAGAGGCAGTGCAATGAGTGGAGAGAACATCAATGTCTCCCGGAGTCTCTCAACAAACTTACACTGGTGAGCTGGGCCCTGCAGACACAACTTCCTACCCCCCACAGTAGCCTTGAGAGAACCAAACATTCCCAAGGAGGACTCTCCTTGCTCCACGAATAAAGCAAACCATTGTCAAGATGCCTGTCCCAAGGCCAGAGGCCGAGAATGTCTCTTGGTGGCCCGGTCTTCCCAGGCCTTAACCCCTCAAGTCAGCCAGCCCGAAAGAGGGAGGAGCTCTACCACCTGCAGCTCTTCCTGAGGACCTGCTTCCAAGGCTGTAGAGTTGAGGAAGCAGGTGGAGGGGATTTTTTCAGGAGGCCCACTTACACATAAAAGGTGAAAAAGATTAGTAAGAGGGTTGGGTCAAGCTGCACTCTTCCCCCACCCACCACCCCCATCCTCCCGAGGCCACAGCTGACATGTTACTCGATGGCAATCACAGAATATGCTCTGGAATCTTCCGTCAGCAATGAGAAGACCATTCCCCAAAGCGTAATACCAGAACACCAGTCGTCCATCCTTCCATTCACATGTTCTCAGTCCCCACCGCGTGCCAGGCATGTGGCCTCTTCCGGCCTGTGTCCTATGAGCAAGGTCTTTAGGGGGGTGACCTATTTCTAGAAGGGTGGTGATGTCAGCCCCAACCTAACTCATCAGCAGAGACTGGACAGGCAAGTCTGCTTAAGTTCCTGACCTATGGCGTCAGGGAGGAGGATCTGTCAGCAAATATTCCCAGGACAGCAGCTGGGATGAAAGAAAGGCCCAGAATCCAGAGATTCTGGAGTCTGGCGGGGAGGGAGAAGACGGATGTGCCTTCAGGGAATGTCTGCGGAGACTCATCTGGTTCAGGAACTTTCGCAACCCCTTTGACTTTAGTGTCCATCCTGTGAGGCCGGCTTCCTTATTACAGAATAGGTAAGCTGATGCCCAAAGAGAGCAGGTGTCTAGCCAGAGGCCCCAAATACGGGGGTCAGCAGAGCCGGGTCAGGGTCTCATGGCTCCCACACCAGGAGTTCTCCAACTTCAGGGCGCACCACAATCCCTGGCAGATAATCAAAACCACAGATTCCTGAGCTCCACCCTGGAGAGGCTAATTCCTTGAATCTGCCCCAGTGCCCAGGCATCTGCATTTCTAACAAACACCCCAGGTGGTGCTGGTGGTTCATGGAGCACACTTAGAGACAACTGACCTCCACTGCCCCAAGGACAGAAATCAAGAGCTAATTCTCAGCTGCTGGCTTCCCTCGGCATCCCAGGCAGGGACAGATGGTGGGACCAGTGTGTGCTCCTGCCTAGCTCCTCGGTAGAGAAGCAACCGGCCCCTGAGTTCATCGAGTGGCTCCACAAACATGTCCAGCCCTAAACAGGAAGCTCGGGACAAAGGTCTGAGGAGGAGAGGATTGCTCAAAGGGCAGCCACCACCCCAAACAAACAGCCCATTGCGACGGACCCTGCTTTAACGCCATGACTCATGGAGGCTCACTTCCTATATTTCTGAGTTGATGGGCACAGCAAATGGCCCTGAGCACAGACAGCAACTTCCAGAGCCAGCATGGGAGTCCCAGCCATGCCAACACCGCAACATGGAGCCGAAATCAGGAACTTCCAGGGGAGAGGAAAAGGAAAAAAAAAACAAAAAGGAAGAAAAATAACCTGCAACCTTGCTCCAGCTTCCGTGCCCCCTCCCTTCTGGAGCCGGCAGGGTTGTCTAGTCAAAAGGGATCTCCTGGAACTGTAAAGGGCTTGTGTTCACCTCCTCTCTAGAGAAAGAATCGGATGGGAGCCAAAGCAAACACCGCTCCACTCGTGGTTGCGAGGCACACTGTCTAATCCCGAGAAGTTGGTAAGCAAGTGAGGGCCAGCCCTACCTCCCATCCCCCTCCCGCAAACACACATGGTGCTGGTGCTCTCTGCCCTTCCGCTGGGGCAAGACCTCATCTTGAACTGTATGGGGCTCAGAGGCCAAGCTACAGTTTTTGCAAAGCCTACTAAAGGAGAGATGCCTGGAATAAGGTGGGGAGGCAGAAGAGCCAGGATGGGCTTCCAGAACCTGCAGGAGACCTCTGACCTCTGAATGACTCAGCAAAGACAAAGGCCTCCGTCCTGAAGAACAGAGAGAAAGGAGATGCTCCCTTGGGTTAAGTTTGGGATGGTGCTAGATAGAAGTCAGGAGACAGAGAAGAAAGAAGAGGAAACACCCGCTTTCACCTTAGCCCTATAGTTCTTCGTCATCCCCGATGGGGAGCTAACCAATTCGCATGGGGCTGTTTGATGTTGGGGGTTGGGGGAGGTGAAGGCAAGGGAAGGACATCCTGTTAACAGCGTTGTTGGATAAAGATCAAGAATCAGGCAGTGGAAAACAGCTGTGTCCACCTGATAAGCCTGGGCACCCCACTTCCTTCAGTAGAGTCTTAGGTTTGTAAGCCTAAGGTCTGATGTGCAGGGACGGGAACTGGCCCAGTACCTATGTCATCCCTAAGACCCCAAAATCTTCACCACAGACAACCGGTCTCATCAACCACATACTGGGAAGATAACACCGTCTCCCGGCACCAGCACAGCTCTTAGTTTGAGCAGCTCTCAAGAGGAACAAGTCTCCATCAAGATACTGCCTGGAAACTTCCAGAAAGGCCCACCTTCCCCTATTCACCCAACTCCTGGTCACTTCGCTTGTTGAGAATCGGCTCATAACCATCACCTCCTAAGGGAAGCAGTCCCGCTGGCTCCCCGCTACACTCACTCTGGGGTGTGTCCTCCCTCCCACACGCTGTGACCCCTGAATGTCCTGGGCACATGTACCCTTAAGCCTGCCACACGGTGGTACTGGGAGCAGTTAAGTGTTGGCCTCTCCTTCTAGATCAGTGGCCAATTACCTTTATTGATGATATAGTAGGGACAGCATCTGTTCTTCATTTAGCAGACAAACTCTGCTGGCTAAGTGCCCTCCACTTACTGTCTCATTTACTCCTCTCCTCCACTACTGCAGGAGCCAATATTATCTCCATCTTACAAAAGAAGAAGCCGAAAGTTAGAAAAGTTAAGGGTCTTGTCCAAGGGTACACAGCAGAGCTAAAGATGTGTTCTCAACTACCCTGGGTCCAGCAGAGTTCAAGGCACCCCGTAAGGAATGAATAGCTTTTTCCACTGAAAGAGTAAGATTGAGTCACGTCAGAAAGACAATCCAGGCATGAGAGTCCCTTCCTGCAACCACCTGAGCTCTCAGCTGAGTGGTCACCTTAATTCCTTTCAGGAAAGGAATACCTGTTTATTAATTTGTCCATCCATTTTTAAGCACCTGTTATGCCCAGAGCCTTGACATATGGGAGAGATGTATTAGTCAAGGTTCCAGTCCTTTGACAAGTTTCCCATTTAGTAGGAAGAGGAGGTGGAGGAAGAGGGGGAGACACAAACCCTAGAAAAAAGAAGGCCAGTATCCACAGAAACTCAGGAAGCACAAAGAAGGGCAAGGACTGCTTTCCTCCAGTGCAGAGACTGAGGAGATGACGGCAGGGGTGAGCAGTTACCCAGGTACCCAGCCAGAGGGAACACCTGCCAAGCAGTGTATCTTTTTGTTTTTGGTGCCAGTGGTACAATATACATATAGCATGACATTTACTACTTTAATCATTTTTAGCTGTACACTTCGGTGGCATTAAGTACATTCACATCATCGTGCAACCACCACCTCCATGCATCTTCCCAAACTGAAACTCTGTACCCACTAAACACTAACTCCTCATTCCCTCCTCCCCCAGCCCCCCAACCACCATTATACATCTTGTCTCTATGAATTTGATTACTCGAGATCATCTGTGGTATAATAAAAATATATTTGGTCTTCATTTCTGGTTCCTGGCACAGAGCTCTAAACCCTCGGCATTTCCTGAGTGATAGGACTGTCCTTTGTTATACATAAGGATCCTGTTTCCAAGGACTGTCCTTTGTTATTCATAAGGATCCTGTTTCCGTCACACCTGAGTTTAGGCTATGAGGTGACTTAGAGTGGGACCCCTCTAGAGCCTCAGGATGGAGGTGGTTTCCAGAAGACCAAGTGATAAAGTTTGGGAACTTTCAGCCCCACCCTCCCCCCACCCCTGAGAAGCAAAAGGGAAGTGGAAATTGAGCTCTAGAAAAACTCTTGAACAAGGAAATTCGGTGAGCTTACAGGCTGGTGAACCCATCACATCAAAGTGCTGGGAGGGTGGCCCACAGAGGCTCTGGCATCTATCTCCTCCATTTGGCTGTTCCTGACTTGTAGACTTTATAATAAACCAAGAAAAACAGTGCTTACTTGAGTTCCCTGAGCCATTCTAGCAAATTACAGAACCTGAGTAGGGCTCGTGGGAACCCCCAACTTACAGCTAGTCAGTCAGAAGTCTGGGTGGCCCCCAGGACTTGCAGATGGAGACAGTCTCACGGGACTGAGCTCTTAACTTGTGGGGTCTGCACTAAGTCATTAGTGTCAGAGTTGAACTGAATTGAATTGTAGGACAGCCAGCTGGTGTTAGAAAAGTGAAGAATTGATTGGTGTCAGAAAAAAAGACAGCTCAAAGACAGGTAGAATCCCAGAGTATCTGTTTTTTGTGACTACCTTATGTCACTCAGCATGACGTCTTCAAGGTCCAGCCATGTGTAGCACGTGTCAGAATTTCAAGAATGCATAATATTCTATCATATGTATATTTCATATTTTAACAATCGTCCATAGATGAACACTTGGGATCCTCCCACCTTTCAGCTACTGTGAAGAACGATGCTATAAACATGGGTGTACAAATATCTGTTCAAGTTCCTGCTTTCAATTCTCTTGGGTAACTACCCAGAAGTAGAAATGCTAAATATATGGTAATTCTATTTTTAATTTTTTGAGGAAATGCCATACTGTCTTCCATGTGACTGCACCATTTTACGTTCCCATCGGCAATGCACCAGGGTTCCAATTTCTCCACATTCTTGCCGACACTTCTTACTTTTTTCTTTTTCTTTTTTCTTACTGATAATTGTCTTAAGAGGTATGAAGTAGCACCTCATCGTAGTTTTGATTTGCATTTCCCTAATGTTCAGCTTCTTTTCATGTGCCTATTGACCGTCTATGTATCTTTTTTGGGGGGAGAAATGTCTATTCAAGTCCTTGGCTCATGTTTCAATTGGGTTGTGTTTCTGTTGTTGTTCAGCTGCAGGAATTCATTATATAGTCTGGCTATTAACCCCATATCAGATATACGATTCGCAAATATTTTCTCCCATTCCATGGACAGCCTTTTCACTCTATCGATAGTGTCCTCTGATGCACAAAAGCTTTTAATTTAGATGTAGTCCAATTATTTGCTGTTGTTGCTGACGCTTTTAGTATCACATCCAAGAAATCACTGCCATCACTGCCAAATCTATTATCATGAAGCTTTTTCCTTATGTTTTCTTCCAAGAGTTTTGTAGTTTTTCCCAATACCATCTGTTGAAGAGACTGATGATAATTATGTGTCCATGTAGGTTCATCAATTGTAACCAACACACCACTCTGGTGGGGGTGTTGAAAATGGGGGAGACTACACCAGAAGGGGGTGTAGGGAGTATGTAAGAAATCTCTTTACCTTCCTCTTAATTTTGCTGTGAACCTAAAACTGCTCTAAAAAGTAAAGTGTATTTTTTTAAAAAGGCTGTCCTTTTCCTCTTGGAATGGTCTTGACACCCTCATTAAAAACCATTTGACCATATATATGTGAGGGTTTATTTCTGGACTCTCTATTCCTTTGGTCTCTCTGTTTGCCTTTATGCTGATACCACACTATCATGATTACTGTAGCTTTGTTATTAGTTTTGATATCAAGAAGTGTCAGACCTCCAGCTTTGTGATTCTTTTCCAAAATTGTTTTGGCTATTCAGCATCCCTTAAACTTCCACATGAATTTTAGGATGCATTTTTCTTCATCTGTGAAAAACATCATCAGGATTTGGATAGTGATTGCACTGAATTTATAGACTGCTTTGTGTAGTATTGACATCTTAGCAATATTAGGTCTTCCAATCCGAACACAGATGTTTTACCATTTATCTGTGACTTCTTTAATTTCTTTCAGTAACATTTTATAGTTTTCAGCATACAAGTCTTTCACCTCCTTGGTTAAACTGATTCCTAAGTATTTTTTTGGATGCTACTGTAAATGGAATTGTTTCCTTAGTTTCCTTTGTGGATATTTCATTGTTAGTGTATAAAAACACAGTTGGTTTAGCAATTATACTCCAATAAAGATGTAAAAAAAAAACAAAACACAATTGGTTTAAAACGTTGCAAATTTGGTCTGCTTTGTGTTCTCAGGTTTGCAGAAAGGAACTGGGTACTGGGAGGCACAGCAGTTGGGTGGGGTCAGGGCAAGGGTGAGCAAAATGGCCATGAAACTTTCTACCATTCTGAACGTGGTTTTTTCTTGGTTGGGCGTTTACTTGGTTGCTGTAGATCTTTGACTGATTTCCAAAACTCCCATAGGGAAGATATTTTAGCAAGTTTCTAGTTTATTTAATGTTTCTGTGGGGGAACAAGGGTCTGGAGCTTCCTGGTCCACCATCTACTGATGTCACTCTCTGAGGCTTTAGGCTTAAAACCTCCAAACAGTGTATCTTCAAGGAGAGAATCAAGAAGCCAGACTGGTCAGAGCAGAGACAAGGCTGGGAGGGAACAAGAGACAGGCTGGATGTGAAGGACGAGGGAGGAAGGGTCCTGGATGCTAAACTGGACACTCAGACTCGATTCCACGGAATTGTCAGGCCCTGAAGAATGTCTGCCAAGGCAACGCGGCCAAGACAGAAGTCAGGCCAGGCCAGCCACAGCCTCTTCTCATGTAGCGCACTGAGCTGAAGGTCAAAGAAACAGAAGGATTAGGAGCTTCTGCTATGGTTCCACCTCACAGGCCTTCAGGGCTGCCCTTAAGGTTCTATTTTCTTAAGGTTCTAATTTCAGAACCTTAAGTGAATCAGAATTACGAGCCCCGCCCCAAGCCCATCCTCTCCCCTCAGTCTGGAGAGTGAGTGGCTGAGCTCCCAGCTGCATCTGCCTGGGAACTGGACCCATCACACAGCAGCACAAAACACACCAGCCCTGACAAGAGCCTGGCTCCAAGCAGGAGGGCGCCTTCCCACAGCACGCTGCTCCTCTCTCCTAGAGATCGCAAGTCTAATAGTGAGCCTCACCTGGGAAGCCAGGTAAAAACACAGGAGCCTGGGCCCCTCCCCTGGAGAGGCTGATTAGGAAGTCCAGGTGAAGGCCCAGGCATCTGTATTTGGTCCTGGCCCCAGAGGTGAGGCAAATGGTCACCATCTGGGAGAGCACTGGTCTAGCTTCCTTCCCAGAGTCGCCAGACTCTAAGCTCATCCACCTGCCGACCGGCATCTTTGGTGAGGGCTTTGTGATGAAGGAGAAACCAGAACTGGAATTCGGTTCCACTTTACCTTCCCCAGAAGTTTCAAACTAGAAGTTTTATCTGACCCACAATTTTAAAACATGGAAAATAATAATAATAAAATAAAATTTTGGGGCTTCCCTGGTGGCGCAGTGATTGAGAGTCCACCTGCCGATGCAGGGGACACGGGTTCGTGCCTCGGTCCGGGAGGATCCCACATGCCGCAGAGCAGCTAGTCCCGTGAGCCATGGCCGCTGAGCCTGCGCGTCCGGAGCCTGTGCTCCGCAGCAGGAGAGGCCACAGCAGTGAGAGGCCCGCGTACCGCAAAAAAAAAAAAAAAAAAAAAAAAAAATTTGAGTTTTATCCGCATTTTAAAAAACAGATTTCATCAGCCAGACACAAAGACACATATTGCATGATTTTGGTTATATGCGGTACCTAGAATAGGCAAATTAATAGACATAGAAAGTAGAATAGAGGTTACAGAGGAGGACTTACTGTGTAATGGGCACAGAGTTGTTGGGGGTGATAAAAGTATTTGGGGTATAGACACTGCTAATTCTTACACAACATTGTGAAACTATTTAATGCCATTGAATTGTACACTTATGAACGGTTAAAATTATAAATATGTCTATTTTACCGCAGTTAAAAAAACAGATTTCACATAAAAATCTGGATTTCTGGTTTCTCTTTAAAGAAAAAACAAATGAGACGATCTGACAGCACTGGTCATGCTGTGTATGGGAACAGCTGGCAGAGGCTCAAGCGGCTGCCACCTTCAGCTGGGACACGTGCTCTTACGGTGCTGTGACCCCTCCACACTCCAATGTCACTTTTCCTTTGTCACACTTTCTACGACCTGGATGCCCCTATGAGCATTTGAGGGTTGGTCCTGGTTCTACCCCTTCTCATTTCAGTCTCCACTAGCCTTGCTCTGCTCTCCCAGCCCCTGCCTGGTCCTCTCTTCCAGTCCGAAGGGGAGACCAGCAAGTGGTCAGCCACATGGGCAGGTGCTTCATGTGCCTTGACAATGACAACAAATGAAAGCACAGAAGAGCTTGCCTTCACCTCCCCAGATGTCACTCAGAGCTCGAAGGTTTCTCTGACATCGCAACAGCCAGATTGATAAGCCTGGACTTTAACACACCCAAGTGCCCAGGAGTCTGGAACAAGATGAGGCTGGCCATTCGCCTCATGACCTGGACTCTTGAGTCAGCCTCTGGACCACCCAGCCTCGCTGGGTGACAGATGATCGGCCAGTCCAGTAAACGCAACCTCCTCAAGACTGGACTCACTTTCCTAGAGTCCATCTTTGTCTGCTAGAACCTGATTTCCAAATGCTTGAAATACGATGGGGTTCAGGACACAATACCCCCAAATTTGGTACCTTGGCACAGTGAATATTTTAAGCTGAAGCAATTTGAGAGAATTGAAAAGCAGGACGGTCACTCTGACCCCCTCCCCCGAAACAAACCTTAAAACCCTCCTGTGGGGCTTCCCTGGTGGTGCAGTGGTTGAGAGTCCGCCTGCTGATGCAGGGGACACAGGTTCGTGCTCCGGTCTGGGAAGATCCCATATGCCGCGGAGCGGCTGGGCCCGTGAGCCATGGCCGCTGAGCCTGCGCGTCCGGAGCCTGTGCTCTGCAACGGGAGAGGCCACAATGGTGAGAGGCCCGCGTACCGCAAAAAAATAAATAAATAAATAAAAACCCTCCTGTGGGAGGTGCCCTCCTGGTCACAGAGGAAGGGAGCATCCTTGTCTCATCCTTGTCTCTCAAGACCCTTGTCTCTGGAGATAAAGAGGCACTTCCTCCAAGAATCCTGACAAACAGGCCTTGCTCAGTGGCCCCCCGGTTCTACAGACCTCAGACTCCTTAACCTATCACGTTTCTCCACCACTGTCTGCTCTCCAGCAAATCTGGCATAGAAGCGCACAAGTCTAACTCTTCCTTCATTTCCTTACAAAGACTCCCGTGTCACCTAATACTTATAGGAAATAATTATGGATGATTTTCTCTTATTAATCTGACTTCGTCAATTTAATTTTTAGCTGGGGACTCTAAGACAGTCAAGGAAAACCTCTTCCTCCCCTACAATTAGCATCATTGTTCCAGACATGGTGGGAAATGTTGCTAGTCTGTAAGTGTAAAATACATGCCAACTTCCGAAGACTCGCCATAGGAAAAGAATGTGAACCAGCTTGTTAGTAATTTTATTATATTGATTACCTGTTGAAATACTATTCTGGATATGTTGAGTTAAACCGAATATAGTCCTAAAACTAATTTCACTTGTTTGTTTTACTTTGGTAAAAAATTTACATTTTACCTGGTTTTTTTTTTTTCATTTTACCTGCTTTTCATGCGGCTACTAGAAAATTTAGTCATATATGTGGTTTGCATTTGTGGCTTTCATTATATGTCTATCAGACAGATAGACCGTGGCTACTATAGAACTGATTTTGTAAGGTTACCGTAATTTTTTTTTCTTTTTTTTTTGGCCATGCTGTGCAGCTTGAGGGATCTTAGTTCCCCAGCCAGGGACTGAACCCAGGCCACAGCAGTGAAAGCTCAGAGTCCTAACCACTGGACCACCAGGGAATTCCCAGGTGACTGTATTTTCTTTTCCTCGAAAAGCAAACTGATTCTCTCTAGACTTTTTCTGGGTGGCGCTGTGCTATGACCTGCCCAAGGGTCCCGGAGGAACTCCCTTCTGGTCTCAGGGCTGGAAGCTCTTCATCGGGGCTGGGGCTGCCTTGAAGATCTCTTCTCACTCCCACATCTCCCTCGCCCTGTGCCACCAA
Organism: Lagenorhynchus albirostris; assembly: GCF_949774975.1. Lineage (NCBI taxonomy): Eukaryota > Metazoa > Chordata > Mammalia > Artiodactyla > Delphinidae > Lagenorhynchus > Lagenorhynchus albirostris. The sequence continues at coordinate 27,166,599 of NC_083095.1, forward strand.
GCCGTCCCCAGACTCTCACACGAGGCTCTCTTCCCAGCCTTGCTCAATAACCATGTGGCCACATCACTCAAAACCCCAGATGGTCTTCCCTGGAAACAATGGAACCAGTGTTGTTAACACTGCCGGGCTGCTACCACCTGTGTGATGGTCACAGGGAAGTGCCCCAGCTGCAGTCCAAGACTCCCTGTCCTCCCTCATGCCAGCTCAGGATCCACTGGTTTCTTCTCCCCAGAGCCTGGAGCCCCACCTTCCTGAGGCTGAGAGAGGGAGAACCAGCCCCTCAGCGACCAGCACGTGGGGAGGCACTGCGAATGCCTGGAACTTCAAAACAGAAGGCAGGTGCTAGCTCTCAAATTCTAGAGAAACTGCTGGACACTTTATCACCACCGACAACCCACAACCCTAGAGACACAGGGCCAAAACTTGAAACTCAGAATCCTGCCTTTTTTTGTTGTTGTTTAATTTATGCTTTGTCCACCTGAAGACTCAATAATGGCCCACTGACAGGGGCTCTGGGGGTGGAGCTAGCTTCAAACCTCCTTTCTATCAGTCAGCACCAGTAGGACCCTGGATAAGGTTGCTCCGTTTATCTGGTCTCAAGTTCCTCGCCTATAACAACAGGGACAACCACACCCACCTCAAGTTTAAAAAAATTAAATAATGCATGAAGAAGTGCCTTGCACATAATAGGTGTTTGATAGATATTAGCTTCCTTCCCCTTCAATCTTCCCATAGCAATGCCACGAAGAAGATACTTAAAAACCTCATGGCGAACTGAAAACAAATCCTCTATACTCTCATCTGGTTGCTTCCTGTATGTGTGCTTTTTTAAATCTGAATGTTGGTGCCTGATACAATTTAAGAGGGTGGTAGGAGAACTGTGCGAAGCAGGGATTCTCTTTGCAGCCCTAGCACAGCGTCTGGCAAGGCAGGTGCTTGTTGAGAGAAGGAATGAGTGTTGGATTTAGGCCAGCAGGGACTGGCGCCTCGTGGAGCCTATTAGCGAAGCCCTAGAAGAGAGGGGTCAGAATTACCATGAAACAGGGGTTTGGCTGATCAGTGTGATGTCTGCGGCCACAAAGAGTTATTCTCTGGAAAGATGCTTCCAATCTGTTTAGACAGCTTTGTGGAGCCTTTTTTTTTTTTTTTTAAACTTCAAAGCGCAAGGTGTTCTGTTAATATCTCTTCTCCATTCGGCCATGCTCTCCTCAGAGAGAAAGGTTAAAACATATGCCAAGAACCAAACGCAGTCACCTCTACGTGAGGAAGCATAAACAAGTCAGCTTTTCATATTTCTTTTTTTTTTTTTTAACTTAGCAAAGTGGGTTAAGCCTAAAAGAACACACTAAACTGATGGCTCTGTGATACAAATATATGCTGTCAGGGTGTTTTTAAATGTAAAATTCTTAGCATTTTCTGACCTAAGTGGGGAGTAGGCATGGGCAATGAGTAACTATTCTTACTCAATTTTAAAGATATATTTGGTTTTAAGTTCCTTTACAGCTGTGTGCAGAGGGGTCTGAAAACCAATTCGGTTTTGCTCCATGGTGAACAAAAAAAAGTGTTGGGTTCTCTTATCTCACCAGGCCACCTGAGGGCCCAGTTAGCTCTTCTGCCCTCCCCAAACAATGGGTTTGGGATTGCAGTGACCCTGTCTGAATCCCGTTGGGGCTGCGAATAGTGAGATTTAACCCTCTGGAAGCTTGAGAAGTCCTGCGCATCGCTCCCCAGCTTTACCCTCCTATGAAGAAAACATCCAATAATGTCAAACCTGCCAGCAAAGCTGCAATGAGATGTTCAAATTCACAGTCACATCACCTTCAGGAGGGGGTTGGTACATGTCACCCTTAATACCTATTTTTTTAATTGCCTTGAACAAAAAGATCCAACCTGTTTCATCCCCAGACTTCAAATCCATTCAATCTGCTGAACATTCAAACCCACAGCTTAAAGAAAACTGGGTAAAGGATTTTATGTTGCTTGTTTGTGCTGAAGAAGCCCTGTCTGTTGCTTTCATTGATTGCTTAAACTATTACCCAAGTGGCAGGCCTTACTGGCCTGAAAAAATTTAGCTCAAGTTACCTTTTTGGTGGCAAAGATGAACAGAATGGAAATTTACCTTTAGGGAAGTTTGGAAATTTCTGACTCAAATAAGAACTTCCTAGATGAAAGCTTAAATATTCTAAATGCAATGAACAGGTGAGAGAAAACAAGCCTACAAGAACTAAGGGTTACTGGTCATTTGTTAAATGCATAGCCACAAATGCATGTGCTTGGGAAGAAGTGACACGCCAGGCAGTGGTCCAGATAAAGAAGGGCCCCGAAAGTAGTTGCTTCAACCTTTCAGAGACAGCAATCAGACTCACGACATGCCCACCTTTCTGGGTCATATCCACATTGAGATGCAAAGAATTTGAAATTCTCCTTCCCAAAAGAAGGAAAGACAAAGGAGTAAGATATGAGCTTTCCAGGTCTTTCCAAGGTTTCTAGGCCTTGAAAATTCAGAGCAAGAATTCGACTCCATCCTGCTGCCCTTGGCTCTAAACCCCAGGGAAGGAGGTTGGCACAAAGCATTGTTCCCACTGTCCTGGCTTCAGCTGTGTATAAAGAAGGTGAGAGCAGCGCCAATGCCACCAGGGCCCTGCTCTGCCTTTCCATGTGGTGCAGGAGATACTGTGCTCTAGGAAAAGCTGGCTGGACAGGAAAAAAGCACCTGCCAACCTCTGATGACACAGAATAGTCTGACGCCCAGGGGCTGCTCCCCGGGAAAGAACAGCTTTCCTGTCCAAGCTGGTGAAGTTCAGGAATGAGATCATAAAAACAGCATGTGTTCCAGAAGCACCCTTTCTGCTGGTGGAGGAGAAACTGTGAGTGACAGCAAAGGTCCCTCCTTTTGTTTCCCCACTTCTCTTACACAGTCACCCAGTCACAATCACTCACTCACCCTATCAGTCACACCCAGCCACAGTCACCCAGAGTCACAAACACACTGAAGTCAGAAAACTACAGTCTCCACACAGGGAGGCGTGCGGTACAATCAACACACTCAGTCCCACAGGGAACGCTACCCACTCTCTACCCACCTGATTGCCAAAGACAGCTACGGAGCAGGCTGTTGACACCTCATTAGCCCCGAACCAGACAGAAGCAATGCGGGAGGGCATGCCCAGGATGAAGACCTGGGCCACGGAGCAGATGACCTGGCCCAGCACAGTGACTGGGAAGAGATGTGGCTTCAGGCTGCCCAGCTTCACCCAGGCCCCCAGGCAGTTGAGAGCAGAGCCAGTGAGGGCGATGGTGCGCAGGCCGAACTTCTCCAGGAGCCAGGCCACCGGCAGGAGCAGAGGAATGTAGGTCAGCATGTAGCACATGGACAGCCAGTCGATGGCAAAGGCACTGACCCCATAGAAGTTCATGAAGATGTTATTGATGGAGCCGTACTGGATCCACTGGAAGGCGTTGCACATGGAGTAGCAGCTAAACACCAGGACCACAGCCCATCGGCGCTTGCTCACCTTGATCACGCTAAGGTCCTCAGGGCCCGAGCTACTGGGGTGGGCCAAGCCACTGGGTAGATCCAAGCTACTGGGCTGGACCGAACTACTGGGGTGCGCAGAGACACTGGGGTGGATGGAGACGCTGGGATGGGCTGAGACGCTGGGATGGGCCAAGAGGCTGGGGTTCTCCCCGAGGGCGGAAGTCTGCGAAGGGGTACCATCGCGCTCTTGCTGGTTAGGCTCTTCATTCACCATGACCACAGCCTCTCCTGGAGCCCTAGACAAGTGCTGAGGACTCTAGTGGCGTCGTCTGGTCACCTAAAGCTGACGTAGCACTTACCCGGCCCGCCCGGAAGGAATAAATGGAGTCCCCAGCCTGCGTAAAAGCCGCGAGTGGGGCTCTTTTGCTCACCCCCAAGCTTCTGCTCTCACTTTTCCTTGGCGTCCTCTGTCCCTGACTGCTGTCCCCCAGCTTCAGACGCCTCAGCCTGGTCCTGGCTCTCGGTACCTTGAGTCCTCCCGAAGCGCCTGTCGACGTTCACTCCTCCGTCCTGGAAACAGTTCTCTCCGGGCGCAGCCACTCCGCGGGACTCCGGTCGCTCCTGGGCGGACTAGCGGCCTCGCCCCCTTCGGCGCACGTGACCGCCCCGCCCCCGCCCCGCGCGGCTTCCCCACCCACGACCCACCCGCCCGCCCCCGCCCCCTGCCCCTCCCGCCTTCGCCGGCCGCTGGCCCGGCCATACAGTGGTTTCGCCACCGCCTGCGGGTGCATTCCTCCCCCACGCCCCGGGCACCATGGAAACCGCCGGGTTAACCCGCACCCGGGCACTGCCCCTCAAATTCATTTGTCCCCTCCCGGGGGACTCCGCAAGAAAAGACCCTCTGTCCTTCCGAGGTGATCCTCTAAATAGAGTCTCCTCCTTGCCGGTCCGCATGCCCTGAGCGCCCACACGGATGCCAGGCGCCCCCAAACTGCTCTGTGGTATCCAAGAGGGATTCCCGACTTTTTGCACTTGGCTGGGCTCCCCAACCCTTGCTGGACTTTCGGTATAAAAAGACATTTGTAGATTTCCCGGGCTGGCTGGGGCCGGGAGTAAAGGCGAGCTGCGGAAAACTCGCTTCGCTCCTCGATTTCCCTGCGAACCTGGTTGGGGAACTCAGATCTGAACCTGTTCGTTAGGACTCTTCTTTCCTGATGGATCCCCGGGCGACCTTCAGGCGAGGAACTGAGGGTGGAGGGAAGAGACGAGTTCGGAGACGCTGAAGACCCTGTTTTGTGGTGAAATGCCCAGCAGAGCGCTGGCTCTGGGCTTAGGCTGTAAATGGTCTCCGCACCCACGTAGCCCTAGGCTGCCACCTGCTGGTCCACAGCCCATTCCAGAAGGTAAGCCCCCAAGTCAGGGCCTCTAGAAGGTCAGGCCTTCACTGATTGATCAGCCCCGGGGAGGGATAAGAGCCCATATCTTCCCTGGGTTCAAACACTGGCTAAGCTGCTCTTGGTGTGTTATGTAAATTGAGATACACCACCTGTCTGTGCCTCAGTTTCTTGGAAAATCTGATGATGAAATAATAGTACACACCTCACAATGCTGTTTTGAGGCTTGAATGAGTTCAGGCTTGAAAGCACTTGGAAAATTCCTGGCAGATAGTAAGCATTTCAGGAGTGTCAGATATCCTAACAATTAAAAATTGAACATTTATATTGTGTTTACTTTATTACCTCATTTAAGCATCACAAGAATTCTGTGGTGTAAGAGTTACTGTTGTCTGCATTTTATAGATCAGAAAACTGACCCTCATGGAAGCGCAGTTACTTCTTAAAGTCTCCGCTGACCTGAAGAGCCATAATTCTCACTCTCATAATCATTTCAAGCTACAGCCTAGCTACTCAGGTGCAGTCTGGGGACAGCAGTGTGGGCATCCCCTGGGAGCTTGTCACGAAGGCAGAAGCCCAGGCTCACCCTGGACCTACTGAATTCGATGCTGCATTTTAAAAGACCTCAAGGTGATTTGTTTGAACATTAAAGAGCCACTGGGTGCGTGTGCTTTCTTGTTTTCTTTTTAAATCTTCACACCCAAAATGAAGAATTTAAAGCTCTGGGGCTGTGATTCTCAACTTGGGTTTCACATTAAAATCACATGGGGAAAAAAAAAAAATCACATGGGGAACTCTTCACATTCCCAATGCCTCTGCCACATGCCAGATCAGGATATCTGAGGGTGGACCCCAGCATCTGCATGTTTAAAGCTGCCCAGGTGATCTTAATTTGCAGCCAAGAGTGAGCACCCCTGTGGTGTTAGAATCGCTGGTTCCCAGGAGAGGGAACATTGCTTGGAGGCACCCAGTTTTTGGTAGAAATTATGGGGCCTTGGATTATAATGAAATGTTTGAAGAGGGAACTCATACCCATCTAAAAATTTCTACGTTAATTTCACATCTCCTATTCTCTAATTCCAACAGTGTTTCCCTTTTTCTCCAGGGAACACAGAACCTCCATTCTCTCGGAAAGCCTTCTGAGACCTCTCACTGTTTCTTTCCCTCGGTTATCACGGTCCTAAAACTCTGCACATACATTCTTAACTCCATTTTACAGATCTGGAAACTGAGGTCCAGAGTCAGAGTGCGTTATCAGAGTCCCACAGCTAATTCGCGTCAGAACAAGCAACAGTGAGACAGGTTTCCTGTGTTCCCTTCCACACATCTCTCCCATGTGCTCCTCGGGGGCAATGCTTCAGTTTGGTGACAATTCCCAAGGGGTCTAACCTGAGATTCAAGTGATATTTGGGGTTGCCTTTGGGGAGGAGCGAGTTTGATCTCTTGTGAGCTCTGGATTCAGTCTACTCAGGATTTTTTTTTTTTTTTTTCTACTCAGGATTTGAAGCTCTGTTCTGCCCTTATGAGCTTTGGGATCTTGGACGAGTTACTTTAGCTCTCTGGCTTTCAGTTTCTGAATCTGTAAATTGAGGATTAAAAACTACTTGCCTCATAGGGTTGTTGTGAGAATGAATTAATATAACGTGTGCCCATTGCTTCGGTAATGATACTCTGGCAGCTACCTACCTGGGTGGTGCTGTCTCTTGGCTGGTTCCCACCAGGGGCAGGACAGGTATACAAATGTCAGGTTGATTTTACATTGAGAGAAATATTCTGTATTCATCCACTGAAGAAACATTTATTGAGCAGCTTACTATATGTTACATCTATTTTTCAGTATGTCTATCTATCGGTATTGATGGGCACACTGCAGGGAGAAGGAGAAGCACATTTCAGGGATTGCTTCCTAAAAAGAGGCCCTCATTCCTGGTTCTATTTCAACCTACTCCCCAGGGAGCTGGCCTTGAACTCAAGCATTCCTGGCTCTCTACAGAAAGGTAGCAAAGTCTGCTCCCTAGAGGCCAACTACTCCTGGATTGAAGTCAAACTGTGGCACCGTTTTTGACAGCTTACCAGCACCTCCACAGGAGCTGTAGATGTGGGAACATGGAGCATGGGGAGGGCATGGGAAGGCTAAATGGCTAATGAATCAGGTTGAGACCCTGGATGAGGCCCCGTTAAAAAATACTGACACTTGGAATTTGTAAAAATGTTTCCCTGGGCTTCCCTGGTGGCGCAGTGGTTGAGAGTCCGCCTGCCGATGCAGGGGACACGGGTTCGTGCCCCGGTCCGGGAAGATCCCACATGCCGCGGAGCGGCTGGGCCCGTGAGCCATGGCCGCTGAGCCTGCGCGTCCAGAGCCTGTGCTCCGCAATGGGAGAGGCCACAGCAGTGAGAGGCCCACGTACCGCAAAAAAAAAAAAAAAATGCTGCCCTTACACATCTTGTATGTGTAATTTACATGTGTAATACTGCACACTCACCCACACCCTGTCTGCCTCACCTCCCGCACTTCCCGTATATTCCAGCTCTAAGCTCTTGTGCACGTCTGTACAGCCTGGAACCCTGAGTGAGGGAAGCTCCACGACACATGCCTGTCTCAATACCTATCCACAGAGTTAAGCTGAATTCCACATCACCACGAATTTCAGAAAACTGGGACAAAGAAGAGATCCAATGAGTTTTCAGAGATATAAGAACAGGTTTCATAAAACATTTTCAAGAAAACAGGTACAGAATGTCATCATCAAGCCAGGAACCTGGAGGTCAGTCGAACAATGCCTTCTGAGGGAGAATCATTTCCTGCCTAGAATCCTACACCCAGACTACCAAAAAAAATTATTGGAAAAGAATCAAACATTTTCACACATGAATAGTTTTTTTAAAAGGTAGTGGTGGACTTCCCTGGTGGTGCAGTAGTTAAGAATCCGCCTGCCAATGCAGGGGACATGGGTTTGAGCCCTGGTCCGGGAAGATCCCACATGCCGCGGAGCAACCAAGCCCATGCTCCACGACTACTGAGCCTGCGTTCTAGAGCCTATGAGCCACAACTACTGAGCCCGTGTGCCACAACTACTGAAGCCCATGCGCCTAGAGCCCGTGCTCCGCAAGAAGAGGAGCCACCGCAATGAGAAGCCCGCGTGCAGCAACGAAGACCCAATGCAGCCAAAAATAAATAAATTTATTTAAAAAAAAAAAAAAAGGTAGTGGCATATCCTCTCTCAGGAAGCTGCTAAAGGATGTGCTCTACCAAAACAAGGGAGGAAACCTAGAGAGAGTAAGATGTAAGATCCAGGAAACTGGGACATGAGGGCAGGTGATGGGAATCACCAAGATGGCAGTAAAGGAGCATCCCAAGTGGACAGCCAGGCACAGAAGCAGCCTGTTCAGATTGAAGCTGATCAAAGACTACAGGAGAGATTTATCAAAAAGATGACACTGAGTGGATTGTGTTTGAAAATATTGAGAGGGGTTTACAGAGTTGGGAGAGAATTAGGGTTGGACTAGTGATAAGTACCACAAATATAACTAAATAAATAGGGAGGGGGAGGCAGTTTTGAACTCTAGTGAAATATAAAAAGCTATGGAGGAAAGGGGAACAAAGTCATGGTTACTTTAAGTGACTCAGTTGTGAACAGCATGAACACAACCATAATAATGTAAAGACTGAAAATTGATATAATCAAATACGACATAACTATATTTGGAGGATGGGGGAATGGGAAGTGGGCATATGTACGTGGTGGAGATGAGGGTGGGGTGAGCAGAGCTAATCCTCATCTGCCGTACTGGAAAGTCAGTGGATGATGCCTAACATGGACAAAATCAGACAGCATCAATACGCCCATGTTACTCAGAGCTATAGAGGTAAATACCAAAACATCATCTACTAATGGCTGAAAGTAGTTGCCTCAGAGAACCAGGAAAGCAGGGTAAGCAATGATCTTTTTGTTACATGACTATTTGATTTTTTAAACTATATATAACTTTCATTAAAAAAATTCTAAAATTTAAAGATGGAATCAAATTGAATGGAGACTGAGCTGCTCCACTGAGGCCCACAAGTGACATCCAGAGGTGAGGTCAATTCCATCCTGGACTTTATAATGTTGGTGCTGAAATGAACACCCAAGACTCCAACTCTGGAGCCTCAGGGATGCCTTTTCAGTCGAGCTGTGTCCTCCAACGTTGTGCTGGGGTGTCACCTTAGAAAAGTGAGTGTGTGGTCAGAGGCCCTGTTACCCACACCCAAGTCTTGACCCTTCTCTGACCTTCTGTCTGCTTCTAGTGACTTTCAGGCTTGCAAACTCTGTGGGGGTCTAATTCCTTCTATTTATGACTCAACTTCTGCCCCAGCACCCAAAGGCCATGCCCAGGTCTGCTTCTCCCCTGGAATCCTTTGTGTCAGCTCCCAGTCAAGCCAAACCCAAACCTTGAGAACCGCCCATCACTCTGTCCACTGGGTGCTGACCTCCTCACCATTTTAGTTCAGATCCTCATGGCATCTCACCTTGATTCTGCGACGCCCTCCTCATTGTTCTTTTTTTTTTTTTTTTTGCAGTACGCGGGCCTCTCACTGCTGTGGCCTCTCCCATTGCGGAGCACAGTCTCCGGACGTGCAGGCTCAGCGGCCATGGCTTACCGGCCCAGCCGCTCCGCGGCATGCGGGATCTTCCTGGACCGGGGCATGAACCCGTGTCCCCTGCATCGGCAGGGGGACTCTCAACCACTGCGCCACCAGGGAAGCCCCCTCCTCATTGTTCTTACTCCTCCTGTTCCCCATGATGCAGCTCCACAGGGCTCTCCGCTTCTCTCTGGGCCTCTCCCCTGCCTTGTGTCCTCCAGGGGCCGCCTCTAGCTTGCAGAAGGTTCTCGCTCTTCGACTTAGCACACAGGTCTTTGTGATGTCGCTCTGGCCACCTCTCCCACCACTGCCCACTCCCACCTTCCTCTCCAGGAGGGTGGACACACCTGCAGCTCCCTGCCAGCATTATGAACACATCAGACCTAGCATGTGCCATGCTTCACTTCAGGACAAGCATCACCTCCTCCAGGAAGCCTTCCCCAGTGTCCTAAGTGTGACTCAGAGGCTTCCCTCACACCCTGCCTGTCCACCTTTATGGTACCCTCTGTCTCAGTGTAGCATGAATGTTGATTTTCTTCAGTAAGTCATCCATTTACTGTGATTCCCTCGAGTTATGAATCATTTCCATTCATATTCAATCCCCAACCTCTAGCTAGCTGTCTGGCCCCCAGAGGGGACATGAAGATGTGATTGAAGTGACTTTTGAGATGCAACTCCTAATGAGTCCCCTCTCCAGAGGCCTCAGCATGAACGAAAGCAGGTCCAGCTGTCCTGAATGCTCACGTCTCCTCTATTTTTTTTGCCCTTTTCTTTCCTGAGGCGCCTCCCCCATGGGAGTTGCACCCCCCCATCTCATGGAGCCCGTGGTCAGGATGATTGGGGGCACTCATGTGCCGAGGGGGATTCTGGATTTCTTCCTCTCTAGGGTCCTCTCAGTTCAGAGAGTCTCCATCTTGAAGGGGATGTAGGGCAAGGCCTGCTGAGGCCTAAGGCAGGAGGGAGACCCCTTCTCCTTAGAAGAGAGGACAGGGTGAGAGTCTCCTTCCTGGACGTGGAGATGCCAGGCTCTGCCCTGGGCGCACGGTTTGAGTTCCTTGGTAATACATGGCTGCATCTAAAGAGGCCGCAAATGGTATCAGCCCTGAAGGCCATGTACCTGGGTCCCATTTTATTTCCTTGTGTATGTTCTTGGGTGCCCACTAAGTTGTTCTTCATACCTTTTTATACGTTTTGAGTACTTCTTAATAATTAGAAAACCAAAAAAGTTGCTCACAAACACGAGGAAGCCCTAACTAAAAAACATGAGTCAAAGAAGAAGGAAATATTAAAATGACTTTTTTTTGCATAATCTATAGAAAGCCCAGAGGTGCGAAGCTTTCTTTGCATAATGATATAGAGGACCCGCATTAGCAGCGAGATTTGTTGATTGCCTGGGCAACAGTTAAAAGCACACAGGGTGACAAAGCAGAGGGGTGCTGACCAGGCAGGGTTATGTGGTGTTGGAACCGCAGTGTATAGAAGAGACAGAAACATCTGGTCCGGCCTCTCGCTGTATAGTGATATTCTCGGGCTTGGGGAGCTGTCTTCACAATCATTCCTTCATTCTCACAGTCATCTCCCACACGCCCAGTGCAGTGCTGGGTGTCAGGGAAACCAACACAACAAAGACCACGGTTCTTGCACTCAGGAAACCCGCAGATTAGAGGTGAGACAGATGTGTGAGCACATCATTGCAGGACGGTGCCATGAACACGTGGTAGAGATCCATGCTGGTTCACGGTTGACAGAGCAGGGAGCCAGAGGGGCCTCCTCAGAGAGATGTTCCAACAGAATCTTGAGGGGCAGGTAAGGCTCGGCCAGGGCCTGTGGCAGAGTTAGGGTCCAGTGGTGAGCAAAACAGATATGTTCCCTCCCTCCCTGCACAGAGCTTGCAGTCTAGTTGGGAAGACAGCCATCAATCCAACAGTCACGCCTATAAGTAAAATTGGGATAAGTGCCATGAGGGTTATTTGTAAGAATTTATAAAGAACAGGGGAGCTAGATCTTAAAGCAGATCTTAAGAAAGAGTGAGAACATTGTAAGTGACAGACAGGGGAAAGGCATTCCAGACAGAGGGAACAGTACATGCAAAGGCCCTGAGGCAGGAGGGAGCACAGCCCTTCAAGGAGTTAAACAAAGTTCACATGTGTGGAGCAGAGTGAGGGTGAGGACAAGGTTGGAGAGAGAGGCAGCAGCTAGTGGGGCAGGAACCATCAAGGGCTTTTCACTTTATCCTGAGAGCAAAGGGGAGCCACTGAGAGGTTTCGAGCAGATGAGGGACATCGTCAGACTGAGAGAGGTTGCTCTGGTGACTTCCTGGAGAACCCAGTTGGGGTCGGGGGGGCGGTGAGTGAGGGGACAGAGAGACCTCTCAGGAGGCTGCCGTGGTCACCCAGGTAAGAATGGAGTTTGTGAACTGAACACGGGTAATGACGAGAGGATGAGGAGCAGCGGGCATTGAGAGCGAGGGCTGGATGGGATTGGATGGGGAAGGAGAGGCAGAGGGAGGACTCAGGATGATGCCCTTGGAGGGAGAGGAACAGCCTCCTCCCGGAAATCTTGCAGAGAGACAAGTTGTAAAGGAAAAGTGCCCTGTATTATCACCCCCTGCCCAGCGCCACCCTGCCCTGAGTTGTTTCTCTCTCCTGCTTCCCTATTGTGCCTTCCTCCCCTTCCTGCAGCTGCTGCAGCCACTGCAAGGTCCAGAGGCCACAGAAGCTGCTCTAAATTCAGAGCGTGATTCCCATGAAAATCCAATCATCAAATCGTACGGAAAGTAAATCCTTTCATCTTTCACTTTTTGGCTTCACACCCCCTTGAGACTTCAGGGCGGGACACTTGGCTCAGGTTCACCTTAATTCTGTGAATAAATAGATTAATGAGAAAGAAACAAGCAAGTCCAAAATGAAACCCAAGGATTTATGGATTCCCTTAAGTTCTCCCAAGTCAATAGCTGGGTGAGGTCCCTGCGGTTGATGCCGTCAGCTGCCCTGAGCTCTGAGCAGCCTTGAAAGTGCTTCCTGGTGTCTCAAATGGGGAGACCAAGAATGCTGACTGCACCCCACTTTTTTCAATCACCCTTTCCTTTTATCGTTGCACTGACTGCAAAGGACAGATGCCCAACTTGAACCAGCTTAGGTGCAAAGAGATTGTGTTTTGAGGGCGCTGGGGGAGCTCACACACTTCAAGGAGGAGGTGACCAGTCAAGTGGCAGAAGGGGCAGAGCACGGCTGACGCTCTGGGAACGCCCCAACCAAGGGCTGGACGGTGCTCAGGACTCTTTCCTTCTCTGAGACTCCCTGTGTCTCAGTCCCCCTGAGCTGCTGTAAGCAAAATACCTTCTACATGACAGAAATTCATTTCTCACAGTTCTACAGGCTGGGACGTCCCAGGTTCTAGGTGCTGGCAGATTCCATGTCTGGTGAGGCCCGCTTCCTTTTCCTAGGAGGCTTCTCTTACCATGTTCCTGCCTGGAGAAGGGGTGAGGGAGCTCTCCGGGGACTTTTCTTTATAAGGGCACTGATCCCATTCGTGGGGGCACACCCTCATGATCCAGTCACCTCGGAAGGCCACACCACCTAACACCATCACATTTGGGGGGTTAGGTTTCAGTATATAAATTTTGGGGACACAAACAGTTCATAGCATCCTGCATGTCAGCTTTCTTTGTCTCTCTTCCTGAAGACTAGGTTTTTCCAGCTGGAGTTCCACCTCTTGACATCTTCAGCTGCCTGAGAAAGGCTGTCCTGATTTTCTGTCCTAAACATGAACTCCCAGATGCCCATCCCAAGACCCATCAACCATAACCATGGGGGCAAGGGAGCCAGCTCCACGGGGGTCACAATGGAGTCGAGGAGGACAGTTCCCATAAAGAGAGGGGATGAAACCAGGAGATAAAACCAGCAGTGCCTTCCATGGCCGTTAACTCATATGAATTGAGAATCAGGGGCCTTTAGAGGTGAGGTAGCTAGTTCCCCTCTTCTTGGTGCTTGGAAGCATCTCCTAATAAACACCATCACACTCTCCAGAGTAACGACTCAAGATCACAGCCACACCTGAGGCTGCCTGTGTCAATTTCTCATGCACAATAATGATGACTCTAGAATCCAAACACAGCTTCGTGTCTTTGCTGTTGGAATTTCACTTCCCTGTGACAACGTTATCTTTCTGGTCCTCCCCCACTTCTTTCTCATTCTTTAACATGCTTTAGTCCCCGGTGCTCCCAAGACCTCCTTTATCTGCCCAGCAGGAGAGCACAAATGGGTTTCTGGCCCACAAGCTCCCTGATGGACCTCCTTTAGAGTAGGGGTCCCCATACCAGGGGTTTGTGAGCCCATTTCAGACGTGAGCAACACAACGGCTGCCGCCCAGCCGAGCCCAACACACTCACTGTCCAGTCCCAGGAGGACAGCCAGGCCCATCCGGGAAGGGGGACACCCAGCGCCGTCTCTCCCCATCACTGCCCTTCTTCCAAGCCCGTTTCTGGCTCACCCCAGTGTGATCCCTCAACCTCCGCTTTCTCCTCCGCGTCCCCCAACCTTCCTCCCTTAACTCTTCAGGGCCACCTTCGTTGTGCCCCACTTCCAGCAGACCCTTCCTCAGCCTGCTTTTGTCTCACCCCCTCCCCTGCCAGCTCCCCCTGCAGCCCCCTCCTCTCCTCCACGCCCTCCTCAGGCCCCCCGTGGCCTCCGCCCTGTCTCACCCCCAGCGCAGCTCCCCGATCCCCCACAGCAGCACCCCAAAATCCGTCCCCACCTCAGGGTCCCTCAGCTTCCCCTCCACAGCCTCCCAAGCCCAGCTTTCAGTCCCACGCTGCACCCTCCTCCTGCCCTCCTCCCAGGGTCCTGCGGCCTCTCCCCTGCCCCTTCCTCCTCCCCTCTGCTCAGCCCCTGGGACCTGCCTCCCCCTCCCAGCCCCTCTCCGCCTGCACCGCAGGTAGCTCCTCCTTCTTCAGGCTGCTCTCACGTTTCTTGTTGTTCTCCCTTATCTGCTAGCTCCCTTTTCAAATCCACGTATTCAAGTAATGAAAGTAAGGTGATTTAAAAAATGAAGTCACACAGTCTCTTCAGGAAGTGGTGTTGGGAAAGCTGGACAGCCACATGTAAATCAGTGAAATTAGAACACACCCTCTCACCATACACAAAAATAAACTCAAAATGGCTTAAAGACTTAAACATAAGACACGACACCATAAATCTCCTAAAAGAGATCAAAGGCAAAACATTCTGACATAAATCGTACCAATGTTTTCTTAGGTCAGTCTCCCAATAAAAACAAAAATAAACAAATGGGATCTAATTAAACTTAGAAGCTTTTGCACAGTAAAGGAAACCATAAACAAAATGAAAAGACAACCTACAGAATGGGAGAAAATATTTGCAAACGATCCGACCAGCAAGAGCTTAATTTCCCAAACATACCAACAGCTCATACAACTCAACAACAAAAAAACAAACAACCCAATCAAAAAATGGGCAGAAGACCTAAATAGACATTTCTCCAAAGAAGAAATACAAATGGCCAATAGGCACATGAAAAGATGCTCAATATCACTAATTATTAGAGAAATGCAAATCAAAACTACAATGAGGTACCACTTCACACCAGAATGGCCATCGTTAAAAAGTCTGCAAATAACAAATGCTGGAGAGGATGTGGAGGAGAGGGAACCCTCTTACACTGTTGGTGGGAATGTAAATTGGTGCAGCCACTGTGGAAAACAGTGTGGAGGTTCCTCAGAAAACTAAAAATAGAGTTACCGTATGATCCTGCAATCCCATCCTGGGCATATATCCAGACAAAACTCTAATTCAAAAAGATACATGCACCCCTATGCTCATAGCAGCACTATTTACAATAACCAAGACATGGAAGCAACAGATGAATGGATAAAGAAGACATGGTACATATATATTATATAATAGAATACTACTCAGCCACAAAAAAGAAAGAAATAATGCCAGTTGCAGCAACATGGATGCACTAGATATTATACTAAGTGAAGTAAGTCAGGAGGAGAAAGACAAATACCATATGATATCACTTATACGTGGAATCTAAAATATGATACAAATGAACCAATCTACAAAACAGAAAGAGACTCAGGGACATAGAACAGACTTGTGGTTGCCAAGGGGGAGGGGGTTGCGGGAGGGATGGAGTGGGAGGTTGGGGTCAGCAGATGTAAGCTATTATATATAGAATGGATAAACAACAAGGTCCTACTGTATAGCACAGAGAACTGTATTTAATATCCTATGATAAACCATAATGGAAAAGAATATTAAAAAAAGAATGTATATATATATGTATAACTGAATCACTTTGCTGTACAGCAGAAATTAACACAACATGGTAAATCAACTGTACTTCAATTTTTAAAAAAATGAAGTCATAGTGAAGAGAGTTCATGGATGCTGCAGAAATGGTGGTGCTGGTATGTGGGTGACTACAGTGTGGGAAATACCGAGTTAGAGGAATGGGTATAAACTCAGATGGAAAACAGCCACCAGACTCATACAGTGACAATAGCTGTGTCACGTCGTTTCACTGTTGGCACAGCCCCTCTTTCTGTGAATCAGGTAACCACAACATGAAACTACTCACAAACCCTGTTTCCATCCCCTGCAGCCTCCCTGGCACAGGAGCCCAGACTCAGTCTCCCCTTGGGTGTGGCTGGAGCAGAGAGACTGAAAACGAGAGTGGAGGACAGATGGTCAGTTAGGTAAGTGGGGGCCACTTTGCATGGGGTTTTGTGGGCTCTGGGGAGGACTTGGGCTTTGGCTGAGGTAAGAAGCTAGGAGAGGGTTTTAAGTAGATGACTGAGGTGGTCAACTTGCACTGAAAAAGGATCACTCTGGCTGCCATATGGGGAGTAGACAGGGGAGCAAAGGTAGAAGCAGAGGGGCAGCTGGGGGACCCTGGCAAGGGAGGAAGGAGGGGGCAGAAGTGTCTGCTCTGGGGTAAGAGGCATCGACAGGTGGGCTGGGTGGGTCATGTCACCAACTGTCAAAAATGGGGGATCCCTCTGTGGAAATGTAACTCAGCACCGAAGAGATTGAGCCACGTCTCCAGTTATTTGGGTGTCTCAAGCCACACGCGCACACACACACACACACACACACACACACACACACACATACACACAGAGCAGTAACAGCAGTGTCTCTCGCTGTGAAGCATAAAGATATGTTGATTACATAAAATCTCGAATCAGGACACTTACTGAAGTTGGAGTAAAAACCGGGACTAATATTTAGATGGCCAGAATTTGTCCTTGAGGCAAGCGATTCAATCAACTCAATCAAATGAGTCTCAGTTGAAATCAGGATCAATCCTGATAGAAATCATGACATGTTCAATTCGGTTTCAATGCCTTTAGCGCCCTCCTATACCACTGCCTCCAATCTCTAGCATTCTCATGCCCTCTCTAACCTCCTGTAATTCAAAAGACAAAAGACCTTCAGTGAAGGAAGAGGCAAAAATCCTGTCTACAGTGTAAATGGCTGATAAGACAAAGTATTACTCTTTTTTTTTTTTTTAGAAGACGTTGGGGGAAGGAGTTTATTCATTAATTAATTTATTTTTGCTGTGTTGGTTCTTTGTTTCTGTGCGAGGGCTTTCTCTAGTCGTGGCAAGCGGGGGCCACTCTTCTTCGCCGTGCGCAGGCCTCTCACCATTGTGGCCTCTCCTGTTGCGGAGCACAGGCTCCAGACGCGCAGGCTCAGCAGTTGTGGCTCATGGGCTCAGCCGCTCCGCAGCATGTGGGATCCTCCCAGACCAGGGCTCGAACCTTTGTCCCCTGCATTAGCAGGCAGAATCTCAACCACTGTGCCACCACGGAAGCCCCAAAGTATTACTCTTACTGGGAGAATTTGTACTTTGGATGTAATAAAGACCTTAAGCCACAGGAACAAAGTCTGGGGTTCTTCTGCCCTTGTAATTGGATTCTATGAACGCCACCTGTCTCACAAAGGTTGTCCTAATCTTTCATTCACTGTACTTGGAAGGCACTTGACATGGCTGTTTTAGCACAAGAGCATTGTGTCAAAGGGACATTTTTATATACTATTTTAAAAACTATTAAGCTTCCAATCATTATAAAATTATCAAGCAAAATACTTAACATACGTCTTCCTTCCACCCCTGAACCTCATTCCATCCTCACCCCAACTCCTTCCTTCTCACCATTTATGACACATTGTATTAGAGTTGCCAGATCCAAATGGCCCTTGAGTCAAACATTCTGCTTCATGTCAAGTAAGTTTACTTCTCGCAAGTATGAGGCTGTCCTGGCTCACTAAATAGCGACAACAGATGAGAACTTTTGATTGCCAATTGAACACTCCCTGCCCTGGACCACACTGTCTACCAGCAGCTGAGTTTCTTGAATCTTAGGTGCTTGCTGTGTCAACTGATGAATTGTTTTTATCTTGGCCGGTGGGTCTACAAATAGATTTCAAGAGTCTATCAACCCCTGAAATCGTATAATACAGATTTGGTGAGTACCTATATATTTGGTAAAGGGAAGGGGGAATGCCTAGTTTTCATCAGCTCTTCAAAGCAGTCCGATGGCCCCCAAATGTAAGACATTGAGGTAGGAGATAGATGGGCCCCTGGGCTGGACAGCTGGTGTTTGTCAAGCGGAGTAAAATTGAAGCTCTGTTCTCCCCCAGACACTCCAAGGACAAAGCTAATGGCAGAAGCTGAGCTCTGTTGGAGTAAAGAGATAAGATGACCACTCCTGAGGTCAAGGAAAACGCCCCTGTCTGCACAGGCACAGGAAGGCTCCTTGGGGGTCAAAAAGGGAGGGGCGCCACCCCATAGTAAGTGTGGACATGCACCCACGGGCCTGTGCAGTGGGATCCATCTTAACAAAAAGTTGCACAGGCACGTTGGGGAGGGTCCTAGGGCAGGTCAGGTGTGAGAAAAGCAGCAAGATGATTCGCCAAAGGTAAACAAAGACCCAGAAGAACCGTCCTATGTAAGTGATTTAAATCACCACTTTTTTTTTTTTTTTTTTTTTTTTTTTTTTTGCGGTACGCGGGCCTCTCACCGTTGTGGCCTCTCCGGCTGCGGAGCGCAGGCTCCAGACGCGCAGGCTCAGCGGCCATGGCTCACGGGCCCAGCTGCTCCGCGGCATGTGGGATCTTCCTGGATGGGGGCACGAACCCATGTCCCCTGCATCAGCAGGCGGACTCTCAACCACTGTGCCACCAGGGAAGCCCTAAAACACCTCTTTACTGTGCTACTCCTCATTAGAGAGGACGCCCATACCCTTTCTCTCCAGGTGTGTATTTCTGCTTTGCTTCTGTCTTAAATAAACTGCTTCTTTGTGTGCTCTCCCACATGTTATTCTGTGTCTCTAATAATAAACTTTGTACCTGTTTGTAGAGTTTTTGCTTCCTTGAAACATTCTTGCTTTCAGTGGGGGTAAGAGCCAGGGGAATTTTTCTTCTAGCCTCTAGTGCCTGGTGGTCTAGTGGCTAGGATTCCTGGTTTTCATCCAGGCTACCCACGTTCAATTCCTGGGCAGGGAACTGAGATCTCTCTTCAGGACCGCTCACTGCTGTCTCTCTGAGATCAAAATCACTGGTTTCGATGGGTAATCAGATATTTCAGGTAAAAAAAAAGTCTACTTTGGAGTATTCCACCTAATATCTGCCCTCACTAGATACACAGCGTTAGGTGCTGACTCTTCTGTTACATTTATTTCATCACTACGGGCAACCAGTTTATATAGCCCAAATGTTAAGTGGATTTGCTGACACAAATGATGCACTTTGGAGGCAACCTCTGAGGACTAAACAGAGAAGTGACTGGATTAATTTTGGGCAGAGTGAAGCACGTTTCGTGAAACCATTCCTGCCTTCTAGAAGGTGACCCTTTATTCTCTCTCCATTTCCAACAAGATTCCAAGAACCGGGTCTCAAAGGAAAACTTAGCTTCTGGCTTTCATGTTTCAGGTGACTTTGTGTTTGGGTGAAGACCCAGAAAGAGCCGTGGGAAGCGCAGGGAGTGGGAATTGCTTCTGCTTATCTGCCCAGCTATGATGTCCTATTACGGTCGAGACCGAAATCGCTTGTCAGCCCCACGTTTCAGGTTGAGGTAACTCCCTGCTACCTTAAAGGTCAGGAAAGCCGCTGTGCTGACACAGGCCTCCTCGCCCTGGCGGTGTGCCCCACAACTCTTGAGTCATCACATCTGGATGACTAGGCTGACAAAAACAAGGTTTCGGGGGGTGAGTCGAATTGGTGGGAAGCTGGGTGGCAGGGCAGAGTGGTGGAGCAGGAAAAACACTGCACTTGGAGTCCCAGGATCTGGGTTCCAGTCCCTGCCCTGTGAACTTGGGCCTGCCACGTTGATCTCTTTGAGTGTCGGATGAAATTAGATAACGCAAAACATGCTGCATGAACATGGGCCCAAGGAGTAGAAGGTGCTCAATGAGACGGATCGTGCAGGACTCACAATGAGGCAGAAGTCTTGCCCCTAGACCAGGATGTGATCAACCCGGATCTTCACAGTAAAGCGTCTTCAGATGTTTTCTATGGAGACCAGGTTGATCCCCAGACCTGTAGAGATTTGCATCCCTGGCCATTCATTTATTCAAAAGACATTTCTACAGCGCTATGAAGCCTGATGAGGCACCAGCTTGCATCTAGAGGTCAGTTCTTTGTATCCCAGAAACACAGAAATGGCTGGCTGCTAGAGGTAGAATGCAAACTCTCCAGGTCTCTCTCAAGCTGGAAAGTGAGGATGGATCCAGGAAAGAGAAGGAGGGGGTTTGTCTCCACAGTTCTCTGCCTTTTCACTAGGTGGCAGCACCAACTCAAGGCTGCTGTCCCCATAATCCTGCCTGTAACCTGGGACTTGAGAAATTCCCTCACGTGCGCTCAAGCTTGGTATATAGCTCCAGCTTCGGAGGCAACAGGGGCAAGTTTGAGTCCCGTATCTGCACATAGCTGTGTAACCTTGGGCAAACCACTTACCTCTTTTGAGTCTGTTTCTTTATCTGTAAAATGGGGATAATAATAGTTCCTAAAATAATAGTGAACAGACAATACGGTAAATGTTTGTTAAGTGGCAGCCACTATCATCCCTGCCCCCAGTAAGAAAATTAAACAGCATAGTCCCCTTACTCTTTTATCACTCTTATTTTGTGCCTCTTTTCCTCTTTCAAGAGCATCCCTGATGCTTACTTCAAATAAGCACATAGATAAACATTTTGGGTTGAGGGAGTGGGAGGGCAGGGGGAAGGTCCAGTGTGATTTTCCTAGAACAGACTCAACTTTTCCCCTTCCTTCCCTCCTTCTACCCCTTTTCTTTCTCGTCATTTTCTTTCTTCTACCCTGGGATTTTTATTTTTTATTTACAAATGTATGCTAACCACCTGCTCTGGCAAATGCAAAGCCCTGGACTAGGTAGGGACAGGTCAGAGGTGGGGTGTGCAAACGGAGTGAAGAGCAGAATTTTTTCTTTTTTTCTGGCCCTGACACGGGGCTTGTGGGATCTAAGTTCCCTGATGAGGGATCGAACCCGGGCTCCCTGCAGTGGAAGCACCCGGTCCTAACCATTGGACCACCAGGGGACTCCCAGGGGAGAGCAGAATTATACACACTGGAGAGAGTCCTCCCTCAGAGGTGTTCCCGGTCCTGTAGGCGCCGAGCTGATACCCAGGTGGTGTGCGCCCAGTGCAGCTGAACCGGTT
This sequence comes from Lagenorhynchus albirostris, assembly GCF_949774975.1. Classification (NCBI taxonomy): domain Eukaryota; kingdom Metazoa; phylum Chordata; class Mammalia; order Artiodactyla; family Delphinidae; genus Lagenorhynchus; species Lagenorhynchus albirostris. The sequence continues at coordinate 27,187,802 of NC_083095.1, forward strand.
GTTAAAGCGTTAACATATTTACATTCTCACTGGTCAATAACCCCTGCCCTCGTGCTGCTCCCTGCTGCAGTGCAGAGCACACGCCACTCTGCTCTAGCATCAACATCCAATCTGATTGGCCAGTGCCTGGCCTGAATTTTGAATATTGCCCCTAGCAGGTTGGCTGGACTCCACACAGAATCAACTAAGGGGGATGGAGAGTGCAGCCTGGAGGCTGAGTTGCAAAGTCCATCTCAGGGATGGTTTTCAAATTAGAGCCTTTGGTTCTTGCCAGAGGCATTGATGGGTCTTATTCAGGTCAGGCACTCCAGGGATGGAGGGATGGTGCAGGGATGGCTGAACGCCCACGTCTCTTGGGGCACAGGGCATCCCAGAACCCTCTCAGAATACAGTCTACTCCTTTTGGCCCCTGAGAATTAGGATCCAGTGCCCCCTGCCTTCCTGGGAAACCCAGGTATGAGTCATCGTTCCTGAGTTTGGGGTTTCTTAATAGAAAGTGACTCTGGCTGATTTAAGGAGGAAGTGACTTTGTTGGAAGGAGATGGTGTGGCTCACAGAATCCAAAGGAATGCTGAAGAAAAGGCTCAAAATAAGGCAGGGCTCAGGATAGTTCTCTACCATAGAAGTCTCTAGTCAGGGTTCACAATGGGAGTGGAAGGCTCCCTCCCTCTTTTGGGTCTTGCCTTTGCTCTGCTCAAGAGTCATTCCAAAGACAGAGTCTGATTGGACCAGCCTGGGTCACATGATTACACCTTGGACAGATGAGGCAAGGCACCTGACTGACAGCTCTACACAGGGGAAAGAGGCAGCTCTTGAAAAGGAAATTAGGGTGCTTTACCAAAAGAAGGAGGCATGGATTCTGGGTGGTGAAAAATGACCCTTCTAAGCACCTGCATCTCAGTTCTAGGTCACAGCTCAAATGACACCCTGTCTTCAGCTCCCAGGTGTTAGACCCAGACAGAACTAGATCCCCATCCTAATAAACTTCCTGGAGGCCACCGGATCAGCCCAGTCAGCTTGGATCCTCAGGATTTCAGGTTCCTACAGCTTTGTTCTTCTTACCCCTGGGGATACACAATGGGACAGCATCTGAGGGGGCTATACGCAACTTTAACCTGAAGTAGACAAGCCTTAAGACTGTGAGATGTGGACTTCCCTGGTGGCGCAGTGGTTAAGAATCCTCCTGCCAATGCAGGGGACACGAGTTCAAGCCCTGGTCCAGGAAGATTCCACCATGCACACAACTACTGAGCCTGCACTCTAGAGCCTGTGAGCCACAACTACTGAGCCCATGTGCCTAGAGCCCATGCTCTGCAAGAAGAGAAGCCACCACAGTGAGAAACCTGCGCATCACAACGAAGAGTAGCGCTCACTCACCGCAACTAGAGAAAGCCCGTGCACAGCAAAGAAGACCCAACGCAGCCATAAATTAATTAATTAATTAATTAATTTTTTTAAAAAAAATACTATAAGAAGTCCTTCCTTCTTCCCTTCCTTCATTTATCGAACAAACAAATATTGTGTCTCCTTTGCTGGGCACTAGGGATATAGAAGTAACCAAGACAGAGACAGTCTCTGCCTTTGCTCATGGGTTATGAATGGCCTATTTAGACAGCCATTTGACTGTCCACCATTAGTCACCACTGGTGGCTTTGTCCATGATATGGGTGGATGTCTTGTCTTTATCATTATCTCTCAGGAGAAACCAATGTATTTGCAGTCATATTTGAGGCTCCAATTGAAGAGGTTGCTTAAGAATGTGTCTTCTTTCTTTCAGGGTCAGAGGACTGGTTTATAGAGAGGAAGTGTGTGTGTGTGTGTGTGTGTGCGCGCACACACACACGCATGTATAGGGGGTGAGGGCATGGAGAGCCAGCTGGACAGGGAGGCAGGCGAACTTCCATTGTACATTATCATGGAAACAGGACTTTGAGGAATAGAACAGAGACTGATGAGGGTAGACAGACACAAACGTCCTTTTAGAGTCCTGTTTAGGACTCGGACTTGCTTTTACTTTGATCTTGATCCTTGCCTCTGATTGGTGACATCTAGAAACAAGACTAAAAGCTAGACGACAGTGTGACTCAAGAGACACAGCTCACCTATGTCTCCTGTGGCCCCATCTAGGGCTCCTGTCCCCAATTTCTACCATCTCTGCAGGAATGAGTCCCTTCCCTTGATTCCTGCTCTTAAAAGATCTGAATGTTGCTTACTCTCCATATGTTGTTGGTCGAATGGTAATTTTGTTGCTCGTATTCCACTGTCAGAATAAGAATTGTCTTGGATTATACATTCCTAAAAGGCAGGCACTGTGCTTCATCCATCCACCCATCCATCCATCCATCCATCCGTCCATCCATTCTCTCACTCATTCAGCCAACAAATATTTATTGAGTTGCTACTGTGTGGCAGGCTCTTTGCTACTGTGCATGGGGCTGAGAATACAAAGGTGAGCAAAACTTTTGCAAGGTTCTGCCCTCATAGAACCTCATGGTCTAGGAATGGAGACAAACGTTAGCCAAATAACCACACAGATATGTGTGAAATTTCAATCTGTTAATGGCTATGAAGGAAGTGTGTGTGGTGCTATGAAACCATGTGATAGCTGGAATCGGATCTAGCTGAGGAATCAGGCAAAACTTCCCTAAACCGATATTTGAAGAAAAGGTAGGAGGTAACTAGATGAAGGGGCAGTACGGGATGAAGAGCGGTCAGTTGACACTGAACAGCATGAGTAAGACTCTGAAGTTGGAGGGAGGACAGAGAACTGGGGAAAGGGACAGAGGCCAGTACAGAGGAGATGAGGGTGGTGTGAGATGAGCTGGAGGGTAGAGGCTGTAAGATGACCAGGGTCCCATCAAGGATTTGGGTCTTCACCTTAATAGTCACCTGGAGTAACTATTACACCCCAAACATGCCCTGTGCCAGTGGGCAGTTGATAAGCATTTGATATGAATAACGCTGACTTCACTCAGCGAAGATGCACTAATAGGGATGGGGCGGGACTTGATACGGAGGAGACTCTTAACCTAATTTCACTGCTCCAATGCACAGCTATGAAGAGCCAGTCTCCACAGCTGATCTATGACTGCACCGTAGCAAGATTGTCTGGAAATGCCTCCAGATGGGGAAATGAGATATGTTGTTTTTCACTTTTCAGACTTGTATGTTTCTCTAGAGAAAACAGAAAGGGGAAATTTCAGAGATGCTGCTGGGCTTCCAAACTTTAGTATTTATACCTTATATTTCCCGGCTTTAAAAATCTAAATCTATCTATCTAATCTATATATATCCATATATAGATATGGATATCTAGAGAGAAAGAGAGAGAGAGTTGGTTTTGGTCAACATGGAAGTTTTATTCATCTCTCTTTTACCCCTTTCGTCCTTGTCTTCAATGCACATTAAAAAGCAACAACATAGAAAACAGAGCAAATATTTACATACTGTGTACATTAACAAGTGATGTTTCCTAATCGACTGTAGTTTTTAGCATGTTTCTTTAAATCATTTCACTTTATTATGAAAGTAAATTTATTTGTAAAGGAAGATATATATCATTATAAGAAATGGAAAACCTCTAACCTTATTGGAAAAAATATATATACTGACTAAAGTAAATAAGTTTTATCTGAGTATCATTTAAAATCATCTTGCATTCCCGGCAGGCCCTGTGGTGATCGAGTTGAACTTTGAAAAACAGGTAGATTTTCAAAAAACTAAGGTGGCACAGTAAAGTCATGCATCTCATGCCATTTCGATGAGATTCACCTCATGCTACTTATATGAGAAACAACAGGGAATCTTATTAAAAATGAAGACTCACTTAAAGACTGACTGAAGAGATGATAGAGGGATTCTAGGCAAAGGAAACAGCACATGAGCAAAGGCTTAGCGAAAGGAAAATGCAAGATATGGTCAGGGACATGAATTTTTCAGCCTGGCCAGTATACAGGGTTTGCTTCCAAGAGAAGAGGGATGGACAAGGGTGCCAGGGCAGGTTAGTAGGCTAAGGTCTAGTGCTCTGGAAGCACAGTGCTAGCTGCAGGGTTTCTCTCTTTTTTTTTTTTTTCTTTTGGCCACGCTGTGAGGCTTGTGGGATCTTAGTTCCCCGACCAGGGATTGAACCCGTGCTCTCGGCAGTGAAAGTGCCAAGTCCAAAGCACTAGACAGCCGGGGAATTCCCTAGCTGTGGGGTTTCTCAACCTTGGCTCTACTGACACTTGGGACTGGATAAGTCTTTGTTGTGACATCTGTCCTGTGCATTGCAGAATGTTTAGCAGTATCCCTGTCCTCTACCCACTAGATGCCAGTAACACTTGTCTCTCAAGTTGTAACAACAAAAACTGTCTCCAGACATTGCCCAATATCCCTCGAGGGACAAAATCACCCTGAGTTGAGCACCACTGACTTGGGGTAATGGTTTAAATTCCTTGTTTGGTTGTTTGCTTCTCTTGGCTTCTGCATTAGACAGACTAAGGTAAGCGGCATTTAATACTGCTATGCATAGTGGCTTAACCAAATAAACTCTTATCCACTTTCAATTAAAAGAAACCCAGAGACAGGCCTTCCAGAGTTTGTATCATCACATTTCTTCAGTATTACCAGGGATCTGGAATCTCTTTTCCTCCTTTGTATACATGCTTGTCTCATGGTCCTAAAATGGTTGCTCCACCTCCTACATTGCACCTGCCTTCCAGAAAGGAGAAAGGCATGTGCCAATTGAGATGGCCCCACCTTTTTTTTTTACCTAATATTTATTTAGGCTATGCCAGGTCTTAGTTGCGACATGCGGGATCTTCGTTGCAGCTTGGGAACTCTTAGCTGCGGCATGCATGTGGGATCTAGTTCCCTGATCAGGGATCCAACCTGGGCCCCCTGCATTGGGAGCATGGAGTTTTAGCCACTGGACCACCAGGGAAGTCCCGAGATGGCCCCACCTTTTAAAGAGCTTTCCCATAAGCCCTACCCAACAATTTCTGCTTATATCTCATTGGCCTGCATCACATGGCCATCCCTAGTTGCAAGAGAGTCTGGGAAATGTAATCTTTTTTTTTTTTTAACATCTTTATTGGGGTATAATTGCTTTACAATGGTGTGTTAGTTTCTGCTTTATAACAAAGCGAATCAGTCATACATAAACATATGTTCCCATATGTCTTCCCTCTTGCGTCTCCCTCCCTCCCACCCTCCCTATTGGGAAATGTAATCTTGTTAGCTGGGCACACTGCCTTCCTAGACAAAATGAGGGTTCTGCAGTAAGGGAAAAGGGGAGAATGGCATTGAGAGGTCAACTGTCGGTCTCTGCCACTGCTCCTAACCTTGACCTCTCACCAGGAAGCTTCCAGAAGGAGGCAGACAAACTTCCTAAGCAGCAATGAAATTTGCCTCTGTAAATTTCTCCTCTAAGAGGGGGCTCTTTATCTCTGCCTGCTGGTAGATTGTTTAAACCAGGATCAAGTTTTTATTCCATCTTCCTGGAAGTAGATTAACTCAAATCACACATCAAGCAGTTGAGAAACAAGATTTTCAGGAGGGATACGTCTATATTCCTCTCCAGCCCCCAGCCCCCAGTCGCCTGGTACCCACACAAGGCCAGTGCGGTAGCCTGTCATCCACATGGCAAGAATTCCATCACATACACGCTGGCTGCCGAGACTAAAATGCCCCATTAGGCATCGTTCCTTTGGGCCAGGCATTACTCTCCTTAGGTACCTCATAAAATGCCAATCCCCTCTGCCAGAGATAAAGATGATTCAATCTTTCTCACCTTAGTGTTGGTCTTAGTTCACCTGACTATCCTTTGCCCCCCTTGGAATTCCTGAGCAGCTTGGGGGCACTGAATCCTGTGAGGGAGAAGGAGGCCAGGGCAGCACATTGAGCCGGCCTGTCTGTCCTGAAGAGAAGTGGGGTCCCCAGCTGGCTCTGCTCCTTCACTGTGAAGCCACAGCTGCAGCTGGGACATTGGCTGGCGGTATGAATAAACACTGCTGGGAAGTCTGGGTCCAGCAGATGGCAACCCCATGACCTTTGAGTTGAATTTGCCTCCCTTTCTCTCCCCACCCATACTTCTCAACCTGAAGACAAAAATTCTGGCTTTCCTGTCATTTGTTTTGACACTAACTTGGGGAAGAACACTGCGAGTAGGAGATAAACAGTGAGACGGCAGGTGGGGAAACAAACATTCCCCAGGAACCCCCACGTCAAACTGATAGATAGCGATGTGCCCATTTCTTGCTGCACAGAGCCTTCCCCTCACCTGGGCTTTCCACGGAGACATCGTTAACCTAGATCAGAGTGACAAACTGGCAGACCTCTGCAGGGCCACCCTCAGACCCGAGCAAAAGAGGCCCCTGCTCTGGACTCCCCACATTACAGGGACTCCCCTCCCCCTGCGACGCCCTTCTCATGGGGCCAGTAGTCCTGAGGACCAAGGGGACATGCCTACCCAGAGCCCTCTGTTCTCTTTAGACCAAGCTCCGTATACCCAGCAGATCGGAATCCCCTGTCCGTGCCCCTGAGCTGGCTTCCAGCAGCTGTAGTCCTCTTCCCTGGATAACCCTTTGCCAGAGTAGATCAGACACTGGTAGGTGCACCCCTGGGCCTGACGGGGTGGCCCAGGGATGGTGCTGTGGGGGAGGAGTGTGGATGGACCAGTTTTGTAAGCTGGTATGTCCACCAACATGCACGTGAGGCCGCTGAGGAGAAGCCGGGGGAGAGACGAGAAGAGAATAGGCTGCAGTCTGGGGGCTGTTTCTCCCTGTGCTTCCTGTGCTGCCCACGGCAGCAGGGGATAGAACCGAGGGGCGGCTGTCTGCTTTAGGCAGGTAAGCACTCACTCCTCGGTTTGCCACACTCCCTGCCACTCCCAACTGTCCTGCTCCCGGTGAGTTTCATGTATTTATAGTCCCTGCCTGGGCCCTGGAGGCATTTGTGTGTCACTGGTCCACCAGCCTGAGGGAACTATCCCTGTCATGGGTAGGAGGCTGGGACAGAACCTGGATGGTGCGACATCCGTGGTCAAGGTTCTGGAAGTGCACACCTATCTGCAGCTGCCCCTCCAATTTCCCTGTGTGGCAACGAAGTCAGCTTTGGCGCTCACCCTAGACTTCTATAGCCTCTGTCAGACTGATCAGAAAGGAGAAGTGGAACTGCCCCAGGTCATTAGAAAGTAGAGAATGAAAGGGGAAGAGAAGTCCTTCCGAGAGATGCGAGCCGCACATGTGAGCTCTGCGTTTCTGGTTCTGGCTCTGAATGTCATCTGAAGATGCTCAGTACTGGTCATGTGCCTTCTGCGGGGGTTTCTGGGGGGAAATCACAGCACTAGAGCAGGGTGGGGGGAGAAACATCTCTGATTGGAAGGAGGCCCATGAGAGGCCTGGTGCAGGTAGAACTAGCTGGAAAGTTCCGCTTCCTAAGACTAAGAAAGAAAAATGAATTCTATTCAACGCAGGCCACATCTGAAGTGACCATAGGCTTCTTTGCTTTGCCTGTCACAACAGGGGTGGGAAGGAGCTACCCTGAGCATCAGCTACCAGGAACCAAGCCCTAAGGAAACTGATGAGAGAGAACCTCCTTGCTGTAGCCCCTCATCACACACCCAAGTCTACACCGAGTCCGTGCACTGGAAGGGGAGCCTCATTTACCAAGTTTTGTTGGGAGACGAAAGGTTAAAATGCAGGATTCTGCACGGGAAGCAATGCTGATCCTTGGGGAAGGTCTTCTGGCCTGTCTCCCACAGGGCTCTGAGCCCACTTCCCGTACTCTGGGCATCCACAGGCACTGGCTTCAGGGGTGGGCAGCCCAACGATGGCAGTGTGCCTTCAGAGGCTCGTGGGCTGGACTCCTCCCATAGTTAGGCTGCAAGGAAGTCAGATGCCCACGTGCTAGCACACAGCTTTTCCAGGCCTCTGCAGAGGTTAGTAATCACACTAGCACAACATCGGCATAATCCCAGGGGTTAGGAGACACTTGGGCAGGGGAGGTCTAGAGCCTTGCCTCAAGCCAACCAGAGCTGTTGGTGGGCAGGCTGAGGAGGTGCCGGCGCAGCGGAGCCGGCCTGTTCCTCTCTTTCTCCTGTGCTCACCAAGACGGCCACCAGCAGGGGGTCCGCAGGCAGTGGTAGTCCCACTGAAGGACCAAGGGGTGAGATGGGGAGGCTGCTGAAGGGGCTGCATCCGACACCTTCCGTGGCGATCCCTGTTGCTTTGGGCCCCAGCTGGCTCGGCAGGGGCCATGTGTGTGGGAAGGCCCTGCCACGGCTCTTGGGGAGTGGTGTGGGTAAGGCCAGCGGGCACTTAGCCTGGGGATGTCTGAGGAGCAGTTGGACATCAGAGCAGGGGAAGCAGAGCACACTGGTTTCAGCTCTGCCAGCCCTTGTGGATTTGAAGCCCTGAAGATAGCCCTGTGTTATCTGAGCCACTGCTGCCCTCAGACCGTGCTCACAATGGCAGCCTGTGGAGACGGCAAAGTCGTGTGTGCTTTATCACAGCTTCCCAGGGGAGGTGGAGTCCTCAGCAGGACACGCAGCGCCTGTGTCTCTGAACCACATGTTGCCCCACGAGAGCATGAGGAAAGCCCTCGCCTTCACGTGAGGTGCTCCTTGTGCTGCTGGAGTTCCTTGCGTGGGGCCTGGCACACAGCATCCTCCAGCGCTGGCCGTCTGGCCGGGGCTGAGTCAGTGTAGTCGTGGGAGATGAGAGTACCAACTCGAATGACCATCCCACTCCACAGCATCTGGCGCTGGTCCTTCTCTTGTCTAAAGAAGGACCCTAGAAACGTCTAGACAATCTAGAAAGCATGATGCAATGAGGAATGGAAAGTGAGAGGTCACAGTGAGATGATTTGGGGAGGAAAATCAAGAAGATGCCTAGAAGGAGAATTGAAGATTCTTTGAGAAAACCCAGCTTCCCAAGTAGATTAACAAGCCGTGGAAAAGAAGCAATATTAGCTGAATCTCCGGAGCTTTAAGGGCTCCTGAGGCCAAGAACCAATAACGACCCCAACCCCACAGAACTTAAGGTTTCAAGCCCTGGCCAGACTGGTTTCTTTTAAGACATTTATTTAGAAAAATAACCCTTCCCTACCCCTCCTCCCTCTGTGCCATGGGACTTGGGCGTTATGCTTGACATAGCTCTGGATCCGGCCTCCCACCCACGTGAAGGTCCAGCCCACGCTGCCGGGCGGTTGGCCACGCTTCGGGAGGCCGTTCACACGTCCAGCAGCTGCGTCCTGTGTTCCATCCCGGTCCAGGCCTCCGCCTCCGGGTCTCCGGGTCGAGAGAGGGCGCTGAGGGACGAGGGCCGCTGGCCACAGTCTGCGTGCCCCTCCCGAGGCCTGGGAGCAGCCGGGGCTGGGGGCTCCGCTCTCTCCCGCCCTCGGGGAGCTCAGGGCTGGAAGCGCGGGGAGCTGACGTGAGGCTGGTGGAAGGCGTGGGCGCTGTACACCACCTCGGGGGGCGAGGGCGCGCCGGGGGCCAGCACGGAGCACAGGGGCTCGTGGCTGCTCAGCACCGACGTGAAGTACTTCACCTCCTCCGTGAGCTGTTTGATCTCCTTCCGCAGCGCTGCATTCTGTTTCTCCAGGTCTTCACTCTCCTGCGAGCGGAAAGGATGGGCGTTGCAGGTTAATGTCAGCGCTCTGCAAGATTGCGGGGGCGGGGCGGGGGGGCGTTGTGAAGCGGGAGTCTGCGTTAGATTTTCACTAGCACAGCCATGGAGAAGGGCATCGGTGATTTTTTTCTGCACATGCGAGTGTGCACGTGTGCATATATATTTGTATGTGTCCTGTGTGTGGATGGGTGCATCTATAGCACACGTATATTTGTGCATGTATATGCATAGCTTTTAGCTTGAACCATATGAAATTGCTACTTGTCTGTTTTGACCTATAAGAATGGCGGTTTCATATGGTCCCAACTAAGAGACGTGTGTGTGAAGGCATGCGTGAATTTGCATGTGTGCTCCTTTGTGTGCACGTGCACATGCATAGATCTCTGTGAGTGTGTACGAGGGTTGAGAGCGGCAAGTATATGTCGAGGGAAACCGGCTGGGAGGCTAGATCCCAGCAAAAATCAAAAAGAGTTTGTGAGACCGTCTTAAACTAATTTCAGTCTTTTCCTCTCTATGTTATACGGTGTCTTCTCCTAACGTTACCATTTGCATTTAGTCTTACAAATGGAGTCCACGGTTAATTGTCTACTTCACCCAGATTCTAGAATGTTTAGGGTATTTCTAAATAGTAAATAGTCAAACTCCAGCACAGCGTTCGATTCCACACCATTCTGCTCTTCCAGCAGCTTGTTCTGTAGTACTCTGGGTGTGTCCCAAGCACCTGTGCTTCCTTTTTTCCAGAACCACCTTTCCCCTGTTGCTTAAGGGAACCATCAGATAACATGCTAATCAGAAAAACTCAGGGTAAAGAGTGCTAATTACTGATCACATCATTAATTAATCAACAATGACACCCTGGTAATTAGCATTTACTGGAACACGATCCCACCTTCAGAAAACCCAGGGGAATTTCATTTCCAATGTGATTTTAAGGTTCACATTCCTTGACTCAAATAGACCTTCTGGGCTAATCATTGGTACCCACAGAGGAAGGAAAAATAGCACTGGAGATGCAAATAAATTACATTTCAGTTCAAAAAGCGACCTAATATTTGGAGTCCAGATCTTATTTTTCTAGTTCTGTTTCACTTAGGTTAGTATTTTCCAAACTTGCTGTATCATTAGAATTAATCTGAGGGCCTGATAAAAATATAGTTCCAGGCCCTTCCTCAAATCTAAAGATTTGAACTCAGTGGGTTTGGGATTTTCTGTGAATTCTGGGAATCTGAAGTTTTAACAAGTGCCCCAGATTATTCTGATGATCAGGCAAGTTTGAAAACAATAGATATTAATGTTAAATATGGTAATAAATTTATTTTAATTATTCAAGCACTTATTAAGTGCCTGGCCTAGAGTATGAACTCAAGTGTTTGTCGATTGGCTGCCTGATGACATCAACGGCTGGACCAGAAGTTGACTCAGAATTACAGTGGGGAGTGAGCAGATGTGAGATAACTTGACATTTAAAATTTGCCTTCGATAATCCATCAGGAGCATGAGCTACAGGTTAATGAGAGCTAGTTACACTGCCAATTGCCCTAACCCATGCACCTGGGGGTTCTTTTTAAGTGGTAGAGGAGAATGTGGCCTTATCCATCAAGCCAGATTCCATCCGTTTGTACAGAACAAGTGTGAGCGTGCTCAGCCTCACCCTGGCATTTCCTGTATGTGGCACTGAGCTAGAAAATGTGCCTAGGTCGGTACAGAGAAACCCCCCATCTCTAAAATGGGGTGGGGGAGTTGGGATACCAACAGCCATGATGATAGAGTTAGGGGCATGGGCTGCCGCTTCTGCGGGGTGTGACCGGCTCATTCATCTTACCATTTGGTTGTTTCCGGGCACATCCCAGAGAGAGGGCATCCCCTCTTTACCAAAAGGTAAGATAAAGCAACACATGAGACGGGGGGGGGGGGTGTTGGTAAGACGGGAACTGGGGGCCGGGAGTCCTGGCCCCTTCCTCTAGCCCTTTTCCTCACCCCCTCTGAGAGTTTCCACTGGTGACAACATTTACTGTAAGTTCTGTGCTCCAAAGAGCCTGGGCAAACCCCGAGGCAGAAGGGAGGGGTGGGGTAGGCGGGCCGCAGGGACCAATCGCTCTGACCTTCTCTCCGCCTAGAGGCCGGCCCAGCTTTCGGGAAGTGACAGCGGGCTCTTCCTCCCTCAGCGAGCCCTGCTGAGCTCTGGCTTTCTCCTCTCCCTCTCCCCGCCCTCCTGGGAGATCCCAGAGCGCTAGGAGAGCATTCATAACCGCCACCGCCTCTAAGTAGAAAATAACCAACTGTAACAAGAAACTTGTCTTTACCTTGGGAAGCAAGACTGCTTCCCGCCAGGGCCCCAGAGAAAGCAGTACTGCCAGCCCAGGGGACCTGCCGCCAGCCAGACACTTAGCAGAGGAAGAGTTTGACTTCGCTCGCAGAAGGAAGTGGCTGATCTGGGGTTTTCATCCCTCCACATCCCCACCTGCCACTGCTTGGTCCACTCTGACCCTCCCTGGGGCCGTCATGCTGTGGAAGGGGCTCTCACACGGGGACAGATGGCAAAGGTGGCCATGGGAGCAGCTCTTGACGCAGAGGTACCATGATCACACCCCTCTAATTTCCCCCTGAATTCCCAGTGGGGGCTGGAAACCAAGAACTCAAGGGGAAAAGGAAAGTAATGTTTAGAAAGTAAATTTTGGCTTCTAACATGCATGTCTTCTCCTGTGATGGGGGAGGGGTGAGCCTGCCCTTGGGCTTCCAAGTAACCTGCTTTTTACTTTTTGGAATTCATTTAGGCACTTCAGGCTCCTCACAGTAACCCTCTGAGGTGGCTATGCAAGGCCAGCTGCTATTATCCCTACTTTACAGATGAGGCCAACTGAGACCCTGGGACAAACCTATTGCGCACACCCCCCAAAATTATTACAGGCTGGTGGCAGCAGCTGCTAGGGCAAAGGGCTAGAGATTCACCTCAAGACACCTACTTTCTCAGAGGGCCAGAAACTTTGAGTGATTCATCCAAAGCCCCATAACCATGTAGGTGCAGAGCAGGGCTGGGCTCAGGGCTTCCCCATCCTCAGCCCTATGCTCCTTTTAACACACCCATGGCTTCTCCTGAGAGACTTCGTGACTTAGGGTCTCTGAAGGTCACTAAGATCGGTAGCCTTCCAAGAGAAAACTGGGTCTTGCTTTGGGTGATCCTTAAACACAGTACAAGAACCCTGAGTTGGTTACACTCTTCCAATCACAGAGCTGATCATCGCCTCCTGACCTGAGTTGGGAGGGAATCTCCTGTCCAGCTACTCTGTGAGAGGGTTAACTCGGGGCCAGACCTTCCCCAGATGCACAGTGAGGTCCGAAATACGTGACAATGGTGGGCTCCATCAGTTAACTGTGGCCAGGGGTCCTGGTCCTGGTCCTGGCTGGGTGACCCTCGGTGACTCCCTTTCCCACTCTGAGCCCCAGTTGCCTCACTTTAAAACAGGAAGACTGGACCAACACAATGATTCTCAGCCTTGGTCACACGCTGGGATCAGGGGGATCCCTGGAAAGTTTTAACAGTATTGATGCCTGATTCTGATTTAATCCGTCTGGGTGCACCTGGGCATTGGGCTGTTAAGGGCTCCCCAGGGGATTCTAATGTGCAGTGAATGTTGAAAACCACAGGATTAGAAGATCTCCAAGCCCTCTGCAGCTCAAATATTTCAGATTTTAAATTGACTACCTGTGTATATTAGCCAACCAGAGCCTCTTACTGTTGGGAAGGGGTAGGTGTGTTGGGAGCAGAGGTACATAGACTCAATTTATATGAGAAAGATTAGTAGAAACCAAAATTTTAAAAGAATAATCCAGTTTGATTTAATAGTAACTAACATTTATTGGGTGCTACCATGTGCCCAATTACATAATTACAATTATCATTATATTTAATCTTTGCAACAATCCTATGTGGTAGATAATATTATTAGCCACATTTTACAGAAGAGGAAAACCTAAGGTACAGAGAAGTTGAGTAACTTGTTCAAGGTCACACAGCTTGTCAGTTGCAGCACCAGTGCTTGAACTGAGACAGTCTGGCTTCAGAGTCTGTGCCCACCATGCTCTCTTGCCTTTGAAGTCTGTTTAAATCTTATGGTATCTGGTAATTATCTCCTGTGAGGCCTCAGCCTGGTTGACTTTCCAATTTCATCTTCCCTCTTTTCCCGCCTCGTGCAAATTGAGTTGCTAATGTTCACAGTTCACACTCACTTGTGAGGTTACTTGATGCCACCCCTACCAGGAACCACAAGCAGCTTGGGGGTGGCTAAGGAGGAGGCTTCTGGGGGTGTGGGAACATTCTGGGAAATTCCCTAGTGGAGGGGCCAAGTAACGGGTCACTGTAGAGCGCTTGAATGATGGGGGAATCCCCAGGTGGGTCCCTTACCCACAGGGAAGCCAGTTGGAACCAAGGCTGAGGACAGGCCCTGACCCAAGGCTCTGGCAGGGCCTCTCCAGGCCTTCTGAGCAGGGCTTGGTCCTCCTTCCTGCCAGTTCTGGTTTGTGCCTTGACCTTCTCCTTGAATTTTCTAATCACACTTTCCAGAAGGGTGAAAATAGTCCCTGTGTGTTTCCTCCTCAACAGAACATGCAGTCATTTATTGGCAAGGTGACCTTTCAGCTCCCACCCACACTTCAATGCGAGAGTAGTGTGTCAAGCTCATGTCCCTCACACCCAGTTATTTGTTCAGTCTCCAGCAGTTTCGGACCCCTGTCCCCCATGCAGACATAGGGTGGAGCCCAGGTTTCCTGGAGGAGTCTGTGAACTGAGAGGTAGGGCACATCCCAAGCCATAGTGGGATCTATGCCTACCTTTCCCCTGAATCCTGGGGAAATTAACTCCAACTCCTGTTCCTCACCGGATGAGAAGAGAAGAGGAATCACTAAACCACAGGTCTTTGCACTGAATAATTCTGGAGAAATCTTCACTTTCATACCTTAAAGCTGAAACTCCAGGGCCGTCAGCACCTCATCATCCACTGATGTTTAGCCACATCAGCCATGCCCCTCAGGCCCCTGCCTGGGTTCCTGTCTCCTGTTCTTTGACTTTCAGGGCTATGATTTCATTGACCTTATGTGTGAGAAACACTATAGGTTGGCTCACTCAATATCTGTTCCAAACTCCTTCCCCCTGCTTTCCTCTAGAGAGGCTGGGAAAAGAATTCCTCAATTACCCAGCTTCCCCTGCAGGTAAGTATGACCATGCGACAGAGTCTGACCAATAAGACATAAGCAGAAATGGTGGGGGGGGGGGGGGTTGGGGGTAGGAAGGGAGGGGACGAGCTTCTCTCCTCAGGGAAAAAGGCAGAGCTTCACCAGACAAAGGCTACCCTCCCTGGACACGGATTGATGCCTGGAGGTTCAGCAGCCATTTTGCAGCCCTGAGGATGAAAACTCATTCACATACTGAGGATGGCTGTGCAGAGAGAAAGAAGGAGCTTGGTTCTTTGACGACATCCTTGCACTATCCCTGGACTGTCTACTTCTGAACTTCTTAGTATATGAGAAAAATATAAAATACAAATGGTGACTTGTTGATGCCTCTGTTTGATAGTTTTTCTATAACTCATAGCAGCATGCAATCCTGACTGATACCTCAAGTTAGAAAGGTTATCACTAGCAAGTCCAATTTTGAAAAACAAACAACTAATCATTGCCATCAACATCAAGGTTTGAATTGTTTTGTTTTAAGCTGCCGGGCCTCTGAGACAGACTGTCTGGGTATATACCCACAAAATTGCCCCAAATTCACTGGACACATTCCACCACACGCACCTGACAGGCTTCAAATGTCACTGCTCCCTGATTCTCAACCCTGGCTGTACACTGCAGTTGCCTGAAGAGCTATAAAAAATCTTAATTCCTGGAGCTTCCCTGGTGGCGCAGTGGTTGAGAGTCCGTCTGCCGATGCAGGGGATACGGGTTCGTGCCCCGGTCCGGGAAGATCCCACATGCCGCGGAGCGGCTGGGCCTGTGAGCTGTGGCTGCTGAGCCTGCGCGTCCGGAGCCTGTGCTCCGCAACGGGAGAGGTCACAACAGTGAGAGGCCCGCGTACCGCAAAAAAAAAAAAAAAACACAAAAAAAAACTTAATTCCCCGATTTCACCCCTGACAGGTTCCAATTTAATTGTTCCAGACTGGGTCTCAGGCATCAAGATTAAAAAAACACTTCCCAGGTGAGCTTAATGAGGAACTAGCTTGACAATTATGTTCATAGTGGATTCCTCTTTAAAATAATATAACAATATAAATATATACAATGTTTGATTTTGTTAAATTTATTATACCATATGTTATATATTTATATATTTTTATTTTATTAAATAATTTTATTGTATAACATAGTATGAATAATATAACTATAATATAAAGACCTTTAAAGAAGGAGGACATTTCTAAGCCAAAAATTTTTTCTAAAAGTAAATGACTGGGTTTCCCTGGTGGCACAGTGGTTGAGAGTCCACCTGCCGATGCAGGGGACACGGGTTCGTGCCCCGGTGCGGGAAGATCCCACGTGCCACGGAGCGGCTGGGCCCGTGAGCCGTGGCCGCTGAGCCTGCGCGTCCGGAGCCTGTGCTCCGCAACGGGAGAGGCCACAGCAGTGAGAGGCCCTAGTACCGCAAAAAAAAAAAAAAAAAAAAAAAAAAAAAATTAATGACTGTTTAAGGCAAAGAATCATATTTGGTGAAAATTTCAAGTAGCCCAGGATAGTTCATTCTTACAGAAAGGTGAGAGGTAAGGCATTTATTGGAATCTCATTAGTGATAACTTTATCAAATTAGTTGTCCTTTAGATTGTTGAGCTCCATGAGGACGGGAGCTATCCTTGTCTTCACTGTTTTGTCCTCAGTGACTGGGACTGTGCCTGGCACATAGTAGGTGTTCAGTAAAATCGTGTTGCTTGATTGCCTCCTTGGAGTCTATAATAATTTACTAAAATCTGAGACCTGCATTTGAAGGGTCTGCTGTTTGTGATGGCCATGAAATTCCCCAGGGAGTGCTTAACCAAGCATTTAAGTACTTTTATAGCTTCTACTTTTAACTCTAGGATAGTTACAAGTGCGTGTAAGATATTCATTTTCTTAAAAAAGGCCCAGTCAAACCCCTGCTTTTGTTCCCCAAACCGAAGCTATGGAGTGGGGACAGCAGAATCACACCACTGTGAGAACCCTGCATACAGTTTCCCTGGCTTGAACTTGACCTGTCTGAACCATACCAAGCAAAGGAGACTTGACCAGTGGTGGTGAAAAGCCCAGCCAGTGAAACCGTTAGCGTTCTTTTTTTTTTTTTGGCATGTAGGATCTTAGTTCCCCGACCGGGGATCGAACCTGTGTCCCCTGCGGTGGAAGCACGGAGCGCTAACCACTGGACAGCCAGGGAAGTCCCTTTGTGTTCTTAAAGTTCATATAAACAACTGGAAAGTAGGGCATATGTTTTCATATATGATAATACATCTGATATCTTTACCTGATTGATTTATAGGAAAATGCCAGCCTCTCTGCATTAAGCAAATAAAGTCTTCTCTCCAATGCAAAACAGACAAAAAATGCACTATTGCTTTGTTTTTACATTTGTTCAGAGAACAAACTCTCAAACAGCCCAGTGAGGTGTAATTGCTTCCCATTTTGTAGATCAGAATTTAGCTTCAGATATATCTGCCCCCACTCTGTCCCCACTGAATCTGAATTCATTCTGTTGACCCTCCCCCCACCCCCCACCCCCAATCTGGTTCCTGCTCCCTGCAGCACAGTGGCCTTTGTTCCTGAGTTCCTCCTCATGCTCTCACAGTCCCAGGCCCCACAAGGCATCTTTCTGACCCTGACAGGCCCCTCACAGTTTGACCTGAAGTCTCTGCAAGAGAACATCCTTTCCCCAGATCTTCCCAGGCTCCTTCTCTTGACTCGTATTTGATCTCAAATGTCAGGGCCTCAGAAAGACCTTCCTTGATCACTGTCCCCATCCCTGTCCCTAAGTCACTGTCAATATTGCACTATTTGGTTTTCTTCAAAGCCCTCTTCCCTTTGTGTCATTAGTGAAACAATAAATAACGATTGGTCAGTTGATTTTCCAGTCTGACTTCTGGTTGAACGTAAGGTCCCTGAAATCAGGGACTTAGTGTGTCTTGTCCCAGCTGAATTCTCAGCGCCTAGAAAAAATGCCCGTAGGAGGCATTTCACATATACTTGTACAGCAGAATGAATTATTTCTGCTGACGTGAGCTCTAGTACTAGGAGTATGGCCTTTGCTTTTGTCATTTTCTGGACCTCCCCAAACTCTTAGCAATAAGGCATAGTCTTATGCCAGCTGAGTACCTGGAAAATATGTTAGTTACAGAGTTATCTAGTGCAGGAAATTGCATTTTGGTACCAGGAATCTAGCCCCCTCTGCTTGGCTCTGAAATTTATTACTACTCTTGAATTTTCCTAAGAGCTTTAGGTCACCCTCCTTGGTTCCCCTAAATCTAGCGTGACCAGATGTTTACTGGGACAGTCTCAGTTCATAGCTACCCTCCTAGTGTAATTTTTACTAGTGCCTCTTTTCACTCAAAAGTGTTCCTATTTGGATGATAAATGATAAGATCTCCTACCAAAGCCTGCCCCCCAAGTTCTAACTCAATGATACCCTCTCTGTTCTCATCCTCGATTTCTACCAGAATTCACTCAGCGCTCTATTTGATCTTTTTTTATGTTTTTAAATAAAAAATATACAGTATAACTAAAGACATTTTTAAAAAAGTATACCCACCCATGATCACAGTCCTCTAAACGTGACTCTTTTCATTTGTATATGTTGCCATCTTGTCCTTTTTAACGAACATGGATACTTATTTTTATAAAATCTCAGAGTACATATACAATTTGTATTTTCCTTTTTGTCATAATTTTGTCATACTTAAAAAATCACCATAATTATTCTTTTAATGGTGACATCAACAAATAGATGATCCACAATTTACTTAACATGGCTTTCTAATGTTGGACATTTTGGTTGCTATTATAAATAATGCTGCAGTGAACATCTTCCAGTTCATGTAAGTATTGCTGTAAAAGGGTTATGTAATATATACAATGTCATCGGCAGTGAATGTATATATTAATTTTACTACAACTTCGTTGGGATTTAGGTGTCGTAATTTTAAATAATTTATTTTGCCAACTAACTTTTTGAAGGTTTCTTAATTTCATTTTAATGTTACAAGTTATCAATTACCAAGAATAAGATTTCTGCATGTCTATTTGCTAGTACAGCATTCTCAACCAAGGACAATTTTGCCCCCCAAGGGAACATTTAGAAATATTTTTGAGTTTCACAACTAGAGGGGTGAGGTCGTGCTACTGGCATCTAGTGGGTAGATTTTACATTTTACAGTGCAGGGGGCCAACCCCCTCCCACATACACAACAAAGAGTTGTCCAACTCAGAGTGTCAATATTGCTGAGGTTGAGAAATCCATAGTGTATATTGTTTGCACAATCAGAATAGAAAATTGGGTTATTTTCATTTTGGTAGGAAAAAATGTTACGTAAGCTTTCTGTTCATAGCCTTTGCCCACTTATCTATTGGAGTCTTGATGTTTTTCTTAAAAAGAATGTTCTTTCTATAGTATAAATATTAAATCAAGGGGACTTCCCTGGAGGTCCAGTGGTTAAGACTTCGACTTCCAGTGCGAGGGGGAGCAGGTTCAATCCCTGGTCGGGGAGCTAAGATCCCACATGCCTCACGGCCAAAAAACCAAAACATAAAACAGAAGCAATACTGTAACAAATTCAATAAAGACTTTAAAAATTGTCCACATCAAAAAAAATTCTTTAAAAAAGAAAATATTAAATCTGAAATTATTTAATTTGACACAAATATTTCCTCCAATATGTCATCATCCTTTTTGATTTTGGATTACAACTTTAGGACCTTTTTAAAATAAAGGAACATTTAAACTTAGCCCCTCTCAGCCTGGGACTCTCTGCCTTTTTCGTCTCTTGCTGTGTGCTTGGGTTTTGTTGCTGAAGAGTGCCTAGGCCGTTTACGTGTCCTAGTTAATGGCCTACTTCTTGGCTCACCCTTTGCAAAAGGACATGTGAGGGCAGCACCATCTGCCGAGCAAAGTACTGTTCAGCAAAGTGGCACAAAAACAAAAGCAAGAGGTGGGAAGGCAAGAGGTTTGGGTTCTTGGGTGTCCTTAAGGAAGACATCAGTGTCCTCACTGGTAACACAGCAGGGTGACCTAGAGTATCTCTGAGTTTCCTTTTAATTCTGTGGTTCCATCAAGAATGGTGTATGACTACAGTTTTTGTTATTCCCTCCACAAGCTACCATGTGAACCCATGGCAGGATCCTCTACAGATACCCCACAATCTGAAGGGGACTTTGTCCTGTGGAATCAATCTATGGAACCCCTTAGGACTCAGAGGGCCAGACCTAGTCCTACAGAGGAGACTAAGGAAAACCCCAGAGCAGCTTGGGGTTTAGAGAGGCTCCCTCATCCTTTCCAAGAGAAAGTAGTCTGGTAGCTGCTGAGAACAGCTTCATGAAGACTTCAGCTGAATGGGTGTCGTCAATTTCTGACATGTAATCCCATTAGACAGAAATTCCTTATAATGCCAAGACTGGTGAGAAGCTGGCCTCCTTTCAAACATGCCTCCCGACCATAACCATACTGACCCATTGTCAGTAGGACAAGCAGTTAGGGCTGGTGAATTCCTTAGTGTGTTTTTCCTTCCCAAATGAGAATAGTCTAATTTTTTATTCTGATTTTTTAAATGGTATACATTCATCATAATAAAAAGAATTACAGAAAAGTTCCAGGAATAAGGTGAGCTATTCAAAATTCAACCACTCAGATATAACCATTATTATCATTTTGGAGAATATTCTTCCAGACATCTCTTTATGCATGCAAACATGCCCTCCAAACCACAAATTTTACATCAACGGAATTATACTCTGCATACTCTTTGTCACTTGCTTTTTCTCTCAGTGCTATGTAATTGACATCTTTCTGTGTTGATAAATACAGATCCACTTAGTCATTTTTATTGCCAGCATAAAATTCTAGCATATGAATGTGTCGTAATATACTTAATCTCCAGTAGTTGGGTATATGTCCAATTTTATAGTATTGATAAAGTGTTTACTGTTCACAAATAATGATGAATTGAGCATCTTTGTGCATCATTGTTTCTTCAAATTCCTGTAAGTGGAATTGCTGCACCAAAGAGCAAGATGTTAATAGTTATTGCTACACAGCTTTATTTAAAAATGGTCTCAATGGCTATATCAATCTATTGCTTAGAGACATCATTAATTTCTCGACTAGGCCTAATGATGGAGGAGGAAAAGTGTCACCTTTGGAGGATGTTGCTTAAAGAACAAGAGAAAAAAATGCAGGAAGAGATTCAAGGAGGATCAGTTAGGGAAGATGAATACATCTTCATGCGAGTCCAAAGGAAGAGGCTGTGTTGCCTAGTGGTTAGGAAGATGGGCTCTTCAGTCAGACAGACCTAGTTACAAGATGTATGACCTCAGACAAGTTACTTAACCTAATACAATTAATATGTTTTTAATAAAGAGAAGTTCATAGCAATAGAGGCCCAAGAGAAATGGCTCTTTTCCACAGAAAGTTCACTGATTTTACACTGAACTTCTTTAGGGTGGAACTAGCTAAAACATACTTTCTAGCTTTTTGTTTTGTTTTATTTTATTTTATTTTACCTGTGATTTCTCTATGCCAATAAATCTTATGGCATGGTCTCCCAGAGAGAGAAAATAACTGACGGAATGAAAAAGGACCATGAACAGGCTTCTCTCCCAGGCCTTCCCAGAAAACCAAGAACAATAGTGTCTCTTTCTAAGAAGGCCCAGGAAGTTAATATCTTTGCTGAGCTTCGTTTCCTCCATTACTCAGTTTTCCTCCAATTGTAAATACCTTATTTCTCACAGCTTAATTTCAGGCATAATTTACACTCATGATGTTTGTTACATATGGCATTAAAGATCTACCCTGGAACCTGTAAATCTTTTTCTTATTTTAAACGAATGTGAGACTCCTTCAGGAGCCAGCCCTAGGCAAGCACCTGTCCTACCCCCATCTAAGTACCTGAAGTTCCAGCTCCAGATTTGGCCCTGTTACTGTACTTTTATTCCAGTTCCACCCTCAAGGCCAGGTCTGACTTGTCAACATCACAGCTCTCGGCTAATATTGCTGTCTGCCCACCACCCCCTCTACTTTTAGCCTTTTCATGAACAAAGTTTCTCAACTGATCTCAACTCTCCTGCTAACCTGGGATACAGACTCAAAATCCTTCCTGCTCCAAGGCACCAGAGATATCCTACAATTACCAGGATAACCACACAAATGAAACTGGTCTGTCATCTCTTACTAGCGCTGGAGACCTTAGGATTACTCATTACAAATCCCAGCTGACAGTTGGTTGTCCCAAAGGACTGAGATATTTATGTAGGATGTTCAAGGGATAAAGTGTCACAATGGAAGACTATTCAATGTTTGAAATCAAATTAGAAAAGAAATCATCCTAATGCATATGTAATAATGATCGATATTGGGAATTTAAATATCTACATTATAAAAATAAAAGCACATGATAAAAACATCCAAACTATATAAAAAGGTAAAAAAAAAATGCAAAGTATCTCTCTCCTGCTTTAGACCTTTTGTCCTACTTTTCAGAAATATATATCGTTAGCAATTTTGGGGGGAAACCTATTTGAAAATTTTAAAGTTTATACACATATGCACATATGTTTTTCTTTTTATTAAAAATATGCATGGGAGACAACTATATACCATACTCATACTTTTTCACTTAAGAGTATATAGATAATCTTTTCAGATTAGCACATCTGTATATAACTCGTTATTTTAACACCTTCGTGGTATCCACTGAATGAACAAACGATAGTTTATTTGAGTCCCTTACTGATGAATATTTAGCTAGTTTCCAGTCTTTGCTATGAAAAACAATGCAGCAATGGTTATCTTTACATGTACATAATTGTGCAATCTGTGGGTATGTTTCTAAACAGACACCTAGATGTAAAATTGCCGAGTTACAGTGTATGTGCACTTGTAATTTGGATGGACATGGTCAAATTGCCCTCTAACGGAACGGTACGCACTTAGACTTCTAGTAGTGTGTGGTGGTACCTGCTTATCCATCACCTTGGCAACATGGTGTATTAGCAACATTTTTTGTCTTTGCCAATCTGGCAGGGGATCTAACTGTTGCTTTGTCATTTCCCTAACTAAGTAAGGTCTAGCACCTTTTCCATATTTATTTGCCATTTATTTCTCTCTTTCTGTAAATTGCCTATTCCTAATTATCGCTCATTTTTTCTTTTGGGTTGTTGAGCGCTTTCTTATTCATAAGAGCTCTCATATATTAAGCAAATATGCCCTTTTTTGGTCATTTGTGTTGCAGGTATTTTTCCCAGTCTTCACTTGCCTTTGATTTTGCATATTAGGTACTTTGAGCTGTATAGACACTTTCACTTTTCATGTATAAAGGTAATGTATATCAATCTTTCCCTTTATGGCTTCAGGGTTTTGCATTTTATCCGGAAAAGACTTCATTCCAAGATAAATATTTTAATGCTAATTTTTTCAAATTTCTTTAATTTTTTCCCACATTTAATCTATGTGTGTGTTGTATAAGAAATGAAAACTCTACCTTTTTTTTTTTCTTCAAATGACTAGCCAGTTGTCCCTATTTATTTAGTCCCTACACTATTTATTGAATAATTCATCTTTCTCTCTCTGGTTTGAAATGCCATCCTAGACATTTTGCATCTGTACTTGTGTCTTAGGAACTGACATATGTATTGGGGTCTTAAATTTGAGCTTGCTTGGGGGTCTATTTCTGTGTTCTGTTCTGTCCAATGTTTTGTCTTTTCCACACTGCTTTGAAATCTATATTTGTAATTCACTTTAATATCTTATTCAGCTAATCGTCTCTAATCACCCTCCTTCTTTAGAATTTTCCTGGAAACTCTCACATGGTTATTTTTCTCCAGGTACTTAGAATAGCTAATTTCGTTTTCCTCCAATACCCAGAAAATCCTAGTTTATTAAGATCATATTAAATTAATTCAATTTCTAAATTAACTTAAGGAAAATTGCTATCTTTACATAAGGTATATCTTTCCATTTATTTGAGTGTTTTTTTAATCACTTAGAATAATTTTGAAGTTTAAAAAATTAAACCCTGCATATTTTTTGTTAAATTTAGTCCTTCCTTCCATTTGCTGTTCTTGGTATTATAAACAGAATCTTTTTTCCTATTAAATTTTGTAATCTAATTTGCCTAGGAAAAGTTATTACTTTTTGTGTTAACTTTGAAAGCTGACTGGATTCCTATTATTTTTCTTAGTTTTTCAGCTGACTATCTTGGATACACTTATTAGCTACTAATATCTTTTGAAAGTGAACGGGTCAAGATATGACCTTCTCCTTTTAATCAATGCCTTTACTATGCCTAATGGACTCTATAGTTGACTGCGAGAGAAAAGGAACTGAGTGCGATGAGTGCTGTTTGAAACACCAACCAAAAGAGAATTAAAACAGAATGTGGGAGAATTCCTAGTGGTCCAATGGTTAGGACTCCTCATTTCCACTGCAGGGGTCATGGGTTCGATCCCTGGTCCAGGAACTAAGATCCCGCACGCCATGAGGTGCAGACAAAAAAGACAAAAACAAAGCAAAAAAACCCCACGGAATGTGGACTTTGTTGATAATCACAAGTATGAAAAGAAGCATCTGATTCGGTTTATGTGAGGGATAGTCAAGGCCAGAGATGTTATAACATTGGCATGAGGTTAAACACATTGCTGAAAGCAGCAACTTCCCTACTCTGCTATTTCAAAAGCAATCAATATACAGTGTTTCGGTGTAAACCACTTATAGGATAGATACTGAAAACGTTAAATAATAGGTATCCCACACTCTCACTAGAGAAACAGGATAATTCTTTTGGTATTTTAAGAGAGAGAACAGTGACAAAGTTGAAACCGAGAAATCAATGTTTATCCCAGCATATATGAGGCTAGCACACTAATACAAACTTGGTACTGTACGCTCAGTAATTTCTAAACCCTGGTCTTTAACATCTTGTAGATGAGTCCTATGGCTATGTCTGAGGGCCAGAGAATGGTTCCAGAGCCTCAGCATGTGGAGACAAGCACAGAAAGGAGTGAAGGGCAAACCAAGCACCCAACCTTAAGAATGCTGGTGGTAAAGTAGAAGGTTTTCTACCTGAATCACAAACATAATTAAGAGGATAATGGATGCAGAAGATGGGTGATGATTGTCTGAGAGGAAATGAACATTTCAGATCACAGCCAAACCCTCTGTTTGATGGTGGCAGATTTACCTGTTGCTGCCAAAAGCTTCC
Source organism: Lagenorhynchus albirostris (assembly GCF_949774975.1). Classification (NCBI taxonomy): domain Eukaryota; kingdom Metazoa; phylum Chordata; class Mammalia; order Artiodactyla; family Delphinidae; genus Lagenorhynchus; species Lagenorhynchus albirostris. Next base: position 27,212,829 of record NC_083095.1, read on the forward strand.
ACCCAAAGTCAAGAAACGTAAGTCGCATTGGTTGCAACCCTCAGGCTTGCTGTGTAAACTCTGAGGTGTCCTACTCACTGGGCAAAAATTGAAGATGAGTGCCGGGGTGCTCAAAAGAAAGGAGTGGGGAGGAGTTTGTGTCCAGGTGTGGGAAAGATGCGAACATTCTAGAGACTGAGGCTGGGGGTTTGAGTGTGGATGCGGTGACTACATGACTGGGGGCTCCAGGGACCCCCAACCCCCAGAGATTATCCCAATAGAGCCATGACTAGTATAATCAGATGGGCTAAATCTTCTGGTTCTAACTCTTGTCTTGCAAAGAGAGACAGATTAGTTAGTGTTGAAAACCTTGCCACATCAAAGAAACATACATGTCACCCTCACTGATACGGGTTGAAGGAAGGGGTTGAAGGAAGGAAGGGGTTGAAGGAAGACCAGGGGGTTGAATTTCCAGGGAGACAGTGGCGCAGCTCGAGATAAGGAAGACTCCTCTGCTCCTGTTAGGAGGCAGGGAGCTCTCTATCATTAGAAGTGACCAATACACTGGGAACCATTTCCGGAGGGTGTTGTAGAGAGCCTCAAGCATCAAACGTGTGTCTGAACTTTCCAGCCTTTAAGAAATCTCTCAGCCCTGAGATCCTGTGATTTATATATAAGTATAAATTCATAAACATAAAATCTTAGTTGTGATTATCGTTTCTTCTAATAGTAACTATTATTAATATTACTCTTATTATCCTCAAAACTTTTGAATATTTATGATATGTCAGTGACTGACGCTTGACCTCTTTATATGCACTATCTCTATGAGGTAGGTAGTTACTGTCCCATTTTCCTAATAAGAAAACTGAGTCTAAGGGAGGTTAAGAACATCTCTAAGGTCTAAGGTGGGTCATACGGATAACAAATGGCAGAGCTGGGATTCAAACCATGTCCTTATGACTGTGGCACTGCTGAGCTATACTTAGTTTCCAGAGTTTTTTATTTTTTAATATTACAAACTTATAAAGCTTATAGCATATTTCCAGTCTTGGGACATTGTCTACTTCTACAAAAAGGTAGGTTTTATCCTTACTGATTTCTATGTATTTGTTCATTTGCTTGCTCCAAACAATATTGAATTAGAATCAGACTGTGATGGAGACAAGTGAGTGATCCTAGATTTTCAAGCTTAAAATAATAAACTGGAGTGTTGTGAGCCCCTAAGCCATAATGAAATCATGGAGAACATATAAGAAGCAGGGCCACCACCAACTTAACATTTAGACCACTGATCACAGTCATCAAAGAGAAGAACAGACTTGGTGTTCATTCATTCTTTCTTTCAATTCAACAAATATTCATGAACATAAAACTACATTCGTATGCAATGGAAGACATGTTGAATATATTTCAAATGAAACACGAGCATCCAATCAGAGATCTTGGTGCAGCCTGCTCTCTGCTTCCTTACAAGGCTAAAAGCAGCATCTTTTTACCTAAAACTACATCTTACTTTTTCTTGACAGGAATAAAACAACTGTTCTTTAACTGGCCAATTACCAGGCTAATCTTTCAAATAACCATAAGCATATTCATTTTTGGTGTCAATTGCCCTTTTTACCATTGGAATGAATTACTGGGATGCCAGAGGTTTGGGAAGGGCTCAGGAGGAGGGACGAGAAGGCAGAGGTGTCAGAGGAAGGGCTGAAGGGACGGAAGAGGAAGGAGCCAGTGAAATAAGAGCTGGTCGAACAGGGAGCAAATTGAGGGGCAAAGCGAAGAGAAAAGAGGTGGTAAGGTGTGGGAGATGAGGAGGAAGCTTTGCTTTATGAAGCACACAGCCAGAATTTAGAAACACTGACCAGGATCTTGGACTGCTGGGGGAAATGCAGTTCAGATCACCCAAGGCGCCTGCTCAAGCCAGGGATCAGGGCTTCCCTAGAAAGTGTGAGACTGGAGGCAACTCAACCAGGATGGTGACCATCCCAGATACGTGCACCTGAAACTGTATCTTTCACAGACCCCTTGGGATATCATCAAAATAGAAATTTCGAAATCAAACCTTAATAATGTTCAGAAAAGAGGTATGGGGTGCAGCACCCTGTGGACCTCCTTGTCCCAAATGCAAACCTCAAGGTGGCTGCCCAACTGGCCTCCCGGGGGATGGGACTATATGTGTTCCCAGCACTGTGGGACAATGGGCTCCTCTACACCTTCTACCTTCCTCCCAAAGGCAGTCCTGCCTTCTGCTCTCTGGGTTCATGAGGGATGGAGCTGTCTCAGGCTACCCCATCTCTTAGCATGTAGATCTGCCTTCCACCAGCCTCTGGGCTGCCCACACTCAGCTCCTTTACTCCTCGTGCCCCCTTGGCACTCATTTCTCTTTCAGCCTCCTGGCCCATCCCCTGTTTTGGAATCTTCTCAATGCACTCACAGGAGAGCCTCCCCTCCCTGCCTCACCTGCATCCCTCCACCAACTCCCCCACATACACATCCCCACGCAGGCAGACTCAAAGCTATGGTCCAGGAGTCCACAGGCGGTGGGGAGCAACGCCTACGGCTCAAGAGGGTGAAGAAAGGTCTGAACACTCACCAGATGGAGGGTGTCAGCTTTCTGTGTCTGCCTCTGCCTGCTCTTCTGGGCAGCAATGCGATTTTTCTCCCTTCTCTGAACTTTTCTCACATCATCAGATGAGTCCTGGGAAGCAGAGATGATGAGAATTAGGGGAGTCTAACCCTCTCTTCTGAGTGGAGGCAGGCTCTCATGGTGTTTGATATCCTGCTGTCCACCCTTCCATTTCTTCATCTTTACTTGCCCGTCCACCCCCCTATTTACCAAAAGGCTGAACCCAAAAGGGAACTTTTCTCCACACTCTGTTACACTCTCTTAGGTCTCTATAACTTTGGCCAAAAGATACAGGAAGAGGGCAAAAGAGCTTGAGAACTCAATAGGGCCGTATTTGGAAAAAGATGGTTAAGGCGATGAAGTGTGTTTTATCACCTCTCCTCTTCAGGTCTGCTCCACCCTCACCCTCTAACTTTTGGCCTAGAACCTTCTTGCTATTTTTTTCCCCAAAACTCTGTTAAGTACCTACTATGTGCTAGCTTCTGTGCAAGTGCCTTTTCTCAGAGGTGCTCCTGTTGAATTCCCCAATTCTGTGAAGTTGATACGATTATTTCCATCTTATACGTGGGGGAAACTGAGGCTCAAGGAGCTTGCCCAAGAGCTCACAGTAATCTGAGAGTTACATCTTCCAATGCTAAGTCTGATGCCTTCCCAAACCACCCCCGCCCCTGCCACCACTACCCTCCTGGTTTGTACCCCTTGTGTCTTCTGCTGTGCCCGTGGACCGAGGTCCCTATCCCAGATCTGCCTCTTCTTCCCCTGCATTCCCTTCATTATGCTCAGTGACCTTGATATCCCCCATGGCCCTGAGCACAATGCCTAGTACAGACTGGAGACCAAGAACAGTTTTAATGGTGGAGATTTCCTGGCCGCGGCAGATAGTGGATGGGTGCTTAGGAGGACACAGGGAACCTTGGGTGTTCTCTAAGTGCACCCCACGGATGGGCATGTGCTCTACGTGCGCAGAGAGGTTAGCTCCGGCTTTCCCCCAGATGCTGCAGGGTAGGTGGGGGAATCTGAGTGAAACCCTTCTGTACCTTCGGCCCTGTCCCCTCTCACGACCCCACAGGCTAGAGGGACACAGTTCCTCGGGCAAGACTCTGCCCACCAAGCATATGTCTCACCAATGTGCCCAATACTTCCAGGCCATTGCAGTCGGAGGGCAATTGGTTAGATAGGAAGGAAGTGCTCTTTCTCTAAGGGGGATGGGGAAGGAGGTTACCAGGAAAGCCATGAGTAATTTCCTTCCTAAGAAGAGTACAAACTTCCAGGTAGTCTGAATCCCTCTGATACCATCTTGAGCAGAGGACTGGATTGTTCGTCCTCTAGAGGTCTCCACTAGGACTCCTTCCTACCTGCTGCTCTCCCGTTAGATGTTGATGACAGAAGCTTTAGTATATGTTTACATACTGTTATTTGGTCTGCAGCATTTTGAAAGCCCTCTTGGATATCCAGGCTAATGAAAGAATGCAGTTTTTAAACCACAAAGTTGGATAAGGAATTGTCCTCCACTGATGTATTAGATGAGAAGGAAGAGGGCTTCCTATCGAGAGGGCTGTCGAGGGATGTAGTGAGGAGAAAGCCCCAGGAGCTGCAAAGGCAGCCAGGGTGCCCCGTTTTTGTTTTCTTGTTTTTGGCAACCCTCAAGCTGAAAGCTTTTGAGGTGGAAGTCACAACCTAGACTCCCAATGCTCCCAGAATCTCCACCTTCATCTCTCTGGTTTCCCCAGAGCTGAGCTGAGCTACTAAGGAATGTCTCCGAGTCCCCAGAACCATCTCCTGATTCATTTCCTTCCTCCCCCAGCCCTCTCTCCGCCACCCGTGCTAGGAACAGCAGCCATGCCCAGGAGGTAAGATAGATCCTCTGAGCTGGCACGGGGTCCTGCTCCTTTCAACTTGCTCTTCTGCCGCCTTTTACTTTACCCCCATCCCTTTCCTCTCTTGTCCTGCGGGCTGTCTCCTGGGCAACCATCTAGCATTCAGGGTGTGCGTGCCCGTAGCCCGCGTTAAGACTCCTCCTCTCATTTTGCTGCCTTGGAGAGAGGAAGACTCTTTCCTCTGAGAGACCAGAGTTCTTTGGTGCTAATTCTCCTCTTGGCTTCCTCGAAAGCTTCATGGGGTGGGACCCCAGGTGAGGTGGAGGCGATGCGCACCATCGGGGGATGAGGAGGACATAATTTGGCAGGATGGGTGGAAGGACGAGGGTCTCCGCCAAGATGCACAGCCTCACTGCAGATCCTGTGTCTTTAGTCTAACTCCTGCCACCAGCCATCTCCTGGCCTCTCAGCTCCCGGGGCAGGCCCAGGCAGCCCGGCCCTCTCCCCGCCCTTCCCCGGAGAATCAGAAGGCAGGAGGAGGAGAAGGCAGGACCCTACCTGTTTGCTGGGGGGCGGAGAGCGGCTGAAGCTGGAGTCGCTGCTGTCGGAGCTGTGAGGCATGGCTGCAGTCTTCCGGGCTCTCCACGCAGCCCCTCGCGCCTCTGGGTTCTCCTGTCCCCAGCCGGCCTCCCTTCCTGACTGCTCCCGGGCCACCAGCCCACCCCCCCTCCGCAGGGCCCTCCTCTAGCCCGCCTTGCAGCCACCTCTGACCCCAGCGGCCTCCTCACTCTGGGGTGCAGAGGCTCTGCTCCCCACAGGGACATGTCGCTTGCTTTGGGGCTTGCGCCCTCTCTCTCTCTCTCTTGTGGTTTCTGGTAACTCGCGCTGGAAGTCACATGGGCGGAAACTTAAACAAGTTAGAAGTTAACTTGAGAGAAAATACATATCTGGGAAAAGACCCACAGAATTATGTGAAAGAAAGAAAAAAAAAATACACAAAACCCCAGATACCTTTTGGCAGTCTGAAAGAACAGCTCTCTTCAATTGATGGAGATAAAAGAGAAAAACAGCGGAGGGAGGGAAAAACCCCAGCCAGAATTAGCAGGTCTGTCTTCTGTCAACATGGGCAGAAAGGAGAGGACAGCAAGGAAAGTTTCCATTGTCACCCGACTTGATTTTTAAACCAAAATAAAACAGCGGGGCTGGGATTTCTTTCTGGTTTTCACCTGAAAACAGCTGCCGGTCCTGTCTTGCGGGAGGCCTTCCCCTTTCCCCTTGTAGCCCGGCCTGCCTTGGGGTGGGCTAGGGGCGAAGGGGCCCAAGGGCACGGTCCTTTCCTGACTATCAGACAGAAGAGACTGTGGTAGGTCTGAAAGCCACAGGGGCCGGTCTGGAATTGATGCTCTAAATGCTTACTCATCACCTATGACTCTTGGCAGGTGCTGTCTTTAGAGAAAAGATGCCTCCTCTGTTGAAGGTCTTTCAGGGGGTCAGGACTGACCTGGAATCTTAATGATTCAAGAAGGTCACAAGGTCAGATCCCAGAATGGAGAAACAGTTAAACACACACACACACACACACACACACACACACACACACACACACACACACACACACACACACACACACACACACACACACACACAGAGTGAAATGATCACTGTACTTGGAGTCAAAACAACCAGGAATTCTGCCTCTACCACTTAGTTTGACTGTGGCCTTGGGTAGCTCACTTGAACTCTATACCCCTCATTATCTTTATCTGTAAATGGAGAATGATAGAACCTGCCCTGCCTACCCCTCAGGGCTGTTTCAAGAAGCAAATAAGAGTGTGGATTAGACGGCTCCCAGCAGACTATAAAATATGTCATGAAGTCAGCTGTTACTTGTCTGGCCGTCAGCACGTTGGAATAGGTCTCAGTAAGCAATCCCACACACACCTGGGCATTCTGGCTTTTAAAAACTGTCTTGCCTTATTCCCAGCATGGCTCAAAGCTAAATACTTGCCTTGCTTAGTCCTAATTGGCAGGAAGTCTGGCCCCTGAAGGATGTTGTGTCCACTGGCTGAATTTCTGCCCTAAGACAATACTGTCCTAGAGGTAAGTTGAACAAAGCAAAATTCCTTACCCCGTGGAAATTATATCCGGGTGACGGAAGCAGACAGTAAACAAAGAAGTTAATATCTAATACAGCAGATGGCGACAAGTGCTATGGAGGAAAATAAAGCAGGTAAGGGGTAGGGAATTCTGTGGGTCAGTGGGTTGCTACTTCTACAGGGTGGTCAGGAGGGCCTTCGTGAAAGGGGGATATATGAGCAGAGCCCGGAAGGAAAGGAGGGAGTGAATGGTATGGGTATCTAGGGGAAGCACATTCCAGCAAGGACCTGAGGTGGGAGTGTGTTTGGTTGGTAGAAGAGCAGCAGGGAGGCCAGGGTAGCTGGAGTGAGAAGCAGTGCGTGGCGGGAGGTGAAGTCAGAGAGGTACCAGGAGTTCACTTCGGATCTTGGAGGCCACTGTAAGGAGTTCGGCTTTTGTTCTGAAAGAAGTGGGGAGCTCCCTAGAGGACCTGCCCTCCCATTTCCACGCTGTGATTCTCTACCTCAGTCACTGTCTGTTCCCTTCCCGGCACTTATAAAACTTGGTAACTACTTACTTTGTTTCCCCTGGCTTCCCTCATTAGAATGTTAGCTCCATTTGTGAATTTCACTCAACAAATGTTTATTGAGCACCTACCTTGTAGGAGGTTCTAACTAAGGAGGATACAGTTAGTATTTTGACTGTTTCTCTGAATGAGATGATGATGAATCAGTTAGTTTTGCTGCCTGACAAACCACAAAAGAAGAAAAAAAAAATCTCAGTGGCTTAAAACAACAGCCATTTAGTTAGCTTGTGAGTTGGCAGGTCATCTGGAAGATTCCTCTGGTAGCAGCTGTGCTAGGCTGATCTCCAGCAGGGCTGCATCCTGTGTCCTCAGACAGCTGGTAAATTGGCTGATCATTGGCTGGTCTAAGATGGCCTTCCCCAGGAGAGTTCTGTTCCACGTGGTTTTTCCGCCCCCAACGTGCTTACCGGGGGTCATTAACATAGCCCTTCAGGATTCCAAGAGGAATAGTGGAAGCATTCAAAGCCCCCTGAGGCTCAGATTTCCCACCGTGGTCCTTCTGCCACATTCTACTGGACAAAGACAGTCACAAGGCCAGCCCAGGCACTCTGGGTTGAGAAAGAGCCTTCACCTCTTGATGGGACGAATTTAAAGAATTGTGGCCATGTCTGTGGTCTCCCACAGAAGAGAAGCCATTGGAGGTTTTAGAGCAGAAGAGTGATGAGCGCTAACTCAGGTTTTAACAGGATCTCTCTGGACACAGTTGAGATTTACTGTAGAGGAGCCAATGGAAGTAGGGAGACCAGTTAGGATTACAGCACTGGATTATCTTAAGAACCCAAGTTAAAAATACTGGTGGCAGTGACCAGTGAGGTAATGATGAAGGTGGTGAGAAGTGGGCCATATAATAACTGATGACCGTGACTCTCTTGTTTACAGTTATATACCCAGTGCCTGGTAGATACCTAATAAATAGTTGTCAATGGAATCAATATCTGAATGAATTCCCAGAGAACTTTGCTCATAACTTATGACTCTTATCTACCTTGTCCTATAACTTTTCTCACCCTTAGTGTACAGAAAGTTTTGTAAAGATAAAAACCTTCATGTTTGTGTTTCATTCGATTTAATTTAACATTTATTAATCCCTATTATGTAGCAGAAATTGTAAGTCTGATAAGACAGAGACCCTGCCCTCCTAGAAAGAAGTCAAATAACCAAAAAGGCTATCAGAAGTGTTATATAATGTTCAGGTGAAGGGCTTAACTCTGAACTTTCTACCATTCAACAGTAAATACTTGTTGAATGAATGATTGCTTGATTCAGTGGTTCCAAATCAACACACTGCTTTACTATTTAACAGAGACTAATGAGAAGAGAAATGAAAAATTAGCTCTTATGTAGAAAGATGGTCTCTTCAATAGTACTGATTATAAATTATTTTTAAATATTTAAGATTAAAGAATAATAAACTCTTGCATAGCCACCATTAAGCTTAATTAAGTTATGAATAGAACAGAAGGCCCCTGTATATCCTCCCTAATCCCATTCCCTCTCCACCCAGGTAACCGTTAACCAGAATGTGGTTCTTATCATTCTTATGCATTTCTCTATACTTGAACCATATCTGTATGTATACCTAAGCAATACAGAGTGCTGCTGTGCATGATTTTTAACTTTTTACATTGCCAATATTTTTACATTGAATTTCTATTTTTTATTACACAGTATCTGAATGGTCACCGCAAGGCTTGGAATACAGGCATTCTCACGGAGGTGTTCTGAGAACACCACAAAGCCTCCAAGTACCTGTTGTAAAACAGCCAGCATCAGCTCAGTTAGCATCAGCCCAGAGCCTAAGGATAACGCTAAGGCAGCATTTGCTAGAAACTTAAATCCCTTATGCTAACAACACCTATCACGACAATTGTTGGCTCATGCATGGCCCTGGTACAAATTAGAAAACAGTGCCACCTCTTGGTAGGCAATTGCAGGCCACTGGTGAGCTCCTATTTGACTTCTAAGGTCAGGGCTCTTGAACAGTGAACAATTTGTACAACTGTACCCAGCACCCTTGCTGTGTATCACTTACTATATATCAGGCACATAAAATGACTCATTTAATTCTCACAACCGTCACAGGAGGTAAGTACAGTTGACCTTTGAACAACTCAGGGGTTAGGGGTGCTGACCCCCGCATTGTCAAAAATCTACATATAACTTTTGACTCCTCCAAACCTTTAACTACTAATAGCTTACTGTTGACTGGAAACCTTACCAATAACATCAACAGTCGAGTAACGCCTATTTTGTATGTAATGTGTATTATATACTGTATTCTTATAATAACGTAAGCTAGAAGAAGATGTTATTAAGAAAATCAAAAGGAAGAGAAAATATGTTTATAGTACTATATTTCATTTATCGATACTGTAAGTTTACATCATCTGCTTATAAGATGAATTGTCTGTCAATACCTACATCAATATTGTCTTATATGATACAAAAGACTGTAGATGTTATACATATTACTAACACTAGATATCAAAAATGAAAAGGCAGTGTGAGGGGACTTCCCTGGGTGGTTCAGTGGTTAAGAATCCTCCTTCTGGACTTCCCTTCCCTGGTGGCGCAGTGGTTAAGAATCCTCCTGCCAGTGCAGGGGACAAGGGTTCGAGCCCTGGTCTGGGAAGATCCCACATGCCATGGAGCAGCTAAGCCCATGCACCACAACTACTGAGCCTGCGTTCTAGAGCCCACGAGCCACAACTACTGAGCCCATGTGCCACAACTACTGAAGCCTGTGCGCCTAGAGCCCGTGCTCTGCAACAAGAGAAGCCACCGCAATGAGAAGCCCACACACCACAACGAAGAGTAGCCCCTGCTCACCGCCTGAGCGCAGCAACAAAGACCCCCAAAACAGCCAAAAATAAAAATTAATTAATTAAAAACAAAAATCCTCCTTCCAATGCAGGGGATGTGGGCTCGATCCCTGGTCGGGGAACTAAGATCCCATGTGTCATGGGGCAGCTAAGCCCATATGCCACAACTACTGAGCCCGCACGCTCTGGAGCCCACATGCCACAACTAGAGAGAAGCCCACAAGCCACAATGAAGAGCCTCCTCTCCACAACAAAAGATCCTGCATGCCACAACTAACACCGATGCAGCCAAATAAATAAATAAAAATATTTTTTAAAAAAGACAATGTGAAAAAGAAGAAATTCCTATTTATTCACAGGTATAATGATTCATTCATGGGTAACAAAGAAGTAGCAGTATGATTGCTTTATGGTAGCCTAGCCTATATGCTAATGAACAAATTGGTATAAAAATTTTAAGGCATACAGTATTACAGTCATATTTATAATAAGTATGGGAAACATTTTTACATTGTTTTACCTGTGATAGGCTGACAGTTTCTCCAATTACATGAGAGAGAGGCACACTGTAAGGCAGTGTAATTCTTTGAAAGCAAATAACTTTTGAGTGGTGGGATCACAGAGGTGGGAGAGGGGGTGGTCCTGAGGGAGGGGAGGGGGTAAGTGGGGGGAAGGGAACTCTGGGAACTTAAGACAGCAGCCATTTGCCAGTATGTATTTCAGTGTCTAAATAACTAGTATCATAATACAAGTGCCTATTAGATCCGCCTTGTTTAAAATTATCAGGATACGTTGTAGGCAAATGGGCTTCTTAAGGTAATTGAAAATAGATATTTTTTAAGTGCCACAAACTTGCCATGTTCACACCAGTCTAGTTCTCCTGGTCCTTTGCTCTTGCCAGTGGCAGCACAAATATAGACTTCAGTCCAACCCCTACTGAATCAGCTCATTTCCAAGACCCGGGTTTTACGAAAGCAGAGATGCTCTGACCAAATTGTTAAGAAAATGGATTGAAACTGAGAAACCTAGCAAAGGAGAAACTTCCTGAGTGTCTGTGGCATGTCCCCCGGCGTGGGGGGGTTGGGGGGTGGCTGACTACAGAACTAGGTACTTTTCCTTCAGGACAGTGATTTCAGGAGTCAGGCTTCCCTCCCTGGAAGGAGGTGGGAAATCTCCCAATGTCAAAAAGAAGGAAGGAAGTACTTGCTTGGGACACCCCTCAGATATTTTGATTTAATTGGTTTGAGCTCAGGTATTTTTTAAAAGCTCCCCTGATGGTTCTAACATGAAGCCATTGCATGGAGGGGAAATCGTGGAGCACATGTCTCCAGGAGGGGGCACTTTGTGGCCTCAGAGTCCAGTTAAGCTTCCAGGCCCAGCTCTTTCCTCTCTGTTCATTCTCTCTCACCCACTCTGGGACACACAGACCCTCACACCCTGGGGTTAACAGGCTCCAAATCTACTTTCCTCACCCGCTTTGAGCTGATACAGGACCTGGGTGCGTGAACCCTAGGGTTCAGTCCACCGAAGCAAGCCAGGAAAGGGGGGCTGGCCGCGGAGGGGGCTGAGGCTCAGGAAGGGTTAGGTGTGCTCCCCTCCCCTTGAAGATGCTCAGGTGCCCTCAGCGGGCACCTGGCTCCACGGGCTGCATTTTCAGGCCCCTGTGCCTTTTCCTCTGAGAGGCAGTTTCACATTCCTAGAGCATTTTGCCTCACATTCCCTGAGAGCTCACTGTCTAGTTAGTAAAGACGAAACCCAGGAAGAGGAAAGAAGAGTCTCCTGAGAGGGCAGGCAAATGTCCCCGGGGTCCCCAAGGGCCCCTCACTGGTGGCTGGAGGCTGGGGGGAGGTGGGAGGCCTTCCCATCAGCAGCTGCTCATCCTTCCAGGCTGCACCCGCCCAGGTCAGAATTTCTAGGTTATCACCCCTCCCATCTAGACCATTAATGCATTGACACCAAACCCACTCTTTTTTCTGAGCTCTATCTGAGCACCGTGCTGGATGTGCCACCTTTGAAATCTTAAGAACTGACTGCAACTCTTTATAGTTATTTGAGCAAAAATAATAAAAATCCCCTAGCTGCCTTATTAAAAAAAAAATTTTTTTTTTTTTGGTGGTAAAGCACAAAGCAGAGTATGGTACATCTTCAAGGCTTACAAGATGGCAAAAGGGGATTTTTCTCAAAGTTTCCCAAACAAGTAGGGAAAATATTTACCTGAGGGCAGAGCCCACCAGCAAAGGGGCCAGAGTGGGTGGCCAGGTGATGATAGGGAAATTCCCCCTGAGGGCATGGGCAGGGCCTGTAGTCCAACCATTTAATCTAGGCTTTAAACCCAGATAAAGGTCTGTAGGAAGCTTCTTAGGTGGGAGTGGCCGCCATGAATGTGCTGTTCCCAAAGGGTTAAATAGGGTTTCTCAACTTCAGCATTTTGACATTTGGAGTGGATAAATCTTTGTTGTGGGAGGCTATGCTGTGCATTGTAGGCTGTTTATCGGCGTCTCTGATCTCTACCCACCAGATGCCAGTAAAACTCCGCAGTTATGAAAATCAAAAATATTTCCAGACCTTGATTAGCAGATGCAAACCATTATATATAGAATGGATAAGCAACAAGATCCTACTGTACAGCACAGGGAACTATATTCAATATCCTGTGATAAACCATAATGAAAAAAATATGAAAAGGAATATATATATGTATATATGTATAACTGAATCACTTAGCTGTACAGCAGAAATTAACAAAACATCATAAATTGTAAATCAACTATACTTCAATAAAATAAATTTTAAAAGAAGTCTCCAGACCTTGCTAGATGTCCTTTTGGTGGGGGGATGGTGGGATCAAAATTGCCAGGTGAGAACCAATGGATTAAAGACCATGCGTCCTAAAGCAGCAATGCCCCCTATCAACCTGGACCTGGTAAACTCCTCACAAACCCCCTCAAAGCTCAGGAAACCTCTAGACAGATACGCTTTGTTCCATGCAGCTTCTGAGTCCCCAGGTTTTGGACCTACTTCAGCCTGTGGGTGTAGCCATGCTGACCACGGAGCCACGGGCAGCTCCTAGGGTGAGCATCAGAGCTGCTTCTGGCAGGCTCCCCTCTTACCTGCCCCTTACAGACCAGAGGGAAGGGAACAGGGGCTCTCAAAGGATGAGAGAGGCCATTCCATTTTTTAGTTGCCAACTGGATTAAAAAATGAAGGTATATCAAGACAAGGTAATAAAAATTATGGTGTATTTTGAAAGCAACATATTTGCACTAGAACCAGATAATTATGGTATTTATACAATTATTAGTTCATGGCTCGCTGGAGGTGGTACTGACTGGCAGTGGGAAGTAGCTTCAATGCTGGATGGATCCCTGAACGTTCTCTCAGGCCTGGCTGAGTCTTTCTGGCTGGATATATGACCTCATTTGGACATAAGGTGCTTTGGGAATATGAGGCCTACCAAATCACTTTTCAGCACCCCTCCCTCACCCACCCAACCCTGAAAGGGTGTGGAGAAAGCTCTATGGAAGAAGGTGAGAAAAGGGAAACAGCTTCTTAGCTTTGGGTTTGAATATGCAATCAAATGTTCTGTCTCTGCCACTTAGTAACCATGTGATCTCGGGCAGAGCACATAAAACTCTGTGCCTCAGTTTCCTCATCTATGTAATGGGAATTACAGTGCCCACCTCATAACATTGAACGTATTTAAATTGCTTAGCACAATGATTGGTGCCTAGTAAGCATTTGGTGCCTATAGATATTACTGCTGTTGTATTTATTTTATATAGCCCAAATAGATCTGGGCTTATCCCAGTACAGTGTCTCATCCAAAAGAAGTATTAAGAAGAGGGAATCACGGGCTTCCCTGGTGGCGCAGTGGTTGAGAGTCCGCCTGCCGATGCAGGGGACACGGGTCCGTGCCCCGGTCCGGGAAGATCCCACATGCCGCGGAGTGGCTGGGCCCGTGAGCCATGGCCGCTGAGCCTGCGCGTCTGGAGCCTGTGCTCCGCAACGGGAGAGGCCACAACAGTGAGAGGCCCACATATCGCAAAAAAAAAAAAAAAAAAGAAGAGGGAATCACATCACATACCAACTTTCTGAAGTCCTCTTTACACAGTTGTTTCTCCCCAGACTCACTCTCCTCAAAGCTATTGTACCAGGCTATCCTTTCTGTTCTGGGATCTTTGTTACTACTTCCCAAATCTCACAGTCCTGTCTGAGACCTTCACTCCTCTCTTGCTAAGCAACTCTCCTCTCTACCTCCCAACCAAGTGTTCTTTATTCCTAGGCTGGCCAGGCCAGATTAGTATCACTTACCTTACTGTCCCATTGCCTTCCTCTCCACCCACTCCTGGCTCCATAGGGCAAAGGTTCAGTAGCAACTGGCCCCTGAACAAAGATGTCTCCTCCAAGGGCAGTTTGTTATTTATTCGCCTGTTGTTGGACATTTGAGTTGTCTTCAAGTTTTGACTATTATGAGTAAAGTGGCTATGCATATTAAATGTAAAAGTCTTTTGGGGGATATATGCTTTCATTTTTCTTGGGTGACTACCTAGTTAGGAATACCTGCAACCTTGCTATAGTCATGTATTAGTTCTAGTATCTTTTATGTATATTCCTTAGGATTTTCTTAGATGATTATGTTTTCTGTGAATAAAGACAGTTTTACTTTTTCCTTTCCAACCCATCTGCCTTTTTTTCTTGCTTTGTTGCATAGGCTTTGTGTATAGTTCAGTGTTGAATAAAAGTATTGAGAGTTGACATCCTTGTCTTATTTCTGATCTGAAGAGAGAAGCATTCAGTCTTTACCATTAAGTAGAAAGTAACCTATACAGTTTTATACTTTATAGATTTTCCTTCATCAGGTTGAGGAAATTCCCTTCTATTTCTAGTCTGTTGAGAGCCTTCATCTTGAATGTATGTTTGTTGAATTTTGTCAAATGCTTTTTCTTAATCTATTGATATAATTCCATGATCTCTCCCCTTTATTCCATTTTATGATAATTACATTAATTGATTTTTGAATGTTAAACCAACCTTGCATTCCTGGGATTACTTTATTTGCTCATACTTCTTAGCAGATTTTAAAATTGAGATATAATTGACACACCATGAAATTTCCCCTTTTAAAGTAAAAAATTCAGTGTATTCATAGAGTTGTACAACTGTCACCACTATCTAATTTCAGAACATTTTCATCACCTCAGAAAGAAATTCTGTACCTGTTAGCAGTCACTCTCCATTCCCTCCTCCCCTCCCTTTCTGACAATCACTAACATACTTTCTATCTTTGTGGGTTTACCTATTTTGGACATTTCATGTAAATAGAGTCACACAGGCTTCGTGACTGGTTTCTCTCATTTAGCATAATCTTTTCATGGTTTATCCATGTTGTAGCATGTATAGTATTTCATTCCTCTCTATGACCCAATAATATCCCATTGTGTAGATAAGCTACATTTTGTTTGTCCATTCATCATTTGATGGACATGTGGGTTGTTTCTACATTTTGGCTTTTATAAATAATGAAGCTAGAAACATCTGTGTACAAGTTTTGTGTGGAGATATATTTTCAAGTCGCTTAGAATGGGATTGCTGAAATTAAAGCTGAACCTGGATTGATGACTTGCTTTTTCTATTGAAATAATGTCTTTTACTTTCTTGATAGGGCCCTTTTAAGCAGAAAAGTTTTAATTTTAATGAAGTCCAAATTACGTAATTTTTTTTTCTTTTGGTTGCTTGTGTTTTTGGTGTCATATCTAAGAAACTATTGCCTAACCCAAGGTCACAAAGATTTACAGCTACATTTTCTTCTAAGAGTTTTAATAGTTGTAGATCTTACATTTAAGTCTTTGATCCATTCTGAGTTCATTTTTGTAGGGTGTGAAGTATGGGTTCAAATTAATGTTTTTGCATGTAGATATCCAATTGTCCCAGCACTATTTGTTGAAAAGACCATTCTTTCCCCATTGAATGGTCTTGGAAACTTTATCAGAAATCAATTATCTATAAATGTGTGGGTCTATTGCTGGACTCTAAAATCTCCTTCATTGATTTATATGTCTATCCTTATGCCAGTAGTACCCTGTGTTGTAGTATGTTTTGTTTTGTTTTCTTGTAGTAGTTTTGAAATTGGGAAATGTGAGTCCTTCAATTTTATTCTTTTTAAGATTGTTTAAGCTATTCTGAAACCCTTATAATACCATATGAATTTTAGGATCAGCTTATCAGTTTCTGCAAAAAACGGTAGTTGGAAAATTATGTGGATTGCATCAAATCTGTAGGAACAATTTAGGAAGTATTGCCTCTTAACAATATTAAGTCTTCCAACCCATAAACATGGGATGTCTTCCCATTTATCCAGGTCTTCTTTAATTTCTTTCAATGATGTTTTGTAGTTTTGGTGTGTAAAGTTTGCAGGGTTTTTTTGGTTAAATTTAGTCCTTTTTGATGCTAATATAAATAGAATTGTTTTCTTAATTTCATTTTTGGATCATTTGTTGCTGGTGTATAGAGATATAATTGATTTTTGTAAATTGATTTTGTATCCTGCAACCTTGCTGAACTTGTTTATCAGCTCTAACAAATTTGTATCTGTGTGTGAATTCCTTAGGATTTTCTATATACAAGATCATGTCATCTGTAGATATAGTTTTACTTTTTTTCTTTCCAATATGTAGGTCTTTTATTTCTTTTTCTAGCCTAATTTCACTGCTAGAAATTCCAATATAATGCCGAATAGTAATGGTTAGAGTCGATATCCTTTTCAGTCTTTCACTATTGAGCATCATGTTAGTTATGGGTTTTTCATAGATGTCCTTTATCATGTTGGGAAAGTTCTCTTCCACTTCTAGTTTGTTGAGTTTATCATGAAAAGCTGTTGGATTTTGTCAAATGCTTTTTCTGCATCTATTGAGATGATCATGTGGGTTTTGTTCTTTATTCTAATAATATGATTATATTGATTAATTTTTGTATGGTGCACCAATCTTACATTCTTGGACTAAATTCCACGTGGTTGTGGTGTATAATCCTTTTCATATGTTGTTCTAATTTTTGGAAGATTTTGAGAAGGATTGATGTTAATTCTTTTTAAACATTTTGTTGTATAGTATTCACCAGTGAAACCTAGGTCCTAGATTTTTCTTGGTGGCAAGTTCTTGACTACTAATTCAGTCTCTTTATTTGTTTTCATTCTATTCAGATTTTAAAATTTCTTCTTGATTAAGTTGCAGTAGTTTTTATCTTTCTAGGAATTTACATTTTATCTAGGTTATCCAATTTGTGTGCATAAAATTGTTTTATTATTCTCTTATAATCATTTTTATTTCTGTAAGATCAATAGTAATGCCCCCTTTCATTTCTGATTTTATTAATTTGAGTCTTTTCTCTCTTTTTTCTTGGTGAGACTAGTTAAAGGTTTTTCATCTATGTTGATCTTTTCAAAGGACCAACTTCTGGCTTTCTTGAATTTTTCTACTGTTTTTCTCTTCTCTATATAATTTACTTCTGCTCTATTTTTTTTATTATTTCCTTCCTCCTGCTTCCTTCCAGTTAGTTTGTCCTTCTTTTTCTAGTTTCCTAAGGTAGAGGTTTAGGTTATTTATTTAAGATATCTCTTCTATTCTGATATAGACATATACAGCTAGAAAATTCCCTCTAAGTAATGATTTAGCTGCATCCCATAAGTTTTGGTGTGTTATGTTTTTGTTTTCGTTCATCTCAAATTATCTTTTCATTTCCCTTGTGATTTCTTTTTTGATCCATTGGTTATTTAGGAGTGTGTTATCTAGTATCAACATGTATGTGAATTTTCCATTATTTTTTCCTGTTACTTATTTCTAATTTCATTCCATTGCAGTTGGAAAATATACTTTGTATGATTTCAATCCTTATAACTTTATTGAGACTTGTTTTATGGACTAATAAATGGCCTATTCTGGAGAACGTTCCATGGTGCAATTGAGAGAACATGTGTCTGCTTTTGAATGGAATTTTCTATCAATGTCTGGTTTAGTTGGTTTAGAATGTTGTTCAAGTTTTCTATTTCCTTGTTAATCTTATGTCCAGTTCTATCTATTAATGAAAGTGGGGTGTTAGAATTTTCAACTATTATTGTTGAATTTTCTATTTCTCCCTTCAATTCTGTCAGTTTTTGCTTCATGTATTTTAAAGAGTATGTTGTTACATGCATCTATGTTTATAATCGGTATGTCTTCTTGAGAGAATGATCCTTTTATTATTGTAAAATATCCTTCCTTGCCACCCTGCTAATACTTTTCTTAAGGTTTATTTTCTTTTCTGATATTATCATAACTACTCCAGCTTTCTTCTGACTATTGTTTACATGGCATATGTTTGCCCATCCTTTTACATTCAATCTATTTATGTCTTAATCTAAAGTGCATTTCGTCACAGATGTAGAGAACAAATGTATGGACACCAAGGGGGGAAAGTGGGGGTGGGGGGGTGGGATGATCTGGGAGATTGGGATTGACATATATACACTAATATGTATAAAATAGATAACTAATAAGAACCTGCTATATAGCACAGGGAACTCTACTTCACGTCACTGTACAGTAGAAACTAACACAACATTGTAAAACAACTATAACCCAATTTAAAAAAATGAAAAAAAATATTGTGGCAAATAGCAAGAAAAAAATAAAGTGCGCTTCTTATTGACTGCATGTAGTTGGATCACATTTTTTAAAATCCATTCTGCCAATTGCTGCCTTTTGATTGGAGTGTTTAATCCATTTGCATTTAATGTAATTGTCAATAAAGTAGAATTTATGTCTGCCATTTTGCTACTTGTTTTCTACATGTCTTATGTTCTTATGTCTTTTTTGTGCCTCTATTCCTCTATTACTTCCTGCTTTGGGGTTAAATATTTTCTAATGTACCATTTTTTGTTGTTGTTTTGTTTTTGTTTTTTTAAAAGTCTTTATTGAATTTGTTACAATATTTTTTTAAATTTTATTTATTTATTTATTTTTATTTTTGGCTGCTTTGTATCTTTTTTGTTGCGCACGGGCTTTCTCTAGTTGTGGTGAGTGGGGGCTACTCTTCATTGCAGTGCATGGGCTTCTCATTGTGGTGGCTTCTCTTGTTGTGGAGCATGGGCTCTAGGCACACGGGCTTCAGTAGTTGTGGCATGGGGACTCAGTAGTTGTGGCTCGCGGGCTCTAGAGCACCGGCTCAATAGTTGTGGCACACAGGTTTAGTTACTCCGCAGTGGCTCAATAGTTGTGGCACACTGACTTAGTTGCTTCTGCAGCATGTGGGATCTTCCTGGACCAGGGCTCAAACCTGTGTCCGCTGCATTGGCAGGCAGATTCTTAACCACAGAGCCACCAGGGAAGTCCTTAATTTCCTTTTAATTTAATTTTTTTAAAGATTTTTTTGATGTGGACCTTTTTTTTTAAGTCTTTATTGAATTTGTTACAATATTGCTTCTGTTTTATGTTTTGGTTTTTTGGCTGTGAGGCATGTGGGATCTTATCTCCCCAACCAGGGATCAAACCCATACCCCCTGCACTGGAAGGTGAAGTCTTAACCACTAGACCGCCAAGGAAGTCCCCCCTTTTAATTTTAATTTTCTTTTTCTTTTAACCTATGTGGTTACCATTACCAGTCCTCTTTATTTTCATCATGTGGATTCAAGGCACTGTCTTGCATCCTTTCATTTCAGCCTAAAGGTCTCCCTTTAGTATTTCTTGTAGGATAGGTCTACCAGTGATAAATTGTCAGCTTTTGTTTATCTGTGAATATCTTAATTTTGCCGTTATATTTTAACAGCTTTATTGAGATGTCATTTACATACTACACAATCCACCCATTTAAAGTGTACAATAAATGGCATTTACCATACTCAGAGAGTTGTGCATCCATCGTCATAATAAATTTTAGAATATTTTCATTACTCCAAAAAAGAGACCCTGTACCCCTTAGCCATCACTTCCCAAATCTCTCACCTGTCTCTATCACCTCAAGCCCTAGGCAACCACTAATCTACTTTCTCTATAGGTTTCCCTATTTGTTGGTTTATTCGATCTTTTAAAAGAATAAACTTTTAACTTTATTGCTTTTCTCTTTTCTTTGTACATTTTCTCTGTTTATTTGTCTATTGAGTGTAGTTGTAGTTGGTTCCTTCTGATGTTGATATTCCAATGAATGAATATAATTAATTTATTTATCCATTTGATTGTTGATGGAATTTTGGATTGTTAGGCACATCTTTGATGTTATATTTCTAGCATTTCAACCCTATTATTTAATTATGTATATTTCCCCCTTTATAACTGAATATCCATTGGACTGATTTATATCAACTGGGTAAAGTTTTGCTGCACTCAACACGCTCAGTGATTTCCACTTTTTATCTCAGTTGCTATAAAGTTAGAAGATTTACATTTCTTGTGATTAGTACAGCACTTTCACTTTTCCAGTCTTTACTTTTTTTTTTTTAAGGAAAGAGGCAATGTTTTAGTTAAAGAAACAGAACAGAACCTATATATATATATATAGACACACACACACACACACACATATATGAGAGAGAGAGAATTATTATAAGAAACCGACTCACACAATTATAGAGGGCAAATTCCAAAATCTACAGCTGGCAAGCTGGAGACCAGAAGAGCCAATGGTGTGGTTCCAGTCCAAAGGCCAGCAGGCTCTAGACCCAGGAAAAACTGATATTTCAGTTTGAGTCTGAAGGCAGGAAAAAAAAAAAAAAAGACTTAGGGGCTTCCCTGGTGGCGCAGTGGTTGAGAGTCCGCCTGCCGATGCAGGGGACACGGGTTTGTGCCCCGGTCTGGGAAGATCCCACATGCCGTGGAGTGGCTGGGCCCGTGAGCCATGGCCGCTGAGCCTGCGCGTCCAGAGCTTGTGCTCCGCAATGGGAGAGGCCACAACTGTGAGAGCCCCACATACTGCAAAAAAAAAAAAAAAAAAAAAAAAAAAAAAAAAGACAGCTTGAAAGCAGTCAAGCAGGAGAAACGCCTCATACCCATGTGTGGATGAAGCTTTTAGTTCTGTTCAGGCTTTCAGCTGATCTGGTGAGGCCCACCAGATTAGGGAGGTGTTACAACTTTCTTAAATTAACATTTGTTAAATGATGCACTGGGTACAGGATGGTGAGCCCTGGTTCCACAAAAGACCACAAGAGAAATCGAAATGGAGAAGTTTATTACTCACAGGTCCTGGAGGAAGCACAGGGCACACCTGGAGGGGAGGTCAAGGCAGGGCGAAAGCAGGAAGAGTGGCAGGACCTGGGGCACATGCCTCTATTTGTGCTTTGGGGTCCCCAGGCTAAAGCTGGGTTGGTCAATTTAAACCAAAAGGAGCAGGGTTTTGGGAAGCTCCATGGGGGTCTTATCTAAGGTGGAACACAAGGGGAAGGTGCTGGGCAGGCAGGGCAAGGGGAGTGGGGTGGGCTGTTAATCACAGGGCTGCTGAGTCATATCAGGAACTCGCATTTACTTGTGACCTGGTGGGCTGTTACCTAGGGTGTGCCTTTCCATGCAGGGCTAGTGTTAGTTCAAGGCCCCCTCAGGCCACTTGGCCAAAAATGGATGTTGAGGCAGCAATGCTATGGAGAAACTTAGCTAAACTCTCAGCTGAGGGCAATCTGCTTTATTCAGTCTATGGATTTAAATGTTAAACCCATGTAAATACACTCTCACAAAAACAGCCAGAATAATGTTTGACCAAATATCAGACTCTCCCCCACTCCACACACAGAATTAACCATCATGGGCAACATGCAATAAAATACTAAAGAGGTGCACAAAAAGACTAATCAAAGAGGCAAGGCTGCTGAGACTGAACTGTGGGATGAACGGTATGTGTATAATTGGGAGACTCTACACCAGAATGGTAACAACTATTTTCTCTAGTAAACATGTACACTGTAATAATAAGAAAAATGAATTTAAACTATTACGTACATACAAGAGACTGGTATTTTAGAATATCTCCATACATTTCTCTTTTTTTAAATAAAAAAAGCAAAGGACATGAGCCCTCTTTTATTTTTTCATATTTATTTATTTGGTTGCACTGGGTCTTAAGTGGCAGCATGCAAACTCTTAGTTGCGGCATGCATGTGGGATCTAGTTCCCTGACCAGGGATCGAACCCGGGCCCCCTGCATTGGGAGCATGGAGTCCTATCCACTGCGCCATCAGGGAAGTCCCAGAGTACCTCCATACATTTCTAAGTCTGTGGCAGTTTGAGGGAGATGGTGGTATGGATGGATTGGTGGTTTGTATAGCTCGACAAAACCGATGAATTTATGCAAGACTGGTCACCCTCCTGTCCATCAGCCTCAGGTGTCCCTCTGTCAAGTTTCCCAACCCTCCTGTCCATCAGCCTCAGGTGTCCCTCTGTCAAGTTTCCCAACCCTCCTGTCCATCAGCCTCAGGTGTCCCTCTGTCAAGTTTCCCAATTCATGTCCCTAGGAACTCTTTCATCACTCTGGTGTCTCAGCAAACAGAATGTCTCTGTGTTTGGACAGACATACATACATGTTCCCATACTCCCTGTGTTCCCTGTGCAATTCCTCAATCTTATCTGCCCCGTGGTAGAGGTAATCATCCTGTCCTCGGGAATCTAGATGACCAGACTCGTGGTCGGGCCCATGTAGCCTCACTAAATGCTACACAGGAGTGGAAGGACTATTTTTCCTTGTGAGCTATTCTTTGAAACACAGAAGCATTCGTGTAAATGAGAAACCTCTCATGAATGTATTTGTAAATAGAATCCTGTGGTACTGAATTAGCTGTGGAATTCATTTAGGGAGCATTTTATCTGTATTACCACCTGGACATAGATGGGATAGAGTATATAACAGTCCCTCTGTGCTCACTATCACCCTCAAGGATATATCTAAGAGGATACAAAAGTATTATTTCTCTCTCATTCTACTGGCCAGTGTAGCTTCCTTGAATTCATGTAGTCACGTGGTAGGATTACGGTTAGGGGCTGAGAAAATAGATGTACCAGTGGACTTTCCAAGTCTGTTATTATCTAAAGATTACTTTCAAAACGCCCTTATACCTTTGGTCTAAGATGGACTGAGCCCAGGTGCTTGACAGGAAAATCCCATTGAAATGACTTTCAAGTGACTTACATAATGAGAGCGGGAGATACCGTAAAAAAGACACTGTAAAACGTGATGGACCAAGAAATATAGATTTAAGCAAATTGTTTCAAGTGATAAAGATTTACCAATAGACTAAAACCAAAAATATAAGGAAACATTGGGAGCGGAAAAATGAGGTGACATATCATGGAATTAAATTCCTCAATATTCAATGGCCACATTATTTAAAGTGAGGGGGTCTTTAAATAATATTTGAAGTGGATAAGCTGAGAAACAGAAGTATAAACATATTTTTGAATTCTGAATGTAACCACTAGAAGCACAAAACCCAGATGTGATTTCAAATGTTTGCCTGTGGAGAGTGGGCCTAGGGGTAGGCCTGGAGATGCGGAGAACTTTCACATTTTCTTTACCCTTTTTGTAATTGTTTGAAATGTTATGACCTGGGATATAAGCCATTTTTATGGTAGTTAAAAACAGTAGCGACAATGCAAATACTCCATCTTAGGAACCGCAAGGAAAAAGTTTTTCCTTTTCCCTCCTTCTTACAGGTGAACTGATCCTATGGCCTCTCGCACCTCATTCCTGCCAGGGAAGCATACAATGACCAGGCTTTACAAGATGCCCTAGAGTTTAAAATTTTTTTCTTATTTTATTTTTAACTTTGTGTTTATGTCCTTAAGCTGAAAATAGAACGGTGGTGGTTGCCAGGGGCAGGGGGGTGGTGGGATGGGGAATTGTTGTTCAATGGATATAAAGTCGCAGTTAGATGAGATGAGTAAGTCCTGGAGACCTGTTATACCACCCAGAACCTATAGTGAAAAATACGCTGGGTCCTGGGCACTTCAAAGCTTGTTAAGAGGGCCTCTCATGTTAATTGTTCTTAACATGCACACAGATACATAAAGCCGGGGGACACAAATAGTCTTTTGAAGGTGACGGATATGTTTATTACCTTGATTGTGGTGATGGTATTATGGGTGTTTGTATATATCCAAAGTCATCCAAGTGTTTACATTAAATATGTGAGTTTTTTTGTGTGTATCAGTTATACCACAATAAAGCTATACATTTAAAAAAAGTTTTTACCTTTTTATTTGCTGGGTTTTTTTACTTAACTATTCGTTGCCCTACAGGTCTGAGTAAATATCATCAGGCCATCCTTTTATGAGTTCTCTTTTCATCTGACCTGGTTTAGTCCCACCCTGATTAGCAGAACCTCAAACGATAGCAACTTGCAAAGGCATGAGGATAGAAGATGAGGTTCCAAAGCCCAGCCCTCCTACCGTGGGAAGGAGCCTGGGAGTCGGGGATCCTGACTGTCCCAGGTCCCCATGGACCGGGACTCAAGGAGTCAACCCCTCCCAGGCCCATTTCCTTGTGTGTAGAGTGGGGCTTGTCAGCGTAGCCGCTCACGGGTTTGTTGGGAGAGTTAGACTAGACGATAACTATATAAAGAGGCATTAGTATGGTGCATGTGGTCACCACGCTGTGTCGGTGGTGTTGGTGTCATTGTGCTATTGTTTAGTTGTCACAGCTGTTCCTGAAGTCCTCAGGAAGAGCTCAGGGAGATGTCATTCTGCAAGCCCTCATTAGGCATCTCATCTGGAGGAGCTCAGCCCCTAGGACAAGATGAGGCCCCAGTGCCTCAAAAGTCTTTACTCTCAGAGACAAAGAAAGTGAATAGTAGACAGGAAGACAGCAGTCCAGGTGAGCTCTACACTTCTCTGCTGTCAGCCTGCAAGCCATAAAGTCCAGCTTTCAGTTAACTTTAAAAAAAGAAAAAGAAAAAAGGGCTGTCACGGTGGTATGCACATCCAGAAATTCAGACTGGGAAAACCAGGCACAAGGATTTCTAGAAGTCTAGGCTGAGGCAACCCACAGCCCGGACCTAGCTGAGGTTTCCTGATCTGAATCACCCAGCACAGAGGCTGTCAGCTGCGGCCGGGACAGCTCGGGCTGCAGTTACACATCTGGCTGGTGTACAGCCAGAGGAGGAGGGAGATGGTGCCCCACATTCTGCAGGGGCTCCTGATCACATCTGCAGAGCAATTCTCCATATGCGTTACCAGGTGTGGAGAATAGTTTAGAATTTCTATGGGTATTTATTTTTAACCCCCCAGAAAAGGTCAGAAGGAAATTAAGCTACAATCTTTAACATATTAGTACAAGAGCAAGTATCTATTTTGTAGATAAATATACAATGTTGCTTTGCAAACAATTAAACGTGCTAATTAAAACTTTTTGCAGGCTCAAAAAAATTTAACAGATGAAGCACACAGTTGAAAAGGTTCAGAGATCACGACTCTGCAGAAGCCCCAGCTCCCTTGAAAAGTCACACCCTCCAGCTGTGATTTAGCCACTTGTACTTCTCGGCAGCCACCATTGTCTTTCTCGACTCTGCTCTTCTATTTTTGCTGTTTCCTCTGGGTTGTCCCTTACCCCGCTGGCCTGGCCAACTCCTACACACCCCTAGGCTCCTGCTTGGTTGTCATCCCTGCCAGGAAACCCTCTTTGACCCCCCACGTTGGATGTTCTTAGAGGACCATCCCTGCCTGTGCATTTCTTTATCATGACGTTTACGTCTAATCTCATTGCTGTGAAATTCTAACCACATATCTGCCTCACTCACTAACCATGGGGCAGGAAGGTCCTATCTTGTCTCTGGTCGCCAGTACCTAGCACAATGGTTGAAGCGACCACTGGGGTCTTTTTTCTCCCATTCACACCACTGACTAAAAAACTTTGCAAAAAAAAAAAAAAAAAATTGACGTCTTTTCCAGAGTCCCATTCCTTCTGGAGCTTGGGTCAAATTGAGACCACCAGGCCAAGGATCTCCCTTTGAGAAAGAGAAGAAAGTTCCCCTTCACCCACACTCCCCCCTTCCAGAGTATGCTTCCTCTAACACAAAACACAGCCAAGGACTTCCCCTGTCAGAGACTGGCTGAGTGAGTCCCTTCTGCAGAAACTTGATAACATCAGAGCACGGTGAGGGTTCCAGGCAACAGACTGTCCTTCTCGTGTGACTGGAGGAGGGCGTTCACAAAGAGGTGAAGGCCTCCTCTGGGGGGGGCCTCCACCGGCTCAGGGCGGTTGGGTCTTGGGGTTTCTTGGCAGTGCTGCCCCTCAGCATCTGCTTCATCTCCCGCCTTCCCGCACGGGACTTCTCCATGTCTGAAGATGGCTGTCTCCCAGTTCCTAAGCTACCATCACCTCAGTGCAAACCATTAGAGAAGCCTGAGGAACCCCTCAAAGTTGCAATTCCAAATTGGGATAGAGGGTCTCATGGGTGCAGTTTGCGTCAGGGGTCCACCCCTGTGTCACTCAGCCACTCACAACTCACAGGGTCAGGGATTGGTCTTACAAACATGGCTGCCAGGGCCCATTCCTAAGGGGGCCGGGGGGCTGGATGGCTCTCAGAGACTGTAAGTAAGCACACACTCTCAAAAGTGTCATCCGTAAGAAGGAAGGAAGGAAGCGGGAGGAACTATAAGCTGCGTTTCTATTCAGTGCCAAGTGCTTTAGCAATTCTCTTAAAACGTGGAGTCAGATCTTGAGTGGATATGGAGAAGTTGGCCTCATTCATCTCCCCAACAGTCCCTTTGTACCAGCCCCACGCCAGGAACTCAGAAATGGGGAGAAAGTGGAGGAGACAAATGCCTACCTTCTGGGGGCTAACGGTTCAGTTAGCAAAGCCACAGAGGAGCCTAAACTGGCATTAGGAAGCCTGGCCCCTCTTCCAAGCCCACCCATGCCCCATGCATCCTTCAAAGCCCAGGTCACGTTCCTCCTTCTCTGTGAAGGCTTCCCTCACCACACCTACTTCGGTGTAGAGAGGGATGTAATGTGGTGGCACAGAGAGAACCAAGAACTGAGTATCAGTCACCAGGGACCTGGTCCTGCCTCTGCCACCAACTAGCTGTATAACCTTGAGGGCATCGTTGGTCCAGCATCAGTTGCCTTATCCATGGGCTGAGGACGCTGATCTACTGAGGGGAAGCCTTCGAGGAGCCTCAAAACTCTTAGAGTCTATGAAATTTTTCATCTTCAACTCCTTGGAATTTCTTTAGATTGTGAAGTGCATGCGACACAATTCCTTTTCCTTTTTCTTTTTTGATTTTTTAAATATCTTTATTGGATTATAATCGCTTTACAATGTTGTGTTAGTTTCTGCTGTACAACAAAGTGAATCAGCTATACGTATACACATATCCCCATATCCCCTCCCTCTTGCACCTCCCTCCCACCCTCCCTATCCCACCCCTCTAGGTGGTCACAAAGCTCTGAGCTAATCTCCCTGTGCTACGCAGCAGCTTCCCACTAGCTATTTATTTTACGTTTGGTAGTGTATATATGTCAATGCTACTCTCTCACTTCGACCCAGCTTCCCCTTCCTCCATTGTGTCCTCAAGTCCATTCTCTACACCTGCATCTTCATTCCTGCCTTGTCACTAGGTTCATCAGTACCGTTTACAATTCCTTTTCTAATTGTTGTATTGTGAACTATTTCAAGGTGAAAAAAATTTGTGGGTCATGAGGATGAGACTTGTCTGTGCTCTATGGTCTCTTCTTATTGCAGAATGATCGAGAATGGACTATCTGGCTGCTTCCTGAGGTGTCACTGGCTTTATCCCACTTCCAGGGATTTCGCACACCTGGTAGCATATCATCTCTGGATGATCCAAGTAACACCTGTGTTTCCCCAGCTACATCTGGGGTCTTGACTGGCATTACGACAGAAGGTCTACTCTGGAAAATTGAAGCCTGCAGCCTCTAATGCTGGACCAGGATGGTTGCCAAACTTGGAATTATAATGTTAAAGAAATCCCATTCAATGAGATCATGTGAATGTTTGGGCGGTCGTGGAACTGGAAATCTGCCAACTTCCATTACTTTAATGCATGAAGAGAAATGAGAACAGAAGTCCTAAGTATTTTCAAATATCTTGATACTTTATAGAAGAAGAGGAAGAGGAAGGGGCAGGAGAAGAAGGAGGGGGAAAGGGAGAGGGGAGGAGGTATAGAAGAAGAAAATGGCACTGAAATCTGAGACAAAATAATAAAGCAGTAATTAAGTCCTCAGGACTGGGCAGTGACTACTGCAACCTCATGCAGTTGGGTCTTTTTTCTTTCTTTTTCTTTTTTTTTGGCCACACTATGCATCTCATGCGATCCTAGTTCCCCAACCGGGGATCAAACCCAGACCTCGGCAGTGACAGCACGGAGTCCTAACCACTGGACAGCCAGGGAAGTCCCCAGCTGGGTCTTTATGTACTGATGATGTTGCTACTTTCTGTGCCTGTAGATAAAATCTCAAGGTGTCAAATATCAAATGTCAGCAAAATAGAGGGGCCTTGAAACTCTACTGAGAGGAATAATATGAAAGGAAACCCTTTTACATTGAGATTTGAGCTATCTCTTATGTCCATCTGTGCACACGCTTAATGTGAAATTATGTCAAAAGAAATTGCATCTTCCCACACATAGAAAAGCTCTAAAATCATTAGCTTGAGATGTCTGTTCTTTGTGATTAGCAGTAATCTTTTGATGTTTGACTACATGTTTTTCCCAGCAAAAAATTCATATAGACCCTAGCTTCTCCCTTACCTCTTCAGAGCAGGTCCTCAGAGCTATCTGAGAGGCTGTCTCCTGAGCTTTAGTCCTCAGAAAGTCCTCGAATAAAACTTAACCCACAACTTTTACAGTGAGCATTTTTATTTCAGTTAACAACTATAACCGGGAGGGGTGGTGGTGATCTAGAGTCAGATAGACTGAATTGAATCACGGCTCCACCACTAGCTAGCCATGTGACTTCCGGCAAATTATTTCATAGTTCAGCACCTTAGTTTCCTCACCAGAACAATGAGGATGTTACCAGTATATACATCATGGAGCCTTTTGGAGGATTCCATGAGATTTTTACATTTGGTACCCTAGGTGAATGGCAGCCGCTGCTATTGCTGATACAGCCATAGGCAATATCCTGTTTCTTCTCCCAAACTGACTGTGTGCCCACTAACAGCCGGGCCGATCATGGTTGTCCCTGGTATTCACAGCAGTGTCCGGCGTGGTCTAGGCACAGAGCTTTCATTCAACGAATTGAATTGATGAAGCCCTGGACCAAACTGCCCTGGCCCCTCTAAAGTCCCCCAACTTAAAGAGTTTGAAGAGGTGTTGCATCATGTGACAAGTCTTGAGAGCAAATGTCCAGTGACTTCCCAGTTCCCTCCCAGAGCTAAGAATAATTTAACTCCACGGCTGGTCATTTTTGCAGATTGAATTTCACTATTGAAAGAACTGAGTCCCCAAAAGGAGAGGGACTTTGGGTTGACTATCTTGAGTCTTAAATTCCATATCTATCTATCTATCTATCCATCATCTATCTATCTATCTATATCAATTTTTTCCCATTATCCTCCCAGATATACCTGTAATCCAATGCACCCTTAGGTGGGCTGGAAATGGCAGCACAAACACCTGCAATGGACATCAATCCTGGGAGCCTTGGGCTCACCAAAGCCATGCTTAAAATCAAAGTGACCCCAGCAGCCCACGTCCCAGCTCAGGCTCTCATCTCTGCAGAGATGCACCAATGAACAATTTCCCAACACCACCCCTTCTCTGCAGCCTGATAGAGAAAGAGCCCAGCACTTTGCGTTCCCTGCACCAATGACTAAAGGTCACTTCTCCAGGAACACATAGTGAATAGACACCTGAGTGGGGATTCCCAGGGGCCCTGTGCTTCTTATTCCCAGATCATCACAGGAATGGAGAGAGTGGGTGGTGGAATACGTATCTGAAAAAAGAGCTACATCAGCGTGGCCTGCTACCATCCACTCAGGCCAGAAAAGACCTCAGAGGTACCGGAAAAGGCACCTACTGATGCGAATCTTTAAAGACTAATTATAATACATTTCACTGTGACCAGACTTCTTTTAAAATAAGTACGTAGTTCCAATTTCTTTTATCACATTAATATATATAAAGAGTTCAGAATTTCTAGCAGTACAGAAGAATTTATAATGAAAACCAGAGAGATGCTTCCAGAAATAATCATCGTGACTACCATTTACTGAGCAACTACTACGTGCCATGCACTTTACAGCCATGATCTCATTCAAGGCTCACACCACTCTGTGAGGTGGATGCTGAGAGGGTCACATTTTGCAGATGAAGAAACTGAAACTTGCCCAGTATCACACCATGTTAAGAAAGAAAGAAAGAAAGAAGCTAATATCATAAGTGCAGTAGATCTATGATTAAACTCTGAAGATTGGGATGGAAGGAAGCCCAAAAAACGAAAACAGTTAATATGGTGGGGTGATAAGATTATGGGACCTTTTTTCTCCTTGGTAAATATTTCTGTTGTTTTCATGCAGCGGTGCACTATACTACAGGATGGATAAGTTGATTTCAAACACCCCAGGGGTGATAGAACCAGGAAGCCTATGGGGGAAGGGTCATGGGCTGTCAGCCTGGTGATAAGTGCCCCCCATTCCAGCTGCCCCTCCCCTTCCCCACCTTCTCTCCCGGCCCACTTCCCGGCACTTTCTCAGCATCTTGTCAATTGCTGTCGTGTGTGGAGGGAGAGTTTGGGGGAAACCCCTTCTCCAGCTCAGATGGGCTTTGGTTCTTTTTAAAACTGACTGGAAATTTGCTCCTTTGGAACCCAGGGTTTTTTTCTCTTTCCCTTTTATGAATCAACACAGAACTGGCCTATGTGGGCCAGAGAAGGTTCTGGAATACAAATCTTGCTGAGGTCTTAGTGCTCCTCAGCCTACAGACTCTCTCAGATTCACTGGTCCAGGCTTGCTTCAGCCCAGGCTTCAGGCTGCCTCCCGCCCTCCCTGTGCCCAGGAGGCTGGGCTCAGAGACAAAGCTCAGTCCCCAAATCCCAGAGGCAACCTAGAGGGTCCCTGTAATCCACACGCCTTAATGAAGGGAGACGTCAGCAGGGAACGGTGGTCTTCCTCCCCATAACTCAACTTCCCCTGGGGTGTCATGAGACTACCCTGGACTCCTCCCCAGGAAGAGCCCAGAGCTAAGTGACCCCACGATCCCATCTCCCCCTCATTTGCCCCCCTCCCATAGCTGGTACTGAGAGCAGTAACCTTAGACATTTGCCCTTGTTAAGGAGTTCCTTGCAAAGTGTGTTGCCCCTCTGAGGCCATTTTGGTTAGCCCAACTCTCATACCGACCCAGGGTATCTGGATTCAGTTATCCCACTTCATAGATGAGATGATGGCAGCTCAGAAGCACGAAGTGACTTGCCAGCAGGCTCCAGGCTGGGATTCTTGCCCATCCCCCTGCCAACAACCCCCTTCTGTCTTGTTAAATTGGCTTTTTCATCTCATCTGAGGATAGTTGACAGCATAGCAGGACTGTCTTTTTGCTCATTGCTACTACCTTCATCTTAGCGCCAGTCTGTGGAAGGGGGTTTGTAGCAAGGGAAGAGGAGTGGGGATGAGCTCAAGGGGTTGGAGCTGAAGAGCGGCTTGGAATCCTGAAAAGAGAGGCTATGAGCTGTTCACAGTCCCCGCCCCAATCCCAGCCTCAGCTACAGGCCAAGGCTTATCATTAGCAGACACCCAGGGACAGTGAGGGGGAGAGAAGAACAAAAAGAGCCCAAGAGTAAAACATTCTAAATATTGTCCCGAAATAGAGATTTGGATTGTAAGGAAAAAACACTTATCTTGTTATGTCTGGAGCTACCAGATTTTCAATGATCTAATATCACCAGGACAGGACTGGTTTTTCCCTGCCATTCAAGTTGCTCTCTCTTATCGTGCTCATTTTCTAAGCTACTGCAAAGTCTTTGGGGAAGTGGAGAGTATATAAATCGTCAACAGATAGATAAATGCGCTGCATCGTTTTACCTTTGTGGCAGTGGTTTGTTTCCTAAACTTGAAGCCAGGCCCTGTTGGGTACATGTGCAGGAGGAGAGGTCTGCATGGAGTCCTCCTTGAGGGCAGGTGCAGAGGCACAGACAACCTGTGACCACACTTGGTGTCTCAGTTCCACTCTTAAAGCACAGACGCACCGACCTCAACCTCAGAGGGCTTTCCAGCCCTGTTCCCGGATGAGCCGTCCATGATTCTGAAACTCAGTGCCTCCAGGGTAGGAGGGGAGCCCAAGAGACCACTCCCAACCACTTCTTCTGCCCCTGCAACCATTTGCAACAGATGTCATCCATTCAGCAATTATTGAGCACCTACTATGTGCCAGCTCTGTGTAAGAGCTGGGAATTCAGCAGTGATGGAAATCAGCATAGCCCCTGCTCGAATGCAGCCCATAGAATAATGGGGAGACAGATGATTAAAGAGTTACAATTACACGCACCGAATGACACAAGAAAGGCAGTACACAGGAGAGACACCCAATCCAGACTCGAGGGGCCAGGCTTTTTTACTGGAGGAATTGAAATTTAAACCGAGACCTCAAGGCTATTTAAGACATAAGCCAGGGGGAATTCCCTGGCGGTGCTTTCACTGCCGGGGCCTGGGTTCAATCCCTGGTCAGGGCACGAAGATCCCGCAAGCTGTGTGGCGTGGCCAAAAAAAAAAAGAATTAAACAAAAGACATAAGCTAGGTATGGCAGAGACTGGCTGACAAGTTGTGTTTCGTCTGCCTCCTGACACAGAGCTAGACTACATTTCCCAGCTTCCCTTGCAGTTAAGTGTGACTATGGGACTGAGCTTTAAGTTATGGAATATGGACAGAGTTGAGAAATGTCACTTCCAGGCCTGGTCCATGTTCTTTGCTCACTCACCAGTTAAATGCAGAGGACTCCAAAGCCCTTGGGGAGAGCAGAACCACGAGATAGAAAGGAGCCAGGATCCCTGAATCACCATGTGGAAGGCCTGCCACCAAATGGGACTGCTCTCATGAGTTATTGCATTCATGAGAAACACAGTTCTATTCGCAAACCACAGAGATTTGGGCTTTATCTGTTACAGCAACTGGCATCACCTTAACTTATAACCAAGTATTTCAGAAAAACATATTAGTAAAAACAAGCTGCCTTAGGAGGCAGCAGTCAATCAGCCAGACGGGAAAGAACAGATTCTTTGAATCTTAGTTTCCTCATTTGTAAAATGAAGATAACACCTTCCTTGAAGGGTTGCAGTGAGTATTAAATAAACAGTACCTAGAATGGTTTCTAAGACATAAAAGACTTATCAAATAATAAATCCCTTACTACTAACTATATGCATTCTTAGAATGACATTTAACTAATAATATGCTTTGGTAACTGGTAACTGTAATAATAATAATAAAAATTTATTGAGAACTAATTATGTTCCAGGCATTGATCTAATCACTCACATGTATTAATTAATTCCATCCTCCCAGCCCTGTGAATTAGACACTGTTTTCCCCCAGTTTTATAGATAAGGAATCAGAGGCACATTGATGTTAAGTAAGGCATTCAAGTGATAAGTGGTAGAGCAGGGGTTTAAATCCAGACAGGCGTGGCCACAATTCCCTTGTTACAGATGAAGGAACAGAGAAGTGACACAATTTGCCTAAAGCCACACAATCTCAACGAGTCCCAGGTTGGGGCCCTGGAACCAGCCATTACTTACTGTGATTCCGTGGGAGTACAGGGCGTTCTCGGACCGTGAGAAGCACCATCCTTTTGCGTTTCAGCAGGTGTGCCGGTGGCTTTACAGTAATGATACTGACCAAAACCAAATACTGCTTTGATCGACTGTTAGAAAGCAGCAGCTGAGTGCGCACCAGGGCCCTTCACATGATGTAACTCAAGCCCTCTGGCTGTGCAGTCAAGGCTGAGGGGGCTTTGGTCTTGACAAGAATGACATTTTCACAAGAGCTTTAAAGAAGCTTGCACTGGAGCAAATCTCATTCAGTTTAATAAGGATGCTCAACCTCAGGGGGTCAAAAACAGTTATAAGAAATGGGACTTGGGCTTCCCTGGTGGCACAGTGGTTAAAAATCTGCCTGCCAACGCAGGGGACGCGGGTTCAAGCCCTGGTCCGGGAAGATCCCACATGCCATGGAGCACCTAAGCCCATGTGCCACAACTGCTGAGCCTGTGTGCCGCAGCTACTGAAGCCCGCGCACCTAGAGCCCGTGCTCCGCAACAAGAGAAGCCACCGCAATGAGAAGCCTGCGCATCGCAACGAAAAGTAGCCCCCGCTCGCCGCAACCAGAGAAGAGCCTGCGCGCAGCAACGAAGACCCAACGCAACCAAAAATAAAAAGAAATTAAAAAAAAAAAGAAATGGGACTTAGGAAGGCAAACTTGGTTATTGGACTTGCTGAGGTCTCAAATGACCACCAGAGGGCAGCAAAGACATTGGTCAGAGGCAGGGAACTTCTGTTTGAGGTTCTGTCTAGAACCGTCCTCAAAGGATGGGAGGTGGACAAGAAGAGAAAAGGCCTCTTCTTTCACGCAGAAAGCATCCCCTAGACTTGGAATCCCAGCCTTTTAAAAGAGAATGGGCTTTGAACTTGTTCTTCAGATCATGTAACTAATGCATGATAATAGCAGAAAAATTGGAAAATACAGAGACATGTCAATCAAACCATTATAATCCCACCATCTAGAGAAAACTGCCATCAGTTAGTATTTCAATGAATATCCTTCTGGATAGATGTAGCGTTACATATATATACATATAAAGGTATATATTTACACATATTTTGGCTTCATGAAACTATCAGTCAGCATACTGGCATACCTTGGAGATATTGCAGGTTCAGTTCCAGACCACTGCAATAAAGTGAGTACTATACATACTTTGGTGATTGACTTTTAAACCCAACAAGAAAAAAAAGGTGTGTATGTATATGTATATATGTGTCGTTCTTTTGTCCAAGTGTCTCTCATTTGCTCACCTGTGAGCTCCTTTGAAACCCAGTCCCCACTGCACCCAGCACGGGGATGAGAGATGGCTGGAACAGGAGCAGTGTCCTCTGAGCCTCACTGGTCACTCTGCTTTGTCTCTTCACAGTCTGGGTCTAAGCTTCCTGAGTCTTGGGGGAGGGGAATCGTGGAGATTTCTAGCTAAAAAAGGCTCCACTCGGTAAGCAGGTGCTCAGAGTTCGCTGAATTTCATCAAAATGAGTCACACTGAAGATGCGAAGCAGTGACAAGGTTTAAGGAGTTACCACTTCCTGGATCCACAGCAGCACATCATCCTTTTACCGCGACACAGGCACCATGATGGTGGGAATCCAGCCACAGGCGTGCCTGTTCTCCCCCAGTGCAGAGCCTCCACACCATTTCTTTGTCTTTGGGTACGACCACCTCTTCCTAGAGAAATGCATCAGCATCCTTACTCTGCGACCCCCTTGATCACTATGAGGTGAACGTCAAATCTAAAAAAACCCACTGAAAGCACAGCGGTGCTTGAATTGAGTCTTAAATGAGACACAAGTGTTCACCAGGTGAAGGGAGGGAGTATCACACCGCCTGGATTTCTAACACTTGCTTCATTCACAGGAATAGATGGTACACCACTGAGCCCCCAAGAGAATTCTCTTTGGCAAGTGCTTCGGAGTGAGACCAATCTGGTTTTGAATCAACTCCATCACTTCCTGATTGTGTGTTCTTGGGCATGTCATCATATAACCCTGGGCATTCTAGGGAAGGACCAAGGTAAGAATGTCGGAATAGTTTTGGGGGAAGCATCTGCTCTTCAGTCTGGCTGGAGTCCAGGATGAGAGGAGCCAGAGCAGGAGGGAGCCAGGAGGATGGCCTTGGTTGCCACACCAGGCAAGGCCACCAGGAGCTATGGCCGGATTTTAAGTAAAGGCTAAATCATGCAATAATATATATATTACCAATTGTAAAGCACTGGAGAATTTAAAGAATCTTTCATTCCATTTAAAAAATATATATTTAGGGAATTCCCTGATGGCCTAGTGGTTAGAACTCCATGCTTCCACTGCAGAGGGCCGGGGTTCAATCCCTGGTTGGGGAACTAAGATTCCACAAGCCACACAGCATGGCCAAAAAATAAAAATAAGAAAATATATTTTTATATATTTAATAAATCAATATTCATTTATTAATATTTATATATAAATATACATTTAATATTACCTGTTTTACCAATCTCACAAGGGTCTTGGTAAAAACCAACAAAACGCATTGGAGGAAGAGCTTTGTAAACTAGAAATATACTTGTCACTGGCATTGTTCTCTTATTTGAGTGACCATTATTGGCTCCCAGGTGCAGCCTGGAGGGTCCCCACCCTGACTCTGCATCCTAGTCACGCCCATGAAACACTTCCAGCGTATGTGTTTCCTGCCCTCTCAGATCCACTGCGGTCACGGTTCACAGCTCAGAGGGTGTTTCTTAACCTTTTTCAGTCCTGCTTAAGCCTAGTCAAGTTGGTGTGGCAGAGCGGGGAGGTAAGCCAGAGGGAGCAAAGGAAAGAGGCTTCCTGCCTGGCATTTGGGGACATCTGGGCACTGAACAGAGAGATGATGGTCGGGGCAGTTTCCCCCAGATCTAAGTGCACCCAGGCCTCTCCCCATGCTCTGTCAGCACCCATCATTAAGTTGCAGCATTTCGCTGGCGCCTCTACTGCAGTGGGTCCTTCATCCTGCCTTCCCTGCTGTAGATGGGAAGCAGGGCTCCAGACAGGGAAGTATCCAGGCATGTGGTCGCAGACCTGGGTCTGAATCCTGCCCCTGTCCCTGACGTGTTCATCACCGTGGGCAAGTGATGGCAACCCTCTGGGACTCCATTTCCTTGCCTGCCAAGGGAAAAATAATGTTATTTATTTACTAATAAATTTTGTATTTTTTATTTACTAATAAATTTTATTATTAATAATTTGCTAATATTATATTATTTACTAATTCTTAGGTTATTGGGAGACTTAAATGAGATAAGCAAGCACTCAATACATCTGAGCTAGAATTATTGTTAATATTAGTCATTTTGTTCTTATAGCTTCCATTGAACTGGAAGCTCCTTGGCGGTCCAGAATCATATCGTATCATACTCAGCTTGTGTGATAAGCTGTGTGGACAGGGCTGTGGCCCACAATACTTTTAGGAGCCCCTGAAAATGTTTTAATTTCTTTTACGATCAAAAGGAAAAAAATGAATATAACCCAATCTTGGTTATATTTGTTTTTATATCAATGAGGTTGTAAACATATGATTTTTAATATATTTTTTTAATGGAGGAAGGGGCCCACAGAGGCAAAGTGCATTCCACTCAAGAATGTCACAATGTGGTCCTGAATGCAAGGGCTTGGAGTGAGACAGATCAGGTTTGAACCCCAGCTCCACCACGTAGCTAAGAGAGAGATCAGGAGAAAGGTACTTAATTTTCCTGAGCCCCAGTTTTCTCATCTGAAGAAAGGCTCATCTGATAAATCCAACCTCCTAGGTCACTGAATCCTACTTCCCCTCCTTTTCTGTCACGTCACATTTCTAATTATGTATTCCATGTCTGTCTTTCCCCACTAAGCTGTAAGCTCCGCAGAGGCGGGAATCCCGTCTAATTTCATGCTTCCCACCCACAACCTTTACAGTGCTCTATGTGCTGTGCATTGTTCTGAAGCTTTTAAATGTGTGACATCAGTTATGAAGGGCTTTAGCCCCATTTTACAGGTGAAGAAACTAAATGGTTAAGTGAGTTGTTCAAAATCACACAGTAGGAAGTGGCAGTGTGTGTGTGTGTGTGTGTGTGTGTGTGTGTGAGTGTGTGTGTGTGTTTGAACCCCAGAACCTGTGCTCTTAACCACAGCCTCTAGCTGTGATATGGAGCTCAGAGCCTGGCAGACAAGACAGGGAAAGAAGCAGGTACCTGAGGATGCACGGAGCAGAGGAAACCACCCCTCAATGCGATTCTGATAAACTGAAATGAAGATTTGTTCATTTTAGTGAGTAGGTGGCTGTGAAATCGAGGAGACAGGAAATCACTAGGGAGAAGTCTTCCCCATAGACAAATGCTTTCCATTCATGAAGGGGGGAAAGTTTAGGTAGAGAGAATAATCTGACCACATCAAGCATGATAGTGATTGTGGCTGCAGTGAATCAAAGGTTCAGTCACCCTGGGGAGCCGGTCAGCTCAGGTCTCCCCGAGGTAGGGGAACTGACAAGCCGAGACAGGGCTCCCCGGAGTTCAAGTGTGGTCCAGGCTCAACCTGAACAGAATAGGTGCTTCTCAGCTGGAACCCCACCCCTGCCTGCTCACTTTGTGCGGCTCTCACACGGAAGAATTGGTTTTTTGTTTTTTATAATCATTATTTATATTGTTTTTATTTTATCATCTTTACTTTTATAATTTTCTTTGCTTTTATAATTATCTTTTCTGATTATAAAATAACACACATATCTTCATCTTAGAAAAATTGGAAAATACAAATACACATGCACACAAAATAAGTGAAAGTCAGTGATCATCTCACCACGCAGGAATAACATGTTTAATATTTTGTATGTTTCTTTCCAATCCCTTTTCATGGCATATGAATACATATTTATTCTTGCAACATTGAGATCATAAATAATACAATTGTTTGTGTAGACAATTTTTCAGAAGCTTTAAGAAAAACAATCAATAATACAATTAGAATTATTGGTCTAAAATTTAAATATATAAAATAAAATGTAAATTTGGGTTTAGCATTCCTTACTTCCTTCTAGATATCCAAGGCTGTTGTAATGCACCTAAAACAAGGAATGAGTAGTCAAAAGTGAGACCTTTGGCTCTTATCATCACCCAGGAGTTGATGGACTTGACTTTTTTTTCTGCCAAGTGGGAGAGGAATCCTGGAAGTTCTATGAAGTAATAGACACAAGTTAGCTGTTCACCACATCTATTTCCTTTTCTTCCTGGGGACACACCTAGACTGTATTTCCCAGCCTCTCTTGCAGTTATATGACCATGTGACTGAGTTCTAGCCAATGAAATGCAGGTGGATATGTATATTAGTTATCTATTGCTGTGTAACAAAGTATCCCCAAACTCAGCAATCTAAAGCAAGTTATTTATTTGCTCTATAAAAAATTATCCCCAAAGTTAACAGTTTAACACAACAAATAATTACTACCTCACACAGTTTCTGAGAGTCAGGAACCCAGGAGTGCCTTACCTGGATGGTTCTGGCTGAGGGTCTCTCATCCATCTATTGGCTGGGGCTGCAGCCTCTGAAGATTTGATCGAGACTGGGGGTTCTTCCATTCCTCGCTGCATGGGCTCCCACAGAACTGCTCAAGACGGGGCTTCCTCCAGGGTGAGTGATGGTAGAGAAAGAGTGACAGCACCTGGGACGGAAGCTGCAGTCTCTTTATAACCTAATCTTGAAATTGACCTTCACTTCTGAACTCTATTTGTTAGAAGTAGGTCACTCATTAAGTCCAGCCTGCGCTCAAGGGGAAGAGAACTAAACTCCACCTCCTGAAGGAAGGTATATCAAAGAATTTGTGGATTTTTTTTTTTTTTTGGCCACACCGTGAGGCATGTGGGATCTTAGTTCCCCAGCCAGGGATTGAACCTGTGCCCTCTGTATTGGGAGTGCAGAGTCTTAACCACTGGTCCACCAGGGAAGTCCCTGTGGATATATTTTTAAACCACCACAATCTGCTGCACATTCAGGCTTGTGTGGCCCTCCTCTCTCTTTCTCCATCTGCTGGCTGAGTGGAGAGGACTCTAAAGTTCTGGAGGAAGAGAAGGGCACAAAATGGAAGGAACTTGGATCCCTGAGCAGGGTGTAAAGAGCTCCCCACTCTGCAGCCATGTGGGCTGAGAAGAGAGGAATTGAACTCTCCTGATGTTAAGCCATTGAGATTTGGAGTTTCTCTGTTACAGCAGCTAATTAGCACATAAAGTAGATTTGTTTTGTTTTGTTTTCCTTAGACTCATGCTTGTGGGCGTAGGTTCTATCAGGAAAAGTCTACTTTCAAAATAATAGAAGTGCCTTAGAGAAACGATCCCTTTTACTGTGCAGAGAGATTGAGAGCCCTGACCTTTGAGAGAAGTAATCACATTCTTTGGAGGAAAAGTGTAGGAGAATTGAGAGGCAGAAAGCCAGAGGACAGTGGGGATCCCAGTGCAGGTGCAGAGAGCTGAAGTTCAAGCTGACAGTTTAGGGAATCTGTAGTGAGCACAGCAAAACCCTAACAGGAATGTGAGCATCTGAGCCCAGCAGTGCCACACAGTGAGTCCCCATCCTCCTAAAACACAGGGAAAGAAGACGGGAAAGACAGATCAAGAAGGGCAAAGGAAAGTGACTCATTTGAGAGCTGTATGCTACAGAAACGAACATACGATACGTGTAGGCGTATATGTATGAGAATGTTCACTGCGGCCAGGTTTATGATAGCGGTTGGGGTGGGACATGGGATGGGGGAGAGGAATAGACTAAACACTCATCAACGTGGGAATGGTTGAATAGAGTATGTTCATACATACCATGGTGTATTGTGGGGTTAATTCAAGCAGGACTGAAATTAGCTCAAGCTGATTTACTGAAATAAGAGACGTTTGTGCATAGCACAGACCCCTGGCCAAGTCATTAAATGTACTGATTAATAGTGTTGCTTTGTAACCACGGGTCTGAGGAATTGGTACCAACTGGTCAGCAGGGTTTATTTTTTGTTTTTACTTTTACTTTGTTCATCACTGTTTGTTGACAATAGTGAAATTGATGATTTGTACCTGGTTTTGGCAAGACCCCTGAAGGTCTCTGCTGCTGGGGATGGTAAACCAGCAAGAAATATGCCTATGTGACCAGCAGGGTGTAAGAAGCCCTGGTGGAAACTCCATCTGGGGCTTCCTAGGTCTGAGGTGTTTTGTGGCACACCTGTGACCCAAAAGAGAAAGTGTCTGGTATGGCTCTTACAGAGGGAGGACAGTAGGAATTTATACCTGGCCTCTGGATCCCTTGCTGTCTTACTTCAATGTTTTTAATACTTTTCCTGCAATAAACTGTAGATTTGCAAGCACTGTCAATTGGATTCTGTGACTCTTCTTTAACAGGCAAACTCTGCCTAATGACCACGGTGAGTGTCCATGAGATGGTAACAGCTGTGGTTGCCAAGAAAGAGTGAGATCTACATGCACGTCCTGGAAAGAGGTCCTTAATGTAAGTGCAATAAGCAAGCTGCAGACTAATATGTAAAACATGATTTCATCTTTTTTTTTTTTTGATGTGTGATGCTAGATAGGTATAAATATCAATATATTTGTAGAAACTTAGGGAAAGAATCAGGAAGCATATACATGAAGTTATAAACAATGGTTACCTTACTGGGAATGCGTAGAGCGGGGAATGAAATAGGCTGGAATATCTACTTCTAACTTTATGTGATTAAAAGAAGTGGAATTATAGATCTTTTTTTAGATGAATAGACTATTTTTTAGAGCAGTTTTACGTTTATAGAAAAATTGAGCAAAGTATAGAGAGTTCCATATATTCCCTTTCCTTTCCCCCAGAGTCCCTTCCAGACACTTTCCTCCATTATTTTGTTTGTTTGTTTGTTTTGTTTTGTTTGTTTTTTTTGCGGCACGAGGGCCTCTCACTGCTGTGGCCTCTCCCGTTGCGGAGCACAGGCTCCGGACGCGCAGGCTCAGCGGCCATGGCTCAGGGGCCCAGCCGCTCCGCGGCATGTGGGATCTTTCCGGACCGGGGCACAAACCCGTGTCCCCTGAGTCGGCAGGTGGACTCTCAACCACTGCGCCACCAGGGAAGCCCCTCCATTATTAATACCTTGTATTGGTGTGGTATATTTATTATAATTGATGAACCAATACTGGTATATTATTATTAGCTAAAGCCCTTAGTTTCACATTAGGGTTCACTCTTTGTGTTGTACGGTACTTAGAGTTCTGGGGTTTTTTCTGTTTTTTTATCTTTGTTCATTTTTTGGCCTTGCATTGCGGCATTCGGGATCTTAGCTCCCCAGCCAGGAATCGAACCTGTGCCCTCTGTATTGGGAACACAGAGTCTTAACCACTGGACCACCAGGGAAATGCCAGTACTTTGAGTTTTGACAAATGTATAATGTCACGTGTGCACCATTACAATATCATACAGAATAGTTTTACCACCCTAATCATAGCCTGGGCTCACCTATTCATCTCTCCCCACCTCCCCTCTGAACCCCTGGCAACCACTGATCTTTTTACTGTCTCTTTTGCCTTCTTCAGAATGCCCTATAACTGAAACTATATATATGTAGCCTTTTCACACTGGCTTCTCTCAGTTAGTAATATGC
The DNA here is from genome assembly GCF_949774975.1 of Lagenorhynchus albirostris. NCBI lineage: Eukaryota > Metazoa > Chordata > Mammalia > Artiodactyla > Delphinidae > Lagenorhynchus > Lagenorhynchus albirostris. The sequence continues at coordinate 27,255,056 of NC_083095.1, forward strand.
ACCTCAGGCTCCTCAATGTCTTTTCATGGATTGAGAGCTCATTTCTTTTTATTGCTAAATAATATTCCACTGTCAGGCTGTACTGCAGTTTGTTTATCCATTCGCCCACTGAAGGACATCTGGATTGCTGTCAGTTTTTGGCAATGGTGAATAAAGCTGCCATAAACTTTTGGGTGGACCTATGTTTTCGACTCATTTAGGTAAATACCAAGGAGAGCAATTGCTGGATTGTACGGTGAGAGTGTGTTTAGCTTTGTAAGAAACCACCAAACTGTCTTCCGAGAAGCTATACAATTTTGCATTCCCCCAGCACTAAATGAGAGTTCCTGTTGCTCCACATTTTCACCAGGATTTGGTGTGGCCATTGTTTTGGAGTTTGGCCATTCTAATAGGTGGGTAGTTATAGCTCACTGTTTTAATTTGTGATTCTCTAATAACAGGTGACGTGGAGCATCTTTTCATATGCTTATTTGCCGTCTGTATACCTTCTTTGATGAGGTGCCGGTTCAGACCTTTTGCCCATTTTTAGTTGTTTGTTTACTTATTGTTGAGTTTTAAGAAGCCTTTGTAGATTCTGGATTCACGTCCTTCCTCAGATACGTGTCTTGCAAATATTTTCTCCCAGTCTGTGGCTTTCATTCTCTTAATTATAAGCCATTTTTCACTTTTGTATTTTTCAAGTAAATGTTTAAATAAAGAAGATGACGGTGAACAGGAATGACTTAGTTTAGCCTCTCTTGCCTGGTTACATGACTAGAACTAATTCCTAGTGAGGAGGAATCCACGCCTATGTGTTATACTTTTAAACACTTTTCGTATTTCTATAACTAATTTACTAAATCCCATTCATTGTTTATCTATAGTTTATGATGAAAGAACCCTCACCCCACTTTTTTTAGCAAGGCCTAATTAAAGAACTGCAGTCCGGTATGGGGGAGGGGTAGAAACTGTGGACCCCAGGTCACCTCTGTGGGTCAACTTCTCCTTGGTGGGGAGCCCAGTCAGGGATGGAGGGTGAGTGAGGGGCTACCTGTCCCTCCACCTACTTAATGCAGAGTGTGTGTGGGGGTACCTGACCAGGCCCTCCAAATCAGTTCCCTAAGAAGCTGAATGTTTCACTTGACCTTATTTCATGAGACCCACAGTGGTGACCTTGGACTCCCCCTCTCCTCAGGGAAGGGACTCTGTAGAGATTGGGCTGGAAGCTGCTTAGAAATGCAAAGGTTCAGCTACTTGAAGGGAAAGCATTTGAGGGAAGTCTCTCCTGATTCCCCCTGTGCCTTCAAAGAGGAACAGAACTTTTTCAGAAGCCCTGTATAAAGACGGAGAGTTCAGAGGCTCTGGTCCCTGGGCCCTGAGGAGGTTTCTTCTCAGGCAGTGTTATGCAAATCTGGCTTAATAGAAAGGTGGACTGATTCTTATTTTAAGCAAGGAAAGGAAGGGAAGGAGAATGAATACCCTTCACCTTTGGACTATAAATACCACAGTAAATAGGACTGAAAGGGAAGGATTGGGGGCCTTTGGGGAGCTTGAGTCAGCTGTGAGGCCTACAGCTGGTGTGTCAGCGGTACTTCTCACAGGAAGGACAGGAGAAGCTGGGATTGAGTGACTGGAATGGGAACCAATTAGAACATCCTCCCTGAGGACATGGCCACCACTACCAGGGGATGAAGAAAGGGTTCCTGCCCTGTTGGCTGACCATCAGGGATCAGAGGGGCCAGGACTGCTGTCAAAGATTAAAACACTGGGGCTTCCCTGGTGGTGCAGTGGTTGAGAGTCCGCCTGCCGATGCAGGGGACACGGGTTCGTGCCCCGGTCCGGGAAGATCCCACATGCCGTGGAGCGGCTGGGCCCGTGAGCCATGGCCGCTGAGCCTGCGTGTCTGGAGCCTGTGCTCCGCAACGGGAGAGGCCACAACAGTGAGAGGCCCACGTACCGCAAAAAAAAAAAAAAAAAAAAAATGCTTAAAACACTGACATGAAAACTACATTTGGGGAAGCAAACTAAGATGGTCCCACACCAAGTGTATGCTCAGCCAGAATGGGATATTATTTTCCCTCAGAAGGAAAGAGCACAGGCCCGAGGGTCACCTGACCCAAGGTAGAATCTCCCTACCTTTTGCCCTAGACCTGCCCCTGCCACCTTCCCAAAGGACTGTGACCTCCTTAAAGGCAGGGATTCTGTCAGGTCCCTATTTGTCTTCCAACCTGGTTCAATAAAATGTTCTTGGACTGAATCCAGTAGTGCTACCTGCCTCAGTTTCCTCATCATTAAAATGGGACATAAAATTGTAAGAACTTAGCACATGGTACATACTCAGTAAAAATTAGTATCTGTCCTTTAGTTCACTGTGAAGTCATACTATCTGCTGCAGTCGTGCAGTAATTTCTTTTTTACAGCTATGGAATCATAAGTCTGTGAAACTTTATAATCAATATCTACCCTTTAACTCAGAAAACAATGTATCAAGATATTAAAGTTTTGACTGAGACACCAAAGCACAACATATGTGAGGTCACATCACCAAGTGCAGACTTCACACAAAAAAATTTTTTTTGAATAAATTTATTTTATTTATTTATTTTTGGCTGCATTGGGTCTTCATTGCTGCGCGCGAGCTTTCTCTAGTTGTGGCGAGCGGGGGCTACTCTTCGTTGCAGTGCGCAGGCTTCTCTTGTTGCAGAGCACAGGCTCTAGGCGCGCCGACTTCAGTAGTTGTGGCTCGCGGGCTCTAGAGCGCAGGCTCAGTAGTTGTGGCGCACGGGCTTGGCTGCTCCGCAGCATGTGGGATCTTCCCGGACCAGAGATCGAACTCGTGTCCCCTGCACTGGCAGGCAGATTCTTAACTACTGCACCACCAGGGAAGCCCAGACTTCACAAATTTTAAAGAACTGGTTTCAAGATGACTGGACCTTTATCCAATTTGTGAATATAAAAGGGGCTCCAGGCATGGAGAGATGGGGAAAGCATTTGTAGAATGCCATTTCTTTGAAAACAGAAAACTGTTGTGGTGCGGAGTCCTTGTTTCCACCAGGCCGGAGGGAGAGGCTGCTGCCTCCTTTTCCTAAAGCCAAGTGAGAAGGGGGCTGCCATGGGGCCTTTTGAAGAACGGTTGTACCGGGCTGGGTCTACATGCCCTAGTATTTCTGGGCAGGAGATGACTGAGAGCTTCCTAAGGCCGGTGTGGGCTGGTGTGGGCCAGCTGGAGGCTGTCTAATAAGGCCCTAGAAGATCCTGGATATGCCAGCAGGAAGCTGGAGGTGAGAGACAGTCTTCTGGGCCTCAGGAAAGTGCTCGCTGCAGATGTATCTGCCCAGGTGGAGGGACATGCAGGAGAGGTCCCTGGAGACAGAACCTATGAAGAAAGAATCAGCTTTAAACATTGGCCAGGCCCAGCGCACCCAAAGCCAGCTTAGGACCCTGACAGCTCAAGGACAGTAGGCCATTCCTACCCCTTCGCCAGTGCTCCAAGCTCCTGCTCCATCCCTGGGAGGGGCCAGAAACTGGCCAGTCAGCCTGGGGTGAAGGAAGGGAAAAGAGAGACAGGTGACGCGAGAAATGGAGAAGAGACACCCAGTTGTCTCTGCCGGCTACAGGCTGTCAGCCTGACGCAGGCCTGTGCTGGTGAGGGGAGAGTACTTGAGCAGATCAAGTTTGGCATTTCCATTTTTTTCTTTGACTGGACCTTCGTTTTTTGGGTTTTTTATTTATTTATTTTTGGCTGCGGCGGGTCTTTGTTGCGGTGCGCGAGCTTCTCATTGCGGTGGCTTCTCTTGTGGCGGAGCACGGGTTCTAGGCGCGCAGGCTTCAGTAGTTGTGGTGTGTGGGCTCAGTAGTTGTGGCTCGCGGGCTCTAGAGCACGGGCTTCAGTAGCTGTGGCACACGGGCTCAGTTGCTCCGTGACATGTGGGATCTTCCCAGACCAGGGCTCAAACCCGTGTCCCCCTGCATTGGCAGGCGGATTCTTAACCAGTGCGCCACCAGGGAAGTTCTAGACTGGACCTTCTAATGAACGAGTTGAAGACTTAGAATGGCACAGGACTGTCTCTCACCTGAGAGTCAGCAGAAAAGTTCCTGACCTGCTGGAATTTTCACCTGGGGCAAGGAAAGGTGATCCTCGTTGGATACATTTCAAGGAGACCGTGGGAGATAACATATTACGTTGTGAATTTAGCTTGAGTTGTGCATTCAAAACAGCCAGCACCTTATGGTCCATGGTACCTCTTAGCCTCACTGGGTCTGCCAGGTGATATGGTGGCAGCGTATATGGTGATACGGTACCAGCGGCAGAGCAGTCGGTGCTGCAGCCTGGCCCTGATGCGCAGCCTTTCTTGCTCTAGGTCCCACTCAAAACTAGCAGCTTTCTAAGCCACTGAGAAGTGGGTCAGAGCAGTGTTCCTAAGTGAGGTATATATGCTGCTTCCAAAATTCCGAAGCGGCCCACTAGGTCCTGTGCCTCTTTCTCAGTAGCAGAGTGCCAGGTGCAGTTACTTATCCTTTGTCTTGAAAGGGATGCTTCCAAATGCCCTAGACCGCAGGACCACTAAAAATACCATCCATGCGGCAGGCCCCTGAATCCTCATGGGGTTTCTTTCCAATCCTCTCTCATGCTCATGTGCCTTCCTAGGATGTTAGCCACCTCTGCTCCGCAGGTCTTATCAGCACCATGTTATCAATATAATGGGAGCAGCTGGATTCTTTGGAATGTCAAGGGGATCAAAGCTCCTGTGGATTATATTCTGATGGGGGGCAAGAGAGTTAATATAGCCCTTGGGCTAGACAGTAAATGGGCACTTCTGCCTTTCTCATGTAAAAGTGAGCTGGTTTTGATTTTCTTTATGGATGGGAATTGAGTAGAACGCATTTATCAATTAATAGCTGCTTACCAAAGGCCAGGTACTGTATAACCTGTTCTAATCATGATAACACCCCAAGCATGGCAGTAGTGAGAGGGAATACCACTTGGTTAGGTTTACAGTAGTCCACCATCACTCACCACTACCCATCTGATTTCACAGACATCAAATGAGTGAATTCTACAGGGAGATGATATGGACAGCCAGCACCCTCTTGCATCCTTTAAGTCTTTGCTGGTGGTGCTGTTCTGTGCAGTTGCACCTAGGATGTAGAGTCATTTCTGATTTGCCATCTTGGCTGGGGATGGTATAGTTTCAAGCACTTGCATTCAGCTTTTCCTACCAAAACCCTCTTATCAGTAGGAGCTGGGGAAAGAGCCACAGGGAGGGTCTGTGGGCCTATTAAACCCACTAGAGGCAGACTTGGGCCAGAACATCTTTTATCTCCTGGCCTCCACAAACCCATCTCCAGCTACTCTGGAAGAGCATAATAGCAGGTGCCCTGGTATCAGTGTCATCTCATACCCTTAATTTTAACGGGGATGTTGGGATTCAATGCTCCTCAAAAGATGTGAGAATTCCCTTCCCCACTATATATAGTTACCTTTAGGGAAGGATCAGGGAAGTGTTTACTCAATAAATGTATTGTTTATTAAATAATGTACTGAATACATGTGATGGTAACACAGGGGGTTTCCTCAAGGGGAGCCAGCCTATCCTTCAATCAATGGGCTCTGGGTCTGTGAACTGACTTAGATCTAGAAAGTACATGAGGCCCTGCTGGCCATGATACCAGTTAATTGCCTTCACCTGGCCTCTACTATTCTAGAATTGCATAATCCCCATTGACACTAGGGAGCCCCAGTTCTACGGCAGCAACTCCTGCTGTCCAGCCTGGCCTGCAGAGGTGACCGGTTCAGGGCCTCTCCAAGGATCTATGGCCCCTCTCCAGTACCTCATCACTGCCTTAGTGACACTCTGGTTCTCCTGAGGAGCGTGGTCAGGTGATGGGGCCCCCAGTCTCACATAACAAATCCATCTAACTAGGGCCTCCTCCCCGGACCATCTGACTCTTCCTTAATTCTCAGCCAATGCAGTGCAGCATCTCCACCTCATTCACTGTATAAGTTCATATCATGGGTAAGCCTCAAGGAGCGATACTGGCCGTGTACTAAGATACATTCCAGGTGTCAATGCCATGGCATTGAACCTTGAGCCACAAGTGAGTTTTTCCATGTAAAAAACTTATCCCCTTCCCAGTTGTGTTCTGGGCCCCTCAAGACCCAGTCATTCTTGTATGTCTCTGCTGCTGCTTGCTAAGATGGATCAGCCACATCCTGTAGTTCCTTCAACAGATAAGTGATTTCCCTCCGGAGCAGGGACTGTATTTCCCCTACTTGGGCTGAACTGAGATGTGACCCTATTTATCCGCCTGGCAGTAATGAGTGCGGCAGCAGTGGATCTTGAGGGTAAACATCACGCTGCAGGGTACCTGCTTCGAGTGCAATCTTTCCACGGTCTCCAAGCAAGGGAAGGCTGCTTTTAAGGGGCAGGGGGCCGCTTTTGCCAGTCCAGAGGGCTCAAGGGATCCTAGAGGTTCAAGTCTCATTTACACAGATGCCCCATTTCAGGTCTCAAGGTCCTACATTTTTCCCTTTTAGCATCCTGACTTTGATATTGAAAATTTGTCAAGGATGGACATTGGTTCTCCTTAATGGGTCTGCCAGCCTTACAATTAGATTCTGGGCCTGATTCTCAGCACAGTGTGCCCTGGGACTGGGAGAGACAAGTGTCTCCTTAAATACTGCCAGAGATGCAGTCTGGTTTTCACAGCACATCTTGAGATTATAGTTGTCTGAACTGTTTTGCATTTTCTTTTTCTGAGGCTTCCAAAATGGTTAACAAAAGGCAACTAACTCAAGCTTTATAACTTATCCCCATACCATTCAGATGCCACAGCAATCACTTCCCTTTCCACCTGTATCACATCTCAATCCACACAGGAGAGTCTGAGTAAATACAGCAGGTCAGGGATTCTCCCCACCCCACTCACTGTCACTGCCACCTGACTGGCAAATAGACTCAGCTCTAAATATCCCATCCTAAATATCCCTGAGGGTCTGATTTCTAGGGTTACTTCTGATACCACCTCTTTTCACTTGGGTGTCCCCCCGAAGCAGAACCTGAGACAAATGCTTGTGCTCAGGTAGTTTATGTGGGAGTGAGAGGAGTGAAACAGAGAAAGAGAGGAAACCAATACAAGGTGTGTTATTGAATTGGGTACCTCTATCAGTCACTTCTGCAGGTCTTGCTTAATCCTGCAAGACCTTTTGAGGAACCTAGGAAACATGCCTCAGAACTCTCCACCTGGAGGATGAAAGGGGAAAGCATCTATCCGTTGATTCTTCCCCCCAATTAGTCAAAGGGGACCCTATGGGCATTGATTCCCCCGAATTTCCAAGTTGCATATGTGTAGGTGCCAAGGGGGTAGTCATGGATGTCCCCGGGACAGAGGTGGGAGGCACAATATGTGTGCAATATGTGTGAAGTTGTTCACACCTGCTCAGAACTGGTCACGTGATAGAGCTGCGGTCAGAGGACTTAACATGGGGCACGACGGGTACCCAGTACAGTCCACCCAGGTGAGTACTGTCCTTCCGAACAGCAGAAGCTGATGCTTAAGTATAACTTCACTGAAGTCGTTCCAAAGCGCTGGGAGTCGTTTCTTTAGGAATGACCCACAGAGCCAGTTTAGGACCTAAATGAGTAACTCAGTCGCTTACTGTATTTAGTTTTTAAGCCAAAACAGTATGCCTGGATTAATTAACCTGATCATTAACCATAATTTAGCTCTTGCCAAAGAAAGACAATTTGCCAGTATGGAGAACAAGCTCATTTCAAAGTTACAGGAATGTAATATAAAGGAATAAGATTGGCATCAATCTCATGGCTTTATACTTAGTCACACCTTATATGAATAAATGTGTGTCTATATATCTGTGTGTTGTGTATGTAACTGTGTTTGCCTCTGCCTATATTGTGTCACATGTCTGAGTATATCTGTGGATTTGTGTGTGGCGTCTGTGTTCATCGTGTGTTGTGCGTATTGACCATCCACTAAGTGCCAAGCACTGGGCATGTCTGTATAGAGACTCCATCCTTAAGGCACTTACTCGGAAAACAGTCTATCTTGCCAGGGAGTGAGGAGGGCTGCCATTAAGAATCTCCAACTCTTGGGACTTCCCTGGTGGTCCAATAGGTAAGACTCCATGCTCCCAATGCAGGGAGCCCGGGTTTAATCCCTGGTGGGGGAACTAGACCCCACACGCATGCCACAACTGGGAGTCCACACGCTGCAACTAAAAAGATCCCACATGCCGCAACGAGGATTCTGCATGTCGCGACTAAGACCTGGCGCAGCCTAAATAAATTTAAAGAAAAAAAAAGATTCTCCAACTTGTAAATTCCTACTGTGGTAGGCAGAATAATGGCCTTCCAAAGATGGAAACTGTGACTATGTTATGTCACGTGGCAAGGGGGAATTAAGGTTGCAGGTGGAATTAAAGTTGCTAATCAGTTGACCTTAAAATAAGATTATCCAGCAGTATTCAGGTGGGGCCAATATAATCACAAGGGTCCTTAAAGGATGTAAGGCAGAAGAGTCAGTGTCAGAATGATCAACAGGAGAAAGACACAAGCAGCCAGTGCTGGCTTTGAAGTTGGAAGGGGCCATGAGCCCAAGGAATGTGGGCAGCCTCCATAAACTGGAAAAGGCCAGAAAACAGATTCTCCCCCAGAGCCTGCAAAAAGGAACGCAACCTGCTGGCACCTTGATTTTAACCCAGTGAGACCCATTTTGGACTTCTGACCTCCAGAACGCTAAGATATTAAAATTTGTGTTGTTTTAAGCCATTCAATCTGTGGTACTTTGTTATAGTGGCAACAGGAATCCGATACACCTGTGACACCTGGGTCTTTAAAAGGTTCCCCCTTTGCTTTAAAGCTGCACTTAAAGGTGTGGTGGAGTTGCATTTTACACAGGGATTGGGTTGAATATTCAGGATGTAACAAGAAAAGGTAGAGTCAGAATTAACCTTGAACATAACTTGCATGGCTCATTATGTGGAGGGCAGGGACCAGGACCCGCTGCAGTGGTACAGATAAACACTCCCCAAGGTGCCCTCACCCCGGGGTACCCTCGCCACCAGGCACTCGGCTTATTAACTGGAAGGGCCAGCTAAACAAACCACACGTTTTGAATCATCTTTCTCTCCCTCAAGGCATGCAATTAAATTTGCATAAATTCAAAGAACGTATGCTGCAACTCTATTGTAATTTCAGATTTTGTTTTATTTTCTGAGTTTGCCAAGGAAAGAATGGAAAAACAAAACCTTCTATTTGTGGTGTCTGTGGCTTGTTCTTTTTATTAGGAAATATACCAGGCATACAGAGAAGCATGAAGAAGATAACCCGCGTCTGTGTGCGTATCCCTCACCCCTGACAAATTCTAAGATTATTCTACATTTGATTCAAATTTTTAAAAATAAATGAAATGGGGCTTCCCTGGTGGCGCAGTGGTTGAGAGTCTGCCTGCCGATTGCAGGGGACACAGGTTCGTGCCCCGGTCCGGGAAGATCCCACATGCCGCGGAGCGGCTGGGCCTGTGAGCCATGGCCGCTGAGCCTGCGCATCCGGAGCCTGTGCTCCGCAACGGGAGAGGCCGCAACTGTGAGAGGCCCGCGTACAGAAAAAAAAAAAAAAAAATGAAATGTTACACATACAGTTGAAACCCAGTGTCCTCTTTAGCCTTGCAGATACCATCCCCAAACCCCTTCCTCCCCACCCCCCAGGAGTAATTTCCTATTACTTCCTTTTTCTTTTCTTTTTTTTTTTTTTTTTTTGCAGTACGCGGGCCTCTCACTGTTGTGGCCTCTCCCGTTGCGGAGCACAGGCTCCGGACGCGCAGGCTCAGCGGCCATGGCTCACGGGCCCAGCCGCTCCGCGGCACGTGGGATCTTCCCGGACCGGGGCACGAACCCGTGTCCCCTGCATCGGCAGGCGGACTCTCAACCACTGCGCCACCAGGGAAGCCTCCCTATTACTTATTTTGATGTTGATAGCATTCCTGTGCATGCTTTTGTACCTCTATTACCCAGATCTGTGTGTACCCATAAACAATAAAGTATCAATTTCCATGTTTGGAAACACTGTATAAATGGTGTACCGCATACATGCTTCCGCAGCTGGCTCCCCATCCTCAACAGTGCGTTTCTGAGGTCCACCCACATTGATACCTGTAGCTCTAATTCATTCTTTATAACTGTTGGGTAATACTCGATTTTATGAAAACACAATTTGTTTACCTGCTCTTCTGTTCATAGGTATTTAGGCTGTTTGCAACTTATCTTTATTACAGACGAACATTCAGTAAACGTGCTTGTACTTTTCCTTGTGCCCCTATGCCAGGGTTCCTCCTAAAGGTGTATCTTTAGGAGGGAAATTGCTAGGTCAAAGATGTGTGTAGCTTTAGTGTCACCGGTTATCGCCAAACCGCTTTACACAGTAGTCACACCAATTTCCCACTGGCAGTGTAGGTAAGGTCCCTTTAACCTGAATCCTGACCAATACATACTAGTTGCTGCCTCTCTGATAGCTAATGGGTCTCGTCCTTCTCGGGTTGCCCAGTTGATTCTCACAGCAACCCTGGGCAGATGTGGCACAAGTCTCATCTATGACCACCTGGCAGGAGGGCACAAGGAAGCCCAGGGAGAGGATGATGAGCCCAACGCAGCTGGCTGTGGCCGTTCAGGAGCCGAAAGAACCCAGGAGTCTTGGATCCCAGGCACCCATCGCCACAGGAACCAGATACATGGCCAGAACAGTAACTCTGCAGCGACTTTTAGAGAATAAAAGATATTCAAGTAATCAGTACTAGTGGTAAATAGCAACCATCCCCGCTAACAGAGGGCAAGATAATCACCACTTTGTGGAGCTTTGTATTTCACCAAACACTTTCACATGCATTCCATATTTGACCTTGACAACAACCCCATAAGGGCGTTGTTGGATTACTGTTCCTACTGTACAGATAAGAAAAGTGAGGCTCATGGCTGGTCAGTAGAAGACTGGATCTTGAACCTACTTGCCTTTAAAGTTATGTCTTCTGTATGTACACTTGGAGATGGGTGTCTGAGAGTTGGGAATTCTCAACCTGTGCCATCTCTCCTGGCCCTCTGCACGCAAGTTCTCCCAGTAACTGAGGTCACACCACAAACACAGAGCATTTCCCCCAGGGTGAGGCCCAGGCCAGCTTTTTACACCTGGAGTCAGACTGTAAGAACATCCTGACTCCGTCACTCAAAGGACTGTGATCTGGGCAAGTTACTTCATCTCTGTGCCTCGGTTTTCTCATCTGTAACATGGGAATGATGGCATCTACCTCCCAGCAAGGTCGTAGTACGGACTGGCTGCAGTAGCACATCTAACCTGTCAGGCACACAGAAAACATGTGAACATTAGCCCTTAGGAGGCAGACTGTGACTGACTGACTTCTGGCTTCCCACAGCAGGGAGCAGTGGTCCTGATGAGGAAAGGTGGGCCGCAGCATAGCACATGCCACTGATTCCGGGAGACAGCCCGTCCTCGGAGGCGAAGGAGGGCTCTGTCCTGGAGGTACAGGCTCGCGGCACCCAGCACAGGACCAGAGGAACCACAGCCAAGGGCAGGCGGTGGTCCTGCAGGAACGTCCACCAGGTCACGTGAGGGGCCTGTAAGTCCACATCTTCACTTTTCTCAAGGCTTGGGAAATGTCAAAGGATTACAGCCTGAGGGTTCGCCGTGTGCCACCACAGCTGCCAGTGAGCTGACCAGGCACTGCTTCCAAGGCAGGGCTCGGAGGGTGAGGGCTGGGCGTGGCGCACCGAGCGTGTTGGGTAGAGGGGACCTGAGATAAGGCAGTAAGGAACCAAAGGTGTACTAATGACCTATTCTTGGTTCCTGTCCATCCCAGAAGGAATCGTTCAAGATCTGAGAAGCAACCCAAGCTCACTGCTGTCCTTGACATGAAGCCTCAGCAACTAGTTATCTAGCCCCAGTAATGGAGAAGAGAGAACACACAAGTCTAAGGTAGGACAGTAGGGCTCAGCTCCTGGGTCTGCCTGTTTACAGCTGGGTGAACGTTAATCCTCGTAAGCCTCAGTTTGCACAGCAGTACAATGGGACTAAAACACCTATCCCACCTGCCTCATAGAGCTGGAACATCAGATGAGTAACTTGCATGGAAGTGCCCTGTGAACCATCACATGCCACGTAACTGGCAGCTCTTGCCTATGGCACTGAGCTGTTCTTGTTCTTGGTGGTGGGGGGGCAGGTAGTATCCATTCACACCATTTGCTCACATCACTGGTTCACTCCATGACCGTGGCACAGCCTGGAACTCTATCCAGCCCTCCCAGAAACTAGATCTGTAAGCATGGCCTCATAGGCCTCCTGTTCTAATCAGGTGAGACATTCCACCACGGGGACAATCACACAGTCAGCTGGCCACAGGTGGAGAAAGTCATGGGCCTTTGGAAGCAGAGTTCAAACATCAGCTCTGCTCCTCACGAGCTGGGTGATCTTGGATGAGCCACTTACCCTCTCTGAGCCTCAGTTATTTTTAAAATGGGGGTAATGATGCCTATTTTGTGCTGTTGAGAGAAGTGAATGAGACTATATATGCTGGTCACCCAGTAAGTCCTCAACAAGGCAAGTTTAAACTCCCTGGGCCTAGAATTCCTCATCTACAAATGGGGACAACGGCTGCTCCCTGATAAGGCCATTGTGAAGATGAACAGAGACAGTGTGTGGAGCACACACAGGATTTAGCTCATGAGCACAGGGCCTAGGTTTGTTTTATTCCCCAGGGACTACCCAGCCCCCTGTAGCGCACCCGGCGCACACCCAGCTGGCACTCAGGAAACATTTGTCGAGTGAATGAGCAAAGTAAGTACTGCAGATTTAACTTCTCTGAGCCTCGACTTCCTCGTCTATAAAATGGGCATGTAAATACTTACCTGGGAGGGCTGTTGTGAAAACCAAGGGCCCACAGCAGATGCTCCAAACATTCTCCGACGCCGCACGCCGGGAGGTCACCAGGTGTGCCTTGCACCCCATTCCCCGGGCAGACACCACAAGAGGCGGCTGGGTAAGTAAGAGTAACGTTTACTGAGCGATACAGGACTGAGTACTATGAAGGGTTTACCAGGATGGAAACGCACCCCACCCCCTCCCCGGACACCCCGCAACACCCAGAGACTACAGTACTTAGGAGTTACACACAACGGCCATAACTGCTGGATATCTGTTCGTAACAGACAAACCATAACATATTTATACTGTATCACATCGAGTGACTATAGAAATCCATATATATATTGCTTGTATAAAATCTTTTTTTTTGTAAAAAATATTAAAAAAAAAAAAAAGAAAGATAAAAAACATGTGCAGTTGAAAGCCCTGCCAGGACAGCCAGTCTGTAAACATTCAGTGAGTATGTGCTTTGGAAGGGCGCCCGCGCCTCGTGCCCGCAGCAAACTCCAGCAGGGCCGGCGAGGGTGCACCCGGCTGCTACTCCCCAGCAAGGCCGCACCGGGCCCCGCATCACGGCCCTCTCCGGCCTCGCATCAGGGTCAGGGGTCAGGGCTGGGGCAGGCAGATGGCAGTGTTACTCAGCTCCATCCTCAGCCGTGTTTGGTTGTAACTCATGGCTTTTCCTGGCTGCTCGGAGGTCCCTGGGGTAGGTGGCCTGGCGGAGAGGCCGGAGAAGTGCCCAAGGCTGCCTGGCTGGGCGTCTCTCCGGCCTGGGTGCCTCTGTCCTGCCTCGTTTGCGCTGGGCCCCAGCAGGACAGCCCCACCCTCAAGTCTACTTTGGTCTCAGCGCTTGGTCCTTCTGGGTTTCGTCAGCCTGCTCTTCCCCTTATGCGGCTGATCTGAGTTTCACAAAAAAGCCCCACTAATTACTGGCTGTGCTGAGCCTTGCTGTAAAGTTTTTCATGCACCAAGGAAGGGCCCTCTGGTGGCCTCCTCCTCCTCGTCCTCCTCTTCCTCCTCTTCCTCCTCCTCCCAAGCCCACGGTCACTTCTTCTCTAGCTGCTCAAGCAGCGGGTTGCCTTCCGACTCAGGCGTCTTGACGCTGTCCGTCCGAACGATACAGGTGGGGCGATGCCGGTTCAGCATCAGAATGAGCTGCTGTCGCTCCTGCTTTAGCTCCTCAATCTGGGTCTTTAGCTCTGCGTTCATGAGTTCCAGCCGCTCGGATTCCTGCATGCAAAACAGACACATGGCTTTAGGCTCTCACTGGGAACCAGCTCCGGGAAGAGACTCTCCCTCTGGGTAGGCACAGGGCACAGCAGGCTGGCGTTTGCCTGTTTTCTGTCTGCCAGGTTCCCACTAGAGGAAGCACAGAATCTGCTATCGAGTCCCCCGGGGTAACTGACTTTCTTTAGGCCGTGCCTGTCACACCTGTGACACTGGCCTGTGTTGCTAGTGGGATGAACCCAGGTTATATCCTGGGGCCAGCCTGGCTCATGTCCCACCTCTCTTCCCCACTCAATCCACTCCAGCCACAGTGGCTTCCTTGCTGTTGCTCAAATACGCCAAATACTCTCCTGCCTCAGGGCCTTTGCACAAGAAACAAAGGGTGGGACAGGAATGGAGGCCAAGCGTATCCAGAACAGATGCATGGAGGGTCCACGGAGGGGTTAAAGGTGGCCCACGATGGCAGTGCAATGGCAAGGTGCTTTACGTATGATAAATGTATGTTGGGGATATATTGGCCTGTAGGGTCCACAGGCCCAGTGTGGTCACGTAATTCCTCCTAAAACATGTGCTTCCTGGTTATTAGTCTATAATGATTTAAACAGCCTCTTCCTTATCCCCTGATATCTAGAACCTCTGCCCACTGGGAGGCAATCAATAGTCATCCTTCTGGATCCAAAATGTGGCTTTAAATAGCCCTCAAGTGAGATTTCCAGAGAACTTCCAGCTCAGCTGGAGAGGCTCCAGGGCAAGGAAGCAACGTTGATTTGATTTAGGGGGGTTTACCTGTGCATGATGACAGGTGATGGGCGTACCAATTCAAGGCTCTGGGGGTCAACCCAGGAAAACACAGAGGCACCGGAATGGTATTTCTTGGACTCTGTCTAAAAACTTATGACCAGTTTGGAGGTTGGAAGTTACTCAAGGGCCAGCAAAGGGTGACCAGTGATTCTCAACTAGAAGCAATTCTTGCCTCCCAGGAGACATTTGACAATATCTGGAGACATTTTTGTTGTCACAACTGGGGAGGGTGGGTGCCCTTGGAATCCAGTGGGTAGGGATCAGGGATGATCCTAGATATCCTTCAATGCACAGGACCCCACAACAAGAACTATCAATCCAAAACGTCCACAGTGCCAAGGCCGGGCAACCTGCATCAGACCGAGTGTGGGCTGTGGTTGCGATGGGCTGAACGGCCCCGCCTGGGGGCCCAGCAGCGCAGCCTCCCTCGGGGCTCTCCAGGGCCCCAGGGCTGCTGTCTTCCCCACACCAGCCAGGCTGACTGAGTTGTTCCTTTTGCTCATGTCTGCGGAGGCAGCCCAGTGCTGGGGACTCAGAACTGCTGAGATATACAGTCCTCATGACCAGACGCTGAGGGAGAACAGCCTCAAAGAAGGAAAAAGTGCTCAGGGGAAAATATTAAAAGCCAGCTAGGGTGGTTTTGGATTCAGCCGGATAAAGCGCGACAGGGAGGCCGGCCTGGTCCAGGGTTCTCCAAATTCCGAGAGAAGAGCATCGCTGCGGGCCAGGAGAGACCTCACATGAAACCATAAGTCTGGGGCAGGTAGGTGCCCATCTTAGCTGCCTGCTCACTGGGTCTACAACCTGGTGACCTTGGGAATGTCTCTGACCGTGCGGTTCCCCCCAGTCAGGGTTTTAGCTCCAACTTCTAAGCCTCTGAGCCTCTTGCCTCCAGGAGTTTCGGTTCAATCCACCCACCCACAAGCGTGTGCCGAGAACCTGCTGTGTGCAGTGAATGCTCTAGGGGGTCCAGAGGCCCATGAGCCCCTACACAGGTCTTGCACAGCTTCCCCTCTAAGGGGAAGAAGGATTTCTAGAGCAGGGCAGAGCTTATCATGTGTCCATCAGCCATCCAGGGTTAGAAGACCATGAGAGAGTGGGCTAAATGGCCGGGTCTGACCTTGGGTTTGAAAAATGGGTTGACTCTGCTTGAGCAGAGAAAGTCGGTAGGAGTGGGGGGCATTTCAAGAAGCCAGCCCTGAGTGAACAAGGACGCAGACAGGGGAAAGCTTAAGATGTGTTTAGGAGATAAAAATCCTCCATTGTGACCATAGGTCACTTTAGGATATAGTAGGGTACAAAGCTGGGAAGGTGGATTTATAGCCAGAACCAGAAAAGCTGGTGGGGTTTGGAATCAGAGTCAAGAGTAAGTTTCCTAACTTCCCTGAGCCTCAGTTATCTCATCGGTAAAAAGATGATGATCCTGGGGATTAAATGACTGCACATGGGAAAAGCATTTTGTAAACTGAAGGGTTAGGGAGGCTTAAGGAATTTTTACTTTAAGCCATGAGCAAGGGAATATGAAGACAAGAAGGAGGAGAAGCAGAGGAGGAGGCCGTTTCCAAGAAAACTTGGCAGGTCTTGGAGACTGCCTGCATTTGCAGAATGGGCAGCTGGGAGGTGAGCTGCCCTTGAGCCTGGGGTGGGGGGTATCCAAGGAAGCAGGGAGGTGGGAGTTGTTCTGGAGAGCAGTGGGGAGGGCAAGGAACGAGTTGGGTTGCACAGTGAATGGAAGTTACAATGGACATGCAAGGGGCAGGGTCCAGCAGCCCTGCATATACATCCTCGTCCTTGAAAAGACCGCACGTCAAACCCACCTTACACGTGAACACCTGTATCGCACAAAAAGACCCAGTGGGTATGTGGCGACTTGCTTCCCTGTGCGTGTATCATAGGAATGGCATGATGTTTTGCTGGTTTGAAAATGTATGGGTACCTCATAGACTATCCTGACCCCTGACAGTCTGGCTATCAGACTGTAACTAACTGCTTTTTCATTTTATTTTCTTCTTCATTAGTTGGTGCTATGTATTTATTTAATGTGTAAGTATAAGTTGAGCTCAGAGGAATTTTTTTTTTTAAACCATGATTGTAGAAGTGGTTTGTAGTTTTAGAACAGCAATTGCCTGATCTGTTTTCCTAATAAACTCAGGAACGTGGGCTAGGATCTTCGCACCTTAAGTATGAAATGAATAACCCTTCTTGCATTTTTGTTTATCGTTTTGCCTCTGGTAGATATTTACTGCCCTAGAGAAAATGAAACCATTTGTCGTTTCAGAATGGAATTAATGCAAGTGAAGGAGGTTAATGTCTCCTCCACGGTGGTCAGTGAAAGGAGCAGAAAAAACACAGGGTGATGGGGCTTCCCTGGTGGCGCAGTGGTTAAGAATCCACCTGCCAATGCAGGGGACACGGGTTTGATCCCTGGTCTGGGAAGATCCCACATGCCACGGAGCAACTAAGCCCGTGCGCCACAACTGCTGAGTCTGTGCTCTAGAGCCTGTGAGCCACGACTACTGAGCCCACGTGCCACAACTACTGAAGCCCACGCGCCTAGAGCCCGTGCTCCACAACAAGAGAAGCCACCGCAATGAGAAGCCCGTGCACAGCAACGAAGAGTAGCCACCACTCGCCGCAACTAGAGAAAGTCTGCGTGCAGCAACGAGGACCCAAAGCAGCCGAAAATGAAAATTAATTAATTAATTAATTTTAAAAAAACCCACAGGGTGAGGGGCTGGGCATCCTTCTGTGTGCCCTTGGACTAGTCACTTCCCTTCTCCGGACCTCATTTTCCCCCTTAAAATATAATAATTGGCCCAGGGAACTTTAAGCATTAAGATTCTCTGACTCTATTATTTTAAAAAGTTACCCTAATGCACTTAAAATAGGGCTCCACTTCCCAACTCTTTCTGTTAAAAAAAAAGAAAAGAAAAAGCCTGGTGCAGACTTCTGAGCACAAAAGCCCTGTCTGAGTTAAAATCTTGACTCTGCCACTGGCCAGCTACACTGCTGTGAACAAGATTCCTAAGTCCTGGAGCCTGGGCACCTGAATAGAGTGCTGGGCCACAGAGGAAGCTCTGGGCTCCGGTCCTGACTCGGCCACTGTGTGACGCTGAGCAACTCTCATCCCTCCGAACCTCAGATGCCAGTCAGTGGAATAGGGCGCCTTGCCTCCTCCAGAGTCACCGTGACCATCAGGGAGAGAGTGGCTATGAAGAGCAAGGAACGCTGTGAGGGTGTGAGACTGTGTCACTGATGCCCACACCCAGGGAGCTGTGTCGGGCACAGCGGGGTTACAGAGGCCGGCTGTACAGCTGTGGGGAGCCAAGGGGCCGCTGCTCCCGAATGCAGGCAGCGGAGGTGGCCTGGGGCCTGCAGGGCGTGGATCTGACCCCCACAAAGGCCTGCCTCCTTCAGGGATGTGGCTGGTCCTGGCAGGTGAACTCTGAGAGGCTACAGGAATCTCCCAGGGTGGCTCTGAGTGTCCAGGGGCCAAGGATGGGAGGGTAACTTTTTACATTATACGTCTATGTGTGTATGCGTATGTATGTGTGTGTGTGTGTGTGTGTGTGTGTGTGTGTGTGTGTGTGTGCGCGCGCGCGCACATACACATACATATACCTTGGTACCTCCAAGCCTTGTAAATATGTGACGTGTTAAAAATAAATTACAGAAACGCAAACCAAATCTACAGTGAGGTATCACCTCGCACCAGTCAGAACGGCCATCATCAAAAAAGCTACAAACAGGGCTTCCCTGGTGGCACAGTGGTTGAGAGTCCGCCTGCTGATGCAGGGGACACGGATTCGTGCCCCGGTCCGGGAAGATCCCACATGCCGCGGAGCGGCTGGGCCCATGAGCCAGGGCCGCTGAGTCTGCGCGTCCAGAACCTGTGCTCCGCAACGGAAGAGGCCACAACAGTGAGAGGCCCGCGTACCACAAAGGAAAAAAAAAAGCTACAAACAATAAATGCTGGAGAGGGTGTGGAGAAAAGGGAACCCTCCTGCACTGTTGGTGGGAATGTAAATTGATACAGCCACTATGGAGAACAGTATGGAGGTTCCTTAAAAAACTAAAAATAGAACTACCATACGACCCAGCACTCGCACTACTGGGCATATACCCTGAGAAAACCGTAATTCAAAAGGAGTCATGTACCACTATGTTCATTGCAGCTCTGTTTACAATAGCCAGGACATGGAAGCAACCTAAGAGTCTATCAACAGATGAATGGATAAAGAAGATGTGGCACATATATACAATGGAATATTACTCAGCCATAAAAAAGAAACGAAACTGAGTTATTTGTAGTGAGGTGGATGGACCTAGAGTCTGTCATACAGAGTGAAGTAAGTCAGAAAGAGAAAAACAAATACCGTATGCTAACACATGTATATGGAATCTAAGAAAAAAAAAAAAAGGTCATGAAGAACCTAGGGGTAAGATGGGAATAAAGACACAGACCTACTAGAGAATGGACTTGAGGATATGGGGAGGGGGAAGGGTAAGCTGTGACGAAGTGAGAGAGTGGCATGGACATATATACACTACCAAATGTAAAACAGATAGCTAGTGGGAAGCAGCCGCACAGCACAGGGAGATCAGCTCCATGCTTTGTGTCCACCTAGAGGGGTGGGATAGGGAGGGTGGGAGGGAGAGGCAAGAGGGAGGGGATATGGGGATATATGTATACGTATAGCTGATTCACTTTGTTGTACAGCAGAAACTAATACAACATTGGAAAGCAGTTATACTCCAATAAAGATGTTAAATAAATAAATAAATAAACTAATTACTTAATTACAAGAGAATCCCCCATGTCTTCGGGTCCTGACTGTGCACACAGCCATCTGCCTTCACGCCCTAAACCTCACACCCGGCCTCTGCTTCCAAGGCCAGAGGGGAGGAGGAGGTGGGCGTGGGGCTGAGGGGGGCTGGACTTGAGCCCTGACAGACTTCCCGAGACCTCCGTCCTCGAGGCCTGCACTTCTCTTGGTCCACCGCTGCCTGCTCCTCTCGCCAGGATAGCACCACCGCCACACAACCGGTCTTCCCGCTCTACTCTCAGCTCCCCGCCCCGCGCCCCGCGCTGCAGCCACAGCGACAGGGCGTATCTCTCTCCTCCCGAAACCCTCCCATGGCTCTCCATGACCAACACGCTTCATCAGCCTACAGGGACACGTGAGAGAGTGAAAGAATGTACCATTAGTAATCAGGCCCGGCCGGCAGGCACCAACCGGGACCGCCCCAGACAGCCCAGCACAGGGATTGCCCGACAGGTGAAGGCTCTGGGGCCCTATTCTCTCCATGGGCTGTACACTCCAGCTACACTGGTATTTTTTTCACTCCCTTCACCGCATCCTTAAACAACACCTCTTGCCTCTGGCCTTTGCTTTGGCTTTGGTGGTGACTGACCCCTCCAGCCCTGTCCTTCCACGCGTTGCCTCCCGCTCCTGTCTTATGTCTCAATCAGCAGTCTTTCTGCAGCCTAGACTCAGACAGGGCCCCTCCGTCTGTGCTCACAGCCCGCCACGCTTGCCCAACCTAACGCTCAGCACATATCCCATCCCTGTTGCCTGCCTGCCACCCCACTGCAGCCATGGCCTGAGGGCCCACTGTGTGGCGGGCACTCACTCAGCACTAAGGATGGACAGATGGGTCAGCGAACAGCTGGGTGAGTCCCGGCTCCACCGCACACTGGCAGTGTGACCTCAGGCAAGTAACCTGACTCTCTGCGCTACGGGTCCGTGTCTAAAATGGGGATCATCAATGTCTAGCTCAGTGGAATGTTGTAAGATTAAACGAGATACGGGAAATGCCTGGCACACAGTAGGTGCTCAGCCGGTGTTACTGGAATGTGTGGAGCAGCTCGTCCCGCTCACTTGGCGCTGACCATTCGCTGCACTAGTGTGTTACTGGTGTGCGTTCACTTGGCCCTTCTTGCCTGCTGGCTGGCTGACAGGCCCTTGAAGGCGGGGATGGGATGTGAGATTCTCTGTTCCCTGCTATGCCTCGCCCAACTCCACAGGCACTCAGGGCTGGAAATGAGGGGTGTGACACTCCATCTATCTTAAAGGCCTATGTGAGACCCATGTCTTAGAATTTTCTTGAAAACTTCCCGCCTGGTGTTGGTCCACCATCTCTTCCAAGGGGCTCCCAGCTCCAGGAGTCTAACTCCACCTCCACTGACCTTTCCCCTGCCCTAGATGCTCACAGCCGGAGGTGTACACACTGCCCCACGGTGTTGACACCCATGATCTCAGATTTGCTCTCTGCTTGTTGCAAGCATGAGAAGAGACCCACAGATCCCCAGTATCAGAGAAAACCCAGTCCAGCCCGGCCTTGTCTCTCCAGATCCCACAGGAGGGACCACGACTGGTCCTTCCTGTGTGTCCCCAGCGCACCTAGCACAGGGCTGGGCACTCAGTACATGCTTAAAACTACTTGTCCACAAATCAACGAACGAGCAAAAGAATGAATGAACAAAGGAATGAACAAACCCACGAATGAATGAATGAGAGCCAGCAGGGCAGAGTGCTGAGGACGGATGCTCTGAAGTTAGCCTCAGGCCGAATCTCAGTTCTACTGCTTAGTTGCTGAGGGACCTGGGCAAGTTACTTAACTCCCCGTGCCTTCCTTAGTGTCCCCGTGTGCAGACAGAGAATAATGCAGCCCCCTACCTCATACAGTTATTATGCCAATAAAATGAGCTAATATGCACACTGCGCTTTGCACAGGGCCCCACTTCACACGTTAGCAACTAGTGTTAGCGGTTGCACGCTGTAGAAGGGAGCCTGACCTGTGATGTTATTATTCTATGGTGTTACTACTGTTATTTAGAAATCAACAAGGGATTGGGGGTGGGGAGGCTGGAGACCACCGGCCTGGACTAATTAGCTTTCTGGTCATGTCCCTTCACAGCCATCTACCGTTTTTGAGGAGCAGGGAAGGCCCATTTGGCACATTCCAAATGAAAGGGCAGGGATGTGCTCCGAGGGCCATGAGGCAAGGCGGCCCTCCACTGGCCTTGGCACGCAGAGCTGACCTCTGGTCCCAGAGGCAACAGCCGAGAGCTCGGGGGTCAGCTTCGGTGGGGCTGAGGCCAGGCAGATGGGAGGCAGAGCCAGAAGAGCCTCCTGCACGTGAGGGAGGAACTTTTCTCTGCCCCATCGCTACGCCCACTGCCCACGTGCAGGGAGCTCTCACTGACTTCATCTGCACCCGCGCCAGACAACTCTGGCAGCCCTCAGCGCACCGGCATGGGTAGTGCCAGTCCTGGGCCCTCTGGGCCCATTAGCATCGCGGGTCTGACCTCAGTTAGAGGCGGGGAACTTGGCTCCTCCCACCTTCTATGGCGGTCCAGGGATCTGGGTGGGCAGAACGGCTGCTGGCTGCCCCTGGGCGTCTTGGCTCAGGGAGGGGGCATCGGAGAGAAGGCAGGGAAGGCAGAGGGGTCGAGGCCGGTTGGGCAGATGCCAGCGAGTACACATTGATTCTGCAGGCAGTCGATGGCATCTCCTGGTCTATAAGCACACTAGCCACTAAAGGACAAGGCCGGGGTCCCCCCTGGCCACTGCCCTGCTCACCCGCTGCAGAAATTCCGTCCGTTCCTTCTTCTTGTTCCGGCATCGGGCGGCCGCGACTTTGTTCTTCTCCCGACGCCTTTTCCTTCGCTCTTCTTCCTCGTCTAGCTGTGAGGGCAAAGAGCCACGGATGAGACATTGAGGCAAGCCTGGCGTACAGCTTCCCTCCTTACGCTCAGACCGGCAGATGGACAACTTAACCCACACCTCGCCGTGAGTGAGCCGCACTGCCAGCCCGCTGGCCTCTTGGCGGGTGGGATGGCAGCGTTTCTCAGCCGGCCCGAGGATGCTCTCGGAGTAGGTGGGCATCCCTGGGAGAAGTCAGTGCCCCAGGAGGGCAGGGCCACCTGGGTTCTGCCAGCGTTCAGGAGGCCCAGAGCCTGGCGCTCTCCTCACACAGAGGTGACACCCCATGGGCGGTGGCAGTCTGTTCTCTTGCCTGGCCCAAGCCCTCTGGGCATTATTTTCCAGGTCAGTGGCTCCGTGGCACTTTCAAAACACCTTGGGCACGAGTGTTGATTTCACCTTCTGCCCCACTGTCACCTCCCTGAGGGAGGTATTCTGTCCTCCCTCTCGGTCCTTCCAAACCCTCAGATCTATCTCCTGGTGATGAAAACTCTCCCCAGCCCCCTCACCTGGGTTCATCCTTCTCTCTGCCTCTGCATGGTCTTCCCCCAGGACACCCACTTGCATCCCAGGATCCCATGGGCTCCTTAAAGTGCCCTGCTTGGGACACAGACAGAGGGGCCTTTGGAGTCTCCAGGCTTGCTTCTCCCCGAGACACACTAGGAAATTTACCACGCATGAAACAGGGCCCGTAGAATGGGAAGGAGAAGGCTCGCTGCCCACCAACACGGCCTTTCAAAGCTGCAGTTATTGTTGTTTCATTAATAATAATAACAAGAGCTGCCATTTGTTGCCTACTTTGCTAAGGGCTTTAAACACAGGTCGTGTAAACCTTACAGAGTCTGATGAGGAAGGGACTATGACTGCCCCATCTCACAGATGGTGAGACTGAGGCCCACCAGCTCAGTTTGCCCAAGGCGCTACAGCGAGGAAACGGTAGAGTCGGGCTTCCAACTCAAGATTTCTCTGACTTCAGCCTTCCTGCTCTTGACCACAGCCCCAGCCCATTAGGCTCACTTTGACGTGATGTCTCTCACTGTCCATTACCCACCAGGAGAATCTGGAGGATACACAGGACCAGCCGGTCTGGGAACGGCCTAGAGTCCGAGGCCGCTGGAGAAGGGTTGGGTTGCCAACTCTCTCACTTCTGGAGCCAGTTGCGGGTGCTTCTGGCAGCCTGAGGCCTGGAATAAGGTCTCAGCCGAAAGGGCTTCAGGCCAGGAAAATAAACAGCCTCTCTGCCTGCACTCCCGGCATGCTCTAGGAGCTCAAGACCGAGGGCCTGGGCTGGAGACAGGACCCACGGCCCTCAGCACAGGCCCTGGCCGGGCAGCCCCTCCTCCTTCTCCACCACCTTGGAGCTTCTCCCTGACCCACTCCCACCCTGCCTGGGAGGCTGGCTGGAGAGGCGCCTTGTCAACACGGCCGCACCCAAGCACCTCCCAGCCCCTTGGCCTCCTTTGAAACAGAACCAGAAGTGACAGCTCCTCTGGCTGACCCGCATCTGGGGAAATAGAAACCCGGACAAAGTTGATTCCACCCAACCTCTACCTCACCCCCAACAAGGCCGAGGTAACCGTGACGACAGGCAGAGGGAAGGAACTGGAGGAAGTGGCTGGCAGTGCAATCTCCCCTCGGCCGAGAGGGTTTGCCCACAAACTGCCAAGGTGATGTGCGCAACCTGGGCCCTGCCAGGCTCACAGGGTTCTGGGGTTCTGGCAGAGCCGCCGTTTCCTAGGAGACACAACCTCTGTCCTCCACCTCCCCACCCCACCCCTGCGCAGGGCCTCATCCTACATAAAGCTGGAAGCCAACGGAAGCTGCGCTAGCAGCAGACGCGAAGAGGTTCAACGCTGGAAGTTTAAGACAACAACTGGGCCAGGATGACACCTAGATGGGGGGCCGCTCCACCCTGCCTCCGCAGCCACATCAATTCCTCCTGCCATTCCTCTCGACTCCAAACGTCTCACCCTTCTCCAAGCCAGCCAGGCCCTCCTGAGATGACCTTCCTTTCCTATTTGTAAACTCTTACAACCCTCAAGAGCAAATGCCACCTCCTCCAGGAAGGCTCCTTTGACTCCCCAGATAGAATTAACTGCTTTTTCTATGCTGCTACAGCACTTTGAGTTCCCCGCTGTAAGAGTCTCTATCATACCCCTTGGTAATTCTCTGCTTATGTAGTAGCGGCCTTCCCTGCTAATCTGGAGAATGGGGGACCTGGGTATCCCCAGCACCTGGCATAGAACATGGCACTGAATAGGGGCACAGCAAATGTTAGTCAAATGAATGAATGGAATAAAAAATTCAAGAGAAACACGCCACAGGCTTGGATTCTATAATTATAAAAGTGATTTATTGCCTACATTTGCATCTGCATAACCTTTTCTCCAGTGCTTATAAGGAGCTGTCTCTGCCAGGGATGGCCTCTTCTCTCCGTCTGCAGGAGGCCAGCAAATCTTGGGGATTGGGTGCTGCCATCCCCAGAAGCACATTGGTCAAAGATGGGTGTCAAGATTTAGGGTGCAGGGACTTCCCTGGTGCCACAGTGGTTAAGAACCCACCTGCCAATGCAGGGGACACGGGTTCCAGCCCTGGTCCGGGAAGATCCCACATGCCGCGGAGCAACTAAGCCCGTGCGCCACAACTACTGAGCCTGCGCTCTAGGGCCCACGAGCCACAACTACTGAGCCCGTGTGCCACAACTACTGAAGCCCGCGCACCTAGAGCCTGTGCTCCACAACAAAGAGAAGCCACTGTGATGAGAAGCCCGCACACCGCAAGGAAGAGTAGCCCCCGCTCGCCACAACTAGAGAAAGCCTGAGCGCAGCAACGAAGACCCAACGCAGCCAAATAAGAAAAAAAAAAAAACTTCAGGGTGCAGACCACCGATGGCTGTGGTGGGTGGGGTGCACAAATCCCAAGCAGGCCCTGGAAGGATCCAGGCTGTGCACTTAAGCCTAAAGCCCCCAGCACCACAGCACCACTGGCTTCCACGTCCATCCCTGAGCCTTTCCTGTACCCATGCCTTGGCTCATATCTCCCAATAAAGCAAGAAATGGCCCCCAAACCCCATCGTCACACTTTCCCCTTTGAAACTGTGCTGCCTCTCCCCCAAATCCTCCTTCTGCTATTTAAGAGCCTCCCACAGGGCACACAGAAAACGGATGCTGAGGTCCTGCTGGAAATAAGACAGAGGTTGGGCAGTGCCCTTGGCCTTCTCCAGCCCCACGGGCTCACTCTGGCTCCTTTCGCTGGGCCTGCATGGTCTGTGTCCTCTGACTGGAGCTGCCTGGACCGGCGCAGCCCTCCCCCAGGCCTTTGCTCATCCCTGGAGTTGAGGCTGCTGCCTTCTCCTTGCTGCTCCCCGGATTCTCTGAAGCATTTGGTCCCGCGTGGGTGAGAGACAGCAGAGTGTTTTCACCACCCACAGCTCAGACATCTAAAACCGGAACCCCAAATGGGAGATATGACTTTTTCTGCAGATACAGCGGGAAGATCCAGCATGTCTGAGGAAGAGGCAGCTTGGGGCTCAAGACATTTAAAAACCATGAGATGGGGGCAGGGGTGGAGTAAGCATATCATTCCCTCTTCTCAAACTGGATCCTGGCCCTGTTTATCCCCAATTCCCAGGAAGGCCCAAGGACAAAGCTGTCTGTGTTCTGGCAGTGAGGGGGGCCCCTGCACCACCCTTCACATGGGAGGGACAGACCTGGGGATCCGCGGCCAAGGGTGCCCTCCTGTTGAGCAGTCCCTCCTCAGACAGCCTGTTCCCAAGCCCCTGGCCCAGGTGACTGGATGAGGTGTGAGCGGGTGACCCGAGCTGGGCTGTATTCACCAACTAGAAATTTGAAACTGAACTGCTGGACTGGGAGGCATACAGGCTAGACAACCAATTTCAACCCGGAGAAGCAGAAAGATCAGGCTGCTGATGTGTAGAGGTGAGCAGAGACCACGCGGTAAGAGAGAAACCAACGCTCAGCTATAGGAGGGAGTCGGACAAAGAGAGGGAACGGGTGACAGAGAGAGAAGCAGGGCCTGGATAGGGCGTGGTGAGCGAGGTAGCCAGGGCACCCATTTCAGGAGGCACTCACTCTGGGGCTTGTGCCAGGGCAGGGTCAGCACCTGAGGGTGGGTGCCTCCTTAAATGCCATGCCCTGGGCATCTGGCTTGCCTCACCCTGTCTAGACCCCGAGAGATGGAGGGAGCTCCAGAGAGAGAAAGGTAAAGACAGAGACAGAGAGGAGAGACAGAGGAACACAGAGAGACAAAGGTGGGTGGAGAGAGACAGAGGGAACAAGGCAGACACAGAGAGAGAAACACAGGGATATGGCCACAGGCCGATGGTACAGACAGAGGGATAGACAGAAGCTCTCTTGGTCCTTCTGATTCCACCCCGGAGAGGCCTGACTATGCTTCATCTCTGTGGGGTCTGTGATGGGTACACCTGAACCTACCCTGGAAATGCCTCCTTTGGCCTGAAGGGAGCTGGAGAAGGCTTCTGCCTCTTGCCACTGAAAGGTGCCTGGGACACCAGGGTCCCACCCTTGTGAAGTCAGGTGATGCAGAAGGTGGTCCCCAGTGATCCAGGGGAGAAGGCCTACCCAGGAGCAATGCTTCTAGAACAGCTGGGAAAGTGGCAGAACCTGGATGCAGAAGAGCCTTTGAACAGAGGTGGGTCACCTCAGCAGGCAGAAAATCTCGGGTATCAGGGGTCCCAGGGGGTTAAATGGCCTCAGTAAACCAATCAGGACAGGCCTATGATCTTCCCCACTTTCACAGATGAGGAAACTAAAGATATCAAGGCTGTCCAGAAGGTCAGTGACAGCTTTGATTCCAGGCCTTTTGGCCCCAGGGCCTGAGCGTCTTCTGCTCTTGGAGGGCAGGTGGCCTAGGTAACAAGCCCCCCACCCTTTCAGCTCCACCCTGATGATGGCACCCTAAAGCAGCAGCAGAAGCGTCTGACTCTGAGCACGATGACCATTTTGTTTTTTCCTACCTGGGTATGTTTAAATAAAAAATAGTTTTTGCACAGTTAACATTAAATGTGTAACGCTGAAAGCAGGAGGGGGGCCTCCCCTTTCCCTGGTCATGTTTCTCAGGCCCCGTCTGCCAGCCACGTGGCTCTCACACGGTGGCAACAGTCACCCAGATGTGATTCTGAATTCTGACATTTCATAAGCATTTCCAAATATGTATCTTGCGAGACCCACAAAAAGACAGGATGAGAAAGAGCAATGACACTTTTTAACCCCAGGCGCTGCAAATACAGAAACTCTCACATGGACAAAGCAATAGAGAACAGAGCAATAGAGCAGGTGACAAGCAGAAATAGACAGCGGGGAGAAAACCAAACCAAACCCCCGGCACTAAGGAGAGCAGTGGAGGTCTGAGAGGCTCATTCAGACCAAGAACTGTCTCACGGGCAGAGAGAAGTAGGCTTATCTGAGACTCAGGGCATCAGGCTCGTCCGCATGAACTCTGGGGTCTAAGAGGCCTGGGTCGCCCTCAGCAGCTCTGCTGTGTGCTCCTGGGCAAGTCACTCCGCCTCTCTGAGCCTCCGTCCCTCGCTTGTACAAGGAAGGCACTGAGCCCTGCCGCACAGGGTCGTCATGGGGACTAAGTTCCAGCCCAGAGCCGGGGACCCAGGAAGGGCTCTGAAAATGCCAGCTTCCCTGCCTGTCTTCCCAGGTGAGGCCAGGGCTGCCCGGGGCCCACCCAGCCTCCCGCACAGACAGAATCTGGCATAAAAGGAGACCTGGGGGTGGGGGGGCGGGTGCAGAGTGGAGGTGCTTCAGGGCACGCGAGCTGTCAGTGGGCAGGCCTGGAGTGACTGCCCTGCTGCCTCCAAATCTAGCCCTGGCCACGCCCACTGAGGGCCCTCCCCCCTGCATGGAGGAGCCACATTTCAACACCAGGGACCCAGGAGCACCCTGGGAAGTAAACACCCAGATACCAAACATACCAGACATTCTCCCACATAAGCACGGCTGCCCGGAGCCAGGGGCTGCAGAACCTCCCCACCCCCTGCCTCCACCACCCTACCCTTCAGACATCAACAAAGCGGGCCAGTCCAGGGGCAAGACCTCGGCCAGGCCGGCCAGGCTGGGCCCACAGTCCCCTCTGCCTCCTGCCACCCCTGCAGGGAGGAATGAGGAAATGCCAGGGGCCCTTGTCCAGCACCCTTGCTGACCCCCTGCAGCCCGCAGGGCACAGGCCCTCTCCCCAGTATCTCTCCTGGGGCTGAGCCGTCGGAGACTCCACCCTCCTCTCTGTCCCATCTTCTCACTCCGAACGGCCAAGGTATGGACCTCAGCTATGAAATACCGGACAGTTTTAGTAAACAGTGGGCCAGGCTGTAAGAAAATTCAGGACAAACGGTCAGTCAAAGGGCTGGCGTTGCAAACTCAAGCCACCCCCAGGAGCCAAGCAGGTCAAGGTTAGCGAGGGAGGATGGCCGGATGAGGGTCTGGCCCCCAGAGGGGACACCCCCCACTCGCCCCAGGGCAGAGAGGGCTCCGTGTGGCCAAATCCTCCAAGTTTTCAAGTCTAGCTGAAAATGTGAGCTTGTGGGTAAAATCTCCCCATTTTTAAGGTTGGCAACGAACTCCATTTTGAAAAGAACGCTGCAGGAGCCAAGCAAAACACATCTGTGGGCTGCCCCGGCCGTGGGCTACTAATGTATGATCCCTGGCCAGAGACAGACCCCGGCGGGGCTGGTCACCAGACACCCGGTTCCAGTCACCGCGCTGCCCCCTCTCTCTGACCTTGGGTCAATCAGCCCACCTCCCGTCCCGTGGCGCATCTTTAATAAACACAAAGGCTCCCACTTCCCCTAACCTTCAAACACTTCTACAGGGTGGGTGCTAGGGGCCTCATTTTACAGGTGAGGAACCAAGGCAAAGTGTCTGCCCAAGGCCACCAAGCTGGGGAAAAACAGGGATTCAGTTCCATACATCACACTGCCTTCCAACACTGGGCCGGACCAAGAGCTCCCCAAACCCCAGCCAGCTCTGACTCCCTGGGGTTTCATTCGTGTGACCCTCAGGGGTCACGAGTGCAGCACTGGCTTTACTGAGGGGAGAGGAAGGGCCGTGTGGGAAGGGGACTCTTGGCAACACTGAGGCCAAGATGATGAAACCAAGGCCCAGGGGAGGGAGAGCTCGCTCCAAGGCTCACGCTGGAGGGCAGGGCCTGGGTCCTCACAAAGTCCAAGGGACACTGAGGGTCAGTCCCTGGGCCTCCTGGCTCCACCGACTGTGCATCACACCCTCTTTCTGGAATTCTCTCCGCCCTGGACGCTCAACACTGACCTTGTGTGGTCTCCTACTTCTCTGACTCTCCTTTCCTGTCTCTTGCCCGGGACCCTCTATACATACTGCCTCCGGATCACCGTTTCCATCTACTCGTGTGGTTTCAGCCACCACCTCTTCTCAAATGCCAAACAAATCTTTATTTTCAGACCAAAAGCTCCACTGCCAGCTGGACATTCAATCCAGATGTCCCTCAGCCCCTCAAAGTCTTTATCCTCAATTGGTGGATTCACCTCTATTCTCCACCCCACCTGGCACCACTGCCGAGTCATTCAAGGAGGCAGAAACTCAGGCCTCGCCCCTCACCTGTCCCTCTCCTTATCTCCAGTTTTGACCAGACAGGCCATCCAATTCTACATCCTAAACCTTCCTCAGATTTGCTCCCCACTCTCTATCTCCCCTGCCACTTTCCAGGCTCTCTCTCTTCTCGCTGTCTCTGTCTCTGTCTCTCCACTTCTGTCTCTCTCTCCTGCAACACCTCCTAGGAGGCCTCCTGACCCTGCACAACGATCCTCTATCCCAGCCATTGGAGGGAACTTTCTAAAATGCAAATATGATCCAGTTATTGGCCTTCAGGGGCCTCCTCAATACCCTCAGGATACCTTCAGGGGCCTCCTCAATACCCTCAATACCCCAAGCTCCTAATGTACCCAGCAAGGCTCCCCGTGACTGGGCCCCACC
Organism: Lagenorhynchus albirostris; assembly: GCF_949774975.1. Classification (NCBI taxonomy): domain Eukaryota; kingdom Metazoa; phylum Chordata; class Mammalia; order Artiodactyla; family Delphinidae; genus Lagenorhynchus; species Lagenorhynchus albirostris. The sequence continues at coordinate 27,285,710 of NC_083095.1, forward strand.
TGCCGTGGTCTCACCTCCTATCTATTCCTACCCTACACGCCATGTTCCTGCAACCTGGAGCCTCTGTTATACCTCACACTGCCCTGGCCTCATGCCTTTGCCTCTGCTGTCCCCTTGGCTTACTCTCACGCTGTACCTTCAGCTCAAGCATCACCTCCTACAGGAAGTCCTCCCTGATTCTCATCACCTCCAAGTTGGGGAGGTGTCCCTCTGCTCTGGGCTCTCACAGAACCTTGAGTTTATCCTGGCCTCTACTGTGCTATATACTAGCCTCAGTTTCTGCCCCCACTGAACTGGGAGTTCCATGAGGGCAAAGTCCATGTCTTGTTGACTTTCTGTGTGCCCAGCATCTTGTAGAGTTTATGGCCATTAGTAGCACTCAATAAATGTTTGCTTAAGGGAGGCCCGATCCACAGAGCTGGTGATCTGGACAAGAAGCCAGGACTCCTGACTCCCAGTCCAGTGCCCTTTTCAACTGCTCCCAATGCCAGGCTGTAATCCAACATTTTCACCTATGAACAAACCCACACATCTGGACGCCCTGTTCACTCAAAGCTCCAGCCCAGCCAACCACCAGGTGAAGGCTCTGAACAAGAGCTGGCAGAGGCAATGGCTCCACCTGCCAAGACGATGCACTCGGCTCTCCCAGCTGGGGGCACGAGCAGGTGGAGAAGCGAAGGCTCGGTGCGCTGGGCCTCTGCAGGAAAGTGTGGGGAGCAGCAGGGCTGAAAAGTAACTCCATCCTGAGGTTCTGGAACTAAGAAGACCTAGAGATCCTTGATTCCTGCTGCATCCACAGGCCTGGGAACTCTAGTTCAGGGAAGGAGAGTGAGTCTGCCCAGGTCTCTGGATCAGACAGCAGTGAGACCAACCAGAACACCACTGCTTTCTGGAAAGAAGCAGGGAACACCTCCTTTACAAACTGAAAGCCTGCCCCCACTCTGGTTGCATTAGAGCCATGGGGGATCCATCCAAACTGACCTGAGTGCTCACGTCTCAGCAAGAGGAAGCAACTCTGGACCTTGGCCTTCCCAACCCCCACCCTTACGCCCGTGGTCCTCAGAAAATCCTCCTCCTGGATTAAGAGAACCCATAAAACAATAGGCTGCCCAAGGCTTGGGCCTGGTTTATATGCACAGAGTAGGAAAGGGCCATTCTCTCAGAAAGCAGTGGAGAACAGCCCATTTCCACTGCTAAGAAAAGGCAGCATTGTGTTTGGAACAAAGCCTGAAAAAGCCGGCTGGGCAGGGTGGCAGCCATCTGTGGACCGCCCTGCTAAGCGGAGAGCAAACACTGTTACTGCAAAAGTGAGGGGGAGGCGAGGAGACAGGAAAAATCACCTTGGCTCCGGCAGAAACGTAACATTGAAGAGAAAAGGGACAATGGCTGCCAGGATATCCTTCTGTGGACAAGAGCTGTCTGAAGAATGATGGCTCTTTTTTGTTGAAATACGTCTATTACAGGCCCGTTTCATATTTATGGTTTAGGGAGGTTTGGTTTCCCACTAGGCAATCAATCAATTTTCTTGCCCAATTGACACTCACTTCAAAAAGATGAGAAAAGGAGAGAAATAGTGGCCCCCACAAGATTCTCCCCACCCCCAAAAGACTGGTAAGAAGCAGAATATATCTGGCAGGGAAAAATCCATTTTCTTCTCAAAAAGAGTTAACCATACAGTTGAAACTGGGTCTTTAACAACAGCAACAACAAGAAGCAGTGTAGCATGCCTTGATTACACCAGGGCAAAAACAAAAAAAAAAAAACAAAACACCAATAACAACAACAAAAAAACAGAGACAAGAGCTCCTGCAAAATGACTGTCTACAATTAAATGAAAATGCAGTTGTTGCAAAGAATATTTATGAACAGGGCTGTTCTGAAAGTCCCAAGCCGGCCAAAGTAGAAGAACATTTCAAGTGTCATCATCCTATTAAAGCCTTGGAAGTCATTTGTCTTTCATCATGAAGGTGAAAAACAAGGTCCTTGGCTTAATTATTCTCCACCAACGCGGTTCTGTTTAATCTGTACGCAGAGTGTGCAGCTGAAACACAGATTTCGGCCAATTTCTTTCAGGCACGAGGTACAGACGACAAATCGCTAAGCAGAATGGCGAACTCTACTTCAAGGGAACAGAACGCCAGCTGATAAGAATCCCACTCAGATGACAATGGTCAAAGGAACGCACGACCAGAGATGCCCGGCCTGGAGGATGGAAGGGTGATTTTCACCATGCGTGACTTATGCAATGAAATGGATGCAGCTAAAGTTCATAGAGGGGGGAAGGAGGGGTTTCACAGCACCCAGACAGATGAGGGGGGCAGAGAGCAGCCCCCCGTCCCAGTTTTCAGACCAGAGCTGCTGAGACTCTGGGCCAGATTCAGCAAACGAAGGTTCCTTTGGCATCCGAACAGTTTATCCGATTCTCCCTCTTCTAAAACAATAAAGGAGCTGGCCTATTGACAAGCTCGGCTGCTTAATTAATCGGCAAGTCCCTTCGGGTGTGAATGCTGGCAGCAGGAGCAACTCAAGACCTGGAAATAACTGCTTTGGAAATGCTAAGGTGTTTGCAGACGCAGAGAGCAACCCTGCCTAACACAGATTCAGGTACCACGTGATGGCATGCGGGTTGCTCCAGGAAGCTTGAGATAGGTTTGGAGAAAAATGTGGCTTTAGGCCCTAGTAGCCATTCTCAGAGAGAATCATTGCCAGTCAGAGCTGGAAGGGACGCTCAGTTCTGAGAGCATCAGAACCCACTGGAGGGCTTATTACATCACACATTTGGGGGGCTCTACCCTCTAAAGAGTCTGCTTTAGTAGGTTTAGGGTGAGACTCAAGAGTCTGTGCTCCTCACATGTTCCCAGATGCCAGCTGGTCTGTGCACCCGACTTTGAATAGGGCTGATGTAAACCAGTGGACTTCAGATCGGTTTCAGCAGAAGTCTCTTCTCCAAAGGATACTGCGATATACTAAATAGATAAAGGTGGCATTTTATTAAGGGGTTCAAATTGTATCATATACTTATTATAGTCATTCAGTGAGAACATTAAGATGTGGTTGATGCCAAATCTTTAACTCAGAGGTTATGAGGGACATTTGCAGGTTTCTGACAGCTTCAAGATCCAGATTATTCCTGTCTTATGTTTTCTCTGCACACACAGATCAGTAGTTACAAACGGTGTTTATGTGTATATATGTGTATACATATATACACATACACACACATATGTAAATAATGTTTTTTTCAGTTTGCCTTGCACTTTCAGGATGCTCATCAGTAAAGAGAAGTAGCAGAAAGAGCTCTGTTCTGAAATCTATGCAAAACAGATTAACCTGGCACCAGACGTCACCTTGGCAGTGCTCTCCAAAGTGTTAGATTTGATAACTAATAGGTATGAGCATGGGTGTGGATATTGCTTTTTCTAAAAAACAGATTAGATAAAATTATGCCTTAAAAATGAGACCCTGGGGGCTTCCCTGGTGGTGCAGTGGTTAAGAATCCGCCTGCCAGTGCAGGGGACATGGGTTTGAGCCCTAGTCCGGGAAGGATCCCACATGCCGTGGAACAACTAAGCCTGTGTGTCACAACTACTGAGTCTGCTCTCTAGAGCGCGTGAGCCCCAACTACTGAGCCCATGTGCCACAACTACTGAAGCCCGCGCGCCTAGAGCCCGGGCTCCACAACAAGAGACGCCACCGCAATGAGAAGCCTGCGCACCGCAACGAAGAGTAGCCCCCACTCGCCGCAACTAGAGAAAGTCCGCACGCAGCAACAAAGACCGAACGCAGCCAAAAATAAAATAAAATAAAATAAATTTAAAAAATGAGACCATGGCAAGTTACTTAATCTCTCTGAGCCCTGGTTCCCTAACAACTAATGGTACTGAAAGCACCTACCTCACAAGGCTTTTGAACAGATCAAAGGAGATAATCTCTACAAAGGCAGTTGTCAAACCATAAAGTGCACTGCTCATGTGATCCTTCCGTCCTGAAGGCAAACATCCTCACTCCTTCAAAGACCTGGGCTGGTTTATAAGGTACCACGGGTCTCAACCAATGGCTACAGATTAGAACCACCAGCCCGCCCCACCCAGACCAACTGAAGCAGAATCTCTGGGCTGAATGTCAGTATTTTTTAAACACTCTCCAGGGGATGCTAATGAGTAACCAAGATTATTCCATATTTCCTCCCGAGTTCCACACAAAACCCTGCCGGGCTGCTCCCATTGCTTCTGGATGGCCACTAGCAACAAAAGAGAAAGAGAGAAAAAAATGTCCCTAACCGGACCCTGACTTTTTCACTGCTGTTGGCCTAAAAGGGGGGCTTTAATCACCACAGCTACTAATTCTGGAGCACCGATACATGCTGGGTGATTTACATACGTTATCACTTTTAATCCTCCCTGTACCTGGGTGAGGTAGATATTATTCTTGCCCATTTTTACAATAGCTTTATTGAGATAAAATTCACACATACTGTACAATTCACCCACTAAAACTACACAAATTCAACAGCTTTAAGTATATTCACAAAGTTGTGCAACCATCACCACAATCAATTCTAGAGCATTTTCATCACCCCCCCCCCAAAGAAACGCCATACCCTTTAGCCATCACCCCTGACTCCTCCCATCTCCCCCAGCCCTGGGCACCAGGAGACTGGTTCTCCTTCTTGTCTCTATAGATTCGCCTATTCTGGACATTTCATATCAATGGAATCATACAATATGTGGTCTTTTGTGACTGGCTTCTTTCTTTTTTTTTGGCTGCGTTGGGTCTTCGTTGCTGCATGCAGGCTTTCTCTAGTTGTGGCGAGCAGGGGCTACTCTTCGTTGCGGTGCGCAGGCTTCTCATCGCGGTGGCTTCTCTTGTTGCGGAGCACGGGCTCTAGGCGTGCGGGCTTCGGCAGTTGTGGCGTGTGAGCTCAGCAGTTGTGGGTCATGGGCTCTAGAGCACAGGCTCAGCAGTTGTGGCGCAGGGGCTTGGCTGCTCCGTGGCATGTGGGATCTTCCCAGACCAGGGCTTGAACCCATGTCCCCTGAATTGGCAGGTGGATTCTTAACCACTGCGCCACCAGGGAAGTCCCATGGCTTGCTTCTTTCACTTAATGTTTTCAAGGTTCACCATGTTGTAGCATGTACTTTATTCCCTTTTATGGCCAAATGATATTCCATTGTATGGATATAGCACGTTTTATTTATCCATTCATCAACTGAGGGACATTTGGGTTGTTTCCACTTTTGAGATATTATGAACATTCCTGAACAACTTTCTGTGTGGACATATGTTTTAATTTCTCTTGGTCATATATACCTAGGAGTGGAATTGCTGGGTCATATGGTAACGCTATGTTTAGCCTTTTGAGGAACTGCCCGACTGTTTTCCATAGTGTCTGCACCATTTTACATTCCCAACAGCAGTCTATGAGGATTACAACTTCTTTACATCCTTTACTGATACTTGTTATTATCTGTCCTTTTTGTTATAGCCGTCCTAGTGGATGTGAAGTGGTATCTCACCGTGGTTTTGATTTGCATTTCTTTTATAGCTAATGACGTTGAGCATCTTTTTATGTGCTTATACTTCTTTGGAGAAACGTGCATTGAGATACTCTGCCCACTTTTTAATTGGGCTATTTGTCTTTTTATTAGAGTTGTAATAGTTCTTTATATATTCTAGATACAAGTCCTTTATCAGATCTATAATTTGAGAAAATTCTCATTCTGGGGATTGTCTTTTCACTTTTTGTCCTTTGAAGCACAACAGTTTTTAATTTTGAGGATGCCCAATTTATTTTTTGTTGCTTGTGCTTTTGGTGTCATATCTGATCCAAGGTCACAAATATTTGTGGCTTTTTCTTCCAAGAATTTTGTGGTTTTAGCTCTTACAGTAGGTCTTTGATCCAACTTGAGCTAATTTTTGTATACGTTTGGAGTTAGGGAGGAAGCTGAAGCTCAAATGTCTAGTAACCTCCAGAGCCAGACTGTTCCGATCAGCAGTCCTGCCTGGCTACATGGCTTCCAAAGAGCCACGGTTCTGTACTGGTGGTGGCTCGTGGTAGAGGCAGGGAGGAGGGCCACGGAAGCAAGCCGTGGAGGAGCTTGCCACCCAAGACAGGCACAGGCAGTGTACTCAGTAAAGGGGGACCCTGCGGCCAAAAAGCAGAGCACAGTCAACGAGCCCCACAGAGGGCAGGACATGTGCGGGCTCACGGGGTCGCTAAACCCAGAGGTGACCCATCGACCTCACTCCAGGGATCTCTGCAGCCTACCCGAATCTGCCCCAGTGTCCTTCTAGGTCTCCGAGCTCCAAGCTCAAGTGAAGTTGTCTTATGTCTTTTGGGCACAGTTGAAGGGAAAGAGATTTGGCTGGCTCCAGAGTTGTTCAGCCAGAGAAGGACCCGGGAGGGGACTCAGTTTCCCAACTCTGAGTCCATATTACCAGTGGGTCTGGGGACACCAACGTAAGATGACCAGCATTGATAGAAGAGGCCACTTCATAGGGCTGCTAAAAGAACTAAGGATTCATGAGAATTCTTAACACCACAGGAAACAAGATAAGGGGTCACACAGGGCAGCTTAGTGGAAATCACAGGGCTGAAGGGCCTTTTCATTCACAGTTGGTGATGGTAACTGCAACTGTGGCTGCATCTAAACTATCAATACATAAACAGAAACAGGAAGGTCCGCCTGCCTCCCTGAAACCCAGGTCACGGGTACAAGACATTGGAAAGACAAGTGCTGTCAGAATTTGTAGTGTGATTCACTGCAAGTGGACTCAGTCCCTAGTAAAGGTGATCTACAGGTGTAATGCACTGTAGTCGAGGTTATCTTCACACACAGTAAACTTCACAATGAAATTCTATGAGCATCAGTTTCCCCCTTTTGCAAATGAGGAAACTGTGCTCAAAAAAGACCAGCTGACTTGTCCAAGGCCATACAGAGAGTGGGAGATGGAGCTGGATTTTGAACCCAGAAGCTTGAATCCAAGCCTAGAGCTCTTCCCAGGCCCAAGAAGCAGCCCGTCTGGTTAGAAAGCCAGGACGGTGCCCCACTCCCACGACACCTGGACACCTCCAAACACTCAGGCCACCCACCACATCCAAGGGCAAAATACCTCAAGCAAATGAAAGCCCAAGGAACAGTTTTTGAATCAATTATAAAAACTAACTTGCCTGGGCTTCCATGGTGGCGCAGTGGTTGGGAGTCCGCCTGCCGATGCAGGGGACATGGGTTCGTGCCCCGGTCCGGGAAGATCCCACGTGCCACGGAGCAGCTGGGCCCGTGAGCCATGGCCGCTGAGCCTGCGCGTCCGGAGCCTGTGCTCCGCAACGGGAGAGGCCACAACAGTGAGAGGCCCGTGTACCGCAAAAAAAAAAAACCCACTAACTTGCCTGATCCACACATATGATCCACACATATCCACACATATCCACACAATCATGTCTTACATTTGTTGTGTATCTTATTAAGTGCCAGGCATATGTAAAGCCCTTCTTTACCTGCATTAGTTCACTTAATTATCACAGCAGCACTAGAAGGTAGGTGCTATCATTATCCCCATCTTAAAACAGAGATGTAAGAAGGCAGCATGGCACTCCTTGAACTTTTCAGAAGTGTCTGATATCTGCTAAGAACATACAGATCCAGCCATGTCCCTACGACCACCTCTCCAAGGAACCCAGTGCTAGGACAACAGCGGGTGTGACCAACCTGTGATGTTAAATAAGAGATTTGGAACCCTCGTGAATGCTCAGGGTATGGTATCAAATAAGACTCAATACCACAGGGACCAGAGTTAAACACACGCATGGTTGCCTTTAGCTATCACTCGTTTGCCCTCAAATTACATGATTAAAGATAAAAAAAAAAAAGCTAACAGCTTTGGAAAATGTGCTAACAAAGTGACGGAACTAAAGTGGAAATTTAGGATTTCAAAGATGAGTTGGGAGACTCTATTCCAAGAAGGGACAGATTGGATCTCTCTGCCAAGCAAGTATGAGACAGAAAAAGCGTCTGAGTCAGAGGGAAGAAGGCCAATGCTATTCCAAAGAGCCACAAATTAAAAACCAATTATGCAAGGCTTGCTAAAAAAATGTCAGTGGGCTGCCTTTATGTTTTAAATCACTAAAAACATAAGCATGCTTATGCCAACATTTACCCAGCACATCAGCTGGTTTGGGGAAACTTTATGCTCAGGCTAAACATGGATGAACATTTTGGTCTTTTTGGTGAGCAAACTCCTAGGGTGAGCACACCTTCCAAGACCACACTGTAGTTCATAGATTCGAAGTCCCACTTCTTCCAAAGGCGAAAGCCTTCTAAATGTTCTCTAGGGCCCCTGGAGAAGTTGGGAGATGGCCAATGTGAAATCCACGAACAGCTAAGTCTCCTCTCCTGTTCTCAAGAGGAGAGGAGAAGGATCTTGTCGCTACATGCAGGATGTGCTGGAGAGACAGAATCCACGATGGAATGCACACACTGATTCCTCAAGGGGACACCCTCAGAAGCCTCCCTGATAGGGATCAGAAGAGAACAAGAAGTACAAACAGATAAAGTCAGGTTCCCAAATGTAGCCAAGTACTCTCTGGGCCTACTAAAAACACAGATTCCCTGGACTCTGCCCTCTGAGATTCTGAGTTCATGGGCCCAAGGCTGGGTCTGGAAATGCGGATTCATAAGAAGTTTGCCAAGTGGTTTTGATGATCAACCAAGTCTGGGAATGGTTGGTTTGATTTTCATTGTGTCCTCTTGTCTTTGGCCTGAAGTCGCTCATGTTCAGAAACAGAAAAAGAAAGGGACAAATGCTTGGAGGTGAGAATTGGGAGATATAGAAACCAAGGGATGGAAAGTGTAAGTGACTTGCCAAGTTGACACAGCTAATTAATGTTCAAACCAACAAGCATGTGTTAAACAGTCTATACAGGCCAGGCACTGTCCACCGACTGGTGGAAGTAAAAAGGAATGGAAGATGTAGTCCCCATCCTTGGGACCTAAGCACAGGACACAAACTCAAAAGCCGGCTGGTGACAATAGGCATTGTGAAACGGGCTGGGAAAGGCAACAGGAGGTGGTGGGGACTGCGGAGAAATGAGGACCACATGCCAATACAGTGAGCTCAGCTCCAGCTTCTCGTTGCATGTAAGGGTGTGGGTCTAGAGTGCCCAGATATTCTGGGTTTTTTAAAGAAGCCAAAAAGTCCACATTTCCTGGCTTTTAAATATAGCAACTCATTCAATAAAAAAAAAGAAGAAGAAAAAAAAAAACCCCACACTGTGAGGGCCAAACAAGATTCATCTGTAGGCTGACTCCTGCCCATGGAATGACAGTTTGCAATCTCTTTCTTAAAAGGTCATCCAGACTCTCTTGAACTTGAGTCCCCTCTAGAGCACTGCAGAGTGACACAGAGGGTGAGGGGTCCCATCCAGCAGGTTGTTAGGTCATTGCTTGCTCTGCGTGTGTGTATGCGTGCTTGCACACGCACGTGCACATGCACACACACAAGGGCGGGGCTTCTGGCCTCCCTCCGCCACTACTGGAAATGCATTCCAGGCCCAGAGGCAGGGCATGGCCACTGCAGCCCACTCGGAGATGACCCACCCAGGAAGGGCCGAGATCTCCAGGACAACAGAGAGTGCTTGGTGGAGGACTCCAGCTTAAGGGGCTGCAGAACAAAAAGTGGAGGAAGGAAGGAAAGCTCTGGAGAAAGCCAGAGAGCAAAGCTGTCTTGAAAAGGAGTATTGAAAAGGAAAGAAGAACAAAGAGAGAGAGAGAAGCATCGGCTCTAAAAATCCCAATATAACATGCCCAGATTCCCTAGCCAACCCTCACAACGAGCAGTCTGGCCCATCCACTTGGTTTTCTTAGCTTTTCTTCACGACACTGACCACTACCTGGCCTTTTATATTGTATATGAATTTGCTTATTTTTGGATATCCCCACTCCAGTACATAGTCCAAGAGAAGGTGGACTTTGTCGACTTTGCTTATGGTTCAGTTCCCAGTGTCTGGCCCGGTGCTTGGCACATGGTAGGTGCTTAGCATGTATCTGTTGGACAAATGGACTGCGGGGAAGCACCTCCACAAAAATAGTTTAACGTGATGTGACAACCCTATAATATTGGGTTGGCCAAAAAGTTCGTTCAGGTTTTTCGTAACATCCTACGGAAAAACCCGAACGAACTTTTTGGCCAAGCCAATAAAAACATCAGCACAAAGCATTTCATCATTTACAAAACGCGTCCTTTAACTTAATTCCTCTGATTTTCTTTTACCCAACTGCTTCATGTATTTGGACATGGCCCAAGAGGCTGCTGGCCTCCATAAGGCGGACAGTCCAAGAGCCAGCTGGGACAGAGCTGCCTGCACAGCGGCTCGGCCCGTCCTCTCTCCGGGGGCCTGGGAGATGATACGGCTGCAGAACTGACGGGCTCAGCGTTAATCTGGGCGTGTCATCAAAATGATGGAGGATTCTGGGGCCAGGTTCATCCGGCTTCCCCAGCCCAATAGAGTACTGATTAGAGGCCTGGAAGTCTGGCAGAGAGCACAGGAGGCAGCATAGCATAAGGTTTAAGCTTTGGCTGAAAAGTCAGACTGCCTGGCCTCGTTTCGCAGCTGCGTGACCTTGGATGTCCCCAAGGCTTGTTGACTGCATCCACAATGTGGACATAACAATAACAACAGCAATAATAATGACCTCAAAAGGGTTCTCATGCGAGTTCAACAAGATGCTGCACAGAGAGCACCCAGCACTGCGCCTGGTGCACACCGCTATCCCAGCAGCACCGTCTCGCCCACGCGGGGCCCAGCTCTGCCACCTTCCAGCCGTGCGGCCCCGAGTGACTTGACCTCCTCCTCCCTGGACCTCAAATTCCTCTTCTTTATTTTTTTATTTATTTTTCAATTTTTTAATTTTATTATTATTATTTTTGGCCGTCCCGCGTGGCTTGCGGGATCTCAGTTCCCTGACCAGGGATTGAACCCGGGCCACGGCAGTGAAAGAGCTGAGTCCTAACCACTGGACCACCAGGGAATTCCTCTTCCTTAAAATGGGGAGAACCAGATCACCAGGATCAGGTAAGGAATACACAAGACTCTACACGTTGAGCCCTTAGCACAGGGCCTGCTACATATTAAATGTTTAATAAATGTGAGCTTGTATCTTATTATTATTCAAGAAAGTTTTAGTAGTCCAAAATGCCAGTGTGAAAATCCACCAAAGGCAGTGTGCCGTATGCAAATAAATCTTCGGGACATAAGGTTCTCCAGCTGCAAGTTTCTCTCCCAACCCCCTTTATCTTTCAGTTGCTCTCAGAATGAACCCCCACCCATCTTGGGTCTGACCCAGAACATCGGAGGTCGGTTCCCGGTGCAGGGCTGAACTTACTCGACGCCAGCACCCACTACGCTGCAGTCTGACAGCGAGGGAGGGGACATGCAAATATGCCCTAAAAATGGCTTGTTATTTTCACAGCCTGGATGGTGTGTGTTTGGGAGGACGGCACGTCACTGTCAGGTACAGGGCATATGTCACCAATTTGGGGGAGGCTGTGTAATGTAAAAATACCCAATCCAAATAAAGGCCTTTTCAAAAAAAAAAAGAAAGAAAGAAAGGAAGAAAGGAAGAAAGAAAGAAAGGAAGAAAGAAAGGAAGAAAGCTCCTCCGGTGCCTTTTGCGGAGTGGGGAGGTGGTAACTCAGCCCCTGCCTCCAGGCAGATCTCAGAGACCAAAGCACCCGCCCCTCATCAACCCCACAGCCTCAGTGCCCCTGCTCAGCTACTAGTTTTAAATACTATGGAATGACCCAGAAATGAATGCTTTCAAGTTCTGGGCCTGGGAAGGCAAAATAGCACAAGACCAAAGATAAGGGCTCTCCACAAAGAACACAGAGCACTAACTAAGCCAGGAAGTGCTATCCACAGCACGCTCATTGACAAAATCAATTCAGAAGAATATAATTACCCGTCAACTCTCATCTTGTAATCAACCGTCTTAGTGGGCATCTACAGGGCACCTAATCCAGGTGTCTCCAGCATAAATGTCTACAGTAGGGGCCACGCGGCCCAAGGTAAACGAAGGCAGCCGGCGGCAACAAAAGCAAAACTGACAGCGTAAACGAAATCGAGAGGAACAGGGAGGCGCCGGGCCTGTGGGAGGCTGGAGAGAGCAAAGGAGTGAAGCGGGTCCCCCGCTCCTGGCCCTGCCAGAACAGGGCACGGTGTGGCCACATCTTCCCGCTTTGTAATCAAAGATTAAAATCCAAATTTTCAAGTGAAATGTTGGTTCCAGCTTCTTTTAAAACACTGCGCAGGCCAAACAAAACACACCTGAGAGCCACATCCGGCCCGCCAACAGCCAGTGTGCCACCCCGGCCGAGCTCCCCAGCAGCCCTTCTGTGCAATTTTTATGGTACTTATGGGGAGAGGGAGGGCAGAGCAGGAATGGCATTAAAATACCCAACTCCCCCCTGCCGGTACCCAGACACCTTTCTCCACTAAGAGTCCCCCTTTCTGGGACGTCCAGCCCTGTGAGCTCCATCCTACAGGATGAGCCCCCAGCCGGGCGCACCTCTGTCTGTGAATGCTCCCTCCCCGCAGGGCGGCCCAGCACCTGCGTTTGGCCGCCTCCCCCCAGGCCTCTGGCCCAGCCGCCTCTCCAGCTCTCCAGCTCCCACCACCGGCTCCTTCTCCCTTCCGGGCGGGCAGCTACTCTGTCTGGCCTCTGAAGAAATGGCCCTGCTGGGGACCTCACTGGGGCAGGCCTTTGGACAAATCACCAGCCCTGGGGAAGTGACCGGGGGCGTGCCCAGCACTGATGCTCACCCACGCTGGGGACTTCTGCTTCTCCCCAGTCCCCAGGGAAAAGCTACTCTTCTACAAGTACGGCTCACGAGCACTGCAGCTCCAAGGGACCCGAGGAGGGCGTGCTCCACGCGTGGGTCCTCTGCAAACACCAGCTAAGGCAGATGGTGCCGGGCAACTGAGGCCAAGTCCAGCTCTGGCAGCCGCTTGGGAAGGGAGCCCACACCACCCCTCCTCCAAGTTCCTGCTTTCAGCTCCAGCCTGGGGCCAAGAGCAATAGAGACAATGATGTGACTAATGATAATAATTGTTAAAGCTAACCCAATATTGGCGTTGCCTTATATACTTTTCAAAGCATGTGCACATTCCCATTATCTCCCCTGACCCCACCCCCAGCACCCCAGAGACATGGCCAAATGTTATTACTCAATACTTTTATTAGTAATCACTCTTCCCTTGCCCCTCAAAGAACCAGAGACAGGTTGGGCATCCTGCCCTAGCCCAGTGCCTCTCAAATGCTAACATGGCCCTGAGTACCCCAGGGGAGCTTGTTAAACCGCAGATTCGGATTCCGACAGTCTGGGGTGGGGCCTGAGATCCTGCACTTCTAACAGCCTCAAGATGTTACTGACATGGATGCTACTGGTCCTCAGACCCCATGTTAAACAGCAAGGCTTAGGTCACACGGTGAGTTTAGGGCTAGACCTAGGACACTAATCCAGGCGTCCTACCCTCCCCCCAGGATCCTGCCCTGGGGGAACAGGGCTCACTCACCTCACTCTTCACGGGTTGGGGCCTTTTGCCCAGTTTCACCTCCAGGAAGTGCAAAGGGGCAATCATGGCCCCAATGTTGCGGATGTCGGCGTATTTCAGCTCCTCTGCAGTCAGAGCCGAGCTGGGGAGTCCGGTTAGGGGGCCGAGCCCTGGCAGAGAGCCCGCAGTCATGGAAGGGTCTGGGATCTGTCCAGGCATCATAGCAGGAGGAGCGGCAGTCCAGCCTGGAGTGGACAGGAGAAGAGCAGGACAGGCACTGTCAGCCGGGTGAGAGGTTCCATGAGGGGTTTAAGTCCCTGTGTCTCACCAGGACCCCACCCTTTCTTTCACCAATGTCCCCCTAAACCCCTTCCCCACCTTAAGGTGCTCTTCCTGCCCTTAAGTCCATTCTGTTATTGAGGGAAACTTGATCAGTTAATTCACACCAAGGTTATTGTTGGCACTTAGGCAATGCTTAACCCAATCACAGGCCACACTGATTCAGCATTTGCTATGGGCTGGGCACTGCGGTAATCCTTCCATCAGTCCCATGAGACTGGGTCAGAGACCATGACACGGAGGAAGAAGCCAAGGCTTAGAAAAAAGAACTCGCTCCAGACTGTACACAGTTAAAACTGGAGGAGCTGGATTTAGACTGCAACACGCTGCCTCCGAAGAGAATGGATCAGAATGGAGGCAACTCAAGCACCTTTGCACCTGTTTGAGAGGGAGCTATTTTGGGGCTGTCATGGTGCTTCCCCTCAAATCACACATCCCATTCCGCACACTTGTTAAGACACCCTGAATACGAGATGAAGCAGATCTAAGTTAACAGTGAATGTGTGTGTGAGTGTGTGCATCTGGCATCTATGAGGAAGAGACTGCGGCACGGGAGATGGAATTAATTAGCGTGTGCTTCCCCAGTGGAGCCCAGTACGAGAAAAGTCCTCCACGGGCTCTTCACTTTCAAAGCAAACACATATTCTAGCTCCACCAGACCCAGAAGGTTTGCAAAGGAAGGCAGATTCAGGCGTGAAAGAAAGACATAAAGTAGACAGGTCAACACTAAGGGAATTCTTTTTCCTTCTTTTCACTGGGGGAAGCTCATGGGTAAGAAACTATCCCTTCAAGGCACAGATGGCAGGGAAGAAAGCTTGTCTGCTAATAAAGCCAGACTTTCTGGCCACTTACAGGGCTCCTACCTAACCCATCCATCCATCCGTCCATCCAATTGTCAACCACCTACTATGAGCCAAGCGGCACTGAGAACACTAGAGGTCAGTTGTGCACAGTGCTGGCTTCTAAACAGCCTTGTAAGTAGCATTTTAGTACAAAACTGCCTCTGGATTCTAACCCTAAGGGAAAAAAAAATCATTTCTCGGGCTTCCCTGGTGGCGCAGTGGTTAAGAATCCGCCTGCCAATGCAGGAGACACGAGTTCGAGCCCTGGTCCGGGAAGACCCCACATGCCGCGGAGCAGCTAAGCCCGTGCGCCACAGCTACTGAGCTTGTGCTCTAGAGCCCGTGACCCACAACTACTGAGCCCGTGTGCCACAACTATTGAGTTCACGTGCTGCAACTACTGAAGCCCGTGAGCCTAGAGCCTGTGCTCCACAACAAGAGAAGCCACCACGGTGAGAAGCACGCGCACAGCAA
Organism: Lagenorhynchus albirostris; assembly: GCF_949774975.1. Taxonomy (NCBI): domain Eukaryota; kingdom Metazoa; phylum Chordata; class Mammalia; order Artiodactyla; family Delphinidae; genus Lagenorhynchus; species Lagenorhynchus albirostris. The sequence goes on from NC_083095.1 coordinate 27,300,914, forward strand.
TGAAGAGTAGCCCCCGCTCGCCGCAACTAGAGAAAGTCCACGTGCGGCAACGAAGACCAACGCAGTCAAAAATTAAAAAAAAAAAAAAATCATTTCTCCCCCTTCCTGCCTCGCTGCACAGGGCTATAAAATTAAAACTTCATCTGTCTTGGAAATCCTGGGGGAGAAGCTTTGACCTATCTTTCTATCTTCACTCTCTCTTCCCATAGAAAGGGGTGCATTTGGCAAGACAGAGAAGATGTGATGTCCGTCAGACCACTTTCAGTGAGAAAGTCACTCCCTCCACCCTCTGGAGCCAGGCCTGCAATGCAGAGAGGGCTGCAGGCTGCCACGCCAGGAGGCTGCTCTGGGGCATGGTGGATGAGCTACTTGTCTCCCCGGAACTCCTCCAGGGAGAATAAGAAAGGGGCCAGTGTAAGGACTCACTCCTCTGCGGCGAAATGATGCCTGGACCCAGCCATGTGGATGTTTGGCAGGCGGTGGGGGGTGGGGGTGGGGAGCGGAGGGGGGTGATTTCAGGCTACCTGAGCCAAACTGACAAAGGAAACTCATACCTTTTCCTCAGAAGAGGGGAAAAAAACCTACAAAACTCCCCCTTCTAGACCTGAACTGATGCTACAAGGAGTCAGCAACCCCAGGAAGGATGTTTAACTGAGCTAGTCAAAATGGACAGGAGATGGGAAGCTTGAAATGTCCTATGCCTGGTGTTTCATCTGGACACAAAGCCCTACCAGGGGAGAGAGGCATCACACCTCAGGTATGGAGCAAAGCAAAAATACAGTGCAAAATCCCCTCCTTGGTCAGAAGCCCCAGAACCTCCCGATACTGTAAGGACCCATTCATGTGTGGCAAAATGTGCCATGTGGCCACTTAGCGAGTGGAGGGGTGATTTCAAGGGGTGAGGCATGCACATTTCTGGCGCAGAAAGGATAATCAACAAACACTTGACGAATGAATGAACGAAGAAACGAATGATAAATTCATGGCGGAGCAAAATTCAGTGAGTAGGGTAAGGATGTGTCTCTGGAAGTTTATATGCTTGTTATCCACCTCCAGATTATTCGTTCCCACGGTAGACCCCAAGAAAAATCCTCCAGAGGCTTCTGTATGTTTCCCCGCCAGAGCCATCTCAGGAGATGGAAGCCAGACCCCACTCTGTTCCGGGAATGATAGGCTCGGCTTGCAGCTTCTGTTTATTTTCAAACAGAAGGTATAAATGAGACACTAACAAATGATCCCAAAATATAATGAATTCTCTGCTACTGTGAGAACCCCTCTGCCAGAGCGAGAACCCACTGGGAGCTGCAGCCCCATGAATTCTTACCATTCCTGCTCCCCTGTGAACCTGTCCCACTGACGAGCCTCAGCCAGGGAATTAGGCACCAGGTTTTCCTCTGCAGGGGCAAAAGATCCCCCTCTCCTGCCTTTCCTCTCAAGGGTGCCCCTAACTGCTCAGATACAAACCACAAAGTCCTTAACACATGCCATTCCTAGGAGACAACCACAACAGCTGACATTCACCAGCGAGAAGTCATCCTAAAGGGCTCCGGGGGTGGGGGGCCGAAGATGGAGGAGCTAAAGCAGCTGCCTTTCATAACTGGATCCCCATTAACTGGAAGGAGCTGACTGATGAGCCAAGGCTGAAAGGCAACTTGGGTGCTTCGAAAAATAAAACAATTTGATGTGATTTAGGAATCTATAAAAGGCAGGGGGGGGGGGCGGGTGGCAGGGAACCAATAACAGCCAGGAGGAATTTACCCACTTCAAGGAAGACAGAGGAAAGATGACAAGATGTGAAATCATCTCCCACACTGGTTGTTCCATACAGAAGTAATTTAGTGGGAGAAAGAGAAGTACACACAACATAAGGAAGATAAACACCCTCCACGTCTCCATTAGTAACTGGGATGCACAAATAAAGAGCAAACACTATACACTGGCAGAAGACCCATATCGGCAAATAGTGCCTGTGCTTCAAAAGACAGGCCTAGAATCCAAAAAGACTTTGGCACCCCAATGTTCACTGCAGCACTATTACCATAGCCAGGTCATGCAAGCAACCTAAATGCCCACAACAGACGAATGGATAAAGCAGATGTGGTACATATATACAATGGAATATTACTCAGCCATAAAAAGGAATGAAACTGGATCATTTGTAGAGACGTGGATGGACCTAGAGACTGTCACACAGAGTGAAGAAAGTCAGAAAGAGAAAAATTTCGTATATTAACGCATATATGTGGAATCTAGAAAAATGGTACAGGTGAACCGGTTTGCAAGGCAGAAATAGAGACACAGATGTAGAGAACAAACGAATGGACACCAAGGGGGGAAAGCGGGGAGGGGGGTGGTGGTGGGATGATTTGGGAGATTGGGATTGACATATATACACTAATATGTATAAAATAGGTAACTAATAAGAACCTGCCGTATAAAAATTAATTTAGGGCTTCCCTGGTGGCGCAGCGGTTGAGAGTCCACCTGCCGATGCAGGGGACACGGGTTCGTGTCCCGGTCCAGGAAGATCCCATATGCCGCGGAGCGGCTGGGCCCGTGAGCCATGGCCACTGAGCCTGCACGTCCGGAGCCTGTGCTCCGCAACGGGAGAGGCCACAACAGTGAGAAGCCCGTGTACCTCAATAAATAAATAAATAAATAAATAAATAAATATAAATAATAAATTCAAAAAAAGACTGGCAATTCAGGACACTGACCAGGAACAACTTGGAAAACAGCCGATGAAGAAAAACTGGGTAATGCACAGATCAAAGATGAGACTGACAAGCAAGGCATGAATAAGACAGAAAGCATTCTGGAGGTCACAAGTGGACCCTAAGGTGCTGCTGAGACTAAGATTCGGGGTGGTTTGATGCAGCTTCCTGAGAGGCAGCTTGAAAGAAACAGGGACCAGGTGGATCCGAGGGAAAAGAACCTAAAGAAAAAATCTGATATCTGTATCTCTCTGGCCTGACTTCCTCAGGGACTTGTAGGCACACGATTTGGGATGCTGCCTTGTACAAGTAGGAAAAAAAGTCACAAAACACTTCAAGTCCAGAAAATGGGCCCTGTTGGGAGATATTAAGATGAAGTCATTTCAGCCAAAAGAATGAAGAGATAACTTAAAAACTTAAGTTTTTCCATCTTATTTTCTTCTCTTGTTTACTGTATGTAAATCTAAGATAGTATCATATTCTTTAATGGGAGTATCTATAAATAAACAATAGTCTTGCTTTGACGTGTCAAAATCGTAAAAGGTTACTCATATTAGAAAGTGCCCAGTAATTGGCATCTTCATCTAGAATGGCAAAGATAGGTTTTCTTTTTTAAAGACAGATCAAGAGAAAGTTAGGATCTGCATCATGCACCTTCTGTCCGTCCACAGGAAAAAAAGTTTAAGGAAGGCTCTAAAATCCCTGGGTCTCTTTGAGAAGGTTTGCTCCCCTCCAGGCAAACAGCTGGCCTGGACTGGCATCAGGAGGCAAGAATGGGTGTGCAAATGAGTGCAGATAGCCTAAGGCTGCAAGGCTTGGTGCTACAAGAAAGTGGAGGTGAGTGAGGGCAGGTCAAGGAGCAAGGGAGTTCATAGGGTCAGGCCCCAGGAGCACTAGTGGGGTTGGAAGTCAAGAGCAAGTAACTGGCAACTGAAATCAACGGGTGGGAGGTCTTGGGAGCTGGAACCTGGGAAGATTCCCAGGAGAAAGGTGTGAAGGGCAGCAGTCCATGGCAGGGGCCGGGGGGGCAGAGGGCAGAAAGGTACCAGACCAGTCGTCACAGAGCATAGAACTAACTATCATGAATCTTGGAGAATTAAACACCAAATCTGTTCTTGGAGCTAAGGAATCACCTGGGATGACCTCTCTCCTGGAATCTGAAATGATGCAGGTCACCCAGCTTCCAAAAGACAGGGAGATCCAGGAGGCAGGGAGCAAAAGGATGGTGAAAGCTGCGAGATGGAGAGAAGGGCAAGCAGCAAAAGACCATCTCCGATGGCTGGCTCAGCTCTGCAGGCAGGAGAGTGAGGCAGGTTAAAGTGGAAACTCCAGAGCCAGATCATCTGGGTGTGAATCCTAGCTCTGCCCCTACTAGCTGTGTGACCTTGGGCAAGTTCCCGAGACTCTCTGTGCCTCACTTTCCTCAGCTGCAAAATGGGACTAATAACATTATTTGCCCTGTAAGGCTAAGAAGAAGATTAAATTCGTTAATACTTGGAAAGCACCTGGAGCAGCACCTGCACTTGGTGAGTGTGAAGTCAGCGTAGCTTCAAGGGCCTTCCTTCCTGGAGCAACACTAGTGCTTGATGACCCCTCAAGGTCCCTTCTGCACAGTTCCCAGTTCCCATCTAACACCGGTCTCCCGTTCCTATGGCCATGAGGAGGATCCCCGGAGGATTCTCTGGAGATCCAGTCCAGAGAATTCTCTGCCCTCCCACTTTCCAATCTAAATCTCAAGGAGGCAGGACCATCCTGCATCCACGCAGTTATTGCAGAAGAGAAACAACAGGTGGCAGATCAGGGCTGGGTACAAAGGTGCAGAAATGAGACCCAGCACCTGCCCTCTGCCTCAGTTTCTCCTAAGTCCTCCTCCATCTCACAGGCCAGAAGACAACTGCACAGATCACTGGCAACAGGGCACTCCCAGCTGGCTGGGTTTCCACGCCCGCCTCCAGAAGCAGAGCGCCAGCATCTCCTGTGTCCTTCAATCCACTGTAACCCTGCACTGCTTAGAAGGAGTCACTCCTCAGATCTTCATAAGAGAATGCGATGTGGTGGGTGTCAGGAGAAGCCACTGACACAACCTGATCCCTGAATAGCCATCCCAGCCATAGAAGAAACTGGAACCTCTCCCCAAGAAATGTTCTTCCCTGGAGACCAGGGAAATGCTTTTGACAAGCCCTGCCTGTAAACACAGCGTTCTCCCCTGCCTAATGTAGGTGCTCAATAAAAACACAGTAAGTCATTTCTGCCAGGATCCTTATCCTGAGCAGCGAGAATACGCTGGGAAAGAACTGCCGGCAGCCAGACTTCTAGACTCTCTTCCCACCTCACCCCATCTCTGTTCCTTGGTGCCAGGAGTTCATAGCCTCATACATAATACAGACACACACACAGAATGTGACCGATCCTTTGGCCCTTTTTAAAAAATACGCCATTGGCCAGTTAAAGCTTTGGAAATGGAGCTCCACGAATGGAATCCCAAGGGCTGCAGCAAGAAAACAGACTGAAAAAAACCCAGAATGGTGGGCTCTGGCCGGGCCCCCCGCAGCGGTTAGTGTAAAGAAACACAGGCTGAAAATTCCAACCGGGGGTCGCTAACGCGTTTGTCTCCGCTGAGCTCTGGGAGGCCAAACCATACACCCACGCACAAGAGCAAGCGTGTGCACACACGTATGTGCACACACACACAGGCACACGGAGCTTGGCAGCCTGTAAGTTCCAGAGCTGGTAACACAAGCCACAGAACCGACTGCCAAGACAAGCAACAGATTGAGCCAGGCCCAGTTTCATTGGCCACCATACACTGCATATGGCCCAGGACGCAGCCAAAACAGTGTTCTCACCCTCCTCAAAGGCATAGGAGACCCTCTGTTTTCAAACACACCTCCACAGAGCCTTAATTAAAGGAAAATGGAAAAATAATGTGCCCGCTGCTCTCCCCCTGCCTATATAGGGTATGCACACACACATACCCATATACACTCACTCTATTTTTCTCTTCCTCCCATTTCGGTTTCCAACATAATTCATTCACATGGAAAAAAAGCAAACTGCATCCTGCAGCAGAAAAGCAGAAAAGAATGTAGCTTGCCCTCAGCCCTGGCTCTGATCGCTCAAGTTGAGCTGGGGCTGAATGAATACAGAGCAGGCCAACCTAGAGTCTGCACTGGCCCCTTTCTTCCAGAACAGAGCTGGAAACAGAGACACTTGTGCGAGGGACAGTCGCAACACCAGCAGCCCCATGACAAACAAGGCCTGGAGAGCCTAGCCCTTCTCAGCCTTCTGCCGAGTTTTCTGCAGGTTGGAAAAGATGCCCACACGTCCTGCAAACGGGTGGTAGCTGCAAAAGCCAGGTGGCGAGTGAGTGGAGAGATCCTTGTCCAGATTCTTCCTTAGGGGACACTGTTACCAGTTATCAACACATCCCCTTGGAGGTGGCTGCAGCCCACCCAGGAGAAAAGTCAGAAGCCTCCACATCCATGCCTTCCAGCTGCCCTTCAGATCTCACAGCGCCCAGCTCTTCAGGAAAATTCTGGAGCTGCCTGCAACTCTGAACCGAAGCCAAAGTAGAAGGGAAACAGAAGAGTCTTTGAGAAATCCGTCCTCCCTGTTTTAAACAAGGCAAAACCTTAACCAGCCAGAGGCACGAGAATAGATCTTGCTTCTCTTCCCTGGTCGTCAGGTTTATATAAAATCAGAGCCATGCTCACACCTGATACCTAGTTAAACTCTCCCCTAGAAACCTGCAACGGAAGATAAGGCGTCCATCCAAACTGCAGCCAGATTGGCTGGAAAGATGAAAACAGTGGGAGGTGTTTTAAAAAACCCTCAGGGAAGGGAGGTTGGGGGGAAGGGAGATAACATGTGAACACAGTTCACTGCAAGGCCTTAAAGGACAAGCAGGCACCCAAGCATGGTTCAAAGCTTCAGTTTCTCACAGTTCCTCAAACTAAGACCCTGAGGAGTCCACGAAGATTTGAACCTGGGAACACACACCCACACAGTCTGCAAGCCCTTTTTAGAGAGGCAGACCTGAGCCCAGCTCCCCTGAGCACATGTGGTCAGCCACAGCCCAATGCCCTGGATGGGGGATAGGTGGGGGGGAGAGGCCCAGTGCAAGGGTCAGGCAATTTTGCTACGGGAGCTGACCCGAGGGGTCAGTTGAGCTCCTCTTTTACCAGCCTCTCCATCTCCAGCCGCAGGGATGGCCCATCCATCCCTGCAGAGGTGCGGAGGCCTCCCTGTCCCCCCTACCCCACCACTGACCCAGGCAAAACCGGGTCTGCAACCGCAGGGTCAGGGGTCCACAGCCGCTCAGGCTCCTTTTGGTTGGGGGGGGGGGCAGAAGACAGCCGTCTGGGCTCGTTACCTAGAGGAGCCGGCTGGCCTCCTTATGTAACCTGGCTTGGGAGCTGGGGGAGACCAAAGGGGACCCAGCCACCCCGAGACCCCCTCCCAGAAGGGGAATCCCGGAGCAATGGCCCTGAGAGAAGCCCTCTTCATTGTATGGAGAGCCCCAGCCCTTCTCAGTGCCTTCCTCCAGGTCCTCAGGGGGCCGTGCTTCCTCCCTGCGACGGGGTTGGGGCGGGCAAGACTTGCCAGCAGGTCCCTGTCATCCCTCCACCACCAGCACCCGGCACTTCCCTGGCCTTTTACCCTCCATCTCCACCCCGCGGCTCATCTCCCCGGGCAGTTTTCTCCCCCACTCACCCGCCTTCCCCGCCGCGCAAGGAGAGCACCTCCCTGCAAACGGACGGGGGAGGAGAGCACGGGAGGGAGACGGAGAGAGAGCCTCGGCTGCCCCGGGAGCGGACGGAGCCTCCCGTCCCAGGGTGGGAACCAAAGGGAAGCCACCGGCTCTCGGACCGTTGGCGGGAGGGGCCCGGACTGCAGCGTCCCCCTCCGGGGCAGCGCGAGGTCCCGGAGCTGCGGGAGCCTCCCCGCGGGGCTCGGGTTTCGGGGCCCGGCGCTCTCCGCCCGCGCGGGGGCGGCAGTCCCAGGTGCCCGCGGCCAGCGCGCCCCACCCAGCCCGGCCCGGCGCCCCCAGCGCGTGCCCTCGCACCCACCGAGCAGAAGCCGAGGGCGGAGGCTGCGCCCCCGGGACCGGGACCCGGCTGCAGGCGCCGTGCCCGCTCAGCGCCGCTGCCGCCCGGCCGCGGAGCTCCGCCCGGTGCCCAGGCCCGTCCCGGCCCGGGAGCCGCCGCGGCGCCAGCCCCGCCGCCGCTGCAGCGTCCGCCGCCGCCAGCGCCCCCCCGTCGCGGCCGCCGAGCGTCCCTCCCGCAGGCTGTGGCGGGCGGCGGGACGGGTTGCATCAGCCCCGGCTATATAGCGGCCCCTGGGCGGCGGGGAGGGGTCGGGAATGCGGAACCGGCCGAGCTGCCAGCTCCAGACGTCAGAGGGGGACGGAGAGGAAGGGAAGGAGGGGACAGGGGAGGAGGGGGGTGTGGATCCGGCGCTTCACACCCACTGACCTTCACCTCCCCCGCCGCATTTCGCGCCCTCCTCCCGCGGCTCCTCGCGGTCCGCTCCCCGCGGGGACGGCCCCGGCCCCGCAGCAGCGGCCCTGACTCCATCGCGGCCCCCGGCTCTCCCAGCCGGCGGTGCAGGAGCGCGCGAGGAAGCAGGACGCGGCGGGCGATTATGTAAGAGCATCCCCAGCGCACAGCCGCCCGGCTTCCACCCCGAGACACAGCTCGGGCCGAAAGCAATGAGAAGGTGGCGGCCGGACAAGTCAAAAGGCCCTGGAAGCAGACATAGCCTGTGTTGAACCATCTTCCTCAGTCCTTAGCTCTTTTTTCCCAAACCGAGATAGAGAGAGAGAGAGAGAGAGAGGATCTCAACACATTTTCATCCTTGGACACTTAAGCACTGAGTGAGGAAGTGATCTCGCAAGCCTGTTTCGTTTTTCTGGGCAGAAGGATGGGCAGAGGATCAAGGCGTTTGGGTGCCTCTACCCCCGCCTACTAGCCCACCTGGCCACCACAGCCGCCCTTCAGCCCTGGGGTGGTTCACTGCAAGAGACCTGCCCTCCTTGGACTGCAGCCTGAGCCCCCCACCCCTTTCCCTTTCCCCATGGCTTGCACAGTTTGACCCCTGGGCTTTTTATCACACTCCAGCAGGCTTCTCCTTTCCGCTCACGGACGCGCGGGCGGACACCCGTGTGAGCAGCCGCCGCCCTCAGCCCACCCCGAATGGCCTTCTTTCCCTTAACAACTTCCATTGCCAACTGAACTCCTACCTTTCATCCTCCTAAGAGTGGCAGATGGTTAAGGGTGACTCCAGAGGAAATGCGTCCTCCACGGTGCCTTCAGTATGTAAAGGCACAGAGACACCGAGCCCTCAAGCACACGTGTGGCACCTGAGACCTTGGCATTCCGGTTTGCATCTCCTTCCTCCAGACCCCCTGGTTGCTCAGCCAACCCCCTGCCTTTCTGCCTCAGCCAGCGAGGAGTGACAGTGTTTATATTCAGTGACCTTCAGCCTCCTCAGAGTGATGTCAGATCATCACCCATTGAAGAAAGGAAGTGAAAGAAAAAGTTCATGCCTTCTTGGAGTGCAGATGCTCAGAGAGAAAGAAACAACCAGCCTTGAGACCGATGGAAGCAAGTGAGCAGAGCCCAGTGAGCAGGTCTCTTCAATTTGAGGACAGTGAGCTCCTTTTCTTATTCCCAGTGCAGGGAAATCTTTCTGCATCAGAGAACTGGTCTTATGGAGGGAAAGACAGAGCAGGTCCCAATGACATCGACTGACCATTTTCACCTTCACTGTCAGCTCTCTCCCATGAAGCATTGAAGTTAGTAAGTAAAAAGAAAGTAAGGTCCTAAGAGAAGGTACAGTAGAAAATGAGTAGTAATTTGACAGTCTTGTGGAAGAACATGACTCTCAGCCCCAGAAAGGCCAACTACACCTTTACTACAGCAGAAACATCAAACCTGGGTACTGTGAAACCGCCTTACAGTGTTTCCCCATGAGCCTGAGGTTTGGACGTTTATATGGAAGAAAACACTGAATGGGGGCAATGTTACTTTATGCGTCTTCGTCTGGAACTTTGGAAAAACTACACTGGTCTATGTGTAGGGACGGATAATTAGTGTGCGTGGTTAGAGCAATCCTTTCCAGGGCTGCCTTTGGACGTGGTTAGGCCACCGGCAGGCTGACTGGGCCTTTGCTTCACTCACAAATTAAATATACTACAGGGGGTGCACCGAGGGGTAACCTGGAGGTCTTTAGCCCCTTCAATCTCCCTATAATATCCATTAGGTCTCCTCCATTATTTGATATGCATACTTTTTAACTTTATATAAAATGCTATGTAAACACAGCTTCAAGACCTACAGCCACATTGCCCCCTACTAGGCCTCTCTACGTAGTTATTGCCCCTGGAAGTGGCTGGAGAGAGAGACCATAAATTGGCCCATTTATGTTGACATTGGTCTGCTTCTCCCTGCCTTGCTGATTGGAGCTGATCTACCACTGGCTCTTACAGATGGACGAGTGACCCAGCCTAAGGCAGTTTAAATTTAGGTTTCCTATTGCTTGCAACTAAAGAAGTCCCAATTAATACATCCAGCCCTGGCCAATGGGCTGCCTCAGAGATTGCCATATGTTCAAGTGAGTCTGATGACACTAGGAATTTTGTGGATCTGCTAGGAAGAGAAGCGGACAGAAGCTGGACCTGAAAATGCCTGAAGCTACCACGTGGAAAGGGTCTACTGAGAGTGAAGCTAATGCAAAGAAGAGTAGAGAAGAGTATAGCCCAGCAACAGAGGGGAAGACAGATCAAGTTCAGATGTCGTTGTCTGCGTTCCTGAATCCAGACATGCCTGACATCATCCCTACCTCTGGAGTTTTTAGTTATAGGAAACTATATTATAATTTATATAATATAATATAATTTCTATATTACAGAAATTATATCTTACCTAAGGCAGTTTGAATTTAGGTTTCCTATTACTTGCAACTAGAAAAGTCCTGATTAATACACTGGGTTTTGTGTCTCTGACTTATTTAGATATTGCCTTTTAAAGCTTAATGGACATTGATGAATCCCAACCTCTTTGCAAACAGGAAAAAGTGAACCAGCAAGGTAAAATAATTATTTCCCCACACCTGTTTCTCCAGTATCAATGGAGGAAGTGGTATTTCTGAGTAAACAACCAATTGACTAGTCTTTATGCTAGGATTTATGGAAACTATATTTTGTGCCTGTGAGATACACAAACTTTAAGACATGATTCCTCACCTGTCCCCATTTCCCATCTAGTTAGGAAGAATAACTTGAACACTAATAAACAGCTAGACCAAGAGTAACTAAAAGCTACTAAGTGACACCAACTATAAGCACTGTAGGAGTTCAGACAGGATTGTTGCACAATAGAAAAATCATTTGTTAATTGTTCCATTCTCTACTCAAACTGTGTAGACCCAAAATTGCAAACTAGCAGCTGCCAGGCTGAACTTGGCTTTGATGGCCAAATTCTCTTTTTTTTTTTAACTTGAAGATTACACACAAAAATCTAGATTTCTATTCTCTTGAAAAAAATCAGTCAGGTAACATATAATAGTCAGTTTAAGAAACAGACCCACAGACTTACAGAATGAATTTATGGCTATGGGTGTGGGGGGGAAGGGACAGTTAGGGAGTTAGGGATTGACATGCACACACTGCTATATTTACAATGGATAACCAACAAGGGCCTACTGTATAGCACAGGGAATTCTGCTCAATATTATATAACAACCGAAATGGGAAAAGAATTTGAAAAAGAATAGATACATGTATATGTATAACTGAATCACTTTGCTGCACACCTGAAATGAACACAACATTGTTAATCAACTATACTCCAATATAAAATTAAAAAGTTATTTCCTGAAAAAAAAAATCGAAAGGACTAGATTCTTCCTCCAGAAGAAAAAAAGAAAAAAAAAGTCAGTTTAGGACAGGTTATGCCGCAGTAGCAGACATCCTCCAAAACTCAGTGGCTTAACACGATAAGGGTTTATTTCTCACCCTCACAAGACAACTGTGGATTGAGGTGACTGTTCAAGGCAGCTGTCCTGCAGGTGTTGGCTCAGTATGGTACCTCCATAGCAGCAAGTGTATCCCTGGTCAGGATGGCATGGAAAGAGAGAGAGGTAGAGAGGGCCAGGCACCAGCAGTTAAATATTTCCTCCTGGAGTAACATTTAACACTTTAGCTTACATCTCATTGGCCAAAACAAGTCACATGGCCATTTCCCTTAATTTCAAAGAGGCAGGGACGTTCAGTCCTCCTATGTACGAGGAGGAGAAGGGAACTACATATTAGTGAACAGTCAATATTTGCCACATCATGCCCTCCCTAATGGCAACAATGGGCCGTAGCCCACTTGAAGCTGCCGCCTTGCATGGGACTTAAACACCCCAGTCTGACACAGTTTCCACCCAGCCTGCCAGGGCATTTACATGGCCTGCCTAGCCTCTGGGGGCATTTGATTTTGCAGCTTCTGTTATAAACAAAGCCAATCTCAATATCAGTCTTTCAGTGTCCCTGGTGATCCATGGGGTTATCACAAATTTTTCAAAAACAGGGTTTTTAAAATTTGCTAATTAAAAAAAAAATGCCACAGAGAATTCTTAGATGAAGGGCAGGATGGTACCACAAAATCAAACAAGAAGTTGAGACTAGCTGTTATATAGTCTGCAAATTATGGAGACCTGTGTATGATCGTTTCTTCCTCCTACTCTTCCCTCACTCAATCAAATACCTACCAGGAGAGACCAGGAGAAATGAGACTTCCACTCTCTCCCTTAGGGTAGGAGGAGAAGATATATGGTAGTAATTTTGTGGGGAGGTCTGTTTTAAAGTTTTTTAAATTTCCCATATATATGTATGTATATATATTCATGACTGAAGTATTTGAGAAGAAAACTTGAGTTGGGAACAGAACTGCTTCTCTTCCAATAACCACCAATGAGACTTTTATAAAACAACAGGCAACATGTCTAAAGGTTTAATAATAAATCAGCACCCATGGAAATACAGCCATCTCTGGGGAAAGCCCAGCATCTTCTCCTTAATCTCCTAACACAATTCACTAGTTAAAATTCTGGGCCAGGTGGGGTTAGGAGAAGAGGGGTGTAGTGGAGGTATGTTGCTCTCCTCAGCATTCCTTTCTTTGGAAAACCACTTCTCTCCCTCTCCCTGAGGCCCTGGAAGGATGTCAATCCTGGCGCCTCATCATCCCCACCCAAGTGTGGGTGTGTGGCCTCAGCTGGCCAATTAAAACAGACCATTTCCAAAGCTACAGTGATTGGTTCAGGGATGGGCACATGACTCAAACAGAGCCAATCATAGTCTTCCCTGAGACTTGATATGTGAATGTTAAGGAAGAGGGGAGCTTCTTTCCTTTAAACATCAGTGTAAGGATGTAGTTTGTGGCCATTGGTGGCCATTTTTCTTATCATGTGACAAGAGCCTGACTGAGAATGGGATCAACACACAGAGGAAAAGAGAGCCAAGACTCGTAAAGACAGAAAAACCATGAGATCATCATTTGAGTTCCTGAACCTAACATGCCATGAGAACACGCTGAATTGGTCTTTGGACTTCATGGTGATGGAGTCAATACATCCACTTTCTCTTTCTTACTAAGGTAGTTTGAGGGTTTTCTGCCTCTTAACCACCAAAGAAGGTTGAAAAAATCATGAATAAAATGGCCCAAAGTCAAGCTTATAAAAGGTTGCTGAAATGACACTGTAGAATTTTATCTGCTTAGTATTCTTGCCCCACCCATCAAATGCCACTCAACCACCTGAGACTGAATACAGAACTACACTGAGCTGCTTTCTTACAGTTCAGGGTTTGGTTAGTCATTTAAATAATTTAGTCAGACAACCTTGTTTGAATGTTTGCTATATGCCACCTTATTTGAGGGGGCAAAGCAAAAAGAAGATATCATCTGTGCCCATAAAGATGACAGAGTAGAGGGCCAGGAAGACAGATGATATTCATTAACATGGGGAAATGAGAACTTGAGTGATCTAGGGAGATGCTGATTCATTCTGCTCCCAGAATATTATGTTTCAAAACATGTCTTGAAAACACCTGGGAGAAGATGAAAGGTCCATGTGGGGATGTCATTGCGTAAGTCATCCATATATATAGGTACTCCCTGAAGTTGACACCAGGATTGTAGGTAGAATCACCAAACTCCTTTAGATTAAAGATGGTCTTTAGATGTATTAAATTGCAAATAATAGGTGATCAACAAATTTTGAGTTAATGAATGAGTAGACAGAAGCTGGCCTAGGACTCAGTCTTAGGAGATGCTGATAATTAACAAACTGGGGATATAAGAGGAGGCAAAGAATTTAGCAGACAAAGAGTACCCCAGAAGATAGCAGAAAGGAAGGCACAGACAGAAGCACAGAACCTCAGCGTCCCTCAACTTCCCTCTCCCTTAACACAGGAGTGGGCTTCCCCACTGCCATGGAAGCCAAAATGGGTTGTTGTATGGTCAAATGTAACACAGAGAAAATCTGAGATGAGTCCACTGTATTCGTTCAGATCTAGAAAGTACATTATAAACATAGGGATGTATATTCAAGAGGTCTCAAGTCATTCGTTTTTTTTTTTTTTTTTTTGCTGTACGCGGGCCTCTCACTGCTGTGGTCTCTCCTGTTGCGGAGCACCGGCTCCGGACGCGCAGGCTCAGCGGCCATGGCTCACGGGCCCAGACCCTCTGCGGCACGTGGGATCTTCCCGGACCGGGGCACGAACCCGTGTCCCCTGCATCGGCAGGCGGACTCTCAACCACTGCGCCACCAGGGAAGCCCCTCAAGTCATTCTTAAAAGAGGGAGTTTAATCCGAAAATGTAGACATTATGCTATGAAGATGTTTCCACTTAGCACCCACAGAATGCTGCTTCTAGAGGGATTGAGGACCCTTCTCCACTCTTTCCTTTCTTCTTAATCCCTGTCCCCCCAAACCTAGAAGGTGTTACAATGGTATTGGTCGGATTCCCAGATGAAATGTTTGGACCTTGGTTTCCCCAACTGCTAAATGGGGACAATAATGGTGCCTACATTAGAGTGTTGATATGAGGATTAAATATGATACTTATAAAGCACCCTATCAATACCTGCCACATGCTAAGAGTTCAGTAAATTTGGCTGTATTCCTCATCACCATCATCACCACAATCATCACCATCAACATTAAGTTTTAGCCAACCCAAGCCCTACTGCTAGGTAGTCTTCTCAAATCTGTCAAACCCAGAGTGATTTCTCCCTCTTCCAACCTTAAGTAGCACATCCCTGCCCATCTAACAGTAATCATATGCTATTTTAAAATCTTCTCTTTATTTCATACATGTAGTGTCATTCCAATGTGCTTGAGTTTACCTTAGATGTAGAGACAACATCTTACATTTTTAAAACTCCTATAGCACCTACTGTATATTGACTTTATAGTTGGCATTTAATGGATACTTAAATAAATGATGGGCAAGGGCCAGAAAATCATTTCTTTGGTATCCCCAATAATGTCAAAAGCAGTCTGCGCTCCTGACACTTGAAGAATATTCATCAAACAGATGCTGAGCAGAATGCAATGATCAGTCACTCCTTGTACAGCACACACTTGCAGAATATTGAAGTGAGGAAGGGACGCCATATTTTATAGATGAGGAAATTGAGGCCCACATTGATGACACAGGTCTAGCTGAACAAAAGTTATGATGGGAATAATTCTCAGGACTCTTTTTATGCTCTGTGTTTTAAAACAACCACCAATAAAAAGTTATTTCAGCAAATGTTTATTGAAGGGAAAAAGAAGTCCCCTAGGTTTTCTGCGGGAGGTGGCATTTCCTCTTACACTCAATAATTTTGGTGGTGTGGTAGAGAGAGGTGTGGGAAGGAGCTAAGGGGGTCCTATGACTGGGCTGTTGTGTGAGCCCCAGTGTCGGGGGCAGGGGTGGTATTTTCACTTCTAGAAAAGCTCTTCCAGCTCCAGGCAATCCAGGCCAGGTTTGGACACCTGCTTTCTTAAGCACACCGCCCTAAGTTGGCCCAAGGGTGCCTTCCAAAGAGCTCCCAGCTTTGTACCTGTCCCCAGGCCAGGCTAACAGAAACTCAGCCCAAGAAGCATAAAAGTTCCCCACACTTGGAACCTGGGGGGATCTGCTGTCCTGGGGCAATGAAGATAAAACGTTTACAATTAGAACTCACTGCTGTTACAGGGAGACATCTGGAGGCTGGCCTCAGGACGAGGCTGTGAGGGAGGCTGCGCGTCCTGCAGAGGGAGGCCTCTGGACAAGGCGTCTTTGGTAGCCCTGGCCAGGCTCACAGACTCCCTTTCAGGTCTTATGCCCACATTTCCCTACCCTTGTCTCCTGCCAGTGTTCCCCTATCTCTTAAATACACCTCCCTAATCCTCTCCTTCCTCCCGTTTAAAGCCTGCCTTTCGTTTCAAATACTTCCTCAAATGCCAACTTGTTATTTTTGTGCCCTCCCCTTCAAGAACCTTCCCAAGAGCTCTGACTGAAAGTATGCTTTAGATCACAGGGCCGGATTTTCATTCATTTCTTCATTCATTCATTTACTCAACAAATATTTGATTATATGTGCAGAGCTGCGGCAATACAATCCTGAAAGAGGCTGGCCCAATTCTTTGGTGAGAGAATAATTAGCTAATTAACTAAATAATTACAACTGTGCAAAGGAGAATTAGGGAGTGTTACGAGATAGGTAGAAAAACCATCAGAATCAACTTTCTCTACTTGTCAGGGACTCTTATCCAAATCAGCTTGGTGCTCCAGGCCTGTTCCTCTCAAGCACAGGAGCAGGTGTCCTATAAAAACTTGTTCCCTCCTCCCATACGTCAAAATTTCAGTGCTCCAGGGGGTCTCCTGAGGCTCCATTGCCTAGCCCTAACTCTGCCAGACTTCTTCATTATCTTGGGGTCTCAGGTTGTCATCCATGGCCATCCATATACAAGGTTTTCATCTAGTTACCTGGTCTGAGGTTAATGCATCGTGCAGGGCAGTAGACCATAGTGGCAAAGAGCATGGACTCTGGAACCAGACTGTCCCCATCTCTGATACATACTAACTGTGTGGCCTTGGGCAAGTTAATGAATGGATCTGTGCTCAATTTCATCATCATTAAAACGGGGTGTGTGTGTGTGTGTGTGTGTGTGTAATACCCAACCCATAGGGATATTATAAAGATTTCAATATATAAATATACAAAGAAGTACTGCCTATAAAGCACTTGGAACAGTGCTTAGCACAAGTAAGGGCTCAGCAAGGGAGCTCTTGGATGCTATAGTTTGAATCTTCCCCGACAAAGGTGTCCAGGCTTGGTCTGAACCCAGCCCAGGTCAGAGGCTCAGGCCGCTGCTTGCCTGGGAGGAGAGGCTGGACCTTTTTTAAAGAGATGAGATACTGACAGCAATGAAGACTGCCTGGAAGCTAGACAGACAAGGGCAGTGAAGCCAGATGGATGTGGGGTATGTTGATCTCAACTCCCTGAGACGGGGAGCCACTCCCACTGTCTGTTCCTCGAGCAATGAGAAGGGAGCCCAGAGACCTTGTTTTGAGCGGGCTCACCTACCTCCAGCGTCTTATGTGGCCCCGAACAAAGATAATTTCTAGGCTTTGTTTCCATTTTTCAAAGGCAGAGGATAATATTCATAGCATCATAGAGTTTGAACTAAACTTGACCTTAGAGAGTCCGTATTACAACACTTTTATCTTCTATCTAAGGAAATGGACACCCAGAAATATCATGTGACATAGGTGGCAGGGGCTAGATTCAAATCCCAGCCCCAGGATTTATGCTCTTCTCTGAGGTTCATTATACTCTAAGGTAAAGTGAAGGTAGGACTTCCTGCTGAATAGGGTCACCGTGAGAACTAAGCAAGACCACGCATGAGGCACCTAACCCAGAGCTTGGGTATAGCTGGGTAGGTACACATAAAGGCATTTCCCAGTGTCATGTGACTGCTTGGTAATTCCTTCCTTACCTTGTCCACTGGGTTGACAGAAGAATAAAGGAAGCAACAGAAGACGCACTCTGAAAATAGAAATGCCATGTACTCATTCTGTGCTGTTAATGTTCCCCATCCAATTAAGATTTACTAAACCCATTCGGGCAGCTGGCCAAGGTACTAGAAACTAAGGAGTTAATGTCCATGTGTAAAAACTTCGTTTCTGGTTCTTGGTTTCTCACTTGGGATTTGGTCTCTCAAAGAAGAAAGGGCTTTTCCAAGCCACAGTGCTTAGGAATCATGGTCTCACAGAGAAAATTCGCTTAAGGAGTCATCATTGCCCGTCACCCCTCCCCCGCGCTGTTCCCGAAGCACTGGAGTAAAGCGCATGTGTGGTCGGGGGCTTGGCTGCCAGCCTCCTCTGAGAGCAACTGGGGGGCCTGAGTCCACAAATGCTCCCACTGGGCCAGCCACTCAGGCTCATCCGACAGGGGACAGCTGCACCCTCTCCCTGGGGTAGGCTCCCTGCCTTGGGCCAGTGCGGAACTGCAGCCAAGCACCATCAAACCGCGGACCCAGTCTCGGTGTCATCAGAGATGAGCCAAGGCCCACAGGCCAAGTCCAAGGAAGTTAGCCAGGTGCTCTTTAAAAGAGATCATGATCAGTAAAATAGGAATCAAAATAAAACCGTGGAAAGACAGAGCTCTGCCCATCAGCGGAAGAAGATAGTTTCTTCCGCGCTCAATTCTTAAGGTCAGAAAAACCCCTTCCTTAGACATCCCCTCGCAACTCATTGGCCAGATTTAGTCACATGCTCAACACTAGACCAATCCCTGGCCAGGGTGCTGGGTTGATGGTGACTGGCCTCATCACTTGGAGGCAGTGTGGAGATGGGAACTAAATAAATTGAAGCTTTGCCAGCCGGGAAGGCAGAGGTGGGCTGTTAGATGCTCAAGTCCAGCCACCAGTTACAGCCAGCAAAGGGAGGAAGTGTTAAAACTTAAGGGATCAAAAAAAAAAAAAAAAAAAAAAAACTTAAGGGATCGAGCGTGGCTTTGAAGCCAAAGAGCTGGGTCCAAATTGTGCCTCTTACCAACTGAAAAACCTTGGGTTCCCACCTTGGTTTCTGAGAGCCTCAAATTCCTCTACCAAGACTGTTGTGAGGGTTAAACAAGGTAATTTAACGTTCATGCAAGCCCTTGGCAGACTTTAACATCCCCTGAGATAGAGTGTCCTCTATCGCAGTTATCATTATCAGTGAAATGGTGATGCAAACGTATCTTCTATGGAAGGGAAAGTGTCTGGAGTTGCCTGTTAGGGGCAGTCACTTCTTGGTCTCTACAGGCCGTGGCCAAGTGACTCTTTTTGGCCAAGGTCAACTATAGTACCTGTTCTTAAGTACATTAATACCTGGCTCATTCTTTATCTGAAAGCAATATATATTATTTAAGGTTCTTAGACCCTTTTAAAAAAAAAAAAATCCTGGGCTTCACTGGTGACTCAGTGGTTGAGAGTCCGCCTGCTGATGCAGGGGACACGGGTTCGTGCCCCGGTCCGGGAAGATCCCACATGCCGCGGAGCGGCTAGGCCCGGGAGCCATGGACGCTGAGCCTGCGCGTCCGGAGCCTGTGCTCCGCAACGGGAGAGGCCACAAGAGTGAGAGGCCCGCGTACCGCAAAAAAAAAAAAAAAAAAAAAAAAAAATCCTAAATTGCAATGCAAACTAATTGTGTTGAAATGCATATGTGTAAATTCCAAATACAATTATGCCATTAGAACTATTGGGGAGAATGTCCAATAAACATTAAATGCATTATAAGTATGCGACAAAATGTCCGAGTTTGTCAATGGTTCTCAACTAATCTCTCAGGTGTCATGATGCTCAAGGGTGTTTGCTGTGGTCAAAGATAAGATCACCTCAAACTTGAACACGAATCTTTGTTAATCGTTGAGGTTTCTTCCCCAGAGTGACATCAGAAACAGAAGAGTGTTTGGTTGGTGAAGGAAAGAATGGGGATGGGGGGAATCTGCCAGGTCACTCAGGCAAATGAAATGTAGGTACATTGCTGTTTTCCCTGCCTGATACATTGACATGGTCCCATTAAGAGGCATCTTCTCTGGGCCTCAGAGCATGCGTGGGCTTGAAAGCTCTAGCTCTGAAAAAGATCTTCTGCCCCAACGTACAGTGGAGAGAAGTTCCATTCTGCCAGGCATTTGATTGTGTCTCCTGAGTGCAAGGGATTGCTATGGCCAAATGGTGGCAACAGCTGATGGAATGGAATCAGCTCTTAAAGAGGTTCACATTTTTAATAGCAGCTAGTACTGATTGAGTACTTACTATATGCCAACCACTGTGCTAAATGCTTTAGATTTATTAATTCCTTTAATCCTCACAGAAGACCATGAAGCAGGCATATTATCATACCCATTTTACAGATGAGGAAATGAAGGCACAGAATGTTTAGCTCATTTGCTGTAGATCACAGCTAGTTAGGGGGCAGAGCTAGGACTCACACGCCGACAGTCTGGCTCAAAAGTACATGCTCTTAACCATATACAATATAGTGTTTTATTTGTTTTTTAATAGACTTTATTTTCTAGAGCATCTTTAGTTTCACATCAAAATTGAGCAGAAAATATAGAGATTTCCCATATACTTCCTGTCCCCCACACAAGCACAGCCTCCTCCACTATCAACATCCCCGCCAGAGTGATACATTACAATTGAAGAACCCTCACTGACACATGACTACTACCCAAAGTCCATCATTTACACTAGGGTTCACTCTTAATGTTGTACATTCTATGGATCTGGACAAATGTATAATGGCATATATCCATTATTATAGTACCATACAGAGTAGTTTCGCCGCCCTAAAAAGTCTCTGTGCTCCCCCTATTCATTCCTGCCTCCCCACTAACCATCAGAAACCACAGATCTGTTTACTGCATCCATAATTTTGCCTTTTGTAGAATGTCACATAGTTGGAATTACACTGTATGTAGCCTTTTCAGACTGCCTTCTTTCGCTTAGTAATATGCTTTTAAGTTTCCTTTATGTCATATCATGACTTGATAGCTCATTTCTTTTGAATGCTGAATAAGATTCCGCTGTCTGGATATACCACAGTTTATCCACTTACCTACTGAAGGACTCTTGGTTGCCTCCTAATTTTGGCAATTATGAATAAAGCTGCTATAAACACTCCTTTGCAGGCTTTTATGCAGACATGTTTTCAACTTATTTGGGTAAATACCAAGGAGCACAATTGCTGGATCGTATGGTAAAAGTATGTTTACCTTTGTAAGAAATCGCCAAAGTCTCTTCCAAAGTAACTGTCCCATTTTGATTCCCACCGGCAATGAATGAGCATTTCTGCTGCTCTACATCCTCACCAGCATTTGGTGTTGTCAGCGTTTTGGATTTTGCCCATTGTAAGAGGTGTGTAGTGGTATCTCGTTATTTTAATTGTTGTATATCTTCTTCAGTGAAGTGTCTGTTCAGAGCTTTTGCCCATCTTTTAATTAGGTTGTTTGTTTTCTTATTGTTGAGTTTTACAGTACAGCATTTTTAAGGATAAAATTATGGATTCATAGAGTGTCAGGGATGGAAAGACCTCAGCAATGACCCTGTCCATCCCCCTCACTTTACAGATGTGAAAAATAAGGCCCAGAGACACTCAGATGGGGCAAAGCCGGAACCAGAGCCCAAGAGTTCAGTGCCTCTTCATCACAGTGCGTGTCATCAGGCAATTTCCTCTGTGAGCAGGTGGCTCCCTAAGGACAGGAGTCACACCTGGCCATCTGTCTGTCTTTCCCTCACACCTCTGGCACACATTCAGCGAATGTCTGTGGGAGAGAGGAAGAAATGATTTTCCTCTGGCGTCTATGCACCCTTTCCAAAGGGCAGGCCCCTCTGCCCTCTGCTCTAATCTGTGAAACAGGGAGTGAAGAGAATTAACGTTTTCGACATTCCACGGTGCAGCAGGGTGGGGGCAGAAGCCAGGTCAGAGTATAATTCTTAACCTTGGCTGTACATCAGCATCACCGACGGGGCGTGTTAAAAACTGGATGCCTGAGCTTCATCCCCAGACGTTCCGTACACGGTTGTAGTGTTTACTGTATACCAGGTCCTGGGCTAAGCCCTCCACATGCAGCATCCTAGGTAATCCTTCCTTATGCAATCCTATGATGTGGGCAGTATTATCCTCTTCCATCTGCGACTGAAGAAACTATGGTTCAGAAAGGTTAGGAAACTCGCCCAGGGTCACACAGCTAGCATGAGCTGGAGCCACCATGCCAATAAAAACCACCTAATTGCTGTCAGAGCTGTTGGCCAACCTGTGTCCTGCACGTGCGGGTGCATGCACACAGGCACTGGGCTCTTTACAGTCGACCCTGTGCAAACCCTATGTTTTGAAGCCCTGGAAGCTGAAAGGCAGGGACACGGGATCTCCAGGAGGCTGCTAAGAGAAAGCTCTTCACAAGGGTGTGACGGTGAGGCAGCCCATGTAGAGGCCCTGAGAGCTATATGCGAGGCCCCAAATCAGAGCCCGTCAGCTCCACCAAAAACCAGAGATCACGGGCGCCCACACACTTGTTCTCATTTGCACACCATTCAGACAGAGCCCTCACTCTTTTATTATTCTGATACTTAAGGGAATTTTTTTTTATTGAACTATAGCATACAAACAAAAAAGCACACAGATCTCAAGTGTACAGCTCAATGAATGTTCACGAAGTGGACATGTCGGGTAACCTGCTCCACTTACTTTAGGTAACATCTTAGGCCTCTCCAGTTGTCTTAAGGGGGTTCAATGAAGACTTCAAAGCAAACATTTTAAAGTTGAATCTCATATCACAGATAAATGTCCTTTTACATAAGTGATATTTACAATAATAAAACGGGCGGCAGCAGTGGCTGTGGGGACAGTGGCGTCGTCCTGGGGCTCTGGTGGCGGGGGGGGAACGGGGGGCGCCGGCCTCACTCTGGGGTAGGCACTCTGCACTGAGGCAGTAGATGTAACCCCCGGTAAGATGCAAGGCTCATTTGGGTTTTCCTCTTCCTCTAGCTGCATGCACGTTGCATGAACTTCTCATGTCTTTTCCCTTCCCTCTACCAGAAGGAAAATGTGGGTAGTTTTTCCATTCTTTTTGCATCTTGTGAGTGATGCCAATGAAGAAAAAACCCGCAGAGCTCCCAGATTTGATATTCTAGGAGGGCTTTTTGCAGGAAGATAAAAATAAAATTTTAAAAATTTTAAAATAATAAAACAAACAACCAAAAGCAACAGAGCGCTGCAAGTCTAAAAAGCTTGGAAATCACTGTGTTGCTATTTTAAACAAAATGCGAACTTTTTATTTAGGAGACACGTTGATACTTCTTCC
The DNA here is from genome assembly GCF_949774975.1 of Lagenorhynchus albirostris. Lineage (NCBI taxonomy): Eukaryota > Metazoa > Chordata > Mammalia > Artiodactyla > Delphinidae > Lagenorhynchus > Lagenorhynchus albirostris. The sequence goes on from NC_083095.1 coordinate 27,323,993, forward strand.
AGATCATTAAATCCTGGGAAGGGTCCTTTTACACTTAGACACGTTGGTTTCCAGTGGCAGTGACAGGGAGAAACCTCTATCCTGGGCCGCATTTATATTCCTTGCAGCTAATTTTATGCAACTCACCAAAGACAGTGCTCTCAGGACTGAGACTGAGAGGCAGTGTGCTAGCGGTTCTAGCACCGGCTTCACAATCAGACAAACTGGGCTCCCATCCAGGCTTTATTACAGCCTGGCTCCATGACCCCAGGCAAGCTGCTAACTCTCCTTGAACATCAGTGCCCTCACGCGTAAAACGAGTCCTCGTCTGCACCTTCTGTGACCGGAGTGAGGGTAAATGAGGCGTGTAAGGTATGACCACCATGTCTGGCATGTTGATGAACTCTTCCTCAGTCCTCACTAGGATAACCTGCCTCTTATTTTCTGAAAATATGCAGGAAAAGAAAGCAGTGGATCCAGTACCAAAGCAGCGAGGGGAGGGAGACAGTGAAGGGGAGTCCAGGGGACGTTCTGAGTTCAGGGGACATTTGTCATCTGTCTTCAGGCCCTGACACAGAATGCCGAGGGGTAGGTTTATTCCTGTAGGTCAGCAAAGAGACTTTCCGCGCTGAGCCAGAAATAAAAATATTGATTCTCGAGGTTCAGTCCTGGAAGCCTGAGGTGTCAAAGCAGAAATGCAATGGTCCCTTCATCTGGAGGGGCGCTCAGCCCAGCCTGAATCAGCACTGTCAGCCAGGAAGGCTTGCCTTCAGAAACACCCAGACCAACGTGAGATTGGTTCAAGGAAAGGTTGCCACGACAACCCAGGGGCCAGGGGGGCTAGTAGCATTTGAAGCCCTCCCCACATGCATGTGCACACACCACATCCTCATACCCACCTTGCAGGGACCCCGGCTCTCTGAGCCACAGACGTTGGGTCCCGTAGTTAGGAGAGAGTGTGGGGCCCTTCAGCTCCACCTCTCAACGCAGCACTCCGAGCTCAGGGCTTCTAGAAGCCACAGTAAAATATGAGAAGGAGGTGAAGGCATTCAGCATAATTGGCCTCCCTAAGTAGCTCACTGGAAATGATCAGCCTTGGGGCCCCTGGGACTCGGGTAGGAAGCTAACCTTAGGTTCATCAAGGCCCCAGGGGAAAGGGGCTCTGAGCCAATTAGACACGTTCATTCTCCTTCCCGTCCCCAGGCCCTCCCTTAGTTGTCCTCCCACAGGACCTGTACGTGAAATTCTCCCTACTCCAGTGCTGTAAAATAAAGGTTTAGGGGACTTTACTTCCCAGGGGCTTCTGCATTTTAATGGAGACTCTTGAAAATCAAGATGCTTTCAGCATCAAGGAATAAATCTATTAATGAGGAATCTTCAGGCTCCCTGGGAATGGTAGCGGGGAGTAGGAAGCAGGAAGGAGATGGCTGAGGGACCAGGTGAGAAACACCCTTACCAAGAAGACTACAGTCAGTTGTTTTTTGTTTTTGTTTTAATTCATTTATTTATTTTTGGCTGCGCTGGGTCTTCGTTGCTGTGCACGGGCTTTCTCTAGTTGCGGCGAGCAGGGGCTACTCTTCATTGCAGTGCGCGGGCTTCTCATAGCGGTGGCTCCCCTTGTTGCGGAGCACGGGCTCTAAGTGCCCGAGCTTCAGTAGTTGTCTCACCGCGGGCTCAGTAGTTGTGGCTCACGGGCTCCAGCGCGCTGGCTCAGTAGCTGTGGTGCACTGGCTTAGTTGCTACGTGGCATATGGGATCTTCCCAGACCAGGGCTCGAACCCGTGTCCCCTGCATTGGCAGGTGGATTCTAAACCACTGCGCCACGAGGGAAGTCTTACAGTTAGGTTTTATTGTCCAACAGGTTTGGATTTGAGTCCTCCCTGTATGACCTTGGGTAGGAGCCTCAGTTCCCATGTCTGTAAAGTGGGGTCATAATGCTTAAGTCATATGGCTGTTAGCACAGAGCCTGGCACAATGTCTCAAGTTCCGAAGTAGGACCAGACAAGGAGACTGTTGTGCAACCCAGCCAAAGACCAGGATCGGTTCTGACAGTGTGGGCCTGGGCTGGGGTGTTTATTAGTAGCACTATGTCCAGCTACCAGGGCTAGACAATGGAGGGGAAGAGGGGCCTGAAAGAAGGAGCAAGTTAAATAGCCAACACTTCGATACAATATGTTTGTAAGTTCGTTTGTTTTTCTCAGGAGTAGAGACTGACATAGCATGAAGTTACGAGGCCCTTCGGGTAGGGAAGAGAGAGAGGAGGTGCTTCGGGGGACAGAGAAAGGGAAGCAGTAAGGACCACCTGCCCAGGCACTGGGGACCTCCAAGACACAAGCCCTGCTGAGTAACATGCTTGAGCTGAAGTCAAAGGACTTGTTTCTCTGCAGGAAGTTTCTGGCAATGGCAGTGGCCGTTTTAAAATTAGTGATGTATGACTATCTCTATGATAAATGGATTGGCATTTATAAAGCTAGTGTAGCTACTAGACACAAAGGATGTTGAGCTAGAAGAATCCTAGTCGACTGGGGGGAGGTCTGGATTTGAGACAAGCCCCCAGGTGCTCTCACTCCCATAACACTTGGCTGACTTTGCTAAGGCTACCACTCTCCCCTTCAGGGCAGCAGTGGGATGGAGCAGAGAGACCCTGGCCCTACCCCAGCTCTACCACTGCCAACCGAGGGGATTCATGTAGGTCTTGGGCCTTTGTTGCCTCATCTGTGTAATGACAGGATACTTCTACTTGGATGAACTGTGAGGTTAAATGTCATATATATGAAGCAACTAGTGTAATAACCAGGGACAGATCGGCACTCAACAAATGTTAACTTCCTTCTTTTTTTTTTTTTTTCGCGGTACGCAGGCCTCTCACTGTTGTGGCCTCTCCCGTTGCGGAGCACAGGCTCCGGACGCGCAGGCTCAGCGGCCATGGCTCACGGGCCCAGCCGCTCCGTGGCATGTGGGATCTTCCCGGACTGGGGCACGAACCCGTGTCCCCTGCATCAGCAGGCAGACTCTCAACCACTGAGCCACCAGGGAAGCCCTAACTTCCTTCTTTGACAAGCTAAAGAGTACACTCTCCCTACTGTTTTCTCCTTCTCCCTACATCCCTGGTGGCAGTCATCAAGACACATTTTATCAGGCATGCTATAAGCTGCAAATAACAGAAAATCCATCTAACAATGGTCTAAACGGGCATTCATTTTCCTCATATAAGGAGACATCCAGAGACAAGTAGCCACTGTTCTGGTTCTGTGGCTCAGCAACTTCCAGACTATTGTGTCTTTGGTTCTATTGGCCTTTCCTTCATGGTTAAAACATGGCTACTGCAGCTCCAAGCATCACAGCTCAGCTCCAGGCAGGAAGAAGGAGACAGCACCAGCTACGTGTTCCTTTTATAAACAAGGAAAAAATTTCCCCGAAATCCCCAGCAGATATCTTATTGGCATGACTGTGTCCCATGGTCACTTCTATGTACTAGGGAGGCTGGGAAAGCAAACCAGCCTCTATAGAGAGTAGAGGCAGGCAAGGAAGAAAGAAAGAAATGGAGAAATGGCAGTTGAGGAAGCCAACCCACAGTGTGGGCCACAGCTGTACATCAGGTTAAATACGATGTTTCCATTTATTCATTCAACAAGTGAATACTGAGCACCTACTATGCCCTGAGCTGGGTGCTGGAGAGCACTGGTGAGTCATATCAGACTTGGTGCTGTGGGCAATCAGCCCTTGACACGTCTAGGTGCAGGGTGTTGTGGGAGCAGCATCAGGTTTGTGGGGGGAGGGGGTAAAAAAGACTTCCGGGATGGGTACTGACAATGAGTGGGAGTGAAGCCGGTATTTGGAGTGGAGGGAGGCAGGCCGGCTGCCCATGCAGTGTTCCAGGCAGAGGGAACAGCATGTGCAAAGTCCTAGCAGCAAGACAGAGCATCACTGGCCTTCAGGGAACTAAAAGAAGTTCCCCGAGGCCACCAAAGTTTATTCAAACAAGAAGGATCAAAAGCAGGCCACACAAATGTGAGTGAGTAAATTTGACTAGCAAGACCATTAAAGCGTGGTCTACCAGTCCCACCCCCACCCCCCACCCCCGGGGAGAGAAAGCCCTGGAAGCTTCTTTAAACACAGAGGCTGCAGGAGAAGCAGAAAGCCTGGGGAGCTGCTGTGGACAAATGTGTCTACCTTGCTGGCAAGATCATTTATTTACAGAGACCCCAGACCTGGCCGGCTGGGTCCTGCCATCAGGGTGGGCTCTCTGCCTTCCACTGAATCGTTTACAGAAGGCCTTCGCACCTGCTGTGACTTCTGCCCGGAATTCTCTTCCCTGAGTCTGCGCGCTCCTCACTCACCTGCTTCAGATTTCACTTCTGACCACATTTCCTCAGGGAGGCCTCTTCTGACTGACCCCCTCCCTGAAATACATCAACTCATGACAGTGCGTGTGTGAGGGGCCTCCACCGTGTAACTATTACAAGGTGATTGTGATTTTGCATCTATTCGTGTGGATTTTTTTTTTTCATTAAAGACCACCTCTCCCAGTGGACTGTAAGCCCTGTGAGGGCAGTGACCAAAGCTAGTTTTGCCAGAAGCTATTTCCCCAATACCTAACATTGTGCCTGGCACATAATAGTAGCTCAGTAAATATTAAGAGCTAGACCGTATCAAACTGACAATAGTCAACCATTTTTGAATGACAATTTCATACAATTCATCCTAATATTAATGGAATGAATGAATGAATTTGAATTTTTCTGAACACTATTTACTGCAGCATGGAATTCAGTACAAGAAGTGTCCATGTTGAGACTGTTCAAAGAGCAGTTTTTCCTAAAATTATAAAGAGCTGAGTATCTGGTCCCTGGTCATGGTCTTGACCTGAGCAGTGCTTCTCATACTTCAGTGTGCATTTGGAGCCCCTGAGGATCTTGTTCACATGCAGATTCTGATTCTGTAGGTCTGGGGTGGGGCCTGAGATTCTGCATTTGTAACAGGCTCCCAGATGATGCCATGGGGAAGCAGCCAGAGGGAAGGAGGCCAAAATGCAGCCTTAGAGCAGGTTGGTGAAGGGCTTCTGTGCCGCTAAAGAGCTCCCACTAAGGCTGCGCTCTCTTTTCTTTCTCAGCCAATACGAAATCAGAAAGTCATTTGAAAAGAGATGGGACTCCAGGTCAGTACTGAAGTATCTCATTGTATGGAAAAGAAGCTGATGAGCTGTCACGCATAAATGAACTTTCCAGATCACTGAAACGTAGCCTTCCAAGGGCCCCAAACTGTTTTTCTTTTAATAGTTCTTGGTGGAAATGTTTCTAATGTTATTAAATGCTATCTTGCCTTCTTCAACAGAGTAAATCGGACAGAACCTGACTCTTGGGGGGTTTTTTAACTTCTTTTTTTAAAAAGTTGGTGAAATATATCACACATGTATAAAGCACACATGTACAGTTTAAAGAATATAAATCAAGTGAATACCGATAGACCCACCACGATAAGAAAAAGAATACAGTAAGTCCCCTACATGTGAAACGCTGACTTTTAAAAATGTACAACATGAGAGTTGGGAGTTAAGTTTTATTTGGGGCAAAATGAGGACTGCAGCCTGGGAGACAGCGTTTCAGATAACTCTCAGAAACTGCTCCAAGGAGGGGAGGCGGGGGTGGGGGTGGGGGATGGAGGGGGTGGAAGAGTCAGGATATAGAAGAGTTTTGCAACCAAGGGAAGGTAGTAGGGGGGGGACATCAAAAGATTATTGTTAATTAAAGAAAACCAGATATCTCAAGTTAAGGAATTTAGCACTTTTCTATGCATGGGAAGATGCAAGAGTCTGGGCTCTCTGAAATCATTCCTTTGATATGCACCTCAGCTATCTGGGGCCAGTATCCTGTGTTTTCACATCCTGTTTCCTCAGGGAGTGGCTGCAGTCTGATGGCTGCTAGACAGCAGGTATTCTTTTCAGCCCTGAGTTTCCTCAGGGCTCACCGGCTCACGTTGGAGGGTTGCAATCATGGATGACTGTGAAGTCCTTTGTTTATTGATATGGCAGGAAATAGTCCATTTATAAATATTCCATTTATCAGAATCTTCAAGTTGCGAACTTTCAAAGATGCGAACATGGAGCTTACTAATGAAGACCTGTTGGAGTTGGAGGCCCAGAGAAAGGACGAAGAAGAACAAGAGGAAGAAGAAGCAACTGAAGAACTGAAGAGATTCACGACACAGGAAATGGCAAGGGGATTTTCTTTATTTGAGGAGGCAGTTTTTGAGGCACAGGACCCAAACTTAGAATGGTGCACGAAGGTTGCAGCAGCCATGCAGAATGCAATCCAGTTCTACCAAGTCATCTATGATGAGAAAAAAAGAGCTACTACCCAGCCATCACTAGGTCATTTTTTCAAGAGGGTAGATAGAATTGAATCCAGCAAGGAACCAGAACCTCTGCCGTCAGAGTCAGGCCTGAGTGAAATTGCAGCTTGTCCTCTGTCTCCTATTGCTGACGATCCTTCAGCTCTACCATCTCCCACCTCGTCTCCCTCCTCCAGTCAGTAACTTTTTTTGCCTGTTGACTCGATGCCAGCCCCCTGTATGCCAGCCATTGTACTGTACTACTGTACTTTTCAAGGTACTGTACTATAAGATTAAAAATGTTTTCTTTATTTTTTGAGTGTTTTTTATATATTATCTGTGTGAAAAGTATTATAAAAAGTATTATAAACCTATTATAGTACAGTACTATATAGCAGATTGTGTTAGTTGGGTACCTAGGCTAATATTATTGGACTTACGAACAAACCGGACTTATGAACACGCTCGGAACGGAACTTGTTTGTATGTAGGGGACTTAATGTACACTACAGTACCTTAGGAGCTCCCTCTTTCCCCATCAGAGGTAACCACTACACCAAGGTATGTGTTAATCATGTCCTTGCTTTTCTTTATTGTTTTACCACATATGGATGTAACCCCAAACAATATAATTAGTTTTGTCTGTTCTTGAATTTCATATTAATTGAATTCTACTTATGTATTATGTTGTGACTAGTTCTCTTGTTGAACACTGTGTTTTTTAGATTCATCCATATTGCCATCTGCAGTTTGTTCATTTTCTCTGCTGTATAAGATTCCATCTCAGATGATGTCACAATGCATTTACTCACTCTACTGTTTGATGGGCATCTGAGGTATTTTGAATACTATTACAAACTGTGCTGCCATGAATTTTCTGGCATGAGTCTGCCACAACCATGTGCCAGGGTTCTCTCTATACCTACTCAGGAGGGGAACTGCTGAGTCAAGGATTCTGCATGTGCTTGGCTTTGCAAGGTGCTGCCGAACCAGTTTCCTAAGCGGTCATTCTCTGACCAGCAGTGGGGGAATCCCTGTTGTTCCACATGTTCACCAAAACTGGATACTGGCCCACTTTGTAATTTTCCCTGACTCTCCATGATGCCCAGAGTTTTCATGAATTGCGCTGTGTTAGTCCATTCAGGCTGCCGTAACAAAATGCCGCAGACTGAATGGTTTATAAACAACAGAAAGTTACCTCTCAGTTCTGGAGGCCGGAAGTCTAAGATCAGGGTACCAACATGGTCAGGTGAGGGGCCTCTTCCGGGTTGCAGATTCCTCATCATAGCCTCACATGGTGAAAGGGTCAGGGATCTCTCTGGAGCCTCTCTCGTAAGGGTACTAATCTCATTCTTGAGGGCTCCGCTCTCATGACCTAATCACCTCCCAAAGCCCCCGCCTCCTAATGCCATCACCTTGGGGGTTAATATTTAACATATGAATTTTGAGGGGACACCAACATTCAGACCATAGCACCCACTATGCTCCCACACTCCATTCTTGGGCTGGACTGTAACATGGCGCTGTTCCTATTACTCTAAATGGTCTCAGAGGCCATACTGTGCTCTCCTGCTTACTTTTGATTTTAGGTTTGTCTCTGCCTTTAACACAAACTAACGACCACCTTGTCATTCCTATCAGAGTGTCAAGTCTCCACTAGCCTTCACCCTTCCATTTTTAAGGTGCCTTTTCAGATTTGCTGTGGAATGGGAAATTCTTTACCCAAATGTTCCCTTGAATTGTGTCTGCACAAAGAGTAAATGGACCCTGGAGAAGGGTCTGAATGCCTCGCCTATGAGTAAATACATAAACTGCAGAGCGTGAATCCGATGACATTCATTTTGACTGTGAATGGTCTTTTTTGTTTTATTTTGTTTTGAGGGTGGTTGGTTGTTTCCTTACCCATTTTGGGGTTTTGTTTAGTTCTGCTTCTTCTCTGGTTTCTGACAGTATTCCAAATAACTGAGGTTGCTTTGTAAATCACCTCTGAATAAGTGAAGTACTGCTGCTCTTTGAGTATAATTTAATTTTGTATTAAATGTAATTAAATTCCTATTTAATTTTGGTTGCTGGAATCCTCCCAAAATACCATAGCTTCGACTAGCAGATGGTATGTATCCCTGTAACAAGAGACACCACATATTCCAAAGAGCCTCATTCAACCCGCCCCCCCAGAAGCATCTTTAGAAACAAGGGTATTGGAAAATTCTGACTTTTATTAGATGGGATTCGTGTCTCATATTGAGTCTGAGTTAAACTCATTTGAAGGCAAAAACCAACCATCTTGGTGAACTCTTATTGTTAAAAAGTATTTTTACTGTGGGTTATTGACCAACGCTGGCAGATGTGAACAGAGAGAGGATTTATTGACAGGTTATTGAATAACTTACAGAATCATCAGGTGGGCTGGCAGACTAAGTTTGAGACCGTGCAGCCAAAAATTGTACCCAAAATCATGAGACAAAACTGGCCTAGTGAGGTGAGGACCTGCTGCCACCACCAAGCACTGGGCATTTCATCCTGCTTTGCCCCCACCCCCAGCACTGTACACTAGGTGCAACAACTACTGCACGAATTCAAGCTCCCTGCTGAGGCTGCCTTGACCAAAGAGCCTGCCTTGGTAGAGTCTGGTCACGTGCTGCACCCTAGCTGCAAGAGAGGTTGGGAAGACAAATGAATTATTCAGGCTTGGGTTCCACACCACATAACAGAAAACTCAAAATACTTGTAGTTTTAAATAAACCACAAACAAAATAGAAATTTATTTCTCCCTGCGTAAAAAAAGTTTAAGGCAAAGAGTGCATGCAAGGTGCTCTGAAGCTCCTTCAACTCTGCCTTTGTGTGCTGCCTTATGGACCAATATGGCTGCTTGAGCGGCTGCCATCAAGTCCACATCCCAGCCATCAGGAAAGAGAAAGGGGCAAAAAAGGATGACCTCTTCCTTTACTACCACTTCCCAAAACTCATAAACATTACTCATAGCTCAATGGTTGAAACTTGATCATTTGGCCAAATCAGACATAAAAGGGTCTAGGAAATGTAGTCTTCGATGCAGGTAGCCATGTGCCCAGCTAAAAATCGGGGGTTCTCTTATTAAAGATGGAGAGAACAGATATCAGGAGAGATGGCTGGTGTGTCTGCCATAGCAAGTTCCTAGCATTTTTGTCTTCCATACAGGAATGTGACCAAGGCTCATAAAAGTGTGTGTGTACAGGATGGGATATTTCCCAAATTCAGAAAGGGGGTTCTGAATCTAGGTAACCAAAAAGGAAAAACACCACTTCCCTGGTGGTACAGTGGTTGAGAATCCACCTGCCAATGCAGGGGACACGGGTTCGATCCCTGGTCTGGGAAGATCCCACATGCCACAGAGCAACTAAGCCCACACGCCACAACTACTGAGCCTGTGCTCTAGAGCCCACTAGCCACAACTACTGAGCTTGCGTGCCACAACTACTGAAGCCCATGCACCTAAAGCCTGTGCTCCACAACAAGAGAAGCCACTGCCATGAGAAGCTCGCGCACCGCAATGAACAGTAGCCCTCGCTCGCCGCAACTAGAGAAAGCCCAGCAACGAAGACCCAACACAGGCAAAAATTTAAAAAAAAAATTAATTAAAAAAAAAGAGTACATTATGTTTAAAAAAAGAAGAATAAACAAAAAAGAGTCAACAGAGAAAACAAGATAGCCACTATTCCATTACTGCTGCCCTCACTATAACTAAGGCAAGCTTTATTAACTGATCCTCATAGTACGGAGCCTTTGAACAAAGGCGTTTACCAGAGGAGACCCGGGACGTGGAGAAGAAGAGATTCAGAGGTACAGCTGAAAACAGAGGCATCCACGACAGGCAAATCTTTGTTGTTTTGTAGCTTTGGGGGACCAGGGCAAAATTCAAATAAAGACCCACATACCATGTATCTAAATATTTAAAAGCTATTAGTCAAGCTAACAACTTGTTAAATAAAATATGTCTGCTCCTCCTACCTTCACAAACATACCTTCCTAACACTCTTGGAAGGCCAAGCTTGAATTTAGAATTCTCAGGCCCCTCGGACCACAGTGTGGCAGCACAGGGACAGGCAGTCCCAGATCAGGGCCTGTCCCCCTTTTGTTCCGACCCTGAGCGGGGGATCTTGCCCACCTGCATGTCCCTAATGCCAGCATGTACCTCCACATTCTGTCCACTGCCTGTGCTGCAAGCAGCTACCCTTTGGCCACTGGCTGCACTGGGCACCCTGGACCAGGAAAACAGGCCTTCATGGGCCCTGGAAGCAGGCTCGGACCATTTGGGCAGAGAATCTGGGGTCCTGGATACTAGGAACAAGGTCTAGACAAGGGTAAGCGTGGGCATGGGTGTAGGCTCTGATTGGGCTTCTCCCTTGGTCCTGAGGACTTCTCACCCCAGGAATGCAGGGATGCCAGGGCAGGGATCTCCAAAGGTCAGGGCCTGCTTACCTAAGTCTCGGGGTGGCACTGGGTCACATTGTCACACTGACCCAGCAGGCCTGTCTCAGTGCATCGAGAATAACTGGAAGCTCTTTTGAGAGTTTTTCCTACTAGATCTGGGGTCTGGAAATTGTCTCTGGATTATTGACTACGGGAGAGGATTTCTTTTGCTGTGACTGTATTGGGGGCAGGATTCAGCAGTAAATATATGTCTCCTCACCTCCAGAAACAAACCCAAACTAAAAAACCAAAACCAAAATAGAACAAAACAAAACAGAAATCCCTTTTCCGTCCTTGATGCACTCAGCCTATTTCTCTGTTTCCTCCTCAGACACCCTCCCATCCGGCTCTCTCCCATCGTTGTCCTGCTTTTCTCTGCTCACTTTCTTCCCTCCGCCCTCCTTCCCTGGCACATGTTAATCCCTGCCATCGTGACAGGGAAAACAACATAACACTGGGGCAGATGAGAGCTGAATTTCAGAGCCCTTGAGAAGCACAGCCTAGCAGGGGGCTGGGAATTTCCATGGCGAAACAGACCAGGGGAAAAGCTTGAAATCTTGGAGAGGTGATGAGGAAAACATTGGGGTTGGAAGAACAAGGGGTGTCTCAAAAACCCATCGGAGGTTGACATAAAAGGAATAAAGAAGGGTGCCCTGCAAAGTTGGCAAAAGGTTAATGTAATTCTCCTCAATGCCCCACAGCCTGTGACTGTCCCAAAATACAGTCAATATCCTATGGGATGAACTATTAGCCGAGGGGGAAATAGTGGGGAGCAGACATTCAGGAAAACCAAGATCCCTCTTCTGAAAGGAGCTAAAGGGTTAATATTTTTATGAAGTGGAACCCCAGCATATTATGCTTGGAGGGATGGGAAGGTTAACTTTCTCAGAGAGCAAACCTGGGGTAGCTTGGAAGGGTGTGGTTCCGAAACTGATTTATTTTAGAAGCATGGAAAGCCAATGAATGTATTTCTGGCCACAGGACATGACAGGTGAGAAAAAAGAAAGGAAGGAGGGCTGGTTTCTACTTCCTGGAGAGGAGGTGTTGTTACAGATCTCCTGGGGAGCACACACGCCTGGCATGAATGTGTGTAAGTCCTGATTACTCTCTCCCTCTCACCACCGTAGCTCTTCCCAGCGGCTGGCTTCCCAGCATTCTGGCACTCAGGCTGCCGACACCCGCCAGCAACAAGGAAGCTGGGTATCGTGGCTGCAGCTTTTGGAGGCTACTTACGAAAGAGATGACTAAGCCCTGGGGGCGGGAGGAGGGTGCAGCTAACGCCTAGCGCAGCAAGAACCGGTACGCTATCAACTCAGTCCAATTCAGGGTTGATCAAGTGCCAACCATGTGTCAGGCTGGTCCCTGGGGATGTGAAGATGAGGAAGCACGGTCCCTGCTCTAGAGGACCAGGCATGCCCATGAGGAACTGTAATCAGACGGATGAATACACAAAGAAGGAGAATAAAGAGTCTGGCAGTGGAAATGATTTCATGGGGGTACAGTGATGGAGGTAGAAGGAGGAAGAAAGAGAGCTTCTCCATTCGTGTATTCAGGCTAAGAGTTTTAGAATCTTCCCCAAACACACCCTTGTCCTCACACCCTCTTATCCAGTCAGTCTGCTTCAGTCACCTGAGTGCCCCTCACACTGTCCCCTTCTCCTGTCTTGGCTCAGGTTCTCATTGCACTCAGCTCCCTGAGGCAGCTTCCTACAGCTCAGGTCCAATCAGCTCACTCCCCTGCTTGAAAACCTTCCACTGTTTCCCTCTGCCCCCAGAATAAAGGCTAAACACCAAGGTCCCTCACACTGTGGCCCAAACCTGCCTAAGACCTAAGGGTAGAGTGGGCTTCAGGGTAGGTTTGACTTAACTTCTCAATATGCCGTCAACACCCCTGCTTCTTTCTGGATGTCCTCCCTGCCATCCATGGTGCTGTATTTAACCTCGGGCAGCCTTCTTCTTCTTGTGACAAAATGGCTGCAGTAATTCCTGGCCTCACACCCACACTCCATGCCATGTAGAAAGAGAAAGACAGAGAGTGTCTTTTCCTGAAGCTGCCAGCAAAGTCTTCTCCAGTCTTTTTGGTCAGAACTGGGTCACTTGTTCATTCTCAGGCAAGAAGGGATTTTGCTGATGAGTCTATACTGGGGCTATTTGCCCCCACCCCTAGGGCTGGGGTGGAGTCAACTTCCTCCAGAGTACATGGGAAGTGGAGGGAGGGTGGATACCCAAAGGAAAATGGGGTAGTTACCAAAAGGGAATGGATGTTAAGGAGGCCACCACAGTGTCCACTGCAGCACCCTGCCAGCACCTCCTCCCCTCAAGCCCCACCCAGCTACTTCCTATTCCCAAACCTGTCATGTGCTTTGATGTCTCTAAACCTTTGCACCTGCTGTCCATCACTTCCACCCGGGATGCTGCATTTTCTGCAACCAATTCCAATGTGTGTGTCTGGGAGGGCGGCATGCTGGGACAGGGGTGGGCTCCCACACAAACAATAACCAGCTGGGTGTCCTACAATTCAGCTCAATTCTGACACTATCTACCTGGAGATAGCATGAGATTCCACAGGCTAAGAACTCAATCCCACAAGACTGCCCTCTGCTCCAGAGGCCAATCCCAAGACCAGATAGTTACATGTGCTTCGGATTGACTGCCTATAGATTGGAGGTTCCCATGACCCGCTCCTCAAGTTCCATTAATTTGCCAGAGTGGCTCACAGAACTCAGGAAACCACTTACTCGCTAGATTACTGATTTTTTATAGAAGGATGTAACTAAGGAACAGCCAGATGGAAGAAATGCATAGGGCAAGGTATGTGGGAAGGAGCACAGAACTTCCATGCCCTCCCCAGGGACATCATTCTCCACATATCTCTATGTGTTCACCCACCTGGAAGCTCTCCCAACCCCGTCCTTTTGGGTGTTTACGGAAGCTGCATTTTATAGGCATAGTTGATTAAATCATTGGCCATTGGTGATTGATTCAACCTCTAGCCCCTCTCCTTTCCCTGGAGCTCAGGGAGTGGGATGGAAAGTTCTAACCCTCCAGTCACAAGGTTGATTCTCCTGGCAACCAGCCCCCATCCTTAGGTTTGTCCAAAAGTCACCCCATTAACATAACAAAAACACCTTTGTTGTTCTCATCACTCAGGAAATTACAAGGGTTTTAGGAGCTCTGTGCCAGAAATGGACAAGGATCAAATATAGATTTCGCATATTATAAATCACAGTACCACAGATGCCTTTTCACTCCTGGTACTCAGTGTACACCTATTTTTTTTTTTTTTTTTTTTTTTTTTTGCGGTACGTGGGCCTCACACTGTTGTGGCCTCTCCTGTTGCGGAGCACAGGCTCCGGACACGCAGGCTCAGCGGCCATGGCTCACGGGCCCAGCCGCTCCGCGGCATGTGGGATCCTCCCGGACCGGGGAACGAACCCGCGTCCCCTGCATCGGCAGGCGGACTCTCAACCAGTGTGCCACTAGGGAAGCCAGCCCCACCTTCCCTATTCTTTAGATATTGTGATCACCACAAGGACAGAAAGTAGGTTCTTATTCACTCTCAGCATAATGCAATACCTGGCACACAGTAAGTGCTCAATACATGCTTGTCCAGTGAATGAATGTTGCCGATGAGACAACAGTATTTCCAGAGCCTATAGCAAGGAGCCAGTGTTTATTCAAAATCTCCTCCCAAAGTCTAAAATGTAACTAATGTAAGCAGAGTTTGTAATGTGCAAAACTAGGATGAGGGAAGGATGGAGCCCCCAGGAAGTTCAGATAAAGGAACAATGAAGGGCAGGAGTTTGTCCAAGTGTCTCTAGCATCATCCCAGAGAGGGAGCTTCCTCACAGGTTGGCAGGAATGATTTAGTTCACTTGGCAGGTCAGTATACCCTTAAATGGAAAGAGGTCTCTCAGGCCATCATAGTCTGATCCATTAATCTTCCAACCATTTAGATTATCCTACTGGGAAGAGACTGCAAGAGCAGACCCACGCACACCCACCCTGTTGGCAATTACAATCTCATAATATCCTCATAAACTGGCTTTCTGGTTTATCATTCTGATCTACATTGCTTTAGTGTGGATTGGTTTGAGACCAACACTACCAGTTGATTCCTGATATCTCTTCTCTTTCTCTTCCTCAGTCACAGAACTCCCCAAATTTTAGATAGTCACATGGTCACCTAAAACATAGACTACATTTCTCAGCTTCCCTTGCAGCTAGGTAGGGCCATGTGACTAAATTCTGGACAATGGCATGTAAGTCAAAGTAATGTGTAACATCTTGGAAGTACCAGTACAAGAGGGTAATGTTTCCTTCTCCTTCCTTTTCCCCTTTCTGCTGGCTGGAATGTGGATGCACTGGCTGGAGCTGAAGCAGTCATATTGGACTGTTGAGGAATTTGGAAAGGAAGTCAATGCAGGGTGGAGCAACAATGTAGAGGACAGAAGCAACAAGATAGAAGGAGCCTGGGTTGAATATTACCACAGTGCCATCTAAGATAGCCCTCAATGCCTACCTGAACATTTACATAAGAGAAAATGTACTTCTTTCTCGTTTAAGCCACTTTTGACACTAGCAGGCAAACCTAATTCTAGCCTAACAACTGTACTGTTCCATACATGTGACTACTGGGCACTTGAAATGTGACTGGTACAAACTGAGAAATCCATACCGAATTTTGATTTTGTACTCCAAAAGATGAATGTAAAGTATCTCATGAATAATTTTTATATTGAGTACATATTGAAATAATAACATTTTAGATATATTGGGTTAACCTATTATTCTTTTTGCTTTTTAAAATATTACCACTAGTGGTTGCCAAGGGGTGGTGGGATGGGGGAGGGAAGGATTGGGAGTTTGGGATTAGCAGATGCAAACTATTATACATAGGATGGATAAACAATAAGGTCCTACTGTATAGCACAGGGAACTATATTCAATATCCTGTGATAAATCATAATGGAAAAGAATATGAAAAAGAACATATATATATAGGTATAACTGAATCACTTTGCTGTACAGCAGAAATTAACACAACATTGTAAATCAACTAAACTACAATAAAATTTAAATAAATAAAAAATTACCACTAGAAATTTTTAATTACATTATGGCTCATATCATATTTCTACTGGACAGTGCTTCACTGGGCCTTGTCATCTTTGTCTGAACTGATAATATCAAACTACTGAACCATGTAAAGCTGAGAGAGGATCAGAAAGTGGGCCCAGGCTTACTCACCAAGGCCCAAACTCTAACTTTGCCTCTGGCTCTTTCTGTCTGTCTTTTGCTCACGGAAACCCCTCACCCTATTTACTAAACTACTTTATCTGTAGCAAGAATAGCTGCAAAGCTTGGCACAGAGCAGAGCTAAACTTAGAAAAAATGAGAAGAGAAAACGGGAGGTGATCAGGAAGTTTAAAAGGTACAGCTCTGGAATCCAGGCTGTGGTACCAGGCCAGTCACACATGTATGGACCACTTTTATCAGCGGCAGAGAACGAAATTTCAGCCGTGCTAAGCCTTCTTGGAAAGCTTCAGAAAGGGATTTTGTATTTGGACCTGAGGGGAAATACAATGTATATATCTAAGTGTCTATTGATTTGAGGGAGACAGAGGAGGTTGAGGTACAAGTCTATGTGAAGATTTTCATGTAGGGCCCTATTACCCTATTAACAGGAGTCTTAGTCAATAGAAAACACTTGAACTTGCATAGGTGATAAGAAATCTTCCTAGAAGAATCCTGGAGTATCCATGGAAGCCATAGGAAGTCTTCTCAGTGGATAGAAACCAAAGGACTAGAAAGTCACCAGGAACCATAGGCAGTGTCTCTCCTTGCATATTTCACCTGCACTTCTCTCTGAGCTTTTGTTTCATCTCCTCTCTCTGCAAACCAACCTACTTTGTTTCTCTGCCCTCCCAGCCCCAACAGACAGACAGAAAGACACACACACACACACACACACACACATCCCTTCCTATCTCCTCCATTCAAGGGACCAAGTCAAACCAATTGGCCGTCTCTCTGTCTCCAAAATCCTGAGAATCTGGTCGTTGGTTGTTTTCTTATCATCAAATTCAATGTCACCTAGATTTTCTCCTGTTTTCTTCTAGAAGTTTTATGGTTTTACATTTCGTATTTAGGTCTATGATCCATTTTGAACTAATTTTTGTGAAAGGTGTACAGTCTGTGTCTAGATTCTCTTTTTGCATGTAGACATGCAATTGCTCCAGCACCATTTGTTGAAAGACTACCTTTTCTCCACTGAACTGCCTTTGCTCCTTTGCCAAATATAATGTAACTATATTTATCTGATTCTATTTCTGGAATCTCTGTTTTGTTCCATTGAGCTATGTGTCTGTTCTTTGACCAATATGACACAGTCTTGATTACTGGAAGTCTTGAAATCAGGTGGTGTGAGCTCTCCAATTTTGTTCTTCTTCAGTTTTGTGTTGACCATTCTAGGTCTTTTGTCTTTACATATAAACTTTAGAACTTATTGATATCTACAAAATCATTCTGGGATTTTGATTGGGATTATATCAAATCTATAGATCAAGTTAGAAATAATTGACATCTTAACAATACTGAGTCTTCCAATTCATGAACATAGAATATTTCTCCATTTATTTAGATCTTTGAGTTCTTTCATCAAAGTTTTGTAGTTTCCACATATAGATCCTGAACATATTTTGTTAGATTTATACCTAAGTATTTCATTTTTTCCATGCTATTATAAATGATACATTTTTAAAATTTCCATTGTTCTTTGCTGGTATGTAGGAAAGCAATTGACTTTTGTATATCAACCTTGTAGCCCACAATCTTGCTGTACTTGCTAAGTAGTTCCAGGAGTTCTTGTGGGATTTTTTTGTCAATTTTTTTAGTTTTTCTACATAGGCAATCTCGTCATCTGTGAATAAACTTTTATTTTTTCCTTCCTAGTCTGTATAAATTTTCTTTTCTTTTCTTATCTTATTGTGCTAGCTAGGACTCCCAGTACAATATTAATAAGAGTGGTGATAGGGGGTATCCTTGCCTTGTTCCTGCTTTTAAGAGAAAAGCATCCAATTTCTCACCCTTAAGTATGTTAGTTGTAGGCTTTTTGTAGACGTTCTTTATTAAGTTGAGGAAGTTTCCCTCTATTCCTAGTTTGCTTAGAGTTTTTATCATGTATGGATGTTGGATTTTGTCAAATGCTTTTTCTGTATCAGTAGATATAATGGTATAATTTTTCTTCTTTAGCCTATTGATGTGATGGATTAAATGGATTGATTTTGGAATGCTGAATCAGCCTTACAAACCTGGAATAAGTCTTACTTGCTCATGCTGTATAATTATTTTTATACATTGTTGGATTTGATTTACTAATATTTTGTTGAGGATTTTTATATTTACATTTATGTACATGAAAGATAATAGTCGTGCATTGTCCTTTCTTGTAATGTCTTTTCTCATTTTGGCATTAGGGTAATGCTGGCCTCATAGAATGAGTTAGGAAATGTTCTCTCTGCCTGCATTTTCTGGAAGAGGTTGTAGAGAGCAGTATCATTTCTTCCTTGAATGCTTGGTAGAGTTCACCAGTGAAATCATCTGAACCTAGTGCTTCCTTCTTTAATAGATATACCTATTCAAACTATTTTTCCTTGTGTGGTTTTTGATAGTTTGTGTCTTTCAAGGAATTGATCCATTTTATCAAAGTTATCAGATTTGTGAGCATAGAGTTGTTCATAGTGTTCATTATCATCCCTTTAATGTCCATGGGATCAGTAGAGATGACACCTCTTTTGTTTCTAAATCATTTGTGTTTTCTCTATTTTTTTCTTGTTTAACCTGGCTAGAGTTTTATCAATTTTATATCAAGGAACTAGTTGTTGGTTTCATTGATTTTTCTCTATTGTTTTCCTGTTTTTCAATTTCCTTGATTTCTTCTATTATTTTTTCTGCTACTTGCTTTATGCTTAATTTGCTCTTCTTACTCTAGTTTCCTAAAATGAAAATTTAGATCAATGATTTTAGATATGTCTTCTTGTCTAATATATGCATTTAATGCTATAAATTACCCTCTAAGCACTACTTTCACTGACCACACACATTTTAATAAGTAGTATTTCCATTTTCAAATATTTTCGAGTTTCTCTTGAGACTTCTTTGGCCTATGTGCTATTTAGAAGTGTGTTGTATAATCTCCAAATGTGGATTTTCCAGCTATCATTCTTTTGATTTCTACTTTAATTCCACTGTGATCTGAGAACATATTTTGTATGATTTTTATTCTGTTAAATGTATTAGGTGTGTTTTATAGGTCAGAATGTGGTCTGTCTTGGAGAATGTTCCATGTCATCTTGAGAAGAACGTGTATTCTGTTGTTGAGGATTGAGTATTTCATAAATGTTGACTAAATCAAGTTGGTTGGTAGTGCTATTCAGGTAAGCTATATCCTTACTGGTATTCTCCCTGCTTGATCTATCAGTTACTGAAAGAAAAGTGCTAAAGTCTCCAACTATAATAGTGGATTCATCTGTTTCTCCTTGAAGGTCTATCAGTTTTGCAATATGTATTTTGATGCTCTGTTTTTAGGTGCACACAAAGGATTGTTATGTCTTCTCAGACAATTGACTCCTTAATCAGTTCATCTCTTTATTCCTGATTTTTTTTTGTTCTGATCAGCTTTGACTGAAATTAATGTAGCTATTCCAGCTTTCTTTGATTCATCTTAACATGGTATATCTTTCTCCATCCCTTTACTTTTTTTAAAATTTTATTTATTTATTTATTTTTATTTATGGCTGTGTTGGGTCTTCGTTTCTGCGCGAGAGTTTTCTCTAGTTGCAGCAAGCAGGGGCCACTCTTCATCGCAGTGCATGGGCCTCTCACTATCGAGGCCTCACTTGTTGCGGAGCACAGGCTCCAGACGCGCAGGCTCAGTAATTGTGGCTCACGGACTTAGCCGCTCCGCGGCATGCGGGATCATCCCAGACCAGGGCTCGAACCCGGGTCCCCTGCATTGGCAGGTGGACTCTCAACCACTGTGCCACCAGGGAAGCCCCATCCCTTTACTTTTAACTTATCTGAGTCATGATACTTAAGATCAGTTGTTTATAAACAACAGATAGTGGGTCTTGTTTTATTTTTGTGTTTTTTTATCCACTCTGACAACCTCTATCTTTTAATTTATATATTTATAGCATTTACATTTAAAGTGATTATTGATATAGTTGGATTAAATCTACCATGCTTGCAACTGTTTTCTACTTGTTACACTTGATCTTTCTTTTTCTTTCCCCTTTTTTTCTGCCTTCACTGAATGTTTAGCCGAACATTTTATATGATTCCATTTTATGTCTTCTCTTAGTATATCAATCACACTTCTTTTAAAATTTTTTAGTGGTTGCCCTAGAGTTTACAACATACAATTACAACTAATTTAACTCCACCTTTAAATAACACTATAGTACTTCACATATAGTACAGGATCCTTACAACAAATATTTCCAATATCTCCTTCCATCCCTTATAACATTGTTGTCATTCATTTCACTTATCCATGTGCCAGAGCCATCCAGTTATATTTTATATCAATGAATAATAAGAAAAATAAAATTTTATTTTACATCCATTGATTCCTTCTCTGGTGCTCTTCCTTTCTTTATGTACGTCTGGTCATACATCATTTCCCTTCTCCCCTGAAAAACTTTTAAGATTTCTTGCAGGATGGATCCACTGGAAGTATTTTCCCTCAGTTTTTGTTTGTCAAAAAAAAGTCTTTCTTTTTCACTTTTGAAGGATAATTTCACTGGATATAGAATTCTAAATTGGTGGTGGGGGGAGGTGGTTTCTGATACTCTAAATATTTCTTTCCACTCTTTTCTTGCTTGCATTGTTTCTGACAAGAAATATTCTATAATTATTATCCTTGTTCCTCTGTAGGTAAAGTGTGTATCACCTCCAGCTTCTTTCAAGATTTTCTCTGTGTCTTTGGTTTTCCCCAGTTTGAATACCGATTTGCCTAAGTGTAGATATGTTTAGTGTTTATCCTGCTTGGTGTTCTCTGAGCTCCTTTGATCTGCAGTTTGAAGACTGTCATTAATTTTGGAAAAGTCTTGGCCACTATTACTTAAAATATTTCTTCTGCCCTGTTCTCTCTTTCTTTTCCTTCTGGCATGCCAATTATATGTATGTTATATCTTTTGAAATTGTTCCACTAATTCATGGATGTTCTGTTTGTTTTTTTCCTTTTTTCTCTCTCTTTGCATTTCAGTTTGGGAAATTTCTATTTTGTTTTGCTTTAAGTGTACAAAATATTACTGTTGACTAAAAGTACAATGTTGTGCAGCAGATCTCCAGAGCTAGTTCATCTTGCTTGACTGAAACATTTTGCTCTCTGATCAGTAACTCCTCATTTCTCCCTCCTCCCAGGCAGTAGCAACCACCATTCCACTCTTGACTCTAAGTATTTGACTATTTCAGTCTGGGAAATTTCTATTGACATATCTTCAAGCTCACTGATTCTTTCCTCAATCAGTCATCATCAGTCTGCTGATGAGTCCATCAGAAGAATTCTTCATTCTTTTGCAATGTTGTTTTTTTTTTTAATTTCTAGAATTTCCTTTTGATTCTTTCTAAGAGTTCCCAAATCTCTGCTTATATTATCCATCAGTTATTGCATGTTGTCTAATTTTTCCATTAGAGCCCCTAACATGTTAGTTATCTTAAATTCCCTGTCTGATAATTTCAGAATCTGTGTCATATCTAAGTCTAGCTCTGATGCTTTCTTTGTTTTTTGTTTTTTTGCGGTACGCAGGCCTCTCACTGCTGTGGCCTCTCCCATTGTGGAGCACAGGCTCCGGATGCGCGGGCTCAGCGGCCATGGCTCACGGGCCCAGACGCTCCGCGGCATGTGGGATCCTCCCAGACCAGGGCATGAACCCACGTCCCCTGCATCGGCAGGCGGACTCTCAACCACTGCGCCACCAGGAAAGCATTCTTCGTTTTATTACGTCTGTTTTTTACCGTCTTTTAGCATGCCTTGTAATTTTTTGTTGAAAGCTACACATGATATACACAGTAATAGGAACTGAGTGAAAAATCTTTATGTTAATCTGGCTAAGAGTTGGGCTGTGTTTAATGTTGGGCTGTAACTGTAGGTGCCAGAGGCTTCAGATTTCTCTAGTGTCCTTGTTTTTGTCTCTTCCATTGTCTTTGGGCTTCCCTAAGAACTCCTCCTTAAACGGAGTCTTCACCTTACAGTTCTTTCAGCTGTAATTCACTGTCATCACACAGGAGCCCTGTTGATGTGTTGGCAAAGTGTGAGGAGAGGAAGCGTTATATAATCCTATGATTTAAACTCAGTCTTTTAGTGGATCTGTGCCTCTGGGCTGTGACCTTCACAAATGTTTCTTAGCTTTCTCCTTCCCTTTAGGTGAGACAGGAAGGCTAAAGGGGGCTGGAGCTGGGCAAACACACTCCCTCCAGGTAGGCTAAGGCTCTGGCAAAGTATTTTCCCCAGGAGAGTAGTCCTTTGTTATAGAGAATGCTCTGAATGATTACTTTTCCCCTCTCCCTGTCAGAGTCACAAGGGGCTCTTTCTTGGCTCTTCACTGTGAGAATCTGGCAGTTCCTGGAGGTAAAACCCACAAGAGTGTGGGGGTCCCTAAGTCCGTGGCCCCCAAGAATTTCTCACTCTCATGATAGTCCACATTCAATCGCTAGCAATTTGTCAAATTATCACTTAAGTGTTCCCACCAGTTTATGGCTCTAGCAACATCTGCTCCAGGTAAGCTGATCACAGCTGTGTTCCTCTGTATTCACATGTCTCTACAGATTTCAGGGTGATGATTTGCCCTGCAACCCTAATTCTGTGAAGAATTCAAGAAAAGTCATTGATTTTCAGTTTGAATCACTTTTTCTTGTTGTAAAGACAGGAATGACAACTTCTAAGCTTTTTACATGCTAATTCCAGAAGTCTATTGGAGCTTTTTTTTTCAATAAAATTATATAAAGTTCAAAATACATAGTAATCTGGGCCTACTTAGTGTGGGTCAAGTTATCCAATACACAAGATCATAAGGGTGACAGAGTACTCTGGTAGAAAAGGCTAAATCATGTTCCAAATACTCTACTAAACAAAGCAAAGAAGCGTGCATACATTTTTAAAGCCCATCAAAATGACTTAAGTTTGGGCACCCAAGTTTTAACCCTTTAAAACAACTTATCCCTCTGGGGTTCCAAATAGCTGAGGTTGCAAAGGCTAAAAAGTAACTGAATAAAGAGATTCTAAATCAGGTTGAAGTCCTCCCTTCCTTTCCTTAGTTATTACTTAAGAAAACAACCATAGTATAGAAATTTATACATAAATCAGGCTCCGTGTGAATGGCCCCTGGACCGTATTCCTTCTGGTATCAGGAGGTTGGGTGCCCAGTCCACTCCCTTAGGGATAGGTGTCCAAATCTGCTCTGACCTGGAAATCTCTGCTTGGTTCCTTCTCTCTCTGAGAGGCAAAACTAGCCTCTCAGAATTCCCCCAGGTATCCTGGGAGCTGGGGTACCTGAAACAAAAGTGCCATAGCCAATGTGCTAATGAATTCTTGAAGTGGCCTAGTGGAATGAGGTTACAGGGGGGTGTTGGAAATGTTCCTTTCTCTCTTTTCTTTAAAAAAAAAATGGCCTTTCTTTTTGTAAATAGGTGTACACACACACACACAGACACACATACCCCAGGCCTCTAACTGGAAAAAACTTTCACTTTCCAACCGCCCCCAAATTACTCAAGGTAATTTTCCCATCTCTGAGATCTCAGAATGGTCAGGTTCTGGCCTGATTTCTGTTCTTCCCCTTCTGAAACTCAGTTGTTACTATTGGTCTCACTTGCATGGCATTCCTTCTGTTTGACATGTTAGTATCTTCTCTTTCTTGTTGACTGAAAGCACCTCAAGAGCTGGGCCCACCTCTTATTCTTCTTATTAACCCTCCTATCTCCCAAAGCTCCTGGCATCCATGATACCTCACCCAAACACTCAACAAATGTTTATTATTTTCACTCACTCCTCCAATAATAATAACAGCTAACACATATTGAACACTTACTATGTAACAGACATTGTTCTAAATACTTCACATGGATGGATTCACATAATCCTTCTAAACAACCCTAATATTATCCCCATTTGACGTATGGGGAAACTGGTGCAAAAGTTGGTTAAGTAACTGTCCACAGGTCACAAAGTCAGTAAATCATGGCAGAGCTGAGATTTGAACACAGGTCTATATCTGGCTCCACAGCCTATCTTCTAAATGACTTGACTCTATTGCCTCCCCCAATATGCATAAGTCCCTGAAATTATTTATCAATTTAGTCCCCGTTTGCTGTCATAGTAACAGAACAACTAGCTGGGGTTTAACTTTCCAGTGGGTAATTGTCTGTAAGTGTATCATAAATGAGCTCCACGGTTTGGCTCCCACCCAAGTAGTCTTTGCATCACTGGGAAGCCCTAGGTATGTATGGAAGGTACAAAGGAAATAAGGAGCTGTAGTTGACTCCTTTTCAAATTTGAGAGCCAGGTTTTATAAACAAAAAACAAAAGCAAACTTATGACACTGGTGAAAAGCAAGAACATTGTAATAGTTGATTTTATGTGTCAACTTGACTAGCCAGAGAGCTGGTTAACCATTATTTCTGGGTGTGTCTGTGAAGGTATTTCCACATGAGATTAACATTTGTATCAGTGAACTCCCTAAGGTAGATTGCTGTCCCTGGTGTGGGTAGACCTCACCCAATCCACTGAAGGCTTGCATAGAACAGAAGGTAGAAGAAAGATGAATTTGTCCCTTTCCCTTCCCACCTGCCTGTTTGAGCTGGTACACACCTCTTGATATGGTCTCCTCCCGCCCTTGGACTGGGATTTACAACATCGGCTGCCCTGGTTCTCAGGCCTTTGGACTCCTACTGGAATTACAGCTCCCTTGGGTCTTACAGCAGATTGTGGTCTATAGCGTGATGTAGAGGAGAACCAGGGCAGCCCTGGCCTATAGGCCAATCACTTTGCTTTAATGCTGACCATCATCAGTTGGTTCTTTAGACCTCATTGGCCTGTTCCCTTTGTCTTTTTGTTGAAGCATACACATTTCCAGAAGAAAAGTCATGCATGGTGTACGCAAAAGGATCTCTTGATGTGGAGTAGGGAGACCCGCAGTCTAGCCCCAGCCTAGTCACTGTCTCTGTAGATAACAGAGGTCCAATATCCACACACCCCATTCCCTGTGAAAAAGAAGCAGGGTTAGACTTGCTTTCTCTGAGGACCCTTCCAGCAACAAGAAACTGTGTTCTTTGATTCAGGTGTGGGTGGCCTCCCTGGACAGCCTTCCTCCTGGATAGGGCACATAACACAAAAACCTAATTAGATGCCTGGGATCCCAAGACTCTGTTGCCTGAGCCCTAGATTGCCACAGAGCTGGATCTGGCCAAGGGCAAGGAGAACTGGGTCTGTGGACACTGCCAGGCCTCAGCCAGTTCCCGCAGCCCCACAGCTCCATATTAGCAAGTCTTTGTACTGGAAAGGTCCAAGGAGAAATTTATTGGTATAAGCTGGAAGTTGGTTGGCCACATTAAGAACTCAGCTTCCCGCTTCCCTTGGTTACAAAAGGAGCTTTGTCTGCCATGGGGCAGCCAGTCCAGGATGTGACCACCAGACGGAATTCAAAACTTAATAGGCTGCAAAGTCTGCTCAGAAACACACAACTCCAAGCTTCTGCACCTCCAGTGCTGGATGCCCTCTACATTGATCGAGGTCATAGGGAGTGGGTCGGGCCTGGCTCTGAAGAGAAGGGCCTGGGATGAGCACCAGCTTGGGCCACCCTTCTTTTCCTACGTCTATCCTGAAAATGAACAAAAATGGCTGGGGATCGCACCCAGAAGAAATGGCTGGGTGAGTTAAGGGATTTCCCTTTCTCTGTGGTTCCCTCAAAGGTAATATTACAAGGAGCTGTCCAGGGTCTCACCTAGGTCAGGAGAGAGTATGGTGCATGAATGGGATGGGGAAAACCCCGTATTCATAGGTTGCATCACCTTCCCTTCTACCCTCTCCCCAACCTCCTGCCTCACCTGGTGACCAGTTGGGCTCCATCATACCTAAGACCTAACCTGTGAAATTGAGAAAAATCCATCTCTGGTACCCCACTACTCTGTGGATCCTCTTTCACCCAAGCCCTTTACTTTTAGGGAAACGACCTATTTGGTGGAGTTAAATCCCAATGGAAGAGATATTTGGTGGCAGAGTACTTTCCCAGGGGCCATAAGACCTCACCAAGTAGGTGGTTTCCCAAAACTAAAGTTGGCCCTTCCATGGGGTATAGGTGGGGAGGGGCTGTTCATGGGGGAGGAAAGCTGCACTGGCAGGAGAGAAGAAAGAAGCAGTAGTTTCTTGGCTCTCTGAAAATGTTGCCTAAGGCAGCCTGGATCCTGCCCAGCCTGCAAAAAGAGGGTCATTCACTGCTGTGGTTGCCCCAGCTGCATAGAAGTATTAAAAGGGTTTGGTCTGTCCACAGGCAGCCAGCCAATTGTGTGGCCAAAACAACTCTAATATCCAGTAGAAAGAGACAAAAGCCAGAGACTGCTGGATTGCTTATAGCTGGAGATCAGGGGAGGATGTATGGTGGAGAGGGCACTTGAGAAGGGAAATGGGTTTGGACAAACAGACATTATAGGAAAGGCTTTTCAGGCAGAGGGAACACAGACGGTCAAGGTTCGATGGCTGGAAGACACAGGTGCTGGGAGAAGAGTTCGGCAGGGCACAAGGTACATGAAGGGAGTAATAAGAAATAAGTTTGAAAAGGTCAATTAGGATCCAATTATGGAAGGACGGCCTTGGGCTGTGCTAAAAAATTTGGACTGTATTCCATAGGCAGTGGGAGCATTTTAAGATCTTAGCCAAAAAGTGGCTTAATTAAGGAAATAAACCAAAAGTTGCTCAGCACCAAGGATCAGGCACTCTACAAATGTTATCACATATAATCCCACAGTGATCTCATGAGGTACATGACATAATCCTCATGTTGTAGTTGAGGAAATTGAAGTACAAAGAGGTTAGAAACTTGTCCAAGTCACACAGCTAAATCCTCACATAGGTACAGTTGACCCTTGAGCAACACAGATTCTAACTGTGCAGGTCCACTTAAGTGCAGATTTCTTTCACTGAATACGTACTACAGTACTACCCAATTGTTGGTTGAATCTGGATGTGGGGGGGCTGACTATAACGGAAGCTTTATAAGCACAGGGAAAGTTGGTGCCCCTATTCCCCACGTTGTTCAAGGGTCAACTATCCTTGATATTTCCTTCTTGTATATGCTTTATGAATAAACTAAATGAGAATGTACTCCAGGAAAAGTGGAGTGAACATCAGGGCAATAAAAGGGTAATGTGAGAATACAAGAAATGATGGGATTAACCCAGAAGTCAGCTGTTTAGCAAGCCTCAAAAGAAAATTGTGTCCAATAAAATGTCAGTGAGTCCCAAGGAAAAAGACTTCTAGAAGAACATAATGCATCCAAGACACACATAAAATAAGGAAAAACCTAGATGATAAAATTGAGACATGATGGCAAAGACCTAGCTTTCTTTGCCCAAAGAGAAAAAAGGAAGCAATCAAAAACTCAGGGAAAAACAAACCACTGAACAAGAAAGTTATGGTCCAAAAATGAGACAACATAAGAGGTAAGATGCATTTGAGCAAATGGTGGCACATAAAGTAAGAAAATCTATTGGATCCTGGGGCTAAGAATATTGTCCTTGGAGTGGCACTGGTGTCTGCCTTCGGATATACAGGAAAAGAAATGTGATCATTGACCGTCACCAGGCCCTGCGCCCATTTACCCACACAAAATACACTATTCCAGTTGCTGTTTATTGATCTTCCACTTTTAGAACGGACCATGAACAAAAAAGGGAAAAGATCACTATGATTTTAGGACAGGATATAATGTTACCACACTTAACAATGTAGAAATTTTAAAATAGCTGATAGAAGAGGTGAGAGGGGAAGACTAGGATGGTGATGCTAATATCCTACCTTACAGGGTAAGGTGTCAAATACAATTGAGAGCTAATGAAACAAAGTTACCAATAGAGGAACTAGAAATAGTGACTGTATCAGTTAGAATTCAAGAAAAAAGGAACTGTTATGGGGAGTACACAGTCATGGGACTTGATTAAATCGTCTATGTAAGCCTACTGCCTCTGTGTCTGTTGTTGGATCTGTGGTCAGCGGGATCAGCAGTGGAGAAGAAAAGATGCGAGCAAGGAAGAGGAAGGACAGCCTGGAACCCACACGGACAACCTGAAACCTGTATCTGTCTACATCTCCAATCGCCATGATGTGAGTGACTTTCATCATGGAGCTACACATGTGTCCAGCCCAGGACACAGAAGAGCTGAAGGAAAGTTGGAAGGAGTGGAGGAACCTCAGGCAGCAGGCCAACAAGGTGAGCCACTTGTCAGTGACAGATGTGAGCTGCAATGGCACCTGGCCCTGTTCCAACCTGTAGAGAGTAAAAAAGGCTGTGGCCTCACTTCCACCTTCCAAATTTTGCACAAACGTCCTTCATGGCTAACCCTAACTTGGAACCATGATGGGGAGGGAATTTTGGGAAATATAGTGCCTGCTAAGTTGACAATGTATATACAAATTGATATCCTCTGAAAAACTGGGAGAGGGACAAGGACAATTGTTACAGGATTGGGTCCCTGGAAGCAGACATTGAGCTAGCTAGGGGCACATGATGTTTATTAGGATTGGCACCTGTGAAGAGTGGGACCTTGCAGGACTTTGGTCTTCTCCAAAACATCCGTTGGATATTTGGTCTACAGACATTTGGTCCATGACAAAAGGTCCTTGAAATTTGGTCCTAGCCAAAATAATCCATGAATAATCCATGAATAAACCATGAATGGTCCATGTCACAGGGCTTTTGACAGGACCAAATTTCAAGGACTTTATGGCATGGACCAAATGTCTCCGTGGATGTTTTAGACAGGATCAAATATGAAGGACATTTTGGTGTGGACAGAATGTCTGCTAACCAAATGGGAAGGAAGCAGTTTGGACAGAGGGACAAGTCAAACTACGATGCAGACTCTACAAAGCCTCCTGCCACCAGCCAGGAGCACTGAAGTGAGCGTTCACCATCTGAGTCCTGCATGGAGCGGAATGGCCTGACCTTATTCCCTCATGTGATGCACTGGATGCAGGCTGCCCCAGAAAGGGCATGGCCTGGGCGAGGGCGCTGTGTTATCTCTGAGGCTGACCCTAAAGGGGCTGGCAGCTGGTGGCTGTCTGCTGACCACTATTCACACGGCTGGTCTGCACGTTGGTTTTTGAAAGGAGCGCCTGGATGGCTCTTTTCCGCGTCTACCCAAGCGTACAGATGAACTAAATCCTGCTTTATTCAAGCAGGGAGACAATAGATAAAGTTCCCTAAGGAACCACCAGGACACAGCAGGATTAGTATATTATATTACTCAGAAAGAAACTGGCAGAACCAAGAACGGCAACAGAAGCCGTTGCCTCTGGGAGACAAGACTGATTCCAAGGAGCAGTGCAACGGAGGTCTGCTTTAAATATAAGCCTTCTGTACTATTTTATTTTCCTAACCATGTGCATGTAGTTCTTCGATTAAATACTTGCAAATTTAAAATAAAATTTTGGGTTGTCTGATTCCACACTACATCCCAGAGTCATGCCCCAGGCAGGCCTATTCGGAGTGAGCACGCAGAGCCTTCACTTTCTCCGGGGGCACAGGCACAGCTGTGAGTGTCTGGCTGTGGCTTGGCAGGCGGTACCTGGCCCATCCATTCCCAAGGTGGGAAGCTGGCCAAGTCCTTCATCTCATGGCCTAAGTGGACTGGTGCCTGGGCCATGAGAGTGGGGGAAATACCAGCCCCCCGCATTGTGCTGGATTGGGGCCCTCTCCATTTCCACTGGAGAACTGCTGAATTTGCCATCACTGAGAAGAGGAGTGCACTTTTGCATATCCGGGCCCCTCCCAAACCTTCACATCTATGATTCAGAATCCAAGGAGCAGAGCCTGACACCTGGAGAAGGTCAGCAGTCGGTTGGCACGGGAAGACCGGCTGGTCCAGTGTGAAGTACTCCTTGAAGGATGGCTGGACCAGTGGTTAATGTGGGAGGATCGCTTGGTCAGATGATGTCCCTTATTTTTTAAAAAACTTTTTTTTAAATTTACTAATGGACTACAACTACTGTACAGGAAGTTAGGAAAATAAAGGCAGGTTGGCCATAACTCCACGTGCCCCCCAACTCAGTCATTACTTCCTTGCCATATTTTCTCTCACTTCATTCTCCTCTACATCCATCTTTATTTTTTTTTAATCTAGTGGTCATCACACTGTGCATAAATTTGGACACTTGCATCTTTTGCTAAATTTATATCATAAGCATTTTCCATGGTGTTACCTAAGCTTCATAACTATCATTTTAAATAGCTGCATAAAATGAGGCCAGGGATTTTGTCCCAGAATCTAATAACACAGGTCCCTGGTGCACAGTAGACAATTCATACATTTTTTTAATGAACAGAATGCATGATTAGGCCATAATCTGTCTTACTATTCTCTTACTGTGAGGTATTTAAGGAATTTGTTTCCAGTTTTTCAAGCACATTGTCTTATTTCTCTCTCCTAGACAGCCTTCTTTTTTCAATCAACTTCCCCAACAAACCCTTACACTCTGCTCTTTGCTGGCCTTTCCCAAATCACACAGACTCTGTCCTTCACTTATCATAAGTCAACCTGGGTGTGTGGAACAAGCACCAGTGCCTGGCAGTGGGTTACACGAGGAAAAGCAAATCATGTTAATGGGTAGGTTAGCAGAGTGGGGAGCCCTGGGCCCATCTGAGCTGGGGCCCTCCGTGTACTTCAGAGGCAGCACGTTCTGTCAACACCGCTGTCGCCATCAAGTACCCTTCGTCCTGAAATAGTGGCCCAGGCCCTGCCAGTTATTTCATCTCAGTGCTTACGGTTTTCATGTGAATTTAAACATTCAAACATCATGAGCATGAAACATAAACACTCAACCCGCCGTGGCATTTTAATGAGGTTCAACTGGGTTCAACACATCCCATTACTTACAATTGTGTAAAAGCCTTTCGCCCCAGATCACTTCCTTAGGTCTGGCCCACTATGGCCAAGACAAACTTTGTGTTTTCTGAGCACTTTAAATTTGGGGGAGAATTATTCTGGGCAGATGGTGAGCTCCCACAGGGTCCTCCTCGGCTCTGCTTAGCTAGACCAATGGTTTAACTGAGTTTCTCCAAAACTCCTTAAGAGGAAATGACTGAGTGATAAACCATGATCAGAGACCATCACTCACTCACCCCGACATTGCTCCCCACGCACCCTTGCCTTGCTCCTGCGGTTTTCAAATCATAGCCACATCTGCAGCTCTTAGATGCTTGCCATGGAGCAAGGAAAGAGTTCTTAATATTCCCATCTGACAGATGTGGCAACTGAGCCCTAGGAAGATAAGGTGACCTGTGTAAGACCACGAAATAAAGAACTGGTTGTCCAAGGTTCCCTCTACTAAGCATATCTAGGGATAGACTAAGCTGCCATAACAAAGATACTTAAAAATGCCCAGTACACAGACAGGTGGTCCAGGCCATTAGGTGACGCTGCCCTCCTCAACACACAGCTCCCATTGCTGAGTCCAAGATGGCTTCTCCAGGTGTCCTCACCGCCTGATGTAGGAAGGGGGAAAGGGCAGGGGAGTGGTCATGCATTCATTTTATTTTTTTAAATTTCATTGATAAATATTTTATTATGAAAATCTAAAATGTAACAACTTTTTAGAAATATAACAGCAATGCCATTACCACACCTAAAATTAGGTAAATAATAGCTTAATATAGTCACTGTTCATTTTTTCTGATTGTCTCACAAAAATGTTTTAACAGTTGTTTTGTTTGAATATGAATCCAATAAAGCCTAGCATTTAGTTGATGTTTCTTCAGTTTTTTTAAATGTATAGTTTCTCTATTCTCTATTTTTCCTTGCAAATTATTTGCTGAAGAAATGGAATTTTTCAGTTCTGTAACTTTTAAATAGTATTATATTAGATATTAATAAAGTCGTACTTTATGCATACAATCTGAAAGAATTCAAATAACTCAAATAATTTTTTTTTTTTTTGCGGTACGCGGGCCTCTCACTGTTGTGGCCTCTCCCGTTGCGGAGCACAGGCTCCGGATGTGCAGGCTCAGCGGCCACGGCTCACGGGCCCAGCTGCTCCGCGGCATGTGGGATCTTCCCGGACCGGAGTACGAACCCATGTCCCCTGCATCGGCAGGTGGACTCTCAAACACTGCGCCACCAGGGAAGCCCTAATAATTTTTTAAAGAATCATGTAATTAAAGAATAATGATGTCTGATAGCCAACTTTGTTTCCAGTAACGTAATGTGGTGATCCTACTTTTTACTTTTAGTCGATGAAATGATTGCTCTTATTTTTAGAGATGAATGTTTAAAGTTTGTATTAATTAATTTATTCCTTATTTCTGATTTTTTAATATAAGGAACATGTTTTTAAATAGTGTAAGCTTGGGGCTTCCCTGGTGGCGCAGTGGTTAATAATCCGCTTGCCAATGCAAGGGACACGGGTTCGAGCCCTGGTCCGGGAAGATCCCACATGCCGTGGAGTAACTAAGCCCGTGTGCCACAACTACTGAGCCTGTGCTCTAGAGCCCACGAGCCACAACTACCGAGCCCGCATGCTACAACTACTAAAGCCCACGTGCCTAGAGCCTGTGCTCTGCAACAAGAGAAGCCATCGCAGTGAGAAGCCCACGCACCACAAAGAAGAGTAGCCTGTGATCGCCTCAACTAGAGAAAGCCCACGGACAGCAACAAAGACCTAACACAGCCAAAAAACTATAAATAAATAATAAAATAAATAAATTTATTAAAAATAAATAAGTAGTGTAAGCTTATTAGTTTACAGTTAATTTTATTATATGTTCATTAGTCATTCACAGCAAAATAAATTCCAATTAGTTAATTCTAGTTTTCTATTGTGTATATATATATATATATATATATCTTTTGGCTTTATCCAATAAGTTTATTTTAGATAAATTTATTCTATGTACAATACAGGCTTGAAAACTTCAGTGATCTGATATACATATACAAATGGGAACCAAAGTAGAAATTCTGTGTTTCAAATATAAACTATAGATTTTATACAAAATAAAGGATTTTTTAAAGTTTTACCCAAAGCAAATCAAACGAATAAAAAGGAGATTAATACCAAAGATTAACAAGGTTAATGTTACAAAGAACTACAAAATTAAATCCCAAATGTGCAATGCTTGCTATTACAGTTCCAGGTTCTCTTGTGACATTTGAAAATGTTAAACATTTTTTTAAACATCTTTATTGGAGTATAATTGCTTTACAATGTTGTGTTAGTTTCTGCTGTATAACAAAGTGAATCAGCTGTATGTATACATATATCCCCATATCTCTTCCCTCTTGCATCTCCCTCCCACCCTCCCTATCCCACCCCTCTGGGTGGTCACAAAGCACAGAGCTGATCTCACTGTGCTAATGAATTCCTTTTAGGATCATGCATTCCTTTTATGGCCAACTCACTCCTACTCACACCCCAGTGGCTGCAACACAGGTGTATGGACATACCAAGTAGCAAGGGAGGCTGGGTGGCGTGTGTCTGGTTCAAACTCAGTTCTATTATCAAACAAAAGGGATTGGATATCAGTGGACAATCAGTGCACTCCAGCATGTACACTATGGGTGACCCCAAAGGTGGTAGATGAGGGAAGCTCGGGGGGAGCTCAGTCTCAGCAGCTCTGAGTTTGCTCCCTAGTCACTCAGTAGAGCTCATGGCCAGCCTCTCTTGGCCAGAGGATCTGGTTATGATCCATACTATACTGGGCTCAGCACGCACGCAAAAATATGCATGGGGCTTCCCTGGTGGTGCAGTGGTTAAGAATCCGCCTGCCAATGCAGGGGACACGGGTTCGAGCCCTGGTCCGGGAAGATCCCACATGCCACAGAGCAACTAGGCCCGTGCACCACAACTACTGAGCCTGTGCTCTAGAGCCCGCGAGCCACAACTACTGAGCCCACACACCACAACTACTGAAGCCCGCGCGCCTAGAGCCCGTGCTCCGCAGCAAGAGAAGCCACCGCAATGAGAAGCCCGCTCACCGCAACGAAGAGTAGCCCCTGCTTGCCACAACTAGAGAAAGCTCGCGCACAGCAAAGAAGATGCAATGCAACCAAAATAAATAAATTAAATAAATAAATTTTTTTTAAAAATGCATGGAAACTGGCTTTGCCCACTAGTAGCTCACATTTTAAGAGGCAACAAACATAAATAGGACATGCTGACCAGAGAACAAAGTATGAAACCAATAGATGACTGAATGGCAAAACATAGACAGATACCAGGCAAGGGTTTCCCTGCCAAGGGGCCAGGGCATCTAAGGATAAAGTGGAAATCCCTGAACCAGTCCTCAAGCTTCGCCTCCTTCCCACCTTCCACTTCCCGCCACCTCCCCCGAGCCCTGAGTCTCCCCACTCTAAGCAGCTCACCATTCCTCCTCTAAGTACACCCTGCACTTACCTTTTTCCTTTGCTCTGCTAGTCTAGCTCAGAAAGCATCTCCTCAGCAAGAGTTCCTGAATCTCTCAAACAAAAATTAGTCACTTTTATCTCTATAATCCCAAAGCACTTTTTTATATGCAGATCACATCACTTATCACATTGTTTGTACTGTAATCAGTTGGGCATAAATGTGTCACCCCACCCTGTCTAGAATAAGACTTTCACCAAATCTTGTACACCCAGTGCTTAACACAGTATCTGGGAAATAATGAGGGTTAAACAAATGAGTGGCCCTTAAAATGACCCTTAAAATTGTGTTATATTTATCACCATACACCTGGTGCCCAATATATGCACAATGCCTGGCTTATAGTTGGTGCTCAATAAATGGAGTTTGATTGACTTAACTTGAACTTAAAGAGAAGTGCAATCAGGCACAGCAAAGACAGGTCCCAGAAGTCACAACTCACATGGTTGCCAACCCAGTCCTGTTGTACTAATGGGATTTTCAGAGTCTGTAGGTCCCATATGTCCAGTTTGGTCTGCCCAGCAGATGCGAGGCTTGTGGTGCATTTGGTGAAGGTTGTCTGGGGCTGGGACCAACCGTGCTGCACTTTAGGCTCCCATTACTTTTCTATCCCCATGCTCACTCCCCAAGGCTCAGTCCTTAGCCTGGATCTCTGGTCCCCATCCTCCATTCCCAGGGAGACTCAGGTCATCAACAGAGCTCTACTGGATCACTTTATATTCAGTGCCTCTTGGGTGCCAAGCACAGAGCTCGGCACTAAGGTAGAGCAGTGAACTAGACAGATATGATCCCTGCCCACATGGCGTGTAACACCTAGCAAGGGCTCACACTAAGTAAATGACCCCAAAGTGACATAGTCAGGTATGCTTGTCACCTTGAGAGCAGCAGAGGCCTTCAGGACACCAGGCACTCCACACTCAACCTGTCTCCCCTCCTGAACTGGGATTCAGAGAACCTGAGAGTCCACCATCAGAGTTCCAGACCTGCCGCCTGCCAGCCAAGGGCACATCCCTTATCCTCTCCAAACCTGTCCCCTCATCTGTAAAATGAGGTCAGTAACAACACCTGTTCTGCCTTCCTTTCTGGGTTAGATGAGGACTAAATAAGGTATGCGAAAGGGCTTTGTAAGCTGTAATAAATGTTACTTATTACTGTTGTTGTAATTAGTATTATTATTCCCAAGTAACCCTTCCTCCTGATTTTTCCCTCTGATTGTCATGGGTGCCAACATTCTCCCAGTCCCGTGGCCTAAGCTTATCTGTTGTTTCTGTCTCCCCAAACATATTCTCCCCTTCATCAGACACCGAAGCTCAGCTGGTTTCCCTGAGGAGCACATGCTTCCTCCATCCCCCTGGCTACAGTGATTGGCTCAGAGAATGGGCATATGACCCAAGCCAGTCAGTAGGAGTCCTTCTGGGATTTTCCCACCACGGTCCCTTTCCCAAACGGTCCCTTTCTGCTGAGAGGATCTGATGCTGGGGTTCCAGCAACGACTGATACCATCGTGTGGAGAAAGCTTGTTTGAAGAATAAGCCAAGCAGAGAAAGACTTTCATGGATCAAGCTGTTCATAAAGCCAGATGTAATCCCGGATTTCCCAGGCACTCAAATGTAGGTAAGCCGTCTTGTATATAAGCTGATTGAGTTGGGTTTCTATCAACTAAAAATGGAAAACTCCTGACCAATTCAAGACTCAAAACTTAGGTGATATGTTCTATTTGTCCATTGCTTTCAACTCCAGCCTTTGATCTATTGGAGCTTGTAAACAGAGTCCTTTCCGCTACATAGTTCTGCCACCATCCTGGCCAGACCCTCTTTGTCTCATACCTGGAGGCTGCCTGGTGGGGAGAGCTGAGGGATTAGAGCCAGACAGCCCTGGAGTGAATCTCGGCTCCGTTACTTACTCATCAGTCGTGTGATCTTGGGCTTCTGTGGCCCTCAGCATTTTCCTCTGTAAAGTGGGACGAATAACCCATACCATGCATGGCCGCTGTGAGTATGAAATGAAAAGATATCTATTAGGGCCTGGCGGAGGCTCAGGAAGAGGCAGCTATTATCACCATAACAATATAGTGGCCTCCTAGCTCTGTCAGTAGGGGGAAGGCAATGCATTGATCCTGTTTTCATCTGGGGGCCCTGATTATCTTTCTCTGAGCTCAGACATTAAAAAATGGCCATAGCTCAGTCTGAGAAAATGGGGCCCAGGCAGCTTGGATGCTCGGGAGCCACTGGGGCAGAACAAGAGTTGATGGAGCCGCTGGAGGAATGACGTTTGGGCAGGGATAGTCTCCCAGCAACAAGGGGAGGGACCTTGGGTAAAGAAGTCCCAGCCACCAAGCAGCCAATCAGAGGCAAGTGCCTGAAGAGGCCAGGCCAGATGAGGTCAGAACTGGGATGAAGGACTGGTCCTCAGATATAAGGAGAATCCTCTCCCAGGAGACATTGAGGGTGGGGTCAGTGCTTAGGAACTTAGTACATTCATGACTTGCGATGTGTGTATAGTTTTGTAGGCTCTCTGCAAAACACCAAACTTGGGCTCTACCCTTTCCTTTTATTGACCTCAGGTCTGGCTTATTGTTCCTAAAGGAAGAGAAGAGCACTGGGACTCCAACCTCATTTGCAGTGGATGAGCTCTGTGACCTTGGGAAAGCAGTTTCCCTTCTCTGGGCCTTGGTTCCTTCACCACTTGAGGGGGATGGCAGGTCCCTTCCAAAGCTAACAGCCCATCTCCAAGCCCTAAGGGGTTAATCAGGCTGGCCAGGCCCCACTACCTGAGACCACACCAGAGCTTTTGTTCTCAAAGAATCCAAGATAGGGCAGGGGGAGGGAGCAGCCTCCTCAATTTCAGTAGCTGTTTAATCTAAGAGAAATGATGAGGTGTGCAATGAAGGTGGGTAGCCCTGGGGACATTCTCCGCACTGGACAGTGCTGCCTCTGTGACAGCTCCACATGGAGAAAGGTGAACCTCAAGCTACAGGGTGACCGTCCCTGTGTAACAGCTTTCCATTTGTTTACCGAAAAAATATTGCTCCATCATAAAAATTCCCAAAATAGTTCCTTCCCTGGCCAGACTGACTGGCGGGCGCCCAGCTCGGGAGCCCAGCCTTGCTGGAGACACACTCTCAGCGAGGCACAATTAGCCGGGAAAGTTGGGGGCTGCAGTTCGAAGACCACCAGCCCCACACATCCTGCGGGGTGCAGCTGGGAGGGTTAGAGCCACAGAATCGTCTCTCTGGGGGGATCTGGGCAGTGACAGGATTTTCTGAGGCTCAGCAAGTTTATTTTTAGCTAAGAAGGGCTTCCTCTGCTCTAAGGGGATTGGCGGGTGGATCTCACTGGCTGAAGGTGGAACAAATGCTTTGCTCTCTGCTGGAATTCTCTCTCCCACACTCGTACTCCGGCACCTTCTCATCCCACAGTTCTCGACTTAAAGCAGCTCTTCAGAGAGCCTTTCTCTTAAAGCCCTCCCCTGAAACGACCCAAATGAGGGCTTCAGCTCTCCAGTCTCAAAAGGTTCTTCCTTTTCCCTTTGGAGAACTTACCACAATTTGTACTTACAAATATGAACGTCAGTCTTTCCCACAGGTTGTAAGGCTCTTGGGCAGAGAACGTTGCTTAGTACTTATCCCCAGTACCTTGCACATAGTAGGTGCTCAGTAAGTATCTTTTCCATTTACAGAATGACTTAATAACTTGCTTGAGACTTAGAAAAGCCAAATAACTTGTCCAAGGTCATGTAGCTCACAAGTGCCAGAAGTGGGATTTGAACCCAGGCCTGTCTGATTCTAAAACCCAGGTCTTAACCCCACTGTCCTGCTCCACCGGATCCACAGGGCTGGACAAATCACCAAATGAGAGGGCATGGGGCAGCCATAGTTGTGTCTTCTCTTTCACTTTCTTCCTGCCCCCATGGCAGGGAGGAAGGAGGGTATACAGGCTGCCCCCAAGAAGACTCAATACTTATCCCAGTGCTTCACATATAATAGGTGCTCAATAAGTAAGTGTTGGGCAAATATTCCCTTGCCAGGGACCCCAGACATCTCCCAGGGGCATACCAGTCTTGTGGGGACCTGTTTCTATCTGTGAATGAGAAAGTGAGGGAGAAAGACATATAAAAATGATTCTAGGGCTTCCCTGGTGGCGCAGTGGTTGAGAGTCCGCCTGCCGATGCAGGGGACACGGGTTCATGCCCCGGTCCGGGAAGATCCCACATGCCGCGGAGCGGCTGGGCCCGTGAGCCATGGCCGCTGAGCCTGCACGTCCGGAGCCTGTGCTCCGCAATGGGAGAGGCCACAACAGTGAGAGGCCCGGGTACCGCAAAAAAAAAAAAAAAAAAAAGATTCTATTCCATCCCTCCAATTGATCTCTCCTCCTGCCCACCACCCCAAATAGGAAAGTGACCCAGAGTTAAGAGCCACCTTTACCAACAGCTTGCTGCGGCAGCTAAGAGCTTCCAGGCTGGATTTCCAAGCAAAAGTGGGCAGGCCCTTCCTGGTCTCCTCAAAGTTCCTGCTTTTATACCTAGACCTCCTCCATTCCAACCACCCCATACCGTACACAAAGCTTTCTTAACTTTACGTGAAGTGGGAATAAATTCACCTTAGAATTCAATAAATTCAATTCAATTAATTAATGAATCCACCTTAGAATAAAATGCTAATTTTATTGATCTAGAATATGCAATCTAAGTGAATATAATGGCTTCCCTTGCAGCTCTAAGACAAGCCCCCTCACCACATCCCGGGAGGAGAGAGAAACAGTGAGAGAAACAGAGAGAAAGCAATCTGCAGAGTAAAGATGCTTCCTCAGGCCATTCCACTCAGTGAGTAGAGGCTCCAGGGAACGCAGAGCAAGATGACAGATACTCCCTCAGCAGCTGGTTTCAGTTCCCACAAAGCTTAGCACCTTTTCAGCACCTTGAGTGGATTCTGATGTATGAACATGTGTATCTTTTCATATATCTTGGCCCCTAAATTCAAGACAACTACTTTGTGATACACAAAGCCACATATATCCCATTCTAGTAGGGAAGTAGTCTTCAAGGGGTAATTTTAGGGGACATGATTTTCTTCTTTACATATGACTTTAGAACCTGACCTTCACTTAGCATCCAACAACATTGCCATTCACATTCACTGTGGGGAAATCAGACCATAGATCCAAACAAGATAAAAACAATCTCCTGGAATCTTACCATTCAGGATAACCACTATGCGTTTCTGAGGCGCTTTCCTCAAGGCAAGGGTGTACAAATGTGTATTTATTATATCCATATTTTCTAAACGGAAAACTGGAAAGAAGATAGTCTTTTGAAACCTACAAGTTGTGATTTTTTTTTCAGTCTTTTCTTTAAGAATACAGTGGGCTTGATTCTTTCCTTTTCAAACTCCTGTTTATACTCAGGGCCAATTTTCCACACTGTTAATATTTGTACCAGAAAGCTCCTTGGCATCCTCAATTCTAAGCAGGTGAGAGTCAGAATCACTCCCAATGGAAAAGGGCCAAAGGAACCAGGATGAATCTTTTCCTTCTTCCCAATTTGGCCTCTGGTTAGTCCTGTAGGGAAGCAGGCCCAAGAAGACGGAATCACATCCATAAATCATGCCTCTGCTCTGTCTCCCCCTCCCCCTGACACTGAGCCATCATCACTGTGGTACAAAGGAGACCATGTACAATTGGGTCCAGATGGTACCCAATGCTTGTGCCATCTGGAAACAGGTAAGCGCATCACCATTTCCTCTTGAGACTAGGTGACCCAGAGAGGAATAGAAGGAAAACTTAGACTGAGAGGGGATTTAGGAAATAGACACCCTCCCATTGCCCCATTCAAACCATTTCTAGGCTCGAGAAGGAAGCGATAATTTTGGCAGAGCTGAGGATGGGAGAAGGGCAGAGCTGAGGATGGGAGAAGAGCAGAGCATCTGCACAGCATCCCCGGCCTCCTTGCCTCTCCTCCTGCACCTCATTCTCACCGCCTGCCTGCACTGCCTCCCAGGATACCTCCTACCACGGCCACTTCCGCGAGTTCCCACTTGAAAGAAGGCATCCAGCAGGTGGGCATGTCCCTGTCTCAGGGTGAGGAAGCCCAAGCTATGCATACCTGGATTGACGGTGTTAGATGAGTTGCCTGAGTGGCATTTTGATGGTTCTAGTACTTTTCAGTCTGAAGCTCCAACAGTGACAAGTATCTCACCCTTGCTGCCGTGTTTCAGGACCTTTTCTGCAAGGACCCCAAGCTGGTGTTCTGTGAAGTCTTCAAATACAACCGGAAGCCCACAGAGACCAATTGAAGGCACACCTGTAAATGGGTCACAGACATGGTGAGCAACCAGCACCCCCGGTTTGGAATGGAGCAGGAATATATTCTCACGGGCACAGACGAACACCCCTTTGGTTGGCCTTCCAGCCACTTCCCTGGGCCCCAATGTCCATATGACTGTGGTGTGGGAGAAGACAAAGCCTGTGGCAGGGATATTGTGCAGGCTTACCACCAGGCCTGCTTGTACACTTCTGTTAAGATTTCAGGGACGGAATGCCGAGGTCATTCCTGCCTGGTGGGAATTCCAGATAGGACCCTGTGAAGGAATGGATATGAGACATCATTTCTGGGTGGCCCGTTTCATCTTGTGTCATGTATTTGAAGACTTTGGAATGACAGCAACCTTTGATCCTAAGCCCATTCCTGGGACCTGGAATGGTGCAGGCTGCCACACTAACTTCATCACCAAGGCCGTGAGAGAGGACAATGGTCTGAAACACCTTGAGGAGGCCATTGAGAAACTGAGCGAGCAGTACCTGCATCTGAGCCTACGATCCCAAGGGGGACCTGGACAACGCCCGGCACCTAACTCGACTCCACGAAACCTCCAACTTCAATGACTTTTCTGCCGGCGTGGCCAACCCTGGAGCTAGCATCCACATTCCCAGGACTGTCGGCCAGAAGAAGGGTTACTGGGAATACCATCACTCCTCTGCCAACTGCGACCCCTTTTCAGTGACAGAAGCCCTCATCTGCACATGCCTTCTCAATGGAACTGGCAATGGGCCCATCCAGTACAAAACCTAAGTGGACTAGACTTGCAGCCATCAAACACCTCCTAATACTACATCCCGCTCCTACTCTCGTCCCTCTCTCCATTGTCCTAATAGCTGTAACTCAAAGGATGGGGTATCAAGGTCTTTTTTTATTCCTAAAAAAAAGGAAAAGAGAGAGTTTGAAGAGCAGCAGGGTTCAGTGTTTAGTGATACCTAGCAAAAAAAAAAAAAAAAGTTCAACACACTATGTATTTTGTAAGGGCCTGGTTCCATTTTGCTTTGCTTTCTTCAGTATTTGGTGGTTGCAAATCTAGCCCAAGATGGGCTGTGCATTTGCAAAATCAGTGGTTTTGATTAAGTATTTGGACTTTGATCTTTGAATGGAATTAACCTTAAAAAGAAAATAGTGCTGCTTAGATGAAAGAAATTACCAGAAATCTCCCCTGGGCGGAGAGTCGAGTTACTTCTACCCCATGGCCAAGTGACTACTAAGGAATTTGATAATTACCTTTTCAGTTAGAATAGCACATATTCACTGCTCAGATTCAAGAATTTGTTTAAAAATGCAACTATAAATAGTGCAGGTACTTCCAGTTTCTAACATCAGTCTTGCAAATTTCCTGTACTTATGAATAGCCTGTTGTTCAAGCCACCCAACCACAGTCAGCAAATGGACTCGCGTGAGCTAGCACCCCTTCACCACCTTTGTATTTATTTAAGCAACTTGCTCTCAGAATAATTTAAGATGACTTTTTAAAATTACATGCAATATAATAAAGCAAAACAATAGATATACAAGAAAGATTTTAAAGGGGAAAACAAGAAAAAAAACAGAAGATGAACATGCTAAGGGTGAAATTCAGTTCTGCAGCTTATGAGGATCTGTACGCTGGCTCAAGATTGCTTCAAATTTGAATATAAGCAGGGACTTCTCCAGAGGCGCAGTGGTTAAGAATCCACCTGCCAATGCAGGGGACATGTGTTCAATCCCTGGTCCAGGAAGATCCCACATGCCGTGAAGCAACTAAGCCCGTGAGCTGCAACTACTGAGCCCTCATGCTGCAACTACTGAAGCCCACATGCTGCAACTACTGAAGCCCGCATGCTGCAACTACTGAAGCCCGCATGCCCAGAGCCCCTGCTCTGCGACAAGAGAAGCCACTGCTCGCCACAACTAAAGAAAGCCCATGCGCAGCAAGGATGATTCAAGGCAGCCAAAAAAAAAAAAAATTGAATATAAGCAGAAAAAGGGGGAGACATGGTCAGTTATATGATCTATAGTGTCCATAAAATAAAAGCCAGGTGTTTAGGGGAAAAACAACTATTCCTGGAATGAAGAACTAAGAGAAATTTCTTCCATGGCTCCTCATAAAGAAAACATTCTTACCAGAGATATGACAAGGAGTTCCGTAAGTCTTTCTCTTACAACCTCTCAATGTAGGCTGATGACTTCTTCAGAAATCTGAGTTTGTTAAAAAGCATTTCCACTGGAGACCGAAATCCAGATCCACAGCTGGTGTGATTCAAAGAGAGATTTTAAGAACTGAAAGAATACATAAACTGTATAACCTTCAGACCATCCTCATCAAATTTTATTTCTCTAAACCAAGCATTTGTAAGCATTGTATGCACGAGTTTATGGATGCTTTCCCCCTAACCAGCACTTGTGGTGCTAGTTAAACATCACTCTATTTGCTTTAACTTGAGCCAAGTCAGGGGTAGGGTCAATGTCCCTGCTGGATAGTGCAGGGAAGTGACCACACCTCATCCCCACCAGCACTTTCTCCTCTTACAGGGAAAAGTTACAATGTCACATTCTCTCTTTTGCCCCCTTTACTAACCATTCAAGGTCTAATTGGGCCCATCTCAGGATAGCTTTCTCATGCATTACTGCTTTTAGACAAGTAGAGCTCATGCCCCCCTCTTTTGCCCCAGACCCCATACCTTCTCTTTGGGGTACTCTCCAGTCCCTCTGCCCACCCTATCCTCTTCCCACTCCCCAAACATATGGGGTTGACCAGATATCCTGAGGGATTCCAGAATTCATGTCTATGGAGTTGTCCTGGGGTTCTGGTTGGGTCCAGGTTTCAGGAGGACATCAGTGAAAGCAGGTAACTCCTGCTGGCTAACAAGATATTCCTTTCATGGGATTGCATGGGACTGGGCTTCTGGAATGGTGCTGACATTCTGATTTGGAGTGACTCACTCACATCAGACACAGGGAGAGTACAGGGCTCTGGGCTATCAGGAATCACCACTGACCATGAGGGTTGAGCCGTTGGGTGCGCTGTGCATCAGTTCTCTTCTGCTCCTTCCCCTTCCCCCCGCCAAAAAGCAATCCAGTGCCAGGGGACCCACACACAGCGGGCGTTGCTGCTGACGTACACAGGCAGTTTATTTGTCCACTTTCTTCCAACTCCTACCTAGTGATCTCGGGAGGAACAATGTTTCCCTCTTTCTCCACTTTATTCCATTTGTCAACAAAAGCCCAAGCCCTAATCACATCTGATCAACTTAAACAGTGTGGCTAATAATAATGCCTTACAGGGGCTTCCCTGGTGGCGCAGTTGTTGAGAGTCCACCTGCCGATGCAGGGGACGCGGGTTCGTGCCCCGGTCCGGGAAGATCCCACATGCCGCGG
Organism: Lagenorhynchus albirostris; assembly: GCF_949774975.1. NCBI lineage: Eukaryota > Metazoa > Chordata > Mammalia > Artiodactyla > Delphinidae > Lagenorhynchus > Lagenorhynchus albirostris. The sequence goes on from NC_083095.1 coordinate 27,368,099, forward strand.
AGCAGCTGGGCCCATGAGCCATGGCCGCTGAGCCTGCGCGTCCGGAGCCTGTGCTCCGCAACGGGAGAGGCCACAACAGTGAGAGGCCCGCGTACCGCAAAAAAAAAAAAGAAAAAGAATAATAATGCCTTACAGAAGAAAGAGAAAGCCACAAGTGTAAAAGTCAAATTAACCATACTCAAATACCAGAACCATCAACAATATCTAAAGGTCCCATCCACAGTTCTCACAAAGCCTTCATCTACCTGCACTTCTAATAAAACTGCTCACCCTCACCACCAACATTCATGATAATTAAAAATGAATTCTTATTTGGTTTTATAGTTCTTCTATTTAAGCACAGTTGGTGAAAAAGCAGTGTTTCATACTTGTACTAATTCAAAACAGGCAATATTTCAAATATATATGTAGTTAAACAAGTTTCAAGGATTAACTAAACCACATAGCCATACATGACATGGGTTTTTTGGGAAAATGTATTCCCTGTTCCCATCACCACTTTATAATTGAACTTCTGGTATAGCAAGTTGGGTACTTCCTATCCAATGTCACCTACACACACGAAAAGCACAAATTAGGAACTCTGGCCAGCACTAGCGATGAGTCATGCCTGAATATCTAAAGAAGGACAGACTCTTCCAGAAGCGGTCACTTCTGGAAGCAATGAATTCTTCCAGAAATTCATTTGAGATATCAGTGCAACAAAAGCAATTACAACAAAAATCCTTTGATAGTGTGTACACATGTCCACACAACGCACCCACGCAGGTATCCACGCATACCGCACAAAGATTTCTGAGGTGTGAGGGTTGGATCAGGCATTAAAGCACTGACAATTACCACAGGTTCAGGTTTATTATATTAAGACTTGTACTTGGGAGCATGGGCTTGCATTGTCTCTCCGAGAAAGTGATACAGACATTGGGAAGAGCTGTATTCTTTTCCTTGCAGGCTATTAAGAATATTTAAACCTCTTACCAAAAAAATATATTGCTCATACTTTTGCTCATGAAAACATAGACATGTGTCTGTATGAAATTAAATTACTATTGATGGGTTTAGTATAAAATGGGGGTGAAAGAGCAGTGAATTAAAAGACAGGCATCCTCAACTCCAAACCAACTCTTCTACTGACTGTGTGACCCTGGGTAAGTCATCTCATGTGTCTGAATCTCGGTCTGCTATGCTGTGAAAGAGCAGGGTTAGGCCAGAGTCACATCAAAGAGAACTTCCAAGCTGAATGTCTAGGACTTTTCCCTTTGACCAGCCCCAAGCCACTTCAGGCTGTTGTCGTGTCCACACAGGCCCTTTGGCACCAGTGCCAAAGCTGGGAACCTCTGACCAACCTCCTAGGTAAGAACTGAATCTCATTGTCACTTTGGCAAATGTCTGTACACTCTCGCCTCCCTCCTCCTTCTCCAGACATTTGGTGGCCTCCTGTGTACAAAAACTCACAGACCTTTGTGCTGCCGAGTATAAACAGAGCGATGTTCATACCCTGAAACCGTGAGGGAACAGCTGATAGTATTGTAACAAAAGGCAGAAAACTTGGCGAGCGGGTCCAAACCACACAGCAAATTCACAGCGTGCTGCTCGCCCACTGCAGGAGGAGTGGGGCTGCTTCCCGAGGCTGATGATTTTCCCTTTTCTCACCTGCCAGCTCAGACCCCTGGAGGCCCAGGCAGCAAGCCTGGATCGAGGATAAGATTGGATTCTTCCTCTGGCTTCCAATCCCCTGGAGCCTCTAGCATTGGGCGGCCCCTGAGAATGTTCACCGGCTGCAGTCTTGGCCACACAACACTCAGAAAAAGCCCCTCCTAAGTCCTGATATTCCTAGCACAGAAATGCAACCTCCAAGACTAAAGGGGAAGAGAGGAGAGCTGGGTGAAATGCTGTGTGTGGCAGGGCTCCTCTGGAGGGTTGAGTTACACTTTTATAATTCTAACAAGTTATGGATGTGTTTCTGCCACACGCATCTAGAGGCTAAACCAGGGTACGCTAAGAACCCAGAACTAGGCCTGCATTGTGGACCGAATTCATTATTCTGCCACTGGATTGGAAGGCCCAAGCAGGCCAGGGTTTTGTCTGTCTTGCTCACTGTTGTGGGTGTGGCTTGACATCCAGGAAGCCTTCCATAAATATTTGTTGTATACTTGTCAATTAACCAAAAAGGAGGTAGCCTTTGAGTGAGAGGAAGTTTATTTATTTTTTTAATAGTGAATGGGGCTTCCCTGGTGGCGCAGTTGTTGAGAGTCCGCCTGCTGATGCAGGGGACACGGGTTCGTGCCCCGGTCCGGGAAGATCCCACATGACGCGGAGCGGCTGGGCCCGTGAGCCATGGCTGCTGAGCCTGCGCGTCTGGAGCCTGTGCTCCACAACGGGAGAGGCCACAACAGTGAGAGGCCCGCGTTGCCGCAATAAATAAATAAATAAATAAATAAATAGTGAGTGGAGGGTCTGGCCAGAGAAAAGATGACTACAGTCAAAATGAAGGATGTGGAAAGGGGCCACTTTGCGGGGCAGGTCAATGTTGTAGCCTTTCCAGAACCACAAGCATGCACCCCAGGAAGCTTGTGAGCCACCCTAGGCTGCTGTTTGCCTCTCCAGCTTTAAATGCATTACATACAGGGGGAGGCTATTAGCTCTTGGGGTGTGACATGGTGAAAGTTGTTGTTTGTCTCAAAAGGCCCAGCCTTGGAAAGGAGCCCCTGGTTAGCTGAGGGCTGGGCCCTCTGTGGGGCAACTCTGACCAGGCCAAAGCCCTCGTTCCCGCTGCTCCTGAGGTGGTGGTGGGGTAGCAGCAAGAGTGGAGGAGAGAGGAGGCCAAGGAAGCCTCTTCTATTCCCACTCCAAGCCCACTCCCCACCCCCACTGCCTTGAGATCTTTCCTCCCCAGGGTCCACAGGCAGCAAATCCCTCCCGCTCTTCCATGGACAGCTCTCTCCTCTTTGGTTTGTTGCTAATTTCTGGAAAGAAGGTTCTGGGACCTGAGATTGTCCTATACCCCCAAAGACTTTCACACCAAGGGAGGTGTGAAGGTGCTGGGATCAGATGGTGCTATTAATAGCAGCCAGGGTGGAAACCCCCCAGACGCTGGTTAAGTCTGGTTGGTCTATCCTGAGGGCTCCTGACACCAGGTCCTGGCAGGAGAATGCGGGCAGGGGCGAGGGGGGCCATATCTACTTCTCTATCTGCTGAAATCGGTTCTCGAGCCCAGCATGGGCAACTTCATAGGCTTTTGAGGATTCAGTGAGATAATGCATGGGCAGCACTTAGCACGGTGCCGGGGAAACAGGCATGCATTCAACAAATATTTATTAACAGTTACTCTGTGCCAAGTACTGTTCTAGGCACTAGGGAGACAACTCTGAACAAAATAAAATCCTCTTCCTCCGGAGCTTCCATTCCACTGAGGGAGGCAGACAATACTTGAGCAATATATCATGTGCCATGAAAAAAATAAAGTAGAGTGAGGGGGTGGGAGGCTTCCATCCAGACTGGAGTGTCAGGTAAGGCCTCCCTGAAGGAGGCCACAGAACAAGAGCCACCAGCACTCCCAGAGGTGAGGGAGCTGAGTCTAGAGGAGGACGTTCACACACTACGTGTGGCTGTGCCTTAACGCAAAGTGGGGTGCGATGGGGAGGGGAAGAGGAGGTGGGCTGTCATTATCCATCCTTCTTCCTTAAAGAGAGCTTGGTATAGTTTGAATGATCTTTCCAGAAGCCCTTCCCTCACCTGTTGCAAAGGAGCCATTGTCCAGAAGAGCTGCCTATTAAACATTGTCTCCAGCGCTTCAAACCAGCATCACCGAGACTTCCCTGGTGGCTCAGTGATTAAGAATCCACCTGACAATGCAGGGGACACGGGTTCGAGCCCTGGTCTGGGAAGATCCCACCCGCCGCGGAACAACTAAGCCCGTGCGCCACAACTACCGAGCCTGCTCTCTAGAGCCCGTGAGCCACAACTACTGAGTCCGTGCGCCTACAGCCGGTGCTCGGCAACAAGAGAAGCCACCGCAGTGAGAAGCCCACGCACCGCAACAAAGAGTAGCCCCGCTCGCCGCAACTAGAGAAGGCCCACACCCAGCAACGAAGACCCAACGCAGCCATAAATTAATTAATTAATTTAAAAAACAGCATCACCATCCCCGATGGGTTGGGGGGGAGGGGTGGCTCCTGCCGCCAACAGCCAGGGTCGCCCAGGTGCTGCTTCAGTTTCCCCGGGATGATCAGCTTCGGGAAGTCTAAACACCAAGCCATTCAGCTCGAGCTCTTGGTCTGGTACTTTCTGCCATGTGTCCTTGTGTGGGAAAGTTACGTCACCTCCGTAAGCCTCTGTTTCCTCTTCTGCCATGGGGAGATTAGTAATGGCACCTACCTTGGAGTGGCCGTGAGGATGATAAAATGTGATAATCCGGGAAAGCACTTAGCACAGAGCCTGGCACACATAATTGTCTCAAAAATGTTTCTCACAGACCCCAGGCCGCGTCCTTTATCTCACTGTGTACCAGACTCTTGACGTCTTCACCTCTCTGGTGCCAAGGTGGCTGTACCCCTACCCAAGGAGCTGAGAACCGAAGGCCACTGATAGTACGTTCTTGTACTAGAGGAACAGGAAAACATATTGGAGAACCTGACGGAGATACTCGTACTTCTGGAAGAGCACTGAGTCTCAGGAATCTACTGTTTTTGCCACCTAGCTTCTATTCGTGCTAGTTTCAGGAATGGTTCCCTGATTTCCCCTGGAGAACCTGCTCCCCCACTCTCAGCGCCAGAGCCTCAGATGGAGGATGGGATCTGGCTTCCCACCCAGTCGGCACACTCCATTCTCCGCACCACAGCAATTGGTCTAAAGACAGATGGGGCCCCATAGAAACCAATGCACATCAGGCCTGGACTTGTATGGGGTGGAGAGAGATGTGCTCTCCCACTGAACTGGGTCTCAGAAAATGTGAATTAGAGGCCCTACAGGTTTCTTCCTCCTTAAAATTAGCATGCCTCTATTAGTGTGAATTATTATTTTATTTTATCTATTATTTTAAAATTTATTTATTTTTGGCCGCGTTGGGTCTTCATTGTTGCACGTGGGCTTTCTCTAGTCATGGCGAGCAGGGGCTACTCTTCGTTGGGGTGTGCGGGCTTCTCATTGCCGTGGCTTCTTTTGTTGCGGAGCATGGGCTCTAGGCACGCAGGCTTCAGTAGTTGTAGTGCACTGGCTCAGTAGTTGTGGCTCACGGATTCTAGAGTGCAGGCTCAGTAGTTGTGGCGCACAGGCTTAGTTGTTCCGCGCCATGTGGGATCTTCCTGGACCAGGGCTCGAAACGTGTCTCCCACATTGGCAGGCAGGTTCTTAACCACTGCACCACCAAGGAAGTCCCTGAATTATTATTTTACTATTAAATATAATTTAAATACTAATGTGGCATTTATACACCAATCCCATCAGCCATTCGTTGAGGACTGCTCCTAGGAGATGTTAATTCCCTGGCTCTCTGGCCTGTCTTGAATGTGTGCAAGTGGTCTCTGGTGGTCCGAGAAAGGCTTCAGGTAAAGAGAGGCAGATGTTAACAATTGGAAATTGAGCCAGCATTCACTGAAATGGGAAAGGACCAAGGGAAAAAGGATGAGGAACCTATAGCATCTGCTAAAGTGACCATCCCTCCATGTGGTTGGGGTGAAGGTGAACTTGCCCTCTTGGGCCATGTCCCAGATCTGGTCAGTGAGAGACCCCTCATTCCCTTGATCAAGGTTATAGTTCTGGTAGGGATAGGGAGTGATTGCTCATGACCCAGGCTGAGCCAATCAATAAACCTCAGACCTGAGAATTCTGCTAGAAATATTGGGCAAGAGATTTCTAAACTGAGATGATGTAAGCCTGGGGTTGCCAGGGACCACCACAAGGAGAAAGCCTGCTGGAAAATGAAACTGACACAGACTAACCCAGAGCTGAGAGATACTGAGTCCTGATGAGATCATCTGAATACCTGGATCTAGCCGGGTCTCAAACTCATGCCCTTGGACTTTTTAATTAGAAGGAACAATAAATTCCCTTTTTTCTTAAGTTGTAACTTGAGTTGTATTTCTATCGATTAAAACTAAAATAGTTCTGACTAATACACAGGGCAATCAAGATTCTCCAAAACACGGTCCCAATTCAAGTATCTATTGCTATCTTTTACAGTTCTTCTACTCCTACCCTGCACTGCTTCCAGACTTGTAACTGACTGGATCTCCTTTGTATACACACGCCCCACCCACTCCAAGCATCACTCACCTCATTCCCATCCTCCAGGACTGCCTATCTAAATCCTACCCATTGTTCAAGGAGCAGCTCCAATCCTGTCTCCTCCAAAAAGCCATACTGACCAGCCCACAGCTCTGCACCCTTCACGCGATGCTTCTCATAACGTGGTTATTTCTGTACTGTTGGTGCGAGTATGTTTTCCTGACTCCCCATCAAGACTAGAAGTTGTGTGTAACTGTGTCTTGCACAATGCCCATAATGGACTACATTGCTTATGCAAAACAACACCCAGGTTGACTCAAATCTCTTTTTGAAAGTGTCTTAAAGCTAAATAAATGGATGACAGTTTGGGTTGGTCATGTGAAGAGCTTAGAAGGCAAGCACAGCTTCTCTGTTTTGCCTAAGACCAACTGAGCGGAATGCTGCTGAGGGAGACCGACCAAGGAATCTATCACTTCACCCACACACGGAGCACGACCTTTTCCTGAGCATCCCAGGCTGCAGTTCACAGACCCCTGGTAGCAGATATCTGCCCTTCCCAACTTCTCGAGTCTTTGCGTAATCTCTCCACATTTTAAAGATATTTACGTTGAGTGTGTGTGTGTGTATAGACATTTCTCACCTTCCTGGGTACAGACATGTGGCTTAGATTTTGTCACTTAGATGCACCCACAAGAGACTTTGATTTGGAAGTCAGCTGAGGAAACAGGAGGGGTGTGGGCATCCTTCTGGGAGGTTTCTGGGAGTGGAGCTGCAGTGGCTGCGCCCTGCCTGCAGCAGAGGCAAGCATGGGTCCGTGGTTGGCAGTGGCAGCCGCTCTCTACCAACCCAATCCTGCAGGGTGGTTCCAGGCACTGTTCCTAGAGGTTCAGCTTAAAACCTGCTCCTCCAGCCCTTCTGACAATTCTACGAGCTTCCCAATGTCCCCAGATAAACTCCTTCCTGCTTAAACCAGCTAGAGTGAACTCTGTTGTCTGCAACTGTGTGCTCTGACCAGTGCAATACTGATGTCTGTTGTGTGACCCAGTGGCTTTCCCCATGTCCCAGGCAATAGTCAAAGTTATGTGACCTCTCCTGGCTGATGGCCAGCCTCAGTTCTTCTAGAGGTCCAAAGCGCTGGAGCTTTTGGATTTATCTACTATTTCACTCTTGGAGGGAAGAAGTGGGGTTTAGCAGCAAGACCAGGTGGCCCTGGAAAATCTGCTCAGGTTCCTGGCATTCTGGAACTTCTTCCTGGTCTGACTGGGGACTTTCCCATTCACCCCAAAGGTGACTTTTAGTTGATTAGAAGGTTTCACTAAATAAATATGAAATCACTTTGTGTCTCATAAAGATTTTTATGGCACCAGAAATTCAAGACTTAAAAAAAATAAAAGCAAAATCCCAAATCTCTCTCCCAGCGTGAGGCTGCCTCTGACCCTACAGACCAAGTTCCTCTAGTTCAGGTTCCTCTTGTTGGCTTCTGACTCAGCTAATTTTCCCCTTTTTGGGCCGCTTGAAGACCTTTCTCAGCTCCCCCACCCCTGCTCCTGCACAGCTGCCTAAATCATATTTTCCCCTGGAGTGGCTGGTGACTTCCCAATAAAACTTGACCATGTGTCTGCAAGGTCTGGGGTCTGGATCTGGGTTTAGGGTTGGGGGTCAACCTTCATAAATGCTTTTTCTCTTCTGCCTGATCCTGAATTCTAATGTAACCCTTTCCTCCCTCTGCTTCCCACTCTCTACTCCAGCCGGCTCCAGACTAAGACAAGAATTCCCCAATCAGCAAGTTCGGCTGCCCGTCCAAACTTTATGGTCTCCTTGAAGGGTGCCATGGGGGACGAGGATACCAGGCAATTGGGATTCCCCAATTCTTCTAGTGAAGAAACGCATGCATTCTGGCTTTATTTCCACGTGGCCACCAAAGACACTCCACAGGAATTCTTCCCTATCACCCTTCTAGTGTTCGTTCATCAAACACTTATTCCCTAGAGAAATGCTCTGGACTGAAACCCTATAAGAGGATAGGTTCAGGATGGCTTGCCAGGGTCTGTCGCAGAGAGGCTTTTGTGGACAAGTCCTGACCAGCAGCTTAAGGGGAAACAAGGTCCCAGGAGGCCCCCGACTGTCTGATCATGTGACCCTCTTGGCTCCGTTACAAGGACATCCTGTTCCTCTTGGAGTGATGGCTCTACTGAGGAAGTGACTGTGTCATATCTGGGACAGGAAAAAAGCTATTTCAAGTCTTGAAGTAATCACTCACTCAGTTAATGCAGCCTTTTCAGGAACCGCTCAGACAGTAGAGAAAGATGAAACTTGAGGGAGGGTAACTAGAAGCCGATGTTGCCACAGCAAACCCGGACCACCCTGGAGGGAGAAGATAGGCAAGGGATTGCCATGTCGCTCCTCCATGTGACGCATGTTTGCACAGCCATGAAATGATGACAGGTGGAGATCAATACACATGACCCCCAAGCCAAGATGCAGAGGCCTCTCCACACTTCCATGTAGGCAGGGAAGAGCGGGAACATCCTCAAGTTCACAGCATCCTTGCATTTCAGAAGCACATTGAGCAACAGAATGGTACCTGAGGGCTGTGAAGGTCCCTCCTTGGCTGGCTAGGGTCCCCCGTGTGCAATGGGAGAGTTAAGGGGCCTTATTTGTATATTTCCTTCAGGAATTCTGGAAGTCAGACCCAAAACTTATTTCCTCATCACTAGGGTAGACTGGGGGAAATAAGAGTTACATTCAGAAAACTCATGGACCCACACATAGTGACCAGTCAATGGTTTGGCCACCACTCTTAAGGAAATAAGAGAAGGGGGAAATGCCTTATCCCTGGAGAAATCATCTGTGTTTTCAGCACAATGCATTACCTGGGCCTGTCTGGCACATTGTAGGTGTTCAACACATACATACTGGGTGAATGGGTTTATGTTTATGTGTAGAATTTTTATGTCATTCTACGTTCTCATTTTCCTTAAGAACAGAGACCATACAGCTGTCTGAGTCTCAGGGTGGTAGAGACTCTTGAGTCTGTATTTCACTTCTCAACAATGAATTAGTCAACCATGACAATTTTCTTTATTTGCCTAATAAATAGAAAGGAAAGGCAATGAAAGGCAGAAGGGTGATTTATTATAAGTCTGTAGAGCTCTGGGTTTACCTCTAGGAAACCCTGGCTTCACCCAAGTGGTCTCTCCATTATCATGCAAAATCAAAGAAAAATAACATTTCTCCCAGAAACTCCAGGGCAGTTGTTTTGAACATTAGATTGGAGATGGCAGATATTTGACATGCTTGCTACGCTTTATATTCTGTGCCCATGACAGACATCACTAATCAATCATTATAATGCTATATCACGGACCTTCAGAGCCTTTCTCAACATTGCATTCCAGGCAGCCACTACCAATCGAATGGGATTCACACAAGAAAAGAAATCAACTTGTCATCCTTGCTGTAGCCCATGACAGTATGCGATACTTTGGTATCCCAAAGCAATCTGGAGATCTCACGATACTCTTCATAATAACAGTGAACACAGAAATTACAGAATTACAGATCTGAAGGGGACCTTAGAGATCATCTAGTTTAATTCAAAATACAAGATGAGCCTGGAGCATCTTGTATTGCAAATGGGGACCCTGATGTCCAGAGAGGTTGAGCAACTTCCCCAAGGTCAGAGCGTTAGTTAATGCCATTAACATTCCCTCACGTATGTATAGTGCTTTAGAGATAACAAGGTATTTTACCTGAAGCATTGCGTATGATCATTCACTCATTTAATAAATATTTATTGAATTCCTACTGTGTTCCATGTACTGTGCTGGAGACTAGGAAATCAGCAGTCAGTAAAGAAAAGAAAAAGGGTTGATTCCTTCCTTCCAGTTAGGTAGGGAACCTTAAAATAACTCATGACCTGGGCAGGACAGACACTACTCTCCTCAGCATTTTAGATACTAGGCAGATGACAATTAAGACAGGATATGACTCTAATAAAAAATGGTAGCTCTGGAATTTACAAGATCCCTCAAATTGCCACTTTTAGATGTAGTCACTACTGTGTGACATGTAAGGATCAAATTTCCAGACCCTCCAGTCATTTTTTAAGCAACCCTCCCCCTATTTCTGGAGGTACAAGGTATGAAGGAATCTTCCTGGATCTACCTCTCTATTCAGGAAACAGTGGTGAATTCTCCCAATGCTGTTTAAACAATTTCAAAGGGCTTTTTTCTGAAAACCTCTTCTCACAGAGTGATGAGAAAAGCACAGATATGGCAATGCAGAGTCTTGGCTCCTGTTCCCGCTTATGTCTCTCACCAGCAGGTTCATCTCGGACAAGTCACATCACCCCTCTAGGTCTCAGTTTCCCCATCTGTCAGGGAAGTAGTTGGAGTCATGAGATCTCTAAGCTTCCTTTCCCCTGACACCTGACAACTCTGCCTGATCAACAAAAGGACAAGTGGCTCAGCCATACTTGACCTTCTCATTTGACCAGACATCCCATGTAACAGCTGTCTTTGTGGCCCAGGCCCACCCTGCAAACAGCAGCTCCAGGGAAAGTAGTGTGGTCCAGCATAGCCCAAAGTACCAAGTTCTAATCATGGACCCAACTGATCACGTGACCATAGGCAACCAATCCAACCTCCACGTGTCATGGTTTTGTCCTCTCTCACACAACAGTAATGATACGATCAAAGATGAAGCCAGATGTGGAAATGCTTTGAGAATATTAAGATGGGATCAAGAAAGGAAAAAAAGAACTGACCTCAGTAACTTTGGAAAATGATGTTTTGACTGGGCTAAAGACAAAAAGAACTCTACAAAAACACAGTATTCTAGTCAAAATTTTGTTTTTCATAGAGATATGGGTTAGCAATTCTGAAACTACATGTACAATAGGGTTGAACAAATAACTGTATAATATACAGACAATGGGAGCCAGGTTTCTTACTGTCAGAGAAAGAAGTGACAATGAAGAGAGAGGGAATGCTAGAAGGAATCCTGCAGTGCTGGATCAGAGTTGGAGATATCAGTATGAAGTCATTTTTATTTACATATATATGCAGATAGATACTGAAATAAATACAGATATGTGCATATACATGGGTAAGTATACATATATATATTTCCTAACTCTGTCCACAGAGAGGGTGTAGAAGCAGTGACACCCCAGTAGCAAAAAGCACACCAGGAGCTCAGAACTTGGTTTCTAAATCCATTCTCCAGTAAAGGGCTCCTCAGAGAAAGAACTGATTGTAGGGCTGGAGCAGGGAAAATACATGGTGAGGCTGGAGCATCTTATAGTACCAGAAAGTAAAGAAAGGGAAAAAAATGGGGGATACATCAAAAGGACACAGGAGCCAACCTGAAAATTCCCAATGACCAAAGCTGCAACAATTTGAGAAAGTATTGGTTATAACTCCAAGAATAAAGTAAATTCCATGAGTCCGTGCTGATGTAAATAAATAATTGAATAACCAAGTCATGGAGAAGAGACAAATCTTCTTTATATGTGGATTCTTCCTCCTCAAAGGAGTGGAGCTTCATATCCCTCCCTTTGCAAGTGGGCTGGACATGGTGATTCACTTCCAATAAGTAGAGTCTAGAAAGGGATAAACAGTAACTTTACAGTGGAGAAAACTGACAAAGCCACCTTACACATGTGATCAAGGTTAACCTCACCACTGATTAGTCATGTTGGTGTCATGTACCATCTGATATGGTGTGAAAAGCAAGGGCAGTTCACCTCTGTGGTATTCTTCCAGAAAATCCATAACCCTGGTCTAATCCTGAGAAAAACTCAGATAAATCCAAATTGAGGGACATTCAGTAAAACACCTGAAAGCGTCAAGGTCATGAAAAATAAGGAACAACTGAGAAACTTTCACATATCAGAAGAGACTTGACAACTAAATGCAATCTGGTATCCTGGAACAGAAAAAAGACATTAGTGGGAAAACTGGGGAAATCCAAAGAAAATCTGTAGTTTAGTTAATGGTATTATACTAATGTTAATTTCTTAGTAAAGTAACCCGGGGAAATGCTACCTGTAAGAAAGGATCGTTACACCTGCGTTCAGAGGTAAGGCTGGAATCCTAGACCACTAACTACAGGATGCCCATCACAGTGGCCAGGGACCAGATATGCCATTGTCTGAAACAAATTCTAGGAGAGGACCAGAGTTAAGGGAGAACACCTTGAGCGAGAGTTGATAGCCGTCAGGGTGGGAGGTGGAAAGCTGTATGGGGCCTTCCCAGCCCTCACTCATGTCTCAGTGACGTGAACAGGCTCCCGCAGGAAATCATTTCTGTTCTACCACTCAGTTCTTTACCTCTAGGCAAAGTCATTCTGTGGAAGCCGTTTCTCTGAAACGGGCCTGGTTTGTGATCAGAATCTATTGTCAGGGAGAAAAAGTTCCTTCTCCCACACAAATGCCAGGCAGTGGATGGTGCCAAATGGTCACAGGACCCTCATTTTCTGCAACAGTGATTGCTTTGTGTAAAGGGGGCAAGATGCCAGAGCAACTGCTGGGGAAACAGCCGGCTGCATCAGAGGGCTCCGAGCTCTGGGGGAATTTCAGACTGAGATGGGTGGAAGAAAAAGAACTTCACCACGTGGTCCCGCCATCTTCCGGAAGTCCTTGTCAGGGAAATAGTGGAGAGACCCTGTTTGTTCCTGTTACGCAGATGCAACAGCAACACTGGTGACATCAGAGCAGAGCTCCTCCAGAGGGGACAATGTTTAAAACTAAGCATCCTCTAGAATGAGTTACCAGAGTAGCTAAGATTTTTCAAAGAGGGGGATTAATTCCTATAAGTGTTTAACTTTGTTAATTTGGTTTTGATGGAGACCTTTTCAAAGCTTGTTACTTGCTCCCCCACCTTATTAAACAGATCTGGAGACCACAAATTAACCTTTCTTGGGTGGTTGCAGGTCATCATGGTGAACAGCAGTTATGCCAAGTGCTTTGACACAGAAGACCATTCAGCGTTTGGGACATTTGCTGAATGGGTGGTGATCTCAGCAACGGCCCTGAAATTTGCTTTCTTGAAAGAATTCCTGACATCAGCTTGTTTTTCCTTCAGAAAAGTGCAATGCATGTTCCCACTTCTTCACAAAGGCGAAACAGAGCACTGACCCCAGAAGCTGTGTGACCTTGGCCAAGTGATGTCATCTCTTAGTGGCTCAGATTCTTTATCTGTAAAATCAGGAATAATGTTATGCAATTAGATAATGCGTGTTTAAAACAGGCACGAGATGCATTAGAACAATGCTTAGCAGAACAGTGCCCAGCACATAATAAGAATTCAATGTGCTAATTATTACTATTTACAGATGAAGACAAGTCCCCAGATCGGATTGATTTAGTCTGCTTCCTTTTGCGATGTGTTCACCAACATTGCTATCTGGGAAGCCACACCACTGGTGATTTCATCCCCTGGGCCTCATGTGGCCACCAGCCCATTGTGCAGTTTCTAATCAACGCGACTCACCTCCAGCCTGTAACTTGCCTAGAATGAAAGGGCAGAAAGAGATTTCCCTGGGTCAGGCTCCTCACCGGACCAGGGGCCTCTGGCAATCCATCCCAGACGTCCCAGAAGGAAGCGCTCTGCAAAAGTGCACTCAGGGTGGCGCCAACCGGCCGACTGGCCATTAAGGAACCGCTGTCTCTGCGCTCCTGGGGGCACTTCCGCCGGGTTTGGAAAATGAGCACCTGACTGAGATGGAACTAGAAAGCTCCGGGAGGCGCAGGCCCAGGACTTCATCAGGAACTGGGGGCAGTGGGGTGCTTGGAGCCCTGGGGCAGCCAGGGTACCGTCTGCCCACCCCTTGCCCGGTGCCCGCACCGTGGGTGGGCATTGAGGGAGGAGGTCCGGAGACTCTCCCAGCGGATTTACCCAAACCCAAGACCCTCCTATTTACCCAGGTCACCCTCCCCACACCCTGCGCTGCTTTTGCCTAGAAAGGGCGCTCAAGGTCAAAACCAAGTGTGCCACTCTCCACACTCAGCGGAGCCCAGGGGAGGGATTTCAACAGCACCCTCGCGGTCCCTCTCTGATGGGAGGTTCAACCCCTTCGTTTTTGCTGCCTTCCTTCTCCCTGCTTTGGCAGATGCCACCCTGCAGACAGCACCTCCTCAGCTTTGCCAAGGCCCTGATGCAGGTTGCCCCGCTGGTGCTGGTGGAGCCCTTCCCCTCTTCTGCCAAAGACACAGAACCCTCTTTGCTAATAGATACGTACATACCTGCTCCGAACCTCCCACCACAGATACAGTAACTCACTAAAGGGATGAGCAAGAGACCAGGCAGGTTTGGGGGAGCCTCTCTCCTGGAAGCCAGGAGGGGGGCAGAGGTAGGACCCCGACCCCTGGCACGCTGTGGGCGTTCCGTCATTATTTAGTTTTGCTCTCCCCTTCCTCTTTTTCTTTCTCTGTATCAGCCCCTCTCTCTCTTCCCACCCCCTTCTCTCTGTTTCCTGCTCCATCCCTTCTTCTCCGAATTTCTCTCCCTTGGATGGAAGCCTCCTGCCTGCCAAGGCCACCCAGTAGGGTTGAGGGGGCTCCCTGGGTGTGCTCAGAGCTTCTCCTGCCCCATAGGCTGCTGACTTCTGAACTAGCCTCCTACCCACAACCCTACCTTTCCCTAAATTCACTCCAACCCCTTCTCCCCCACACCCACCCCCAATCGGATCCTGGCTTGGTCGGTGTGACCTGGTTGAAGGAATCAGTCACAGGATTTTCTGGCTTTACCAAACACCTCCCCAAAGTTTTTTAAATGCTACCTTATGAAGTAGTTTTCAGTTTGTTAGGAGTGATAATGATACTGCAGTTATATTTTTAAGTCCTTATTAGAGATATATTCTTTTAAGTATTTACAGGTGAAATGACATGATGATAGGGGAGTAATCAGATGGGGGCATGGCCTTGGGTTGATGTTTCCTGGGGTTGGGTAATGGGTACATGAGGGTTCATTATACTCTCCTCCACTATCTTTCTTCATAGTAGAAAGCTGAAAGTAATACTCTAGTAATCAAGAGAGAGGGAAATAAGTAAATGAACAAAGACTGGCAGAATGTTAAGAATTACTGAAACTGGGTGATGAATACATGTGGGTTCACTGTATTATTTTCTCTACTTTTTTATGTTTGAAGACTTTCATGATAAAATTAAATGTTTAAAAATTTTTTAAAGATGCTACCTTTTCCTGAATTCTTCAATCATGTAAAACTGCTCTCCTACTTAGGGTGCGCTGCTGAGATGTTGAGGGACAGGTGTTTCCTCAAGGCCTCCAGGGCAGCTGCTGCCTCTCCTCTTAGATGAGCACACTTGAAATGCTCCAGAACCAAGCCTTGCCTTGGCTGGGCGAGGCTGCGTTCACATCTCCAGGCCTTCGCACATGCTGTTCCTTCCACAGGGGCTGCCCTTCCCTGACCCACCTACCTAACTCTCACTCAGTCTTGCCCTCTGCTGTCAAGCTTTCTCTGATCCTGCAGGCTTTGTGCCATCACTAAGCCTTGTACATTCCTCAGTGTTCTACCATTCACCTTGAATTCTAATATTTGTTTTTATGCCTGGCTCCCACCCCACACTAGACTTTTAGCTACTCAAGAGCAGGGATTTTGTTTTAATTCAACTTTCCATAGTCTTGATTTCAAATACCCTCTATACCTTCATGACTCCCCAGTTAACACCACCAGCCAGAGTCTCCCTTGAGAATGCACCAACCTCTCTCATCCTCACATCTCATCCTTCCTGTTCAAGCACCATCATCTCTCACCCGATCAACGGCAAAAACTTCTTAACCGTTCCCCAATCTTGCCGCCTCCCTCTCAGTCTCTATAAGAAAGCCTGATCTTTCTAAGATGAACTTTCTGGAATGCCAGTATTATCCTAATAAAATTCTACCATGTCTCCATAAAGTCCAAATTCCTCAACATTAAAATGGATTGTAAGGCCCTTTGTGACTGGCCTCAGCTTATCTCACTATTTACAATTTCTCTCCCCAGCCCTGCCCACCAACCCCCAATACACACAAACACGATAAGCTCCAGCCATTCGGAATGACTAGCTGTTTCCCAGTGTGCGACTTACACTCTCTGTATGGCACAGACAGTGTCATTCACCAAATGTTAAATATGCTCACCTACATTTCTTATCCTGTAGCAATTAGATGGAGCCATGTGACTAGTTCTGGCCAATGGGTTGTGAGCAGAAGTCATGTGGTTACTCCCAGACTAAAGCATTGAATATCCAGCTCATCTCTCTCTCTCTCTCTCTCTCTCTCTCTTCTTCCTCAGCCATATGTTGAAATGGTGGAGTCTTGAGACAGAAGCATCCTGGATCACTGAGTCACCCCATGGAAGACAGTTGCCCCGATCTCACATCAGGCTTCTCTTGAATGAGAAAGAAACTTTCCTTGTGTGAAGCTACTTAGAGGCTGAGGCTTTTGTTTTTTTTTAACTGCAGCATAACCTAGCCTATCTCCTCCAGTTCCTTTGCACTTGGTCTGTCCTCTGCCTGTAACAATTTTCCCTCCTGCCTCTCTACGCCCACCTCCACACCTGGCCGACTCCTGTTTTCTATCAGGCTTAGCTTAGCTTTCTCCTGAACCCCCAAGTCTAGGTCTGGGATTCTTACTGAGAACTTCCTCAGCACCCTGTGTAATCCCTCTTAGCACTTTGCACTGTATATTATATTGGCCACTCATTTGCCACTTATTCCCCACTGGGTCTGCAAAGCTAGGGCCCATGCCTGTCTCCTTCACGGGTCCATCCCCAGACAGGTGCAGGGGATTTAGCAAATATTTGCCCAATGAATAATCTCTGTATTCACAGAACCTAGCCCCTAGCTCAATAAATATTTGTTAAATGAATGAACGAATGACCTTACAATCCCTAAAATCAGACAAGTTATTTGTTCTACAAAGTAGCCCAATACTCAGACTTGAATGATGAAACTACACTCACAAACAGTTGTAGATATGCAAATTAGCATACTCACCCCTCAGCTCTGCCCTGACACCAAATGTCAATTATTTTACTTTAGTGAGTCTTTGGTCCCTCTTCTAGTGGTAAAACTATTAGAAATAATTGAGGAATTGTGAGGGTGGGATGTTCCCCTCTTTAATGACTTATACTCAGTTGGGGAAATGAAATACAAATGTTGAAAATCTACAGCCAGGTCCTCACTCTACTCCTCCCTCACTTTTTTCATGTCTGTTTAACTTTTCCTTCCCATTACCTGCTGGGACCACAGAAGGACCTACTCTAGTCATTAAAACAGCAGCTATGTAAATAAGGGAAGCATCTTAAGCTCTAGTGCCATTTAAGGCCACAGTTGTGCCACTAAGCCACAGGCACTGCTGCTGAGTCAGGTGGCTGGGAGGGTCAGGGAGGGAGGCTAAGCGGCCCCTCTCCTTCGCTGTCAGATGCCTGCAGTGGCACTCAGGCCCTGCAGCTTCTCCATTTGTCATTTTCAGCAGAGCCAAGAGCTCAGGGCACTGGGGACTCCGGCAGGCTGCTGCAATTGTCCCCAAGGGTTTTAGCTCAGTCTGGGAGAAACCTTGAGAAATCAACAGGGCAAGAGCCATCCATCAGATGCAACTCAAGGCAGCAAAGATTTATTGAGCCCACACATATGTGAGTCCCTGGAAGGAATACTAAAGAAGTCTAGGTTCCAAATGGCACCTTCAAGGGTCTGAGCCTCGTGAAAAGAGCCAGAGTTAAAGCGCATGAAAAAAAACAAGAGGACAATACAAGGCAGTGTATAATCAAGGGCTATGTCACGCAGCTCAGGCTCTACCAGGATCAAAAAGGCAGAGTGACCAGGAGACAGCAAGGAGGACCTCATCACAGTATCTGGTGTTGGATGCCTACTCCGGGTCAGGTATTACATACATAAGTGCTCAGGCCATGCAAACCCCGTGAGGTAGGCTCAGAGAGGCAAAATAACTTGTCCAAGGTGGCAGAGCTTGTGAAAGGCAGAACTAGGGTTCTAACCCAGATCTAACCTCAAAGCCTGTGTTCTAGACCACCTCATATATACAGCCTCATAAAGGGTATTATTTATTATGACAAAGACCCTGAGCTAAAACCTTCACGCCTATTGCTTTTTGCCCCACACTATCTTTTTTTTTTTTTTTTTTTTTTTCGGTACGCGGGCCTCTCACTCTTGTGGCCTCTCCCGTTGTGGAGCACAGGCTCCGGACGCGCAGGCTCAGCGGCCATGGCTCATGGGCCCAGCCGCTCCATGGCATGTGGGATCCTCCCGGACCAGGGCACGAACCCGTGTCCCCTGCACTGGCAGGCGGACCCTCAACCACTGCGCCACCAGGGAAGCCCTGCCCCACACTATCTTGAAGAGGGAGGTAGTACTGACACTTGGAAAAACTGAGGCTCAGAGAAGTTAAACAGCCACAAAGAAGGAGGGAAATTGGAAGACCCTTAATTGCAATACGATTCAAATTTATTCAAATTCAGGTATCCTGTGCTTTTTCATTTTCCCCAGCCATTGACTTTTATTTAAACCACAAAAAGTTTAGAGATGCAAATGTGCTATTTTAGGAATTGGGCATATTGAGATATTACCTGTTTCTGAAAGACAAATTGATAAGTAGTTTTACTGCTGCAGTTCAGAAGTCCTTCCTAGAAGGTGAACATGGCCTCGGGGCAGGGGGTGGGGAGACACTCACCACCAGCCAAGATCACAGTCCTCATCAGCCCCACACTGGCTGACATCGCCCCGAAATGTCATGGGTGAGCCTTTTAGAGCAAGCTTCACGTTATGTACCTTTGATTTCTTGATGTTTTTCCAACTGTCATCAACATTTGTCGATCATATCCAACACTCTGTTACGCCAGACACAGTACTAACCCTTCTCCCCACACAAATCCCATTTTGTAGACCAGGAAACTGAGGGACGGGGAGGTTAAGTTACTTACTCCAGATCATACAACTAGTCAGTTGCAGAGCCAGACCTCCTGCCTCCAAGACCAGAACACGTTTTCACATCTTTCTCAGTAAAAATTCTCACCTGAGTAGGTGGTAAGGCACTGCTTAAATCATTTTTTAAAAAGTTTTAAACCAGCAAGTGTGCATTTTGTTCATACCAAAATACCAGAAACGGTATTTGTCCATCTCATTGACTACATTTGTAGCAAGTGACGTAACCTCTCTGGGCCTCTCTGAGCCTCTCTGAGTTTCCCATCTGTAAGACATGAGTAAGTTCCTGTAACATAGCATCGTTATTAGGACTAAGTGAGATAATGCATATAAAACACCTAACATCATGCCTGGCATATTGTAAGCACTCCATAAGTGATATTTATTAGCCTTGGTGATATTTATTGCCTAATCTTTGCCAGGACTTATGCTGTGCATTATAAAATAGTATGTAAAATGAGACCCAACATGTACATGTGGAAAATACATATATGGATATACATATATATGATTGGGAGTACAAAGAAAAGAATGTGGAATGACATAAACCAAAATATTAACAAGTGATGATGAGAGGTTTTAATTTCCTTCTGTGTCTTTATACATTTCCCAAATTTTTCTGTAAATGAACATGAACGGATTACTTTTGTAATCAAAACAAAGAAAATTTGGGGAAATGCATTTGAAGCCCAATTCATTTTGGAATGGGAGGATACTTTATTTCAAGAAATAATAAAAGTTTAAAACCTTTTAAAAGGTCCTCTAGATGAGGCTTCCCTGGTGGCGCAGTGGTTGAGAGTCCGCCTGCTGATGCAGGGGACACGGGTTCGTGCCCCGGTCCAGGAGGATCCCACATGCCGCGGAGCGGCTGAGTCCGTGAGCCATGGCCGCTGAGCCTGCACGTCCGGAGCCTGTGCTCCGCAGCGGGAGAGGCCCGCGTACCGCAAAAAACAAAAAACACAAAACCTAGGGGTGAAACAGGAATAAAGACACAGACTTACTAGAGAATGGACTTGAGGTTATGGGGAGGGGGAAGGGTAAACGGTGACAAAGCGATAAAGAGGCATGGACATATATACACTACCAAACGTAAGGTAAATAGCTAGTGGGAAGCAGCCGCATAGCACAGGGAGATCAGCTCGGTGCTTTGTGACCGCCTGGAGGGGTGGGATAGGGAGGGTGGGAGGGAGGGAGACGCAAGCGGGAAGAGATATGGGAATATATGTATGTATATAACTGATTCATTTTGTTGTGAAGCTGAAGCTAACATACCATTGTAAAGTAATTATACTCCAATAAAGATGTTAAAAAAAAAAAAAACACAAAAGGTCCGCTAGCTTAATAGCGTCAGGAGGGAAGAAGTAGCTATTTCCCAGCAGCGCTGAGCAAACCCTGCTGACTTCTTCTGCAGTGGCTGTCACACCTCGTTCTCGAACAAGGACCTCAGGATTATAAAGGAAAGACTTTTCAGTGGTAATCACCCATCTGGTGGTCACCTGAGGGAGGTGGTTGGCTACTTTTCAAACCTTGTTTTTAGTTGTTCTGAGGCCAAGCCCAGCTATCAGAGCCCCCCTCCACCCCAGTCACCCCTTCCCCGTGACATACGCATCCTTCCTGGCTAGAGACCTCATACTGATGCAGGTACAGCAGCAGCGAGTAGTTTCCTCCAGCCCTCGCATCCTAGGAAGGCAGATCCAGCTGCCAAGCAAGGAGCCACCTGAGCCCTTTAGGGAGCAGAGAGGAGCTTCCATAGAGGGAAGCAGTGGGGTCTGGGAAGCTGACGCAGTGGGGTCTGGGAAGCCGGGGGAAGGGGAGAGGAAGTAGAAGAGCAGCACATGGGGGAGGGAGCAGAGTACCTTCTGCTTCCCAAGGACTTTCTCATCCAATCCTCACCCCAGACTCAGGGGAGCAATGGGGAACTCCATCTTGCAGATACAGGGGTCTCAGGGAAGTTGAGAGCTTTGCTCTAATCCCACAGCTACAGTAAGGAGAAAAGCTACCATGTGTGTGCTCTATTTCGGATGACACCAAAGCAAATATTGCAGGAATGGTGAGGACCATGGCAAATCGGAGAGCTGGGCTAACACAGGACAGCTTCTCAGCTCGGGGACTGTGCTGTGCTGGAACACAGTCCCACTGTGGCCAGATCTGCTGAGCTGTTTTGTGAAATGTGTCAGTTTCTGAATGTTGGCTGTATTTTTTAAATAAAAGAAAGGCATCTGCAGGCCAGACAGAAGCCCTGCAGGCTGAGTGTGACTGACGAACCTGTGCCCTTGGCCTTGGAGGCAGCCTGGATCAGAGCTTCCCCATTGCCACTTGCCCAGTGGTACACTTATGTATGTGGCCTGGCAATGGTTACGGAGTTTCCTACTCCTCTGGAGAAGAGGTGACACTTCCCATTTGGCTGGGGAGCTAATCCCATGAATAAGAAAAGATATACATACCATATGATCCTGCCATCTCACTCCTGGGCATATATCTGGAGAAAACTCTAATTTTAAAAGATACATGCACCCCAATGTTCATAGCAACACTATTTACAAAAGCCAAGACATATAAATGGATAAAGATGATGCGATATACATATATGTGATGGAATATTACTCAGCCATAAAAAAGAATGAAATCATGCCATTTGCAGCAACATGGATGGACCTAAAGATTATCATATTAAGTGAAGTAAGTCAGACAAGGACAAATATCATATGATATCACTTATACGTGGAGTCTAAAAAAAGGATACAAATGAACTTATTTACAAAACAGAAATAGATTCACAGACATAGAAAACAAACTTTTGGTTACCAAGGGGGATAGCAGGGGTGGGGAATAAATTAGGAATTTGAGGGTTTTTTAATTAATTAATTAATTTACTTTTTAATTAATTAATTTTATTTATTTTTGTCTGCATTGGGTCTTCATTGCTGTTCACGGGCTTTCTCTAGTTGCAGCAAGTGGGGGCTACTCTTCATTGCCGAGCTTGGGCTTCTCATAGCCGTGGCTTCTATTTGTTGCGGAGCATGGGCTCTAGGTGCGCGGGCTCAGTAGTTGTGGCTCACTGGCTCTAGAGCCCAGGCTCAGTAGTTGTGGCACACGGGCTTAGTTGCTCCGCGGCATGTGGGATCTTCCCAGACCAGGGCTCAAACCTGTGTCCCCTGCATTGGCAGGTGGATTCCTAACCACTGCGTCACCAGGGAAGTCCAAGGAATTTGAGATGAACATGTGCACACTACTATAAATAAAAACAGATAAACAACAAGGTCCTACTGTGTAGCACAGGGAATCATACTCAATACTTTGTAATAACCTATAATGGCAAAGAATCTTAAAAAGAATATATATAGGGACTTCCCTGGTGGGAAGGAAGGGGTTAGCTGGACACTGTGCAACGGGACCCGCCCTAGAAAAGTCCCCTCCCTCAAACTTCAGGGAAAGCCACACCACAAAGAGACAAAACACTTGAAAGTTTAACTTCTTATGGAAAAATAAGCGAAGAGGCTGAGATTTGTGTCGGGGTTAAAGCACACATAGGCCCAGAAGTGAGAGAGCATGAGGTACCCTGAGAACTGAAAAATGGTTCATCCCCCAGTACCCTGAGAACTGAAAAATGGTTCATCCCCCAGAGCCCAAAGTGTGAGGTGGGAAGTGGGAGGAAGAGGGTCTCTGAGGTCAGGATGGCAGCGATGGACCCTGCCTTGTATAGCTCAAGGCCACGTGCTTTACTCCCATGCACAGTCCTGGTCTTTGCCTCTCTTCTGTGTTTACTCCAGGTGTGAGCGCCCAAGAGGTGACCCAGACCTTGCAGAGTCCCGCATCAGAGTCATGTCAATGCCCCTGCTAGACGGGCATTGATTCCTGTTCTTGACCCCAAATAGCCTTCCCCAGGCCCCAGAGGCTGTGACGTGACAGGACACAGGCAGCTCTCTCCGAGGAAACCACTAACAGCTGGCCCTTTGCTAACAATGGCCTTTAATGGGCATCAGGGACCCCAGAGCTAGGACAGCAAGGATTTTCCCCCAGCTGCAGCATGCCCTCCACTTAGACTTGAAGTTCACCCTGTGGTGACACAGCCAGCTCCAGGCAGTGACTAACCTGGGTTTGAGACGAGTCTTTCCATGATGGGCAGTGAAGCCTTGGAAAAAGCCCACTCCCTCTGCAGGGGGTCTTCTTCCTCATCTGCAGCTGTTTCATCCTGAAGTCATAGATTTCTTGCCTTCCTCTTCCCCATTTTCTAAGGCTCCTTGAAATCCTGTTCCTGTGGGGAAAGGAGGATAGCTCCCACAAGGCCAGAACCCAGCTCTTCATCACTCTGACCTCCTGCCTTCCAGGGGCTAGAGCGGCAAGGCCTGTCACTGCTACACACCCGCATCTCCCTGGAGCCCTCAACCCAGTGGGATGGGGGACAGATGAGTAACAGCTGCAATGCAACATGACATGTGACCTAATGGGGATCAGCCCAGGGCCCTCTGAGGGCCTGGACACCAGAGAACATAAACCAGCCTGGGTAGGTTGGGAAAGGCTGCCCAGAGCTGGTGGCAGGTGCATCTAGAATTAGATACCCGGGTCCAGTTAGGCTGGCCGACATTCAGGGCCAGGCCGGTTCAGACAGATGCAAGCATGTCAGGATCTGATGAGCAGGTTGGCCTGGTGAACTACCCTCTTGTTTACATTTTTACACCCTGATGAACTCAGGCATGGCTCAGGGACTTACTTGGCCATCGAAATTTGAGTAGATGTGACACCCATGTCATTTCCAGACAGAAATGCATGGCTCAAGAACCAGTGTCCCCTCTCCTTACCTCTGTATTAGCGGAAGCACATGTCAAGCCAGAGCTTCCATCAGCCTGGATCCCTGAGTTACCGTAATGACCCCCCTGCTGGTCTGAATGGCCATGTAATGTGAGCAAGAAATGAACTTGGCGGCTCACTTGTTATTGCAGCGTAACCCAGCTTGTTCCTAGCTGATACCATTGGCCTGACTATAGTGGGCTTATATTGGAGAGTGTCAGGACACAAGCCTACCTATGTGTGCAGTCAGCTAGATCTATTGGTCTTTTTCTTGATCTCACATAGCAGCACAGTTCAGTGGGTCAGAATCCTAGATTTGTCATTTACTATTTGAGTCCTTGAGCAGTTTAGTGACACCCTTTGAACCTAAGTTTATCCATCTGTAAATTGAGAATAATGAAAATAATATTACCTACTTCACAGGGCTGTTGGGTTTCCTAAGTAAATAAATGCTGGGTCTTCTTCCCTATCCCCAATTATGTTGCTTGGACCATCTGTTCCCGGTCACCAGGGTAATTATTTAAAATGCAAATCCCTCACCCCCATCCCAGACATACAGAGTCCAAATCTCTGCAAGTGGGGCCCGGACATCTGCGCTTTTAGAAAGCACTCCAGGGAGTGTTTCTCATGCTGGAGTTTAAGAACCACTGTTCTTAAGGCTTTGATAGACAGTCAAAACCTCTGCACAGAGGAAGGATCATTTCATGGAGGGTGGCTTGGTCTCAGGCCAAGAATCTTCAGTCTGCCACTGACCAGGTGGCCACAGTGCTTCGGATAAAAGCCAAAGGCTTAACAACTCTATATTACTTAGAGATCAGGTAACCCCACTTGGAGCGAGCTGGCAACTCGCATAACAACTCCGGCATTAGTCAGCGCTCTGCAGCCAGCCTGGACGTGCTGCTGAGTTTTTTATGAGGTGTCCTTCTCTGAGGGAGAGCCTTCAGCAATGTAGCTCTCCCCATCCTTGCCCCCCCCCCACACCTGGCTTAGGGAGGCTTACCTCTTGGGCATATTGCACCAGTCCCTTTTCCTTCCAGACAAGGCTGATTCTTAAGAGAACAGAGACTCTGTAAGATGGAGGCCAGGGAGATGACTGCATACTAGACCCTGGGAAGTAGCCTTCTGAGTGTATAGAGCTACCCAAAGGCCACAGAGGAGGAAGATGCTCTAAGCTACCTGTACTACTGCCCAGCCAGGCCCAGCTGCTCTCTTTGCCTAACACATGCCACCGCCACATGGCTCTTCCGAAGCTCTTCTCCAAAACACACACGTGCCCAAGAGCACACATGTGGCTCCCTATAGCTCCCTACCTGTGGAATCAGGTCTTAACTTCTCTCTCTGGTTTCCAGACCCCACCAAGTCATACTGTACCTTGTCTTTCTAATCCCTGTTCCCACTACTTTCCCAACCTACTAAGTTCTGTCTTCCCTCCCTTGACCCTACGACTTACCTGGGCTGATCACTTGTAGCAGATGCTGCTGGTACCCCCCCAGACCCCCTTTTCTAAGCTGGTACATCATCCCCAAGTACAAGGTACGAAAGACTGGCCCTCTTGCCTTCAGGGAGGCCAAGTCTGCGGCACCATCTACACTCCAGAACTCTGCACGGGGCCGGGCTGAGGTTACACTTCAGCAGAACCTCATATTTGTGTGGCCTCTTCCCAGCTCCTATCCTGTTTTCCTCACTTTGTCACACACTTTTTCTCTGGAGAGAACTCCCTCGAAAATCAGTCCCACAAGAATCCCTTGCTCGGGCTTGGCTTCCAGGAAGCCTCACCTAACGTTCCCCTGTCATCTGGGAAGCTACCTTGAAGCAACGGTATCATCCAACTATACCTCCAGGCAGGCTATCCCAGAGGTCACAGAGCAGAAAGGCTTGCAGGCCAAATTACAATACTTGAATCACACAATTTATTTAATCAATTTAAAACACGGTGAGAAGCAAGAAACAGGCAAACACACTTAAGGTAAGTGCAAGCAGGTAGAAGGGTCACCTACCTGAATCCTGGATTACACACATTCACATATCTCATTCTCTCTCTGCCACAGCAGCCTTCCCTCCTAACGGTGTGGCAACAGGGCTCAGAGGTGAAGCCAAGCTAAGGGGGTCAGCTGGAAGGTGGCGCCTGGGGCCAAGGCACAAACTGTCCCTGTCAGGAAGATTCAGGGGCAGGTACCCAGGTCATACTGCAGCACCCCAGTTAATCTGCTGAGCAGTTATGGATTTCATCTATGTTTCTTGGACATAATGAGTGTCGCCATTGGGCGGCCATCTTGGGAGTGACATTGCTTCCACCTGGAGAAGACACGATCCAAGCCTTGTAAATGCTTGAGGTTTACTTGGTCTTTGTAGTCCTCTGTCAGTAAGTTACATTCTCATTTCTTTCATCATTTTATCTATTTTCAGCACACACACATTCTGTTTAATCTGTGTCTAAAATAGCTGATAAGCGACTTCCTTCTGTACATAACTTCTCTTGTTTTCTATAGCAGAGTTGAATATTCTTAAATTACACAGCGAACACAAGACAGTGCCCTTTTCCAGAATTACTGTCTCCTATGCATTGGTCCCCATCACTCTTTGTGCTACCCCTGATATAAAACTGCATTCTTCAGTAACAGTACTAGGATTCAACTCAGGATTTGAGCACTGGTCCATCTGGTTCTAAATTTGATGCACACACCATCGTGCTATGCAATATGTTATTTGGGAACATGGCTTATCTCCCCTGCAAATGGTAGGGAGTCTATCTTTCTTATCTCTGTATTTCACGCTCGCGCTCTCTCTCTCTCCCCCTCTCCCCAGCCCCGCCCTCACATGCACATGCACAAGCACAAACACAGTGCTTGCCCATGGCAGGCCCTCCAATGATGCTTGTGGGGTTCAACTGAATCTACTGACATTTAAAAAAGAGCACAGGGAGGGTGGGAGGGAGGGAGACGCAAGAGGGAAGAGATATGGGAACATATGTATATGTATAACTGATTCACTTTGTTATAAAGCAGAAACTAACACACCATTGTAAAGCAATTATACCCCAATAAAGATGTTAAAAAAAATGTTGGAATACACTTAGACCATCTTTAGAAAATATCTGTATTTTCCATAACAATGTGTTATGTAATTTTTTTAATAAAAATTAATTTCAAAAAGAAAAAAAAGCACAGGGAGGGTGGGAGGGAGGGAGACGCAAGAGGGAAGAGATATGGGAACATATGTATATGTATAACTGATTCACTTTGTTATAAAGCAGAAACTAACACACCATTGTAAAGTAATTATACCCCAATAAAGATGTTAAAAAAAAAAAAAAGGGCACAGCCAGCCTGTTTTCCTGCATCACCATCACTTAACTTAAAAAGCCAGAGGACAGAAGCAGGCTTCCTCCTCTAGCAAAGCTCGGACAAGGATTTAGAGCTAAATCCCGGGTTTTATTGCCCAGATTCAGACTGTGAACACCAGGGTCCTGATACCTCTCCAGATTCGAGAAAACAAAATCCTGCCCCCAAGAAACTTTAAAACCATATACGTGACCTCTCCCAGTTAGTAGGGAAACCTCTCCCCTTTGCACCCTTTCTCTTATTTTCTCTCTCACCCAGGATGCTTTTGGATGATGACGATGGCAGCTAACGTTTATTGAGTCATAGGTGGGGTACCAGGAAGCAGACTCTGAGACCAGCCTGCAGGATGTGCTGTTTGGATCAACACCTGCAGAAAGGGAGGGAAAAGAAGCAGGACTGGGCAGAGGGAGAAAGAGAGCTGAGATGGAAGCCCAACAAGAGCCTCCGTCAACCCTTGAGAGCTCTAGAACTGGGGTGGCCTTTCAGAGTGGTCCTGAGAGGAGGCAGGGGGTCCAGGCCTTTATAGCTCCCCATAGACCAATCACTGGATGTAAACTGTTCTCCTAAAGAGGTCATGGCCTTGAGTAACGTGATCACCTTCAACTGGCGCAATCGTTGTAAAGGCCTGGAGCTGAGCATTCCCAGTAGCTGGAGAAATAAGTCCTCTATTCCCAAGGTGTGATTGGGGCAGCATGTCACAGACTAGGTATTGTCCTACACCCTTTACCTTATCTCATTTAATCCTCACAACAATCTTATGAGGCAGACACTAGAATTATCTCCTTTTGCATGTATTAACTGATGCACAGAGAGGTTAAATAACTTGCCTGACGTCACACAGCCAGGGAGTGGTGGAGCCAGGATTTAAACCCAAGCAGTCTGACTCTGATGATCATCTGCCCATCACTCCTCCCATGCTAGTAAAAGGAAAGCCAAAGAAAACTGGACGGGGATTTTTCTCAAGCATGTGGAAAAGTGTCTAGCAAATAACAAGCATATAGGATGTTTTGAATGAATGAATTGGTTCACAAAGGGAAAAATCCAGTGCTAGGGATTTCAAAAGCAACTGGGAGTCTGGCTCCACTTCTCTGCTCTCTGCCCTCTTCCATGTGGTGGCTTTGTCCTCAGGATGGCTTCCATCAAGGTCACAAGATGGACCTACACCTGTATCCGTGTCTACCCCTAGAGAGGAGAGAATTTCACTTCCATATGCATCAGAAGACTCAAGCATCACACTTCCATCTGAGCCAATCATGGAGGAAAACGGATTGATATTCTCCTGATTGGCTTAAAACAGTCAGGACTCCCCCTTGACATCTCATCCAAACCCAGGAGGAGAGTCTGGGTGCTGTTTGGAAGTGGGGAGAAGAGGAATGGATATTGAATAGGTAATCAATGAACACTCACTACACTTTTCATCCCTTGGGTCTCCAAGCCCTTGAACCTTTTCCTTCCCTCCCCACGGTCTGGCTTCACCTTCTCCTTATCCCCTTCCTAAAATGTCCATGATCCACCTCCATTCTGCTGCTGAGGGTTTAGGAAAACGGGTCCCCCTCAGATTCTGTGGGAGAAGGTGAACAAGAAGAAAGTGGTCCTACTGAGAGTGGGGTCTGGGCTTGGGATGGAGTATGTATAAGAGAATCAGATTCTTTGTGCAATTAGATTAACCTCTTTGCAGAGCCTCAGATGACCCTCTCTATGGCCACACTGTCTAAAAGATGCCTCCACTTCCACTCCAGTCACTCTCTTTCCTCTTTTCCTGCTTTATTTTCTTCATAGCCTTATCTCTATCTGGGCTTGTATTGTTTTTATGTTTATTTATTTGATGTCTCTTTTCTCCACTGGAATAGATGCTCCACAAGAGGAACTATTTTATCTCACTCATCATTGAGTTTTTGATGCCTAAAACAGTGCCTGCCACATAACAGGTGCTCAATAAACATTTGTTAGAGGGGTGGATGGATAACTCTCTCCTTTGTGTTGCTATAGTAACAGGCTCAGAGTCCTCCTCCACCTTGAGTGGCATTACCAAAGACCTCCTTCTGCTCTCCTCAACTTCAAAGCGACAGACCCCAGGAAGGCAGTTGGAGAAAGAAAAGAGGGGAAATGCTATACTACCTCAAAGAAATCAGACCATCCTCATGCCCTAGAGAACATCTTATCCATAGATACTGGTCATCTGTAGGCAGTCCACAGTTTTAGAGGAAAAACTATCAATGAAACCATTTTGCCCATACACATTTCACAAACGTGAAACATAAGATTTTTTCAGCAATCTTTTCAATTCTTAATAATTATTAAATTGATAGAAATCGCACATACACCACAAGGCCAGCAATGGCGGCTTACCTCAGCTAATGTTTAATTAAGGAGCGCTGATTGTCTTAGCCACATGTGTTCACACTGTCCACAGACTCTCCACAGAATGAGGAGACTAATTCTATCAATTCTCACATGGTGATCTGGGGGCACCAATTAAGAAAAGAATAAAAGATCACAGAATTTGAAGCCAATCTCCCTGGGTTCAAATCCCAGTTCCACCTCTTGAAACTTGAAAGAACAAGTTTCAAACACAAGCTTCAGTTTGTTATCTATAAAAAAGATTCGCCTTGCGTGGTTCTTCTAAGGAGTGAAAAGATAAGGAATGCACCACATTTAGATTAGTGCTTTGGCATGTGCTAACTTATGCTAATGGAACATACGTTGCATAAGTGGTGGTGGTGGTGAATGGAGTATATCTTTTTCTATAAAATATTTATTTATTTGGTTGCACTGGGCCTTAGTTGCAGCAGGCAGATTCCTTAGTTGCGCATCGCCGGCTCCTTAGTTGAGGCATGCAAACTCTTAGTTGCGGCATGCATGTGGGATCTAGTTCCCTGACCAGGGATCGAACCTGGGCCCCCTGCACTGGGAGCATGGAGTCTTAACCACTATGCCATCAGGGAAGTCCCTGAATGGTGTATATCTTTGAAACGGGGAGAAAAAAATTGCTTTGAATAGATTGTTGACAGTTAATGGGACTCTCTGATGGTAACCTGAGTTCCACTATGCATTTGTGTTTGAGATCCCATAAACTTTGACCCAGCATGGTGTTGTAACTGTACCATTTCCCTTCATGAAATTTGAGAGGTGATGTTTTGACATTGTTTCATTTCATTTCATTTCCTCCTGATGGGTGGGCTTAAATGGTTTCTCAATTTAGGCAGAGCAAAAGAGAGAAGTATTTTAAATCGCTGTGACAGCCCAAGTTGGTCATACCTTCTGGCCTCTGAGAATGAGCCCAAAATTCTCTTCTACTCTCATAAAATATTTGGGCTTTTTCCAATTCCTATAACTGCCAAATATAATCTTTTCCTTGGTTTCCTCAAAGCTCCCCCCTTCCCCTTTCAACTTGCCCCCTGGCATTTAGATACATTAAAAATGAATTTTGAAATAATATCTTAATCACGTTTCACGTTCTTGTGGTGTATTTCTGTTCACTAAATGCCCTCATGTCCATTCTTCCTTACCGGCATCCTTCCTTAATGGATGACACAGCAGAGGCTCAGACAGCTGAGCCAACACGCCTTGGGGGTCAGCCTCCAAGCAAACGCCACTGTCTCCTGGTACAACTAGAAGACAGTCTTTAAGTGACAGACACTTTAATGTATATATATGTATATGTATATAGGCAAATGTGCATAACAGAATTTACCGTTTTAACCATTTTTAAGTGTACAGTTCAATGGCATTAAGTATAAGCACATCATTGGGCAAATGCCAGCCACCACCCATCTCCAGAGCTCTTTTCCTTCATCTTCCCAAACTGCAACTCCATCTTCATTAAACAGTAACTCCCCATCCTCCCCTCCCCCAGCCCCTGGCTACCACCATTCTACTCTCTGTCTCTATGAAATGACTGGCCTAGAAACCTCATGTGGAAGGAAGCATACAGTATTTGTCCTTTGGTATGACAAGTACTTTTGCAGCAAGATTTCTGGAGGAAGGTACCAAGATTCTTTCCTCCATTGCATTTATTTTGACTAACGTCTCACTTTAGCCAGAAAGGGAGTCTCTTATTTACCCTAAAGTAACCTGCTGTCACGGGCATGAACACCTTTTAGGCCCTACCCTGCAAAACAGAGGTTTTCTAACGTTTTGTTTTCATTGAATGCTGTTCATTCCTCCAGACAATGACTTGAATTGTGGTCATCAGAAAAAAAAAAAAAAAAGAAAAGAAAGAAAGAAAATGAAAAGAAAAAAAGCTCCTGGAGAAGGACATAAAACATTTTCATGTGCCACCTCTGAGGTTCACAAAGGCCTCTCCTCCACTGGCTGCTGTGTGTATGTATTGTTTCTGGTTTTTGTTTTATAGAACTCTGTGATCCACTTCAATTCATGCTTTGCCCAGAAAGCTAAGACAGCTGTAAATCCACCTTCCAGCCTTTCCAGAGGCGTCTTTGCTAGTTCAGTGACCACTTCCCTCCCTCTCAGGCTGGCCAGCCTCTCTGAGCCCACTGACCCCCAGGCAGCCTGCCTGGCTCCTGAGAGAAGAAACCACTCTCTGGAAATGCCCAGTACCTTCTCTGTGGGTTTCTATTACTTGGAGAAGCTCCCCACCCCCCAACCGCACCCCGCCCAGGCACCGCAGCCCCCTCTTCGGGCTTCCCTCTCAGAGAACTGGCTCCGCTGCCCGCTGGTAAACTGACTGGCCGTCGCCAAGACAACGGCCTGGCCCAGAGCCTGGATGACGCCAGGCCTGACCCCCCTCCCAACCTCACCCAAGTCTGTTTGTTTGGGTTCCAGCTGCTTTTGTTGGGCTTCGTTTTGCTCGTCAGTGTGAGGCAGCTCCGTTG
This sequence comes from Lagenorhynchus albirostris, assembly GCF_949774975.1. Taxonomy (NCBI): domain Eukaryota; kingdom Metazoa; phylum Chordata; class Mammalia; order Artiodactyla; family Delphinidae; genus Lagenorhynchus; species Lagenorhynchus albirostris. The sequence goes on from NC_083095.1 coordinate 27,400,231, forward strand.
TTGATTGGCTGCAGGCGGCTGGGCTTGGAATCCCTGGGGTGCCGGGAAGTCAGCTCCCTGCCCAGGCAGGAATTTCCTGGTACCCTGGGTATTCCCCTATCACAGTAACACGATCTAGAAGAGCCCTTCATGCAAGGCAGAGCCCACAAGAAGCCTGGGTATCAGATAATCTGCTAATACTCTGACCCCGCAGGCAACTTCCATCAAGGGCACTATTACTAACCCACGTTGGCTTTGGGATGCTACTCTCATGACGACAAGCCAGCCTGTTGTTTGATGAAACGAAGGAAGCATTACAACACGTTGGCAGAACAGTCCAGCTGTGCAGAAGCATCAAAAATAAATAAACCCAGGATGAAGAAGAAACAATTATGTGGATTTTGAGGAACAGGGTAAGAGAATGCGGTGACAGAGTGAACCTGTGAACCTTCACCTCATCGCTGGGGATGGTTTATTTGGATAATGGAGAAGCGGGACTCTGGAACATTGTTTGTGACTAATTTGAAAACATACCTTCCAGCCTTTTGTCATTTCATCAGGTTTTTATCTCTCAAATGACTCATTTAAATAACTTTACCCCAGATCCTCTGATTTGGGACATAAAAGGGGCTCCTCTTGCATTGCCCTTTGAAGCCATATCAGGGCTGCCTCAGCTCCTCATCTGTAAAATGGGGGTAAATAAATAATGCCATCCAGCCAGGTTGCACAGTATTTAGCTCAGTCCTGGCACTTACTGAGCTACTATCATCATCATCATTAACTCCTACCTATGCCTTTTTTCTGAGGATCCTGACACTTGTTATAAGAATTACATCATTGGGAATTCCCTGACAGTCCAGTGGTTAGGATTTGGCGCTCTCACTGCCAGGGCCCCAGGTTGGATCCCTGGTCGGGGACCGCAAGCCGTGCAGCACGCCAAAAAAAAAAAAAGAATTGCATCATTGATTCATTTAACAAATACTATTTACTAAGCCTCAGTGGGCCAGGTCCTGTGCTAGCCACCAGGGATAAAATGATAGACAAAAACAAACACAGTTCCGGTCCTTTGGTAGCTTCTGGACTAGTGAGGGAGACAGTTATTAATCAAATAATCACACAAAATGTTAAATGGCATCTGGTCATGTGAGTGAAGCCATCTCAGACCCTCCAGACCAGCCCCTCCCCCAGCTGAATACCACGGAGGACATCAGTCTTTGCCATATTGAGCAGAAGAATTTCCCAGCCAATTCCTGTCTTAATTCCTGACCCAGGAAATAATGAGATATAATAGATTGGTTGCTGTTTTAAGCTCCCCCCCCAAAAAAAATTACATCTGTACTAAGTGCCTAAAGTGTTAGGAGAACATGAAATAGAGAAGACAAACTACATTTTAGCCTTTTTTCCTAGTTAGGATACTAGAGTTAAGGTAGGTTTAGATACAAGAATTTAGAATGGGGCTTCCCTGGTGGCGCAGTGGTTGAGAGTCCGCCTGACGATGCAGGGGACACGGGTTCGTGCCCTGGTCCGGGAAGATCCCACATGCCGCGGAGCGGCTGGGCCTGTGAGGCGTGGCCGCTGAGCCTGCGCGTCCGGAGCCTGTGCTCCGCCACGGGAGAGGCCACAACAGTGAGAGGCCCGCGTACCGCAAAAAAAAAAAAAAGAATTTAGAATGGAATGACTTGACCTCCTACATCCTAAAGCTAAAAGCAAAGCCTAGGGTTGCAAATTCTCAATCCACAATCCTGCAGAAAGATTCTGGTGGTTTCTTATATCAAACTTTGTTTCACAGAAGCACGCCCTGTTCTGGCTCCGGGCGCTTTCTCCAGCCACGCTGTCTCCTGTCGCTGCTTTTCAAGGGATTTGTGGGATATCATGCCCATTCCTTCACCAGATGTGTGCTGAGCACCCAGGCTCCGGGGGATACAGCCTGAATCAGACACAGGCTCCCCATCCTTGTGGGGCTGACAGTCATTTGAACTTCCTGACATCTCAGAGGGTAGGGCAAGCTTCATAACTCCCATTTGACAGATGAGGAACTGAGACAGGGAGGATGGATAAAACTTTGCTAGGTTATTGATAATTCAGGACTAAATTTTAGGACTCAAGGGAACAAAGACCCTCCCACTGAACATTAGACTGGGCCCAAATTCCTCACCCCCTATAGCCACACCCTGCCTCATCGCCCTCTGCTTCCTAACCTCGAGTTCCCTCCCACTTGGGAAGTCTCCTCATGGCCCCCCCTGAACCAGGGGCCCACCTCCACACCTCTGTGACCTCACATGCCTTTCCCTGCCATTTCATCTCTGCAATGACTGTTGCTCCGAAGCCGACCTTCAGTCTCCCTCCTCCCTAAGACTCTCCAGCCCTCCCTGACATCTTGCCCCCTGGTGGCCCTGATAGTGTAACATACATTCGGGAATATATATCCAAGCAGGCACCTCACTGGATATCCTGTCACAGCCTGTGGAGAGGGTCAGACAGACCCAGGGTTCAAATCCCAGATCTGCCAACTACTCACCTGGAATGTGAGAAAATGATGTCACCTTCTCAACTCTGGTGCTCTCCTGGGTACAATGTGGATAGTAGCTGTTCTGAAACTTGAGAGATGTTTAAGGCGCTTAGCACATTGTAAACACTCCACATATTATATGTCTAAGTCATTTAACATGTTCAATCTGGTCACCTACTTGAACAGCACAGTGGCCCTCAAAGCACCTAGTACAGTCTTGGGCGTATGTAGAGAGACAGCATACAAGAATTTTAAAACACACAAAATTCTTGGGGAACAAGATCTTCCACTAAAAGCAGGTGGGTACACAGATTCAGATAGCATTAAGAATGCGCTCTCTGCCACCTCGTGGAGAACAGGGCGGATACAAGAGGACTGGGCTAGGGACCCATGCTATTTTTAGAAACCCACGAAAATGTTTTAATTTCGTCTAAAAATCAGAAGAAAAAAATTAACTTTTATTTCCAAAAGGACAATATATTATATATTCATCTTCCTCCGACGATTCATCTTTATAACAATGCAGTCATAAAATGAAAATTTTAATTAATTTTTATAGAGAAAGGGGACTTCAAAGTGTCCAGGGCCCACGAAAGTCATAATGCAGCCCTGATGAAGAAAAAAAAACAAGAGTGGGAAAAGCCAACAGTGGCAAAAGAAGAAAATCGCTGCAGAGATGGGCTCCCCCAGTCTTAACATCCTTCAGTTCCGGGAGTTTCTTTGCCTCAGCATGGATGGGATCCTTTACAGAGTGTATTCTTTTTTTTGGCCCTGCGACATGCATCGAACCCAGGACCCCTGAAATGGAAGCACAGAGTCTTAACCACTGGATCGCCAGGGAAGTCCCTACAGAGTGTATTCTTTTTTTTTTTTTTTTTTTTTTTTGCGGTACGCGGGCCTCTCACTGTTGTGGCCTCTCCCATGGCGGAGCACAGGCTCCGGACGCACAGGCTCAGCGGCCATGGCTCACGGGCCCAGCCACTCCGCGGCACGTGGGATCTTCCCGGACCGGGGCACGAACCCATGTCCCCTTCATCGGCAGGCAGACTCTCAACCACTGTGCCACCAGGGAAGCCCCAGAGTGTATTCTTAAGAGTACATTTTCCTTAAAGACACAGACGTAGAGAATGGACTTGAGGACACGCGGAGGGGGAAGGGTAAACTGGGACAAAGTGAGAGAGTGGCATGGACATATATACACTACCAAATGTAAAATAGATAGCTAGTGGGAAGCAGCCACATAGCACAGGGAGATCAGCTCGGTGCTTTGTGACCACCTAGAGGGGTGGGATAGGGAGGGTGGGAGGGAGACGCAAGAGGGAGGGGATATGGGGATATATGTATACGTATAGCTGATTCACTTTGTTATATGGCAGAAACTAACACAACACTGTAAAGCAATTATACTCCAATAAAGATGTTTAAAAAAAAGGAGTACATTTTCCTAATGCTATTGGAATCTGTGTGCCCATCTGCTTTTAGGAGAAGATCTTGTTCCCCAAGAAATTTGCATGAGTTTTAAAATTCATGCGTGCAGTCTTTATCTAATACTTGGTCAATGATTGCCATGCCCCTCAGTGGCCGGCAGAGGGCGCAGCGACTCAAACTTAGGCGTGGGAATCGGTGGTGTGTTAAACAGAAAGAGGCTGTAGACTGAAAGCCTTGCTGCTCAGAGGTCCTGGGACCAACATGGGTTTGACCCGGGAGCTTGTTAGAGATGCAGAGTCTTGGACCTGACCCTGAGGTGGACCCTAGACACCCAGAATCAGAATTTGCATGTTGAGAAGATCCCCAGGTAATTTATATACACCTTTAAGTTTGAGAAGCACTGGTTTAAAGTTTCTAGTCTTAGAAAGGGAAGCCTGCTTCCTCAAGGGAGAGAAGGATGGGAGAGCAGCTGGCTAAGGCATTGCTCGCAGCCCTCAAGTCTCCTGTTCCTTCAGCCAACCAGCCAGCATCAATTAGGATGGGATTGAAGCCACAGGAGGGGATGTAAAGGCATTTTACAGGTCACAGATGAACTGTCTTATTCTTCTTCCCTTTCAATAACTGTTTGTTGAGTGTCTACTATGTGCTGGGCATCAGGGGTACAAGAGTGAGCAAAAAACAGACCCTCTTCGTGCCCTCATGGAGCTTTCAGCCCAGTGAAGACACCAAACTTTGGCATTGCTATGAGGGCACAGAGGGCCATGAGAGAATAACGGGAGCAAGGGGGCTGGTTCATACCAAATGGCCGGGGAAAGCCTCTGTGAGGAAGTGAGTTTTAAGCTTGAGATCTGAAGGGTGCTAGGAATTAGCCAGCAAGAGTGGGCATCCCTGGCAGGGGAAACAGAACGCACAAAGTTCACCCAACAGGCAGGAACATGGCGCGCTCAAGGAACTGAAAGAAGACTGGCCTGGAGTAATGCAACATGGGACTGAGAGGAAAGCAGAAAGCGGCCTCGTGGGGCCAGGGACCAAAAGACACAGGCTCCATCTCAGATCTTATAGAGGTGGCCTCCCAGGCCGCACAGGGACTGGCACCTGGCTCTGTTTCGGAGGGTCCCTGCTCCAAATGGCCCATGTGGACATCTCACCCGTGTCCGTTGGGTTCCCATTCTCCCCCACGCCCACACTCCTCTCTGCTAAACTTTCCTCAGCCTACCCCCCATCAGCTTCTTCTCTATCACTTGTTCTCTTTTGCCTTCCACTCCCCAGCATCTTCCCGCTTCACCATGTACACCTGCTCGAGTTCTCCCCGCAACTTTCCCAGGCAACCAGACCTCAACCTCAAGACAACTTCTTCCCCTGAAGAAAAGACAATCCATAAATCAGAAAAAATCACCGTTTATTGAGGGCTCATCCTGTGCTGTGCCAGGCACCACATGACACTCTTTTTTTTTTTTTGACACTCTTTTTTTCATTCAATCCTCACAACAATCTCATTCCATAGCTACTACCATTCCAGTTTTACATTTGAGGAAATTGAAGTGCAGAGAGGGTAAGTCATTTCCTCAAGACTGCACAGCTAGAAACTGGTTGAGCCAATACTCCCTTCCCACTTGTCCTATGTAACAGTGTACTGACTGCACAGCTATGTTTCAAAAGCCTTAAAAAGGAATACCCCCTGGGCCCAGCTCGAACGAACAAATCTCAGATGTGCACAAAAATTTAACCACAAAGATATTTGCATCCTTGTCTATAATAGCAAAAAATTTAGAAACAACCCAAAGGTCCAAGAATACAGGATTGGTTAAATTGTTGGATGTTTAGAATTCTATGTGACTAGCTATTAAAGTGATCACGTAGAAAAAATTGTCTGTGTTCATGATCTATGGTATAGAAAAACAAGATTATAAAACAGTATTCTGGCCTGGTGTTATGTTCATGAAAACTACAATGTATAAATTAAAAAGTATAAAACTAAAGTGTATATTGGAAAGGGAGAATCAAAACTTTTGGCAGGGCTTCCCTGGTGGCACAGTGGTTGAGAGTCCACCTGCCGATGCAGGGGACACGGGTTCGTGCCCCGGTCCGCGAAGATCCCACACGCTGCGGAGCGGCTGGGCCTGTGAGCCATGGCCGCTGAGCCTGCGCGTCCGGAGCCTGTGCTCCGCAATGGGAGAGGCCACAACAGTGAGAGGCCCGCGTTTGGCAGTGATTACCTCTGTAATGGGATTACAGGTGATTTTTATTTTCTTTATTTTGATTATCTGAATTTTCAAAGGTTTCACCAGGAGCATCTATTTCTTTTGGAAAGGAGGGGTGGAAGAAAAAAATCAGGAGGTGTCTGAGTTCTGAGCCTTTCCATTTATTATCGTTACCTATTAAAAAAACAAACATACTGTTCTGCTGGGAACATTTAAAAAACATTTTTATTACAAAAGCAATCTGTGTGCTCGCCAAAAACGAAAAATCAGAGAGTACAAACAAGCAAAGAGAAGAAAACAAAAAACACATTCCTTTCTCCCCAGAGACAACCAACATTAGCACCTTCGTAACTCTTCACAAGCCACGTTTCAGCTCTGCTCCAGGTACTAGTCGCTGGGTGCTCCCCGCCCCCCGTTGCCACGACTGGAAACATGAGTTTGGAATGAGGCTCACAGATTCCTCTGTGATCCCCAAAGAGCTCCTAAGACCGTCTGGGATCCCAGAACGACAACTCACTTAGTGTAGACCCCAGCCTGTCAGGGCGCACAACTCCTTGTGGGTCACAGGGGACGAGAGCCGTCAAGGGTGAGAGCCGTAAGAGTGATTCCCAACATATTTGGGGTTGCGACACTCTATCATCGTTGGATTTTGCAACCCTCCTTTGCCCTTCTAAAAGAACCCAAAGGACTGCACGATTTGTATGTGCCGTTTAGTACTTTTCCATCCATGCAGCTGAAGGGAATTAAGGTTACATTGGCTGTAAGACTATGACAACCCTCCTTCCCCACATCCCTTGGATAATTAGGGGCAATCACTCTGGGATGTCCTGGGTCAGGGCTGGGAATGGCAGCTTTGAGGAGCTGTGCAGGCAAGTTCTGCCATGAGGGTGGCTGTACCAGGCCTGGGAGGCCAGTTCCAGGGAAGGATGTCTCTGGGCCACTCTCTCTCTCTCTCTCTCTCTCTCTCTCTCTCACACACACACACACACACACTCAACAACAACAGGTTTCCAAGGCCCACCCTGCCCACGCCCTCTTTTCCTAAAGTCCCACCTCGTGGGAAGGATGGGTCCCCCGCTGCCGGCACCTGACCCGACTAGGTCCACACCCTCAGCGCAGTCCTCAGGCAGGAAATGTCCCTAGAGCTGATACGCAAGCCAAACCATTCCTGGTTTCTTCAGATGTTGTGATATCCAGTCATGGCCCAGACCCAGGGCCTACCCTCCCAACCCCAAGCTGCAGGAGTTGAGCTGGTCTCATTGCTACTCAGAACGTTCAATCTTTCTTGAAACCTCAAAGATTTCGGGGAGTCTCTTCTCCTTTAGATGTGGCTCCTCTCATAGATAATAATAACTATATTATATAATATATATTATTATTATTATTATATATATTATAACTATATTATTATAGTTTCTGTTTATTAAACTCCTGATATGCCAGGCGTTTTATAATCATGTAATGTACCCGCAGTCTTTGGAAGTAGACACAATTATCTTCACTTCACAGATGAGAAAACTGAGGCCCCAAGAAGTAGAGTGATCTGCCCAAGGTCACACAACTAGTAACAGAGACAGGAATCCACCCAGACCTGCATGACCACATAGCTCATGCACTGCCCGGGAAGGTCGGTGCAGAAGGGAGCAAAGAGATTTTATAACCTTCCCCCATTCCATTTATAAAACAGCTACGTTGGAAAACAGATCAACAAACTGCTGTATTTCACTTACTATGTGCCAGGCACTGTTCTTGCACTTTGCATATATCAGCTCAATTTATCCTCCTCATATCACTAGGAGGTGAGTAGTTCTTTTTACAGATGAGAAAACTGAGGCACAGAGAACAGAGTAAACTTGCCTAAGGCCACACAGCAAGTGGTGGGGTCTGGACAGAAACCCAGCTCTAGACGGTGTGCTGCCTCTCCGATCCCAGGAGCAGAGGCCTCGCCTCTCCTAGTTCTTTGTCCTCCGACTTTCCTATGTCACCACCCTCCTCATCTTCAGGGAGAGTCCACACTTCCTCATCCCTCTCTGGGTGGTGGTGGTGTTCTCTTGTGAAACTGCTTTGTGAAACTATTTCTTGTGCAAGGCTGTCTTTGATTAGATCATTATCTAGATTTCCAAAGAACTGAGAGGAAGGTTTATCAAAGCAAAGGCTTGGAGTTGCTTTTGGAGAAATTAATCAATTAATTAATCAATTAATCAGCAAGGGCTTGAGAGCAGGTTTTGTCCCCAGCCCTGTGCTGGGCATCTATGAACACAAAAGACATCCAGGACCTGGCCTCAACTCTCAAGGAAACAACAGTAAAGACAGCATGTAGGACTTCCCTGGTGGTGCGGTGGTTAAGAATCTGCCTGCCAATGCAGGGGACACAGGTTCGAGCCCTGGTCCGGGAAGATCCCACATGCCGCGGAGCAACTAAGCCCGTGCACCACAACTACTGAGCCTGCGCTCTAGAGCCCGTGAGCCACAACTACTGAGCCCACGTGCCACAACTACTGAAGCCCATGTGCCTAGAGCCTGTGCTCTGCAACAAGAGAAGCCACCGCAATGAGAAGCCCGTGCTCCACAATGAAGAGCAGCCCACGCTCGCCGCAATTAGAGAAAGCCCGCGCACAGCAACAAAGACCCGACACAGCCAAAAATAAATAAATTTAAAAAAAAGAAAAGACAGCATGTAAGCTGTGCTCTGTGTGCTGGGTCTGTGCACAGCTGTATTTCATAAGATATACAGGAGAGGAGTCAGAAAAGTTGTTATGAAGGAGATGGAATTTGAAATAGGGTTTGAGAGAAGGGGCAAGGAAACCTTGTTCACTCTGATGGAGATAACAAAACTTGGCAGAAGGAAAAAAAAGCAGTCCGGGCGAGAGAAACAACAGAAGTGTTTTCTGCATCCAAATCACTCAGCTCCTCAGAAATAAACTAAAGAGAGAAAAAACTGGGATTATTTTTTCTGCCAAGTTTTGCTATTTCCATCAGTGAACAAAGAAAATCTCTTCCCCTAGCCGTGATGCTGCTTCTGGAATTGAAGAAGGGTGCTCTGCCTCATATGTCCACCAGGCGGCAGAGCTGCTACTTCTGTCGCTAGAGCTCCAAGTAATATCGATCCAGCGAGAAAGGTGAAGGATCCCAGACTCCTCCTCAAATCAGCAGGTTGGAACGGCCCTGGGCCAGCGATGGGCACCAGTCTTCTCAGTCTTAGCTGCCTACAGTCAGGGAGGAAATAGAATATAGAATGTAAGAGGAAGTTGGGTAAACAGAAAGGGAAGAGAGAGAGAGACATTAAAGAAGCATTCCCTCACAGGATCTAACCTCTTTGTACCATGAAAAGACCTTCCAATGAGCAGAAAAGGGGTCTCCATGGGTTCAGGCTACCCATGCCTTCTGCTGTTGTCTTGACTGAGAAAAGTTAATGGGAGGCTTGGGTAACTATGAAAAATAATCAACTGCTAGTTTAAGACTGGTTTCAAGACAGCCAATTCGGGCTCTCTGGACAAGGGTAGCCATTCCAGCCACTGGAATGAGGAACTCTTGTGGTTTGGGGAGTACGACCCTCCTGGCCATCACCCCAGGCCCTGGTGTCATGCTGTGGGCTGTATGGGGCAGTAGGCATGCCACTGGCACCCTTTAGAGGAGCCCTGAAGTCAATATTTAGCTTTACTGTACATTCCACCATCTGAGCCAGGCAACCTGAAGCCACAAGAGCCGAGGGGGCTAGAGGGGAGGTGGAAGGGACACCAGTTTGAAGCCAGACATGTTGGCTTTTATCTGTCTCTGACTAGCTGTGCAACTTGCCGGAGTGAACCTGAGCCTTCCTTCCCCCATTTGTAAAATTGAAAGGCTGAATTAGAGCAATCGTACCTGATGTGGGTTCTAGCTCTGAAATTCTGAAAAACACACACTCCTTTGGCCAGAGGAACTGGGGAATGGGTGCGGGTTGAGGGTGGAGGGCGGTAGCCGCGACCAAGCAGCCTCAAGAGTCGACCCCACCCCTGCAGTCGGCTCCCCGGCAGTAGCCACTGCGGCACTGCCCGCCCCACCCCCGCCCTCATGGCCGGGCGGCGCACACCCACGGCTCCCTCCGAGACTTCTGGAATCTCGCTGGATTCCTCCCAGGAATGTTTATTGCCCTTTACATCTGCAAATCGCTTTACATCAGCAACCCTACTGCGCGATTATTAACCATCGCCGCAATATTCCTGGTTCCGCCTGTAAGAGGAATTGCGGGGGTCTGGATTTATGAAGGTGAAATCCGAAAGTAATTTGCCTGGGATTCACTCAATAATCAGTTAGCAACAGTTAATTAAGCGCCTAATACGAGCAAGGCGCAAAGAGACGCACAAATCCAGTTACTATGGAGGTCAGAATTGTAGGGGTCCTCAAAGAACTTCACTGATATTCCAATTATGTAATGCCTCGCTCCCCCCCGCCAACGCCTGTAACTAAAAGGTGATGGACGATCTCCCCTCACAAGCCTGACGACACAGAGCCCCACCCCCGAAGTTCATTTTACCAGGCTACGTAAAGGGAAGTGACCTTCCCAAGGTCACTTATCCCCCAAGGGGCAACGCTGATCCCAGAACCTCGGCCTTCAAAGCTTTTCACTGCGCCATGGACGAGAATTTTAAGTTCAAGCCTATAAAATGTAAAATAGTGAGGCGAAGGATGGCTGTTTCCATGATTTCGGGCACAGAGTGAGAAAATCGTGATCCCAGCTCTCCCACCCCAAACAAACGAAACAGCCCAAATCTTGGCTACAGCCTCAACAAGACAAATGTTTGGGACCCCAGAGTTCATCCATCAGTCATCCACGCCTTCCCTCGGGGTCCCTATCGCCCCTGCCCCTCGCCTCCGCTCGGGTGTCGGGGATGGGTCTGGGGTCGCGTGGAACCGAGCGGCCCGCAGCAGCCCCACGGGGGCGTGGCCGTGGACAGAGGGCGGGGGAAGGCGGGAGTCCGGCTCCCAGCCTAGTCCAGACGGGCGGCGCCGTGGCTGAGCCAAATATGGGCAGAGCGGAAGCAGCGGGCAGACGTCACGGCGCCGGGTGGGGGCCGAGCTGCGGGGCCGATGACGGGAGGCGCTGACGGCACCTACGTCTCACCATGGAAACCAAACAGTAAATAGAGGAATTGCGAGCTCCTGGCGCGGCCCGACCCAGCGACCTGGCCTGAAGCAAAGGGCCGGAAGCTGGGAAGGGCCGGGAGAGACCTGGGCTTGGCAGAGGAAGGCAGGGGCGCGGCGAGGGTGCTCCGAGGGCGGAGAAGGGACGCCGAGAGAGCACCCCCTCTGACAGGTCCTTGGGAAGCCGGCTCTCCCTCAGCCCAGGATCCAGCAGGGGCAGGTCAGGAACAGAAAGAAGCCCTCCTGGATGGAAAGAAGCCTTCCTGTCCTTTTTGAAGGGCTTCCACGGCCTGCAAGGTTGTTGGGGATATTGGTGTTTCTTTGTTTTTCCTTACTAGTGTCTAAGAATTCACACATTGGGACCGCACTACCCGGACTCAAATTCCAGCTCCGCCACTCTAGTTGGCTGATCTTGAGCAGATCACAATCTTCTGTGCCCCCGGACTATATTATCTATAAAATAAGGGTAATAGCAGGACTTACCTGGATTCATGAGTTAATATAAATGTGTGTGTGTGTGTGTGTGTGTGTGTGTGTGTGTGTGTGTTTGGAACAGTGTCTAGCGCATTGTGAACCTCAATTAGTGCTAGCTGTTAATTTTTTTTTTTTCTTTGGCGGTACGTGGGCCTCTCACTGTTGTGGCCTCTCCCGTTGCGGAGCACAGGCTCCAGACGCACAGGCCCAGCGGCCATGGCTCACGGGCCCAGCCGCTCCGCGGCATGTGGGATCCTCCCAGACCGGGGCACGAACCCGCGTCCCGTGCATTGGCAGGCGGACTCAACCACTGCACCACCAGGGAAGCCCAGCTGTTAATTTTTATTCCTAAGCAACACAACAGTGGGTTAGTAGTTTAGTCAACTACTAAATTATACTACTGATGATGTAATGGGTTTTTTCTTTGTTCGTTTTTTAGTTTTAAAATAAATAATTTAAAAATAATTTTCCAGACTTCCCTGGTGGTGCAGTGGTTAAGAATCTGCCTGCCAATTCAGGGGACACGGGTTTGAGTCCTGCTCCAGGAAGATCCCACATGCCACGGAGCAACTAAGCCTGTGCACCACAACTACTGAGCCTGCGCTCTAGAGCCTGTGAGCCGCAGCTACTGAGCCCACGTGTGACAACTACTGAAGCCCGTGTGCCTAGAGCCCGTGCTCCACAAGAGAACCCACTGCACTGAGAAGCCCGTGCACTGCAACGAAGAGTAGTTCCCACTCTCCGCAACTAGAGAAAGCCTACCCAACGCAGCCAAAAATAAATAAATGTATTTAAAAAAGAAAACAGTAATCCCAGCAACTGTTTAGAACTTAAAACAACAAAAGATTTTTTTCAGGAAAGAGTATTTTGTCACTGATGATGTCTAGAATTGCCAGTTCATGGTGTTAATTAAAAAGCAGACCAAATTGAACTGGTTTTATTATTACTTTTAAATTCTCAGCAGGTAATGTGGATGACACACAGTGTGTGTGTTTTGTGGTTGACAGACCCTAGTGTGATCCCCAGTAATTCCTGCCTCCTGGTGTCCATGTTGGGAATTTGTGTGATTCCCTCCCCTTGAGGTAGAACCTGAGGCTTGCTTCTAAGCAACAGAATATGTGGAAAAGGTAATGGGATGTCACCCCTAGATTATGTCGTGGTATGTACATATATATATATATATATATCTCCATCTTGCTAGCACACACTAGTAGGTTTTCCTGCTGGGCTTGAGGAAGTGAGCAGCCATGTTGAGGAAGCTCTCAGGGCCAGGAGCTATGAGCAGCCTCTAGGACCTGAGGGTGGCCTCCGGCCAACAACCCGGATGAGCTCAGAAGCAGATTGTTTCCCATTCAAGCATCCAGCTGAGAATGAGCTTGTCTGACACCTTGATTGCAACCTTGTGAGACGTTGAACAGAGGACTGAACTAGGCTGTGCCTGGACTCCTGACCCACAGAGACTGTGAGATAATGAATACGTGTTGTTTTAAGCTGCTTGATTTGTTGTGATTTGTTATACAGAAGCAGAACACTAATCCACCCTCTTTGCCTGTACCTAGCACTTGCTTGGTGTCCCACTGTAGCACTGCATATGCTGCTCAGACCTTCTACCCTAAATGATGCGGTGTGGGCCTCTTCAATGCATTGCCACAGTCGTCATCTGATGTCATCAATGTTTTGAAGCTGTAGGGGTGGTTTGAGATTTTTGAAACCCACTCCTGATTTGGTAGCGGAAACAGTCTCAGAGGGGTTAGAGTGTCACCCTAGGTCATAGAAGTACATATTTAGGGGCAGATTTAACATTCTAGCAAAGCAGTTAAGCACTTTGGACTTTAGAGTCACAAAGAGCTGATTTCAAATCTCAGATCTGCTACTTAGCAGTTGTGTGACCTCGGTTAACTCAACTTTTCCTAGATCATCTTCCTGTTGGTAAAATGAGGATCCTAATTGTATCTGCCTCATAGGTTTGTGGTGAGGACTAAATGAGAGTATCCGTTCAACAAAACAATTACTGTGTGCCCATTATGTGCTAGTTGCTAGAGGCAAAATGATTAGCAAAGCAAATCTGGTCTCCAACTTAGTGTTGCCTGTAAAGTACATGGCACAGCCTGGAACGTAGCAAGCACATGTGAAATGCTGACCATTATCAATATTATATCCTAGGTTCTATCCCAACCACATGCCTCCAGACAAGCTCTATAAATTGACATTATAGAACCTCTACCATGTAATTCCAACCACCTACATCCCCTCCCCACCCCATTATTCCACAGGTATCTTGAGCTCAATGTGTCCAACACAGGACTTACCTTCTTATCCCCCAAACCTGCTCTTCTTCCTAGAGTCACAAAGTCATTGGGGGACCCACAAGCCTCCTTGTGGGTCAAGCCTGGTACAGCTGGGAGTGAGCTTGGATTCCTCCCTCTCCCTCACCTCCCACATTTACTCAGTCACCAAGTCCCAACAGTCCTACCTGCTAATTACCTCTTGTTCCCTCCCTGTTCCCATCACCACTGTCTGGGTTCAACCTACACACAACTGAACTAAGTAAATACCAGGCTCTTCGTGGCCTGGCCACAGTTACCTCTTGTTGGCCTGTCTCCAGCCCCCTCCACTTTGATGTGGCAATATTGATGTAAATGAAATCAACTGTACTTATACGATGCTCTATAGTTTACATCTCCCACCCACTCTTCCCCCAGCCCTGCATTTTATAGTCCGGCAAAACTAACTGTGTTGTCTTCTGGGTCTGTGCCTTTACAGCGTATATCCCTCTGCCTCCTGGAATCCTCCCTCTGCCGCTTGCTCATCTAGCAAATTCCATCCATCTTTGAAGCCCAGCTCAGCGGTCACCTTCCCAGAGACTCCCTCAGGTAGAGTTCATCACTCCCTCCTTCTCATAACCCCTGCACATCTCTTGTCGATTTTCATTGCTACAGTGTGTGTAATACGTTTATGTGTCTTTCTCCCTTTCCAGGCCAGGAACTCCAGCCTGTGCCTTCTTTGCATATGAATCCAGCACCTGATACAGAAACTTTTTTTGTTTAACATTTATTTGTTTATTATTTAGTTTGGCTGTGACAAGTCTTAGTTGCAGCACGCGGGACCTTTGTTGAGGCATGCATGTGAGATCTAGTTCCCGGATCAGGGATCGAGCCCAGGCCCCCTGAACTGGGAGCATGGAGTCTTACCACTGGACCACCAGGGAATTCCCTGAAAAGTTTTTTTTTTTTTTTTTTTTTGGCTGTGTTGGGTCCTCATTGCTGCGCGTGGGCTTTCTCTAGTTGCGGCGAACGGAAGGGCTACTCTACATTGTGGTGTTCAGGCTTCTCATCATGGTGGCCTCTCTTGTTGCGGAGCACTGGCTCTAGGCTCATGGGCTTCAGTAGTTGCAGCACGCAGGCTGAGTAGTTGTGGCACGCGGGCTCTAGAGCGTAGGCTCAGTAGTTGTGGTGCACGGGCTTAGTTGCTCCACGGCATGTGGGATCTTCCCGGACCAGGGCTCGAACCTGTGTCCCCTGCATTGGCAGGCAGATTCTTAACCACTGCTCCATCAGGGAAGCCCCCTGGAAACTTTTTATTGAATGAGATGAAGTCCATGCTTGCTCCAGAGGATATATATTTTCTCCCTTGACCCCCATCTCCCTAAATTATAAAGCAATAAATAATAGCTCACCCTTCTATAATACTCCTGTGTGCCCAGGCACTGTACTAAGCTCCATACAGACTAACTTATTTAATGCTCACAACAACCACAGAGGTGGGTACAATTATTATCTCCCTTTCACAGATGAGGAAACTAAGGTGCAGAGAGGAGAGGTAAACTGCCCAAGGTCAAGGAGCCAGGATTCAAAGCTGAGTCCATGCTCTGAACCACTCTGCTCTATTGTATCCAATTCCTCAAATCCAGATTAATTTATCATTTTTCTTTGATAAATTTAGCTGCAATGACAGTCTCATGATTGACTAAAAAGCCTGAAAATGAATCACTGTTTCTGTAGCTCTGACCACAAATTGCTCCCCAAAGTGAACATGGGAGCAACTGGGGCCTGTGCCATTTACCCTCATGTTGGAGGTGCTGCATTTTGCTCCACTCGCTTCAGCAGCGTTCCCTTCCTACATGTAGCTGCTTCTAACGTAGCTGATGCTCAAACCTCTCCGGGTTCTTATTCTCATCAACTGAATGAACCAAGCCTCAGCACCGTGTCAGTTTGAGCTGAAAGTTAAAACAGTTTATTAGTTAAGAAGATCCGATGCATCAGGACAGGCAGCCTCCTTGGGACAACAGCCAGAGCCCTTTCTGATCTTTGTTCTCTTGGGCAGTTGAACAGTGCTCGAGAAGAGCAAAGGAAAGGCAGCTTAGATCAGCCCGTGGATCGGTGTGTGGAGCCGTTGAAATGAATTGCGTTACAGCTAAGCCAGTTTATGCTTCTGTTGCATTCACCTGAGTGCAAAGTGGACCTCTATTACGCCAGCACCCTTCAGGGACTTTGAACTCGTTCATCTGGAGGCAGTACACTTTATTCCCATCTGCTTTTGCCCAGGTCTGGGCATATTCTTGTAAATGATGATTGTGATAATGATATTGATATTGGTAATGATCGTGATAGCCGCTAACCCTATTCTTCTCTTCTCATGCAGAATAAATTGTAAGTTTTATAATTTAGCACACCAAGTGCAAGGATCCAAAACTCAAATGCATTTGTGGGATAGTCTGAAAATTTTATTTTATATCAATGAGAGTGAAAAACATCGTTTTGTTTGTTTCCTGGAAGATGATGATACTTAAATCTACATATGCATCTAGTCTTCATTTGGTATTGAAATAAATTTCTCAATTTGTAATTAGTCTAGAAGCGTCACTGACCTGCAGCATACTTGTATTTTGGGGTACCCCTCAAAATTCCTTCCCAAGCCAGCTAGTTCGTCGCCTTAATATTGTAGAACTCTTGACAAGAATTTTTTTTAAAAAACAAGAAGCCTTGCTCTTTCACTCAGGAAGAAATCTATGAAGAACACGGCTCATCTTCACTGTTAAGTTCTAGTTATCTCCCTTTAGATGTTTTTGTCAGTTTAATCCACCTTCATTCATTCATCCATCTCCATTCATTTAACAAGCATTTGAGTCCCTAGTAGTCCTTGGGGCTAGAGAGGTGATCAAGACAGAAAAGGTCCCTGCTCACATGGAACTTACAGGCAGTGGTGAAGGGTAGAAATTTGTTAAAAAGGGAAAAGAAACATAAATAAGGTGTTGCAGAGAGTGATAGAACGACCTGGGAAGGCTTCTTGGAGGGGATGTTCTTTGAACTGAGTCCTGACCAACAGGAAGGAGCCAGCCTGGGAAAAGAAGCCCAGGCAGAGGGACAGCAAGTGCAAAGGTCCTGCAGCAGGGACAGGCATGCTATGTGTCAGGCATGGAAGGAAGGTCAGTGAGCAGAGTGGTGTCCACGGAAGGACAGGAGATGGTGGTGGAGAGGAGTCAAGAGTGAGCTCTTTAATATTTATAGCAAAACAGCACAGCTTAAAATGCTCTGAGATTCAGCATTCAAGTGATGCTCATATCTCATTTATTTTGTGAGGAATATGATTATTCTGTGTTTGGAGGAAGTCTTACACACAGCTGAAAGACTGAATTTTTGTTTTCGATTTTTTTTTTACTTGAAAAACATAAAAACTTCAGCTGATTTCCTTAGAGTAATCTAAAAACTTTTACTTTGCCTCTGTCTCTACTTTGTCCATTAATTAAAGAGAGCATAATTGATTTACTTTCTTTCATGCATGGGAAGTTGCTGTTGATACAAAATTACTGTTATTAGAACAAATTGTTAAATGCTACCCTTTAATTTTGAGAATTACACAAGATGCAGGGATGTGCAAAGATGATGCAGAGTCTACAATCCACTATTATATAAAGATAATTCTCTTTTCTTCTACCCTTTTTCCATCTAAAATTAATTTGGAGCTGGAAGCACAAAGGCAGTGCATTCACTTTGAAGTTGAATTGGCAGGAGTAATCCAGGGAGGCAGCGGAGGAATTCCAGGAGCCAAAGATGGAACTGGGGTATATGTTTGAAGCCAGACATAAAAGATATGAAATCCCCATTGCTTAATATCATAACAGGGCCTGGAATAGGAGAATTGAGAGAGTATGTGTGGAATATATTTCTGCTTGTGGAAATAGTGCAGAATTTATTCATTTATCCACCCAGCAAATATTTGTTTACCCTGTACTATGTGCCAGGCACTAAGCCAGGTCTGGGGATCCATTAATGAACAAATTAGACATTCTCCCCATAAAGAAATGACCCCCTTGCATCCTTATTTCCATCTCTTGCTATTATATGAGTATCTTTTGTATCAGTGAACGATGGTGCCCTGAGATAGTCATTTTGTTGAGACCAGTGTAAGGCCATATCATGTGGGTAGTGATAGTCTTTCCCAAAAGAAAGTTGACATTCCCAATGTTCATCATGCATGGGAGTTGTTGAATCCTGAGCCAGGAAAAGAGGATTTGGAAGGAGCCCCTTTAGCTAGAAAGAGAGGGAATTCCTTTCTTCTCTTGACCCCATGAGAATGGTGGGCAGAGAGCTTGGTGGGATGTCAACCCAATGGCGGACCCTATAAGTCCTCTGAGAAGCCTGTTAAAGAGATTCTCTGTGTGCGAGGCCCTCTCCTGGGCCTTTAATGCAGGCTTGCTGATGGAGCAGCCTGGTCTCAGCTGGGCTATGGTGAACTAGAAGAAGGGTCTGCGTGCAGGCAGAGGTCGGAGCTGTCAAGTGAAAAGCAAGCCTCTCTCTCTAATCAGCACGGGGCTGACCGAAGCCATTAGTCCGGTCCCCAGGAGTTCAGTGTCCAGGGCTAGAGGTTTAGCTTCCCTTCCCCATCTGAGAAATCTGCTTCCACGTGTTGTTATTACTGTACATGTAGGGGATCCAGCTGGTTTCCTTCAGATATCTTCTTGTTACTTCAGATCTAGGTGTTAGTTACAGTAATTCTGTATCCAGTTTAGGTCCTATCTAAAGGCTACAGAAAATTTACCCTCTGGACAGCAAACAGGGAGTCTAAGGCCATTTTCATGATTGCCCGACAGGCAAAAATAATATGCAAGTGATGTGTGAGAGGTCAGTGCTCTTAAGAGCCTAAAGCAAGTTGCTTTCAAATGTCAGTTATTATGTGAGGAGCTGGGAGATCATAGGTGTGAACACCACCCTCAGTGGAACTGTCATTTTAAATTAAAACTTTCAACTTGGCTGAGTATGACATCCCATAACCACCCAGTGATTTTTACTATCACCAAAGCATTAGAAGGCTGGCCCTGAAGCTCCTCTTCCACCTGGCACGGGTGCAAACCTGGGCTCTGGCTTCCGAGCTTGGTGCCCACGTGATAGCAGAGAGCAGTGGAGGAAGGACGCCACCTCCTCTCTCTGTGGTTGGTACCTGTGCATGGAAGCACCCCATCACCAGAGGTGTCCCAGACAAAGGTCATGTTCTTCATTAAGGTGATAAAGTTTCTAAGTTAAAGAGTATTCAGTCATGTTGACTTCTCCTTCTCGAGCTATCATGTAACTTTTTATTTACCGAATGATCGACCATTGTTTGTACTGTTTGAGATCTCTCGAATTCTCAGAGCCAGCTTTTTCTTCCCCAGTGAATGTCAGGCATATGTTAAAGAAACTTCAGAAATTACAATGCATGTATTACAAATGGATAGGGATGAGAACCCCCCTCCTTTCTTTCTGAGAATAAAAAGAATACAACTAAATGTATGTCTGTTTGAGTTAAGGACTGAAGAGTTAAGGACTGAAAAGTTGTGTGTTTATTTTTTTTCCTAACCAGGTGAAAACTTTTTCATTTTCTTTTTTTGGCCACGCCACGAGGCATGTGGGATCTTAGTTTCCGGACCAGGGATCAAACCCCCGTCCCCTGCATTGGAAGGGCAGAGTCTTAACCACTGGACTGCCAGGGAAGTCTGAAAACTTTTTTTTCTTTTAAACCAAGTGTTAAGAGGCAGTTCAGCCTGATGGATAGGGTAATGAATGAAGTTAAGATTCCAATCCCAATAGTGGAATATTGAGAAAGTCATCATTCTAACCGTTCAATCTGCTCTCCTTTAAGGAGGGAGTAACCTTCACATGATTTTGTGGCAAAAAGTTAAAGTGGTTCGTGCAAAACTTAATTGTTTGCTAAAAGGATTCCTAGAAGACCAAGACATTTAGTATTAGCACAACTAGACTTAAACATGCCCCTCTTTGACTTTTAAAACAGAAAAAGGAAGACGTGTTCTCACAAAAGCTGTTACAAAGCAGTTTCCCATTCCGAGAATCTCTAAGGGGAGACTCAGCACTGCAAGGTGAAGACACGCGTTTGTACAATTTTCCAACGTCAGCTCCAGAGTTTCTCTCTTTTTGATAAGGGATCAAACAGAGGGGTGTGTCCCCTCCAGGAGCTACCCTTCTTGACAAACTGGTCTCCAATGATACCTTCCGGAATCTTACAAAACTTCCAGAATGAAAAGAGCACGAGGTTGGTCGCATTCAACTTAAATGCTTTTATTGACAATGTCTTTGAACAATAAGCAAACAATGCTTAAATTTTTCATTCAGATTCACTTTCCACATGTCAAAAGACTTCAAGGTAGAAAAAAATAAAATAAAAATATAAATATCTGAGAATCCATCTTAATAAATAAATTAAAAACACAATAAAACGTTTTCATGGAAAACTGTTAATGTCAGAACATTCAGACCACCTCAACAATGCATGATCAGTAACGTTACAATGAACATTGATGTTGAAGAAAAACTACAGTACATGGATATAGCTATTTATTTCTATCTACCAGAAAATAAAGTCATATCTTTTCTTAGTTTAATATTGGTCGTTGCTAATCAGAACACACAATTGCCAGGAACACAGTAGTTATTGTTAAAATCAGCTGCACTAGATACAATTTGAAAATATCCAGCACCAGGTTAATTCCAAAACAAACCCCAATAGATTAGTTAATGCTATGAGAAGACTAAAGAGAAAGAGAAAAGAGACACAGACCCAGGCCTGGCTCAACATGCTACTAACTACCAGCTCTCAGATGTGTCACTGGGAACAATACACACTCCATGCGTTTTGCTACATCTCCGGAAGAGGTAAGGACTTGAGTCCACACATGGATGCTGTCAAGTCCTTGAGGCCCACAGCCTGGTGTGTTTCACGCACAGATAAGGTCCTCCCTAGGTCTATGGGAACCCTCGAGGGAAGACGTGTTCCTCCTCTCTGTAACGCACCGACTCGGGCAGTGGCACGTGCGTGCCTGCTGCCTCCCCTCTCTGCCTGCTCACAGGGCCAGCAGCGTGGGTGAGCTGAGCGAGTCAGAGGAGGGCTCGTTGCTGCTGCTGCCCTTGCGGTGGGCGGCCGCACAGCTGGGGAAGGAGTCAGCCTCAGGGTAGGTGAAGACAAAGGAAGACGTGTAAGTAGTGCAGCTGGGTGTACAGGTGACCACCGGGGTGCACAGGGGTTCCAGCTCTGTGGCCATGGGCCCCATCCCCAGGGAGCCACCGTGCAGGGGCTCCCAGTCTGCTGCATAGAAGGAACCAGACAGGTCCATGTCTGGCACAGAGCGGGCGGTCTCAGAGCCGCTGGGCCTGGACGATGCTGGGAACAGGAAGTCATCAAAGGGCTCAGCCTTCAGCTCCATGCTGCTGATGCTCTTGACAGGCTCCACTGAGGGCTTGGGCTCAGGGTCATTAAGGAGGGGTAGGGTGAAGGCCTCCTCAGATTCGGGGGTGGCGGCTTCAGGCAGGCCCCCGCTCAGATCAAGGGAAGCCACAGACATTTCTTCTGGGAAGCCCATGTCATCAGGGATCTTGCAGGCAGGTCGGTGAGCTGCCAGGATGAACTCTAGTTTTTCCTTCTCCTTTAGCAGGTTGGCAATCTCAGTCTGCAAAGCAGACTTCTCATCTTCTAGTTGGTCTGTTTCCTGGATAGAGAGGACAAAGCAAAGCATAAGACACGATCTTACTCAAGGACGCTGCTCCCTTATGTCCAATCTCCAACTTTCCCCTTAAGTTTTAAAAAGAAATGAGCCATGGGATCTACCTACCGCTTGGAGTGTGTCAGTCAGCTCCCTCCTCCGGTTCCGGCATTTGGCTGCAGCCATCTTATTCCTTTCCCTTCGGATTCTCCTTTTCTCCTCTTCTTCTGGGGACAACTGGGGGTGGGGGGGGAAGAACAGCATTCAGTATCAGTGTCTGCCCTCAGCTCCATTCACCCACCCCAGTGACACTGGCTCCTGCAGCTTCCCAGCTCCTAACACCTCTTCTATGAAGCCATTTCTAACCTGCAGTTGCAAGCTGAGTGTGACTTGCATTAAAATAAGAACCTCAGCAAGAGCCAAAGAAGAGCCCAGACTGAAAACATGAGACAGGAACCTATTAGGGAAGACACTACACATTAGGGTATTTCTTAGAGTGGGACTATCAGAGCCTAACTTGGGATGGAAAGGGCTTGGAGCCAGGGCTCCCTGTTCGGGATATCTAGTCATTTCCATCAATGGCTTCACCCTGTCCGCTGGGCTCCCCACCTCCACCAGTGCTGAAGCCACACTACGCCCACCCCAGGGAAGGTGCTGAGAACTCACCTGTTCCACCTTGCCCCTCCTGCCAATGCTCTGAGCTCTGCCTCCGGTCATGGTCTTCATGACTCCAGCCCTGGAGTAAGCCCCAGCCGAGGGGGTGGGGACTCCATAGGGGTGGGGGGCTCTGGTCTGGGATGGGGCCACGGAGGAGACCAGGGTGGGCTGCACTAGCCACTGCAGGTCCGGGCTGGTCGAGATGGCGGTCACTGTTGGGATGAAGTTGGCACTGGAGACGGCCAGATCGGTGCAGAAGTCCTAGAATGAAACAGAAGGAGAAAGCTGACGTGAGTGAGCAGATTCTGGACGCAGGTGGGGTGAGCAGAGTTCCCAGTGCCGCATGCAGCAGGGAGAGAGGGAGGAGAAACCGTTCTGCCATGGA
Source organism: Lagenorhynchus albirostris (assembly GCF_949774975.1). Taxonomy (NCBI): domain Eukaryota; kingdom Metazoa; phylum Chordata; class Mammalia; order Artiodactyla; family Delphinidae; genus Lagenorhynchus; species Lagenorhynchus albirostris. Next base: position 27,422,952 of record NC_083095.1, read on the forward strand.
CTGCTCAGGTCTTTTTACATGCCCCTCATCCTGGATGAAAGGTTTCCCCCTTTCTTCCCAAGAATTCCGCAGCGCAGGGCCTTTTTCCTCCATCCTGCTGCTGCGTTCCCGTTATCCCTTCAGCATCACTCTCTTGAAAGGGGGTTTGTTATAAATATCTCTGACGTCTGCGCTGACGCAGGCGCCGCGCCGGAGTCTCCTGAATGAACTCGCTTTTTATCAATGAAACTGCCTTACACACCCGCCTGCTTCACCCCACCCCTCCTCCTTGCTCCAGGCTGCGAGGGGAGGGGAGATTGCCGCTTTTTGCCGCCTCCCCAGAGGCGCCGGACTCTAGTTGGCGAGTCTTTGCTTGGGACACTTTTGTCCCAGCTAATGTCAGAGATCAGTCAGGGAGGGCGGGCCGGGGGCAGCTCAGAATGAGCCTGCCGCGGGAAAGGACAACCAATTCTTATTATGACAAGCTTCCGTGCGCTCCGAACAAGTTCGGGAATCCGGAGGTAGGGCTGCTCTGGCCGGGGCAAGCCTCCCTCCCCGCCGGCGAAAGGGCTCCTCGATTCGTCTTCCTGAGCCGTCCCTCCCCGGTTTCTCCTCCCCGGTGACCCCGAGCCCCGAGCCCTGAGTCCCGGGCCCCGCGGCAGCGCGAAGCCAGCCTCACCTGCGCATTGACGGGAGAGCCCATACTGGAGAAGGAGTCGGCCGGTGAGTGGTAGTAGGAGAGGCTGTCCCCGGCCGGGGAGGCGCTGCTGCAGCGGGAGGATGACGCCTCGTAGTCGGCGTTGAAGCCAGAGAACATCATGATCGCGGGTAGTCAAAGCCGGGCGAGGGGCTGAGGGAAGGAGGCAGGTAGGTAGGAGCTGTGCGGCAGAGCTAGGTAGGAGCGCTGTTGCTGCTCGCTCGCTGCGCCGCCGCCAGCTCAGTCTCAGCTTCTTAGCTGCTCGCTGCCGATGCGGTTGGGAGTAGTAGGCGCCGCAGCCACCGCTTTTATAACCCTTTTGTGAATGAGCCCTACACGTCACGGGGCGCAACCATTGTGGCTCTCGAGGGGTGTCGCGCGGGCCTGGCCACATCTTCGGTCTCCTTGCCGTCTCCGCCGCCCTCGCAGATCCCTGCCTCCCGTCTTGTCGTGTTTCTTTATCTTGTGAGCGTTTCGCAATCTGGGTCTTGGGGTGGCTTGGAGTCCCAGAGATGAGGGACTTCGGGGATGGCTCCCCCCACGACTGCAGGGAACGGCCGTGGAAACCTGCTGACGCAGATGTCCTAATATGGACATCCTGTGTGAAGGGGAGGGAGGGATTGACGGGAACTGCTCGCGGGCTGCAGCCAACACCGAGGGTGCAGCGCGGGGGGAGGCGGGGGCCGCGGCCAGGGGGAGGGGAGGAGGGAAAGGAGGAGAAGGCGAGGGAACATTCGCACCTGGTTCAATGCGGACCCTTGTTCCCGGGGTGGGAGGATGGGGTGGGGGCGCCCTTCTACCCCTCTACGGAAAGCGGGGCACATTCTGAGGCTCTGGTATAGACGAAACAGGTACACAGCCCCGAGGGCTTAAGCCTCGGCCCCCGAAGGAATGCGCCTCCACCCCCATTCCCCATTCTAGCCCTAATTTAGGGCAAACTGTGGGAGCAGACCCTCAGCCCCTCGCTTCAAGCCCCCGGACTCCAGCACTACTAGGATTGTTACTGCGTTTGGAAGCAGAAAGTCGGGGGATCCAAAATAAGAGAATACGATAACCTACTTTACCTACGATGCTGGGAATTTTCATTTTAATTTTTTTGTTTTTAAGGAAAAAGGCGCATTTTTTTTTTCTTGGCCATATATGACATGTTAGTGTTACTGTCAAACCCCTGAGAAACTAGCCAATAAACATTCTGCAGAACCTCCATGCAAGGGTGTCTGGAGGGTTCGTTTGCCTGGTTCTGAGCTTGGGCCCGGGGCCTGGGGGTGTTATGTGGACAAGGTCATCAGTTCTGGGTACCGGATGGAGTGAGCTCTTGGGGGAGCGCAAGTCCGTGCTGGGGAGGTGGGGGTGGTTCGGTGCCCCAGGAAGCTGGTGATTGGGAGCCCGCAGCCAGTGATTTTCCAGCACGGACTTGGAGGGGGGAGGACCGGGGGCGCTTGGAAGGACCGTGCCCAGCAGCGCCCAGGCCGGAATCCTCGGCGTCTGGGGCCTCAGGCACCGCTCGGTGGCCTGGAAAACAGGGCTTTGGGGCAGCAAGGTACTCTATAGTGCGCTGCGCCCCCCAGAAGCCCCCAGCCTCCTGCTCGGATGCAAAGGACAGCCGAGGTCAAACTGCCCCGGGTCGGTCCCAGCGCGCCGGCCACCTCCGGGACGCGAAGCCACAAGTCCCCGTAGAGACACAGGTCCCTGTGTCCCTTCCCCCACTCTTCGGGCCCGGGGGTCACGGTGGTCACCTGGAGAGGGGCGAGGCGGGATTAGGGCTGCGGGCGGATCCTTCGGGACGCGCGGGGAGCGGGACCGCCGACCTGCTTCCCGCCGCCGCACCCGAGAGCCAGGCGATCCTGCTATAGATAGAAACAGGGAAGCAGCTGTTTACAGCAACACTGCGCCGCCAGGGCAGTCTCCAGGCGACGCCGAGCGGCCGGGCGCGCCGTCGGTCTGGCGAGGCCGCCCTCCCTCCTCGCTCCACGGGGGCCTCGGCCTCCCCGGCCCGGCAGCAGCCACTCCCGCCGCCTGACCTCATCTGCCCAGTCCGGGGGCTGAGTGCGGCTTGCGCGCGGCTGGGCGCTAACCTCCATTCTTAGAGATGCGAACCCGGCGAGAGCTGGGAGGGCAGGGAGGCGGGGATTCGTGGAACTGGGCCACTTGCTATTTTTGCATTCCCTGTCACAAGCAGAGGTGAAAACAGAGTTTCATCATTGTATGTCACTGGTTTATGTTGGTGGGAATTTAGGCGGCTTTTTTTTTTTCTTTCTCTCACTTGAAAAAGGGGAGAAAAAAGGAAAAACACATAATACGTAAACACAGACTTCTGGGAGCTGCTCTGACTCCTAAAGCAATTCTGCTGCCTTCCATTCACCTAGTTCTGTTGTCTGTCAGGCTACTTCACTGTACTTGATTCTTTAAAAAAAAAAAAAAAAGTTAAGAAGGCAAATCCATCTCTCTTCTTCTTATTAGCTTTGGGCAAAGTAGGTCAAGCTTTGAATTCCTGGGTCTGGCCTTGCCTTGCATTCATAACTGGATCTCAGGCCACTTAAGAGAAAACCTAGAATGATTTCATTTACTTCCCCTTCAGAGTCTTGAAGCAGCTCAGGCCAACAGACAAAGGATGTGTCAAGATTTTATATCCAGGATTTATCTCATATATCATTTATCCTGCCCTTGCCAATGAAAAAGGAAAAAGGTCTTTGGATAAACCTGTCTCCTCCACATAGCTTAACTCTTTCCTTCCTGGCAACATTATGACTAGAGAGTTGGAGACTTAATAAGTCCATCCTCTGAAAAGGACAGAATCACACATTCATTCATTCTTTTATTTATTTAATGAAGAATTTACTTATTGAGAGCCTCCTATGGCCTGGCACTTGCTGGGGGCTGGCACTCACTGTAATGAACAGGGTGGACCTGCCCCTACTGTCAGACAGATTCCAGCCTCCTGGACTGACAAGTCATCAGAGAATTGCAGGACAGCAGTAAGTGGTTTGACGGGGCTAATAACAGGGTGCTATTGAACACAGAAGAGGATTTGGGGACAGTTATCAGAGGAAATGACTGCAATACAGAGACAGGATCTGGATCCACAGTCCTCTGGGAAATGACATGATAAAGATCAAAAGGGGCCAGAGCATCATCTAGGAAGCAAGTGCTCAACCCAAAGCAGTAGTATCAGATGATATAATCTCAGAATTCCTCTCCTGCCCCGCTAATATCTGAACCTGCAATCATTCCAACATACTCTCATATCTCAATATACTCATGGTATCCATTTCAGGACTGCCAAATCACATTTTTAATATGGAGCTCAAGTGATGTAGCCTTAAAATAAAGGGAAATCTGGACTTCCCCGGTGGCACAGTGGTTAAGAATCTGCCTGCCAATGCAGGGGACACGGGTTCAAGCTCTGCTCCCGGAAGATCCCACATGCCACGGAGCAACAAAGCCCATGCGCCACAACTGCTGAGCCCTCGTGCCACAACTACTAAAGCCCGCACGCCTAGAGCCTGTGCTCCGCAACAAGAGAAGCCACCGCAATGAGAAGCCCGCGCACCGCAATGAAGAGTAACCCCGTTCGCGGCAACTAGAGAAAGCTCGCGTGCGGCAACAAAGACCCAACACAGCCCAAAATAAATAAATAAATATATAAATAAAATTTTTAAATATAATAATAAAAAAATAAAGGGAAATCTGACCCAACCTGTGAAATTATCTTTGCCATCTGCCAAGGTCAGGGTAACTTTAAGACAAATGTGTGTGTGCCTCTGTGAGCACAGTGCTGCCTTCCAACAGGGCAGGGATTCCACGTTCTGGACAAGCCTGAGCGTGGAAAACCAAAACTTACATAGTTTGTGATTATCTATGTGCTGAGTTCCCCCTATCTGAGGATCCAAAAGTGAACAGGAGGGTAGACTCCCACATCCGATTTTAACCCAGATTAAACACAGATTCATTCTTTCCCAGCAGTTGTTTCTTATCAGATAAAGACTTTTCATATTTTGCACTTCTCTGGCATTTGAGTTAAGAGACCTGACCCACAGCAAGCTTTTGTTCAGTAACTCTGGAGGTCAGTGCACATTGTTTAGCCTGGTGTTATTGCAACATTAAGTGAAAGGCTACTGTCTATGCTGCCTACGTAAATGCTGCCGTACACAACCCGTCCCCAGCATGCAGAAGTAGTTGTTTATTTGGAGAAGTGTGGTCTAGTGGCGAAGGGTTGTGGTCAGAGCACGGGACCAAAAGTCAGAAAGATGCGCATAGCAGATTCAACTCCTTCAGGGACTTGGGGAAGTCGCTTCTAAGACTTGTTTTAACATCTACATAATTTTGGCCTTTATCTTTTTCCTATGCAAATATTCACTTAGCACGTAGCCCAATGCCTGGCCCAGTAGGTGTTTAATAAACATGTATTGAACAGATGAATGAATGAATGAATGCCCTCAGCCAAGCAAGGCAAGTATATATTATTGTCCTTTCTGGGTACTAAGAAGTCAAATAGAGAATGTTCTTTAACTCTTTGAAAAGGCTGAACAGGCTGAGTCTTTTATTCTTGGGCGTGAATATGCAAAGATTGGGAAAGAGAAAATAACAAGATGTTTGGGCTATTTTCAGCTGGTGCAGCCTCTGTCAGTAAAGAACACTCCAGTGGTTCATGATGAAAGATCGAACTTACTCTTGTAATTGAGCCCCATGAGAAAGACAGCTGGTGCCCATACATAAATGCCACGTTGTCTGTAATGACAATGGCCGTGTTACCACCGCCCTCTAATTTATTCATTCTAAATGTCTAGACCCAAGGAAGAGAAGTGTTCCACACTTCCCTCAGGACTCACACACTCGCATGAATCCAGTGAAGGGGCTTAGGGGTCAAGGTTACTCACCCCACGGCTCAGACAGTGAGCAAAGACTGTCCCTACTTTAAAACAGTGGGAGGCACAGAACTACCACCACCATCACCAGACACACACACACACACACACACACACACACACACACACCGCCATCACCACCACTAATTAGTAAGAGAGATTTCACCTCTTTGGGAAAAATTTTCATTCTGAATAACTCTTGGCTTTTTGACAGGAGGTAATGATTCAATGGGATCCCCATCCTTCTGCTAATGTAAGCATTTAAACAAAGTGGTGGTCTGTGTGGTCCCTGGGACACATTCCCTCTGGAGCTGAGGAAACTGGGGAACAGCTATGGTGCCTAAGAAGGATGTATTTCAGCCCAAGCTCATGGCATCTTTCACCACACCAGCAGCTTCGGACCCCCCCCCCCCCAATTCGGTCAGTAATGCCAAACCTCGCTGCAGAAACAAGTGTTCCCTATCCTCAGACAAGTAAGTCTTGTCCAGGCTGTCAGCTCCCCAGATGTCCTGAGCTGACCTTCTTTGGCTCTGGTGGATTTAGCTGCTAGAATTCCAAAGGAATCCCATCTACGTCACTAAACCTATAGGACAACAACACACCCTGACTAATAAACCTCAACTACAGAGCTCCCATCCAATGGGGAAATCTCACGGCAAGGCTGGGGATGGCTCAAATGGGCTGGCACGTGATGAGCTTCAGGATGTTAAGACATCTCAAGCATTGCTTACACCATTTTATCCACCACCTTACTCAACAAGAACAGCAAGAAAGCTCTTTAAAAGAGAGTTAATAATTGTAATGCAAAAAAATAAATCCCCTTTCCCAAACCAGGAGAATCCTGATCAGCTGACCAGTATGTAGGAATTCAGATTATGCTGCCTTCTGATCTACAGATCATAGTTTCATCCTCAGATGTGGACACTCTGTGTCTCAGTTTAGTATCTGATTTGTATTCTGTGAGAAAATTCTGGTTGCAGCTCCCAGCTGAGTTCTGATTTTCTCCACTGAGTTCTGATGTTTCTCCACTGGAGTGTCAATGAGTTACAGATCCCTTGTGAAAATCCCCAAATTGACTCAACTGAAGAATTCCACCTTTAGACTGACCCACCCGAGTTTGTGAGGTAATCAATTCAGATAAGGACAGATCACACACTGAAAATCTCCTCTCCCACTTAGTGGGGCTCTGAATTAAATCTTAACACTAAACACTAAATCATAAATCTCTCCAAACCTGTTTAGTGGTCAATATACAGAATTACACTTAGGAAAAAATCTATACTCCTTACAGAGGTCTACCACATCTGTGTGACCCAGCCTGGCCTCACCCTCCAACCTCATCTTGAACAACTTTCCCTCCTTCACTCCTCTCCAGCCACATTGACCTTCTTTCGATTCCTCAAATATGCCAGTCTGGTTCAGGAGCTGAGCCTCTGTATTCACTGTTCCCTCTTTCCCCCTGATCTGGACATGTTGACTTATCCTCATGATCAATATCTGTTCCAGTCTCACATTCTCCAGGAAGCCTGTCCCCCATCCAATGTTGCATCCCTCCTCCTTGTACCTCAGTCACTTTCTGTCACATTACTTGGTTTTATTTTCTATCAAGGACTTATCACTAGGTTACCTTGTTTTTTTATTTATGTACTTTTTCATTGTCTGTCTTCCTCTCCTAAGCCACAAGCTCCACCAAAGCAGGGACCTTATCTGTCTTATTCAATAGGTATCTATCCTCAGGACCTAGCTTGTTGACACTAGTAGGTACTCGATAAATGTTTGTGGAATGCAGGAACATTAAACAGAAACCTCATCATCTATTGTTCATGTGGCTGAGAAGGCAGCATGGATTCTCTTTTTGGATAAAGGGGCTTGATGGGTGACTTCTTACCTGTATCTTTCTCAGGTGAGGGGAACCAAAATCCTGATCAGCACCTTCTTTACCAGGCATAATAATTTAGATGCTTATAAACCCAAGGGGTATACCCATCCTTAGAACTGTATGGACCCATCATATCTGCGTATTAATGCTTCCACTAGCTGCCATTCAAGAGGGTATGGGTGCTATATTTTTAAATCCACAACCATCCCGCCCAGAAACAGTGATCAGCACAAAAAGAAATTTCATCTGGGATGGGTTATCCCCCTAAATCCTTTCTTTTCCACAAACTCAGCCTAATACCACAAGCAACTTTTTAGAAAATATTTGGGCATAGAGGTAAAAAACGTAACCAATTTTTTAGTTTAAAAGCACTGGGAGGGGCTTCCCTGGTGGCACAGTGGTTGGGGGTCCGCCTGCCAATGCAGGGGACACGGTTTCGAGCCCTGATCCAGGAAGATCCCACATGCCGCGGAGCAACTGAACCCGAGTGCCACTACTACTGAAGGCCGCGCACCTAGAGCCTGTGCTCTGCAACAAGAGAGGCCACCCAATGAGAATCCTGCACGCTGCAGTGAAGAGTGGCCCCCGCTTGCTGCAACTAGAGAAAAGCCCGCGCACAGCGGCAAAGACCCAACGCAGCCAAAAAAAAAAAAAGCACTGGGAATAGGGCCATAATAAAACTTTCATGGCACCAATACTAAAATGATTATGATACCCTGCCAAGTAATTCAAAATAAAAACAATATTGGGACTTCCCTGGTGGTCCAGTGTCTAAGACTCCGCGCTCCCAATGCAAGGGGCCAGGGTTCGATCCCTGGTCAGGGAACTAGATCCCACATGGCGCAACTAAGAGTTCTCATGGCTCAACTAAGAGTTTGCATGCCGCAACTAAAAGATCCCGCATGCCACAGCTAAAGATTTCACATGCCGCAACATGAGGGATGGAAAAATTGCTGGCTCCCCAGTGCCTGGAACAGTGCCTGGCACAATAGCAAGCACGCAATACATAGAACGATGAATACAGTTTTCCTGATTCTTCTTTGAATCTTTCTCCACCCCCCCACCCCTGCCCCGACCCCAGCACAGGCTTCCTTGGCTTCTTGGGCAATCCGGCCATGGCTGAGAATGTGGCTGCCACCAGGTCAGTATTCGCTGATTGTTTGGCATGCACTGGACAGGACTAGAGTACCACATAACACAGGATCACCTGAGGCCTGGATGCAGCACCTGCATCAGCCCTGTCTGGGCTGGAGCTGATCTCTGCAGTTATAAACAGAGCACCATGTGCTCCTGATCTGTGCAGAATGCTTTGCACCAAGGGATGGGATTCTTAATTTGAATCTTTGACAGAACCAGTCTCTTTCTTTCTCCAGATTAATCAAGTGGTTTGGAATAAATCAAGGGTCTCCTGCCCAGAGGTGTGTCTGTGGGTGAGGAATATTTGCTTTCCACTAGTCTGTTTGCCAGGAATGGGAAACTTCATAGTAGGTGAGGATTTGGGACTTCATTTGCTATTAATACTTCGCCATCCAAGTCAAGTTTATTTGAACCCAGGGCTTCATCCAGCTGGTGTCTGCCTGAGCTTTGGAACCTGGAAAAGAGAGAAGCAAGGGGTTGTGAATAGGCTGGGGAAATGAAGAAAGCCTGATGCAAATAGCACTCCATTCATTGGCCCCCCCAATCCACAAACTCACAGAACTATAGCTCCAAGCCACAAACAGTTAATATTTCCACATCTCTTATCCATTTCTGGCCCATATGCTAAAAGCACCAGAGACACACATAAAAAGATATATGATAATAGTAATAATAATAATAATGATAATAATAGAGAAAAAGGAAGAGTTTCAAATAAAGTGATTTTATATTTTTTTAAATATTTATTATTTATTCATTTTTGGCTGTGTTGGGTCTTCATTTCTGTGTGAGGGCTTTCTCTAGTTGTGGCAAGTGGGGGCCACTCTTCATGGCCGCGCGCGGGCCTCTCACTATCACGGCCTTTCTTGTTCTGGAGCACAGGCTCCAGACGCTCAGGCTCAGTAGTTGTGGCTCACAGGCCTAGTTGCTCCGCGGCATGTGGGATCTTCCCTAGATTGTATTTTTACGTAAGAGCAGCCCTGAGGTGTTAATTTCACACATCTGGTTTGAGATTAACTTACTAATATTCTTATCAGATATCTCTATCCTGCTTTTCATTTTTCCATTGGTTTCAGAATTCAGTCCAGGAAAGAAAGGGGTTTCACAGACCTCAAATTATTATTATCTTGCATAAGAAAAAACAGTTACCTGCAGATACTAGGGTATGGCCTCTACAAAGTTAATCCTTTCATCACTCAGATTGTACAGAGGCAATTATCCTATTCCTTATTCTTCATTCAGTACCTTTATTGAACACCTACTATGTGCCAGTCAGTGGAATCCATAGTAAACAGACAAGCTTCCTACTGACATGAAGCTCACAGTCTAGTAATGTAAAAAACAAATAACAAATAAACAAATGTCAGATAAAAGTAAAGTGCTGGGCAGGTAATTAAAATGGAGGGATATGTTGTGAGTGACTGTGTTGCTCCTTTGGATTAGGTGGAAGAAGGTGACATTTGTCATGAGAAGTGAATGGCAAGAAGGAACCAGCCACAGAAGGACAGGGAGCAGAGCATTCTGAGTAGAGGAAATGCTTCCCAAGGTAAAGTATTGAGAAATATCACTGAGCCCAGCAACCCTCTGTCTTTGTAAGGTGCATTTCAAGCCCTAGTTACCAAAAACCATCTCTCCCTCCCCCAGACCATAAACACCAACTTTGGGATCAGTGCTACCAAATTTGGATATGTCCCAGCTATTCCCAGTTTAGTTTCCTCCCTAGCTGTCGCTATCCTTCAAACAGGACATGGATGGTTCTATTCCATTCTCACACAATAACAACCCATATGGATCCTTCTTATAGATGGCTACACACTAAAATCAATGGTTGGTAAGCTCTCTTTCAATAACTTAGAGAGACTTCAATGAAAGCACTGAAAAATAGTGATGTAAATTACCCTCAGTCAGGCTTTGAGGTCTTCCAGGGCCCTTTTTTACAGGAATTTAAAAACGGGCGCATTCCATTTTGCTCTTTGTTAGAGAGCTATTGACAATAAACAGAGTTCAGCTTAGAATTTGTGCTGTAAAACAGAACACTGAACAAACCAAGCTTTCTCACCCAGGGTGACATTTCCTTGTATTCTGCTAATACTTACACAGGGTTTAAGCAAATACATTTGGGAAGTTTATAGGGGACTAAACTCTCATAGTATTAGTTTCTTGAATTCTTTGTTATTTTCACTGCACTGGAGACTGTCCCACAAGCCATTATCAGAATCCACCCATCTTCAGTTCCCATAAATATTATGTCTGCACAGAACTATGTGAACTATTTCAGAGCTGGAATACGAACCAGACTGTGAAAACCTGCTAATGGGAATGACAGAAGAAGAGCGTTAAAACTTAAATGGGAGAAAATTCAGTAGCAAAGAGAAAAGTGGGCTAAAGGATTACGCGTGTATCAGGGGAAGAGAGTAGTTCAACCCTCAGAGATTGATTATTCAGCCCAAACTTGATTATTTAAATCCAGCAGCAAACGTATGCTGACACCTTCCTGGGGGCACTAGGGTGACGATCATTACAGCAAGTCAAAGAAGCGGAGTTCAGTTCTCAGAGGTCATTCCTGTTGTAGTTGGTACTAATTGTTCCAGGCAATGAGACCAAGGGAAGCTGAGGCAGTGACTGTCAACTGTCAGTGATTCCCGGGAAGGAGCAAACTATAGGCAGCTGCTGCTGTGCATTCTGAAACTGAGAGCTAAATTCAATCTGGAAGCAAGCTTCTGATGCAGGGACTGTCTCCCAATTTTGGCAGTCTCAGCCTCTAGAACATTTGGGAAAAGGCATCATAACATGGAAAGCATGAATTAAATATGAGTTACTAGTATTATACATATGTTCTCTGCCCCCATCTCCCACTCTGCTCCTCAACTGGATCTACTCTTATCCAGATCTCAAATTTAAAATGTCATAACCTCATAGAGAATTTCCTTGAGCATCCAGGCTGAACTAGGAACCCTTCAGAAGCCCTCATTCTACCCTAGGCTTTGCATGTATAGCACTAAACACCATTTGTAATAATATATACTTATTTAGAAAGCAATTGGGGGACTTGCCCGGTGGCGCAGTAGTTAAAAATCCGCCTGCCGACGCAGGGGACATGGGTTCGAGCCCTGGTCTGGGAAGATCCCACATGCCGCGGAGCAACTAAGCCCGTGCGCCACAACTACTGAAGCCGCGCGCCTAGAGCCCGTGCTCCACAACAGGAGAAGCCATCGCAATGAGAAGACCATGTACCGCAACGAAGAGTAGCCCCCGCTCACCACAACTAGAGAAAGCCTGCCCGCACCAACGAAGACCCAACGCAGCCAAAAATAATAAATAAATAAAATAAAATAAAAAGAAAGCAATTGGGCTAATATCTAAAAACTAAGTTCCGGAACTTCCCTGGTGGTCCAGTGGTTAAGACTCCATGCTTCCACTGCAGGGGGCACAGGTTCGATCTCTGGTCAGGGAACTAAGATCCCACATACTGTGTGGTGCAGCCAAAAAATTAATTTAAAAAAAAAACAGTTAAGTTCCACAAGGATAAAGATTTTTGTTTTCTTCACTGATGGACCCTCAAGCATCTAGCAAAGCCCTGGTAGCTGTTAACTGTTGATTGACTGTTTGGTGTCTAGCTCCCCATTCGAGGAAGACAGAAATCTTGCCTGTTTACTCATCATTGACTCTCTAACCCCTAACACAGCATCTGACAGAATAAAGGCTGCTCAAAAAGTACTTCTTGAATGCATGGAAATAACAATAGCTAATACTTACCGAGTGCTTGCTCAAGAATTATGTTCAGTGCTTTAGAGATATTATGTTATTTAATAGTCACCAAAATTCAATAATATAGGTATATTATGCCATTTTGGTTGACTAGGTTCAATAATTGTTTAAAAAAATGATCTTATAATTTTCTAATCTGCAATAGATAATAATTGGACTAAATTTTCTCCCCAGTGTAGTAAGTAGTGTCTTGGGACCTGAATAAGTGCATTTATTTCCCTAGGTGTCTACTCTCTGGTGGCTGATGAGAGAGAAACTCAGTCTCAGGTGCCTTAATTATGCTTAAATTGCTTAGAATTAAATTATAGTCTCAGCTTCTATTCACATTGGGCTTTTGAGGGAAATATATGTATTATACATCATTCATAGATAGATACATAGATAGATAGATAGATACATAGATACATAGATAGATAGATAGATAATGTTGGGGGACTTCCCTGGTGGCACAGTGGTTAAGAATTCGCCTGCCAATTCAGGGGACGCAGGTTCGGGCCCGGGTCCAGGAAGATCCCGCGTGCCACGGAGCAACTAAGCCCGTGAGCCACAACTACTGAGCCTGTGCTCTAGAGCCCGTGAACCACAACTACTGAAGCCGGCACGCCTAGAGCCCGTGCTCCACAACAAGAGAAGCCACTGCAATGAGAAGCGTACGCACTGCAACAAAGAGTAGCCTCTGCTCGCCGCAACTAGAGAAAAGCCCGCGAGCAGCAACGAAGACCCAACGCAGCCAAAAAAAAAAAAAGATAGTGTGTTGGTTGTATTAGATTAACATGCAACCACAGAACACGGAGAGTTCCCACTTCTGCCAGAGGAAATTAGAAACAGGAAAAAAGTACTGGTCAAATCTTGCCCAAGATGCTGGTTAAACTGGCTCTGCCAGTGTTTCCTGCACCTGCTTGTGACACCAGTTGGAAGGCAGGCTTGTTCACTCCTCTGGGAACTTTGCCAGTCTCCACCATTCAGCTCCATCTGATCTGGCTGAATCAGGTATAAGACAGTCACTAATCTCACCTCCCCGAGTAAAACCAGAAGTATTTGGGTGGGTGGGGCATGGCCAAGCAAGGAACAGACCAACTAGAAACAAACTGACCTGTCCCAGAGTGGAAGTAATTCCAAGGGAATTACTCAATATGTTATATTCCCACTACCAGGAACCCATCTGGTGAGATTATTTTACTCGCCTTTACCAAAGAAACTGGTGACCCAAAGGTGCATAATGCAAGAAGTAGTCAGTTAGGGACTTCCCTGGAGGCACAGTGGATAAGACTCCGCGCTCCCAATGCTGGGGGCATGGGTTCGACCCCTGCTCAGGGAACTAGATCCCACATGCATACTGCAACTAAGAGTTCCCTTGCCACAACTAAGGAGCCCACCTGCCACAACTAAGACCCGGTGCAACCAAATAAATAGATAACTAAATGATAAAAAAGAAAAAGAAGAAGTAGTCAGTTTGATCGGGAAACTCAAATGGTTCTTGAATCAGATTTTTACCTCTCCTTGGTTTCTCTGTCTGCTCTTCACCACTATCAATACCACCCTATGGAGAATGAAGAATGAATAGAACTGTCAAAGGAAGATAGGAGAAATAAAGACAAAGCAAGGAGTTTTCATAAAGCTACATATATTCAGTCCTCCAGTCTATGTCCTTTCGACTTTTTGAGTATTAAAATGCCCTCTCATTTATGAAACGATAGTAATAATACATGGTAATTGTTATCATTTGGTAGAATTAAAAGTTGGCAACCGGGCTTCCCTGGTGGCGCAGTGGTTGAGAGTCCGCCTGCCGATGCAGGGGACGCGGGTTCGTGCCCCGGTCCAGGAAGATCCCACATGCCGCGGAGCGGCTGGGCCCATGAGCCATGGCCGCTGGGCCTGCGCGTCCGGAGCCTGTGCTCCGCAACGGGAGAGGCCACAACAGTGAGGGGCCCGCGTACTGCAAAAAAAAAAAAAAAAAGTTGGCAACCTATGTCAGTTCACCAACTTTTTAAAAACTTTGCTGGCCCTTGACATCCAACAGTGTGGGAAGCCCTGGGTTACTGTACAGTAGTGTCCTCCGAGGTTTCGGGTGAGAATAGGGAGAAAAATCTCCCACGCCTGTGTGAGTAGAGCTACAGGTCCGCTGGGTGGGCTCTGAGGATCCTCTATCAGCAACCGGCACAACTGTGACAGCTGGCTGTGAACAGGATGAATAGTCTTCTCTAGGCTCCCAGCATGCTGTTTCTCAGACTCACCCAAGAGCGCAGTGCTCCTGTGTGGTACCATCTGATAACTTCACTTATGTTCAACTTTAGGAGCTTACTACTCATAAAAGAATCTGTATTCCAAAACTAAGACCTGAAGAGAGAGGCAAATGCTTACTCCAAAGGCATAAATTGCTGAAAATGGATAGTTTTAGGGACAGTAAGGGAGTATGCCTTGATATAGGACGTATCTAATCACACAGGTGGGGATTCATCTGGCCTGTCTGTGAATTACACCCCTCAAGCCCACCTTGACACTGATCCATTTACAGGTCACTCATCTTATAAGACATTTTTAAACTTGAAAATGCCTTCTGCTTTACAGTTTTCAAAGCCCTTTCACAAGAATTACCTAGAGGGCTTCCCTGGTGGCGCAGTGGTTGAGAGTCCGCCTGCCGATGCAGGGGACACGGGTTCGTGCCGCTGAGCGGCTGGGCCCGTGAGCCATGGCCGTTGAGCCTGCGCATCCGGAGCCTGTGCTCCGCAACGGGAGAGGCCACAACAGTGAGAGGCCCGCGTACCGAAAAAAAAAAAAAAAATAGAATTACCTAGAGTGAGCCTCATAACAGTCCTAAGAGGTAAGCAGGGCAGATAGAAATGTCTTAATTTTTACAACTGAGGAAAGCCAGACTTGAGGAATATGAACTGCAGAGCTGAATTCTGTCGTGGCTGGAGTTCAGTCATGGCTGGGGTGTGCAAGAGGCCCAGTGTGCACTTGGGCCTTGGAAGACAATGTAGGTCATTGCTCCTATACCTCCTGGCCTGGGCCAAGGCCTCTTTGCTGTGGAAACCTGGTGGGCGGAGGCTCCACTCAGCACTAAAGCAGGAGGTGTTGGGGGAAATCGTACCCATTAATAGTAATCAAGTATTTATATACCATTTGGTATTTCCACAGTACCAACTAATAATCACTATATCATTGCAATGCTCTTAGGTCAAAGCAAGCATGTGGGGTCAATGAGTTCTCCAGACCGCATTTTATAGACGAGGAAGTAGGCTGGGGAGATTAATTGTCTTGTGGTTTGAAGAAATCAGTAGCATAGTAGGACATCACAGTCCTTAAGTTGAACTTGGTCAGCTAAATGGAGCAGCTCAGCCAAACCACTGGGCAGAAAGGGTCTGTGCATGTGTGTGTGCACGTAAGCACATATGAAACAAACTGCTGCTTTCAGCACCATCAAAACTATAATCTATTTGGTATTTCCTGGGTTAAACACTCCGTGGGCTGCACACCATGGCCCACGACCATGTTTGGGTCATGGTCCAAAGAACAAAAAAAAAAAAGAACTAAGAAAAAAAGAGCCAAGTCTGGGAGATGGAAAAAGACATGGAAGCTCTAAGGTTATAACCGATGCCCTTGGAAAGAATCATAAAATCCAGTTTCTGTGTTAGAGTCAAAGCTAGGCACTTGGAGACTGTCATCTTCCGTCTTCCTCCCCTCTTCCTCATCCACACTGAGAAAATGTCCTCAGCCACCTCTTCCAGCTTTTCAGGTCATTTTCAATGTACAATGCAAAGAGTGCCTCATTATTCCTCTTTTCGTAGGAATATACCCAGATATATTGGCTCTCAGAGACCAAGACACTCTGTATTCCTGGAAACGTGAAGAGAGATGATAGAATTAGGAAGGGATGTTTGATCGTTTAAAAATGATCTTATATCAGATTTTCAAATATTCCCTGGGAGTGTCAGGACATGAAGGAGACTTGCCTGGCAATTTAATATATTTACTGGGTAAATAGTAAGCACTTGCAGTCCCTGTGACTTAATCAGAATGAAGTTCATTATGATAAAGGGCTGTGCCCTTTGGTCCTATTTGCATTAAGCATGCTCCCGATTTCACTTAATTTCACTCTCATCTCTGAAGGAAATTATAGGCTATGAGGCTGGCCTAGGGGTAAGGGGAGGACAGTTAGCCAGGCTATTCACCAGAGTAGATAAAGGGGAAAAGGAGGTAGTAGGTTAAGATTAGAAAAGAGAATAGATACCCTCCTTACTCCTTATCGATTCCAATCTACAAAAATAATTTTACTTTCTTGTTTTTAACTTGAGGTTTGCACCAGCATCTCTCTCTCTCTTTCTGGGTTTTGAAAACATATTATCGGGTCATCTAAACCTTTTATGAAACATCTCAGACTTGTATGCGCATGAGCTGGTAAAGATTTATTATATTTGACACCATAACTTAAGATTTTAAGGAATTCTTTTAGGCACAGCTTGACTGAAAACCCTGAGGCTAGATCACTATCTCTTGTCAGATGTTAACTTGGTTTCGCTGATGGAGCCCAGGGTAGGTTAAAACTGTTTCTGGAGACATTTGCGCCTCAGAATGTTTAACTTCATCCGTATACTGGTAATATACATCAAGAAATCGGGGGTTTTAAGACCAGAATTCTCCCCCACCCACTCCCCCATCTCTGTCCTCGATTTACTTCTATCTCTTTTGGAGAAGTCAAATGGCCCCCTGTTTTGAATTAAAATGGGCAGAGAGAAAAGCATAATATTCAACTAGCCCACAAACTGCTCAGGCTGCAGGAAATCTGGGCATATATGGGTGGGAATACGGATAAATGATGTCATTCAACAGAATTAAGACCAGACGGGAAAATGTAGCCAAATCCTGCAGGGAGTAGCACTGAATCCTGGTATTATTTATGAAAGCCGCCCCCCGTCTGGATTTGCGAGCATAAACAAATGTAAGTGTGAAGGCAACACAGACTCTGGCATGAGGCTGAAAGGGTAAATAGCCTCAGATGTGATGCTGGTTGGGGGGGGGCGGGGGGGTCAGAGGGTGAAACGCCAAGTATTGTGCTGTGACTGATGCTGGGCCTGAGGGCCGGGACTCCCAGAAGGGACTTGGTCATAAGGGAACTATGTCATCTGTTGGGTTGTAATCGGTAGGCGCAAGCTGCACGTTGAGCACGTTTTCTCCTGGATCCCATACTCGGCGACAGATCCAGACCTCAGACTCCAGGATCTGTTAGAGAAATAAACAAGTGGGAGACAACAACCAAAACAGCAACACAGCAGAACTGAAGCGGGAGATGAAGCTCCGCCTTTAGAAGTTCCTGGCCAATCGGAAGCCTGTTGCTGGGGCCGGTGTTTGGCCGCCTGACGTTCCCATGGAGACGGAGGAACATTACACACTAAACACTGGGCGACGTTGACGTCTATGCATTATATCCATGGAGACGACTGAGTAAACGTCATCCACCCCCCGCCCAAGTCTCCCCGCCCTCCCGCAGCGCCAGGGGCAGAGGGAGCGACGCCGGCGTCGCCGTCACGTGCTCCATGCCGGGAGCCAGGCCTGGTGGGCGGGGCCTGTTGCTGTGGCTGCAGCCGCGGCTGTTGTTGTTTGGAGCTGGAATTAGAAAGCGCTGAGGCGGCAGTGGAGCCAGAACCGATTCTGGAACAGCGTCTCCCGCCCCCGGGCCAGAGAGGGTTCCCCAGACCCTGGAAAGCCAGGACACCCCCTAGGCTGTCCCAACACGCCTCAGCCCCAGGTCCTGAGCCAAGATCTGTCTGTGCCGCCTGGGACTCCAGACTGAGGGCCAAACCCAGACCACTCCCTCCACCCTTAGTTGGCCATAATTGTCAGGGTGACCTCCGAAACCGCCGTCTCCTCCAGACGGCAGCCCACAGAACAACCACTGACCAAACTGCCTTGCCCAGGAGACAGGAACAAAACCCAGTGTAGAAAACTTCCCCACTCTTGGAGTAAGCCCCCGAATCAAGCGGAATCATAAAGAAGTTTGGATTTATCTTTTATAGTTTAAAAGCAGCAGTACTTTAGACCTTCATTCCTTAGAGCTTCGTTGAAGAACTTGAGGGAGGGGTGCCTGTTCAAGAAGAGTTCTTCTCAAAGGGACAGAAAATTTAGAAGCCCCTGAGGACTGTGATACTGAAAAATGGGAAGGCCTGAAAAACCTAGGTCAATAGGAAGTGAAGCTTTGATTTCTACATTGCTTAATTTTGTCTTGACTATAGCTGACAAGATAGCTGAGTGTGAGAAATAGCCTGCCAGCCTCCTTATTCTTCACACAATTCTGGAAACAGTTACAGGAATGTTGCAGCAACAAATGGTAAGCAAAACCAGATCAACTAACAGAGTGAAGGGTTGAGATGACCATGTGAAGGCAACCACCTGGAACAGAAAGTAAACTTTGAATGATATGGCACAGCTGAAGGGTCCAAGACTTTGAATTTTCTCCAAATATCATAATCTTCAAGCTTAGCTGAATTTAAACTATGTCTTTTATTTTTGAGGGAAAGCAAAAAGGATGTGAGTTGCTGGAATTAAAAATAAGCCATGGTGGTGAGCACATAGCATCTATTTCTGATGGCAGAAGCATAAAGAAGAAGGATTTCATTAAAATGAATGGTGTCTGGAGTTGTTCTGGGATTCCTCCATTCCTCCACCAACACACATCCAACCCCGTTTTCCATCTCTGACAAATCAGCACCTCAGGATTCCCTCCCTGTTACTCCATGCTAGCCCTCCCTGTGCTCCCATTCAGATACTTACTACCTTCCCACAGAGCATATCTGTTCCCTTTCAACATTCCTTTGCTCCATCCTCTGACCTACTTATTACTCACTTCCCTGACACCCTTCTCTAAACAGTTCTCCCTCAACTCCCTTAGCGGTCTGTTGCCTCTCCCCAGCTGTGTACCCAGTTGACCAGCACTCCCCAAACCCTTGTCCCACCCACCCATCTCCACCATAATGTTTTTCCTGTCTGGTCCTTACTTAATAAAAGACTGCATGTTATAAAGCAGACACTAACACACCATTGTAAAGCAATTATACCCCAATAAAGATGTTAAAAATAAATAAAATGAGAGAAAATTAAAAAAAAAAGACTGCAGCCTTTTGCAGATGTAGGCTAAACACAGGAGAAAGGGCATAGTGAACTGAACAAAGCCATCACCTGCACTTTAAAAAAAAATCCCCAGATAATAGTTGAGATCCATGACACATATTCAAGCATTATGCAGATTCCGCTTGTCACAGGACTGTGGGCAAGGCAGCAATTTACTAATTCTGACATTTTCAGGGAAGTAATGATAGTTTCTACTTTTTTCTGTCAACCGATGGCCAAACTAGACCCCTTTGCGAGTATCAGTTATACTCCCCTCTACCTCCCTGCAATACTCCACCTAGAGCATAAAGCATATGGTAAAGGGAGAAACCTCAAGTTAGGTTAATGGGAAGGCCCGACTTGAGAGTAGATTAGATTGAATCAGTTTGGGAGTGGGAGTGAAGTGGTTTGTGTTTTGTTTCAGATGGGAAAGTAAAGCATTGATATGATTTACCCCCAGACGTATAAATAACCTACCTTACCCTCTAGAAAGAAAGTGGAGTAGCAGTCCTTCTTATCTTCCTTACTTTAAACTCAGAGTTAAGTTAGAATAAGACAGTT
This sequence comes from Lagenorhynchus albirostris, assembly GCF_949774975.1. Classification (NCBI taxonomy): domain Eukaryota; kingdom Metazoa; phylum Chordata; class Mammalia; order Artiodactyla; family Delphinidae; genus Lagenorhynchus; species Lagenorhynchus albirostris. The sequence continues at coordinate 27,442,942 of NC_083095.1, forward strand.
TTGTTTACTGTAAGATTCTATCTCTAGATCTCTTTTCCAGTTCTTCAGGCCAATCGAGAACCCAGCAAGTGGGACTTCCCTGGTAGTCCAGTGGTTAAGAATCCGCCTTCCAATGCAGGGGATGCAGATTTGGTCCCCAGTCAGGGAACTAAGATCCCACATGCCCTGGGACGTGCGCCACAACTACTGAGCCTGCACGCTATGGAGCCTGCGCACCACAACTAGAGAGAAGCCTGCTCGCCGCAGCAAAGAATCCCACATGCCTCAAGGAAGATCCTGTATGCTGCAACTAAGATCCAATGCAGCCAAATAAATAAATATTTTTTAAATAAATAAATAAATAAGAGCCTAGCAAGCCACTGACAGAGAGTGTGAAGTGAAGGAAGAAAATAACTGAAGGCAAGATTGATCTAGTCCTTTGATGTGCCAAACTATATAGAATGTTCTCTGCTTTCATATATGTGATCTCATTTTATCCTCCCAACATCTCTGAACTAGGTCTTCTTGTGCCCATTTTGACAACCCAAGGAACTGAGGCTTAAGCAGTTAAGCAACTTGCCAAAGGATGTGGTACAGAACCAGGTTTCCAACTCAGGTGTCCTTTTTCAGAGTATCTGCTCTTCCTACATCCCAATGAGATGAGGTGAAATGCACAGAAAACCTCCACCTGGGTCACTTCACAAGTTTACCTTTCCACGGGGAGGCTCTAGCCCCTTTTCACAAAATGTATTTATTTATTTATTTATTTTAAATAAATATTTTATTTTATTTATTTTTGGCTGTGTTGGGTCTTCATTGCTGCACGCGGGCCTTCTCTAGTTGCAGTGAGTGGGGGCTACTCTTCGTTGCGGTGCGCGGGCTTCTCATTGTGGTGGCTTCTCTTGTTGCAGAGCATGGACTCTAGGTGCGCGGGCCTCAGTAGTTGTGGCTCACAGGCTCTAGAGCATAGGCTCAGTAGTTGTGGCGCACAGGCTTAGTTGCTCCACGGCATGTGGGAACTTCCCGGATCAGGGCTTGAACTCGTGTCCCTTGCATTGACAGGCAGATTCTTAACCACTGCGCCACCAGGGAATTCCCACAAAATTTATTTCTGTAAAATATTTTGCAATATTTTTTACCTATGTTTCCTCATTGGCTCAAAATCCAAGAGGCAAAGAGAGACATGCCCCAGAGCACACACAGCAGAAAGATTTGGGCAAGTTCTGGGAGACTCTGACCAGCCCCAGGTTAGGGAGGGCACCACCTGAGTTCACCAGCACCTGGAGAGCTCTGCCCAGATTTATCTGAAGCTGTCACTTAGGCCTGGCCCCTCCTTCTTCCCCTCTCTCCTCCCCCATTCCTGACCCTTCAAAGAAGCATGTCCAGCACGAATTCCTCCAAACCTCAGATGCCTTTAGGATTTCAAAGTGTCTATAGAGCTCCCTCCTTGGCATTTGTCAGGTCGAGTGGGTGGGAAGGTCATTTCCTGGTCTAGGGCTTGGGGGAGACCCTCCTCCCTCCCATCTTGGCAAACAGCTCCTGGAGGGATCACATAAGCCAGAGGGTTTCTTGCTGGACAGGAATGCCCATGGGCCACACCTTCTTCAGCTCTTGGAGCACCTCGTGTCTGGGCCCCCGAAGGGGGTGGCAGTGCCAGGAGTGGGTTCTTCTGTGTCTCCCTCCAACAACTGGTTTATTGTGACGATGCTATTTGTGTTCTCTGTGTTCTGTTTGACTTGGCAGCTGGGAAGGGAAAAGGCAGCAGGTTCACTCTAGTTTGTACTGGGTGGTTCCTGCAGCCACACCCAGACATTAAAGCCAGAGGCTTGTAGTGGGGATGCCTTTACCTGGAGGCCTTCGGTGTGCAAAAGCAAGGTGTGGGAAGTATTTCCTTTTTATGGGCCAGCCAAGTGTGGCTGGCATTTCACCTATTCCTGTATTACTAACATCACCCAGATTCAGGTCAAAGGGCAGACTTACCAGACTTCCATCGCCCTGGGATCCGGGACCAGGGGATGGTTGATCATGTTCCTTTGGGCTGGATTACCCGAAGTCCCTACAACCCATAGGCACTTTAACTTCTGGATATAAAACAAAAATCCAAGGTCTGACAATTGTGTTCTACTTTGGGGTACTCATGTTCCTGAAGTTGAAATCTGGACTTTCTTAGAGCATCCAAAGTAGGGATTCTTCTCTTACACGGGGGTAGCATTCAAAGAGAGTGGACTTCAAGACAAATAGACGTAGTCTAGAACTCTGGATTTGCCCTGTTACTTATCTGAGCCTCTATCTAGAACTGAAATCTTTAGCATGTGGGAAATAACAGCTAACACTTATGCTACCACATGCCAGGCACTGTTCTAAGCATTTTTATGAAAACTCATGTAAGCTTCAAAACAACGTAAAGAGGTGAGGAGGTATTAGTATCCTTTTTTACATATGAGAAACAGAAGCACAGAGAGGTTAAGGAAATTGCCAGAGGTCACCCAGCTAATAAGACAGTGCCAGGATTCCACCACAGGTAGTCTGGCTCCAGAACCGATGTGCTTAACCACTGTGTGGTAGTGCCATTCCTAGAGAACCAACACCATGGCAGTGGCTAGAGATGCCATGGGGAACAGGCACAGACATAGTTCCCGGTTCCCACCCTGTCATCTCCAGACTTTACTTTCGAGGTTCCCAAGTCAACTTGAAAAGGGCCTTTCTACCAAGTCTAGAAACTGCCCTTGCCCTGGACCCTTGGATAACCTTTTGTTGAATGCAGGCATTTCCTAGGTGAAGGTGACAGTCATGGTCATCCAGCCAGGTCCATAGAAGGACCTACAGAAGCACGCTAGCTTCCATAGGAGGCTCACCTGCCCCAGAGAGCCTGGCATGAAGGAGCATTCTACTGGGCAGGTGGTGCGTGCCTCTCCGCAGGCTGGGGGGCGTGGCAGAGCCAGGCTAGGGTGCTGGGCGTAACCAAGCACCAACCTTGTCCAGCAGACAAGGCCACAGAGCCCTTCCCTGAAGAAAGTGGCCCTGGCCTAGACAGCGGGTGATGAAACCATTTCCTCTTCAAGAGAGCCCCAAGCACATGGCTGCAGGGCCTGGCAAGGCCACAGGCTTTGTTCACCAGGCCGCTCCCTGCAGGGTGTGATAATGTACACTGTGAGCTTGAGACAGTTAGAATTACTTCTTAAATGGAGACAAGGTGTAGCTTATTACCACTGCCCACATTTATGGAGTGCTTAGCATGCCTTATGTGGCTGGTACGGATTCATTTATTTAATCCTTGTAACAACCCTATGAAGTAGGTTCTATTATTATCCCCACTTGACAGATGAAAGAATGTAGGCACAGAGAAGTTAACTTCCCCAAGTCTGCAGAGGTGGTGAGTGAAATTCAAACCCGGGCTGGCTGACTTCTGAGACTGTACTCTTAATTACCCAAAGCAAAATGGAGGTCCTTCCTTCAGAGCCAGTGGAGACATGGGACCAGGGTGAAGTTCTGAGACATTTCCATATTGGACTGGGGGATTCAAAGCCCCAAAGTCCGGTTTACCTGGGGATCCTCGGGACTACTAGGTCCACACCTCAAGAAGTGTCATCTGATTCCAGCCCCCAGGCTCTCACTAACCTCTCTGGAGCTCCATGAGCCAGGGATGGCTCCAGTAATTCCCTTAGGCTAACTAGGTCCCATGCTAAAAGTCTAAAACTGGGCTGGAAACTGGCTGACCCTACAAGAGCAGAAAAGGATAGGGGAAGAGACTAGGTACAAAACTATGTCATATTTCTGGGTATTTGTCTGAATATGCCCTTGTCCATCTGTTCAGTGAGTGGGACAGCATCATACCAGGCCAAAGCCAAAGCCCAAACCCCTAAGGCACCCTTCTATTCCTGGCATTTTTATAGCGCTTCCTCTTCCTCCACCTCCTCCCAATAAAACACACACACCTTGGAACGTTTAAAAACACCAGCCCTGGAGCCAGACTCCCTGGGTTCTAATCCTAGTTCTGCCACTCATTTGCAAAGTATTTATCTTCCAAAATACTTAATTTTTCTGTGCCTCAGTTTCCTTATCTGTAAAATGGGCATAACAATAGTACCTTCCTTATAGTGTGGTTGGGAGGACACTGAGATAATAAAAGTGTGTGGCAAATGCTCACTAAATGTTAGGCATTATTACTGTTGTGATAGTTTATTATTTCTTTGCATCCTTCTTTCTCTGGATACATATTTGTTGAAAACTGACTAAACTAACACTCACTAAGCTATTGTTTATACCCCTCCTACCCTTCCTGAAGAGATCCAGGAATGAGTACTCTTAGAATGAGGAAAAAGGCTCTTTAGACTAGGTCAGGGGTCTTTGGGAAATTCCTTAAAGCCAATTTTCTTGAGAATTTTAATGGGTCAACTTGGGAAGTCAGCCAAAGCTATTAATTTGTAACAGCTGCTGAGAAATTGTTGCCAACACCTCGGTATAGATTCTCCCTATTGGGCACAGAGGTGAGGCTGAAAGTCATGAAGCCTAAAATAATTGTTGAGCAACAGCAATGTGGGTGATTACTGATGGAAGAATAACTTTTTTTTAAATCTAACCCTCCCCCCTTGGCTGTGTCCCCAGGAGACTCTCACCTTCCTTTTCTTAGATTATTATCTCAGTCTGACTACAAACCATGTCTGAATAGATTTAACTTCTAACATAAGGGCAATACAAACCCACGTGCCTATTAAATATAAGCTGATGATGATATGGGCCCAGGATAGAAAGTGAGCCACTTAATGGGTGAGTTAATGCCCCAAAGGAGAGTTAAGGTGGAGGGGTACCTTATCTCAAATCTGAATAAAGGAGTGTATTTCCTGTGAAATCTGATGAGAAAAAGAAAAAAAAAAAAAATGTGGTTTGACTCCATCACAGAGTAAGTTACAGTGGGTCTCGCCCTGCTGTAGAAGTTCAAAGCCCGGAGCAGCACATTTGCGGTTTAGTTGTGTTATCCGATTCTAGGGCTGAGGCACGCTGCTTTCAGTTCATGGCTGTAGACTTTCCAGTCCTCTTTTCGGTTCTTACGTTATGGTTTCGGGTTGGCCACACATCTCTCTCCACTCTTCAGATGGAACGGCCGCGAGGTACCCCCACCAAGAGACCATATTCATAGTAGTAGCTGCCCCTGAGGGCTCGCCAGGTGCTAGGCACTGTTTTACCTGCCTCCTTCATTCACGATGCCCACTTCACAGGTTAGGAAACTGAAGCTCAATACAAGTAAAGGAATTGATCCAGGATCACACAAGTAGAAAGGTGTCAATTCCGGATTTCACACCCAAGACCATATCACGTGACTGCCCAAACTGAGCACTTACACACCAAAGGATGCAGCCTCACCATATCTTTCCTCCTTTGCTTATGCTGCGCCTTGCCCTTTTCTACCGCACACCTGTGTGTACTGTGTCCGTCTCCACTCTATCCATCCCTCAAAGACCGGCTCCTCTGTTCCACTGCCCCAACCATCCCAGCCCGAAGGAGCCTTTCATCCCTCTGAGTTTTTTCATCTGGACCATCTCCTTTGGCACTTCATTATGCATTATATTATTATTCAAAGGTTTTCTTGCCTAGGCTCTGTCTCCCCAACTAAACTACAAGCTTCCAAAAGTCAAGGTCAGCGTATTCCCCCAGCACTCAGCCTAGAACTCTGGACACAGTAGATATTCACAAAGTGTCTGAACAAATGAAAGAAAGATCAAGATCAATATTCCAAACGTGGCCTCTACACAGAGGTCCTTTTCTGCAGGTGAGAATCATTTTGAGCTTAGATGCTTTCAGCCATAAATATTTTTGCAGTGCCTGGCTCACTAAATAGGTGACCAATAAATATTCAAGGAATGAAAGAAAGAATGAAACTCCAGCTGCATCACTTAGGAGTGACTTGGGCAAATTATCTTAACTCCTCCAAGTCTCCTCCAACTTTTCTTGTCTGTAAAATGGGGATAATTCTTGGAGAGTTTATATGACATTAGAGACATGCGAGGAAACTCTCACAGTCATTGGCACACCAGAGCTACTATCATTATCATCATCACCATTAATTATTTTCTAAACCTTTTGAAATGTTTCCAGCAACTCGAACATAGAGGACTTTGGTCACTGGTCTTATGAGCGTGAGACGCAAAGTTGCTGCAGGTGATCAAAACAATCCTACGCAACCGTATGACCCACAGCTCTCCTGCATATTGTTATTTACCGGCTTTCGGGGGTTACGTTTTGTTTTTGCTTGTGGCCAAGTCGGAACCCCCATGGTGTCTTCCTATGGAACTCAGCCTACCGTTGCTGCGGGGGCCGCTTTTCCTTTATTAAGAAAAGGAAACAGGAAATCGAATGTAAAACCCTCCGACCGTTAGTATCACGTTGAAGTTGTGAATGTAACCACACCCCCGCCAGGAAATGAAAGTACAGTTCTCACAGTGATGTTCCCTCTCCTTTCGTGGCTGACACGGTGTTTTTCAGATTTTAGTTAGATAGTGCAGATGAAAGGGCCGAACTGTGGGCAGTGGGCTGTCACTGGGCATTTGTTGACTTGGACATAGGTTGACACACAGATTCAATATTGCACAAACAGAGAAGGGATTTTCATTCGCTCATGACACTATGGCTCTATCAGATGTCACAAATTGGGGGTCCACAGGCAGATTCTGACCTATGGACATGTTTTTCTGTTCCAGCCCACATAATGTATTTTTAAATGTGATTCCTTGCCAGTGTTTAGAAATAGTTCTCACGTGTGTGCACATGCATGTCCAGTCTGGGTTTACAGCTTCCCTTGGGGGGAAAATGGTGATAGTGGTGACAGCTGCCCCCTTCAGGGGTGCACGTGTCGTTGGTTCCGTGCAGTAGCCCACCACACTGGTTTGTTTTACCTGCCTGCCCCGGGGGCATTTGAGATTCCAGGCTTGCATCCTGTGTATCTGAAAGGCAGTCAAAAAGCTGGCGCTCTGAGGAGAAGGTCTCATAGGCTCCTGACACCTTGAGTTTGGCCTTCCATATATTCAAGCCTTCACTTCTACCTATTCCTCCCTGCCCGAGGCTCCTAATTTCCAGGTCACTAGTGCTGGCTACCCCAGATCTAGACAGTTGTTCATCATCTGCCTGAGCAGAAGACAAGTGTGTCATTTCTTTGCTCCACTCCAAGGTAGGTCTGGATGTGAGAGGTACTGACAAGGAAACTCTCAAGGCAACAAATCAGTTGAGGTGATATGGCCCCATCAGATCTTCCTCTGAACTATACATCTTCCTAGGTTCATGTGGTGGACCTCTTGTTTTGCCTCCCAACACTCATTCCTGCTTCTCCTGGCAGCTGAACTCTCATTTTCCTCCAGGGAATCACACCTCCCTGCTCGCAATCCCTGTGCTTTAAATGGAGTTGTCTCTACCTCTCACTCCACAGATGAGTCCTAGAGCTCCTAGATGAAGCCTTGCCTGACACAGACTCCTCTGGACTTTTCAGTTCCATGAGCTGCTCCCTAGAAACTAGTCCTAAACCTTTCTATATATTTATTCTATATATTTTATTTAAACAATGCATTCACAATGTCACACATTCTGCTTCGCAGTCATCTGTCTTGACTACCATCTTTTTTTTTTAACATTTTTTAACACTATATTGGGGTATAATTGCTTTACAAGAGTGTGTTAGTTTCTGCTTTATAACAAAGTGAATCAGTTATACATATGTTCCCATATCTCTTCCCTCTTGCATCTCCCTCCCTCCCACCCTCCCTATCCCACCCCTCCTGGCGGTCATAAAGCACTGAGCCGATATCCCTGTGCCATGCGGCTGCTTCCCACTAGCTATCTACCTTACGTTTGTTAGTGTGTATATGTCCATGACTCTCTCTCGTCCTGTCACAGCTCACCCTTCCCCCTCCCCATATCCTCAAGTCCGTTCTCCAGTAAGTCTGTGTCTTTATTCCTGTCTTACCCCTAGGTTCTTCATGACATTTTTTTTTCTTCTTAAATTCCATATATATGTGTTAGCATACGGTATTTGTCTTTTTCTTTCTGACTTACTTCACTCTGTATGACCGACTCTAGGTCTATCCACCTCATTACAAATAGTTGACTACCATCTTTGACATCATTCCATGTCAGTTCCCTAATGGGAACTTCAAGTTCTTGGCAGAAGGCTAGGGAAACATTTCTGGACACAAGTGACTTCCAGGGATGACAGCCCACTTGGCTGGTGGTTGAGCTGACCCTAAGGCCTCCAGCAAACAAGGATTATCCACACATCTGAGGCAAGTAACAAATGGACAACAGGATCAGCCCTTAGGATATTGTTGCACTTCTAACCTATTGGCCATTGGTTGAGAGATGTCCACGTGTTACATGCTCCTTGAGGGCAAGGACTGTGTCTTAGTCCCAGTTTTATTTCCAGAGCCTAGTACAGTGTGCTAAATAAAATTTTATTAAGTGAATAGATAAAGGGATCACTTGTTGAATGTTTTGGGGCAGGGCATCTAGAAATAAGACTCACTTTGAGTCCTCTGTGGAGTTGCTGCTAAGCCCTGAAGGTGACGTGACTGACCTAGTTCCATAAGCATTTATTAATAATGATGTCATGCTGTCGTCTATACAAGATTTCCACACCGTTTCCCACATTCTTTTGCACTGAGGTAAAACACACACCTTGCATACCATCAACAGCTTTAAAAGGGCACATGAGCTATTACAAATATGGTATAGAAGAGCAGTTATATTGCAGGGCAGAAATTGAGACACAGGTGTAGAGAACAAACGTATGGACACCAAGGGGGGAAAGCAGTGGGGGGCGGGGATGGTGGTGTGATGAATTGGGAGATTGGTATTGACATGTATACACTGATGTGTATAAAATGGATGACTAATAAGAACCTGCTGTATAAAAAAATAAATTAAATTAAAAAAAAAAAGCAGTTATAAGTTTGGGATCTGGAGTCAGACTGCCTAAGTCCACATCTTAGCTCTTCTATTGACTAGCTTTGTGGTCTTGGGCATGTTACTTAATCTCTGTGGCTTTATTTCCCCATCTGTAGAATGGGAATATTAAGAATACCCAGCTCTGGATGAATCAGACTCCCTGACTTCAGACTATACTACAAAGCTACAGTAATCAAGACAGTATGGTACTGGCACAAAAACAGAGCTATAGATCAATGGAACAGGATAGAAAGCCCAGAGATAAACCCACGCACCTATGGTCGACTAATCTATGACAAATGATGCAAGGATATACAATGGAGAAAGGACAGTGTCTCCAATAAGTGGTGCCGGGAAAACTGGACAGCCACATGTAAAAGAATGAAATTAGAACACTCCCTAACACCATACACAAAAATAAACTCAAAATGGATTAAAGACCTAAATGTAAGACCGGACACTATAAAACTCTTCGAGGAAAACATAGGAAGAACACTCTTTGACATAAATCACTGCAAGATCTTTTTTGACCCACCTCCTAGAGTAATGAAAATAAAAACCAAAAATAAACAAATGGGACCTAATGAAACTTAAAAGCTTTTGCACAGCAAAGGAAACCATAAACAAGACCAAAAGACAGCCCTCAGAATGGGAGAAAATATTTGCAAATGAAGCAACTGACAAAGGATTAATCTTCAAAATATACAAACAGCTCATGCAGCTCAATATCAAAAAATGGGCAGAAGACCTAAATAGACATTTCTCCAAAGAAGACATACAGATGGCCAAGAGGCACATGAAAAGCTGCTCAACATCACTAATTATTAGAGAAATGCAAATCAAAACTACAATGAGGTATCACCTCACACCAGTTAGAATGGGCATCATCAGAAAATCTACAGACAACAAATGCTGGAGAGGGTGCAGAGAAAAGGGAACCCTCTTGCACTGTTGGTGGGAATGTAAATTGATACAGCCACTATGGAGAACAGTATGGAGTTTAAACTTACATTTTAGTTTAAAAAACTAAAAATAGAATTACCATATGATCCAGCTATCCCACTACTGGGCATATACCCAGAGAAAACCATAATTCAAAAAGACACATGCACCCCATGTTCATTGCAGCACTGTTTACAATAGCCAGGTCATGGAAGCAACCTAAATGCCCATCGACAGACAAATGGATAAAGAAGATGTGGTACATATATACAATGGAATATTACTCAGCCATAAAAGGAACAAAACTGGGTCATTTGTAGAGACGTGGATGGACCTAGAGACTGTCACACAGAGTGAAGTAAGTCAGAAAGAGAAAAACAAATCTCGTATATTAACGCATATATGTGGAATCTAGAAAAATGGTACAGATGAACCTGTTTGCAGGGCAGAAATAGAGACACACAGTTGTAGAGAACAAACGTATGGACACCAAGGGAGGAAAGCGGGGTGGTGGTGGTGGTGGGATGAACTGGAGATTGGGATTTACATACATACACTAATATGTGTAAAATAGATAACTAATAATAACCTGCTGTACAAAAAGTAAATAAATTTTTTAAAAAAGAGTACCCAGCTCATAAAGTTGTGAAGATTACCTGAGTTGATGGACGCAGAACAGTTAGAAGAGCAACAAGCATGCAGCTGGCACTCAATAAACATTAACTAAATCTTCACTAAGGAGAGTCTTGTAATGTGACTTTTAAATAGAAACTAAAATAAATGAGAGGGAATTCCCTGGAGGTCCAGTGGTTAGGACTCAGCACTCTCCCTGCTGAGGGCTCAGGTTCAATCCCAGGTCAGGGAACTAAGATCCTGCAAGCTGTGTGGTAAAGAAAGAAAGAAAGAAAGAGAGAGAGAAATGACAAACATGAGATTCTCTACAATTTCTCCCTGAAAATGCCCCATGAGGCCAAATGTGCTACCGATTTCTAAATATCTTACATATTGAGCACAGAATACATTGTTTTAATTTGTTCTCATCCCTGGAAGGTGTTCCATTCATTACTGGTTTCTTGGCAGTTAAAGTACAGGCCTTTCTGGGTGATGGGAATAGTGCTTAATATACATAATCCTTTAATACCCACCCACTGTGTAAACCAAGTACCTCTTCTCCTTGTCACCGTCATCAGCAGCAGAATCTTCTTTCTTTTCCTTTCTCCTTAGTGGCCCAGCGTCATCTCATTCAGGGGGAGCTACTCTAACATCCACAGCTGTTCTAAACTTGTGAGCATGCTCACAGCCACCCTCCTTTCCTCTCTACTCCCCCGGCTCCCATTCACCCAGGCTCTCTCCACTCCTTCTCTGTCACAGCAGGGTGACTGTCTGGCAGGATTCATCAGCCTAAAAAAAGGCACTGTTTAAAATTCTGAAAGTTTCCGAGAAAATGCAGGTTATGTTCCTACCTTCCCCATCGCCAGTTTCTTCCTGGGTCCACATCATTATTATTCTATTATCATGAGGCAATTCTGAGAACAGGGACAAAGGACTCAGGAGAACGCGTGTGCACACACATACAGAATTGTCTTTGGAAGATCAGTAGGCAGCTTCCAATTCAGTGTTAAACGGAAATATTTGGGGTAGTGATGCCTTGAGAATGTAGAAAATGTAGACTCTAATAAAGCCCAATAAATGAAAATGGGAATATTGAAACAGATGAACTAAGTGGTGATTACCGTTGCAGAGCACGGGCTCTGGACACGCAGGCTCAGCGGCCATGGCTCACGGGCCCAGCCGCTCTGCGGCATGTGAGATCTTCCCGGACTGGGGCACAAACCCGTGTCCCCTGCATCGGCAGGCGGACTCTCAACCACTGCGCCACCAGGGAAGCCCTAACCATCTTCTAAAAAAGTACTTCCTACGTGAAGGCTGAATCAGGGATTTAATCAAAGAGCCTGTCTCAGTGCATTTGAGATCTGATCTATAGTATGCGGCCACCTCCAAACTTGTCTCCACTTTCTCATAATCTAATTTGGTCAAGTGCGAGGTGCTCAGCATGCTGGCTTCTCTCCTATGCCCCAGACCAGCCTCTCCAGGGTGTGACATAGCAAAAGGAGCACCCAGTCCAGTGGGATGGAGCCGTGAGGTTCCGGTGGTTGTGGTGGAATCACAGCTGCCTCGATGGTTCTTGGTGTGTCCACGGGGAGGGTGTGGCTGGAGGCCTGGGTTCCTCCATGAGAGTCACCGAGGTCCATATGCAAGTCCCCTCCCCCCCCCAACAGATGCATGGCAGAAAAAGCAGACCCTGTGTAGACCGTGGGAGAGATGCTGATCAGTGATGGCCGATCATCATGGGGGTACCGGCATCACACTAACTGTTCTACCCCTAGCAACAGTCCTACCTGCCTGACACAGCAGTGGGGCAGGGCAGTCCTCTGTCTTAGGCTTCAGAGACAATCGCGGGCTCACTGGTATTGTTCATGGTCAGATTTCCCAGGACCTGGCCTTTCCTCTTCAACTTCATCGGCATTTCCCACCAACTTTGTCTCTCATGATGTTTGAGGAACTTTTAATTCTGAAGTGTGGCTTCTGCTTAAATTCAGTAGTTCATTCAACAAACACTGTTGAAGACCAAGCAGCAGGCCAGGTCAGGAGCTGCAGAGTCTTTGTGCTCTAGAAACCCATAGTCTAGGCAAGACAGACTGCAGAGCATTTAAGTACCAGGGTAGAGGTGAGCAAAATGCCAGAGGAGAGGAAATTGATCCAGGGATGGAGGGGTTAACACAACTTCCTGGAGAAGTTGATGCTTGAGTTGAGGCCTGAGGGAAGCTCAGGGGGAAAAAAATGACTGGAAGGGCATTCCAGGTAGATGGAACAGTCCACACTAACACATAGGAGGCAAGAGGGTTTAGCACATTCAGGGGATTAGAAGTGTTTCGGTAAGGTTTAAGGGTCGGGGAGTGGAATGAGGCGGGTGGGAGGAGGACCACTTTGAGGAGGGTTGAGAGCCTTGCTATGTGACCTAAGCCAGAGAGATAACCAGGCCCCAGGTTGGTGTGCTCATGCATTTGGGTTTTCTCTGGAGAGAGAAATAAAGAGTCTTTGAAGAAGTTTATGCAGTTGGGTGACCAGATTTGTGTTTTAGAAAGGTCACTTTGACACCAGTTGCGGGGGGCGTGGGGGGCGGGTAGGGGGAGTTGGAGGTCATCAAGGAGACCACCAAGGAGCCAGAGCAGTGAGCTCGTACTCACAGGCAGGGGTGGGAGGAGGGGCATGAGTGTCGAGAGTCTGCTTAAGTCAATTATGAATAAACTAAACACACAGTGATTCATTTATACCTTCCCCATTCCTAGCTTCATTTCCCTATCCGGCCCCTACAAGCCCTGTCTTTGATTCTGGTTGGGTTCCCTTTCCTGCTTCCCTTCTCTGGAAGGCTCTGAGGTGCCGGTTCTCTTCAGCCCATGTTAGCAGGCTTCTAGATTCTTCTGGTTTTCTTCACGGAGAGCTCCCGAGTTCTTCTCTCTAAAATCCCTTAGAAGGGCCTTGACCGGTGGAAGAGAAGGGTCTTCAATACCTTTCAAAGAGCAGCTAAGAAACAGTGTCGCAATCAAATTACTAGTAATGGGAGCCCCATCTGCTGTGGTAGCTGCCGGTGATGGAAGAACCCAAATCAGAAACACGAGCGCCAGCCTGAGAGCTCACATTCTGTTGGGCTCCAAGAGCCAAGCTGTATCCATGTCCAATCTTCACTCCCCCGGGAACTGGATGCCTTTTGGGCTCCATCATGTCAACCAGAATATACCCTGAGATTATATATGGGAGACACGCAGTTCACCAAGTAAAATACATCTCCTTTCCCCTGCTTTATTGAGGGACAGGACAAATACCTGTGTGACAAGCTCATCAGGCTCTGTTAGGCTTGTTCTGGGTGGATAATTTTATTTTGGGAAAACTGGTTCTTTCATATCCATAGACTAATGAGCTGTAGTATGTTCATCCATCAAAATTTACATATTTAAAAATATTTATTAAGATTCAATACCGAGGGAGACAAAGATAAATTAGATATCATACATGACTCAATTAGCCAGCACCTAATTTATACAGTAGTCCCAGGACTGGCACTATAAGGGTTTTTTGATCTACAAGGAAAATTTTCCCAGTAAGATTTGTACCCAGTGATGCAGGAAATGCCATCCTCTGCCATCAACCCATCCCTAAACTCGGGCTCTCACGTTTGTTCATCGAGCTGCTTGCTCCTAATTCCAGAGGGGAAAAAATCCCTGCCATTCAGAGGCAAAATCGTTTGTGTATAATTTATGAAACTCTCGGGTTCCTTCAAAATGAAAAGAGTTACTGAAATAGAAGTTATTCTTATCCCCATGCCAACAGCAGACCCACAACATCATCTCACAAACACGTTCTGTCCTAAAGCTCAAAGCACAGCACACTCACGTTCCTCCATCAGAGAGATCTTTCCGTTTCCTTCGAAAACAAACCTCCTTCATGTACAATCCCCCCTCCCAGGCGTATTAGCAGGCCTCCTCCCCCAGTGAGCTGGCAGGAGCGTGCACACACACACACACACACACACACACACACACTCCTCCAGCACACACCTCCCTTCTCATTCCCCAAGAGCTCTGGGGGGTGTGTGTGAATGTCTGAACTGATGACATATTGTGACAGAACGCACAGGAGTGAGGCACAGCCACAAAGCAATGCAGGTCACAGCAATGGGCTTTATATAACCCAGAGCCACGGAGAGACCCAAAATAGCAGCCTCCCTGCTGCTCAGTTAGTCTCCTCCATCAACCAGGGATAAAATTAGAGCAGGCACTGACGCGCACCTGCGTCTGCACTGGGACTCCAGGGAGACAGTGGGAACAGGCTCAACACTCTGCCATCGGCCACGCAGACTGCCAGATTCTTTGGGCCCAGTCTATCACCAGACAAAGGTGTGTGTGTGTGTGTGTGTGTGTTCCTGTGCATGGGTTGTAGGTGTGCACCACGGGGAGCCCTGCTCTAAAGAGAACATTTCAAAGGAGTGGCCGAGAGCTAGTGCAAGGAGCTTGGCTGTGCTGGGCTTTGAGAAGGATGTTCCAGGCTTTTCCGGAGGAAGTCAGTTCCCACACTAGACCCCATTTTACCTCCCAGTTCCTCTTCACTTCCTTCCATACCACTTCTCTCTGGCCTATATGGGATCAAGGTTGACTGGAATGCTCCCTCCACCCCCCACCCCCGCTTAGAACCCCACTCTTCAAAACACAAAAACCAAAACCAAATCCCACTGTGTTTATTTAAGCCCAATCAAACACACACACCTGGATATTAAAAGGTTGTACCAAGAAATCAAAGGAGGGACAAGGCTGGGTAGATCCAGTTGACCATTCTGTAGACCTCGGGGCCTTGACCTCGTATGGAAGCCATGATCCCTGCTCACAGTTGTAGTGGGCAGAAATGCTGCCCAGCTAAGACTGGGTGATTCGTTTTCTTTTTTGCTTGCGGGAAGACAGGGCAAAAGATTCATTTCAACAACAACAACACCAGCACATAGTTATAAGTTTGTTGTCTTGATCACTGAGTACCAGACATAAACTCCAAGGGAGGAAACACAGCTGACCCCAAGAACCAGAGACCAGAGAAATTACATGGATAGTACAGATGAGACAACATGAAACTGGGTGTGTTTTTTTGAAGAAAGAGTCATCATCCTATACCATTACCTCTGAAATTCTACTAGTACACATTCATTTCCTAGGGGTGGTGGTGGGATAGTTTTCTGTCCTTGGAGTTCTCTTTTAAGTAAATACTTCACAGAGTGGTAACATATTGAACTATTTCACAAGGAGGTATCAATGATTTATCAAATCCCTTTCCTTTCCTGTTTTTTGGCTGCACAGTGCGGCTTGTGGGATCTTAGCTCCCCTGCCAGGGATAAAACCAGTGTCCCCTGCAGTGGAAGCATGGAATTCCCAGATCCCTTTCCTTTTAAGGTAACCCAAATAAATCCTGAGCTCCCATGTGGCCCAGGCTCTGCACAGTATCATCTTCCAAAACAAAACAAAACCACACATACATACACAGGAGAAATAATCTAAACTAATTAAAAACTATTTTTAAAATTAATTCCCATTTTATTTAAATACTGAGAAGACAAAAAAAAAAAAAGAAGAAGAAGGATCTGATGAGTAAACATAGCCACCCTTCTGAAACTTTCTTCTCCTTCTTAAATGTTATGGCTGCTCTGAGCCCCCTAAAACTTCCAGACACCAAGCCCTCATGGATATTTCTCACCCTCTCCCAGCTTCTTCTCTCTTAACTCTTTATTTTGGTGTAGATTGACTAGCATCTCTGACTTCTTCTAGACCTCCCCAGTCTGCCCACTGTTTGGCCTCTCCACCCACAGAAAAGGAGCATACAGAAGCTGACTCTAAGCAAGAAGCTGTTCCCCCTTGGAAGCCTGGACATAAGGGTCTGGAAGAGTGTGCATATCCATCTTTTTAGACAAACAGACTGTGGTGCACTGATGGAAGAGATCAGGAATCCCTGGAGAGAGACCTCTGGGGAAAGGACTTTTCTAAAGGAGATGGGATGGTGGAGATGGAGAAATGCAAGTGGAGGGAGCTTCAAAGTGAAATTTTTGTTGTTTGACGGTTTTGTCTCTTGCCCACCCTGTACAGTCACCAGGAATTGAGGCCAAGAACTCATTGAAAGAACAGGGTCTTCATGACTTAATATTCTGTCTACCTTTTCTCAATCCCCAACACACACACCCCAATCTATGGCCCCACTGAACAATTCCATTGCCACTGAACAGGTTTCTTCAAGACTGTGGTCTTCTGTCTTTCCATAATGCCCTTTCCACCCTTCCTGCTTCCCTCCCTACCTTGGCAGCCTAGAGCACTCAGATTCATTCTTCAACACTCAGCTCTAAGGTTACCTATCCTGGCAATTCCCTCTTCCTTCCCCCTCCCCCACCTTTGGTAGGTAGAATTCTGAGATAACCCCCAAGATTCCCACCCTGTGGTGTACATGCCTTGTATACCTTTGTATACCCTTGAGTGTGGGTAGGATCTATAAAGATGATGTAATATCACCTCCTTGATTACAACCAAAGGGATTTTGCAGATGTCATTAAGGTCCCTAATCAGTTGATTCTGAGTTAATCAAAATAGAGAATATCCTGGGTAGGTGACCTAATCAGGTGAGTCCTTCAAAAGAGGGATTGGGACCCTCCCTGAAATCAGAGAGAGTCTCCTGATGACCTTGAAGAAGTAAGCTGCCACGTTGTGAGAAAACCTGTGGAAGGAGCCATTTGACAAGGACTTAAGGGAAGCCTCTTGTTGCTGAGAATGGTCCTCAATGACAGCTACAAAGAAAACAGGGACTTCAATCACACAGGCACAGGAACTAAATTCTACCAACAAGCAAGTGTGCTTAGAAGAGGATGCAAGCTCCAGGAAGGAATGCAGCCCAAAAGACACCTTGATTACAGCCTGATGAGAGCCTGAGCAGAGAACCCAGCTAAGCCATGCCAGGACTACAGGTGCACAGAAACTGTGAGGTAATAAATATTTGTTGTTTTAAGCCACTAAGTTGGTGATAATTTGTTATGTGACGATAGAAAACTAATATCAGCCCCCACCCATGAACTAATTAATCACCCTCCAGACTCCACAGCATATTGTACTTGCCAGTATCATAACCCTCCTCATACCATATCATAACAATCCCCTGCACATCTGCCATCCCATTGTCATTGCAATCCTAGTCCCAGTATCTGTGCATGCACACACACCTGTATATGAGGGTGGGGTAGCATTTAGGCAAACCAACCTCATAGAACTGTCCCATGTTTCTTTGGTATAAAATACCTGCCTGACACCCAGTATCTGGAAGCCAATAGGTAGTGATAGTAGGAAGTAATACGTTTGTTGAATTCATGTCATGCAAAAACGAAGATCACTTTTATCTCCACTCACTGGCTATTTTAAGTAGAGGTAATCTTTTTTACCTCATTGTGGGCAGGGCTGGCTCAATTCTCCATGACATTTTGTATGTATATAAATAGATGCAATTATTAATGGAATGCATCCCATAATACCCCTAAAACAAGATATTGTTTTAGATCTCCCCTCCAGCTTTAGACTATAATGTTTCTCTTGAATGTTCTGGGAATATCAGATGCTCCATAACAGCGTCTTTAAAATCACATATAATAATGCTGACCCTTAGGGCACTGTGAGCTGCTAGAGAGCCTCTACTTACATATATCCAGGTCTCAACCCTTATTCAAACCTTGTCTCTCCCAGAGGCCTCTAGGACATCCCCCAGACACACCAGAGCATCTCTGCTGAACTGTTAGCCAACAGCCTATATATATCATGCGGATGGTACCAGTTTCATTGTTGCTGTGTTTTCCCCTCAGAGACAATTATACCAGCCGGTCCATATGTTCTGACTTTTGGTTTAGAAAATGCAGTCACTGAAGCCACATATGACCAAAGAAACATGGGACAGTTCTATGAGGTTGGTTTGCCTAAATGCTACCCCACCCTCATATACATGTGTGTGTGCATGCACAGACCTAGACCTGCATGCACACATACCCCCTCTTTATTGGCTCCACCGGTACATAAAATACCTGTAGCAGGGCACAGAGCTTTTTATTTCTCTCTGTGTAAAAAGATTTATGGAGTAAAAGCTCCTGAATGGGACTCTGGGTACACCCAAGGCACACATTTCCTTTGCCGCCATTGTGCACCGCTGGTCAGCGTTCCTTGGCCTTAGAAAAAAAGGAAGAGAGATTTCTCACGGATGAGGGAATCTAAGCCAGAGGCCTTGGGGGCAGGGACAGAAGAGGAAGTGAGGGTGACGGGTCAGGCACCTCTCTGTGCCTTTTATTCAGACATTCCTGATGCTTACTGGGTGTACACACCTTTCTCTGAGCCTGCTCCCTTGTGTGCGAAAGGATGTAATAATCATATTTACCTCATGGGGTTGTTTTAAGGATTATATGAAACAATGCATGTAAGGCACACAGCTCACATCTCGGCACATAGAAAGCCACCCAGTGCCCTTTAGCTATTATCATGATTTGATTGGTAATCAAGCTCAAAGGGCGTCTTTCAGGGTCTAAAAAGTTGGGTGGAAGGCCTGCCCCCAGAGCCACTGGTTGCTCAGCAGGTCTCTGGAAGGTAAGTAGGTCTGACAGGCTCCTCACGACAGCCTGTTCTCCAGTCACCTCACCCTCAAACTGGGAGTGGCAAGGAAGGCGTTTGGCAAGAAACCCAGGAGTGAGACAATAGGTGTGAATGATGAAACAGGAAGTCTGGTTTGGAAGCAAGCACCAGCAGTGAACCACTCATGTAGAACACCGACCTCAGGCCACTGATCGGGCGCTGAGCCATCATTCAGCTCAAGCTGCAATGGGAAGGTTTGTTTCAGTGGCCCCAATAGAAAAGAACGTGGCCCTTCGGGTCACCAGAGGAATAGATTTAGTTGGAGATCAAGGGCTCATTTGAAACAGCACAGGCTTTGGCCTTCTGGGTTCAAATCTTAGATCACCCAGTTATTATGTGACCCTGGGCACATTATTCAACCTCTCTGAGCCTCAGCTTCCTTATCTTTGAAAGGGGTAGGGCTCTGGAAGGGTTAATTGAGATAACATACAAAGAGCCTAGCACAGAGCCTGCCCCATCCATAAATGTGCGCTCCCTCCCACTTCCCCTCCCAAGCATCTGCGACACCCCTCCACCCCTTCCTTGTTTCCTGGCTGAAGACAGCTGACCCCTACCTGCTAGCTGGGATGACGCTGGTTCTTGATTATTTGATATTGCCACACATTCGGCCTTATCACCGGTTATTGACTATAAGACTGTCAGCTCCACCTGGCTCCTTCCTGCCAGGTGGCTTCTCCTGACGCAACTGAATAGGAAAAATTCTAGAAAGTGATTTGAAACACTATGAAAATAGGAATAGGGAAAACTATTTGAATTAACTTGGATTTGTATCTCACACCAGACCCTACAAAAAAATTCTGGGTGGGTTAGAATTAAATATGAAAATAAAAATATTAACAAAATCTAGAAGAAAATAGAACAGCATATTTATAACATCTAAAAGGGGGTAAGGTAGACTTAAAAAAGTGACAAGGACAAAAATGCTATATTTTGACACAAGAATAAAGGAAACTTTTGCATAATAAAAGTGTGGCTCTATTTTGGGGAATCTCTCTTCTATCCTATTGATTTATGCCTCTACCCCTTCATCAATACCACACTGTCTTGATTACTATATCTATATATTAAGTCTTAGTATCAGGTAGGGATGATTCCTTCCACTTAACACATTTCCTTAAAAAAGGTTGTTTTAGCCATTCTAGAACTTTTGCCTTTACATAAATTTTAGATTAAGTTTGTTTCTGTCTACAAAAAAGCATTGCTGGGATTTTGATAGGAATTACAGTAAACCCATAGATGAGTTTGGGGAGAATTGACATCTTTATTGAGTCTTACAATCCACGAACACAACAGTCTCTACATTTATTTAGGTCTTCTTTGATTTCTTTCATCAGCATTTTGTATTTTTCAGCATACAGATTCTGTATATGTTTGTTAAGCTTATACCTAATCATTTCATTTCTTTAGAGTGATTGTAAATGGTCTTATGTCTTTAATTTCAGTTTCCATATGTTTGTTGTTAGTATATAGAAATGCAATTGATGTTTATGGACGATAGCAAGTTTTGATTAACTATTGGCAGATGTTTGTCTCTGTGGGTGTGTGAAGATATATTTATTCTCTCCAAGTCCATTTAATAAGTGGAAATAAGAATCAGAGTAAATAATCATATTTATATATATATTTTGTAGGCTGATTAGCAATAAGTGAAATTGAAATAAAAAATGACAAACATAAAAGCAGCAAAAAACAAATAACAGTTAAAACGACACAGGCAGGTACATTGAGAAACAGGTACAATGTTGAAAGCTCTGTGCACATGGACAATGGTGAAGGGTTGGGCCAGGTTACCCAGGTTACCGGTGGCCTCAGGGTTGATGTGAAAAACTTTCTGCTTAATATTCCAAATGTATGGGAAGCAATTACTTTAAAACTGCATATGTATCTGTGTGCCTATAACACCCCCCTTGCCAAGCCTACTTCCTTAGGGTGCCGAGGCTCCATCCTCCTTATGAATGCCCCGCCTGGTCCTCCCTCCAGTATCTTTGTGGTTCCCAGGCTTCTCTTCAGGATTTTCTGTGGGTTCCTCTTCCTCAGTTCATCTCTTAAGTGCTGGGATTCCAGGGGTTCCCCCCTCAGCGCTCTTCTCTCATCCACCTCCACATGTTCCTTGCGTGATCTCATCCAGTCCGTCTGCATTCAGCAGCCTACCTCCCCTGCAGTACTGCAGCAGTTGCCTGATAGGGCCCCCTGCCTTCAGGCTTCATTCTCCGTAATTGCCCCTAGAGAGGTCTTTCTAAAATGTAAATCTCTTCTTAAAAATCCCTCAAGCCCTCTCTATCAGTCAGGGTCCAGCCAGGGAACTGATCTAGCAGAGCCCATTTAAGATTTAAGATTAATTTCAGATCAATTGTTCACTAAGTCTAAAGTTGTCAACTGAAAAGACAGAGAGAAGGTCAAGGTATCGCTGAGGCAGCAACTCTAGGGAGGAGTTACCGCCCACCCCCAGGGCTGTGGGAACAAAGGGAAGAATATGGGATAATCAATTTCCATTATCGTAATGATAAGAAACAAACTAGTTTGATATGCAAAGCCCTCACCCTGTCTCCCTCTCGTCTCCCTGGTCTTCTCTCTAGACCCAGCACCAGCCTCCCCATCCTCAGCCCAAGTCTGCAGGCGTTCTGCTCTTAAAGCTCACGCTGTGCTGCCCCTCCTGCCTGAAACGCTGCTTTCCACACTTTTCCAGTAACTCATCCCTCTAGAAAGACTCAGAGAGGCTTCATGTGGTTCTGAGAGCCTTTCCTGACCACTGCCCCCACTTCAGGCAGAGTTCAGTGCCCCCCTTTCTTAAGGGTTCCTTTACAGACTGGTCAGGTCACTGTGTCACTATGTATTATCATTGTCCCTTTACCCATCTATGAACTCGGTGGGGCAGGACAGAGGCAATCCTTTTGTCCTCTTTGCACCTCCAGCTTTCAGTTTGATGACTGGCACGTAGTACGTGCTCAATAAATTGTTGAGTGTTAAAGCTGGACCCACATTGCCTATCACATCCATAATCTCTCACCTGCTTTCCCTGTCAAATCCATCCTTCCCAAGGGCAGCTCTGATCATATCCGTCCGATAATCAAAAAACTCTTCGCAGCTCCCCATTGTCTAAGGAATAAAGTCCAAACTCCTTTGCCTACCAGGTCTGGCACTTGTCTCTGACCTTCCTGCCTAGGCTTATTGCCCTCTACACCCCTGCATGCACCTGTGCCCCTCCCATGCCAGGCTACCCACTATTTCCTCAGGACCTTGAACTCTTTCCCTCTGGATCAGAGTTCACTCTGTTGCCTTCACCAGGAATGCCTTTTGGGTCTACCTTTGCCTGTCGCAATTGTTCGCAGGCTTCAAAGCCTAGTTCATAGGTCGCCTACTTCAAGAAACCTTCCTGCATGCTCCTTCAGTGGTAGAGGATAAAGTCCCAAATGTTCAATAGGACCCTCATATCCCTGTGGGGTCTGTCCCTGCTCACTGGTCCAGCCTTCTTTCTTTCCACTTGCCTCCTTGCTCTGTCTGCTCTAGAATGCTGGCCTTCCCTGGTTCCTGGGATGAGCCACGCTCTCTCACACTGCTGAGCCATCGTGTAAACTGTTCCCTCTGCCTGAGAGGCTGTCCCTGCCCTCAATTTCCTGAACCCCAAGTGAGTGTTCCCCGTTACACACTCTCCCCACACACTGTGTTTGTCCTTTTATGCAGCTCCTCTCCCCATGTCTGTAGGCTAGACTGTGTGCTGCATGAAAGCAGGCCCCACGTGTCTCATTTATCATTATATCCCTGGCACTTAGCACGGGGCCTGGCACACACCAGATGCTTGGTCAATGTAATAAGTGTTCATCCACTGACAAACTCCCTCATGTATCCAATTTTCAGCAGTCTGGAGCAAAGTAGTTATTTGTGTACACTTCTCCCATCTTGATCATAGTTTCTTGAAAAAACCAAACCAAACCAAACCCTTCTTATTTTGGACATCTTCAAAGATAAACAAAAGTCAAGAGGATAATATAATAACCACCCTTTTCCCATCATGCTGCCTCAGCAGTCATCAACATTAGGCCAGCTTGTTTCATTTGTTCTCCCTCTTTTCCCCACCCTAGATTATTTGAAGGTACATCTCAGACAAGCATCATAAATCAAACACTTCTTGAGGGTTGATGTGTCTTGTTCATCTTTACTTTTATTGTAATTTTTTTTTTTTTTTGGCTGTGTTGGGTCTTTGTTGCTATGCGTGGGGCACTACTCTTTGTGGCAGTGCGCGGACTTCTCATTGCGGAGGCTTGCCTTGTTGCAGAGCACGGGCTCCAGGTGCGCAGGCTTCAGTAGTTGCGGCGCATGGGCTCAGTAGTTGTGGCTCGCGGGCTCTAGAGTGCAGGATCAGTAGTTGTGGCGCACGGGCTTCGTTGCTCCGCGGCATGTGGGATCTTCCCAGACCAGGGCTCGAACCCATGTCCCCTGCATTGGCAGGCGGATTCTTAAGCACTGCGCCACGCCACCGGGGAAGTCCTTTGTTCATCTTTACTTTTCACATCGCCCTTAGCTAAACATCTGACCCCTAACAGAGGATAAATGTTCATTTCATTAATTAATTAGAGGAAAATGTCATTCATTCGTTCACAAATTTATTGAACAAAGACTAATTGAGCAACCACTATATGCCAGGCACTGTTGGCACTGGGAATAGATTCTAACTGGGAGGACACAGGGAATGAATGAATGAATGAAATTTTTAAAGGACCCCAGAGCGGTAAGTACTATGCACATCATTAACACAGAATGATGTGACAGCAAATGATTAAATGGCTACTTAGAACAGGTGGTTGGGGAGAACCTCTCCAGAGGAAGTGACCTTTAAGCTGAGTCTTGCGTGACAGGAAGGAAACAGTCACATGGGCAGCTGAGGGGAGAAAGAGTCCAGAGGTCCAGATGTGAACAGAAACAACCGTAGTGTCCCTGAGAAGGGAGCCGGCTAGGCTGCTGGAGGAACGGGGAGATGGGCAGTGTGGCAGGAGCAAGCAGGCTACATCCTGTCGGGCTTTATAAGCCAAGGCAAGGAGTTTGGACTTTGTTGAAGGCTTGTTGGGAGTCTATTAGAGGCTTTTAAGCAGGGTGATATGATCTGGTTAAAAGATAGTTTGGGCCGTGGTGTGGAGAATAAACCTGCCGGCAGCAGGGTTACTGCAATCGTTTAGGAGAGAATGGGGGTGTTTGGGGAGCAGTGAAGACGGAAGGATGTGGAAGACACGGGAGATGCTTTGGAGCCAGAGTCCACAGGCCTTGCTGAAAGCCTGGAGGTGGAGTTGAGGGCGTCAGAGACACTCCTGGGAGAAGAAAGGTCACTCTTACTGAATGAGGGAGGCCGTGGCAGGGGAGAGGTGGTCAGGGAGTTCCAGCGGGTGAATAGCAGTGCGCTCATACGTGACACCAGGTGGAGTCAGCTTTGCTCACACAGTTTTACTTTAGAGGCTGCAGCATCAGCCTCAGTTTCCTCTTCCGTCCTATGGGCATGATGGTACAATCCTGAGGGTTTGTTTTGGAGGGTAAATGAGAAAGTGTGTGAAGGGCCAGCAGTGTCTGGCACAGAGTCAAGGCACAGTGAATGAGAGTTCTATCTACTGCCTCACCAATGACACATCCAACCCACCAGCCAGTCTGTCTGAGGCTCCCTCCTGGGGAGTGGGTGTACATCTCTCCCTCCCCTGGGAGTGTCCCAATTCCCAGGGAGAACCCATTCACCCACTCATTTCTTGGGTAATTCCTGTACTTTTTGTGCTTCCGGTAGGAAGGGCTGGGGCAGACAGCAGGGAAATTGTCACCCCAGGGCTAAGGTTTTCTCCGGATGAGTGAGATCCAGAAGTCCTGGGGGACCTGGACTTCCCCCTAGAGGGGTAAGAATGAGAGAGGAGTAAGAGGGGCGACTGTGGGCTCTGTTCCTCTGTCCTACGTTGGACCCAGCGTCGCAGGACCCCAGGCACTCACAGTTCTTTGCTCAGGGTCCCTCCCCACCCATCAATGACTCAGTGAGCACAAAGGGCCCCAGGAACTTGCCTCAACTTGTCTTTACTGGAAATACTTCTGGACCTCCCATAACCAGAACCTTTGAGTAGTGCCCAGGGCGTCCAAGAGTCGCTCCTCCCATCTCCTCCTCCCCCACAGAACACAAATGCTGATTTTTTTTTAAAGTTATATATGTATGTGTGTGTGGGAGTATATATACATAAATGCATATATGTCATATTTTATAAGTATGTATATGCATAGAAAGACTAAAAAGATATACATTAAAATATTAAAGATGAATTTTCTCTGGGTGGCTAAACTATGAGTGATTTTTATCTTTGTGCTTTTTTGTATTTTCCACCATGCAGCGTTTTCCAACAAGGGCAAAATATTATAAAGAATCTCTAAAATATCTTTCACGATTCTAGTCTGTTCCTGAAGCCATGGCCAAGGGGACTGTTTGTGCAGGAGTGACAAGAGAACATTCATTCACTCACTCATTCGATGCATTCATTCTTTTGTTTGACAAATATTTGAGTGCATAATGGGTATGATTGCTGGACCCTATGATAATAGCAGACATATAAGATACAATTCCTGTCCTCAGGAGCTTTTAAATTCAGATTTTAAAAACTTAAAGCACTTTGTGACCACCTAGAGGGGTGGGATAGGGAAGGTGAGAGGGAAACGCAAGAAAGAGGGGATATGGGGATATATGCATATGTATAGCTGATTCACTTTGTTATAAAGCAGAAACTAACACACCATTGTAAAGCAATTATACTCCAATAAAGATGTTAAAAAAAAACCCTTAAAGCAGAATACTCCAAGGAAATGAGTGAGTAATGAGGAAAATAAAGGGTCCTGAGGAGGATGAGATGACTTGCCTCCTATCAGAGGCAATGCAAGAAATGGGGTTTGAACTGGGCCTTAAGGGGTGGGTCAGACTGGGATAAAGGGAGCAGGTGGTAGGATATTCCAGGCAAGGTGAATGGCATAAGCAAAGGCACAGAGGCAGCAAAGGATAAGGGATGTTTCAAAATTAGCAAATGAAGCACACAGTGTGTCTTGACCACCAATGGCTAACAAGTAAAGGCTTATTTTATACACTCAAAAGTTTTGCTCAGAGTAATCCTGTGAAGTAAATGGGGCAGTAGCAGCTCCCATCTCATAGGCAGGGAAACTAAAAATCTGAGGAGATAATGGCTTCTATCCAAGGCCTCCAAGTAGCAGTGGAAGACACGGAAAGAGACATTTTTCAGATCTCCTGAAACCCTGGGTGCTCGCATCTGGGAAACAACCTGTGGGTAGAGATAGAGGGTTTCTCATCAAGAGAGAAACCAAGTCACTGGGCTTCCCTGGTGGCGCAGTGGTTGGGAGTCCGCCTGCCGATGCAGGGGACACGGGTTCGTGCTCCAGTCCGGGAAGATCCCACGTGCCGCAGAGCGGCTGGGCCCGTGGGCCATGGCCGCTGGGCCTGCGCGTCTGGAGTCTGTGCTCCGCAACGGGAGAGGCCACAGCAGTGAGAGGCCCGCGTACCGCAAAAAAAAAAAAAGAGAGAGAGAAACCAAGTCACTAAGAATACGGAGCAGCATTCCATTACTCATAAACAAGTGGCCAAATGAATCATCCTTCTCTGTGTATGTAGACTGTACATCATTGCTTGGGGATAGAGAAAGGTGTAGAATATATACACCATGCTGTCAACATTCATGTGGGTGGAGGAGGGTGCAGGAAAGAGAGAAGGAAGGTGGAAAAAAGAAGAAAGAAAATGAATTAAAAGTTTTACAAAAGGCAGGGACTTCCCTGGCGGTCCAGTGGATAAGGCTCGGTGCTTACAATGCAGAGGGCGCAGATTCGATCCCTAGTCGGGGAATTAAGATCCCACATGCCACGTGGCATGGCCAAAAAATTAAAAAAAAAAAAAAGTTTTACACAAGGCAGTTGGGAAAAGCATAAGAATGGACAAATACTTTTGTTTCAGGCATACTTTATAATGGCAAAAACGTGAACAACTAAAATGTTTAGGTATAGATTTTACTTAAAATAGTTATGGCATATTTGTACCATAGAAATGAATTTTTTAGTCTTTAAAAAATGAAAAAGAACATACATAATTATTAACATGAAATAGTGTTTAGAAGACATATTTTTCAGTGGGAAAAAATTAGGTAACAGTATGTATAATATGAGCCCAGCCCTTTATGTTAATTTGCGCATGGAAGGGGCTTCCCTGGTGACGTTAAGAATCCGCCTGCCAATGCAGGGGACACAGGTTCGAGCCCTGGTCCAGGAAGATCCCACATGCCACGGAGCAACTAAGCCCGTGCACCACAACTACTGAGCCTGCGCTCTAGAGCCCACGAACCACAACTACTGAAGCCCGCGCGCCTAGAGCCCGTGCTCCACAACGAGAGAAGCCACTGCGATGAGAAGCCCACGCACCACAACCCAGAGTAGCCCCCGCTCGCTGCAACTAGAGAAAGCCTGCACAGCAACAAAGACTCAAAGCAGCCAAAAATAAATAAATAAATTTATTTTAAAAAAAAATTTGCTCATGGAAGTTACTTCAATAATGGCTGTCAATGGCTGTGGGATTTTTTTTTTTAATAAAAATAGATTGGTTTTAGGATGGGGAAAATTAGCAAGAATTCTAATCGGTTTTTAAATTACTTTTTCTTATTTACTGGATTTAATTTCAGGCATTGTCCTTCCTTTATTTTCCTAGTTGATCAATGGTCCCCCTGGAGCGCTGTGACAAGGCTATTTCCTGAGATGCCCCACGTAAGGGGAGACTTGTCCTGCTGCCCATCCTGGGACTTATTCACAACAGATCCTTAGTCCCAAAATAAACAGCCAGTGTGTTTCCTCTTCCTAAAGGGGAAGCAGAAGCTCCTGGTGAGCAGAGGGAAGCGTGAGCCCTGTCTAGACCATCATCCAAGGGGAATTCTGTCCACACGGTTCCCCCTGGAAATCCCCGAGGCCCAGAGCAGCTCCACTGACTCAGGCCACCCATTCTGATGGCATTTCAGAGCCCAGCCCTTCTCCAGCACCCCACTCCATCCCATCCCCCTAAGGAAAGGCAAATTATTCTAGAGGCACTTGGAGTGGGGTGATCTTACAAAGGAGAATTTGCTCAGATAATGAGTCCAATTAGAGCCTCCTAGATTGATAGGCCTGTCAAGTCTAGCCTTGAACCTTGCCTGCAGAAAATCCACTCCTCCCAGCTCTGGGAACACAGCTGGCTGGGACCTGGCCGGAAGGGAAAGAGAGTTGCAGGGGTGCAGGCTAACAGGCCCTGCTTTCATTTCTGAGTAAAAGAATCAAGGAAAGGGATCCTCAACCATGGGCAGCTTGCCCCCAGGAGATATTGGCAATGTCTGGTGACAATTTTGGTTGTCACAACTGGAAGGTGCGTGTGTGTGTGTGTGTGTGTGTGTGTGTGTGTGTGTGTTGCTGACATGTGGAGGGTAGAGGCCTGAGATGTTGCTGAGAATCTCAGAATGTATAGAATAGCACCCTCCCCATCAGAGAATTATCCAGCCCCAAATGTCAATAGTGCCAACCTTGGGAAATTCGAGTCTGAGGGTTGTTATCTGAGTTATAGATGCAAAGAAAAAGGACTCTGGGGAATCCCCGGACTTGGGGAAAACAAAGACCCACTGGGAGGAGGATTTTCCTAAAGATAAGAGCAATGTTTCCAAGCTGTTGGCCCCCCTCAAAATATGGTATAGCTCGGGCTTCCCTGGTGGCGCAGTGGTTGAGAGTCCGCCTGCCGATGCAGGGGACACGGGTTCGTGCCCCGGTCCGGGAAGATCCCACGTGCCGCGGAGTGGCTGGGCCCGTGAGCCATGGCCGCTGAGCCTGCGCGTCCGGAGCCTGTGCTCCGCGACGGGAGAGGCCCCAATAGTGAGAGGCCCGTGTACCGCAAAAAAAAAAAAAAAAAAAAAAAAATATGGTATAGCTCTATTTCAAAAGTATGTTTTAAATAAATGATTGTCTTGAATGGATAAAGAAGATGTTGTACATATATAGAACAGCATACTACTCAGCCATAAAAAAGAATGAAATAATGCCTTTTGCAGCAACATGGATGAACCTAGAGATTATCATGCTAAGTGAAGTAAGTCAGGAGGAGAAAGACAAATACCATATGATATCACTTATATGTGAAACCTAAAAATATAACACAAACGAACTTATCTACAAAACAGAAACAGACTCACAGACATAAAGAACAGACTTGCGGTTGCCAAGGGGAGAAGAGGTGGGGGAGGGATAAATTGGGAGCTTGGGGTTAGTAGATGCAAACTATTGTATACAGAATGGATAAACAACAAGGTCCTACTATATAACACAGGGAACTATATTCAATACCCTGTGATAAACCAGAATGGAAAAGAATATTAAAAAAAGAATATATATATATATATATGCATATGTATGTATAACAGAATCACTTTGCTGTATAGCAGAAATTAACACATCCTTGTAAATCAACTATATTTCAATAAAAAAGATTATCAGGGCTTCCCTGGTGGCGCAGTGGTTGAGAGTCTGCCTGCCGATGCAGGGGACACGGGTTCGTGCCCTGGTCCGGGAAGATCCCACATGCTACGGAGCGGCTGGGCCCGTGAGCCATGGCTGCCGCGCCTGCGCGTCCGGAGCCTGTGCTCCGCAACGGGAGAGGCCGCAGCAGTGAGAGGCCCACGTACCGCCAAAAAAAAAGAGATTATCAGAAAACATGAAATTATAACAAAAAATAAATTATTACCTTATAAATACTTTTTTTTTTTAAGAAGAAAAAAGAATGTGGGAAAGAGCAGAGGACGAAGGAGAAAGACCTAGATTCTGGCCACTAGCTTCCTCTGGTTCTGAGCATTTGGTAATTAAAGGCAGACTTCTTTGTCAGGAACCCAGCAAGTAAAGCAAAGGAATAGAATCTATATGTGTCATGTTAACATTTATCATTGTCTGGAACCTTGGAAATATCTTTGAATGCCCCTGAAAAATATATCAACATAATACAAAGTGAACTAGAAATTTAATAACACTTGAGTTAACTCAATTAATAGGTGGTCAAATGTCTGTCGTTGAAGTTGCCTCAGCGAAGATTTGACTTTACTATGTCTGCAGGGACCACATCTGCCAGATCTTTGCTTGGCTTCTCCCTGGAAATCTTGGGTAATTCCTTGGATATCTTGAGCACTTCCTTGGATATCTTGAGCCTCTGGTAGGATGCTATGACATGTCCTCCTCCTTGGACTCCTTTCCCAAGATCTGATTTGGTTCACCAAGCATTTACTGAGTCCCTCCAATGTGCCTGGCAGTATAGTATCTGCTGTGGATACATAATACAGTGCATGCATGCTAATTTGGGATTAGCATCTTTAGGATTTGAGACTGAAAGCTTGAAAAGAAGTTTTGACACCTTTTGACTGTCCCTTAAAAAAACAATAAAAAACAAAAAACCAACTACATCAGTGCTGCACTCTCCTGTTGCTTCTTCTTCTTCTTTTTTTTTTAATTGTTAAAAACAATTTATTGTGGACAGTTTCAGACATATACAGCACATGAAAATAACAATGTACCCATCACCCAGCAAAGGACAAGGACGCCGTTGCTTCTAATAGAAGAAGATACTAGGTGAGTGAGTGCAAGCTGGATGGGGCTGGAAGATGATCAAGGACGTCCCAATGGAAACTGTTCGTGAAATTGTTGGAGCTGGAGGGTTCAATCTCAAGTAGGACTATGAGCTCAAGATCTATATGTGGAAATCTTCCACGTAAAGATGAGTCCACTGAGACTCATGGGCAGAAAATAGAACAGAAGCCTAAGGGCTAGACCTTGAGGTGCAATTCATAGTTGAGGGGGAAGGGGAGGAAGTGAAGGCAGCAAAGAAGTTGAGTAAGAGCAACTAGAGAAATAGGAAGAAAACCAGGAGAGTGCAGCACTGTTGTAGTTGGTTTTTTGTTTTTTATTATTTTTTTAAGGGACAGTCAAAAGTTGTCAAGACTTCACAGCATGAACCCTGAGAAAAGGACCTTGGGGTGTAGGGTGACCAGCTGTCCTAGTTCGCCCCAATCTGTCCCAGTTTTAGTACTGAAAGTTCTACATCCCAGGAAACATCTCAGTCCTGGGCAAATATGACAGTTGGGATGTGCAAAGCCTTAAGCTAGATACTAAGTTGGGGCATCAAAAATGAAGAGTTCAGCAGTCAGTCATGTAGACACACACCCCCTAAGAGACCACATCTTAAAAAAGTCAGATTCTGTATTTGCCACATCCTCTGAGCATCCTCTAAAAACCCTGGCTTGGACACAGGCCAAGGTTAATAAACTGAACTAGTTGGATCCAGTCTTTGAAAACCTTTGATCACTTTTTGAGGTTTTTGGCCTGGAAGCATTTCCTATCATAAAATTTCGTTAGCCAAACACTTATTTGGCTCCCGTACTGTTTCTCTAAATTGCCTTCACTCAGGTAATTGCTCTTACTGGAAACACAGCTGTCCAGATAGAGTAGATGGCCTTTCAGAAAAGAAAGTAAACTTAAAAACTGATATACCAAAACAAACAAAAAACAACAAAAGAAAACCTGGTGTGCCTGAGAGAAAGATGAAAGAAAATTAGCTCATTCCGTCAAATCTATAGGTCGAATTTTGAGAAAACGGCTACAGATTTGGGGAACTACAAGGTACTTCTCTGGCAGAAGCCCATAGCTTTCCAGAAGCCCATAGCTTTTCTGAAGACCAAACACATTGTGGTTTTGTGAGTGGCTGTCTCAAAGCTCTTCTTCTAGTAGTATCTTGTGGTGTTTGGAAATCAGGGGAAACTATGAATGATTTTCATGTTTTCTGGTTTTGTTTTTTACATGTTTTTGTTTCTGCCCATTTCCTTTAAGCCGGAGGCCCAAAGCTGGCAGCCTGTGAGCCAGTTCAGACTGTGAATGTGTTTTCTTTGGCCTACAGGCTGTTTTTCAAATTTTTGAATTAGTTGCCGGCATTTAAAAATCAGGAGATTTCACTCCCCCCTGCCCCACCAAAAAGAAAAAAAAAATCCGGATTTCCTGCTTTTCTTGAAAAATTGGAGGATCTGAAGACACTGGGTTCCACGTCCACATTGCAATGATGTGCAGGAGCTGAGCAACAGCTGCCCCCTTTGGACAGGGTGTGTGCTCATCCTTTGGCCCCATCCCCACCTGGCCTGCTACCTCCCCTTCCTTTACCTACCAGGCCCATCCCAAGACTCCACAGAGAATGAGGCTTCCAAAATAGCTCTGTCATTAGTTCTAAACCATTTACCTTGAGCTGCTTCCTGTTCTACATCCCGACATGTTCCCAGGACTTGAAGGTTCTGATGTGATGACTGACTTCCTGTTTGTGGATTCTACTCATCCCTCTGGTTGGACACCTGGCACCATTCCCTCAGGCTACCTGTGCTTCCTGTCCACCCTGCCCCTGGCCCTCTACACCAGGAAGACCCACCCGTGTTCCACGCTGCTGGCAGCCACAAAAACCAAGCCAGAGGCATCCCACTTGGTTGGCTCTCACCTCGTATCTGTCCCTGCTCTAATTCCCCACTCACTACTTCTTTCAGGGCCAACCTGGTGGCTGACCATCCGACTTTGTCTTCTGTTTCCATCCTTGAAATCATTCCTTGGACTTGACCATAGAATTCAGCTCTTGTTTCAGCTCTGGGCCTCTCTCTCTTAAGCTTTGCTTGTGACTCTTTGTACTTACAAAATCTTCAACTAAACCCAGCTCTTGGAAATGTATTAGAGTGGTGCTAGCTGCTGTAGCAAACAAATCCCCAACGTTTCAGTGGTTTACACCATAAAAGTTTATTTCTCACTCACATAACAGTCAAAGGGGGGTTTTCCTGGCCTTAAGGCAGGACCAAGCCTCCTTCCAAGTGTGGCTCTGCTATCCTTGAAGGTCTTTATCCAGAACCCTCTTTATAAAGAACCCTCTTTATCCAGCTAATGAGCAACAAAAAGGAGAGAATGGTGAGGAACCCCTGCTTCTTCACTGCCTTCCAGCCTGGAATTGACACGTCACTTCCACTCACATTCCCTTGGTGAGAGCTTACCATGCGTTCCCACCTAAACGTAGGAGGAGATGGGAAGTATAGTCTGGGTGTGAGGTGCCAATCCCCCAGTGACAGTGTCTGCAAGGGAAGGGAGAGCCTGAGTTTGGGGAGGGCAACTGGCCTTCTCTGCAGAGGCCCACAGAGCTGTCTCCCTAGCTGAGCTGGTACTAGTCCCCATTAAGTGTGGGAAGGAAATTGCACATTTTTCGCCAGGATTATAGAACTCTCCATGGCAGAACTCTCCATGGCAACTGACAAAAACCCAAATCAGCCTAAGGAGAAAGGGCATTTGTTGGCTCTCATAACTGGGAAGTTAAGGGAATGAGGTGGCCTAAAGCGCAATTGGAACCAGACCCTTAACCGTGGATATTAGGTTTCTTTTTCTCTTTGCATTTCTGTATCTTGACTGAGGCTCCTCTATCCTTCTGTAGATTTTCTCCATGTGACAGGGAAGGAGGCTGACACCTGCCCTTGCATCACCTCCTCCCAATTCCATGCTCTAAAAGGCAAAGGCCACTTCTCCAGCTTCAAGCTGTAAAAACCACAGAGAAGTCTCTGATTGGACTGGCAGGGGCCACAGGCCTACCAGGGAGACAGACAAGTTGTGAGTTTCTTTCCTAGCACATTGGAGTGGGAGCAGAGCAGCTTAGTTAGGGAAGCAGGTACTGCAGGACAGACAAAGCAATGCATATATAAACCTTTGACAGCACAGCATCTGACCATACCTCTGTGGCCAGCTCAGGCCCTGGGCCTCAGTGCAGATCCCAGGGAGCAGCCCCTTGAAACCAGAGCACACTCATTCTACACTGTTCTAGCTAAAGCCATTGTTTCCATAAGAGTTAATAGGATCTTCTTGACTTTCCATGAATTCACCAGAGTTGGAAAAAGGCCTGATGATGTTCCTTTACAAGACCTGAAGGCCTTGCAACTTTCATCAAGTTCCGTCAAAGGGATATATTTACATAATGAAATATCATTGGAAAACTTGTGTTTTTCAGGCAAGAATTCACTTCAAGTGCTGAAGCATCTCCTTTATTCATCCATCCAACAAATCATTATTTGCCCAGTTAAGAGTCACGTGCTGGACATGCAATGATGGATCAGTTCAAGTCTATGGCCTCACCAGGCTTAGAATCTCTGGTATATAAGCAAACACAGTTGAGGCAAAATGTGATACCATGATCAAGTCTTTAAGGTAATAGTGTTACACAAACAAACAAAGATACCCTGAATCCTGAGTGCAGAATCAAGAGCTTCTCAGGAATGGAAGAAACTCCTGATATGCTGAATAAATGAAGGTAGGAATCAGGAGCAAATAGCAGTCAGAATATCTTGGAGTCATGACGTACGGCAAAGCAATTTGGAGTGTAGGTATCACTGGTATGCTGCCTTGCAGGTGTGCCGTTGGGACCAGCCATCCTCTAACTCTTTACTTGACTGCCACTGAGTTTTAGTTGGAGATTTTTTCCCATGAACACACATTTCCAATTTTTTATTGTTAAGTCAATGACAATTGTTTTACATTTTCAGAAACTTATAATACCATTATGCAAAGTAAAGAAAACCAATACAGTCTAGCTCTTGATTCTTTTAAGAAACTTTTTATTTTTGACTAATTTTTTTTCTTTTTTTTTCTTTTAGAAATACCTTTACTTAGAATTCTCCTAATGTTTATCCATATTGGTAAATTTCTCTTATAGCAGCTCAAATATCTAGGTAGGAGAAGGACATTTCCAGGGAAAACATGGAATTTAAAACTTTGTTATTTAAGAAACAAACACATTATCTTCCCCAAGTACATCAGAGGGCATGCTAGGATTGCCATTTCAAGAACAATCACTCCTCAAACAAACTTAGAAATAATAGCACTACTAAAATGTTTAAGAGTCTGGTTAACTTCAAAGCATAAATCATATTATTGGAAAGCCAATCTCTACATCATTGTTTCCTGGGAAAGTAGTATGAAGATCATAGCTTTGATAAGCTTCAATAAGCATCAATATACAGTCCACATCACTTGCTTTAGTTTGTTTGGACCTACTAATTGCTCCAAGACTTCTCCTGAATGGTCTGTTATCAGGGGGCCTCCATGGAAGAGTAATATACATATCTGAGGACAGCAAGTAAGGACAGCTTCTACAGCCTTATCAGTCACATTCACACAATACCCCATATGAGTTTCCTCTAGTTTCTTGGCACAAGGTCCACTAACAAGCACAACCACACCACTGTGAGATACCTGAGTAGCTGAAAAATCAACTCTGCAAAAATGGGCAGCTTTCTCCTAATGTCTGCAAGTACACATTAGTAATATCTAAGCAGCCACCTAAGTCAATGATCTTTTTTTTTTTTAATTTCGTTTACTTATTTGTGGCTGCGTTGGGTCTTCGTTGCTCTGTGCAGGCTTTCTCTAGTTGCTGAGAGCGGGGGCTACTCTTCATTGCGGTGCGCGGGCTTCTCATTGCAGTGGCTTCTCTTGTTGCGGAGCATGGGTTCAGGAATGCAGGCTTCAGTAGTTGCTGCGCACGGGCTTGGTTGCTCTGCACCATGTGGGATCTCCCCGGACCAGGGCTCGAACCCGTGTCCCCTGTATTGGCAGGCAGATTCTTAACCGCTGTGCCACTAGGGGAAGTCCCTATCTTTAGCAGCCGGCAATTGAGTGCAAGAGCAAGGACTCCTTCATCAGTGAGATTGAAGCATCTTTTCAAAGAAGCTTCGTGCAGGTAAGAACAAGGTGAAGCCACAGCTTTTATTCCTTTTGAAGTTATGGAAATTCTGTTTTCTTTTGAGGAATTTAATTTCTTCAGTTTTCTGCAGTTACATAGGTGCAGGAGAGCAGTATCTGAAATATCACAGCTTTGTAGATCTAGAGTTTGGACTCAGGATGTAAAATCTCACTGATATTTGAATCTGTCATCTGCCCCTGCACGCTCATTATTTTGAACAGTCTATCTTTTATGTTGGGTGGCAAAGGCTTAATGTCTGTGATATATCTAGAAACATTCTTCATGAAGCACCAAAGGCATCCACTGTGGGCTGGGCATCGCGGCCGCCCTCAGGAGCCTCTTCCGCAGTCCCGGCCGCCAAAATCCAGCCAGAGACCGTCTGTCAACGCCTGCCCCGCGCGAGACGTTATTTTTGACTAATTTTTGATTTACAGAAAAGTTGCATAGATAATACAGAGAGTTTCTATATATCCCTTGCCCAGTTTCTCCTAACAGTACATTTGTCAGAACTAAGAAACTAACATCGGTACATTACTATTAACTAAACTCCCTACTTTATTCTGATTTCACCAGTTTTTCTGCTAATATCTCGCTTCTGTTCCAGGATCCAATCCAGAATACCACATTGAATTTTGTAGCTCTTGTTTTTTAAGGATCATTATTTGTTAGGCATGGGTCAACTCTTCCTCTTTTCTTCCTTGCTGCCAATGCTTCAGACATTTCATGGTTCATTAGCACCTGCTGCAGAGTGTGAATAAGGGAAGGAAACAATTTTGAAATGCAAATCAGCCAAATGTTGTTATTTATTGGTCTGTGGCAGTTAGCTCAGTTGTTAATAAGGCCAAGGTTATTGGCTCCATCTCTGTCAATGAGTCAGCCGGCTTAGCAGTGACAGGGAAAATTTTGTCCTGTGGCCATTATTTGCACCCTAAACCTCGTTCAGCTTCTCTCAAATGCAAACTTTTTGCCGCAATGGGGTAATGGTGGGAGTCTCTACCCTATCTATTACCTTGCTACTCAAAGTGTGGTTCACGGACCAGCAGCATCAGCGTCACTTGGAGTTTGTTAGAAATACAGAATCTCAGGCCCCACCCAGAATCAGAATCTGCACTGTAACCGGATTCCCAGGTGATGAAGAAGCATGGCTATTCCGCAAATGTTTATTGAGAACCTACCCTCTAAATGTGCTGGAGTCACAAAAGAAAAAGGGAAGCATATCTCACCGTCATAGAACAAAGAACCACCTAGCAGGGATTTAAGACAAGCCAAATGACAATTACAATGTCATATTTAAGCTGAGAACTGAAAAATAAGAAGATTTAGCCAGTTGAAAGAGGGAGGAAGGTACAGGGGGTTAGGGCAGAGGAAAATCAGGTTAGGGGTGGAGGAACTCAGGGGCAAGGGAGACCATGGTGTCTCCTGGGAACTGCACATAGCGCAACATGGCTGGAGCACCAAATGCCAACACTGGGAATGTATGATGGGGAAGATCCAGAGATTTCCTTCTCTCTGTATTCACCAGCATCATCAACAATATTATTGAGCACCAACTATGTGCTAGGCACTGTGCTAGGTGTTGGGCATATAGGTAATAAATATCATGGTCTCATTAGATATGGGACTCTAGTCCAGGTCAGTTAAATGTTGCAATTACCTAAACAACTGGAGGGGAAAGGTGCACAGTACACCAGGGACCTTGCAGGTACAGCTCAAGGATCCCCCAGATGGAACAGTCCAAGGGAGGCTAGACCTGCGTTCACATAGGGTCAGTAGAGTGTGACAAATATGGAGTGGGTAAGAAAAGGGGTCCCAACTAAATCATCCTGTAATAAAAGGATGCATGAGTCCCATAGGGCCAGAAGGTGATGCCGAGGTCAACGTTAGGCAAGGGACAGGAAGTGTGTTCATTTTTTACCGCTGCATAACAAATCACCACAAAATTAGTGGCTCCAAATGAAACCCGTGTATTAGCTGACAGTTCTGTAGGTCAGAAGCCCAGCAGGCTTGGTTGGGCTCTCTGCTTAGGTTCTCGCAAGGCTGAAGTTAAGGTATCAACCAAGCTGGGCTCTTATCTGGAGGCCCTGGGGAGGAACCCACTTCCAAATTCATCCAGGTATTGGCGAAATCCAGTTCCTTGTGGCTGTGGAACTGAGGTTCCAGTTTCCCTGCTTGCTGCCAGCCAGGGTCGACCACTCTCTGCTTCTAGACACCACCCAAGTGGCCTCTTATATCTTCAACGCCATCAACAGTGTATCAAATCTCCCTCATGCCCTGAATTTCCAACATCCTCTTCTGCTGCCGGCCGAGAAAACTCTCTGCTCCTAAGAGACCATGTGATTAGATCAGGCCCACCTGGAGAATCTCCCTGTCTTAAGGTCAACTGTGCCATATAACATGCCATAATCACAGGAGTCATGTCTCATCATAGGCAGAGATTAGGCTCTCTGTGGGGGGGTGGAGGTGGGGTCAGGGGCCATTTTAGAAATTCTGACTACTACAGGACCTAGGAATCAGATGGAGTTTTGGAATCCTAACTGGCAGGTCTTTGTTCCACATGAGGCTTATGGTGAGGGTGGAAGTGGAGTCTGCCTTCTGATGAGCTCCCGGGAGGTGTGCCCTTGCACCATTCCGATTGCACACAGTCAGCGGTTGCACACACATAAACCCCATGGTTTATCTGATCTCTTGAAGGATTCTGGTTGTCATGGTTACTTCTGGGGCCAAGCTCCCCCTTCCCCTGAACTAAGTCAGTCTGTGAATCTTCTTGCCATCCCTGTGAAGGGTCTCTGTTCTGTTCCATGACAGCCCAGATCTGGAGCTCAGTCCCGCTTCAGTCTTGGCCCAAAAAGACACTCACTGTGGCCTTGGTGGGAGCAGCAGACCTTACCAAGGTTTGAGACATGCACCCTATCATCCCCCCAAGAGCACTAAGCATTTCTTTCCTTAGAGGCCCTTCATGATGACTGGCTCTCTCTCCTCTCTCCAGCTTCCCATCCTGCACTACTTTACCTCTTCCTGCCTCTCAGAAGCCAACCCCATGTCTCCCTTTATCATATGCAGAGCAATTCCATTTTCAACAGCTCCAGGTTTTCTTCTGCACAGCTGATGATTTGGCTAAAGCTTTGGTGTCACCACTTGTAAAGATCTACCAGATTCAGTCCTTAAGTCAAGACCACCCTCCTCCCAAGTCTTTTTCTTTCCAGGGCAGTGAAGGGGGAGGTGA
The DNA here is from genome assembly GCF_949774975.1 of Lagenorhynchus albirostris. Classification (NCBI taxonomy): domain Eukaryota; kingdom Metazoa; phylum Chordata; class Mammalia; order Artiodactyla; family Delphinidae; genus Lagenorhynchus; species Lagenorhynchus albirostris. The sequence goes on from NC_083095.1 coordinate 27,482,048, forward strand.
TTTCACATGCTGTGGGTGGATTTGCCAAGTATAGGGAGAGCACAGGGTTGCAGCCCTTCCCCTAGTGGGTTACAGGGAGCGGAAGACTGGAAAGGGAGCCTAGGAGGGTGGAAATCAGGTCCCAACTGAGGGGAATCATTTTTACTAAAGAAGGAGCAGAGAGTGAGAGAGCAAAGCCTGTTTTAGAAGGCGAAGAAGCACAGAACTGGACCTTGAAGGAAGATTAAGATTCAGGTAAGTAGAGAAGAAGAAGAAACTGCTTTCCAAGCAGAGCCCTGTTGACAGGAAAGGCAGGGAGGAGGACGGTTTGGGGCTTGTTGTCAATTACCAGACCTTTTCGACTAGAGTAGTGTCCTGTCACAGAACATGCTGGGTGTCAAGGCCAACTGATAAAAGGCGTAGAACAGAAGGCAATTATGGGACTTCCCTTCCACAGGCGGTGAGTAGCCATTGAGGTTTTCGGCACGGCATGTCAGTTTGTGCTACCAAGGTCACTTTTTATTGACTTAGCCAGTACGTTTGCAAACGTATACTTTCAGATTATACAAAACCCGCCTTTACACACACACACACACACACACACACACACACACCCACCCCTCCAATTCACAAAAGAGCAACTGTTTGTTAACAACCTGCATTGATCTTGGTTTTTTTCCTTGGGCTTAGTGATTCCTTAGTTCACTGGGAATCAGCAGCAGAGCTGCCACTGACAGGTAATGTATTAGGTGAGATTAATTGGCTTTCAGCATCCAGTTCCACTTTTTACTGAGTCTTCTTAAAAGTGAGAGAGCTATAAACTTTGTTTCTCCGAATCCCTCGTGGCTAGGGTTCTGGTTGATGCACATTAGGCTCCATCCATTAAATGCACTCATGAGAGATTTAAATGGCAGAAGAGAGGAAGGGGGCACCTTTCTGATGCTTTGGCTATGTCTGCTGAAGAGCAATGTCAAAGCCATGTAGACACCTACAGCAGCATCAGTCCAGTGTTCAATTTCCAGATCCATGAGTGTCAAGTGGAACTTGGGGCAGAGGTGGCAGAGATGGTACCTGATCCCTGGATTACAGCCATGATGGTATCTTAAATCGAGCAGTCTCATTAGTAGCCTTCTGGTTACGGAGGAGTCATGGTTCCCCCAGCAGGTCAGTTCTGCAGTGCTCTGGTTTTCATTCCAAGAGGAAGCTCAGTCCTCCAACCCTTCAGAAAATTATAAAATTATTAATTTTCTTCTGGTTTAAAATTCCTTGAGTGGCTTCTGTTTCTTGCTCTGAACCTTAACTTCTGCAGCAAGAGGATATAAAAGCATAGTTTTTCACTAAATAGACTCAAAAAATATTCTTAGGGTTGACGTCCAAACTGTGTTGAATTGAGGGGTCTGGAACGACATGTCTCTTAGCATATGGGCTTTTCTAGGATAACGTTCCCAAGGTGTGATGCGTATACCTCTAATGATACGTAGACCTCCCTCTATGGGAGGATTTTAGATAGTACATGAGTGAACTTTACACAGTTTTAATGGATGCATATTTATTTTTAAATGTTCTAGAAGAAAATGGACAGGTAGCATATCAAATCTGATTTCATGAATCACTGACTTCATGAATATCTTGCTTATCGGAAGGTGAGAGTGGATTGTGAGAGCTCCAGCAAAATATATTAATTAATTTAAAGAAAAATAGGAAGGAAAAATAGACAGATGGCACACAGATTTGGCAAAAACCACGGAGACGGTATTCAAGTGACTGAGGTTTGGAAAACCCTTTCCTAGTAGCTCATTCTTTTTTTTTTTTTTTTTTTTAGTAGCTCATTCTTGAGTCCCCTCACCGTATGAATGAGGGGAAGCAACTTGAGACCATAAATCCTGTGCTCCAACCTATACCAGGCCCCATCCCAAAGATCACCATTCTCTTTCACTCCAGATATGATGGAAAGTCTATATTCCTCTGGAACGTCACAGAGAGAACACCCAGAACCTTCGGGTTATCACACGTCAAGGCTGGATCAGCCCATCAGTGGAACCAAAGGGTGGGGTGGGGAGGAGAGATTGCAGAATGAGCCTGGCTCCAGGAACAGCGTGTATTCAGCACAGAGCCATAAGTTCAGAAATACCAGACTTGGGTGTGTTTGTCATGGAGACTTACTACAGTGAGAGGGAGGGTAAGAACCCAGGATTATTCTCAAAGGGAAAGCTGGCAAAGTCATCTCCCAAGAGCCCCTGTCAAAAGCCACAAACCCCAGACACACTAACAAAATAAGGGGACATCCAGGAGCCACCCTACTTCTCTGTCCTTGTTTTCATCCCTCAAACCTCAGATACTGCAGATATGTATGACGCTAAATGTAATGAGTACAAATTGCAACTACTCAAAAGCTATACCTTGATAAAGCTTAACTGCACCAGCAGAGAGATAAGACAAGAAACTGGATTAGAGGACATTTAGAAAAAAGGGTCTAATAGGTCAGTGATTTCTAAATGCTGGTCTATAGACCAGTGTGCAGCTGGCTACAGAATGATCACATAAATGGGGGATGGATGAGTGTTTCAAATATTTTTTCCAGCTTTATTGAGATATAATTGACATATAACATTGTGTACGTTGAAGGTGTGCAACATGTTCATTTATATACTTATATATGGCAAAATGATAACCACCATAGGATAGGTGGGTGCTTTAAGATTGTAGATTCCCAGTCACCACCCAGAGAGCATTCTGGTTCAGGTCAGAGATGGACTCTCAGGATTGGTGTTTTTAACAAGCTGCGCTGACAGTTCCGATGTTCAATCAACTTTTCAAACTACTTTTTGAGACCTTGTGACTCGTGTCTCGTTGCTTCCTTCCATTCCCCATGGGCCCAGCCTGGTTCATTTCTTCCATGTTGGTTGACACTGAAAGCTCGCTAACACATTCCCTGCCCCTCTCTTATCTTAAAACACTTTAGAGCCAAACCAATGACTCCAAAGGACAGGAAAATCATACAGTAAAGAGAAATAGGATTTAGTGTCCAGAAAGAGCTTTCCTTCTTGGGAAAAGTCATCATGTAACCTCTCAAAACTGCACTTTTCCTCATCTTTAAAAACAGGGGTTAATAAATGTGCCCACGTTACTGGTTTGTTATAAGGATCAAACAAAACTATTGATTCAAACACCTAGTGACATGCAATCTAAGCTAATCACATTATTTCTGTGCTCAGAAGCACTCAATGGCTACTGGAGCCTACATGTCTTGTCTGGTCTGTCAAGCTGGCATCTCTTCCTTTGGCATCTCTTCCATCTCTCCCTTTCCCTGTTCTGCAGGATTCTGTAGGACAGTCAGTCCCAAAGCCTCTGCGGTAAGCACATGACCCAAGCTAAGCCAATCAGACTCTGTCCTGGGAATTTAAACTTTGAGTGGGGATTCAGGGATGAGAGGTTTGAAGTTGAGTCATAGATTCATCCTCTGGAGATCCCCTCTCGCTTGGTCAGCTCTTCCTTCAATTCTGTAAACTCGCCCATGTCCTTCCAACAGATTGTCCTCTTTTTCATTTCAGCTAACACAGAGTCTTCTGAAGCTAAAGAGCCCTAAATGATACAGCTCCCCATCATCTACAGAATGAAGCAGGTTAACTTCTCATCCTGTGTTACAGATTCTCCACATTGTGTTTATATCTCACGTAATGGCCCTTCCCTAACTAAGCTTAAGCCCCTGTGTAACAATCCCCTGGGAGCTAGCTATGTGACTGTTGGCATTTTATGGGCAAGAACGAGGTCTAACTCATTTGTGTCCTATGCCAGATGGCTTGACGTATTTCGATCAGATTTAATTGAGAACTAGCTCTGACATTTAAAAGTAAGAGAAGGCATCCTGTGGCTCAGAGCAGAAATACTTCCCAGACACTAAGATTACAGAGAATCTGGGTATCAACCAAGTTCTGGGGATATTTTTAAAAGTATATACTAAAGGACATATCCTATTCCTTTGGCTAGGAATTAGCTTTGGAAGTTTAAGATAGAGGGCCCAACTGATGCTCAATGAGGCCAAATGCTCCTGGATTTATATATTATAATCCTCTGAGTTATGCCTTTGGGTATTCAGAAAGGTTATTTGTACCATCAAGACATCCTGATGACCCACGAAATCTTACTCATAAGTGCTCAGTTCTGGGAACTTAAATCAAGATGTCTATAATTTTTTTTTAAACAAAAAATTCTTAACTGATCTTAACAAAAAATAACTTAACTGGTGGCAAGACTATCAGCAAATTCTCTTTCCCTTCCTTATCTGTCCTGGTCCCTCTGCTAACATTATTAGCTCCAGTCACCAACTAGCCATTGCTATCTGGGGCCACATTCACCAGAGATTTTATATTCCCTGATAGTGGAGAGAGGTAATGATTAAGGTAATTTCTCCTTCAAGAATGATGCAATGAACAAGACAACCTTGGAGTCCAGTAAACTGGGGTTTATATCCTACTCTGGCACTTGTTAGTAGTTTAACTTCAACCAAGTTATTTTCCCTCTCTAAGTCTCAGTTTCTTTATCTGTGGAATGGGCACAATAACACTGTCCCCCATCTCCAAGATTCTGATTCCGTTGGTCCGTGGTGCCTGTGGATCATTGGAATTTTGCTATGAGGATCAAACGTATGAAAAGCCAAGCCTAGTGCCTTGTTCTGAGTCTGTGCTCCATAAGTATTCCTTCCCCTTCTCCTCCAACGCCCTCTTCCCTAGTAACATCTGTTAATTTCCACTCCGGACCTCTAATCACCTTATATACTGGTATATGTACATAAAAACAAGTGATTTTAATATATAAACATATTCTATCTACATATTCATTCATTTGTTCAACAAATAGTTATTGAGAATCCATTTGCGCCAGGCACTGTGATTAAACCAGTTAGACAAGTTCCCTTTTCTCATGGGTCCTACTTTCTAGGAGGGGAGTGATGTGACAGGGAGGCGTAGGTGTGGCGGAGGAGTGCCACGTGGACTGGGCAGGTGAGGGAAGACTTCTCTGAAGAGGGGGCCTGTGAGATCCAGAGGGCAAGGAGGAGCCAACCTGCAACCAGACCAGGGAAGAGCACCCCAGGCAGAGGGCAGAGATGTTGAAGTGGGAAAGGAATAGGATCCGATTTTATGTTTAAAAAGTATCACTGTGGCTGCTGTGTCTCAGTGGATTACAAGAGGCCAGGATGGAAGCAAGTCCACGTGACTACAGCACATCACCCCGGACACGTGGACTCCCAGAGTTAGAAAGGAGGGCAGAGGAGCTCTGGTCCAGAGATGCATATGCAGGAATGACTGACTGGGGGGGCTCACCAGCCTGGGGAACACAGGTCCTCATCCCCACCTGCACAATCAGCTGGGGGCATTACTAACAAAATTTCAAGGATCCACAGCCACCACTACAGGCCAAGAGAATCAGAATCTCAAAGATGGGGCCAGGTTAATGGAATTTTTTTTTTTTTTTTTTTTTTTAACAAAACTCCCCGGGATATATTCAGAGTTGAGAATCATTGTGGCTGGGTGAACTCTCCAGGGCCCAAGTTCTCTCTGCTCCCTGACATCCCATTACTATGATGTTCTTTTTCAGAGCAGGCTAAAAATCAGCCCCTGGGTAGCTTCCCTGTACACCCACTCTTGGGGGGCCAGTCAGCAACTCTCTTTCTTCTACCCAACCCCCACCTTCACCCCCATTGTTGCACGCCACACCCACCATCACCCAAGGCAAATTTTGGCATAGGGGAGTGAAGGAAGTACGGAAACCTTGGATAGGAAAGAAGGAGTTGTCAGGCTTCTGGGCACCCTCCCGTCCCACCCCTGCAGGGGCCCCATCTAACAGGCTCTTGCACCCGGGGATACTGTGTAGGCTGCTCAGAGCCCAGCTTTGTGGCAGCAGTGGCGAACACGTGACCAGGAGGTGAACTGATGACTGTCCTCTCCCACCCAGTCCACACGTGCTACCAGAGAATTTGAGAACTGGAAGGGGCTTTAGCATAAGTAGCTTAATTCTAACTTAACTACCGGTGGGTGGGGGAGGGAGCAGACACTAAATATAGTTAGTTTTGTATTTCTGGGGCATTCCTAGAAGCTGGAGAAGGGGGAAGGGAACTTGATCAACTGCATTCTGGCAGGCTTTGTGTTCTATAATTTACAGTCCTCACAAAAGCTCCATGGAACAGATGCTGTTCTTCTCATTGAGAAATTAGGCAACTGAGGTTCAAAGAGGTAAAGTAACTTGGCCAAGGTCACACGGCAGATCAGTGCCCAGGGCTCAGCCTTCATCTACCACTGTACCATGCTCCCTCTTGGTGTCCTTCTCTAGAATCTTCCTTCGGTAGACGGATAATCAGCATCACCTTTTCCCCAAGTCACCCAATTTGAGGCCAGGAGCCAGCTCTCCAATTCCTGCTACCTATTGCCCATCACTCTGGGGCCTCTGCTCCCTGGGTGCCCTCTGCCAGTGCCCAGCCTCTTCTGGCCCCTCTTTCCTCTTCCTCGACCATATTTCCAGAGCACGAAGAAGCCCTAAAGTATTCAGAAAAAACCCAAACATGGAGGTTGAAAATTTGTCCATTTTGCTTGCATGTTTTGATGCAAGGGCTTAGGGAGGGAACTGGTTTCACTCCTGTTTTGACATGTAGCCCATCGCTTTACCAGCATTGCTATGATTTTGCATGCTGACTCCTCAGCCGTGGGAAATTTCCCAGCTGCTCCAGGCCTCCAATGATCTCTCCTTTAAAGGCTCTGCCCACAGTATTAGCACTTACCTAGGAAATCAGCTTATCCTGTAATGTTCTCTTTCTTTTTTTTTTTAATTTATTTATTGAATTTATTTATTTTTGGCTGCGTTGGGTCTTCGTTGCTGCGCACTGGCTTTCTCTAGTTGCGGCGAGCAGAGGCTACTCTTTGTTGTGGCACGGTCTTTTCATTACAGTGGCTTCTCTTGTTGTGGAGCACGGGCTCTAGGTGCGTGGGCCTCAGTAGTTGTGGCATGCGGTCTCAGTAGTTGTGGCTCTCGGGCTCTAGAGCACAGGCTCAGTAGTTGTGGCTTGCAGGCTCTATAGCTCAGGCTCAGTAGTTGCGGCACACAGGCTTAGTTGCTCCACAGCCTGTGGGATCTTCCAGGACAAGGGCTCGAACCCGTGTTCCCTGCATTGGCAGGCAGATTTTTAACCACTGCGCCACCAGGGAAGCCCCTGTAATGTTCTCTTGTCGTTGCATATGGACATGTTATGACCAACCACTGCCACCAACTCATGTTAAACTGAGGGAGGATGTTCTATACTCCATCTGTGTTCCCCAACATCTGAGTTACTATTGAGTTCTTGTTGACTAACTGATTGGCTGATCTGTATACCAGGACCACTCAAATGAAACCTGAAAGGTAGCACCACACCTATTCCTAGACCTCAAAAGAGCAGGGACTAGAGAAAGAAGCCATTCTTTATGCTGTTTTGCTTTCACCGCAGAACTCAGTCCCTGGAGGAAGCCATTCCTATAACCACGATCCTCTCCCACCTGAAGGAAGCCTCCTCCAGCTCCTGGCAGAGCCTTGTCACCTCCCGCGAGAACTCAGGAGCTAACGTCATTATCTCAGGGGCTCTGCCAGGCCTTTTTATCTTAGTTAATTCCCACAGTCAGCCTAGGCAGCATTATTCCCATTTCACAGCTAAGAAAACTCAGGATCACAAAGGGTAAGTAGCTCACTCCAAGGTACGTAAGGACAGCTAGTAAAGAGCAGAAAAGGGATCAGAATCCAGGTGTGCCGGGCCACAAAGCATCAGGGCACCTGATGCTCCTGTGTGTGCTTCATCTTGACCAGATTCACAGCTCTTCAAGGTGGAGACCAGGTTGGGGTTCCCCACAAGCCTTAGCATAGAGCAGGGGTGTAGTGAGTGTTTGCTCAGTAAATTGTCAGAGGAAGTTTACCCTGATTACCTATTGTGTGAGGAACAGCATTGGGGGAAAGAGGAAGTGTTTGTGTAGTGATAAGGCCTGTGTGCCTGATGGTAGCCCCAGGCCCTGGGCCAGGGACAAGAAGTGGGCGGGTGGGCAGCAGAGTGGAGCCTGGCGAGAGGCGCCTCCCTGACAGCGGCTGAAGGGAGTACTGGGGGGGAGGCCACAGACCTAGGATTTAGTGGAGGACGGGAGCAGCATCCCAAAGGTTGACTGGCTTTGCTTCCCTGGCATCCAGGCCTACAGGTTTCCACCACCTAAAGGGGCTACAGAGACAGGGAGGGAAGAGGGAGGCATGCTCTCAGTGGACACCAGGGCCACCTGGGGGTTGAGGGAGTGGCTGTGTTTGAGGCAAGGGATTTGGGTTTGGGAGCTGCTGGGGGCAGATATAATGCTTTGAAGGTACTCCCCAGGAAGATGCAGGAGAAATATGGTTTGATCCAACACCTCTGAGGAGAAGATATTTTCTTGGAGGACCCCAGACCAAGGAGGCAAAGCATGGAAAACCATGGTTTGGAGGGATCAGAAAAGGTGGAGCTTGATATGGGGAGCTTGTTCCGAGAGATGGCTGGGCCTGATGAGGGCACAGGGTGTGCCTTCGGGGGGACCACAAAAGTAGAGGTGCAGGGGAGCAGAGGGAGTGGGGACCCGAGCGGATGCTGCACATCCTGGCCTCACTGTTCACTGACTGTGGGACTTTGGGCAAGTTACGTAACCCGCCTGACCCTCAGTTTCCTTATCCATAAAATGGGAGATAATAGTACCATCTGCCTTATACCATTGTTGAGGGGGTAAAATGAGATATGTACTGAGTTTAGCACTGTGCCCAGAAAAGAAAAAGATTCAATAAATGTTAGCAGTAGTCGGTGATGGTGAGGTATGTTCCCGGGAGGGAGGAAGCTAGGAATACAGCGAAGAAGTAAGCCACTGCCAGCCTATTCTGTTTCATGACAACTTCAATTTACTGAGTGCGTACTATGTGCCAGAAACTATTCTCCACGCTGTAAATATTTTATTTCATTTCATCCTCATCACAGGCTTAGGAGATAGACACTATACTTTTCCTCATTTACATGAGGAAGCAGAGAGTTTGGGTAATTAGACTGAAGTCACACAGTTAATGGGTAACAGAACTCGGGAATTCTGATTCCAGGACCACACACTTACATCCTGCCTCTCATCTGCTTAAATAAATGTAAGACATCTAGAGATACAGCAGACAACTGGTCATGGAGTACACAGCAAGGCACGGGGCTTCTCAAACCTCTACTGCGCCAGAATCTCCCAGGGAGGTGATCTAAAATGTGCACACCGGGGCGCCATGCCCAGAAAACCTGACTCTGGCAGCAGTGAGAGTGGTAGGGCTGGGGCAAGGGAGACTCCGTAGGTGATTCTGATGCAGGTGGTCTAGAGGCGGGAGGGGAACACATAGACAGTGCAGCGAGTGACGTGGTAGCTTCACCTTTGCGAGCCTGCGAGTTCTCCACTATGTTTTGGACGCATGCTTATAAGAAGTCAAAGAAAGGCTCTGTTCTCAGTCTCTGGCTTCACATTTTACAAAGGATGAAGTCAACACCTAGATGGTGTAATTTCTAGCCCCAGGTCGCCCAGTGAGTGGGTGGCAGGGCAGAGCCAGGACCCCTATCTAGAGCACACACCTCTCGTGGGAAGCCCAGTTCATGGCTCTCAGTGTGGGCTTGCCAGGAAGCCCTGGTTATTGTAATGCTGGAATGTTGTTACTTTAATTTCACTCCAAAAGAGTCGATTCTCTCTAATGATTTTGCTTGGTGGTCAGTCTCTTTGCCCCTGACCAACATGTAGGTAGTGGCTTTTGACCTCTGGCTTAGAGACTCTGATGGTTCCCTTCCACACTGCTGGGTCTTCTGCTTTAGGGATGCAAGTTGAGCTATCTTCAGAAGCCGCTATCTGAAATTGCAGAAGTTGGCCATCTGTAGAACTGACAGCACTGGCTGTGGTCTGTGAAACACCAAATCTTGGAGAAGTACCTCTTTAGAAAGGTTATTAATACTTCCTTTGCCCACGTGCCGCAATGATTTTGTGCAAGAAAGAAAAAATAAGAGCCTCCCTCATGTGTCTGCGGAGAGAGCTTCCTCCTCATCTGAAGCCCTGGCTTCCCATTCCTCCCTCTTTGCTAACACTTGAGCTGGCAGAACGTGGCTGGCCCAGGAATGAACCTTGTCCCCAAGCTGGTGTTCCAGATACTCTCCTTACCAGAGGTCTAATTTCATGTCGTGTTCCAGGAGAAAGGACAGCAGTGCTTGAGCAGGAGAAACAGGGATGTAAGTCAGACTGAGAAACATTTATTGAGTGCACACTGCTTGGAAGGCGTGGAAAGGTTAGGTATTGAAATAGGAACGGCCACGGGTTAGGTGGAGTATTAGTTTTCAACTCCGGATGCATGTTGGATCACAGAGAAGTTTTAAAAAATCCAAATGCCCAGGATGCACCCATACCATTTACATCAGAATGTCTGGGGGGGTGTAGTGGAAGTAGCCAGACGTCAGTGTTTATTAAAGATCCCCAGATGGTTCCAGTGTGCAGCAAAGTTAGGGAACCACTGAAATACGCTATTGCCCTGGACAAGACCCAGATATTCTGTTTTCAGTGGTCTGCATTGGGTCCTAGGTGGGTCCTAGGCACTGGCAGTCTTTAAAAAGCTGCCAGGTGATTTCAGTGTGCAAAGGTGATTCAAGTAAATAATAAAAGGAAAGGCATGTGGGCATTATCAAGATGCCCACAGCTGGTGGTCTTTCCCCATCTATATGGTCTGTAATCGCTCACAAGATGGAGATTTTGCAGAGGGAGAAAGAGTTTTGGTGGATTTCAGAGACAGCTGGTGATGGTAGACACCAGATGCTGACCACTTAGTAGCCTATCAAGGAAAATGCACTGGAGAGAAAACAAAATTTCCTTAGAACCAGGAGTGAAGGCCCAAAATGGTGTAATCCTCTGCTCTAGGTCACCAGGCTTTAAGGTCTCAAAACAGTTTTGAAGTAATCCCAAGTGCTCTTAGGATCTGCATGTGTACAGGCTTCAGGTATGGCTGTTTCCAGGGGTTTGGGGGTAGATGCCATTTGGCTCTCTATTAATCCTCCTTTGGAGTGCCTCAACTCTGGGGCTACTTCCACAAAGCACTGAGCAATTTCCCCATTTCTTTCTTTCCTTCTCAATACTTTTATTTCTTCTCAGAAGCGTAAGGGGCTACAGACATAAGGTAAACATGGGGTCCCTGCAGTTCCCATCTTACCTCCCTGAACCTACCTCCTTCCCCCACTAGAGTCTCATCTTCACAGCTCTTCTTTTTTTGTCCCTAGGTTCTTCCACTCCAACTGGTCCAGTGATTTCTTTTCATCTCATTCCTGTCTTGGGATTCTGCCTTCCTGGCCTCCAGGACTTCATCTCTCTGCCCTGGGCTCTGCGGCTGGTGTTCTCCATAAGCAAACAGTGCTGATGGCGCAGAGGTGACACCTACCTTCTATTCCTGTTCTTTTCAGCTTTGGTTTGCTCTCAAGACATGTGGGTAGTGGTGACAGTGCATGTCATGGTTCTTATGTTTTCTGGAACTTCTTCTTTGGGGACATATTTTTTATCTTTTGCTTACATCATTTCTAAAATTCTTCCTCGTAATTTTTTATTAAATCCAGACTTAATGTTCTCAGCTCATATATATCACTAGAAGAACTTTGATCCTGGCAATAAGGATTTACAGGCTGTAACTTAAAGGCTGGGTCCTGATAGTTTAACTCGACAATGTTCTAGAGACAACACTGATGAAGGGCATTAATTGTGATGGAGGGTTGGTGAGGAGGTCATGCTTCCTACTAGGAAGATAAAAATTCAGCATCATGGGAATCTGGAGAGGAAGATAAATCTTGTTTTTTCAAGCAAAGTGAATTGAGGGGAGACGCTAATTGATGCTACAAGTTTTGCATTAACTATTAACATCTTTATGGATTTTCTGAAAGACTTAAGTTTACTTAAACCCCACAAAAGTTGTATTTTGAATATAAGTGAGGGTAGAAAAAGAGAACCCAGAAGAATCTAAAACTTCTTAGTAGAGTGGGAACTAAATAACAAAGATCATGTTTTATCAAATGTAATTATGTCTGAAAACCGGTCTGCAGTTAGGAGCTCTCATTTCTATTCTCAGCTCTAACACTGACTCATCATATGGCTTGAAGCAAGTCACTAAACAGCTTTGGACCTCAGCTTCTCCAGATGAAAAAATGACAATTAAAGTACTAGATAGAGGAACTAGCATTTATGGAGCAACTGCTCTATGTCAATGTGCTAAGTGCTTTATATTATGTTGCAGTATTTCATTCAGCAAATATTTGTTGACCACCCAGTGTGTACAGGACATTGTGCCTGGCCTCAGGGAACAAAGCAAAGACCTTGCTCTCTTAGAGCTTAAGTTCCATTCGGGTTGGGTGATAATAAACGAAAAAGAAAGAAAGAAAGAAAGGAAGAAAGGAGGAAAGAAAGAAAGAAAGAAAAGAAAGAGAGAGAGAGAAAGAAAGAAAGAAAGAGAGAGAGAAAGAGAGAAAAAGAAAGGAAGGACAAGATACTCTCAAATAGTCACAAGTGCTATATAGATAATAACACCAGATCATGTGATAGAAAGTAACCTGGGGACAGGGTTACTTATGTAAGGTGGGAGGTGACATTGGAATTGGGACCTGAACAGCAGAAGCAGTTTGCAGAGCCCAGAATCCATGGGACAAGATGTGGAGAAGAGAGTTCCAGGTAGGCATTAAGTGCAAAGGCCCGATGCAGGTAGGAGCTTACATTGTTTGGAAGGCCAGGTGACTGTAGGAGAGTGAATGGGTGGGTGGTAGGAAGAAGTGATCACTGGGTAAGATGAGATTAGAGAGGTAGGCAGGAGCCCGACTGCAGTGGCTTTGGGGCTGTGGAAAGGTATTTGAGCTTTATTCTGATTGGCCTGATTTATATTTTTTAAAGAAAATCACTTGAGGTGTATTAAGGAACATGATTATAGTGGTGCAAGAATGGAAACAGAGACAACAGTAAGTAGGGAGGCTGTTGTCTTATCTAGGTGAGAGAAGAAACGTTTCTGTAAAGGGTCAGATGGTACATATGTTAAGCTCTCTTGCACACATTCTGTTTCTCTTCCTCACTCTCCTGATCCTCCTCCTTTTTTTTTTTTTTTTGCGGTACGCGGGCCTCTCACTGTTGTGGCCTCTCCCGTTGCGGAGCACAAGCTCCAGACGCGCAGGCTCAGTGGCCATGACTCACGGGCCCAGCCGCTCCGCGGCATGCGGGATCTTCCCGGACCGGGACACGAACCTGTGTCCCCTGCATCAGCAGGTGGACCCTCAACCACTGCGCCACCAGGGAAGCCCCTCCTCCTTCTTTTTTAACAACCCTCTGCAAATGTAGAAACCATTCTTGGCTCTTGGGTGATACAAAAACAGGAGGTTGCCTGCTGGATTAGGCCTGACCAGCTGGGCAGTAGTATGCCGACCCCTAGCTTAGAGAGAAGTAGAAACTGATCAGCATATATTTAGGACACAGAACTGGTAGGACTTGCTGATGAACTGCTCTGTGTGGGGTAGGGTTAAGAGAAAGAGGAAACAAGGATGGCCTCAGTGAAGAAGTAAAAAGTGGTGTCATTTACTAAGATGGGGAAGCAGCAGATTTGGGAATAGGGGGAGAGGGGATATCAAGAGTTAAGTATGAGTTGCCTATTAGTCATTCAAGTGGAGATGTCAATTAGGGAGCCTGATATAGACTCTGGAGTTTAGGGGAGAGGTCAGGGCTGGATATTCACATTTGGGAGTTATCGGTCTATGGATGCATTTAAAGTCATGGACTGGATGAGATCACACAGAGTGCAGTGCAGAGGTTCCAGAACCAGCTCCTGGGGGACTCTGGAACTTAGAGGACCCATAGAAAAGGTCCTTGGAATCACTCTCTGGGTCAAAGAGTATGACACATGACAAATTGTTTTCCAAAAGGGTCTTTTGCCTCTTCACAGAATGCATCTTGTTTTAGCTATTTAAATACACCCTGTGAGTGGGACTGTACCAACGAATGGACGGGGGCACTGGAGTTAGGACTCCTTGACAGCTTTTGCGTTGGAGCTGGGGATCCTCAAGCCACACCAGAGGATTAGGCTGGTTAAAGGAGGCATCAAAGGGCCATAGCTCTTCCAGGGACTTCCAACCACAGAATTGCCCAGCAAGGTTATTACAAATGCAGATTTTTAATAAAAGCTTCTGATTCACTGTCTGGAGTGAGGTGTGTTTTAAACCAACTCCCTCTCATACAAACAAAAGTTTGCGAAACTTGTGGCTTAAGGATAGACTGGGTGGAGGGTGTGTCCTAGTGACATCTCTTCACCTCCACAGTCTGGGGGGTGGGGGGGTGGGGGTTCAGGAATCTTAGGTGAGACTGGCTGGGGAAGTTTCAGGATGATGGGATGGCAGAGGACTGTTAGGCCAGGAAAAAACAGTTTCTCTAGTTGAGGGACACTTTCCATTTGCTCTCCAATTCAGAATGAGGCCTTTTCCCCAAACAGATGTAAAATGGTACCTTGTTTAACGCTGATGCAGAGTTCAAAAATTCTAGTTCCCTAGGAATATCTACTCTGCCCTCTAGTTACACAGCACAGAGGGTAGATTTTTTTTCCTCTGTCCTTATATGGAAACAAGATCACATTTTTTTCAATTAAAAAAAAAGATATGAGGACTTTCCTGGTGGCGCAGTGGTTAAGAATCTGCCTGCCAATGCAGGGGACACGGGTTCTAGCCCTAGTCCGGGAAGATCCCACAACTAAGCCCGTGTGCCACAACTACTGAGCCTGCACTCTAGAGCCCACAAGCCACAACTACTGAGCCCACATGCTGCAACTACTGAAGCGTGTGTGCCTACAGCCCTTGCTCCATAACAAAGAGAAGCCACCGCAACAAGAAGCCCGTGCATGGCAATGAAGAGTAGCCTCCACTCGCCGCAACTCGAGAAAGCCCGCACGCAGCAATGAAGACTCTACGCAGCCAAAAGTAAGAAAATAAAAGTAAAAAAATTTATTTAAAAAAATATGCTCATTGTTTGTGAAACTGAATTAGTACCTACATTTTGGATACATTATGGATTAAATAAATTTGTTTGAAAACAGCTAAGGAATAATGGAAGAAATTTGCTGTTAGACCTTCTGCTAGGAGCTAAGGAATTAATCTTACATTCATTGAACCATTATTTATTGTGCCTTCTAAGTGCCAGGCACTATTTTAGATTCAGGAAATAAAGCAATGAATAGAATAGGCAAAAATTCCTGCCCCTGACAAAACAGATATCCTAGTTAGGGAGACAGATCAGTAAGTGTGATAAATAAGTAAAATGTATGCAGAAACTAGATAGTGATGAGTATGAAGGAGAAAAATATAAAGGAGGGAATGGGGGACAGGAAAGAGCTGGGGGCCAGGATAAGCGAGAATATAGAACAGGAAAGGACTTAAGAGCTGTGACTGCGGAAAGTAACTCAATTTCCCTAAGTCTCAGTTTCTTCACCTGTAAAATAATATGTAATAGCACCTTTCTGAAGATGGTTCAGGCCCTCAGACTGACTCTGTCATTTTTAAACTATGGGACTTTGGGTACAAAAGTTCTCTGGCCTCTCAGAACCTCAGTTTCCTCATCTGTAAAATCAACAGATTTCCCCAGCCTATGTCCCATGGGTTTTGAAAATGCCAAATGAGATCATTAGTATTTGTGAAAATATTTTAAAACATATAAGCTATTATTTAAATGTAAGAAATTTAAAGAAAACACACACAGGTATTTTATGGGTTGCAGATCTCTTGCTGATGGTCAGCAGAGCCTCAGGACTGAGAGTAAACAATGAATTAGATAACGGCTTGGTTCTGATTCCCTGCACTGGCAGGGAAAAGGCCAGTGCAGCTTATCAGGATGTAGTGAGTAGATGAACAATCATATCTTAGATCAGGGATAAAATAATCAAACTAAATGTTCCTAAGTAGACACCTCATAAGGTAATTATTATATGACATTTGTCAAATTTTAAAATGCTTTACAGCTCCTTTATGTTTGTTCTTGTTTTGTTTGTGGGACTTCAGTTCCAGGAAAAGACTGAAAGAAGTTATAAATACAGAACAATTATTTAATTTACTAAGAACAGACAGTCCATCTTCTGGGTATTTCTGTAGATGCTCAATAAACATGAATCGAAGTAGATAATTCTAAACATAGGCTGTGGAGTACTCCTTTTTTATCTTCCTATTTTCTTCAGCCCTGAATATTTGATAGCATCCCCATAATGGTTTGTTAAATCAATAAACATGTCAGTATGCATGCATGCTGTAGTGTCTGGCACACAGTAGGTAGTCAGTAAATATGTGTTAAATGAAAGCATGAATGATTACCATGTAAATTTTCTTACTATAGCCTAGCCAATTTGATCCCTAAAGTAATTTAAACATTTAAAACACACCAATACTTGCTTTCCCTGCATAACGTTTATCTGGTAAACTGCATTAGGTTCATCTCCCACAGTGGGCTAAAACAAGGTTTTATTCAATTTAAATACAGAATCCAAATTTAGCTTGAATAGTACCTAGCAGAGTAGGTGCTCAATGTTTGCTAACTAAGATGCACATTCAGAAATCAGTTATTTCAGGGGGGCTTCCCTGGTGGCGCAGTGGTTGAGAACCTGCCTGCCAATGCAGGGAACCCTGGTCTGGTTCGAGCCCTGGTCTGGGAAGATCCCACATGCCGCGGAGCAACTGGGCCCGTGAGCCACAACTACTGAGCCTGCGCGTCTGGAGCCTGTGCTCCGCAACAAGAGAGGCCGAGACAGTGAAAGGCCCGCGCACCGCGATGAAGAGTGGCCCCCGCTCGCCGCAACTAGAGAAAGCCCTCGCACAGAAACGACGACCCAACACAGCCAAAAATAAATAAATAAATTTATTTTTAAAAAAAGAAAAGAAATCAGTTATTCCAGCCCAAATACCCGGCTCAGGAGCATGAACTGGACACCTCCAGCTCACATTCACCAGGTGACCTCTACCCCTTCTCTGAGGTTCTGGCCCCCGCTCGCCTAATAGCCAAATTAGAATCTTTTCTCAGCCTCTCGAAGTCTTCCTCTCAAGTGCTCAATGTCCCAGATGTCACCAAAGCGCTGGGACAACGCACCCTCTGCCCCACGTCCGGTGCGCCTGGGAGGTTGGTGGGCGGGCCCAGCGATGGGCTTTGTGGCTGTTTCCTATTGGGGCTTGGTTGCTATGGTATCACCGACCTTAAAACTCGCGGGCGCTACTTCCGGATGTTCGAGGAGAATTGCTTCCTGGGCTGCCCGTACTTGCTATGGTCGACTGGGCGGTCACAGAGCTTAAAAAAATGAAACTTTTTCCGGAAGCTTCTAGAAAACCTCATTTAACCACTTTAATTTGAAGGCATTACGTGGTATCATACGCCTTCTTCCCTTTAAAAAGATTCACTATACATTTTTCATCTATTTGCCAGCCTCCAAAATGGCGCCGACGGCGTTAGAAGGTCAGAGGTGAGCTACGTGATCCCTCCCGGTTCCGGCGCGATAGAGGCCCAGGGTGGTGAACAGTCTCTGGCACGATGTCTGGTTTCTCTGGCCCACAGGCCCAGCGTGGCCCTTGCCCGTTAGCGTTGCTGCTTTTACTCCTGCTTGGCCCCACCTCGGTCCTCGCCATCTCCTTCCATCTGCCTGTTAACTCCCGCAAGTGCCTCCGCGAAGAGATCCACAAGGACCTGCTGGTGACGGGCGCGTACGAGATCACCGACCAGTCTGGGGGCGCCGGCGGCCTACGCACCCATCTTAAGGTGAGGTACTGGGTGGGGCGGGGAGAGAAGACTGAAAGCGTCGGCGAGGTAGCTGAGGACCCGAGAGTCCGGCGGGCGGAGGCCTGGAGGGCGGTCTGGCCTCCCGGAGCGCGGTCTGGCCTCCCGGAGCGCTAAAGGGCGAGCTGTCGAGACCGCCCCCTCACCCCGCTTGTTGGCTGTCGCGGGGCGGGGCTGGGCGCCAAAGCTGGGAGCCCATTGAAGGGCCGCCCGGCCTTGGCGGATGTGGTGACAGCTGAGCGGCGACGGCCTTGACTTTGGGTCCTTGTCACGGTCCTATACCTGTTTTGGTCTTAGGTACCTTGAACTGTAACTAGGGTCTCCAAAGAAGTCTTTGGATGCTGATTATGTGTAGGGACCGGCATCTTAAGACACATGGATGCCTGCAGGAAAACGACGGAAGCACTGAAGCTTACTGTGAATAACAAAAAGCTGTTATTTCTTGAGCATCAGCTGTGTGTCAGGTCCTGTGCTACTGTACACATATTACCATTTAGTTCATACACTACCCTACGAAGTAGATACTGTTAGCCTCATTTTACACACGAGGAGACTGAGGCTCATAGAGGTAATAGAACATATTGGTGTCAGAGCTGGAATTGATTCTTAGTTTGGGAGTTAAGTAAGGTGACAGAAAAGTGCTGCAATCTTATTCTCTTTTTGTTTTTTATTTGTAATTCCTGTGATTGATTAAAGTCGATTACTGGTCACAAAACGGTTTCAGTCTCTAGTCCTTTCCTTATTGGTACCCCAGAGTCTGGACTTGGCCAAGTTTTCAGTAAATTTCAGTGATACTCTTGGATGGTGACAACTACTACTGTAGTGCCGTTTGGTCCCATATTACATTTAGGATGACCGGGCCTGATCTTTGAAACGTTAATATAATTTGATATGTGTCAAGATTCGATTGTATTTTAGGTAATTTTATTCATTCATTATAAGCACGTGGTTTTTGTTTTTAACAGAATGGGTCTTGAACTAAACAGGAAGAAACATTTTTACATTTTAATAGAGCTTCAGGTATAATAAGACCATAGTTTATTTTTAAGGTATTGGAACCCAGTAGTGGTAACAGATGCAGTTTATATAAACTTTATTTGAGAGAGATAAACTATTTTCAGTGCTGTTGCACCATGAGCCAGCCTTTTGTTATTCTCTTCAGATACCAAACACCTTTGGCCAAGAAAGAGATGATGGCATAATTTTATATGCTTAGATACAACATTTTGGGGGTCGTGCTTCTGGCTCTTCAAAGGATGTGTAGTGCATAGAATCAGAGAATTTGAGCAATGAGAGTTTACTCTCATCTTTAGTGTTGCCCCCTCTGATTTGTACTTATGTTTTAAAACTCTCCCTTGGCTGATTATTCTTCATCTGGTAAAATGTAAATTTCCCAGCGTACTCTGTAGCGTTCTTCATGACCTGTTCCTGAAGCTTTGTATGCTTTGTCACTCCTCACTTTGCATTTTACATATGAACCTCCCTGAACAGTACCCTAAACTCACTTATTTTCATCTTACATTGTAATTACTTATATTTATATCTTGTCTTCCTCATTAGACTGTTAGTATCCTGAGGGCAGGAATTATTTTCATGTTTGTATTTTTCAGAATGTCAGGCATACTGCCTTGCTTCTAGTAAGCACTGAATACAGAAAGCATATAGTGTAGCATAGTCTTATGGGAATTACATCTGTATCCAAGGATGCTGAAGGGACCTTGACAGCAGGACTCTGTGCATCTACGCACTAGCATTTTACCATCACACAGTTGCTCTCCCCATGTCTGCTCTGTTCTCTTGCCACTCGCCAGCTTAATCGGACTACTCCTGGGGTCCTTAACCTAAACGCCAAGTAGGTAATGTAAATGAATGAATTGGGCCAGCTATAAGAAAAACAGTGGTGATGTTAAATGGGAGATAATTGGGAGTAGTGGAAACTGTCAGTTTGGAGTAGCCAGTACTCATCTCTTGATGAGGGCCTGTTGCCACATCTGATTTTTCAAATGAAGTCAGAAATCCAGATTTTTATGTGAAAGCTCCTGATTTTAAAATGTCACCAACTAATTCAAATCAATTTTGGCATTTGTTTATTTTCAGTTTTATAGAGAAGAGTGCAGTCAGTCCAGTGTGTACACATTACCCAGATTCAACAGTTATCAGGTTTTTGTCACACTTGTTTCATCTTAACTATTTCTCCCTTCTCATTTTATGCTGAACTGTTTTTTTTTTTTTTTTTTTTTTTTTTTGCCCGCGCCGTGTGGCATGTGGGATGTGGGATCTTAGTTCCCTGACCAGGGATCAAACCCGTGTCCCCTGCATTGGGAGCGCGGAGTCTTATCCGCTGGACCACCAGGGAAGTCCCTATGCTGAACTGTTTTAAAGTAAATCCTAGATATCGTGATATTTCAGTCCTTCATACTTCAGGATGAATCTCTTAAAAATTATGAACTTAATCACAATGGTATGTGACTATAATATACTCGCAAAGTTAACAATAATTCCATAATGCCATCTAATAATACCCAATTCATATTCAAATTTCTCCACTTGTCTCAAAAATATCTATTTAAAATTAATTTGTTGTATCACTCAAGTCTCTTTAATTTATAGCAGTCCACTCTCCCTCCCCGCCCCCGCCTTTTTTATATGCTTGAAATTGTATTGTTGGAGTCAGAGGTCCTTAAATCACGTCCTACATTTTGGATTTGTCTCTGCTTCCTTGAGGTGTCATTTAACGAGTTCTTTCCCCCATATTTCTTGTAAAAGGAATCAGCTGTAAAGATGTAACTAGATTCAGGTTTATCTTTTGGTGAGGTTACTTTAAGGGTGGTATTGTGTACCTCATGTGGCATCACGGCAGAGCACACAGTACTTTTTGTACCCCTTAGTGCTGCGAAGATAGATCAGTGGGTTCAGTTGGGTGTATTAGTGTCCAACTGCTGCTATAACAAATTACCATGAACTTAGTGGCTCACAACACACATTTATCATACAGTTCTAGAGGTCAGAAGTCCTAAAATCAAGGTGTCAGCAGGACTGTGTTCCTTCTGAAGGTTCTAGGGGAGAATCCATTTACTTGCCTTTTCCAGCTTCTAGAGACCACCTGCATTCTTTGGCTGGTGACCCCTTCCTCCATCTTGAAAGCCAGCAGCATAGTATCTCCAAAACTTTCTCTTCCTTTCTCCCACCCAAACCTGTCTCCCTCCTCAGCTTCCATCATCTCATCTACTCTGACTCTGCTGCTTCCCTCTTTCCCTTATAATGACCCTTAATTTAATCCACATCTGCAAAACCCCTTTTGCCACGTAGGGTAACATATTCACAGGTCTGGAAATTAGGTTATGGACATCGCTTGGGGGTGGGGACATTATCCTGCCTACCAAGATGGTAACAGCCCGAAGCCTCCAATGTAAAACTTCCAATTAATCTTTCACTTAGGAAGCCATTGATGACTTATGTAAATTACTTGTTTCATTAAGGTTGTGAAATGATGATTTTCTAATTGTTGTTCCTTTCATATTTGTTGTGGAATTATTAAAGAATTCATCGCTTGAGGCCATTTGGTTACCCTAAAATTTATAATTCAGGAAGGAAAGTCGGGGTAAGTGCAGGGTTTATTCCTTCTTATTGACAGTTTTCAGAGTAAGGAAGTTGCCCTTGTCATTTCCAGTGTAGTCTGAAGAAGGTTGTTTTTGTTGTTTTAAGTATTATACTGAGATCATTTTTTATTGTTGTTTATTTCAATTTTTGGAGTCATTGTTTTAGTCATTTGCATTCGTTCTCTATGCTCACTTGTCTCTTTGGCTCCTGTATCCTTTTGACACAATCCTATTAGGCTTTGATAGCTGCCCTGTTGTGTGGAACAACTAGGTGCCGAAGGCTCATCTTTTGTATGTCAAACCCCTGACCTGGATGCAGCTATTCCTCCAAGAAGTTGTGGTTCCTTTTTGTGAGAAATGGTATTTTAGAGACCGTTAAGTTGGGTGTCATTTTTTTTTTTTGGGGGGTGTCATTTTTAACAGTTTAATATATTGTGCAGGCCACAGACCTATCTGTGGTTTGATCCCACTCCTTAGCATAGTTTGCCACTTTTTCATAGCCTCTGTCCACTTAGTTCTGCTTTGTCTTTAATTTTGACCACTCGTGGCCCAGACTCTGCCTCAAGGATTCTCTCTATGCATCATTTCAGCTTCTGAGGTGTGACTCCAGAGTGCAAGGATCTCATTGGTTCAGCTCCTTTTTTATATCTAAGTCTCTGAACAGCCTGTTGCTTATCTTCTCTTTGGTCATATATCCACCCCTGGTTTAAGCAGCTGTGGTTTGGGTTGAGGTTTGGAGAACTGGACACTTTCTGAAGTGCAAAACTTGGCCAACTGGGCTTGGCATTTAGTTATTGCTCTAATTGAGGCAGTTTCTCTTAGAAGGATCTTTGTGAGTGTAGTGCCTTGATAGACCTGTCTCGTTCATCATCTTCCTATCAAGGAGCACCTTAATGTCCAGTGAATACATCAGTGTTATCATGTATCACACTGTGTTGTAGTTTTGTATTTACCCATCTCCTCAGGTAGACTTTAAGCTCCTTGAGCAGAGGCTGTGTCTCAATCATCATTGAAATGCCTGTGTTTAATACAGTGCCTGGTACATAGTAGGACTTCAACTTAAGGAATGAATGAACAAATGAATTGACACTGTCCTAGCCTCATCTCTGATCTTTACCTCTTCCTTCCTCTTCACCTGTCTCCTCCTGCCTCTAGCTGTTCTGAATATCTTGCAGTTCTTT
Organism: Lagenorhynchus albirostris; assembly: GCF_949774975.1. Taxonomy (NCBI): domain Eukaryota; kingdom Metazoa; phylum Chordata; class Mammalia; order Artiodactyla; family Delphinidae; genus Lagenorhynchus; species Lagenorhynchus albirostris. The sequence goes on from NC_083095.1 coordinate 27,504,638, forward strand.
GAACACAGTGTTCTCTTAACCTGGACCAGTTTTTGCCTGTACACCCCTCTTGTGTGCTTCCATTACATCCTGTTTGACACAGCTTACTTTGTGAACTCCTTGCTGTCTTATTCATCTTTGTGTCTTCGGTTTAATATACTACGTAGGCATTGTTGTACAACTGAGTTAAATATCTTAGTCTTATTGAGCCTGCATCTGGAATCAGACAGATTTGGGTTCAGATCCCATCAGCTCCACCATTTAAAGGGTGTATGGTCTTAGGGGAATTACTTAACCTTTCTCTTTGGGTCTCTTATGTGTAAGATGGGGATGATAGACTTCATAGAATTGTTAGAAGGGCTAATGGAGGTGGTTTCTTTAATTGTTCAGGGCCCATTGTAGTGGGCCATAGATGTTGGTACTCTTCTTCCCTGTCTAGTGAATGAAAATTGAATTGCTTATCTGACTCCCCCACCCTATGTCATTGCAGTGACCACATAAAGAATATTTTAATGAGAGGAATTCTGAGTTTTTGTGATTCTCGCATTCATTCAATAAATATTTATTTAATACTTAGTATATGCCATACATAGCTGGGATTATAGCAATGAATTGCAGACAAGGTCCTTGAGCTCTAGTGGAGAACAAAGACAAAATACAAGTTAAAAAAAATACACACAATGTCAGGCAGTGGTAAGTACTATAATGAAAAATCAAGCAGTAGGTGGTAAGGCGTGATTAATGGGGTAAAGTATTTGAGTGGCCAGCGAAGGCCTTTCTGAATAGAGAGAGAAATGGATTGAAATGATGGGTGGGACTCTTTCCGCAAAGATTTCTCCTTCAGGCCCATGTTGGGATGTGTTTTGTGTTAAGATTTCCAATTGAGGTTATCCCTTCCCTACTCATTTCATAAAATGAGGCTAAACCAGGCTAAATAGTTTCAGGTTTAAAGACTGCTGCACAGAATTGAAGCAGGAAGTACCAACTCATCATTCATAGTGAATGTAGAAGTTTCCTCATTACTTCAGGTCCATAATAAAAGCCCGTTGTAGGGACTCAGAATCTGTGAATTGAAAACCACATTTTCATAAAGACTAGATGATACCATAATAATTTAATAGATTCTAGTACCATTTATTATTTAGAATGCTTGTTAATGGTGAAAATTGGAGGATGAATTAATTTTAGGGGATGAGATGAGTTAGTTATTGCCTAAGGGTGATTTATGTTTTGGAAATACAGAAAGAGAGAAAGCAATTGTGAGGAGATGTCATAATCATCACTGGAAAGGAAAGAAAAGCCTACTGGTAATTTAGATCACTTATACTTTTTTTAACCTCTTCCAAATAATCTTATTGGTCTAAGGTTTATTTTCATTGTCATTCTTCAAGAGTGCTGTTGCTATTAATAATTCATTTTGCTAAATGAGATTATCTTTTATTTGGATATTACACTCAGTTATGGTCCCCGTGTTTCCCAGCTAGCTTACAGATGAGAAAGCCAAACAAGATCATTTGGAGAGTTCAGCCTTGAGTCGTACGCTTATCACAACTTAAGCATAAAAATTATCAAGAAGGATCTTGGCAGTTGGGAAACCATTGGCTTATAACATTTTTTCACACTAAAAGCTGTATGAAAAGAGTGTTTGTGTGTGTGTATGCTATAGCTTTTTATTAAATATAAATTTATTTATTTACTTATTTTTGGCTGCACTGGGTCTTTGTTGCTGCACGCAGGCTTTCTTTAGTTGCGGCGAGCGGGCTTCTCATTGTGGTAGCTTCTCTTGTTGTGGAGCACGGCCTCTAGGCGCGTGGGCTTCAGTAGTTGTGGCACACGGGCTCAGTAGTTGTGGCTCGTGGGCTCTAGAGCGCAGGTTCAGTAGTTGTGGTGCACAGGCTTTGTTGTTCTGTGGCATGTGGGATATTCCCGGACCAGGGATTGAACCCATGTCCCCTGTATTGGCAGGTGGATTCTTAACCACTACGCCACCAGGGAAGTCCCTATGCTATAGCTTTAATTGATTTTATTTGGAACAGTTACACTTCAGCTCATGATTAGTGTTGTCTGTACTGAGGGCTGATCTTTTTCTGTTAGGAAAAATATGTCTTTTTCAAATTTACATTTGATGTGACTGTTGTCCAGTGGGTTAGAAACAGGTCAATAAATAGATGGTTTAGTACAGAAGGCTAATTGGTACATTAAAATTTAATAATATTAAAATCTAGTTTATTTTTGTATTATATACAGATTTCTAGCTTTAAATTAAAACCTGACTCTGTGTTTCCTTCTCCATAAAAGTTAAACAATATGTTACTTTATTTATTTATTTAGTACAAAAAGCTTCAGCGTTTATTAAATAAAGAGGAGGTAGAAGATAGATGTGGGAACAGGCCAGGATCCCCTCCTCTTAATTACACATATGCAGACATACAGACACAACTGAGAAAATGACAGGGACAATTCAGGGGACAGACTGAAGGGCAGAGGGAAACAGCACCCTCCGAGAGTGGGCCCGGACCCAAGGGTGGGCTGAGACCTGGGCCAGCGGTAGGCGTTCTGAGGGTTTATGCTTGAGCAGCTTGTAGATGAGCTCCTGGGCTCCTGCAGGCATGGAAGGGGGGAACCTCAGGTCCACCTTGACGATGCACCGATGCATCTCGTTGTGGGAAGCACTCTCGAAGGGGGGGTTTCCCACCAGCAGCTCATAGCAGAACACTCTGATGCACCACAGATCCACCTTTTCATTGTGCATGCGCCCCTCAATCATCTCCGGGGGCATGTAGTCCAGAGTGCCACACATTGTCTTCCTCCTCAGGGAGGGGGCGTGCACAGACCAGCCGAAGTCGGCAACCTTCGGCTCTCCGTGGAGCCCCAAGAGCAGATTCTGTGGCTTTATGTCTCTGTGAATCACCTTCTTCCCATGGCAGTATATCAGAGCATCTGCCAGCTCCTCCATGGTCGTGGCTGTACACTGCTCAAAAGTGCAGCTCTGGGGGCTTCCCTGGTGGTGCAGTGGTTGGGAGTCCTGCCAATGCAGGAGACACCGGTTCGTGCCCCGGTCCGGGAGGATCCCACATGCCGCGGAGCGGCTGGGCTCGTGAGCCATGGCCGCTGAGCCTGCGCGTCCGGAGCCTATGCTCCGCAACGGGAGAGGCCACAACAGTGAGAGGCCCGCATACTGCAAAAGAAAAAAAAAAAAAAAGTGCAGCTCTTCTGCATCTTCTTGTAGAGCTCCCACCGGGAGGGCATACTCCAGAATCAAGGAGATCCTTGCCAGTTATAGAAGTAGCTGTAGAGACGCAAGATGTTGGGATGCTGCAGATGGGCCTGGATTTCAGTCTCCCTGCGTAGCTGGTGCTCCACACCCTCCTTCTGTACCTGAGACTTGAAGAGGACTTGGAGCACCACGATGAAATGGCTTTTCTTCTCCCAAGCCCAGTACACATTTCCAAACTTGCCTTTGCCCGGAGGACTCCCAGTCTCAAAGTCGTCAATTGGGAAGGAACGCATTGAGAAGTGTGGGGTCCCACTGCTGTTCTCCACCACCTTCTGGACAGGGGCACCTGTGGGCTGGGCGTTGGAGCGGCTCATGAGGACAAGTGCAGATGGGGTTACAGGCTCCTTCCGGAGGACTCTCTGAGGCCAGACTGAGCTATCTGCTGGCCGTAGGGCCATGCATAGACAGTCTCCTTATGGATCCTTAGAGGGAAAAGGGGAGGGAACTGGAGCCCATGGCACAGCCCATGCCCCTGGCCACTGGCAAACTGGCAAATGACTGAACCTGCCTCTGTTACTTCATTTAAATTTCTCTTGTTCAACAATTGTCCCCAGCCTTCTCTCTTTTCAACTGGTCTAGAGAAGGGGGCTGCTTAGAATTTGAAATTGCTATACATATCTTTATGATGACTTCTGAAGACTGAGCCTAGTTTCTAGGAAAAGGGAACAGATTTATAAAGGTAATCTAGTGAGATGCAGTGACTTCTGTGTTGTTTCTTGTGTGAATTGCTAACTGGTGGTTGATCCTGAGCCATGGCCCCCAAATGCATATGCAGCCTGGCATCCTGGACAGTAGAGCCCTCTGTGAAATCAGCCAGCTGGCCACAGACCAGAATTCGGGCTCTGAAACAAGCCTCCGACTTGAGGGAGATTGATGTCATCTGCTTTATTCTGTGCCCCCAACCTCATTGTTCAACACAACGTGTGGGAAATCAAGGGACTAGTTGTTAAGAAAGAACAAGGCTTTGTTTGTGCCTGAAAGGGTCACGCTGGAGGTTTTACCGTAAATAACTTTGGAACAGTATGAAAAAAAACATTTGATCTGGCTTCACCCCCGCAGCAGTATTGTTAGGGCAGCAACTGGTCTTTCCTTCTCATTCCCCTCCCTTCCTCCCTCTCTTTCTCCAGCTTTCTCCCCCCGCCCACCCCCGCAACCCCGCAGTTCCCACCCCCCCGGTCAAGTATGACGTATTGCCTATGTTGAGTTAATGTCGTAAATGCTGATAGAAGCAGGAGGAGAGCATCTATCCTTTATCATACCAGTACCTGGAAATCTTCCATGTCTAGTTTTCAGTACTTCTATAAGCCTTCTTAAACTACTTCTGTGCTGTGCTCTGCCATTGCTGAATTGTGTTGGAAATTTGAAAGAATTTAGTGTTGCTAAATGCTGCTTATGGCCTTTCTAAGTTTGACTTTGTTCTGGGTAAAATCTAGATGTGATCCTTTGATTTCAGGGGTGCTGTTGGTAGACTTGGTACTTGCTCTTGTTTGAAAGATCAGAGTAAATTTGTTTTCTGCCCATTAAATATAGCTTCTGGGCTGACAGTCGTCCATGTTCTTAGTGTGTAGTACTTGTGGTAGTCTCTTGCAAGTATTTCTGATGCTATTTTTCTAGTGTAAAACTACAGCATCTTCAGTGATTTGGTGTTCTTTCTGATTGGACCCCACAGTTTAAGATTCACCGTGAACTATTACCAAATGAAGCGTATAGACCCACACCCCCTGATCATTATATATGCACCCACAGTCCTCTCTTCTCCTCTCCCCACACTTAATGTTATTGGGTCCTTCATGTAGTTTATTACTTATTGGGTAAAACACTTGCAGGAATTGCTAAAGTCATCTGGTATTTCTTTCTATCCCCTGTTAGCAGCTAAAATGATTCGTTGAATACCTGCTTTGTTAGGCATTTTGTATCTCTTCAGTTTCTAAATCTTACTGCTGCTTCCTTAAGGTTTACCTGTCTGTCTTTTCCTGTCTCCATGCAACAACCATTTAGGCCCTAGTCACCCCTGGGTTTAGTCGATGCAGACTACTTTATCTAGTTTGCCATCTATTAGCACTTTTAGATTGAAAGTATGGTTAGTGACCTAATTGTTTGTGGAGTTCTGAGTTATCACTGACAAGCAGTTACCATAATAGCAAAAATGCTAACAGTAACAACAACAATGCTAATAATTACACTTACTGAGTGCTTGCCAGCTGCCAAACACTGTTCTAGGCACTTTACCTTTATTAAATTTAATTTTACCTTTATTAAATTTAATTTTCACAATAACCTTGTAAAGTACATACTCTTGTTCTTATTTTACATATGAGGCACAGAGAGGTTAAGGAACATATCCAAGGCCTTACAGCTAGTAAGTGGCCCAACTGTGATTTGAACACCAACCTGAGGCCTGACTCTAGAGCCTTCAGCCTAACTACTATGCTGTACTATCTCTCAAAAGGAGAAAAGGGTAGGTGTTTCTGTTTTGGTTCATTTTTGTTCAATGTATAGAGCTTCTCCAAGGGACTTGGCTGTTTCTGAATTCCTGAGTTAGTCATTCAGGAGTTACAAGGTTTATGGTTAGCCTTAAAATAATATGTACACATTGTATACTCAGTATTATACCCCAGATTGGTCATAAACCTGAGGAAGACAGAGTGCAGGTAGGAGCCTGTGTGAAGGAAATTATATCTTCAGAGTTTCACTAAAGCTGCAAGCTGATTGACCTTTGCTGCTATGGTAGCACACCCAGAAAGACGTGGATTTGGCTTTTGGTTTTTAACATATTCTTGGACTGGTGGGGTATGGAGCTGATTCAGCAAATGAAAGCAATGTGTGACCTGTGACATTAGAAATACACAGACTTGCCACCTCCACCGTAGATCATATGTCATTTTATAAGGGTAGGTATAGACTTGTCCAAATTAACTATTTGTATTTACAACATAAAAAGTATATGAAAATGTTTATTTACTTGCTTGGCTTTGATTATAAATTTCTTGAGAATCTGGAGGTGTATATGTGTGTGTGTGCGTGTGTGTGTGTGTGTGTATGTATGTGTTTGACTTCATCTTTCTGAATAGTATTTTTTTACATAAGCTTTTTATCTTAGAACAGTTTTAGATTTACAGAAGAACAGTGAAGATAATACAGTTCCCATATACCCCACAGCCAGTTTCCCCTATTGTTAATACCTTATGTTAGTATGATACATTTTGTCTGTCACAATGAACAAGTATTTATACATTATTATTAACTAAAGTCTATACTTTATTCAGATTCCCTTAGTTTTTACCTAATGTCCTTTTTTCCTGTCCCTGGATATATTACATTTAGTCGTATTTCTTTGGGCTCCTCTAGATTATGACAGTTTCTCAGATATTCCTTGTTTTTGACAGCCGTTTGAGTTTTGAGGAGTACTGGTCAAGTATTTTGTAGGATACCCCTGTATTGGGATTCGTCTGATGTTTTCCTCATGATGAAACTGGAATTAAGGGTTTTGGGGAGGAAGACCACAAAGGTAAAGGGTCATTTTCATCATATCATGCCAAGGGAGCATATTGTCAACATGAATTATCACTGTTATATTGACCTTGATCATCTGGCAGAGGTAGTGTTTGTCAGGTTTGTCCACTGTAAAGTTACTTCCCCCCCCCCTTTCTATGCTGTGCTCTTTGGAAGTCACTATGTGCAGCCCACACTTGAGTGGGGAGTATGCTTGACCTCCTTGAGGGTGCTTTTTCTAAAATTTCATATGTTATCTGAGAGTGTTCTGCATGGGAGATTTTCTTCTTCTCTCCCAGCTTGTTTGTTTGTTTGCTTGCTTGTTTAATCATTTATATCATTATGGATTCCTGGGTATTTATATATTGAATTACAATCCAATACTGCTTTATTTTGTTGCGCAAATTGTTACAGCTTTGGCTGTTGGGAGCTCTTTCATTTGGCTCCTGTGTCCCTTTGACAAACCCCTGTTGTTTCTGTCTTGTTTTGTTTTCCAGCACTTCTTTACTTTCTGGCACTACAAGATGCCCCAGGCTCATCTTGTGTATTTCTTGTCCCAGTCCTGGGGTCAGCCATTTCTCCAAGGAGCCCTGGTTCCCTTTTATTGGAGAATGGTATTAGAAACCAAGATCTGGATGGGTAGTATTATTTTTAAGGTATCTTTTCCTGACACTTTTTTTTTTTTTTCAAACACACTTGTGGTAGTAGAAAGTGGCCAAAAGTAGTCCCAGCCTTCTTGCAGCTTTAGAGTAAGGCTGAGAATTCCCTGAGCAGCAAGAGGAGCTAGGATGGGGAGAGAAGTGGTGCTAAAGAGCAGAGGCCCGCGGTTCGCGAGCGTTCATCCAGTTCCTTCAGGTCCCACCTCTGCGTTATTAGGTCAGGCAGATTGTTATGGAGGGTCACTAAAAGCATCCATGTGAATTGTATTTCTGTCTTTAGCAAGGCTGTGGTTGAAAGTGGAGAGTCTAATATTGGTCACAGTCCTTTCACAAGAACCTTCCTGATAAACTGTTCTTGTTTAGTTCCAGGAAAATTATCTCTGAAGATAAATTTGTGAGCTTTCATCAGGAAACAAATGATGTGTAACCCAACTTGTTTCTCTCTTAGTCTCGGCTTCCAGAAAACTGAGAGCCAAATTTATTATGCACATACCATTTGCTTAGTTCAGGTTCTTGATAGTGCCTATTAGTTTCTTCCTCCAGGTGAACTGTATTCCTTAATTCCTAATTGCTTTATTTGCCTAGTGTTTGGGCCTAAGCTACTTAAAGATCCTTTTGAAGTAGGCAGGGTATTACCTTGAATGTGTGGTCAAGGAAGGGGGGCAGGCTTCAGGAGCAGAAGAACTGCTCAAGAACCTGTTTTCTCTGGCCACTGCCTAGAATCGTCCAAGAAAATCCAATTCTAAATAAGTCTTGTTTTCCCAGTGGACCTGTATTCTCACTTATTTGATGGTTTTGGTGTGAGTATTCACATATTCTTGACATCAGCTACTGTGCATATACATACAATTAACACTTTCTTCCCTACTTTGTAAGTTGTGAACTTTGGTTTGCTTTTCTTCAGAAGGTGTTATCTAGAAAGAAATCTTTATTACTTCCCATTCCTTGATGTCATATGGGCAAATTTTATGCCTTGATATTACCTTTGGTTAAGAACTTTACAGTAAGTTTTATGTTTTTATTGTTAAGGGGGAATCCTTTAAGGGTTTGCTGTTATAGTAGGTGAAAGTGGCAGTTATCATATTACCAAGGTGGTTCTCTAGTAGAATTTAAGAAGAAAAAATAAAATCTCTTAATTTTTGAGAAACCAGGTGATCTTTTAAAGTGATCTGTAATCAGAACATTTTAATTAAAGAAATTTAAAACCATTATTTTGGCCTATTAGACTTTGCCGGCTCTGGCTAGTCACTGAGATTTGCCCAGTTTTTTTTTTTTTTTTTGCGGTACGCGGGCCTCTCACTGTTGTGGCCTCTCCTGTTGCGAAGCAAGAACCCGTGTCCCCTGCATCGGCAGGCGGACTCTCAACCACTGTGCCACCAGGGAAGCCCTTTTCTTTCTTTTTTAAGGTCAGTGGCTTGGCTGCTTAATAACTGCAAAGTTATGAACTACGTGGGAAACCTTCTGATTTTCAGAAAAATTCTGGGATCTGTTAGAATCCCCAACTGTCCATAAGAGCCTAACATGAAGGTTAAATTGTCAAGTTGCCTGTCTGGATTTCCAGATATCTGGATAGATACCCTTATATAGTTGTGTCATCTGAAGGTCATAGGGAGTATAGAAATGTGGAGACACTGATGGAAATGTGATCATTATCACACACTATTTCCAGGAGGTAAATTTCATGCTGATAAATGGTATAGGCAGTGATGGGTGTTTTGCCTTCAGCCTCTTGTAAAATATTTGCGTCTTTAGTACATTTTCAGATGTCATAGAAAGAACCAGCAATGCAAGTGGTTCTACCATGACTATAGTTCCTCAGTACAGTGTAGAAGAAGACAATTTAAACAATTTTTACTCCTTCCGAGAACCAGTTGGAAGTGTGGATTGTATTCGAGTCTTTCAGAAAAACATGGGAGACTTCTTAATTCATTTTGCAAAGTACTCAATGAAGGATTTTTGCCACTGCTTAATAAGAGTTTTCTGACCTGTACCTAGGATCCTTTGTCATCTAAAGAGGCTCCTGTCCTTAAATAATTTTTTTTGAAGAACTCTTTTAAAATCTTAGGAGAGGGGCTTCCCTGGTGGCTCAGTGGTTGAGAATCTGCCTGCCAATGCAGGGGACACAGGTTCGAGCCCTGGTCTGGGAAGATCCCACATGCCGCGGAGCAACTAGGTCCATGAGCCACAACCACTGAGCCTGCGCGTCTGGAGCTTGTGCTCCGCAACAAGAGAGGCCACCATAGTGAGAGGCCCGCGCACCGTGATGAAGAGTGGCCCCCGCTTGCCACAACTAGAGAAAGCCCTCACACAGAAACGAAGACCCAACACAGCCAAAAAATTAAAAAATATAAAAATAAATAAATAAATTTAAAATAAAAAATAAATAAAAGTATTCTAGGGCACAGGTATTAAAAAAAATCTTAGGAGAATGCAAAGAGATCATAAGCTATTCTTCTAGGAAATAACCTGGTTGGGCAAATTTATGCCAAGTCTTGTAAGTCTGATTAAGTTGAATTGTCCTTTGTTTGGCTTTTTCTTTTAGTTGATAATTCAGGAAAAGTATCACATGAACAAGAGGCCTTTAGGAATTTTCAGGGCTAAATATTCCCATGCAGATTGTTTATTTATTGCTGACTTCAAGGCCTCTACCTTGTGGCTGCCTGCTAATCCCTCTAAGGTGGAGAATGCAGACTGAACAGTGCCATGTCCCACTCAAGAGGACTCTCAGACTCTCTGACTTGCACCAACCCAAAGAATCCATCAGATTCTGTTAGTCTTTCTTGGCTTCTGTGCATTCCACTTCCTTCAGCCATTCCTGCTGTGGGGCTGCAACATGGAATGCGGAAAGAGCATAGGTTTTAGACCCTATCTTCAAACCTACCTACACAATTTATTAGCTCTGTGATAATGAACAAGTTACTAAGTTTCTGCCTCAGTAAAATGGGGATAATAAGACTGGCCTCTCTGGGATTGTTGTGAGGATTAAAGACTATGTAGGTAAAGTTTATAACATAATTCCTTAATCGCCGTATCCTTCCAAACCACTCAGTTGTAGACCCCAGACCTAAATCATATAATACTTTTCTTTGCTCCTGCATCCTGGCTGCTAGGTGCGGCCACTAGAAATCCATGGTCCCTGATCTCAGCTCTCACCTCAGTGCTGCCCAACAGTTCTTTTGTGTGATTTTAGCCAGCTTTCTTCCCGTCCTATGCAGAGGTCAGATGTCGGTGGCCCAGAAGTTGTTTCTATAGACATTTTTTTTTTGCGGTACGCAGGCCTCTCACTGCTGTGGCCTCTCCCGTTGCAGAGCACAGGCTCCGGACATGCAGGCTCAGCGGCCATGGCTCACGGGCCCAGCCGCTCCGCGGCATGTGGGATCCTCCCAGACTGGGGCACGAACCCGCGTCCCCTGCATTAGCAGGCGGACTCTCAACCACTGCGCCACCAGGGAAGCCCCTATAGACATTTTTTGTTTGGCCTTGAGATAGTTTTTCAAATGTTGGGATTGGTTGTGAGGATTTCAAATAACAGTTAAAACGTTTAGGTTCTTTTGGAGAATTAGATTGTCTGAAAAGCTGGCATGCCATGGTAGTAATTGGTTTCTCCCTTGAGACCGGCCTATCTCCTGTCTGCCACATTGTTCACCACACCCCGTGGACTTGTGCTGGCCCGTTAGACTCAGTGTATGCTGCTTGCTTGGTCTTTGTGGGCATTCACTTTTTGGTCTTGTCCTGTGGGCTCTCCAGTTTTTTTGTTTGTTTAAGTATTTATTTAGTTATTTAGCTTGCGCCAGGCCTTAGTTGAGGCGTGCGGGATCTTCGTTGCGGTATGCATACGGGATCTAGTTCCCCGACCAGGGATCAAACCCGGGCCCCCTGCATTAGGGGCGCAGAGTCTTACCCACTGGACCACCAGGGAAGTCCCTGGGCTCTCCGTTTTTATTTTATTTATTTATTTATTTATTTAAATTTATTTTTTTTCTCCATTTTTAAAATTCCTCAGATGTGGCCCCTTCTCTCCATACACAAAGCCTTCATCATCTCTAACCTGGAGTACTGGGTTAGTGTCCTAACACATCTTCTTATCTCTAGTATTGTCCCTCTTGAGTCTGTCTTCACAGTGTTATCAGATTTATCTTTCTAAACTGCAAGTTGAATCGCATCACTCTGGTTTCAAATTCTTCATTGCCTTTTCCACTTTGTGCACAATAAACTCCTTAGCATGATGTTGTAGTTCTACATGATCTGGCTAGTATCTCTCCAGCCACTTAACCTCTCTGTGCCTCAGTTTCCTCCTGTGGAACATGGGAGAAAAAATACTTCTTACCTGTAGGGTTATAGTGAAGATCAAGTAAAAAATGCATATAAAGGCCTTGGCACAGTGCTCAGCATTTAGTAAGTGCTTAATAAATATTAGCTATTAGTGTTACGATGATACCATGTTTTTGTTCTGTTTTGTTTTTCTGGACCTAAGCCTTCATATTTGCTGTCTCTTCTACCCTGAATGTCTTTACTCCTATTCTTCCCTTGATTGCAACTCATCCTTCATGACTCAGCTCCTGTGTCACCTCCTCCACGATACACTCTGTGACCCTCCATAATCCCATGGCACAGACGCACTCTCCACACTGCAGCGAAGTTGTCTCATTTCTTATTCTTCTCCTATTTATACTCTTAAGCCCTTCGAAGATGGGAACCATCTTCCACATCCTATTTCTCCAGTGACCAGTGCAGATCCAGGCATCTTAAATGTTTGACAAATTAATGAATGATCAACATCATTCATGGCAGAAGATACTTGGTTAATATTACTGCTGTTACTCTTAGGGAATTTAGATGTGCCATCATTTCAAATTTGTCTATTTTTTATTTTTTATTAACCCATCATTTATTTATTAACCCATCATTTTTTTTATTAACCCATCATTTCAAATTTGTCTATCAGTGGTAACTATTCTTTCGTTATGTTTTTCTTCACAAAACTGAAATAACTTTATTTCTGACCATAAGTGATACATGCCTTTGTAGAAAAAAAAATTATAAAGAAATCTCACTGCTCAGAAATAACTAGTGTTATTAAAGTGCTTTAAATATATAGGTTTATATGTATACTATTCAATTTTTATATTTAAAATCTCATCTATAATTGAATCTTGTTTTACAAACAGCATTAGAACGTCCAGTTTAATATAATTAATCCACTATTTTTGTGTTCTACATTTCAAGTAGCTTCCTGTCTTAGGTCATGAAATGTGCCTTCTGCCAAGACAACCATGTGCTCTAGAAAAGAAGCCTGAGACCCGGTCTGTCATATTACTGTGTCAAGCCCTTGCTTTATATGCGACCGTTCACTTACCAATATATGCCGCTTCGTCTGTGCTTACAGGCCGTTCTGTAGGAATGGAGCGGTTAAAGTTTGGAAAACTAGAGGCAACAACCTGGAAGACAGGAATTATCATTTGTGGAAGCCAAAGATGTCTTTTTTAGGAGTAACTTCTTGTTTATCCCCCTGCCTTCCCCCACCCCTTGTAGCCATTAACATAATCCACATAAAATCTGCAGGAATAGCTCTGCCAGATTTTTCCTCCAGGCATGCCTTCTTTTCCTTCACTCCTTGTGTCAGGTGCTCCATTTCCACTCTCCACCCCTCCCCCCAACCGTGTGTCAAGATTTGTTTTAAACAGGAAATGTGTTCATATGTATCTTTCTCCTTTTTGTATATTCTTTCAGTAATTATCCACTTCCATTTTCCCTTTCTAGGAAATGATACTGATCTACATTCTATAAAGTGAACTTTTGCTAATAAACCCACTTTATATCAACTATTATCAACTGTGTGAAATTTGCTGTATTTGGGTTTCACCTTCTAATCCAATTCCTCTCTTTGGGAATGGTTGGACCATAGTGATCATAACAGACTGTGTTGTTTTTTTTTTGATAAATTTATTTATGTTATTTATTTGGCTGCATTGGGTCTTCTTTGCTGTGCACGGGCTTTCTCTAGTTGCAGCGAGCGGGGGCTACTCTTCTTTGTGATGCATGGGCTTCTCATTGTCGTGGTTTCTCTTGTTGCAGAGCACGAGCTCTAGGCGCGCGGACTTCAGTAGTTGTGGCACGTGGGCTTCAGTAGTGTGGCTCGCGGGCTCTAGAGCGCAGGCTCAGTAGTTGTGGCGCACGAGCTTAGTTGCTCTGCGGCATGTGGGATCTTCCCAGACCAGGGCTCGAACCTGTGTCCCCTGCATTGGCAGGCGGATTCTTAACCACTGCTCCACCAGGGAAGCCCTAGACTGTCTTTTATAGACAGTGTTTCTTTCCATTTCTCCAATTTCTATAAGTTCTCTTCCCAAGTATTATTTGCTGCCTGTTCTTACTTACTTTTTACTTTTAGATTACAGATTCTGCTGGCCATATTCTGTACTCCAAGGAAGATGCAACCAAGGGGAAATTTGCCTTTACCACTGAAGATTATGACATGTTCGAAGTGTGTTTTGAGAGCAAGGGTAAGTAAATCAGAGTATTTTCCCTGAATTAAGCATCATCTTCTAAGCAAGTTAGAGCATGAACTTTCTCTCTTGGTCTGGGCAAGAAGAGGAAATGAAAACTACATTTGCTGGAGTGCACACACATATAAGTGAAAGTTGGCGAATTGGTAGAGTTCTTCATGTGCAGGAGAAGGCATTTCTTGAATCCTGTGATATACTTGTCTTGAATGATAGAGTTGAATTTGGTATAGATGCTAGAAAATAGTGCATTTATATGCTAGTGACATGTTTTCTTTGGGATTAGAAGTAGGGTCTGTCTGACAAATAATGTATCGTCAGAAGCAGTTTCGATCTCCAGGGCACTTGCTATTTCCTAGTCCTGATAACTTGCTGTGGCTTCTTCTGTGCATCTCAAGGCCAAGAGTCCTTAGTAACTTTTAGGCTGATTGATTACCTGATGGCTTCTGTGCTCAGTGGTTGGGGACTTTTTCACTCCCTATTCTTCAGCTTCAAGGACACCAGACTCTAAAAGCTGTATGCATTTATACCTGTTATATTACTTGGGACCCTTTAGGGGCTGCAGGACACAAAAACATAACTCAAACTGGCTTAAAGAGGAAGACGAGAAAGACCATGTGACTCTCTGAACAGGGAGGTCTACAGTGTGGTACTGACTTCAGGCAGGGCTGTATCTTGGGGTTTTAACGGTATCATTGGAACCTTACATTGTTTTTAGTGCTTCCTCTTTTTGCCTCCATTTGACTTTATTCTCACGCTTTCTCCGTATGGTAGCAAAAGGACTCCTGGCAATTTTACATTTATAGAATGTTCAGAACATACGATCCTAGAAGAAAAGCAAGCACCTTTGCCAACACCTCCAACATATTCCCAGGAATAGCAAAAGAACCAGCTGCTTTTAACAGTTAACCAGAAATTGACCCCTGATCTAAAGTGGGTCAGTTTAGCCTAAAAGCTAAGGGAGTTTGCCTGAAGTAAATGGAATAATAGATTAAGAATAGAAAATTAAAAGACTGTAATAGTGATTTCATGACTGATACCCTTCTCCCTGCTCCCACCCCTGCTAGTTCCAGGATGTCTCAACAGTATTCTAGACATTTCCACATGGTTGTGCTATTCTTACCTCAAAACTCAGACATCTAAGACTGTATTCATGACCTACTCTTTCAAATTAGTTCCCCTCACTCATCAGTATTAACACCATCCTTCCAGTTACTTGGGCTCACATATTTGAAATTACATACTTTTGTCTTTTCCAGTCTGTCATCAAGTTATGCTGATACTTCTTTCAAAATACCTCCTGTATCTGCCACCACACAGATCTGAACTCTAATCTTTCAAATCATGGATCTTGTCATTAGCCTTCTAACTGATATCCCTGCTTTTAATATATCCAAATACTGCCACCAGATTTATCTCCTAAAACACATCTTTCATTATGTCAGTCCTTTTTCAAAAGCTTTCCCTTCTTTGTAGTGGCAGTAATATTCCTGTTCTATAGAATGAAACACAGAATCATGAAATTTTCAAGCTAGAAGGGATTTTAGGCATTATGGCTTTTAATAGTCTTTATACTCTTGCTCCATCCAACCTTATCTTCCTCTGCCCATCAGGCCCCAGTCATTCTGGTTTGCTCTGCCTTCTAAACATGTCACATTTATTCATTTGTTGGAATGCTCTCTTCCCATATGAACATAGGTTTACCTTTAGTTTTGGGGGTTTTTTGTTTTTCTTTTTTAATATTTATTTATTTGTTTGTTTCGGCTGTGCCAAGTCTTAGTTGCCCCACGTGGGATCTTTGTTGGGGTGTGCTTAGTTGTGGCATGCAGACTTCTTAGTTGCAGCATGTGGACTCTTAGGTGCGGCATGCATGTGGGACCTAGTTCCCCTACCAGGGATCGAACCTGGGCCCCCTGCGTTGGGAGTGTGGAGTCTTACCCACTGGACCAAAGGGAAGTCCCTACCTTTAGTTCTTTTAGAATGCATCCCTCAGCCGTTCTAGTCTGCTTGATATCTCAGTCAATTGATTGATTCATCCATCACTGTTCTAGGTGTTGGGGATATAGCAGTGAATAAAACAGAAGTCTCTGTTCTCAGTGGAGCTTACATTTTCATCGGAGCAAGCAGACAATAGACAAATATAAGTCAAATGGGGGCTTCCCTGGTGGCGCAGTGGTTGAGAATCCATCTGCCAATGCGGGAGACACAGGTTCGAGCCCTGGTCCAGGAAGCTCCCACATGCTGCGGAGCAACTAAGCCTGCGCGCCGCCACAACTACTGAGCCTGTGCTCTAGAGCCCGCGAGCCACAACTGCTGAAGCCTGTGCGCCTAGAGCCCATGCTCCGCAATAAGAGAAGCCTTGCGCACCACAACAAAGAGTAGCCCCCACTTGCCGCAACTAGAGAAAAGCCCGCGTGCAGCAACGAAGACCCAATGCAGCCATAAATTTATTTATTTATTTATTAAAAAAAAAAAGAAGTCAGATGGTAATGAGGGCTTTGGAGAGAAAGCAAACACCTTAAGATGTTGAGCATGTCTCAGAAACAGCAAGGAGGTCAGTGTGGCTTCCTCTGAATAGTGCATCACTTACTGATTGGATTGTTTATTTAAGTATTTGAATATATATATATCTCACACACACAGCCTTGTGTTGTTTAAGTGTCTCGTGTATATATCTTACATTCCCAATTTTGAACTCTTTGAAGGCAGAGATTATCCTTTGTTCTGAATTTCTTATATGCTGATGCCGTGCATGTAAATGCCTAGGAACTAGTTCAAAAATGTGTGTGTATATACGTATAAATGTATGTGTACACACACACGTTATAGCCAGCGCTCAATTTCTAGTTTCATTTGTGTTTATTCAGCTGTTTATTCTGATGTGGAGACCTGATACCTTATAGTCTTTGGAGCACCTTTAAAAGACTGTCTATTTGTCAGGCAGAGAGAAATTTCAAAGGGTGTTTTTACGAAGGAGACCCTTTATGGCCATGATGTCAATTAAGGGGATGGGCTGGCTGTTCTGTGCAAGAAATTGTATGGTCTGGACTCAGATGGTCTGTGGTTTTGTGGTTTCATTCGTGTTTGAATAATGCTAAAGCTGTGCTGTGGCAAACAGAGATAGCGAGAAGAGTCTGTTAGGAAGAGAATATCTTGATCATTCCGACCAGGCGGAGCTGTGAGCTGCTTGGATTTCACAACTTTTTAAGTGAGGAAGGAGAAGCAAATATTTGCATTGAATCTCTTACGGGCAGTGCTGTGATCAGGATTGCACATTATATTTGGGAGAAGATACCTTTCTGGGTGTCACTTTTTGTTTTGCTTTCTTTTTTGGAAACCTAATTGGTTTAATGCTCAGAAGGTATCTGTGACTTGGCTTAGTTTCTTTCTTTTTCTTTTTTTTCTTTTTTAAATAAATGTATTTATTTATTTTTGGCTGCATTGGGTTTCCATTGCTGCATGCGGACTTTCTCTAGTTGCAGTAGGCGGTGGCTACCCTTTATTGCATGTGCAGACTTCTCATTGCGGGGGCTTCTCTTTGCTGCAGAGCACGGGCTCTAGGTACGTGGGCTTCAGTAGTCGGGGCGCACGGGCTTAGTTGCTCTGCGGCATGTGGGATCTTCCTGGACCAGGGCTCAAACCGGTGTCCCCTGCATTGGCAGGCGGATTCTTAACCACTGCGCCACCAGGGAAGTCCTTGGCTTAGTTTCTTGATCCTACCTATTCAGTCTTATAAGCTTTCAAATTGATCTTTCTAGTCTATCCAAAAGAACTTCTTTACTGTCTTTTAAACATGCCACAATCCTTTCAATAGCTGTCTTTGTTCATGTGTTCCCTTCTGTCCAGATTACTTTGTCTGCCGTCAGGTGCTACCTCTCAAGTGAAGTCTGTCCACAACTAATCTCTTCCCTCTTCTAACCTTTGCTCCATAGCTGGGATTGTCTGAACCATTTTTGTTTTTTCCTTAAAGTTTTATATGCTTTGCATTTTTACTGTAGCTGGTATGCATATTTATGTCTTAGATGCCCATAGAATTATTTGAAGGCAGAGATTGCAATCTCTGTTCTAGCGCCTTGTGAGTTCTCAATGAGTAGTTTTTGAATTGACATTTCAGAAAATCTCCAGTGTTTCTCAGGGTACAGTACCATTCTCTATGGCTTATGGCCTCAGGAACCACGATGCTTAACTGGCAATATTTCCCAAAACTCCTAATTTCATGCAGGCAGTTTTTAATTATACAAAAGTAATCAGGTGAATTCCAGGAGATTGAGACTGAGCAGTTTTCTGGGCCTCTTTTGAATCTTTCCCTTTCTCCTACTTGATGAGGTAAGAATAGAATTAATTCCTTTTTTTTTTTTTTTTTTTTTTGCGGTACACGGGCCTCTCACTGTTGTGGCCTCTCCCATTGCGGAGCACGGGCTCCGGACGCGCAGGCTCAGCGGCCATGGCTCACAGGCCCAGCCGCTCCTCGGCATGTGGGATCTTCCCATACCGGGGCAGTGGACTCTCAACCACTGCGCCACCAGGGAAGCCTGAGTAGAATTCCTTTTGATCAAGCTGAATCAGATTATCTTTTCTAATATGAACATTGCTCTGTTGGTCCTACTATCCCAAATAGACTTTTCTGTTTGTAAGAAGTATCCCTGAGAATTTTACTCTTACTGTTAAGTTTCTTCTTGGGCTCTTCTAAAGGCTTTGTGGGAATAGTCCCATAACACTTTATTTACCTATTGAAATGGCCTTACATTGACCAAAATGTTTGAAATAAGTGGAATAGTAGACAAATCCTGTGTACTTTTCAGTACTCATATTTGTATTAAGTAAATTCAAGCTTAGCATATACCGAGTAATCTTTCTCTCAGAATTTCACAGGTCAGCCTTTTCAGATGTGGAAATGTTCCTTTTCAGCCTAAGTTGGTGCCCTCTACCTATTGGTCTATATGCCACTCAATTGTGTGCTGTTGTGACTTTCATTTCCTAATCCAGTGAGCCTGTGTGTTTTCTCTTGCCCTGTTCTGTTCCTCTGTAGTACCAGCTGCAGTATCTTGTGTCCTGCTCCCTCAGAGATGTTTGCCAGCAGCATGTTCTTGTCACTTTCTGGCACCCCACACAGATAGAGGCTTTGTCTGGAATGCTTGTGATTTTTAGCCAGAGCCAGGAATTTTCTGCAGCTGAGTAGGGGGAGGAGTTGCCGCTGTTTCCCTCTATTGAGAGGGTAGGGCTTAGGGAGAGGGAGGGTGGGTGGGTGATTTCCCGGAATTTTAAACATTCCGCACAATGAATCCTTTGATTTCTTTCTCAGGAACAGGGCGGATACCTGACCAACTCGTGATCCTAGACATGAAGCATGGAGTGGAGGCGAAAAATTACGAAGAGGTATGTCCTGCTGTAACAGCCAGTAGAGGCAGTAGCTTGCTGTTCTGTGAGGTTTCTGTGACCTAGTCAGGCCAACAGGCTGTGCTTTGCCCGGGAGGCTGTGGTTTTCTCAGCAGTCATGTGATAACCAGCTTGATATAAAAAGTTATGTTAACAGCCTTGAATAATAATTCTGGCTGTGCTGTCAGCCAAATGACTGGACCAACTGTCCCATAGAAATGTTGGTGTGATAAAACCCAAGCATATGCCATTAATGCTCTTGAGTCGTCTGAAACCAGATATATATTTATAATTTTTAAAAGCTGGAATTCATTTATGTTAATGTTCAAGGTTAAGAAAAGTGATTTTTAAAAAAATTCCTATGGCTTTTATTCCCCGACTGACAGCTATGTATATAGCTAGGGCATAGATTCAGTGCTGTTTTAGACTTGAACAGTTGTGCTGTCTTTGAGAAACACAATAATCAAAAGTAGCTTTTAGTTAAAATAATTTCAAAGAGAGAGCAAGATGGAAGAAAAAACTGCAAGAGACTAGCAGTTTTGCTGACAGGAAGTATTGTAGAGAATAAAAATAGGCATTTATTTGGGTGGTAGGGAGGTGGAAGTGTGCATAGAATTAGGGGAAGGGAGACCAAGCCCTTTTAATCTCAATTATTGTGAGAGACTCTGAGGGCAGCACAAAATGGTTCTTCAAATGAAGAGCACCTTTGAAAAACCACAAGAACTATTTAAGACTGGAGGATTGATCTTTACAGAAAGATAAGAGTGTTTGTACCAAGATCAGTCTTTTTACAGCAGTACCTGAAGGCATGAAGAAGAGGTGGGGTACAGGAAATGTAAATGGCTTTTGAAGAATGTAAACTGAATAAACAAAGGAAAGTTGTTTTAAGTGATTTAAGAGAATTTTCTAGGAATGTTGGAACAGGAGAAGTTATTCTATCTTTGGTCAGAACTTGGAAGGGAAATATCCTAAAATGGAAGATTGGAAGCGACTGGCTGGTTCTACGACAGGAAGTAGTACTACAATGATTGCAGCTCTCCAGGTCTTTCCTCTTTTTTTCCTAGTTCATGTGTGTGTTCAACTGAACAAAACTAGACTGAGTTATTTGTAGGGAATAAACAGGAGCAAGTGATGCAGTTGTGAATGGAAGACAATTCCTAGTGGAGACTTTGATTTGCTTGTTTCTGTCTCCAGGCTAGTTTAAGTAAAAGAAATAAAGCAAGAGCTTCTTTGTTTGATGAACTTAAGAGTAAACTGAAAAATCCAAGAATCCTAATTATATCTAAATAAGATCATGTAAGTTAAAGCACTGTTGTACGGTATAAAACACTACGAAAAATGTTGTATTATCTTGAGGTAGAAGAATAGGTAAAATGATTTTCAGTTTTTGAGTACTGCTGCTATATTCTCAACCTCAGATTGCATATTAGACATAGCTTGTTTTTCTCTAAAACAGATGGTATTATTGTGAGTTTACATATAGAATGATGTGGACGTCACTATCGTATGGCATTTTACTTTTTTATTATTTTTTTAATATATCTTTATTGGAGTATAGCTGCTCCACAATACTGCGCTAGCCTCTGTCACACAACAAAGTGAATCAGCCACATGCATGCATACATGCCCACGTCCCCACCCTCTTGAGCCTCCCTCCCACCCTCCCTATCCCACCCCTCTAGGTCATCACAAAGCTCTGAGCTGATCTCCTGTGCTATGCAACTGCTTCCCACTAGCTATTTTACATTCGGTGGTGTATGTATGTTGATGCTACTCTCATTTCGCCCCAGCTTCCCCCTCCACCCCGTGTCCTCAAGTCCATTCTCTATGTCTACGTCTTTATTCCTGCCCTGCCACTAGGTTTATTAGTACCATTTTTTTTTTAGATTCCATCTATATGCGTTAGCATACGGTATTTGTTTTTCTCTTTCTGACTTACTTCACTCTGTATGACAGACTCTAGGTCCATCCACCTCACTACAAATAACTCAATTTCGTTTCCTTTTATGGCTGAGTAATATTCCATTGTATATGTGTGCCACATCTTCTTTATCCATTCATCTGTTGATGCACATTTAGATTGCTTCCATGTCCTGGCTATTGTAAATAGTGCTGCAAGGAACATTGTGGTACATGTCTTTTTTTGAATTATGTTTTTCTTAGTATATGCCCAGTAGTGGGATTGCTGGGTCATATGGTAGTTCTATTTTTAGTTTTTTAAAAAACCTCCATACTGTTCGCCATAGTGGTTGTATCAATTTACATTCCCACTAACAGTGCAGGAGGGTTCCCTTTTTACCACACCCTTTCCAGCATTTATTGTTTGTAGATTTTTTGATGCTGGCCATTCTGACTGTTGTGAGGTGATACCCCATTGTAGTTTTGATTTGCATTTCTCTAATAGTGATGTTGAGCATCTTTTCATATGCCTCTTGGCCATCTGTATGTCTTCTTTGGTGAAATGTCTATTTAGGTCTTCCACCCATTTATTTTTCTTTTTTTTTTTTTTAAGCAGAGGTCTTCTTAGAAGCCCATATGATTTTAATTAATTAATTAATTTATTTATGGCTGTGTTGGGTCTTCGTTTCTGTGTGAGGGCTTTCTCTAGTTATGGTAAGCGGGGGCCACTCTTCATCGCGGTGTACGGGCCTCTCACTGTCGCGGCCTCTCTTGTTGCGGAGCACAAGCTCCAGACGTGCAGGCTCAGCAGTTGTGGCTCACGGGCCTAGTTGCTCCGTGGCATGTGGGATCTTCCCAGACCAGGGCTCGAACCCGTGTCCCCTGCATTGGCAGGCAGATTCTCAACCACTGTGCCACCAGGGAAGCCCCCTTCCACCCATTTTTTAATTGGATTGTTTGTTTTTTTGATATTGAGCTCCATGAGCTGTTTGTATATTTTGGAGATTAATCCTTTGTCCCTTGTTTCATTTGCACATATTTTCTGCCATTCTGAGGGTTGTCTTTTCGTCTTGTTTATGTTTCCTTTGCTGTGCAAAAGCTTTTGAGTTTCATTAGGTCCCATTTGTTTATTTTTGTCTTTATTTGCATTACTTTAGGAGGTGGGTCAAAAAAAGACCTTGCTATGGTTTATGTCAAAGAGTGTTCTTCCTATGTTTTCCTCTTAAGAGTTTTATAGTGTCTGGTCTTACTTTTAGGTCTTTAATCCATTTTGAGATTATTTTTGTGTATGGTGTTAGGTAGTGTTCTAAATTCATTCTTTTACATGTAGCTGTCCAGTTTTCCCAGCACCAGTTATCGAAGAGGCTGTCTTTTCTCTTTTGTATGTTCTTGCCTCCTTTGTTGTAAATTAGGTGGCCATATGTTCGTGGGTTTATCTCTGGGCTTTCTATCTTGTACCATTGATCTATATTTCTGTTTTCGTGCCAGTACCCATACTTTTTTTTTTTAATTTATTTTTTTATACAGCAGGTTCTTATTAGTTATCCATTTTATACATGTTAGTGTATATATGTCAATCCCAATCTCCCAATTCATCACACCACCACCACCACCATCACCCCCGCCACTTTCCCCACTTGGTGTCCATACGTTTGTTCTCTATATCTGTGTCTCTATTTCTGCCCTGAAAACTGGTTCATACTGTCTTGAATACTGTAGCTTTGTAGTATAGTTTGAAGTTGGGGAGCCTGATTCCTCCAGCTCTGTTTTTCTTTCTCAAGATTGCTTTAGCTATTTAGGGTCTTGTGTGTTTCCATATGAATTGTAAAAATATTTTTCTAATTCTGTGAAGAATGCCATTGGTAATTTGATAAGGATTGTATTGAATCTGTAGGTTGCTTTGAGTAGTATAGTCATTCCCACAATACTGAGTCTTCCAATCCAGGAACATCGTATATCTCTCCATCTGTTTATGTCATCTTTGATTGCTTTCATCAGTGTTTTATAGTTTTCTGAGTACATGTCTTTCACCTCCTTAGATAGGTTTATTCCTAGGTATTTTATTCTTTTTGTTGTGATGGTAAATGGGGTTGTTTCCTTAATTTCCCTTTCTGATTTTTTGTTGTTAGTGTATAGGAATGCAAGAGATTTCTGTGCATTAATTTTGTATCCTGCAACCTTACCAAATTCATTGATTAGTTCTAGTAGTTTTCTGGTGGTATCTTTAGGATTTTCTACATATAGTATCATGTCATCTGCAAATAGTGACAGTTTTACTTCTTCTTTTCCAATCTGTATTCCTTTTATTTCTTTTTCTTCTATGATTGCCGTGGCTAGGATTTCCAAAACTATGTTGAATAAGAGTGGCTAGAGTGGACACCCTTGTCTTGTTCCTGATCTTAGTGGAAATGCTTTCAGTTTTTCACCATTGAGTATGATGTTTGCTGTGGGTTTGTCATATAAGGCCTTTATTATGTTGAGGTAGGTTCCCTCTATGCCCATTTTCTGGAGAGTTTTTATCATAAATGGGTGTTTAATTTTGTCAAAAGCTTTTTCTGCATCTATTGAGATGATCATATAGTTTTTATTCCTCAGTTTGTTAATGTGGTGTATCACACTGATTTGTGTATATTGAAGAATCTTTGCATCCCTGGGATAAATCCCACTCGATCATGGTGTATGATCCTTTTGATATGTTGTTGGATTCTGTTTGCTAGTATTTTGTTCAGGAACTTTGCATCTCTGTTCATCAGTGATATTGGTCTCCAATTTTCTTTTTTTGTGGTATCTTTTTCTGGTTTTGGTATCAGGGTGATGGTGGCTTCATAGAATGGATTTGGGAGTGTTCCTCCCTCTGCAATTTTTTGGAAGAGTTTGAGAAGGATCGGTGTTAGCTCTTCTCTAAATGTTTGGTAGGATTTGCCTGTGAAGCTGTCTGGTCCTGGACTTTTGTTTGTTGGAAGATTTTAAATTACAGTTTCAATTGGGAGATTGGGATTGACATGTATACACTGATGTATATAAAATGGATGACTAATAAGAAAAAATAAATAAAAAACAAAAAATTACAGTTTCAATTTCATTGCTTGTGATAGGTCTGTTTATATTTTCTAATTCTTTCTGGTTCAGTCTTGGAAAATTGCACCTTTCCAAGAATTTGTCCATTTCTTTGTGGTTGTCCATTGTATTGGCATATTGTTGTTTGTAGTAGTCTCTTATAATCCTTTGTATTTCTGCGGTGTTGGTTGTGATTTCTCCTTTTTCATTTCTAATTTTATTGATTTGCGTCCTCTCCCTTTTTTTCTTGATGAGTCTGGCTAACGGTTTATCAACTTTGCTTATCTTCTCAAAGAACCAGCTTTTAGTTTTACTGAACTTTGCTATTGTTTTCTTTATTTCTATTTCATTTATTTCTGCTCTGATCTTTATGATTTCTTTCCTTCTACTGACTTCGGGTTTTCTTTGTTCTTCTTTCTCTAGTTGCTTTAGGTGTAGAGTTAGATTGTTTATTTGCAATTTCTCTTGTTTCTTGAGGTGAGATTGAATTGCTATAAACTTCCCTCTTAGAACTGCTTTTGCTGCATCCCATAGGTTTTGAGTTGTCGTGTTTTCATTGTCATTTGTTTCTATGTATTTTTTGATTTCTTCTGTGATCTCTTAGTTATTTAGTAGTGCACTGTTTAGCCTCCGTGTATTTGTGGGTTTTTTGGGGTTTTTTTTGGCTGCATTGGGTCTTTGTTGCTGCGTGCAGGCTTTCTCTCGTTGCAGCGAGCAGGGGCTACTCTTCATTGTGGTGGCTTCTCGTTGCAGAGCACAGGCAGGCTTCAGTAGTTGTGGCATGAGGGCTCAGTAGTTGTGGCTCGCGGACTCTAGAGCACAGGCTCAGTAGTTGTGGCACACGGGCTTAATTGCTCCACGGCATGTGGGATCTTCCTGGACCAGGGCTTGAACCCATGTCCCCTGCATTGGCGGGTGGATTCTTAACCACTGCGCCACCAGGAAGTCCCTGTATTTGTGTTTTTTACAGTTTTTTTCCTGTAATTGATTTCCAATCTCATGGCATTGTGGTCAGAAAAGATGCTTGATACGATTTCAGTTTTCTTAAATTTTCCGAGGCTTGATTTGTGACCCAAGATGTGATCTATCCTGGAGAATATTCTGTGTGCACTTGAGAAGAAAGTGTATTCCACTTTTGGGTGGAATGTTCTATGAATATCAATTAAATCTATCTGGTCTGTTGTGTCATTTAAAGCTTGTGTTTCCTTATTTATTTTCTGTTTGGATGATCTGTCCATTGGTATAAGAGGGGTGTTAAAGTCCCCTGCTATCATTGTGTTACTGTCAGTTTCCCCTTTCATGGTTGTTAGCATTTGCCTTATATATTGAGGTGCTCCTATGTTGGGTGCATAAACATTTATAATTATTATATCTTCTTGGATTGATCCCTTGGTCATTATGTAGTGTCCTTCGTTATCTCTTGTAACAGTCTTTATTTTAAAGTCTGTTTTATCTGATACGAGTATTGCTACTCCAGCTTTCTTTAGATTTCCATGGAATATCTTTTTCCACTCCTTCATTTTCAGTCTGTATGTGTCCGTAGGTCTGAAGTGAGTCTCTTGTAGACAGCATATATATGGGTCTTGTTTTTGTATCTATTTGGCCAGTCTGTGTCTTTTGGTTGAGGCATTTAATCCATTTTACATTCAAGGTTATTATTGATACGTATATTTCTATTACCATTTTCATAATTGTTCTGGGTTTGCTTGGTTTGTTTTTGTGGGTCTTTTTCTTCTCTGTGTTTCCCACCTAGAGAAGTTTCTTTAGCATTTGTTGTAAAGCTGGTTTGGTGATGCTGAATTCTCTTAGCTTTTGCTTGTCTGAAAAGCTTTTGATTTCTCTGTAGAATCTGAATGAGATCCTTGCTGGATAGAGTAATCTTGGTTGTAGGTTTTTCTCTTTCATCACTTTAAGTATATCCTGCCACTCCCTTCTGGCCTGCAGAGTTTCTGCTGAAAAGTCAGCTGATAACCTTATAGGGGGGTATCCTTTGTATGTTATTTTTTGTTTTTCCCTCACTGCTTTTAATATTTTTTCTTTGAATTTAATTTTTGTTAGCTTGATTAATATGTGTCTTTGTCTGTTTCTCCTGGGGTTTATCCTGGATGGGACTCTCTGTGCTTCTTGGACTTGGTGACTTTGGACTTTCCCATGTTAGGGAAGTTTTCCACTATAATCTCTTCAGATATTTTCTCAGACCCATTCTTTTTCTCTTCTTCTGGGACCCCTATAATTCAAATTTTGGTGCGTTTAGTGTTGTCCCAGAGGTCTGTGAGATTGTCTTTTCATTCTTTTTTCTTTATTCTGCCCCTCAGCAGTTATTTCCACGATTATGTTTTCCAGCTCACTTATTCGTTCTTCTGCCTCAGTTATTGATTCCTTCTACTGTATTTTTCATTTCAGTTATTGTGTTGTTCTTCTCTGTTTGTTCTTTAGTTCTTCTAGGTCTTTGTTAAACATTTCTTGTATTTTCTCAATCTGTGCTTCCATCCTGTTTCCAAGATTCTGGATCATCTTTACTATAATTACTCTGAATTCTTTTTCAGGTAGATTGCCTGTTTCCTCTTCATTTATTTGATCTTTTAGGTTTCTACCTTGATCATTCATCTGTGACATATTTTTTTGCTGTTTCCTCTTTTTTTTTTTTTTTTTGGATGAGTGGGATTGTTCCTGTCTTACTGGTTGAGGCTTTCAGCACTGGACTTTGTACGCTGTTGGGTAAAGTTGGGTCTTGGTGCTGAGATGAGGACCTCTGGGAGACCTCACTCCGATGAATATTCCCTGGGGTCTGAGGTTCTCTGTTAGTCTGGTGGTTTGGACTCGGAGTTCCCACCACAGGAGCTTTGGCCTGACCCCTGGCTCGTGAACCAAGATCCTGCAAGCCACACGGAGTGGCAAAAAAAAGGGGAGGGGGGAGAACGATGACAAAGAAAAAAAATAAAATTAGACTAGGAAACTAGCAGATATGTTATAAAGAATATAAAAATTAAAATATAGTTGAAACAACCAGAAGGTAAAACAGAACCACAGTAGTAAGAAAGGAGGAGAGGGAAAAAAAAAAAGAAAGGTGGAAAAGGCCTTGGCTGTGGAGGGTGGGACCTAAGCAGGGGCGGGGTTTGGGTGGTGGGTGGGACCTATGCTTAGGACTTATGCTTAGGGCTGGAAAAGGCCCTGGGGTGGGAGTGGGGGCGCTTAGGCTCAAGGAACAGAAGGGGCTGAGAGGATGGGGGACCCCACCTGGGAGCTCAGCAGGTCTCCGGGCTCAAGTGGGCAGGGCCATCCCAGAGGGCCCCCTCCCACCTGCCTCTCCTGATCTCCCTGGCCTCCCTCCTATGCCCCCAGGACCCTCGCAGCCCCGAGGGGGCCTCTGAGGGGGTAGGAACCAGCCCGAGAGCCAGGCAGACTTCTGCCGATTGGGCAGGGGATAGCATGCTCCCCACTGATCTGAGCCCCCAAAGGTCCCTCCAGGCGTGGGAAACCCTCCCCCCTCAGCCACCCCTCCGGAGCGCTGGTCCTATCTGGCCTCCACTTCTCCCCTCTCAGTCCCCCCACATCCTACCAGTTCGCTTGGGGTTTCTTCCCGTCACCTTGGGCGTGGAGGTCCCCCACCAGCATCCCGCAGGCACCCTAGTTTTGGGGAGACGCAGACTCCACGTCTTCCCACACTGCCATCTTGACTCCGCCCCCCCCCCACGTGGCATTTTAGAATCCCCATACCTCCTGGAATTTCCATCATCCTTGGACTTTGTTGACACTGGGAAAGGGCCTTTATCTTTCCTGACCTTTTACTTAACCCAAGAGGGGAATCCCTAGCAGAAAGGAAACCACAGTGCTTCCTTTCCCTGCTTCCTGCTTCGGAAGTCTGGCACGTCCTAAGCCTTTCTTTACGCACATGGTTACAACACAACTCTAAATTCTCTTTCTTAACCAAGAAACTCCTCCCACTGCTTTCTTCGGTGGTCTACCTCCCCACTCCCCCACCCCACAAAAAGCAGATCAGACTGAGACAGAGGAGGACAAGTGGTTATTACACAGGCCAAAGACTAGCCCTTTTCTCAGTCTGTGGCTAGACTGCCTTAAACCTTGCTCAGAAATAGCTATTAGTTGTCTCTGGGCTAACGCCTGTGACAAGAACATGGATAATAGAAGCACTTGTTGAGTGGTTAATTACCAGAGAGCACTGAGCCTATGTAGAGGTTTTGAGGCATTTAATTTCAGGCCCTTGAGACAAGGGAGAGACTTTATCTCCAGAGGATTGCGGCCCTTCAGCATCAGTATTTAGATTCAGGAAGGTGGCACATTTCTTTTAATGTGTTTTTCACATCACAGCTCTCCCTCACATTTGCGGACTTCATAATTCTGAAATCCCATGTGGTCCTGTAAGATTCAGTAGTAATCGCTGTCTAAATAGCTGGACAGAGTACCACACTACCTACTACATTGTTATGGAGGATTAGTTAATGCATGTGAATTGCTATGTAAACACGATACAAATGTAAGGTGAAATTATTTGAAGGCAGAATGGTTGCCATTTTGTAAAGAAGCATAGGCTTGTAGTTTGAATTCTTTAAAGAGAAAGAATGTGTATTTCCTCAGAAATAAAGCACTTTTGATTCCCTCCATTGTATTTTAAGGACCTCTCACCCCTATCAGAGGGTGGCATTTGCCCCTCAGAGGGTGGCATTTTTGTAGAATCAGTATGTGAATTGAGCCATTTCTTTTTAGTTTGTGGTCTGTGAACTAGAACAGCGGTTTGGAGGGACTTACTGTCTAATCTTACAGTTGTGGGAATGAAGGCAATTATCCCACCAAGAACGAGCTGTCTGACATATCCTCTTAACTCTTGGGCTGTGTATGTCCCCTCTTGCTTGGATGTCCACATTTTCAACTCAACTAAAGTCATGTTTTGCCTAGGGGTCTATTAGTATGCCATTTGCTACCAACAAATACACCAAAAACACAGTTGCACTTGTTGGAGCAACAGCTGAAGGCTTTCCAAAGGTTCTGTTTCTCTGAATGCCCTCATGAAGGAGGAACTCTGGTTTTATATACTTGATCCAAAATCCGTTTCTTGACATAAGTTAAATGAAATACCATGGGTAAGGCACCTGACACATAGGTGATCAGTTCAGTAGATTTTAGTTCCCTTCTCCTACCCCTTCTAGAAACTGCCAAATGGCTATGACCGAGTAAATAGGATCTTTCTAAATTTCATTCCTTTAGCCCTAAGGTTGGCAGTATTAGCTGGACTTATTTTGCACATTGTTGACCTTTTGACCTTCGTTGAAGAAGCCTGTGATTCACATGCCCCCATGTATAAGTAGACTTGCCTTTGGGTGTACAACTGTCTTCATTATCTTGATTGTGTTAGACTGGATGGTCTCCACTTTTATTGCTATGCTTCTAAAATTTGCAGGGGCTGTGGAGTGGGGTGTGGAGATAACAGAGTCATTTGTCTGAATCTGGCTCTCCTCAAGAAGCTTCTCTCTTGAGTTTCTCAGTGTTCCACCAAGGGAAAGAATCTAGTGATTCTCTAGAGGCTGGTTTCACATGTGTGTTTTAAGAAGCAGTCTTTCAGATTTAATACCCTTCCTTGGTACAATTACATAGAACTCTGAACTCTTTAGATTCAGATCATCATTAGAGGAATGGAAGATTTGGATATGGTTTAAGAAGAGTAATTTTACGGTTATTTTGGAGGTGTCGTAGATACACAGGGAAAGCTTTTCCAAGCAATACCTACCATTACAGATGAAGAGTGATAGATATTGTGGTAGAGAGAACTTTTTCCTAGGCAGTGTGCCTGGTGAAGATGAATGCTGAGTGAAAGTAAATGCAGAGTGCTCTTAACATACAGGGAGTGTGTGCTTCAGGGGACCAGCAGCACATAGCTGCTATGAGAATGTTGGCTCCTTAAAGAAGGCGTAGAATGAACCTAATGGGTTTGCTACAAGTGTGTACCATGTATCAGGCATGTGGAACTACACAAGGTGTATATCATTCTAATTCTGTTGAGTTCAAGATCCAAACTAGTGTGGGGGAAAAGGATAAAAAGCAAAAACAATGTGAATATGACAGTATATGATTGAGTGTTAATTGTGTGACACAGTCTGAGTGTTGTAGGGCATTAGGGAAGAGGGAATCAGTGTTAACAGTAGTGGTTAAAGGAGGCTTCATGGTTAAGGCTGGAAAGATAGGTACCATTTGGATACACTGCGTGTGTATGCTTTTGGAAGTCAGGGATTCATTTTTGCTTACATTTTACAGCAGAGCTTTGCAGTTTTGATGCTAAATGCTTTGGTGACCCTGGGTAGGGAGTCAAGAGACCGTGGTACTGCTAGTCTTGGTCTTCCCCTCAAAGGACTGAATAACTTTATGGAATCATGAGTTTCCTCATTTGTAAAATGAAGTCTCTGGTAGCTCTGATATTTTTGATTATTTAATGGTTAAATGCAGCCTACAAGGGAAATGCTACCTCCTAGCGGAGAACCTATGGTACACATTGGCAAATAGGGTTTGCTTTTATCAGACTGTTGGCAAAACACACATCATCCTTCCAACCTTGGAAGAGAAAAGTAGACCAGAATAATGGCCTGCCTTCGTGAGATGTGTAATTTCACATTCTTACAGACACTTTGAACATTGAATCAGATGTTTTGAATAGCAGAATAACAGTCAGTGGGGATATTGATAGAGGTTTTCTTATTAGCTTTTTGTACTGACTGATATAAAGTCTTGATGATACTCTTATTATTATTATTTATTTGACTGCATTGGGTCTTAGTCGCAGCATGTGGGATCTTCGTTGTGACGCTCAGGCTTCTCTCTAGTTGTGTGCAGGCTCCAGAGTGCGTGGGCTCGGTAGTTGCAGTGCGTGGGCTCGGTAGTTGCAGCGCGTGGGCTCTCTATTTGTAGTGCACAGGCTCAGTAGTTGTGGTGCACAGGCTTAGTTGCCCCGCAGCGTATGGGATCTTAGCTCCCCAACCAGGGATCGAACTCGCGTCCCCTGCATTGGAAGGCGCATTCTTAATCACTGGACCACCAGGGAAGTCCCTTGATGATACTCTTTGAATGCTTAGTCCTGGGCAAGCGAAGAGGGTCTACTTTAAAATACTTAGGATAATTTGTTTTAAAATTTTATTCTATTAGTTATAAAAATTAGAGTAATGCAGTATGAAACCTATGAAGCTTGACTGATAAACTGGACAACTTACCCAGATCCTTGTGGTCTACTATAGCACATTCACTTCACTTTTGATCCAGATAAAACTTAGTCTAGTCATCTGGTTTTCTTCACCAAATTTTTTGTTCCTACAGAATAAAATATAAACTCAGACTTGGATTGCAATTCTAGCTCAACCAAGCTCTGAGACCTTGGGCAAGTTATTTAACACTCTGAGCCTTAATTTCCTCATCTGAGAAATTTAGGAATAATAATATTCACCATATATAGGATTATGTTATGAGGATTAAGTGAGAGTATAAGATATAAAATACGGATCACATTCTGGGTATATAGTAATAGGTCTAATTCATTATATTACCTTCTTCATCCTCATCCTCAATTTAGCTCCAGCCTAACTTTTTTTTTTTTGTGGTACGCGGGCCTCTAACTGCTGTGGCCTCTCCCGCTGCGGAGCACAGGCTCCGGACACGCAGGCTCAGCGGCCATGGCTCACGGACCCAGCCGCTCCGCGGCATGTGGGATCCTCCCGGACCGGGGCACGAACCCGTGTCCCCTGCATCGGCAGGCGGACTCTGAACCACTGCGCCACCAGGGAAGCCCCAGCCTAACTTTTGAGGCTTATATTTGCTGTTACCCATCACCTACCCACAAGCTCGCATGCGCACACACACACGCACATCTACCTACTTTATGGCTACTCATGGCCTCCTAAGCAGGGCCTGCACTTTCTTCCCTACATGTTTTGGTTTGCAGGTTCCCCTCAGCCTTAAATATCTGTCTCTCCCATCTCTTAAATTCCTGTACACCTTGTATGACCCAACTCCCCCACTTCCTGTTAAGCTTTCCTTTATTCTTCCAATTGTTATTAAGTTCGTGCTACTTTCTTTGCATTCCACTTTCAATGTGTACCTTTGTTGTAGAAGTTAATACATAGTGCTTTATATTATGGTTGTAGCTTTTTAGGTGAGCCTCTCCACGAGACTCTGAGCTTCTTAGGAGCAGAGATCATAATTTATCTTGGTGCCTTGCACATAATAAGCCCTCAAAAAAACACTGTTAGGGTATTAACATGTTAAAAAACAAAACAGAAAAACCTTTTTACATTTGTTTTGATTTCTAGGTTTAGATTAAATGTAGAAATATATTCATTATTTTTGTTATTTCCACTGAGTATCCATGATATGTTAGATGGTTGAAATAGCAAGTTGGTTTTCAATATTGTTTTAGTCTTTTGGCAATTCTTTACGTTCGCTGGATTTTAAACTAATATCAAGAATAAAGGTAGTTATCAGGCAGAGATGTTTTTTAGGGAAAGAGACCTTCATCCCACTCAGGAAGTCTGCAAATAATTTACTGAAATAAGGGCAGGATTGAGTAGGGATTTCATTGAGAAAATGAAATCGACTTGGATGATATGTTATGAATAGAAGTATAGAGTCTACAGTAGGTCCTATACTAGAAAAGGGGTTAGGAAATTGAATGATTAAGTAAACAGTGGCCCATATGCCATATGGAGTACTATGTAGCAGTTAAGAAGTAAGTATGAGGTGAATCTACAAGCACTGAAGTTTTTGCGGTAAGCGGGCCTCTCACTGTTGTGGCCTCTCCCATGCGGAGCACAGGCTCCGGACGCTCAGGCTCAGCGGCCATGGCTTACAGGCCCAGCCGCTCCACAGCATATGGGATCTTCCCGGACTGGGGCACAAACCTGGGTCCCCTGCATTGGCAGGCAGACTCTCAACCACTGCACCACCAGGGAAGCCCAGCACTGAAGTTTTTGGAAAGATTTTATTAAATGAAAAGAAGGAGGCCTTAGAACAACATATACATTATGATCGCATTTATAAGTATGTTTTTAATTATATTTTCTTATGTACATTTATATACATACAAAGGCGTAAATAGTGTGTTATCTTCTGACAAGGTCTAGAAAGATATACACCAAGTTCATAACCACCTCTGGGAAGGAATGTGTGGATGTGGGGATCGAGGAGCTGTGAAGATGGGCCTTTTGTTTTTGTTTCCTTTGCTTCTGAATAATTTAAATTCTTTAGTAAGGGAACATATTTATATGTTTCTTGTATAGCTAAAAAATAAATGAAACACCAGAAAGGAAAAGGATTGGGACAGGTTTGGGGGACTGTATTCTACAAAGACTATTCTCAGTACCAAATTTATTTTCATTCCATCCTCCTTTTTGGGGTTTTAGGCCTTTGGGCTATTGTCATTTAACCAAAAAAAGGGTGGGGAGTTAGAAGTAGTCTTCAAAGTAATTTTTAAGAATATTATTTTCAGCTGGCAGAGAGAGGTACAGCCATAGTTTCACTTGCAGTTCCTTTTATAAGTTTCTGTTTAAGGAGCCTTAAAGCACTTATCTCTAAAGAGGTATCATGCTGTTGCCTTCATACTATCTCATTCAAGAAGCTTTGGAGGGGAAAGCATATACCAGGAGGGAAAATGTTAAACAGCCAAAGGTTCAGCTTATTATATATGTCTTGTATCTTTTTCCTGGGGGGATTTCTTTGCTCTGCACCTCTATATGAAATCAATTAACAGATATATATTGTAGGTTAATGGCAAAACCTGGTGTTTGGGTATTCAGCTAAGAGTGTTAGCTCAGTGTATTAACTAACCATTGTAAATCTTATACCCAGTTAGCTTTATTCTGTTCTGTAGCTAGCTGTCAGTCAAGCTATTAACTGTATCCAACATTTTACAATTGTAAGAAAATGTACATCCAGTGAAAGAAAACTTAGGTGGATCATTACAAATCCATCACTATATTTTAGGTACCTTAGGACTGCCTTGGTGGCGCAGTGATTAAGAATCCTCCTGCCAATGCAGGGGACACAGGTTCGTGCCCTGGCCTGGGAAGATCCCACATGCCACGGAGCAACTAAGCCTGTGCGCCACAACTACTGAGCCTGAGCTCTAGAGCCCACGAGCCACAGCTACTGAGCCTTCGCGCCACAACTACTGAAGCCCACGTGCCTAGAGCCCATGCTCTGCAACAAGAGAATCGACCGTAATGAGAAGCACGCACACCGCAATGAAGGGTAGCCCCTGCTCGCCGCAACTAGAGAAAGCCTGTGCACAGCAATGAAGACCCAGTGCAGCCAAAAATAGATAAATTTTTAAAAATTAATAAATTAGGTACCTTAAATATAAACTCAATTTTTATATCCCTATCTTAACAGCAGTTTTTAGTTTTCTTTTATTTTAAATAACTGTGTCTTGTTCTTCACAGGTTCAATGAAGAATATAGTTTAGTGAAGAGAACACAAGAACACCCTCAAACTATTCCCATTCATCCCACATTAACTGCTATTAACATTTAACAGAGGAAAATAATAAGGAAGGTGAATTGAACAGAAGAGAAGAAAAAGTGGGGAGTTGTATAGAGAATGTATAGGGAGTAAAGAAGCAGATGTAGAAATATTTTTTGAAGAGTTCTCTGTGGAAAAAATGTAAGAGCAACTGGTATATGAATTTTAAGATCTGAAATGCTCTGGTGTTATATCCCCATTTTAATACAAATCATAATCTAAGATTGATAAAGAAAAAACAAATAGAATATGAAATCCTTTCTCTGATCATATATGCCTTTAGTTACTAGATACTCTTGGAGGTTTCACAGTGGTCTGGGGTGAAAAAGGAAGACAGTTTATTTCTCATACCCTTCATTCCTTAGCACACAGTGATGTCCTTGGAGATTTATTTTGATAACTGGCTGTGTAATTAAAAACAAAACACATGGGGATATATGTATACATATAGCTGATTCACTTTGTTACACAGCAGAAAGTAACACAACACTGTAAAGCAATTATACTCCAATAAAGATGTTAAAAAACAAAAACAAAAAAACACTCAGTGGATTTTTTTTTTTTTTTTTAAGCAGAGCTAGGATTCATCTGGGTTCTAGAGCTCTGTTACAAACCTTAAAGCGTTGTGGGATTTAAATGAGCAAACCAGAATTCTCTAATTTTGCAGTTTGAGTTATTATCTTAATGTTATAGTTATATGTACTCTCTCATTCCTGTGCATTCCCTATTGGGAATTTGGTGTGTTTTCTTCTCAAAACCACATTTGACTAATACTATGACGCTCACACTTATGCTAATAATATTGCTTATTTCTTAGACAAAAGTGGAAAGGCAAAGTAAAATGCATTATTAAAGTCAGAAATCTTGGAAAAATAATATATCTTATTTTATAGGCTACCATATTATAGTACTACTAAGGAGGTTTTAATCAAAATTAAAGTATAAAAAATGTCTGAGATGGAAACATATAGACAGTAGGGAAGGGAAGAAGCCCAAATTTTAAAATGTGTTAGAATAATGACAGAAGAAATTTTAAGTTTGGCGAAACTTTTAAAAAGACTCCTCTGTTATGTTGTTCTTGACTGTAGCAGTTTTTTCAGGGAGTGTGTTCATAATTCCTTTCTTTTCCAGATTGCAAAAGTTGAGAAGCTCAAACCTTTGGAGGTAGAGCTACGACGCCTAGAAGACCTTTCAGAATCTATTGTTAATGATTTTGCCTATATGAAGAAGCGAGAGGAAGAGATGCGTGATACCAATGGTGAGGGGAGGGAAGCTCTTGTTTCTCAGTACGTGCACTGTAAAGGAGATAGATCCCCAAACTTTAAATTCTGGTGTACCTTTTTCTCAGATTTGCCAAAGGGGGTTGTGTGGAAGGATAATTGCTTACTTCCGTGTTGTTGCTCTACAGGTAAATGAGCCTTGTTAGATTTTCAAGGGAATAGCAGTTTTTTCTGTGATAAGCAGTTGACCATATTCTCAGTCAGCTCATAGTGTATCAAACTAATAGTACTAATCTTTGTAATTTTTAACATTTATGTATAGGATAATGAAAATTTAAGAAAAAAACTTATCTGAGATCCTACTGTAAGGCCTAGGGGCAGAGTGAAGCTAATTAATTGCCTTTTCCCCCTGGCCATTTAGCCTACTGAGCCTCACTTCATTACATTTACACTGCTTTTGCTTTTTTTTTTAGAGTCCACAAACACTCGGGTCCTGTACTTCAGCATCTTTTCAATGTTCTGCCTCATTGGTCTAGCCACCTGGCAGGTCTTCTACCTGCGTCGCTTCTTCAAGGCCAAGAAGTTGATTGAGTAATAAAGCCCAGTCTCCTCCCACCTTGTATCTTAGCCAGCAGAACATCGCTGGGATGTGCGTGGCCTAAGACATCCTACCAGCAACACCATCAAGGCACGTTGGAGCTTTCTTGCTAGAACTGATGTCTTTTGGTGTGGGAGGACGTGGGTTACCACCTACACCCAATAAGTCAAAGAGGGACTTCTTTTTAACTTGGTAGGATTTGGACTGGTTTTGCAACAATAAGACTATTATTAGAGTCACCTATGACAAAAAATAGGGGTTACCTAGATAATGCCAAAGCCAGCATTTGTACTGGGTTTCCTCGTATGATCTGTTTGAACCATGTTTTCTTTCCTTCTCCCACTTGCTCACCAGCTTGGGCTTCCACTCTAGTTCTTTTACCAACATTTGTATGACCATGTTGAAATTGTTTCATTCTGATTGTCCTCTTTGGATTTCTGTGTGACAATACCATTAACTTTCTCTTGACCCTTAGCTGAAATGTTTAGATAGCTTCTGGTGATACCCTTTCACAATTTTATGTCTCTTAAAAGTGTAATGGATGTGACACCTCATAGAAATGAGCTTTGAACTGTAGATTACTCTTAAAGAAAATTTCATTTTAGAGAATTAAAATATTTGTGCTCAGCCGCTTGAACTTCTTTCTTTTTGTGTATTTATGTGTGTTTAGTTCTATGCAGTTTTATTACATGTATGGATGTGTGACCACCACCACAAGATGCACAACTGTTTCATCACATGGATCCCTTGGGGTACCCTTTTATAGCCACAGTCACCTCCTTCCTTAACCCCAAGCCCCAACCTCTGGCACCACTAATCTGTTCTCCATCTCTCTAATTTTGTAATTTTAAGAATGTTATATAAATGGAATCACATATATATATATGTGATATAACCTTTTGAGATTGACTTTTTTCACTCAACATAGTGCCCTTGAAATCCATCCAGGTTGTTGCATATATCACTAGTTTGTTCCTCTTTATTGCTCATTAGCATTTCATGGTGTGGATGTACCACAGTTTAACCAGCATCTGAAGGACATCACTGTTGTTTTCAGTTTTGGGCCATTACTAATAAAGCTGCTGTGAACATTCATGTACATGTTTTTATGTGAACATGAATTTTCATTTCTCTGGGATAAGTGCCCAAAAGAGCAATTGCTGGGTTATCTGGTAAACACATGTTTATTTTTGTAAGGAACTGTCCTGCCTTTTTCAGAATGACTGTGTCATTTTACGTTCCCATTAGCAATGTATGACCAATCCAGTTTCTCCACATCCTCACCAGTATTTGCTATTTTTTTTTAATTTTTTTAGTCATTCTGAGAGGCGTGTGTAATGATATTCATTGTGGTTTTAATTTGCATTTTCCTATTAGTAAATGGTGTTGAACATTCTTTCATGTGTTTATTTGCCATCTGTATTTCTTCCTGATGAAATATCTGTTCCTTTGCCCATTTTATGATTAGATTGTGTGTTCTTTTTACTACTGAGGTTTTTTTTTAATTGAAGTATAGTTGACTTATACTATTGAGTTTGAGGAGTCCTTATATATCCTAGATACAAGTCCTTTGTCAGTTATGTGGTTGCTTAAATTTTTAACATAACTTATACAAAGGAAAATATAAGTAAAATTTACGAAGTCTTCTTACATGGCAAGTCACTGACTTAATTTCTGTTCTTATGTATTCCATCTAGACAATTAAGACATATGAAGTATTAAAAGGTAACACATCTGGAAGGATCATGAATCGAGTAAATACCTGAAAATATATGTTATAAAAGCAAATCCAATAATCACTTTGGGAATATGAGGTGCCTAAAGGCCAATACTAAGGTAAATAAGAGAAAGAGTGGACACGAATGATCATGTTCATAAACAACAGTGAAAAAATAACATCACTTGATATTTGCCCCACTTCTCGCAATAAAGTGGGTGGGAGTTTGTCCTTTCTGTAATCTCTTTTTTTTAACCCTGCTGACTGTTACAGGGCTTGTCCCATCGCAATGACAAGCATTACAGGACTTAGGGCTCTGCAGCTTGCAGTTAAGAAGCAGCATGTTGGAATTAACAGAGAACAGTGCTGTCATGACCTGGATAAAGTACAAAGGGGAAAGAGGGAGTGAGTTATGTTGTTAAACTCCCAGGCTGTTCTGTAAATGTTCTAGCTATTGTGAACCCAAAAGCCTTTTTTCCCCCCCTTTTGACTCCCTCTGTGCATTCCTCTGGTGTGGCATAAAAGTAGTTCTGTCATTAATTTGTGCAACATTGCCATCTGCTGTTAAGAATTGATAGATACTGTTTCTGAGAACCTGGCAGCCAAATCTCACCATAAGGGCAGCAGATGTTGAGAAAGTCTATCTGTGGTATTACATATACTAAACAACAGAGGATACATCCAAGCAGGGAAGAGAATAACCAAATTTGTGAGTTAAGATCCATCCTTAGACATTTAAAGGTGAAATACTGTTCTGTACCATTAGCCTAACAAGAAACTTTCATATTTCTGACTGGTGCCTTTTCCCTTTTTAGAAACAATGAAAGCTACTCAGTTGGTTGTAGTCTTCTGTTCTGACAAAATGTCAAAGAAGAAGATAGGAGAGGAAAATACTTTATTTGGCTGATGTTTTGTTCCCACATGTGACTTTGTGAAACTGAAATTCTTTCCTGTCCTTTCCTTTTACTCATGCCAAGACTACAAACTTGGAATTTGTGCTTTTGGTTTAAAGTTCATTGATATCACAGGTTGATTTTATCTAAAAAGTAAAATTATTTGCCTTTGATAAAAGACTAGTGCAAGAGCAAATCAGCTTTAAAAACGAAGATGTTATCTGCTTTCCTCCATTTTTGAACCTGTTATTCAACAAAGCCTGTAAATTATTGATGAAAGTGATAGTTTTAAGTAAGCTTTGTTATACCATTGTCATAAACCCCTGTCATAAGCTGTTTTTATGTTTGTTTAATGGAAAGAGGCATGTGGGATTTATGGATTTATACAGATTCACTTGTAAGTGTTGGATTGGGGATTTTTGTGTAAATTTTCTCAAATAAAGGCTAGCAGAAACTATTTTAGGTGTATTTTTCTGTTACTCGAGTATCTCTTTGTCTGGATTGGCAATAATTCCTCCATATTCCTCAGTATTAAAGTATGGCAAATTATATGTGACGAATTAGAGAAAAAATGTTTGTAATTTACTCCAGATGGATAAAGTTTATGTGAGCTAGTAAAAGTTTATTATACTTTATATATAAATGTATAAACTGTATATAATATGTATATTAAAGTAATAATAACTATACATGTTCAGAAAGACCATATAGGGTTCTGTAAGCCAGGAATTCTCTGTAGCTTCTCTGTTTTAGAAACTGCTACTGGAATTATTCCTACAGAGGGTCTTCTCCCTTTCCCTCCATTCTTTAGAATACCCCTCCCAATTTAGAACCCCCCCAGGACTTGCTTTTTTGACCCATCACATCTATGCAAAACCCCACTCCAGCAGGTAAAGGCCATTTTCTCCATTCCTTTTACTTGCAGTTGAATCTTTTCCATAAAGCTTCTTTTTTTTTAAATTTTTTTTGTTGTTGTAGTTTTGGTTTTTTGGGGGTTTTTTGTTTTGTTTTTTTTTTTGTCTTTTTTGCGATACGCGGGCCTCTCACTGTTGTGGCCTCTCCTGTTGCGGAGCACAGGCTCCGGACGCGCAGGCTCAGCAGCCATGGCTCACGGGCCCAGCTGCTCCACGGCATGTGGGATCCTCCCGGACCGGGGCACGAACCCGTGTGCCCTGCATTGGCAGGTGGATTCTTAACCACTGAGCCACCAGGGAAGCCCCATAAAGATTCTTTTTAAGAGTCAACCTGAAGTGCTTTACACATTGACTAGCTGGCCTCTTATTTACCCTCTACCTCCATTCCCCCAAAAAACAGTTAATAAATTATGTCAGTGAATCTGTAGTTTATAAAGTAGTGGTTCCCAACGTTTAAGTGTAAATACTTTAACATCAAAAATGTCTTACTTCTTACTGATATTTTATAGAACATAAATAATGAATGAATTCAGCAAAATGTGTAAGTGAATTTAAATTTAATTGTCTCAACAGTATATATGTTGAATAGTTGTACATGTTCTACAAATTATTAGCTATTCAGTCTGCTACAATGATATCTCATATAGCATGAGCCCCATGAATAATATGAATTTTTCTAGTACCACATTTAAAAAGTAAAAAAAACAGTTGAAATTTATTTTATTTTTTAAATAATTTTTATTGGAGTATAGTTGATTTACAATGTTGTGTTTTTCTGCTGTACAACAAAGTGAATCAGTTATACCCATACATATATCCATTCTTTTTTAGCTTCTATTCCCATATAGGTCATTACAGAGTATTGAGTAGAGTTCCCTGTGCTACACAGTAGGTTCTCATTAGTTATATACTGATATTTTATATATAGTAGTGTGTGCATGTCAATCCCAATCTCCCAATTTATCCCTTTCCCCCTTGGTAACCATAAGTTTGTTTTCTACATCTGTGACTCTGTTTCCGTTGTGTAAATAAGTTCATTTGTACCATTTTTTTTTTTTTTAGATTCCACATACAAGCAATATCATATGATATTTATCTTTCTCTGTCTGACTTACTTCACTCAGTATGACAATTTCAGGACTTCCCTGGTGGTCCAGTGGGTACGACTCTGTGCTCCCAATGCAGGGGGCCTGGGTTCGATCCCTGGTCAGCGAACTAGATCCCACATGCATGCTGCAACTAAGAGTCCACATGCTGCAACTAAGAAGCCTGCATGCCACAACTAAGACCTGGCACGGCATGCATGCATAAATAAATATTTTTTAAAAGTACGACAATCTCTAGGTACATCCATGTCACTGCAAATGGCATTATTTCGTTCTTTTTGATGGCTGAGTAATATTCCATTGTATATATGTACCACATCTTCATCCATTTATCTGTTAATGGACATTTAGGTTGCTTCCATGTCCTGGTTATTGTAAATATTGTGAAATTAATTTTAACAATACATTAAGTCTAATATATCCAAAATAGAATGTCAACATAAAATTCAATATAAAAATGTAAAAATGACTGAGATATCTAACATTCT
Source organism: Lagenorhynchus albirostris (assembly GCF_949774975.1). Classification (NCBI taxonomy): domain Eukaryota; kingdom Metazoa; phylum Chordata; class Mammalia; order Artiodactyla; family Delphinidae; genus Lagenorhynchus; species Lagenorhynchus albirostris. The sequence continues at coordinate 27,546,325 of NC_083095.1, forward strand.
TTGTTCCATATAAAGTCTTTGGTGTGCATTTTACGGCTACAACACGTCTTACTTCAGACTAGCCACAATTCAAGCGCTCAGTAGTTTCGTGTAGCTAGTGGCTACCACATTGGACAGTGAAACTATAGACTTTGCTAAGTACTTTGGTAGTTTCTTTAATATTACCAGTAACTCTATGGCCCCTGGGAATCATCCATTCACAAGTGAGAACTTCTGCTATATAGCATCCTAACTGTTCACTTGTTAAAATATAAAATGGAAATACTGTTTTTTACCAGAAGCACTTTGAAATCAGTTATACCTTTAAAATGGTGAGTATTTCTGGACTTAAGAATATTCCAAAGTCAGATATTTAGTTTCATTTTTATCTAGTACAATGAAGTGCTGAACTTGAGTTTCTGTTTTGTATTCTTTAAGATGGAACAGGATAATTGCTAAGCTTTTTATCGATGCGTTATTAACTAGAACATAATATCAGGCTAACCAAGTTATAGAAAACTGTCTAGTTCCATATTGCAAAGATGCCAGAAAAGTGAATTTTTAAGCTTTGGCTGAAACCTACTCAGCTCCTCTGAATGAAAGTCAGCACTTCTAGCTATAAGTAATTGTTTTTTCCATTCAACTCAAAAATCACTTATTGATCATCTATTCTATTTAATGTGCTGAACTAAACTCTGGAGTAGACCCAGATAAATAAGAAGCAATACCTATCCTCACTCAAAGTGCCTTCTAATTAATAGGAGGAGGTAGATGGAATGTCCTCTCTCCAGCATGATCTCCGTACTTTCTTTAGCCACCACTGACTTAACATTTTGGATATTCCTCCAGGAAGCCTTCACTAACCCAGCTAGTTTGGCTTGGAAGGGTGCCCCTCCTAAATACCTTTCTAGAAGATTGTACTTTCCTTTTTTTTTTTTTTTGCGGTACGCGGGCCTCTCACTGTTGTGGCCTCTCCTGTTGCGGAGCACAGGCTCCGGACACACAGGCTCAGCGGCCATGGCTCACGGGCCTAGCCGCTCCATGGCACGTGGGATCTTCCCGGACCAGGGCACGAACCCATGTCCCCTGCATCGGCAGACGGACTCTCAACCACTGCGCCACCAGGGAAGCCCTGTACTTTCCTTTTAATAGCACTTATATACGGTTGTAATTGCCTGTTTATTTGTCTGTTATATGGATTGTAAGCTCCAGGAGAGTAGGAACCATGTTTATTTTGTTCTCTTGTACCTGACACAAGTTGGTACTCAGTGTTTGTTGGATGAATGAATTGAAAGTTGAAAACTATCTGTACAATCTAAGAACCCCGGAATGAAACCAACAAAAAATTTAACAGGGGTTATCAGTCAGTCAGTCTTGCATTTTGGTTTAAAAACTGTTATATATGTATGAAATAATAACGACCTGATATTCTTTCAACAAATAATTTTTAGGCCTATAATATCAAGCACTTTTCTAGGCACTGATGATACATAGTTGTGAACAAGAGGGCAAAATCCAGGCTCTCATGGAGCTTATATTCCAATGAATGGTGATAATCAATAAAGTAAACAAGCAAGACAACAATTTTATAGATAAACATTGTAAAGAAAATAAGGGGTGATGTGATCTGGTGGGAGAGCTGTGTTACTTTGCATCACATTGGCTGTGAAAAAGAGAGGTTTGGTTAAATACAAGCACAGCGTAAGTAGATCATCATGAAGTCTGGTACAATAATAGAAAAAATGGATCCAGATCAAGGAAGACAGAAGTCCCTTGTACCCTCCTATTCAGACCCAATGTGGAAGGTTATGCAGAGTGTAGCATATCATACTTTAAAAGGAACATTGATGGGGCTTCCCTGGTGGCGCAGTGGTTGAGAGTCTGCCTGCAGATGCAGGGGACACGGGTTCGTGCCCTGGTCCGGGAAGATCCCACATGCCGTGGAGTGGCTGGGCCCGTGAGCCATGGCCGCTGAGCCTGCGCGTCCGGAGCCTGTATTCCGCAACGGGAGAGGCCACAACAGTGAGAGGCCCGCGTACCAAAAAAAAAAAAAAAAAAAAAGGAACATTGATGAATTCTAGAAAGGTCAGAGGAATGTGAGCTCATTAGCTCTCATACCCTTCACCCCATTCTACCAATTCTCTTCCTCCTCTATTTGCTGTCACTACCTAAAAACAAACCTAGATGTGAGTCTCCTGGACGCAGATTTGCCTCACCAACCATATCCTAACTGAGCACAAAGTTCTAAATGTTCCTCAGATGGATTTCTTAAATCTGGGTCCCTTTTCCACTCACAGTGATAGTACCTCAGCACTTGTCTCCCAGCCTCCAGTCTTTGTCTTCCATATTGTCATCAGAGTTCTTTGTAAAGTATAGCTTTGGTCTATGTAAGGTGATCATATTGGTTTTTGTCTGTGCTGGGCACATGAGCAAAAGAAGACTTACTAATTATGCAGGGGGGGAGGTATAAATTGGGACATCACATCCCCCAGCAAATCAGGACATATAGTCACACAAATCATATACTCCCCTGCTTAAAAATCTCCAATATTTTCCATTGCCCACAGGAAAAGCCAAATTCTCTAAATAAACATTTGAGGCCTTGTCTTCTGCTTCTACCCCACATATGCCATGGCCTCCAGCCACATTGCCTTCTCTTAGCCCTCAAACATCCTGCTCTCTGAAAGACATCTGGAGCCATGTTGCTGGCTTTGACTCCCAGCTCCCCTCACTACCTATGTAACACAGAGCAGGTTACTTAACCCTTCTCTCTCAGTTCCTTTTGTAGAATGGGAATACTATGAGGATTAAACGGGATTATACATAGAAAGAAAACCTTTAATTTTTAAAAAATATTTATTTATTTAGGCTGGGTCCGGGTCTTAGTTGCAGCACGTGGGATCTTTGTTGCAGCGTGTTTTAGTTGTGGCATGCCGGATCTTTTTTAGTGGCAGCATGTGGGCTTCTCAGTTGCAGCCTGCATGTGGCATCTAGTTCCCCCACCAGGGGTTGAACCCAAGCCTCCTACATTGCGAGTGGGGTGTCTTACCCACTGAACCACCAGGGAAGTCCCAAGAAAACCTTTAGCATAGTGCCAGGAATATAACAATAAATGTTAGTTGTTATCTCTGTAGGACATATTCCCACAATTTTACGATTAAAAAGTAACCTTGGGGCTTCCCTGGTGGCGCAGTGGTTGAGAGTCCGCCTGCCGATGCAGGGGACTCGGGTTCGTGCCCCGGTCCGCGAGGATCCCACATGCAGCGGAGCGGCTGGGCCCGTGAGCCATGGCCGCTGAGCCTGCGCTTCCGGAGAGGCCGCGACAGTGAGAGGCCCGCGTACTGTAAAAAAAAAAAAAAAGGAACCTTGGAGATGTAAAGTTGCCCAAGGTCACATAACTGATGGAATATGTTTTTCCACTGCACTGCAATTTTTTTAGTGACTGTAGGGCGGGGAGCACCCTTTGCAGATTCCCCACCTCCAGATACAGTATCTGGCAGTGCGCAAAGAATGTTGCACGAGGTCAGTTGGTCAAAGATTTGGAAAGACACGTAGAAGGAGAATGTGAAATCTGGAAAGAGAGTGTCAGGAGAGTTGACTTAAAATATTCTTTAAGTTATGTGGAAGTTGGAGGGACCCAGCGTAGTCCTGGGTAGGTCTGGAAGAAACAACTGGGCCCACTGACTGAGATGACAGGAGGTAAGTATTTCCGCTGGCGGGGGCGGGGAAGGTATAAATTGAGGGGAAAAGGTATAAATTGCTTACTAAACAAAGAGTGCTGTGCGATGTTGGAAGGGACTGTTTCCCCAGTCACTGCCCTTGAGATAGGCCTGGCGCCCATATGAGACTGGATGACCTCTGGACATCGAAACTGTCTGAGCCTAGAGTCTGTCATACAGAGTGAAGTCAGAAAGAGAAAAACAAATACCGTATGCTAATGCATATATATGGAACCTAAAAAAAAAAAAAAATGGTACTGATGAAACTAGTGGCAGGGCAGGAATAAAGACGTAGACATAGAGAATGGACTTGAGGACGTAGGAGGAGGGTAAGTAGCATGGACATATATACGCAACCAAATGTAAAATAGCTAGCTAGTGGGAAGCAGCTGCCTAGCACAGGGAGATCAAATGGGTGCTTTGCGACGATCTAGAGGGGTGGGATAGAGGGTGGGAGGGAGGATCAAGAGGGAGGGGACATGGGGATGTATGTGGCTGATTCACTTTGTTGTGCGACAGAGGCTAGCGCAGTATTGTGAAGCAGTTACACTCCAATAAAGATCTATTTTTAAAAAAAACTGTCTGGGGACCTGGCCAGCAATCAGGGGAGGGGTCTGCAGACCCGTCGATGACGCCCTTGCCCCCGCCAGAGCCACTGGACTCCACGCGGTCTCCACCAGGCGCCGCCACCACTGCCCGAGGCCTCGACTTCCCAGACCGCCTGGAGGAAAAGCAGCCTCGCCGCTAGGCTAAACAAGCGACCAGAGAAAGCGGAGGAAACCCCGCTGGGCCGGAAGCACCCAGAACTGCTTCCGGGTCAAGGGGGAAGGACCCGCCATGGAGCCTCGCTGGGTGGCGGGGTGGCTGGGCTGACGGGGCCGCGGGCTGGCGTCTGAAGCGGGAGAGGCGCAGCGCCGCCCGGGACACGCAGGCGGGTCCCGCGGCCGCCGCCATGTCGGTGCTGGGCGAATACGAGCGACACTGCGATTCCCTCAACTCGGACTTTGGGAGCGAGTCCGGGGGTGGCGGGGACTCGGGCCCGGGGCCCAGCGCTGGTCCGGGGCCCCGAGCCGGCGGCGGCGCGGCGGAGCAGGAGGAGCTGCACTACATCCCCATCCGCATCCTGGGCCGCGGCGCCTTCGGGGAGGCCACGCTGTACCGCCGCACCGAGGTAGCGGCCCCCGGCTCCGGCCGCCCCCGCCCCGCCTGCGCGGCCCTGCTCTCCCTGCTCGTCGTCCTCGCTTAGTGTTAGGGCCCCGCAGGGTATCTGTCTCGGGGTCTTCATCACTCGTTCAACTCTCCTGCACTAGGAGTTCCTTAGAGCACTGGTTTTACTGACTGGTCGTTTTTGTTTAAATCAGGCAACTGAACAAGTCATTGAACCTTCTCTGAGCCTTAGTTTCCCCATCTGTAAATTGGAGTTAGTGATAGCTACGTACCTTAAACGTAGTATTTACTTTTTAAGGTTATTTTGTGAATCGAACAAAGATACTTTGCAAACTGTAAATTAAAGTAGTTTATGAATGTGAGGTATTGTCAAAACGTCCTCCCTATTGTGCTGTACAGCTCTCCAAGGTCGAGGTGGAGAGGAGGGGATAGCTTCAAAATTCCCACATCCGTGGCAGCTCCTCTGCCTTTGCCGTATCTTTATGTTCAGATATGAACACGCAGTTGGAGATTTTTCTTGAAGATCATGGGGAAGATTGTAGCGTGTTAGTTTCTTCAGTGATTATCCAGCAGCGTTTATGCGTGGGAAATACTTTTTTATTTTTGGTATATTCTAAGCCATTAGTTCTTAACCTTGGGAGGGACAGGACTCCTTTGAGAATCTAATGTAAACATACCCTCCCCCCAGTCCACTACTGCGCACATACAAATCCTTTGAAGAGATTTGTGGATTACTGACCCTCAAGTTCAGAATGTATACTGATTAAAACCCTATACTGAGGAGTCTACTTCCAAAAACTAATCATAAACAGGGTTTGATCACTAAAGTCTTAAAACTCTAGTTTTAGAATATGTAAGCATCCATGAGAACTTGCTGGGGTTGCTGAAGGCGATTGATCTATCAGTGATCTATCTGTCTGCAGTTCTGGTGTGTGTTCCAAGGTACTTTTAAGGCTAAAAGATGGAGGAGGAGAGAGGTGGTTGCAAGATTAATGTATAAGGTTAGAGTTACTGTTGGTATTCTGTTTTCTTATTTGTACTCAAAATATGAGAATGAGGAGATGAGCTTTGGCATTCCTATTTTATAGTTAAAGAAACTAAGATAGTATATTTAAGGACTTGCCCACTTAAATTAGAAGCAAATCCTGGGCTAGAATGGAGTTTCACATCTCCTTGTCCATGCCTTTCCATTATTATCATGTTGAACTTGATTACCAAGGTTGTTTTAAGTTTGATTGCACTTTCCCTAAAATTGCACAGTATTATCCATAACACCAAATGTTTATTACATCTGTGAACTTACAAGGGTTTATTTAGAAGCAGCCCTTTCTCTCAAGAAGCGTATATTTCATTGGGAAGACATGTTAGTCTTGTTAGTAACAAATAGCGTTTAAGTTGTATGTGTATATAAGGGGAAAAGAATGGACAAATATTTTAGTGTATGAGCTCTGAAAGTTAAGGAAATGCACAGTGGGAGGTTCATTGATCTTCCCTCAAAGTTTCAAAGGCCTAAGGAAGCCATTCTAAAGGATAGAGAGGGTTATTTAGGTGGGGATGCTCCTGGGCTGGGGAGCAGTATCTGTAAGGAATTAGAGATGTTATAAAATGGAGTGAATATTGGGAGACACAGGTAAGTCTTCATGAATAGAGGAAAACATGATAACATAAAAGTGACAGTAGAAAGAGAGCTGCAGAATGGGACAGGGTGAGGAAAGTGAACTCAGAGCCCTTAGACCTGGCTTATTCTTATCCAGAAAGGATAAATGAAAATCACTAGAGAGAAATCTAAATTTATAAAATTAGAGGCAATTTTAACATTTCTATTTTACAAGAAACTGTGGTCAGCCATAGGTAACCATTTTCCAGTTCTCTATTTCTCCAATACAATCCTCATCATGACTAGCAGTCTTTCATAATGTCCCTCAATAGAATCTTTGAGACCTACCTCCATCCCATATTTTTTACCTGGAATTGACATCATGTAAATTAAGTGTAGAAACAATGTAACAGAATCTTTTTTTTTTTTTTTTTTTATGCGGTACGTGGGCCTCTCACTGTTGTGGCCTCTCTTCCTGCGGAGCACAGGCTCTGGACGCACAGGCTCAGCGGCCATGGCCCACGGGCACAGCCGCTCCGCGGCATGTGGGATCTTCCTGGACCGGGGCACGAACCCGTGTCCCCTGCATCGGCAGGCGGACTCTCAACCACTGCGCCACCAGGGAAGCCCTGTAACAGCATCTTAATGCTTTCCCAGGCCTGCAGTAAATTATGATGCTTGGTTGTATGCAGAACCTTTAAAGTCTGTTCATGTTTAAAGGAAAAAAAGGAGTCAGTCTAGGAAGTTTTCTTTCTAGGCTTACAGATCCGGGTGTGGATTCATTCTCTGCCAGGCGCGAGGAAAGCATGATAGCTGTATTACTGTGTTACAGGATGACTCATTGGTCGTGTGGAAGGAAGTTGATTTGACCCGACTGTCTGAGAAGGAACGTCGTGATGCCTTGAATGAGATTGTTATTCTGGCGCTGCTGCAGCATGACAACATTATTGCCTACTACAATCACTTCATGGACAACACCACCCTGCTGATTGAGCTGGAATATTGTAATGGTAAGGTAGAATTCAGTGGGACTTCCTCCAGTGAGACATTCCTGTGCTTATACTTACCTTAAGGAGGAGAGAAAAAGAAGATACACATACAAAGAATAAGAACTTTAAATGGATTTCTAGAGTTTAAGAGAAATAGTTCAGGCCCTGGAGAGTTTTGAAATGATCTACAAAATGAGGGGAGGGATTTTTACCCTGCATACTCAGATTCTCCTTTGTGATGATAATTCCATCTTCAAATTACTTGTTCAGTTGAATTTTACATTCATTTTTCAAGGTTTTTTCCTTATGAAATGACATTAGTCAGGCATTAGAGACATAGCATGGTTTGACACTTGATATGATATATAATGAAATGGCTTGATATATAATGAAATCTTATAGGTAATATTTATTTATATTGACTTCAACTAAAGCCATCCTATTGAAAAGTGGTCCAAAGATCATAGCTGACTGAAAATGAAAATGATTTCTTTGAACACTTTTGCTTGTAAAATAGCAGTATAGCCTGTTTGTTAAGAAAGTAGACCCTGAGCCCATATCCTAAGCTTCACTACTTTTTAGCTCTGTAGCTTACATTAGCAACTTAACCTCTCTGTGCCTCAGCCTCCTTATCTTAAGTGAGCTTGATGATAAGCAATAGTTACCTCCTAGGGTTGTTGTATGAAATGAATATGTAAAGCTCCTAGCATAGTACTTGATATGTAGCAAATTTTTGATAAATACTGTACAAGCTATTATCCTTATTACGTAAGAGAACCCCCAAAGCCCTTTCTTGAGCTGCATGCTAAAGAGGTCCCAGCATATTCTTCACTTAAATCTCTTAAGAGAAAGCTCCTAGACTTCTAACTTTCTTACTAGATTCTTGTGTACCATGATTGTTCCTGTGTTCAACCCTAAATGTATGAGATTATATTAGAAATTTTTGAAGTAGCAGAAGCCTCAAGTAGCTAACTTCCTTTGTGGTTAGGAGGAACTAGAATGAATGGTGTATTTATTGAAACTCTGAGTTACTAAATTGCAAGGGGAAAAAAGTTGTGAAACTTAACCAGGACTACAGTGTAAGTTACAGCTGCAGGTAGGAAATAAAATGAACCATCATCATTTGCAGTCTGTATTACTTGATAATGAAAGGGAGAAGCAAATTCAGACTTACTCTGCAGGAAGGAGTTAGTAAAGGGAGTAATGATTGGAAACAATCTATAGAGTCTACCCTAAATTTTGGGAAACTTTTTCAGCGTGAAGTGGAAAGAAAAAGAAGTTGATGATATACACCTGTATATACAAAACATCACATCACAGCTGTAACCCAAATGTTCTAATAGTCACACTGAGAGAGTTGTTACCAAAATATTGCAGATTCCTTTAAAAGCAGTTTTGGAAAAGAAAATCATCTGATTTTGAAAACTTTCAAAGTAATTTTATAAATTAGGGCACTATAGAAAGTGTCTTTACTCTCATCTTTTCTAAAAATGCTGTACTTCCCATTTTCATATTGAGTCTCTTCTGTTAGGGAGGGGAATCTCTGAAGAATATTTTAGATATAGTCCTTGACAGATGGGAAGAGTTTTGTACCCATGTACCCAAGAGCTGAGAATGAAGAAGGGGTATCTTTTAAGAGGAAGCGGAATCCTTCACTTACTGTGGCACCTGTTAAAACCCTAGGAGCGTTGATCTCTATTAAGCAATTCAAACCTGTTTCTTGTTTTATTGCAGGAGGGAACCTGTATGACAAAATCCTTCGTCAGAAGGACAAGTTGTTTGAGGAAGAGGTAATTCATATTTCTGTAGAAGGAAGCTAGAATTGTAATGTTGTGATTCTTGCATTCTAGTTCTGTATTTACGCTTACAACAATGAAGAGTGTTTTTTTTCCTTTTATTCAGACTCCTTCCAGGCTCTGATTGATATTCATGAGAAAGGAAACCTCTAACAAGGAAGCTGACTATAGCTGCTTCCTAAATGGTTTACCTCCACATCATGATTCTCTATGAGCTTTCTTTCCTGGTTCTGTTACTGCATACTGGTATGCCCAGTTTTCTATACCTTTGCATTCTTCCTGGATTTCTTTCCACAAGTCTGCTTCATCATACTATATAACAATATTGGAACTATTTTATAATGACCTGCTTTTTTTTTTTTTTTTAAACCCCTACCACTTTTCTTTGCCTACTCAACCTACAAGCAAGAAATGTCAAGTCATGTTGAATCATAACCTCTGGTTGCAGCTTCCTTTGTTTTGTGTGTTCAAGTGTGTGTGTTTATTTATATGGTTTTTTTTGGTTTGTTTCCAGTCCAAGTATAATTTATTTTTTCTCTGCAGATGGTGGTATGGTACCTATTTCAGATTGTTTCAGCAGTGAGCTGTATCCATAAAGCTGGAATCCTTCATAGGTAATGAGTGAAAGAATGTGGGATGTATTCCTTTCCACCAGTCCAACCCTCACCTTGGGTACCTCCCATCAGCACTATTATTTTCTTGATTAAGCAGTCAAGGCTTTTCCGTTGATATAATTTAGGAAGGAAACAGTGAGTAATGAGGGGCGTTATCTTCACTTCCTAAAGTAAACTGTGATCTAGGAAGAATCTCCTCAGTAGCTAAGTACTGCTCAGTCATCTCTTTAAGAAGTATTTTAGAGGTGAGTTCATTAATTCATCAGTAAAGCCTAGAAAGCCACAATAAAAGTGGTATTAGATTGGTTGGAACTCATAGTAAATGTTTTCTCTGAGCAATAAAATGGGCAATTGTTTTTAATTTTATAATTAAGTCTTTTAATTTAAGTAAAAAGGGCTTCCCTGGTGGCTCAGCAGTTAAGAATCCGCCTGCCAATGCTGGGGACACGGGTTCAAGCCATGGTCTGGGAAGATCCCACATGCCATGGAGCAACTAAGCCCGTGCGCCACAACTACTGAGCCTGCGCTCTAGAGCCCGTGAGCCACAACTGCTGAGCCCACGTGCCACAGCTACTGAAACCCACGCGCCTAGAGCCCGTGCTTCGCAACAAGAGAAGCCACCGCAATGAGAAGCCCGCATACCACAACGAAGAGTAGCCCCCGCTCACCACAACTAGAGAAAGCCCGCGTGCAGCAACAAAGACACAACGCAGCCAAAAATAAATAAATGAATAAATAAATAAATAATTTAAGTAAAAAGCTTATTCACTTTGTACAATTAATTATGCAGTTTTACCAGAGCTTTGGCCAGGGGAAACAGCTTTCTATTCACTTTTAGCTATAGGAGAGAACCATTATAAGAACATTTCCACGTCATTATACCCTGCTTAAGTGAGTCATGGACCATTGTTAGAGATTAATGTTAATACACTAGCATTTCCCTTTTTATTGATTTGTCCATTCAGTTACCATATATTTCTTGATAGCTGTCGAATGGCTACAGTTGTGTATTGTTACTTTCTTTTCGACAATTACAAAGAATATTGTTCTGTTTTTTTCACATCTTTCAGTAAAGGAAGCCAGAGTATGAACTAGACACAGTTTATTTGTGTTACTTATGGTCAGTTCATCTTTAGAAAGATAGTGATTTTATTTAGGTGATCTGCATAGCCTAATCATTTTGCTGCTGGGATGTGCTGTCTCTTCTGTTCTGTCTCTTCTGTTCTCTTGCCTTAACAAATTTGAAACTTTGGCACCAACCAAGTGTTAAAATTGCCTTGATAATCACTTATGTCAAGGCACAAGTGTTAATTGAAGAGGCAGTACACCTTATAGGAATTATGATTTTTTTTTTTTTTTGGTCTGACCCTCTCAACTTTTCCTAACGACTTCAGTGTTTTGGGGGACATGCCTGTGCTGCAAAACCACGGAGGATGAAGTTAATTCTCTGCCTCCACTCCCCCAAGTCCCCTTCTCAGTGTTAAAATGTATGAGAAAGTGATGACCACTCTTTGGGATCCCGTAACAACCTGAGCGGTGGTAACACACTCTTTTTATTTTGTAATAATTTGGGGCGGGAAGGGGGATGAGATAAAATAGTTGAGTATATGGGTTTAATATGCAGCATCTTTTTTTTCAGAGATATAAAGACATTAAATATTTTTCTGACCAAAGCAAACCTGATAAAACTTGGAGATTATGGCCTAGCAAAGAAACTTAATTCTGAGTATTCCATGGCTGAGACGGTAAGTATGTGTTATCCTTGACTTGGTTGGTTTTGTTTTGTTTTTTTGGTGGCGCTATGCAGCATGTGGGATCTTAAGCAAAGTCCTAACCACTGGACCGCCAGGGAATTCCTCCCAACGTAGTTTTTTTCTTTTCCTTTCCTGCACTGTGAGATATAACTGTACCCCCTAAATTTTGCACACTTTTCTCAATATTTTTACAAGTTCTCCATGCTTCTAAAGCAAGTCTTCAGGAGTCTTTTTCCTGGACCCACTAACAGTCATTTACATGCTCAGGTGTTTTTTCAAGAGCCATTGTCCACATAACAGCTCTGACATCATTGGCCTTTCCAACACTGACTAGAGACTTTTCTAAAAGCAATAAAATACTTTACCATTTTTTCCAGCCTAGGATCTTTAGTAGATTTCACTTTATCTCTCATTTAATGTTTGTTCTTAGGGTGTTAGACATCTCTGTGTTTCCTTTGGTTTTTTCTGGTTCAGAAACCCTATATTACAAATAAAGGCTGATGCCCAAAGAACAATCTCATCTTTTTTTTTTTTTTTTTTTTAAATATTTGCAAACCTAGAATTTTATTATTGTTGCCTTGAGCGATGCTGTCATTGCTGGTGCTGCTACTAGTACTTGTCACTCTTCTTTTTGCGGTATGCGGGCCTCTCACTGTTGTGGCCTCTCCTGTTGCGGAGCACAGGCTCCGGACGCGCAGGCTCAGTGGCCATGGCCCACGGGCACAGCCGCTCCGCGGCACGTGGGATCCTCCCGGACCGGGGCACAAACCCATGTACCCTGCATAGGCAGGCGGACTCTCAACCACTGCGCCACCAGGGAAGCCCCAATCTCATCTTTAATATGATACACAGTCTGAACCGCAGAGCTCCCTTCTCACCTGATCCTATGAAAGACCATTTGTAAAGAGTAGACATAAGCTGATCTTTAAAGACAGTAATCTGATCCTTTTAGGACTTAAAAAACCCAATTATTACTCTTCTAGTTTCACAATGCTTTGTCTTTAAAAGAACTTGAAAATGTAAACTAATAAAATTAATTTTGTCCTGATGATTATTTTTGATAATGTTGAGATGTGCCTACAAGCAATCTAGAAATATCCAAGGATACTGATAGCCAAGGTTGGGAGTCGGCTTCAGGGACTCAGTTTGCTTGTATGACGGTGCCGTATTGAGTTTCTGAGGAAGTAGTCATGTTGTTGCATGGATTTTTCTCATCAAGAGTAATCCGATAAAACCAAGATTTAACTTTTTTAACCCAGTTAAATGCAAAGAAGGAACGATATGTAAGCCATCTGAAAAACTGCTTTGCCTTGCTGATGAAAGATGGCTGTCAGTTTTATTAGAATTTCCAGGGTACTCATTGTCTCTCATCTTGGGAGAGGCATGACCTCCATTCAGGGCATTTTTTTTCCTTCCAACACATTCTTGAACTCAGAAGGTCTTTTTAAATTTGGAAGAAATTCACTAGCTGTGTTAGTATTACAAATGTTAAATTGAGTCATTTACAAAGTTTCACTACTATGCGTTTCAGTTAGAACTTTTAACCTGTTTATTCAATTACCATCTCTGCACTACCAGTTTTTTTTTTCCATTAGTGAACTTTTACCAAGTATGCTTTTTATAAAGTCTGTGAAGTCTTAAGTGGGTCTTGAATGCCTAAATCCTCTGTGATCCAGGAATCACAGAGCTTTTCTGTCTCCCAAATTACCATAGGTCTTTACCACAGAGATTGTCCCTTTATAATTGGCCCAAGAGATCAGATATGAATAAGATTTCTCTTCATAGTGGCATCATCTCATAACAACCATTTTGGGATATGCTGATGAATGTTTTGTAATTGTTATCACTAGTTCTAGGAAATTTAATTTAGTTGTTGAAATATTAATATAGTTACCTCAGAAAAGAAGTTATTCTTTGATTGCTTTCTTTGTTGTTCAGCTTGTGGGAACTCCATATTACATGTCTCCAGAGCTCTGCCAAGGAGTTAAATACAATTTCAAGTCTGATATCTGGGCAGTGGGCTGTGTCATTTTTGAACTGCTTACGCTAAAGAGAACGTTTGATGCTACAGTAAGTTGATGTATTATCCCTGCATTGTCCTTGCAAATGGTACAGCTTGGTTGAGAGAATCAGCTTTATCCCTGAGCTTCTGATTTCTTGAACAGAAATCAGCTGTAGGAAAAATAACCAGTATTCAGGCACTGGCTTAGTAGTGTATTACTAAAATTCTATAGACAAGATTTATTTCCAACTTGAATTCCCCACTGAAATAATCATAATCAAGTAGTTTGAGCACGGTCCTTGAATCCATTGACTATAATTTTAAAACTGGCTCTAGGATCGACTGTGTAATGCAGCAATTTAGATAAGCTATTTCATCTCTTATGCTTCAGCTACATCATTTTATAAAAGCTAAGGCAAGTTATATAATACTCATTAAAGTGTTTTGATCTTTTTTATGAAAAATTACACCCTGACTCTTACTAAAGATTGCTACTGTTTTATAAACAACAAATCCCTTTAAGTCTCTTTTCTTTTCCTCTTAAGTAAAGCCCAGTATAAAGCAGTGCTTGCCAAACTTTAATATACATAGGAAATCACCTGCGCATCTTGTTAAAATGCAGACTCTATTTTAGTGTGTCTGGAGCTAGGCCTGATATTCTGCATTTCTGACAAACTCCCAGATGATGCCGATGCTACTAGTCCATGGGTCACAATTTGAGTAGCAGAAGTGGATTCACATCCAATATCCTCTACAAACCAGATGTGAGAACTTAGGCAAATCACTTCATGTCTTTAATCCTCTATTTCATTAGCTATAACAAGGGAAAAAATACATATTCCTCTCATAGAGATGCTCTGCTAATGTATATGAAAATGCAAATATAAGATAATGCAGAATTCTTTGGCCTTTTATGAGACCTGTTTATTTTTCTAAGTGCTGAAGTTTATTCTGATCTTCGTCTAGTTTTCTTAAATAACATAGTGGAAAGAAAATGAGTTTTGGAGTCAGATAGACTTTGGTTGAAATTATGGCTCCATTTTTACTATCCGTGTAGTCTTGGGCAAGTTACTTTACGTCTCTGAATTGGTAATGATAACCTTGCATGGTGTTTGCAAGGGTTAAAAAACATTATATGTGCAACTTATGTTTCTATTGGTCTCAGTAAAGGTGGTGGTGGCACTGTTATAATAATTTCTTATCATTATGAACTTATTATTCATTGCCTTGTCTGTTACAGCAGAGTATCACCTGTATAACCATTATTCGGATATATAAATTAGGAGGCAAATTAGTTGGCAAAGGACATACTTAAAGCCAAGGAGCATAGCTAACCTTGCTTTCCTTTTTCTTAGGATTCAGTTGAAGGGTCAGATTATAATATACTCTGAGTATTATTCTATTGGTCGCATATTATTCTATTGGCTCCATGTTGGCCAGTTGGCTTCATTCTCTGACAGCAGTAATGCATCCCTAACCATTTCTTTTTTTTTTTTTTTTTTTTTTTTGTGGTACGCGGGCCTCTCACTGTTGTGGCCTCTCCTGTTGTGGAGCACAGGCTCCGGACACGTAGGCTCAGCGGCCGTGGCTCACAGGCCTAGCCGCTCCACGGCATGTGGGATCTTCCCGGACCAGGGCACGAATCCGTGTCCCCTGCATCAGCAGGCAGACTCTCAACCACTGCGCCACCAGGGAAGCCCCCCTAACCATTTCTTGCTGATATATACCAACGGTTGTAAAAAGAAGTCAGACCTAATTCAGAACTATTGCCATTTCTTTATATGATAGTCACAGGCATCTCAAAGCCCCTGCTAGTAGATTATAATGTCATCTTTATATAACCAAGGACAATACAATAATCATTTTCTCATAGAACCCACTCAACTTGTGTGTGAAGATTGTACAAGGAATCCGGGCCATGGAAGTTGATTCTAACCAGTACTCTTTGGAATTGATCCAAATGGTCCATGCATGCCTTGACCAGGTAAGTGTGACTTAACATATTGATTTCAGTTCAGTGCTTTCCCTTCCAGCCTCAGTGTTTGGAGTATGGCATAGATGAACCTGCACAAAACCACATCCACTTCCCCAGGGTAGGATGTATTTGGGGCTGTATCCGGGAGAATAGGCATTGGCAATTCATGATAGTTGTGTGCTTCAGCCAACAAATTCTTCCTTTACTAATTTGCGAAATGAATTTACCATCTAAATTGTGCTCCATTTTTTATGATCAAGATTAATTTTTTTAAATTGATTTCATAAAATAATAGAGGTAATTTAGAATTCCTAATGTGCAGAATGTTTACAGTTCTAAATGTCACAGTTGCCTTGCAGTGCAGCTCTAGGTCAGTATTATTCAAAGGTGGTCCAGGAACCACAGGCGTTAAAATCGCCAGGGGATGGGGGAGTTTTACAAGAAGAAAATGAAGATTCCTGGGCCCCACCCCAGACTGACTGGATCAGAATCTCTGTGGATAAAGCCCAGAAATCTTTATTTGTAACAGGCACTCCAGGAGATTCTTATGTACTATATATACTGAAATTTGAGAACCACTGCCCTGACAGTTAAAACAAGTGAGGAAGGTACATTCTCATTCACATATAAGTGTTGATGATAGTGAGCATGAAGCATAGAATGTGACATAAGAAATAGGTTTTTTGAAACAGAAGGATGGTATATAGTGATCTTTGAATAACAAACCTCCAGGCTTCTAAGAGGAAGTAAAATGCGTCTTTAAATCCCATTTTGCCCATTCCATTTACTTATTTAAATATTTATTTTGGCTGCACCAGGTCTTCGTTGTGACGTACAGGATCTTCATTGCGGCATATGGGCTTCTTAGTTGGGGCACATGTATTCTTAGTTGTGGCATGCACACTTCTTAGTTGCAGTATGCATGCAGGATCTAGTTCCCCAACCAGGGATCAAACCCAGTCCCCTGTATTGGGAGCATGGAGTCTTACACACTGGACCACCAGGAAGTCCCTTGCGCATTCCCTTTAAGTTAAAACTAACCCATTGATACTTTTTAGGATCCTGAGCAGAGACCCACTGCAGATGAACTTCTGGATCGCCCCCTTCTCAGGAAACGCAGAAGGTAAAGAGCAAAGAAGTTGCTTCATTTTCTTTCTGTAGATGGCTGACTATTAGAAGCCTGACTAGAGTACTACAAAGAGAGGGTGGTGTTTCCTGACTTTGCCACTCTGCTGCTATTTTCTTCCAACATCTCTGCTTTCATTGCTTGATGTAGTTCCTGACTTTCAGCTCCTTAACCTGTGCTACTTTGTTCTAAATTAATACTGATGAGACCCTGGAGCCCTTCACTCCTCCCCATCTTCTGTGAGTTCTAATCTAGAGTTTGGGCACTAGAGTGTAGTAATTAAGAGAGGAGGGCTCCGGACTCAGACATCCTTATGTTTGTATCTGAGTTGTGTCATTACCTTTGTCAAGTTATTTAACATCTCTGTCCCTTCGTTTTCTCTATAAAGTGAGGTAGGGTGAGGATTAAAGAAGGTAATGCATATAAAGTGCTCAACATATAAAGCCCAGGGCCTGGCACAAGGTGCTCAACAATTGTTGGATAGTAGTATGGGTTTGGACCAGGTCTTTGCTTTTTAGTGCATTTGTTTAGATGGTAGATTGCAATTGGAGGGGTCCTCTTCAGATACCTTTTGCCCATTTCCTGTAGTCGAGGTTGATTGATTCCTGACAGGTTATTTCCTGAGGTTTATTTAGTGTTAAAGATCTCTAGAGGTAGGAAGAAGGTCCTTTATCCCTCATTTTTTGTAGGAGGCTTCAAACCCTAACTCAGAGGAAGAGGTGTTCTTCATCCTTGTTAAATGCTCTAGTCTCTATTTCATCCTGTTATACTATTTTTTTTTCTGTTATACTATTTTTGCCTAACAACCCTTCTTCCTCCTCTACCAGTTCTTTGTTTTTGAATCTTCCCAATATTCAAACATGTACTGTGCTCTTTTTCAAGTGTTGCCCTTAGATGCATTAAGTGATACCTAATTCCATAATCTCTGCTGTTTGGTCAGTAACCTTTATTCTGTTGTATTAAATTAATCTTTTTCTGGTTCTCCAGTTGATCTCCAGCCAGTGTTTTAGTGCATAGAATTATGTATAATACTCCAGATGCAGCACTGTAACCTTCCATTTATGTTCTTTTCGTATTCAGGCAATATCACCCTTTAGGGCTGGTTAAGCATATTCTAATTCTTTATCTGGCTTATTTTCCAACAATATATTCACTGTTTAAATCTCTTATTTAAATATTTCCATTGATAATGCAATTTTTATTGAGAGAGTTGGAGATTTACATGTAGTACTTTGTTAGAACTTTGTTCTTTGATGGAAAAACAGAAGACAAAGAACTTTCAAGATAAAGTACAGACACAGGGAGTTGTGGAATTATTCAGGAAGCACTAAGTCCTGTTTGGCTAGAGGTTCTAGACCTGGCGTTCTCAATAGCAACACCTCAGGAACTTTAAAGAAAATGCTTGTTCTTAAGCACCACCCCAGGTCTTCAGCTATAATTGATTTAGGCAGAATGAGAACCCTGAGTTAGCACATGGGAGTGGATACAGGGAAGGAAGGCTGGAAAGGTAGGCAGAGAATGTTAAATGCCAGATGAAGGAATCTGTGCTTTATTCAAGGAATAGTACGGAAGTGTTGGTTATTTATGAGAGGGCAGTTCATGTGGTGAGAGATGCGCCTTAGGAAGAGTTATTTAGCAGTCATAATATCAGTGTTAAATCAGTATAGGACTGATTAAAGTGGATTGAAACTGTGGTGAGACCAATTAGGTGCTACCACAGCCCAGTTGGGAAGTAAAGCTGCCCAGAACCAAGGTGGTGAGACTGGGAAGGAGACGTGAGTGAAAGGGCATTGTATAAGTAGAATCTATAAAACTTGAATATTGAAGAAAGGACGACATCTGAGTCCAAAATCACTGAAGTTTTAAACCTAGTTCACTGGGAGAATAGAGGGTGCCAGTTATAGAATTAGGAGAGTCAGAAAGAAAAGCTGTATTGGAGAAAGACAATGAGCTGAGCTTTAGAGATGTTGAGTTTAGGGAGTCGGCGGGCAGACTAAAGGAAGATGTCAGCAGGTTCCAAAAACGAGCATCAGAGGTTCTCAAGGTTCTCTGGTCCAGCCTGGAACATTCCTCAGAGACAGAAAGCAAATGGCCCCAGACTGCTGTCCCCCTTGTATTTAATGAATTGCCTAATGCTAGGCCTATAGAACTGTTTCAGTTGTATCGAAGTACTTTCTTAAAAGTATTGTAACATTGTGGGAGGCATATGGTTTATAGAAGATTAAGTCTGTGAAAGGTTTTAAAGAGACACTAGTGCAATATAGGAACCTATTATTTCTCTCATGTATCTTTGCTTTTCTTTTGGTAGAGAGATGGAGGAAAAAGTCACACTGCTTAATGCACCTACAAAGAGACCAAGGTAATGCTCAAGAGACTCTTGAAAAGTAATATATCTTAAATTACCACCAGGGGGTCTTTCTTGGGTCTGGACATTGTTTGATCCCAGTAAGAAGCCTTTGGCATCCTTTCAGAAGCCAACATCTGCTTAAATGTCAAATAGTCATTTCAGAGAAAAGGAAAGCTATAATTTTACCGTCATGCTAAAGTGGACATCATTATCATGATGAATGTTGAAAAGTTGAAAAGTGTAGGTGTTATGGATCAGACTGCTATCTGATCTGGCTGAGCTGTGATGAAGTCTTAAGGCAGGAATTGCAAAGCCTGCTATGTTAGAGGGTTGAAATAAGTCATCGAGAAAGAACATACTTTCTCATACCATAATTGGCAGTTCTCAGGGAAAAGACTGGAAGCATTTTTCTTTGATATAATTTTTATGTTAAATGTTCCTTTGTTCTGGGGGTTGTCATCAGGTCAAGCACTGTGACTGAAGCACCCATTGCTGTGGTAACATCTCGAACCAGTGAAGTCTATGTTTGGGGTGGTGGGAAATCCACTCCCCAGAAACTGGATGTCATCAAGAGTGGCTGTAGTGCCCGGCAGGTGTGTGCAGGGAATACCCACTTTGCTGTGGTCACAGTGGAGAAGGAACTATACACCTGGGTGGTAAGTGAAAGCTACGTACTTTAGAACAGTGACGTGCGCCTCATTGTTTACTGGGCCCAGGCTGTCTAAGAATTTTGTTGGTTGAACATGTGCTGCAGAAGTGGCAGCATGGGATGATGGAATGTAAGCTCTTTTGAGAGTAGGGATTTTGTCTGTTTAGTTCACTGATGTATCCCCAATGCCTGGTACATGTTAGGTCGCTTATAAATGTTTTTTGAATGAATGAATAAAAGAGAGAGAAAGAAAGAAAGAATTAAAAGGCTTGGACTCAGAAGATTGCATTCTCATTTACCACTGGGTGATTTCAGAAGGTCACTTAATTACTCTGTTCTATTACCATGCATTTCAGAGCAACTCATACCTGTGAAATAGCTTTGTAAACAAATGAAGCAGTGTACCATGTCAGGAAAATTCTAAGACTTCCATCAGTGATTGAAGATGGAATATCTTGAGTAGAATTTTCCTTTGTTCCCCTCTAGATTCTATCCTCTCTCTCACCTCGAACAAACTGCCAATATTTGCTGTCTCTTTTCTTATCTCCCACTCATTCCTCATTCACCTACAGTGCAGCTTCCATCCCTCCACTCAATTGAAACTACTCTTGACAAAATGACCTATAAATTGTGAAAATAAAACAGATAGGTACACTTGAGTCCTTGCTTGATCTCCTGTAGTATTTGACATAGTTGGTCACTCCCTCCTTGAAGCCTGGTCTTCCCTTGGCTTCCGCAAGAGCATGTTCTCTTGACTTTGCTCCTGTCTCTTCTGCTGTGCCTTCTCAGGCTCACTTCAGGCCGCTTTTTCTTTACCTGACCTTGTCTTATCTTAGGTTCTCGGTTCTTCCCACTCTTCCTCCTTCCTGAGGGAGCTCATTTTTTCCAGTAGTTTCAGATAACTTCTCCATGAGGACAGGCTTTATCCCCAGTGTGTAACAGAGTAGACACTCAACTATTGATTGATAAAGAGAAAGAATGAGTGATTTGGCCTCTGTTATAGAGTTTTAACTTGCTGTTATTTCCTAAAATCCTCTCACTTAAAGAACTAGCTTCTGGGGGGCTGCCAGAGGTGGATTGAAATTAGTGCCTTAAAAAACATTTGTGTAAGGACTTACAGTTGAGTTATTGGATGGGAAGAATTACTTATATCTTTAGAACTGTTGAAAAGTCATGTAGGACTATTCTCAGTGCTTTACAGCAGCGTCTTTGATGTTACCAGATTCCTTATGACTGTTACATATTTCAGGGAAACTGTGACCAAAATTTGTAAAACTTTTATAAGGATTTCCAAGAGGCTGTACTCCTGTAAAAAAACAATCAAATTAGACTACGTAAAGAATTTTTTCATCATCACCCATAATTAAATAGACAGTTCACCTTAGACTTGAAGAAGAAAGACAAAATTGAGAATGGGTCCTTTTAAGGCCCGATGGATATCAGTCTGGATACTTTAACAATCTTTATCTGTTGGCAGGGGTTTTTTACTATCTACCATTAAAAGGTTTAATCCTCTTACCTTTTTTTTTTCCCGTTTCTATATTTCCAACTGATTTTTTTCCTACTGTTTTTCTTAATAAGTGATACTACAGATTAGGTTAAAGATTTGGCGTGAAAAGTTTAAAACTTCACAAGACCTATTTATTTCACAGAACATGCAAGGGGGTACTAAACTCCATGGTCAGCTGGGCCATGGAGACAAAGCCTCCTACCGACAGCCAAAGCACGTGGAAAAGTTGCAAGGCAAAGCTATCCGTCAGGTGTCATGTGGCGATGACTTCACTGTCTGTGTAACAGGTAAGCCAGCAGCAGAAAGCACCCAGGTGCATTTAATGTGGGGTATTTTAGTTAATTCTATGCAGTTTTAGTTGGGATTTTACAACGAAAGACAGTATCCAAAGAACCAAAGACAGTGAGCAAATATTATACACATTAATAACAACATGCCCAACTTGCTATAGCATTAGAGTAGTGATGAGCAAGGAGAAGGCAGGTGGATAACAGAGAAGAGGTGGGATTAGGAGAAATATATCGTATGTCCCAGTTGTGGGGGGAACAGAAATAACCTCACTACCTAGTCAGGTGTAGATAACGCTGAGTCAGGAATTAGGAGCTCAAATTTAGTTTGGGTCTTGCCATTACTCACTTTATGATGTGTAAAATAGAGATGGCCCCGGTAAAATTTTAAGCCTCTTTAATATATCATCCCACCATTCTTTTTTTAACTGTTACTGTAACAGTACACATGACCCCCTAAATACCAACAACTCTAGGCTTGATAGACAGTCTGTCAGATTTCTCTGATATAATCATCCCATGTGAGCTCATTGGCTGAGGTCATCCTTATTCCAGCCCTGCCCAGCTTTCTGATGAGACAAAATAAGTCATTCCTTTGATGGGTTCTGCTTTCCTTCCTTTCATAGATGAAGGTCAGCTCTATGCGTTTGGATCCGACTATTATGGCTGCATGGGCATGGACAAGATTGCTGGCCCTGAACTATTAGAACCCATGCAGCTGGACTTCTTCCTGAACAATCCAGTGGAGCAGGTCTCCTGTGGAGATAATCATGTGGTGGTTTTGACACGAAGCAAAGAAGTCTACTCTTGGGGCTGTGGTGAATATGGTAGGTATAGCCTTGACTCTGTCCACTTATTCCCAGGCGGACAGCCTGACCTCTTGCTTGTGTGCCTCTAAACACATCATGCAGCCTCTATTTGAGAAGTGTTAATTCAGTAAAAGAGAATCTTTTTTTTTTTTTTTTTTTTGGCTGCATTGGGTCTTTGTTGCTGCGCGTGGGCTTTTTCTAGTTGTGGCGAGCGGGGGCTACTCTTTGTTGCGGTGCGTGAGCTTCTGATTACAGTGGCTTCTCTTATTGCGGAACATGGGCTCTAGGTGTGTGGGCTTCAGTAGTTGTGGCACGCGGGCTCAGTAGTTGTGGCTCGCGGGCTCTAGAGTGCAGGCTCAGTAGTTGTGGCGCACGGGCTTAGTTGCTCCATGGCATGTGGGATCTTCCCAGACCAGGGCTCGAACCCATGTCCCCTGCATTGGCAGGCAGATTCTTAACCACTGTGCCACCAGGGAAGTCCAGTAAAAGAGAATCTTATAGACTATTTTCGTTGGGAAGGAAGCACTCATTTTATTTTATTTTATTTTTTTAAGTTGAGGGGTACAGTAGATTTGATTTGATTTGATTTCTTTCTTTTTTATTTATTTATTTATTTGGTTGCACTGGGTCTTAGTTGCAGCAGGTGGGCTCCTTAGTTGCCACTTGCCGGCTCCTTAGCTGCAGCACGTGGGCTCCTTAGTTGCGGCTCGCGGGCTCCTTAGTTGCAGCTCGCCAGCTCCATAGTTGTAGCATGCGAACTCTAAGTTGCAGCATGCACATAGGATCTAGTTCCCTGACCAGGGATCCAACCCGGGCCCCCTGCATTGGGAGCACGGAGTCTTATCCACTGCACCACCGGGGAAGTCCCTGGAAGCCCTCATTTTAATGATTTTCTTTCTTATGTGTGTCTCAGGAAGGCTGGGTTTGGATTCAGAAGAGGATTATTATACACCACAAAAGGTAAAATCAGAGGCAACTTCTTCCTAGAGCCTATCTAGGTCACACAGACTCCAGTAATATGTCCTCTTTACCTGACTCCTCATATCAAGGTGTTTATCCCTGAAATATTTCCTATCTGGGAGACTGACAATCCGGGATTCCTAATTTAGCACTATGTGGTCTTGTCATCTGAGTAAATCATAAAAAGTTGTGAAAGAAGATGCAGCCACTGTGGACACTCTGGAGTCACATCTTGCTTGGGGATGAGCACTAAAATCAGAATGTATAGCGGAAAAGTCACATCAAGCTAAACACACCCTGGATGGGAAATATTGGAAAGCAATAGAGTATCCCTTAACCCAGCACAGCCATTTCCCTTCGCCTTCCCACAGTTGGATACCAAATGAAGTAGTTGTTTGTATTTAGGGGTCATATTGTCTGAAATGTAATATCTAATTCCTCTCAGTACTGCAAGAGCTGGCACTGTGAGAGCTGGCACGGGAGCTGGAACAAGCAGAGAGAGCACGGTCACATGCACCCTAGGACACAGGCTCACCCACTGTTCACTATTAACAATGTTTATTTACATTTTAAAAATTAACGTATATCTGTGGGACCATTCTCAATCAATAGGATTCACAGTTATTCCTCTTCTTCTGAAAAGACTATAGGAGAAGGTTTGAGGTTTGAGTTTTCAGGTTTCACAGACATCCATCATGTCCCCCCACGATTCTTCAGCCCTGTCTAGTTAGCTGCAGAGGGATGTGAGCCTTCAGAAGTCTTGGCTGCTGCCTCAATCCTTGGTCACCTCACTTATTATATGACCAGACTGGCACCCCATAGGGCTACTGAGTTTCTTCTATAACTATCATGGGATCTCTGCATCTCAGAGGACTAAATCAGTAATAGATCGAAGCTTCTCTTTTCCCAGTGTTTTCTGAGAAGTCTTCCTAAGTAGGACCTATTGCTAAAACTTTTAGCTGACCTGGAATTGCCTTCTTTTACTTTATTATAAAACTTGAGCTCCTTGTTGAAAACAGTAGCCTCTAAGCTTCTGGGCAAATCTGAAAAAAATAGAGCAACCTTTATTTCCCTGTAGTCATTCTGCTAAATGCAGAGCATCATTTTTGAAAGAATTTGAGGGTTTTTCCCTAATACAAGTTATGTTTGGGAGATTTTCTGATTTTTTTTTTTCTTGCAGGTGGATGTTCCCAAGGCCTTGATTATTGTTGCAGTTCAATGTGGCTGTGATGGGACATTTCTGCTGACCCAGTCAGGCAAAGTGCTGGCCTGTGGACTCAATGAGTTCAACAAACTGGGTCTGAATCAGTGCATGTCGGGAATCATCAATCATGAAGTGAGTACCCCGTTTGGTATCCTAAGTACATCATCAGAACTTCTCTAGGTTGGAATTTCTTTGGAAATGCTGTTATTGGTTTGTGACTGTGGAATTTGACTTAAGAATAAAGTGACGATCTCACAGACATTATGTCCAGTAAAGTAGCCAGCCACAAAAGTGTACATACTATATGATGCCCATTATATGAAGTTTAAGAACAGGCAAAATTAACTTATGATGGCAAAAGTCAAAACAGTGGTTGCTTCTGGGAAGAGGGGCATAGGTGTTAACAGAAAGAGTAGGAGGGATCCTAGGGTGATGGAAATGGTCCATATCTTGATCTGGATGGTAGTTTTACATTTATATACCTTTAGAAAAATGTATCAAGCTGTACAATATTGTATAGTATGTTATACCTCAATAAATAAATTGATTACAAACAATCAGTGACGGAATTCAAATTCTACCTTATCACTGAAGTAGATACAAGAAAATTAACATTATGAAAAGAAACATTTTTCCATGTATCACCTCTCTAGGGAGTTTTTATGATTACTCTCAAATCACTGATCCTATACAGGCTTATTAAATGTAATTACCATTCCCCTCCTTCAAGAATGTCATAAATTCGCCACTGATATTAAGTACTAGTCCCCTCTTTGTGTTAGTATGATGAGTTTTTGTCATTTTCTAAAGAGTCATATTGAGACAAGTTTGCTGTCTCAATGGAAAAGGTAAGAATTAACTTTTAAGGGCTTCCCTGGTGGCGCAGCGGTTGAGAGTCCGCCTGCCGATGCAGGGGACACGGGTTCGTGCCCTGGTCCGGGAAGATCCCGCATGCCGCGGAGCGGCTGGGTCCGTGAGCCATGGCCATTGAGCCTGCGCGTCCGGAGCCTTTGCTCGGCAATGGGAGAGGCCACAACAGTGAGAGGCCCGCGTACCGCAAAAAAAAACAAACAAAAAAAAGGAACGTTTTTAACAAGTTGAGAATATTGTAGGTAAAATTAGATCACAGTAAACTGATGGGCTGGACAGAGTCTTCAGGATTTTAATTCCTTCCCCTGCTTTTGTTAGGTATGTAGAGTGTATAACCAAGACAAAAGTCAATGATTCTATCCTTATATAGATGCCTTCTGGGATGGAGAGTTCATGTTGTGCATACCCTAATTTAGGAATCATAAAACTTTTGTGGTCAGAAAGTCCTGTCTCATACTAAATTCTTTGATTACATATTGAGCTTATTTCTTCTTTTGTTCTATTGGAGATGAAAAGCTACCTGGCACCTTCTTAATAACATGATTCGCTTGAAAGGCCTTTTGATCACCACGACAACATTTTCAGCCTGTTTCCCCTCCATTTTTTACTTCATGAGTCTTTGCTTTGTGTTCTACCTTGTTTCAGGCATACCACGAAGTCCCCTACACAACCTCCTTTACCTTGGCCAAACAGTTGTCCTTTTATAAGATCCGTACAATTGCCCCAGGCAAGACTCACACTGCTGCTATTGATGGTGAGTTGATGTACGACTGTGTACACAGGCCTTAGTATTTCAGGCTCTTTTTTTCTATCAAGTAGTAGTGCTTCTTAACTATATGTACACATTCTCCTGATTTCCCCCATCATCCAGTATTATCTCATTAACAAATTGGGCATTCAAATAAATGTTTTGTTGGTAATCATTATAAGTATATAATCAATACGTTCCTTAATGAGAATACCACACCTATAATTTCTGGCAACTGCTATTCGTATTTAGCACCATCTATAAGTTTTCTAAGTTAAATAGTACCCATTTTCCACATTTAAAATAAAATATATAATATTGAATCACTTCCTGGGTCTAATTGGTCATAGTTCTAGATGCCCTAGCTGCCCTAGGTCCAGGATTGTGTAGCTAGCTTTATATTTGTATAATACTCTAACAACCAGAAGCTAGTCTATGGGACTCTGCATTGTCTGCATTTTCCCTGTTTCATGACCCATTTGTACCTGGTTATTTATTTTTGCTTCTGTCTCAGAGCGAGGCCGGCTGCTGACCTTTGGCTGCAACAAGTGTGGACAGCTGGGTGTTGGAAATTATAAGAAGCGTCTAGGAATCAACCTGTTAGGGGGCCCCCTAGGTGGAAAGCAAGTGATCAGAGTCTCCTGCGGTGATGAGTTTACCATTGCTGCCACTGATGGTGAGTCTGTACATGTTATTTCAGGCTTTCTGGATGGATGGCTATATTTTAATTTTTGCTTGTAAAAGAGGTGGACTGGTTATTTGTGTAGCTGGATCATATGTTTACTTTTTTCTCTGTGTTAAATTGGTGGCCAATTTTTGTGCCTGTGGAGCTTCATTAACTTTTCATGTGTCCAACATAGTGATTGCTGTAAAAAGGTCAGATTTCTAGAAAATGGCAAATTAGTACTCTTAAATCCCTACTTTTTTTACTTTAACTTTTTTGGTACAATGTTTTAAGAATAATTAAATACTTATATATATATACCTTGCCCAGTACCATGTTGGTTCCAATAAATGTTGGGTGGCTAGAGAGGAGAACAACATAATTTAACCTTGTTCCTTGGTTGGGGTCAGCTGCACTGCAGTGATGTCTTTAGGGACTGCTAAGGCTTGAAGGGCTATATACCAGTGTTTCTCAACTTTCTGAATTGGTCTAATGGAATTTTCTTCTCTCTTTCCTCTCAGCTATTTCTTCTCCTCAGCATCCTGCTCCTATCACTTCTCTTCTTTATCGCAGCTTCTGCTAGCCTTCACTCCCTTTCCTCTTTCTTGTGCTTTCTTTTTTTCTTTTTTCTCTCTTCCTTTATCACCTTCTAAACTCTCTTGATTTTTGTAGCCACTTCTTTCTTGTGACTAGTGAACAACAAAAAAACATATTTCATCTTCTTATCTTTTGACTCATTTTGGCTTTTTTTGTTATTGCTCATGCTCTGGGACATCTTTGTTTTCTTTCAGTCTGTGTCTGTTACTTACACAAGAGAGGTCCAGCAATAGTGTCAGATAAGTGATCTCTTACCATATTTAATTAAGTGAACCAGCCTTCAGAGTAGCACATTAACCTTCCCTGCTTGTCCCAAAACAAGTGGTTTTAGGGAACAGACTGGTTAGTTCAGGTTAGATAAATGGAAATGGTACCTAGAAAGACAGAATCAGGATGTCACTGAGGATTAAAAATAGTATAGCAAGTTCAGTAGCACTTTCTGACAGGTCCTCAGAGAGGTAATGTTTCTTCAGTATCTGTGTACTTCTCAAGTTAAACTTCAGAATGACGAGTATAGAATTAGACTCTGTGTCTGGGCATATTACCTGTTGATAAATGTTCCTCTACTCCTTTAAACTGTACTTGATCACCTCATTCACATAGCAGACATAAACTGAGTGCCTGCTATGCTCCAGGTCCTCCTTTAGGCTCTGGGACTATAGAAGTGAGTCTCAGTAAAAATAGAACCATTGTATGATCCAGCAATTCTACTCCTGGGCATATATTCGAAGAAAAGGAAAACAGTAATTCGAAAAGATACATGCACCCCAGTATTCATAGCAGCACTATTTACAATAGCCAAGACATGGAAGCAACCTAAGTGTCCATCAACAGATGACTGGATAAAGAAGATGTGGTACATATATACAGTAAATGGGATATTACCCAGCCATTAAAAAGAATGAAATTCTGCTATTTGCAACAATGTGTATGGACCTAGAGGGTATTATGTTTAGTGAAATAAGTCAGAGGATGGCAAATACTCTATGTTATCACTTATATGTGGAATCTAAAAAATAAAACAAATGGATGAGAATGACAAAACAAAAACAGACTTACAGAGAGAGTGAGAACAAACTAGTAGTTACCAGTGGGGAAGGAGAAGTGGGGAGGGGCAAGATAGGGATATGGGGTTAAAAGATACAAACTACTATGTATACCATAAATAAGCACCAAGAATATATTGAACAGCACAGGAAAATATAGCCATTATTTTATAATAACTTGAAATGGAATATAATCTATAAAAATATTGAATCACTATGTTGTATACCTAAACTAATATAATATTATAAATCAACTATACTTCAATTAAAAAAAAAAGTGACGGGGCTTCCCTGGTGGCACAGTGGTTGAGAGTCCGCCTGCCAATGCAGGGGACACGGGTTCGTGCCCCAGTCTGGGAGGATCCCACATGCCGCGGAGCGGCTAGGCCCGTGAGCCATGGCCGCTGAGCCTGCGCGTCCGGAGCCTGTGCTCCGCAACAGGAGAGGCCACAGCAGTAAGAGGCCCGCGTACGGCAAAAAAAAAAAAAAAAGTTTCAGAAAGCCCCTGTCCTCAGGGAACTCACAGTCTAGTAGGGTAGGGGAGACATACATATAGACAGATTAGTGCAGTCAGGTAGGTTCAGTGCCATGATTGTAGTATCCAAGTCTAAAGCCTGGAGTGTCCAGGGCACAATCCTCTCCCTTTTTTTTTTTTTTAATATTTATTTATTCATTTATTTGGTTGCACCAGGTCTTAGTTGTGGCAGGTGGGCTCCTTAGTTGCAGTTCCCGGGCTCCTTGGTTGCAGCATGTGAACTCTTAGTTGTGGCATGCATGTGGGATCTAGTTCCCTGACCAGGGATAAAACCCGGGCCCCCTGCATTCGGAGCACAGAGTCTTATCCACTGTGCCACCAGGGAAGTCCCTCTCCCTTTATTATCTAATTGAGCTTATTACCTTAAATCTTCCCTGTGCACTGATAGCTTTAATTACTGTACCTGACTTCTAGACTCACTGATTCAACAGTCCCTTGATTTGGATGTCTAAAGATAAAGTGGCTTTATAGCCCGGTCTTCCCAGGTTGGTCCTGATTCATGCCTACTGTCCGGGCTTAATCATTAATAGCACCCCCTTTTCATTAAAAAATGCCCTGATTTGGATAAGAGGTAATGGGCATCTCAAACAAACTTACTGTATTCAAAATCAAATTTCCGATCTTCTTTTCAAACCTGTTCCTCCTGTAGCCTTCCTGTTTCAGAAAATGGCACCTCTATCCTACACCCCACGTCCCATCCATTCACAAATTCTATAGATTATCCTCAGAATATATCCAACCACTTTTTACCATCTTCACTATTACAACTGATCTCCCTGCTTCCATCCTTGGGCCCCTGCAGTCAGTTCTCCTCATGGTAGCCTAGGGGATCCTTTTAAATACCTACTGTTCAGAATCTCTACTAGTTTCCTATCTCAAACAGTAAAAACCAAAGTCATTGGAATGGCCTGCATGACCCAGACTCCAGTCACCTCCTGACCTCTTCTATGGCCACCGTCCCCTCCTTTACTTTGCTCCAGCTGCAGAGGACTTCTGTGTTGTGTTTGTGATACATACTTTGCACTTTGCTATTCCCTCTGCCTGGAAAGCTCTTCCCCTAGATATCCACCTGGTTCTCTCCCACTTCAGTCAGGTCTCTGCTCAAGTATCAACAAGTACTTCTCTGACTACCCTGTCTAAAGTAATGATACCCTACTATTATTGTTTATTTCCAGTTTTCTTTATTGTTTATCTTCCTTCTTAGCACTTAATGCTACCTGAAGTAATTTATTTATCAGTCTCTTCCCACTAGAATGTCAGTTCCACAAGGGCAGCAACTTTGTTTTGTTCTCTGCTCTCTTCCTAGCACCTCAAGCAGTGCCTGTCATGAAGTAGATGCCCAATAATTATTTGAATGAATGACCAAAAATGTTGAATGAGTGAATGAATGGATGGCAGTATGTAGGAGCGGTGGTCATTTTTACCTGGGTGGCATCAGGAGTTGTTTAGGCTTTATATAGGGGAATAAATAGCTTTCCCTTGTTTTGTACATGGTGGAAAATCTTTTTAGCTCTAGGGCATAAAGATGGGGAACCCAAAAGAGTTGGGAAGCCAGTGTTCTGTTCAATTGTCTGCTGTTTAATTTTTTTTGTCTAGATAATCACATTTTTGCCTGGGGCAATGGTGGTAATGGTCGCCTGGCAATGACCCCCACAGAGAGACCGCATGGCTCTGATATCTGCACTTCATGGCCTCGGCCTATCTTTGGATCTCTGCATCACGTCCCAGACTTATCTTGCCGAGGCTGGCACACCATTCTCATTGTTGGTAAGGGTTCCATATGTGTTGGTTAGGATGGCTTTGACAGAGGATAGACCCACACCTAAGTTACTAATGGTCACATTCTGGCAAACAGAAGTGTCCTGAAGAAAAGAAGCTACTCGTGTAAGTCTTAATAATTGTCAGTGATACCATATCTAGTGGTAGGAATAGAACATTGTTTGCTGTCTTATGATAACATAAGGGCTCTGACCCCCTCGCGGTAGAATTTACTTCTAGTAGTCCACTAATTAGTTTATCTGTGCTCATGCTTTTGTGAGAAACATACAGTACACCTTTAAAAAGAAACTAAATCATAACTGCCTCCTGCATAAAGATTCCTTTGTTATGAACAAATTATAAAGGTCTGTGTGAAGGTTTACAAGTTCATTCTTTAGGTCAGTGGTTCACAACCTTGGCTGCGCGTTAGAATCCCTTGAGGAGTTTTTAGAAATCCCATTGTCCTGACCAATTAAATCAGAACCTCTGGGGTGGGACCTAGGCATTGCTACTTTCTAAAGCTTCCCAGGTGATTCCAAAGAATAGTTAAGGTGGAGAATTGCTACATAGTTGAATATAGAGTAGCTATTGGTGCTTGGCTTATAATATTTTTATCTGGTATGAGAGATAGCAGTTATCTCCTAGATTAACTCCCTATCCTAGGCTGTCACTTTTCCTGTCTCTGGCTGTAAACAATGCTTACCTACTGAATATTTTTCCTCAGAGAAAGTATTGAATTCTAAGACCATCCGTTCGAATAGCAGTGGTTTATCCATCGGAACTGGTAAGTAGCAGCATCTCAGGTACCAGTGGTTTTCTGAGGTGTGAGTCTTTGGGTTGAATTCCATGCAGTCTCCCAAAAAAGGAAATAGGAAATATCTCTGGGAAATGAGGAATACAGTGATCAAGAGGGAAGGTCATAGTTTGGTAGATTTCACAATAAGTTATGACTTCTACATTGCGGTCAGAGGGAGAGTACATCTTTGCCACCACACATGTGGGAGTAATTACGTGGCTTGCCCAACATTGTATTGTGACTTACGTACTGTTCCTTTCCTTTCAATGCTAGGGGCTATGGGTTCTGTCTACCCTTTACTTCCATAGTGTTCCCAGGGGTATTCCAGTCTATAGAAGTAGTCCTTCAGAATAAGCCCTTAGAATTAAAAGTTGGCTGAACTTTCAATGTAGTTGGGAAAATCAGCCCAAACCTCTCTAATACTTTTCCTTTGGCTGCTTTCTTCATGGTTCTCTTATCTGGGGCCATGCTAGGAAATTGAATCTGTGTTCCTTCTGGTTTTCCATTTGCTAGGGTACCTGTAGTCTTTGATGTCTCAGAACTGGATTCTGATGTTTTGTGCAATCAAAACAGATGAAGACCCAGAATGAAAGCAGACTAATCCTCCAAAAAGACAGTTGAAAATCTGATCTAGACTTGTTGAGCTCTAGTTTACACAAACACACATCATACCTTTTATTAGTTTCCTTTAGTAATCCATTGCTCAGTATCTGTTTGTGCATATTAATATCTGTCACAAATGATAAAATACCTTTTTGCTAAGCACAGCTGTTATATTACAGCTCTGTTTTACTAGAACAGTATTTAAAGGAAAAACTTAAGATTAAAAGCACATGTCCATTGTCTGGAAAATATAAACTCTGTAAGGGCAACGATTTTTGTCTTTTTTATTCAATAATTTTATCCACATTGCCTAGAAGAATGCCTGGCAAATGGTAAATGCTCAGTAAATATTTGTTGGTTGACTATGTTATAACCATCCAATGGAATATTATATGTGTTAAAATGAACAACATCTACAAATATTTCCATAATGTGAAATGTAAAAAGCAAGTTGCAGCAGACTACATGCCTTTTTATAAAGTTCAAAAACAAGCAAAATAGATAATATATTGCTTAAGGATACCTAAGTATGTGATAAAGTTTTTTTTTTTGCAAGAAGAAATGAAAAATACAAAATTAATCAGAGTAGTTATATATAGGTAGGAGGCCAGAGAAGGAAGGAATTCACAAGGCAGATGGAGCAAAACAGGTATTATTCTTGTTCAGCCCTGTCCCATAGCTCCTTCTGCGATAATGGAAATGTTCTGTGTCTGTGCTGTCCAGTGTAATAGCCACCAGCCACATGTGGCTGTTGAGCAGTTGAAAGTGGCTCTTGCGACTGAGGAACTGAATTCTTCATTCTGTTTAAATTTAAATAACCATATTTGGCTAATGGCTACCGTATTGGAAACTAATTGTACTTTCATGTAGTAGATGCATGTATGGTTATTTTGTTAGGCATCAAAACTTACACATATGTTAAAAATAGTCTTAATGTGTATGTCAAATGTAACATAATTTTTAAAAGCCATTTAAAACAAAAAAGCAAGCTTAAGAGGTTATTTTGGCATCTACAGTTCTGCGGCTTTGGTAGGATCACAGTGTGGCATAGTCAGTCCTCAAGCCAGGTTAGCTGGTGATCGTAAATAAGCTTTTACATTTAACTTTAGAATATACCATGCAATTTTTTTTTCTTTTAGCTTTGGCAAATTACTTTCTTAGTTATATTTTTCTTTGGCTCATATTAAAGCTCAGTGTCATTTCCTGACTGTACATCAGCTCATCTTCATTAAATGTAACTTGGAATATGCTGCATGATATTTAAAGAACCAGCCATCATATTTTTAAAATTCTTACGAATAGTCATTAAAGAATTTAATGAACTTAATGGTTGAGGACTTCTCCATTCAGGTGTTTCCCCAGAAAGGGAGTTAATGGTGAGTTTATCTGGCAACTTTAAGAGGTGTTTGGCTCAAATGTGAAAAAGCTTTGTATATAAGGTGAACCTCTTATGAAGGATGCTGGAGTCTGGGTATATCTGTTAAGGCATGGATGCTGTGGTTGGGGTGAGTATTCAGTAATGCGGTAGAACATTGATAATCTGCTGTGGACATAAGGATAAGCAAGTTTGGAAAGTAGAAGTGAATATTGCTATAAAGATACTGATACACAATACCTTGTATAAAAACTAAAAATTTAGTCCCAAGTATCTGATTTACACTGTTGCTGTTCTGCTTCACGCAACTCTAGGAACCTCTCCGGGGGTCGGTGGGGCTATTAGATGGTAAATCTTGCTGCATAGCAAAGCTTTCTATTTCTGTGCTGTGTATCTGTCAGTGGTTCAGAGCTCTAGCCCAGGAGGTGGCAGCGGTGGCGGTAGGGGAGAAGAGGAGGACAGTCAGCAGGAATCTGAAACTCCTGATCCAAGTGGAGGCTTCCGAGGAACAATGGAAGCAGACCGAGGAATGGAAGGTTTAGTCAGTCCCACGGAGGCCGTGAGGATCAGTAGTGGGGCCAGCAGCTCCTGTCCTGGCTGGCTTCGAAAGGTAATTCCTTTGGTAGACGTACCTCTGTAGGGACTAGAAAGGATCTGTTTCCCATGTCCTATCCAAGCGTTTTGCAGCAGGCATCTAGGTTTCTGATTTCTACCTGAACCGAAATCACCAAATCTCTAATCCTTTTTCTTCCTGACAAGAAAAGGTATAAGATGTGCTCATACCTGTATTACTTAAATGAATGGAAATTAATGCAGCCTTCCTTGAAGGCAGTTTTTGTAATGCATGCATGCAAAGGTTAAGCTTCTAGATTTTGTACTGTGGTTCGTAGAAGTAGAATATTGGGGCAATTGGAATGCCTTATGGTAGAGAAATGCTTAACAGTGGTTATCTATGAGTGATGGAATTACTGGTGATTTTTATCATCTCCCTTTGCCCATCTGTATTTTCACATTTTCTACAGTCAACATTTATAGTTAGAGAAATTTTAAATTTTGTACCCACCCCCAACCAAAGAGAGAGCGTGTAGATTTAAAGCTCCCTGTATAATAAGATTAAACTTGATAGCTACATAGGAATATGAATGGAGGAAGCAGCACACAGTTCTATCTAAAGCTTTAGGTCAGCCTTTAGCAACCTGGCAGTTGGCCTCACTGCCATTACCTAAGAGCTTCCCAACTTACTGAATAGCCTGTGTAGACTGAGTGTGTTAGAGAAACATGTCAGACACTCCAAAATGTTCTTGGATTTGAGTTTGAATTTGCTTCACTGTTCACTCCTCAGAGGAAGGAATGGCAGGATGTTGACAGGTAGGGCGAGCTATGTTGTAACCACAACTGTCCTGCTCCACTAGAGGGTGCTGATGTCACGACAGAGTGAAAGCTATAGCAAGAAGGGAATTTGGTCGAAAGTAAATGGCTCAAACAGAACTGATGAGATTCTTTCTTTTATACATAGGAGCTGGAAAATGCAGAATTCATCCCTATGCCTGACAGCCCATCCCCCCTAAGTGCAGCTTTTTCAGAATCTGAGAAAGATACTCTGCCCTACGAAGAGCTACAAGGACTCAAGGTGGGCTCTGAAGCTCCTTTGGAACACAAGCCCCCAGAAGGAGTCTGGGTAACTGAGCTTTTGCCTTTAAATCACAACTAGGTAAACAGTGGCTGTAAGCTCTGCCCACTTCTCCTGGCATCACTGTCTTCCCCTCTAGCTTCATTGGTTTCCCAGCTGCCCAGCATCAACTCATACTGTCTGTTCAGTAGTGCTTAAAGCCTGTATGCAAGGCGAAACTGATTTCTGTGGAAAAGTATCTACCTTTTCACATTTCTGACAGGCCCCCATCTTTCTATACCAGATGATTGTCTTTCTTTCCTCTCTGCCTTAGAAGTACCAAAACTGAAATTCCAAAATTCAAATCCAACTTTTCATGACACTGCTAGGGTAGGTTGGAGGTTCTAAATGTAAGTAAGAAATAATACTTGTAGTCTACTGGGGGAGCAATGCATGTATACCTAACTTTGGTAGAAATCAAATTGTGGTAAATATCTCAACAAAACTGTAAACCAGGGATCATCAAACTTTTTCTAAAGGGCTACATAGTAATTATTTTAGGCTATGTGGACCATACAGTCTCTTGCAACCATTCAATACTGATATCATAACACAGAAGCAGCCAAAAATAATGCATAATGAATGGGCATGCTTATGTTCCAATAAAACTTTATTTATAAAAACAAGCAGTAGGCTGGATTTGGCCCATGGGCTATCATTTGTTGACCCTTCCTATAAACAAAGTACAGTAGAAGAAGGGAGAAAAATCCAGGCTAGGATAATTGAAAAACTTCCCAGAAGAGGAAATAAAGCCTTTGAAACTTCAAGGTAAACATTTTAATTCCTCTGTCAGTTAGCTGTCTTGAATTGTTTTGGTGATCCTATTTACTGAACACCTCTTAAATCTCTTCTAAAGTGTGATCCACTACATTTCATGAATATTGACCCTTTGAATCATGGTACCCTCACTGTGATCAGAAAGACTTGTTCCATCTGGGAAGATCCCACATGCCGTGGAGCACATAGAGTAGAGTGTGCCACAACTACTGAGCCTGCGCTCTAGAGCCCACAAGCCACAACTGCTGAGCCTGTGTGCCACAACTACTGAAGCCCGCACGTCTAGAGCCCATGCTCCGCAACAAGAGAAGCCACCGCAATGAGAAGCCCACGCACCACAACGAAGGGTAGCCCCTGCTTGCCACAACTAGAGAAAGCTGGCATGCAAAAAAAAAAAAAAAAGAAAAAAACTTGTTCCAAACCAAATTGTGCATTCTCTCACTTCAGCATTTTAAATAGGAAGATATCAATGACTTTAAAATTTTTCACAAAGTTCTCCAAAATAGATGATTATTCTTTTACCTTACCATAATGCAGACTGAGGCACTGAGAGTTCTCTTGCTCTGTTATGAGCCAGGTTCTATTGTAATCCCAGCAGTTTTCAGTTTCTCTTCCATTTACTTCGTGTATATGTGTTTTATATTGTTACTTTAAAAGTAAAATCTGGTAGCACTTAGAGGACATTTGGATTGGGGAGCTGTAGCATCCGGGCAGAACCTCCTATGACCCTTTTCTCCTGTCTCTCTAGCCACCTCGGCTGAATCCCGCAGGAACATGCGCTGGGAAGGGAACACCCTTGACTCCTACCTGTGCATGCAGCACTCTGCAGGTGGAGGTTGAGAGATTGCAGGGTCTGGTGTTGAAGTGTCTGGCTGAACAACAGAAGTTACAGCAAGAAAACCTTCAGATTTTTACGCAGCTACAGAAGCTGAACAAGAAATTAGAAGGAGGGCAGCAGGTGAGAGCATTAAAAGGATAATTGAATTTCTAATTCTGTTTTGAAGAATCACAGAAACAAAACACCAGTGCCTGAAATAGGCTTACTTCTTTGCAAGTACTTACCTTTTGATGATGTAATGTTTGTAATTAATCCCAGATGCTTGGTCCTTCTTCAGGCACCTGGATTGAATCATTTCATCACCTAACTTCCATTGTATATTTGTTACCTTTGCTTTTTCTTCTACTTATTATGAAAAACTTTAAACATTACAGTTCAGTGGACACCCATACATCCACCATCTAGGTTCAACCGTTGTTAACATGTTGCTGTAATTATTTCAAATGTGTTTGTGTCTGTGTATGTTTAAAATATGTGTAGGTATTTATCTGTGTATTTGAAGTATGAGTGTGTGTATGTGCATGTATATTTTTTCCTTTTTCTTTTTTTGCTAAACCATTTTCAAGTAAATTATGAAAGTCATGACATAGCCTCCCTAAATACTTTATTACACATATCTAAAAATAAAGACGTCATTCTTCTGGAGAACCACAGTACTGTTATCACACTTAACAAAAATAACACTAGTATTCTCAGTTCTCATCTAGTACCCAGTTGATACTCAGATTTTCCCAGTTTTCCCATAAAAATGTCCTTTATAACTGTTTTTATTAGACCAGAAGCCAGTCAAGAACCCCCTTTTACACTATTATGTTTCTCATTTCTTTTAATCTAGAACAATTCCATCACCACTTCTACCCCCCTTTTTTTTTTAACATTTTTAAATTGTTTTATTCAGTGATCCATACTTCCCTCACTGATTTGAAAGATCACATTTAATATATTGTAAATATCCAAATACACACGGGTTCATTTTTAGGCTCTCTTTTCTGTTGCCTTGAGCTATTTAATTAGTCCTATTTAAAATACTAGAGTTTTGAATGTCTTGATTCCCAGTAAGGAAAGTCCTGTGCTCCTTTTTGTTCTTTTCTGGGGTTACATTGGCTATTTTTGCACATTGCTTCTTCTGTATGAATCTTAGAATTCCTCAAAAGTGAAGTTTCTCAAAACTCCCTTTGGTATTTATATTGGAATTTATTAGATTTGCTTTGAATTATATCTTTGAGTAGAGTTGACTTGTCTGTAATGCTGAGTCTTCCCAGCCTTGAATAGTTATTTATTCAAGTCTTCCTTTATGTTCTTACATAAAGTTTTATCATTTCTTAGAAGTCTTGTGCGATTATTTTTGTTGTCATCTACCCCTGTTTTTTAAAAAAATTCCCATGGCATTGGTTTGTTGAAGAAACAGGGTCAGTTGTTTAAGAGAATATCCTACATTCTGGATTTGCCTTATTTTCCTGAGACATTGCTTATCTTATTCTTTTGTCACCCTGTCATTTCTGTAAACTGGAAGTTAGACTTAAGGCTTGATTAGGTTCAAGTTAAAACATTTTTGGTAAAAATACTTCACCGGTGATGCTGCTTGCGTCGTTTTTTTGTTGGTTTTTTTTTGCGGTTCGCAGGCCTCTCACTGTTGTGGCCTCTCCTTTTGTGGATCACAGGCTCTGGACGCGCAGGCTCAGCGGCCATGGCTCACGGGCCTAGCCACTCCGTGGCATGTGGGATCTTCCCAGACTGGGGCACGAACCCGTATCCCCTGCATCGGCAGGCAGACTCTCAACCACTGCGCCACCAGGGAAGCCCTTGAGTCGTTCTTAAAGGGCCATAGTATTGCTCTATATAGAGTGAACTAGGTTAGGGAAACACTGTCAACCTTGGCTTTGCCATTTACCAGGTTTATGTGTTTGGACAAATTACTTTGTTTCTCTGAGCCCTGGTTCTCACCTGAAAGAAGAAAATAGTTGTTGTATGGTTGTTTTGAGAATTAGATGAAATAATGTCTATGAACGTACTTTGGAAAGTAATATACACACTTGAAGTAAGCATGGAGTGATTGGCAGCTGTAGGAGGGAGGAGGATTGTTTTGCCTAGGGCTGTTTGAGTTTTAAAACTGAAGAGTTCTGCATCCCAGAAAATCCTGCGGTCCTGGGCAAACCACGACACTTGGTCACCCTACCTGCAACAAATGTACAGGTGTGGACTTTATCTAAGGTCCTATTATTAAGGTAGTAGTATGAGCTTCTCACAAAACCATGGCTACACATTCTTAGAGGTGGGCATTGAAAATCCAGTCCTGAAATGCTGTAACTAGGTGGCAGTGTTGTTAACCTGGAACTGTGTTTTATCTGGACAGGTGGGGATGCATTCCAAAGGAACTCAGACAGCAAAGGAAGAGATGGAAATGGATCCAAAGCCTGATTTAGATTCAGATTCCTGGTGCCTCCTGGGAACAGACTCCTGTAGACCCAGCCTCTAGTCTCCTGAGCCTGTATAGCCTCCAGGAAACTGGAATCCAAAGACCTTCACAGCACACTTACTGAACGCAGAGAGCGCTTTCCTGGCTTCGTTCACTTGCAGACAAGGAGCGCGAGGCGGAGGCTCTGAAGCACTTTCCATGTACACTTGGAGAGTAGCATTGCCTATTAGATAGGATCTAGGAGTGGTTTTGTGTTGGAGAATGGAAGGGCCCCATGGCCCTGGCTTTGTCCTCAGTGACTGCCATAGCAACAGCAGCTCTGTACCTCATCTGGTGATCCCACCTTTGAAGAGGAGACACAATGCTCACCTTAATTTTGCTGGTAGCAGCTTACATCCCACTTACCATTTTCACCATTAATTGGAAGCTGCCTTGGGAATTCAACACCAGGCATTGCACCTCTGGGTGGAGGAGGTTAAAGTGTAAAGCTGGAGTGGGCTGGAACCAGGTGTGGCCCATCCAGGGTCATCTGGAGAGTGGTGAAGTGTTCTAAGCCCTCTCAGGAGCCTTGGTCCAGGAAAGTATGTCTGGTGGAGTCAATCTCCAGCTTGTTTTCAGAAAGTTCAATTATTTTGTGCAGCTAAATGCTTGAGGAGGAGCAGTGGGCTTAGGTTGCTTTTCCTCTGAGGGTTGAGTGAGACTTCTTCAGTGAGGAGTAGAGAAAGAAGGGTAGGTCCCTCCTCGTCACACAGCAGAAGTGTGAGGCTGTGGCCAACGCAGGGTGGGATTTCCTAGCTTTGGAAGATTCCTCTGAGAGATGAGGCGTCTCGTAGAGAATTGAGTCTGTGGGGCAGTAAGAATGGACTTCAGAGGAAACTGTGAGGGGAGGCCCTCCTTCAGCTGCCTCTACTCGGTGTCTTCGAGAGGGCCTAGAGTGACTGAGTCTTCTGCCCCTGAGAAGATTTTTTGTGCCTCTGCCTTCATGGCTCTTAGGGTTCTAATCTTGACATCAGCAGCTCCAACCGCTCCCTTTCTGTATGTCTAGTCAGTGTGTTTCCCCTTTTGGTGTTTTATGAAGCCATATCAGTGAATCTGTATCATCTTTCCTACTTGAGTGGCCCAAAGCCAGCCCCCAGACCAGGTAGTCCCTGAAGCCTAGCAGAACAGGAGGAGCCTGCCAAGTGAGAGGAATTTGGCTGAGAGCTCCCTTCTGATCCCCGTGTCTTCATGTCCTTGTAGACAGGAGCAAGCTAGCTTTCCCGGAGAGAGAAAGTGTCCTAGAAACGTTTGATGGTTTTACTTAAGGATGTGAGCATTGTGTTTCCACCTAGCCTTTAGTATTTTGAGTCACAGGAGCTGCCTTGA
Organism: Lagenorhynchus albirostris; assembly: GCF_949774975.1. Taxonomy (NCBI): domain Eukaryota; kingdom Metazoa; phylum Chordata; class Mammalia; order Artiodactyla; family Delphinidae; genus Lagenorhynchus; species Lagenorhynchus albirostris. Next base: position 27,586,866 of record NC_083095.1, read on the forward strand.
TGAGTCTCATATCCTACCTCCCTAGAAAGAGCTAAATTAATTTTTGTTTCATTTTTCCCCAACCAAAAATGAATGTTTGATATCTGTTTAATATTTTGGAAGGACCTGTGCAATGAAAATTATGCCATTTCCCTAAAACTGGTGGTGTAAAGGCTGCTGCTCTGGGAAAACCCCTCAGCTGGGGATGGGCAACTCTATTCAATGGGATCTTCTTTGGTTTAATATTCCCATTGTTTTCTCAATTCTGGGAAGCCTAGTACAATGGTACTAATGTAATCACTGAAGCCTTTTCTTAAAATAAGGGAAGGGGCCAACCCTGGATTAAAGTTACAAGTTCTGGGGACTTGGGGTTTGCAACAAACCCTAACAATGGGTTTTGATTCATCATGTAAATGCAACTTTGATTTTTTTTTTTTTTTAAGGACTGACTGGCCTTTCACGTTCTTGTATCCCTCATGCTCACCACCTCAGCAGGCCTGAGAGGCAGGGTCATTTTGGGTGTTAATCATGAGTATTGCTTCTGCCATGGAACCGAGGAACATGGGCATGTTGCTGAGACTATGGGATGAAAGTGAGCACTGAAGGGAGGGTGAGAGCTGGGCTCTTGGTCCGGAGGGGAAGTCACTCTAGCAGTGGAACGCTGGGGTCGTTTTCTCTAGCACGTTCCCTTGGGAAGTCTAGGTTTGCTGTTAATCTGGCTGAGAATCTAAGTTCTGTGCCTTAGAGACAAGTTGCACTTTGCCAAATTGTGCCTGGGATAGCCATATGATTTTTCCCACCAAAAAGCTACGCAAACAGAAACCAGTTCAAAGGTGGTAGCCATGCATCAGATGAAAAGTAAAAGGTGAGGCAGCAGAAATGCCTTTGAATGGTTTTCTGTAGCTAATTCTCTTAAATTGCAACCTACTTTTCTTCTTTATGTAGTGCTAGGTGTTTTAAGTTTTCCAGTAGTATTGCTTTTGAGTTATAGTATAACCTGAGTTACTCCTCTGCTCTGACATTGTTGCTGAAGAATTAGCTTATTGTTAGCCAGATGTTTGGAAGGTTGAGGGTGGAGTAGTTTGACATTTCTGTTTTAAATAAACATTTAAACTCTCAATCAGTGCTATGCCTCAGTGAGCCTACGCATCGACCTTAGTCACTGGGGATAAAACACACAGAGTCTAGGCCTTCGTGAATTTTTGATTCAGTGAGTCTTTATATAAATAAAGAAATAAATGGTCTTGTAACAGAAACAATGCAAGGGACTTTTGCACAGAAATAATCTTTGCTTCTTGCCAGTTTCTTTTTCTTACTAATAGAGTCATTTTTGCTGCTACAACTTTTTTTCTCCCCAAACTTCTAAAATATAGTGCTTAAAATGCAGAAGGAGAAAAAGATGAGCCATTAAAAGAGGAAGGGTCATGTCTTGTACTTATCTCCACAGTGGGCTTTTTCAAGGTACTGCCAGTTTATGTTTGTAAAACTGTTTTCCCGCACAAAGGCTGAAGTGTATTTGGTCTCCCTGGCACAGCCAAGTTGTGACTTCTCTTGGCTGAACAGTTCGCTAAAGTGTAGAGCAAGAGCAGACTTAACTCACATTTCATTTGATTTTGCTGTAGATTTGGAAACATTCATGATAGAACAACTCTGGTGCAAGGATGTATTGTAAATGAATTATTTCAAATGAGCATCCTTGGGCCCCCAAAGAAATATTATTCATGATAGTGTCAGGGCAGAGTGGGCTGTAGTCAGGACTACGAAACAAGTTCCTTCCTGCCACAAAGCAAAAAAATCATTTATTGCTTCAGTGATTAACTATGGAAATAAACATGCTGAGCACTAAACCTCACAGAATTACGAACATTAGGGAGAAAAACACTATATCACATCTCTGCTGCCTCCTGTGTAGTTGTGAAAAGTGCCAAACTGATGACCTAAAGCAAATGTTGGCCAAAGGTGCTGTGCTGCATTCAATACACTGCATATACTTTTTAACGAAGTGAGTTTCACGGTAAGATTTTTTCTCATTGCTTAACCTTTTGAGCTTTAAAATTTATAACATCTACTTGCACTGAAGTTTCTTGGATAAAGTAGTATAAAACACGGACAGTAACAAGCAGCATTTATTTATCCTCTGTCATCCTCTGCTATCTAGGAAGAGATGTAGATAGAAAAAGGTTCTTCTTCCCAAAGATCCGATCAAGCTAAATTTAAAAGGCTAATAGATATTCCTGATATAATCAAAGGCCTAAACATGTTGAGATCGAAGGGAACACTATGGCATTGACTATTCTTTGTTCCTCTAGCAGCATAAGAAAGCACTCCCCACACACACAACATTTGTTCTCCCTGGAGGCCCTTGGTCTGTGACCTTTATAATGTCATCCAGGGGTTCCAGGCCAGGCAGACAAGGCAAGTAAGTGAAGCATGCCAGGCAGGGCTGTGGTGATCGTGCTCCACCCCGTCTGGAAGGAGCAACTGATTCTAAATCCCACTCAGTTGGTGCTATACAGGGTGCAGGCCCAGGGTTTCCAGAACTTCCAGTTTCTCAAAAGATGCTCCATATCCCAATTTTTTAATGTCAGCTTATATTTTTAATACTATGTCAGTCACATAAAACATACCTGTGGGGCAAAGCAGTCCACAGGCTACCACTGTGTGACCTTGGCCACCACTTATTCTAGTCACCTATTGCTTTTACCATCAAGTGTGAAACTTAAAGTGGGTACCTCATTAAACTTGACTGGAGAATGTATATATTGGGTTAAATATCCAGTGTCTCTCTGTGAGTTTTCTTTGAATGACCAACCAAAAAGCCCTATTATGTGATACCTCTCTTTCTTTGTAACAGTTATGAAGAGCATAAAGCAATACATGCAGTTTTTTAAAACATCATTTTTTTAGCCTAGCGTCTAGCAGTTTCACAGCTAAAGCCTTAAACTTGCATATCAAATTGATCTGATCTGTTAGCCCAGCCACTCAGCAGAAGCTGCAGAGGAAATGGAACAAGAGTGAGTGGCCATCTGTAGTTTAGTAAATGTGGTTTTGTGGTCTGCACAGTCCCCTTTGCCCAGGTCAGGTTAGTTGATTTTTCTCCAGTGTTTTTTTTGTTTGTTTTTTCTGTTTTAACATCTTAATTGGAGTATAATTGCTTTACAATGGTGTGTTAGTTTCTGCTTTATAACAAAGTGAATCAGTTATACATATACATATGTCCCTAGATCTCCTCCTTCTTGCGTGTCCCTCCCTCCCACCCTCCCTATCCCACCCCTCTAGGTGGTCACAAACCACCGAGCTGATCTCCCTGTGCCATGCGGCTGCTTCCCACTAGCTATCTATTTTACGTTTGGTAGTGTATATATGTCCATGCCACTTTGTCACAGCTTATCCAGTGTTTTAAGCTAACAATTTGAGTGATACTCTCAGGACAGTAATCTTACTAGTATTTCAGATCTGTTGTGTTAGCTTCATCCTACCTGAACTGATAGCTTCTCCCCCATCAGACATTACCTTATCACTTCTCCCATTTGACAAGTCTAAGACTCACTCATTTTATTATTTGTTTAATTTTAAATTCCCCAAACCCATTTATTGAAGGCCTAATTATGAAGGTTACTTGCAGTAGGCATGATTCTGCCCAGAGAAAATTTTAGATCTACTATCTTTTCCTTCAAAGTTTACTTTCTAGAATAGAAGTTTACTGTGATGTGATCAGCAGGGACATGTGACACCAGAATGTCCCAGGTTGCTTTGATGGTATATTTTGCTGCTTCATTTTAAAAGTCATTAAACCAACCTGATTTGAAAGCAGAGTGCTAGCAATAGCTGAAACTAAAGTTCCTTCCTTCCTTTTTTTTTTCTGACATATGAAATCCATTAGGAAGGAACAACTGCAGAGACATAGTGTGCTTTTCCCCATCCCTACCCTGTAAAGTATTGTACATAAAGATGAGGTTCCCTTTATTACACAGTACAACGTGGGGAGGCTTTAGGACATACTGGCGCCTGAATCTTCCATGCTTGTATTGACTTTTGGCCAGGACCATGTATCAGAGAGGTCATTTGTCTTACGGCAAAACTGTATTTTTTATAAGATACAATGATCCTCTCCTCTGATACCAACGAGCCAACTTCTTGCAAGAACAAGAGGAGTTAACAGAAGCCATAGACATACATGCAGAGGCAGTGGCAAGAAGGCACAGCAAATGCAGGCACTTAACTAGCACAAACCACAATCAGGCTTGCAAGAAGAGAGCTTTAATGTAGCCTCGCTACTCTTACGTGCCCTCACCCATCAGTTCTTAGGGCAATAACATGAGGCGCCCCAGCCGCAGGCAGTGATTTAGTGGGAAGCTGAGGCTTCCTGTCGCCTCCTGCTGCTCAGCAATGGGTCTCTCTCTCTTCACCGATTTCAGCTCTGCAGGCAGACCTGGGAGATGTAAAAGTTTTAGTTCTTTCTGCTCTGCATCAAATTATTCTACTCCCATTTACTGCTGAAGAGAAGCGGAGCCTTCTGGACTATCAAGGAAGTTTCCACTGTTGTCTGCTCAACTGCAGTGCTTCCTTGGAGGTGGAGGGCGGTTCTTGATGGTCTTACACTTAGGAATGTGCCACTCTGCCACCTTGGGAGCAAAGTGGCGGCTACAGTGAGGACACTGAATATAGTCTGGATTTTCTGCAGGCAGGATGGGAGGCAGGTCGGAGGGGTTTCCACCTTTGGCAATTATCTGCTGGACCTCTCGAGCCTGACGGAGGGTACGGATGAAAGATTCGTGCTTCTGTTTCCAGTTGCTCTTCCAAGGAGGTTCAGCCTGTAAGTTGAAGGAAGACTGATCATTTAACTTGGTGTCTATCTCATCCCCTTCCTGAGTCTCCATTAGAATGACAGTAAGGAAATTAAGGTCAAAGAGAACAGGAAAGAAGCGACAATGATAACTGACTTGCCAGAGTGGAGGCACTTAAACCAGGGGCCCCCAGCACCCCCGGGGCTGCGGACTGGTTCTGGTCCACCGACTGTTAGGAACCAGGCCGCACAGCAGGAGGTGAGCGGCGGGCAAGCAGCGAGCGAAGCTGCATCTGCTGCTCCCCCATTGCTCGCATCACCGCCTGAACTATCCCCCTCCCCACCCCACCCATGGAAAAACTGCCTTCCACAAAACCGGCCCCTGGTGCCAAAAAGTCTGGGACCGCTGACTTAAACTAAGGGCCTGCAAAGGCCTATAGTACTGAGAGGCAAGCCTATTTCCCAGCAGAACCCCTGGGAGGCTCAGTGCTTGGAAATACAGGTAGTGGGAAGGGGGAGGTGAACAGGTTGGCTCCCAGGGCTCCTCTCCACCTTGCACATCCAAGTGTCCAACACTTCCAGCACCCTCTCTGGAGAAATTGAACCAGACAGGTTTCAGACTCAGGACATCCAGGCACAGTGGAGAGCAGGGTTAATCTAGGGGCTGAAAATGGAGATTAAGGGCAAGTGTACGCAATGTATTGTGGAATTAACTGTCAGCTTCCTTCCCCCACTCAGCTCCCAGAGTACCAGACACAGGCACCCTCATAGGAGGCAGGAGTTCTCTGGATGCACCAAGCAGTTGAGAGAAAAGTTGAGATGCTGATTCTGAGGGACCCCAATGAAAAGGCTCACTGTTTGACAACTCTAATATGAAAGCCCTCAGTCAACAAGCCCCACTTAAGCTTAAATATGAACGGACAGTCAGTAAAGCTCTAACAAGGAAGAGACCAAACAAGTACAGGAACACACATGCATACACGCTCAGGAAGTAGCAACAAGGCAGGTAGCAGAAGAAATTTTTTTACAAAAAATCATAATATCAAAGTAGTGTTAGAAGAGATTTTATCTATGAAACAAGAATATATATACTATGAAAAAGGAATGAGAGAACCAGAAAGAACTATTATAAATTAATACTGCAATAGCTAAAAATAGAACTGTTGTAAAATAATGTCAGAAAAGTTACGCAGAATGGGAAAAAGGATCAAGATGGAAAGTAGAAAAGATCAGAAAATTAGGAAGTCAATCTAGAAAGTCCAACACTGACTAATAGGCGTTCCAAAAACAGAAAGCACAAGGAGGAAATTATTAAAGAAGACAATAAACATTCCTAGAAATAAATATCACTACCCTTGAGATTGAAATGGCCTACCCACTATCCAACACAATCATTGTAGAATAAAGAGAGAATCCTATACGTTTTAAGAAAAAGAAAAAAATCTATAGGTTTCATATAATGGAGCAGAAATCAAAATGGTATCAGATTTCTCAACAGTAACATTGGATGCTAAAAGCTAGTGGGGAAATGCCATAAAAGTTCTAACAGAAAATAATTTTCCAGCTAGAATTCTCTACCTGGCCGATTCATCAATCAAAAACAAAGCAATTATATCGATATTTTAATTCATCCCAAGACAAAAAATATGCCTCCCGTGCACCTTTCTTAATAAAGCTTCAGCAAAGCAAGGAGTAAAGCAAGAAAAAGGAAGACACAGGGTGCTGGAAACAGGAGAGAAGCAGAGAGAAGTTCCAAACAACAGGTCTGCACCAGGCCTGGAGAAGAACCAGTCTGGACTGGAGCAGGAAGAAAAAGAATGGTGGGATGGAGGTTCCAGAAGAAAAAGAAGTCAAACTGATAGAAAAACATTAACAGGTGTCTGATACTGGGCAGATCATTCAGGGGGAAAAAAACACAATTAGGTATGTAGGAAACCAAGCAAATTAAAACTTGGGTCAGTTATTAACTCTGGGTGAATGTGGGCAGGGGCAGAATCTGTCCACTCAGCAGTGAACAAAATTTATATGGTTATTATCACATAAACAGCTGACTACTGGTTTAACCCCAAACTGTGATATCACTACAATGGAAGGATAAGGGAAGGAGAAAAGTGGGAGGAGAGGGCATAAGAACCCAGAGTGTCCATAAGAGGTCAACAGATAATGTGCAAAATTGATACATCAAGCAAATAAGTATATTATTTAGAAATATGGAAATGCATACCAGAAGAGCCATCTATCAGAACTGCCTGTGGGAGCCAGATGAGGGGCCAGAGAGGGATGAGGCAAAATACTGTTGATCTGCATTATAGGTCACTCAGTACTGCATGATTTTTCAAATGTATTCAAATACTACACAGATGAAAAGAATATTAATTTTAAAAAGAAGAAAAAAGAAAAGCAAGTAGCTGCTTGGTGATGAATATAGGAAGAGATGTTATCAAAGGAAAAGGAAGGATCCATCAGGAAAATCTTACTGAAACAGACAAGGCAAGAGAATCAGAGTGTTAGAGATGGTATTTAGGAACCTTTAGAATTGAATTAGGGGAAAGTTCCTCAACTATATGATACTTATACTTTGATTCTTCATTGTACTGAAGTTTATTCAATTAACACTTATTAATCACAAAGCACAAAGATATAGTCTCTATGCTCAAATACATAAGGTCTAGTAGACAAGAGTATGAGTCTGCTGGAAGTTATGTGAATATTAAAGGATAAAAGAAAAATCACCTGTTCTTGCAAGTACACTGAAGGAATAACAGAGAGACACAAACCACTCAGCTTACAAAGGCACAAAGCTTTGGAATAAAACTTGGGACGGTCCAAGGAGAGGAGTCCATCTCAATCCAGATCCTTTCTGCCTTGATGTCCTCAATGCAACATATTTCCTCAAACTAGTTTCCACAAAGCTAGGGCATCTGATCTCAGAAACCCTTTTTTTTTGCTTTATTGCTACTGTAGTTGGGAATTTAAGAAACACAAGATTCTTTTAGGTTCTGGCCAGAAATAAACCACTATAGTGGGACAGAGAATACCCAAGTGGATTATTGGGTTGACCAGAAAAAAAACAGGATAGAACAGGAACTGATGATCATATCATTATCTGCAAGGGCAAAATGTTGACTTCTCGTTGGAAACCCGATTTCAGGGAGATCGCCGCTAAACATGGAAAGGACTTTCTTGTAGTGATCTCCCATATCGTATTGAAAGAAATAATTAAGACTACAAAAGACTTCTCTTAACAGCCACCACATAAAGGTGAGTTTTTAAAAGCCCCGCAAATACACACATAAACTGTAAAGTGCTAACGGACAAGAGGTGTTAGCGTGGCAGTGGGAGGGTTGGAAGGAAATGAAAATAGAATAACACTCTCATAGTTTACAAGACTCAGAGCTGGACGGGCTTTGAGATCATGTGGTCTAGGCTTTCGCATATTTTGATCATTTGCATACCACTTTCACTTCATCCCCCTTACTATTTTTCTTTAAATTCATGATTCCTAGAAATTAAGGGCTTACTATGTTTTACTTTTCTAATACAGATTACAATTACTGAAATAAAAAATGCATGTCAGCATGCCACACTTTGAGAAACACTCATTTACAACCCCAGTGTTATAACCTTGACAAGGTGGTAGAAGCTTCACCAGACAATCTTCTCCAGATCTGACTATCCAAATGTGCCTATGAAGTTCCCCCAAATGTATGGAAGTGTCTCAAAGTCACTTTTCACAACATTTTTCTGCAGCTAGGAATGTTCACCAAAGACGAAGTCCTCTAATCCAGCAATCCCACTTCTGAGCATATATCTGGAGAAAACCATAATTCAAAAAGATACATGCACCCCAATGTTCATAGCAGCACTATTTACAGTAGCCAAGACATGGAAGCAACCTAAATGTACATCAGCAGAGGAGTGGATAAAGAAGATGTGGTACATATACACAATGGAATATTACTCAGCTATAAAAAAAAGAATGAAATAATGCCATTTGCAGCAACATGGATGGACCTGGAGATTGTCATACTGAGTGAAGTAAGTCAGACGGAGAAAGACAAATATCATATGATATCGCTTATATGTGGAAGCTGAATTGGGCGATTGGGATTGACATGTATACACTGATGTGTATAAAACTGATGACTAATAAGAACCTGCAGTATAAAAAACCAAACAAACCAAAAAAACAACTAATACTAAACTTTCTTTGGGTTATTTGTATGGAAATATGTTAATATAAATGTTTCAGACATTACATGAAATTTCTAAAAATCTTATATGTTCTGGTATAATGTTATAAGTCATAATTCTAGTTATTACTTTAAAATGTATATCTCAGAAATAACTAAATTTCCTTGTCAACTGCATTATTATGAACTTTCATCAAATCTTTAACCGTGGTCATTTTTAAGTCTTTGGTCATTTACAGAGAGTTCTGGGTGTACTCTGATGCTTTTGCAAAAATGTTCCTATAAAAGGGTTTCATCTTCAAGGAATTCATGGAAAAGACTCTGACAAGTACAGGCTTCTGGTAACTGACTATACTGCTGAACTGAATGGATAAGCATTTTCAGAACTCTAATGGAAAACTGATGAACTCATAAAAGTGCTAACAAAAGATCAAGATAAAAAAATTAATTACATGGGACAGAGTGAACTGATGAGGATGATTATAATTTTAGTGACTTTCTGTTTGAATTTAAAAAAAAAATCCCACAAGGACTCAGAGGCAAAAAATATACAAATCAATTTTCACTGCAAAGTAAAGGAGCTGTTGCAGTGGAAGATTACTGGACTGAATGTCAATATTATGACATAGAAAAAAAAATATATATATATGTGTGTGTGTGTGTCATCTTGGGCATGTTACTTAACTTCTTGCCTCATATCTAAAATGGGATAGTAGTAGTATTGTTGGGAAATTATGTGAGATAGTATATGTAATCTAGAGCACTTAGAATGGTATATGGTTAAACCAAAAAAAAAAAAGGTACAAATGAGCTTGTTTCCAGAACAGAAATAGAGTCACAGACATAGGGAACCGACTTGTGGTTGCCAGGAGGGAGTGCTGGGGGGGAATAAATCGGGAGATTGGGATTGAGATATATACACTACTGTATATAAAATAGATAACTGGACTTCCCTGGTGGCGCAGTGGTTAAGAATCCTCCTGCCAATGCAGGGGACACAGGTTTGGGTCCTGCTCCAGGAAGATCCCACATGCCACGGAGCAGCTAAGCCCACGCACCACAACTACTGAGCCTGTGCTCTAGAGCCCACGAGCCACAACTACTGAGCCCACGTGCCACAACTACTGAAGCCCGCGTGCCTAGAGCTTGTGCTCCACAACAAGAGAAGCCACTGCAATGAGAAGCCTGCACACCGCAAGAAGAGTAGCCCCTGCTCGCCGCAACTAGAGAAAGCCCGTGCGCAGCAATGAGGACCCAACACAGCCAAAAATAAGTTTTAAAAAATAAAAATAGGTCTTCCCTGGTGGCGCAGTGGTTGGAGGTCCGCCTGCCGATGCTGGGGGCGCGGGTTCGTGCCCCGGTCCAAGAGGGTCCCGCGTGCCGCGGAACGGCTGGGCCCGTGAGTCGTGGCCGCTGGGCCTGTGCGTCCGGAGCCTGTGCTCCGTGGCAGGAGGGGCCGCGGCAGTGGGAGGCCCGTGTACCGCAAAAAATAAATAAATAAATAAATAAAAATTAAAAAATAAAATAGATAACTAACAAGGACCTACTGTATAGCACAGGGAACTCTACTCAATATTCTGTGATGACCTATATGGGAAAAGAATCTAAAAAAGAGTGGATATATATATATATATACATATAACTGATTCACTTTGCTGTACACCTGAAACTAACACAACATTGTCAATCAACTATACCCCAATAAAAATTATTAAAAAAATAAAATAAAGTCTTCTAACCTTAAGGTGTTTACTCTCTAAATGGGGAGAAAAAGAATTCCAAACAATTGTGTTTCATGTATTTACTAAGAAGGTATATCAAAATTAGCCAATCTTGAAAAAATAGATACAGCTTATAGGAGTGGTAGCAAGTCCTAATCTTGGGAGGGGGCAGAATATATTGCAGAGAGCGAAGAATTCTCTCAGGGTAGTGAAATGCTTCATAATATTTTTCTTTATATTTTTCATTCTCTTAAATTTTCTAAAGTAAGTGTTTATTACTTTTATAATCAAAAGGACACACACACACACACACACACACATATTTTTTTTTCTTTTTCTTTTTTTTGCGGTGCGTGGGCCTCTCACTGCTGTGGCCTCTCTCGCCGCGGAGCACAGGCCCCGAACGCGCAGGCTCAGCGGCCATGGCCCACGGGCTCAGCCGCTCCGCGGCATGTGGGATCTTCCCGGACCGGGGCACGAACCCGTGTCCCCTGCATCGGCAGGCGGACTGTCAACCACTGCACCACCAGGGAAGCCCAAGGACATATATTTTTTAAGTCTAGATTTTTGGAGTCATTCTGACCCAGATTTATATGCTGACTGTCATTTAAGACTGTTTGTGATCTCAAGCAAGTTAACCTCTCTGACACTTGATTTTTGAACTGATAAAAGATAATGAAATCTTCACAGGGTTGTGGTGAGGATCATATGAAAAGCTCCCATCACTGTGACTGGCACACAGTAGTAATCAATAAGTCAAACGTTAATTCTCACTTTCTCCCCATATGACACATGAAATTTTTTTAAAGAAAACGGTTGAGTATATAACAGGCTCTTAAAATGATCCCCACTCAAGGCAAATCCATAAGGCCCTTGTTACCTTGACTGAGGCTGGTCCCTTCCAGTTCAAGTACTGCTCTAGTTCTGTGCCCTTGGCCCGGGCCCTGGAGGAATCAAACACTTTCCTCTTGGAACTCTGCATCCTGCGGCAGACGTTGGAGTGTCTCTCCAGCCTGAGCAAGAGAAACTTTCGGCCACAGTGGCTGCACTCACCCAGTTCTGGCTCTTCAGTGGAACAGCCAGAGCCCGAGGAGTGTGGTGCCCTAGACGAGCTAGAATTGCTGGTGGACCTCCGCAAAGCACTGAGCGGCGCTTCTGAAGCTTGAGAAAACGTCTCCTTCAATCGCCCTGAGACTCGGTCTCGGATGTTGTTATTGCTTGCCACCAGTCTTTCCCTTTTGAGCTTCTGAACTCCATAATCAGAGAACTGGAATGGACTAGATCTTTCTTGAGACCGTCCCCAAGTTTCATCCTCTCCTGTGTCTCTACTGAAGACCTCCTCAGACATGAGTTCTGGGGAGAAGATAGGTTTGTATGTGGTATTGCCTTTAACTCTCCTCCCGGGGAGTACCATTCTCTGCAGCTCTCTTTTTTCATTTTCCTCAGCCTGTTCTTTTTCCTTCTGGATCCTTCTGAGTTCCTCCTCTGTCTTCTTCAGCTTTTCCCTCAGAAGAGCCTCTTTTCTGCAGATTTCCTCCTCTAAACTCTCCCCTGCAGCCTCTAGTCTTTGGATCTGCAGCCACTCCGTCCTGTTGGGGTTTGCCATGACCCTGTCCTCCTGACTGGCAGCAACTGTACCAACCACAGATGAATTCACCCAGTTCCTTGAACCAAAGCTATTGTATGAAAACTTTCTTGGCTCAGGGGGTCTTGGAGAGACATTCGGGTCCCCATCAGTGCCAGCCTCACCTGTACTATGTAGCTTCCGGTGAAACACAGGTTTCAGTGGGTATGCCCGGTCCACCCCAACTCGCTTCTTTGTAAAGGGGATGAATTCCTGGTTATTTGCTTTGGGATACTGGGATTGAGGGCCTGGTGAGTAAAATAAACACTTTGCTTGGCCCTGGGGATTGCTTCCTGAGTCTTGCTGGCTGATTCCAGCACAGCAGGGATAAGAGTAGCTCTGGGCTTTCGTGCAGGTGTTCCATTTGGGGTGAGTGTAGAGGTTATCCAGCGTCTGCTCTTGGTTGCTCAAAAGCTTCTGCTGGACATTGTTCCTCGGGTGCCCCATAGAGGACCGCTGGGAAGAGTCACCTTTTTCAGAGGGGTCTTGCTTAGCTGAGTGGAGCTCTGGAGCTTCCGTTTTATTATGTGGGAGCATAATGCCCACAGGCAGAGGCAGTGCCAACTGGAGACCAGCCATTCAGGGCATGGACTGAAAGCCTAGGGGAGATTTAAACCAGATGTATGTGAGGAGTTTGTCTGAGGTTCATGTCGGCTGCTAAAGTAAACTGTTTCTACATTTGTCCTACCCACATTTTCCCTTAGACTTCTTAGGGACAGTGGTGCTGGGTCTGCCAGAGCTTTCATTCAATAAGCATTTGGTGAACACTTATTATGTCTTGCGGGTGCTTATTAGGTCCTGAGGATAGAAAAAGGAATGTGATACAGGTGTTCCTGTCACCTGGCTTTCCTTTGTATCAGTACCAGCCGCTGCCATACACAGCATACTCTGTAGCAGGTGGAAAGAGCTATTGGACTGAAAGTCAGTTTTTAGGCCTGTGACACAGGACAAGCAGCTTCCCCTCGCTGGCTCCAGTTTCTTCACCTGTAAACTGAGGGGTTCTCTCAGAGTTACAAGATTCGAATTTAGGGACCTTAGGACTCCAAGTCTAGCCCCATCATTTTATAGGTGAGAAAACTGCGGCCCATTGCTAAGTGACTGGCACAAAGAGCTCTCGGGGCTTCCCTCCTGCTGAAACAATGCTTGACCCCAAAGAGCACAGCTGCTGCAGCTCAGGGCCTGCAGCAGGTGCCTGACTGGCAAACCCTCACCCAAGGAGTCCCCGCGGCACAGACGGCAGGTCTGTAATCCGAGAGGCGGGGACCACCTGATCTGGCCGCCGCGGGTTTTAGATCCGTAACGCCTAAGTCGCATTCTGACCTGGAGGGCTCAACCGGGAAGCCTCTACTGGAGACTCCGCTTTGGGGACAAGCCCTCGCTCTACAATCTGTCGGGCCCTTGGGAGGTCAAGGTGCTGACCCCATGTCTCCCCGCCCTTCCGCGTACCTGAGGCTCTCGGGGACAGCTGTTGCTCAGGGGAAACCCCAGGACTTAGTTTTCCCGACCACGAACCCTCCCTCCACCGACGGCCGCGCAGGCGCTCTCAGCTGGCCTCTGTTTTTCCCGTTGCCTGGAGACGGGAGAGCGTGGGCGCCCAGCCCCACCTCGCCGCGAATTCCGCGGTGGGTGGGTGGGTGAGGCGTGCGCAAGCGCAGTCCGCACACCACCGGGCGCCGCCCCGGGCGCGGGCGCGGTCGACCAGAGTGTCGCCTGACCCGGTGTCCCGCCAACTCTGCAGCTCCTTCCAGCTCTGCCCTTAGGGGACGGGGGAATGGGGTGGGAGAGGCTTTTCTGGGGCTCCATCAAAGAGCTTGGATTTTTCTCAGAGCGATGGTCTCAGATCCTGGGGTGTGCCCTTCTCTGGCAAAAGACGGAGCGCCTAGATGTGCCCTCAAGTCATTCTGCCGCCGGATTCCGGTGTCTGCCCCCTTAGCGGGAGTGGGCCTGCTGATAGCCTTTCTTAGCACGTTCGGCTGCCTTGTACGGGCCCCAGGTACGGCTGTATATTATCTCTCCATGCTTTTCCTCGCAAATAGTTTGGAGCTTGCGTCAAATTTTAGCAAGTCGGCTAGGTTTTGCTACGCAGAAGGGGGGAAATTTTTGTAGCCAATCTAATTATTTTGATATAATGTTTTACTCTCACGTGGTAACTCTGGCCCTCTCTTCTTAGGGCCCAGGAGTGACTCAGACAAGTGTAATGATAATAAAGTTAACTACCAGATCGAAAATGCTCAGTATAACCTGGTTTCAACACTAAAGATACTCCATAACTTGCTAACATCAGAAGAGAGTTTATTTGTCTTCATACTTCAGTTCATTTGTGTAAGCTGTTTGGAACAGGCAGCTTACTTTTTTCCCTGTAACTACTTAAAAGATTCATGCACATGGAAAATAATATAGACAGCAGTGGTCGGTGTTAATACTTCAACATGTCATAATACAGCTTTTACATGTTATAAAGAAATGCCTTGGTGGTGTTCCAAGGCAGTCCTTTTATGCCTTGTTTTCTTTCCTAGCTGACTCTCCAATGCCTTCTCTATGTATGCATTTTCAGACATTTCCCACTCTTCTCAAGGTCCCAGTTATCTCAGCATGGGGCTTGCCTGTCATCAACTCCAGAAGCTCCCCTCCAGCCTGGCAGAATTTCCCAGGGTGCCTCCCTCCATCTTGACTTCTTTCCCTCTTGTTTATGAGGAAGAGGAATCTTTGTCTTTCCTTGAGTTCTCTTGACTTAGTCCCTTTCAGTACCCTCCAGGAACTGACTCACTTTACCCCTGCATCTTGTTAACTTCAAGTTGTATCTATCCACACACGCTTCTGTGGTTTTAGAATATGCTTAACTTTGCCCTGCACAAAAAGCCTCATTTCCCTTGGCCACATCTTTCACCTTAGGGTCCCATTCCTTTCTCCTCTTCTCCACTTCTTAATAGAAAACTCTACATTTCCTGCCCCCACTTCCTCAACTCCCCCTCATTGTCCAGTCCATTGTGGTCTGGTTCCCCTCTGTCCGCTTTATTTAACTGCTAGGCTACC
The DNA here is from genome assembly GCF_949774975.1 of Lagenorhynchus albirostris. Lineage (NCBI taxonomy): Eukaryota > Metazoa > Chordata > Mammalia > Artiodactyla > Delphinidae > Lagenorhynchus > Lagenorhynchus albirostris. The sequence continues at coordinate 27,602,202 of NC_083095.1, forward strand.
AGTGACCTTCCAATGACCCTAAAGACAAAAGCTGCTATTTCTTCAGCCTACTCATTTGACATTGATTTTTCTCTCCGTTGGAACTCTTCTCACTTGCTCCTGTGTGCCTTCTTGGTTTCTTCTTTCATGTCCTTGCATTTATGTCTTTTCCTCACCTTCCCCTCAAATGTAGGTGTTCTCCAAGGCCCTCGTATTTCTCATATAAATGTAGTTTCAGACATTCTCTTCCTTAATGATTTCAGCCAAATGCTGAAATTTCAGGTCTCACCTATGTTTAAATGGTATCTAGCTTAGTTCTCTCTCCTTAATTACGGACTCAAATTTCCAAATTCCCATGTAGCACTTGCATGTGAATGTTCCTCAGGAACCACAAACTCAATATGACAGAAAACGAAGTTGTGATCACCTCCGCATTCCCCAATCTACTTCTCCAGTGTTTCCTCTCATGCTGAAAGCATCAGTCATCTTCTACTCCTCCCACTTTGTCACCCCCTCTCTCTAACTGGTCAGCAGGTTCTGTTGAAGTTACCCTGCGATGTCTCTTATATATGTCCCCTCCTTTACGTTTCTACAACCCTAGGTGAGTTCCTCCCTCACTTCTCACTGGGATGACACCACTCTCCTAACTGCTATTCATCTGCTCCCCAAACCTATCCTTCTGGCTGCTGCCAGAATAATTATCCTGAATACTTCTGACCCCATAATTCTCCTACCCAGTGGCTGCTTCTTTACCTATAGGATAAAGTTGAAATGTGTAACTTAGCATGGAACTTCAGCTTGCCAGATTAGGTCCAGCCTACCTTTCCAGCCTTGCCTCCCCAGAGGCTGGTCCAGGGCATCTGAACCTTGGCTGTGCTTTAGGACTACCTAGAAAGCAATTTCTGGGAGTGAGGCCTGGGTATCAGGATTTTACAAAGCTTTCCCCAAGGTCCTAATGTGCAGCCAGGGTTGAGAAACCTTGGTCCAGCCACACCTGACTACTTGCACTTTCTTACCTCAGTGGCCTTACTCCAAGCTCCACGTACTGGGAGGTGGTGGAGCATAGCATTCATGGGAGTAGGTTCTGTACTCAGACTGCTTGGAACTAGATCCCAGCTCCATCACGTACTGTTTGTGGTTGTGTAACCTTGGGTAATATGCTGGTTCCTCCAAGAATGCTTTCCCACTCTTCCCAGCCAGAATGAATCTCTTTGCTCCTTTGTGTTCTCATAATATTTTCTGTCCTTGTTCTAGCACAGGGCTGGCTCATGACGAGCTCTCAGTGGATGCTTGTGGAATTGAATTAGCATGTTGTGCATTGTATTGTCATCATTTGCACGCGTATTTGTCCCTTACACTAAATAAAAAACTCTTTGAGGGCAAAGATTATATACCATCCATCTTTGTATATCCTGCAGTGTATATACATAGTAGATACTCAATAGGTTAATTCTACAGAGAAACTAGTTTTTAAAAAATAAATGTTAAATAATATAAGCCAGTTACTCTGTTCAGCATTATTTTCAAATATTACCAAGCGTAACAATTCAGTTCAGCTTCCCACCCCACTCCCACCCCAACGCCAGCACTGAGGTTGTATGATTCTCCAGGATCTGGATCCTCACTTTGTCGTGGGCAGCTAATGGAATAATGAATCTCAATGGCTCCCATTGCAAATCCATCTCACCTTGCCAAGTCTGCCAACCTGGCATATTCACAAATGGCATCTTATGTTATGAAGGGATGTAAGGTACACAAGCACTCCAAAGAGCAACAATAAACACCACAGTTTTCCTTCATACACATTCTTAATCTTAAGGGTATCTGTATTCAAATGCCTTCAAGGTGACCCTACTTTTTTTTTTAAATTAATTTTTATTGGAGTATAGTTGCTTTACAGTGTTATGTTAGTTTCTACTGTACAGAAAAATGAATCAGCTATACATATACATATGTCCCCTCTTTTTTGGATTTCCTTCCCATTTAGGTCACCACAGTGCATTAAGTAGAGTTCCCTGTGCTATACAGTATGTTCTCATTAGTTATCTATAAGGTGACCCTATTTTTTTTGTTGTTGTTGTTGTTGCGGTACGCGGGCCTCTCACTGTTGTGGCCTCTCCCATTGCGGAGCACAGGCTCCGGACACGCAGGATCAGCGGCCATGACTCACGGGCCCAGCCGCTCCGCGGCATGTGGGATCTTCCCGGACTGGGGCACGAACCCGTGTCCCCTGCATCGGCAGGCGGACCCTCAACCACTGCGCCACCAGGGAAGCCCAAGGGGACCCTATTTTTAACAATCATCACCCACAACTCCCCTTGACAATTCCCTTCTCCCAAAAGAAATTTATGCAACTTGGTCACTTGGCTTAGATTGACTGATTCAGTTGTGATTATGGGTTATTTTGCTTGTGCTTGTGATTGATGGATTGATTGCTTTAGATAAGCATTGTTTGTAGTTTTCTTAGTAAGGTAGACTCTGGTGGGCCGCTTCCAGAATCACAGAGGGAGAAATAACCTCCACTGGGACCTCCTATACACTTATCTCCGCTGCTACCAATTCCAGACTTAGGCATGACTCAGAATTGGAGGAGAACTGAGAAAAAGGGCAGAAAAGTTGTATGTCTTCTATTTAATTTGTTTGTCTGTTTGTTTATGATGTTTAGTGTTTATCATCTGCCTCCAGAATTTAATCTCCTCCGGTCCAGGGATCCTTTTTGTTCATTAACGTCTGTCAACCACCTAGAAATGTGCCTGGCACACAGAGGCTCTCAGTAAATATTTACAGAATGATTGGATTTATCTCAAGTGTTTCTTCGTCTTTGTCCCCGCTAGAAAATGAAAAAAGGCGTGCGCTTAGTGACAGTGGTGGGGTGAGGGCTCGGTGTGCAGAATCCTAGCCGAGACCCTGGACAGATCCCGCCCCCCCGCCAATCGGAGGCTCTGGGGCTACTAGACACTGGCGTCCCGAAATCCCACCCTCTAGGCGGGCTCTGGGCCGAGCGCGCCGTGCGTGATTGGCCGGCGCAGGTGATGGGCCTGAGAGACAGCGAAGGAGGAGCCGCGTTCTAAGCTACCGGGCGCGGCGGTTACGCAACCGGGGAAACAGTTGGCCTGCTGGTCTCCCGGGTAGTCCGCCGGAGAGGAGGACCAGGAGAGTGAGCCTGGGGCAGGGCCCCGGGGCGTGCTCATCAGTTCGATTAGCCCTAAAATATTAATAGGGCATTCTGGTGGGGGCGCGGAAGCCAGGTTCGCGTGGGAAGAGGGAAGGATGGAGAGGGAGCGGGACCGGGGATGGGTGTAGGGAGGTAACTGGATAAGCAGGTAATTGCCCCAAAAGAGGCCTCTGTGGGCTCCCTTGCCCGGGTGTCTTCCTGTTAACTTCACACACCCGCGCTTACACGTGACCGCTTACTTACTCCGAAGTACTGGCACCTTAAGGTCAGGGAGAGGTCACAGTGGTTAAAGATGGAGAGGTGTGTGTGTGACCCTTTCTGCCTCAGGATTGGGGGTCCGGGTTTAGGATAATGAGTCCTTTACTTTTCTGCTTTCATGGTCTCTGACAGGTCTGAGCGTGAGTATGGCAGAACGGGACACCCTGATATCAGTGGATTATGAAGTTTTTGGGAAAGTGCAAGGTGTGTTTTTCCGCAAGTACACTCAGGTATGTGGCTTACAGGCTTTGGGGACATACCTAGGGTACGAGCATGGGAACAAGAGACATGTTCCTGAAAAATATGCATTGGAGAACCTTTCTGTTTGGTAGCTGGATGGCAAAGAGGTGGTTTGTAAAACAATGGGTATGAAAATGCTTTGCAGTGGATAAAACACAATGCAAATGGAAAATTTGTCTGCTGTTATTATTGGTCTTTTCTAACAGTGGTACTTGAGTACCTAGACACATGGGTGAGCTTCTCTTTTCCAAAGGGGAATAGAGGGCTTCCCCAGTCTCCCTGTTGTGGCATCATCAAACCAAGTCACAATTCTTGTAGGAAAGTTTAACATTGATCAAAGAGATGGCATTTAAGTGACCTTGTGACATTTAATTGCTTCCTCTGCAGCTGCTGCATTTTCTTCAGACCTCTTTCCTTTTTCAACCTCTCCCATTCCCCTATGTAATTCCTTTCCGCTCATTTTAGCTTTTAAAGAACAATTACCTTTTCCAGGTGAAGCTTTTCTAATGAAAATACTTTATCCATTCCAGGGTAAGTAATGGTAACATTGAACATGGAGCCTGGTATTCCTATTTGATATTAGGGAGTAGTTGAGGGGATGAACAAACTATTGACAGCCTCTGTCTTAATATCACTAATCCTCCCTCAGTGGGCACACACAGATGCAATCTCAGTTTGCCTTCTGTCTTCTATAGAGGGGTATCAGGCTATTGCCTTCCCAGTGTATCTCCAACCCCAAAGATACTGAGTTAAGACTGCAGAACTTGCCAAGTGTCACATTCCGGGGACTGTGGTACTTAAAATTCAAACGTGAATCTTTGAAATATGAATGTTAAATATCACTACCTCTTTTTCCAATTACTTGCAAATCATTTCCTCCTGTTTCATGCTCATATGTGAAGTGCCTATTGGAAAAAAAGAATTACAGAAAGTCATAGCAAGAGCTATGTTCCAATTAGCTTTGCTACTAATTACGTATGGTAAGTTCCTGTGATTTAGTAAATGGAGGTGGCAGCCTCAAAGATTAATTAAAGTTGTTGAGCGAAAAGGACCAGATGACAATATACTCCATCTTTCTCTACTGCGCCTCCCACCCCTCAATTTAAAGAGAGAATAAAAGAATGCAGAAAAACAAATATTGATTTGGAAAACTGCAAGGAAAATGTCATCCTTTTTTCCCCTTAATTAGACTTGTAGTTTATTCTTGACTACTTATAATCATTTTATTATATATGTTCATTTTAACAATTATTTTGTTTTGCTACAGTCTTTTTATGTGTTGATATCATCTAGCCTCTTAATTTAACTCCATCACTCCTAGAATGAGTGATAATACTTGAAGGGATTTTTTTTTAAAGTTAGAATATAATTCACATTCCATAAAATTCACCCTTTTGGGACTTCCCTGGTGGTCCAGTGGTTAAGAATCCACCTTCCAATGCAGGAGACATGGGTTCAATCCCTGGTCGGGGAACTAAGATCCCACATGCCACGGGGCAACTAAGCCCACTCACCGCAACTACTGAGCCCATGCACCACAACTACAGAGCCCACGTGCTCTAGAGCCCTCATGCCACAACTAGAGAGAAGCCCGCGCACCGCAACGAAGAGCCCCTGCACTGCAACGAAGATCCCGCTTAAGGCAACTAAGACCCAACGTAGCCAAAACTAAATAAATAAATAAAATAAATAAATAAATATTTTTTTAAAATCACCCTTTTAAAGTGTATAATACAGGTCTTCCCTGGTGGTGCAGTGGTTAAGAATCGCCTGCCAATGCAGGGGACACAGGTTCGAGCCCTGGTTCGGGAAGATCCCACATGCCGCAGAGCAACTAAGCCCGTGCGCTGCAACTACTGAGGCTGTGCTCTAAAGCCTGCGAGCCACAACTACCAAAGCCCGCGTGCCTAGAGCCCATGCTCCACAACAGGAGAAGCCACTGAAATGAGAAGCCTGCCCACCGCAACGAAGAGTAGCCCCTGCTCCCTGCAACTAGAGAAAGCCCACACGCAGCACCGAAGACCCAACGTGGCCAAAAAAGAATAACAATTAAATAAATAATAAATTTATTTTTTTAAAAGTGTATAATACAGTGGTTTTTTAGTATTCATAAAGATGTACACTAATTCCAGAACATTTTATCACCCCAAAAAGAAACCCTACACCCATTAGCACTCACTCTTCATCCTCCCAGCCCCTGGCAACCACTAACCTCATTTCTAGCTCTGTGGATTTGCCTGTTCTGGACATTTAATGTAAATGGAATCATACAATATGTGGCCTTTTGTGTTTGGCTTCTTTCACTTGACATGTTTTCAAGATTTATCCATGTTGTAGCTTATATCAGTACTTCATTTCTTTTTATGGCTGGGTAATATTCCATTGTATGGGGAATTCCCTGGCAGTCCAGTGGTTAGGACTCGGCACATTCACTGCCAGGGCCTGGGTTCAATCCCTGGTTGGGGAACTAAGATCCCACAAGCCTTGCAGTGTGGCCAAATAAATAAATAATAAAATAATTGTTTAAAAAAATATTCCACTGTATGGATATAACACATTGTATATATCCAATCATCAATTCATGGGCATTTAGGTTGTTTCTACTTTTTATCTGTTATAAATAATGATGCTGTGAACATTTATGTACCTGTTTTTATTTAACATTATTTTCAGTTCCCTTGGGTATATATACCTAGGAGTAGATTGCTGGGTCACATGATAACTCCATGTATAACTTTTTGAGGAACTGCCAAAGCAGTTTTCCAAAGCAGCTGCACCATTTTACAGTCCCACTATCAATGCATGAGAATTCCAATTTCTCCCAATTGTCAACAGTTGTTATTGTCTGTCTGCTTTATTATAGCCATCCTGGTGAGTGTGAAGTGGTATCTCATTGTGTTTTTTTGTTGTTTTGTTTTGAGTTATCAATGAATTTAAAAGGATTTACGTCATATAAAGCATGTTCTCCTATGACCATAATGAAACTAAACTGCCATCAATAACAGAAAACTGGGAAACTCCCAAATATTTGGAAACTATAGAACACATTTTTTTTAATTGTGGTAAAATATACATAATGTAAAATTTGCCATTTTAACCCTTTTGAGTATACAGTTCAGTGACCTTAAGTACATTCATATTGTTATGGTACCATCACCATCATCCATCCACAGAACTCTTTTCATCTTGCAAAGCTGAAACTCTGTACTCATTAAACAATAACTCCTGATTCCCCTTCCCTAGCCCCTGGCAGTTACAGTTCTACTTTCTGTCTCTATGAATTTGACTACTCCAGGTAACTCATATAAGTAGAATCATATAGTATTTGGTTTTTTTCCTGACTTGCTTATTTCACTAGCATAACATCCTTAAGAGTCATCCATGTTGTAGCATCTGTTCAAATTTCCTTCCTTTTTAAGGCTGTGTAATATTCTGGTGTATGTGTATACCCTCATTGTGGTTTTGTTTGCCTTCTAATGATTAATGATGTTGAACATCTTTTCATGTGCTTATTGGCACATGGAAGAAAATATTTCTTCTTTGGAGAAATGTCTCCAAATCCTTTGCCCATTTTTTTAAAATATAAATTTATTTATTTATTTTTGGCTGCTTTGGGTCTTAGTTGCTGCACGCGGGCTTTCTCTAGTTGTGGTGAGCAGGGGCTGTTCTTTGTTGTGGTGCGTGGGCTTCTCATTGCGGTGGCTTTTCTTGTTGCGGAGCATGGGCTCTAGGCGCGCGGGCTTCAGTAGTTGTGGCACGTGGGCTCAGTAGTTGTGGCTCGCGGGCTCTAGAGCACAGGCTCAGTAGTTGTGGCACGTGGACTTCAGTAGTTGTGGCGCACAGGCTCTGCAGCATGTGGGATCTTCCCAGACCAGGGCTCGAACCTGTGTCCCCTGCATTGGCAGGCGGATTCTTAACCACTGCGCTACTAGGGAAGCCCTTTAATACATCTTTATTGGAGTATAATTGCTTCACAATACCATGTTAGTTTCATTTGCACAACAAAGCGAATCAGCCACACCCATACACACGTCCCCACATCCCCTCCCTCTTGAGCCTCCCTCCCATCCTCCCTATCCCAACCCTCTAAGTCATCGCAAAGCACCGAGCTGATCTCCCTGTGCTATGCTGCTGCTTCCCACCAGCCAACTATTTAACATTCTGTAGTGTATGTACGTCGATGCTACTCTCACTTAACCCCAGCTTTGCCCTTCCACCCCATGTCATCAAGTTCATTCTCTATGTCTACCTCTTTATTCCTGCCCTGCAACTAAGTTCATCAGTACCATTTTTTTTTTTAGATTCCATCTATATGCGTTAGCATACAGTATTTGTTTCTCTCATGCTGATTTACTTCACTCTGTATGACAGACTCTAGGTCCATCCACCTCACTACAAATAACTCAATTTCATTTCTTTTTATGGCTGAGTAATATTCTATTGTATATATGTGCCACATCTATGGAAAACAGTATGGAGGTTCTTTAAAAAACTAAAAATAGAACTACCATATGACCCAGCAATCCCACTACTGGGCACATACCCTGAGAAAACCATAATTCAATAAGAGACGTGCACCACAGTGTTCATTGCAGCACTATTTACAATAGCCAGGACATGGAACCAACCTAAATGTCCATTGACATATCATGGGCAGTTTTTAATTACTAATTCAATCTCTTGTTATAGGTCTATTCAGATTTTCTATTTCTTCTTAATTCAGTTTCTGTAGTTTTTGAGTCTTTCTAGGTATCTGCTCTTTTAATCTAAGGTATCTAATTTGTTAGAATACAACTGTTCATATTATTCCCTTATTATCCTTTTTTTTTTTTTTTGGTAAGGTTGGTGGTAATGTCCCCTCTTTCATTTCTGATTTTAGTACTTTGAGCCTTCTCTCTTTTTTTTTATTGATCGGGCTAGCTTAAGATTTGACAACTTTGTTGGTCTTTTTAAAGAATCAACTTTTGGTTTCATTTATTTTTTTCTTTCTTCCTGCTTTCCTTCCTTCCTTCCTTTCTTTTTTTCTTTTTTCTGTATCTGTTAACTCCTGCTCTAATCCTTATTATTTCCTTTTTTGTGCTTGTTTTGGATTCTGTTTGCTCTTCTCTTTCTAGTTTCCTAAGGTGGAAGTCTAGGTTATTGGTTTGAGGGTACTTTCTTTTTAGATTGAGACTAGAGTTGGTGATTATATTCGTTAAAATGTTTCCAGGGGCTTCTCTGGTGGCGCAGTGGTTGAGAGTCCGCCTGCCGATGCAGGGGACACGGGTTCGTGCCCCGGTCCGGGAAGATCCCACATGCCGCGGAGCGGCTGGGCCCGTGAGCCATGGCCGCTGGGCCTGCGCATCCAGAGCCTGTGCTCCGCAAAGGGAGAGGCCACAACAGTGAGAGGCCCGCGTACCGCAAAAAAAAAACAAAAAAATGTTTCCAGATGACCATCCAAGCAGAAATATTATTATGAGGGAGAATTAGCTTTTTGGAATTTTCGTAGGAGAAAACACTGCTTACTTGTTTAGATATATATTCAAAACTGAACATGACTCAGCAACATTATCTTATTTAAAAATAAAAACAGGGACTTCCCTGATGGCACAGTGGATAAGGCTCTGTGCTCCCAATACAAGGGGCCTGGGTTCGATCCCTGGTCAGGAAAGTAGATCCCACATTAATGCTACAACTAAGAGTTTGCATGCCACAACTAAGGAGCTGGTGAGCTGCAACTAAGGAGCCCACCTGCCGCAACCAAGACCTGGTGCAACCAAATAAATAAATATACATATAAATGTGTGTATATATATATATATAAAATAAGAACAGAATCGAGTGCACAAATAAAACCCATACGAAATCCCCATTCTCAACACCAGTCAAAGTTGGGAGTGTTTTGTTCACTCTCAGAGTTCGGATAAATCATATTGCAATTTAAAATTTAAATAAATTAGTTTTGAGCAGTGCTGTTATAACCTCCTGCTCAAAACTCAACACAATCATTCCTATAGCTAATTACCATATAAGGTAACTAAGAACTAGGGATAGCCCATTCCCCTAGGTTAAAAGAAGTAGAAGAGTGCAGTTGTTACACAAAGTCAGCTGGATGTGGAGTCTTATTCAAATCCATTCTCTGCATTCTTTTTTAATGCCACAATCTACAACACTCAATCATGCTGTAGGTATCTCTTATTTTTCTCCATTCCTTAATTTCCTCTGTATCCTTTAAACTGTTATTTATTTGACCAAAGTCTCTTGTTCATTATGCAAACATGTCTTTGCTTTGAACGTAACTGATTTGATGAATACTTCAGTTCCTCATCAAACATAGTTTTGCTATGCATAACATTTCCTTTGGCCAACTCCAGCAATTTCCCATATTTACTAGGTCACTACTCTGGCATTTGGACATGCAATCAAGTTAACTCCCGTTTTCTTTTGTAATCTAACCCCTTCTATTTAGATAGAATGTAACAGTCAATAACTTTTATAATATCCTTAATTGGAAACTTTACAAAAATAAAATTGCCTCTAAAACATTGCTACCTTTCCCCAATTTTCAGTCATTCCACAGTTAGTGATTTAAAGGAAAGAGCATTGGAAAGTCTAAGAAAAGAGCAACTACAGTGATTAGATGATTTTCATAAGCTTATGCAACATTAAAGACATTGTGATTATTTCGACAGAAGAAAGTCAAGTGAAAACAATAGTTAATGTAGCCTCATGAAACTTTGGTGTTTAGAGGCTGATCACCAGCTGCTTTTTCCTTCTCTAGGAGGATGAGAGAAAGTGGGCTTTGGGTGCAACATAAAGACCTTGGGTTAGACAGTTTCTTCACAGTGAGAACAGTGGATTGCCTTGCCCAGGAAATTGTAAAATACTCTCGAATGATCTTTAAAGAGATATTGGACACTTAATCATCTGGATTTGTTTAGGTGTGGTCTTGGTTAAAGAAAAAAAGAAGGATCAAATAGCTTCATGCTTTTTCTATTTAATATACCCAGTAGATTCTTGATTAGGAGACGGAAAATGAACAAGATATACTCCAGTATCCTAACAACAGTCATCCTTAGGGAATCATTTTGAAAACATCTGATTTGGTCTTAAATCTTTAGTACTTAACCAAATTGACGACATAGTGAAAAATTCTGGTGCCTGGTTTTATAGGGTGGAAGAAGGAAATGGAGTCAAGTGGTCAACACTGCATGTTAAGATCAGCAATGAGATTCTCCTTGCTGTAGTTCTGTTTTGACTGTTCTGGACAATATCAAATTAGTTTCAGTGGCTTGATTCTAGGCCAAGATTCTGGCAAGAGATTGTAGTCTAATTTTGTTTTGTTCAATCTCACTGGATTTCTCTCTCTTGTCTTTTTCTTTCCCTTAGGCTGAGGGTAAAAAACTCGGATTAGTAGGCTGGGTCCAGAACACTGACCAGGGCACAGTGCAAGGACAATTGCAAGGTCCCACCTCCAAAGTACGTCATATGCAGGAATGGCTTGAGACAAGAGGAAGTCCCAAATCGCACATTGATAGAGCAAGCTTCAACAATGAGAAAGTCATCTTAAAGTTGGATTACTCAGATTTCCAAATTGTGAAATAACGGTCTGAATTTAAATTTTCCAAGATACTCAGTGGTTTTGTATTTTTATTTTTAATAGGGATAGAATTATTCTGTGTTCAATATTAGAATTTGTAAGTAAGTTATTTTAGTATCAGATATTTGATAGTTACTGTATATTATGTGTATGAAGGATTACAACTACACAATTCTAATCAATAAAAACACAGAACCTTCTGTGTAGGATACTTATTTTCTTTTTGGTAAACTTCATTTTGGGCAAAATAAGAGGTATTTACTTAATAAACATCTTTGGGAAGAGAATTTTGAGGTAATTTAAAGAAGTCTGAAAGAAAAAGCAGTTACTTTTAATCATTTCTTTTTAATAGTTTCCATGAACTTTTCTTCAGGAAATTGTACCTAATAAGAACAAATACCACAAGTTCAGTTTGTTAGCTGTTCAAATGATATTTTGGACCAATTGTTTTTCATTTTCTGGAGTTTCTGCTGTCATCCCTGTCCTCTGCGTAAGGAATTCACATAAATTGATATTATGGGCTAAATTATCCCCCCCCAAATTCATATGTTGAGTCCTAACTCTGGATACCTCAGTATGGGACTACACTTGGAGACCGGGCTCTTATAGAGGTAATTAAGGTTAAATGAGGTCATTAGGGTGGGCCCTAATCCAATATGCCCCAGTGTTCTTATAAGAAGAGGAAATTTGGACACAGCCCTGTGTGCACTGAGGAAAGAACATGTGAAGACAGAGGGAGAAGACAGCAATTTTACCAGCCAAGGAAAGAGGCCCTAGAAGAAATCATCATTTCAACACTTTGATCTCAGATTTCTAGCCTCCAGAACTGTGACAAAATAAATTTCTGTTGTTTAAGCCACCCAGTTTGGTACTTTGATATGGAAGCCTTAGCAAACTAATACAAGCAATAAGCATTTTGCTTCATCAGACTTAGATATCTCCTGATTTGGTTTAGTCGGCCATTAAAAAAAGTATATATCAGGGCTACCCTGGTAGCGCAGTGATTGAGAGTCCGCCTGCCGATGCAGGGGACACGGGTTCGTGCCCCGGTCCAGGAGGATCCCATGTGCCGCGGGGCGGCTGGGCCCGTGAGCCATGGCTGCTGAGCCTGTGCGTCCGGAGCCTGTGCTCCGCAACGGGAGGGAGAGGCCACAGCAGTGAGAGGCCCGCGTAGAGCAAAAAAAAAAAAAAAAAAAAAAAGTATATATCAAATGCTAATTGAGTTTGACAAGTTTATCATAAATTCCAGTTTTTTAAAATACAAGGTTTCAATGAAAACAGGACAAAGCAAAAACTGTAGGTTGGTTAACGAGTCCCATAACACCTATTCTCACAATGCCCTTAGAGTTCCACTCTCATTCCATTAGAAAAGAAAGCTGCGGTGGTATTGGGAAGATACCAGAAAAGTCAATGAAGGGAGTCTTGTTGTCTTCATCTGTAAATTAAGAATAGAGCTATATAGTTTCTTGGTCTTTTCCAGCTCTGAAATAATACTATAGATCTCTAGATGGAAGGCTTTGGATTTATTAATTAACTGAGTACCTAACATAAGCCAGGCACTGTTCTTGCCATGGGGATACAGCAGCAAACAAAAATAGACAAAATCCATACCTTCATATAGCTTACATTCTAGTGAGAGAAGATAGACGATAAGCAAATAAAATACATATTGAATTAAATGGTCGTACGTGCAAAGGAGAGATAAGAGAAGGGGAAAGAAGAAAAAACAAGTAAAAATTGCTAGAAACAGCTTTTCACGCCATGCTAAAACGGGAAAAGGATTGAGAATTCGGGGTACTAGGGAGAAGAGACCTTGGGACACATGAATACCGAAGCCGGGAACACCTGGTGCGCATGCGCATTGGGGTGTCACGGACTAGAGGGTGTTCTCGGCGGGGCAGCTGAGAAGCGCATGCTCGCGGGATCGCGCGTGCGTGAGCCTCGCGTGCACGAGCCTTGCGAGCCAACGTGCGCGCGTCCGGCGTCCGAGGCGGTTGGTGTCAGGGAGTTGTTGAGGCGCGATACGAGGTGACTTGGGGAAAAGCACGCGACGAAAGGATGATTCCGGGAGCTCTTCTACCACTAGAAGGGCCCTGGCGACCGCTGCGGGCCAACTTTACGGGCCAGCTGCGCAGGGGCTCCGGGAGGCCCCCTGGCCTGCCTTCAGCGGGGCGCCCGAGCCTGGGCAGGCTGGGGTTTCTGGTTGCCGGCTGGGGTAGGGGATGGGGGTGGAGCTTGGGTCTGGCGGGGTAGGCGGCCTCCGCCCTGCTCCCCGAAGCTTTCTTATTAGCTCGGAACCCGGATGGAGTCGTCCCGTTTGTCCCAGGAGCCCTGAAAGGACTGGGATATAATCAGGAAATCGTTGAGTTGGGTAGCAGTCGGAATACTTATTAAACGTTTACCTCTCATTTTTTGCCAGCTGCAAAGTTCATGATGTTAGAAATCGTCAGATCTGCAATTATCGCTCTGATTTTACCGGGTTTGAAAAACTAGCCCTACCACTTGCGAGAGGTCCCCCCCATGCTGCTCTCAGCTGTGAAGGGAGGGGACCTTTAATTGCACTATAATCTTATTTTTTTTACCTGTCAGAAAAGTTAAAATCAAGTTTAAACAGCCCCTTGCCATCATGATTATTGCCAAGGTAGTTTGAAGCCATCTGTAAAGACCAAAATACAAAATAATAGTAAGGGCCTTCTGAAAACTTATCAAAGTAATACATGAACAAGATTTAAAAATCAAATACAGAACGGCTTACAATGACAAGGAATTTTCCTGTCCTATCCTTTCCCATTCTTAGTCTGTTTCCCCTGAGATAACTACATTTAGCCAATAATAATAATTATTATTATTAATCTTAATCTCTTCTTGACATAATTTGATTTTATTTCCTTTTGTTCCTTCACCCTAGTTATTACAGTGTCTTAACACTTCATTATAAGTTTTTTCTAAAAGTCATGGTTATTGTGTAATGTATAAATGTTGTGAAACTAGCTTGGACTTTTTTTTCATGAATAATTTCTAGCTAATGTTTCTTAGCGTAATTTAGGCATCTGTTTTTGGTGAAGTGATTAGCATTTTGAACATGTCTTTGCAGGTCAACTTCAAGTGTGATTATGATTTCACTTTAGGGCATATGGGATTTAGAGAGGAGCAATAAAAATTATGAAATTATGAATGCTGTCTTGGATGTTAAAATCACTGCACCAAACAAGAGCTGTGTGATCTGCCTAGAGATCAGAGCTATAATTTGTTTTGTTTTGTTTTACAATGTGGTTTAGTAAGAGATTTCATTTACCTCAAATATTTCTTTATAAAGCTTGAGAGAAATGGTTGATGCCGTGTAACTCCGAAGCTTTAAATGTGTGTGTGTGTGTTTTGTTTTGTTTTTCCTCCCATAGGCAATTATTTCCAGTCAGAAAAGGGAACCAGTGCCTGGCTTTCTCACCAGCTTTCTACCTGCCATGATCAAGTGCTTGTCAGTTGAAGTACAAGCCAGGTTGCGTTCTGGTTTGGCTATATGCTCCTTAGGCCAGTGTGTTGAGGAGCTTGCCCTCAATAGTATTGATGCTGAGGCAAAATGTGTGGCTGTCAGGGTAAACATGGAAACCTTCCAAGTTCAGGTGATAGACAATGGATTTGGGATGGGGAGTGATGATGTAGACAAGGTGGGAAATCGTTATTTCACTAGTAAATGCGACTCTGTACAGGACTTGGAGAACCCGAGGTTTTATGGTTTCCGAGGGGAGGCCTTGGCCAGTATAGCTGACATGGCCAGTGCTGTGGAAATTTCATCCAAGAAAAACAAGTCAATGAAAACTTTTGTGAAGCTGTTTCAGAATGGAAAAGTCCTGAAAGCTTGTGAAGCTGACTTGACTCGACCAAGTGCTGGGACAACAGTCACCGTATATAACCTATTTTATCAGTTACCTGTAAGGAGGAAATGCATGGATCCTAGACTGGAGTTTGAGAAGGTTAGGCAGAGGATAGAAGCTCTCTCACTCATGCACCCTTCCATTTCTTTCTCTTTGAGAAATGATGTTTCTGGTTCCATGGTTCTTCAGCTCCCTAAAACCAAAGACATATGTTCCCGATTTTGTCAAATCTATGGACTGGGTAAGTCCCAAAAGTTAAGAGAAATAGATTTTAAATACAAGGAGTTTGAGCTTAGTGGCTATATCAGCTCTGAAGCACATTATAATAAGAATATGCAGTTTTTGTTTGTGAACAAGAGGCTAGTTTTAAGGACAAAGTTGCATAAACTCATTGACTTTTTATTAAGGAAAGAAAGCATTATATGCAAGCCAAAGAACGGCTCTGCCAGTAGGCAAACGAATTCAAGTCCTCGGCCTCGGTCTAGCCCAGAACTCCATGGTATATATGTAATCAACATGCAGTGCCACTTCTGTGAGTATGACGTGTGCCTGGAGCCAGCAAAAACTCTGATTGAGTTTCAGAACTGGGATACTGTTTTGGTTTGTATTCAGGAAGGAATAAAAATATTTTTAAAGAAAGAAAAATTATTTGTGGAATTATCAAGTGAAGACCTTAAGGAATTTAGTGAAGAAAATGAGTTTAGTTTATTTAGTGCCACTCTTCAGAAGCAAGTGTCCTCTGATGAGAAGTGTGACCAGGTCAATTTCCAAGAAGCATGTAATAATATTTTGGATTCCTGTGAAATGTTTAATTTGCAATCAAAAGCTGTGAAAAGAAAAGCTCCTGTAGAAAACATAAGCACACAGAATTCTAGGGATTCGGAAGCTATCAGAAAAAAGACAAATGATTCATTTTTGTATACTTACAAATCCGATGGGCCAGCCCATAGTAAAATGGAGTCATCTTTACAAAACGAAGATAGCGCTTGCTCAGAGTCAAGGATCTTAGAACAAGAGACAGCTGAAGCATCAGAATCAGGAGCAAATGAGAAACATAAAAAGTCTTGCTTGGAACTTAACTCTTCAGAAAATCCATGTGGAGCCAGTTCAGAAATGTCTGCAAGCCCTTTTCAGACACTTTCTCACTTTGAGGGTAGTGGAGAAGGTCTAGAAATACAGAAAGTAAGTACTACTGCTAATGGCATGGCTGCCAACATCCTGAAAAATAATAGAATTCAGAATCAACCAGAGAGATTTAAAGATGCTACTGAAATGGGATGCCAACCATTGCCTGTTGAGACAACATTATCGGGAGCACATGGTGCTCAGAGAGAAGAGAAAAGAAAAGAAGAACCTAGTAATTGTGGAAGAATAAATGTTTTTAGTTATGGGCAAGTTAAATTATGTTCCACTGGCTTCATAACTCATGTGGTACAAAATGAGCAAACTAAATCAACTGAAACAGAACATTTATTTAACAATTATGTTCAACCTGGTTTTGTGAGTGCCAAAGAAACATTTGGAAATAGAACATGCCATTCATTTGAGACTCCAAACACCAAAGATTTAACCACCACTTTAAGTAAAGAATTTGCTCAACTGCCCAACAAAAGATTGTGCAGAACAAATATAAGTTATGGGCTAGAGAACAAACCTACAGCAACTTATAAAAATTTTGCTATTTTTCAGGAAAGTAGTAAAACATCGTACACAGGTTGCTCACTACCTGACACATCCTCTTTCACTTGGGGTAGACATGGTTCAAATGGTAGTAAGAAAACAGGTAAGTTGATTTGTTCTGCCAAACCCATAGCTCATAAGAAGCTAAGCTTAAGTTCACAACTAGGATCTTTAGAGAAGTTTAAGAGGCAATATGGGAAGGTTAAAAATCCTCCGAATACAGAAGTGGAGGAAAGTATCACTTCAGAAATCACTACCGATCTCAGTCCTCAGGTTGAACCTGACATTCTGTGGAAAGACCAAAACCACTTAGACAACTCTGGTATTTGTAAAATCACTACTATGAAACATGATGATTCAAATAGTAGTTGTCAACCAGTAAGTCACATGTTTTATTCAGAAAAGTTACCATTCTCCAAGGAAGACAGTTGTTTGGAAGAACAGATGCCTTGCTTAAGAGAAAGCCCTATACCTCTACAGGAGTTATCTCATTTTAACAGAAAGCCTTTGGATGTTGAGAAGTCACCTGAATCACTAGCCTTTAAATTATCCAGATTGAAAGGCTCCGAAAGAGAGACCCAAACAATGGAGATGACGAGTCATTTTAATGAACTTTCACAATCAGATTCAAGTAGGAAAGACAGTGACTTGTCCAGTGGGTTAACCCTAGATTCTTGTAAGTTATTTAAAAATGAGCATAAAAAACCAGAAAGTGGCAACATCCCAGTGTCGGACTCTGTCACACGGGGTAATCCCTTCAATAAAGACAGTGAAACACATGCTAACAGCAATACAACAGAGAACGCTGTGATGTCAGAAACTCCTTTAGTACTGCCCTATGATCATTCTACAGTTATCGGTAAGGATTCAGATGTTCTTATAGCTTCAGAACAACAGATTGGAAGTCCTGACTCTCCAAGTAGAATGTTAGTGAGTCACGGAGAAGATTCCACAGCTGGCCAAAATGGAACTTGTTGTCAGAGTGAGGAATCTATAGCAAGAACTTGTTCTGAAAATGAAGAGTCCAACACATGTTCTTTGGATTGGCAGCAGCATTTTGACGTAGCCCTGGGAAGAATGGTTTACATCAACAAGCTAACAGGACTTAGCACATTCACTGCTCCTGCTGAGGACGTTCGGGCTGCTTGTACTAAAGACCTGACAACTATGGCTGTGGATGTTCTACTTGAGAATGGTAAGTAGATGGTGTTCACTGGCATGAATGCTTTGGAAGGTGGGAATAATGGCTGAGGAGTAAGATAATCATGTTCAAAGAGATTATCTCAGCAGATAGAATATTTTGAAGCTTAATTATAAAATGTATGTGAAAATTCTCCAGGTCTATTATTATTTAAACATAAAAATACAGTGAAAGAATGATACAGAATGGAAGTGTATGTATACGTGTCTATGGGTGTAGGTATGTGCAAGAGGGTGAGACAGTTTTAAAGAGGGCACATACCTACCTATGGGTGTAGGTATGTGCAAGAGGGTGAGACAGTGCTATTGATAGTTGAGAAGATCTATAGTGTTTCCCTACCCCACTTTCCCCTCTCTCCCAAACACACAACTCTCTAAGAAATTTGTCTTTAAAGGCACCTGCAATGCCAGTGTGGTATTTTTCTGGAAGTTGCTCTCTGCAGCTCCCAGGTAAAGGGCCAGAATGATCCTGTAATCATCCTAGGTTTCCCAGGAAAATCTATGGCTCAGTACAGTAGTATATTTATAAACTTTTTTTTTTAAAGAAAAAAACTTGACCATAAATTTTGGGGAATATAGTTTATGTATTTTTATAATCATACATTTCAAATGTACTTTATTATAATACATATGCTAATAATCTTGATCTGTATAAGTGGCTGTTATTCAGAAAGACAATAATGTGGCTTTTAGATCAGACCACAAGGCCACATTGGAGCCTAGGCTAGGACTCTGAGTTCCCAGGTCTCAGTCAGCATTAAAAGTGACATTGTTTTGGCAGCGTGTTGAGAGCCAGATGTTGGGAGATGGTAAAACTGATTTCCATCTGGCAATAATCTTGGTTTTGCATCAGGATGATAAACACTAAATGTTCATCTGTATTAAAAGTCTTGAATGTTGCAAAAGAATGTAAATAGTATGAAGGTAATTGCAAATTAACTTATAATTTCTCCCTAGGATAAGTATCTCTAACAGGAGGCTCTGATTTATTTAAGGTTAAATAAGGCTTTTATTTTTCAATGGTTTCCAGTTTTTTTCCTTGTGAAAAAAATAATCACTGTAGTAACTTTCAAAATATTAAATAGAAGAAAACCCTTTTCTTCAGTACTGCTCCTGAGACTAGCAGGCGGCTCGTAAAGACACACGTGTTTTTCAACGTATGTAGTTTTGTGTCCTGATTTATAGTGAATGCTTATCGGAGGTAAATCTAAGGCACTGGCACCTCATCTTCCTGAAATGCAACTGCTTCTGATGTGGTGACAAAAAATAACTGGATCACATTAAACTGAGATGGTTGTTGCTAAAACAAAGGGGGGCAATCTTGGCTGCCATGCTCAACCTAAACATCTGCTCCTGTTAAACAAATCTAGATGTGTAAAACACTTCAACCTGCTCAACGCCTGCGTTAGCAAGTCTTGTGGTGAACTTTTGAGTCATGTTAAGTCAGAGATTCATAATGAGAAATTAAGTAGTTATAGGGTCTAGAAACTAGTTCGAAGAAAAGATGGCTTCCGAGCACCCTCCATTCACAGGGAGGAAATGGCTGGAAATGGCTGGTGCGTAGCAGAACAGTAGGACTTGTTGAACCACCCATAAAACATCACATGAGATGAACTGTTAAGAGGTAAATTTAACTGGACAGAAGAGAGGATCTATAAAGGTAATTTTAAGGAATAGTGTCAAGTCTCCAGGCCCTGGTAGTTTTTTTCTTTAAAATGTCTTTAACGCTGTCCTTTCTGTTAATAGCGACACAACCTTATTTCACCTCACACTTTACTTTTATCATTCTGAATTTATCTCTCTCCAGTTTTTGTCCAACACGTTTATCTTTTTGAAATAATAGTTTCATCATGTTTTGCCCCTGTTGAAAACTGTCAAATTCAGCATTGTTCCTAAAACTCAAATCTTATCATCCTTCAGAGAGGAGGGTAGAATTTGGGCCAGATCTTACTGGACTTTGGAATTTAAGTTGAGAACCTTTCATTCATTCATCTATTCACTTATTCACTCATTTGCTGGTCATTCACACTGTGTTTGGAGCTGCCACATTGCAGATTAAATGGCTTTGCTTTCAAGAGTCCACAGTCTATTAGGGAGGACAGCCATCTAAACAATTATAATATGATGAGATAAATGTTAGACACATACTGGGCACACACACATACAGAGAGACACATATATTGGGAATAAGAGGCAGGAAAATTGGGGATCTATTCTTCCTCATTCTGTCTGATATAGATGGCTAATAGGACTAAGCATTAATGCAGATTCCTAAGTTAGCAGAATAATTTCATTAAAGAACTTCTGACTCAATCTGTTGTTTAGTGGTCTGCCTTATGTCTTAATTCAGTTTGTGCAGAAAGAGATTTTATGTAACTTAATTTTTTAATAGTTTATTTTTTGAGTTCAAATGTCTACGTTTTTCTTTTTTATATTTAGGATCTCAGTACAGGTGTCATCCTTTTAGAAGCGACCTTGTTCTTCCTTTCCTTCCTAGAGCCCGGGAAGAGAGGACTGTGATGAGACAGAATAACAGAGGTAGGGGCATTAACAGAGATTGCCAGAACACCTAGTACATACTGTGCCACCTAGCTTAAAGAAAACAAAGCAGGGTTGTGTTATTGAGCTTGATCAGTGCCAGCTGTGCCTTCCTGGAACCAGGAATTCCCCACGGTCCTGTTTAACAGCAGAACTAAGTAATTCAGTGCATGCATTTAGATCAGAAATTACTTTTCCAGACGAGGTCAATACTGTGTGATCATGCAGTCTGCGGTGCCTTGTGATTGAGAAAATGTTTCTTATTTGTAAAGATTGGAGCTGAGTCCATATTGCATTAGTTTTATATAAGCAAAATTCTTATCTGCAAAAAAAGCTACAGACATTTATCATTTTTCTTTTCTTCATTTCTAAAAATAGATAAGGTATATTTTTACCTAAAAGAAGTGAGGCTACTAATTTGAACTGGTTTTTCTTCTGGACTTGTATTCTGAAATATCTGGTGCAAATAGTTTGGAGAAAAAGCTATAGTGCCAGAAGATACAGTCATCAAGTTTAGTTTAAAAAGTAACAGATCAAAACAATTTAGAGATACAGCAAACGCTGCACATTTGCAGTATGTGGGAACATTGTGTCTGATCTTTGGTCTTGAGGCTGCACCACACCAAGCATGAGACACCATTCACCATTCACCCACTTCCCTGAGGCTCTTGATGCCAACTTTACTTGTCCCCTTTTGCTGTAGCTACTGGGGACGGTGCTGTTGGTCCCGAATCGCTTCAGTCTTTGTTCTCAGAATGGGACAACCCAGTATTTGCCCGTTATCCAGAGGTAGGTCTGCAGCAATTTTTCTTTGCTTGTTATTTGAAAATTTGAATTTCATTTAAATTGGGTATGGACACGAATGACTATATTCATTTGTAATTATGAATGGCAAGTGAGCATGTTTCCAAATAATTTTTTTGGAAATTAATATTTACTGTAGAGAGGAGGAATCAGAATTCATAGCAGTTTGGAAGCTCGGACATTTTGGATTATACACGTGTAACCACTTTGAATAGTGGTTAGTGAATAGTGAGTGTGTTTACCACTCTCAGAAATCCTGACTTGCAGCTTTGGCCAAGTATTTAGGGTGGTGGTAATAAAAACTGTTATCATTAGATAAAGCAGTGGATCTTCTGCTAGAGGAACAGTTCACCACTGGACCTGAGTATGCATCCTCTCCTCAGTGGGTTATCACACAATGCGCTTTGTGTGTTGTGATACAGGTGTAGAGTATATGAGCATTTGTTACTGATTCATCAGTTAAGATGTCTTTAAGGACTTGCTCATGAAGCGCAGGCAAATTGTTATTCTGAAAGTATTGGTGTTTGTCAGTAATTTTCTGTATAAACAAAAATTATTATTTAAGAGTAATAATTCATAAAGCCTTTTGAATTTTTATAAGTTCCGTGAATTCAACCCACCTCTAATAGGTTCTGTGAAAATGAATGTTTGTAAGGCACTTTGAGATCTTGGGTAAAACAGTTCTGCAGACATAAAAGATTACAGTGTAAATGACGTTTGATCTGGGTCTTTCTAGGTTGCTGTTGACGTTAGCAGCGGCCAGGCTGAGAGCCTAGCAGTTAAAATTCACAACATCTTGTATCCTTATCGTTTCACCAAAGAAATGATTCACTCCATGCAGGTAAAAGATTGACTGTAAAATCTCATTAAAATATGTATATATATATATAAGACCTAAGCTAGACTAACTCTTGTGAAATTGGATTTATTGGATGATATAGACCATCCTGGTCAAGGCACATGTGTTCTTTTTAATCTTACTGAAACTTTTATCATCAGAAGAAAAAGCGAAGGATTAATTATAATTACAAAGAAAAAAGTGTCCTTTGTAGTGTGAGCAGGTTTGGAGGGATGAATTATGGATTCAGGCTCACAGTTTCAAGGATTATATATTGACTTTCTATATTGACAATAATTTGTATTTGTAAATCAACCAAGTAATGTAGAGAAATTGTCCTTAACTGTGCAACAATGCCCCTTTTTAAATGACCCTCTATTGTATGAGGCTACAAATGATATGGCTTAGGAGACCCCAGATTGAGGAGTTCCATTAACAGAAGGGACCCCTTCTCTCATCTGCTTTTCTAGTTTGCCCTCTCTCTACGCCACTCAGGCTGTCTTCATCTCCTTATTTTCAGTATGGAAACAAATCAGGAGGTTAGACCGATCTAGGCAGAGCAGAGCCACCAAGGTCTGAAGCCACCGGTGGCTTTTAACTTACTGCTTTAAGGACTAGCTCCTACAAGATGGGTTTCCTTGCTTTTGCATACATTTTTCCAATTTTTTTTCAGACCTATTTGTTAGCAATCTCTGGTCGTATTAATAAATCTCTAGTCATATCACCTGTTAATAAGAGTCATTCTGTTGGGAACATTTCAAATCTACTTGAAAGTTTTATTAGCATTAATCCTCTTAGATGCCTCAGTCTGTTTCCTTGTAGTCTCTCCTTTTGTCTTCTGATCACTCTACTTGCCTATTCTTTTTTCCTTCCTAATGACTCCCTCAGGTTCATCAGCACCTGTCCTCAGTCTTAGATATGAATGTTATAATGCAAACAACTTTAAATTAAGTACAGTTTTGTCTCTCTCTATGCAGATAAGCCTTTGTTAATCTTTATTTAGTGTTGTACCACTTATTTGAATGTATGGCAGGTTCTCCAGCAAGTGGATAACAAGTTTATTGCCTGTGTAATGAGCACTAGGACTGAAGAGAATGGCGAGGCAGGTAAGAATGAGGTTTAGCCTCAGTAACCAGCTGGTCTTCTTTTTTTTTTAATTAATTAATTTATTTGTTTGTTTGTTTTTATTTTTGGCTGCGTTGGGTCTTCGTTGCTATGCGCAGGCTTTCTCTAGTTGTGGTGAGCAGGGGCTACTCTTCGTTGTGGTGCGTGGGCTTCTCATTGCGGTGGCTTCTCTTGTTGTGGAGCAGGGGCTCTAGGCACGCAGGCTTCAGTAGTTGTGGCTTGCGGTCTCTTGAGCGCAGGCTCAGTAGTTGTGGTGCACGGGCTTAGTTGCTCCACAGCATGTGGGATCTTCCCAGGCCAAGGCTCGAACCTGTGTTCCTTGCATTGGCAGGCAGATTCTTAACCACTGCACCACCAGGGAAGCCCCAGCTGGTCTTCTGACAGCCTCCTTTTAAGGTTACTTTTTTTATATACGACACAGTTTCAATGATTTGGACAGATTAGGAAAAACCAATCTAAATTAATATTATGAAACAACAGTTTTAAAGTCCATTTAGTTTTATATACATAGACATGTATATACATGTTAAACTATTAAGAGTGGTTACCTTGGGAGTGCGAATGGAAATGGGCAGAGGGGAAATTTCATCTTTTACTCTTTAAAATATTTTATAGTCTTTGACTTTTTAATAATGTTTTAATGTGTTCCCTTTATAATAATAGAAAGTTTATATGATGAACTCTGATAGATTTATCAAGAGTTACATATAATCTCTTGGTGACCTGCTTTAATAAAACAACAAGAATTTGTAAATAATAACATTAACTCATTCAACAAATATTGATTGAGTGCCTATTGCATGCCAGGAACTGTGCTAGGGATACAATGGTGGGAGAAAATATTCATGCAAGAGAAACAGATAGTTACACAAACAATTAAAATTTTAACTCTAGTGTTATGGAGGAGAGAAACAAGATGCTGTAAGAATCTGTATTGGGAGATTTGATTTAGTAGGGAGGTCAGGGAAGGTTTTGTGGGTAAAGTGAGATCTGAAGTATAAGTTTAGGTAAGGAAAGGAGGGAGGAGTATTCTGGGCAGAGGGAATAATATGCAATTTGTGCTTTCCTCTCCTTCAGTGATAGGAAGCAGGGCAAGCGCTTCCTTGTGTGAGAGCAGGAGACAGGCTAGACAAGTAGGTTGCAGCCAGATCTTAAAGACCAGTTACAAGCTTTGTCTTCCTCCCAACACCAATTGGAAACAATTGAAGGCTTTTTGTTTTCTTTTTTATTGTTTGTTTTCGCAGCGGCACATGTCACATCACATTTGCATTTTGAAAATACTGCTCTGGCTGCAGTGTGGAGCCTGGAGCGCGTGTCGAGATGGAGTCCCAGTAACTGCAGAGAGACTGTTAGGAGATTGTTGCAATATCTAAGAAATGATGGTTAGCTGGGATCAGGGTGACCTAGAGAGAAAGATATTTAGGAGATAAAGTCAGCAGGACTTGGTGATGGATTGGATATGGGGAAGGTATATCAAAGATGACTCCTGGTTTTCTGACCTATGTAACTGAGTGGATGATGTTGCAGGACGACGAGGTTGGAGAAGAAGCAGGCAAGAAGGGTGAAAATCATGAGTGCAGTCTGAAATCCCTTTGAAATGTTCAAGAATGTGTCAGGAATATTACAGGTCTAGGATGCGAGAAGCATTCTGACATGGAGATCTAAATCTGAGCTGTCAGCATAAAGTCAGTCACTGAAGTCATGTGTATAAATTTTATCACCTAGAAGAAGAATGAAGAGTGAGGAGGGGAAGAGAGATTCTGAATCTAGAGTAATTCCGCCATTTAATAGCTGGGTAGAAAAGGGTGAACCAGCAAGAGAGGTTATGAAACAACAGAAATAGGAAGAAAACAAGCAAAGGTTGTGTTGCAAAGCCAAGACTTTGTACTAAGTGCTGCCGAGAGGTTAAGATGAGGACCAAAATTATCTGTTAGGTTTCCAGACAGTGGAGGTCAGGGACTTCAGATGAGAGCTGTTTCAGAGAAGACATAGGACAGGAGAGACTCCAAAATCTGTGACATGGAAGAGGGACTAAGGAGAGTGAGGGTGCAAGGCTTTTTTTTTAACTGGGAGACTCTCGAGCCATTTACAAGGAATGCTTGATCCTGTCAGGCTCTGGAAAAGGCCTGAGTGGCTGAGTCCTGAGCACCACTGGAGGAGGTGGCTCCCGATGGGTAGACCTGCAGGCGAGAGCTTCTAAAGTTTGAAAGCAGTTCATTCTCTTTGTACTTCAAAATATTCTTTTTTATCTTGTTTACAGTATAAATTTATTTAGTAAATGTCACCACAGATCAAAGGTAAAGTAACCAAAAGTTTTGTCGTAATTATCATAAATATAGAATTAGTGAAGGTCAAATTCTAGTAGTCTTACTACTTCTAGAAAGTGAATAGATTGTTTTCTAAAGTTTTTTTTTTTTTTTTTTTTTTTTTATTTATTTATTTTTGGCTGTGTTGGGTCTTCGTTTCTGTGCGAGAGCTTTCTGTAGTTGCGGCGAGCGGGGGCCACTCTGCATCGCGGTGCGCGGGCCTCTCACTGTCACGGCCTCTTTTGTGGCAGAGCACAGGATCCAGACGCGCAGGCTCAGTAGTTGTGGCTCACGGGCCCAGTTGCTCCGCGGCATGTGGAATTCTTCCCAGACCCGGGCTCGAACCCATGTCCCCTGCATTGGCAGGCAGATTCTCAACCACTAGCGCCACCAGGGAAGCCCCTAAAGTTTTGATTACCTGGAATTCTTTGTTGTTTAACACCAAAATCTCTACTAATGGCACCTGAGACGGGTGTAGCCACAAAATCTCCAGACAGTTAAATTTCTCTTGAGATTCTGGATTGTTACGGTATTGGTTAGCTGCCATCAAGGAGTACTTTTATATAAAGAATTTTTCGAAATCAAAATGTAAGTATTTTTATTGTTGTTCACAAATACCAAAAGCAACCTATTCCTATAATTGAGTTACTTTTATTTTAATATTTGCACATATTTTTAATGGATAAATATACTATTGTTTTACATTATTGTGAAATTAATGCCATATAATGGCATTTTTTATTGCATGTTTCCACCTATAATAAAATACAGTTGTTCAGTTATGATCCTCTAAAGAATAAGGATTCATTCATTTATTCTGTAAATATTTACTGAGTGCCTGTTATGTGCCTAGTGCTATTATACATGCCAGGAATATAACAGACAAAAATTCTTGCCCTGATGAAGATTCTATTCTGTTATTTTGGAATATCAAAAATACAGCTCTGACATGAGTAAATTACCTTCATATATTCTGCTTCATTCAATGAATGGAAAATACCATGAACATTTTGTAGACTATAAATCATTCCTCCAGAGTCAGGTGCAGGATTGATTTCGTAGGGTCCCTGACTCTTGGTGATTCACATTGGCTCAGGTTTTGAGTTTGAGGTTACTCCCTCATAATTTATTATTTATTCCATTGTTCTGCCCAATACAGGATGTTCAGTATTCATCACAACCAGCTGCAACTCCTCCTATCCTCAAAGGAGTTTAAAATTCAATATTTTGGGGCCTGTTCTGTGGTTGAACATGCTGTCAGAAAAATCATAATCTTTTTATTTTTCAAGTCAGTAGCTCTTACGCCATGAATTTGATGGTGTCATACAAACAATTTTTTTAATCTTTAGTAGAAATAGGAAAAACAGGCATTATCTAGTTTGATCAAATTCAAGAGGAGAACTTTTATTTCAATATAATCAGTAACAATAAACCTCAACCCTTTGGCCAAAAGTAATAAAATTACAAGCTAAAAAGATGTACTAATGTAATAGAGAATCAGTCCTCCTGTCAGTGAGAAAGGGATTTATTTCCCTGTAGGTTTGGCTTTGGGGTCAGGACATTCTGCTTCTCTCTTGTACCTGAGAGTGTAAAGCCTTGCTACTCAAAATCAAGGTCTGTAAATAACATCACCTGGGAGTTTGTTAGACTTGCACAATCTTGTGTCCTACCCCTAACCTACTGAATCAGAATCTGCATCTTAATAAGATCCCCAGGTGATTTGTCTGCTGTTCAAAGTTTGCAAAGCCTGAGTCTAAAGCTAGGCAAACTGTGGCCCGGGGGCCGGATCCAGCCATAACCTGTTTTTGTACAGCCAGGGAGATAAGAATGGTTTTTACTTTTTTTTTTTAATTGACCTGTAGTTAATTTACCGTGTTACATTAGTTTCAGGTATACTACACTTTTAAATAGTAAAAAAAGAGCAAAGGAAGAGTTATGTTTTTCGACACATTAAAATTATATGAAATTAATATTTCAGTGTCTGTAAAAAGTTTATTGGAACACAGCTACAATATTCACGTGTCTATGGCAGCTTTGGTTCAGAATGAATATTTGAGTAGTTGTGACAGAAACCATGTGTCCCAAAAGCCTAAAATATTTACTGTGTGGCATTTCACAGAAAAATCTTGCTGACCTGTGATCTGAAGTGTAGTAGAATGCTTCATGGGTTCTGGGGCAGCTTGCGAATCAAGGTCAGCTGACTATAAAATGTGTGGTTTAATGATCCTTCATTGTATCAAATTTGAATTAATAAAGCAAAATCAGTATTTAAACATTAAGAATGTAGGGCTTTCACCATGTTTTAGAAATGAAATACTAATGAACTAAAGAGTTTTTCATCAGGGATACATTTGTTTTCGTTTTTCCCATAACTTTAACTTTGTAGGAAATAAAAGATACAGTTGTTATTGCTCAGTTTGTATGCTTCTCTTATGCTCATG
Organism: Lagenorhynchus albirostris; assembly: GCF_949774975.1. Lineage (NCBI taxonomy): Eukaryota > Metazoa > Chordata > Mammalia > Artiodactyla > Delphinidae > Lagenorhynchus > Lagenorhynchus albirostris. Next base: position 27,630,237 of record NC_083095.1, read on the forward strand.
TTGTTAAATAGTTTGAATTAAGCTTTTTCTCCCTCAACGCAACATGATTATTTTAATCTTGACCTGAGAATTTGAAAGCCGGTGGTGCTTGCTGGTCTTCTAGGTGGAAACCTGCTAGTCTTGGTGGACCAGCATGCTGCCCATGAGCGCATCCGACTGGAGCAGCTGACCATTGGTAAGGATCTGCTGAGGACTAGGAAAGATTCGAGACGCCCCAGCAGAGTTAATGTACCTGAAAGAGTTTTTCTAACTGTGACTGTTGTGAAAAAAGATGAATTGTACGTTTTAAAAAATGAAGCTGAAAAAAAAAAACTGTAAAGAAAAAATGAAGCTGAAGCCTGCAGGTATGGCTTCTTTTATAACTGAAAGAAGGTAGTAGTTCACTTTACTAATTCAAACATGTGGGTCTTAACACATGGTCAAAGGCATATTTGCTGTATCCTTATCATCAACCCTAAAGATAAGGCTACTTTATTACAACTTTCAGCACAAAGATACGCCCCTCCACATGCCCATGTGATCTTGGTTTACCTTCACAGTCCATCAGGCAGAGACTACCAAGCAGCTCAGAAGGTCCAATATATTGTTTTTATTTTAAAATTTAATTTGTTTTTGAATAGGTAGTATAATCCAATAGGCTCAAGTCTGAAAGGTACAAAAGGGAATAAAATAAGGTCTCTTTTCTACCCTTGCCCTTCATCCAACCTAGTTTCTCTCCCCAGAGGCAACCTGTATCACTGATTTGTTATGGATTCTTCCAAAGTCAATATGTGCTTTTTAATCTTTGCTACCCATTTTTCTCATATGAGGCAGTCTGTTCCCCAAGGTGTAAAATACCAGAAAAATCTTTACTCCTGTGGTCAAGTAATAAAAAACCCAAATGTTGTAGAGTTAGTTGAGGACCTAGGGAGGTATTTCATGGACTAGAATGGCAGTGATGTTACTTCCATGTTCACTTTTCCTTATAAAATGAAGACCTAAGAGTTGGGAAAGATACAATAAAAAGTGTTAGAAAAACTTTCTTGCTCTAGGCCCTGGACCATTTGAGAATAGTACTGACTGATTCTCTTCAGAGCCTGGGAAATCCTTCTGGAAGAATGAGGGAGCCTTCTTGAGCCACCGGGTTGTGAAGTAAACCCCTTTTATCTCCCCAGTAATCCATATTAGTCAGCCTCTGTTACTGAAACCACATTTGTTGACTATCTACAGGAACATCGCATTGTTCATTTGAATGTAAGATTAAGTCTTATATTTCTTATTTAAGAAAATACTGCTAAAATGAATAAACAAACTAGATATTTACTAGTTTGACTTTAATAATGGAAATTCAGAGCCTAAAACTGAACACTGAACATGCTGCTAAGCATTATAATAATTCCATGACTGTGTCTTCATTTTTATCTGAATCTGGAAGACTTCACTTCCTGCTCTTAACCCATTCATCTTTCTCTCAATAGGTTCCTATGAGAAGCAACAGCCACAAGGTTCTGGTCGAAAAAAATTACTGTCTTCCACTATAAGTCCTCCACTAGAGATAACAGTGACAGAGGAACAAAGGAGACTCTTATCGTTAGTACCACCATGAGGTTGTGATGTTGCTAATGTACATTCTCTGGCCAGGGTATAAGCATAACTATTGTTGCTTATCTCAGTTGAGGCACTGAGACCAAGAGAGGTTACATGACTTGTTCAAGGTCATAACAAGTTTTAAGTGGTGGAGCAGGCGCTCAGATGCAGGTCGTCTGACTCCAAATGCTGTTCTTTCCACTATATCACAGCTATTGAGTATAGGATAGAGTTTCCCTGATAATTTTTTCCAGCAGTTGGCTTAGAGTACTCTCACCATTTCTTGGAACGGTCAATATTTATGCTGTGCTGTTTCTGAAAGTGAAGTTACTGCAGTAATTGCTTCCATTCTGCTTTGCCTTGGTACATTCTAGATTCTTAGTTTTTGTTACCATAATCATACTGGGAAGAAAGTAAAACACCAGGCCACAAGGAGGGGGCAAATCATACAATGAGTCACAAGATAGGACATTTTCCTACTTCGGGGTGGCACAAATTATTGGAAATAAAAAAGAGAGAATTGTCTCTAAATTTATTTAAAGTTTGGGATATGCCACTGCCAATAAATCTTTTTCCCTGGGGTATAATTTATATTAGAGGCAGATCCATTTATTTACATTCCGTTAATTAGGACTTCTCAGTTCCTCCCACTGTTAATTTCTCCCTGCTTTTAATGCTGATTCAAAACATTCTTAACCCTTTTATTTGTGCCAAACTTCTTTAAGTGCCAGCAAGGGGAAGTTAGCAATTCCTCAGTGAAGAATAAAACATTTAGGAACAAGACATAGAAACAAATTGATTCTCTCAACGGAAAAGAGGAAAAAAAAATGAAGGTTACTGTAATTCAAAAAGGAAATTTGATAATAAAATCTAAATAAACAACCATGAGTGTGAGAAAAATATTGTACGTTTTAAAGCTTTTGGCAGCTTTTGAGAAACTATCAGGCATTTGGAACTGATACTGAAATGTGAATGAAGTAATTCTTTTACATTTGAGGTTCTCTCTTTAGGTGTTACCACAAAAATCTGGAAGATCTGGGCCTTAAAATTATATTTCCAGACACTAGTGATTCTCTGGTCCTTGTAGGAAAAGTACCACTCTGTTTTGTGGAAAGAGAAGCCAGTGAACTTCGAAGAGGGAGATCTACTGTGACCAAGAGCATTGTGGAGGTAAGACACAGCTGCAAAAGCCGAGAAAACTGCTGAGTGCTAATAACCTCCTACTTTGTTCAGAAATTCTCTATATTCATCTTTTATTCAACAAGCATTTATGAAATAACCTGCTGGGTGCCAGGTGCCAGAGATTCAAAGATGAATTAGCTCAAGGTGAGGGAGAAGGACATTTAAATAATTATACTATAATGAAATTTGGCCAGCAGAGGTATGTTCAAAAGTGCTATGGAAATACAGAATATTTACTGTGCCCAGGAGGGTGGAGGTCAAGGAAACTATCACAGAAAAGCATTTGTTTTTTTGTTTGTTTGTTTCAGGAAAAGCCTTGTAGAACAGTAGGAGCCTGCCAAGTACAGAAGAGGGGATAAGGTCATTCTAGACAGAATAACAGATATCAGAGACTTGAAGCAGATCCCGTGCTTAGGGAACTACCAGTACACATGGCTCGAATTAAGATACACACAAGGTAGTGGTGGGCCTAGATGAGGCTAGATAGGTTGTCAAGGCCAACTCATAAAGGGATTTACCATATTCAGCTGAATAGTTTGCATTTCATCCTGTAGGCAGCCAGTGAAGAAGAGCAAAATACACTTTAGCACTGCATTTTAAATACTTTACTGACGTGTTTCGTTTTTTTAAAACAATTTATTTTGTATTTGTTGTCTTTTCTTTCCTCCTTTCCTGTTTTCTATTAGAGTTTTCTTTATTTCTCTTTTTTTCCCCTCTACTGGTTTAGAAGGGGAATTTTAGCTTGCATATATAACACAGTTTAAAGGTAATTTGTTCTTCTGTTCTCTTCATAAACCGTACACAAACCTTACCACCCTTTCTCTTGTACCACTTTTCTCCCATCTTCCATTTTGTTGCCTGTTTTAATTCCACCTTGTCTTTAATTCCCCTGGTAGACCTTAATTTTATAGTAAATGTTTATTTAGCTTAACCAAAATGTTTTCCATTCTTTGTTCATTATTGCTTCTTGCATCCTATTTATTCTTTGTGTTCATTTTTCTTTTCACTGAAGTAAATCTCTTAAAAGTTCTTTTGTTAAGAGTCCAAGAATAAAATATCTTTGAAAACATCTTTATTCCACCTTCACATTTGCATGATTGTCTAGCTAAAAGTAGAATTCCATTTTCTTATTTATTCCTCAAACATTTCAAAAATATTCTATTACTTCTGACATTCTATTTTTGCTACTGAAGTCCACTGTCAATTTTATTATCATTACTTTGTAGGTAGCCTGATTTTGTCTCTGGTTGCTTTTAAGATTTCTCTGTCTTTGGTGTTCTGCCATTTCCCTATGATATATCTTTGTGTGGATTTATTTTGATTTCCTTCTTGAGATTCATCTTACATATTCAATTTGGAAAATATAGTTATTATCACTTCAAACATTGCTTCTTCCCCCCTTCTCTCTCTTGCCTCCTAGAAATGCTATCAGATGTCTACTGGACCTTATCATTCTATTCTCCATGTCTTTTGCCTTCGCTTTCATATTTCCCATGGTTTTATCTCTCTGTGATGTATTCTGGGAAATTTCCTCATTTATCTTCCAGTAAACTAAGTTCACTCTTCATCTACTGTTTAATTAGGTGTTTAACTTGTCCACTGGGTTGTTTATTTCAATGACTGTTATTTTTTTCCAGAAGTTTTATTTGGCTCTTTCTCAGATCTATCTGTTCGTTTTTCATGGTGTCCTTTTTTATTCATTGTGGTTTCTTAACTCCTTCTTTAGCTCTTTCTGTTTGGAGCACAGGAAAATCCACATCAACTCAGTCTATCATTTTTTCCAGAAATCTGAATTACTTTAGTAATATTTAAAAATAAAAAGTAGAAGATAGATTTAGTGGATAAAGTGTGGGATACATGGATATAGGAAAGATTTGAGGTAGAGAGCAGTTGAGAGGCTAGTGCACTGGTGCAAGTAAGACAGTATGAAGATTTGACTAAGTCAGTAGCAATGGGAATGGAGAGGAGGGACATATTTGAAAGGTAGAATCAAGAGGACCTGGTGAGCAAAAGAATATAAAAGAGATAAAGGAGAAAAGATAAGTAATGATTCTGAGGGTTCTCACTCAGATGACTAGAGGGATGGTGCCGTTGACAGAAAAAGGAAACAGAGGAGGAGAAGTACACCTGGCTAGGGAGTTAGATTATGAGCCTTAGTTTAGACACATTGAATGTGCCTTCAAATGGAGATGTCCAGTGGATGGACAGACTTTGAGATCTAGCACTTGGGAAAGAAGTCAGGGCTGTAGTATCTATTTGGGAGTTAACAGTATACAGTTGGCCCTTGAACAACATGGGTTTCAACTGTGCGGGTCCACTTATACTCGAATTTTTTTCAAAAAATACACACTACACTATTACAGGATCTGCGGTTGGTTGAATTCCCAGATGTGGAACCGCGTCTACGGAGGGCTAACTGTAAGGTTATACAAGGATTTTCTACCGCACAGAGGGTTGGTGCCCCTAACTCCTGTGTTGTTCAAGGGTCAATTGTATATATTTTGATAATATCAGAATCTGGAGAAGGGTCTAACAGACGTGCAATTGTTCAGGGAGAATATGAAGAAAAAAAGAGAGCCAAGCATGGAGGCTGTGGAACACCAGCATTCAGGGTGTATATGTTTTGGCAAAGGTCCAGAAAGCTACTGCTGAAAAGAAGAGACTGTAAAGGATGATTGAAAATATTTGGTCAGAGAAGGAGGAGGAAAACCAGGGAAAAGTAATATTGCCACAGCCAAGGGAAGTTTTAAGCAAGAAGGGAATGGTCAACAGTGGCCGGAGAGTAAAGCCTGAGGAGTTGGATTTGGCTGTCAGGGGACACTGCCTGCCTTGTGGAATCTGTTCCTAGGGGTGGGCAGGGGGTCAGGAGTGAGGGAAGGGAGAAAGGGGAGCTAAGGAGCCCTCTCTTTCCAGGACTTCGGCTACATACCAAAGAGATGGGGGCGACAGCTAAAGGTTAAGGGTGTCAGGAAGTGTGGGGCAGGACACAGGTGGAGGAAAGGTTTTTGTTTCTTTTCAGATGGGAGAGACTTGAGCATGTTTGTAGTCTAAGTGTGAGAAGACATTTGAGAGGAAGAGGCAGCTAACATGCCAGCTTTGGGATCATCTTGACTTTACCCTTCCCAGAATTGCCCTTTGATCAGACCACCTCTGCTTGGCTTTCAGCAGCGCTCTTTTCTCCCAACAGAGCTTATTTTCTCCAAGGCTCCTCCTCCAAATTGTCTTAAATCCAAGAGATAGGATCTGTTAGAATCTTTTATAGTAATTCAATCCTTAAGTATTTAATGAGAAAATTATAATGAAAACTTTTCCTAAAGTGACTTCAAAGAGTACTGGCAAGAAGTTTACCTCAAACTGAAACAAGGCTTATGGTTTCAGCAAGTCTTGATTATGTTAATTCAGGCTGATCAGGAGAGATTTTGTTGATTCTGAAAGAAGCTGGAACAGTTCTGGTATCTTGAAAAAGCAGTAGTTACTTGGATCTAGCAGTTGAAAGATCACTAAGACATCTTTCTGTAAAGTTCTATCCTCTAGCCTAATGCATGAGCCTTTTAAATATTAAATTATCTAGCATTAGTGTTCAATTTGAAATCGAACATTTGAAATGTGAAATGAATAGAGAATAAGATCCGTTTCCCCTTCTCCATGCTTACAGACTGATGTTTTACAAGTCCCAGATACATAAGCACAAGAGAGAAGAGCAAAGAAGTTAGGTTTGATCTGTATCCACACTAAACTTTGTTAGTGGGCCAGGTACTATGAGACATCTTTCTATTTAGGTTTGTTTGGGAAAATATGTGGCTTTTAAAAAATACATAGTATCTACCAACTAGCTCTTGGTAACTGTGCTCATTTATAAGTATGGTGGACTAGTCTGTAAATGAGGCAGGGAAGAGAATTTTCTTTTTTGTTTTGAAGTTTTAAACTTTTAAATTCTTTTTATTTTTTTAATTGGAGCATAACTGCTTTACAATGTTGTATTCTGCTGTACAATGAAATGAATCAGCTATATGTATACCTATATGCCCTCCCTCTTGGACCTCCCTCCCACCTCCCTCTGCCATCTAGGCCATCACAGAGCACCAAGCTGAGCTTCCTGTGCTCTATAGCATGTTCCCACTAGCTATCTGTTTTACGCATGGCAGTGTATATATGTCAATCCTAATCCCCCAATTTGTCCCACCCTCCCCTTCCCACCCCCCCATGTCCATATGTCCGTTCTCTACATCTGTGTCTCGATTCCTGCCCTGCAGATAGATTCATCTGTACCATTTTTTTTTCTAGATTCCACATATATGTGTTAATATACAATATTTGTTTTTCTCTTTCTGGATTACTTCACTCTGTATGACAGACTTTAGGTCCATCCACATCTCTACAAATGACCCAATTTCGTTCCTTTCTATGGCTGAGTAATATTCCATTGTATATATATACCACATCTCCCTTATCCATTCATCTGTTGTTGGACATTTCGGTTGTTTCCATGTCCTGGCTACGGTAAATAGTGCTGCAGTGAACTTCGGGGTACATGTGTCTTTTTTTTTTTTTAAAACATCTTCATTGGAGTATAATAGCTTTACAATGTTGTGTTAGTTTCTGCTGAATAACAAAGTGAATCAGCTATATGTATACATATATCCCCATATCTCCTCCCTCTTGAGCCTCCCTCCCGCCCTCCCTATCCCACCCTGCCCATTTTGAATTATGCTTCTCAGGGTATATGCCCAGCAATGGGATTGCTGGGTCATATGGTGATTCTATTTTTAGTTTTTTAAGGAACCTCCATACTGTTCTCTATAGTGGCTGTATCAATTTACATTCCCACCAACAGTGCAAGAGGGTTCCCTTTTCTCCACACCCTCTCCAGAATTTATTGTTTGTAGATTTTTTGATGATGGCCATTCTGACTGGTGTGAAGTGATACCTCATTGTAGTTTTTGTTTGTTTGTTTGTTTGTTTGTTTGCGGTACGCGGGCCTCTCACTGTTGTGGCCTCTCCCGTTGCGGAGCACAGGCTCCGGACGCGCAGGCTCAGCGGCCATGGCTCACGGGCCCAGCCGCTCCGCGGCATATGGGATCTTCCTGGACCGGGGCACAAACCTGTGTCCCCTTCATTGGCAGGCGGACTCTTAACCACTGCGCCACCAGGGAAGCCCTCATTGTAGTTTTTAAAATTTACTTTTATTTATTAATTTTTGGCTGCGTTGGGTCTTTGTTGCTGCGTGCAGGCCTTCTCTAATTGCAGCGAGCAGGGGATACTCTTCATTGCAGTGCGCAGGCTTCTCATTGCAGTGGCTTCTCTAGTTGTGGAGCACGGGCTCTAGGCATGCATGCAGGCTTCAGTAGTTGTGGCTTGTGGGCTCTAGAGTGCAGGCTCAGTAGTTGTGGCACATTGCTCCATTGTGGGCTTAGTTGCTCCACGGCATGTGGGATCTTCCCGGACCAGGGCTCCAACCCGTGTCCCTTGCATTGGCAGGTGGATTCTTAACCACTGCGTCACTGGGCAAGTCCCTCATTGTAGTTTTGATTTGCATTTCTCTAATGATTAGTGATGTTGAGCAGCTTTTCATGTGCCTCTTGGCCATCTGTATGTCTTCTGTGGTGACATGTCTATTTAGGTCTTCTGCCCATTTTTGGATTGGGTTGTTTGTTTTTTTGATATTGAGCTCCATGAGCTGTCTGTATATTTTGGAGATTAATCCTTTGTGTGTTGCTTCATTTGCAAATATTTTCTCCCATTCTGAGGGTTGTCTTTTCGTCTTGTTTATGGTTTCCTTTGCTGTACAAAAGCTTTTAAGTTTAATTAGGTCTCATTTGTTTATTTTTATTTTCATTACTCTAGGAGGTGGGTCAAAAGAGATCTTGCTGTGGTTTATATCAAAGAGTGTTTTTCCTAAGTTTTCGGGAAGAGAACTTTCTGAGTCTGGTTTAAAAAGAAGTCTATCATGTTGTAATCTTAGGAAGCTAATTTTTTTTTTTTTTTTTTTTTTTTGCCGCACCGCTTGGCTTGTGGGATCTTAGTTCCCCAACCAGGGATTGAACCCAGGTCCCAGCAGTGAAAGCTCTGAGTCCTAACCACTGGACCACGAGGGTATTCCCAGGAAGCTAATTTATACGTAGCCATTTCTAGGAGTGAAGAAATCCTGTGTTTTCTTATAAAGAAATTATTAAATATGCCATATCTCAAAACAGTTTTTAACCTCCAGAGGGTAAACAAATTAGTAGCACGAAATAGTGTCTGCTTTAAATTTCTTTAGTCCTTTTGTAAATATTAACATCTGCAGGGATGTTACTATTGAAAAGGCTACCCTAGGGACAGAGATATGCAAAGGAGGAGAAATTTCTCAACAAAATGCCTCAGAGAGCAAGCTTTTTGACCTGAAGGGAATTGTCACACACAAAAAAATGCCTGTGGGAACTACGTGACTACTTATTTTTATGATATTTAAACAAGTGTTATACTGAGTGCATAGTTGTATCGATGATTGTCGTGTATTTATTCTGTTTATGTGCAGTATTAAACATGTTCTAGCTAAGATTATAAATGCAAACAGAGAGCCTCTTAGTGAGAAACCTCCCTGCTATTCAGTTGAGTCATTAGGCTACCAGTTATATAACCTCATGAGTTGATGAGCTATCTCTGGAGAAAGCTTCAGTAGCTAAATACATTCTCCATTCAGTAAGAGTTCTTTCAGTTGTCTTGGTATTTCGTATTCAAAGTGCCTTACAACAAGTAAATTATTTGCATCTAGGTGCTATATTGCTGGAATTCTTTTCTTCGGGAGGCATATTTTAAAGAAGAAAATTGGAATATTTTGTAAATTATCAAAGGGCTATTATAACATAGCAATCGATTAATGCCTGTTTTCCTTTTTCTCCTCGTAGGAATTTATTCAAGAACAATTGGAGGTAAGCTTTTCTCTTATTTTGGGGTTTCACACAGAGACACCGCACACAGAAAGCTCCATTGTCCCATTTGCTTTTCCATTAATAAAGGATGTGTTTATGCATTAGCTACTCCAGACCACAGGAGGCATCCAAGGGACTTTGCCACTGACTGTCCAGAAGGTGTTGGCATCCCAAGCCTGCCATGGTAAGACTCTCGACACACTAGCTATTGAGTGCCTTTGCGTGCTGCGCGCTGGCAGGGTTCAGCAGTTATGAAAGAAGTAGAAGACACGATTATCACCTGCCTCTTGGAGGGTTCAGTTTGGATCAGGAAACAGTACACTAAAAATTACTTTTACAAAGCAAAATACCACCATATATATTGGACCATAGTGCAGACTGACTTATATGAGTGGAGCAGTAACTGCATTTTTGAGTCAAGTTTTGAATGAGCTGTGGGACGTGGATTCAGAGGAAGGGAGAGATTACTACAGGGGAGGAAATAGCCTGTGCAGAGATCCAGAGGCAGAAATAAATTAGTTATATGAGGAGCAGCAAAGAATATCAGGAAATTAAGCTGGTGAGGAAACACAGAAACCTAGAAGGTCACAGCAAAACCTTTAGACTTTATACAGAGGGCAAGAATCATTGCGGGTTCTTGAGTAGCGCAATATGATAAAATATAGAAAACGGTATTGGAGGAACTTACTTTAGGGATCATGACAGCCACAGAATCCCCTGCAACTATCATTTGACCATGGTGGGGTGTCCACTCCAGACACCCTCCCTCCATTTGATCTCTCCCCATCAACCTTCTCCTCTCTTCACTTCCTGTCTTTTCTGGCTTTGTAACCTCAGTCGCTCATTAGTTTGTCTCCTGTGAATATCACAAACTCCTTCCCCCCTTTATCCTATCTTTACTCCTCATAGCACTCCATCCCCAATTTCATCATCTCTGCCTTCAAAGTGTATCTTAAATGTCTCCGATGTGATCGGTTTCTACTGCCGCATCCCTAGTTCTTGCCGCTGTTGAGTCCTCTGACTTAGTCTCCTCACATCTATTCTGGCTCCCCTTCAAGCCATTCTTCCCTCAACACCCAGAGGAATCTTTTTGAAACATTCCTCTGAGCATGTCATTCTTCTACCAAAAGCCTGACAATGACTACCCATTGCTCATAGGATGAACATTTTATTCTTTACCGTGGCCTGCAGGGGTCTTCATGGTCCAGCCTCTGCCTGCCTCTCCAGTTTCTTCTCACATCCCTCTCCACCTTGCCCTTCACATTCCAGCCTGCTTCCTTGGTCTTGGTCTTGTGTGCTAAATTCTGCGCTTGCCTTTCTCCTCTGTCTGAAATGCCCTTCTGCTCATTCTTCAATTAGCCATGTTTTTCTTAACCTAAGATCTCAGATTAAATATCATTTTGTCAGGAAAGCCTTCCCTGAGCCTCCTAAACTGGGTTTGGTCTTCCGGTTATATATTCTTCGATATTCTATATTTTATAGTACTTATAATTTAAACTATTGCGTAACTGTTTAATGCTTGTCTCACCTATTAGATTGTAAGCATCATGGGGGTGCAGGGCATCCATCTCATTCACTGCCTGGCACACCTCCAACACAGAGTGTATACTTAATAAATATTTGTTGACTGAGTGAATTAATGTATGCATAAAGGCAGATTCTGACAATATGAGAGTTTAGAGTAAGAAGATTATGCTAGGAATAGAAAAAAGCAGCAAATAAAATGGACACTGTAGGGAAACAATTAGAGATCTTGGTGATAGATTGGCTCTGGATGAAAGATGACCTTGATTTCACAAACCTAAGACGTAGGCAAAAATATTGCTCTTGCCTCTTTGAAAAAACTCTGCAGGCAAAATCCTAACAAGTTAAGGGATGCCTGCTACAGGGATTAGACAGACAGTGACTCCATAAGGAAAAGCTGAGCGCAGGTCTGTCCTGAAGCCAATTTCAAGCAGTATTAAAGTCACATGAAAGGAGCCTCAGAACCACGCTGCTCTTCCCAGATATTTGGCTCTGACCCCAGGGCCAGCACCGGTTTCCCACCGTACACACCATACCCTCTTGTTTCTGTCTTTTGTTTAGGGGCCATTAAGTTTAATGACGACCTGAGCCTAGAGGAGAGCTGTCGCCTTATTGAAGCTCTGTCCTGGTGCCAGCTGCCTTTCCAGTGTGCTCATGGCAGGCCCTCCATGCTGCCATTAGCTGACATTGACCACTTGGAGCAGGACAAACAGGTGGAGCAATGACTAACAGGAGACTAGCTCCTATTAACCAAATGTAATCTGTCTTAATCCTTTCCCAATTATGAGAGTTTTGAAAAATATGCATTGGAAGTTTTCTTGGAAGTCTCACCATTTCATCTTGTAGCTCAAATTCAAAATGGAGTTTAGGCTGAAGTATCTCATTATACATATGATGCCTTTGTATTTTATAAGTTTACCACATGTACAGACTGATGTATCCTGAACATTTGTTGCCTACGGGCTCTAGGTTTGATAAGATGCAGAAGTTCTCTCTGGGGCCACAGAAGGTTGGTAGAAACACAGCAAATTCACTGCTGGCAAATGTAGCCGAAACAGCCAGTTGCTTGATAGTACTTACTGGAAATGGTAGCCATCTCCAGGGATCTCTAGAATAACGATTTGAGGACCTTCAGGCAGGAAACCAAGCTTAGGACATTTCACATTATGCTTTGGCCCTGATTGCTCAGCAGTCCAGGAACAATGATGTGGATAATGCAATAAAGGCACCGAGTGGTTTAAACTAAAGAGCATTTTCTGTCCTTGTTATAATCTTAAATGAAACAGAACGTGAGAGCATCATAGGAATGTCTATGTTGCCACTTTCCAAAATCTTTTATTTTGCTTACCTTTCCTGTCAAGGGCTATAAAGTCTTTTATTGCATGGAGTTTTCAGGTGATAATGTTTTCTGACTCATCTAGTACATTTTACTCCATTAAGAACTTTTTGTTTCATATGACAGTGAAAAAAATGAAAAAAGTTTTGTCTCCATTCCCAAACAGATGTGCCTCTAGACTGAGTTTTAAGTCCCATTTATCCTAAGGAAATCTATAATCCTTTCCCAATCCAGAAATTAGAAATCAAAACTGATTTGAGTAGCCATAATTAGGAAATACTTATATGTTCCTTGGCTTTTCATACTGCTAACTGGAGTTATTCTCTTTCTTCCCATAGATTAAACCCAATCTTGCTAAACTTCGCAGAATGGCTCAGGCCTGGCATCTCTTTGGAAAAGCAGAAGGATGTGATACAGGGCAAAGCCTGCAGGCATCTGCGCCTCCTTGTGAGCTGCCATGAGAACAGAATTATTGTCTCTAAGGAACCAAAGGGATGCTGACTGTAGGCCTCTGGGCAGAGACTGTGAGCAGCAGGCACTGGCAAGGTCTTGACTGAATGGGCCCAGGGCACCAATCAGCATCTCCACCTTCCCTGAGCAGATGATCCCTCCAGTTAAGTAGCCAGATGGAATTCAAGCCTAAAGACAGTTCATTCATTGGCATCCATGGACACTGGAGGTTGCCCTATAATATCTACTTTTTGTAATTTATTTGGGGATAAAATCTAGTGATTAATTGTTTGATTGTCTGGTTGTTTGTGGGATTTTGGGGGGATGGGATGGGGTTTTTTGGTTTTGTTTTGCAATTTTTTTCCAGCCTCATAGTTTGCACTGATGTGATCTACCTGAGGCTGAACTCCCAGGGGTCAAGCCTGCCTTCCCTAGACCTCCCACAGCCTGCTCCCACAGCCCCTCCTTCCCCCCCCAGCCTCCTCCACTTCCCTCTGCTGCTGCTTTACATTCTGTATCTCAGCCTTAAAGAGTTTCTCCATGCTCATTAAAAACGTGCTGGGTAGTCTTCCACCAGGCCTATAGTTGGATTATTTTAAGGATAAAAACGGCTGACAAAGAGAAGCAAGGACCAGGATGGAATAGAGCAACTATAAAGCACTGCTCCTCGTTCTTTGTTTTATTGCCTCCTTAAAACCCTTCAGCTTTGGAAAGCAATCTGCAGGTTCAGTGCAATCCCTGTCAAACTACCACTGGCATTTTTCACAGAACTAGAACAAAAAATTTCACAATTTGTATGGAAACACAAAAGACCCCGAATAGCCAAAGCAATCTTGAGAACGAAAAATGGAGCTGGAGGAATCAGGCTCCCTGACTTCAGACTATACTACAAAGCTACAGTAATCAAGACAGTATGGTACTGGCACAAAAACAGAAATATAGATCAATGGAACAGGATAGAAAGCCCAGAGATAAACCTGCACACATATGGTCACCTTATCTTTGATAAAGGAGGCAAGAATATACAGTGGAGAAAAGACAGCCTCTTCAGTAAGTGGTGCTGGGAAAACTGGGCAGGTACATGTAAAAGTATGAGATTAGAACACTCCCTAACACCATACACAAAAATAAGCTCAAAATGGATTAAAGACCTAAATGTAAGGCCAGAAACTATCGAACTCTTAGAGGAAAACATAGGCAGAATACTCTATGACATAAATCACAGCAAGATCCTATTTGACCCACCTCCTAGAGAAATGGAAATAAAAACAAAAATAAACAAATGGGACCTAATGAAACTTAAAAGCTTTTGCACAGCAAAGGAAGCCATAAACAAGACCAAAAGACAACCCTCAGAATGGAAGAAAATATTTGCAAATGAAGCAACTGACAAAGGATTAATCTCCAAAATTTACAAGCAGCTCATGCAGCTCAATAACAAAAAAACAACCCAATCCAAAAATGGGCAGAAGACCTAAATAGACATTTCTCCAAAGAAGATATACAGATTGCCAACAAACACATGAAAGAATGCTCAACATCATTAATCATTAGAGAAATGCAAATCAAAACTACAATGAGATATCATCTCACACCAGTCAGAATGGCCATCATCAAAAAATCTAGAAACAATAAATGCTGGAGAGGGTGTGGAGAAAAGGGAACACTCTTGCACTGTTGGTGGGAATGTAAATTGATACAGCGACTATGGAGAACAGTATGGAGATTCCTTAAAAAACTACAAATAGAACTACCATACGACCCAGCAATCCCACTACTGGGCATATACCCTGAGAAAACCATAATTCAAAAAGAGTCATGTACCACAGTGTTCACTGCAGCTCTATTTACAATAGCCAGGACATGGAAGCAACCTAAGTGTCCATCCGCAGATGAATGGATAAAGAAGATGTGGCACATATATACAATGGAATATTACTCAGCCATAAAAAGAAACAAAATTGAGTTATTTGTAGTGAGGTGGATGGACCTAGAGTCTGTCATACAGAGTGACGTAAGTCAGAGAAAAACAAATACCGTATGCTAACACATATATATGGAATCTAAGAAAAAAAAGTCATGAAGAACCTAGGGGTAAGACAGGAATAAAGACACAGACCTACCAGAGAATGGACTTGAGGACACAGGGAGGGGGAAGGGTAAGCTGTGACAAAGTGAGAGAGTGGCATGGACATACATCCACTACCAAACGTAAAATAGATAGCTAGTGGGAAGCAGCCGCATAGCACAGGGAGATCAGCTAGGTGGTTTGTGACCACCTAGAGGGGTGGGATAGGGAGGGTGGGAGCGAGGGAGACACAAGAGGGAAGAGATCTGGGAACATATGTATATGTATAACTGATTCACTTTGTTATAAAGCAGAAACTAACACACCATTGTAAAGCAATTATACTCCAATAAAGATGTTCAAAACAAAACAAAACAAAAAAACCCTTCAGGCAGGTGCAAGCCCACAAGGGGCGGTGGCTGGAGCTGGCGCCCCAGGTGGCACGCAGCTCCGGAGCCTCCGCCTGCCCACGTGAGGAGCTGTCAGCTCCAGCCCCGCTCTGTCACAAGCTTGTTGATCATATGAAAATTCTAGAAACGGGTCCCTTGACAAGACATCTAAACATGTTGGGACTGGATTTGTGGGGGCTGTACACATGGTGACGTAATGAAATTCCAGATTCAAGTGGATGAAAAGGGGACGAGCGCCAGGTTTAAGATTTGGCTGTGGCTCCGATTGCCTCCAGCCGGTGAGCCACCCCGTGGGTAAAAGGGAACCGGCAGAGGAAGACTTGACCATCAAAACACGGACATAGGGCTTCCCTGGTGGCGCAGTGGTTGGGAGTCTGCTTGCCAATGCAGGGAACACGGGTTCGAGCCCTGGTCTGGGAAGATCCCACATACCGCGGAGCAACTAGCCCCGTGAGCCATAATTACTGAGCCTGCGCGTCTGGAGCCTGTGCTCCGTAACAAGAGAGGCCGCGATAGTGAGAGGCCCGCTCACCTCGATGAGGAGTGGCCCCCACTTGCCGCAACTGGAGAAAGCCCTCGCACAGAAACGAAGAGCCAACACAGCCATAAATAAATAAATAAATAAATAAATAAAAATAAATAAATAAATAAAAGGTAAAATTCCTTTAAAAAGAAAAAAAAAACAAAACACGGACATAGGTACGTCCCTGGTGGCGCAGTGGTTGAGAATCCACCTGCCAATGCAGGGGACACGGGTTCGAGCCCTGGTCCAGGAAGATCCCACATGCCGCGGAGCAACTAAGCCCATGCGCCACAACTACTGAGCCTGCGCTCTAGAGCCCGTGCACCACAACTACTGAGCCTGTGCTCTAGAGCCAGCGAGCCACAACTACTGAAGCCTGTACGCCTAGAACCTGTGCTCTGCAACAAGAGAAGCCACCGCAATGAGAAGCCCGTGCACCGCAACAAAGAGTAGCCCCCGCTCGCCGCAACTAGAGAAAGCCCGCGCGCAGCAACGAAGACCCAACGCAGCCAAAAATAAATAAGATAAATTAATTTTTTAAAAAAACAAAACACGGGCATAGCCAAGGAACTCTCCTTCCTCCTGTGGCTGCACTGTTCCCTGCTGGCTGAAGGTGCAGCCCAGGCCGCCCTGGCGGATGACACAGGGAAACAAGAACCCAAGGGGGCAGAGGCGGAGAAGAAAGGAGCCCTTGGT
The DNA here is from genome assembly GCF_949774975.1 of Lagenorhynchus albirostris. Lineage (NCBI taxonomy): Eukaryota > Metazoa > Chordata > Mammalia > Artiodactyla > Delphinidae > Lagenorhynchus > Lagenorhynchus albirostris. The sequence goes on from NC_083095.1 coordinate 27,646,903, forward strand.
GAAGAAGCCTCTGCCAGGTCGTATCAGCTGTTTGCTTCCCCTCTCCCACAGTAAAAGAACTATGGGATACACACATGTGCTGTTCACAGTGTGGCTCAAATGCCAGCAAAATACACAGTTTAATTGTTCTGAATCCTGTGGTTTCTTTCAGCCCACATTTATCACCTTAACCCAGTTCATGTATATTTTGAATTATGTATATGATCTCAAAACTGAAATCAATAATGAAGTCTCAAGTTCTGGTAGTCCACGAAATGCACGAATATCTGATTTCACCTGAATCTATTTTGGGGAAGATTACCAATAGAATGTCTTGGTCTAATGATTTGGTAGAACCAATTATTGTACATAAAACATATTTGCATATATGTAAAAAATAAAAGAATGTAAGACAAGAAAATAAATAAACCTCCTTTCAGAGACTGATATTGTTCATATCCCAAACCAGTAAAATGGTGAAAGTACTATGAACTTGTTTTAGAAAACATTTTTTTGTACTTAAGTATCTATGTGAAAGCAATCTTCATATCAAAAATGCAGCATTTATTCTTTCAACCTAGCCAGATGTATTCTCTACACTTTTTCAGGAGATAAATGTTACTTTGGTCCCTTTCCAATTGTATCTTGGTTGCATTACAGTATGCCTAACTAATGGCCTCATAACTTCATTTGGGACCGGGACTGATCTTTCTGCAGATGCTTGTTATGCCACTCTTAATCCGTACTCCCCCTACCTTTTTAGATGACTTGATTTCTGGTTACTAAGACTCAAAAGACTAAAGTCCTATAAAAGAAAAAAAAAAGCAAAAAAACAGCAGGTAATGTTTTTTGCATCTGGGATGCCATACAATGAGAAAGATGTTGCAATGAGAATATCTACTTTTGTATTTCCTGACCAGCCTGCTCCCACTGGTCTTTGTAGCAAATGGAATGATTTTCTTCGTTTTTTAATACAGGAAACAAATTTGTGCTTACGGGAGAAAATTCGTTTGCCGGCAGCCCTGCAGTGAATCTTACGGGAGTGATGAAGTAGTGCATTCACAGAAGGTTTAGGGAAAGCCTTCACTGGTTTTCAAGGGGATCCTCGTAGATCCTTGTAGAATTACGTAATTGGAACCCTGAAGAATAGGCACCACTGGCCTTTATTCTTCTAAATACGTATAAGTGGTTTCACAGACTGGGAGGGCTAGCCTTAGAAAGGAGGGTATTTTCAGGGGCTCAGCCTCCAGGCCCGGTGGGGTGCCGTGGCCTCTGGACCTCTGTCTCCCCTCTCCAGAGCTACATGGAGGTCAGCTGTCCCAGGAGTTTTAAAAATCTTTTTAGGTCAGACCAATCTGTACGATTAAAAAAAAGCGTTACGATACCTCTTATATTAGGGTGATGGGGTGTGATTTCACAAGGTCTTGCTAATAATCTCAAACCCCTGTGTTCTTGAGAAGAGCAGAGGACTAGAAAAAGTTCTCCAAAAATCATGTAACCAATCATCCTGCCCAGCCTGACTCTAGCAATGCAAGAGATAATTATCCTATCTTAATAATTTATGAACTCAGTAGCATGTATCAGCATAAAACCAACCAATTAGCCAAAAATATCTAACATTGCTTTTATTGCCTGTCAGGGTTCTGTTTCATTCTGTTTTGTTTTTTAACTCAGGTGCCATAAGAGCAGAGATACATTTAATCTTCAAACACATGACGGTAATCATTAACACCTATATGGTGTTTTAAGGTTTACAAATAATATTTGCATAACTTATTTGAATTTCTTGGCAACCCATGAGGTAAGGTGGTATTATTCTCCCCATTTTACAAAGTGGGAAAGTAAGTTTGAAAAATATTCTCTAAGATCACATAGCTAATAAGTAAAGCTGAGAGTGGTATCCAAGTTTTCTGGCTCCAAGAACAAGAATACTAGCTACCATTTTTTTTTAAAGATGTTACTTTATTTTTAATGTTTATTTATTTATTTGGCTGTGTCGGGTCCCGGTTGTGGCACACGGGCTCTTTGTCACGGGCTCCTCTAGTTGTGGTATGTGGGCTCCAGAACGTGCAGGCTCAGTGGTCACGGCACACAGGCTCCGTTGCCCCGCGGCATATGGGATCTTAGTTTCCTGACCAGGGATCGAACCTGCATCCCCTGCACTGGAAGGTGGATTCTTAACCACTGGACCACCAGGGAAGTCCTGATACTAGATTCCATTTACTGAGGGCTCACTATATACCAAATGCCTTGTATACATGATCTCTAATCCTTACAACGGTCCTCTTAGGAAACTAGTATCTCTCTCTTGCCGTGAGACTACTAAACCTCAGAGATGTTAACCGGTTTGCTGAGAGGGAGAATTCCAGCCCAGGTCTGTAGGACTTCACACTGCACACATTCCCATCATTACCCACACTGCCCTATATCTTTTTAATTTATTAGGGATTTATCAGTTTGTAAACCTAGTGGTTTAACTGTACTTGATTCTGGTTAGCGGAGGCTTTGTTAACTTGAGAGATGAGATGTGTAACGAAGCCATTCTTAACGAGTTCCTTTGTCAGTAACACTCATCAGAATTGTATTGAGAAATAAAGGTGCATACCTTCAAGAAGCTTAGCTTCAGTCAGAGAGAGAGACAAGGAAACTAATGATAGACTAGGTAACTTCCTCTAAGTGTAGGGATCACCCTGAGTTACAGCTATGTCTTTATTATTGAAATAAATGGAAATTAACAATTCTACCGTCAGAATTAAGGCTATATAGATGGCAATAGGAGCTAGTATCAGAAAAGCTTAAGGCGAAGCTTAGAATGTAGGCTAGAAGGAAAAGGAGAGTCTGGGGAGGGGGCTAGGGCAAAGTCCAGAACCCAGCTGGGGATCTGGAACTCCATGAGTAGTTGAGAACGGAGAGGGTCTAGCAACCAGACGTCAGAGCAAGGCAAAAGGTCAGACACAAATGAACAGCTGGGATCTGAGCCTAACAGATCATAAAAACAACAAGGCAACCATAACAGGTCAGAGCAGGAAGGGGCCCAAGGCCAAGTTCTAGAGATGTGCAGGGGGCTGAGGAAGCCATGCCAAGTAAGAACAGATGCAGCCCATCAGTTCCTAGACAGCACTGACGACCAGGCTCAGCCCGAGCTTCAGGTGGGGGCCAGTACCGGCGTATCTGAAGGAAGGGAAGAGCAGTTTCTGGCACAAAGAACTAGACTCTCCCTACCTGTTTTCCACTGAAGTGCACCTCCTTCCATCAAAACCCTTCACAAAAGCAAGCTAACAATGAGAACTGACTGGTATGTTTGCCACTGTATATCGTGCCAATTTTCACCCCTTCTCAGCTGAAGTTGCTCATCAACAGTGAGATGGCAAAAAGGTGGGCTCAGAAGAGAGGAAAAGAAAGTCTGGGAAACCAAAAATCTGGATAATCTGCATGAAATAAACACTTCCTTCCTTGTATCTCTCCATTTATTCATTTATTTATCATTCAGTAACATGTAGTGAGTCCCTTCTAAATGTATTGAGGCAGAAATTATGGAAGAGATAAAGAAAAAAGAAGTTATCTTATGGTTTAGGATTTTTCAAGACCTTGAATCACTTTCATCCCATGCCCATTTGTCACAGAGCACTCAATCTTATCCAGAAACATCTGATAAAGTTCAGGCAACCTGATCAAAGCCTGTGGGAATCTGAGTGTCTTACATCTGAGTGTCTCCATCTATCGAACCAGCAAGCTAGCATGACTCAAGTAGCGGTGTGAAGAAGCTGGATTTGGCCAGACTTTCCCTGTACAACTTGCCTGACTAAACAACTTGCTCTAAGGAGCATCCAATAGATCAAAAAAGAAAAAAAATGGTAGTTTGGAGTTAGCTACTGCTATTAGTTTATCATTACTTAAGTATTTCATGACCTCTCTTTTATAGTAGTTAACTGCAGAATTTTACATATAAATTATGAATCTTTGGAATCTTGTCAAGTTTTTAAGTAGCTTCCTTCTTCTCTAGGCAGGTCTTAATTCTAAATGTAAGTAGGGACTTCCCTGGTGGTGCAGTGGTTAAGAATCCGCCTGCCAATGCAGGGGACATGGGTTCGAGCCCTGGTCCAGGAAGATCCCACATGACGCGGAGCAACTAAGCCCGTGTGCCACAACTACTGAGCCTGTGCGCCTAGATCCTGTGCTCCACAACAAGAGAAGTCACGACAATGAGAAGCCCGTGGACCACAATGAAGAGTAGCCCCCGCTCACCACAACTAGAGAAAGCCCGCACACAGCAACGAAGACCTACAGCCAAAAATAAATAATAAATAAATTTATAAAATAAATAAATGTAACTAACATGCCTGCAAAAACACTACTGAAAGGCCCCTTCTCGTCAGCACAATATTTAATTTAAACATTAGGCGATCGTCGTTTCAAGTGTGGTTAGGTTTGAAGGCAGCCCTCTGCTGTGTGTTGTGAAGACTGAAAGCTTAGACTATAGCTCTTTATTGGTTGTAATCACTTAGCCATTGCACAACATCCTGGAACAACTGTTTGGTGAATGAAAGGATAATCCAAAGCAGAGATAAAAAAACATTTCCAAACCACATTTCAAAATAGCTCCTTTGTGTCAACTAGATGCATGTCTGCAGAGGGAGTTTTTGCAAGGACAGGTGGATAGTGTAGGCCTTTACAATAATTACATCACCATCTGGTACTATCTTTATGGCAAAGCATTCTGATGTACTGAGTTCTACATATGTGGTATTACAGAGTCATTGAGCTCAATGGTGGAACTGTGAGCCTGGCAGCCTTCATAAACCCAAAGACTGCTGCAACAGATTACTTTGAGAAATGGCTTTGAAGCATATCTGTGAAACTTATGATCTTACGAGTAACGGCATTTTTTTCTTTGAGGTATCACTTTACACTTCAGTTTTTCTTGGTAGAGTATTTTTCAGAGACTTCTCTTAAGAGGCTATGTTGGGAATTTCTATTCCTTATTTGAGTTCCAGGAATTGTGCCTTTCCTGCCCTCCGTCCAAATTGGAAGACATAAACCGTGGGAAAAAGCGTCTTTACAACTGTATTGAGTAAGTGATCTAACTTGGTTTATTAAGCATATTCAGGAAGACTTCCACGTCCATGTAATCCTCTATTAATTTTCCAAGCTACAACAGTTTTTAAATGAGCTTCTGGATTCTGCTGCAAAAGCAGGGGTGAGAGGCAAGCCCAAACAAAGGCTGATAAGGTAGGAAGCTGACACAAACACCTTAGCTTCTCCCTGTTCAGATCAGGTTCTCCCTTTCCAATATTTACTCTTCCTCAACTGGGAAAAGGGAGAGAGAGAAATAGAAAAACCAGGCATATAAACAGCTTTGTGGGATTTACTTGACTGAGGTTCTAAAGAGTACGCATTTGTGCAGTTCTGTTCTAGGCACTGTAAGTGTTGACCAAAGAGACAGCCTCTACCCTGGTAAACTTCGTCCATCTCAGTTCTGCCTGGGCAGGATGTTGGTGCTAATTTTAGACCCAGGGACCAAGATGCACAAAGGACAAGTATCATAAAGCACTTTTGGAGCCAGAAACAGATTTAAGTTCCTTGACTCACTGCTGCTCTTACCCCAGAGCACATGGTCGTACCCAAGTGAGCTGCCGTCAAGAACTGGTGCCTTCAGAGGAGACAATTGCTCGAAATTGGTAGCTATAAGCCACTTCACTGAGAAAGCGTGGGGTCTTAGATGCTTTAAGAAATAACTGACAGAGACCTAAGTGAGCCAGGCTCTTCTGTGTCAGAGAGCTTTTAGGTCAGTCCTTTAGACTGACCCTCTTCAGTCTTGCTTCTTCCCTGTCTCAGGGAAGATAAGAATCCTAAGGAAAAGATCTGCCCATGTCAAGTAGCTAACAGAGAGTAGAGCCCTTTCCCTCATGTCTACCTCTGGCCAGCGTTTATCAAAACAAGGTTATCAAATGCCCTGTTAAAATCCCTTGGGTTGCTTGTTAAACATGCAGATTCCTAGAACTTCCTCCCATACCTCATAGACACTGCTGCAAGAGGCAGGAGGCTGGCTTGTGACAAGCATCCCAGGGGGTTCCCCCTGCACACTCAGTGGACCTTGGACCCCTGTTTTGGACCAAACTTCCCAAACATGGCATCCAGATCATCTGGATAACCTGGGGAGACTTTTTGAAATCATAATTACTAAAGTAGTACACATAAAAAATAGAAACAATATACAAACACACTAAATAAAATTAGAAGCTGTCCTCCTTCTTGCCACCGTTTGGTGTTATTCTTCCAGACTTTTAGCCTATGCATGCATATATTTTGTTTTAAGGAAGTTAGTTAGGGTCATATCATGTAGATTGCTCTGCAGCTTGTTTTCCCAGCTTGATTTTGGTTTTATACAGAATATAAAACAGACTTGCTTACAAATCTATCCCATTCATTAACACAAGGGTCACCACTCAGATGCCTACGAGGGTTCGGCAGACAACATAAATGAGTTTAGTGGACATGGCTTGGAACAGCAGAAAACTGGGCGTTTTCCATTTAATGGAATTAGAAGCTACCCAACTATAGCCAAATGCTGCCATTTGGTAATGTGGGCCCAGAGTTGCCAAATCTTCAGGAGTAGCAAGAAATCTGAATTTGTTTAATGTGTAACCTCCAGATTTTAAAATACTGGTAAATAATTCAAATTAAATACTAGATGAACCATCTAAAATGTCTAATCCAGACACTGATCTCAAGCCACCCTTAGAAACCTCTGTTGCAGTGTATACATAATGTTCCATGGTACATCATACTTATTTTAAAACCTGTCTTGTTTTTAACTAACAGAATACAAAATGCTATATTGCTGGACACTTAGGCTGTGACATTACAGCTGCTACAATGGACATTCTTGTCTGTGTCTTTGTGTGCTTGTAAAAATAATTCTAGAAGACTCAAAATTGCCCTGGAAAAGGTTGTACCAATTTACAATCCTATTAACAGTACATGAGGGCGTCCTTTTCTGGGGCACTCTAAGTAGATTCCCATGTGCCATCCCAGAGATCAGATGCAGTAGGTCTGGGATTGTATATTTTCTCAAACTCCCAGATGATTCTGATGATCAGTGATTTTGGAACCATTGTCTTGGATTATTAACAAGTTGTTTGGGATGAATTCCAGTCAATTATAAAGGAATCATAAACACTTTCATCTGCATTTCTGTTTTAGGCTGTTACCTCTGATTATTGCCCTCTATGAAAACACCAAAGGGCTCTGCTTCTGCTGTTGCAGGCGCTTCAGTCAGAGTAGGACAGTAAATAAACCAACTCAGGAACCTTCGAGCAGCCTTTATTGGCACAGCCTCAGAAAAGGCGTGGTAGTCATTTCTGAGCAAAAACCTGTAGCCCACCAAGGTCTGCAGTGTTGTGTTTAACACACCACTGAACCAGAAAGTTTAAGTTCCTGAAACAGACGCCCCAAGTCACTAAGAGGCTACAAAATCAATAGGTCAAGCCCTGCTGCTCTGTTGAGACCTGAAAGGCAAAAAATCATCCTGGATTGCATCCTGGTTATAGGATGACTGAAACGGTGGGGAACAGTATCAGTATCAAGTTTTCTCAGCTTGACTCCAGATCACTCCCCCATTACAAGGAAGATGTGTTTCAGCCGTGGCACTGAAGTCTCCACTCCATTCTGTGTTTGCCTAAGCAGCTTCTGCTTAGGACGAGTGGTGGTCATAGGACATGATCATCAGGATGGTAGAGCTCACTCATCAGGCGGTAGATGTAGGAAGGTGCATTCCCACCAATGTTGGAGATAAAGAGGGTAATGAGCTCTGGGGGAACGTAGTCAAACACAGGGCAATGAACACTGACTTTCTCCAAGATGTCCCCTGAAAGGTAATCACATGAGCGAAAGATAAAACCAAGGCTCCTGTTCTAATAATTAAGTACCTTATAGATTCTAGGCTCAGTAATGCAAGTACACTCGCCACCCTAAGGAAGGGAAACTGCAGCAACATACAAACCAGAAGAGATGACTTCAGATCATGATACACCCTATGCTTATAACTGTCTAATGCCTTTCCATAGATAACCCTTAGAATAATATTCAAATTTGGGATTGCAACCTTCAAGATCTGGCCCCTCGCCACCACACTACACTAATTATAGTTCATATTACTCTCTCTCTTGCTCATTACTCTCTAGCCACATGGCCATGTTCTTCCAACTGGCTAAGCATGTACCTAAATCAGGCCCTTTGCACCAACACCTGGAAAACTCTTTCCTTCATCTTCACATAGCAGGCTGTATTCCTTCAGGACTCAGCTGAAATGCCATCTCATTAAGTCCCTTCCCCGGACTAAGGTAGTCCCCTCGTCACTTTCCATCTCATCCTTCGTATTTGTTTTCTTCCTAAAACATCCCATGACCTGACATATTCTTGTCTGTCTTTTGCAACATAATGTAAACTCTGGGGGAGCAGGGCCTATCTATGTTATTCACTGTTATATCCCTAGTGCCTGAAATAGTGTTGGATACACAGTGGGTACTCAATAGTCATAAATATTTCTTGAAAGAATGAATGTTTGGATAAATGGTGAAGTTATTCAATTTCCAAGAAGAATCAGCACCCCAAGTACTATGCTTTGCTCCAGGAGGGTGTTAAAGCCCATGCGAACTGTTGATGAGGCAGCAGGCTCACTGAGCAAAGCTGCCTTCAGAATATGTGAGAGAAATGGACCCCAACACACAAAGGTGTCCAGGCTACAGGCGAGTTTCAGAAGTAACATTTCAGAGCCTGCTTTCTTTGGCAGTCACGTTACCAAAATGACTCCCTGCAGCAGCCGAAAACAAGAACATTTTCTCATTGGGTTGTCGCCTGTGTCTCAAAGAACTTTCAAGGCCAAACCCAGTCAGTGCTGGGTGATCCAACCCGCCATGGCCCCAATAACGCAGCTAAAATATATTAGTTTTAGAAGAAAATGAACATCGACTAGATCAGGACCCCAAGCACTCTAAGCTGCTAAAGAGAACAGTCCCCACAAGAAGTATGATAAAAAAACCACAACCTGACGGCATTCAATCCCATTGGCCACCAAAACCAAAACCAAAAGACCGAAACACACATACACAAAAACCCAAAACACACAAGCGCGTGTGCCGCATACATTCAAGCAACTTCTGTACCTTCTGTGAAAGGCAGGACTTCTTCAGGAGCCACAAACTTGTGAAATGAATCTTCTTCATTGGGGAACTGGAAAAGAATTAGGGAAAAAGAAAAAAAAGAATTAGGGAAAAAGAAAAAAAAAGAGAGTGTCAGCTCATCTGACACTTCCACTTTTAGGTATGCACCCAAGAGAAATAAAAAACATACATCCACAGACATTTGATTACAAAGGCTTACAGCAGCATTATTCACAAAAGCCAAAAGGTAGAAATAACTCAGATGCTTATCAACAGATGAATGGATAATTAAATTGTGGTATATCCATGCAATGGAATACTATTCGGCCACAAAAAGGAACAAAGTACTGTGCTACAACTCAGATGAAGCCCCAAAACATTATGCTAAGTGAAAGAAATCAGAAACAAAAGGGTCCATGTTGTATGACTCCTTTTATGTGAAATATCAAAAATAAGCAAATCCATAGAGACAGAAAGCAGATTAGCAATTACTAGGAGATGGGGAGAAGGAGGAATAGGGAGTGATTACTCAATAGGTACAGAGTGTTTTTCTGGGATGATGAAAAAGTTTTGAAACTAGAGAGTGGTAGTTGCACAATGCTGTGAATGTAGCAAATGCCACTGAACTATACAACTTTAAATGGTTAATTGTATGTTATGTGAATTTCACCTCAATTTTTAAAAACGTAGACACCTATAGATAGGCTGATATGTTCAAAGCAAGTAGTTTCTATCACTGGTGAAATTGCTCTTCACTTAGTAACTTCTTGTATTCAGGCTACAGAGGACAGTCCCTGGAACAAATAAAACCAATTCTATGTTTCTAGTTTCAACTTACTTGGCATTTTCAGAAATGGTGTCAGCGAGTGGTGGCAATGTAAACAAAGGGCCTTCCCCAACTGCATATTGTCCTGACCTTACAATTTTGACTTCCTGAAGCTGACAGGTTGTAACTATCAATGGCTTTTCCTGGATCAAGACTTCTGTGGCTTTTTCCAGCCTCCACTGGGTCTAATCCATTGAGTAAATGCAGACAAAGAGAAGCCCCAGAGTGATAAGGTTGAAGGCCCACAGTTCAGACCTACACCTTGACTTCCTTCTGTTGGCTAGAGACAGATGAGAGAGCAGATGGAGACAGACAGACATACCTGTGGGGAAAGCTTGAACATAGGTGCACAGACGATGAGTGGGGTGGAATGGTGTTTTGCTGCCAGTGCTAGAGTATGAGTTCCTGTCACAGCTCTCAGGGCACCATTGGCCAGGATGGTCTTTGTGCCAATGATCACCTTTGGGACAGGAAAGAAAATGTTAGCCATCCTAGGAATAGAGCCCTAAACAGGCCATTAGGCACAAGAGCCGGAATGCTCAGCCTCAGTCTTGGTGTACTGGGGGGTCACACGCTGGTACACCCAAGGGAAAGGGAGTCTAGGCTCAGACCACAAGTTCTAGCATAAAAGTGGGTTCGCAAGGGAAGAATGAACATAGTACAGGACAGGAAACTGCAATATCTACTGTTCTTAGCCCTGTCTTTCCTGGAAATCTATCTTTCATACCTCCTGAGAAGCAGGGAGCCTTTCTTCCACCATCCTCCACCGCCAAGCTCTCTGAGCAGAAGTGAGCAGCCCTTTACCAGATCCCTAGCAGCTGACACACTTACCTTAGTCCCACTTAATTCTTTTCAATGCTTTAACCAAAATGAGGCTCCTCCAAGTGAGGAATAATGATTCAGATAAAGGGGGAAACAAAATCAGTTAATAGATTAAAAAGGCCCATGTATATATTTTTAAAAGGTGCTAGAAACTTTCCTCCCTTCTCATGGATATTAGGGGTGGGGTGGGGGTGGAGAACCAACATTTTAGAAGTATAATCTTCATGAATTCGACACACTATAACCTAAATACACCCACCTTGTTGACTCTTGACATAACAGCAAAAATGGCAGCATCCGTCATGACAGTCGTCTCAATACCTGTTTTGGACAAATTGACTGCCATCTCATGACCCTGCAATAGGAGAGAAAGGCTGATGCTGGGAGGAAGAGTGAGAGAGAATGAAAGAGCTCTGGGGATTCTGTGATACTGGGCATATCCAACGCGCAATTTCCAACAGATAACTAATTCATCTGGTAGGTATTCTCTGGGAAGCAGGAGGAAGCCCAGGGGACTCTAATAAATGTTTATTACTCCCCAGCAGCACTAGGACAGCCACAAAACTGGAAATATGACTTGCTTGCATAATCCAGCAGAGCTGACAAGACAGATCCTAGCTCATTATTTTACAACATCCTTGCATCCTTACATACTTGCATCCTTACATACTTCCTTTTTTGGAGACCTATTATTTACATCCTTTGCATCCTTACATACTTACATCCTTACATACTTCCCTACATACTTACTTTTTTGGAGACCTATTATTTACCTAAAGATTGAGTGAGGTTAGACCAAGCATCAGTCATCCTCAAGGTAATTTACCCTATTTTGATTCCTAAAACAACCAATATTTATTTTTTTCTTGGGCCTAGCAGCTCACCCAACTTTCTTATTTTTTTTTTCTTTTTTTACCCAGTTCTATGAAAACATTTATTGAGCCTTTATTTTACAGAAGTGAATACCGCTGACTCTCTCAAGGAGTTTTTAGGAGAGGCATATATATATATAAAACTTTAACATGCAGTAATAGATATAATAATAGAGGTACTGAAGTAGGAAGTAGTATAGAGCTAGAATTGATTCATTTACTATTGGAAGGGTTGGGGAGAAGGGGGAGAAGAACAGCCGTGAAAAACAGTTTCCCAGAGGAGATGATATCTAAACTGGGTCTTGAAGGTTAAAAACAAAGGTTTCATTCTTTATATGGTATGAAAAATATGTCACCCAACTTTCCTAAACCAATGTTTAAGAATGTTAACAGGATGAACTTGAAAATTCCCTTAGTGTTTTACTTTGTCTTTTCACTGTGCCTTGCTTATCAATTCAAAGATGGCATGGAGCCCACCTACCCCTCCTTTATTCTCTCCTTATTTTAAATTTTTCTTAGCAACTCCAGCAGTCCCCGTACCTGACAGAAAGGTGCACACTCTGCCACGATGACATGGAATTTCCTCTTTCGGGCAGCCTCTTTGAGGAAGGCCTCCACTGTTCGGGAGAAGCCAATGGTCATGATCACCTCATTGGAGTGGATGTGCTCCAGAGCCTGGGCTGCGATGTTCTCCGTTGTCCCTTCTGCAAGAAGCCAGTTTTTCAAGAAAAATATGACACTGCTATGCTACAACACAGACAGACACTACAGAAAACAGAAAGGGATGTGCACCCTTCTCTAGACTGCCCACCTAGCAGACCCTCGTAACATGTGGTCAATGGACTTAATGTGGAATGTCACCTTTCCTTAAAAGCCCTGCTCCTCCACGATCTTCCATCTCCCAAGTTCTCAGCCTACCCTCTTGCCCAGCAGTACCCCTATTCATCAACTTACTCCCTGTGCCCCTGCCGGGTCCCAACACCAGCTCTTTACAATTGACTATGAAGACAATGAATTTAGGCAAGAAATGGTCCAATTTGGGAAATTCTAAAGTGCTGAGCGTGGGGTAAACAGAGCTTCCCCCCAAAGAACTCCTCCTCCAAAAGGTGGCCACAACACCTCCAACTGACAGGGAGGTCACGGTAGAAAAACTGGGGGTGGGGTGGGGGGGTGGATTTGGAAGCAGCAGCTCAGTGCACAGACAGACTCGGCTTCTTCCTCCCCTGGGAACGCTGATTGCAATAAGTATCTACAGTTCTCCCGAGTCACATAGACAAGTGGGTGAAGGTGGCCTGTGTGTATGTGTATGTGTATGTATATGTGTATGTGTGTCTGTATAAAAATTCAAGAGGAAGTTTAGTGAAGGAGGGTCTATCAACTGTGGTTTTCGGGGGTTCATCTTTAAAATAAAAATAAAGCTCCTCCCAAATAGAGTCTCCGCCACAGCAGATCTGCAGTCGATAAGGGGTTAGTCTGTAAGGAAATGTAAAGAGGGTTATCTTAGTCTGCCACCTATTCCAACCCTTCCTAATCAGGATGAGGGCAAACTTCCGAGCACCAGAGGACTGGTAATCTCCCATCTCTGCTGATGACAACTTCCAGGGTCTTCTGTTCCCTCATCTGCCTGCCACCTGTCCTGTCCACCTAGGGATCAGGACTCACCCAGTTCCACAAGCAGCTCATTAATTGCTTCAATAATGTTGGACTGGAGTTGAGCATAATGGGAGCGGAAATCCTCGCTCGAGCCCCCGGATGTCAAGAGTTTGTGCAGGGACTCCTGCTGATCGCTCTCGTCGCTGCGTCCGTGGAGTCTATGGAGGCAACAAGACCCAAAGAGGGAGGTGGGGAAGAGACGTGGTCATTAAGGTAACAACAGCTGCTCAGCTCCAATAAAGGCTCCATGTAAAAAGCGTCACTGGGTCCAACCCCCGGCCCAGGACGTGGGCCTGACCTGCCATACTCCTCCCGGATGATCCTGAGCACTCTCCGCACCATGTTGCCCACAGTGGTCTCTGAGGGTTGAGCGGCCGTCATCCTCCGGCCTTCTCTGCGGATCAATTCCATCAGCTCCCCTGTCGTCCAAAGAGAGAGGGTAAGCGCGGCAAGGGCGCGGTGGGGCCTGGGCGACTTTCCGCCCGGGGATCGGAAACGGAAAGTGGCGAGGGAGGCGATGGAGCTAGGCCTGCCTCACCTGCATTGCTCCAGCGGTGGTCCGTGATGATCCGGCGCAGCAGCCCCAGGGTCTCCCGGGCCATGTCCTCGGAGCTGTGCCGCCCGCCGCCCCGCTTCAGTGCTTCTACGAAACTCTCGATCCTCTCGGACAACTCCGAGCCCTTGGCCTCAGCCCCCGGCATCTCGAAAAAACCCGCCTCGCCGGCGGAATCCACACCTGCACGACCTCCAGACTTGCACTTCCGGGGCAGGAGAGGTCGGCTTCCGCTCTGCGAGGAAGACTCCAGTTTGGGAGACGGCAGGGCCACGCCTCTCGCTGCCACATCCCGCCCCCACACCTGCCAGAGCCAATCAGAGACTTGGAGCTCGAGTTGTTCAGTTACGGCCGAGCGTCCGCGCGCCTCCGAGGTTGGAGGACCGGAAGTGACCATTCTTGCTTCCTCAGACGCTGAAGACCTTGCAAGTGAGGCCTCAAGAGGGTGGCTAGACCAGTTGTGGAAACAGCCAGTCTGAACGACCCCCACCACTACCCGAGGCTACGCTGGAGAAGTTGCCGCCCTCTTTCCCGGTCCCTCAGCTCCGGTGACGGCCCAGCCTCCAGACACAGACGCTCAGAGTGTGCGTCCAGGGTCAGCTACCCCATGGGCCGACGCCCCATGATAATGCTGTTACACTGCGTGTTACTGGTTCGTTTGCGCCTCTGTCTTTCTAATAGATTGAGCTCCCTGACGGCAGGGACAATATATATATTGTTTGTTTGTTTGCCTTTGCCCTTTCCTTTTAAACGTCTAGCACGCATAATATAAGACAGGAATCGGGGATGAGGAGATCGAATACCCACCAATAAGGAGATTCAGAGTGGGAGTTAATATGGGAGCAAAGATGATATCCTTCCATCTGGACAGACTACAGAGACTAGAGAGTATAACATAACACCAAGAGCTACCATTTACCTAAAGCTTACTAGGTGTTGGATACTGTGTGTGAATTGTCTCATCTAATGCATCTCTGTGAGGTAGGTCCTCTTATCCTCATTTTACAGATCAGGAAACAGAGCCACAGAACTTAAGCAGTTAGTAAGGGAATGCGTTTATATTTAAATCCAGGTGTGTCTGAACCCAAAGTCTGTGTGTAATGAGAATCTCTATTTCCTTAAGATAAATTCTTAGAAGTGAAGTCCTTGGGCACACACATTTCTAAGACTGTTGTTACAGTTGACAAATTGCCCTCCAAAAAAAATATCAATACGAAAATCAGACAAAGATAGTACAAGAAAAGAAAATTGCAGACCAGTGTCCCTCATGAATGCAGATACAAAGATCTGCAACAAATTATTAGCAAACCAAATCCATCAATACATAAAAGATTAATGCATAATTATCAAGTAGAATTTAAACCTGGAATGCAAAGCTGTTTTAATATTCAAAAATCAATTTGAGAAACCATATTAATATTCTGAAAAGTAAAACCACAGGATCATATCAATTGATGCAAGAAGCATTTGACAAAAATCAACAGCCATTGAATATAAAAAAAAAAACACAAAACCTCTCAGACAACTAGCAATAGAAAGGAAATTCTTCAGCATGATAAGGGACATCTACAAAATCCTATACCTAACGTCATACTTTATGGTGAAAGACTGCTTTCTCTCTAAGATCAGGAACAAGGCAAGGATGTCCACTCTCACTACTCTTATTTAATATTATACTCAAAGATCTAGCCAGTGCAATAAGGCAAGAAAAAGAAATTTTAAAAACATACAGACTGGAAAGAAAGAAAACTGTCCCTATTAACAGAAAACATCATTGTCTACATAGAAATTCCCAAAGAATCAACAATAATAAGAAAAAGCCTCCTAGAACTAATACATGAATTTAGCAAGGATACAAGGTCAACACACAAAAATTTATCATATTTCTGTATACTACTGATGAATAATCAGAAACCAAGATTGAAAACATAGTAGCTCCCAAAAGCCATAAAATATTTGTCAATTTTACTGTGTGTTAAGTTTAAAATGTCCAAAAAATTCTATGCGTTTACATGCTTGCTGGCACTTATGTTCTGGCCAATTTTGGATATTGTCATTATTTTTCCAGGTATAAAGCCGTTAAAAAATAAGGTACGTACTATTTTATACATACAAAAGAATATGTGCGTATGTATATGCAAGTTATGAAACTTGACAACAAAATGAACACCCATGGGCCCATCTGTCAACTTGAAAACTAAAAATCTCAAATTCATAGACACAGAAAGTACCAGTACCATCACATCAATGTGTGTGCTCTTTTCCTAACCCATTTCCCTGCCTTCTACCACACCCAAGGATAACCACTAAACTAAATTTTGATTGATATTCCTTTGCTTTATGAAAAAATAATTTATATTTACAATTCCTAAACAACATAGTGATTAATCTTGCTTGTTTTGGAGTTTTTTTACAAATGGTATTATAATGTAATCTTCTACAAGTTGCTGTTTTTACTTAGTATGATGTTGCTAAAATTCATCCATCTTGTTATATGTATCTGTAGTTCTCTTGTTTGCACTGCTGTGTAATGTTCCATCATGTGACTATACCACAATTTATGTATTCATTTTCCTTCAACAGATATTTGGGTTGTTTCCAATCTTTTTGGGGGGTGAGAGAATATAAACTATAAATATTCTTTTGTATATCTTGGCATACCTACAAGTGGAACAGCTGGGTCATAGGCTATGTGAACATTCAACTTTACAAATAGTGCTAGTATTCCAAAGTGGTTAAATCAATTTATGCTCCCTGCAGTAGGGCTTAAAGAGTTCTAGCTTACCAACACTTGGTATTATCAACTATTTTGGGGGGTGGGGGTGGAATCAGGTGGATATAAAAGGATATATCATTGGAATCTTAATTTGTTTTCCTGATTACTAATGAGGTTGTTCTTTTTTTTCTTTTTCCATATGTTTATTGGCCATGTGTTTTTTCTGCTTTGTGAAATATCTACTTGTGTCTTTTACCTACTTGCTTTTGGTTAAAAAAAAATCTTTTTCTAATAGATTTGTAGGCGTTCCTTGTATATCCTGAATACTAATTTTTTTCTTAGTTTATGGCTTGTCTTTTTACTCACTTTGAGATGTCTTTGAACAGAGTTCTTGATTTTAATGTGATTAAATGTATCAATCTTGTCTTTTATAGTTAATGCTTTTTGTGTTTTATTTAGAAAATCCTTCCCTAATATAAAGGCATAAAGATAATCTCCTGTATTTTAAAAATTGCCTTTACACATAATTTTGAATTACTTTCTATGTAGGGTAAGAGCTGGGATCCAATTTTATTTTCTTTTTCCATTCTTTCTTCAGTGATTTTCAGTGCTACCATTGTACTATGTGAAGTTTGTATATTGTGTGAGTCTGTTTTGGGGCCCTGTATTTTGTTCCATTGCTAAATTTGCTTATCCCTGAGGCAGTATTACATTATCTTAATTATTACTGTCTTATTTTTTTTAAGTCTTGCTCTCTGGTAAGAAAAACTCCCTTACCATATTCCTTTCTTTAAGAGTGTCCTGACTAGTTTTGGGCCTTTGCTCTTTCATAGATATTTTAGAAATAAATTGTCTATTTCTCAAAACAAAAACCAAAACACTGTATTGAGATTTTGACTGACATTGCTTTAAACCTCTATATCAATTTGAGGACAATTGACATCTTTAAGATACTGAGTCTTACTATCCATGAACGTGGTGTATATCTCTTCTTATTTAGGTCTTCTTTAATGTTGTCCAGTAAAATTTTAAAATTTTCTCCATTTAGGTCTTGCACATCTTGTGTATAAAATTTATTCCTAGGCATCTTATATATTTGTCACTACTGTAGATGATTATCATTCTTTTTCATCATTGCCAAATTGGTAGAGAAAATACAGAAACTCCTTTTAATTTTCATTCCTTTGCTCATTAATCAAGATGAGCCTTTTTCATGTTTATTTACCATTTGCATTGCTTCTCCTATGAATTACTGGTGCATGTGGTTTGCCCATTTTTCTAATATGATGTATAGCAGACATTCTGATTGTTCATTCAATATCCATTTTTCTCTTCCTTGTTAAAAATAACTGATTTTGTTTTGTTTCTACCCACAGGGAAGGTGGTTTTAGCTTATGAATAAATCCTGATTGGTCTAAGCCAATCATAGTAATTCCATTCTACTTTTTTTTTTTACAGATTGGTGTAGAATAACACACTTTCTAGTTAGTGAGATGTAAGGAAAATCTGTTTGGGACTTCCTGGAAAGATTTCCCTGTTCTTAAGAAAGAAACAGACTACGTAATCTCTTCTATTTCTGGACTTCTTGGATGAGATTCCTAGAGTTAATGCAGCTATCTTGTGACCATGAGGTCTTAAGACTGAGGATAATGTTAACATTCTGAGGATTTCAGAACAGAAAAACAGAAAGAACCTAGACTCTTGATAATGTCAATACTTAATGGATAGTTTACATATATTAACTCTTCATCCTTAAAACAATCCTTTGAGACAGATACTATTAATATAACCATTTTTAAAAGAGGAACCTAAGGCATAAATAAGATAAGTAACTTGCTCAGTGTCACACACTCAGTAAATGGAAGGGTTGGGATGTAAACCCAACAATCTAGCTTCAGAGCCTGCACCATTAGTCTATATATCGTGGTGCCTTTTTCTTAAAGTTGTGTGAAATCGACAAATTCAGAAGTTGCCCTACCTTTAGACTTCTTATTATATGAAGTGATAAATTTCTCTATTGCTTATATAATTTTAATTGGAATTTTCTGTCATTTGCAGCCCAAAGCATCTTGATTTTGGGTATTTATTTTTTCTAGTTGACTTATAAGATATATTTATATATTAAGGATACCAACTGTTTGACTGCAGTTTATGTTGAAATATGAGTATTTTTAGAAACTTTGCCCAATTCTCATATGTTGCTGTGGGATTGTAAATTGAAACCTTTAATAGGACAATTAAAAAAAAAAAAGCAAAAGACTTTAAAATTTTTTTTCATACCCTTTAAACCAGCATATTTATGTCTAAAAATTTATCCTAAGGAAATAATCAGAAATAGGCACAAAGATTTATCCACAATATTTTTCACTTTATTATTTATAACACAAAAATAAGAATATTCCTAAAATTCAAAATTAGGAAATTGTTTGGAAATTATAGTATGGCCATGCAATGGAATATCATGTTTTAGAAGAATATTTAATGACATAGGAAGTGCTTAATGATAAGGAGAATTGTTGACAACATACTGTTAAGTTTCAATCACTCTGGAAAATAGTTTGGCAGTTCCTTTCAAAACTGAAAATGGACTTATAATGCAACCCAGCAATTACACTGTTGGTCATTTATCCCAGAGAAATGAGCACTTATGTCCAAATAGGAAGTTGTACATGAATGTTCATAGCAGCTTTATTCATGATAGCCCCGAACTGAAAACTACCCAAATAAATGTTCTCCGATTGGTTAATGTTTAAACAAACTGCAGTGGATGCATACCGTGGAATACAGCTCAGCAGTAAGAAGGAACTAGTGGTGTATGCAACAACTTAGATGAACCTCTAGACAATTACACTGAGTGAAAACCAATCTCAAAAGTATACATACTACCTAATTCCATTTGTGTAACATTAATGATAAAACATAATTATGGAGATAAAGAATGGATTCCTGGTTGCCAAGAGTTAGGGATGAGTGGGGGGATGGGATGGGTGTGGCTCTGAAGGCATGACACAAAGGATAGTAGAACTGAGTTTCTTGATTGTGGTGATGGTTATGTAAGGCTACACATGAGTCCATGTATAACTAGTGAAATCTAAATAAGTTCTATGGACTGTACCAGTGTCAATATCTTGGCTTTGATACTGTACCACTGCTGTATAAGATGTTACCATTGGAGGAGGCAGGGGAAGAATGCATGGGCCTTGGTGTACCTTACTTTCAACCTCCTGTGCATCTACAGTGATTTCAAAATAAATAAAACTTCATGAACCAGGATTTATAAAGGAAAAACATGTATTTAAAAGAAAATCATAAAATATTACATTATTCTAACTGTAATTATTAAATGACTCAGTGCTAAAATAGATAATAAAAGAGAATTTATTTAAGGTCTGCAATTTTTCAAAAAAGGAGGATGAGAAAATAGTATAATTGGTGGGATCTCAATTTCATTTAAAATATTTATATGTTCATATAAATTATAAAAATACACACACATATATACTTACACACACACACATCTATACACTCACACACATATATACATCAAGTATCATTATCTATATGTCTACATATACCTATATCTATTTTTCTATGTGCAGGTGTGTGTGTGGTTTTGTATGTGTGTATAAATGACGTATACCAAGATGTTAACAGTGGTTATCTCTGGGTGTTAATGGTTACAGGTTTATCAGAGACCCCTAGTTGCCTCAAAAGCCATTGTTCTATGATAATAGGGTTTTACCTGGGCAAATAGCCACCCAGAAAAAAGACTACACTTCCCAGTCTTCCCAGCAGGTAGATGTGGCCATGTGACTACATTCTTACCAATGGGATGGTATGGACGTGTTGTGTTGCTACTTATGAGAACCTTCCCTAGGAGATAGCCGTCATGGGTCCTTGGCCTCTTTATCCTTTTCTCTTCTTGCTTCCTTTCTGCTCTGCTAGCTTAGATTATGAGGATGCAGGCCTCACTGCAGGGAAGGCAGAGTAGTGAGCTGGAAGGAGCCTGGGCATCCTGAGGCCTCCGTGAGAACTCCCATGCCAGCCTGGACTTTTGGACTTCGTGTAGCTTTGAGCAAAATAAACTTCACTCCTGTTTAAGCCATTGTTATCTTGGGGTTCCTCTCACTTGCAGTCACACCCAGTCCTAACAAATGCAAGAGTGGTTTTTATTTTCATTTGTGTACTGTTCTGTATTTTCCAAAATTTCTGCAATAAACACACCCATTTATAATCAGAAAGAAAAGTTATTTGTAAGTCAAAGAAAAAAATCCTTCATCAGGCCCGTTCTCTCAATGAGTAAGATTATGTTGACCAAATCTTCCAGGTTTTCCCAAAGGATCCCAATCTCAAACATTCTGGCTAATTGTCTGCATGATTATCAAATGCAGTTTCCAAACTTAATTTGGAGAATAAGGTGATTATGATGATAATTCTCAAGTAGGGGGAGGGAAGCTGACCAAAATATTTGTGTCTTTCTCCTGTTCTAAAGAATCTCCTTTAGGCCATCAGATCACTTCCTTTTCCTGAAGGGCTTTGACTCAAGGCTTGGGCATGTGAATGCACTACTGTTTTTATCCTTCTCTGATTGTTTTGGTGGATAAGTCATGTCTCTACGCAACCTGAGAACAAGTGCTATTGTAGTGGACACCTGTTGTTTTTGTCTGCCCTGCACCCCCTTTCCTTTGGGAACTGCCCCTCCTCATCCCATGTCATTCAGGTGAAACTGTCAATCCCAGGGTCTCCTGGTGTCCAGCATGGCCCCTCACCACAGGGATGACACACCACCCAGGTCTAGTTAGTCACCCACTTCCATGATGGCTGGTTTTGCAAAGCCATTCAGTTCTTCCCTGTGATTTGCTATACAGACCTGGAAGACAGCAGGTTTCTCTCCTCTAAATCTGCTCTAGGGAAGTTGGCTTGGACTATCAGTGGCCAGCTTTCCTGTGTCATGGAGAAAAGCTTGTCTGAAGGAGAAAGTCAGGCAACTGCTCCAGGAGAAGCAGAAGTAAGCAGAGCCAAGTCCTAGAGCGAGAGGGGAAAGAGCAAATGGAGCCTGAAGGTGGAGCCACCCTTGGACTTCTCAACATATTCCCCTTTGGCTTAAATTGTTGAGTTGCTAGAGCCTTGAGTATGTTTCTCTTTTGTCCTCCAAGAGACCCAACCCTATTCTCAGCTAAGGTAGGAGTTTATTATTATTTGATTGATTCTGCTAGACTAGAAACTAGTCTTGGTCTAAATGTGGATTTATATTTTTTGGAAACTGGCTCTGTTCTTGAGATTCCCTGGCACTTAAATGTGGTTCGTTGCTAGGAATTTGGAGGGAAATTCTACTGACAGACACAGTGGTAGTCCCAGAGAGTGTGATTAGAAGAAACTACTACCACTATTGTTATTAAGACTGTATTAACAGTTGCTCTTCATAGAACAACATATTCAATAGGCAACAAATATTTATCGAGCATATAAATAAATATAAGCACCACATCGCATATTGGAAAATAGCCCCTGTAGCAGGGGAGACTCAGTAATAATAAGCAGCAGCATCCCTTACAGTTAGAGGATCTTGCCTTTTAGTTAAAGATATTCATATTCCTTATCTCTTTTGGTCTCTAAAGACCCCTATGAAGTGGGCTGGCTCTGGTCAAGAGATCAGTTATTCCACAATTGACAGGTCCATCCTAAGTGAGAATTGTACCAAGCACATAGGTAGACAAAATCAAATAGTCTGTGATTCTGGGGGAAAAAATGTGGAGACCAAGGCCCACAGTTATCCTCTTAGCTATGGTAGCAGTGTAATGGAATGTTAAATGTTTAAATGCTTGGGCTTGGAAGTCATGTAAATCGCAGTTGAAATCTTAGGTCTGCCCCTCCGAAACTGAGTGATGTTATCTGTCAGTGGAGATGATAATAACAGTGACGTTTGATAAAGGGTAGTGATCTTAAAGATTCAGAGACATTGTACTACTATTGATCTTTAAAGCAGTAGGTCTGGATACCCATACCCGTAATCAAGAGAATTTTTTAAATCTCTAATAAAAGGTGGTTCTGGTGTACTTAGAATTTTGAAGACCAGATAGTCCAGACAAAAATAATGCTCGCTTTTATTTCTATAACTCCTCTCTTCAAGAATGAATCAGTTAGTGTAACTACCTGAGAGTATTTCAGAACAGCTACAGACCTTGCATGATGGGGCAGCCCAGTCAGGAAGCCTGGGTCCTGGGTGCTAGCACTTCCTACCACTTTTGGGGCATAAGTGACACTTAACAACTAACCTATGGGCAGAGGCTGCTGGTGGCTTGCAGGGGCCCAAGGCCCACCGTCTCCCATCTGGCTCCCCTCCTTCTTTCCTTGGAATAGTTTCTATCCCTGGTTTGAGGCCTGTGGCCAGGAACATCCTTAACAACAGACAGTGATTGTCTAACTGCAGAGGGTAGTTTGATTAACTGGTTCCTGACCAGAGTGGAAAAAGGAGAGGCAAGGAGGCTTCTCAAGCGTGCTGTCTACATTGTGCAGAATGTGGCAGATGGGGAGAACTGAACTGAGTACTGAGATCAGAAGGTTCTTTCTTCTTTTTTTAATTATTGTTTTAAAAATATTTATTTATTTATTTTTGGCTGCATTGGGTTGCAGTTGCAGCACGCGGGATCTTCATGTGGCATGCTGGCTTCTCTCTAGTTGAGGCACGTGGGCTCAGTAGTTGTGGCACGCAGGCTTAGTTGCCCCGCAGCATGTGGGATCTTAGCTCCTTGACCAGGGATCGAACCCGCATCCCCTGCATTGGAAGGCGGATTCTTAACCACTGGACCGCCAAGGAAGTCCCAGAAAGTTCTTTCTAATATCAGCTAATTTCACTTCTTAGGGCTTGAGTAATAAGAATCACAGTGTCCTCCACTTACTAAGCACCTGCGTTGTGCCAGAGGCTGTGTATTAATTACATCGAAACCGTCCAAGTCTCTCCAAGGTAAATGTTAACTTCTTCATTTTACACTGGAGGGCACCAAGGCTCAGAGAGGTTAAATGCCATGCCCAGGCATATAGCCAGTGAGACAGAGCTTAGCTTCTAACCCAGGTTGGTCTTCTCCAGTGACTTCCACAGTGCCTGCTAACTCCACAACGTCTATATCCTTCATGTTGTAGTGGGAGGAATGGTCTTGAGGGGTCAAATGGGCCAGACTCCCACCAGTCCCTGAGGTCTTCAGGATCTTGGGGATATAAAGCTCTGTGTCCCTACCCTGTCACATGAATAAGGAGCCAAAGGATGAGACTGGAGCTGATGCTGAGAAAGCTGAGTGGCAGTCCTCTGAGAGCTGTGCCCTAGCCTTGCTAGGATGCCCTGCACACAACTGAGGGCGCTGGGGGGTGGGTAAGGGAATCTCCCCGCCAACCCCTACCCCCTGAAGGGAAACCTGAGTGGAAACCTCCCAGGGCTCACAAGCCTAGCCTGGGGTGGATGCATCCTTGGAGCCCAGTGGCCAGGCGCACCCCGTGGGAAAGCCTTGGCCCTGGCCTGCCTGGGAGCCACGGTGGTGCCGCCTCCTGCCCACGGCTTGGCTCAGCGGGTTCCCAAGTGGCTTGACTTCCTGCCCCCCTCCACCACCACCCCCCACAGCCCCCAGGGAGCCAGGGAAGCCACTGGCAGAGTTGGCTCTCAGCCCCCAGGCCTCCCAAAGCCCTTTCCCCCTACACCTTGGGGCCAGGTTTCCTGCAGCGGAGCAGGAGGAGAACCTCCCATCTCCCTAGGTCTCTTTAGGGCTGACTGGCCCCATCCCTACTCCTGCTGCTGCACACTGAAGCAACACTCTGGGCTGCAATAACAGGGCTTTGGGTATGGGCTGTTGTTTTTGCAGCTGGGCTGGGGCGGAGCAGCAGCTGGGAAGGCTTCTTGGGTACCGACCATCTGAGAAAGCCCCGAGCCCGCATTCCCACTATGGCTGGGACAGCCCCTTCAGGCTAGCAACTGTACTGTTTCTACAGAGAGGCCCCTGGGCAAGGCGCAGAGTGTGAAGGGAAGGCAGAGAAAGAGGCCAGCCAGGGGGGAGCGAGAGCTTAGGGGAGACCCTGGGCCTTCTCTGAGCCAGCCCTCGCCCAGCAGGCTGTGCTTCTCCCCTCATTTTTTCCAACTGCAGCTGGACCGAGCCTCCCCCCCACCCCACCCCCGCACACATCTGGCAGATGCTGAAGCAAGCTTCCTTAAAACAAACAACAAACAAACAAAAAATCTCATTTACTAGGGGCAAAATGTCGGAAACTAAAAAGAATAAAGATCAACCCGTAATCCCTTCACTCAAAAATGTTCATTAAGAACATTTTGATGTATTTTCTATGACCTCTTTTTTCTTTTAAATTGTGGTAAAATATACATAACATAAAATTCACCATTTTAACCATTTTTTAAAATAAAGTTTGTTTTTAAATGTATATTCATATTCTTTTTAAAAATTATTTATAAAATTATTTATTTATTTATTTTTGGCTGCATTGGGTCTTTGCTGTTGCGTGTGGGCTTTCTCCAGTTGCGGCGAGTGGGGGCTACTCTTCATTGCAGTGCGCGGGTTTCTCATTGCGGTGGCTTCTCTTGTTGTGGAGCACAGGCTCTAGGTGCACGGGCTTCAGTAGTTGTGGCACACAGGCTCAGTAGTTGTGGCACATGGGCTCAGTCGTTGTGGCGCATGGGCTTAGTTGCTCTGCAGCATGTGGGATCTTCCTGGACCAGGGCCCGAATCCGTGTCCCCTGCATTGGCAGCAGATTCTCAACCACTGCGCCACCAAGGAAATCCCTATATTCATATTCTTGTGCAACCATCACCATCTCCAGAACGTTTTATCTTCTCACATTGAAGCTCTGCACCATTAGACAGTAACTGTCCACTCCCCCCAGCCCCTGGCAACCATTCTATTTTGTGTCCCATGAGCAGTGTAGGAAATCCAGAGCCTTTTCCTTCCTTCACCACACGTTTAGCGCATTTCTGAGCACTCATGCGCCTGGCCCTGAGGAGCCAAGGCTGCTTGTCCATGACTTCTTTTTCCCTAGAGAAAGACGGAGGCCTCCACCAGCAGGGATTCATGTACCCAACAATCTGTGAGTGCCCCCGGGCTCGTCTGTCCAGTTGAGGTGCCAAGTCGTTGATGGCCATGCAGTAGAGTGACTCAGGAGAGAGCCAGCCTAGGTCTGGAGCCTACTCAGAGAGACTGCAGGGCAGAGCTGGCCTGGGAACAAGGAAGCATCTATGGGGTAGGGGTTCAGGGTCTCCATCCTAGATGTGGCCTAAGTTTGGCCCAGGACCACTTGGCAGACCCCTTAGTGACTGCTCAGCCAATCCCACGCAAAAGGATAGCCGTTTTTTGAGGGATTACTATAGGCTAGGCCCAATGACTCCTCTCACAAACCCTAGGCAATAGGTACCTCTATTGTCTCCATTTTACTGACAAGGCAAGTGAGTTCCACAGTCATTTGGTACCTTGTTCAGGGCACACAGCTAGTGTGTAGTACAGCTGGGATTTGCACTCAGGTGTCTAACTCTAGACCCTCTGCTCTAGACCAGGGGTCCCCAACCCCCGGGCCATGGACTGGTACTGGTCCACGGCCTGTTAGGAACCAGGCCGCACAGCAGGAGGTGAGCAGTGAGCGAGGGAAACTGCATCTGCTGTTCCCCACCGCTCACATTACCGCCTGAACCAACCCCACCAACCTGCCACCAGTCCATAGAAAAATTGCCTTCCATGAAACTGGTCCCTGGTGCCAAAAAGGTTGGGGACCGCTGCTCTAGACTATTCCCATTTCCTGCTTCTTCTCACAGGGGCTCTGCTGGCACCCAACGGAAGAGAGGGGGAAGGGCTGTGGACCAGTGATGGTCTATGGGGGTGGGATTTGGGTCTGCCCTCTCTGCCCAGCCTGGTCCAGTCCTAGACCAGAGACCCCTGGCCACTGGGAATGGGGAGTGCTCTATGCCCCAAGGGAACCTGGGTGGGGCAGGGATGGGGGCAACTGGAGAGGGAGCAGCTGGGGACCGCACTGCACACAAAGAACCTGATTGTGTTGCAGCCTCTTTTGTTTGGGAAAATGAGTATCACGAAGTCATCTTGTTTTGGACAATCTGGTGTCCCAGAGACCCAAAGCCAAAGAAAACATGGGCTGAGGAACCGGAGCCAGCAATTCTGAAGCCTGCAGGTGAAGCTGGCCCTTCCGGGGTTGGACAAGGGAGCTCCTGTGGGTTCTCAAGCTGGAACCTGGGTGCTGACACCCAGAGCAGGCTCCTTGCCTAAGGCTCCTTGTAGTCCAGTCAAAGGACAAGCCTTGAGCTAAGAAAATTAATTATTCCACAGACAGATGGGAGCAAGGGATCTGAGGTGCTCAGAGCCCCCCACTGAACCCCAACCTTGGCCTGCAGGCAGAGGGGCCTCACCACATCCAGGAGTCACTGGAAGGCTCAGAGATCCACCAATTCCCTGGGCTCCATCCCTCAGCCTGAGGAACATGAGTGAGATGAGGCCGGTTGGGGGCCGGCCAGGCCTCGGGCGGTCACAGCACCCTACAAGGCAAGGGAAGGCAGCTCAGTGGGAACCCAGGCGGGGAGGGGTGATCTCTTTTTCCGGAACAGGATTCCCTGTGGGGCGCAGAGCAGAAGTCAGTAGGCTCTAGAGTTCTGGACATGCCTATTTGACTCGGCTCAGGTCAAGAGGGCGGCCCACTGGCCTGGCCTCACCAGCCAAAGCCAACACAGGAAATGCCAAGCAGACCTCAATGTCCAGGCACCTAATTTGCGCTGGTTGGCCGGGAGCGCCTGCCTCCCCAGCACCACTGGGACTGGGAGGGAGCGATGGCGTTAGTGCTCAGGGGACGCACAGTCTCCAGGCCTGTCCTGGTGGGCCCTCTACCCCGGGGCCAGGAGGAGCCAGGCAAACACACAGGAGACCAGCAAGCAGTGAGAGGAGTCAGGCGTTACCCTGGACGGCGGCCACCGGCTTGTTGTTGGGATCCAGTTTCACACTCCTGCTCCTTCGAGGAGAGCTGTGAGGGGTCACCCCCTCCTCAACACCCTGGGAAGGAGACTGACAGGCAGACAGTTGTTAGCACGCCGCCACCATGGTGATTAAGGCTGCTGTAATTGGCCTCGCAGCCAGGCAGGGGCCGGGCCTGTCAGCCAGCAGCCGCCAGGGTCTGCGGAGCAGGGGAGGGGGCCACGGCGCAGGGAACAGCATGTGCTATAGCTGTTTGCACTGATCGGATTAGTTTGTGAATTGACATTCAATCCTCCTCGGTGATTTTCTTTCTGGGGCCCCAGCCAGGGCCAGAACTGTGGGGGTGGGTGGGTTGTGGGCAGGGAGGAGACACGGGTCTTGCGGAGCTCTTTTTATTCAGGCACCAGCTGGGGCAGGGTCCAGGGCGAGGGTCCGCATCCTAGGTGTGGCCTCAGCTTGGCCAAAGAGTCTTCTGCAGCCCCTCAGT
Source organism: Lagenorhynchus albirostris (assembly GCF_949774975.1). NCBI lineage: Eukaryota > Metazoa > Chordata > Mammalia > Artiodactyla > Delphinidae > Lagenorhynchus > Lagenorhynchus albirostris. Next base: position 27,674,934 of record NC_083095.1, read on the forward strand.
GACTGCCCAGCCAACCCCATGTGGAGAGACCTGCTCGTCTCTTGCTGGAAGGGCCCCTCATCCCCATATGCCCACTGGTGCCTGGTACCGGTCGAGCCTTGCAGGTGCATTCTGTACTCCCAGGCCCAGCATAGTGCCTGGCACAGAGTAAGTTAGCCAAGGATATTGGCAAAGTGAGTGAATCGGTGTCCTCTTCCCCAGTTGGTCTGAGTGCCTTGTGGGAGAATCTCTGTGATCCCCTTCAAGGTCTGGGTGGTCCTTGTGGGAGCATTTTTCCAGACAGTCTGAGGAATAGAGAGCTCTTGGGCCAGCGGCCCTGCCCCTGCTTCTACAGGCAGCATTCCTTAAGCCATCTCTGATGGGCTGTTGTGCTACACTTCGGCCAAGTTCTCCTTTTTGCGTTAGTGTGTGTGTGCGTCCATGCATACAGCTGGGGGAGAGTATGTGGGCTGCCCTGGAGGAACACTTGATATTTTCTTTCCTCTACATCCTCTGTGTTCCCTCCCTTGGAGGTCCCAGGCAAGGAGGAGGAAAGCTAGGTGTCTGGTGTGGAGGCCTCTGGGTCATGACCTTTTCAGAGCCTGTCTTATTTACAACTTCAGCCTGAGGCACAGGCCAGGCTGGCCTCCCACCTGCCTGTCCCGTCAGTCCCCTCCCTGAGGGGTGCCCCAAGCCATCTGTGAGTAGGAGCTGGTCCTGGCTGCTCAGGGCCTTGGCTGGGATAAAGGGCAGCGCCCTCTCCACAGGAGGATATGTTGGAGGCCAGGTAGCTGGAGCCCTAGAGGGAGGCCCATCAGGTCAGCACTGGTGGGCAGGGGCAGTGGCCAGCACCCACCAATGGTGTCAGGTGAGAAGTGTCCCTTCAAGCCTAGGAATGTATGTGCCCCAGGCACATTGGGGGCTGAAATACAATCCTTCCTTCCCTCTTGCTAGGTTTGGTTTGAAAACCCCTTCCCTGCCAGGTGACCAGCCCTGCCCAGCCCAGGCCTCCAGCACCCCAAGACCCTGAGCATGGTTACAGCATGGGCTCCTGGGGGACACTGGAGGAGAGGCACCACAGCACTGACCCCGTACCCCTCCCTAGCCTGCTGCTTCCTTCTCATTCTCCAGCCCCTTTCTCCCACCCCAGCCCCTTTCTCAGGGGTTTTCCAGTCTCTGCTCCATCATATCCATTCTCTGCAGTGAAGGGGCTGGAAGCTGTGGCAAGATGAGAATAAGGCCTGGCTGTGCAGCCTGGGACAGCCATTAAACTGTTCTGAACCTCAGTTTTCTCATCTTTAAAATGGGAGTGAGGAATATCCACACTCTATTTACTGCCTCAGAGGGATATTGACGATGCATTGTTGAATGAAAACAGCAGGATGTAGCACAGAATGCATTGAAAAGGTCTGGAAGGACATCCAGTAAATTGTAGACAGAGGTTATCCAGGAGTGTGGGAGTTAAGGGAGGGACAGAGCAGTGAGTGCAATTTTTACTTAATATACCTTGATATTACTTGAATTTTATTTCAACAAGTATGTACCTCTTTTTTTTTTTGGCCATGCTGCATGGCATGTGGGATCTTAGTTCTCCAACCAGGGATCGAACCTGTGGCCCCTGCAGTGGAAGTGCGGAGTCTTAACCACTGGACTGCCAGGGAAGTCCCCACGTATGTACCTCTTTTGTAATTAAAAAATGTAAGGGTTCTGACTTAAAGGGCTATTGCCAGCTTTAAATGTTAATGTACGTTTGTTGAATGAATGAATGATGGATGAAGGCCCGGTGCATGTCTGGCTCAGGACATGCTTCTCCTACCCCCACCCCCGCCAAGCCAACTCAGACTCCCCACTTATCCATCTTCTTTTCCTGAAGGGGTTAAAACAGCAGCACTTCCAAAGCAGAGTAAACGGAGTCCAGAAGCCCCTAATGAGGCCTCAGTGGGATGTGTGGGGTGACATGGAGGCGGCACCCGCCCGGCAGGCCACTAGGCCAGCCCACTCTGCTCAACTCAAGACCTGCTTCCAATTACCCATGAAATCTGAGCTGGAAGAGACCTATTAAAGCCCCATTTAGTTTGATCCCCCTGGGGGCCAGGGATCTTTTCCGGCGACATCCCCCTCCTTATCCGACTGGGACTCCAAGCCCTTTGGATGTTATCTCCTCCTGGGTCAATATTGTGACAACTCCAGCTGTGACCCAGGCCACCCTGGAGCCAGAGCTGATCCGAGCCTGCTGTGGTGCAGGGGGCCCCAAACCCAGCTCCCTTCCTACCTCGAGGCTCCCAGAGGTAGCAGGCAATCACGGCAGGCTGACCACCTCCTGCCGAGCCCAGCCCAGCCTCTGCCCCTCATTCCAGGCTGGTCTGTAGGAACCGGTTTGATGGCTCCTGGCCCACCTGTTCATTCCCATGGGGAGCTCTTATTGGTAGGGACCATCTTTCACACATTCCCAGTCGTGCCTGGTACAAGGTCCCATGTTTCATAACACCCGTTACATAAGAAATAATAAATAACGATGATGAATGACCTCCTCCCCACATCCCTGAGCTCGCCTGGGTCAGACCTCCCAGGGAAGGCATGGGGGCTCCAGAAGGAGGAGGGGGGAGCCCAGGGTGTAGCAGGCACTCACCCTCCTTCCACACCCTCCCCAGCACCTCTGCGTGTCCTCTCCCACGGCCACTCCCTCAGGAGCAAGAGGAAGCCACCAGGAAAGGCAAGGCAGGGGCCCCAAAGCCCCTCAGAGGAGGGGGACCCAGCACAAAGGTGGTGGCCCAGGGCACGCCCTCACGTTCAGTTGGCTTTGGCTCCCTCAGGACCACCCTGATGGGAGCCTGTGCCCACCGAGGCCTGCCCTCTCCCTGCCCTCCCAGAGCGCCCTGACTTCCCGAGGCACCCCTCCCAGTTTGGGCCTCTAAACACTGTTCCTGTGGGTGGAGGCCCAGGGCTACACTCCAGGGACCAGGCAGGCGGGACTGGGCTGGGCCTTTGGGGGTGGTCTGCTGGGAGAATCTGTGGCTTCTTTCCCGAATTCTGGAGCAGCAGGGAGGGAGTAAGGAAGCCACTTTGGGGGCAAGGCTGGGGCAGCCACTGGGAGGTGAGAGGAGGGCAACAGGAAGTGGAGGATAAGAAGGTTTTGGCGGGAGAAGAGGAGGGGAGAGATCTTAGGGGCAGTGTCCAGAAGTGCGCCTGGCTTATCCTCTCCCCAAACTCCCCTCTGGGCCCCCTCAGAGCTGCAGAGGACACCCAGCCAGTCTCCTGCCTCCGATCCCCCCCACCACCCCGTGGATGGATCTGGATCCTGTTTGGGGGATCTTTGCGGACGTAGATTTTTTGGCCTTGGTCAACGAAGGATGCTCTTTCTTTCGGTCTAGCCTAAGCTTCCTTGCTGCATTTTAAACCTGTAGCTTCTCGTTCCACCTAAAGTGGGTTCACACAGATGGACGCTCCCTCAGCATTATTAACCTGTTGCGTTTTTCCTCTAAAGTTCACTCCCCAGAGGAAAGAGGAACATAGCCCTGGCATTCTCCAGGTACTCTGGCCCTGTCACTGTCCCCACCTCCAGCATCCAATATATGCCGCTTCTCACAGGCCCAGGGAGGGTTCCCATTGCCTGGGACAAGAACAGAGCCATTACCTCTTGCTGGACCCTTCCTGAGCCCTCCTAGTCCTGGTTACTGGCTATGTGGGGGACAAGGGGTCCTGCGGGCTGGAGGCCAGGGGCCAGATCACCATGGGGCCAGACCCCTGCCTCTCACAGCTGCTCATTGCTATGGCTGGGCAACTGCACAGGAATGCTTCATTTATCTCTGTCAAAAGTCAGAATGCAGTGTGCAGCCCCCTCCTCATGCCCCTGGAAGTTGGGGGTGGGTGGCGCATGGAAGGCACACTGCCTGGCCTTGGCCTTCCCCAGTACCCGTGGGCAGGGCAGAAGGAAGCACACCAGGACACGGACACCTGCATGCACAGACAGATTCTCCTGCAGATGTGAGCACATGACTTGTACACACACACACCCACAAAGCACATGCTTTGGCACACAAGCACAGGGTCTCCTGCACAGGCTCATGTGCACACACATTCACACACCTGTACACACCCACTTTCACACAAGCAGAGGCACATTCATTCCCACACACTTCCAAACCCACACATAGCTCCCCACGCACATATGCTGCCTTATATCTTCCCCTGAACGTACATATATTCATCTGCATACAATGACACATTTCATGTGTACTCACATGGGACATTAATGGAAGGTTCAACTGCTGCCTGATTTACATTATGGAGTATATGATGGAAGTTGTTCAAAAGCCATTGGCTCTGGAGAGCATGGGAGGGGGTGGAAGAGGAAACCTGGGGCCCCAAGGGAAGTTTCCCTCATGTCCGTTTGGGAGCCATCAGCCTCCCAGGGCACCGGGAGACCCCAGGCCTTGCAGAGTGGGTAGAATTTCAGTAGATAGGCATGGAGCTGTGTTCCAGGAAGAGGATCTGGCCTGAGCAGGGGAGTAGAGAAGGGGGAGTTTCAGGCCAAGTTTGAGGCAAGGCTTGGGGATGGCTTGATTGGAGGGAAGGGTTCTCTGGAGGGTTCATCCTAGGGGATGATGCAGCCAAAAAGTGCAAAAGGCTTTTTGCAGCAGGGAGCCATGGCAAATGTTTGAGCTGGAGAGTGTCAAGATGAGAGGGCTCCTTAGCTAGCTTCATGCAGTCAGTGCTTTGTGCTATGGGAGCCCAGAGTGGGGAAATGAGCGATTCTGCCGGGTACCAAGGGGAAGGAGCAGGACAGCCTCATGTCTGACATGGGCCTCCGAGCTGGCAGCTGGGGGCGGGGGAAGGGCTGTGCTCTTATTCACATGCACCCCATAAAGCCAAGCACAGATTGTCTTGAGGAACTGAGCTATTCCATCTATGCTGGAATCAGGAGTCCAGGCAGCTATGACCAAGTCTACCGGGACATGCAAAATGAGGCCAGTGAACAGTGCCTGATGCTACCCTGGGGCAGGTTGACCCGACCTCAGAGAGGAAAGGAAGTATTCTCCTGAATGAGGGAGAGCCATGGGTTGAGGACACAGGAGGAGCCTTCAGGGCCAGCTGGCTGGCCTTCCCAAGGGACCACTCATATCTCAGGGTCACCCGGATAAAGAACGGGTGGAGTTTTGGGGAGCACCTGGCTCTGATCCTTTGACACATCCCCTCCCTTGGAAACCTCACTAAAGACATTCTAACCAACCTCCACCCACTGGTGACCCCACCATCCTGCTGAGATCTGTGGCTGAGAGGCTCAGCATTCCAGGCTCCAAAGCCACCATGGCCCCATTTCCAGCCTCCATCTCTTCAGAGCGGGAAACACCACATCCCAGCTGTCTGACCCAAATCCACCTGGAGGCCAGCCAGCTTGGCTGAAGTCCAACTTAGGCCAGATCCAGGAGACACTGCTGGGAAGAGGCAAGGGCTGGAAGGAAGCTGCAGGGCCAAACCCTTTCTGGGCCCTACCCCGTAGGGTTCTCCCTGGCACACCCATGGGCTTGCCCATTGCCATGTAATTCTGAGCCGCTGGCCCCTGGGGGCTGCAGGCTTTAGGCCTTTCTGTGAAGTCTTAAGTGATACAGGTTACCATAACAGTGGGTGGTTGGACCCCACCCTGATTGCCAAAGGCCTGGAGGTCTGGCTTTAGGCCCCACTTGGGACAGAAGTGAATCTGGTTGAGAACCCAAAGTCCCATCTTGCAGATTTGAAAGCTTGTCAACAGGCTTATGCAGAGACCCTCACTTTGAGAACAACTCCCTCCTTCCTCCGGGCCCCCCGTATCTCCCACCCCCACCCTCAGCCAACAGACAGCATCAGCAGCAACAGCTGCTGCAGCCCTCGGGACAGCCTAGGGCCACCACCACCCCTGCTGAAGGTGAAAGGAGCTTGGGCATGTGCGGTGCAGGGCTGCTGCACCCTCCTTAGTTCTGGGGAGCCGGCACCTCTCATCCTCCAGACACCTGCCTGGAGGATGGGTCCCCAGCCCCTGAGCAGGCTCTTCGCTCCCTTCCCTCTGCTTTATCCTCCATCCATTCAGCTCCCAGCCAGGAGACGCTTTTCTGATGCCCATGGCATCTGGTGCCACAACTGGTCTGCCACATTCCATGCATATTCCCTCTCGGCCCCTTTTGCAGAGAGAGGAGCCAGATGGATGCAGAGTCAGGGTCAAGAAGCAGGATAGAGACAGCCAGAGGACACAGCCACCGAGACGGTCCCCGAGGACATCTGGTGACAGAAGCAGACACAGAAGAGGATGGCGAGACAGAGGCCCAGGGTCAGGTGACTCCCACTGAGCAGCCCACGTGAGGGTCGCGGTGGGTGCTCCTGTGTGGGGGCGGGGCCAGTGCTGAAACAATCTAATTAAGGGCTGGCCCCTCCCAGCCTCCCCACTGCTACTGACCGCCAGGTCTGGAGCTCGGCGGGGTCACCTTGTGGGCAGGTGGTTAGGGTGGGGAAGGGTGTGCGCTTTGGAGTGAGATGCTTGGATCCGGCACTCACAGGCTATGTGACCTAGAGCAAATGCCTTCACCTCCCCACGCCTCGGTTTCCTCAGTGAAAATGGGTCTGCTGTTGTAGCCATGATTCTCGAGAGAATTGAATGAGTTAACATTTGCAAAGTGTTCAGAGTTTCTGGCACCGAACAAGCGATCTGTAGGTTAGGCTATTATTACTCTCATTTTCTGAGCCTGATTTCCTTGTTTGTTAGAGGGAAATAATAATACATGCATCCCAGTGGCTGTGGGGAGTGAGTGAGTAGATGTCAAGGCGGGGTCCTTGAAGGCACTCTAAGCTTGCCTGCCCCCGGGGCCAGGGCCCACCCCATGTCCCAGCCCCGAGCCTGACTGGCCACAGAGGCCCCCCGGCAGGCCTCACGCCCAGCCAGGCAACAGGTGGCAGGGCCGACAGAGCGCAGGTGCTCCGCCTGGGGGTGGTGGGGGACGAGGGGGGGTGGTCCCTCCAGTTTCCTCCCCACGCCCTGCTTCCCCCAGCTGCTGGCTGGGCAGGCTGTGCCTGGGAGGAAGGCTGGGCGGAGGGAGGCAGCAAACGTGCAGCCGGGGCTGAGTAAGCGCCATTTCCTGCTGCCCCCGTCAGCAGCTTCAGCAAGGGTGGCCAGAGGGCGGCTCACAATGCTTGCTGGGGCAGGCGCTCAGCAACGCGGCAGGGTCACTTCCCTGAATTGTCTTGTTCGCTGGCTCCCCCCAGCACACCTGGCAGGCCTGCCTGCCTGGGGAACTGTGGGGTGCCCAGCCAGGCCTGAGAACATCATCCTGGGTGGCAGCCAGTCCCCAGCCCGCAGCAGGCCAGGAGGCAGGGGCTTGGCTGGGCATTTGCTCTGGGGTCTGGACACAGCATGAGGCTGGGGCCCACAAGAGAGCCAGACGGGGTCTGAGTTTGGCCCTAGCCCACTGTGCCCTCTAGCAGCAGCAACAGGAGTGTCCGCACAGGACTTTACACCAGGACTGGATTGGGGCCACCGTCCCTGAAGCCCTTACTGGCAACATCTCTCACTATCTCGGTGGGCTTGACGTATAAAAAACCCCAGTAGACACTCAGCCAGAACAAATGCAAACAGCCAATACTCACTTGGAGAACTCACTCGACTGCCCAGTAACCAAGGAAATGTATCCAGAACAAACCTGAGACATGACCTTCCCAGATCTGATGGCAAAGGTGTAAAAGAATGATGATACTGAGGACTGCCAAGGTGTAGGGATCTCATCATCCTGGACATTGCAGGGAGGAACGGGACAGCTTTACTGGAACTCGACAATAAGCATCAGAAGGCTTTGACCCAGAAATCCTAGGAATTTAAGGGATGCGAGCAACAAATATGTAGGCATGCTCTTTGTAGCGCTGTTAATAATGGAGAAAACATTAGACATTGCCTAAATGCCCAATTATAGGTAGATTTGAAAAGAAAAATTTAATCACGCAGTGATAAGTCTTCCCTGGGAGTACAACCATTAAAAATGACGCCACATTACAGCACTCTCAAACTTTAATGTGCACAAGAATATCCCTGGGATCTTGTTAAAATGAATATTTTGATTCTACAGGTCTGGGGTGATAGCTGAAATTCTGCATTTCCATCAAGCTCCCAGGGGAAGCTGATGTTGCTGGTGCCTGGACCACACTTCAAGCAGCAAGGCTGTAGAATTTTTACTACTAATATGAAAAGACATTACCAAAATATGATAAAATGAAGAATAGCGTGCTACAAACAATATGATGCCGTTTTTATAAGAGATAAGATATGCGTGCATAGAAAACAAATCTAGAAGAATATAAAACAAAATATTAATAGAGGTTTTCTCTGGGTGACACGGTTGGGTGATTTTTATTTTATTCTTTATGTTAGTTCGTATTTTCTACAATGGATATATGGTCATCTCTCGGTATATGCCAGGCACTGGTTCCAGGACCCCCCGAAGATGCTCAAGTCCCGTATATAAAATGCCGTAGGGGCTTCCCTGGTGGTCCAGTGGTTAAGACTTCACCCTCCCAGTGCAGGGCCCCAGGTTCTATCCCTGGTCAGGGAACTATCCCGCATGCCTCCAATGAGAGCCCCCATGCCGCAACTAAAAGATCCCGCATGGGGCAATGAAGATCCCACGTGCCGCAACTAAGACCTGGCTCATGCCGCCAAATAAATAAAATAAATAAGTGAATATTTTAAAAAATAAAATAAAATAAAATGGCATAGTATTTGCATATAACCTATGCACATCCTCCCATATACTTTAAATTATCTCTAGATTACTTACAATACCTAATACAATGTAAACGCTATGTAAATAGTTGTCAGTATGCAGCAAATCCAAGTTTGCTTTTTGGAACTTTCTGGAATTTTTTTTTACTGAATATTTTCAATCCGTGGTTATTTGAATCCTTGGATTCAGAACCGTCAGATGCGGAGGGCTGACTGTATACTGTTTAATTAAAACAGAGTGACTGTTTATACCCCTAGGCCACACCCTGAATGTAAGAGGTGAGTCTCAATGGAAGGGAAAGCATTGCTGAGACCAGTTATGAAAATTGCATCCCTTGGTGCAAGAGCCAACCCTGAGCTGAAAGGCCTGGCCAGGCAGAGGCCTGGGAATGGGGTTCTTTGGACCTGGACCAGGAAGAGACTGCAAAGTGTAGGAGGAACCCTAGGTGGTAGGCTTGCAGATGAGCTGTCCTCATGGAGGCAGGTACAGGCCAGGAACTGAGGCCCCCATCCCAGGCCCTTGACACTGGAGGACAGATGTCTATCTCAGGCTCTGGACAGTGAGCCATTCCCCTTCCCTCAGTGTTTGTACCTCCTTTGTCCTTCCTTCCCCTGAGTGCCCACTGGGACCAAAAATGTGGGAGCAGAGGGCATCAGGAACAGAGAGACCCCCATGAGAAGGTGAATCCTGTTTCAGGGCAGAGATCAGACTCACAGGATGGCTCTTCCAGAAGTTCTTCTTCCAGGACCAGCCTCTGAGGGTCTGGGTTTGCTACAATGCAGGACAGGCTTCCCACACAAAGTGATGCTGTGTTCACCTACCTGAGGACAGGGTGACTAGAGAGGACCATCAAGCATTTGCAAAGTATTTTGTGGGGTAACCTGCTGGATGACCTTGCATGGGCCCTGTGACCTTCTCTACATGAGTTTTTGCAGCCATAATAGAGAGGAAAATTACCCAGAGATCTTTTGGGCTGCATAAGGCTGTGAGCTTCATATGCTTGGGGAAAGAAAAAAAACAACACACAACTCTTTGCAAGTTGGAAAAACATGTACCAAAACTGAGAAGCCTGCCTATCCTTTTTGTTATTTTTCAGAGAGAACATGACTTGAGGCTTCCTTGCCAGTGAGAGTCTGCTCCCCAGGCATTACACCTACCCTGACTATGGGATTGGGATGTTCATTTTTCTATGCCATGGGTTCTCAAAGTATGGACAGCATATGAGATGATCTGGGGTGTGTTTGAGATGATTTTAGCTAGCCTTTAATAGTACGGAGTCATGGAGTAAGAAAATTTTCCCCTTTCCAATTCTCTTTCCATCGTTCTAATGAGTTAAAAAGAAAGCCTCAGTTAGGGGCTAATGTGTCTCTAACAACTCATTAACACTTGCTAAATGTCCTTTTTAACAAAAAAGAGCAGACCTTAGGCTCAGAGTCTTCACTGGCATTATTCAGCTATAATTTAATTTATTTTTACAGTTACTTTGCTATTTAAGGTAGTGATATAAAGTTTCCTTTAAATTTTTTTTTAAGTTAAAATAATCAATCTAAACAAACAAATACTAGTGTAGGTGGTATTTGCCTTATTAGGATAAGGCAAAATGTGGAATAGCACATGTGTTAACAGAAAACTGCAAAATAATGACGACTTAAACAAGATGGAAATTAATTTTCTCCTCACATGAAATAATTTTGGAGTTAAATAGGCCAGGGCTGTTATGAAGACCCTGCAAAGTTTTCAGGGACCCAGTTTCCTTCCAACTCATCTTCAAGGTGCAAGATGACTGCAAGGGCTCCTACCATCATATTCAAGTTCCAGGCAAAAGCTTGGCAGATAGAGAAGTAAGACATGCTTCTTCCTTTAAGGAGACTTTCCAAAGGTCAAACCCCAAACTTCCATGTACACCCAAAACTCTTAAGAAGCCCTAAGGGGCAAGGATTGCCAGAACTTAGGCATAAAGTCACTGCCAGCTCCAGAGATGGCTGGGAAGTGAACTCTTTTATCTGGGTGGCATTGGGTCCCATCCCGTCTCCTCACACAGCCACTGTCCTGATTCAGGCCTCTCTCAACTCTATGATAAGCACAGATCTGGTCTTCCTGCCTCCAGGCCAACCCTCCACATCTGGCCATGTCACCCCCTTGCTCAAGAACCTGCAGTGGCTCCTTGAAGCCCTTCGAAGAATAAACTACAAGCTCCCAGTATGACCTGCAAAGCTCTTCACAATCTGACTCCAGACTTCCCTTCCAGACTCATCTCCAGGTACAGATGCACACCCTCCGCACCCTGCACACAGTCCAGCCGCACCAGATTCCTCTATGTCCCTCAAAGGATCTATACCTCACCAAGGTACTCCCCTTGACTACAATGCTCTTTCCACCCTTTGATTCCTGATAAACTTCCATTCATCTTGTGAGATGCTACACAAGCATTACCTTCTCCATGTGAAGCCTTACTTCTGTCCTCTGTGGACCTCCCGGAAAGTCTCTGGAACACTCTCTCACATGTCTGAATGCCCTCGAGAAGACGGCCATCTAAGGTTCAGAGCCGCCCACCCTCATGCTACCACGGGCCTGCAGCAGCGGCCTTGGAGGCTTTGTTTTGCACAGACTTAGTATTGTTTAAGACAGCATTATTAAGCCCTTCGCACTGGACCAGAAGCTCCTCCAGCACCATCGCTGTCTTGGCATCCCCAGCAGTGAGCCCAGGGTCTGGCACTGAGCAGGGCTGAATGAGCGAAGGACCCACAGAAGACGCAGCTCCTTCTCTCTCCCATTGTAGCTCAGAGCCCTGCCGATTCACCAGCCTGGCCCCCTCCCTCCGAAGTGCAGAATGACAGCTTGACCAAGGACTAACACTCTTAGGGATGACATTAAAATGGAACAGATACGGGCCCTCACAGCAATCCTCACCCAGATCCACGCCGTTCCAATTATGAGATGTTTAGTCTATACTGTCTCCACTGACCTTTCGCCCCATAACAGACAACGTCATTCCTGACGAGAACAGAAGCCCCTTGCCACCCCCTGGGCTCCCAACACTGGGGAAGCACCGAGCCAAGAGTCTGGGTCCTTCGTCCCCTGCCAGCTCTGGGAGGCCGAACGGAGGACAGACTGGCTGCCCAGACTCCGCAGCCTCTGGACATGGTGCTCTGAGGGTGAGGCGTGGGGATGGGGCTTCCGGCTGCTATTTTCTTCTACCTCTCCCCAAGTGCCCCACCCCCATCAAGTGCTAGGAAGTCCTTCAGTTACTACCCAGAAAGTAGGCAGGACGTTTTTCCTTTGGGGGAGTCCCTGCAGGAGACTTTTGTCACACTGCCACCTTGATGAAGTGGCTGGGGCATTAAGACCTCCTTCCCCAGGAAGCATTAGGCCCTGGTTCTAGGGCCCATCTCCCTTCCCCTTCCAGCTTCTGGGTGGGTGCCTCGTCTGGGGGAAGGGACGGTCAGGATTCTCAGGCCAGGGAGGTCCAATATTGATTTTGATCCCCCATCCCTACACGTACACGCACACGCACCAGCAGCCTTCTCCTCACTCTTTCTGCTCCCGTAGCACTTTGCAGCTTGACTCTGGTTTTATAGAGGCTAAGTCATAATTAACTGTGATTGTCTATGACCTGGGAGCATCTGTCTCCTTAGGTGAATGGTACAGAGAAGGGGCCCGATGGATGTGGGCGCCCTCTCCTCTCCCATCCTCTCCCACTCTGTGGAGAAGGAGGTCTCTGAGGTTGGCTCCACCCCTTGAAGGGCAGAAGAATAACCCAGAAGCCTTGCCTCCTCTGGGATGGTTTTCCTGCCATCCGTGGTAACCATGGTGACCATGGCGAGGTCTGCTTGAAGCTCAGTGGGAGTAATCTGGCCCACCTCGTTCCCCTCTCCCCAGGAAATGATTATAGCAGCTGAAGTTATTAAACACTCACAGTGTACCAGACACTCTGCTATGTGATCGACTTCCACTTTCTCACTCAAGCCACACAACCAGTCTCTGAGATGGGGTTAGAAAGCTGAAAAGACTTGCCCAAGGTCACACAGCTAGAAAGAGCCAGGCTCTTAATCCCTGCCTGACGCTCCTTCCTTGCACAGCCTCAGCTAGTCCTTGCCCATCCCTCTCCCTTCTGCTGCTTGCCTGGAATACAAGAGGTACTACCCCGGCGGGAGCTACTACCCGCCATCATCCCTCAGGCCTTCTTGGTGGAGTGGGGGAGGAGAAGGTTGACCTGCCACCCAAGCCACCCAGCTGTTGCAGAGGCAGGACAGCCCGGAGCTGTCACAGACTCTCCAGTTCTCAGAAAGCTCTGTTCCACATCACAGCCGATTAGTTACAAATTGCTTCCTCTCCTCGTGTATCACTTACACAACAGAGAGAAAGGGGAGATTGTTCCTGAGGACAGTCTCCCCGGGCCCTCGCACCAGGGCAGCTGGGAGACACAATGGGAAAGAGAGGAGGGGCTAGGAGGAGAAAGGGGGAATAGTCACAGGAAATAGGATGTGGGGGGTCCCAGCAGTTGGGAAGGGACCCACTGTGTCCACCCCGGTAGGCAGCAAGCAGGCAGGGGACCAAGGCTTAGCAAGGGCCCTGAGCTGTGAGGGCAGAAAGGGGAAGCAGCTATGGTACCAGCTCAGAGGCTCAGTTCCTGGAAAGCAGCTTGCCAAGGACCCCCAGCTTCGGAGGACAGCCCCTGATTGGGTAGCCGGAGCACAGCAGGTGCCCGGCCTCTGGATTTCTCGAGAGCTTTGGACACCCTGGGATCTGAACAAATGCCCTCCCTCAAAGCAGCTGGCCGGCCCTCCAGCCCGTCTGGTTTCAATAAAGCTCTTCCAGTCTGGAAGAGCCTGGAAGGAAGTTCAGTGTCAGTGAGGCTGCTGGACACGAGGTGCTGGCTGTGGCCCCAGAGCCTCCCTGTGCCCTTGGTGTTCCTTGACTTTGCTGCCGCCACTAAGCTACATCCCTCCGTTAAAGCAGAGGGCCAAGCATGCACAGAGTACCCCTTTGTCATTCCACTTAGCACAGCTGAGACCAGCTGGCATTTTCACAAAGGGCTTTACTAAAATACTAAGGGAGAACAAAAGGGAAATAATTACAGAAAACACAAAAAACCCAGGCCCGGCTGCCAAGTTCCCAAAGTACGGGTTTCTGATCCTTTGGTGATGACACGTTGCCCCAAAGGCCTGGGACAAGGCCGCAGGCACCTTGCCTGGCCGCCCTTGTTCGCAGCCTCGTGGTGGGCGCCATCTTAGTTTCCAGCCCTGGGAACCACTGGGTCTCCCGTGGGCTCTGCTTTTGTCTCCCTTCCAACTCGGACCCGCCCTAGGGCCCTAGGCCTCCCACTGGGTTCTGGTGTCTGGGCCGAGGCGTGAGCCTTGTCCCCTGGGGGCTGGCAGGGCTGTGGTGACCATCCCAGGGCGTGATTACATGGCAACGGGAAGTTGTTTTCCCACACTTACCCCACCAGAGAGGCCCACACAAGCTGTCTTGAGCACAGGGTCTAGAAGGGCTACCTCTGAGGGCTGAAGGACATCTGCGTAAAGAATGAGCAGGCTTGGGACGTTTTCCCTGTGGAGAGAGGAGAGAGTGCTCTGAGGATGGGTCCACCTCAACAAACATCAAGTAAGCCCCTACTATGTGCCGGGCACTGCACAGGGTGCTGGGAATCCAAGGGTGAACAAGTGTCTGCCCTCTCAGATCTTACAGACTGAGGAAAGACAGACCAGCGTCTGGGCAGTGATGGTGCTGAGGGCCAGGCACCGTGATGGGAGGGAAATTCCAAGTGCTGGGGGAGCCTAGGTGAGGAGTGTCTCACCCAGTGGTGGCAGCCAGGGAGGCCATTGGAGCCTGAATGAAGTGCATGGAGAGAAGGAGAGAGGCTCAGGGTTGAGGCTGAGGAAATCCCAGCCCAGAAGGCAGGAGGAGAAGGCAGAGAGGCCAGCCAGCCATCTTCTTGCTGGTGACTTTGGCTAGCTGGTGGCTGCGGCACTTCCAGCCTATAGCGGACGGGCCTTCAACCTGCGCTGCCCGCTGCCGCTCTCCCTGCCAGCCAGGAAACAGGAGATTCTAGTCCTTGGATGCTCTGCTTCTCACCCACCTCTGGCCACATCCAGATCGGGGGCTCAGGGACAAGGTCAGAGGGAGTGTGCTTCTCTAGGGCCACCTGAGGTGCCACTGCAGAGGCTGATGCTCAATGTCATCAAGGGAGAAGGAAGAGGTCATAGTCGGGAAATAGATCAGAGGGTCAAGACTCCAAAGAGGCCAGGCCAAAATGAGAAAATGAGTCAGGAAGCTAAAAGCCAAGAAATAGGGATGGGTTGACGCAAGCGTTTCAGGCTAAGACCATGACTAATGCAAGGTGTGGGAAGCCCTGTGTTTTAGGGCAGCCTCGGAAGGCAGCCCAGTACGCAGGACTAGAACCCATGGCTGCTCAGGGTGACTACTGTCATGGTCCAGTCAGTGTTTCTATGGCCTAGACCCTTGTGTTTACCTGTATTTACCCGTAACAGGGTCAATTCCAGGCCCGGGATGACAGTGTCTGTCTCCCACATACCAACCTTCAGAGCTTGTCAAGCAACCACTCCGCTCCAGCAAAGGGAAGATCGAGAAAAGCTTTGGGACACCAGCTCTGCCTTCAAGGTATTTGCTACCTGCTTGCAGAGAGAGCTTGTGCTCACTGGAAAGAGCGCTGGAGAAAGACCTCAGCTTGATCCCCATCTCTGTTCCTTCCCTGGTAGCTAAAGGTCTATGGCCCAATTACTTAAACTTCCTGAACCTCCATTTTCCCATCTTCAAAATGGGAATAATTAAAACCTACCTCATAGGGTTGTTATGAGAATTCAATGAGTCGAAGTGCTAAACGTGCCAGGCACACTGCTTGACACATAATAAGTGCTCAAAAAATACTTGTTCTCTCCCTGAAACAACAACAAATGATCACCATCCTACAGCTAAATGTTGAGTTGTGAACGCTGACGCTACCAGTGGATCTGCTCAGCACCTGGATCTACTCAGAAGGTGTCAGGGACAGCTGGGGACTGATTGCCTGGATGGTGATGGTGAGAAGTTGCGTGTGTGTGTCTGTGTGTGTGCACACATGTACATGCATGCACACATGCACATCCACGCGCACGCAAATCCCTGCATCCTTTTTCTCCTCTGCATTTGGCAGAAGCATAAGATTCTTCTTTTTCTGTCTCATGTCCAAGATGGTGAGGACTCTACTCTGCAGTGTCTTTTTTTTTTTTTTTTTTTTGCGGTACGCGGGCCTCTCACTGTTGTGGCCTCTCCCGTCGCGGAGCACAGGCTCCGGACGCGCAGGCTCAGCGGCCATGGCTCACGGGCCCAGCTGCTCCGCGGCATGTGGGATCTTCCCGGACCGGGGCACGAACCCGTGTCTCCTGCATTGGCAGGCGGACTCTCAACTGCTGCGCCACCAGGGAAGCCCTGCAGTGTCTTTATATCTCTAATAAGAATCAAAAGTTGAATTAGAAATCATGCCTAAGCTACCATTTCCTGTACCCCAGGTGCTTTAGCAGTCCTCACCTATGAGGTAAGCACTGTTATTATTCCCACTTTAGATGGAGGAAGTCTGGGCTCTGAGAAGTAAAGGAAGTTACTTGAAGTTATACAGCTGGTAAGGACTGGAGTCACAATCCAGGACAGCAGAGCCCCAGCACACCTGCCCTGGACTGGATGTGAGTAACAGTAAACTTCTATCTGACTCATGGATATTCTGAAAGTCTAATTGGTTTCCCCTAGCCTAACCTAGCTAATTCATCTCGCAACCCAAGAAGCCAAGTTTAGAAGGATATGGTCTCCAGTTTAGTGACAAAAAGACTGAGGTGCACTTGTAGGAATCGCAGACACTGCCCAGGCATCAAGCTTATTCCAGAGTAGAAAGGGAGCTGCAGCGTTCCCACCCATCTGTACCTACCCACCACCCCCCTCCTCGGCCCTGGCTGTGAATGTAAACTTCAAGGGAACCAGCACACCACATGCCAGTGCCTAGAACATAGTAGGGCTGAAGCAATACATGTTGCATGAAAGGACAGATAAATGAAAACAAACACACACAACACGTACAATCTATGCACCCTTATACATACACAGTTATAGGCAAAGGTGCCCAATGCATAAGTGCTCAAAACACTCAGTTATAGACAAGCATATACAAAACAGATACTTCAACACACACACTCATACACAAAACACACCCATGTCCACATTCACAAATCCAAAACATGCATATGTATACACAGATATCATGGGCAAGCATATATGATCCAGATATGCACAAACACACATCTACTCACCCCAGCGATGCCCAGACATCCTCCACCAAGACCCTGGGCCCAGGAAGGAATCTGTCTGCTCCATGAGCCTTAGCATGTTGGAGCTTGTCAGAAAGTTCTTTGCAGCCCCCCCTTAGCTGGCTGGTGACTGGCCCCTGGCTCCTGGACCTCCGGGTTTGGGGCCGGCCAGGCAGGAGGCAGCATCTCCGGCAGCCCCGCGTGGGTGGGCGGGCAGGCAACGGACGCAGAGGTCACTGGGGTGAGAGCTGGGGCTGCCCTGGCCTCTCTTTTCCTGGCTGGAATGTGAGATGTAGGGGCCACCTCTCAGGCCTCCCTCCTCTCTCCCAGCCGCCCACCAGCCCCAGGCCCAGGCCAACCCATGACCCCAAATCCTGCCAGGTTCTCGTAGCCAGGAAGTGTGCGCGGAGGGTGGTGGTGGTGATGAACACTCGAGGACCGTGGGAGGCATACACAAATAACACAGAGATGCACAGTCACACACAGAAGCTGGCCCGGATACTCACCCACGAAGACACACACACAAAGACACAGGCAGGCATACAAGTTCACAATCCCACTGAATGCACATTAGACACACTTCCAAACACAGAAGAAAAATCAGGCACATCCATCACACACACACACACACACACACACACACGCAATCACACACGCAATCACACAGGCATACAGAGATACCAAGAGACCAGACGCCCACAAAGCGACATTTGCACATACAGCAGATGCACACAGACACTCAGACCACACAGAGACTGATAGCACACGTGGATCTTCACAAATGCACGCAAATGCCCACACACAGGCACAGAGACACGCACACACAGACCCCTTCCGGCAGACCCCTGCCATGTCGGAGCACTTCCTCCTCCTCCCGGGACCAGGAGGAAATGCTGCACTAGTAGGCCACTCTCCAAGCCACATGTGGCCGGCTTGCAGGCAGGGCCCGGAAAACTGCTTGCCACAAGAGGAAATAGTGCTGAAGCCCCCGCCAGGTGCCTGCCGTCTGAGTGCCTGGCCAGGAGGATGGTGCATGGGCTGAAGAGACAGCCACATGGCATGGGTTTTGTCTCTGTATGTTAAACACACACGCACACGCACACGCACACGCACACACACACACACTTTTCAGGAGTACATATGTATGTACAACGTATACAGGGAGGGGCACTCTTGGAACCTCAGTTTCTTCATCTATAGCATAGGGTTGATAATTCTTTCACCCTTGAGGATTATGGGGATGGCATAAGGTGGCACTGTGACGTACCAGAGCAAATCACTGCCTTCCTGGGGGTCTGGAGCTGCATCTCTGCAGAGGCCTAATGTCAGGAGCCTTGTTCGCAGGCGTTGGGCTCCACACCTGGCTGCCCCCGCCCAAGGTGGCCGGCCTGGAAGAGCCGGAGCCAAGCTGGGGGCCCCTCTCCTGGGCCAGCACTGGGCGCTGCCTGGCTCAGCCGGCGCCCCGGGCAGCAGGCTCCGAGCGTCCCGGGAGAAGCTGCGGGCTGGGCTCCGCCGGGCGGTGAAGCCCGCGTCTGGAGGGCCCCTTCCACGCACTGCCGCCCGAGCTCGCTCAGGTCCGCGCCGCCCGCCCGGCCTCTGGCCCCGCTCGGCGCCCGGCCGCTCCCTAGGACTCGGGTCTGGAGCCTCGTCGGCGGTGGGCGGGGCGGGCCTGCAGCCCCGCCCCCACTCGCGGGCCCTGAAACCCAGCGGCCGACAAGCTTCAGTCCCAGAAGGGAGCTGCTGTCTGAGGAAGAAGCTGCATCTTCACTCGCCAGCCACGAGAGGACCTGGGGTCGCGCCGGGCGCCCGACGGACCCTGCTCAGGGACCCGCCTGCCCCACACCGACCGGCCCTGCTGGGCCCTCCGCACCAGGTGCCCCAGCCGCAGCCTTACCTGCGGGCTCCAGGATCCGCAGGGCTTCTAGAGGATGCTCGGGCCACCGACAGGGACCTCGGGGCAGCAGTGAGGGGGGGCACCCAGCCCCCCATTCAGCTCCTGTCCTCCTGTGCCAGGGGCTCCCCCGGGGTACGAGCATGGTGGTTTTCCCTTGGAGCCCCCTGGCTTGGTACGTCTGAGAAGATGCCTGCCATGAGGCTGTTCACTTGCTTCCTGCAGCTCCTGGCTGGGCTGGCCCTGCCTGCTGTGCCCCCCCAGGTAAGACCCCCACGCCCCAGCCTGGCTTCCCTGATCTTCCCACACCCAGCACTGGGAACAGGGGGCTCTGAAATCACAGACCCACTCCCGGGAGCAGCACCTCCAAGGATGTCCACACACTTCCCACGAGCCAGGCTGGACCACGTCGTCTGGGAGGAGTCCGCAGGCTGGGCTGTCCCAGACCTCAGCTCCGGGGTCTGTCTTGGCGGGGGCAGGGAAGCCACAGGGAAGGGAGGGAGGTTTCCTGTCTGGCCCCTGGAGCCCTGGTGGGTTTGCTAAAAGCATCTCTCCACTAATCCCAGGCGGGTCCCTGGCCTTGTGGTCAGGGTCGAGGCCCTGTGACCAGGCAGGCGCCCCCAGGACCTCTGACCTGGCCTGGTGGAGGGAAAGCCGGCTGAAAAGACTACTGGTGGGGAGGCTGGGCCCTGCCCCCCACCAAGGCTCCAGGCTGAGCCCAGGGCTCCTGGGTGGGCTGGGGGCAAGACAAGGGTCCCACTGTGCCCTCTCTCCCGGATGGGCAGCTGGAGGTCCTGAGTGCAGGGCCTGGGGAAGTGAGCAGGGCCCTTTTCCCAGGAGCTGGGTGAGTCTGGCTGTGAGCCAGCTTGGGCAGCGAAATCCTGACAAAGCCAATGAGCTCCCTTCCCACTGCGCTGTCCCACTGCCCTGGGAGTCCCGAGCCCCAGCCCAGAAGTGGGTGGGCTGGGCAGTTCCACGGGGCGGAAGGGCCATACCACCCGCCACCCGCCGCCCGCTTGCCTGCTGCAGGGCTGGTCAGAGGTGTCACTTTACCGGCAGCACCGGCTCCTGGCGCCACCCGCTCCAGCGCCTCGGCTCTCACCAGCTGATCGCCTCCCCCTGGGCTCTGGCACCCAGCCAAGGCGAGCTGCACAGGGCCCAGCAGGGCTGCCTGGGGGCTGGGTAGAAGGGAGACCCCAAAGGATCGCCAGATCTTTGGGACAGAGCAGGCAAAGGGTCTCCAAAAGCTTCCAGCCTCCCACCCTTTCTAAATGAGGAAACTGAGGCCAGAGAGGGGGTGGGATCCACGGGACCCACCCAGGGTCCCTTGAGTTTTTCTCATTGCACCTGGAAGGAGCCAGCTGTGAGACAGGGCAGAGTGTGTGCAGCGGGTGGGAAGGAGCTCAGAGTCAGAGGGGCCTCTATGATCTTACCGACACACTGGGCCCCAGAGCGCAGAGGCCCAAGGTGGTCCCCCTCATCTCTGCACCTTTCTGTCCACAGCAGTGGGCCTTGTCTGCTGCGAACGGCTCATCAGAGGTGGAAGGTAAGCTGCCTGGGCCCAGGGGGCGGGGGCGGGGCTGGAGGGGCGGGTGCACAGCTCGCCAAGTCCTCACCTCCTGGGCCTCTGCAGAGGATGGGAAGGGTTGGGAAGGGTGGGTGCAGGCTGATACTGAGCTGGGGAGAGTCTGCAAACTGGCTGACGCCCTGGCCGACAGAGTTGGCAGGGCCTGAGAGATCCCCCCATTGTGACCCAGAGGCCTAGAGAGGTGTCTTCCTGGGCCAGGGTCACCCGGCGCACAGAGAGCAGGGCTGGGGCCCGTTTACCCAGGATTCGTCAGGTTGGGGTTCATCAGAGCCCCTTCCCAGCATGATGTAAGGGGGGCAGATGGGGTCTTGGAGGGCAGTGCAGGCAATGAGTGCCAAGGGCCAGGCTGGGGGTCTGTGAGCTGGATGCAGTGGTCCAGCAGTCAAGAGGACCAGGGAGGGGCAAGAGGACCTTCCCAGCAGCCAGCCCTGGAGGAGCTTCAGGGACCTGACGAGGCCTTTCCATTGATTACAAACAGACAGAATGAGTTGTGCCTTCCCTGGCCCCTCCACTCCCCACCCAGGGTTGTATCAAGAGGGAATCTTCAAAGGGTGAGACAATTTGCCAAAGAGACATACGTGCAGAAGGCAGGAGGCCCATGCCAGGCCCCCTGCCTTGCCCCTCCCTCCCTGCCTCTCCAAGACGTGCAGCCAGGCCACACACCACTTTCCACGGAAGAAAGGGAGCATGTAAGGACATGCACATGCACACGCGTGGTGACCTCTGTGAGCTGGGAACACCCTCCCTCTACTGCCTGTAGCCAGCCTCTCCTGGGCCTGACCATGCTCTGACGGCTGAGTCCCAGGCCCCTTGGGCACTGAGAAGGTGGGGGTGGTAGCAGACGTTGATTTCATTGATATCCTCTCCCTCCCCCTGCTTGCCCTCTGGGATTGGCACAATATTATGCTCTCTGGGATTTGGAGAGAGACCCATCACCTACCTCCACCCCATGGCCTTTTTGATGCTTTTAGTATATTTCAGATAACAGCTATCAAAGAAGTCTGAGCCTCAGTTTCATCATCTATAAAATGGGAGCATTAAACTACATGATATCTAAGGTTATTTTTCTCAGATTGTAGGATTCTCTGACTCCATGGAGGAGACACAGGAGTATATTTCTCCCAGGGACCCGAGTGAGGAGGGACCCAGGAAGTATCGATCCATTAGGACAGCTCACCTGTCATCCTGATCAATTAGGGAGCCTGTATCATGACCAGGGAAAGAGCTTTGGACCCCAGTTATCAAAATCCTGAAAATGCCATCCCCTCCTAACACCAGACAAGAGACAGAATGGTCTGTGCTTTGCAGCCGCAGACGTTGATTTTTTACTATTACTATTCATGGTAATATTATCAGGCATTTACTATAACGCAGTGCCACAAGCTGTGAACTAGGAAGGCACTCGTATTCTCCACGTTTTATAGATGAAGGCTCTGAGGCTCACAGAGGCCCTTGGGGTCACCTAAAGCCTTGGACACTCTTCAGTGCATGTGACAGAGCTGGAGCGCGTGGCACCGAGCCTCCCCACGGCTCACAGCTGAGCAGGCATTGAGCAGGGTGTCCCCTGCCGCAGGCTGGGTGTGTGCCCCACCGGTGACCACCAAGAGGATACCTGCTGGGCTCGGGCTGGTGGCCAGTGGCTCTGCCCAGCCCGGTCCCCCCACCCTCCCAGTGGCCCCCCCCCAGGAGCTTGCTCTCAGGATGAAACACTTCCCATCTGGGGTCTCCTCTGGCCTGGGTGGTAGGCAGCTGGAGCCAGACGGGAGGCTCACCCAGGGGCTGGCAAGAGAGCCGAGAGCCCACTTTTTGGCCCCGGGAGCAGCCAGGCGCCTGCCTCGGCCACAGCCTCCCGTTCCTCTCCCCGCACCCCGGCCTCTGAGCGGGTCTGGGGCTGCCCTCAGGAGCAGCTGAGCAGAGCTCTTTGCCGAGGGGCTCAGCCCACAGCTGGGAGCGGTCACAGCACTCCCTTAGCCAGCCCCTCGCCCAGCCCCCTCTGTTTCTCCCACACACCCAGACAGCAGCCCCAGGAATGAGCTGCCCCCTTTCCTGGTGTCTGCCAGGTAAATCAGGCCCAGCCCACCTCCTTCTCAGCCCTCTCCCAACACCATCCGGCCATGAGGCCCAGAAAGCGGTGGGCTTCAGGGCCCCGGAACCTGGGTCCTGTTGCCGCAGTCTGCATGGTGGGTGAGGGGAAAGGAAATCCCTTCTGCCTCCTAGGCCCTGCGGCTCTGCTTAACCTGGCGGTGGCCCCATGGCCCAGCTGGGTGGAGTTTGCTTGCGGGATGGTAGGGGGACGGGGTGCCCCTTCTCTGCTGCTCTCCCCCTCCCTGATGGCTGGTCCCGGGGCAGGACCCTGAACCTTCTGTGGCACTTTGGCAGCTGGCTATCTCTCTGCTGTTATTTATGTTTTCCGAGGCAGAGATTAAATGTTCAGAGTTGTGTAGTGCTTATGAAGGTTTTAGACTAAACACGCACTCAAGGAGTTACAATAGGGAGGTGCTCCTCTGACCTCTCCCTGCAAAGGCTGGCTTCCCTGGGGCTTTGTGCTGACCTGGAGGAGAGGGCCTTGTTTCCCACTTGGGTCCAGGGAGAGTGACCCAGTGGCCTGGAGAGGCAGGATCAGGGAGGTCTCTGGTCTCCCTCCCGTCCCTGGGCCCAGCCCTAGTGCGCCCTAAGCAGACAGGGCAGAATGGAGCAGCAGACGCTCAGATAAGCACAGTTTATTGCTCTGTGGCCGCTTCAGCCAG
This sequence comes from Lagenorhynchus albirostris, assembly GCF_949774975.1. Lineage (NCBI taxonomy): Eukaryota > Metazoa > Chordata > Mammalia > Artiodactyla > Delphinidae > Lagenorhynchus > Lagenorhynchus albirostris. The sequence goes on from NC_083095.1 coordinate 27,698,171, forward strand.
CTCCACGTGGACACACTGCCTCTTGGGTATTTTCCACCGGCTTGCAGCCTTTCCCGAGGGCCTCTGCTAGGGCTGAAGTTTATTTTTCCTCTGAGATTACCCTGAGACTCACGTCCTCGTAGGCTCAGTAGAATGGACTTCAGCCCCTTCTGCCTCCTAGGAAGGGACATGGAAGGTAGTGAGGGGCTGCTAGGAGAGGCCATTGCCCTAGGGCAGAGGCTGCAGCGTCCCCAGGTGGCCCAGCTTCCCTGTCCTCCCCCACCAGCTGAGGATGACCACCAGGTACAGGGCAGGATGACCCAGGACTGGAGATGTGTCTCTCTCTGCTCACGGTCTCACAGCTGGGCTGGGTTGTGTGCACAGAACCACAGACTGCCTGTCAGATCTGGGAGAGCCCTTAGCAACCATCTATTCCCAACCTTCTTCTTTTTCTTCAGCTGAGGAAACTGATATACCCAGAAAGGTGAAGTGACCGCCCCAAGGTCACACAGCCAGTGTAGGGCCAGGACTAGAAGCCAGGTCTCCTGGCTCTGGCTACTCACTTCCTGTGAGCCTCTGTTTGGGACCAGGCCCCAGGCCCTCCCCTGAAGGAGCAACGTCTTTTGAGAGACTCCAGATCAGCCCGCAGAAGTTCCTGGTCAAGACCACCAGGACATCGTGGGGGTCAGGGATGTCCCTGATAACCTTCAGCGAATTCTCATCTAATCAATCAGTAATTACTTAGCCTGTGTTTACTGGGTGCTTGGGTCCGTGTCTTCAAGGAGCCTCAACTTGCTTGTAAAAAAGATAAGAGCCACCAGTGACGGAGATAAGGCAAGCCCTTGGGGCTGAGTTATGCTCAAAAAAGGAACATCTGTTCACGCTGGACAAGTAGGAGAAGGCTTCGGAGAGGAGGAAGGGAGGCGGGCCTGGGGAAGTGGGAAGTGGGCTTTATTTGGTTAGAAACGAGAAGGGGGCAAGGAGCATGGACCTCAAGTGGGAATTAGGATGATGTGGCCCCGAGCTCTCACGAGGGTGGCCTGACCGAAATGGAGCACGGGAATGGGGCATGTTGCTGACTGCAGTCTTGGCCACCAGGCAGAGGAGCTGGCCCAGTGTGGGCAGGAAACAAGGACTAAGGGGAAGGCTAACCCTCCCTGTGGGACTCTGCAAGCCAGTCTTGCAGAACTGACTGTTTTCTGCCAATTCCCCAAGACTGAGGAAGCACCAGGTCAGGGCTAAGAAAGATCCAGAGGGCCTGGGGAGCTGCCAGAGCACGCTCCTCGAAGCTTCAAGGCACCGAGGCAGATGCGGGCCCCTGACTTGAGAACAGAGCTGAGAGCTCAAGACACTGAGAAATTCCGTTCCACTGGGATTTCCATCCGGCAGACGGGTTGGAGGTCCAGCTGTCATCCCAGAGGGATCACATCAGGAGTTCAGAGCCGGGGGAGCTCACATAGGCTGGGGGCTTCCTGGAGGAGGGGGTGTGGGCTGCACCTGGGAGGACCCGCAGGGCCTGGGCTTCAAGGAGCAGGCCCCTCCTGGCCTGACGCAGCTGTCTGTGCCTCCTCGCAGTGGTGCCCTTCCAGGAAGTGTGGGGGCGTAGCTACTGCCGGGCCCTGGAGAGGCTGGTGGACATCGTGTCTGAGTACCCCGGCGAGGTTGAGCACATGTTCAGCCCGTCCTGCGTCTCCCTGCTGCGCTGCACGGGCTGCTGTGGCGATGAGAACCTGCACTGCGTTCCAGTGGAGACGGTCAATGTCACCATGCAGGTAAGCGGGCTCTCCTCCTCGTGTCCGGGCCTGCCCCTCTGTCCACATGCTGCCCAGAGGGCCACAGAACCTGCCCCCGAGGGGGCCCGGGAGAGAAGGAGGGCAGGCCGGGGTCACAGGACTGGGACTTACGCCCAGGCCTATCCTCTTACCACAGTGCCCCTCCTTCCTGAACCCCTGCCCCAGCTTTGAGCCCCCTCACCTCCCCCCTTACCAGCTTTCTCAGCCTCTGGCTTAGCCCTGCCCCAGGACCTAGGATATCTGGTTGAGGTTGGAAAAGAAATCTGTTCGGATTCAAGATGTCCCTGTTTATACCAGGGACATTTGGCATTTCACGCCCTGAGCTTTCTCACACACTCACACCTACAGTGGTTTTTTGAGCACTAGTTGAATAATGCCAAGCGCTATGCTAGGTGCTTCAGAAATGTTACCTCAACATTCGATCCTTGGAGCTAAGTGATATTCCCATTTCACAGATGAGGAACCTGAGGTTCAGAGATGTTATTTCACTTGCTCAGCAGGTGGAAGAGCCAAGCTTTGAACATAGGTCTCACTGCCTCCAGAGCTGGGGCCCCCTTCCTACACTATTGCTATGCTGGTGGCCCTGGGACGGGAGGGACAGGGGCCTCCCTCAGCTCCACATGCAGGCGGGAGGGCTGTTTGCCCCACACTCAAAGCGAAATGAGGGTGTGTAGTCCAAAGGCTGGTGGGAAATAGGGAGCCTGGTCCTCATGCAAGGGGAGGCTGGAGGGAGCATTGGAAACCCCAGGCCACCCCCAATCCAGTCACCCAACCTTCCTCTCCCCTCAGCTCCTGAAGATCCGCTCTGGGGACCGGCCCTCCTACGTGGAGCTGACGTTCTCTCAGCATGTGCGCTGCGAGTGCAGGTGAGTCCTCGGGTGTGGCAGGGACAGCCCCCACGAGCCTGGCAGCTTCAGCCAGGGGCTGCCCGTCCCTGCTTCCTAGTTGAGGGAGACCAGGGAAATCGGCGGCCAGTGGCAGCTGCTTGTGTCTCCCCATCAGCCGGTTTTGCCCAGGGAGCTGGCCCCAGCAGCTGGACCACAGCTGCTGAGAAACCACAGGGATGGAGGGAGCCAGGGTCCCTCCCAAACTTGCCAGGCTCAGGGCACGCCATCTCCCTCCTCAAGCTGGGAGGCAGCTGCCACGGCCCTGGAAGAAGTGACTGGACTTAGTTCTAGGCCAGGCTGGTGCCCACGGGAGGGGTCAACTGGCTGAGGCGCGCAGAGACGGACAAGCCCTGGTGGGAGGGAAGGGGCAGAGGGAAGTAGCTTTCTTTAAAGTCGCTCCCTCACCCGGGAGAGCCTGTCACCAGCACATCTTGCTGCTGGTGCCCAGGGTACTCTGAGCATTAGTTACCAGGAGCAGCAGGCCTGGCACTGCCTACCAGGCACAGGGAAGAGAGAAATGGGCTCAGGTGCTCTCCTGGTACCCCTGGGCCATGGATGGAGACACCAGACAAGAGGTCCTGAGCCCTATCCTGGGGCAGGAAGAGGGGGAGGACCACCATTTATGGTGCATCTCCTCTGTGCCTCGCCACGCATTAGGCACCTGACTGTGTTTTCTCATTTATTCAATAAACATCCATTGAGCACCGACTGTATGCTAGGCACTGTCCCAGCTCCTTAGGATACAGTGGTGAGCAAGAGAGACCAAGTCCCAGCTCGCCTAACAACCCTAGGAGATAGGTACCATTGTCGTCCCATTTTACGGATGAAGAAACTTGCTATGGTTACATGATTTGCCACAGCTAGTGAGTGGACCCCAGCCTGTCTAACCCCTAAGCTTGCCCTTTTTCTTGCTACCTCTCGTGGCCGTTACCACACTCTCCAGGAGCCCCGGTACTGCCCTGGGCTTGGTCCTGCCTACTGTCCTGGGCTCTGGCCACCCCTCTTGGATCTGTACCACTGTTAGAGGCCCTGCCCCAATCTGTTTCCTCCTGTGCCCCCTTGCCAGGGCTTGGCCATATAACAACAGTTCAGTAACAAACCCTCCCGGGCACAGTGCTTGACAGTGACCTTTCACCTTCCACATCACCTTTGCCCTCACAGCCTCTCTGTTGGGGCAGACAGATGAGAAGACTGAGGGTCCAAGAGTGTCTCTGACTGGTCCCAGATGGCAGAGACACGACCAGGCAGTCCCAGGAGGCGCTGGTACCCTGCCCTGGCTCCCAAGGGAGATGGCCAGCCTAGGGAGTCTTCCCTGACCTCAAAGCTTGCTGTCGCTGCGCTGCCCCATGCCCCCACTCTGGCTCCCAGGGGAGACTGAGGCCCTGTCCCCTTCCAGAGGGCTGGGCAACAGGGCCACCTTTCTTCTCTCTTCTGGGTCAACAGCCACAGCGCCCGGAGGCAGAGCCAGGACAAGCCTGGTGACTGTGGGGCATTCAATCAGCTCCCCTCACCCCACCCTTCACCCTGGCCCCCTGATGTTGCCTGCACCGTCACACATCCTCAGGGTGGGGGGTGGCGCGATGTCCACCTGACAGGTGGCCTTGCCCCTCATTCATTGTCAGCGAGGAAACTCCCAGAGGGCACCCCGGAAGGAAGGGCAGGTGCGAGGGAAGGAAGTGAACAGAGAAAGGCAGCAGAGAGCAGACTCATTCCCCAGATTTGATGCCAAGAGGCAGAGGAGAGCAGAGGGTGTGGAGAGGACCCCCAAGAGGGCATTCACACCTCTCTTGGTGGGGTCACCAGAGGCTAGCATGGGAGCGGAAGCCCCAAGGCCTCTGGGCATCTCTCCCTAACTAGCTCCATGCTACCCCCTAGTGGCTTCAGTGCCAACTACAGGACCAGCGCCGGTGATGTCCGAGGGGGCTTAGCGGGGCAGGGAGCCCCCGCTTACTGCTTTCCTGATTCTCCCCTGCTCCTCTCTGTTTTCCCAGGCCTCTGCGGGAGAAGATGAAGCCAGAAAGGTAAGCAGCCTGGCTGGGGCACCGGGCTGTTCTCAGGCCTGCCAGCCCCTGTCCTAGCATGGGGGTCCCCAGCCACTCTGTCCTGACGCTTTTGGCTTATTACAGGAGGAGACCCAAGGGCAGGGGGAAGAGGAAGAGAGAGAAGCAGAGACACACAGACTGCCACCTGTGAGTGCGCGGGGGGCCCAGGGATGGCAAGGAGGCTGGGCCAGAGGGGAGCCCAACCCTGCCAGCAGGGTCAGTGGTCGGGGAGGGACAAAGCCAGTGGTCGGGGGCCACAACCTAGAGATTCTAGGGCCTAGGAAGCCTCAGGTGAACCAGGACAGGAACGAGGAAGCCTTGCTTCTTGTCCTGGCTTAGCTCTAAGTTTCTGTGTGGCCTTGAGCAGGTCACATCACCTCTCTGAGCCAAGTTTTTCTCTGTGGGTAGAATAAGGGGTCAGGGGGTCCACCAAGCATTCAGTCGGTCTACGTTTACTAAGCACTTACTGTGTGCCAGGTACGTCAGTGGGCAAACCAACAAGCTTCCTGCTCTTACAGGTCTTACATTCTAGTGCTAAAACGTCCAAAAACTCAGCCAGGGCTACTTCCTGGTGGCCCTGGGGAAGGTGTAGCCCCTCACCGGCTCCCAGACCAATATTTCTTCCACCCTCCCAGGGAGCCTTGGGGTCCACTCGCTTCCCTTTCCCTCTCCATGTTACCTGCCCATTTGGCTTCACATCCGGAGGACTAGGCTGGAGTCCAAGCCTGAGTGTTGGGAGAGCAGGATTAGAGAAGGGAAAACCCAAATCTGTGAGAGTAAAGAGTAAAAATAAAGGATTTCATCATGCACAGTAACTCAGTCACACCACGGTTCTCCTTCAGGGCCTGTCTCCTTCCACCAACAGGACTCAGGAAATCATTTCATGCCATGGGACTGGGGCTGGCCAAGTCCTACCCCATGAGCCCAACCCTGCACGAGCGGAGACCTCCACCCCACTCTGTGAAGCTAGGGATGCTGGGGAGGATTCTGGGTGGGTCCTCTGCAGGCACATGGCACTAATTTCTCCCCTGGGCCCAAGCAGCGACTGGGGGAGGAGCTGGCAGTGTAGTCAGTGCGGGGCTCCCCAGCTGGGCAGCCCCAGATGGAAAGCGGCCTGTCCTCTATCTGCTAGGGCAGCAGTCTTCAAACGTTTCATTCGGGAATCTCTTGAAAGAAATTCAAAAACTCATGTGCTCCCTTGTTCACTTTTAAGTTGACATTGAACTTTTTCATCAAAATTGTAAATAGTTGCAAAGGATGTAACTTCTGGCCTATCATGAATATTAATATTTTAATATAAAGCCATTATATCACTCTCCAAATGTATCCTGTGGAATAAGCCATCCTAATTTAATACCATCATCCACTCTTAAAAAACTGAACAACATCAACAAAAAAAAAATATATGAACGCTCTCCTTTGATAGTTGAATATTTCCATTGCTTCTTTTTTCCTTGAACTTGTCTTTCCATTTTACTTTCCCCACAGAATTTCAGCCTAATGTAGTATTTTTTTTAATATTCATATGTCTTTTATGTATCACCTTGTCATATTTATCTGCCACAACAATGGTTTGAATTATTTTAAAGTTCCTGTGAGCAGAAAACTCGAAATTCAATTTTCTCTTGGAATGAATTATCACAATAATTATTATCAGTAGCAACTGATCAAAACAGCACAAATACATCATATTTTACTAGATGCTAAATGCAGAAGTACAATCCACCTTATTGGGAATGCACCTCAATGAGATGGACGCAGCTACTTCTTTTCAATTAGTTAATGAACTCAGTAACGAATGTTACCTCCTGCCAGACTGAGACAGGATTCAATAGTAATCCCATTCCTGTGCATCGTTTTTTATAGATGAAAAGACTGAAAAACCATGTTCACGTAAACAGGTAAATGGGACTGGAAGTCACTCAATCACTTGAACTCCTTCCAAGTTGTTTGCCAAAAACCTCAAGGTGATCTGCTACCAAAATTACTTCTCATGACAGATTAACTGACAATTCGGTTAAGCTGTTCTTCAATTTTGTTGAAAGCAGACTTGGAAACCACCCCACTTGCAAAACGCTTGCTTACCCAGTCAGTCACCATATTTCCTTTCTCAACGCCTACAACAATGTCTCAGATGGTTATTTTATTCAGTGTCCCCTCGAATCCTTTTTACCTTGGGGAAAAGTACTGTAACAGGATTTAGAATGGACAAGATGCTTCCTTCCTTCCTAAGGGAGAAGGGCAACTGGGAACAAGATGGTGGGAAGCAGACCTCAGGTGGAGAAGATGGGGGAAGCGGACCTCTCACGCAGACAGTTTTCAGGCAGAGTACGTGGGAAGGCTGAAAACGAACTTCTTTAAAACCATCAGTACATACACCTTGGAAAACCTTCATGTATACCTAGGGGTTCCCATATCCTCGTTTGAAGACTGCTGTCCCAGAGTAAGCAAAGGCATTGGTGCAAATTGCATTCAAAGTAGACTTCGTCTCTGACTAGCTGTGTGACCTTGGGCAAGTTTCTTAACCTCTCTGAGCCTCAGTTTCCTCATCTGCAAAAGGATGATAGTGCCTTACTCATGGGATATTTTTAAGGGTAAACGAGAGAGTGCTTAGCGCGGGTCTGGGCACCTGGGTGCGTGCTTGGTGAGGGGTAGCTCCTAGATGCTTCTTGGCCTCGTGCAAGCAGAGATCCAGGCTTCCCATGCTCCCTGTCCAAGCTTCCCCTCTGGGTTTGTCCCCCTCCCATAGGAGGGACCCCACCCTCCACACTGGGCTGATACCCCCTTTCTGTGTTTGATCTCTGGCAGGTGCGGCGATACTGTTCCCCGGAGGTAACCAGCCCCTCGGAGGAGAGAGACCCCACACCCAGCTCGTGTATTTATTACCGTCACACTCTCAGTTACCTCCCTGCTGGCACCTGCCCTCTATTTATTAGCCAATTGTATCCCTGCTGAATGACTCACTCCCTCCAAGAGGAGGGGCAGGGAGGGACAGGACCCTCAGGAATTCAGTGCCTTAAACAGAACGTGAGAGAAAGAAGACAGACCCATGTGGCTTCAGCTTGGGAAGAAGCAAGACGTGTGGCTTTGTGAGGGGCAGGCCAGGCCCCAGAGGCTCCGGGGGTCACCAGGGGGCTGGAGAGGGAAGGACTGGAGACCCACCGCCTGCCCCCCGGCCTTGGGCTCTGCATGGACCAGCAGCCCTTGCTGGGGGAGCTCCTGGCCGGGGTGGGAGTGGAGAAGCCTGCTCCCACTGGCCCTGCTGGGAGAGTGAGCAGGCAGCAGCTCTGCACCCTCTTCCTGGCAGCAGCTCTACCCCTGGAGATCAGAACATTCAGCTGTGGAGAACAGTGGTTGCCTGGGGGCCTTGGCCACTCCTTGTCCCCTAGGTCTGGCCTCACATCTTGCCACTGCTTGTGCTGGGACATTGTTCTTTACGGCTAAGGCGTCACCATCCTGCCCCTCCCAGGGACACAGGCAAAGAGTGGCCCCAGGCTGGACATGGAGCGAGCTGCCCCCGCGTGGCTGTTTGACCACCAAGCCAGATTCTCTTGAATAAAGTATTTTAGTCTGGAAACAGCTTTCCAGGGGAGTGTGTCGGCCAGAGCAGCGGGCAATAGCAGGACATGGAAGCAGGACAGAAGTAAAAGGAACCGTGGGCTCCAGGGCTCCCCGGGGGTAGCTCGAGCCTGTTGCTGCAGCTCCCTGGGGCATCTTCTCCCAGGTGCTTTAGGTACGGCCCTGAGGCCCACTCCTCCCGTAATGAGGGGTTCCCAGGATGGAGGCTTGGCCCCAAACTTGGGAGGCCCTGACCCCAGCCACCCCGATCACCCTCAAATTCAAGAGCACAGTCCCCTTCCTCTCCCTGCCAGGGCCACCCTATACCCAGCCCAGTGCCCGACCCTCTGGACCCTGAGTGAATGGGGGCTCCCAGGTGCCACGGACTGTGGCCCTGGGGGACTGAACTGCACCACCTCCAACCCACGCTGGCTGCTGAACGCAGGGATTGGCAGATGCTGCCTGATCTCTTCCTCCTTTGACCTCCTGTCTTCCTCTGTCTTCCTCCTGAACACCTTGGCATGAAATGAGAAAAACATGTTTTTTCTTTTTTCAATCCCATACACTTACTCTCTGATTCCGTTCTGCCTTTGACCCACAAGATGTGTTTGTTTTCCTGTTGTGTTTTGGGAAGGGGAGCTCCCTGTTCTCTCTAATTGCAGGCTGCTCAGACAAAGCCACAAGGCCCGGGGGCAGGGGCCCGCCCCAGGCTTTGGAAGGAAGCCACGGACGCTCCAGTGAGGTAGGTGGAGTGGGGAGGCCCTGCTGAGGCCCTTGGTGGTCTGTTCACCGAGGCCTGGGCCCCCCTGGAGGACAGTCTGGTCAGAATGTGCTTCTGGCTGGTGATCACAGAGTAGGGGTGGGCCAGCCCCGGGGGACACGCTTTGCAAAAGAAACGCACTTTCTCTCCAGCTTCTCCACTCTTGGGCTTACGCATTCTGAGCCGTTGCCTCTGACAGACTGAGAACTGAGAAGAGCACCCCTCCCCCTTAGGCTCTGATGTGGCCCCAGGGACCCTACCGCAGCCCTTGCAGCATCTCCAAGGCTCTCAGATTCACAAGTCACCCACATGGAGGTCTGCCTCCCCACCCAGACCAGCCACCTCTGTAGAGAACTAGACAGAGACCAGGGGAGCATCCAGAGGCCAGAAGCAAAAGTCTGCATCCGGGCCAGAGCCTCACAGCAGGAGTCAGTAGGAAAGGAGCTGACTGTCCACTTGACTACACTGGCCGTCCCTCCAAATCATTTAGGACCTAGAGGGCCCTTTTCCTTTGCTCTTTATATATTTGTGGAGCCCCACCTGTGTACTTGACACTGTCCTAGGCACCAAGGACTCAGTGGGAAATAAAACTCCCAGGACCTGCTCTCATGGATCTTGTATTTAGTGGAGAGACAGACCATAATCGTGGTCCAATAAGGATGTTGGGTGGACTTTATTCTTTTTCAAATTGGAGACTGGACCATAACTTAGGAAAAAGGGGTCTTGAGTATCCCACACTCTAAAACAAAGAAGAAGCAATTTGGGGCTGGACACATCTGCCTACAGGATTTATTAAGAGATGGCTGAAGTAATCCTGCTAGGCTCAAACATCACCCAGCATCCCCTTCCTCGGTCTCCGTAAGCGGAGGACCAGGGAGGGGGAAAGGAGAGAGAAGGAGGGGAGGTCACCAGAGACCTGGGTTGCTGGCCCCTTCTCGTCTCCCTGGAGCTGGATTTGTCATTCAGATTAGCCCATGTGCTAGCTGGCTGGGAGTTGGAGGAATGGAGAACTGAATAGTGAGTAACAGAGGATGGGGAGAGGGGACACCTCAGCACCTCCAGCGGGAGTTTCCAGGGGGACATAGGGGAAGGTGAATGGCCACGAGCCTCCTTTCCCGTGTTCTCCCAAGAGGGATACGTGCAGATGAGGAAACCCCAGAGGCTCGAGGCTGTGGACCTAGGGTTGGGACAGTAGCTGAGTGGAGGTGTCAGGTATAGATCTGGAAAGGGCACACAGTAGGGAGCAGTGCGTGGGGTAGCCCTGTAGTGTGCAGTGCACCCACGTGAGAGTGGGCATCTAGACGCCCGTCATACGAGGCACATTCATAGCTGGAGAAGAAATGGCCACAGCGAAGAGAAACTTTCCCCTAATTTCTCCTTCCCGGCCCTGTGAAAAAAGAGAAAGGGACTTTGGCGAGGAAAATAGAGAGGAGTACAGGGGCAGACTATGCCTCTCCCCGCTCCCTTGAGCCAAGTCCAGGCCCTGCCCAGGGGAGAGAAAGGGCTTAGTCTTAAATTGGATGGACCAGCCTAGATGGGGCTGGACCTTTAATAAATTAAAGTGACAGGAACATTAGAAGGTCTGCCCAAGATGCTATTAAGAAACAGGAAAAGGAGGATCAACATAGTTAATCTACAAGCAATGATGAGAGAAAGAAACTGGTTGGTTTGTGCTCCCACGGTTTGCTCAATAAGCAATCTATACATGTAAACAGAGAAATTAACGAGAAAATGACTTATTGCCAGAATACGGTTCTGGCATATTAGAGATGGCCCTTCCTTTGAGTTGATCTGGGTCTGCTTTGATCAATAGAGTATAGCAGAAGGGACTTTATAATTGTTCCAAGTCCTTTAAAGAGCACTGGCAGCTTCTGCCTTGGTCTCTTGGAACCCTGGGCTGCCATGTAAGCAGTCCAACTATTGTGAGGTCACCATGTTGGAAGGAAGCCCAAGCTAGCAATTTAGATACGTATGGATATGTAGGCAGGGGTAGCAGCCAGCTTCCAGTTGCTCCAGCTCCCAGGCATTACAGTCATCTCAGCTGAAGCCCCAGACCCCATAGAGAAGAGAGACATTAGCTGTACCCACTGTCCCCTGTTTGATTTCCTAATCCATAGAATTATGAGATGTAATAAAAACAAAGTGTCTGGGGGCAGTTTGCTATGCAGCAATAGGGGCTGAATGGAAAATAAGGAAAGGTGATGAGATAGTGTTTGGGGAAGGTTCTCTAGACCAGGAGGTCATGGAAGGCCTCTCTGTGGAGGTGACATTTATGGTGAAGTTATGGTCATGTGAAGATCACTCCAAAACAGGACAAGAGCCCTTTGAACAGAAAACACAGCTGATGCAAAGGCCTAGAAGGAATCCCAGTGTGGCTAGAGTGTGATGAGTAAGGAAGGAAGGGCCAGGAGATGTGATGTTAGAGGTAGGCAGGTCATGAAGGGCTTTGCAGGGTAAGGAGTTTGAATTTTGTTGTAATGTAGAGGGAAACCATTGGAGGGTTTCAAGCAGGGGAATGAAGTGGCATTACGTACATTTTTGAAAGATCACTCTGCCTTCCATGCGGAGGATGGACTTTAAGGGCACAAGCCCAGAGGTACAAATACCACCTAGAAGGCTATAGCAAATCCAGACAACCAATTATGGTGGCTTTGTCTAGGAAGAAGCACATGGAATGGAGAGAAGTAGAGTTTGGTCTTAATTATGCATGTGGGCTCGTTACTCCGATCATTCATTCATTCATGAACATTTTTTGAGTTTACTAGGACCAGGCATTTTGTAGAAGATACATGTGTGAAGGGACAAAATATGTTAGCACATGAAAGTCTTTCCAGTGTCCCCACTTACTAAAGAAAATCCCATTCTGGAAGAAATAAGGATAAAGAGAGAGGTCTTAGCTGGAAAGACTAAGTTGTTTACCTGAGAACTAAGAGAGAGAAGGCACGATTCTGAGAGAGAAATAAAAGATGCCAGGGCCAGAGCCAGAGAAAGAGCTTGGTGCTCTGTTTGGAGCTTCTGATGATTTAAGACAGCATGGGGAGCGAAGGAAGGGTTTGGGGAATGTTGCTACACTTCCCTAATGCTGAAGGCCCTAATGTTCTTAGGCAGAAACCCAACCCAGTGAAACACCTGGATTAGCTAGGATTACACAGAGATAGCTAAGACATTGTCCCTGCTCCTAGAAAAACTCGTCAAAGGAATCAGATACGCACAGGTGATCACAACAGAAGGAAAGAAGGCCACATAGCTTCAGCAAAGGCAGATGGAGTGCTACTAAAGAAATCCGAGCTGAGCTGATTTACCCATGGAGAAAGTCAGGGCCAGCTTTGCAAAGTCAGTGACATTGAGGAATAGGCAAGCCTGAGTGCAGGGAGATGGCTGGGGAAGGTGTTCTAGGTGGAGGCAACCCACTAACAAAGACCCAGAGGTGCACCGCCTCCCCCAAATCCGGGGTAAAAGCCAGGGCTTTTCCAGTGGTTCAGTGTGACTGACGCTTAAGGTAGGTGCAGCAGAGGAGTGATGGATAAGGCCAGAAGGTGGGCTGGGCCCCAGGCGCCATCCTCGGGAGGCAGGACTTTGCGAAGCAGCGGGAGGCACGGAAGTGTTCTAGGCAGGAGGGTGAGGTGATCTTGGAATTCCAAGCTGAAAGAAAATTTACAAATAATCCATTTCCATACCCTCATTTTGCAAATGAAGAAGCTGAGGGCCAGGTGCGTCCAAAGCCGTGGAAGTTAAGTGAGTCAGAATTTCACAATTGACCAGTAAGTGACAGGAATGGAATTGAATCCAGATCTGGATCCAAACTCCGTGCTCTCTACCCCTCACCGCATCATCTCTCCTCAGGATGGAGCGCAGAGGAGGGGAGGGGAGGAGAACTGTGTCTGCTCCAAACCTAAGAGGCAGGCCAGACATCTGCGTGGTGGGTCCACAGAACGGGCCCCTCTGCACACACTGGTGGGAAACCGAGGCTCCAGACAGGGCGGTGACAGGACAGAGCCTTGGTGTGGAAAGACGGCTCTGTCAGCACCGGAGCCCGGCAGCTGTTTTCCTAGAGAAGGCCGACCCTTCCCTTTCCTGAGGGAAGCCTGGAGTGTGCTCTCCCTACCCCGACGCTGGCCGTGACTGAGGCAGATGAGGGCCTGGTCCCTGCTAGCCATCTGTGGATCCCACCTCACAGGCCACGGGGCTCCAGGCCAAAAAGATAGTGTTTCTAGCCCCTGAGGTAGCTTTTTACCATGGCAACCACCAGGCAGGACAGTCCGGCGGGGAGGAGGGTGAGGGCTTCCCCACGGGGCTGGGCACCCTCCCACCCGCATTCCTCCCACGGAGAGGGCGTTACCTCGGTGACGGGCAGAGGGGCCCTGCGGCCATACTGACCTTCCGTCCAGGCACTTTGGAGAATCAGCCCCTGTCCTCACTGGACTCGGAAGAGGAGAGTCCCCCACTGCCAGCCCCCATCTCTAGGCCTAGTCCTTCTTCTCTCCCATCTAAGGCCCCGGCTCCCCCACCCCCACCCCCACCCAGCAGTCAGCCGGGCCCCCCATGAGTCACCGTGTGAGCCACTCAGCAACGGGAGCCTCTGTGCTCACACAGCCAGGCCGGCAGCCCCGGTTGTTTACAGACATGTAACCGCCTGACGCCCCCAGCGGGGGTCTGAGGTTTAGACTGTAATGATGGTGATATCCGCCCCTCCTTGAGCTCTTTATCCCTCCCAAAGCTGTCCCTGCCACAGTCCTCTTCGGAAGCCTGTGAAGTCTTTTCATTTGCCAGACAAGCTGGAAGGAAGTACTGAGAGGGTGAGAAATCTGCCCGAGGAATTCCAGCCCCAGAGTCTCTGGAGGGTCCAGGGGGCTGACAGCTGGCCGCGGCTGCCACACAGCGAGGCAGAAGCTGAGGCCTCGCGGGCTCTGATCGGCTCGTGGACCCCGGGCCAGCCCTTTGGGGTCATGGAGGTCATCACTCAGGAGGGAGGGCCCAATCGGAACCTGAGGGTAGGGGGGAACCTGAGGGTAGGGGGGCACCCGGGAGCTATGCCTCCCCCACCCCAGGTCACTGGAAATACAACTTCTCACCAGACCTGCGGAGGTAAGGAGGGAATAGCACTCTTCTCTCACAACCAAGTCCTGAGTCCAAATCCAGGAAGCTCTGGGTGCCTTTGGGATCCTTCTTTAGAAACCAGTCCTGGCCAATCAGGATTAGCTGTAGCACAAAGACTCCACCTGGGCTGTTTCACTGAGACCCTTCATCTTCATGTATGTGTGGACTGCCCTGCCATCTCTTCCCTTCTCTTTCCTTCTCTTCCCATCCTCTCAGGAAAAGATGGATTGTTATGTGGCTGTAGTAACAAGTAACTCTTAGCACCAGTTATCTACCCGGCTTCTTCTATGACCACTTGTTTCAGTAACCATGCTCCTGGAGCCGCACGCTCCAGCAGTCATAGCCCACCCTTCTGAGAATAACCAGTCAGCAGCGACCTCACTCCATTGACGGTGCTTCTAGAGCCAAAGGTCGACCATTCCTAAACACTCTGAAAGTTGACCCATCGCTGAACTCCACGCTTCCCCAAAGCCTATATGAGATGACCTCTCCCCCTTGCTCAGAGATGCCTTTGCAGGTACAGCTCTCTTAAGCAAGCAGTACACTCAAGACTCCTGTTTCTGATAGTGAGCGGTCACATCTTCCTTTAAAACTCTGCCCCCCACCCAGATATTTCCTATAACCTATCACAAATTCCTCCAAAATCCAGAGAACGAGCAATACATTTTTTTCAGCTTTGGTATAAATTTGGCCTAAGCTGGGACCTCAAGTGCCTTCCTTCTTATCCCTCTGCCCTCCCCCAACATTCCAGCTCCATCCTGGACCCACAGGGAGCATCCACAAGACAAATAAACCTCTCTTTTGATAAAGTGGATCACTTCCCTTGGCATAATTTTGGGCATGTTGCGTTATGTCAAATGACCCCCTCCTCCTCCCACCACCAGGCATGAAGACAGGGAGAAGGGAGGAGGTGGAGGAGACATCCTGACACTGAAATGAGATCGTAATATATTCATGATGTTATAACTTGCTTCTTAAACTTCATATGTTGTAGACATTCCCCACGATAGATATTCTTCTACGATATAGTTTTTTAAGCACTGAATTGCTTTGCGTCACTTGGATATCCCGTAATTTGATTACTCGATCTGTTGCTGGATATTTAGTTTCTCTTTGTTGTTGTTGTAATAAACAATACTATGAGGAACGTCCTTGTGGATATGTCTTTGTGTGTAAAAGTCTTTCCCATCATAAAAATAACAACAGCAGCCGGAATTAAACCCAGACTTCAATGGCA
Source organism: Lagenorhynchus albirostris (assembly GCF_949774975.1). Classification (NCBI taxonomy): domain Eukaryota; kingdom Metazoa; phylum Chordata; class Mammalia; order Artiodactyla; family Delphinidae; genus Lagenorhynchus; species Lagenorhynchus albirostris. The sequence continues at coordinate 27,713,524 of NC_083095.1, forward strand.
CGTTCACCCTCCAGGGGCCTCCCTATCCCAGTCTTGTGCTTTAGATCCCTGTGTTTTGAGATTTGTCTATATTTTCAGTCTCTTTCTTGGCATTTCTACTCACTATCATAACACAGCCCTGCGAAAGTGATTCCAGCGATTTCCATGGTGCCAATCAGAGTGTCCAGTTTTCATCTTACCCAACAGCACACAATATTCTGAGAATTAAACTCCCAGTCCTTTCCTCAGCCTACAGGCCTCCATGAGGTCAGAGCCCTGTCCACCTCCCCAACCTCATCTCAAGCCATGTCCCCTCTTTCTCTAAAGCCTAACACACTTACCTTTTCTTAGTTCTGGGAATTTGTGGTACCCCCCTCAGGGCCTTTGCTCATGCAGTTTCTTATGCCAGGAAATCTTTCCACCCTCCCACGCCCAACTCCTTACCCTTGCTGACTAATACACATGCATCATCCACAACTCAGCTCAAAGACACTTCCTCAGGCAAGTTTCCCAAACATCCCTCCGCATCAGACTAGGTCTAGCCCACCATTAAAGGCTATGGAGCACTGTCTACTTCCTTGTAGCATTAATCACTATATCCTGAAAAATAATTATATATTTTCATGTATATATATATATATATATATATTTCATATGTAATTTTTTTTTTTTTTTTTGTGGTATGTGGGCCTCTCACTGTCGTGGCCTCTCCTGTTGCGGAGCACAGGCTCCGGACGCACAGGCTCAGTGGCCATGGCTCACGGGCCCAGCCGCTCCGCGGCACGTGGGATCTTCCCGGACCGGGGCGCGAACCCATGTCCCCTGCATCGGCAGGCGGACTCTCAACCACTGCACCACCAGGGAAGCCCCCATATGTAATTTTTAAAAATTAATTTATTATCACAAATAATACAGGAGTTTACTTTGCCCTTTAAAAACATAGAACATTACAGGTATTGCAGAGCTTTATTTGACCACTGCCCAGCTCCTCCCCCAAGTCTCGCTCCTGCCTTCCCCCACTTCCTAGATAACATCACTGTTATGAGCTTAAGATGATCAGCATCGTGGTTCAGAGGTTCGGTTCTGGAGCCAAACTGCTAAGATTTGAGTCCCAGTGCTTGCTCCTACTTCCTATGTAACCTTAAGCAAGTTACTTAATCTTTCTCTGCCTCAGTTCTATCATCTGTAAACTATGGATTAATAATATTAACTAATAGTGTAGGATTAAGATTTATATGAGATGTTCCATGTTAAGTGATTGGGGTAGTGCCAGGCTCATAATAAGTGCTGAATAGAAGTTAGCTATTACTATACGTGATAGTTAATTTTTTGTGTCAGCTTGACTGGGTCATGGGGTGCCCAGATATACGGTTAAACGTTATTTCTGGATGTGTCTGTGAGAATGTTTCCAGATGAGATTAGCATTTGTATTGGTAGATTCAGTAAAGCAGATTGCCCTCCCCAATGTGGATGAGCGTCATTCAATCCACTGAGGGCCTGAATAGAACAAAACAGTGAAGGAGGGGAAAATCCACTCTCTCTGCCTGACTGAGCTGGGACGCTGATGGGAGACTTATGCCCAGTGTTCCTGGTTCTCAGGCCTTCAGGCTCAGACTGGAGCTAGGCCAGGCTTTTCTAGGTCTACAGCTTGCAGACATCAGATCAGCAGATCATGGGACGTCTCAGCCTCCATAATTGCACGAGTCAGTTTCTTACGGTAAGCAACCTATCACCTATCTATCTATCTATCTATCTATCTATCTATCTATCTATCTATCTGTTTATCCAACCTATTGGTTCTGTTTTTCTGGAGAATCCTAATACTCTATAATATATAGATCGTATACAGTATTTTTGTGTGTGTGTAGTTTAAAAATATAAATATAGGGACTTCTCTGGTGGTTAAGAGTCCACCTTCCAATGCAGGGGACCCAGGTTCGATCCCTGGTTGGGGAACTAAGATCCCACATGCTGTGGGGTGACTAAGCCCGCATGCCACAGCTACTGAGCCCACACACTCTGGAGCCCACACGCTGCAACGAAGAGCCCTCAAGCTCTGGAGCCTGCACGCCACAACTAGAGAGAAGCCCGTGCGCCACAAAGAAGAGCCTGCATGCCACGACTAAGACCCCACGTAACCAAAAAATAAAATAAAAAAATAAATAATAAATAGTAAAAATATAGGACTTTCCTGGTGGCGCAGTGGTTAAGAACCCGCCCGCCAATGCTGGGGACATGGGTTCAATCCCTGTTCCGGGAGGATCCCACATGCCGCAGAGCAACTAAGCCCGTGCACCACAACTACCGACCCTGCGCTCTAGAGACCGTGAGCCACAACTACTGAGCCCATGCGCCACAGCTACTGAAGCCTGTGCACCTAGAGCTCATGCTCCGCAACAAGAGAAGCCACCGCAATGAGAAGCCCGCGCACTACCACAAAGAGTAGCCCCCGCTCGCCGCAACTAGAGAAAGCCCATGCGCAGCAACGAAGACCCAACGCAACGCAGCCAAAAATTTTTAAAAAAATTATAAAAAATAAATACATAAATCAAAAATATATATAAATATAAATGGCATCATATGGCAGGTAGCTCTTAGGAACTGACTGTTTTTACTCAACAATATGTTTTTCAGATCTTGCATGTTCGTACACAGAGATTTAGTTCTGTTTCATTCCTTTAAAATGCTGAATAATAATAATAACTCAATATATGAATATACCACATTTTATTAATTCATTTCTACATTGATATTTCACAAGATACTAAATTTGGAATTTTTTCCAATTTTTTAATATTGCAGGCAATGCTGCAGTGAATATCCATGTATATCCTTATGTATCTTAGCAACTGTTTTTTTTTTTAGATTAAATGTCTAGAAGTGGAATTGATAGGTCATAGATTATGTGTATTTCCATTTTAAATAGTTCTGATAAATCACCCTCCAAAATATACTAATTCACATATCCCTCCCCACCAGGAATATATAAAAGGCGATTTCTACCTGAAGATCGTGCTGATATTCTTTGATACTTTCTTCTAAAATTTTGAGGTTGTTCTCTTTTTTTTAATTTAGAATTTTAAACCTGAATTTATTTTTGTATAAGGTATGAGGAAGAGATCAATTTTTTTTCCTTAAGTCAATTGTCCCGACACCTCTCATGAAGAATTCATCCTTAGCCCACTGGTTCGAAATGCCTTCTTTATCCTAAGTCAAATCCCCTAGATACATGAATTTTTTTTTTTTGGACTCTAGTCTATTCTTATCTATTTATGTGTACCAACGTCACCTCTTTTAAAAATTGCAGCTTTATAATAACTCTTTAGATCTGGTAAGGCAAGATCCTAACCCCCACCATTTGTTTTTTTCCAAGGGGCTGGGCTATTGTTGCACATTTTCATATACTGTGTAAAATCATCATGAGATATTAGGTATCTGTATGTCTGTGTCTTTACTACTGTTTTTCTCCATTAGAAAAAGAGCTCCAGGAAGGCGTTTTTGTTTTGTTTTATTTACCACCATCTCCTTACTATCTAGAACAGGGTTAGGCCCATAGTAGACCCGCCATAAGTTTTTGTTGAGGGAATGAATAAACATATGGATTTTAGAAGCATCCTGTCAAGTACTACAGAGTGTTTTTAGTATTTTGATTGAGATTGCATTGAAGTTTTAAATTATTTTGGAGAGAATCAACATCTTTACGACGATAGTCATTCCATTATTGAACACAGCATGTCTCTCCATTTTTTGTGACTTTCAATTTTATTATTTCCTCCATGAAGGTCTTATATACTTCTGATTAGTTTAGTCATAAGCATTTCATAGTTTTTGTTACTGTGATGAATGGGATTTTAAAGTTATTATTACATTTTCAAATTGTTATTGTTGATATATAGAAAAGTTCTCTTGATTTGTAAATATTGAACCGTTCTAACTCACTAATTGTTGCTCTGGGTTTTCTAGGTGAGTAATCACATTATCACAAATAATGGCAATTTGGTCTCTTCCTTTCCAATCTTTAAACCTCTTCTTTTTTTTGTTTTGGCTTGTTTGTTTGTTTACATCTTTATTGGAGTATAATTGCTTTACAATGTTGTGTTAGTTTCTGCTGTACAACAAAGTGAATCAGCTATATGTATACATATATCCCCATATCCCCTCCCTCTTGAGCCTCCCTATCCCACCCCTCTAGGCAGTCACAAAGCACCGAGCTGATCTCCCTGTGCTAAGCAGCAGCTTCCCACTAGCTAGCTATTTTACATTTGGTAGTGTATATATGTCATTGCTACTCTCTCACTACCTCCCAGCTTCCCCTTCCCCCCCTCACCCCGTGTCCCCAAGTCAGTTCTCTTCATCTGCGTCTTTATTCCCTTCTTTGTTTTTAATTTCTTATCGTGTTAGTTGTAACTTCCAGTATATTGTTGACGAGTAGAGGTCTTGGCTCATTTCTGACTGCACTGGGGTATCATTCAAGATAGGTCAAGGTTTGCTGCAGTAACAAACAGTCCCAAAATCTAGTGGCTCAACACAATCAAAATTTATTTCTCATTTACACCTCATATTCAACACAAGTCATGGGTCAGGGAGGGGCTCCTTATTGTTATTTCTCAGAGACTCAGGCTGATGGAGGCTAAGCACATGGACGTGTGCTTCCACAATCACTATGGCAGGAGGAATTATGTACTGGCTTTTGAAGCTTCCACCCTGAAGTAACTGCTGTTCTGTCCACTGACATTTCAAAGCAAGTCGCATGGCCAAGCCTAACTTCCAAAGGGGTAGGGAAGTGTGATCCTTCCATATGCCAGAAGAACAGCTGGACCGTGGGAATGCTTCTCATGCTCCACCGTTACACATGGTGTTTGCTGTAAGTTTCTGGTAGATAACCCTTTATCAAGTTTAGAAGTAAGTGCACGAGTTTGTTTAGAACTTGTTAAGTAAAGAGTTTGTCCTTATCATGAATGAGTGTTAAATTTTATCAACTGTTTTTATGTCATCTGTTTGATGTGTAAATGTTATTTTTCTCCCTTAATTTGTTAAGGCATTTATATATGCTGTTTCTTTACCCAGAACATTCTCCTCCACTGTCCTCTTCAAACAGTTTTCCTGGTTAATTCTCATTCTTTAGAGCTCATTCACTCATCCAGCCAATATTGATTGAGCAATGCTATGTGCCAGATGTTGTTCTAGGCACCTGGGATACATCTGGGATACATCTGGGACACAAAGCAGATAAAGGTCTTGCCCATGTGGATCTTACACTGGGGGGAGGTGAGAAAAGAAACGTATAAAATAAATAAGTAAATTAGATAGCATGCCAATAGTCTTGAGTACAACAGAGAAGAAGCAGAGCAGGGCAAGGGAGAAATGGAGATGTTGGGAGGGTATAGTCAGAGTAGGTCTCTCATGACATCAGGGCAACGACTCAAAGCAGGGGCAGAGTTTACTAGGTAGGTATCCAAAAGCAGACTGTTCCAGGCAGAGGGTAGCAGTGGGGCAAAGGCCCTGGGGTGGGAATTGCCATGTGGGTTCTAGAAGCAGTGAGGAAGTTCCAGGATTGAAGCTGAGTGAGTGAGCCTGGCAAGGGATGAAGCTGGAGAAATAGTAGAGGAGGGTGACTGTGAGAGCCTTAGAGGTCATAGCAGGGCCTTTGAGTTTTTCTTGGACTAAGATGGGAGCCCTTGCAGACTTTTGAACAGAAGGACGGAATCTGACTGAGCTTTGAAAGGATCCCCCTGATGCAGTGGTGAGAACCACCTTTAGGGTGGCAAGGGTAGAAACAGGAAGACAGGAGGAATCGCCTACGATAACTCAGGTGTGAGATGAAGATGCTCCTACGAGAGTCATAGCAGTGGAGGTGGTGAGAAGTGCTGAGATTCTGGATACATTCTGAAGGAAAAACCATGATGATAGTCTAATGGATTAGATATGGAGTGTGAGAAAATAAGAGAAGCCAGGATGGCTCCAAAATTTTGGCCTGAGCAATGGGAAGGATGGAGCTGGAAGAGTGGAAGAGGCTTTAGGTGGAGAAGGTTTCAGGTGGGGGAGGATCAAGGGTTCAGGTTTTTTTTTCTTTTTCATTATGATAATTATTTTATTGAGATAAAATTCACATATCATAAAATTCACCTCTTTAAAATGTGACTTCTATGGTTCTTAGAATATTCATAAGTTGTGCAACCATCACACTAATTCCAGAACATTTGTTGACCCCCCCAAAAGGAACCCATACCCATTATCCACTCTCCTTCCCCCCCTCCTAGACATCTACTTTCTGTCTCTATGTATCTGCCTATTTTGGAAATGATATATAGATGGAATCATACAGTATGTAGCCTTTTGTGTCTGACTTCTTTCATTCAGCATAATTTTTCCAAGGTTCTGGACTCTTTGAATTTGAGGTGTTTTATTAGACTATTAAATATTTAAGTCTGGTAGAGAGGTGAGGGCTAAAGGATACAGAAACTATAAGATATCTGTAAATAGATATACAGAATCATCAATATATGGAAGAACACTACTTAAAATCATGAGACTAGGTGCAATCCCTCATCAAGTGAGTAAGGACAGAGAGAAGGAAGATGCCCCAAACTGGCACCCTCGAACATCTGGAAGAGAAGAAGCCATCACAGGGGACAGAGAAGGGGCTGCTGGTGAGAGGGAGGCAATAGAGGGTATGGGTCCTGGAAGCCTGGGGAGAAAGTGCATGGACAGAAGGCTGTGATCACCTGGGTCAGATGCTCCTAAGAGGTCAAGTAAGATGAGGACTGAGAAATGACCATTGGGTTTAGCACCCAGGAGGTCATGGAGCTCCTGGTTGACCAAGAGCTATTTCAGAGGGATGTCAGGGAAGAAAACCTCATCAGAGCGGGTTCAAGAATGAGTGGGAGAAGAGAAACTGGAGACAGGAGAGACATCTCTTTTGAGGAGTTTTGCTGCAAACCTGGGGTGGTAGATAGGAGAGAAGTGAGGAAGAGTTTTTTGTTTTGTTTTCAAGATGGGAGAATCAGCATGATGCTTGTTTCAGACAGGAATGAACGATGCAGTGGGAGCCAAAAATTAATGATGTAGGAGAGAAAGGGGAGAATTGCCGGACGGGGTTCCTTGAGGAGGTGACGGGACAAGATTGATCCCAAGGGGAAGGTTGGCCTTTGATGGGGCTCGGACAGGTCATCTGTCGAAAGAGATGGGGAGACAGTATGTGGGTGCAGACCTGGCCAGAAGGCAGATAGTAGGCAGGGTAGGAGTCTGTGTTCCTAAATTTTCAAGCGATGGAAGAAGCATGGTCTTTGGCTGAGTGAGGGGGAGGAGGTGTTGGGAATTAGAAGGGAATGGAGTGAAAAGGTATCTAGAAGAGAGCAAGTGCACTAGGGAAGAATAGTGTGAGTCCAGGCAGCATTAGGGTGCAGGTGAGGTCTGTGTGCCCAGTTCAGATATCACCCCCTCCTGAAAGTCTTCTCAACCCCAGACTAGGTCACTCCCCTTGCTGCCTCATGGCCCCTGTGGTGCTTCTCTCTCGCAACTCTGATCGCAACTGGAATGAAATATCAACTGCATTCTTTAATTCTTTAATCCCTGTAACCCTCCCTAGACTGTAAACCCCATGAAGACATGAGCAGAGACTGTCCCCTCCGTCGCGGTATCTTGGCATCTAGCTCCTCCCACACAGTAGTCTCTCAATACATAATATTTAAATAGTTGAATAAATGAATGAAGTAATGGATGAGAAAAGTCCTGGAAGCTGCATGTGTGCTTTTAGTCGGCCTAGATTTCTGAAGCAACTCCTTCCGCATCCCTGTGAGATTCTGGACCTCCTCTTTTCGCAGTTTTTACCCCCACCCCAATCCCTTCCCCGCCCCCTCCCTTTCCCCCCCTTCCCCCCCCTCCCCCAGCGCTCCGTTTTGCGGGCGCTTCTGCTTTAAGGGCCCCGCAGAAGTCGAGCCGGGCGCTGATTGGTGGTTTATTCTAACGGATAGAGGATGAGCTCATCTGCAACCAATGACCGAGCTGCATCCGGCCAGACCCCTGCACCTGGGCGGAGGGCTGAAAGCAGCCGCCCACGGTGCAAGGTCCCCCGCGGGGGCGAAGGGGCAGTGGCGGCCGGGCTGGGTCTGGCCACGCGGACCGAGCTCCTGGCTCGGGCAGGTACGGTGTTTGCCCGGCTCCTCCTCCATCCCCCTCCCCTAGGAGAGGATGCCCCCTCTTCTCACTCCCCCAGCCCGCCTTCCTCGGAGACCCCCGAGAGGCGGTGCACCTTGCGTACCGGGGACTCGCGGGTTGGACGCGACGCTTTCTGGGTCCAGGCGCGGCTATGCGGTTCTGCCCGGAGGGACCCGGCCCGGCGGGTGGTCCCGGAAACCGGGCCCTGACACAGAGCAGCCCGCCCTGTCGGCCTTGGTGCCTCTGAGCCCGGGACTCAGCGCGGCATGTCCCTGGTGACTAGGCTGAGTGGGGAGGGTGCGGCTTCCCTTCCCCCCTCCCTCCACCTCCTGGCCGCATCCTGGCCAGAGTTCAGCTCCCCGCTGGCTTCACAATGTGGGTTTTCCTCCCCGCCCCACTCCCCATCCTGTTCTCTCCTCCCTCTCTCCACAGAGGCAGAAATGACCTGGAGTTGGCAATTTGGGCCCTGATCCTTCCCAGTGGGGCCTGAGGGAGCGAAGGTGCAGAGGCTGCAGTGAGGGGCAAAGGCAGCTCTGCTGGCCTCTCTCTGAGCCCTTTCCTTTCCTGAAGACACTGCGCTTATCCCTTTGGCCACTTGTATCGCACACTGCTCAGGGAGGAGCTGCTGTACGGTCCTTGGAGGCCACTGGCCTCCTGACCTTCTCAGAGACAGAGCCAGGAGGCCAGAGGCTTCCCCTCCCTAGGGCTGCTTGGGCTCTGACCTCATTCCTCTAACTCCACCCAGAGTGGCACTGAATCTGCCACTCAGTCATCTCATTTGCCCGCAGACTTTAAGGCCAAGCCCTGTGCCCGGCTCTCTGCCTGGCTTCTTGGGGGTCCTCACTCCCTGGCCACACTGACCTCAGGACCTAGGAAAATGAAATAAAGCAGGGGCAATCCATTCTGTTCGAGGAGGTACCATGGAGCCGAACCTTGAAGGATAAATGAGATTCCCATGGGAGGACCAGGGAGGGGAGAACAGGCAGGATGGAGGGAACAGTATAAGGAATGGCCTTTGGGCCCCGGGCCCTGGCTTCAGCCTCAGAGTGTGTGACCTCCATGTTTAATGTGTATAGAGGCCCTTTGCAGGCATATCCTCAGCTCTCTCCAGTGCTCAACACATAGTAAGTGCTCAAGAAATACTTGATGAACTGAATTTGAATTGAAAACAAAAAACCCAGAGCCCAAAGCATGTTATTATTCTGTTATTACCACCACTTAGGAAAGGTCTGGCTCAGTGAGGGATATTACCCACATTAGCTCTGATCCCTCCAGCCCTTGGACGTGAGCATTAGTCTTCCCAATACTCAGTGGAGGAAACCAGGGTGCAGATGGGGTGTTACTCCCAGCAGGATTCTCCCTAATGCCTCTGCTCATTCCAGGTCCCTGCTCCAGGGCAGCCATGAGCCTGGTGGCCCGTGAGTGTCCCCCTGGCCCTGGCCTGGACCCCGAGCCCTGCTCATGAGTGCGGTCCCAGGCCCTAGTGTACCGGGAGCAGATTCGCAACCGGGTCACTCCAGGGGCATCTGACATGACCAAGCGCGACTACCTTGTGGATGCAGCCACACAGATCCGGCTGGCCCTGGAGCGTGATGTCAGTGAGGAGTATGAGGCAGCCTTCAGCCACTACCAGAATGGCGTGGACGTTCTGCTCCGAGGCGTAAATGGTGAGGCTGGGGCTGGGCAGGGACGGAGGCCGGTGGTGAAGGGCTCATCCCGCCATCTGTCCATCTGAGCTGGGCGAGCAGGGCTCTCTGTGTGGGCCCTGCAGGGCCTCTGCAAAGGACAGTAATAACAGTTCTCATTTATCGAACGGTTCCTATACACCAGGCGCTGGTCTAAGGGCTTTACTTGTATCAACTCATTTCCCATTCACAGTAATACAAACCACTGTATATGTTCTTGCATGTACTTCCAAATATATAAGAATGATTTTTATTCCTGTTTTCCAGATGAGGAAACTGAGGCACAGGGCAGTTAACTAGCTTGCTTGAGACCCCACAGCTGTCAAGTGGCAAAGCTGGGGTTTGAACAGTGTGGGCTCCAGAGGCTGTGCGCTTAGCTCACTCAGCTTGCCCGCCCCTGGAGCTGGGCTGGGGTCCTGCCCTCGGGAGGCTTGCATTCTAATGGGGGGAGATTGATGAGTTGATGATGGACTATTATAGTCCCAGGTGGCAAGAACAATGAGGAGGAACTGAAGGGAGGGAAGAGGGAAACTGAGGCCAGATTAGGCTGGCATAGGGCGTTTTCTAGAAGTCAGAACCCTAATCTGAGTACTGAAGAATGGTGGGCATGTTGTCCAGCTGAAGGGCTGGGTGGGGCTCCAGAGGGAGAACCGCACAGGCCTGGAGGTGAGAGGGGAGGCCTGTTCAGGGAAAAGGAAGGCATTTCCAGGTAGGGGGAGAGGCTGGCCCTGAGGCCACTTGGAGACCCCTGAGGGCCTTGGTGACCAGGCTGGGGGTAGGAGTCAGGCCCCAATTCACGCTTCCTACCCTCCCTCCGATGAGACCTCTTGACACCTGGGCTTCATGCCTGTCCAGTGACTTCCTTTACCCTCCCGTCCTGATCCCCATTCTGGCCTCTTTCACACTGGGCATCAGAGATAGATAGAACGTGTGCTCTCTGGGGGCTTCTGTCTCCTACTCTGAAAAACGGACATGGAAATCCACACTGTGTCCCTTCCCAGGGTGTGATGGTGGCCAGCGAGGTAGTAGGTGCCAACTGTAAAGTGCTGTAGGCTGAGTGGCGACTGTGGTTCCCAACCTCTCCTGCCACCATCCCTCCTCCTCCTCCCCTGCTGGTCTCCCATCCAGAGGAGGACCCAAGGACAGAGGTGGGGTCAGAATCCACTGAGCAGCATCAGAAATAGGCACTACCTCCTCTGGAGGGCAGAAGGCGGGCAGTGGGAGCCCAAACCCCAGCGTCCTCCCAAGGACAGGACCCCTCCTCCCCACAGTCGACCCCAACAAGGAGAGATGTGAGGCTGTAAAGCTGAAAATTGCCAAGTACCTGCGGCGGGCGGAGGAGATCTTTAATTGCCACCTGCAGAGGACGCTGGGCAGTGGAGCCAGCCCTGGCACGGTAAGGAGCCCCCAAAGGCCTGAGGGCTCTGAGGGGAGAGAGCTGAGGCCCTCACCCCACAGGCCAAGGAGCTGTCGCCCGCCATCCCGGGCGGCAGGCAGACGGTGGAGAGCACAGTTCGGCTGGTGTGCGTGCCAGGGCTGCCCTCCTCCCCGCTCCTGGCTTCCTCTCTATCCCACACTCTCCATAATTCATTCATTTGCAAACGCTTAGTGAATCATCTCCAGTCCAGTCTTACGCCCCCACAGAGTACACACACACACACACACACACACACACACACACACACACACACACACCCTCCCTACCCTCACACATGGCCCGTACACGTGCTCACCTGTGCGCACACTCAGGCTCCCAGATCTCTCTCTGTTTGGCTGGGCTGCAGTGAGTATTCGGAGCAGACACAAATACCCACGTGCGTATACACACACATGAATATGTGCATATATAAATGTGCAGAAGTCCTCTCCCCATACGGCTTTTCTTGACCCAGTGGGCACTCAGACAAGGTTGAAGATGCACGCACACTTCTCAAGCCCACAGGTGTGCACGTACACACCCCTTCTGGGCTTGCTGCACCTTGTAAGCTGCTTCCCCCAAAGCAGGTGCCTGGGCCACATGCCTTGGTCTTCGAGGCGTGTTCCCCGAGATGCACATGTTCCCAGGTTACTTCCCCCCTCCCTGGGCGTATCTGCCTCCTGTGGATGAGGCTTCTGAGAGGGGGTTTCTGAAGCCCTGAGAACTCCCTGTGTCTGGGAGGAGGGCTAGGTGGGGACCGAGCTGAGAGGGTGGCCTGGCCACCCTGGACCAAGGCCAGCTTCTCTGCTCAGTCTGTCCCTGTGAGGTGGGCCCTGCCTGTAGCCTGGTCCTGCCCTCTGTGGCCACTGCTCTCCTGGCAGCCGGGCCCCTGCCCACTGCCTGCTGAGAAGGCTGTGGCTGAGTAGGACTCACCCTGAGGCCGCTACGTGGCTCTCTCCTGCCTCTGCAGGGTTTTAGCAGCCTGAGGCTGCGGCCCATCCGCACACTGAGCTCTGCCCTAGAGCAGCTGAGGGGCTGCAAGGTGGTTGCGGTCATCGAGAAGGTGAGTGAGCACCGCCCGGGGTGTGGGAGGAGGTGTTGCGTATAATTGGGAGGGGCAGGTGTTGGAAAGGGGTCAGAGGGTCCAAGGGGAGGAGAGCGGCTGTGGCGGTCCCCCACCCTTCCTCCACCCCAGCCCACACCAGTCAGCTCTGGAAAGGAAAATGTGAGGAAAAAGCAGAGGCGCGCAGCTCCTCTCCACAGCCCGCCAGCTCAGACGCAGAAAGCCACTCCCTCCGGGGCCCCCAGCCAGCCCGCGCTGCCCTGCCTGCCTGCCCCAATTCCACTTTGCCAGGGCTGCAGCCAGGAGTCTCCCCACCTAGCACAGCCCAGAGGTTCCTGTGGTGGGAGTGCGCTTATCTCCAGAAACCCGTTCTGCGGATGGTCGAAGTGGGCTGGTGCCTTGTCCAGGGCCTTGGCAGCTCTGCCCTTTCTCTCCTGGCTCCTCCGGCCACCCCCCATCCTGACCCCATCTGGGATCTTTTCCCTTAATTCAGGGCAGACAGGAAGATAGGAGCTGACAGCCAAACCTGAACCTGGGACACTCTTCAGAAGGACAGACAAGTTGGGTCAAATGAGATTTGAGCCAATATTGGATCGCTCTCCGCCCCAGCCCAGGGATACCTGAATATTTGCTAAAGCGTTTTTTCCCTCAAACTGGCTGTTTATCAGAATCCCCTCGGGGAGCTTCCTAAAAATACAGATGCCCGGGCCCCATCCCAAACCCACTGAGTCAGAATTTCTAGGGTTGAGCCCAGGCACCTGTAATTTAAAACACTCATGGGGGATTTGGACGGGTCTGGGAGCCCGCAGAGAAAAGGGGACCGGTGTGTGCTCCCCGACATGCCGAGGGTGAAGTGCTGGCCGGGCTGGCACCGCGTGGCCACAGACGAGCTCCTTTCCCTGTCTGGGCGCTGGTTTCCTCATCTGGAAGTGGAGGTAAGGATCCTCCCACCCACCCCCGCCCCACCCAGCGTGATGTGGGAACTAAAGTGAAATGATTCGGGGGAAAGGCCTAGCACACGCTAAAGCATTTGATACAAGTTTGGTGGCCGTGAAGGCGAATGACGAGAGTGTGTGGCGAGCAGGCTTCCCATCCCAGCCTTGCTCCAGCTGCTGCTCCCAGGTCCCTGGAACAGGCCCCAGTCTGTCAGCCAAGGCCCAGCAGCTTCCATCTGCCCAGCCCTTCCCTCCCATTGCGCGAGTCCACGTGGCTTGGCCGCTTCCCCGGGCAGGCGGAGGAGGTGACAGCCACCACTGTTTCCCCGTGTGGGATCCCACCGAACCAGTGGTGTTTTGGAGAGAGGGGTTCTGGGTCAAATAAGTTTTGGAAACAGTGAGTTAAAGTTACATTACTTCAGTTTTTTAAGTATAGGAAGTTTCAAGCTTTTAGGATGCAGATGTACACAGTGAATCTCCAAGAGGGAGGTCTGTGACAGTATTCCCCGAATTTGAATTTAACCCCGGACACACATGTGCAAAGCATTTTTGGAATCCCATATACTGAGGCCTGTGCATATGGGCATTAGAAATTCAGGCCAAGCCCAGCCATTCTGTCTTGAGAGTGCCCTCTTTTCTTTCTTTTTATATACTTTCTTGGGCACTCAATTTACTTACTCCACCTCCCTCCTAAAATCCTGCTTCCGTTTTCTGAGTCATTCCCAAGCCAGGAACACCAATCTCCTCAAATTAGGAGAGGTGTTGGGGCCACTGGGCCCAGGTCCCTGCAGCCAGGCCTGGATGAGTATCACCACATTCCATACCACAGCTCTGCCCAGGCAGATCTGGGCAGGCAGGTGGGAGGGCAGTACCAGCCTGCAGCAGCTCGCAGACTCAGGGGGAGCAGAGGGCCTGGCTCAGGAAGCCTTGAGTGCCCCCAGAAACACCCCATTGTGAGGGTTAAAGGGGCTGGGGAGCGGGGGGTCCCTCGGGACCGAAGAGATACTGGCAGGGGCAGGGGGTGGCAGGGAAGAGCAAGGAGGGTGGATCAAGGACTAGGCAGGCAGCAGGCCAGGAGAGCCAGGGTCTGCTCTTGGGGAGCCTGGGGGGCTTGGGACACAATGCTATTTGCTGAGCTTTGTCCTGGAGCCAGGCCCTGAGTCAGGGAGGGGAAGAAAGAGAAGACCAGCCAAGTCACTTCCGTGTTTTTGGCTCAAACACAGGGGTGTTTTTTGAATTATTGTTAGTTATCAGCATTTAAAAATTGGCAGGTTTCGTAGAGAAGTCCAGATTTCCTACTTATCCTGAGAAATCAGAAGCTCTGGAAATGCTGCCTCACATTCATGTCAGCTGGAGCAGAGGACGGGCTGCCCGATTTAATGGGGCACCTGCCCTCCGTCGGCCCCTTTCTCATCCTGCCCATTGGCTCACATGCCCAGCCCCTGTGGACCTTAGTGCTTGAGAACCTGCTTGAAACTTCTGGATTTGTTTGCTCCAGGAGGAGTCCTCCTGGCCTTGGTACTGTGGACATTTTAAAAGAAAGTGTTAATGTGTTTCACCAAAGCTTTCATTGTCCCTGAATCCTGAGAACTCAGTGGGTTTCATTTTTAAAAAAGAGATTTCCCTTTTTATTTTTTATTATTTATTTATGGCTGCATTTGGTCTTTGTTGCTGTGCACGGGCTTCTCATTGCGGTGGCTTCTCGTGTTGCTGAGCACAGGCTCTAGGTGCACGGGCTTCAGTAGCTGTGGCTCGAAGGCTCTAGAGCTCAGGCTCAGTAGTTGTGGCTCACAGGCTTAGTTGCTCCGCAGCATGTGGGATCTTCCCGGACCAGGGCTCAAACCCGTGTCCGTTGCGTTGGCAGGCGGATTCTTAACCACTGCGCCACCAGGGAAGCCCGAGATTTCCCATTTTAAAAAGATGAAGGCAGGCACCCTTCACCAGAACTGCCTTCCACCTTCCCGATAGCAATACTCACCTGACATTCGTAAGGCCCATTCTAGTTTGCCAAGCTGTCGCATTAAACCCGCTCGGTCACCCTGGGGAGGAAAAGGGTTATAAACCTGTGCAGTCCGCTACAGTAGTCACCAGCCACATAAGACTATTTTAATTCATTAAAATTAATCAAAATTAAATATTCTATTTCTCAGTGGCACCAGCCACCTTTCAAGGGCTTGATAGCCACATGTGGCTAATGGCTTCTAATGGACAGTGCAGATATATAATATTTCCATCATGGCAGAAAGTCCTACTGGACAGTGCTGCATTTTTTTTAAAGGTATTTATGTATTTATTTATTTTGGCTGTGCCAGGTCTTAGTTGCGGCATGTGGACTTCTTAGTTGTGGCATGTGCAACCTTGTAGTTGTGGCATGCATGTGGGATCTAGTTCCCCAGCCAGGGATCGAACCCAGGCCCCCTGCATTGGGAGTGCCGAGTCTTTCTTACTCACTGGACCACCAGGGAAGTCCCTGGACAGTGCTGCATTTTAATCATTGTCTTACAGAGAATGTAACTGAGGTTCATAGAGGTCAAGGGACAAACTAGTGCTCTATAGCACAGAGCAAAAGAGGAAGGGGATTTTTTTTATTTGCTTGGTTTAATGGGAAAATGCCCCCTTTTGAAATACCATGAAAGAGAAAGGAGTTTAGAACAGAAAAGAAAAAAAAAATTCCCCACCATCCTATCTAATTCCAAGATAATCACTGTTAATGGCTTGGTCTAATTCTTTCTTGATAGATGTGTGTGTATATATACATTTTTTCTTCTCTTTTTTAACACACTTGTTTCAATGTACTGATCAAGTTTTATTTCTGGCCTCCACGACCTTCACTGCTGTTTTTTGTAAACGAGAAGACTTGCCCAAGACAAGACAAGGTGGAGGGGAATCCCACTTGGCAAGTGGCAGTAGGGAATTATCCGGGGTGTCAGCACTTGTGGGAAACTGTATTATCCTAAATGACCCCAGAGTTCTCTTTCTTTCTTTTTCAAGCTTTGCGTAAATTTGGCCAAAGAGCGGGGACTAGGCTGGACTCCATCTCTGGCTGTTGGAGGAGAGACCTCTAGTGGTCAGAAGGGATGCCTCACGCCTGCTGCCCCTGTGCTCAGAGTCCACCACCTTCATCTCACTGACGATGGGGAAACTGAGGCCCAGAGGGGAAGGCATGCACCAGGTCACCTGGTTGTGCCCCTATTTGCAGTTATGTCTCCAGGGCTCCGGGATCAGCCTGTCTGGATTCACATCTTGGCTCTACCACTTTTTAGCAGGGGGACCGTAGGCAACGTAACCTCTCTGAACCTCAATTTCTTCATCAGTAAAATGAGTCACTAGTAATGCTCACCTGGTAGGGCTGGCGAATGAAACTAAATGACCTAGATAAAGCCCTTAGCGCAGAGTAAATGCTGTATAGCCAGTGTGGGGTTTCCCTGTGATGATATTAATAATCGTCACTATAGACTATCGAGAGCATGTTATGTGGCAGGCACAGGCTGCTGCTGTACTTGAGTTGCTCGCTTTAATAGAATCCTCCTAATGGCCTTCTGAAGGAGGTACTGCTATGACCCATTTTGCAGTGAAGAAGGCCAAGGTTCACAGAGGCCATGTGACTTGGCAAATGTAACTGACATTCCCACCGCCTTTACATTCTCCAAGGGCCTTCCCATTGGTGGCCTCAACAAACCAGTGATAAGGGAGGGTGGGCATTTGTAATTCCTGTTTGGTAGATGAGAAAATCAATTCACTCACCCAAGATCTGAACCCCAATCCTAGGCTGCAGCCTTCGTCACTGTCCAGTGGCCTGGCCTCAGGGCCTGGTTCCCATGTGCCACTACGGGGAACGTGTGCAGGGCAGGCTGACGGCTAAGAAGTCACACCACCAGGGTGCTGGCCTTGCCCCCCACATGCCCCTCATCTGGGCCGAATCTTCCGCTTTCCTCCCCTGACGTGTCCTCTCCTATGGCTGGGGTCCACCCCTGCCCACCATGGAGATGAGTCTAGGGCCCAACTCCAAACAAGGCTCTGCCCAGCAATTGGCAGACCACTGCCTCCAAGCAAAACCAACAGGAGAAGGAGTGGACTGCCCTCCAAAGATAGCCTCCAGAAAGAAAGACCATTTAAGAGAAGGGGCTGGGGGCAGGGGATGAGACCTGAAGGAGCATGGCAAGACCACAAGGTCTCGGGCACCACTGGGGCCACATTCTCAGAGCCTTGGCTTCTTCACCTGTAAAATAAGAGATCAGAGAAGGTGACTGGCTCTGAGGTCCCTTCCAGCCATGACACTGTCGGACCGTACAGGATGGACCACTCAGCATGCATGTGGGAAGCACCGACTACCTCCCCGTCCTATGCAGGCCTCTGGGAGTACAGAGCTGGACATGTGGTCCCTGCCCTCTCGGAGCTCACAGCCCAGCAGGGAGACAGGAAATTAGACACAGTGTGATAGGGTGAGCCCAGAGAGCACTGGAGACAGATTAGGAGCCCCAGCCTAACGTGAGGGTTGGGAAGGCTTCCTGGAGGAGGCGGTACCTGAGCTAAGACCTGCAGATCTAACAAGGGTGGATGAGCAGGACAGGTTCGATGTCAGTTTGGCGGTGGGGGGTACACTCTGCACTACCAAAGCCTGGCCTCCCAGCCCAGCCTGGGTGGAGGACCCTGGGAGGCTGGGGCTGGGGCCATGGAGTCCCGGGAACTAGCATGTGACTTGACTAGTGCCACCTGGAACTCGGCAGGTGCAGCTGGTCCAGGACCCAGCGACTGGAGGGACCTTCGTGGTGAAGGCAGGTGCCGCCCAACCCCCTGCCGTTCTGCATTCCCCTTTGGACTTTCTCAGAGCTCTTGGAAACCCCTACCCCCTGGGGAACCTCTACCCAGAAGCCGTATGGGAAACCCACACTCCCTCCAAATCCAACAGCTGTTTGTTCTGCCCCCAGCATGCACCCTGCCTCCCAGAAATGTGCTCGTGCGCACACGCACACACACATTGCCTCATCCTTGGACCAGAGATGGGAGGGCCTGCCTTCCAGGGTGGAAAGAGGGTTGAGGGTCAGGTTAGGAACTGGGGGCAGGCAGCTGCTCTCCAGGGTGGCTCCCACCCTTCGTCTGGTTGCCCCTGAAGAGCAGAGCAGCCTCTGGCCAGTCCCCAGCTGATCTGCCTGCTCTGCTCCCTCCCCAGAGCCTGTCCAGGTGCCACGCGGTGAGCCGGGAGCGGCTGACCATCATCCCACACGCCGTCCCCTACATGACCAAGCTGCTGCGGTATTTTGTGAGCGAGGACTCCATCTTCCTGCACCTGGAGCATGTGCAAGGTGAGGGGGCCCTGTCAGCTCCTCAGGCCTTTGGGATGTCGTCCTGTCTCATCCTCTTAAACTGCCGAGCCCAGATGCCCAGCACAGACCAGGGGACCCAGCCTTCCTGGAGGATGATGGCTGCTGGGGGCTTCTGTGTGGTGCCAGGGGGGCAGGGGACGTCCTGGGAGGATGTTCACATCTTGGGCGGGTGAGAGGGCATTTATGCAGATGTCCCCTTTGTCACCCTCTCCTCCAGTCTTGGCTCTTTTCACTTTCCTAGTCTGTGCCCACCCCTCAGAGTGGCCCCGTGGGGTGATGGTGCTGAAGCTGTAAGGACAGGAACTGGGTCACGTAGCAGATATTTATTGATCAGCTATGACTTTTTTTTAAATGAGGTACACCTCTCTGGGTCATGACATACAGTCGTCGCAGGTCCGTGCCTGGCCTTGTTTTTGTTTTACTTACTTAAGCTTCATTACACTTTTCTCCCTTAAAAAAAATTATAATACATTGAACACTGGCGAACCCACCACCTAGACCAAGGACATTAAGAATAATTTACATCTCCTTAGGGGTTAAGCACCTATTTTGTGCCAGGTTGTGAGGCTGGGGCCACTTTAGGTGGGTGGAGAGGAGGGGAGAGGGCATCCTAGGCTGAGGGAGGGGAGGGAGCAGAGGTGAGGACCTGGAAGGCAAAGGGTCCGTGCCCAAGACGGGGGGGCGGGGGGTGGCGGGAGTGGGAGAGGGACCTGGGCCCCACGCTCTTTTACTCCTGTCCCCATGCTTGCTGCACCCTCTGCACGGCCCAGGAGGCACTCTGTGGTCCCACCTGCTCTCCCAGCCGTGCCTCCAACAGTCTGGGACTAGGTCTGGCTCCAGCCTGGAGAGGATGAAGGCTCAGCTCGACTCCCGACTCAGCCTCCAGACCCCAGCTCGCTTCCCACCTGGCCACACCTGCCTGCAGGACGGAATCCCCCTGGAGCCTCCCCGGACTTCTCAGAGCCTTACCCCGGCCGGGGGGGCTGCAGCCATCAGACCCCAGAGAGAGGCTGAAGGTGAACTCTCAGCCGGGACCGGCCCTTCCTGCTCCTGGGACCTTCCAAAGGCCCCAGGTGGCCACCTGCACCACCAAGCCAGGCGGGGGCCTGGCCAGAGCTCTGATCCGGGGCCCCCTTGCGGGCTCCCTTGGGTTCGTGCAGGGGCCGGCCGGGTGCTGGGGGGCTGTGGCCGAGGCAGAGGTCGGAGCCGCCCCTCAACCGGTGGAGCCGCCTGGAGTGTGAGGGAGGAGCAGGTGAGGCAGTGGGCAGCCGAGATGCTGGTGGCCCTGGAGGCGCTGCACGAGCAGGGGGTGCTGTGCCGGGACCTCAATCCCCGGAACCTGCTCCTGGACCAGGCAGGTAGGAGCCCTGGGCCCAGGGGGAGAAGAGTGGGCCCTCACCCTACCCCACCCCTCCAGCGGGAGGCCCCCGAAGCCTCAAGACAGAGAAGGAAATTTCCCCAAAGTCAAGCGGATGCAGAGGTTATCTGCTTCTTCCCTTGCCTCCCCTCCCCGGCCTTTTCAGGAAGGACTCTGCTGAGCCTGGTTGGTCAGGGTTGAGCTTGGGAAACAAACCCTTTCCCTCGATGAGCTCAGGGCAAGGCTCCTGTGAAGACCAGGTTGTTTCGGGGCCTCGGCGTTGCGGGGGGGCGGGCCCTTAGGGAGCTTCTGCCCAGCGCAGCCGCTGGCCCCTGCCTTGTGGCTGTTGGGAGAAGCGCTGGAGTCCCCTGCGTCACGCCTGCAGCTCCAAGATGACTAATAGCAATTTTTGTCCCCTTTTATTCCTCCCTGCATGCACTGCATGACAAGGCCACATCCGGCTCACGTATTTCGGCCAGTGGTCAGAGGTGGAGCCCCAGTGCTGCAGGGAGGCTTTGGACAAACTCTACAGCGCCCCAGGCAAGAAGGGAAGGGGTAGGGGGTAGCCCTTGGGTGTCTTTATGTGGGTTGAGCCAGGGGACTGAGGATGATGGAGGGACCTGGGGCACCTGGGTAGGGTGAGTGGAGGGGAGACACGCCTCTTTGGGCAGGCGAGACTGAGACACGTATGTTCTTGTTCCCACAGAGGTGGGTGGGATTTCTGAGCTGACCGAAGCCTGCGACTGGTGGAGCTTTGGGTCTCTGCTGTATGAACTGCTGACGGGAACGGTGAGCGGTGTGTGGGCAGGGTGTAGGGCCTCGTGGGTGTCACTGAATGTAGGAGGGGCTGGGGTTAGTCCAGCCAGTCGGTGTTGGGGCAGAGCCTGTCTGGTTCCCGGAGACCTGGCCGTTGGGCCCAGTGTTCTGCCAGCACAGCTCCCGCCTCCACCGCCAAGACCATGAGAGACCGTGGAAGCCACTCCCACCCAGGCCATGGCCACACTTCGCACCGCTGCCAGATGAGTGGCTATAGCTAGGGAGACTGTCAACTCAGTGAGAGTTGAGTCGGGATGATCAGGGAAGGTTTCTGGAAGACAGCGTCCGGGCCTGGATCTGGAGGGAGGGTGGAGTTTGACACAGCCCTTTTACTTAGAAGGCCACCGGATCATCCCCCAAGCCTCCTCTCCCCGCTGCTCACTCCCCACATCCACACCCTTCAGAGCTATAACCCCCAGACTTTGGCTGGACGACCAGAGAGAGGGCCTCCTTCATCCCAGGCTGGCAGCTGCCCTGTCCGGCCTGGGTCAACCCAGAGCTTAAAGTTCCCCTGGCAAGTACCCTTGCTCAGGATGATGACCTCCGCCCTCCATCCTCCCTCGTGAGCTCAACGCCACACCTGGGGCTGGTTAGGTCGGGCAGCAGGGAGAGGCCAAACTGCATTTGAGCAGGAAATGCCCCAAGTGGATGCAGCGTGACCGGAAGTCCAGATCTGACTGGTCCCTCCTGGCTCCCTCCTGGTTTGGTCCTGTAGCCAGGGCCTTTGAGAGTCCTGGCTGCACACAGCCCCACAGAGTGGCTCTCTCCTCTTGGCCTCCCACCACGTCTCCAGACCAGGGCTTCTGGCCTTCCTCCTGGTCGCTTCTTGCCTCTCTTCCTGACCTCCAGACAGACCTCTCTGCTCCCCGCAGCTGCACCCTTCTGGAGCACAGAGAGGTCCTACCTTCTTCCCTCACCACAGCCCTGCCTTGGCCCTGGCAGTAGGACGCCATGTCAAATGAGTCGCAAATTTTTTTTCTGTAAGGAGACAAGTTTCAGTGCTATTCCTGATAGAGTGCCTGCCCTGACTGCAACCCAAGACCGATGTTTCCAGCAAGCTTGGAGCCAGAGGGACCTGGGTTCAAACCCTGAACTCAGCACAAATCCCTTGACCTCTCTGAGCCTGCTTCTTGTCTTTAAAATGGGGGTAGTAATACTTACTCTGAAGGTTGTTGTGGAAATTACGGATAATGGGTCTCAGGCATCTTCCGCAGCCTGACATGCAGTAGATCCAAAGCAAGAGGCAACAAGCAGCAGCATCACCATCCCCATGAGATGTGACACAGGGGGAAAAAGATAAAACCTGGCCGCCACTGGAGTGTACAGACCCTCCTGGGGTCGCCCCCATGTGTCTTCCCAGGCGCTGTCCCAGAGCCACCCCTCAGGAATCCAACCCCACACCCAGCTCCAGCTGCCCGAGTGGCTCAGTCGCCCCGCAGCCTCCCTGCTGACTGAGGTGAGGTGTGGCCGGCCCGGAGCAGGCAGCTTCTTTGGCCTGAGGGTGGACAGAAGGGAGGACAGAGCCCTGTGTGTGAACAAGCCGCCCAGCGTATTAGGTGTCTGATGTGGGTGCAGGAGGTTAATGGGGACAACAAATTTCTATATGTTGGTGGCCAAACACCAATGTCTCCCAGGGTAACACTGGGGGTTCTGTGGGCCGGGCTGGCTGGGAGCAACGGGGTTGGGAAGGCCTGCCCAGTGCTGACTGGGCCTTTCTCCACAGCTGCTGAAGTTTGAGCCCGCCGGGCGCCTGGGCGCTGGAGGCGGCGGTGTCAACAAACTCAAGTCCCACCCCTTTTTCAGCACCATCCAGTGGAGCAAACTGGTGGGGTAACCGGAGGGGGTGGAGTAGGCAGTGGAAGCAGCTGGACTGGTCTGGATCTCCTCTCTTCTCTTTGCCTGCCACCCAGAGCTGGCCATTCTAATCAGCGGCCCTCGGGCAAAGAATGAAAGGCAGCTTGCCTTTCCTGGTCGGGCCCCTCCCTTGGGCCTCAGAAGTCTCTTCACTGACCAGGAAGGGCCTACGGAGTCCCCCAGCCACGTCCTGGAGAAACCCTTCCTAGATGGTGCTGAGCGGGAGGGAGAGAGAGATCTCAGCCTGTTAGGCAGCTTGAACCCCTCCACCCATCAGTCAACAGTCACCTGCTGAGTGCACACCCTGGACTTGAACTTGGACCTACCATGTTAAAAGGTGCCTTCCTTTGCATTAGCTCTGAGCTACTGACCACCTGCTGAGCCGTGAAATTTTGTGACTCATTATCTGCCATGTGCCCCACTCGGGATGTCTCTGGAGACTCACCTCAGGATACTAGTCCACCGGCTTAGTGGTCCCAAACCAGGGCTGCCCTGGCTGGTCATCTTAACCATGCAACTAGTGGGCCTCTTCCACCAGAGGCTACTTTTGCAGGGGGTCGGGAGGCTGGGGAAGCAGGGAAGAAGTCTGTAGTGGGCATGGGGTGGGGTGAGGGAATGGGACGAGACAACCCATTCCCCCCTCCTGACCATGCCCCTTATCTTGTGATTACAGACTTTGGAGAGCAAAAGGAAAGGAGGGGAGGAAGATAAGGATAAAGAGGAATGGGGGGAGAGAGGAAGGCACAGCTCTGCCACTTAGAGAAATTTTGGAAACAAAGAGCTCCCTTCCCCGGCTAGCCCACCCATGTGGAGAGAAAGGAAAACCTGCCCCATGGGTCTGAGGGGAGATCGCCAATCAGTTTCCAGGCTGAAGCCACTTGAAGAAAAGTTGTACCCACTAGGACTCCCTTCTCGGACGTTCGTCCTGTTTACCATTTTGCATTTTAGTCTTGAGGGTCCACTCAATCCACTGCCCACTGTGACTTCATATCCTTTTGAAATGAAACCACAAAACACATGGAATGATGGCCCAAGCTTTTAGCCGGAAGCAAAATGTTTCTGGTCTCGGAAGAACTGGGGTAAGTAGTTATCCCCAAAGACAATTCCCTCCCCAGATTTGGGGGCCTTCTTCCTCTCAGGACTCACCCTGTCACTGGGGTGTGGCATCTAAGACAAACTTCCACAGATCTCCACCAACTCCTTCCCGCCTGCGTCTCCGGCACCACCAGGTGGCGCCTCTGACACCACCCTCCAGTCTGGCTGTGAAGGCCCAGCTCTAAATCTGGGGCTGGGGACCTGTTGTGGGCATGGCGCGAAGCTCCTCAGGCCCTCTGGACGCGTCTGGGGGACGTGGGAGGTGCAGCCTTTGGAAGGTCCTGGCTCTCCCTGGGGCTTGCCCACGTCCCTCCACCCCGACTCCAATAAAGCCTGCTGTTGCCTCTGGTGTCCTTGCCTCATTAACGCAATGAGAGGGGATGGGGAGATGGGAGGGTTCCTCCAGAGCAAGCTCCATGATAACCAAGAGTGTGCTTGGATCCTGCTAGGAAGGAGGAGGCAGGGCTGGTAGTGAACAGCACGCCAGCCTGTACCCAGCAGAGCAGTTGTGAGCCCCCCAGAAAGTGGCAGCACTGGGCTCCGTGGGAAGTAAAACAGGAAAAGACATCTTTGAAGAGGGTCATGGTGCCTGGGGGTGGTGCAGGGGAGTGGACCTAACCCTCACGGTCACCTCTTCAACAGATGGTGGCTCCTGAGAACTGGAATTCAAAGAGGGAAATGACAGGACCCGGCCAGAGCCTGGTGGAACCCGCTCCAAGTCTGTTCCTTCCGCTACACTCCCTCAGTCAGGTCAGAGCACCTCCAACTACTGTACAAAGTGCAAGTTGCTTCTGGAACTTCTGGGCCTCATTCATGCAATGAACACTGCACATCCGGCACTTTGCTAGGCCCTGAGTTTAGAATACTGTGGTCCCAGCCCTTAAGGGGCGTACAGTCTATTTCCATTTGATAAAAATGGGGCTAAATGTACCTCCTTTGTAGGTTTACTAAAGAAATTAAAGCTTCTAGCTCCATGCCCCAAACCTGACCTAAAATTCTTCCTTTCACTGAACCCAAGCTTTTTCTACTAGCTCTAGTTCTACCCTCTAGGAGCCACTCTGTTCCCGTGACAGACCTTCACATGAACATGGTATCACCGCAAGCGAGATCAGCAGGCAGGGACTGCGTGTGGAAAAGCCAGGCTGAGTTTAAGCCTGGACACCATCAAGCCTATCACACGTAGTCAGCGCAGATTATCTCTCAACACCGTCCACTCGCCGTCACACACCACTTGCTCCTAGGAGGTGATCTACCCTCATTTGTTCAAATCAACCTTGAGCATCTGGGTACCCACGTGGCAATCAAGTGCAAAATGCGAAACTATGTTGCTCCACCACTCCCCCATCCATCCCAGAAATAACGCAAGGCAACGCCACCAAAATCTAAATGTCTGTTGGTGTTTGAAGGGGCTTCACGCAGGCAAGAACCAGTTTCTCTTCAACAGTGTGGCTTGCCGGGCTCACCAGGTTCGAGGAAGGAAGTGCCCTGGAAGGAAGCCAGGGCACTTTTCTGGATGAGAGGGACATTACGTGGCTTTCAGTGCTAATGACAGTTACAGTGCTGGAGACTTGCACAACCTCAGTAACCAAAAGAAGTACAGAAGCAGGAACCCTGTCTGCGAACATTTGCCCTTTAATTTGCATTTAAAATCAGTTTCTTTAAATATTTTAGTTACAAGTTCTGAATAGTGAAGACATAGGAGATGCTGCAGGCACTCGGTACTGGCTCCCACCCCTTCCCCCTACCCCAACCCCCAGGCCTTGCTTCTTCGCTCAAAATACCAATGGGCACCCTGCACTAAATAAATGGCTCCCTGTGTCAAGTGTCAGCAGCCTCAGGCCTGGATGCAGTTGGATATGAAGCGATGAAGCCCAGTAGCTTTCATGACAAGACGTGTGCATTTAACCATCCTCCGAAGAATTCCAATGATTGTGTCCAGACCCAAGGCAGTACCTCGTAGGTGACATCGGCCATTTCCCCACTGTGCACTAGCATCTTGGGCTGGTTTCCACCACAATCCATCCTCTCCCAGACCTGTGTTCTGTGGAGGAAGCGCTAAGGCTCCGCTCCCTAAGGGCGATGATACAGGAAGGAACAGAACTGCCTCTTCAGCCCACAGGCTTAAACCAATGGAATTTAAAAGCTCAAGACAATGTGAGCCAGTCCACAGTATGCCTCCTTCACTCCAATCTCTACCAGGCGCCATCCAGCCCTTGGTTGTGACATGCTGTCTCCCTGCCATGTGCTAGAATCTGCTCTAGATGAGAATCATGTGGTAGAATGGTCCCAGTGGTCTGGAAAGGGCAGCACAACCACAGCTGGGCATGCTTGTGCCAAAATGGGTCTTCCTGGTACAAAGCTATGACGGAGAGTGTGAGGGCAGGCCTGGGCCCTGCTCCAGTCTCATTTATAACCTCTGACCTCAGAAGCTGTCCTCCCCCTCAACACTGCCTACCCATCCCCTGCCCCTCCAGATCCCCCAGCCTGTGCTTCCTGGAAGAGGTAGAAGAGGCAGCTTGAAGTCAGTGACAGCTGAGAATGAAGATGCCATTTAAGAAGCAAAGCAGCACCTCCTGGCCTGTGGTCAATACCTCCACACGGGTGGAACCGAGTAAGGACGTGCACAGCCAGGACAGAGGTTGCTCCGAGCTTGGGAGGCACAGCACCCTCCTAGGCATCTCTGGAGAACAGACTTTCAAGAGATAGAAACTTAATCACATGGTCCCCGGCAGTTTCCCTATGGTATACTGGACGGGGGAGAAGCAAAATCATCTCAGCGGAGGGCTAATGGAGAAAGGCAGGAATATTAATGAGCATCCATTAAGGCTCTCTCTCTCCCTCAAGCCTAAGGAAATCAGATATTCGAGGGTAAGAGAACGGCGCAGAGAGGGAGAGAGCCTGGCAGGAACACCAAGAGACCTGTGACTGCTGGTTACATAGTGCCCTGGTTTCCTTACTTGAGAACAACAGCATATGCCTGTCTGTCACCAGGCTAACCCGGGGCCCGTGAGGGGACAGGGAGAAGACTGGTTTTCAGTTCCTGCATGGTTGATGTGTAGGGCGCATGGCTTCCTCCTACAGGTCCAATAGGAGGACTCTGGGATCCTCTACCGCTGCCTTGATTTTCCGGAGGAAAGTCACGGCCTCTCTGCCATCGATCAGCCGGTGATCATATGTCAGGGCCACGTACATCATGGGCCGCACCTCCACCTACAGAGAAGAGAGGTCGACAGGTTTGTCTGCCCCATTGTCTGCAGCGGGGCAGAGAAAGCCCAGATGAAAGGGGAGATGACACAGCACAGCCCATAGTTAAGTTCCCAGTTGCAGAGCCTTTCCTGCTTTGCTGCTTCTGGATACGTACAGCATATTCAAAGACCAAGCCCTACCCTGAGTGCAAAGCTCCCACACTCAAAGCTTAAACCAAGAAAACAGGAGTCTCCTTACAACTGCCTTTAAAAACACAAAACAAAAGAAAACAAAACACCATGCTCTGCCCTCTCACTTGTCTGCTGTCTACAGGGAAGTTCCTCTTCAGTTCTGGCTGCCTGCAGTTGCTTCTTCGGGGTTATAGTAACAACAAAAAAAATTTTTTTATCCTGGGGTCCACAAATTCTCTGAAACTCTATGCAAAGTTGGGTGTATGAGCATTTTCAGGGAAGATCTATGATTTTTAGATTGAAAAAGGAGTTAGTGACCCAAAAAGGTTCTAAACATAGGAGTCCCAGAAAACATTTTCCTACCAACATATCTTCTAGGGCCAGCTCCAGACCCTTTGCCCTCATTCCGTGAACTCCCAGAAAACCTCTAAGCCTCATCATTACAACTTGGCAGCTTGTAGATGGCTCTGCCCTGCTGTCCTCTGTTCCCCAGGAGCAAGGACCATGTCTTCAACTGTATCCCCACACTCTCTACAGCACCTAGAGAATGAAGCCTGTTGACTAGTCCCAGATGAAGGAGCAAGCTTTCTCAGCTCAAAGGTTCTCAAACTTTAACGTGCATCAGCATCATCTGTACTTTCTGCTTCACTAGGTCTCGGAAGGGGTCCAAGAATTTGCATTTCCAACAAGTTCCCAGGTGCTGCTACTCCACACACAATTTAAGAACCAGTGCCTCAGCTAGTAATTAGAAACTAGGAGATGCAACTTATGCCTGAAAGTATAGCGAATCTTTTATAATGAGCATCTAGTTAGACTTACCTCTCCTTATCGCCTAGCTGCTAGGACATTAATGGTGATGTTCCCTACCTTGCCTCCCACGACCACTGGCCTATCAACGATGGCATGCATGCCCAGGATGGCAGACTGAGGGGGGTTGATGATGGGCGTTCCAAAGAGTGAGCCAAAAACGCCTCCGTTGCTGATGGTGAAAGTACCACCGTCCATATCTTCAATGGCAAGTTCATTCTTCCGGGCCTAAAAACAGATTTTACAATTGAAAGGTAAGGTCAACCCAGCTTTCTTCACCTAAAGGAAGTCCAGAAGGCTCATATCTAAGATCAACAATCCAAGGTCTAGCTTTAACGCGAAAGCATTCAGCTGAGATGCCTATGACTAGTGCTCCACCAGGGGAAAGGACTTCAGAATCTTTTCTTTTCTGTGGTTTCCTCTGATGAGCTCTTCAGTCGTAAGAGCACGATAAGCTCCACCAGGAAGCTGTACTTCAGCTCTCGCTTGTGACTGCTGTTCACAGGGGCCACACACTCCTTTCAGAAGAAAGTGAGGTTCCAGCTCCCTGAGCACCGCTCACTGGCCCAGCCTTCCCCAGGCTCTCTTCCCTGACCTGCCCAGCCCCTCATACCATCCTTTCCATTTTACCTTCTCTCCCAGTTCACTGATGGTTCGCTCAATATCGGCATAATTCATAGTTTCCACATTCCTGATGACGGGAACCACCAGACCCTGATGAGAGTGAAAAGTTCTTTTCAGTTGCAAATTAATAGTACCCTTTATAGTTATAACTCTCTTGATTCAAGCCTATGGTCTCCCCTCCCCCAGAATATCCCCCAGACTCGTGATTAACAGAGTCTAAAATATTTAGGCTTGCCAGAGATAGAAGAACGTGGTATGGTCAAAAACAGGTTACTCTTCTAGTAACTCCCTTCTAAAAAGACAGAACTACAGGAAAGATCTCTCCCAGGGGTCTGCTTCTTCACACAGGTAAGGAGAGAGTCAAAGATCAGAGCTCCCCACTTCTTGCCCCAACATACCCGAGGCGTGGCCACTGCAACGCTGATGTCAATATAATCCCTATACACCACCTCTTTGGTTGTATCATCAATCACTATGAGAGAGAAAACACACATTACATACAACTCCCTAGGCCTAGGCTAGTAAGGAAAAATTTGCATTCATAGAGGAAAAAACCACGGTGCTTGGTACAGTGTGGGGTGACCAACTAGCACAAAACCCACCACATTACAAGTGGCAGCTGACACTCCTCTTACTCCCATGCCAGCCAACTGTAACTTCCCCCAAGTGCCCTGACTAAGCATGAGCACAGGGGCATCCGTTTCCTTGGCAGCCCTCAGAGGGATCAATACACAGGCTAACACAGGATAAGTATGTGCCAAAGTTCTTGTCAGCGAGCTCTACTCCAGCCCTCCCTTAGCTAACGGCAGGTTTAAAAAGTGTTCCCAAAAAGGGCAAATTAGTAAAGGAAGTGGGGGGATGGGGATGTTGCCCATTCTGCTGCCCACTCTCAACAAGAAGGCAAGCCTCTTTCTAGGAGACTCGGTAGGAAGCAGGGTGGTCTGAGAGAGCAAACCAGCAGCTAAAAATTTAGGTCTGGTGCTCATGAGAAAATACAGGCTTGGGAATCTTTTTCATAGAAAGTCTGCATTGTATTACAGATAAGACACCCCGGGAAAAGCATGTAAAGTGAGAAAGAGGTCAGGGGAACTCTGAGAAATGCCTACATGTATGTGTAGGCAGAAGCGATGGAGAGAGTCATCAGGAAGCATAAGAAGAATGGAAGAAATAAAGAGATACACATCAGGGTGAAACAAAGCCCTTCCACCCACCTTAGGGCACACCACTTGGCGGAAGGGACTAGGACTTCTATTTCTAGACTTTTAGGGACCCTGCACTGCTGAGGGTTGCAGAAGTGCCACTGTCCTCTCTAATCTTCCAGGGAACAGAGAATTGTCTCAATGGGAAAGAGAACTGCTTGTTAGGTCAACATTCCAATGATGTAGGTGAGCAAAAAGTAAGGAAAATGGGCACCAAGTCCAGGAAAGAGGGGCCAGGCCCAAGGCCTCCCAATGAGGTCCACTGACCAGAAATCAAAGGTCACCCTGGAGCTATGCCAGGTGTAAGAGTCAGGTCCCAAGATAATAGGGCTTGTGGGAGGGTGGGCATCAGCCAGAACACAAGTCTCCACACTGACACGAGAAGCCTGGATGGCTGGCCTGGCTCAGAACTGCCTGTCACCACAGCAGCTGCCAGGCTATGCACTGTGAAGAGAACCTGTTCTGTCCAGCTGCGGGGGAGGAGGTAATCATGACGTCCATTTGGGAAGGTGAGTCAAGAAATCCCCAGGGAAGGTACTCAAGTTTTCACACGTATGAAATAAGAAGTCTTAGTCTGTCGACCGCCGTCTTTGTGTCTGTGTGTGGGAGCAGGTGTGTGTTTACACGCACACCTCCCAGGACCTCTGTGATTCTAGCCACCACAAACTCACCTGCATTTACAACAGGCTGCTCCTGCAAGGCAAAGGCTGAGGCCTTCACGAATGCCGACATGAAGCCTAGTTTGAGGTTATGTTTCTTCAGAAAAGCATCTCTGTGCCGAGACCTCATCTCCTGGATGTTACTGCAAAGACACATTAACATTACAAAACAAACTGACCACAAAAGCAGCCTCAATTCTGACTTTCATACTGGTTTCTAACTCTGTGTACACAGCTGCGTAAGCTTTATTCCCTTACTGTGGACCAACTACCTAAGTTCAAGTTTTGAAATAGTCCACTAGAGGTCAACACAATAACTTTATTCCTTTACAAAACCTGGACGCAAAGGAACCGGATCCAATCTGTCTTTAAGGTAGATTGAGCCCTTTACAGGGCTCCTTTGTGTTCCAGAAGTCAAAGATTTCAGTTACAGACAATATGAACGAGAGCTCAGACAGCACAGCAACATCCTCACCCTGGACAAGAAAGTGACTTCCAGCTACACTACAATCATGAGCCATCCACACCGAAAAAAGCTTTTTTTTAAGCATAAACAAAGTCCGCAAAGTAAGCACCATTCTTTCTGTCTCATTTATTTTCAAAATACCACCAAACCTGATTATGACTTCCTTGTGACATTCCTCCTGTCTCCTAACTAGTGAAGATGAAATAAACCCCAAAGCCCCACAGGTGCATGGGCTTCATGGGAGCAAAAGCAGTCATGACTATCTGTGGATGGGTATAATCCAGTGTTGTTTTAGGCTCACGAGAAAGTCAGTAGATTCATTCATCTCCCCAGAGTTAGCAGTTCCATCCGCTTGTTCCTTCTACCGTTTTTTTTTTTTTGTGGTACGCGGGCCTCTCACTGCTGTGGCTTCTCCCGTTGCGGAGCACAGGCTCCAGACGCGCAGGCTCAGCGGCCATAGCTCACGGGCCCAGCCGCTCCGCGGCATGTGGGATCTTCCCAGACCGGGGCACGAACCCGTGTCCCCTGCATCGGCAGGTGGACTCTCAACCACTGCGCCACCAGGGAAGCCCCCGTTTGTTCCTTCAAACAGGTACTAACACCCACCACACGTGGGGGTCAATGCAGGGCACCAAGATATAAAGATAATAAAGACACAGTTCCTGCTGTTAAGATTAGTTTGATGGACGTGGTTTCCCTGGTATTTAGAAAAGTGACCATGTGCGGATCTAAGCTTTTTAAAGTACAAGCAGCAAGGCCCCTAAGAAGCCTTTGCAAGGTGACCAGTCTTTGTTCCTTCGGGGCTGGTTTTTCACATACATACAACACATGTGCAACAGAGTTAGTGGGAAATGGCTTTCCCATCATTTTGCTGCAGAAACCTCTGTATTTATGGGAATACAGTTCCGAGATGGAAATCGAATTTAACTTTATCTTAGGCCCAAATGCTCAATTCTCCCTTTCTCTCTATAATGGCCTAATTTGACATTAGCACGAAAGATAAGATGATATAACTTTAACTCCCCCCTTTAGACCTTTTGTTTTTTAAAAGGGAAGTTTTCCTAGGGAGACTGATTGGTTTTAAAATGTTTTGTTTTCCTGAGTCTAACCTCATTTAGTGCTAGGATTACCACCCTAAAGACATTACTGGTTCCCAAGACACAAGAGCTGCAGAAGAGGGAAAGAGGAGTGATAAACATCTCTGCTCTCAAAACTGCCCAAATGCTATTGTCTGGTCATTAAGTAGTTTCTATTTCAGAGCTCTGCCCTTGCAGGCAGAGGCTGGGACAACAGGGGAGAGGAGAAGGTCTCAGAAAGGCCCCTTATGGGTTAGCTGATCAGTGCAAGACCCAAAGGGCACTCAGTCTAAACCAGATTACTGACTGCAGTAAGACCCCAGGCCATCATTAAGTGACACTTCGATTAGCTGCTGAAAGGAGATCCAGCTATTGTACTTACCTTCAATCAAAGCTGTTGGGCCAACTGCATCTTTCAAGGCCACAAATATTTACATGTTTTGTCTTAAGGAATTGGGTAGAATTTCAAAGCCCAATTCGATTTGTGTACAATTTGGCCCTAATGCACTGAAACATAAGCTGCAGCCCTTGTGATTCATTAGTCAAGGTCCTTCCCTACATCCTATGGATATGAGAGAAATCTTTGGCTTGAATGACATCCAGTCTTTTGGGAAGCTTCACCATAGAATGTATGACATCTATTGAAATGGGCCACAGAGTCCTACTCTGTGAGTGCCACAGCACACTCCCCTCTCTACACTTCTCAGACTCCTTCCAAAGGAGACGAATTTCCTTAATGAAATGTAGATTCACAGACTAAACACTTGGGACAAAAATAAAAAACAAAGAGATGACCTGAAGACTTGATGATTTCACCTCCTGTGTTAACTACGAACTCTTACCCTGGCACTTAAAACATTCTGAAGTATGGATCCAACTTTCTCTACCATTCTTTCTTACACATATTTCTCACAGCGATTGTTTCTCAAATGTGTCATGTACTTTCCTGTCTGTGCCAGGTCCATATTGTTAACATCTTCTGGAATGACCTTCCTCCACTATGTCAAAGTGCTAGTCGTTCTTTAAGGTCTATTAAAAATCTCTTTCCTCCAGGAAGCCTTTCCTGATCCCTACCTCCACCCTGTCACCTCATAAACAAATGATCTCATTCTCTTCTCCACTTCATACGTTTTGTATCCTCCTGATACTGACACTAGAGATTTTACTTTCTATTTATCTAAGCAAGATGGTAGCTCTATGAAGGTAAGGGCTCTTTTTCACTCATCTTTGCATCCCCCTCAAATATAGTGTAATATACTGTGCACAGTAAGCACTCAAAAACTGTTTGTTGACTTTAACTACATTCTCTTCCCTACAGTCCTGACACCTATAAACATCAAAGTCTTGAAGAAGATAAGTGAGTCAACGATTAGCTCACTACAGAAATGGGTATACTGAATTAGCCCCTTTGGTTAATTCTGAAGTTCTTCTTTAAAAGCACAACTTGCTTCCCATTTCATTATCAAAGCTGGGAAAGGTGAAAGATACGACAAGCCTATGCCTTTCCACCCACTCAATTCTGAGTCGCTTAGGAACACACATAAGGAGCAGTCCCAGTGAGAAGGAAGCAGGGTATGGCGCCTGACTCTGGACACGCTGTCAAGTGATTTTGTATCCCTAGGGGAGCCTTGTCAGCCTGGATGCCCTATCTCCCTACTTGTCAGCTCGACAGTAGTCATTAGATTTTAAGACTATTACCAGCCTCGTTTATCAGAAATCACAAGATTCAGGTATAAAAGTAAAAGGCTAAGTTTTTTAGGTCACAGAGGAGGCAGGCACAGTATTAGGAAAGTCGATTAGAGAGTGAAACCAGTGGGTCACTCTGTGTAAGTCAACAAGCACTGCAAAGAAGTACTTCTTTCCTGTTAAGTTAGTTTTAGAATCAGCACTAGGTAGGGACTTGGGCAAGTTCAAGTGTTCTCCAAGAAAATGGGCACAGGGAGGAAGAGGACTAGAGCTCTCACCTCATGTCAATCTCATTGAAAGTGGTAAGCATTGCGCAGGTATTCTGAGCCTCCTTCAGACGCTGAGCAATGCGCTGCCGCATCCTATTCATTTTCTCCTGAAAGGGAAAGTGGGACAAGTATTGACCACCTGGTCTCTCTGGACCTAACCCTTCGCACTTAGTCTGAGGGAGCACTGGGCTTGCTAGGAGTGGATAAGGACAGACTGTAGTATCTAAATACAGGGAGAGATCCAGGCTTCCTCTTTCCTGTGGTGGCCTTGCTCCTCTGTACAAGAACAAGGAAACACAAACTACCCACTCAGATGTGCCTGAAGTTTGACCAAGAATAGAGGCCTGCAACAAACACATGAAAAGCTGCTCGACATCACTAAGCATTAGAGAAATGCAAATCAAAACCACAGTGAGGTTATCACCTCACACTAGTCGGAATGGCCATCATCAAAAAATCTACAAACAACAGATGCTGGAGAGGGTGTGGAGAAAAGGGAACCCTCTTACACTGTTAGTGGGAATGTAAATTGATAAGCCACTATGGAGAACAGTATGGAAGTTCCTTAAAAAACTAAAAATAGAACTACGATATGACCCAGCAATCCCACTACTGGGCATATACCCTGAGAAAACCATAATTCAAAAAGAGTCATGTACCACAATGTTCATTGCAGCTCTATTTACAATAGCCAAGACATGGAAGCAACCTAAGAGTCCATCGACAGATGAATGGATAAGGAAGATGTGGCATGTATATACAATGGAATATTACTCAGCTATAAAAAGAAATGAAATTGAGTTATTTGTAGTGAGGTGGATGGACCTAGAGTCTGTCATACAGAGTGGAGTCAGAAAGAGAAAAACAAATACCGTGTGCTAACACATATATATGGAATCTAAAAAAAAAAATGGTTCTGATGACCCTAGGGGCAGGACAGGAATAAAGACACAGACGTAGAGAATGGACTTGAGGACACGGGGAGGGGGAAGGGTAAGCTGGGAAGAAGTGAGAGAGCGGCATGGACATATATACACTTCCAAATGTAAAACAGATAGCTAGTGGGAAGCAGCCGCACAGCACAGGGAGATCAGCTCGGTGCTTTGTGACCACCTAGAGGGGTGGGATGAGGGTGGCAGACGCAAGAGGGAGGGGATATGGGGATATACGTATGCATATAGCTGATTCACTTTGTTATACAGCAGAAACTAACACAACATTGTAAAGCAGTTATACTCCAAAAAAGATGTTTCTATTAAAAAAAAAAAAGAATAGAGGCCTCGGATATGGTTTGATTTAAAAACCAAAACCAATTTATGGAAGAGTGTGGGGTAGGGCTAGCCAGCCCAGGAGTCATTGCACAAAGGGAAATTTCTGGTAATAAAGACTTGCACGAGAATAGCTACTGGTGGAATGGAAACTCAGAGGCAACAAACTTTTGAGGCTATAGTATTTTTAGGAGGTATTCTCAGGCAGAGGAACCCACCCTCTTGACCATACTTCCTTGAGGTCTTATGTCTGCTCCTGACTGCCACTGGGTAGCCCTCAGCTAAGTATCCCGGAAGTATAGGAATAGAGCTCACTAAACCACCTCTCTGAAGTATGCGTTATCATGGGAGGGAAGGGATGCGTCACTAGGCTACCATCCCCTGCGTATATCTTACTCACCCACAGCATCTCGCTGCTGGCATAACAAAGTGGGAAAAACCAATGGACAAGTGTTCAGAAGACCTCTGGTTCTAGTCCTGTCATTTGACAGTCATGTCGCTGAACAAGTCGCATCCTAAACTCAATTTCCTTGTCAAGGCCAAGGGAATCAGCTGCCAGCCATTCAAACGTAGGCAGAGCATACCCACTCCATTAATCTCAGCACTGCCCCTCGGCTTCTTTCTTGGAAGTGGTCCTCAGAGACTTACCCGATGTTCTGAACGCAGACCTGTGCCAGCTCCTGGCTCAGCTACTGGAGGGACAGCAGTGGGTTTTACGGCAGACACTGAAAATGAAGAAAGGGTACACTGCATCAGAAAATGAGAAACATTTACTTGAGTACATGCCAGTGCTTTCATACCGTACTGTCACTTAATCTTCAAGATATGCTGAGGTGAATTACTATCATTCCTACTTCACGAACGAACAATCTGCTCAGAGAAGTTAAATAACTAGCCTAAAGTCACACAGCTATACACTCAGCTAAAAAGCTGAGATGCAAACCCTTTGTATCAGGTCTTCTGATACAAAGTCTAGAATTCTTTCTACAAAGCAGACAGTGGAGCCTGTTCAGAGCCGTAATTAGTCTTAGACTGTGAGGGAACATAAGATGAGATGTTGTTCTCCCACATAAAGACACGTGGGAGCCAGAGGCTTACCTGGTTTGCTAGTGAGAGGTTGTGAGGGCGAGGGCACTGGTGGCATCTGAGTGGGTACAGATGCTGCAGGGGGAGGAGGAACTGCCGATGCTGCAGGTTCTGCTTTTGGGGCTGCGGCAGCAGGAGCTTCGGCTGGCCTGGCCTTAGCAGGAACAGCTGAAAAACAGGAAAAATAGATGCCATTGGCACTATCTAGAATGGAAAGCAACCAAATTGCAGATACTAAGTAGAATTTAGCAGCAAAAGCTCTATCTCCAATCAATTAACAAATGCTTCCTGAGTATTTGCTATACATGTAAAGCTTTGAGATACACAGAATGATTTAAGGCACTATGCTTCTATTCCCCAGGGCTCCTAGATGTCCTACATTAGATAACTGACTTAATTCAGCTGCCTTCCTGATTTCACAAATATCTACTGATCATCAAATTCAGCCAGTACTTTCAAAGCACCTACTGAAGTCCATGGTAATGTAAACTTCAAAGCAAAAGAAACCCAGGTAATTTAAGATGTTAAAATACACACATAAGAGCAACACCTTTCTAGTTATGGTAATACTGATCGTCTCCTCTTCTATTTTAACATCCCATGTGGGAGAATACTCTTAACTATTAAAACTTAAAAGTTTAAATAATCAAGGGCACATTTAGACTGAAGACTTCAAAGCATTTTATCTAGGGTAACTTTATAAACCAATGAGATGGTCAAGCAATATAAATTCACAACTTTAAATATTTCTGATTTTACCAATTTGGACATCACATCTGGGTTTACATTTAAATTAGAAGAACATTCTCTTAAGGAATGATCAGAAGATGAAATTCTCCAACTAGAAGAATCAATCTTATCCCCTAGCCTTCTACTGTATGTTGTTTCCATTCTGGGCTTCTGGTCTTGCCCTGATCAATCATAACGATGCAATCTACCATCTTTCTGCTTAACTATCTTAACAATGAAAAAAATACTTTAGTAGTTACAGCATTTAATTAAGAATCAGAAAGTTCTTTTCTAATCTCTAATACTGGCTGTGAGATCCAGTACAAATTCATTTCCTTATTTCTCATTTCTTCCCAAGAGAAATCCAACTCTCCCTAAAAAATGTTATGAGAGAATAGATATGAAAAAACTACACCAAATTCTCTATAACAGACAGGATGAAATACTACTTCTCGTTTTAGAAGAGTGGCTCCCAGCCCTAGCTGTGTATCAGAATCACTTGGAGAGCGTTAAAAACAACAACAACAACAACAATGAAAACTATGATAAGATAACCAGGATCTGAAAACCCCAGATTTAATATATCAGAATCCCTGGGACTCAGAATCTAGGCATTTGTATTATTTTTAAAGCCTCCATGTGACTCTGACGCCGGGGTTGGGGTGGGGGGAAATCACTGTCTTTAGAATCTTCTTCATTCCTATTTAAGAAAAGGTCCAGCACAATAAAGAACAGAGTATTATGAGCTTTACTTTTTTAATACCCTTTTCTTCTAAAACTTGACATTTAAAGTTCACAATATAAATAGCTCCCCTCTTACTGCCTCAAAAAGGGCAGAGGGAATGCCAAATGGTCTTTGAGGTATAAAGGAATTAGTATATTATGCTCAGCCCCAGTTCCAAGGGGGAACACTGGAGACCTTGACAACCAGGAGAACTTCTTTACCGCCAGTTTTCCTGAGTGTGAAAAGAGGAGTGCCTCCTTCTACTTTTCCCCCATCAGGTACCAAAAGAGCTTCAATCATGCCATTTGCTGGTGATGGAACCTGCACAGATGTCTTGAAAAGAAGACAGATGGAGAAAGAGTCCAAATTTTTACTCAGCATTAGAAAATTAATTGTATAGAATCTCAAATGAGTCACAAGAGTTGCAACACAGATACACAAGACCCTGTATATAGAAACACCAAGGCCACACTTTCAGAGTAAGAGTAATCAATGCTACTGTGAAGATTCACCCTTTCTGTCCTTTCTCAGAACACTAAAGCAAGATTCAGTTAATGTGTTTCCAAGTGATACATAAAAACAACTGGAAACAGCTCATGCACACACACACAAAAGCTATAAAACTAAAGCTATTAAAGTACATAGTACATACACCTAGAACAATCTAAAATTAAACTTTTAATGTTTTCTTTTTAATGAGCTATTCCAACAATTTTACAACTGAGGCAGTTAAAAATTATCTATAACCAACAGTTAAGTCCCTGTTCCTTTCATTAGGTTAAGAAACCAAGGGGAGACCATGAAAAGTTGGTACTAATAGGACAAGCCTACCTTGTCAGTTTCAATCTCACAAACCACTTCATCTTCTGCAACTGTGTCTCCAACAGCTGAAAAGATAGTCAAAGGCTACCTCTTAGGGTGCAGGGGGGAACCCTCCAGTAGCCACAAAATCCCCATTGGCAGGTGTGTTACAAGACCCCTTTCCTAAAGCCAGGGGAAAGTACACTGCAGGTAAAGAAAAGGGTGGAGCCACTGATTATCGTGGGGGTAAAGGGGACTTTTCAAAAGTATTTAAACTTAAGAAGTGAGAAGGCACTAAATCTTACCTTTCTCCCACCTGACATCCCCTTCTGTGACAGATTCTGCAAATGCTGGGGTATTGACTGTAATCACATCATCCTCTAGTAAAAGAGGGGGAAAAAAAATCACATAGTCCACATTTCTCCTTTTTAATTTTTTTCTTTAATTAAATTCAGTCAATTGTTGTTCTTCCCATTAAAACTCCATTCCCAATAAGGTAGGGAGCTGAAGGTACTTACTGCACACCGCTGTAGTTCTGAAAAAGCGAACACTGAAGACACTACCGCTGTTAATGCTAGAAAACAAACATAAAAGTAAACTCCTTTAACAGGTGATTCACTCACATTTTAGTCTAGATAAGGCATCACGGGTCACCTTCCCTTTTTTATTTTCATTTTTTAAATTTTTATTGGAGTATAGTTGATTTACAATGTTGTGTTAGTTTCTGCTGTCAGCAAAGTGAATCAGTTATACATATATCCACTCTTTTTTAGATTCTTTCACCTTCCCTTTATTTTTTATTATTATTATTTTTTTTTTTTTGCGGTACGCGGGCCTCTCACTGTTGTGGCCTCTCCCGTTGCGGAGCACAGTCTCCGGGCACGCAGGCTCAGCGGCCATGGCTCACGGGCCCAGCCGCTCCGCGGCATGTGGGATCCTCCCAGACCGGGGCGCGAACCTGCGTCCCCTGCATCAGCAGGCGGACTCTCAACCACTGCACCACCACAGAAGCCCCACCTTCCCTTTAAATCAGTGATTCTTGACTAGGAGTGCCCATCAGTGTTACCTGGGAGAACTTTTTCAAAGCATACATGTCTAGGCCCCATTCCCAGAGATTCTGACTCAGCATGTCTAGAGCAAAGCCTGGATGACTTGGGTGCCTTAAACAGTGAGTCCCTTGGGTGAGTGAAATGTGCTGCAGTGAAATGCCAGCTCTCCCAGAACAGATCTAGTTTGGGTCTTTGAAGAAAAAGATAGCATCTTGGCCCTTTGCATACCCACCAAAAGGACTCAGCTTCCTGATGACGTTTTTTTCTTAACTAAATGCAAGTAAGATAAATTGTGTGTCCTCAGGGTACATGCCACTGTGCCACATACAACAGAATTTCTGTCCACACGATTATAGATTTATATAGGACAGCAAGATGAGACAGTTAACAAGTAAAACAAAGTGTTATATGCAAAACAAACAAACAAACAAAACACCAAAAAACTGATACAGTATCTCCTAATCTGTTCTCTTGCCAGGAGGCAGCATATCAGTCCATTCTGGACTCATTCAAGAGGAACTTCAAAAGAGCAAGGTAGGGCTTCCCTGGTGGCGCAGTGGTTGAGAGTCCGCCTGCCGATGCAGGGGACACGGGTTCATGCCCCGGTCTGGGAAGATCCCACATGCCGCGAAGCGGCTGGGCCCAGTGAGCCATGGCTGCTGAGCCTGCGCATCCAGAGCCTGTGCTCCGCAATGGGAGAGGCCACAACAGTGAGAGGCCCGCGTACCACAAAAAATATATATATATATTACCTTGTATGCACAAAATCATTAATAGTGGTTACCACTGGAGAGTGGGAAACGTAGATATATATGGTATCTATGGTTATCTGTTACATACACACACATTTTGGAAGAGTGATTTGGACTGATGGGGACTTTCACTTTCTACACTTCAGGACTGTTTGAATATTCTACCATAAGCATCTTTATAACAGAAAAGTATAACAGATTTAAGTTGCCTTTTGATATTTTTATTTTTATAATTTCAAAATAACTATAAGGTCTATGTAAAATCAAGGGGAAAATGTATGTTATTAAAAAAATACAGAACACAAAGTGTTCTGCCAACAGTTTACAACCATGTATAGGTACATGTTCGTAGGCAAGAACTAACAGGTAATGTATAAATGCAGAGACTGCTCTCTGAGGACACCCGAGAACATGGAGCACTGGCTGCCTCTGGGAAGAGAAACTTGGTGGCACCGGAGAACAGGAAAAAATCTTCTCATGGACACTCATTTTACTTCTGAACCATGTATATTTATAAGCTATTAAATAAAAACATAAAACCAAAAATAGTTTTACAATAAAAGATTTTTAAGTAAAATGGGTACCTTATTCATGAAAAAAGACAATATACAACACAAAAACAGTTATGAGAGTAATACCCTAATGTGTGATCCTTATCCCTCAAAGTTTAGGGTATTTTAAAATAATTTACTTTTGAATAGTTATTTATTGCATTTATTGCATAGGATTTGTGGCTGCTCCACTTTTCATTTAAACTGCAGATGAGTAA
Organism: Lagenorhynchus albirostris; assembly: GCF_949774975.1. Lineage (NCBI taxonomy): Eukaryota > Metazoa > Chordata > Mammalia > Artiodactyla > Delphinidae > Lagenorhynchus > Lagenorhynchus albirostris. The sequence continues at coordinate 27,754,547 of NC_083095.1, forward strand.
CACATTTTGAATCTCCCTAAATAACTTTTAAATTACAAAAGTATTAGATGTTAACAGTAGAATACTTAGAAACAGCAAAAAGAACATTTACAATGGGATTATGCTTGTAATGCACAGTGAAGAAGGAGCCAATCTGCTCACCCTTCATTTTGAAGATCCTACCTGTAGAGAAAATAGCTTGACAGCTGCTCAACAGGTAACTAAAGAGCATCCTCTTACCACCACCCTGAAAATACTTGGAATGCAAAGTAGCATTAAGCAACATTCATAAGCAGAAGTTAATCTGAAACACACATGGGTGGCCTTTCCCCAAACTTTGCATTATGCAATAATAGCATTCCCTCTGAACTAGGCAAAGTCCCATGACTCAACTGACTAGTCTTCTGCTTTTACTGTTTCTAAAATGAGTAACCATGCAACCAAACAGATGCTCTTAATCTCCACAATAAATGTAACCTCCAGTCCCTCCGCTTCACTTGTATCCAACCAGAATATTTAGGAGCACCCTTCTATATCTATTCCCATAAAAAGAGGATTCCAGCTTCACTTTCATTATAATCTAAACACCTCAGGACAGACACACTCCTGGTCCAGCACTTAACATGGGGCTGAAGCTCAAGCACATGTCATAAATTAACATCAAGATTAGGTAGAGGGACTCAACATAACCAGCTTGATTACTGGGCTTGAAAGACAGTTAAGACAGCAGATGGTTCAACTGGTGTCTTAAATACCCCATGTCCACATATCTGTGCTTCCCAGTGATACTTACACAGTCTTCCTGCTGTCAGGGTAACCTGGTCCCTGACATAAGGAGATCCCTGCAAGAAACAAAACAACTCTTAACCAACAACTCTTTATCTTATACAGGATACCTGCTGGGAATGGAAAAGAAGTCTGTTCACCCCCTAACTCTGAGGTAGAACAGGATCAACAGCAGGCAACAACATAATCTTTATCACACAGAGTCCTGCTTCTTAAACTTTTCCACCATAGCAATAGTAATGGCAGAGAACAACAGGCATGTGGGACTTCGGGTGGGAATGGCTTTGAGGAAGAAAGGGGAGAATTCTATAATCTTATTTATCTTAAAACTCATAAACTTGCATTATCCCTTTATGTTTTCATAATAAAATGCTCTACTCCCCAAGACTTCAAATACAATTGAAGCTTGAAAAAGACACATGATGGCTTATCCTGTGACTACATATAGCCTAATCAGAGAAGCAGTGGGAATGTTTGATCTGAGTTTGTTTCCCTGGTTACTTAAAATGCACTGAGCAGGAAGTCTTGTTGCCTGAACCCCAGTAGCAAAGACTAGGCTACTTCAGGCCTAAGGTCTCCAGCTTGCTCTAGGACTGAGCAAATCATTGTCCCTCCTTTCAGTTTATTGTCTTCCTACACTCTTCCCGAGGCCTTCCACTCTGGTCATACTCAACAAGGTGGGAGCTCCTTTCTGCCCCACCAATTGTCCTTATCACAGATAACTGCACTTCTTCAACTGACAACTAATTACTATATCTGCTTCACCTGATTATATTCTTTCATGTGTCTTATTTTTTCAGATCTATTAACAACTCTTTCTGAACCACGGGCACGGTAAACACCAAATGGGAGACAATTCTCTCTTGTGCCCTCCTCCTTACAAACACCCCCAGGGTTTCAGAGGCAAGTTAAGTCACCTCTATATCCAGTAACCAATGATGCTGCAGTACAAATCCCAAACACAGCATATATTTGAGCTAGAACAGTCAGCAGCCCTTACTGATTTTTGGAACCCTAACTCCAATTTAGAGTTCATCCTATAGCAAGTTTCATTTGTACAGCATTTAAGAGTTTATAAAAAGCTTTCACGTAATGACCTCATTTTGATTTTTGTGTCTCACAACTCCCTGAAGTGGAATGACCATCTGCCATTACTCCCGTTTCATATATAAGCAGGGCTTCTGGAGGTTAAGTGACTAGCCCAAGGAGAAGCCCTGAACCACAACGCAACCCCCAAATACAAGGCTCTTCCCATTGTCCTGCCAATCTATGAAGTGGAGAAAATGTTTACTGACATTTTTCAAAATTCCAAGTTAAAAAGTTTATTACTGAGAGTCCACTATGAGCGAACACTGTGCTAGGTGCCTATGATCTCATGACTCTAAGGATAAAGTCCAAAAACTTTCCATATTCCTGTCTAGCCCTCCCAGACAGGCTTCCTTTCCATTTCTATGACCGGTCAAGTCTCTTCCTGCCTGAAAACCTTTGCACAAGCAATCCCCTTTGTTTAGAATATCGTTCTCCTGGCCAACTCCTATGTATTCTTCAAGACTTAGCTTAAATGTCACTTCTTTGGGGAAGCCTTTACTGACGTTGCCACCACACTCTCCACCCTCCCAAGCCTGGCTACATCATCCCATCCTCTCATTACACTCCACTTCTCCTTTATAGTAATCACAATGTAATTATGTCCTTAGGTATGCATAAATATATATTTGTTATCTCTCCAAGTAGCCCCTAAGATCCTGGAGGGTAGAGACCACCTCTATCCCTGTCACGTAGCACACTGCCTGGCATGTAGTAAGAATTCAATAATCTGTTGATTATATGAGTAAATGATAACATGGTGGGTTAGGAGTTCGGGCTGAGGAATAGGCAGACCTGGCTTGACCAATAGTTGGCTGCATCACCTTGGTCAAGGCACTTAACCTCTCTTAAGTCTTGAGTTATACATTTGTAAAATAGAGAAAACACCTCTTTTACTCTTTCTTGATGATTAACTGAAAAAATGCACAGAAAGCACTCAGAACAATGCCTGGCACACAGAATGCCCACAAAAAGATCAACTCATTCAACAAATACTTATGCCACGCATATAAAGAACTGTTGAGATAAAACCTAAATTCTCGCTAGTCTCTATGCCATCTTCTACCTCATGCCACTCTCTCCCTCAACTAAAATGCTCTGGCCAAACCACCCTTTTTCCAGTTCCAAAATACTGCCAAGCTTTTCCCTCCTCAGGGACTTTGTACATGCTATTCTCTTTCTTTCTCCTGCTTTTCATCCGGCTGGCCTGTCACATCCTCTGGGTCACAGCTTTAGTGTCCAGCTTCGTATGTTTCCTTCTCAGCATTTAACCAAGATTCACAATAGTTCACTTGTTTAGCAATTTACATTTTGTCTTTCCCACTAGACTGTAAGCTCCAGGAGGGCGAGAACCCATCACTGCTGGATCCCTTGTGAGGGCCTAGCATGGTGCCTGACACTCAGCAGATACTGAGTAGCTAAGTGCTAAATGAATAAATGATAGCTGTTATTAAACAACACCTGTTTCACTTCTATCTATCTGAACACGATGCGAAGAAACACAGGCACCCCGATTTCCTCGCATACTGCTCTGCCCAGGAGGAGAGCATTTTAGGTGACGGCAAGGGCAGAACTTACCAGGCAGGGAACGTCTCCCTAGAGGGCAGTTCCCCTGTTGAGAAAGAAGACATTATCGACGTCACCCAAGACGAAAGGGGAGAATAAACAGCTTTCTCTTTCAAGCACAGACTCAAAGCTGCCCAGGTGCCGGTGACAGGCGAATCTCATGACTCCAAAAGGTGAAGGCAACAGCCTGGGCGGGCTCTCAGTCCGTCAGCACACGGGGCCTGCCAAACTATCTCAACTTCCCAACCGGATTGATATCCACCAACTTAAACAGAAAGGAAACGGGCCCCCGAATCCCGTCGGGGCTTCCGCGGCGCCTCCTCCCGAACTCTGAGTCTCGTGCGGGGGCGGGCGCGGCTCTAAGGCGGCTCCTCCGCCCGGGCGGAGGGTGGGGTCCAGCAGGGGACGGGGCGCCGGCTGTCTCGGGAAGGCGACGGGCCGGTGAGCTCCGCAAGACGGCCCCGAGGGCAACAGCGGCTCTGGGCCGCCCAGCCCGCGGCCTCCGAGTCCCAGTGCCCTTGGTGCCCGGCCTGGCCGGGGCGCCACGCCCCTGTCCCCAAGCCGCCCGTCCGCCGCCGGCGAGTTTCTCACCCGCCGGGGCCCCGGCCCGGCCGTACCATACCTTCTGGAAGGCGGAGAGCGAGCGGCTGAACGCCCGGGACAGGAAGCGGGACCGGGACAGCATCGCGCCGGCGGTGGCGGAGGCGGCGGAGCGGAGGGCAGGCGGCCACCGGATATAGGGCCCGGCAACAACCGGAAGCGGGGCGGGCCGCGGCACCCGCCGCTCGGGGAGGGGTGTTCGGAGCGAACCACTGGCGGGCGGGGGGAACCGACGGGCAGCGCGGAGCTGCCACCGCCTCAAGCCAGCTGTCCGCGCTGGTGAGGCTGCCGCGCTGCCAGCCGGCCGGGGCCGGTCCTCCCGAAGGTGCCCCTCTGTCCTGGCACCCAGGGGCACCGCGCCGTTCCTCCTCTGCACTACTGGAAAAGAGCCGAAGGCGGCATGGGCTTCGGACTCGGACCTTGGCAGACTTGCCTGCCTTATCTTACACTTGTGTGGCCTTGGGCAGGTGACATTGCCTTCCTAAGCCTCAGGTTCCTCAAATATTGAAAAAAGCAATAATCACTTGCCTCGCTCCCTAACACCGGAACAAAGAAACAGAACCCCAAGGAACCTCTAAAGGGCTCCCATTGCCCTTTAACCGAGCTGAAGATCTTCACCAAGTAGACTGACTTCTGCATCCACATCTCCTGATCTGCCATAGTGCCAACTCAAACTGTCTCCAGCTGAGCTAATTGTTCCCCATACATCCTGTACATTTTGAAGGCCATTCATTTGTCACTCTACCCCCAGAATATAAAATCCATAAGATTAGGGACCTTGTCTGGTTCACTGATGTATCCCCAGCAATTTTTTAAAATTACAGTTTTGTTGCGATATAATTGACATGTAGCACTGTGTAAGTTTAAGATATACAGCATAATGATTTATGTGTATCATGAAGTGATTATAACAAAAAGTTTAATGAATATCCGTTGTCTCATATAGGTACAAAATTAGAGAAATTAAAAAATTTTTTTTCTTGTGATAAGAACTCATGACTTATGCTCTTAAAAACTTTCATATATAACATACAGCAGTGTTAATCTATCATGTTGTGCGTTACCTCCCTAGTACTTATTTATCTTATAACTGGAAGTTTATACCTTCATCCAATTCCCCCACCTCCCTCACCTCTGGTAACCACAAATAAGATTTCTTTCTCTATGAGTCTGTTTGCTTGTTTTTGAAGTATAATGTATCCCCAGCCCTTAGAACAGAGACTGTCACAGTTTAGGTGTGCAATAAATATTTGTGGGCTGAATTTGGGCCTCCCAGCTTTGGGCAGACCATGCTTCAAAGTGAAAGCAGGTAGCACTCCCTCTACTCTTTAGTTTCTCCTCCCCTTAAAGCCCCAGGCCCCTGAGTATCCACTTTGATAGTTTGCCTTCCTAATAGAAAAGGTGTTCTATAAGCTTCAGTTTGAATTAAGAATGAATGAGCCACTTGGTGCCTACTCACGTTGGTTTCTTTAGCTGAGTCTTCTTGCCTGGTCCTTAGGAGCTTTACGATGCCTTCACTCACCCAAACCCTGAAAGCACTTCCACTGCAATTCTGGAGGGATGAGCAGAAGCCCTAACTTTAAATAGAGAAAACACCCTTGTCCTGCAGCTGCCTCTGATCAAGTCCTCAGCATCCTTCACCTGGATTGTTTAAAAAACTTCCTGGGGACTTCCCTGGTGGTGCAGTGGTTAAGAATCCCCCTGCCAATACAGGGGACGTAGGTTCGAGCCCTGGTCCGGGAAGATCCCACATGCCACGGAGCAACTAAGCCCATGCACCACATCTACTGAGCCTGCGCTCTAGAGTCCGCGAGCCACAACTACTAAGCCCACACACCGCAACTACTGAAGCCCGGGCGCCTAGAGCCCATGCTCCGCAACAAGAGAAGCCACCGCAGTGAGAAGCCCGAGCACCGCAACGAAGAGTAGCCCTCACTCACCGCAACTAGAGAAAGCCCACACGCAGCCAAAAATAAATAAATTTATAAAAAATTTAAAAAGCTTCCTGAAAGGACCTGGGCCTCCACTCTCACTTTCTCTAACTCATCCTCCACACCTGTGTCAAAGATGTCTTTAAAATGCAAATCTAATCCTGTCACTCCCCTGCTTAAAGTCCTTCGGTTGCTTCTCTGTCAGTAGGGTAAAGTCCAAACTCTTCAACTTGACCAGGCACCTGATAACCTGGCCTCTGGCTATATTGCGATCCTCTCCCTAACCTTCCCCACCCCCATTCTCCCAGGTGCTGAACTTTAGTGCTATTTCACTCCTTCACATCTTTGCCCAGGCTGCTCCCAACTCCTGTTTACCTAGGGACTCCTAATCATCCTCTAAAAGTCTTTTGAATCCCTTCCTAATCCCCTTTAGCAGAGTTAACAGATATCTTTTCTGTTTTTCCAAAGCATTTTGTCTGTATCTCTACCTTGCTTGTAATGTCATTTTTACCTGTCTGTCTCCTCTATTGGGCACAACAGCAGAAGGAAAGAGATGACTCTATTTTCCTAAATCCCCTGCACAGGACACAATGGCTGGTACTCTGTAGGTACTCAATAAATACAACTGGAATGATTAAATACTGCCATGCTGACAGCACTGCTGGATGCAGCTAAAGAGTCCAGAAACAGTAATCAGGACTTGTGGCAATCCTTTGCAGGGGTTGTTGTTAATATTTCTTAGATAACTGCTTAATTTTTTCAGTTTTACATAATTAATTTTTGAGATTCTGATTGAGAGTTTAGAAGTTCAGGCCTGGATAATGTGGCAAAGCATTTCTCCTGGAGTTTCAGTGATTGCCCAAGTTAATTAGATGTTATAGTCAGACACCTGACTATAGTCAGACACCTGACACCTGACACACGTAGGAGGCACACACACACACACACACACAGTTGCGTGCAAAATTTCTCTCACAGGATAAAGGTTAAAACTGATTTCCTTGAGAGTCACATATGAGCTTCCGTGGAGCCCAGGGTCCAACTCAATAAGCTCACACCTTCTTTTGTATCTAAAGCCTTTCAGGACACAGCATCACCTATTGGGACAGGAGTTGATAAATACAAGTTCATAAACTTGTGTTTATGGCAGGGTTCAAAAGAAGATTTTTATGGCAAAATATATATTCAAAAGAGTGTATAAATATATGTGTATGGTTTAAAGAAAAGTAACAAAAAGAATACCCACACTCGCCATGCAGCTTAAGAAATGACAAAGCCCTATGTGACCCTCCTTGCTGGTCGTCCCAGTTAACCACTGCTATACTGAATTATATATTAACCATCCCCAGGCTTTCATTGCAGCTTCAATATGCATGTGTCCTAAACTGTACACATGTTTTTGTTTATTCTTTAAATTGAGGAAAAGATGTATTTAGTTTCAAATTATATAAGAAAAAGAAATGTGTTTCTAGGAAGAATAAATGGCTCAGTTAATTTATAAAAACACCACAGAGAGGGCAGCTCAGCTTAAATAATGCACACAGCATTCTTTTTCTTTAACTGAAATTCCCCAGTATTCATAAGTGTGGTCTGAACTATACACTCACATCCTTACTTATATTTTTTCTAATATTATTGACCAGATGATAGATGGAGCTAGAGCCTGGGGTCCATAAAATAGAGACTATACCCTATATTCACTTTGAATTACTCATGATACCTAGATTCCATCTATCTCTTCTTTCAGTTGTAATTAAAAATAACGGATAGATGAGTACTCAGCGAAAATCTAGACATTTTGGCCTTTTTTTTTTTTTTTTTTTTTTGCGGTACTTAGGCCTCTCACTGTGGGGGCCCCTCCCGCTGCGGAGCACAGGCTCCGCCCGCGCAGGCCCAGCGGCCATGGCTCACGCGCCCAGCCGCTCCAAGGCATGTGGGATCCTCCCGGACCGGGGCACGAACCCGCGTCCCCTTCATCGGCAGGCGGACTCTCAACCACTGCGCCACCAGGGAAGCCCCTTGGCCTATTTTTAAACGTAATATAAATGGAATCACAGTACCTGTGTCATTCTGTGATTTACATCTTTCACTCAACATTACATTTTGAGGCTTTATCCATGTTGAATTGAGCTTTAGTGCATCGATTTTCGTTGCTGTATTTCACAACATTCACTCCACTTCCCAAAATGAAGGAGGAGAAGTTGCTAAAATTCTAGTGATGTTGGGGGGAAATGATTTGGCCAGTGAGTTCTCCCCAGCTCTGCCAAAGAAGGGGGCTTTTGGCCCAGCAAACAGCCTCCCCAAAAGTGTTCAGACCTCTGCTGGAGGGAGAAGCTGCATAGCCTTCCTGCAGAGCCGAGATGCCATATTTTTGGCGCTGGCCTGGTTTCCATATCCTCAGGATGCATGAGGGGTAAGGAGAAAGATGTTCACTTTGGAGCTGACTCTCTGGAGAATCTGGAAGCCGAGGTCAGGAGCTCCCTGCTGGAGGCCAGTGTAATGGGCGAAGCTGGGTAACTCAGTCTCAAAATATCAAGGGGCTCCGTGGAGCCTTAGGCAAGGACAGAAGAGATGGCATTTCAAGAAGGTCCTCTCTGAGCTGGCTTTTCTGGACATCTGAGATGGGGTGGGAGTGGGAGATGGCAGGGGGGCAGCCAACCAGCTCTGGCCTCTATCTGCATATTCATAACCCCCCCACACTGGTTGGCTGCGCTAAGCAGCCCTCACTGTCCCCAGTGCCAGCGGCTGCAGCAGGGCTGGGTCTGTCAGATGGTGCCTTGCACTGAGACGAGGTGGGAGGCTTCCCTTACCCAGCCACAGGCACCAGGCCTGCCTGGGGAGGAAGCAGGGAAACCAAAATCACTTCATGACTGTGGCTGTGTTGCTGCTCCAGTTCCTGGGGTGGCGAGCCCCACCTGGCTGAAGAGCCCAGGACCGGACCTCCCTGAGGGCGTCTTCTCTGTGAGTAACACCATCCCTTCCATTTACCTTTCCAGAGCACTTTTTATGATGATGGAATGTTCATTTTAAAAAATTTCAAGTATGCAGAAAAGTGGAGAGACTAGAGTAACAACACCCATCTATAAACCCATCACCTAGATTTAACCATTGTTCATATGTTGCCATATTTGCTTCATCTATTTTTGTTGGCAGAAATACTTTCAAGTAGATCACAGACAGTGAGACTTTTCACTCCTAATACCTCACTCTCTAATACCCTGGTATGCATCTCCGAGCAGTTTTGAAGCTCATCTTTCATTAGGTTCTCAGACAGTCTTAGTGAGGGGGTGATTATCATCCCCATTTTAGAAAAACAGATAAGGCGTAAAGTGTGGCTTGAGGGCAAATGGCTGGGAGTAGAGCCCAGACCTACTAACTCTCAGCTTGGAGCACCTGTCTCAGCCACATGAAAGGAACTCTTTATGTCCAGGGGTGTTGTCCTAGATAACAGTGAGACATGGCAGCCGCTGTGTGACCTTGGGCATGTCACTTCTACCTCTCTGGGCTTCAGCTCATCCATAAAGCACAGGCATGGTTTGACAATCAGAGGTTCCTGAACACTGGTCTGTGATGTTTTCCTGATTTTCAGAAAAGACAATATAAAGAGGTTTTTTTACAGAGCTAAATTTATTTGGATATTATGCCCTTCCTGTTTTTTTTTAAAACAGGGTGGTTAAGGTTCTTTTTTTATGAAATAAAAATGATAGTAGGTTGCAGTCTTTTATACTTATTTTTGTGCCCTTAACCGCAAATAAAGTGTCAGCAACTCTCAAGCTGATCCTTTTGTTTTTTTTCATTTTATTAATGATTGAAATCTAAAAGCCTGGAAACCACCCACTGTACCAGGTGATTCCTAAGCCCGTTCCAGTGCTAAAGTTCCATGGCTATGGGGCCTTCCAAATCTGCCCTATGGGGAAAGGAAGCTGCAATTTAAGGAGCACCTATTATCAGTGCTGGAGAGTGCAAGCACTGGACATGTGTTAACACCTGTGATCCTCACCTAACCCCTAGTAAATGGCATTGTTATCAACCCCATTTTACAGACAAAGAAACTGAGGGAGGGAAGAGGCAAAGTTAACTTGTATGAGATCACCTAAGAGCTGGTGAGTCTGACCCAGATCCAACACCAGTAGATGATTCTATAATTCATGGGCACTAGTCACGCAGACCACCAGGGCTTCCGACTTGGTTGTATCTATGTCTGTCGATGGTCAGGGCTGTGCACATTGGGCCGTCAGTCTGACCTCCTCTCACCATTTCCATCATCAGCCAGTGCAGCGGGGAGAGCTACTCAGGGCTGGACCAGAGATGAACGGGTGCCCCCGCTCCCACCCACAGCCATGTGGGGATGGATGACGCAGGGGACCCTCAGAAAATGAAGCAGAGGTGAGGTCGTATATGAAAACACCTTAGTAAAGCACGGAAATGCTGTATGTCCTTGAGATGTGCCACCGTGAACAAGTCTTAGGTGGCAGCTAAAGTTTGCTGAGCCTGCTAAGTACGAGGATGGGAGGCTGTTCAGAAATACTATGGATCAGGCAAGAATGTATTCGTATATAAATGTGTGATTAAGTGATCGTTATTATGAATCACCCGTGGTGGGCCCTTAGATCCCAGGACATCTGTACAGAAGAGGCTGTTTCAGGATAAGGCATTTTCCTCCGTATTTCTCCAACCATATTGGAGTGGTGATCTACTAGGCTGGTCCAATCGGAATCCAGCTGAGTCTAGGAAGTGAATGAACAAAATCCTGCAAAGATAAACACTAAAATTTCCCAACAAAAACCTTGCAGGAACATTATCAAGGAAGTAACAATAAACCTCATATAAATCTGGTCTGAGCGTCAGTCACAGGGATGAGAATGACCTAGCATCTCTTGGGCTTCACATGGTGCCTCTTATCTAAGGACTCCTCATAAGCCCACCTTGTTTTATTGATTGGTTCTTAGTGGCCCTGCTGGAGTTTGTCAGAAGTGTTTGCCGTTCCCTAAATGTGGACACACCACAGAAGGGGAAACACAGCCTGTGAGCTGCTAGTGTGGCCCTGTGGGCAGCTCCTCCCCTTTGCCCTCTTGGGGAGAGCTTTTGGGAGATCTCAAGGGAGATCCCATGGAAGGGCACAGACTCGCAGGGAGAAAGGCTCTCATGTCAGGAGGTGATCTGTGCAGTTGAGCTGTCCTTTTAGCTCGTACCCATGGTTTCAAATACTTCAGCTGAAAAGAGATGACACACAGCTTCTTTCTTATGTCTATTATTTACTTGAAATTCAACCTCGCCCTCATTTTACACTTTCTAGCTATAAAATCCTACATACCTTTGGAGTTAACTTATAAGCCCTGTGTTCTGTGCTTGTGTTTGTAGCTGAATTTTCTTCTCCAGTGAGGTTCTTCCTGTCTGGTGCCCAGAAATGTATGTCTGGGAAAGAGTCAATAAGAGAAAAACGCCAGTTTTGTTTGTTTGTTTTAATAGGCTTTATTTTTTAGAACAGTTTTAGGTTCATGGCAAAATTAAGCAGAAAGTACAGAGATTTCCCATATACATTCTGACCCCAAACATGCGTAGGCTACCCTATAAATGCAAGTTTTATTAAATTATCCAAGGCAAGGGATGCCTTTTTTTTTTTTTTTTAATTACGAGAGTGAGAACATACCCACTATGGAAAATACAGAAAAGTAAAAAGAAGAAATAGAGAAAAAAATTACCTATGGTTCTATCACCCATGAAGAACTATTGCTAACATTTTAATGTATTTCTTTCTCATCCTTTTCTTCTTTGTATTTTTAATATGTGATTTTTCTTTCCCCTCTACTTACTATAAAATAATGTTTGACAAACTCTTCTCAAACATGATTTTTTTAAATGGCTGCATAGTATAGCATCACATAGATGATATCATACTTTATAATTTGTTTAACCACTCTCTAGTCTTATAAATAATATTAATATAATCATTCTTGATATAAATCTGTGGGTATCAGATCATTTTTAAATTTTTTTTTAATTTTTATTTTTAAAAATTTAAAAATTTATTTTTGGCTGCATTGGGTCTTCGTTGCTGTGCGCAGGCTTTCTCTAGTTGCAGCTAGCGGGGTCTACTCTTCGCTGTGGTGCACAGGCTTCTCATTGCCGTGGCTTCTCCCGTTGCGAAACATGGGTTCCAGGCGCACGGGCTTCAGTAGCTGTGTCTCGCGGGCTCTAGATCACAGGCTCAGCAATTGTGGCGCATGGGCTTAGTTGCTCCGTGGCATATGGGATCTTACTGGACCAGGGCTCGAAACCGTGTCCCCTGCATTGGCAGGCGGATTCTTAACCACTGCACCACCAGAGAAGCCCTCATTTTCTGTTTTTAATTTTTAAAAATGTATTTTATTTTTTAATAGCATCTTGATTTTACTTCGTAGATGTAGAGTCATTGACTCAAATGATATAAACATGTTTAAGTTTTGTAATATACACAACATAACTATTTCTCCCAAAATATATGAAAAATGAGCAAGAAATACAAATGATGAGATAACATTTTCACCCATCATATTGGCAAAGATTTAAAAGACTGACTCTGACAAAAGACTGACATGCTCACTGTTGCTGAGGATGAGACGATATGTGTTCTTTTAAAGATATGTTGGTAAGAGAGCAAACTGGCTATTTAAAAGTGTATATACAAGTAATGCATGAGTACTTTCTTATGAAAATTCAATTAATGCAGAAATATACAGTCAAAATTGAAAATTCTCCTTCAGACCCTCTTCTTTACTCCCGATCAGTTGGATGTGAACTGGAGGGCAGCTGTGTGACAAGTATGAAAGTTTAACATATGCCTAGTTTTGGACCCAGAATTTCCACTTCTAGAAATGTAACATAAGAAAATAATAGGATAAGTTGCCAAGGATATAGATAGGAGTGTTCAACCCAATACTACTCATAATAACAATAGCTAACACATCAGCAATTTACTATGTGCCAGGAGCTGCTCTAAAAATGTGACATATGTTAACTCATTGGATCCTCACAACACCCCTATGATAACAGTAGGTACTATGGTTATTCCCATTTTTTTGACGGGAAGGCTCAGTACAGAGAGGTCACAAAGCTAGTAAGTGGCTCTAGGGATTCAAATCTAGGCAGTCAGGGGCTTTCCTCGTGGCACAGTGGTTAAGAATACACCTGCCAATGCAGGGGACCTGGGTTCAAGCCCTATTTCAGGAAGATCCCACATGCCGCGGAGCAACTAAGCCCGTGCACCACAACTACTGAGCCTGTGCTCTAGAGCCTGCAAGCCACAACTACTGAGCCCATGTGCCTAGAGCCCGTGCTCCACGACAAGAGAAGCCACTGCAATGAGAAGCCCGCACACCACAACGAAGAGTAGCCCCTGCTCGACAAACTAGAGAAAAGCTCACGGGCAGCAACGAAGACCCAATGCAGCCAAAAATTAATTAATTAATTTAAAAAAATCTAGGCAGTCAGACTCCAAGGTCCATGCTACGGCTATAATGGTGAAAACATAAGAATGCACTAACTGTCCCTAGAAAGGGAATTTATTAAATAAGTTATGGTACATCCATACAGTGGACTAACTGGCTTTCACAGTGCTGCTGTAGATTAATATTCATTGACATGAAAGAGGCAAAAAAATTGGAAGCTATAGAACTATGCATTTATGATTCCATTGTTGGTTTTTTAATGAAAGTAATGATGGAAATTTATCTGTACACAGAGAAAAACATTGGAAAAAATGATGAACACCAAAATGTTAGCAGTGATTTTTTTTCTAGGAGGAAGTATTATAAGTGTCTTTCTTCTCCTATTAATACATTTCTATATTTGGGGTAAAATGATTCTGTATTACTTTCATAATCTAAGAAAGGCAGTAAACCTATTTTTAAAGGGTTGTGACAATGGCTACTTCGATCAGTGAATGTGAGAGTGCTGCTAGTTAATTTTCAGCCAGAAAGCATTGTTGCTTCAGGCCACACCCAGATCAAGGGCTCTGGGCAGCAGGCTGGCCCCAGCACAGAGGTTTCCTGTTTCTCAGCTGCCCAGATGCAGAGTTTCCATGATTGTCCTACACAGACGGGCGTAAACGTCTCTGGGCACCCAACCACAGCAGAGTCTGGCTGGACTTCCAGTTTCTGACCTCAAGGCATTCTTGCTGATTTTTGCTTCATTGAACACACTGAGTCCTGTCTTTTACTCTAGCAGTTGTGCCTTCCGGGGCACAAAGACTACACAGAACACTGGCAACAATACCTTCAATAACCCACAAGGGAGATTTGGCAGTTGGTGGTTCTATGCTCTTCTATCTATCTGTCTGTCTGTCTGTCTCTCGGTCTGTGTTGATTTTGTTTCATGCACAAGGCTCTGTGCTAGGTGCTAGAGAGATCTGAAATAATGTACCTCTAATGAGGAGACAAAAGTCAGTCTAAAGCGCTGAGAGAATAATTTATTTAACTGAGTCACCACAAATCTGGTGACAATTCATGGTCAGGCACTACTTGGGGACACAAGGCGGGAGCTCAGAGTCTGAAGGAGAGATGCACTGATAGCTTCAGAAAGGAGCTGATATTTCAGTTGGATTTTAAAAGAGGAGTAGAGGTTTCTCAGTGGAAAAGCAGGAGAAGGGCCTTCCAGGTGGAAGGAACAGTAGGTGCAAAGACCCAGAGGCATGAAGGGGTTTGGTGAGCTCAGGAAACACAGCCCAGGACAGTGCAATGCAGATAACTGTTTTTTGTTTTCTTTTTTTACAAATTATTATTGTTTGTTTATTTATTTATTTATTTATGGCTGCATTGGGTCTTCGTTGCTGCGTGCGGGCTTTCTCTAGTTGTGGCGAGCGGGGGCTACTCTTCGTTGCGGCACGTGGGCTTCTCATTGTGGTGGCTTCTCTTGTTGAGGAGCACGGGCTCTAGGCGCCTGGGCTTCAGTAGTTGTGGCATGCGGGCTCCATAGTTGTGGCTCGTGGGCTCTAGAGCGCAGGCTCAGTAGTTGTGGCACACGGGCTTAGTTGCTCCGCGGCATGTGGGTTCTTCCTGGACCAGAGATCAAACCCGCGTCCCCTCCATTGGCAGGCAGATTCTTAACCACTCAATGCAGGTAACTGTTGAGGGTAGTGGCTCCAGAGGAGTTAGAATAAGACCATGTTATGAGGAGCTGAAACATCTGAACCTTATGGTTGATGGGAAGTTAGCAAAGGCTTTGATTCCATGGATGGGCATAAGCAGACCTACAGTTCAGAAAATTCATGCCAATGACAATGTTGCTGAGAAAACTGAAACAATCAAAAGGGACTTCCCCCAGCTCCCATCACCGCATCTACCCCCATGCCAGCACCTGCCCACATACCTGCCTTTCTACTGCCACCATCGATAAACTGAGGGTTCTCCTCTCTAAAATCAGCCCTCCTCGTGTGCACCACATCACACTCCCTCCTTCCTACCCAAGGACAAGGCTCCAGAAATTCTCCCCCTCTTGCCTATATTAACAAATACTATCTTTCTACAACATCATTGCTATTAGCCTGTAAATATCCTGTTATTCCTCCTGTCTTGAGAAATCCTCTCTCTCTCTTTTTTTTTTTTTTTTTTTTTTTGCGGTACACAGGCCTCTCACTGTTGTGGCCTCTCCCATTGTGGAGCACAGGCTCCGGATGCACAGGCTCAGCGGCCATGGCTCACGGGCCCAGCCGCTCTGCGGCATGTGGGATCTTCCCTGACCGGGGCACGAACCCGTGTCCCCTGCATCAGCAGGCAGACTGTCAACCACTGCGCCACCAGGGAAGCCCTCTCTTTTTTTCAAATTTATTTTTTATTGACGTATAGTTGATTTACAATGTTGTATTAGTTTCGGGTGTACAGTTATACATCTATACTCTTTTTCAGGTTCTTTTCCATGATAAGATATTGAATATAGTTCCCTGTGCTATACAGGAGGTCCTTTGTTTATCTGTTATCTGTTTCATATATAGTAGTGTGTATATGTTAATTCCAAACTCCTAATTTATCCCTCCCCCCCCTTTGGTAATCATAAATTTGTTTTCTATGTCTGTGGGTCTACTTCTGTTTTGTAAATAAGTTCATTTGTATCACTTTTTTTAGATTCCGCATATAAGTGATATCATATGATATTCGTCTTTGTCTGACTTACTTCACTTAGTATGATCATCTCTAGGTCCATCCATGTTGCTGAAAATGGCATTATTTCATTTTTTTTATGGCTGATTAGTAGTCCACTGTCTCTATATACCACATCTTCTTTATCCTTCATCTGTTGATGGACATTTGGGTTGCTTCCATGTCTTGGCTATTGTAAATAGTACTGCTATGAACACTGGGGTGCACGTATCTATTTTTTTATTCTTTTCCACCTGGCATGCGGGATCTTAGTTCCCTGACCAGGGATCGAACCCATGCCCCCTGCAGTGGAAACACAGAGGCCTAACCACTAGACTGCCAGGGAATTCCCAACATGTATCTTTTTGAATTAGAGTTTTCTCCTGACATATGTGCAGGAGTGGGATTCCTGGATCATACGGTAGCTCTATTTTTAGTTTTTTAGGAACCTCCATTCTGTTCTCCACATTGGCTGCACTGGTTTGCATTCCCACCAAAAGTGTGGGAGGGTTCCTTTGAGAAACCCTCTCTTGACCCACTTCTCCTTCCAGCTACTGTCCCATTTCTCTCTTCTTTACAAAACACCTTGAAAAAGTTGTCATGGTTAATGTCACCAATTCCCCTTCTTGTCCTCTCCCTAAAATTCAATCCAACCAGGCTTTCCCCCCCTCGACTCCACCGAAACTGCTCTGATCAAGATCCCAAATGACTCTGATTAACATCTGGAATTACTAACTTGAACGGTCAATTCACAATCCTTATGTGACTTGACCTCTCCCCACTCCTAGAAACACTTTCTTCACTTGGCTCCCAGGACCTCACACACTCCTAGACTAGACTAGATTTCTTCCTAGGACTGATTGGTCCTTGTGTTTCCTGTTTGGGTTCCCTCTTGCCCCAGCCTCTTCATGCTGTTAAGTCCTAGGACTCAGACCTCAGCCCCCTCTCTATCTACATTGACTCCTTGATGAGTTCACCCATCTACACACCAGCAACTCTCAATTTTATATTCCTAGCCCAGATCTCCCCACTGAACCTGAGGCTTAGTTATCCGACTGCTTTCTCAGCACCCTCATTTAGATGTCTAATAATTACCTCAAATTTATCATGTCCAAAACTGGGTTCCTGGTATTCCTCCCCAAGCCCTCTCCTTCTGCAGCCCTCCCCAGCTCAGTTCATGCAACTCCATCCTTCCAGGCCAGACACTTCAGAGTCATCATCAGTAATACTTCTTTTTCTCTTGAGCCTCACATCTCATCTGCTAGTAAATCCCATTGGCTCCAACTTCAACATATATCCAAGATCTGACACAAGTTCCCACTTCCATTACTGCCACCCTGGTCCAAGCCATCTCATCTAGATTATTATCATCTAGATTATCGCAAGAGCCTCCTAAGTAGTCTCCCTGTTTCAACACTTGCTCCCCACCCCCTAGTTTATTCCCCACCCAGTAGAGAATGAGCCTTTTAAAACTAAGTCAGGTCACATTGCTCATAACCTTCCAATGGGTCTTCGTTTGTCTCAGGGTAAAGCCCAACGTTTTTACAAATGACCAACAAGGCCCTATATAATGGCCTTCCATTACTTAGTATGTTATTACATCTGCCTCCCTTTGCATGGATGTTAGCTTCACATGGGCAGAGGATTTTGTCTGTTGTCAGCACTCAATCCATGTTTGTTGAATGAATAAATGAATGAATGTAGAAGAAGGACCAGAGTAAGGAGAGGCTAGAGGATGGGGACCAGTCATGAGGTACTGGAATTGTCCAGGTGAAAAGTTATGAGACGTGGAATCGGGAAAACATAATGGGAAAAGCATGGCAGAATGTAGTTCAGAAACATTTTTGCCCAAAAATTTACCAGCCATGGTGACCAAATCAATGTTGAGGATAAGGAGGTGGGCAGGGGTCAAAGAGACTCTCCAGCTTCTGGCTTGAACAATAAGATAGGTAGCAGAGAGGTAAGGCAGAGGGGCAGCTCTAGAGTTTGGGTTTGAAAATGTTGAGTTTAGGAAATATTCACTAAGTAGTTAGAATAACTATAACCAAACCCCTCTTCTTTTTGGAAGGTACTTAACTGAAAATATACATGGTTTATACTATTGTTGTATAGTTCCTCTTGGTTAAAATATCAATTCTTCCCGTGTAGTGATCATTATTAGTTAGAAAGCAGCTAAGGTACCTCAATGACCCAGTTATGCTTATTAGATGATATGATTTTAAAATAATTTTTTCATATGATACAAATAATATATATTCATTGCCAAATGGTCACGGGAAGTTAAATGTTTCTCTCTCCAAGAGGTGGTAAACCATCTAAACTGTTGGTAAAACTTGGTGATAACAAATTCTTTAATTTATATTAATTTGGTGAGTCACATTTTTTTTTAGTAATTTACAAATGTATTCCTTACTCAAAGCCAGAATCTTCTAATTACTCTGAGCTGAGAACCTAGCCTTCTTTCAGTGGCGCTTGCCCCATGACGGCACGGCAGATGCCACCACCTCCCACCCTCTGCCCTGGCACTTGGTATGACGTTGCTCATAGAAAGCTTGTGTTGTGCGGCTGCCAGTCACCTGCCGGCTCCAGGTGGAGGCTGTGGTCAAGTCTACTGACTAGAACCCACTGGATGCAGAAGAGCTGAGATTTCCTGGAGCAGAGAATTCCAAGTAAGCTTCAGGATGAAAGTGGGAAGAAGAAGGCAAGCTCTCTCCCGCCATCATTTGGACTAGAGCAGCAATCGACAGTGAAAATTTGTAGAGAAAAAAGAAATTCACTTACCTTTTCTAGGAAAGGATGAAACTTTTTAACAGGCAGAGAAGTCGGTCTCTCATGCAGGTCTTTTCATCTTCAGGGAGGGAGGTGAAGTGTGGCTGCAACAGAAGACTTGGAATCTCGTAACTGAGAGCCACGCAGCCTCACTGAGCCTCAGTTTCCTCATCTATAAAATGGGAGAATTACACCGACTCTCAAGGTTGGTGTGAGATGCAATGACGTTACATGAACGAATGTTTCGTAAACTCAAAGTGCCTTATACCTGCTACCGGAAGCCTCCTGGTTCAAGTGCAGTGTACTTTGATACTCATGGGAATAAAACAGCTTTACTCAGTCTTTTCTAACATAGCTCTCTCCTTCTCCCCATACCTTCATCCCAGTTTCCAGTCCCTTATTGTGCTTTTTCTTCATAGCAGTTAGCACGACCTGAAAATGTACTTATTTATTCTCTCTTCCCGTTACACGCCCAGCTCTGTGAGAGCAAGACTCTGCTGTCTTGTTCACCACCGACTCTCCAAGTGCCCAGAAGGCCTGATGTATAGTAGATGCTTAAAAAGTAGCTGTGAAACGTGGAAAGGTAGATGCATAGCCTGACATTTCCAGGAGCAAGATAGCATAGCGGTCAAACAGCGGCTTCTCAAAATTTAGTTTGCTTGTTTTAAAGGCAGGTGCCCTGCCCCAGCACCAAGAGATTCTGATTAATTAGGACTGGCAGGCCTACGGAATTTGCTTGTTTTAACAAGCGCCCAGGGTGATTCTGTTGCAGATAGTCACTCTGAATCAAGACAAATATTGTTCTGACTCCAGCCTGACACTTACTAGCTGTATGACCTTAGGGAGGTAACTTCTTAACTCCTCTGAGCCTGTTTCCTTATCTGTAAAATAGGACTGACAACATTCCCACAGAGCTGTTATGAGAAATAAATTAGGTAATGGATGTAAAGTTCTTGGCCCAATGCCAGTTATGCAGTTAGCTGCCATTATCATTATCATTACAGATTATTTTATTGTTATGCCCTGGCAGGAGAAGAACCTTCTTGGAGAATTGCTCTTCAGAATCTCCTCAAAGTGTGGTCTGGACCAACGGCATCACCTGGGAGCTGGTTAGGGATGCAGATTCTCTGCCCCACTCCAGACCTGCAGACTCAGAATCTGCATTTTAACAAGATTCCAAGGTGATTTATTTGCACGTACAAGTTTGAAAAGCACCGCTCAAAGTCACACGTACTGTTTTCTCCTGTCTCTAATTTCAGAGTCTGACCAGGAGGTGGGTAAGCCCCGGCATCGTAGAGTCTGAATCCTTCCTCTTAGTGAAGAGAAGCCTCCAGCTCACTGTAGGTGCACCTCCAGCTGAGGACCTGAGGGGGAGGAATTCTCTCACGGAACCCTGACTAACAGCCTCTGTGGAGCCAAGGGATGAATCCAAACTTCAGCTTGCTTTCTCAACCATCCTGGGACTGCTCATACCTGGCAGAACCTCGTACCAAAGATGGAAGAAGCCCGTCCCCCAGAGAACAGGGCAGAGACTCCCCATTTCCCTGGAGCCAGGTCCCCAGCTCCAGCCTCGCTGACCCTGACTGGTTTTGGGATGAGCACATCCAGGCAAAGAGAGCCAGAGTAGAGACCATCGTCCGAGGCATGTGCCTCTCCCCTAACCCTCCGGTGCCAGGCAATGCCCCAGCCAGGGACAGCCCGTGCTGCCCAGAGAAGGCCCGGGAGCGGAAGAGGAAGCAGAATCTTCCCGTGCAGCAAGGCCCCCTGAAGCCAGGCCCTGCCGGGGACCGGGGAAGCAGGAAGGGGGGCCCTCGGGTGAGAGAACAGCTTCACCTGCTGAAGCAACAGCTAAAACACCTGCAGGAGCACATCCTGCAGGCTGCCGAGCCCAAGGCCCCAGCTCAGGGCCCGGGAGGCTCAGAGACAGGGAAGGACCCTCTGAGTGTAAAGCAGAGGGATGGCTCTGGGTCTAGGTCCTGGGCTGTGCACAGTGACCACTGCCAGGGTTCCAGCGGGGACCTCTCCAGGGTGGAGAAGCACAGAGTGTCTGAGGTCAAACACCAGTCTGAGGAACCCAGGCTCCTTCCTTCTGGAGCGCGAGCTTTGCTGGAGATTCTGAAGAGAGAATTGACGGGGGCCATATCCCAGGCTGTGGACTCAGTATTACAGAAGGTGCTATTGGATCCATCAGGCCACCTGACTCACCTGGGCAGAAGCTTCCCGGGACTGGTGCCAGATGGTAGAAGCGAGCCCTCGCCTCCTGAGGGAGGTGGCTGTAAAGATCCCCTTCCTCTGGCTGCCTTGCCCAGGAGGGCCCAGCCACAGACAGGGGCTCCACTGGGAAACTTATCTCTGGCCAAGTCTCTAGATTCTCCCAGGTACCCTGTCTCTCCGAGAATGATCCCCAAACCCTGTCAGGGTCCCCCAGCAAACTGTCCCTTGACTGTGCCTGCCCACATCCAGGAAGATCAGATTCTCAGCCAGCTACTGGGCCATAGGCCCAGTGGCCACTGGAGGGGCAATCTTCCGCAGGACTCATCTCCCCAGAGCCACCCCTCCTCAGAGGCGGCCCTGCAACCTTGGCGAGCTGCCAAACTGCGACCACTGGCTTTGAGCCAGCAACAGTGCCCCTGGCTCTTCAAGTCCACCTGTTTGGAAAGACTGCCCCTCGTTCCCTCAGTGAAAATGGAGCAAGGTGGCCTGCAGGCCGTCACGGACGCACTTCCTTTCTCTTCAGCCCTTTACATATCCTTTACTAGTAATCGAAGTTCTCGTTGTCACAGCCCAGAGAGACAGGAAGTCTGGACGATGAGGGGAGGGGGGGACAAATAAGTACCCAGCGCAGGGAACGGCTCTTCTTTCCCGGTGGTCTTCTTAACGTTGCTTCTGGGCCTCCCTCCCCTGTGGCTCGTATGTGTTAGGCTCCTGGGAAAGTGGTGACCACAGCCTGGGATTTAAGGATGCTTGGAGGGGTCCGTCACCTTCCTCTGTGACACATCAGATTCTACCACTACTGACTGAGTCCTTTGGGTCTGAAAGGGTTTTGTCTGTTTTTAAACCCAAATTGGCTCCCAAAATACCCTGTGGAAGGAAAAACCCCATCATTTGGTTGTCAGCTGCCCATAGACCTTGGCACAGCGGGTCAAAGGAATGGCCTCACCTGAGGCATGGCTCCTTGGCTCTACAGGCAAAAGGCCTGCTCTGACCAGATAATTCACGGGGAAGAGACGAGGGACCAGAAACTTCTGGAGCAGATGGGAAAGGGGAAGTTTTCTGCAGGGACTAGACCTGAGGGGTGAGCTGAAAGGGGTAAGAAGATTTCAGTTTAAGGACTAGCTTCTAAGCTGCAGCTGAGGAGAGAGCATAGGGCTGCACACATGTGGAGGAAGAGGAGGCCCCCATGGGGAAGCCTGCGGGGCCCAGGCTGGTCTGAGAGGGTCCGAATCTTTTTTTTTAAAATTTTTATTTATTTATGTATTTTTGGCTGCATTGGGCCTTTGTTGCTGCGCGCGGGCTTTCTCTAGTTGCGGTGAGTGAGGGCTACTCTTCGTTGTGGTGCACGGGCTTCTCATTGCGGTGGCTTTTCTTGTTGCGGAGCACGGGCTCTAGGTGCGTGGGCTTCAGTAGTTGTGGCACTCAGGCTCAGTAGTTGTGGCTCGCAGGCTCTAGAGCGCAGGCTCAGTAGTTGTGGCTCACAGGCTTAGTTGCTCCGCGGCATGTGGGATCATCCCGGACCAGGGCTCGAACCCGTGTCCCCTGCATTGGCAGGCAGATTCTCAACCACTGCACCACCAGAGAAATCCCAAGGGTCTGAATCTTATTGCATCATCTTTGCAACCCTTAGGCAGACCCCACTCTTAAACAGTTTTTTCTTCAGAGTAACTCTCCCTCAGGATGTTAACAGTTGTTGAAGTAGGAGAAAAAGTAGCTTGGGTAAATAAACACTGGGTTAGTTCCATTACTGCGGGACTTCTCAGAGCCATGCTTAAGTCCAATGAAAAGCTCTAAGAGGAGAATGTATGCCGCCCCAAACTCATATGACCAAAGGACCCTTTTCCAACCGGCATCTGTAGGACTCAAGTTCCTGAGAACATATTTTGGATGTTGCTTTTTTAGGGAGCCAAGCTCACGCTGCTGCTTCTCAGGGACAGCCTTAAGTCGAATCTCCTTGTGCCTGTGGAGTCACACAAGCAGGTGTGAACAGTCGTGCCCTCTACCTGGCAAGCAGTGGTGAGGACGCAGGATGGGATGGGGCCAGCTCACTACCACGCCAGGCCCGCCCTTGTGTCCTAAATGCTATGAGCACCCCCTGCTGGTCACAGGTGTTAGAAACACTCCCGAAGCCCTGGCACCGCTGGCTGCTTTCCTGGCAGGCAGTGAGCAGCTACAAAATCAACGCTGAGAGCACCTCACCAGCCACCAGTAGGCATAGAGATATCAACATAGGCAGAATTTCTCGTCAGGTGATAGCCCTCTGTGAGGAAAGCTATCTGTCGGGCCTTTGATAAGAGGCTACTGGTTAAGACTCTCTGTCAAAGTCAGGTGGTGGAAGAACCTCAAGGGCTCGGTCCCCAAAGATTCTCTGCTGTCCTTCCCCTGTGAGGGGCACCTGGCCCTGAGAAATACACACACAGGGGTGTGCCTGGCCCTGCCTCATGACGTGAGGATTGGGCTCCAAGAGCTTCAGGAGGTTTCGGGGGGCACCCGGGTCAGGTACTTGGCTACCTTTGGAATGATTGGGGGCCCCCAGGCAGCATCCGGGCCCCAATTATTCCCTCATTCCAGCATTAGAGATTTATTCCTCTGGGCCATGAAAGCCACCTAAGAGCAAGTTCTTCACGTGGCACGTGGAATACAAAGTTGAATGGATAAGGTTCTTGCTCTCAAGGACCTGCACATTCACATGATACCCCTGTGAAACAGGTAGAGCAGGTATGATGATGAGACAATGACGATTTACTGCACACCTTCTCTGCGGCGGGCACTGCGACTCGCAGTTTCCCTGCTCACCCCCCTAGCCACAATTCTGAGGCACAAAACGCTCTGAAAATCTCTATTTCTTTCCCCTAAGGTTGATGGGAACTCACTTGGTTGCAAAACCTGACCTGCACTGATAGGAGGCTATTTATAGACTATCTCACTTAGCATAATTAGTCATTGATTTTGCTGTGGGAATATTAAACGGATCAGACTCCTGCCACAGACCCTGCTGTGGGTGTTAACCAACACATCATACATGCACCGTATTACCTTTATAAAATAACAGGGATTCTGAAGTCTGGCCTCCATTTGGCCCAGAGTTTCAGATAACGGATTGTGGGCCTGTGTTATCTTACCCTCCTCAATCATCCACTCTAGATCAGTATCAGGGAGGTAGAGACAGAGAAGCAAAATAACTTGTCCAAAGTCAAAGACACATGCAGAGACAGGATTCAAACCCAGCATCTGACTGCTAAGCACAAGCTTCAACCACTACACTCCACAGTTTAGAAATGAGGCCCAGAGAACATAAGTGGCTTGCCCAAGGTCACACAGGGTCTTGGTGGCAAAATCTGTATCTGAAACTGGGTCTTTGGACTCAATCCAGGATTCTGTCCACAGCATTTATGAAGGATAAGAAGTAGGGCCAATGAGGCAGGGAGCAGGGGCCTCCTGGACAGCAGCCTGGGTGACTGGCCAGCTATAATTATAATCAGTTGCTTGGTTTCCTTCGGGTAAACTGACATATCCTACTGAGAAGTCTTTATTGTCCTAAGGCTACAGCTCAGGCCTGAGCTCCAGGGTAACTCTGTATGCTTGCACTCAGCCCTAGGATTGTTCCTGGGAATGCTAAGTGTTCTTGTGTAAGAATCTTTTATTTTCCTCTCACCCTGGTGCTAGTTTTCACACCACAGCTCCCTACTCTTATTAAAGGGGAAGGAATCTGTTCCCAGAGTGAGGAATGAGTTGGAATAGAATTGCCATATTTGTGTATGGATTAAAGTTGACCATTTAATCACTCCCTCATTCCTTCATCCAACAAACATTTATTGAGCACCTACTATGTTCCTAGCACCGGGCTAGGCACGTGGAATACAAAGATGAAAGGATAAGGTCTCTGCTCTCAAGGAGCTAACAGTCTAAATGGGGAGACAAACATGCAATAAAATTCCAATAGTGTCATTGTTACAAAAAAAGGTTTATACAAAGAGTGTTGGTAGCCCAGGGTAAGGAAGGCCTAATTTGGCAGGAAAAGGTTTCACAGCAGAGGGAACATCTGATTTGAGATGGGAAGGATGAGGGAAAATTCTGCCAGGCAAATGGAGAGCAGTTGCAGCCCAGCAATTCAAGCTTCTTGAGCCAAAGTTAACTGTGATCTGGTACTCAGTCTGGTTAGATGCTCGTTGGCGTCAACACTGCAAAGGCAATGATGAGAGCCAGAATGGGGACCATCTAGTCGACTCCTCTCATTTTACAGATGAGGAAACTGAGGCAGAGAGAAGTAAATCTCTACCTGAGGTTTTGAAATGGTTTATCTGGGAGAGAGTTGCCATCTCTTCCCATCGTATTGTGAAATCACACACACAGTACAACAAACTGTATTTGATATCACATGTGCCATAGAACTTTTACACATCAAAATGCTTTATAAATTCTGCAACTTTACTGTACATATATGGTATTCAGCATCTGGAAAGAAAAAGCTTATCTGATCATACTTGCTAGAGGCAGAAAAACAGAGCAAATACATCATTCAACCAGAAAAAAAATAAAATAGAAACCATAAGGAACAGGGCAATTTACTATTTGGATAATTTGACAAAATTATTTGATAAACTGGTATTAGTTTTCCTTGACCCTGGGATAAATCCAGGAGGGCCTCAACCCTGGTCACTTGAAGAAGGCCAAACTAATGTTTTTCTTCACACGCTATCCCAGTTCCAACCTCCTGAAGGCTTATTTTCCTGATGTTCAGGTAAACTCCTTCAACTCAGTTTCAGCCTCTGCAAAACTCCCAAGTGGCAGCGGGTTTTTCCCATGTGAGGCAAGTCCTAGGTCATCATATGTGCACTTTAGCTCCCTTTCATGTTGTGGATGGAATTGGTGGCATTTTTGGTCTGGGCTGAGAAACTGCCTGAATCATCAGGGGTAACTCTGAGGGTAGGAAAGTTGGGTGTCTGAATTTAAGCTTTTGAACTGTAGGTATACCCAGAAACATACGGGGAGAGAGGCAGGGTTAGAAAGAACCACTAGGAAATGGCGTCTTTGGCCTAGTGTTCTGTCTTTGCTGGGGACGCTATGAAATAAAGAAAGAGTGTATCAAGAGTTGGACACTGTCCCTGTCAACTTTACATTCAAACTGCTGTGTTTCAAAATCGACTGAAGGTGCATACAGATCAATGTGACAATAAGAAAAATCAAGGTCTGGTGGTTGGAACCAGGCCTTGCCTGTTTCCATAAAGTTTCTGAGGGCCTCCTTTACCCTGGGTATTGGGTTAGGGGCTGTTAATACTTTGTATCTATATCATCCCTTTGCTGTTTTTGAGCTCTTTCCCTCATATCCAATTGCTCGGTTGATCCCTGCACCAAGCTCTCATTCTGATTCATTCCGCAACTCTGAGTTGCCAGTAAATGGCTCTCTGATCTACACCTTTACCCCTTCCTTGGCTCTTTACCTGGCAGAGGGCTCTGGGGCTGCCATGCAGTCTACCTGGGTGCAGCAGAAGCTGGGACCACACTAGTCTTGACCCTGGACCCTCCCAAAGTCACACTTCAAGAGTGAAAAACCTTTATAAATCTAGGGTATAAAATACATTTTCTAATGGGCATTATGGCCTAATTCAGATTTTTCTGTGTATAACTGTATAGGCTTAGAAAACAGCTGTGGCTTCTTTTTTAAAGAAAGCCCTTTTTAGTGTTGCTTGAAGCCATTCTTGTTAACCCCTGTGTTGAACTGGAAGCTGACAGTTCTGACCGAGCACCTCATGGCAAACATCTGAGTTCATGGACCCTGTTGTTTGTACAGTTCAACCGCTGCATTACCTCCCAGATGATCAAGTGGTTCAGCAACTTCCGTGAGTTTTATTATATCCAGATGGAGAAATTTGCCCGGCAAGCAATTTCAGATGGTGTCACAAATCCCAAAATGCTGGTGGTTCTCCGCAACTCGGAGCTTTTTCGAGCTCTCAATATGCACTATAACAAGGGAAACGACTTTGAGGTAAGATCATGTGCTTGGGTCCCAGGAGGACTGATGAGTGCCTTCCCTTTGTGATTGGAGTTTTAGAAAAGATCCCCTTCCGTGTCTGTCCTTACATCACTGAGAGCAGGGCAGCCTGGGGCCAATCTCTGTACCATCCACAAAGATTACAGCCTGCACATCTTCTCTTAGGCAACTGATGGATGCTGCAAACTGAATGTACAGCCAGTCTTTATTCATAAACTTGGCCAGAGGTCAGCTGTTATGCCATTTTAGACAATACTCTGTAATGACCGAGTTACACAGCCTGTCGACCTTCTCACCTTAGCGCCAGGAGGCCCAGGACTGAATGCAGGGCTCAGCTGCAGCGCCTAGTCTTGGCCTAGGTTTTCTTTACAACAGCCTCTGTTCTTTCAATCATTTGGTTCTTATCTTCATTCTCCCTTGAACAGTTTTATCTGTGGGTCTCCCATGGCAAGTCACCTCAAATCCTTTCTGGAAATAATAAACAATCCTCAAGCTTCTCAGTCCTTTGGGGATCTCTGTGAAGGCACGCTGGTGGCACCGTAGAGGTAAAGCATCAGTAAAGGGTGAGCAGGTGGCCTAAGTGTCGCTGGTGAGAACTCGTAATCTTCCTTGTGTGTGGCTGACAGCTCAGTTAGGCTGGCATCTTGTTCTGTAGGTGCTGGGTGTGTCTGGTCACTGACTACACTTCCCTCTTCTCGCATTTCTCACTTGACTGTGATCGCAAAGCAGTGTATCGACACCTCCAAAAAAGAGAAGAACTGCTGGCATCCACTGGTTAGATGCTCCATCAGAATATGTTCGGAAACCTAAGCCTACCTGTGGGGAAAATGGACCACGCCTCCTTTGTGAGGCTCGCGGGGGTCAAGGCATGTGGATGGGAGGCAGCGCTGCCACGTCTTTCCATGTGCGGGTGTCATCTGGCATGCAGTGGTGGCAAGCCCCAGGCCAGGCTGGATCTGCAGGCCCTGTAGGATGTCCCATCATTAATGGTGCCAGTCTGGGTGAGGTCCTGGAACATCTCCTTGAGGCCCCCCACACCCCCGCAAGCCTCCTGGTTGGCTCTGGGAGCAGGAATGATTCCAAGTCCTTCGAACCCAGTCCCAAAAGATGGCAGAATGAGGTACGACAGTCGTAAGCTTGGGGGCAGTTTTTCCACATGAGGCACTAAGGAAAAGAATACGAAAAACCTCTTCTGAACCACAGATTTAACTTCAATCAGAGTCAGTTTCCCACTTACTAAAAACGCCACTCCTTAGTGGAATCAGCTACTCCTACAAAGGGAGTGTCCCTAATACGCTTTCTCCCAGGGCTGTCTCATCAGTACCATCATTTTAAGGTATGTATTTGATGAGGGAGGAAGAGATTCCACAAAAGTCAGGGGCCCGTAGAGCAGGGATGCTCTGATCAGCCCACAACCCTAGGAACAGGCAGCATCAGGCAGTGAGGTCTGTATGGTGCCAGTGCTTCACAGCCTCACGTCTCTTCTTCCTTGTGGGTCTCTTTGGGAGTGCAGGTCCCAGATTGCTTCTTGGAAATCGCCAGCTTGACATTACAGGAGTTCTTCAGGGCTGTCTCCGCAGGCAAAGACTCAGATCCTTCCTGGAAGAAACCCATTTACAAAATTATTTCGAAACTGGACAGTGACATCCCAGAGATATTCAAATCTTCCAGCTATCCCCAGGAGCTGTTTCGGAATTAAGGTCCCACAAAGTGAGGGGCAACTGGCCTGGGTTTCCTGGGTTTATCTTAAATGGCAGTCAGTACAGCTGTAGTCATATAAAAAGAGCATAAGGAGAAACCCCTCAAATAGGTACCATAACCATTTTTGATCATTTATTTCCTTTTCCAGAATTACCAGAGGTTTAACATTAACTATAAAATATTGTAAAAGGAACACAACAGTTTGGAACCAGAAGTATCTCCACACCACTGTTTCCAGGTATCATGACCCTGGGAACTTGCAGGTGTCTCTGCATCTGTAACATGAGGTTGTATGGATAAAAAGACATGTCCTAAAGTGCTCTGTGAAATGTTTCTCACTACACAAATGTTATTTTTTTTCCCCTTCATCTTTCAGATAAGGCTATCTTATTTGGGGTTTTTATAAATTGCTGTTTCGAGTTACCTATTTATCAAGCTCCACTTATTTGAAAGACACTTTCAAATACATTACCTTTAAGCTTTTTACCTTGAAACATTTTTAAAACAACCAAACAGAAGTTTTAGAACTGTAAGATAAGTCGCCAAAGGCTATGAGGCTAGGGCATTTGGGTTGGTAGGGGCAGTCAGGAGTGTGGAGGAACCCATGGCCTTCTGATGCCAGGCTGCATGTGGACCACCTCATGCTGCCGCCCATGCTCTCACACAGGCCACCATCCCCGGTGAGCATCCAGCACTGATGCGGCACTAGCTTCTGACAACCCCTGCCTGGCACTTAGGAGTGCTTCATCACCCGGATGTCCACCGATCGCTCCAGCAAAGCCGACACAAACTTTCTGCAGGACCTGAGTGTTGCTGTACATTCACATTTATCTGCTGGAAGAGTTTATCAGCTGAATAACCCACACAGTCTCTAGGGGACCAATGCAATTAATGCCCCAACTTCCCATGTGCAGAAGAAACTGAACTTCAGACCACGAAAGAGCTAGAAGGGCCTTAGGGGCTCATCTGGCCTACCCTGCTTAAAAGAGGAAGGAGGAATGAAGCCCAGATGCGAGGCTTTGCACAGACCGTGGATGGCTTAAGTGGGACAAATACAGCATCACACAGCAATGGAAATTCTCCTGCTCCATAAGGACATTACAGCCCATGGTCAATCTTTCACAGATAAAGGAATTCATGAAATCAACATTCCTTTCACCTACTGCTCCAACACAAATTGTGACTTGCTCTGAGCATACAGGCAAGACATCTGCAAAGCTGAGTAACTGTATCTAGCTTCCCAGCTAGTCAGAGTCAAGTCTTTGAAAGGATGCCAAAGGTGCGCAGGCCAGGATAGGCGTCACAGAGCTTGAGCTCTATGCTCTGATTAAGGGGTGTCTGTGACTTCGTTAGTTTACTTCTTTTCCCTCTGTGCAAAACAAGTTTCCACATTTAACTACTCCACTTCCTTGACTTTTCAGGTCAGCTGGATCAGATAAGATGAAATCCCTAAATTATTGCTAGATGTATCAACATAAAAAGGTAGGAAAGATGACTTTCTTTTGAATTTTCTCTTACTCCAAATAGCTAAGAGGAAAAACAAAACAAACATACTCAGCCCAAGCCAGTCTTTTTGGGCTGCTTTAAGGCTATTTGTAAGTGTCCTTCATCACATCCAACTGCACTCAGATGATCTTTGCCCTATTTTCTCCCACAATGTTCTCTTCACAAAAATGAAGGACTCCGCCAAACCTCAGTTTTAAAAGCAAGCAGGCACTGAGTATCCTGAGCAAGGGCAATCAGGCATCTGTGTTTGGGGACAGAAGAACCTGCTGTCCAGAGTGACATTACATAGTTATTTAAGACATTCATGGGAAACAATTCCAAGTTCACATGATTGTCCAATATGAACAGCCACTTTCTGTCCCAAACCTGAAATTCATTAGTTTTAAACACTGAGCCAAGCCACCTCCAGGGCAGTGAACCTTGTCCCAGGGACCAATTAGACGAAATGTACAAGCTCAAATTGAAAACATTTGGGTACTGCAGTCTTTCCAGGAAGTGTTCTCTAACCACTGAGCTAAACACACAAGAATGCATAAATATATATGCTCTGCCAACAGAAGAATTCTAGTTTACTATATTTTTCTGTCTCTACCAAGTATGGTGGGAACACATTCGAGCATAAGCTGAGATGGTTATTGTGTTCTTTTAGCAGTCATAATATTGCCAAAGGTCTGCTTATTCTTTCCATCAAGGTGTTATGTGGATATACCCAAATTAGACATGCTCAGTGTCTGGTCAAATACTGCATAATTGTCCAATCCTTCTTTGTTGGACAGCAGGGGCTGGACTGTGGTTTAAGATGATGGTACTACTAAGGACTTAATATCCAATGATCAATTGAAAGCAGGCAGTTAACTGGCATTCCATGCAGAAAAATGTTCATTAGGACCCTTTATTTCAAACATGGTTGTATACAGTATACACAGCTCCAGACCGGATTCATACGGTGAAGAGGCGAAAGGCATCTCCTAGGTATATAAGGGGGTACCCGAGCCATTTTCTTTCCATCAGAGGAAGGGCATACCTGGCAGCGATAGCACAGCACTCTTTAATAAAGTTCTACACCCCAGACCCAGGGAGGTACACAGGTCCACTTTTAAAAATTGTCTTTGTTTTCAATGATGTAATACAGAATCCTCAGAAAGAATAATTTAAAATAAGGCTTCCATAACATAATTTTACATGTGCCTTTAAGAAAATATTTCTTTTAAAATCCTTATAAAATTGGCTGAAATTTTGGTAACCAGTTTCCTGGATGAAGTATATATTCTAAATGTTCATATTTATTTATTTATTTATTTATTGGCAGTACACGGGCCTCTCACTGTTGTGGCCTCTCCGGTTGCGGAGCACAGGCTCCGGACGCGCAGGCTCAGTGGCCATGGCTCACGGGCCCAGCCGCTCCGCGACATGTGGGATCCTCCCGGACCGGGGCACAAACCCGCGTCCCCTGCATCGGCAGG
The DNA here is from genome assembly GCF_949774975.1 of Lagenorhynchus albirostris. NCBI lineage: Eukaryota > Metazoa > Chordata > Mammalia > Artiodactyla > Delphinidae > Lagenorhynchus > Lagenorhynchus albirostris. Next base: position 27,786,252 of record NC_083095.1, read on the forward strand.
CGGACCCTCAACCACTGCGCCACCAGGGAAGCCCTTTTTTTTTTTTTTAAGTGAAGTACAGTTGATGTTGTGGTAGTTTCTGGTGTACAGCAAAGTGTAAATGTTCATAATATTGGATTCTATCTTTTTTCTTTTATAGTTTTGAACCTTTGCTCTGTAAAGCAGATCAAACATAGTTTGATGATGCATGCATTCAAAACAAAACAGAACGTTTAAAAATCCATTGATTTTTTACACAAACTCTATTAGGTAATTTGTTATTTCACATAATACATGTGTATTTGTATTTCACACAATGTAAGATCATTTTCTCAGGACTGAGAAAATCAGAAAAGATAATGAGATAAAGTGATGAGGGGGAGAGCTGAAGTTATAGTTCTGTCAGGCTGATGCTTGTGACAATATGGCAAATACAATACTTCTCATGAAAGTATATTCTTGGTCAGATTTAAGTATATACAACACACACTGTAAAGACTGAGCTCTGGTTACATATTTGAGAGCATTAATAATGCATGCTGTATCTCTGAGGTAAATCATGGTACCTACACTTAAAACTGTGTACTAAGTGCTCACCCATGGAAAAAGATAATTCTTGAAAAGGGTATTTTTCAGGGGTAGACAATTTCTATAGACCAGAAGAAGCTCTTTCAGACTATATAAACCTAAAGAGTATAACCAAGTGTCCAGGAGTTGAATGCTCAATCATATTCTTTTAGAAAATCAGATGCTAGGCCCCAGAGGAAGAAGGGAATGTCTGATGAAATGTTGAGGGCAGGTACAGACAATGAAAACAGTATAGGAACACCCACTCCAAACCCCACCAGTTTCACAGTAGTAGTCCATCTACTCACACTGAGGAGTCTGCCTTCTCTTTCACCAAGGGTCTCTCGGGGTTATTTGTTTCTAACAATCTTACCCTTCACACTGACAAACTCTTGTTTTGCCATTTCCCAATTCTCCAGCATCACCCCTCAAACAAACGTCAGGTCCTAGAGTCTTTCCTTAGAAAACCCTTTTTCTCCCCATATTTACTGATTTCTGTGGCTCAGACTCCTTATCTCCTTGACAACTGCTTCTCCTTAACTAAGTCTGAAAAGTAAGCAAGCACTGAGTACCTCAAGCAAGAATGTCATCTCTCTCCTTCCCTTTCCCCCACTTTATCCTCAGCTATCTGATCTGCTGCCCACCCCCCACCTTCACTTTCCCCCTCAACCAATACCTTTCCTAAGTAGAGTTCTGTGGTTAGGTGCATGAGTTCCGGAGTGTCTTGTCATTCTGGCTCAAGTACCTACCAGCTCTGATCTCTGCAAGTTACGTATTCCCTTGGCCTCAGCTTTTCCATTTGTAAAACAGAGATAATAAAATAGTACCTACCTCATAGTACTGATCAAAATCATACATGAAATTCTCAGCACACTCCTAGCGTACAGTAGGTGCTTAGTAAATATTATTAGCTACATTATTACTCAGCAGTCATAAACTGTTAGCAAAATCATGAACTTGTACTCCTAACAGTGAAGGAGAATTATTTAAGAACGGCACTGATGTGTGTGACATTACTGATATAAAACATATTCTGAATTTCATTTTTACTATAACCATGTAGTAACATGTACTAGTATCTGTAAAGACAGCAAAAAACTTAGCTTTAAAGTGGTATGTTAACGTTTTCTGAGAGGTAAACAAAACCCAGCCTAAAAAAAAAGCCATGTGCCATAAACTCTATATGCTTCCCTCACTCTTTATAACAATCCTATGTTGATGTGCTGTTTACCTGACACATGACATAGCTATTATTGCTATTTGCTAGTTGGTTGCTAAGACATCAACCTGCTTTTCTGTAGGCCAATACATTGCCTTTTTGACACCCTTTTAATTGTAAGCTTTGTGACTGATGTAGTATTTCTAAAATTATTCAACTTGCTGTCTTCAGCAACTGCTTTTTGAGGCTGTATCAGTATCCATTGGATAGACTGTTTTTGGCTTGAGTATTTTCTGAATTAACTTCTGCCATTTATTCAAAACATCTTTGTAGTTGTTCCACTTGTTAAAGAGGCTGTTTCATTGTTTTCTTGATTGGGTGGGTGGGTGGGTAGGGGGAGCATGTACTGACACAACCCTGATTTTCCTCTCTTAATCTTTAAAATCTATTTACATTTCCACAAAGAAAAGCTTGCTTTCTTATTGAAAATAACCTGACCTCTTTTCTGGTTCTTTTTCATTTAATAGTCATTAAAGTTGATTATTTTCTTCCTCTGCTCTTTCATGAATATGGGTCGGTGATTACCTTTTTCAGAATATTTAAGACTCTAAATGTTTTTTTGGCTATTGTTTCTAAATAAACTGACTTTTTCAAATCAAGATTTATGAGACAATAGGATTATCAATTTGATGCTTTGCTGAATTCTCACTCTATGAATCCCTAACAAAAACATACACAATTACATTTGGTAGAATATATTCTTTATAAATACCCCAAAGCTGCTTTTATTCAAGATTACTATCTTGGTGTTTAGATACTTTATTCCTCATCATATATCCCCTTACTTCATCAGGGCTGAGCTTACTGACTCTGGACCAACCAGAACAAACTCCAGAACTCCTCTCCTATGGAACTCTTGCCAAAAATAGTGTCAGAAATAAGAGTTTCTAGAGAAGAGAATGGGGTGCAGGTATTAGAACAGAACACACATATGAACAGTTTTTGCTAGACTGTAGATTTGTCAGCAAATCCTGGGAACAGAAAGCTTAAAATCACTGGACTTACATTCCTAAACACCTTAGTTTTGCTACACTAGATGCAAAGATAATTAAAATCCTCATACCATGTGAATGGTAGTTATGATAATGTATCCTTTGTCTCTTGAGTGAGGCAGAGTTTAATATGTTGACAATGCTGAGAATATGCTATTAAGTGACAGTTTTCACTTCTTTACTATAGAATCATGGCTATTCACTTCAAATGTATCAGGGCATTTCTCTGGCAGATGGACAGTCTTCTCACTGTTTCAGGAACTAGAAAGATGCACTATTTATTGAGCAAATCTCAAATGTTCTAAAACTTGGCAGAAAAAGAACTCCCAAGCATTGAGTCCATTGCTGTTGTACCAGAACTGGTGAATTTGCCCCCAAAATGAAGATCAATAACAGATTTTTCGGCTTTGGGGTATATACTTAACAGTTCACTTCCTTTAAATAAAGTGACCACAATTTACCTTTTCAAAACATAGTTACTGAGAAACACACTTGTATTGATGATCCCATGAAAAAAAGACCAAAAGCCACTTGAGGTTGCAAAAGCTATGTGGCACCTCCCAGCAATACAAAGTCCTGAACTCAAGTTGGGGATGGGACTACGAGCAAAGTGACTCATTCCATATCTTTTAACAGTTCTTCAAAATCCCATGTGAAGTACTGTATCATGATTATGGTAGTGGTTACACAAAGCCACACATGATAAAACGGCATAGAATTACACACACATACACACTTGAGTGCTTGTAAAACTGGTGAAATCTGAACAAGCTCTGTGGAGTATACCAATGCTAATTTCTTGATTCTTATGTAAGATGCTAACATAGGGGAGGCTGGGAGAAGGATGCATGAGGACTTCCCTGTACATTTTTTTAAAAACTTCCCATGAATCTATAATTATTTCAAAATAAAAAGTTAAAGAAAAAAACATAACCCACATAGAATCAGAATCTTTAAGAAAGGGTTCTATTGAAGGAGAGATGTACTCTAAGGAAGAAGCATATAAAGGCCCCCACCAGCACAGACTGGAGTGCTTCTATAAGGACACAATTTTCATTCTGTTAGGGTCTGTTTGGTCTTGTTCTGTTCTGAGTACACAGATAATCGAACTATCAGCTAGTTCTGCTCTTTGGGATCAGAAAGAAGTCATGGAAAAACAACCTGTCCTGCGTGCTCACCACACTCCTCATCTATCTACAACCTCCCCACAAATCACATTTCCCCTCGAAACTTCCAAGTTGAAGTAACATTGTACAGCAATTCATTTCTTTGTATTGTTAGGAATCTTCACCACAACTGTGAATGTCTTGGCTTGTTTTCAGGCCCAGGGGCACATATGTGTTTTAGATTAAAAGACGTTTTAAATCTTGGCTTTATTTGCTCCCAATAAGCCAGATTCTTCCTGTGCCTAAGCTGTTCCTTGGCTATCAAGGACCTTTGGAAACTAACACTAACTCTTTCAGGCTAGGTGGATTTTATTTTTCACTTTAGGAGTTTCCTATTAACAAACAGCCTTCCTACACCTCCAATTTCTTCCACACTTGCAAAGTTACTGACAGACCAGGGCCTTTGGAAATTGTGATCAATGAACCTACCTTCAGACGGAGATAAAATAAAATTTAAAATCTCCTTTAGCCTACCAGTTCTCAAACTTGGCTACACATTGGAACTACCCAGTGGACTTTAAAAATTACCAGTGTCTGAGTCCCACCTCTAGATTCTGATTTAATTGCTATGAGGTGTAGCCTGAACTTTGGGAGTTTTAACAGATCCCTAGATAATTCTTATATGCAAAGTTTGATAACTACTGCTTTAGCACACAACTCTTCACATGGAACACTTTTCATATTTCATCACTCTTCCAAACATGCATAAAGAAAAGAGTAATCATATGCTTTAGTGCTCATGAAATAATAAGCAATTATTCAACTTGAAACATATCAATTCTTGGATTAGGGCCTCCACTGTCAATACCCTTCCCTGACCATAAAACTTTGGGAATGCCTTGTAGAGGCCCTACTGATACGCTCAGGTTCATATCTAATGAAAGCAGAAGGCTCATATGAAAAACAGGAGATCCTCTCTTTTCCTCTCTCTCCCCCTCCCTCTCTGTCTCTGTCCTTCTATATATATATTTTTAAAAACACACTTTATTTTTTAGAGCCATTTTGGGTTCACAGCAAAATGGAGCAGAAGGTACAGAGATTTCCCATATATACTCCCTGCCTCCATTTAAGCACAGCCTTCTCCATTATCAACATCCCCACCAGAGTGGTACATTACAAATGATGAATCTACATTGATATATCGGCATCACGCAAAGTCCATAGTCTTCATTAGAGTTCTCTCGGTGTTGTACATCCTATGGGTTTGAACAAGTGTATAATGACATGTATCCACCATTACTGTATCATACAAAATAGTTTCACTGCCCTAAAAATCCCTCCTTTTCCATTAACCCCTAGCAATCACACTAATCTTTACTGTCTCCATAGTTTTGCCTTTTCCAGAATGTCATATAGTTGGACTCATGTAGCATTTTAGACTGGCTTCTTTCATTTAGTAATATGCATTTAAGTTTCCTCCATGTCTTTTGATGGCTTGATAGTTCAATTCTTTTTAGCGCTGAATAATATTCTATTGTCTGGATGTACCACAGTTTATTTATCCCCTCACCTACTGAAGGATATCTTGGTTGCTTCCAAATTTTGACAATTATAGAATAGAGCTGCTGTAAACATCCATGTGCAGGTTATTGTGTGCCCATAGTTTTCAGCTCCTTTGGGTAAACACCAAGGAGTGTGACTGCTAGACTGTATGATAAGAACACGTCTACTTTTGTAAGAAACTGCCAAACTGTCTTCCAAAGTAGCTGCACAATTTTGTGTTACTACCAGCAATGAATGAGAGTTCCTGTTGCTCCACATCCTCACCAACATTTGACACTGTCCACGTTCTCGATTTTGGCCATTGTAACAGGTGTGTAGTTGTACCTCATTGTTTTAATTTGCATTTCCCTAAAGACATATGATGTGAAGCAACTTTTCATATGCTTATCATCTGTATACCTTCTTTGGTGAGGTGTCAAGGTCTATGGCCCATTTTTAAATTGGGTTGTTTTCTTATTGTTGAGCTTTAAGACTTCTTTTTGATTTTGGATAATAGTCCTTTATCAGATATGTGCTTTGCAAATATTTTCTCCCAGCCTGTGGCCTGTATTTTTATTCTCTTGAATGTGTCTTTAGCAGAGCAGAAATTTGAATTTGAATGAAGTCCAACTTATCAATTCTTGCTTTCCTGGGTTATGCCAAGATCATCTAGATTTTCTCCTATGTTCCCTTCTAGGAGTTTTATGGTTTTGTGTTTTACATTTAGGTCTGTGATCCACTTGGAGTTAATTTTTGTGAAGGGTGTAAGTCTGCATCTAGATTCACTTATTTGCATGTCAATGTCCAGTTGTTCCAGCACCATCTGTTGAAAATACTATCTTTGCTCCATTATATTGCCTTTGATCCTTTGTCAAAGATCAGTTGATTATATTCATGTGCATCTATTTTGGGCTCTCAATTCTATTCCATTTAATTATTTTTGTCTGTTCTTTCACAAATACCACACTGTCTTGATTACTGTAGCTGTGTAGTAAGTCTTGAAGTCCAAATTCAAGTAAGTAGTACCAGTCCTTCAATCCTGTTCTTCAATATTGTGTTAGCTATTCCAGGTCTTTTGCCTCTCCATATAAACTTTAGAATCAGTTTGTTGACACCCACAAAAAATTTTGCTGAATTTTGATTGGGATTACATTGAATCTATAGATCAATTTGGGAAGAACTGACATCTTGACGATATTGAGTCTTCCTACCCATGAACATGGAATATCTGTATTTAATTTCTTGCATCAGAGTTTTGTACTTTTTCCTCATATAGATCTTGTACATGCTTTGTTAGATTTATACCTAAGTACTTGATTTTGGGGGGTGATAATGTAAATGGTATTGTTTTAAATTTCAAATTCCACTTGTTTATTGCTGGTACATAGGAAAGCAACTGACTTTTATCAATTAATCTTGTGTATCATGCAACCTTGCTGTAATTGCTCCTTAGTTCCAGGAGTTTGTTGATTCTTTCAGATTTTCTACATAGACAACCACATCTTCTGCGAACAGCTTTATTTCTTCCTTCCCAATCCATATAATTTTGTTTCCTTTGTCTTACTGCATTAACTAGGACATCTGATACAATGTTGAAAAGCACTGGTCTGAGGGGACATCCTTGCCTTGTTCCTGATCTTAGGGGGAAAGCTTCAAGTCTCTCACCATTAAGTATGATGAAGTATGTTAGCTGTAGGGTTTTCATAGATATTCTATATCAAGTTAAGGAAGTTCCCCTATATCCCTAGTTAACTGAGAGTTTTACCATGAATAGGTTGGATTCTGTTAAACACTTCTTCTACATCTATTGATATGATGTGGTTTTTCTTCTTTGGTCTGCTGATATGATGGATCATATTAACAGATTTTTGAATGTTGAACCAGCCTTGCATACCTGGTATATTTCCCACTTGGTCGTGATATATAATTCTTTTTCTACATAACTGGATTTGATTTTTTTTTTTTTTTTTGCAGTACACGGGCCTCTCACTGTTGTGGCCTCTCCTGTTGCAGAGCACAGGCTCCGTACACGCAGGCTCAGCGGCCATGGCTCACGGGCCCAGCCGCTCCACGGTATGTGGGATCCTCCCAGACCGGGGCACGAACCCACGTCCCCTGCATCGGCAGGCAGACTCTCAATCACTGCGCCACCAGGGAAGCCCTGATTTGCTAATATTTTGTTGATGATTTCTGCGTTTCATGAGAGAAATCTGTAGTCTGTAGTTTTCTTGTAATGTCGTGGTTTTGATATTAAGATAATGCTGGCGTCATAGTATGTTAGGAAGTATTTCCTCTGTTTCTATCTTCTGGAAGAGATCATAAGGAGTCGGTATAATTTCTTTCTTAAGTGATAGAATTCCCAGTGAACCCCTCTGGGCCTGGTGTTTCCTGCTTTGAAAGGTTAATAATTATTGATTTAATAGAAATAGGCCTATTTAAATTGTCTATTTCTTCTTGTGTGAGTTTTGGCTGATTGTACCTTTCAAGTAATTGGTCTGTTTCATCTAGGTTATCCAATTCGTGGTCAAAGAGTTGTTCATAGTATTCCTTTGTTATCCTTTTAATTTCCATGGAATCTGTAGTGACATCTTCTTTCATTTTCAACATTAGTCATTTGTGTAAGGAATATTCTTTTTTTTTTTTTTTTTTTTTTTGCGGTACCTGGTCCTCTAACTGTTGTGGCCTCTCCCGTTGCGAGCACAGGCTCTGGACGCGCAGGCTCAGCGGCCATGGCTCACGGGCCCAGCCACTCCGCGGCATGTGGGATCTTCCTGGACCTGGGCACGAACCCGTGTCCCCTGCATCGGCAGGCGGACTCTCAACCACTGCGCCACCAGGGAAGCCCAGGAATATTCTTTTAATAAAAGTTTTAATACCTAAATAAATGAACTAGATTCTCTTAAGAAAACTAACCTTCACTAAAACAATATATATATATATTTTTTTCCTGAAAAGGACACAGTATCAAAACCTACACTTTCCAGGATTATTCAAACTAGTATTTTAAAAAATGTGTGATGTGAGAAAATATTTTCATGGTTCCTGTGGATTCAGCTGTTATAATTCCAAAGGGAGCAGAGAAAGACTTGGAAAAAAGACCTTCATGATTAAGGGAGACTATCTTCTCAATTGAAAATTTAATTTCCCCACCACTGTAACACATCATCCAAAAACATTAATTTTGAACCATGGCTAGAACTCAGAACCTATTTTGCTTACCCATATCAATTCCAAATTAACTGAAAAGGCAGAATTCAAATGACAGCAGCATAGAAAACTAGAATTCTAAAATACCAGAAAAAAGCATTTCTTTTGAAACCCTGGACATTAAGTTCGGACTCTCTCTAAAACACATGGATAGATAATTATTAGGAGGACATAAAAAATTGTTTCCCTGTGGCCCAGTAATTTAGTTCTGTATTTTCCCTGGAAGATTTGAAGATATACCCCAAAAGGGGCATTTACAAGGATGTTCAATGCAACATTGTTATGACAGTGAAAAATTATCACAAATAAGGGAATATAATCTATGTTATATACCTATAATAGAATATACACATACACCTATGTATATGTGTACATGTATATGACACAGTGGGTCTGCAAAACAACATGTAAAGAATATCACTCATGGAAAAAAACAATAAAACTATATCCTTACAGATACATGTATATGTATACAAACGCGCAGAAAATGGTTTGGAAAGCCACACTCCAAAATGATAACAGTAACTACCTCTAAGACTTTAAGGTGTTTGTTGCTCAATGGGGGGTTTTAGTATTATATGTCATATGTTTTTTAAAATAATGAGTTCATATTTTATGGCTGAAATGAATTTGAAAAAGATAATGCCCCAAAACATACTTTAAGAAATCAAACATATCAAAAGTATACCCACCTTGACACTGATAGGTGCCAACAAAGAAGCCGAATGACACGCATCCTCTTCCCCCAGAGGAAATAGTAGAAAGCAATGGAGAGTTAAGAGAACATTCTGGTCAAATTTGCATCCAGGTATGGCTGCTTAGCTGTTCCACTTAACCAAAGGGAATTCTTGCTGTCTTCTTTCTGTGGGGCAGGTGTGTGCCCACTATTTAATTGTGCACACATAAGGTGCTTACCTGAATCTTGATAAATGGAAGCACTGGAAGGATGTTAGCCAAGGAGGGGGGCAATACACATGCTTCCATGTCAAAGCAAGCAATGGACAAAAATCAACCCACTGCAAATTCAGCATCAGTACATTATGTATGTATTACCATCTGGCTCAATGAAAACAGAATTGCTCACTCCAAGACATCAGTTAAAAGGTGCTGGTCAAAATATTTTTATACCATCTATGTGATATAACCTGATGTTTCCTTTCCTATAGAATCTCTTCTTTGCAATAACTGTCTTTCAAGATTCACCATCCCTTATGGTATATGTCAGAAGTCCCAAAATGATGGCTGAAATATGTGACTTTCAGATGTGATTTGTTTTCTCTCTACTGTATTGTCCCCATGGTATTTTTGAGAAGACTATTTCAAACAAAAATCCAGATTTCTACTTTACCTTCATCTGGTAACACTGGGTCTACCTTGCTTCATGGCAACCACTGGCTGGAGAAGAACTGTCTGACTGAGATAGGGCAAGCGCTCTGCAACATCCCAGTCCCCACCATGCCTTACTGCCTCCCCAGTACTGAGGCTGAGAGTCAGTTGCCAATATCATTCTGTTTCCACTGCTGTTTTTCTCACAGGAGAGTCAGGAATAAAATTAATACCTGTACTTACATTTCTACCAAAAGTGGAAAAGCTAAAGATACAGAGTGTCAGATGTTTTAAGAAAAATGGAAAAGAGGATATTTTTCTATGAGAATGAAGAATATTTCTACATGTCCAATTGCAAAAAAGTATGTTTCTGCTGAAATAATATAACTTAACATGCCATTGTGAAACTACTGGCCAATTCTCTCACTTATGATATCTTCCTGTCCATATTAGGCATTTGAATTTCTAATGCCTGATTTATATAACATTTATGGATATGCCACCAACCAAAAGATACAGAGGCAGTGAAGAAGCAAACAAAAATTGGAGTTCTGTAAATTACATACATTTTTACCTATGTGAATTAACTTCACATTTAAATATACCATGCCATCAATTCTAAATATGCTTGTTGAAAAAAACCACAAAAAAGGAAAGCATAAATAAATAAATAAATATGCTTGCTGAGCGCCAACTATACGTAACAGGTACTGCATATTCAGTATTACAAGGATGAAGATGAACAAAACAGTTCTTACTCTCTAGGAGCTTGCATTTGGGAGTGGGAAGGGATGGGGAAGAAGGAATAGAGAGGTATATAAGTTACTCTCCTAGAAAGGCAAATTAAGATAGTTACAATTTCTAAAGGATAAGATAAAAAGGAGGCAGTAAACCAAGAAATTTTAGGGAGTGTTGCGGGAACAGTAAGTCACACAGCGTACCTGCAGTATAGTGTACATATCGTAAGAAAGGTAGAAGAGAAAGCTGTAGTAGTTGGGATCATGTTATTGACAGACTTCACTGCTAAGTTGATGCGTTTGTCTTTAATAAAGTGGGTATTAGGGAAGTTCCAAGTGAAGTAGGAATAACACTTGTCATTGGAGCCAAAGCAAATAGGCTGGTTACACTGCATAAGAAATAATAAATTACAGAAAACAAAATTACTCCTATAAGCTATCTCAGCTTATAGCTCAGATATAAGCTTCTGCATAAGGTAGATAAGCTAGCTGCTTCTATAAGCATAGATACATGAGTGGTTATCTAGAGAAAACCCCACTGCTCTTGTACAATAATCGATTCAATACTCTTGTCAATTTTTTTTTTGGTGATACGCGGGCCTCTCACTGTTTTGGCCTCTCCCATTGCGGAGCACAGGCTCAGTGGCCATGGCTCACGGGCCTAGCCACTCTGCGGCATGTGGGATCTTCCCGGACCGGGGCACAAACCCCTGTCCCCTGCATCGGCAGGCGGACTCTCAACCACTGTGCCACCAGGGAAGCCCTCTTGTCAAATTTTTAAGCTTCTGTGATTAAACAGAAATGTCAACCAATCTAATAAGTAATAAATGAGAGCCCATGTGTATAGCTACTCTTTGCTTCTTGAGAGGTCAAGATAGTTTCAGAGGTGATCAAATGAGTCACATTGTTCCAGGACCACAGAATTTAGTAAACACACACCTGTGCACATGCACACACAACATACTCAATACCGGAGGATATGCCACCCTAGAACTTATGAGGGCCTCATAAAGGGGGTGTTGTAGTTAAGGAAAAAGAAAGTGCCAGGTTACAGACTTGGAAAACCAAGGTTTAGCCTTGTTCTGCCATCAGGTAAGTGAGCAAGTCATTTCTCTTCTTTCAGCCTCAGAAACTTCACCTGTGAAATGAAGGGACTCAACAGGAATGAGCTCTATGGTCTCTTCAACCTCTTGCCTAATATCAAGAATTTCAATTCGCAGCCTTCAAGTGTGAAATGACAGGCAGCCTGTGTGCGCTGAAGCATTCACAAAAAGACCAAACAAACCAAACAAAAAAGTTCCTGGTGCTGAAATATTGAAGATCTCACATAAAAATCCAGTTTTCTCACTTCTCTTGAAACCCCAGAAAATCTGGCAACACAAGATCCAAATCCCCAGATGGCCACAGTCTGCTGTGGTTAAGCAGGTGCCGCCTCCCCTTTAACAGGACCTACCTTGTTTTCCAGTTTGCCACAGTCTCCACCCTCTGCCTCACACATGTGTCACCTGTCCGACTCTGAGTGACCACTGCCATACACATAGGAGGCATCCCCTCTATTTATTCACTCTACAGATATATGAGCCATGCACTGAGCTAGATGCTGTAAAAGAAAAAAAAAATTAGACATGCCTAGTCAAGAAATAGGAACTCACTATCAGAAACAATAGATTTGAGAGTGGGATTTCAAGTCATGGTGGAAGAAATTATTTCAATTCTTCAAATATCGAAGGAAAGGGATCTATAATCTAGATCAATATTGTCAAAAAACAAGAATATGAATATTTGGTAAAAAATTCAAGCTTCTTAAATAGAAGATTCAAAGTCAAGTTTTTCCCTACATAATAAACCATTAAGTCTACAGGTTCTTCGTAGGATCACAAATGCAGATTCCTGCTAGCAGGCCGAGGGCTGTCCATAACTGCAGAAGCTCAGCCTCAGTCACGAGGATGCTCCTTGACTACAGTCTGATGTGAAAGCAATAGAGCCTGAGATCAGATCAGTCACTGAGGTGCAAAAGCATAAATACCTAGGTACAGAGGAGGACAGTGGACTAAGGTCTTAACTCTTAGTCACGTGTGGACCATGAACCATCAGTCTGGCCACTCTAGCTCTCTAAGACACACCACGGTTCTTTACTCTGTCAGAATTCAATCATGCAGGATTTTCCAGGAAACAAGATTTGCCTTTTTCATTTCATTTGTCATCTCCCTTGACAGTTCACCGCTGTGATGTGTTGTGTTGGCTCTTAAGCACCTGTCACCCTCTGAGGATGTCTATATAAAGGATGCCATTAGTAGTGTTCCTTCATTGCTAGAAATTAGGCAAGGATAGAAGTGGCAGAATGATGACAATATATGAAAGTCACAATTTATAACAGCAAAAGACAGCCTAAATACCCATCAACAGAGACCTGGTAAGTTAAATTATGGTAAAGACATAAAATAAAACATTCTACAGCTATAAAAGAGGATGGGATGGAATGCTATTGAGGAATAAAAAGGGAACAAACTATTGATACACATACCAACTTGGATAAATGTCAAGGGAATGACACCAAGTGAAAAAAGCCAAAACACCAGTCCCCAAAGGTTACATACTATATGACTTCATTTATATAACATTCTTTAAATGATAAAATTACAGAGATGGAGAACAGATTAGTGGTTGCCTAGGGTTAGAGATGGGGCGGTGGGAGGGGGAGGAAGATGGGGGTGGATACGCAAACCTACACACGTGATAAAACTGTACAGAAACAGTCCCACACAGTATATATTCCACGCCATCAAAAGAACAGAAATACAGATCAATTTCTAGAAATTATCAGTAAAGCTTCTTACAATAAGAAGGTACCTTTGGAAAACTAAAGAGGAGGAAAGAGAAGCGGGGGAGAAGAGGGAGAGGGGAGTAGGGGTGGGGGAATGAGAATGGGAATGTTCTATATGACCAGAATGACCTCTAAGACATACTACAAAGCAAAAAACAAAAAACACCATAGTAGTGTGTGTAGCACTCTACCATTTGGGTAAACTGAAACAAAAATGTTAATGCTTATCCACAGAATTTTTCTGAAAGGACACAAAAGAAACAGTCAACACTGGTTGCCTCTACAGATGGGATAGTAGGAGGCTGAGGACTTGGATGGAAGGGAGGCGATGTTACTATACATACTCTTGAACCTTCTGAATTTCATACCATATGAATGTATTACTTATTCATAAAAATTACTATTTTCTTTTTGAATATATGACAAGGCAAATCAATGCTTCAGTGCCTTTGTTCATACATGTGGTCTGGCAATAGCTTTCCATTACTACTCATCCCCTCCTGGGTACTTATTAATGAGCCTTTGTACCTAAGTGATTCTCTTAAGCCTCCATACTAGTTCTGAAAATCAGTTTCACTGGTTACCTGAAAATGCTTCTAAATTATTACTCTTCCAACCTATACTCACTGCACTATTTCATATGGCCTAGCTCAGTTATAGTAGCTGACTATAAAAGGTGACAATTATCTTCAAGCCAAGTGAAAATTTTTGATTTTAAAAGCTTATATGAGAACAAGTCAAAAAATAATGATGATGCCAGCTACCAATTTTTGAGCTTGATACTGTGCCAAGCAGCTTTACAAGCATTATCTCAATTTACTCCTCACAGAAACCTTTAACAGCTGAGTTTTGTTATTTTTATTTTATAGATGAGGAAACTGGAGCTCAGATAGGGTAAATAATTTGATTAACGTCACATAGGTTCTAAGAAAGGAACCTGAACCTGTATTAGGGTCTGTCAATACTAGAAATGAGGAATCATTCTTCTATAGCCTAGTAAAATGCATCTCAGTTTTGGTAACTCTGAACTCTAAAATCCATCTGAAACAGCTGTATGGTCTCTTTGTAGCTGACAACCTGCTGCTTTTACAGTGCTAGCAGTGAGCTGGCTCTAGACGTCTTTTGTTACCAAAATACCTGCACCTTGTGTAGTTAGTAAGATAAAACACTAAACAAAAAGCTGAGGTGCCTCCAAAGTAATAAATTTTTAGACAATCCAATTCAGAATTTAATAGTTGGTCTCCAGATGAGATGGTACTTACTCTGATCTGTACAATCAACAATCAAATTCTTTCACAAGACATGAATCCAACCAGAAAATTTAAGATTTTATCTTTACCCAAAAAAAATTCTGAATTAACTATTGATATCTTAATCAAATTTGAACTTCTGGAAAATTATGTGAATCAAATAAGTGTCAACAAGCAGACTACCGTGTATTATTAATGGCTTTTGATCTCTGTATCAGTCACAACATATTTTGAATATGCCAGCTTAACCCTAAATAAATTGATTCCCAAATAGAAAAATTTCTGCATCTCATCTACCACATTACTTGCACAGGAGTTTATAAGTAGAGTTGAATTGCTGAAGTGAGAGGTTTTACATTTAGTTTAAAAGATCTGAAACATTAAAGATAACTGGAACTTTCCCCAACATCGGACTATTTTGTATTAAGACACAGATACCACAAAAGATTTTAAACTTAATTATGTTTAAAATAAAAATTAAAAAACACGTACCAAGCAGCTTTCTGAGATAAGGAAAACAATGTTAATAAATAACAGTAAAATGCTACCAAATAAATGCAACCCAAATTTGGTCCTCTGTATTCCAAGGACATCAAAGTATTTGTGTTATCAAGGCAATTTCTAACCACACCAAATTTCTCCAAGATATTCCTGATCTTTTTCTTCTATTCTGCTTCTAGCAATAATGTAAATTTAAGAATTTCTTAACAGCAAAGTCAAATATCAACTGACTATTACTTTCTTTTTGGTGCCTGATCTTTTTTTCATTAATCTCCTTTCATCGAGGTTATGTGTTACACCAAGTAGGCAACATTCTATGTTCATCGCCTAAGGTCATGTTAATCTGTATCTTCTAAAAATCAGCAGAGGCTATTTCTGACCCTGTTCATTTTTCCCTCCCCCCTCTTGGCATGAGATCGCAGACACAAAGCCATGGCTGCAAGGCAAAAGCATGATAGAGTTAAAGGGATTCGTGGGTGATCAACACTTCTCATTTCACTGGCATTCTGAATATTGTCAGTCAGAACATAAAAAGGTTAAGAAAACTGAAGTAAAACACTCTCTCTAAGAACATATATACCTCCTGAACTAAAGAACACATTCTGGAAATTTTGTTTTTTGATGAGAACGGACATTTGGTAGATTCAGTAATTAGTAAGTTGGTCTTTGTATAAATGATAATTCTATTGACTATCTTGTGATGTACCTTAATTCAACATAGGAGAGGCGGCTGAGAAAGATCACTACATAGAAATGTCTTGTCGGCAAATAAGCAATCAAAGTAGCTTGTTAAACACTACAATCACCAGAAGTTACTTAATGTAGCAAATTATACATTCAGGATTGACTTGTTAATAACATAAAGCCTCTTACATGTAAACATTCAGAATTGCAGCAAAGATTAAAAAAGTACAGAGTCATCAGAATTTCCCGTTAGTCTTCGGCACTATAATTTCAAGCTCTTGAACCCAAAAAATGATACTATTTGAATGGTAATAAATATTATAATAAATAATAAATATTATCTCTATTCACACAGTATTTCATGTAGGTCATAAAACTAAAAGGTTTTTATTTGTAGCCCAAAAGTAAACGTTTCAAAATATTCAAGCCTTTTGTAAACAAATTTACAGCTTACTGAGTTAAATTACATAGTGGGAATGATGTTTGAGAAAGAAGTCTCTTCTCTGTCTTCTCTCATGCTGGAAATAACTTTTTTTTTCTTTGCAGAATGAAAAAGGGAAAAGAGCTCCTTTTCTGTTTTTAAACAGGAACGATATTTGGGTTTTAGCTCTGTATGTTTCTAGGCTCCACCTGGTACCATTCACAAGAGAGGAAATTCTATGCAGAAGGCCATGCTTCCCAATCATGAACAATCTGGTAAGAACCTGAAAACTTGACGGGCTTAAAGGCTGCCTACCAGAGCACTCTGCATCGCCATACTCCTGCCCTGCAATCTTGACTTAAAAAATCAACAATTCAAGGTTAGCAGTGAGGCAACAAGCTCCCAAGCTTCATGGAGTACATCAGTTTTGTCTACCAGGAGTCAAAGCCAGATCAGGGAAAAATCAAAACATAACAGAACATGAAGGGAGAAAGTAAGAAGAGGAAGGAAAGAAAAGAGGGAGGAGCAGAGAAAGGATCCAAAAAATAAAGAAAACAATAAAACATCATGATACAGAACAGATGTGCTCCAGGGAACTGAGGAATATTTGAAATTGTCTCTACTAGTCTTCAAGACACCAAGATAGAGAAAGAAATCAGCTATAAAACAAAGGTAAATGTTGTGAACATCACTGAGCCTTGTGTTTACAACATGAATTATGGAATCATTGAGCTACATAATATTGAATGGAAAAGAGGTTTTGGGATGTTCAATTAGCATGTAATTAGAACACACCATATTAAAAAAGCAATAAAATTAAGAAAACAAGAGAAAGGGGCTCATGCTGTACAGCCCATGAATCTCATTGGCTTTATCATGAAAGTTTATTTTTTTTAATCCTAGTACAATCAACTACTAGTTACATACAGTAAAAAAACAAAAACAGCCACAAAGCAATGATGATAGAGATAGTCTGCGACACTGTACAGTGGAGGAAACGTTGTCTGTTGGAGTCCTCCGGCAGATCTCCACCTGGCTTCGGCAGTTAAGCTATCAATCCCTCCCTCCCCAAAGTAGTTAAAAAGAAAAATTAATGTCTTGCTTGGGTAGAGCAAGATCCTAATACCTCTTGGGGACACTGGAGAACTTTAAAAAACTAAAGCAGTAGAAACAAAACAAAAACTGAAATGTGGAAGCAAGGTGACACACAACGAAGCTCCATGAGGCGTTGGCTTCAGACCACCTCAAAGCGAACCACCTGGAAAGAAAAGAAAAGGCTGTCACAGCAGGAAGGAACAGACAGAAAATTCAGCAGACCTTAGTCTCTCTCATCACTCCACTCCTTACCAAATCTATAGAATCCAAGCTTTTCTTAAGTCTTATATTTTTATAAGTAAGCCAGGTTGCAGAAAATTGCTTCCTTTTCTAATACCCTGTATTGCAAATGCTGGCAACTAGCACATACTTACTCTTTTAGAACCAGAAAACAATACAAGAAGAGAAGCATTTTTAGCAAAGCATGCTGTCTTCTTTATCTCAAACTCTTCAAAACAACAAACAGTAGGCTATTTATATGACTGTGTACCCTTACCTTAGAGGAGTAATGACTCCATTCAAAAACTAAGTCTCATATATATTTGGTTCGATTGAGGGCTTTTTCAGCCAGGTGACCACTTTCATCTGTGATCTTCTCCCAATCAGTCTGTCCGACCACAAAACCTATGGCCCTTTTCCTATCTGCATCCTTCTTTTCTTCAAGGTCTGCCCATCTCACCTAAAAAGAACACAGCATTAGGCTGGGCTTTAGAAAAAATAAGTACGCAAAGAGCCTCTTAGCTTTCTGGATAGTCTAATGGGTAGGATAACTAATTTAAAGCCAGGAGGTTAAAAACTTAGAAGTTAACTGTGGAGGACTGAAGAAAGCCATATACCTTAAGTTACAGAAAGAAAACTCTCTAGTCAATCACCAAGTCCTAACCACTCCAGCTCCTGAACAGTTCAGCCCTCAGTTCAGTCCTATCCCCTTCCCCCTCCTGTCACTCCTTTTCAGTTCACTGGCCTCATTTTTTACCTAAGGAAAAGCACTAACCTCTACCTAGTCTTCCTATCTTCATTCGCACTCCCTCCGATCCACTCTGCCAGAGGAATCGTCCTAAAATACACACAGCTTTAAATCTGTGCCCTACCTACAGAATAAAATCCAAGCACACAGGTCCCTCTGCATCTGGCCCTGTCTATTCTCCTGCAGCATCTCTGGGCAGTACCTACGGCACTTTATACAGCAACACAAAATTACTTCCAGCTCTCAGAGCACACTGGGCCATTTCTCATCTCCGTAAGGCTGCACAAACTAGTCTCTCTTCCTGAAACGTCTTTGTTCTAACCTGGTCCACCCGGCATGAGTCTAGTCATCAACCCTTGCTTTATCCCTCTTGTCCTTTGCCAATCAAATAATTAATCATTGCTTCCCTGGAGTTACTTCTGGATTTTGACATGTCTAGTTTTGAACTTCCATACTATATTGCAATTATCCACTTACAGATCTCTCTTCCCTAACAGACCATATACACCCTAGATCAAAGACTGAGTTGTTGTTTTTTTCTTTTTTAAAAAACTTATTTATTTTTGGCTGCATTGGGTCTTCGTTGCTACGCGCGGGCTTTCTCTAGTTGCGGCGAGCGGGGGCTACTCTTCGTTGCAGCACGTGGGCTTCTCATTACAGTGGCTTCTCTTGTTGCGGAGCACGGGCTCTAGGCACCCGGGCTTCAGTCGTCTCAGCGCCTGGGCTCAGTAGTTGTGGCTCACAGGCTTAGTTGCTCCGGCATGTGGGATCTTCCCAGACCAGGGATCGAAACCATGTCCCCTGCATTGGCAGGCGGATTCTTAACCACTGCGCCACCAGGGAAGTCCCAAAAGACTAAGTTTTATTTATCTCCACATAATAAATTTTTTTGAAATTTATCCTTAGAAAACAGGGAGCTGGTATGATTACTTTCATTTATGAGATGAAGAGACCAAGAGACAGACTCAGTTGATACCATTTATGGCAAGATTATAACTACAAATATATAGATCAGGGATATTTTCTATTGGTATTCTGATATTTTTAAAATATGGATTCTTACATGTTATAGTAGTAATTTAAAAAATATAAGCAGATATATCCTCTAAAACATGAAATACTTAAAAGAGACTATGAAACTGTGGTTTGCAATACCTAGTACCAAAGTCTGCAGAGACTGTATTTTAAATATGGCTTGTGATTTATTGTGATTGTGATCTGTGACAAGGAAAGGGAACCGGAGCATGCTCAACCATGCTGCACCTGGAAATGTGTAATTGCTCGTAGAGGTACACTGACCCTCCCTATTATCATTTATAGGAATGGTCATCAAATGACTAGGCTTCTTCTCCTCCACCACCACCACTGTTTTTAGCAACCAGTTAGCCAAAGATAAGATACACAGTAACAGCTGTGGGGGAAAACTGATAACACCTGACTCTTTTTAAAGTAGATTTTTTGTGGGTAGAAAACCTATGACTCAATTTCTTTCATGGGCCTCAGTAAAAAGCTATTTTAATAAACAACGTGGGCTTCTGTGTACCAAGATCTCTGGGCCTTCTGCCCATTAATGCTGATGTATTTATTTTGACAGATTCATGCACCCCTCTCCCAGCTCTCCCTGGGATCAAGGGTATACATTTTAGCAAAAGATGACTATGGTTAAGGGGAATGAAGAATGGATGGATGGATGGACAGATGGATTGTGGCCACTGAACAAAGAAACGGTAACCAGTCCACAGTACTTCCTTAGCACAGAGTTAAACACTAATCAATCTTGCCCTGAGTAAACTAACAGCTAATTTTTAAATCTGTAGTTTAAATTCTAAGTCTTTAAAACTGATGCTATATCAACATTATTTATTTACATGTCAGGCTCCTCCAGCGGAGGTCCACTCCTTAAGTGGCCTCCAATTGCACAGACCTGACACACAGACATACAATGCTGTAGAAGGAATGAATAATTACCAAAAACACTAAAAATATATGGAGCAAAATAATGACTTTCAACTAGAAATAGCTTCTTAAATGTCAGTGTCCCTCCTAATCTTCCTAGAGGTACTTTTACTGAGATTTACAATCTCAATCTTTTGCCATTTATCTTAACTGTAAAAAGAAAAAAAAGTTATAATAAAGAAAACTCTTGACCAATACGCAAAAGTTTCAGATACATATATTTTATCCGTTGTCACCAAAAATATTTCTGAAATGTATGAGTTCAGCAAACAAGAGAAATGTTCACTTTTCCACAGTTATCAAAGAAACACAAATTAAAGTCCATTTTATACCCAACTAAGCAAGTGGAAATTTAAAAAAATAAATTATATTTTAAAACCTAGCCATTTTGGTAAAATTCTAATATCAACTCTACAGAACTACCTTTGTGTTACAGTGTAAATTAATCCCAGAAACCTGCCCAATATTTATAAAAAGCTGAATTCTAGAAATCAAGAGACCCCAGGAGGGCTTCACTGGTGGTGCAGTGGTTGAGAGTCCACCTGCCGATGCAGGGGACACGGGTTCGTGCCCCGGTCCAGGAGGATCCCACATGCCGCGGAGCGGCTGGGCCCGTGAGCCATGGCCACTGAACCTGCGCGTCCGGAGCCTGTGCTCCGCAACGGGAGAGGCCACAACAGTGAGAGGCCCGCATACCGCAAAAAAAAAAAAAAAAAAAAAAAAAAAAGAGAGACCCCAGGAAAGGAATGAGTAATGAGTCCTGCATTCCTGGCTACCTGTAGGATTTCCTTGTGCTCTGATGTTGATTTTGGTAAGTGGTTTGAGTGTTAAAAACTATTTGAAGCTGATTCACTTTGATATAAAGTAGAAACTAACACACCATTGTAAAGCAATTATACTCCAATAAAAATGTTAAAAAAAAATTACTATCTCCTCAAGAAAAAAAAAGCTATTTGAAATGAGGTGGGAGGCAAGGAGGAGAGTGAAAAGAGGAGCCACAAGAATTAGGATGTGAACCGCTCATGCTCTTTGTCCACCCAGCTTACAAAGTAAATTACATGGGATCACATACTCCTGACTGAAGAGAGTAACAGTTACCTGACTAAAAATGAACTAGAGAAAAATATTTCTCATTTGGAATTATTCACTGTTACACCAAATTATTATGCCCAAGGAACAGCTGTTTCTACTTTTCTGTTGCCCCAACCTTAAAACTGGAATAAGAGGTATCAAGACAAGTAGTCCCTGCGTGGAGCTGGGCACATACAGAAGGCCACTAACCAGGTCTCAAGACACAGACAAGGGCAGGTCTAGGGACTGTCTGCAGTATTTGAAAGAGCTTTGAAACCTGGAGTCCTTTGTAATGGTATCCACTGTAATGAAGTTTTACTGGCATTTTTATTCTCTTAATAAATATCCTTTTAATATTGAATTACTAAGAGAATTCATAAAAAAGAAATGATGTGTAATGATGATGAAATTATTATTAACTTCATTCTTACTTAGAGAAATGAAAAATGAGATACCTTTTTTTTTTCACCGATTAGATTGTCAAAAGTTAAAAAGTTCAATAACAGCACTGTTGGTGCAAGTGTGGAAAAACAGGCATTTCCTTACATGTGGGTGTATAAATAGGTGCAATCTTTTTGGAAAACAATCTCACAATATCTGTCAGAATGATAAATCATATTCTATGAGCTTGCAGCTTTAAGACTAAAAATATTCCCTAGAGATATACTGTCAAAAAGATGCCAAGATGTATGCATATGACTTTCACCAGAGTATTATATTAGCAATAAAATGAAAACAGCATAAGCATCCACTGATAAGGGACTGGATAAATAACTGATTATTCAGCCAAACAATGGCACACTAGGCAGGCATTTAAAAAGAACGGTAGGGAATTCCCTGGCAGTCCAGTAGTTAGGACTCTGTGCTTTCACTGCCGAGGACCGGGGTTCAATCCCTGGTCAGGAAACTAAGATCTTGTAAGCTGCGTGGCACAGACAAAAAAAAATAAAAAGAACTGTAGGTTTGTATATACTCAAATAGAAAGATCAAGACAGACTAGCTGGAAAAGGTTTATGCAAATCATATGTAATATGATCCCTCTTACTTTATTTTGTTTTAAAGGATATATACAATTATCACTTTTATTGAATCTGACATCTACGTGGAAGACTTAGCCAACATCCTGGCTTCATTACTCTGTTCCCTATCATAGCAAAGCTTCTTCAAAAAGTTATCTACATTTGCTGTTCTGCACTTCCTCATTTCCTATTCTTCTACCATCTGCTCCAAACTGGCTTCTGTCCTTCAACTCTCTAAGAAAGCTTGACTTTTTTTTGATCAAACATCAACGATCTCCATGTTGCCAAATCCAATGGCTATTTCTCTTTTTTCAATTTACTTGTCTTCCCTGTATCATTTAACAATGGAGTATTTTTTACTTCTTAAAACATTTACCTCTATCTGAACTTCTAAATTTTGCAGACCTGAGTCCTATTATCACTTCTAACTTAATTGGTACCTCCCTGAACTTCTGATTTTTCACTCCCAAGCTTCCATCTCCCCTACTTTTAACTAACTCAGTAAATGGCACCACATACATGGAATGCTTATGGCCAGAACCCTGAAGAGTCACCTTTGATTTCATCCATCCTGGACCCTCTACATCTAATCCATTAAGAAGTCCCATAGATTCTCTTTAATACTCTACTTTGCACCTGGCTCTTTTGCCCCATGACAAAATGGCACAAGCAGCCATTCCAAACTCCTTTAAGTGGACAACATGCTAGCCACGTGAGGTTCTGTTCTCCATTTTTTAAGTTACTTGTACATTTTGATCTGATCATTTGTAAGGACTCTTTTTTTTTAATGTGTAATATGATACAGTATAAACCAAACCACTCTAAAAAAACAGCATTCATATGATTATCTGACTATAACTTTCTAAAACCAGATGCCTAAACGGGCCCTTTATCTGTTGGTGGTTATTGACAGTCTCTTACCCTCTTCTTCCCAGGCTCAGAAGCACGAGTGTCATAATCATCAGGGAGCTGAAGATAATCCTCCATTCTGCTGGCAATAGCCTCCCAGTCACGTTTCCTTTTAGTACCAGTTCTCAAGCCATCCAACTTGTCTGAGGGACAAACACAGAGCCGCAGCATTAAGGAAGAGTGTGAGCTAGCACACGACACAAAAACAAGGGAGAAGAAGGCTGGAACACTGTCAGAGGGCACATCCGCATTTGTGAGAGCAGCATCACTTGTAGATCCAAACTATCTTCTTGGCTGAGATAATATCGAGTTCTGTGCAATTTCCATTGTTTATCTGGTGTTCATACTGGCAGCCTTTACATTACTATGTTGGTTTAAGTAACAAATATGGGCAGAACAAGAGAAGGCACTTGTTTCCTGGCCTCCTTATCCTCCCACCCCACCTAAAATCACAACACTTCAGCTCTCATGTTCTGATGAAAATGCAACATTGGGTTTTTCTAAGAGCAATTTCTTCCATTCTTTCTTTTCTTTAACACAATATTAACACCACCCATTAGATGTGCAGTCATGTGTGTATCGTATTATATGAAAAGCAGGTAGTACAAGAACTTAATGAGCCAAGCTAACGTTCAGAAAGGTTTTAGATTAACAGTTTCTTGGGATTTTGACCACTGTGAGACGATTCGTCATGAGAATGTTTATGAGTAAGTTGATTATACAAATCACCACTTTCTTTGGTTATACTGTGAAGTGCTGTTGACCATCCTGAGGCTAAGGGCTAGTCAGCCAAAGTGGCTGGATCTGAATTTTCTTTCTGAATCCTCAATCTGAGAGGCTTTCCAAAAGCCCCAAACTGTAATCAATTAAATGAACAGGGATTGCTGATTCAGAAATTATTAGATATGAGTTTAGGTATCTTCAAGAACACATGATGAAAATGTGTGGGGTTTTTTATTGGTTATTAATTCTGATTTTGAATTCTACATGTGAAATATTATGAGTTATACATATACATATATAATATATATATATTATATATATATATATATGCACTACACTGAAGCACTAAATTTTTGGATCATCTGTAGTTATAAACACACTATTATTGAGTAGGTCAATAAAGGAAAACCTAAACACTTCAGAAACACACAATAACCACATTTCATTTAAGTCCATAAAGGGTGCAGAGTGTATATATAATAGAAACCTTTTAGGTATCAAGGTGGAGAGAATTTGACATGAAAAGAAAAGTACAATGGAAGCAGGAGGGAAGGTGAGTTTATGCTTCAAATGTAAAAGTTATACACACAACTAACTGTGCGTACCATACAGGCCTCAAAAACCAGGAAGATTTTGCATACTTGGTAAAGCTTTTATTTCCTACGTTCCTCCCCCATAAACGCAATATTACTGAAATATCAGCAAGGCAAACTACAACACTTTACAAAACCCAAGAAATTTTTATCACATCACTTCTGAAAATTTTTAACACGGATTGAGTTCAACAGGAACAGTCTTCTAATCTCCTCTGTAAATCACATGCTGTACCAAATGGCTCTAACCTACATGTATATGACAGGCCATATTATACAAGATCTTAAAGAAGTGACACCTTGATTGCACAGGGACATAGAATATGGTATTAGAAAACCAACAAAGTCCCACAAACAGTAAAACTGTTCTTAGTTCAACAGTGTACAGTATTAGCAGAAGAGTAAGCAGCTCCAATACACTTATTGAATAAACCTCAAAGGATTTCCAAACTTAATAAGATCAACTTCCACATTAACATACTTCAAAGGAAAATTTCATATTTCAACTCTAAGAATAGAACATGGCCAGGCAGCAATACAGAAGGGCAGTGAGAAAACTGCAAGAACTCTTCCTCATACACTGGGTGTATGACAGGAGTTACACACCAGGAGTCCCATATTTGCAACATGGAAGTTCAGAAGAGCATGTATTTCTAGTCTGAACACCCTTGTTTGTAATGTTTAATTTGAAATTTTATTGTGCACAACATGTTTAAAGTTTCCTTCTTGGGGCTGAAGAAAGGTTCATACCTCTTCCACATGGCATCCTGGAAACCCAAACACACAGATGTATGGCATAAGGTGAAGGAAGAGGAATCTGGGGTATTTGTTAGTTACAGAAGACGACTGGTGTCCAACACACTCATACTAATGATTTTCAGAGGTTTGAATTTCAAAAGGTGAAGTTTTAAGATGAAGATGAAAGTATAAATATCCAACTTGGCAGGTCACAGAATTTTACCACATCTTCAAAACAGTATATATTATTATTACAGCACAACAGAAAAAAAATTTTAGATATATCTATATATTTTCTAAACATAAATGATATTTCTGAAAATTTGATCACAGTGAACACACAAGGGTTACGTGCCTATACAAATAATAATTGCATTCCAACTGTGAAGAGATGAAACCGCCTGACATGTAGAAGGCCAGTACACAATAACTCATAAGCAGAGACAAATGACACTGAGATGAGAAAAGCAAAAGTACTCGATATGAAGAAGCCTAAATTAGGATGACAACAGTCTCAAATATTCTTTTGGTTTTTCAGTTTGAGAAACCAAAATCATGTCAGTGGAATTTAAGTAGCTTGAATGCTGAATCCCAGCATTTGATGTGGCATGTAACACCCACCCTCCTTGCATTAGGGTGCCTGTGTCCCAGCTGGAAAGGAGCCATTCAGGTGCTACTGAAGGTGGGCCACAGGCAGTCTTCAACAACTCCATGACACCCATGCCAGATGCAGCTCAGGCCAGTTCTGAATTTTTCTAAAATTACACCACTTCCAATTTAACACTCACACATAGGCTGAACTGTATACTGTACTTAATGAACACAGATCAAGACTCTACAATGAGATTTAACGGCTCGTTGAAAGATTATAGGTAAGTATTTTCTCACTGGCAGACTCATTTGTAAATCAAAACTCCTCAGTTACAGATTCAGCTTGTCTAGCTCAATGTATGACACTGCTAAAGCTCAGTATGTTTCCACCCAGCATAATCATGTTACCAAGAGTAATTTAAGAAATGTTGGTAAAATACTCAGAAAAATAAATTGTACCTGCTAATCAAATCTACTGAATTTGCTATGATAAGGAAGGCAACATAAACAGGCTAATTCTCAAATGAAGAGCCTCATGTTTCAGGCTCTTCTTCTTTTTCTCAATTGGCTCCATGGGCCAATCTCAAAGAAGCAAGCACTTTCAGGAATGCTCACACTCCATCTGCCTTTCTCTAAAGATGATATAGCTCTCAAGATAACACAGTGGTGCAAGAGGCAAGTCATTATACAAAACATCACTGTCACAAACAAAAACCCAACTGCAAACATGTAAGAATTTATTTCCTAGATTCATTACTAGATCTTCAGTGCCTTTAAATTGAAATGGTTTATTTAACAGTTCTATTTCTGGATCACTGTCTAACATTCTGCCTTTAAAATGGACTAAATTTATATAAAATGTATTTTCTGAGAAGCAAATAGTAGATAGGCCAGAATTTTTTCCAGAAATTGATACCAAGATTAATGTCATATTATCTTGAATAATCATCATAACTAAATTCCATTTTCCTTTCTCTTTAGAAATTAGAAAGGAAAATAGAAAGTGGACTAGCTCAGGTTATAAAAAAGCATTATCCTACATAATATATTACATAAGGCCTCTAAAGATTATATGCTTAGCTAAAATATTTCACAATCCCCATGTCTCTTTAATTACCATTTCTCTTTGCCTCAAAAGATAATCACTACTTAGAGAACCAGAAAATAGGGAAATGATCTTATAGTCTTATAGGTTATTCTATAAGTACAGAACTTCAGATTTAATCTAATCTTAAAATAAACATATCTAAAGCATTATTATTAAAAAAGTAACTTGTGATTGTTATTTTCCTCCATATTTAATTGCATTTAAACACTTATGAATACTTTAAAAGTTTAGGGAAGGAGATGGTTTATTATTAAGATTTCCCACAGAGGGAGGACGAATGCAAGAATATGTCAGAAACCACATTATCATTTTCACATGCCATACACTAGAAAAAAATCCTAGACTTTGCAACAAAGCACCTATCGCAACAATATGGTAATACTACAGTTTACGGAATTATCTTTTCACATAGGACCTGGTCGTCATCAATGGCTCACATGATCAGCTGGGCAAAATAAAAAGCATAGACTATGCAATTGTGTGTAAAGTGCATCCCTCTGATGTCAGAAACACAGATAATATGCCCCAAACAGTGAAGTAGCTAAATGACTCAAATTTGTTCTATAAATTTAAGATATATTTCTATGGTTACTTCAGCTTTGGAGTTCCAGTATAATTCCAGGAGGAGAAATGCAGAGACCAACAGTCATACTTCATATATTAGTAAGGTCCATCTTTTCAAAAAATCTTATACCATTATCTTAAATTATTTACTAATACATCTTAATCAACATGTTAAATGGTTCTCTTTAGGTGAGGTAAAAAAAAAATTGTTCTGCAATATTACCGTGAAATATTGGGGTAAAATCCATTGGATATGTATGATTTTCTGCTTGACAAAGAACCCCATGTTAAGCAACTCCAATTTTTGATTTAGACAATAATTTTCACCAGTCTACCTTGTAATCTGGCACTAAAGGCAAGCTGGAGGAAAATTTAAACGGAATCTTACAAAGCGGGCTCCTCAAAGACCTGAATTATATATCTACCTCCCCAACTCAGAAACTCTAATTTATTATACAAGGAAAATAACTGCCTTTTAATTAATTTTTAAACTTCAATATTTATTATTATTACTACCACTATTACCCAAAGTATTCATAATCAGGTTCAACTTTGGACTGCAGTTAAATATTTTTTTAAAAAAGTAGAAACCTCACCTACACCAACATTTCTGATTAATATAAATGAATGGATTTTAGAAGTGACAGTGTTTTATTACTAAATTTATCACATATTTCCATTTACTTTAAAAACTTTAAGTGGTACCGAAGGTAGTTCTTTTAAAATACTCTTCTTTCACTCTGTCACAAGACATAAATGAAAGCCAACAAAATAGACTGAGGATGTAAGGTAGGCCAAAAATCTTCATTTAAGCAGAAACTTTGGGAAATTTGTTCTTCTTATAGCAGAAAGATCTATGACCATTACCATCAGGTATCACATATAAAAACAGGAAAAAGGAAATACCCACCTAGCTTTGCCTCAGATGTGTCCATCTCCCATTTGCTTTTCGGAATGTAACCCTAAATCGTACACAGAGAGAAGCTCGAAGGGTTAGAAAGAGACACATACATGCACATCACTTTTGAATTGGAAAAGCATTAAAACTGGGAATGGATTCAGTTTCCACTCACTATTTATAAATATATCCTGAGGGAAAACACAGTCTCATTATCTTTGAAGAAACTGAATTACCAAATTCACGAAACTTCACTGCCCAGATTTCAGAATAGTCACTTTAGAGTGGTATCATGAAGGCGCTTGGCGGCAACTACAGTTCAGGACACACAACTGTAGTCTGAACAACAGCTATATAGCCAATGCGGTAAGAATGTATGGTAGTTACTGTGCTCAATTAATATCATTCAGAGTAGCAGAGAATTTATAATACTAGCTAGGTTATTTTCTAAATACAACTGCTATTATCAAGTGATAGTAGCCATGAGGTCCAAAGAGTGTTCTTCAAGACAGTTACTTTATATTCCAGTATACTTTTAGATACTCAAAAGAAGGGAGAAAACTTGGTATCACTGAACACAATTATGAAGTTCAACTTCATTTTAAAATGACTCAATCCATTTACCAGTTAGATCTTACAAAGACTAATTTTACTGAATCAATTTCAGAGCATTACTTTTTCATCAGTTGGAAACTAGATTATTATTTCTGATGTCTTTTAAAAAATTACATCTTTCTATTATATGAAAACCCAGAAATCTCCACAGGCAATTTATATCTTATTTAATAAAATAACTGGGTGGTTTATTTCAAACGAAGTCCTACATAAGATTTTCAAATTTCACAATGTACCTATTTAGCTATGTAGTAAGCCTTTCAGTTTATTCACCTAGCAAGTGTATGCTTTTTCCACATAATTCACTGATTCCCCCTTTCCTTCATTTGGACTCTGTTCTCTATTAGGTATTAACATACAGAACTTTAATATTAGGTTAGGACTTATTATATAGGACAGGTTCATCAAAGGTGTCAGCATCTTCTTTTAAGAATCCATATATCTTTCTACTATTGGGAATGTTCAAGTTCATAGAATAGACTGACACACGGGTAAAGCTGGAAAGTATGTTGAACACTTCATGACAATAGCTTCTGTGTAAGAGTGTACTAGAGTATCATCATTTTCCAGGAAATCTACACGTTTTATACATTTCTAGTCTTTAAGCCAGACTAATAATTCAATTTCAACTAATTAGGCAGTATTTCAGATTATAAATTATACCATCCTTTCCAAATACATGTTTAGAACAAACCAAGACAAAGGCTGAAATGATGGTGCTAAAAGTTTAGTACTGATGGAATTTGTACAGTTGTATCTCAAAAACTCATCTGAAAACCTTAAACATCACTAGAATAATATATTTATAAATTCTGAGTCAGATCTATGAGGTTCACTGAAGCACTAAAGAAGACAAAATATCATACCAATGATCCCCCCAAAGGAGTCTCTTAACCAAGAAAAGTTTGGATTTCACCCAGCTATAGTAATCAGTACAGAGTAGAAAATGTAAAGTTCAGTGAAAATTCCATTAAAATGGTCTGAATGACACAAGACTTGCTCTTAACCCTTTCCAAGGGTCAATTCTCCAAGAATCTTTTACTCTTGGAATAGAACCCAACAGTAGAAGATCTCGATTCTGCATTTTGAAAAAAGGTTAAGAGAAGGTTTATAACATAAAGATAAGCAAAATGAGTACATTAATTTCCCCCTGCTGGAACCATCTTTTTCTTCCTTAAAACTTAAAATCATTTTCTCACTGTTTGAAATATTAGGCTACTTGGAAATAAAAGAGAGAGTTCAGCAGGGTAGAGTTCTAAGGCTTCATTGCCATGTTTCTGATGAAAAAATATAGTATTACAGTGTGTTTCACTTTTAAAAATAATAGTACATTCAATTAAAAGTTCCAAGTTTTGACCTACACCTAAGCAAGTCAGATGTTATGAACCATATGCTGAACTGAAATCTCCACAAAAGGAAGACAGAGCTTCAGAAAGCTAACATTAGAGACTTCTCACATGATCGATTGCTAGTACACACGCTGCCAAGTAGCTAAACTGGTCATTAGCCATATTCCAGGACAGCGTGGACCTTTAAGTGAATTTCCTGCCTACGTCTTAGATCATGTATGTCAAAATACAACCTAATTAATAAAAATACTTTGTTTAAAGAAAAAAAAACATAGGAGACTCAAATGCCATTAACTTTAAAGCTTATTTTTTAATCCACATATGAAATCTAGGAATGTAGAGATTGACACCATCTCTATGCAAACACACAGTTTCTATTCAGAGTCCTCTATAACACACATGGGTTGATGGGACCACTCCTTAGAGAGAATGTATTCTCTAGGGGTTAGGAATCAGGGTTCTCGCTTTGCACATTTTCAGAAGAATATGAAAAGCAGCTTTAGCAAGGGCTGAAGTATTAAATAAAACAAATAATATTTTGAATTTAAAAAGCAACACTATTCCAAGGCACTGCTAATCTCTGTACCCCATTAGCAAACACTGAAAATAACGTAAGTCTATAGGTCGCATATTCTTGAATGACAGGGTAAAGGCAGACATCACTACAGAGGTGTGATCAAAAGCATTTACAGTAGGTACACGGGATCTTTGAATTCGCACTACGTAAGCCTTTAATCAGCCTAAGCAAAATGCATTGCCTACACAGTCAAATCATTTTCCCCATCACTTAATAGGATAAAATGTGGAAGAACAAATCCAGCAGTCAGTGGCAACCCTCTGCCTCCTCATTCAATAAGTTCTTCTGCCTCAGTTTATAGAAAATCAATTTTGAGCTCTTATAGCGAAGAAGAGACAATTATGCATACATTGGGTAGGCTGTACCACGTATCTGCTGGAATGTAAGAATACCCTTTCAAATGTAATCGATTTTCTTAAAAAGTGTATTCCCCTAGAGCCACCCACAAATAGATGAGTGAGTACAAGGGTAAGTTTCTTAGCATTTTAAAAATTTTCTTGTAACAACACAGTAGAGGGTTCTTTTCCTTTGGTCAGGGGAAAAACAAAAAGTATCCAAAAGTCTCCTTGAAGATGATTATGGGAACTTTTACCATTAAGGTGCAATATCAACAATAGTCATCTGATCACAGAGCTGAATTTAAACCCTTAAGAATTTTAATAAAGAGACACTTTGTTCAAAGTGGTTGTTCTGTCTCCTACCAGTTCGCTTTCCTCTTCCTCTGCATCTTTCTTTTCATCCTTCTGTTCTTCAATATTTGCATCAAAATCTTCCATCTCCACCTACAATACCACAATAATCACACACAAAAAGACTGAGTTAACATCTAGGAAAATGTTGAGTCCCTCACTGAGATATGAAATGAGCACAGTTGCCCAGAGCAAGACACACAGACTTGCTGTTACATGCTAAGTAATTTCTAACACCCTAAACTTTGAAACAGAACTGACAGACAAGATGATATTCCTGCTTTTCATTTTCCTGGGATATCCATCTTTGTAATTCTCTATGAAGTTGAGTACAATGATCTAAATTGATGGTTATCTGTTTTGAATGACAATGGATTACTAGGATTTCTTTTTAAAACCTTTAGCAAGTATTTTTTCAATCAAGTAAAACAGGTATGATTCAAATTTCAAAATGTAAGAAAGGGTATAGTGAAAAGTCAGATGATAATAGCTTGGCCCAGAATAGTAGCAATACAAATAGAGAGTAGATAAATCAGAGAAGTATTTATAAGGTAAAACTGACAAAACTTGTAGACTGACTACATGGTGGAGGGGTAGAATCAAACACTGGTACAAGGGGAAAGTAAAGAGTCAAAGATAATGGAGAGTAGAGAGTCAGGGTTTCAGCAACCAAGTGGACTGATGGATCTAATTACTAAAATAGAGAATGTGAGAAGAGGAACAGGTTTGGATGAATTACATATTGAATAGGTTGAGTCTGAGGTGTACTAAGATAATACATATTTTTTGGTAGAGAATTTGGAAAATAATGGTAGAATTATAAAAATCACCCACAACCCCTCCACACAGATATAATTACTGTTAAGATATTGATGAAATTCATACCAGCCTTTACAATTTAATATTAAGGGCATAGAAGTGGCAATCCAAGGTACCAAAAAGCCTGATTATCGATACAGAATGTGCAGATTGAATATAGAGCCTAGGATAGAGCCCTAAAGAACTCCAGCATTTAAGGACTGGGTAGCAAGAGAAGCCAGCAAAGGAGACTGAAAAGGGATGGCCAGAGATGCAAGAGGAAAACCAGGAGAAGGCAGACTCACAGAAGCCAAGAGAAAAATGGGTTCAAGAAAGTGGACATGGTCAACCATGTCGTATGTGGCTGCAAAATTAAGCAAGAGAAGTGAGAATTGTCCATTGCCATGGAAATCTTTGGTGAGAGAGTCTCTAGAGAATGGCTGGGGCAGAAGCCAGAGGAAATGGGATGAAGAGTGGCATGGGAGGTAAAAACACATAAAAATACAGTGACAACATTGAGTACAGATAACTCATTCACAGGAAGAGGTCAAATGAAACAGAAGTATATAACTGATTAAAAGAGAAAAATCTCCCCTTTTCCATAATAAAGATTTATTTATTTCAAACTAGTAATTGATTTAGACAAGAATTCGCAATCTGTGAAAATCTGTCGGGGAACAGGATATTAACAGTATCAAAGTATCTCCCTACAGATTACTTATTAGGAAGAGAAAAATGCAGAAAAATTTGATGGATATCACCTGAACCAAGTGATCAACACTTAAATCACCAATAATGAAATAAGACGACATCATATGACCCCTGATATGATGCAGTGAGAACACAATGTCCCTTATGTAGAATTCCTGCTAATGTTTAACCTAAAGCTAATCATGACAAACCCAAATTGAGGGGCATTCTACAAAACAGCTAAGTGGCCTCTACTCTTCAAAAATTTTTTGTCTTTCATGACAATGACATAGCTGAGAAACCATTTTTTGTATTAAAGGACTGGATCCTGGATTTTAAGAAATTCTTATAAAGCACAGTATGGGAACAACTGGTGAAATATGAATATGGACTGTATATGAAAGAATTCAGGAAATTTATATTACCTAATATAGTATCTTATCAATGTTAAATTTCTTATATTTGATAATTGAGTCTTCTAGTTTTGTAAGAGAATGCCCTTGTTCTTGGGAGATATCTACTGAAATATTTAGGGCTAAAGGGTTTATGAGGTCTGCATTTTAACTCTCAAATGGTTCCACAGTAAGAGGAATAGTAGTAGTACTAGTAGCAGTAGCAGTAGCAGTAGTAACAAGAAGAGGAAGAAGAAATCTAAATAGAGAAAAATGAGACAAAATATTAACAACTGGTGAATCTCAACGAAAGTCATGCAGGTGTTCTTATATTGGGTTGCCCAAAACGTTTGTTAGGGTTTTCCATTACGGAAAAACCCAAACGAACATTCTGGCCAACGCAATACTATACGTGCCATTTTCTGTCATTTAAATTTTTTTCAAAATAAAAAAAGGCGGAAAAAGAGGTCGCTTTTGCACTGCTTTCGAGCCAAAGGACGCTCACCTCTTCAATAGCAGCATCTTGCAGCAAAGAACGAATGTCCAGACGCATCATATGACGAGGCGCCGTTTCCCAGTGATCAGCCATCTAATTGAGAGATTCAGGAGGTCACGTTATCTCTGGAAACTACTCAAAGAAAGACCAAGAGAATATCCAAGACAAATTTAACTAATACTGTGAAGTCTAACAGGCTAGTTCCAGGAAGAGCTAGGACACCTCGTACCCTTAGATACAAAGGGTAAGAAACATTTACTGAAGCAGGTAGAAAATATATTTTGAAAGTAAAGGGGATAAATAAGAATTTCCAGACAACAGTGATGAAACAGGCAAAATGAAGTTTAGAATATTACACCCTCTGTGCTTCAAAAAAATCACCTTATTTATTTCTTTAAGCTTTCTTCCATGAATATTCCTCTTGCTACAAGTCTGGTTATCTGCACTCATTTCAGCCAAATACACCTAAGAAAGAATGAATAATGATTAGGCAAACAAATGCAGCACTTACATGATAACATAAAGTACTCTAAAGTTCTTTTAAATCTATACCTCAAATCCCTTGGTTTTTGCTGCACTCCAAAACTGGTCAAAATGTCTAACTCTGTCATTGATGGCATCCAGGATGATGAAAGGGAAAAAGCCATCATCCAGAGTCTTTTTGAAAGTTTTGAACATGCTGGTGCGGTAGGTTTCCTCCATCTCAGCTTCATATTCATATTCCATTACCTAAGATCCCCCCAAAGAGATATGGAGTTAGCAAAAGCAAAGAATCATCTTAAATCTCTTCCCTTGTTAGCATTTGGATACAGACAAGTTTCTAGTCTTTCCTTCATACCTGAGTACTAAAGTTTGTGTTCAAAACATCCACGTTTCTCTCTGAACATGTTTTCCTTTCAATGCTATTTATGAATCAGGATGTAATCTGAGAGGAATATACCATACCTTTTTTTTCACTTTCTTTCCAGAATCTGGATCTTTTTCTTCTTTTTCCACTTCAGCAATGAAGTAATCATCCAGGCTTAGAACTCTGGGTGCAGGTCCTCCAAATTCTACCTCCTTATCCTGAGAATCATATATTCAAGAAAGTTAAAGAGAATTTATGGAATAAGTTAATAAATGTGCACAAAGTTTTTCCTGTGGCTAAATACCACGCAATCTTCTTGTGGTTTCAAATCAAGCAGGGGCAAAGTATCTGCCTAAGCAGATCAAAATTTATGATATAGCATCTATCAGATGGGCCAACTAGAATGGATCAAATGGGAAAAAGCTGTATCAATATCATATAACTTGCTAAGAAAGCAAGTGGCTAACAAAAGCAACTGATTCTTTCACTTTCCCATACTCACTCGAATAAGTTTCGCAACATGTGTCTTTCCACTGCCAGGCAATCCTCTCATTATAACAACAATCTGAAACACAACGAAAAAAAAAATCACCCAGGGAAGATTTTATTTCACAGTGAGATCTTAGAGTTAACAATGACCTATCATTCTCCAGGACAGACCATATGATAGGCCATGAAACAAACCTTAATACATTTGAGAGCATAGGAATAATACAAAGCATGTCTCTGACCACAATGGAGTAAAATTAAAAATTTGGGAAATTCACAAGTATGTAGAAAGTAAACACCATACTCCTAAATAACCAGTGGGTCAAAGAAGAAGTCAAAAGAAAAATCAGAAAATACTTTGAGATAAACAAAAATGAAGACACAACATAAGACAGTGGAAGAACAAACTAAACCGAAAGCAAGCAGAAGGAAGGAAATAGTAATATTAGACCAGAAGTTAATAAAATAGAGAACCAAAAAACAAAGAAAAATCAATGGAACCAAAAGCTAGCTCTTTGAAAAGAGCAACAAAATTGACAAACCTTTAGCTAGACTAAGAAAAAAGAGAGAAAATTCAAATTACTAGAATCAGAAAAAAAGGGGGGACATGACTGCCAACGTTACAGAAATTTTAAAAGGGTTATTTATAAAGGAATACTATGAACAACTGTATACCAACAAATTAGATAAATGAAATGGACAAATTCCTAGAAAGACACAGCCTACTGAAACTGACTCAAGAAGAAATAGATAACCTGAATAGACCTATGACAAGTGAAGAGATTTAATTAGTAGTCAAAAAACTGCCAAAAAAGAAAAGCCCAGGCCCAGATGGCTTCTTCACCAAATCCTAACAAACCTTCAAAGAAGAATACCAACTCTTCACAAACTCTTCCAAAAACAGAAGAGGAAGGAACAAGTCCCAACTTATTTTATGAGGCCAGCATTTCAAATCAAGCATATAATCTGATACCAAAACCAGACAAAGACATCACAAGAAAATTACAGATATCTCTTAGGATTATGGATACAAAAATTTTCAACATAGAATGGCCATCATCAAAAAATCTAGAAACAATAAATGCTGGAGAGGGTGTGGAGAAAAGGGAACCCTCTTGCACTGCTGGTGGGAATGTGAATTGGTTCAGCCACTATGGAGAACAGTATGGAGGTTCCTTAAAAAACTACAAATAGAACTACCATATGACCCAGCAATCCCACTACTGGGCATATACCCTGAGAAAACCGAAATTCAAAAAGAGTCATGTACCAAAATGTTCATCGCAGCTCTATTTACAATAGCCCGGAGATGGAAACAACCTAAGTGCCCATCATCGGATAAATGGATAAAGAAGATGTGGCACATATATACAATGGAATATTACTCAGCCATAAAAAGAAACGAAATTGAGCTATTTGTAATGAGGTGGATAGACCTAGAGTCTGTCATACACAGTGAAGTAAGTCAGAAAGAAAAAGACAAATACAGTATGCTAACACATATATATGGAATTTAAGAAAAAAAAATGTCATGAAGAACCTAGGGGTAAGGCAGGAATAAAGACACAGACCTCCTAAAGAACGGACTTGAGGTTATGGGGAGGGGGAAGGGTGAGCTGTGACAGGGTGAGAGAGAGTCATGGACATATACACACTAACAAACGTAGTAAGGTAGATAGCTAGTGGGAAGCAGCCGCGGCACAGGGATATTGGCTCGGTGCTTTGTGACAGCCTGGAGGGGTGGGATAGGGAGGGTGGGAGGGAGGGAGACGCAAGAGGGAAGAGATATGGGAACATATGTATATGTATAACAGATTCACTTTGTTATAAAGCAGAAACTAACACACCATTGTAAAGTAATTATACCCCAATAAAGATGTTAAAAAAAATATCATGAAATATTAAAATAAAATCTGTACATGAAATGCCAAAAAAAAAAAAAATTTTTCAACAAAATACTACCATATTGAATCTAGCAACATATAAAAAGAAGTACACAACATGACCAAGTAGGGTTTGTCCCAGAGATTCAAATTAATATCTGAAAATCAGTTAATGTAATACATTGTATCAATACAATAAAAAACAAAAAAATCTCAATGCAGAAAAAGCATTTAACAAAATCCAACATCCTTTCACAATAAAAACATTCAACAGGGGCTTCCCTGGTGGCGCAGTGGTTGAGAGTCCGCCTGCCGATGCAGGGGATGCGGGTTCGTGCCCCGGTCCGGGAGGATCCCACATGCTGTGGAGTGGCTGGGCTGTGAGCCATGGCCGCTGAGCCTGCGCGTCCAGAGCCTGTGCTCCGCAACGGGAGAGGCCACAATGGTGAGAGGCCCACGCACCGCAGAAAAAAAAAAAAACATTCAACAAACTAGGAATGGAAGGGAACCTCCTGAACTTGATAAGGGACATCTAATGAAAACCCACAACTAACATAGTACTTAATGGTGAAAGACTGAAAGTTTTCTTTCTAAGATCAGGAATAAAACAAGGATGTCCACTCTCACCACATCTATTCAACACTGTACTGGAGGTCTAGCCAGAGCAATGAGGCAAGAAAAAGAAAAAAGGCATACACATTGTAAAGTAAGAAGTAAAACCATCTCCATCTGCAGATTACATGATCTTATAGATAGGAAAAACCCTAAGGAATCCACAAAAAATCTATTAGAACCAATAAATGAGTTCAGCAATGTTGAAGGATATACAATCAATACGAAAAAATCAACTGTATTTCAATACAACTGAACAATCCAAGAATGGAATTAAGCCATCTATATCTTCCTTTTTTTTTTTTGGCAGCACCGTGTGGCTTCCGGGATCTCAGTTCCCCGACCAGGGATTGAACTCGGGCCACGGCAGTCAAAGCACAGAATCCCAACCACTAGACCACCAGGGAACTTAAGCCATCTATATCAATAATAACATTACACATGAATGGATTTAAACAATCCAATTAAAAAGCAAAAATTATCAGACCGCATAAAAAAACATGATCCAACTATATGCTGTCTATAGGAAACATACTTTATTTGTGTCACTGAAAGACACAAATAGATTGAAATTAAAAGGATGGAAAATGATATATCAACAGCCACAGGAAAGCTGGAGTAACTATACTAGTAATAGATGAAACAGACTTTAAAACAGTGACATACATATATATACAGAGTCAAACTTCTGATGGAAATCTCCCGTTTTATTTAAACGGAACCATTTTATTTAAATGGAATCTAATTATTTTGCAATATAAGATAGATTTAAGAATGTATACATATGGAGGAAAATAGGTCTAAATTAATCAAGTCTCCTAATTCTCCCTCTTTTAGTTCCACATACCATAAAACCAAATCCTCTTTTCCCTTCTTCAAATTGCAATTAATTGAGTTCTTATGAATTATTTTCTAAAATTTTCAACATTTTTTTCTGCCAAGCAATTAAGCTCTAATTTCTTAGATTCTATAGGGTAGGCAGTTTATGAGATTTTATGATGATCTGGAGATGCCTTTAATCTGATATTAATACTATGTCACACGTGGAAACAACCTAAATGTCGTCCATCAACAGATGAATGGATAAAGAAGATGTGGTACATATACACAATGGAATACTACTCAGCCATAAAAAGAATGAAATAATGCCATTTGCAGCAACATGGATGGACCTAGAGATTATCATACTAAGTGAAGTAAGTCAGAAAGAGAAAGACAAATACCATGATATCACTTATATGTGGAATCTAAAGTATGGCACAAATGAACTTAACTACGACACAGAAACAGACTCACAGACACAGAGAACAGATTTGTGGTTGCCAAGGGGGAGGGTGGGGGAGGATGGACTGGGAGTTTGGGATTAGCACATGCAAATTATTATATACAGAATGGATAAACAACAAGGTCCTACTATATAGCACAGGGAACTATATATATTCAATATCCTGTGATTAAACCAAAATGAAAAAGAATGTATATATCCGTGTAGCTGAATCACTTTGCTATATAGTAGAAATTAACACAACATTGCAAATCAACTATACTTTAATAAAATAAAATAAAATTTTCTTAAAAATTAAAAAAAAATACTACGTCACTGAAAAGTACAGAAATTCTGTTCAGGATACTAAAAAGATTTCTTATCAGCTTCATTTGCAAGAAAGCTAGTCATTTACATAGGACTTACTCTCTCAGGTCTGCTCTCTCGGCCAGGTGGTTTCAAAATATCATCCACATTCTTAGATTCAGGTTTCTTCTCAACCCGCGGAGCTGGAGGTGGCTGGTGGCTTAGTGAAGGAGCTGGCAGGGGCATTCGCTCCTCTGGGTAAGTTCTTCGTTCTCCTAGGATTCCAGCAGTTGAACAAATTACTATTTATACAGTAATTATTTAAAATTTTAACTCTCTCCACTCCTCCTAAGGTAATATAACTTATGGTGATTCGGGGGCTACTTTTAGCCTTAATTAGAGATAGTTTAAAATAATGTAAATCTATTGAAATCAAGAAAATGAAAAGATTTAGGTATGATTTCAGGCAAAAAGAATGTTCTGAAAAATACTGAATTCATCCTTGTTTGTATTAAACTTAGGAAAAAAGTTAACAGAACACAGAAGAATAACATGTACTCCTGAATAGTCCTGAGTGTGATTTATAGTCCGTCTGTATGTAACTTCTGCTTTACAATATTGAGAACAAGTCATCAGCTTAGGAAAGCTTGTTTGTATAAGTAGGTGTGAATTTCTAGTTTAAGTGTAATTTATAACAGTGAAAAACTAAAAGCAACCTAAATGTCCAAAAATAAGAGTCATATATCTCATCCACTTGATGGACTATCATAGAGCTATTAATATGATAGGTTTATGTATGGAAAAATGTATATAGTACACAATATCAATGGGAACAAGCACAACAAAGAAACTGTATTTATACTTTGATTACAACTTCATTAATAGGTGTGTGAAGAGAGAATGACAGGAAATATACAAAATTACAATAGTTGTAGTATGGTAGGTGGTGGGATTATAAGCGATTTTGTTTCTAGCTTCAAAAATTTCTTTAAAAATGTAAAAAAAGCAATTTACATTTTATTTCATCAATTACATGGCTATTTTTGGTGATAACATTGTCACCTCTGAGAAATCTGTGAGTGCATTTTACTCTGAAAGTTTAAATCCATAACTACAATGGAAAGCATCTCATGTTGCTTTCAGTTCTCAGCATCTTTATAGTTAACAAGGCACTAATCTACCTCCAAACATGGACGGTCCTTCATAGGCTGGTCGGTCAGACTTCCGATCATAGGATGGCCTATCAAATCCCCCTCTTCTGGATGAGGAATGGTCTTTTTTGTCTCGATATGACTGAGTCCTAGAAGGTTTAACAGGAAGTGCTTTGGTAAATGAAAAACATATGGAGGTCTCTTATAATGCAACACCATTATCTGCCCAATTTTTTGTATGGGTACTTATTATACATAGTCAATACTTATATTTTCATTTTGCTTTCCCATTTAGATCTGCCGTGCATACACACATCCACAGAACTCACAAATTGCAAAAATAAATTGTTTGCCTGTTAATTAAGCAATGACTACAACTTTGTCAACAATACTCTTTCCTTTCCTTTCTGGCTATCTCCAGCTCCCATTTAACTCTCTGGAATTCAAGCTCACAAAACTCAACCACCTAGTTTCCTGAAAACTGGTACTCTTCCCTCTCCAGATTACACACACATGCATGAGAAAAATACATCATTTACTAAAGTTCCTTTAACTACACTGACATTTGCTGAACTTAAGTATATGGTAATTTGCACACCTGGCAAAGATATTTCTCATAGCATAGCATACCTATCATCTCGAGGTCGGCGTTCTCTGTCAAATCGATCCCGGTCATAGTCAATAACACCACGATCCCGGTCTCGATCTCTATGTGTCTCCCGATCCCTTTTGAAATCTCGATGATCTGCCATGACATTACTTTGACGATCAAAATAAGGCTCACGATCTCTGTCTCTATCATAACGATCTCGTTGGCCTACATGCTCTATAAAAACAATATAAAATAAGAACTATATCCCTTTTTTCTGAAATAAAAGCAGAAATGTACAAATCTAAATTTAGAACTAGCATAAACTGTTGCCCTAAATTCAACTTATAAATAAATCTTTTAGCTATATTAAAGGGAGGCCCACATTCTAAGAGGCCTTCTGTGAGCTGGCCCCTGCCTAACCCTAGTTCCCTCTCTGATCTCACCTCCTACTACCTTCCCCATCTCTTTGTGATGCAACCACACTTTCCATTTCCTGAGACCTACCACCTGCTGTTCCCTCTGACTGGGACCTTCAGTTTGCAGATGCTTCATGGCTGACTCCTTGTCATTCAGCTCTCAGCTTCACTGTCATAGGGGCCTCCTCTGACCACTCTGTCTAAATTAACCACCTTCACTATCCATCACATCAAATGTTTCATTGTCTTTATAATACATTCAAAGGTCTGAAACGATCTTGTTCATTTATTCTTTTTGTTTGTTTTCCCATTAGAATGTAATTTCACAAGCACAGAAACTTTTTTCTCTTGTTGAATTCCCAGTGTCTAGAACAGGGATTAGCAAACTTTTTCTGTAAAGGGACAGACGGTAAATGTTTTATAGGACATACAGTCTTTGTCGCAACTACCCCAGCTCTGGTTTGTTAGCATAAAAGCAGCTGTAAACAATAGCTAATGGGAGTGTGTCTATGTTCCATTAAAACTTTATTTCTGGGAATTCCCTGGTGGCACAGTGGTTAAGAATCTCCCCACCAATGCAGGGGACACGGGTTCGAGCCCTGGTCTGGGATGATCCCACATGCCGCACAGCAACTAAGCCTGTGCACCACAACTACTGAGCCTGTGCTCTAGAGCTCATGAGCTACAACTACTGAGCCTGCGTGCCACAGCTACTGAAGCCCGTGTGACTAGAGCCTGTGCTCCGCAACAAGAGAAGCCAATGCAGTAAGAAGCCCGCGCACCACAACGAAGAGTAGCCCCTGCTTGCCACAACTAGAGAAAGCCCACACACAGCAATGAAGACCCAATGCAGCCAGAAATAAATAAATAAATTTAAAAAAAAAAAAGGAGGCCCAGATAACCTTACCAAAAGGGAAATCATATGATAATTGGGTCCTAAAAGGTTTAAAAATACTGATCTCTCTGGGACTCCTACCTGTTTCAAAAGTTGATCTTTCAGGTAGTGGATCTGGACGCAGAGTTATTCTTTCTCCATAGGGTATCTGCTCAACTTTATTAGTGGATATGTCTGGTAAACAAAATCAGGGATAAAAACACTGTAAGAGTGAAGCTTAAGGAAGCCAAAGCTGAAGCTAACAATTCCTTTAGAATCCCAAATACAAATTTGCCACTTTCACTCACCTCGGCCATGGCCATAATCGACAGTCTGCTGCACTGGTGGTGGTTTGGACATTGGTGGCATACCCATAGGCACCGGGCCAGGAGGAGGGATGGAAGGGTGAACAGGTGGGGGTGGTAACACTGGAGCAGATGGAATCGTTGCAGCTTCAGGTTTAAATTCCGAATTCAGTCCTTGTTCATCATTTGTATCCCAGAGGCCATAGAAAGAATCTTCATCCCAGCGTTCTTGTTCCATAGCTGAAGTCTGTGGCTTTATCACTGGAGGAGGAGGTGGCGGCGGAGGAGGAGGGGGTGGCGGTGGCGGTATTGGGATAGGCGGCCTGGTCACAGGAACAGATGATCTTGCTGGTGGAGCAGAGGGTCTTACAATTGAACCTGGTGGTTTACCCATAGGAGGGGGTGGTCTATAGGATCCTGGAGGCTGGAGAACAGAGTAAATGGCTTAACGAATGAGCATACCATCATGTTTTCACATATCAGTAGAAATTAAAATCTGGTTCTCAATCCACAGAAGAAAAATTTGATATATTGAACTTACTCAAAATTCAAAACTTTTTGTACTTTAAAATACACCATTAGGGAGAAAATATGTGCATATCACCTATCTGATAATGGACTTGTATTCAGAATATAAAAATCTCTTATAAGACAAATAGTCAAAAAAATATGGGCAAAATATTTGCATATATTTTTCCGAAGAA
The DNA here is from genome assembly GCF_949774975.1 of Lagenorhynchus albirostris. Taxonomy (NCBI): domain Eukaryota; kingdom Metazoa; phylum Chordata; class Mammalia; order Artiodactyla; family Delphinidae; genus Lagenorhynchus; species Lagenorhynchus albirostris. Next base: position 27,829,888 of record NC_083095.1, read on the forward strand.
GATATATGAATGGCCAATAAGCCCATGAAAATATACTCGACATCATTAGTCATGAGGGAAATGAAAATTAAAACCACAATGAGGTACCATTTCATATCCAGTAGAATGGCTATAATTGATAAAATAGACAATAACAAATGATGGCAAGGATGTAGAGAAACACAAAGACTCTTAGACTGCTAGTAAGAATGTAAAATTTCCACTTTGGGAAATGGTCTAACAATTTGTCAAAGAGTTAAACCTCAATTTACCAAATAATTCAGCAGTTCCATTCCTAGGTCTCTAACCAAGAAAAACATGCCCCCCCAAAGACCTGCACACAAATATTCGCAACAGCATTATTCGATAACCCAAGTGTCCATCAACTGGTGAATGGACAAACAAAATATGGTATAGCCATACAATAGATTGTTACTTGGCAATAAAAAGAAATGAAGTACTGATTCATGCTATAACATGGATGAACCTTGAAAATATTATGCTAAGTGAAAGAAGCCAGACACAAAAGACCACATATTGTATGATTCCACTTAAATTAAATGCCCAAAAAGGCAAATCTATAGGGACAGAAAGTAGATTAGCTGTTGCCTGGGACTTGGGTAGGAATGAGGATTAACTGCAAATTGGCACAAGGGATCTTACTGGGGTGATGAAAATGTTCTACAACTGGATTATGGTGATGGTTGGACAACTCAGTAAATTTACTAAAAATCACTGAATTACAAACTGAAAATGGGCAAATTAGATTATGTAAATTATACCTCAATTAGGTTGGTTTAAAAAAGGAAAAAAAAAAAATGCCCTCAACACTATCACCTCCTCTTCCCTGCAATGAACCTGCAATGAACCACCCTCTTTTTCTTCTCCTTCCAGAAAAATTAGGGTGCTAGCCAATTTGAAACAAGTATCCCAGGCCCACCTCAAACCTACTGAATTTCTGTGAGTGAGGTTCTGGCATTAGTTTAAAATAAACAAAACTTCTGTAATTCTGATGTTCACCACCTGGTTAAGAATCTCTGCTATAAACTATCTCCCCACTATGGTAACCTATCTCTTCCACAAAAATAGTGAATTTCCAGTGAGAGAAACAAACTCTAGCTAGCTCCCTCACTTCTACCTAATTGTCTGACTGACAATAGTAGTTTGTGGCAAGGCTGGTACCAACACACAACATCAGAACCGGGAAACAACAAAACAAAGAAACCAAATGGGACACTTAGTAATCTCTCTGACAGTCACCAAATGTCAACAGGAATGTATATTAAGGAAACAGTAGAATCTCTTGGCAGATAGGTTCTATTTACTTAATACTGAAACCCAATCGTTAAATTTTATTTTAATCTTTGCAATCAGAGATAATTTTAATCTCTGATTCGAACACTCTTTACCCATTTCTCTTAGTTCTATGTTTCTGGTTTGTTCTATTGACAGACAAATTGACAGCTGCTTTAGACCTTGGAAAGCCAACAATACACATTACTTATATATTTATTTATACACAGGCTGCGTGTTAAACTTTTTGAGTAACAAAATTACATTGTGGCTAATACGTAAGAAATATTATTTAACAAGAGGCCACTATAGGCTGGAGTTAAAGACAAATGACTATTAGGTAAATGATGTAAGGTAAACTGTAGGTTACGGCACTTTAAACTTTATTAAGGGAATGTCCATGCATGACAAAGCTACTGCATCTGGAGCACAGCTAATCAGACATGCTTTAAATGTCATAAGAATTCTGGACTGTGTCTACAAATAAAAAGTGTTTTCTTCATATTACATAGTGAAAGCAATATATACATTTGTGAAAAACAGAACACCTCCTACATTATTTACATGAGAAAGGATTAATATCTGTACCATACTAAAGATAACATAAATTAGTAAGAAAAACCTTAAGAGTCAAATAGATAAAATAGAATTTTTATAAGAAATGTAATTAACAATTATCAGAAAATATTCATGTTCACTAATTATCAAAACTACCAAACATTTTATTATTTTTTTTAATATTTATTTGGCCGCACCGGGTCTTAGTTGCGGCACGCAGGATCTTCGTTGCTGTGTGCGGGATCTTTAGTTGCAGCATGAGGGATCTAGTTCCCTAACCAAGGATCAAACCTGGGCCCCCTGCATTGGGAGTGCAGAGTCTTAACCACTGGACCATCAGGGAAGCCCCACTACCAAACATTTTAAAACATTTTATTAAAATATTATATCTTCCAAAAATATTAAGTAGCTGATGCTTGCAAGGCTATAGTATAGTTGTTATATAACTATTTTAGAGAGCTGTTGGCTATATTATAGGAATCATTAAAAATGTCCTTGTTCTTTAACTAAAGTATACCACTATAGGACTTTAAAAGTACTTTTAAGAAGTTATCTAAAACAAGAATTTGAAGCATAATGGGTAGTGGTTTGTAGAAAATAAAGAATGCAGATGTAAGCTTTTATCTATAGAATGGGTAAACAACAAGGTCCTACTATATAGCACAAAGAACTGCATTCAATATCCTGGGATAAACCACAATGGAAAAGAATATTAAAAATGTGTATATATGTATAACTGAATCACTTTGCTGTACAGCAGAAATTAACACAACATTGTAAACCAACTATACTTCAATAAAAAATATTAAAACTAAAAAAAAATAAGAATTTGATACAAAGACATTTATTAACATTGTATTAATAAAAGATTAGAAACAAAGGTTTAACTTTGTTAAATGGAATAGTTTTAATAAATTGTGCATCAAAAATATAAAGCTTGTAGCAATATGTTAAAATGTTTATGATTGATTTATCAAGTGAATAAAGCAGAAATGTGGATCTATAATCTACAGCTTCTACTATTTGCTAAGAGAGTCAAAGATAAAAGATGTAGTTCCTATCCTTATGAAGGACAGGCAAGATAAGAGAGAAGGCAAGACAAGACAGAAGGCAAGACAGACAAGAAGACAGACAATCCAAATACAGTATGATAAGGGTTCTGACAGAGGCCCATAAGATGTTACAGGCGTACATGCAAGGGCAATTGTCTTACACAAGTGGAAGAGAAGATACAGAGATGAGTTCTAAAAAATAAACAATTAACTAGTTGGAGGAGAGGATAGGAAGAGAAAAAAAAAGAAACTCTAGGTTTAGAGAACAACATGCATATGCAAAGGCATGAAGTAAGAGCCAGTCACACTCATAGAATTGTCAGAAGCTCCATGTGGAGGGAAAGTAAAGAGAGGGAGTAGCAAGTAATGGTAAGCAGAGCTTGGGCCAGCTCAGGAAGAACATAAAAGGCCAGGCAAAAGAATCTAGATTTTATCCTGAAATGAACACAAGAATACTGAAGTGTTCTAAAGCCAAGGTACAACATGGTGAGATTTATGTTTTAAAATGTCCATTTTGGAGACTTCCCTGGTGGTGCAGTGGTTAAAAATCCACCTGCCAATGCAGGGGACGTGGGTTCAACCCCTGGTCTGGGAAGATCCCACATGCCACGGAGCAACTAAGTCCATGAGCCACAACTACTGAGCCTGTGCCCTAGGGCCCATGTGCCCTAGGACCCGACGCCACAGCTACTGAGCCCACATGTCACAACAACTGAAGCCCACGTACCGCAACTACTGAGCCCACGTGCTGCAACTACTGAAGCCTGCATGACTACAGCCTGTGTTCCGCAACAGGAGAAGCCACCACAGTGAGAAGCCCGTGCACCGCAACGAAGAGTAGCCCCCACTCGCCACAACTAGAAAAAGCCCGTGCACAGCAACGAAGACCCAATGCAGGCAAAAAAAAAAAAAAAAAAAAAGACAAAGACATAAAATGTCTGTTTTGGCCAGCAGTCACATCAGTGCTGCCTAAAGTAGAGTGTAGGGTAGTCCTAACTACAAAGTGGCATGAGAGAACTTTTGGGGGCAGTGGAAATTTTTTTTATCTTTTGGTATACATTTGTCGAAACTCAAACTGTGGGCTTAAAACATATGTAAATTATAACTCAAAATTTGATTCAAAAAATATTTTAAAAATAATCACTCTGGAAGCAGAATGAAGAATGGATCAGAGGCGAATGAGATGGAGAGAGATGAATTAGGATGTTTCTGAAATAATCTAGGCAAGAACTGACAAAGGCTAGAACTGAGGTTGTAGGGAAGTGGAGGATAGAATACTTGAACAATATTAAAAAGATAGTAAAATTAATCAACAGAATGACTGAACACAGAAGGTTAGAACAGAGAAAAGAGTTAGGGCTGGCTTCAGGTTTCAAGTTCAGGTGACTAGGTGATAATGAGGAGAAAGAACAAGTTTTCATGGAGGATGGTAATGAGCTCCATTTTAAATATGTTGAGTTTGGTAGGAAACACACCCAGAGAGAAACCCTGTAGGCAGATGGATGCATACACAGGCCAAGAGATATGATTTGGGGAGTCAACATCATGGTGGTTGCTGACATCAACAATTACATCCGAGTGTTGTGTGTTAGATTAGGATGGAAGGGAATATTGAGAAATGAAGAGTTAATCTGATGAAATGGTTCAGCAGTGTTTTTTTCTCTCTCTCACTTATATTTGCATGATAACGTTTTTAAAGCCCATCACTGGCTTAAAGGTAAAACGACAACAGCAACAACAAGGGGAGAGCTTAATCACACAAGTCTTTAACGTAGCTTCACTGCCTGAACTGGGGCATGATGTTCAACCCCTTCCCTAGCTAAAGGCTAGTAGCCTGAAGAGGCAGGGAGACTACGAAGCTCACATGAGCAGGGCTCACAGGGAGTCCCTACACTGTCCAAATGGAAAACAGGACTATTTGAACAAAAAGGATTACCAGGAAAATTCTACAATTTTGTGAACACAAAGCCATATATATAGTTCAGGTGTACTTGGTGTACTTATCAAACCCTGGGGGAAAAAGCATTTCTGTCACACTTTTGACCATACTCATAATATTTTCAAAGGTCCATTACCATTAGCTTTTTACTTTTCCAAAATTTACATTTTTTATAGAGGAAATTTATACTTATTGTAATACAAAAAAAAAAAATCAAATGACATAGAAACATACAAAGTAAGAACCATTTCATTTTCTGGGCACATATTTTCCCATACCGGATACATTCCAGGTCTTGAAGATGTATTCTGCAATCTCGAATCCTGGGGTGGTAGATGGTCAGGCATCTGTGGCTCAGATCCATAGTCTTTCATCTTTTGAAGCTGTTCTTTCTGTTCTCTGTAAACAAATAAAATTGCCATTGTACATAAGGCATGTGTTCTCCATTCCTAAATAACTATAATTAATATTGAAGAACAAAAAAGGAAACTAAAACCTTTTTTCAAACCCTCTACAGTGCCCATAAAACATCTCCAGGGTAATACTCTCTTGCCTTTATGAGCTAACTGATCAGTCATCTACGACCTATAAAATAATGATAAATTATTGAACATCTTCAAGGACCGATTCTAGAACCTGCATCTTTAGTCTATTTTAATATCTCACCTACTTGTCATGTTTTTCTTTCATCCAACAAAAATCTCTCTTGCTATTTTTTTTTGTTCAATAGTCTTTAGATAAGAGGTTGCAAAATGGTGGCCATGGGCCAAATATCAATGTATTTGGATATATATGAATATATAAAAAGGTTTTTTGAAATTTAGCTTCCATATTAGTTTTAAAATCTGAGCTAGCTGCCATTACTTACAAAGCAAAATAATATATTTTTCCATATAAATTCAAATTTTAAAGAGATCTGCAGACACTGGGCCTACATTCCCACATGCCAACAATCAGCTCAGTGGAGTAGTGGCTGCCCGCTTTAGATGAAGCAGTTTGCCACAGTCCTCACCAAACCCAGCAGAGTTACACTGGCCCGCTTTCACTCGTTTTAGTTACCTGTCTGGTTCTTGTGGGCATTTTAGTTTACAGCCCCTGCTGCATACAGTGAGAACAGTTGTCAGTCTAAACCTTTAAAAACAACACTTCATACTCCTAAAGAGTAATTATGTTAACTCTTCCAGTTTTTCTTTAAATCACTGGTCAAATTCCCTTCACTTTTCCTTACAATGCCCACAGTAAACACATACAACATCTACCACAACCTCTTCAGACCTTTTCCAATTTTCTCCCTACCATTTTGTAAAGTGTAATGACCCAAATGGACACAAAGTAAGGGTCAAGTATAAAAAAAGATTATTTTCTGCCTCATGAAAATCATACTATGACTTTCCCAATACAACGTGACTGACTTGTATTCAACTATGACCACTCTTACCCATCACTTCATATATTTTGTTTTATTATGTGGCCTAGAAAGAGCTTTAAAAAAAGGATGATGAGGCACCTTGTATCCAGCACTTCTATACAAAGCAATAACGGGTGAAAAGGAGATTTCAAAAAGGAAAGGAAAGAAACCTTGGCAGCTTAGTAACACCAATCAGCTTGGTGTTCTCCATAAACAACATAGATTTTAGAGACTGGGTTCAAATTCTAGGTTTACCAATTCCGGTAGCCAAGTGGTACTCTCTGAGCCTTAGTGTCTTTGGTGAAGTGGGAATACTACTGCGTATCTTTGCAGGCCTTTGAGATAGGGATTTGAGATAGGAGGATTGAGATAATACATGCTAAATTATCAGCACAGTGCCAGCACACAGTAGGTGTTAAATTAAAGGTGTCCATAATTTAAAAGTGAACAGAGAATAGCTAAATGTTCTATAGCATACTTTCCACATTTACTGCTTTCTTCAGGAGTAATCTGGAAAAGTCAAATCTCTTAAGAGTGTATCTTCTATAGACCACAGAAATCTGTTTTGTTTCCTGAGGCACCTGATCTTTCATCTTTACTTACAGGTATTTTTCCTCATTATACTTTTTTAGTCATAAAGCTTCAGTTATAATTTCAATCAGCATAATCCACAAATGTAGACCAGAATTGAAAAATGAAAAAAAACCAATACATTGGAATATATCAAAAACTAACCATTAAAAAACAAACAAACAAACAACTAACCATTAATTTATTTTCACAAAACACTGCTAATTCCTAAGAAATTACTCAAAAAGTAATTTCGCATTGCAATCTGTCAGTGACTCCTAAATTCTCATCTCAGGATATAGTTGGTATAAGGATTACATGAATTAATACATACAAAGCACTTAGTACAGTTCCTGGTACATAGTAAGTGTGCAATAAATGTTAGCTTTTATTATTACTGCCACTAATGGGAAGCATTATGTAGATACCTATAGATAGTTGGGTGATTGTAAATCAAGAAATCCAAATTCTATTCTCCATCTCACAAAGAAAATAATTGATTATGTAGAAACAAGTAACATCCTCAAGTAGAGATACCTGCTTCTAGTTATAATGAAAGATAAAACATTCCAAAAAGAAAGAATCAATAGTTAGATAAATCTGAGGCTGCTTCCAGGTAAACCATTCTTAGCTTCAACAGAGAAAAATATAAATCCTTCCAGCACTTTCCAAAGTTATACCAAAGATTAGTGAATATGAAGTCTATCAGATCTAATACCAAAGAGCAAACTGCCTCAGGGGAAAAAGGGGATTTTACGTATGAGCTCTGTGAAATCCAGAGCACTGGAAAGTTGAAGTTTGAACTTGAAACAATCACAGGCATGGCACGTCGGCAACATAGCTACAAAAGCCAAGAATGGCTATCAAATTTTCATATTTCAGGACATAAGTTTATAATTAATACAGTTCCTAAATATCCATCCTACCCTAAAACAGCACTCAGTGACTAGAAATTAAAATTAAAATCATGTGGTAATAAGAACTTGGAAAAAAATGATTCCATTCAAATATAACACATCATTTTAAAAAGAGCAATCTGAATGCGGTTTTGACTAAAAGAAATGATCTTAAGTAGTTAACTTACCGAAGCATTTTCAGTTCTTGTGCAGCTTTCAAAATGATTTCATGCTGCCTCTGACTGAGAACCATTACCCCTCCAAGGCCTTGGTCAGAGTCTAAGTTTGCATCCGACCCCATCATTTCAGAAGAATGATGTGAGGAGGGCATATGTTCCGCCATGGGGGAATGTCTATCCACATCAGATGGGTACCATCTGTCTGACAATCGTTCTCTTTCCCAGTCCATTCTGTCAGGAATATAATCTCGCTTTTCCCGCCACGTATCTCCTCTTTCTGGGTACTCTCGGATCCTCAACTCACCCCTATCACGGAAATCTCGATCATACCCATGGTCTCGATTTCTTTCTTCTCTCCATCTATCATCCCGATATCTATCCACAGGTGGAAGAGGTGGGAGGGGTGGTAAAGGTGGAAGAGATGGAATATCTCGTTCACGGAACTGTGATTCTTGTTCATCCAGTGGTCTCCCATAATCTCTGTCCCACTCATTATCCAAATTTCTATCATACATATCCATAGGTCTTCCAATCCGATCCACATCCCTGTCCAAGTCCCTGTCCATCTCCCTGTTGTAGTCCTCATCCATATCCTGATCTCTCTCCCAATCATCCCACCAAGGGCCTCGTCTATCTCCATCGTGAGATCGAGATGGTGCCGGAAACCTGTCCTCTCTGTTATAGGAATCTAGTGTATCATCTTGATAGTCATGTTCACATTCTCTCCAGTATCTCTCTCTATCCCAATCATCAAGTCTTTCTCGTTCCACTGGAGCATTTCTACCATCTAATGGGAACTCTTCATGCCCTCTCTCTTCTCCATGGTTCCACGTTGCCCTAGGAGGCTCATCTCGGTGATACGAATACATTTTTTCCCCACCATCTCCTGGTTCTGGTCTAAATGGACCTCTGTCACGACCAAACTCTGGTCTTCCCAGACCCCTTTCCCGACTGCCAGGCCCTCGAGGTGGTCCCGTCTCCCTGCTCCCGGCTCTTCGGGGTGGTACTCTCTCTCTACTCCCAGGTCTTCGAGGGGGTCCTCTCTCCTGACTGCCAGCCCTCCGAGGTGGTCCCCTTTCTCGGCTGCCAGCTCTACCCCTCTCCTGGCTGCCTTGCAGACCACCTGGCATTTTCTCCCGACTGCTTCCTGGCCTCACCAACCCTCTGTCCCGGCTGCCTTCTCCTCTACTCATCTTCTCTCGACTGTCTTCTCTTCTACCCATCATTTTATCACGAAAGTCTTCTTGCTTGACCAGCCCTGGGCCACGGCTGATTGGCTGGCCTCGACCTCTATTTACTAGTCCTTTATCCCGTGTGTCTTCCATTCTGCTTTGCCCAGGACCTCTGTAAGATGAGCTGCTGCCTCGATTGCCTTCTAACCTATTATCTCTGTTATCTGGCCGAGGCAGCCCTTTATCTTGGTTGTTTTCTGAATGGGGAAGACCAATACCCAAAGGTTTAAAATCATTATCGGCAGTTAGTGATGATGATGTTGCTACTGCTGTTCCTCCCTCCATCCCCCCTGTTTTTGAGGGAAAAGTAGATTGAGAAGGTACAGGTTTATTTGCAAGGGGTACAGGCTGAGTAACAGCTTGGGCTTTGTCCATTTGAGTCTCCATACTTTGAGAATTCTGGTCCCAATTAGAAGGCTCTATGGGCCCTTCCGAGACTTCGCTTTTAGGTGGCTCTTGTTGAGAGTCGCTTAGATTCTCATTTGACTGAGCCGCCTTGGCATCCTTTACATCTGCAGCAATGGAAAATGCAGCTGATTGCATTTTAAAATTCTTCTGCTGGTTACTACTGGTGTCTGCTAATGGTTCTTTGTTTCCTGGTTCTGCTTGTGACTTAGGTTGCTGCTGATGTTGCTGTCCAAAAGCTGGTTTGGGGCCTTTCCACTGTGGTCCACTCTGTCGAGGACTGAGGGATGTATTGGGGGTAATATAGAACTGAGATGCTGGCCCCCGGGGAATCATTCCCCATTTGCTTTTAGCGCCCTCTGTTGGGTGACCTTCATATCTGGGTCTTGGCCCATCGGGGCGATTTCCTTCAAAACGAGGCCCTTTGGGTCTCGGTCCTTCACACCTTGACCCTAAATCCTCAAATCTTCGAGGACCATCAAATCTACAAGTAAAACAAAAGATATTACTCAAGACAGTAAAGCAGAAAAAAAAAATTCTCCATGTAAAAATATTTAAGGCACTCTTGCCTTAGTATCTGTTTACAAAAATGACTCTTAGTCATTAAACAAACCCTGAGATATCTATATCTTAGAACCAGTATGTTAAGGTGGCAGAGCTCAGAAGGTCTCAGGACAAATCTCCTGCAGCAAGTCACTGATATACTGAATTGTTCAAAAGCAATTATAAATATTGTGCCTTAGTAGACAGAAAAGGCCACTCATTTCAAACAGAAAAAAAAGTCCCGTAGAATTCTGAAAGTACTTTTAGAGTTAAATTATAACTAAAAACTAAATATGAAACAATTAACAAGATAATATAGGATGATTACAGATATTGTTGGAGCTAACATTATCATCTTGACTAATTGACAAAAAGTTGAAAAAACAGCAGCCAGCTATGTCTTAAGAGCATGCCCTGACATTTAAAAATCCGGACAGAGATATTTTTGCTATGGACCCACTTGCATATTTGGTAAATATTTAGTGTATATCCTCTGTCAGGCACTATGCTACATCCAAGGGATACATGAATAAAATGTCCTCTTTACCCTCAAAGGGTTTACAATGGAAAAGAAAGAATCTAAGTGTAAATAACTGCCAAAAGGTACAATGACTAAAGTCTATCTGCATATAGTAAGGGCAACAGAGGAGAGAATGGTTAGTTCTACCAGGGTGAAGGTGGTGCTCTCCAATAAAGGCTTTATATCATAGAAGATGCTTAAGTTAACTCTTGAAAAACAAATTCTCAGAGATCAGGTTAACAGAGAGTATTGGAGATGATGGCAGTGGGTGGCAAGGACATCTCAGGCTAAGGAAGCATTATGAGGAAAGGCAGAGAAACACATACCAGCATAGCATGTTTGGCAAACAGTTTAGCATGGCTGAAAGAAAGAGGAAACAAAATCTAGGACACCTAGGAAAGGAGAAGGAGTGGAAAAGCAGCACACTAAGAGATAAGGTAAAGAGGCAGGCAAGGGTCAATCTCCAGAAGACCTCGTATACCTCGGTGGCATGGACTACTGGTACACCTCCAATATTCATTCCCCGTTTTTCTACAGTAATTGAGCCTCTCCATTATTAGCTAGACATAAGGATAGCCAGACTAAAAACTCCTTTTCCCAAACTCTCTTGCAGCTGGAACGTTTAGCCATGTTCTGGCCAATGAGCTGAGAGTGAAAATGATTCACACATCCTTCCAGGTTGTAAACTTAAAGGGAAAAACACATCCTTCTCTTCACCATTTTCTTTTTCATGCTGGCTCTGACATGGTGGTGAGGCATCCTGAACCACGTAGATAAGGCCAACATACTAAGAGATGGTAAAGTAACAAATCAGAAGGAACCTGGATTCTTAACACTGTAGAGCCACCATATAAGTCCCGAGAGAATAAACTTCTAACTTGTTAAAGCCATGTGACTTTGGATCTCTGTTACAACAGGTGAATTAATTCAGCTGGGTAAGGAGTTGGAAATTACCTTAAGCACGTAGAGCCACTAAATATGACATGATTTTTAAAAGATTTCTCTAGCAGAAAAGTACTAAATGGATAAGTGGGAAAAGCTAATTGTAGATTGTCTCTACAATTTGAGTAAGTGAAGGTGAAGTCTGTTCTAAGGCAGTGATTGATATGAGGATGTAAAGGAGGAGATAAAAGACAGATGTGAAGGAAAGTAAAGCTGATAAATTTTCTAACAGGTGGGATTAAAATAATGGAAAAGGAAGAATTTAGGATGGTTCCAAGGTTTTTGGCTTCGGTGATGGTGATGCCTTTCATGCCTCTAATGAGAAATAGAAGGGTTTTTCTTTCATTTGTTAGGGAAATAAATGAGAGTAATAAATTCGGTTTCAGCAAAATATTAACTTCCCATCCCTGTGACATCAGTCTTTGGTGATCTAGAAGTCTTAGTTTCAAAGGGAGAATGCTTCTATCAGGGGACACAACAATGATTCTATTAAACTCCAGTTCAGACTGCCATCTGGCCACTTTGGGTTCTGAATCAACAAGCAAAAAAGGGAGTTACTGTACTGGCTGGGGGGGATTAATCCCGTCGTTCAAGGGAAAATTGGGTTATTTCTACACAGTGAGGGTGAGGAGTATGTCTGGAATGGAGGAGATCCTCTAGGACACCCCTTAGTACTTCCATGTCCTGTGATTAAAGTCAACAGAAAACTAAAATAACTCAATTCAGGCAGGGTTGAGAATAGCTCAGACCTTTCAAAAATGAAGGTTTGGGTCACTCCACCAGACAAGGAACCAAGACCAGCTGCGGTGCTCACTGAGACTAAAGGGAATATGGATTAAGTAGAGGAAGAAGGCAAGTTATAAAAACCAACTGTAATTACATGACCAGTTGCTGAAATATGGGCTGTGATAGTTATGAATATTTCTTCCTTAACGTTTGATATTAAATGTTTAAATATATATTTATTAGTCAAATATTTTTGATTGATTTTTCTTCCTTATCATCTAACATAAGATGTATTAGTACTAGATAGCTTTATATCTCAGAATTTAAGTTACAGAATATCAAAGAGGGGATGTAAACCAGCTAGGGAGAATGACGATTTCCCCAAAGACAAAAAAGGGGCTTTATAATCTTTTCTGGGAAAAGGGTTAGAAAATTTCTGGTTGACCAGGGATAAATGTTTCATGTTAGACACAAAAATCTCCCCTGTGACCCACCCTAATAAGAAACATAGAAGAAAGAAAGAAACACGGCTGGAAAATGTACTTCAGCCCAGCCAAGTTGACACTATATAGTCATCGCAAGAAATTAAAAAATACATAAACTCATGCCATGGAGCGACTAGGCCCGTGCGCCACAACTACTGAGCCTGCGCTCTAGAGCCCAAGATCCACAACTACTGAAGCCTGCGTGCCTAGAGCCGGTGCTCCGCAACAAGAGAAGCCACCACAATAAGAAGCCTGCGCACTGCAACGAAGAGTAGCCCCCGCTCGCGACAACTAGAGAAAGTCCACACGCAGCAACAAAGACCCAATGCAGAAATAAATAAATAACATTTTAAAAAAATAAATAAATAAAAATACATAAACTCACTATAAACAGAGAGAAGGGGCTACCAGTAGATGAGGATTTTGTTTTTAAATTCTGGAAGACAAAGAACAAACATGGGTGGTAACATATGGAACAGGAAGAAGCCGCAGTTTAGAGTGCTGGTAGCAGAGAAGGCTACAATCAAAATGGGGCTGGCCTGCCCACAGAAACCCAGAGAGGATCAGGATTCTCAGAATCCAGGGATGCTGGGGAAAGACAAGTAAGACTTGGGGCTAAAATTATGTAAATTAAAATCTATATTCAGAACCACTGATCAGCCTTTCTCTGATCTTGAATGTCTCTAAATGCCTGAATTTGAGGGTCCCGCAGCGTTAGCAGTTTTTTGCCCTATCACTTAAAGCGAAGTCTGACAATTGGTTAGCCCCCCACATATACACAGAGGTTCCAATCAGCTTCAGTGTCTCCCACTCTTAAACATAAATGGACAACCAGAGATCACAATATATTTGAGAAATGTCTCCAAAATGAAAAGAAGAGTGGGAGCCCCATCGGCAATGATTTTTTGATTCTGACGTCAAAAGCAAAGCAACAGGGACTTCCCTGGTGGTGTAGTGGTTAAGAATCTGCCTGCCAATGCAGGGAACACGGGTTTGAGCCCTGGTCTGGGAAGATCCCACATGCCGTGGAGCAACTAAGCCCACGCGTCACAACTACTGAGCCTGCAAGCCGTAACTACTGAGCCCGTGTGCCACAACTACTGAAGCCCAAGCACCTAGAGCCCGTGCTATGCAACAAGCCACCACAATGAGAAGCCCGCGCAACTCAACGAACAGTAGCCCCCGGTCGCCACAACTAGAGAAAAGCTTGAGTGCAGTAGTGAAGACCCAATGCAGCCAAAAATAAATAAAAGCTTTTAAAAAAGCTTACTTAAAAAAAAAAGCAAAACAACAAAAGCAAAAATAAAGTGGGACTACATCAAACTAAAAAGCTTCTGCACAGCAAAGCAAACCATCAATAAGATGAAAAGGCAGCCTACTGAATGGGAGAAAATATTTGCAAATCATGTATCTGATAAGGGGCTAATTCCAAAATATATAAAGAACTCATACAACTCAACAGCAAAAAAAGAAACAATATGATTTTAAAATGAGCAAAAGATCATAGATACTTTTCCAACAGACAAATGACATTTTTCCAAAGAAGATACAGAGATGTCTTTCCAAAGAAGACATCATGAAAAGATGCCCTACATCACTAATCATCAGGGAAATGCAAATCAAAACCACAATGAGATAGTACTTTACATTTGTTAGAAAGGCTATTATCAAAAAGACTAGAAATAACAAGTGTTGGCAAGGATACAGAGAAAAGGGAACCCTGTGTACCACTGGTGGGAATGTAAACTGGTGAAGCCCACTATGGAAAACAGTATGAAGGCTCTTCAAAATATTAAACATAGAACTATCATATGACCCAACAATTCCACTTCTGGGTATTTATTGGAAGAAAATGAAAAAACTAACTCAAAAAGATATATGCACCTCCCCCGCACCCCGTGTTCACTGCATTATTTACAATAGCCGAGGTATGGAAACAATCTATGTTGTTGATGGATGAATGGATAACGAAGATGTGGTATATACATTCAATGGAATATTATTCAGCCACAAAAAAGAATGAAATCTTTTCGTTTGCAACAATATAATTGGACCTGCAGAGCGTTATGCTAAGTGAAATAAGTCAGAGGAAGACATACTATATGATCTTATATTTGGAATCTTAAAAAAATTTTAATTAATTAAAAAACCAAGCTCATAGATATGGAGAACAGACTGATGGTTGCCAGAGGCAGGGTGTGGAGGTGGGAAAAATGGGTAAACTTTTTGTTTTCTTTTGTTTTTTAGTTTACATAAATTATAATAAAAATATATTCAACCTCAAATTATATATCCAAATTACTAATCAAGTGTGAGGTTAGATTAAAATATTTTCAGGCATGCAAGGGCTCAGGAAACTCCAACCCACAATTTCTTAGTTGAGCATGCACTCCAGGAAAAGGAGGCACTAAACCACAAACTGGAAGCCATGAGATTCAGTAAACAGTGAATCCAATCTAGAAGGAGAGTCAAGGGAAATGCTGGAGTAACAGCCATATGACAGATCTTGAAAGCAGCAAACCAGCCAACCAGCCCAGGCAAAAGCAAGAGAATGCATGAATCTGGGGGAGAGATCTCAAGAGAAAAAGAGATGTTGCTTTTGAGTCTGGAGTTGGAGGATTATTTTAAAGATGTTGCAAGAAGAGGGACTTACCTGGTGGTCCAGGGGTTAAGCCCGCGTGCCACAACTACGGAGCCCACGCATCACAACTAGAGAGCCCGCATGCCACAGCTAGAGAGAAGTCTGTGTGCCACAACTAGAGAAGCCTGTGTGCCACAACTAAGAGCCCATGCACTGCAACAAAAATATCCCATGTGCCACAACTAAGACCCAATGCAGCTGAATAAATAAATAAAATATTTTTTAAAAAAAGATGTTGCAAGAAGAAAGGCAACTGGAAATTCTAAAAAAGTTATTATGCTAAAGGAAATGTAATCACAGTACACTGCTTACCTCTATGAACATTATTTACTGAATGAAATAAATATATTGGGCAGATGGAGTTAGAGAACAGTATAAGAACTAAACCTTTATCTATCAGAATAGGAAGTAAACATGTAGTATCTAATGTGTAAGTATATATGTATAAGTCAAGAAAGTAGCAACACATTATTTAGTGATATGAAGGTAACTACCAAAAGAAACAGCTAAAGAATTAAAAGATGTCATTAGGAAATATGTCTAG
Source organism: Lagenorhynchus albirostris (assembly GCF_949774975.1). Lineage (NCBI taxonomy): Eukaryota > Metazoa > Chordata > Mammalia > Artiodactyla > Delphinidae > Lagenorhynchus > Lagenorhynchus albirostris. Next base: position 27,845,800 of record NC_083095.1, read on the forward strand.
GGTGGTTTGGGGCAGTGGGTGGTTGTTTCTCTTGATTTTTAAAAAACCAAGTGTGTGTATCACTTTGATAAAAATGTAAAATGTATTTCTTTAAAAGACACACAGAGAGTGTTAGCCCTAACCAGGAAAAGGGCTTCTTCTGAGAGTACAAGAAAGATCAGGATGGCAACTTAAGTAATAGTAAGGCCGGGAAGTGAGTTTCATTGGGCCTTGAAAGCCTTGATTATCTCTGTGAAGCAGGAAGCTAAATGAAAGATACAAAGAGAAATAATAATGTTTGCTAAGACAGAGAAAGCAGCACTAGCACAGATGGTCTATGCAAAATAGTGAAGGCTTGACACAGCTATTGTTGGACAAAGAGGAAAGGAGCTGACCAGGTGCTTGTCAAAACCATGTCACAGGGAACTCCCGGTTAGGACTCCGAGCTTCCACTTCGATCCCTGTTCAGGGAACTAAGATCCCACAAGCTGCGTGATGCAGCCCCCCCAGAAAAAGGTACGTTGCAATGCTAAAGATAAAGACCACATATTTATGAAGGAAAACAAGTATGCCATTTCAGGTTTTGTGATGATTTGGTTCCTTTTCTCGAAGTTACATTTATTAATTCAAAGTGTCTGAAATAACACCTTAGGTCATTAAAGATATGTAAAGTCATCTGTTTTGTACCGAATTCAGCAATTATTAGTTCATATAAGTGATAAGAGAAGACTATATATAATACACAAGTCAGTATAAGAACACTTTTCAACATGTTAGCTAGTGTTATAATCAAATTCTGAATATGAATGAACTGCTTTTTAACTAAACTGTGAATGCCTTGAGAACTTTGCGCATTAACTAAGACATTCTGGCGTAAGCAACATTTATTGAACACCTACTAATTGTCGTGTACTGTGTTAGTGCTGGAAATAAACTGATACCTAACCTCAAGGAGTTCACAGTCCATAAGAAGAATGAAACAAGTAAATCAACAGTTAGAACAGAATTTGATAAATATGGGGCATGTTGGTCTTGCTCACTTAAGTATCCCCAATGTCTGACTCACTGAAAGATCTCGACACATAATTACAGAAGTGTCATCCCCAGGGCAGGAAAAGTAGGAATTGATAAAGCAAAAAATGACAGAAAGGGGATTCCAAACAAGGAAAAGAGCATAGGCAAAGGCCAGAGGAAAGGATAAAGGAAGCAGAAGGCACTAAAAGGTGTAAAGATATAGAAGAAGTGAACATGGCGGAAAAGTTGTAAAACGTAATGAACTCACTTCTGTAAGCCTCATGCCTGCATATATAATATGCAGTGTTTATGAAAAGGTAGGGTGCTTTGCTTTTAGATTTAATTGTTGACCAGGAGCCAAGGGTCATCATTTTATTTTTATTTGGGGAGTCAGAATATGTTAAACCAATTGAAATATACTTTCAACACTACATATAAATGGAAATTAGTTATCAATACTGCACTTCAAATTTTTCAAAGTTCAAGGATGTTAAAAATGTCAGACTATCAAAACCTTTTTGATTTATAAAAGTAAAGAGCTTTTAGGCCTTTGGAATAAATATATTAAGAGATACTCATATTAAACATATGTACGAAAATAAGCCATCTTTACATCAACACAATGAACTACTATGACCTTTTTAACATATAAATACGTACTGGAAATAAAGTACAAACGTAGTATACATCCACTAAATACAATCACACAAAAACACATGCATTGTACATTGGTTAGATGAAAAGAAAAAAAGACAAACATCTGGTGTTTAAATATTTTGAAATTTTTTGCTTGTACAGTTAGGTATTTCATAAACTTCTAAAAAATAAAACCCCTAAAACTAGGTATGAAACCATTAGAACTAGGTATAAAAATTTCAAAACTTGATACAAAAAATATACTCCAAATTGGGTACAAAAACTTAAGAGGGATGCAGAAATACAAATACCCTTAAACAAGATAATGTCTGATTATCACAATATATAAACACATTCACATCAGCAGACCACGGTAATTACAAGATTTTAAATTCTGGAATCAAATTCCTGCCCTTTTAGTTTTCATGTGAAATAATGCCATTTTCTAATATGTATAACCAAGATCCTAAAATCAAAACTCCAAAGAGAAATAATCACTATAAACAGGAAAAGCCATGGCAAATGGAAGCATTAAGAAAAATTATGGTGTTCATAGTCCCTTGTTAAACCTAGTAAGACAGCTACAGAATGGAAGAGGTCACAATTCCAATCCTAAAACTAATCAAAAATAGGTATAACTGATCAGAAGCCTTGATATCATTAAAATGTCAGTTCTTCCTCAACATGGTCAATAGAGTCTATGCAATGTTCAGCAAAATTCCAGCGTATTTTTGAAAACTGACAAGCTGCTTCTAAGCATTATATGGGAAACAGAAAGGACCAAGAATGGTCAAGACAATCTAGATCAGGGGGTCAGCAAACTATGGCCCAGGGCCAAACCCAGTTAAGACTGATTTTTAAAATATTTTTATAGGTTAAAAAAAGAAAGAAAAAAAGGAAGAAAGAAAAATATTTGACAGAGACCAAACATGGCCCACAAAGCCTAAAAATATTTACAATTCAGCCTTCACAGAAAATCCCTGATCTAGAAACACAAAATTGGAGGACTTACACTAAGAGATATCAAGATTTATTATGAAGCTACAGTAATTAAAACTATTTGACGGGCTTCCCTGGTGGCGCAGTGGTTGAGAATCTGCCTGCTAATGCAGGGGACACGGGTTCGAGCCCTGGTCTGGGAGGATCCCACATGCCGCGGAGCAACTAGGCCCATGAGCCACAACTACTGAGCCTGTGCATCTGGAGCCTGTGCTCCGCAACAAGAGAGGCCCGCGCACCAAGATGAAGAATGGCCCCTACTTGCCACAACTAGAGAAAGCCCTCGCACAGAAACGAAGACCCAACACAGCAAAAATAAATAAAATTAATTAATTAAAAAAAAAGAAAAAAAAACTATTTGACACTGGTGCAAGGATAGACAAATAAACCAAAGTAATAGAATCCACAGACAAATCCACATATATAGTCACTTGAGTTATGATGGAGACACTGTAAAGTAGTAAGAAAAGGATGACTTTTTCAATAAATGGTACTGGGGTCAACTTGACAGCCATATGGAAAAAAATGAACTTTACCCTACCTCATACTATACATTAACAAAAAAATCAATTCTATATGGATTGTTGATTTTAAAATAGAAAGGTAAAACAATAAAAGAAAACAAATACAATAATGTATTTATGGGCTTGGAGTAAGCAAAGACTTCTTAAACAGGACATGAAAAGGCACTAACCATAAAGAAAAGATCAATAAATTAGACTACTAAATTAAAAAATCAACAATTTCTATTAATCAAAAGATACCATTGGGCTTCCCTGGTGGCGCAGTGGTTTAGAGTCCGCCTGCAAATGCAGGGGACACGGGTTCATGCCCTGGTCCAGGAAGATCCCACATGCCGTGGAGTGGCTAGGTCCGTGAGCCATGGCTGCTGAGCCTGCGCGTCCGGAGCCTGTGCTCCGCAACGGGAGGCCACAACCGTGAGAGGCCCGCGTACCGCAAAAAAAAAAAAAAAAAAAAAGATACCATTAACCCTTGGGGTTCATTTGGGTTCACTGGATTCACTTATAGTTTTTGAGTTTTTTAAAAACAGTTCTATTTGTAAGGATTGATATTTCATGACTTTTTTTTTCCTACAGGCTTTCCTAAGAACAAAGAGAAAATTTACTTTTTGAAAAACAGAATGAAGTTTACATTATCTTGCAATTACCATATAGGTCCACTGACTTCTTTCATAAACCTAAGATACATTATGGGATCTTCTTTCTATATACTGAAACATTTTGTGATCTTCTTATCGTAGAATTCATTATTACTCATCATTCCTTATCAATTATTCCCAACTATGCTAAAGATCAAAATACGAAGACAACAAAAGAACGATGGAATTGTAAAATAAGCTGTCACCCCTCCTTGCATTGCCCAAAATACTGCAGCTTGCTTTTAGGGTTCATTGAGCACAAGTGAGAATTCAGAAATTTTCATTTCCTGACAAAGAAAAGTGACAGAGAAAGTTGTGTCAAAATTATTAGATGGGCCTTCCCTGGTGGCGCAGTGGTTAAGAATCCACCCACCAAGGCAGGGAACACAGGTTCAAGCCCTGGTCCGGGAAGATCCCACATGCCGCGGAGCAACTAAACCCGTGCGCCACAACTACTGAGCCCACACTCTAGAGCCCACGAGCCACAACTACTGAAGCCCGCGTGCCTAAAGCCCATGCTCCATAACAAGAGAAGCCACCACAATAAGCCCGCGCACTGCAATGAAGAGTAGCCCCCACTCTCCACGACTAGAGAAAGCCTGCACACAGCAACGAAGACCCAACACAGCCAAAAATAAAATAAATGAAATAAATTTATAAAAAAAAAATTATTAGGGCTTCCCTGGTGGCGCAGTGGTTGAGACTCCGCCTGCCAATGCAGGGGACACGGGTTCGTGCCCTGGTCCGGGAAGGTCCCACGTGCCGCGGAGCGGCTGGGCCCGTGAGCCATGGCCACTGAGCCTGTGCATCCGGAGCCTGTGCTCCGCAACGGGAGGGGCCCCAACAGTGAGAGGCCCGCATACCGCAAAAGAAAAAAAAATTATTAAATGAATCAAAAGTTAAATGCAGAGACAGCTACGCTCTAGGTCCTAATAATGATGTGAAATTAATCATACAAGCAAAATCTCTATGAGTCCTCGGATGACAATATCCTAGATGAATACTCTCAAACTCAAGATAGGATGAGTGAACAATATATTTTTAAGGACAGAAAGGAAATGTGGTATCGTCATCCAGTTAGTTATTAAACAGGGAAGACTTCATCACATATTTTTGGTAAGAACCTGGACCATTCTGCTTTGCTAAAAGAATATGTGACAGAATTATTTCATCTTCTATAATGTTTGTGTGTCAAAATTTACTTGATGCAAAGAGTTTTACTCTTTTAAAATTTTTTTTTTTTTTTTTTTTGCGGTACGCGGGCCTCTCACTGTTGTGGCCTCTCCCGCCGCAGAGCACAGGCTCCGGACGCGCAGGCTCAGCGGCCATGGCTCACGGGCCCAGCCACTCCGCGGCATGTGGTATCTTCCCAGACCGGGGCACGAACCCGCGTCCCCTGGATCGGCAGGCGGACTCTCAACCACTGCGCCACCAGGGAAGCCCTCTTTTAAAATTTTTAGGGGCTTCCCTGGTGGCGCAGTGGTTAAGAATCCTCCTGCCAATGCAGGGGACATGGGTTTGAGCCCTGGTCCAGGAAGATCCCACATGCCGCGGAGCAACTAAGCCCGTGCGTCACAACTACTGAGCCTGCGCTCTACAGCCCGCAAGCCACAACTACTGAGCACGCGTGCCACAACTACTGAAGCCCACACACCTAGAGCCCATGCTCCTCAACAAGAGAAGCCACTGCAATGAGAAGCCCGCGCAACTCAACGAAGAGTAGCCCCCACTCGCCGCAACTAGAGAAAGCCTGTGCGCAGCAATGAAGACCCAACGCAGACAAAATTAAATTAATTAATTAAAATTTAATTAAAATTTCTAGTAAGTTGTTTTCATTATGCCTTTATTCTTAATTCTGTAAATTATCTGTAAAATTACTTTTAAATTAAAAAATAAAAAGGTTCCAGGACTTCCCTGGTGGTCCAGTGGGTAAGACTCCACGTTCCCAATGCAAGGGGCCCGGGTTCAATCCTGAGTTGGGAAACTAGATCCCGCATGCATGCCGCAATTAAGAGTTCGCATGCCGTAACTAAGAGTCCACAACTGCAACTAAGAAGTCTGCATGCCACAACTAACAGTCAGCATGCTGCAACTAAAGATTGTGCATGCTGCAAGTAAAACCTGGCGCAGCCAAAATATAAATAAATAAATAAATAAATATAGATTTGTCTTTTTTTGTTTTTTTTGTGGTACACGGGCCTCTCACTGCTGTGGCCTCTCCCATTGCGGAGCACAGGCTCCGGATGCACAGGCTCAGCGGCCATGGCTCACGGGCCCAGCCGCTCCGCGGCACGTGGGATCTTCCCAGACCGGGGCACGAACCCATGTCCCCTGCATTGGCAGGCGGACTCTCAACCACTGTGCCACCAGGGAAGCCCCTAAATAAATATTTTTTAAAAAGGTTCCAATGCACCATCTAGATGGTAAAGTGAAGACTACTTTTTTAGTATACTGAAGGATAAGAATGCAGAAAGTGCTGCAGAGTGAGAAATAGTCAAGACAATCTAGACATATGAGGACTCCTACAAACCAATAAGAAAAAAATATAACCCAACAGTAAAACAGGGAAAAGACTTGAATCAGCATTTCATAAAAGAGGAAATCCAACTGAACGAAAATCAAATGGAATGGAAGTCAATCTCATTCGTCATCAGGGAAATATAAATTAAAGCCATATTACAATACCACTAGACATACACCAAGATTGCTAAAATTTTAAAGTTTAATAACACCAAGTACTAATGAGGATACAAAAAAAATGGAATACAGAAACACTGGTGGTGAGAGTGTAAACTGACACAACCACTTTGGAAAACTGTTTGACAATATCTATCAAAGCAGAACATATTCGTACTCATATGATCAAGCAATTCCCATCCTTGGCATATATCTAAACAAAATTAAATACAAACACACACACACACAGCCCCCTAAAGGGACATATATAGCACCAAAGACACAAAGCAGTGTTTTTCATAATAACCACCAAAAACTTAAATGACCATCAATATTAGAATGGATAAACAGATTGTGGTATATTCATACAATAAAATACTGTAAAGAAATGAGAATGAAACAAACTACAGCTACACACAACATGGCTGAATCTCACAATAATATAATGTTAAGTGAAAGAAGCCAGACTCAAGAGTACATACAGCATGAGTCCATTTATATAAAGTTCAAAAATAGGCAAAACTAATCTCTTGTGTAAAAAGTTGGAATAGTGGCTATCTTTGGGATGAGGAAAAATGGGAAGGGGCATGAGTGGCACTTCTCAGACACTGTTAATTTCTGTTTCTTAATCTGAGTCGCGATAACACAGGTGTATCTGTGAAAATTGACTAAGCTGTACACTTATGATTGTGCACATCTCTGTATGTTCCTCTTCAATAAGTAAGTTTTATTATTGAAAATAAAAGATTCTTGGAAACCAACATCTACTAACATGACAGTTTATTGGAGCTGTGGTAGTCTTCTACAAGACTTGATGAATCCAATGATACATACACACATAAACAGTTTCAAAAAGCTGCCCCAGATGCTCAACAATGTGGTGTGCTACTCACATATGATGCATTTATGTCACTTGACTTTTTGAAAACCTTCAGTTTTTAGAAAGCAGCCTAAATCTGGATTTTTCAAAAAACTCAAAGTAATTTCCAGTACTTTATTTAACAGTGCGTAATTGGTAAATCAGTTAACTGTATTCTCAGTTCTCGTTTTCCTACCCAGCTTTGTTTAAGAAACAACACACACACACACACACACACACACACACACACACAAACTAGAGTGGCTTACCGTATGTTATATATATATAGCAAACTCTGAATTCAACTAATAAAGGAAATTCACAAGTTTTCTTAATAGTGTGGATTATTCTTACCTCAGTCTCTTTTACTCACTGACCGGCTTCCCACTGATCTCTTTTTCTCTCACGTAACAAAGGTTAAAAAAAAAAAAAAAAAAAAACCATGCCTGGGCAACAGTCACAAACTATACTTTACATGGGCTAAGTGAACAAAAGAAGTAGAAGGGTAATAGAAATGGCAATGACACAGCTAGATCAGGGAAAGGTTTTTAAAACAAGGTAGAAAAAAAAAAAAACAAGGTAGAAATGTGAGCAGGATACAATTCAAGGACAAAATATGCCATCCTTATCAAAGCTGCAGGTGGAAAAAGCCAGGAAGGGATATCTCATATCTAAAAACAGTGTCATCTCCATTCGTGAAGATTCAGCAGACTAGAATGCAGGCCCAAACCTAACTAGATGAAATGTAAAGTCTTAGGAAAAAAAAAGAACACAAGACAAAAAACTGTACAAGTTCAGGGTGACAGAGAACTGGCTTAATAACAGTAAGGTGAAAAAGACCTGGCTGGCCAAATTGATGTTAAGCTCAACATGAGTCAACACTGTGAGAGCACTGACCCCCCCCACCCAAAAAAAAGCAATTTGTTCAGCTATATAAGTACATTTTATAACAAAGTTAGTAATAGGCCTATGGTCTTTCTCCATCTGAAGTAAGTGTTCATTCTGAAGGAGACTGACAAACCAAAGGCCCTTCAAAGGACAGTGAACAGGGACTTCCCTGGTGGTCCAGCAGTTAAAACTCCATGCTCCCAATGCAGAGGACCCAGGTTCGATCCCTGGTTAGAGAGCTAGATTCCACATGCCACAACTAAAAAGATCCTGCACGCCACAACGAAGATCCTGAGTGCCGCAACTAAGACCCAGCGCAGCCAAATAATCAATCAATAAATTTTTTTTTTTAAAAAAGGACAGTGAACAATATAGCAGGACAAAACTAGCACCGATGTTAATATGAAGAGAACTTCAGTTTATGTGATGGCACAGCAGAATGGTTAAGGTGGGTGGAGGGAGATAAGAGGATGGTCTTTAAACAACGGCAGGATACACTGTAGAAGAGGGACAGGGTAAATCACTATGTGTTGCACCACACAGGCAGATCTAGAATCAACAGGCAGAAGTCAAGGCAACACATTTATGTTCAATGTAAGAAATACAATTTCTGTAAAACTGTCAGCACCTCGTGGGCAGTGTTCCTTATCACAGTGCCAACGCTCAAGCAGAGCTCATCAGCTGCTTGTCACAGGAAGCACAGTGGACTTAAGAGTGGGTCAGAAGGCCCTGGATTCAAACCCCACCTCAACCATTTATTTGCCGTGTCATCCGGGGCAATTTATTTATAACCTCTCCAAATCTCAGCTCCCTTTATCCATTTACTTCATGAGATCACTGAGAGGAATAAATGAGATAATATGTGCAAGACCTAGGATGACAAAATGCAACACAAAGGTGAGTTGCTATATAGAGGGCAAGTTGCACTAGGTAACTGCTAAGATCCTCCTAGCACTGAAATTATTAACTGTACCCTGAGGCAAAAGAAAAAAAGTTAAAGTAGGTCCTAAATTTACAAAGTCAAGATTTGGTAGGCAAAAGAGAGAAAACATTATTATGACAGAAAAAAGGGAGCAGGAAATCTATGTTTTATGAGGTTATAAGAACGTACTTCTCATATAGCAAATCAGTTACCATATCTAAAAGGTAATGCTCAATCCAGGAGATAAGTAGGAATTCAAATCAAGATGAAACACATGCCAAATAAATCAGGACTACAAGTGCACTTGTAATCACTGACAGGATGAACATCACTGAATCACGGCATTAAACACAGTGCTTAACTAGTGCTCTTGCCCTGGGGACCCTCTGGACTCAGCTCCCACTATGTGGACTTAGGCTCTACTCTCCCACCTACATGATCCTGAGCAAGTTATCCAATCCTCTCAGCCCCAGTTTGTAAAGGGTAAATGTAGGGTATGAAACTGCCAAGTTCACAGGTTGTCGAGAAGACTCCATGGGATAATGTATGTAAAGCTTCTGACAAGGCTTCTGGTACTCAGCGGAATTCACGTTAATTGCCTTTAATTAGCTTTCATTTTTGGATGGAGTTCTGTTTTCTGAATATAAACTTGGAGAAAAAATAAAAAATATATTTTGTTTTCAAATATTGAAATTAGGTTAAAATTTAAAATGATGATGTAGATCCATCAACACTGAGATGGAAAACTAACCAATGCTGACAAGTGGAAAGACCAAGTTACAAAATAATACACTTAGTATGCTTCCATTTTTTTTTTTTTTTGCGGTACGCAGGCCTCTCACTGTTGTGGCCTCTCCCGTTGCGGAGCACAGGCTCCGGACGCGAAGACTCAGTGGCCATGGCTCACGGGCCCAGCCGCTCCGCGGCATGTGGGATCCTCCCGGACTGGGGCACGAACTCGTGTCCCCTGCATCGGCAGGCGGACTATCAACCACTGCACCACCAGGGAAGCCCTGCTTCAATTTTTTATGACATATGTTTTAAAAATTATTACCTCCAGATAGTAGAATTAGGTGACTTTTACATTTTTTCAATACTTTCCTGTCCTGTCTAAATTTTGTATAAGGAGTATTTCCAGTACAATTTCCAATTGGAAAAAAAATCTGATTGAAAATGTTTTTCTATAAGAAAATTATCATTTAGGCCAACTTGGGGAAAAAATATTTTTACAAACTTGGAAAAATAAATTTAACACCTTTTAAAAGGTAAAAGAAAAAATTTAGAAACTACTAGTAAATGTATTGTGTGCTTTTCTAAAAAATGTGGTTCAAACAAAAGAAAAACATCTCCTAAACTGAGGAAAATATAAAGGATAAAAGTTCCATGGGGGCAGGGATTGTGTCTGTTATGTTACATTCACTGCTGGAGGCACAAATATTAATAAATATTTGCTGAACAAATGGATAAAATAAAAGTCCTATTTACCCTTACACTAAATTCCATTACCTTATTTCACTAGATGCTTATTCATTTTTATCTCCAACAGCTGGCATATCATGTCACAGAAAGTTACCAATCCAGTTATTTGTTACATAAACAAAAAGCAAAAAAGATCAATAAATTTAATAAAAATTGCTTCTGAAGCTAAGGAATTGATAAGCATTACTCTAAACCACTACATTCATCCTGGACTAAAATCGCTACATACAGGATAAAAGCAATGACGTCAAAGAAAGGGGGGCATGTTGCCATTTCTAGATTTCATTATGTCATGTCTAATAAGTGAACAACACTAACATTATTAATTGTAAACCAGGAATGTATATAAAAGTACAAAGAGAACATAAAAGCCTACTCAGCCTGTATCAGCAAAGCAGCAAAACCACCACACCCCAACTCCCCACCCGCTCCCAAAAAAAAGGCAGACCTACCTTGGGCCTCTTGGACCTTCCAAGTAACTGCTTCTAGGAGGATCTGGAAGCAATCCACCTGACCTCCCTGGCATGTCCTTGACTGCAGTGATTGGCTGAGATGGAGCAGCTGAAGACTCCCCAAGTCCTTGCTCAGATGAGAATGAACTGTACGGCAGAGCAGACTTGCTCAGTGGAGCTTTAGAATTCACTTGTTCAGATGGGCCAATGGCTGATTGCAATGGAGGATGGTAAGTTGAGGGTGGGGCTGAACCAAAAGACACAGGAGTGGGAAGCAGTGCTGGTCTAGGTTTCTCTGGAACTTGTGAGTTCTGAGAACTGGAGGCTGGTGGAACTGGGGCTGTTGTTAACTGAGGAGGTATCCCTTGTGGAACTCCAGGGGGAGGTATTCCTGGAGGAGGTGTGGCTGAAGATAATGGTGGGAGGGGCATAACAGGTGGAGGCGCTGTTGAAGAGAGAGACGGTGGGGGAAGAACTGGTGGCGGCCCTGCAGAAGAGAGGGAAGGCGGGGGTAGAACTGGTGGTGGCCCTGCAGAAGAGAGAGATGGAGGCATCACAGGTGGGGGCACAGAGGTTGGTAGAGAAGGTGGCATCACAGGTGGGGGCATGCCAGGTGGTGGCACTGAAGTAGGCAGGGCAGGGGGCATCACTGGTGGTGGCAATGATGGAGGCAATACTGGAGGAGGCATTGTTGGTAGAGGTGGAGGCATCTGAGAATATGGGACAAAAGGTGGCGGCATGGACATGTTCCCCATATACTGGTTCTTCATGTTCTGAAATGAAGTGACTTTCTCCTGGAGATAGGTCTGAGTGGCTTTCATATGTCCCTGCCATGTTTTCCATTGCTTCTCATACTCCTGAAGCTGATCTTTGTGAGGATAGGAATGAAGCTGTTCCTCCCACAGCTGGAACTCTCGCTCCCATTCTTGGTAGAGATGTTGAAACTGCTGCTGCTGCATCTCATAATGCCGCATCTGCGTATCTACAGACATGGTCTACAAATAAAGGGATAAAAATTATTTCAAGACATTCATATAAGAAAATTAATCATAAGTTAAAATATTAATGAACCAAGGGCATTTGCAGCCTTAGGAAATTAGAACACAAGACTTTGGGAGGCTAAGGATAAGCTTGTTAAATCCTTTCCATGATGATCATTCGCCTTTCTCCCTTTGACTTATTTATATGTTATCACTGAGTTGGAAAAAATCTACCAAACACTAAAGCGAATAGCTGTCTCAGCAATAAGTATTTTTCAAGTTTTTATTACTACTATGGGTCATTTTAAATATTACTATTGAAAATGATCTGTTATAGACATATAGACATAAGTTTACACCTCACAGATACAAGACAAACAAGTATCTAAGTCACTTCATCTTTTGTGGTGCATTTGCTTAGGTTTTTGGTGGTGGTTGCTTTGATCTTGCTGGTGGATTTCTGCTTGTTACTGCAGTGCTTTTCAGGCAAAAACACAGGTTACCTTGAAGTGACATAAGAAGCCCTGGTTCTTCTTCTTTTTTTTTTTGAACACTCTGCGCGGCTTACAGGACCTTAGTTCCCCAACCAGGGATTGAACCCCGCGCCCTCAGCAGTGAAAGCACAGAGTCCTAACCACTGGACCACCAGGGAATTCCTTTTTTTTTTTTTTAAATTGAAGTATAGTTGATTTACAATATTGTGTTAGTTTCACGTGTGCAGCAAAAAAAAAAAACAAAAAAACCATATATATATATATGTGTGTGTGTGTATATATATATATATACACACACACACACACACACACACACATTCTTTTTCAGATTCTTTTCCATTATAGGTTATTATAAGAGAGTGAATATAGCTCCCTGTGCTATACAGTTAAGTCCTTGTTGTTTATCTATTTTATATATAGTAGTGTGTATCTGTTAACCCCAAACTCCTAATTTATCCCTCCCCCTGCTTTCCCCTTTGATAACCATAAGTTTGTTTCTATGTCTGTGAGTCTGTAAGAAGCCCTGGTTCTTAAATCTCTTAGCAACAGTACTCTAACATCTGCCTGGGTTAACATGATCAGAAGATTCCACTATACCCGCCCTTCCCCAAGAGCATTTTCACAATACCACATTTCCAAGCCCCCAGTAATGTGACAAATAACTACTTGGGCACTCCAGACGAAACATCTGATATCTTTCCTTCTTCATACTTAAATCTCTTTCATGAGAAACAAATCCCTTTAACATCCTGGGGCAATTTCCCATGTGGCAACTGAGGAAGCACTCACCTGTATATGTGGTGGATGCTGTATAATCTGCTGGTACTGTTGTAGGATCTGCTGTAACTGAGTGTGCTTCTGCATTATTCCCTGATACTGGAAGCCAACTCGATGCTGCTGGTGCTGCTGCCAGTGTGCTGCTGCAGCCTGCAACTGTTTTAACCTGGCATCTTCTTCTGGGTCCTCAGACTAAAGATAAAAGAGAGGGTACAGTTTTTTTCTTTTTCTAAGTCATAAACAGCAACCAAATTAATAAGAAACCTGAATATTTTATAAAGTATTATGTTGTAATAGTATTGTGTTATAAAGTCCAGAATCCCTGCAACTGTGAGAAAAGCTATTCTATCCTTAGATAAAATACCTAGTTCTATCTATACTGTGATCATGGATACTAATACAAAGGAATTTATAAATCCCACAGTCTTTACGAGAATAATCACCTCACTGTTCCTAAATAGGATAACCATTTCCCCAGCAGAAAGTCAATCCACAGTTACTATCCTTTTCACTATATGAGAAATCTCTTTTTTCACCTTAGTCACTTTTCACCAGCTGCCTACAGTGTAATCATCATGTTTCATTAATGTTTCCATATAAGGCTCTTGGGAGAACAATGACCTTTGGACCAACGTGAGAACTTTCCATGTGCCAGTCAGTATGCTAAGCAACAAGGATTATCACATTTAATGCTTTAATAGCTCAATAAGAAAGCTACTATTTGAATATGCCCATTTTGTAGATGAGGAAATTGAAGCATAGAATGGTTAACTAACTTGCTCAGAGTCACCACCAGCAAGTAGCAATGCCTGGACTACAGCCCGGGCAGTTTGACAATAAAAGCTCAATCTCTTAATTATTGCCCTGTGCTGCCAATATGAAAACACCCACACTTGCATCCCTTTAGTGCTTAGAGACACTCAATTCAGAAGAGTGTCTAATTCTTCACTCTCACTTAAACGATGAAAAAATGCCTTTTCTAAACCCAATATGGCACACATCTGACTATTCCACAAATGAAATTTTACATGCACTTAAAAAAAAAAATGAAAATATATATCCATTTATATATAACAAAGGTACATATATATATGAAGCAGAAAAAAACGGAATAACTTAATAAATACCAAGTAATTAACTTCATGGTTACCTGGGGTTCCTCAGGTGGGAGAGGAGGTGGTACGTCCTCGTTAGGGGGTGGTAATGGGGGCTCCTCCGATGGAGGGGGTTCTGGTACTTGGCTGGTGGCAGGTACAGTAACTTCTTCCTTTACTGGCTCAGCTGCATCCTTTGCTACAACAGGACCTTTTTTGTGTCCCGGCAAATGCACTTTTGTCCTCTGCTGCAAACTAAGCAGGTGCTGTCGATACCAGTACTGCTGCTGTTCCTACAACAGAAACCATTTTTAAGTCAGAAAGAGAAAAACAAATATCGTATATTAACGCATATATGTGGAACCTAGAAAAATGGTACAGATGAACCGGTTTGCAGGGCAGAAACAGAGACACAGATGTAGAGAACAAACGTATGGACACCAAGGGGGGAAAGTGGCGGGGATGGTGGTGGTCGTGTGATGAATTGGGAGATTGGGATTGACATGTATACACTGATGTGTATAAAATGGATGACTAATAAGAACCTGCAGTATAAAAAAATAAATTAAATTAAATTTAAAAATTAAAAAAAAAAAGAATTTTAATTGACAACCCTGTATATCTGCAACTTGGTTTTGACAGGGAGCTACACTTGTGTCTGTGTTCATGTATTTATATATAAGAAAAGGCAAACCTGAACTGAGAAAGGCAAATAAATAAACATGATCTTTCAATTCCTCCCCCAAATTTATATATTTAAATTAAACCATACATGTTAATTCAACATACTTCTCTATTCTCATTAAAAAAACATGCTTTTGGAGGTGAGGGTAGTCTTTCTGATAAAAGATCAGAGTAAATCTTTTCAGTATTCATAGCTATTGTTTTTAACTTGCCTTTAGTTGGTTCAGTTTTATCCACGGGGGTCTCGTGATTAATGAATATAATAAACAGTCCTACCTCTTCTCTCTGTCTTCTCTTCCCTCTTTTAAACACCTGCTGTATCATTAATCTTGCCATACCCAGGTATATATACATAAATGAAAATACACTGTGTTTTAGAATGCTTTCTATTTATTTTAAAAGTTTCACTTTGTCTTCCAAGTTATACTGTAATTTGATTTTCTGGAAGCTTATTTTGTGCTTCCACTTTCTAAAAATTACCACAGTAATAAGCTTAATGTGGAAAAAAATTAGAAGATACAGCCTATCCTGATTATTCATGGAGTCTGTATTTGTGAATTTGCCAACTTGCTAAAATTTATTTCTAACTCCAAAATCAACACTCAGGGAACTTTCACAGTGATTTGTGGACACGCGTAGATGGGCAAAAAATTAGTTATCTGACTTGCACGTTCCTGTCTGAGGCAGAACACGGCCATGCTCTGCCTTTTTGTTTAGCTCTTATATTGTAAATAAGTGTTCTTTTCAAGGTCTATTTAGGGCCACATTTTTCACATTTCTGTACTTTTTGGTTGAAGATTTTGCTGTTTAAAATGGCCCCAAGCATTGTGCTGAAGTGCTGTCTAGTATTCCTAAGTGCGAGAACACTATGATGTGCCTTAAGAAGAAAATACTTGTGTTGGATAAGCTTCTTTCAGGCATGTGTTATAGTGCTGTTGGCTGTGAGTTCAATGTTAATGAATCAACAATATACATTAAATAATTTGTTTTTAAACAGAAACACATATAAAACAAGGTTATGTATTGATTGGTTGAAGAAAATGTGACCAAAGGCCCACAGGAACCTAACCCTGCACTTCCCCCAGGAGCAATCGTTCAGTATTCACTAATTCAGTGTTCTTGACAACTTTATAAAATATAAATACCTCAAATAAAGAGACTCGACTACAAATAAGCAATAATTAAAATCAATTTTAAAAAAATCTCACCACTCAGAAGTAACTACAGGATCTTCATTATCCCAGTGTTCACTATATAATTCCCCATGGTTACAAGGTGGCATAAGGAAAAAAAAGTTGTCATAACACTAAAATATTCACTGATGAACTGCCCTATATACTTCTATAATTAACAACAGCATATAAACAAAAACAAAAACAATAGCATACACTTCTACTACAATTATAAAGATGCAGGATCTAGCAGAAGTACTACCAGTTAACAACCAAAAATAATTTTTATAATAGGAACTGCAAAAGAGAATGACATGAATATCAAATGTTGAAAAACAGCCCTTGGAAAAATGTATAAATCCCTAAAATATTTTTTCAACATATTCAAAAATGAAATAAATGATGATAATATAGTGTTGTCACACAATTTTGTCACAAAAATTATAGTACAGAAACCTAATCTACACTTTATTCTTTATAAACGCTAAGACTCAGCTGTTCTTTATGATTTTTGAGCTTTATTTTTCAAGATTGTGTCCCAAATTAAATTTTTTACTTTTTACAATAAACTTTTGGTCCTTGTGTTAAATGGATTCATTTTACTTGCATTCACTGAGATTCATTGCCTCTGGATAACCAGGATTTCCTATATTGTTACTATTTTACTGTACATCCTCTCCAATTTTCCACATGCAAATATACATGATACTCTTTTCTCATGAAACATACTGTCTTGTTATCTGTTTTCTCATTTGCAGAAAGTAACTGTCTTGGGAGAGAGGTGTTTCATGCTTTTCTCATATCCTGTCTGGTGCTTAAGCATAGTGCCGGAACACACAGTAGAGTGTCAATAAATAGTTGCTGATCAGCTAAAGACTTCCCTTCTAGGCTACTAATTTCTATGACCTGAAACTTGCTACATCCCTTTGGAAGAGTAAATTCCATCTCACTAACTCCATCCTGAAGTTTGGGTCATGACTGGGTTTTTCTCGTTTTTATTATCATACACATAATCATCAGTTCCTGAAATATAATTACTTTTACTATTCAACATGAAAAAAAAAGAAAAAAAACCAACACACTGTTCATGATAGTCAACAATTATGTGGTATTAGAACATTTTCAACTTTCTTCCATTATTGTATGAAAATACTGAAAACAGCAACAGGCTTGTTTTTTAGCTTTAAAAAATTAATAAACTCTTTCAAGTAGAAGTTAAAAGTTTCCTTTTTTTTTAAGTTACTTTGAAAGCATCACCAAAACATACAAAGATGCAAACTATCTTTCATAAACTAGAAGCCAGTGGCTATAGATAGGAAGATTATTCAGGTCTAGATTCCTTATCAATTTATACCCACCTTATTCTTGTGCTTTCTATCTTTGTCTTAGACCTAGTCTAAGGTTAAGAACCTTGTTAGGAGCTCAGGTACTTGTTGATTTACTAACAGTATGCACTGTAGATCAATTTCTATTTAATATGAACCCAATAAGCAGAAACCAGATCTAATTCAATCCTAGGACGAGGCTTTGGCACATTTTTAAAGCTCTGCAAATGAATAATGATGAAATCATTCAGAAATGTCCTCAGTGACCCCAGAGAAGGTTGCTTTATCTCTATTTTAAAAAGGAATAAAACCTGCCTGGACTTGCTAATGAAGCTGAAATAGTAGCCAGTTCTTCTGAATGTCCCGTTATATCAGACAACTCCATCTCATATGGGATGTTAGTTCATAGGTAGAGGAAAATCACAGTAAATGTCACATTCAAAAAGAGATTGAATAGGGCTTCCCTGGTGGCACAGTGGTTGAGAGTCCACCTGCCAATGCAGGGGACACGGGTTCGTGCCCCGGTCCGGGAGGATCCCACATGCCGCGGAGCGGCTGGGCCCGTGAGCTATGGCCGCTGAGCCTTCAAGTCCGGAGCCTGTGCTCCGCAACGGGAGAGGCCACAACAGTGAGAGGCCCGTGTACCACAAAAAAAAAAAAAAAAGAGAGAGAGACTGAATAGAGTTAAAAAGTAAGGATGTATCTGTCATAAATACCAAAAAAGATGCTAATTAATTCAGCAAGTATTTACTGACCACTTGCTACCAGTACAGTAAGGAACTAGGTACTAAAAGATTCTCCAAGTAGGGAAATATAAAGAAGAAGGGACAGGGAGAGAGAGAGAGAGGATGAATGAATGAATGGATGAATGAATGAATGAATGAACACATGCGTCTATGTGTGTGATGTTTTAAAGATTAATTTTGAAAGGTTGCCTTTCCTGTCCAGGTTGATTAGGATAAATGCCTGTAACATTAAATGTTCAATGTCATATCCTAAAGCAAGTGGGATGGGGAGGGGGGACGGTAAAATAATGAAATGGATTTCCATTTTTAAAATTTATTTAAAATATATTTATTTTCAACATTTTTGAAGTTCACACTCTATTCCAGGAATTAAGGTCCCATCTTAAAAAAAAAAAACTCCTTTACTGTGCCTCTTCCTCCAGCTCCTGCCCACATTCTCTCTCTCTCTCTCTCTCTCCTTCAGTCAAACTTCTTTAAAAGAGTTGTCTATACTCACCATCCCCATTTCCTCACCTTCCATCACTCCTCAAATCAATGCAATATGGCTTCAGTCACTATGAAACTGCTCCTGCCAAGGTCAACAATAATCTACATGTCAGTAAATGCAAAAGATAACTCACAGTCTTCATCTTGCTTGACCTCTCAGCAGTAACACAGCTGACTACACCCTCCTCCTAGAAACAGTCTTCCCTTCACTTCTGTGGCACTGCACTGTCCTGATTTTCCATCTACCTATTTGGCCTTTCTTCCCATTGGTTCCCTTAGGTACTGTGGTTCTGCAGGGCTAGGCTCAATGTCCTTTAAACTTTATTCTTACTCTACACACACTCCTCAGGAGACCTCATCTATTTCTGTGCCTTCAAATACCATTTTTATGCTGATGACTCACAAGTCTATGTCTCCCAGATCTCACTTCTAGACTCCAGACCTGTATCTAACTTCTAACTGGACATCTCCATTTAGAATCTTATGTCTCAAGGATCTTAAACTCAGTAAGTCTAAAACTTAACTCATCATTTTCCCTTCCTCCCAGACCTGTTCTTCCCCCTTCTGTAGGTTATTAGTATATGGAACCACCATCCACCCAGTTTCCTATCCCAGAAACCCAGGAATCGTCCTTGATGCCTCCCTCTCCACTACTACTCAATCTCCAACTGGATTCTAGCACCAAAATATTTCTCCAGTCTTTCCACTTCTCTCCATCTCCTCCATCACCATCCAAGTCCAAGCCACTACTAACTCTTGCCTGGATCACTCTATTCACTATTCACTCTAAATCACTCTTGCTCCTTTCGATTCCACTCTCCCCAAAGCAGTGTGAACTTTCAAACAAGCCAATCTGTCACATTTGCCTATATAAAATCCTTCAATGGCTTCCTACTGCCCTTAGGATAAAGTCTTCATAGGTCCTCCCTGGCCTGGTTTGTACCTTCAGTAAGCCCTACCGAACTTAATTCTTTGAACTCGTATCTGGTTATTTCCTACCCATTCTTCAGGTTTCATTTAAATATTACTTGCAAAGGGAGGTCTCTTCAATTAGGTTAGAGCTCCCAGCTATATTCAATCATTTGAAAAATATTTATTCTTCACCTACTATGTGCTAGACCCTGAGCAAGGCCCTGTGAATACAATGGTGGGCTTAAAAAAGCTCACCTTTTCCTAATCCTTACGGAATGGTCTAGTGATATTTTCTATTTTATAATTCCACAGCACCTTACACGTCTTCAATTACTTTTTAAATGTCTTTTCCCCGCATTGGAACAAGTGAATGAGGGCAGGTACCTTGTCTATTTTGTTCACCATTTCATCTCCAGTACTAAGCACAGTTCTTGGCACACAGTTGTTACTCAATATATATTTAAGTATTAGATAGTGACTATAAACTCTAATCAAAGTCAACAGCTTTACCTAAATAAGTTTTAAGAATAAAAGAATAAATCACAGTTCATTAAAAAAAAGACCAGTATGCATTTTAACTAGCCAGTCCTTTAAAACACACAGAAGAGTTAATTCTTCAAAAAAGACACATTCCATTATATCACCACTTTACTCTGAAAACTAGAAATTAAATGGAAGAATATCAAGCACTTATCCTGTCTTTTCTATGCTAACTGTATGTCCAATCAAACAGCCCTAGTTCATGAGTGAAAGTTTTTCTTTACAGAATTCCTTATGGTAAATATAGAAGAAACAGCAGAAAAAAAAATTCACCATATTGCAACCTCTAACAAAGAAATAATTTACTCAAGCAAAGACCATCAACGGATGAACCACTAGATGAAATATTAGATTGAAGATTGATGGGAAGCTTTACAGCAGAGAAACCAGTCACCCCCCCCTTGATCAATCTTGGCACCACTAACTATGGGACAGCCAGGCATTGAGTGACTCCTGATGGGATGCAAATGAAGTACACAGCACTTCCTAGGTTACGAAGTACACTTGCCAAAAGAAAGGTGAACTTAAATCTAAGAAGGTTGCACAGTTAATGCCTAGTTTACAAAAAAAAACATGGGAGAGAGAGGAACAAGTCAAATGACACCAATGAGACAGCAGACAAATCCAGGACGTGGGACATTCTACAGGATAACTAACACAGATTTTTCAACAAGCTCAATGGCAAGGGTAGAGAAACAGTATAGGAGAGACTGACCTAAATCAGGGATTCTCAAGTGAGAGTGATTTTGCCCCACAGGGGATATTTGGCAATATCTGGAAACATTTTTGGTAGTCACAACTGGGGGCTGCTACTGGTATCTAGCAGGTAGAGGCCAGAGTTGCTGCTAAACATCCTACAATGCACAAGACAGCCGCACAACAGAATTATTCTGCCCCAAAATGTTTATATTGAATCCCAATTTGAACAAACCATCAAAACTTTATTAAGTCCATGGGGGAATTTTAACATGGATAATATCAAGGAATTATTTTTATTAGTATGATGAGACAATACGGGAAATCTGAACAGATCTGGTATTAGATGATAGAAACTTGTTAATTTTGTTAGGTGTTATAACGTGTTTACCTTAGAAAAAGTCCTTTAAAAAAAATGTCTAAGAATGTAGGAAGGAAATGATGTGAGATCTAAGATTCATTTAAAAATATTTCAGCAAGAACAACAGTAAAGGGGCTTCCCTGGTGGCGCAATGGTTGAGAGTCCGCCTGCCGATGCAGGGGACACGGGTTTGGGCCCCGGTCCGGGAAGATCCCACATGCCGTGGAGCAGCTGGGCCCGTGAGCCATGGCCGCTGAGCCTGCGCGTCCGGAGCCTGTGCTGCGCAACGGTAGAGGCCACAACAGTGAGAGGCCCGCGTACCACAAAAAACAAAACAAACAAACAAACAAAAAGAACAACAGTAAAGGCCTAAGTGAAGCATACATGGCAACATCTTGATAGCTGTTGAATTTGAGTGATGGGTATATGGGGAGAATCATACCATTTTCTCTACTTTTGTGCATGTTTAAAATCTTTCACCGGGCTTCCCTGGTGGCGCAGTGGTTGAGAGTCCGCCTGCCGATGCAGGGGACGCGGGTTCATGCCCCGGTCCGGGAAGATCCCACATGCCGTGGAGCGGCTGGGCTCATGAGCCATGGCCGCTGAGCCTGCGCGTCCGGAGCCTGTGCTCCGCAACGGGAGAGGCCGCAGCAGTGAGAGGCCCGCGTACCGCAAAAAAAAAAAAAAAAAAAAAATCTTTCACCATAAAAAATTTTTTAATGAAATATTCCAAAAATAAAATATGAATCAACAAAGAAGGGTTAATTGTCAGAGATTGGCACTGGCATGAAGAAAATGTTTACCACCTAATAAACCAAAGTATCCTAAGTCTAGAACACGACAACTCTTGTATCTTATTCAACAAAACTTTGTGGAGAGCTGACAAATTGGCAAGACACTGGCCCAGATGCTACAGGGGATAAAAAGGTAAGTGAGGCAGTCCCTGTCTGCAAGGGACTTAAGATTTGAAGAACAGAACCAAACCACACAGGTAAGCTGAAGCACGGCTTCATAGAGACCCTGATATTTGAGATGTGCCTCGAAAGCAATACAACTGTAAGGGGGGAGAGAGGGTTGAGGAAGTTGGGATGAATTCTAGAGAGAGGTAAAAAAAAACCTAAAAAGGCTTAGCAAGGGCCTTCTTGATCTGGCCCATTCCCACCTCTCAAATCTCATCTTCCACCACTTTCTTTACAGCTCTCATCAAAGAATTTGAGGCACTGAATAGTCAAAGCACTAAAAGAAGTTCACTATAGACAAGGGTACAAAGGCAGAAAAACAAAAACAGTGTTCGTGCTAAATATTCATATTAAGGACCGGTCTGATTCCCGCCCCCCATCCCCCACTACCAAAAAACAATTCATTTGTCTAAGAGGCCAGAAAAAGTCCAGTAGAGATGAGGATATAAATGTCATATTTTGGTTTGGACTAACTCTGAGAGTGCTGGACAACAAAAGCACTGGAAATCTCAGAGTGGGGTGGTAAAGGGGGCAAAAATTCCATCTCTATTATAATGGAGGAATCTGGAGAAAAAACCTGATGGGATAGTACTAATTTGGTGTAAGCTAACAGAATCTCTCATTCTACTGTTTTACCCCAGCAGCTCAAGTGTTTTCTCCTGATGATGTGCCAAGCACCACATCTTGCTTAGTTAAAACAACCTGTTTTCAGCTTCGTGCTTTGTGACCACCTAGAGGAGTGGGATAGGGAGGGTGGGAGGGAGGGAGATGCAAGAGGGAAGAGATATGGGAACATATGTATATGTATAACTGATTCACTTTGTTATAAAGCAGAAACTAGCACACCATTGTAAAGCAATTATACTCCAATAAAGATGCAAAAAAAGCAAAAAAAAACAACCTGTTTCTCTTCTTAATTTCTAATGCCAAACCACTGTAAAATTAGAATAATATCTTTTGGAAATCTTTATATGTAAATCTGAGCTTGTAGATTAAAAGATTCTCTTTTTTCATGAGGGAATCTAGGTAGATTACTAATTGCTAAAAGTGTCTATTTTAAGAAACCAAAACAAATTATTTCTTCCACTTTAATTTTATCTTCTTTCTGAAGACAGGAATTCATTTATTACTGCTACCCTATCAATCTTTGACAGGGAAGCATCACTTGAAAGAGAAGTTTAGAAGATTGGCTCTCTCATGAATGAAGAGATGTCACCACCATTTTTTTAAAACTTGGCCGAATTCCAAGGCTGTTACTGTGGAGTAAATGGTAACAACAATGCAATGCAGCAAATTGGTCATGTCTCAAAACTATCTTTAAGTGATGTGAGAACAGGATGTATGGGTCAGTTCCTTAAATGACCAACAGATTCCCAAAAAGGTCAAATATGTAGACTTCCCTAGGTATTGCATATACATCTATAAACATAATTAGGATGTTCCTGATTAGAACAAGATTTCCACCCTTCATTTGCTGAGACTTCTTAATTCAGGAAGCTGACAGCTATCAGTGGCCCTTAATTTTCTTTTAAAGAAACTAACTGGTCATAAGATTCATATGCATTTCAGGTGTCAGCCCTTTGAGAAGCTTCTTTTTTATGCTGCCTCTAAAATAGAATTTTAGTTTAAGTTACAATTAAACAACAACAACAAAAAAGCCCTTTGCAACAGCAATAAAACCTAGAAGCATGATCAAAGGAAACCAAGGAATATATCTGAGAAGTAACTCTTGAGCCACCCCATCACTCTGGTGTCTAGAAATATCTTCAAACACTGTTCTTTTAATAATCCACATTTAGCTAATTGAAAAGCTGGGATGTCAGACCTTTGACTTTTATGGAATACTCTGGAGTGTAAATTAGCCAGTTATCGTGTGTTGGAATTAGGCTAAGCACTGGGTAAAGCCCCCAGGCCTGCTCACTTAGGGCCCTCTAGGTGAGAGCCGCAGCTTGGGCAGATGTTTTCTTACCTGTGGAGTCATCGTAGAGGGATCTGGCTCAGGGGCAGCTTGCTGCTGTTCAGCACTCTTGTTCTTGGACCCGCTCTCCAAAGGCTCTTGCTGGACAGTTGTCTTATTCCCAGAAGGGGCGGACGGCGGTGGCGGAGCTAGCAGCTGGGATTTAGAATGGCCTTGGGAGGGGCGGGAAGGAGATGCCTGAGAAGAGGGCAAGTAGGACTGGGAATGGCTCAAATAGGACTGCGAGGAGGAGGAAGAGGAAGAATAAGATGGGGTGGGCGCCAGGTAGGACTGGGAAGGTGGGGACTGAGAAGGGGACGGCTGAGCGGGAGGCAGGTAGGGCTGAGATGAGGCCGGGGGGTAGTACGAGGGTGGTGGCTGAGGTGGAGGCATGTAAGATTGAGACGGGGGCATGTAAGACCCTGGCGGTACTGGGGGAGATTCAGGGGGAGAATCCAGCTCCATGGGAACCAAACCAGGAGGCCCGTCTCGTTGGTGGTGGAGCATCTGGTGTTTGTACTGCTGCTGCTTCTGATAGCTGAGAGCCGGCCCAGGTGGCGGGGGCATCGGCGGCGGCGGTGGCTGCCAGTCCCCGTAGCCGCCCCCCGGCATCACCGGCGGGGGCGGCAGGGGGGGCGGAGGAAGGTGATGGGGCTGGAGCACGCACTGCATTTGCTTCTGGTGCATCTGCTGCAGCTGCTGGAGCTGCGCCAGGTGCTGCTCGCGGAAGCTCATGAAGCCAGAAGAGGAGGGGGCCGCGGGAGTCGTCGAGCTCGAGTACCCGGGCCCCGGCGAGGCCTCAGGAAGCGCCACCGGCGGTGGCGGCGGGACCGGCGGCGGCGGATAGTGGCTGCTCCCGCCATACCGGCCCCAATTCGGGTACATATCGGAGAAGAAGGCGCAGCGCTCGTCCCGGCGTCGTTACGCGTCGCAACCGACCTCCAGGAGCTGCGGCGGCGACGGCGACAGCCGGAACTCGCGGCGCCTACAGGCCCCGGAGCGTGTAAACGGAGCGCGCCAGTGCGCCGGCGCTACCGAGCTGCGCCCGCGACCGGGAAGGTGGGGACGGTACCGGGGCGATTACGCCTGCGCAGTAGCCACCGAGAGGAGAACAAAGGCAAGATAGAGCGGCCCTTTGCTTGGCGACTCTCGGTTGCCACCTTCCTTCCGGTTCGGATAATGTTGAGGCGAGCTGAATGTTCCTATATAGCCAAGGAACCATAGAGTCTCACAGCTGAGAGCGGTGGTAGAGATCCTATCGCTCTACGGGTTCGCTTTTGAATGGAAAAAAAAAAAAAGGTTCCATTCACAATAGCAACAACAACAAAAAACCATGAAGCAGGTAGGAATAACACTAATAAGAAATATGCAGAATCTATATAAAGGAAACTACAGAACTATACAGACTCATATCCGAGTGGAATAAAATTAGACTTGAAATAATGGAGAGGTTTACCATGGTTCTGAATGAAAAGAGGAAAAATTATGAAGCTGTCAGTTCTTCTCAAATTAAGTGAATAGACTTAATTCAATTCTAACAGAAAGTCCAATTAGGAACAAATCTGTGAAGATGTATTCTGAAGACAGAATGTAAGAGTACATCAATTCCTGCAGGTATTGTAAAAGGGAAGAAAGGGAATTCTTTAGAATAATTCAATGCAGAAGACTTTATGTTGGAGAATATCAGTCAAAGGAAAGATAACAAAAGCCAGATAACAAGATTGTCTAGAGAGGACCAGATTGGATTTAGAAAATAATCCAATCTCATGTAATACTAAACATGAACCCATTTGGCTTGAGAGAATCACTGAAAAATAAAGCTGATACACACTGAATTCTGAAAACAAAACAAAACAAAAACCTACCTAACTCTGAGACTATTAAGTGTGTCAATGTGTCAGTTGTGCACCACTTACAGGTTTGACTTTGCTTCCATCTTAATAACCCAGATCTTCACCTCTCATAGGAGGTGGATGTGAGCGGAAAGTGGGGCAGCTAAGTTTCCTTTGGAAGAAAAAGCTTTTCATTCTCAAATAGGAATTTAGCTGTGTTTCTTTTAGCTTTTATTGAAATATAAAGTATATACATAAAATTAGAAATCATAGTGGACAGCTTAGTGAATTTTCACAAACCAATCACACTTGTGTACAGATCAAGAAACAGAACATTACCCAACTCAGAAATCCCACTTGTAATTTTAATATTTTCAATTGAAATTCTCTTTGAAAATTATAAAAATAAATGTAATTTACTATAGAACAGACAAGGAGAAAATCAGATGATCATCTCATTAGATGCAGAAAAAGAATGTTTTCTTTCATTTCATAAATTTCAATATCCATTTATGATTTTTAAAAAGATTTGCAAGCCAGAAATAAAAGGAAACTTCCTTAATCTTATACAGAGTATTTACTAAGAAAACTACAGCAAACATCACAGTTAATGCTGAAAAGTTGAAAGTTTTCCCACTGAGATCAAGAAGAGATGTCCACTGCTATCATGTCTGTTACGGGTTGAACTGTGTCCCCCCCCACACCCCCCAAAAAAAGATGTTTAAATCCTAACCCCCAGCACCTCAGAATGTGACCTTATTTGGAAATAGTGTTGTCCCAGGTGTAATTAATTAAGATGAAGTCATACTGGAGTAGGATGGGCCCAAGTGGTCTCCTTATAAGATGGCCATTTGAAGACAGCACACAGAGAGAATGCCATGTGATGGTGAAGGCAGAAATGGAGTTATGCAGCTGCAAGCCAAAGAATGGAATAAATGGAATTCTCATATGCTGCTGGTGGGAGTGTAAATTGGGACGACTACTCTGAAATACTATTTGGCACTATCTACTAAAGCTGAACAGCCCCAGAGCCTATGACCCAGGAATCCCACTCCTAAACATATAACCAACAGAAATGCATATATATGTTCACCAGAAGGCATGTACAAGAATGTTCACAGCAACATTATTTGTAATGGCTGAAAACTGGAAAACAACACAAATGTCTACCTACACTAGAATAGATCATCAAATTGTGGTATATTTGTACAATGGAATACAAAACACCCAAGAGAATGAATGATCTATAACTACATGAAACCACTCAGATGAATCTCACAATGTTGAGCAAAAGAAGCTAGACAGAAAAGAATATATACTATATGTTTTCACATATATAAGTTCAAAAATAGACAGAATTTATATATAGTGTTAGAATTCAGGACAGTGGAGGGATAGTGACTGAAAGGGAGCTGCTAATGCTGTTTCTCGATCTGGGTGCTTGTTACATAGGTATGGTCAGTTTATGAGAAGTTCATCAAGCTGAACCACTTTTGATTTGTGCACTTTTCTGTTTGTATAATTCAATAATAATGTACCTCCAAGAAAATTGTGAAAGATGGAAGTTCAAAAGAATAGTTACTGTAAAATTGACTTTACATATAGCTCAAAAATAGACAAAATTAAATCATAATGTTAAAAGTGAAGGTAAGGACTACCCTGGCTGTCCAGTGGTTAGAGCTCTGCACTCCCATTGTAGGGGGCATGGGTTCAATCCCTGGTTGGGGAACTAAGATCCCACATGCCAAAAAAAAAAAAAAAAAGGAAGGTAGTGGTTGCCTTTGGGGAGAAGGAAAAGTGTAGTGACCAAGAGGGGTCACAAGTAGGGTTTTAGGTGCTAACAATGTTCTGTTTCTTGAACCAAGTGGTAATTACATAAATATTTGCTTTGTTAAAACTTACTGAGCTGTAAATTTATCCTTTGTGGTTTCCTGTTTGTGTTTTGTACCTCACAATTTTTTTTAAAGTTTTTAAGAGTGGGAAGGAGAAGAAAAGTGATGGTAGTGGAAGACAAAGAAAGATGAGATTAGGTTGAGGAAGGCAGGAAGCTTTCTCTTTGCCTTTTCCTTTCCTACCTGGCATGGTAGGTTCTAGCTGTCAGGCCCCAGGCCCTG
Organism: Lagenorhynchus albirostris; assembly: GCF_949774975.1. Classification (NCBI taxonomy): domain Eukaryota; kingdom Metazoa; phylum Chordata; class Mammalia; order Artiodactyla; family Delphinidae; genus Lagenorhynchus; species Lagenorhynchus albirostris. The sequence goes on from NC_083095.1 coordinate 27,873,992, forward strand.
TATCCAGAAACCCTCCCTCAGCAAGGCACCTAATAGGGAAACAGCAACGCTGTTTAAAACAGGCCCTTCCACGTTCCCCTCGTTGTTTCAAGGTAGATATCAGCATTGTTCTAGATCCTATAGGAAATCCTATCTGCTACATTCTTTTTTTTTTTAAATAAATTTATTTATTTATTTATTTAAGTTTTGGCTGCGTTGGGTCTTTGTTGCCGTGCGGGCTTTCTTTAGTTGTGGCAAGCAGGGCCTTCTCATTGCAGTGGCTTCTCTTGTTGTGGAGCACCGGCTCTAGGCACGCCGGCTTCAGTAGTTGTGGCATGCGGGCTCAGTAGCTGTGGCTCGCGGGCTCTAGAGCACAGGCTCAGTAGTTGTGGCACACGGGCTTAGTTGCTCCGCAGTATGTGGGATCTTCCCAGACCAGAGCTCGAACCTGTGTCCCCTGCATTGGCAGGCGGATTCTTAACCACTGCATCACCAGGGAAGCCTCTATCTGCTACATTCTTACACTTAAGGAACTAACATATAGTTGGCCATTCAAATTTTGTAGCCTGCACAATTAATTTTCAAAAGTCACAGCCATCTTCGTTATACAGAACCCATCTCCAGAAAATTATTTAAAAGAAAACTCATTGTTTGTGTAATACTCTCCTCATGACATTTTAGTAACATTAATTTCAAGTTATATGATCAACCCCAAGCCCATTTTTTAGAGACTAATTTTACTAATCTAGAATGTAAAAAGTAAAGTTACAATGAAAACGTAAAGTGCTCTTATTCAAAATGAAATAAGGGATGAATTAAATCACACGGAAGGTTTTGTGGGGGAAACTCTGGGGGGGTCAGCTGTTAATTGTCAATGCTGTCAAAATCAACTCAGCATGAGCCTTCTCTGGGTTAGGTTTATAATCCAGCTGCTCGGGACTTTCCTGGTGGTCCAGTGGATAAGACTCTGTGCTCCCAGTGCAGGGGCGGCCGGGGTTCGACCCATGGTCAGGGAACTAGATTCCACATGCCACAACTTAAAGGGTTCGCATACTGCAACTAAGACCCGGTGCAGCCAAATAAATATATAAATATTAAAAAAATATATCTAGCTGCCCTTCTTTCCTTCTGTTTCATTCTTGCTTTTACTAGGGAGACTTGGGTGAGGGCGGGGACAAGGGGGTGACATTTGATTGGTTAGTGGTTTGAAGCCATATTCTGATTGGCTGGTGGCTTGCGTATTATTTTGTGGAATAAAATCCCTGCTACCTCTTGCAGTTTGTACCATTCTAAACAACAGGATCTAGAGGCAGATTATCTGCTATTGGACCCCTTAAGATTTGGGATGGATAGTGTCTAGGCTCAGGGTAACCTGGTCATATATAACCTTGGCAGTGTGAGTACTTCTTTCCCTTCTTATCACCATGGAGTTACGCTTTCATTTTATCCTAAAAATAAACTCCATAGGTGTTAATAAGTAATCTCAATTGCATGTGGTCAGTCCTTCATTCCCAGTGGATCTGCACAGTTTAGGAGAGCCTGTAACTTGAGAGTAGTTGATCCCTTACAGTTCTTTGGATGTTATCCATAGCAGCAGCTAAAACTTTAAAAGAAATATATTTGGAAAGATATTATGGAAGTCACAAAACAGACAAGAAGGCCATATAACTAGGTCTAGGAGCAGGAAAAAGCCAATCCAGGAGCTATTCTACTATCAAAGCTCTGGATGCTGTATGAAACAAAGTTAAACTCTTTTTTTTTTTCCTTTAGCCACTCAATGCCTTCTCAGATATAGGGGGTGGTGAGAGTGTTGCAGGAAGGGGAACCTGTTCCAGGGCTAAGAGTGGGCTCTTATCTAACACTCGGAAATGAATTGTCTGAGGAGACACACGTGCTGACAAAACAAGACTTTATTGGGAAGCGGCACTCAGGTGGAGAGCAGGAGGGTAAGGGAACCTGGGAGGACTCTCTGCCACGTGGCTTGCAGTCTTGGGTTTTATGGGAATGGGGTTAGTTTTCGGGTTGTCTCTGGCCAATCTTTCTGACTCAGGCTCCCTCCTGGTGGCTCTCGCAGTGCCAGGCCAAAATGGGTTCCAGCAAGGATTCTGGGAGGTTGGAAGGACATATGGATTGGCATCTCCTCTCTCCTTTTGACCTTTCCCGAATTCTTCCGGTTGGTGGTTGCTTACCAGGACCTCCTGTTTAAGATAACTCATGCAAGTGGTTACTATGTTGCCTGGCCAGGGCTGGCAGTTTCAGTCAGTGTTTCCCCTAACAAGAGGAAGGATTCTCCAGTTCTCCCCTTCAACATCTATAGTGAAAAGGCTGGGCACTCTGATCTAAATCCTAATACAACTGCATATAATTTGAGTGTAACATGCCAAGAAAAAAGTCTGGGTACGGTTAGAAAGGAGGTGAGGATGTGAGCAAACAAAAGCAACAAATACCCACTCCCCCTGGGGGAAGGGCCTCCATTTTCAGGCAAATGTATTCAAAGACCTGGGCATAAAAAGGAGATTAGCATTATCAATCAAATGCAAAAAGAATACCACCACAAAGATTTTGAGAGAGAATAAACAGAGGCTTTCTGAGCAAGGAAAAATTGGGAATGATTTTAAAATCAAAGAATAAATGTATTAATTAGGAAGTAGTCCAAGCTGCTATAGCAATGAGACACAGAAGTACAGTGGATTAAGCAAAACAAAAGTTCATTTTCACTCATAGAACAATTCAGAGGTAAGCAGTCCAAAGTCGTCATCTTCAACCTAAAGCTTCCATCTCTGGGTTCAAGGTGGCTGCTCTGCCTCCTGCCATCAAATCTGTATCTAGTCAGTAGGGAGGTAGAATGGGTTAGGGGAGCATACCTTTAAAAAAAATTTTTTTTTAATTAATTAATTTATTTATTTTTGGCCATGTCAGGTCTTAGTTGCGACGCACAGGATCTTCGTTATGGTGCACAGTCTCTGTAGTTGTGGTGTGCGTGCTCAGCAGTTGCGGCATGCGGACTTAGTTGCCCCCCAGCATGTGCGATCTTAGTTCCCTGTCCAGGGGTCGAAGGCCCCCTGCAGTGCAAGCACGGAGTCTTAACCACTGGAAGGCCAGGGAAGTCCCAAGGAGCATGCCTTTTAAGGTCATAACCCAGAAGAGATACTTATCATTTTCAGTTACACCCTGTTGTCTACAACTTAAATGGTAGGCCATGCCTAACTGCAAGGAAGGCTGGGAAATAAAATTTCTACTTGGGCAACCCAAATAAAACTCATAAGACCTATTATTAAAGGAAGAAGGGAAGAGTGAATGCTGGGACAACTGGCAATATCTGTTACACTGACAATGACAAGTTCTAATATGGCTGTGGAGCAACAGAAACTCCCACACTGTTTATGGGAGTACGAATGTGTACAGTACTTAAAGAATAATTTGAGAATATATTATCTTCAATAATTTGAAGACATACAATGCCTTATGACACAATTTCACTTCTAAGTATATTATCTTGGATTACAAATACTTTTTTACATATATACAAGGAGGCATGTAAAAGAATAAAGCTCTGTTTCTAATATTAAAAACTGCAAAAACTTAAATGATCATCTATACGAGCATGAATAAACAAATTGTTTAATATTCACACAGTGAAATATCCTATGGCAATTAAGGTGAGTGAACTAAAGCTAAAACTAACATGGATGAATCTCACAAACATAACTCAGAAAAAAGGAGAAAGTTGCTAAAAACTATATACTGGATATATACTCCAAAGAATTGAAAGCAGAAACTTGAACAGGTATTTGTACACCCATATTCATAGCAGTATTAGTCACAATGGCCAAAAGGTGGAAGCAACCCAAGTGCCCCATCCACAGATGAATGGATAAACAAAATGTGGCTTATACATACAATGGAATATTATTCAACCTTAAAAGGAAGGAAATTCTGATACATGTTACAACATGAATGAATCTTGAACATTATGCTAAGTGAAATAAGCCAGTCACAAAAGGACAAATACTATATGATTCCAATTATATGAGGTAACTAGAGTAGTCGAATTCATGAAGACAAAAAATAGAATCAGGATTGATAGGGGTTGGGGGAAGGGAAGAATTGGAAGTTTTTGTTTAATGGGTACAGAGTTTCAGTTTTAGAAAACAAAAAAATTTGGAGTTGGACGGTGGTGATGGTTGCACAACAGCGTGAATGTACTTAATGCCACTGAACTGTACACTTGAAAATGGTTAGCATGGTGAATTATATGTTATGTATATTCTACCACAAAAATTACTATATACAGCATGTTTTCATTTATAGGCAACTCAAAAGCATACACATTACAAACATATTGTTAAGGTATACAAGTAATGGGTAAAACTATAAAGTAAACCAAAAGGATGACAATTACAAAATCCAGGAGAGTGGTTACCTAAGAGGTGGGGTGGAGATGAGAGAAGGAGGGAACGTAATCAGAGAGGATTATATAGAAAGTGTCAAAGTTATGGGTAATATTCTTTTTCTTAAATTAGGTTGTATGTACAAGGGTGTTCATTTTAGTAATATTCTTTATCCCTTAAATATACTCTATGTATGTAATATTTTATAGTATCTATATATGTTATACAGTATTTCATACAAAGGTATACATTTAAACACATATCATATATACTTAATATAAATGTATGCTTTTGAATGTATGAAGTATTACATATTTTTACGTGGGAAAATTAAAGGAGAATTAAGAAACATTAAAGTGGGTTACTTGAGGAAAACTTCGAAAAACTGATGTTCAGAAACTCTCTCTAGGCTGAAACAGTTCCAACTTGTATAGTTCCACCTCAAACAACAGGTTTGTTTGAGAATGAGGTGTAGTGAATACTATTGTCTGCCTTCAGGACATCCATTTCCTTCTTTCTTCCTTCTTGATAAAATCCTAGTTTTGTTCAGGAGTCCACATCTCCCCTTACATATCCCATGTCACTCAGAAAAAGATGACTATCTTCAGCTCCAAGAGTAGGTCGCTGCAGTTAAAGTCAGTCATACCCATATCATCCCCTTGCCTTTTATTGGTTCAGAGATTCTGGCTTAACCTAATCAGCCTGTGGCATTTCTTTTTTATTTTGTTTTGTTTTGGCTTGGTTTTTTGGCCCTGCTGCGCAGCTTGTGGGATTTTAATTCCCCGACCAGGGATTGAACCCTGGGCCCTCAGCTATGAGAGTGCAGAGTCCTAACCACTGGACCGCCAGGGAATTCCTTGCATGTGGCATTTCTTAGGCCATTCAAAGATTGGCATCTGTCCAAAGTTGGCACAATCATGCTGATGAGCAGGATTTTTATTACATGGTTTGGGGAAGAGACCCTATTTCTTTCTAACCCATACGCTAACACTAACCCGTACCCTAACACGTACCCTAACCCGTACACTAACACTAACCCGTACCCTAACCCTAACCCCAAACCTTACCCTAACCCGTACCCTAAACCTAACCCGTATACTAACACTAACTCATACCCTAACACGTAACCTAACCCTAACCCGTTGTTGTACCCTAACCTGTACCCTAAACCGTACCGGTTCCCTAATCCTGACCCGAAACCTAACCCTTACACTAACCCGTACCCTAATCCTAACCGGTACATTAACACTAACCTGTACCCTAACACGTACCCTAACCCTAACCCGTTGTCGTACCCTAACCTATATATGAACAAGGAACATGTTGTTCCAACTGCTGTTTATAGCCAACTGGGGGGGAAGGTCAGAACTGAGAGATACGGAGCTTCAGCCCTGATAGCGCTGTTTATAGAGCTCACTACCTTTGAAACTCCTGTTATTTGAGATGTATTTCCTTACTGTTTAAGGTAGGCTGAGTTAGGATTCCCGCTACTTGAACTGGAACCACCCTAACTGAAACCTGGAGGTACATTTTAAGGATACATAGAGAAACAGGAACCTCAGACACACAGTTGGGCCCCATGGAAGTTGAGGAACCCTACTTGTCACTACAAGAAGGGCTGAATATGTAGGTCTCACAGAGAGTGGAACGTAGCTCAGAAACTGGGTGGCCCTTAGGACCCAGTGTAGACCTGGCTGTCACTCCCTCAGCATTAGTAAGTTTTTGATCAGTTCTTATCCCAGGACTCTGCCATCTTGGTACTCTTGTTTCAGGTGCACCCCTGCTTTTCTTTATGTATGATTTCTTTTTTTTTTTTTTTGCGGTACACGGGCCTCTCACTGTTGTGGCCTCTCCCGTTGCGGAGCACAGGCTCCAGACGCGCAGGCTCAGCGGCCGTGGCTCACGGGCCCAGCCGCTCCGCGGCATGTGGGATCTTCCCGGACCAGGTCACGAACCCGTGTCCCCTGCATCGGCAGGCGGACTCTCAACCACTGAGCCACCAGGGAAGCCCGTATGTATGATTTCTAATCTTGCTATAGCTGTTCAACTCTTGAGATCTAAATTCCCCAAAGAGAGGATCGATTTCCTTAAGACAGTCCATCTCATGAACCCGCTGCCAATCTATAGATAAGATGTTTGTGGGTAAGATGCCCTACCCTTGACTCAATTAACAGTAGTCGAGGGACTTCCCTGGTGGCACAGTGGTTAAGAATCCGCCTGCCAGAACACTCTATGACATAAATCACAGCAGGATCCTTTTTGACCCACCTCCTAGAGAAATGGAAATAAAAACAAAAATAAACAAATGGGGCCTAGTGAAACTTCAAAGCTTTTGAACAGCAAAGGAAACCATAAACAAGACCAAAAGACAACCCTCAGAATGGGAGAAAATATTTGCAAATGAAGCAACTGACAAAGGATTAATCTCCAAAATTTATAAGCATCTCATGCAGCTCAATAACAAAATAACAAACAACCCAATCCAAAATTGGGCAGAAGACCTAAATAGACATTTCTCCAAAGAAGATATACAGACTGCCAACAAACACATGAAAGAATGCTCAACATCATTAATCATTAGAGAAATGAAAATCAAAACTACAATGAGATATCATCTCACACCGGTCAGAATGGCCACCATCAAAAAATCTAGAAACAATAAATGCTGGAGAGGGTGTGGAGAAAAGGGAACCCTCTTGCACTGTTGGTGGGAATGTGAATTGGTACAGCCACTATGGAGAACAGTATGGAGGTTCCTTAAAAAACTAAAAATAGAACTACCATATGACCCAGCAATCCCACTACTGGGCATATACCCTGAGAAAACCATAATTCAAAAAGAGTCATGTACCAAAATGTTCATTGCAGCTCTATTTACAATAGCCCGGAGATAGAAACAACCTAAGTGTCCATCATCGGATGAATGGATAAAGAAGATGTGGCACATATATACAATGGAATATTACTCAGCCATAAAAAGAAACGAAATTGAGCTATTTGTAATGAGGTGGATAGACCTAGAGTCTTGTCATACAGAGTGAAGTAAGTCAGAAAGAGAAAAACAAATACCGTATGCTAACACAAATATATGGAATCTAAAAAAAAAAAAAAAAAGGTTCATGAAGAAACTAGGGGCAAGGCAGGAATAAAGACACAGACCTACTGGAGAATGGACTTGAGGATATGGGGAGAGGGAAGGGGAAGCTGGAACAAAGTGAGAGAGTGTCATGGACATATATACACTACCAAACGTAAAATAGATAGCTATTGGGAAGCAGCCTCATAGCATAGGGAGATCAGCTCGGTGATTTGTGACCACCTAGAGGGGTGGGATAGGGAGGATGGCGGGGAGGGAGACGCAAGAGGGAAGAGATATGGGAACATGTATATGTATATGTATACGTAAATGTATATGTATAACTGATTCACTTTGTTATAAAGCAGAAACTAACACACTATTTTAAAGCAATTATACTCCAATAAAGATGTAAAAAAGAAAAATCCACTTGTAAAAGATTATTGAGATAGGCCTTCTCACACCCTGGTGGTAAAAGTATAAATTAATATAATTTATCTAGAATGCAACTTATTAACTTATGTCTGAGTTTTAAAAATATGTATTGTGACTTCAGGAACTTGAGCCTGTAAATATACTGTAAAATATAAACAAACACGAAAATAGATGTATAGTTCACTGTTATTTCTAGAAAAAATAGGAAATAATCTAAAATCTAACAATAGAAGAAATAGAAGAGTCTACAATAATTAAGAGTTTCCATTTATTGAGTTTTCATAACATGTCCAATTTTGTCAAGGGCTTTGCAGATGTGATCTTATTTTGTCTTTATAATGACACAGGGAAGTAGGGACTCTTCACATTTTATATTTGAGAGATTTCTATCAGAGAGAGTAGGGACATAGTGGACATTACCAAACTCACACGTGGTAAGGTTTGTATTCATGTGATTAAAAAGTGAATGTTCTTCAATATTACGTACTTCTTTCCTCTACAGTAATACTATGCATCCTTTTAAATGAGCTGTTCATTTTGTTGAATCACCACTGAATTGATCTAGAAATAATGCTGGTGAAGCGTAAATGTTATTTCATTAAAGTTTGGTCATTGATATCGGAAAAAAAAAAAAAAAAGAATCCGCCTGCCAATGCAGAGTGCACGGGTTCAATCCCTGGTCAGGGAAACTGCAAGTTGCAGGATGCAGCCAAAAGAAAAATAAGTAAATAAACACCTTATACACTTCATTTAGGCATATCATTTGTTGATGTTTTGCTACATTCTCTCTCTCCCTCCCTCTTCTATCTATCTATCTATCTATCTATCTATCTATCTATCTATCTGTTTTTCCCCAATCCATTAAACAGTTACTTGAAGCTATTGTGACCCTTCACACCTAAACATTCAGCGGGTATTTCCTAGGAACAAAGCTATCCTTACATGCAACTACTGTATACTATTCACTCTAAGGAAACTTAACATAAATACAATTACAATCGGCCCATTATTTAAATTTCCTCAATTGTCCCAATAATATCCTTTACAGTTTCTTTTTTTTGGTGTGTGTGTACACATTTAGTTTTATTGTAACAAAGTAACTTGTACACTTTTAATGTTTAAAACTGAACACCATCTTTCCTTTCCAGTGAAACAAAAAGAAAAATTTAAAAATAAACAGGAACAAAATTACAATAGAGAATGTCAATTGCAAATAAGATCCTACAGGTTCTGCAGATTCTCCCATCGAGTGGTAGGGCTCAAGTCATCATTAGGAGAGAATTTTATTTTAAAAGTGTCATCTTAAATTGCAAAGATGTCCGTTAAACATCACAATTAAACATGCCAAAGGAGAAGCCATGTTGTCAAAATGCCCACTTAACCCACCCAAACATCTCAAACCCACCCTTTGCTGACCTTCTATAACCCCATTTTTTAAAGTTTTTTTTTCTTTTTTTAAACAAGAGAAAGTAGACAGATACATGTTGGTAAACGCTAACTGTCCATACTCACATAGAGACACAGTGTAATCTCTGAGCCCAATATACAGAGAAGGGAGGAAAAAAGCTAGAATTCTATGTATTACTACACAGGGGCCTAGCACCCTCCAGCTTCCAGCAGAGCTAAGGGAGCAGAAGGTTTTTCTTTTTTCCCCCAGAGAATGGTGGTGTTGATTCCATAAAGTTTTTGTTGAGACAGGAAAGGATAAAAATGAATCTGGAACAGAAAGGGGTAGAGATTCTTTTCCCACTGAATTCTGCTCAAGGTATTTTCCCCCAAAATAAGTTGTGAGCCATGGTATAAAGGAGAAAAGAGACCTCAAAAACAGGGCGCCTGATCACAAGAGGAGGAGAAAAGAAAAAGACTGCAACTTGCTCCCAGAGACTGGAGAAAATTAAAAAAGGAAGGTTGGAATCCATCAGTGTTCCATTAGTCATCTTCTCCATCTTTCTCTCCTCCCTCCCCCTCATCATCATCTTCATCTTCTTCACCTTCATCCGCATCCCCTTCTTCATCAGTATCTTCCAATCCTTCTTCCTCTTCATCATCATCTTCTTCTCCTTCCCCTTCCTCATCATCCACGTCCAGAACCAAGTAGTACTGTAATGGATTTGGCCAAATATCATCTTTGATGACCTCTCCTAACTCATCTGCACCTGCATCAGAATGATCAGTAAACCAGGTGAAGCAGCTTTCTGGTTCCTCATGCTGTCTCTTCCTGCTGGCTTTATTCTGCGTTTGATTTGAACGTTTTGTCAAATCCTTTCTGGATTTCCATTTGAGTGGACTTTGAAGATGGATCACCACTCTCATTCAGATGAAGTTCTTTGGAGAGAACTTTATTTTCCAAGTCCGGGTTTTCATCAAAATAAAAATCTATTCTGTAACCTGAGTTAGTATCTTCAAATTCTGTCACTTCACTCTTGTCAAATAATGCAGTGCCTCTTCATCCTCCTTCCCAAGCAGTGCAGACACTTGTGGAAGGTTAACAAATGTTACCCCAAAATTTGGGATTTTGGCCATCAATTCCGACCTCTTCTGAAAAAATGGTTGGCGGAGTTTGTTATATTTCTGTTCTGCTTTCAAAATCTCCTCCCTGGCTTGTTCGTTAAGTCTGTCTGTTTCATTTTGTACTTCATCAATATGTTCAATTGCTTCTTGCTGTTCTTTTTCTTCGTTGGTCAAGTTCGAAGAAGCAGACGTTTCCTCTGGCCTGGAGGCAAGAGTCAGTCTCGGTTTCTCTGGTTTCTTTGCTTGGGGTGGAAGTGAAGACTGGTGTTTGGGGGCCATGCTGGGAGAAAAGCCAAGAATCCACCCAAGGGAAGACGCTCGTACCAGGAGCTCTAAGAACTCTACAGTTTCTTATTTTTTTAATTCAGGGTACAATCAAGGATCACACATTGCATTTAGTTTTCATGCCTAGTCTCCTTTAATATAAAAACAGGTCTGTAGCCTTTTTTTTTCTTTCATGACTGACATTTTTTAAGACTCCAAACAGACTGTTTTGCAGAATGTCCCTAATCTTTGGATTTCAGTTTCCTCATAATTAGATTTAGGTTTTTTTTTAATTTGGGGGGACAAAAATACTAGATAATTAATGTATCCTTATATACCTCACACCATGATGTACATTATGTCAGTTTGTCCCATCAGTAGTGACATCAAGTTTGATCATTTGGGCAAGGCAGTGTTTGCCAAATTTCTCTATTGTAAAGGTATGTATAGTAATTTATGGGATAATACTTTGAGGTTCTGAAAGTATCTTGTTCCCTACAGCTTTTTACCAATGCTTCTGACATCCACTGACGATTCTTGCCCAAATCAGTTATTACAATGGTGATTGTAAATGATTTTATATTTCTATCCTTCCTTCTACATTTATTAGTTGTAATATTCCTATACAAAAAAGCTCCCCCATCTCTCCCATTTTCTTTGTTTACTCTTAATATCTTATGGACACATGGATTCTTTATTAAAAATGAACATGTTGTACACCTTACATTTATACAATGTTATACATCAAATATATATCAATAAAAATTAAAAATAATCATGTGATAATCCACTACTGTCATTACTAATTTTGATCCTTAAATTGTGTCAAATTTGACCAACATGAAACTTTTCAAGCTGGTTCCTGTTTCTTTTGGCAAGTCCCCATCAATTTTTGAGCACTTCCTTGCATTTTTCTATAAGTAAAAAATTTCCTTATTATGAAGAGGGACCAAGATGGTGACATAGAAGGCTCATGAACTTCCTTCCTCCCATGGACACACAGAATGTACAGCCACGTACAGAGCAATTCCTCTGGGAGAAATCCAGAAACTAGCTTAGTGACTTCTACACATCGAGTAGATGAGAAAATACTCACCTCAAAATGGGTAGGAAAGGCTGAGACACACTCTCACCATGAACCTCACCCTCAGTACAGGGCCATACAATTGGGCGGGGAACCCCCAATTCCCACCTTCTCCCTGAGGAGTGAAAGGTTTGGACCCACATCTTGTGCTCCAACTTTTAAGGTTCTCACATCAGGGATGGGTCCCTAAAACACCTAGCTCTGAAAGCCAACAGGGCTTGTGTCCATGAGTCCCACAGGACTACAGCAAACAGAGGAGCAATTCTTAATGGGTCTGTGACTTCCTTTGATCATTAAACTTTCATTTCTCACTGTGCCATCGCTTGGATCTTGTAATATGTTTTTTTAATTGTAGTAAAACACACATCACATTACACTTGCCATCTTTATCATTTTTAAGTGGATATTTGGGTTTCTTCCACCTCTTGGTTATTGTGAATAACGCTGCAATGAACATGGGTGTGCACATATCTCTTTCAGACTCTGCTTTGAATTCTATTATATATATAACCAGAAGTAAGATTGCCAGATCATATGGTAATTCTATAATTTTTTTGAGGAACCACTTCAAAAACTACTATTTTCCATATCAGCTGTACCATTTTACATTCCTACCTATAGTGCACAAGTGTTCCAATTAATAGGATGTTGGTCACATCCTCACCAACCCTTGTTCATTTACTGTTCTTTTGATAGTGGCTACCCTAACGGGAGAGATGTAATACCTCATTGTGGTTTTGATTTGCCTTTCTCATATTAGTGATGTCGAGCTTTTTCATGTGCTTGTTGGCTATTTGTATATCTTCTTCAGAGAACTGTCTGTTCAAGTCTTTTGCCCGTTTTTAAAATCAGACATTTTTGTTGAGTTGAACTTCCTTATAAATTCTGGATATTAATCCCTAATCAGATATATGATTTCCAAATATTTTCTCCAATTCCATAGATTGCCTTCCACTCTCTTGATTGTTTCTTTTGATACACAAAAGGTTTTAAGTTTGATGTAGTCCCATTTGTCTAGTTTTGCTTTTGCTGTCAACGCTTTTGGTGTCACACCCAATAAATCATTGTGAAATCCAAAGTCCTAAAGTTTCCTCCTAGTTTTATAGTTTAGGTCATGTGTGTAGGTCTTTAATCCACCTTGAGTTAACTTTTGTATATGGTGTAAGAGTCTAACTTCATTCTTTTGCATGTGGATATCCAGTTTTCTGAGAACCATTTGTTGAAGAGACTGTCCTTTTCCTATGTGTGGTCTTGTACCCTTGTAGAGAATCATTTGGCAATACGGTCAGCCCAACATATCCGAAGGTATTGCACCGGTGGATTCAAGCAGCTGGGGATAGAAAATATTTGGGGCAAAAAGTTCCAGAAAATTCCAAAAAGCAAAATTTGAATTTGCTGTGCACTGGTAACTATTTACATTGCATTAGGTATTATAAGTAATCTGGAGATGGTTTAAAGTATATGGGAGGATGTGCATAGGTTATACGCAAATACTTCACCATTTTATATAAGGGACTTGAGCATCCACAGATTTTGGCATCTGTAAGGGTCCTGGAACCAAGCCCCTGCTAATATAAAGGAATGGCTGTATGTGTATGGGTTTATTTCTGGGCTCTCTATCGTTGCATTTGGTCTATATATCTGTCTTTATGTCAGTACAACACTGTCTTGATTACTACTCTGCTTTGTAGTATGTTTTGAAATCAGGAAGCATGAGGCCTCCAACTTTGTTCTTCCTTTCCAAGATTGTTTTGGCTATTCGGGATCCCTTGAGATTCCATACCAGTATTGGCTTTTTTTCCTTTCCATTTCTACAAACGTTATTGGTATTTTGATAAGAGATTGTATTGAATCCATAGATCACTTTGGGTAGTATGGACATTTTATTGCTATTGAGTCTTCCAATCCACGAGCACAGAATGTCTTCCCATTCTCTTGTATCTTCTCTGATTACTTTTAGCAACATTTTGTAATTTAGTGTACAAGTCTTTCACCTCCTTAGTTAGGTTTACTCCTAGGTATTTTATTCTTTTTGATGCTATAGCAAATTGGATTGTTTCCTTAGTTTCTTTTTTGATTGGTCACTGTTAGCGTACTGAAATGCAACTGATTTTTCCATGTTGATTTTGTATCCTGAAACTTTGTTGAAATCATTAATTAGTTGTAACAGATTTTACAAATGGATTCTTTAGGATTTTCTACGTAAGATCATGTCATGTGTGAACAGAGATAATTTTACTTCTTCTTTTCCAATTTGGATACCTTTTCTTTTTCTTGTCCAACTGCTCTAACCCAGACTTTTCAACATGTGCTTTATCAGTCGGTATAGGCTAAGTTATGCTCTTGTAAAAAACAAACAAACAAAAAAACCAACCCAAATCTCAGTGGCTAAAACAACAAATGTCTATTTTTCATTTACCCTAGTGTTGGGATGTTCTGTGGGATCCAGGCAAAGCAAGGTTCCATCTCTATGTTTTCATGATTTGAAAGGCAGGCCAAAGGGAGCATAGTTCATCACATAATGACTTTTAAAACTTCTGCCTAGAAATGATATATGTCATCTTCACTCACATTGCCACACCTCACTTCAAAGGTGGTGGAAAAGAGCCATCCTACCCTGGGTCCATAAACAAGAGAGCCAGAAATATTTGGTAAACAGCACCAACAACTGCTACACTCTACCCTTCTAGTTACCAAATGTTGATTTCACTTTCTCTACCACAGGCCACGTATACACTACACAACCCCCTCCTCCACACAGACATTCTCCAAGTCCTGTCCAATCATGACATCATGCTCAAAGTCCAAGAGATCTAGGTGGAGCACAGCTGTCTCTACAGCAAGGGGTATATGTAGTAGTATCAGTATCAGGAGGTGTGGCTTTTTTTGATCTAGAGACCTATGCACCAAGAGGGCAAATTATCTGCCCTTATAACACCAAATATACAATTGGTGGAATAGGAACAGGACAACTACAGTGAACACTCCTATTCAGAAAAGGAAACAAAACAAAACACATAGAAGTGACTAGTCTCTAGCAATTCTGTCTACAAGATGAACTGTGCAAGGGCACCTTACTTTGGGGGTAAGGAATTTAGAAAAGCTAAAAATAAAAGGACAGGCAAAAGTAGATAAGGCAAATGCATTAGAGAAAAGAAAAAGAAAGCAAAGATCCTGTTCTTAATATAAGAAAAAGTAGAATTCAGGCTAAAGAGCATTAAATGAGACAAAAAGAATACACTATAATGCTAAAGGCTACAGTTCACAAAAAAAAATATCAGTTATGAGTATCCATGCACAAAACAACACAGTAGCAACTTTCGTCAAGTGGAAACTCTAAGAAATGCAAGGAGAAATAGACAAAGTATACTAAGATTAGAAAACTCTATTTCTCTCAGTGTGAGACAGATCAAACAGTCAAATATAAATGTAAGGATACAGAATACCTAAACAATCAGGTAGATCTTATGCATAAATATCAAACCTTTTATCCTGATAATACCAGATAATACAGAATGTACCTCCTTTTCAGGTGTACGTGGAACTTTCATGAAATTGACCATGTTAGGCTACAAAGAAAACCTCAATATTTTCCATATTGCATATTCAAACAGCATATTATTTCTGCATGCCTTTTCCCATCTTTTAACTTACTGAGGTGTAATTTACAAATAATAAAATGTACCCATCTTGTGCACATTTCAATGCTTTTTGACAAATCAATATATCCAAGTAGCCATCACAGCAATCAAAATACAGAAAATTTCCATCATCCCCCCAAACTCCCTTGTACCTCTACAAGAGCCAACCTTCTCTCTCCACATCAGGCAATCAATTTACTTTCCATCACTATAGATTGGGTTTGTGCTTGCTGGAGTTTCATATGTACGGAATCATACAGTATACATTCTTTTGTGTCTGGCTTCTTTTGCTCAGCTTAACAGTTTTAAGATTAAGATTCATCTATGTTATTGTATTAGTAGTTCATTTTTTTTTTTTTTTTTTTTTTTTTGGCAGTACGCGGGCCTCTCACTGTTGTGGCCTCTCCTGTTGCGGAGCAACAGGCTCCAGACGCGCAGGCTCAGCGGCCATGGCTCACAGGCCCAGCCGCTCCGCGGCATGTGGGATCTTCCCGGCCTGGTCACGAACCCGCGTCCCCTGCATCGGCAGGCGGACTCTCAACCACTGCGCCACCAGGGAAGCCCAGTAGTTCATTCTTTTTATTGCCAAACAGTATTCCATTGTATGAATGCACAGTTTGTTTATCCATTTACTTGTTGACGGATACTTTGGTTGTTTCCAGTTCCTATCTATTATGAATAAAGATAATATGAACATTGATGTACAAGTCTCTGTGTAGACATGTTTTCATTTCTCTTGGTTAGATTTCCTAGGAGTGGAGTTACTGGGTTGTGTGGAAAGTGTATTTTCCCATTATTTCCAACAGTTTTGTGTCATCCCGATTTAGGCACATCTTGTAAATACCATATAGCCACAAGATTTTAAAAATAGCCAATCTGAGCATTTGTCTTTTAATAAGGGAACTTAACCTAGTCACATTCATTCATCCTGACTACTGTGTTTGGACTTCTCCCTACCCAACTTAGTTTTCTATTTTCCATTATTTCTTCTTCCCTCCCCTCTTCTGCATTTCTTTTTCCTCTTTTCTTTTAGAATTTACATATAGTGAAGTATACGGATCTCCAGTGGTGTATTCTGCTTTTTTATTTTTAATTTTTTTGTTAATTGAGCTTCCCTTTTCCACTTTATTTCTGTTGGTTTAGGAGACGTACAACTTACATTAGTTAGGATTAGGTTTGGCTATACAATTAAAGTAAAACTCAGGTAGCCTTTTCTAATGTATTGGCACACCTGGTCACTCAATTCCAAAGCCAACACTATCTAACAGTTCTCCCGCAGAAGTAGAACAACTCTCCAGTAAGAGCTCTGATTAAGACTATTTGGCTTGACCCTGATCACCCATGTTTGAAATAATCACAATGGCAAAGGGAATAAGGAGGTTCTAATTGGTCCAGTTTGACTCTAGGTACCTCATATAAGTGGAATTACAGTATTTGTCTTTTCGTGACTGGCTTATTTCACTTAGCATAATGACGTCAAGGTTCATCCATATTGTAGTATGTGTCAGAATAGTATAAACACATACTATTCCACTGCATGTATATACCACATTTTGGTTATTCATTCATCTGTTTGGACACACTTGTGTTGCTCCTACCTCTTGGCTATTGTGAATAGTGATGCTAATGAACATGGGTGTACAAATATCTCTTCAAGATCCTGCTTTCAATTCTTTTGTATATATTCCCAGAAGTGGAATTGCTGGATCATATAGTAGTTCTATTTAAAAATTTTTGAGGAACCGTCATACTATTTTCCATAGCAGCTGTACCATTTTACATTTCCACCAGCAGTACACAGCAGTCCCAACTTCTCCACATCCTCGTCAACACTTGTTGTTTATTTATCCTTAACAGCAGCCATCCTAATAGGTATAAGGTGGTATCTCATTGTGATTTCAATTTGCACAATGATTCAATTTCCCTAATGATTAGTGATGTTGAACGTCTTTTCATGGGCTTTTTGGCCATCTATATGTCTTCTTCAGAGAACTGTCTGTTCAAGTCCTTTGCCTATTTTTAAGTCTACCTTATTGTTTTTAAATGCTCATGACATTCCATAGTATAGGCATAACATAGTTAAAACTTTCTGATGGATATTTACATTCTTTTCAATTTTTCTCTATTATAAATAGTGGTGCAGTAAACATCCTTCTATATACACTTCCTTGTACACATGTGTGAATTTTTTTTACACATTTATCATGCATTTACATCACACTGATCATGTGATGCAAATGCACTGATCATTTTAAAGGAAATCACCTATATGATACCTGTAAATAACCAAAAAATAGAATTGGGCTCACACGATATCTGCAATTTTTATTTTAGTGGATCCTGCCCAACTGCTGTCTGAAATGGTTATACTTATCTGCATTCTTGTCAGCACTACATGACTATCCATTTCCTCATACCCTTGTTATATATATTGGAAAATCTTCTGGTCAGTTATTTGTCTTAATTTTGGGGGAAGCTGTTTTGCAGAGAAATCTAATTTTAATGTATCCACACTTAGCAATCTTTTCTTTTATGGCTTTTATGTTCTTCATCTTCTTTTAAGAATTCTACTCAGAGCCTATACACATTTTTCTTGTTTTTTTCCTAATACTTTCATAGCTTAAAAAATATTTAGACTTTGATCCAGTTGAAACATTTTCTCGTGAAGGATATGAGGTAGAAATCTAATTTTTTTTTCAAATGGATAGCCAACTTGTCATTATAATACAATAATCACTAACATTTATTGAACAACACTTACCTGTAACAGGTACTGTTCAATTCAACCCCATCTTATTGGGGTTGTTTTGAGGATTAAACAAAACATTTAAAAAGGGAAGCAAAGAAGGCATCAAATGGCTATGTGGTTTGCCCAATTCATACAGATATTAACTGGTGAAATCAGGATTCTAACCCTAATGGAATGACTCCACAATATTTGGCTTTTAATGTAATTTCCTTTTCATATAGATTTGAAATACCAGCTTTATAACATACCAAATTGCCATAAATATATAGGTCTACTTATGGACTTTCTAGTCTGTTTCAATGATCTATTTGTCCATTCTTAGCTATGTTGTGATCATGTAAAACATCTAATCTGATTATGTTATCCACCCTAATTAAAGTTTTAATAACTCCCCATTGACCTTAGGATTAAGTCCAAACCCTTTAGCATGTCATATAAAGCCCCCTCCCTCCCACCTCCTACCTCTGGAGTCTCAGATGTGGGTACAGACACCTTCCCTTTCTAGTTCTTTTTAAAGATTAACTCAAACATAACTGCTTCTGGTCTTTCTCCCCTCCCCATTCCAACCAAGCAGAAAGAAATCATTCTTTCCACCTGTATGTCTACTCCCTCATACTTTTATCTTAGCATCATTATTTTACCGTATTTATTCATCTACATGTTTCTCTTTTCCATCATAAATGAGTATCTTGAGGATAAGACCATATCTTATTAAATACCTAGTATCACCTTAATAAATATTTGTTGAGTAAATCAATATAAAATGACCATCAAATTATGTGAGCAATTATCTGATTTATAAAAAGATGCAACAAATTTTAAAATGACACAAAATATAATTTTCAAAACAACATTAAAGGGGCTTCCCTGGTGGCGCAGTGGTTGAGAGTCCGCCTGCCGATGCAGGGGACATGGGTTCGTGCCCCAGTCCGGGAAGATCCCACGTGCCGCGGAGAGGCTGGGCCCGTGAGCCATGGCCACTGAGCCTGCGCGTCCGGAGCCTGTGCTCCGCAACAGGAGAGGCCACAACAGTGAGAGGCCCGCGTATGGCAAAAACAAAACAAAACAAAACAAAACAAACCCAACAACAACAAAAATATTAAAAAGTGAGTGTATTTAACCATACTGAGCTCATTACAGAGCAAATGGGTGAGTGGAATAATAATTCATGCTATAGCATGTTTAATGAACTGGCAAAAGAGAAAGTTGGTTGAAGGAAGGCAGAGGAAATTTGTCTTTTAAGAATTAGAACCGAGGGGCTCCATAATCATCTGGCATCCGCTCAATGTTGTACCTGATCAGAACAAAAAATTAACACTGGTAAGAAATGTGGGTCCAGAACCCACCTTAGAAACCCATCCTTTACTGATTACATCAGTCTCACCTCCTGTTGTGAATCCTTTTTGTCAGTGGGAACTAAATTTTAAAGGCCTATCATAATGAATGATTTACAGCAAAATGCTGACTATATTATCTTTATTCTTCAAAGTGAGAAAGTTAAGTTGGGGAGCCAGGCTCTGAGTCCAGGTAAGTCCAAGGCCCTCACCCATATTCTTCCCATTCTGTTGTGTTTGTCCCAGGATAAAAGCTGGCCAATAATATCTGAGGACTGACATAGGAATATCCAAGAAGGATAAAAAGCAGCTTTTGTTTGTTTGTTTTGGCTTAAAATAGTGGTCATTTATTATTTAGTACAACTGTGAGGGCTGATTAGGTGGTTTTGTTGCTGGCCTCCCTCGACTCACAGACCTGCCAACAGCTGGGGGCCCAGCTGGCACTGGGTGTCCACAGCTTTTGTTTTTTTAATAAACTTTTAGTTTCCCAGATGAGGTGCTAATCACATGCACTAGGTTTCAAAAAAATATTTCTAGCCAAAAAGATTAGCTTGATTTTAATTACTGCTTTGTATTTAAGGCCACACATCTCCCTATTTCTTCTAGTGATCTTACTGTCACAATGTGAATGTCTGCCTCATTCCTAAATCCTAGCTCTATCTTTTGCCTTTGTTCTTGTTACTTTGCCTCATTTCTTCAAATAGAACTATGTAAACATTTGATACATCAATCTCTTTCAAATCCTTCTATAACTTGACCTCATTTTTAATTGATATCAATTATATACTTTTAATCACTTCCCTAAGAGAAAGTTCTCACCTATGGTTAGAAATGTACATGATGGGAACTCCAGGGATCTTCCGGATTCTTCGTTTAAGGTCCCGGTCAACTGTGGCCACAATGTAACACTTGTGCTGGAAGAGACCCATTGGGTGTTCACATAGAGCTCATTCAGTGATACTGGATACAACCACTGGCTAGTCTGAAGAACTATTCATTTTCACAGTAAATAGGAAAGGAAGGCTAAACCAATTTGTTGAGTAGCTACTATGATCTAGGAGCTCAAATTTATAAGCTGCCTGGGCTGAATGTAGTTCTAAGAATCTTGAGGGGGAGAAGATAGAAAAACTATTTAAAAGCTGCAAATTGGGGGGGCTTCCCTGGTGGCACAGTGGTTGGGAGTCCGCCTGCCGATGCAGGGGACGTGGGTTCGTGCCCCGGTCCGGGAAGATCCCACATGCCGCGGAGCGGCTGGGCCCGTGAGCCATGGCCATGGCCGCTGAGCCTGCGCGTCCGGAGCCTGTGCTCCGCAACGGGAGAGGCCACAGCAGTGAGAGGCCTGCGTACCGCAAAAAAAAAAAAAAAAAAAAAGCTGCAAATTGGTTTTTGTCTTATAAGTGGAGAGGATTTTCGTATCTGTGACAGACAATTCCTTGGTTTTGGGAAAACGCCCTTAGAGACTCTACACAAAGGTAGAGTAAGTGCCTTAGATCCGAGGGCACAACTTTTGCGGTCTGTGGCATCTCCGGGGCTGACTTACTCTGAGGCCTCCTAGCAGTGGGGGTAGGCTGCCTCCTTGGCCCTAAAGCCAGAATAGGATGATCTCCAGGACAAGTCTGAATCAAACAGCTCTAAAAGCACTAACATTTAGCTACAGTTTGGAACTAATCTGTATTGTACTTTACTTCCATCCTACCCAAATCTCTCACTGAGTTTTATAAAGAGTTGCAGATTGGTGTCAGCCATGCTGTGGGAAATTAAGGGAAATGCTGGCCCCACCCATGGGATGAAGTGGCTAAAAGGACGGCAGTGTGGTCACCAGATAAAGATGATTATCCTCAGCAGAGAGAGGCTCTTTAAGGGCAATCAGTAGCAAAAGTTCTTGTAGTATTTGACAAGGAAGCCAGAACACAAGAATCAAAAACCTACTTATTCTAGGGTATGTGTGAAACAGCATCCTGGGAGACTTAGACATAACAAAATTCCTACACAGGGAGTAAATGGAACCTCACTTTAGATTCACAGGGAGGTGGAATCTGATACATTATTATGTCTATACTCACTCACTTAAACCATCTTACAGAGAAGATTTGTGGAATAAAGAATCAGTAAATGCTCCAAATTACACACCCAATAAATGCAAGTGCTAAGATTTGAAATCCTCCCTCAGCCAGTGATCTTTCCATTATGGTTATAGTATACACTTCCAATCCATTTTCTCAAGTAAATGAGGACACCTACACTTCACATGAAGGGATTCTATATAATTTTTTTTATCATTTATATTCCTAGATACTTTACATGAACATTCAGGAAATAAGTTTATCTTTTTTTTTTTAAATAGCACAAAGTACATATTAAAAATGATGATACCTGAGTTACTCTTTGTACTAAGCAGTCATCTGCATAGGTTCCTTTGTGTGTGCATGGTAATCGTTCAAATCTTGGATCCTTGGCAATCCTATATGGTTATAAAAGTGGATTAATGAAAACATTCAAGCAATTGAAAAACTTTATGACTCTCAATCAGTGAAATAAGAGTAATGTGATCTATCTGGAGCTTTTAAGACACCCCTCTCCTCCTGAAGCTTATCTTCTAATTGAAAGACAATTTAGAGAGAAGGGAATTACTGACTGACAGCTGCTGTGCCTTACATCATGTACTTGTCACAAAACTGAATTATTATATTTCCATTTTACAGATAAAGAAGCAGATTCAGAGAGATTGATTAATTTGTTCAAAGCTACACAGCTGGGAAAAGCCAGGATTCAAAACCAAATCAATTTTAACCTAACCATTTTACTTTTAGAAAGTTGTCTTACACACATGTACAAGAATATAGGCACAAGGATGTCACTACTACACAGTTTAGAAGAGTAGAAAATTGGAGATAATCTGATTATCCACCAGCAAGGTAAAAGTTAAATACATTTTGGTACCCCTATCCTATTTTAAAAAATGAGGTAGAGTTGTATGTACCAATGTGGAAGGACAAAAAAAAAATCATATTCATTAATGCCTTCACTGGTCTCAACAGAAAGGTCTTTAGTATGGGGAATGTGATAAGCTTATGATTTTCCAAAACTCTAGTTTTTCACTTGAAAGCTCAATTTTTATCATTGGTAACTAACAGAGTAAGTTGTTTTACTTGAAGTGACAGGTTCATTGCATTGATTTTTGAGAAAATACCTCCTAAATACCAAAGTCTGAAAAATCAGTGTTTGCCGGTTGTTCTTCACATAAAAATGATATTTCATGAAAAAGAAGCTGGTTCAGCTCACAACTCAAGCACAAAAATGCTTTTCATAGAGACAACGTTCATCCTTTGGTATGTTTTTCTTCTTCTTCCAGTTTTATTGAGATATAATTGACATACAGCACTGTGTAAGTTTAAAGGTATACAGCATTATGATTTAACTTACACACATCATGAAATGATCACCACAGAAAGGTTACTGAGCATCCATCAGGAGAAATGCTTTATGCGTACTTCACATTTCACCACACAGAATACTGATGTGTACTGCAGGGCTGAGATTTAACGAAGTTAATGAATTCTTCTGCTCTGTTAAGCATATTCTTAAGTGACTGGCATTTTTTTTCAACTGCCAGTGGGTGGTAGTGAAGAATACAGAAACTACTAGCATTATTTGGGCCCACTGCCTTGATTTGTACTAAGGCACTGGCATTTTTTGCATTCAGTGCAAATGTCAGCACGGTGACAAAGGCAACATCCTGGAATTATTATGAAAACAGTTTTGCAAACTCCCTGCAACGGTCTCTAGGACCCCTGGGGTGGGGGAGGGTTCCATGAGTCACACTTTGGGAACCACTGCTGTACACTCAAGGGCACTTTCCAGATAAACTCAAAACTTCTTTAGGTAAACTCAAAATGCTTTACATGTGAAATTCTGAAGAAGATAACTAGATAACAAACTAACAGAAAAACACTTTCTAATTGAAAATCTAGAGGAACTTAAATGGAGGCCCATGAGACCAATATGACTAAGTAACTTAGTTCAAAAAGCTTCAGCTTGAAAACCTCTAACCTTCCAATGTTTGCTTTCTTCATTATAAATAGTTAACTAATTTTGTATGATTTTTATTTAAACTAATCAGACAAGAAATCTTCGGATAGCAAACAGTTGAAGGAGGGTCAAAACAATCTTCATTACACCAAGCTAGAACAAATCTGGACCAGGTCCTTCCTACCTTAGAGCCACTCGATACTTCTGCCCCAATTTCTCAATTTCAGCCATTACGCAGTCAGTTATACAAGGGATACCTGTTAGGAAAAAAAAATTAGTTAACAGAACTTGTAAAGGAACTGATTTAACTCTCTCTGAATTATATCCGGTTGAGAGTATGTACGCATGTATGTATGTATGTATGTATATGTATTTACTGTTTGCCGTGCCACACGGCTTGAGGGATCTTAGTTCCCTGACCAGGGATCAAACCGAGGCCCCCAACAGTGGAAGTGCAGAGTCCTAACCATTGGACCACCAGGGAATTCCCCTGTTAAGAGTCTTTGAAATGACAGCAAAATAAGCACAGTACAGTGAACAGTAAGAACTAGAGAAGAATAAAATCCTTATCTATAAAGAAACTAGGGAACTGTTCCAACCCCACATCACATTCCATAAAGTATCTGTCATAAACATAACTGGGGAAAAAAACTGAGCTGGATCCTTGTCATTGTTTATATATTAAAATAAATTCTAGATGGAAAAAAATTTAAATGTGAATCAAAATATTTAAATGTGAACCAAAAGAAACCGTGAAATTAACCAGAGAATATGAATTTGATCACATAAAAATATAAAACTTCTGTTTGACAACTATCAAACAAAAAGTCATACTGAAGTAAAATAAAAATAAACTGGAAAAAACATTTTTACACATTTGTCAAAGGGTAAATTTTCTTAATATACAAAGAGCTTTATAATAATAGCTTGGAAGCACTGAAATTAAAGCTGTGATTAAAAAATCTTCCAACGAATAAAAGCCCAGGACCAGATGGCTTCACAGGCGAATTCTATCAAACATTTAGAAAAGAGCTAACACTTATCCTTCTCAAACTCTTCCAAAATATAGCAGAGGGAGGAATGCTCCCAAACTCATTCTACGAGGCCACCATCACCCTGACACCAAAACCAGACAAAGATGTCACAAAAAAAGAAAACTACAGGCCAGTATCACTGATGAACATAGAGGCAAAAATCCTCAACAAGATACTAGCAAACAGAATCCAACAGCACATTAAAAGGATCATATACTACGATCAAGTGGGGTTTATCCCAGGAATGCAAGGACTCTTCAATATATGTAAATCAATCAATGCGATACACCATATTAACAAATTGAAGAATAAAAACCATACGATAAGCTCATTAGATGCAGAAAAAGCTTTCAACAAAATTCAACACCCATTTATGATAAAATCTCTCCAGAAAGTAGGCATAGAGGGTACCTTCCTCAACATAATAAAGGCCATATTATGACAAACCCACAGCCAACATCGTTCTCAATGGTGAAAAACTGAAACCATTTCCTCTAAGATCAGGAACAAGACAAGGTTGCCCACTTTCATCACTATTATTCAACATAGTTTTGGAAGTTTTAGCCACAGCAATCAAAGAAGAAAACGAAATAAAAGGAATCCAAATTGGAAAAGAAGAAGTAAAACTGTCATTGTTTGCAGATGACATGACACTATACATAGAGAATCCTAAAATTGCTACCAGAAAACTACTAGAGCTAATCAATGAATTTGGTGAAGTAGCAGGATACAAAATTAACGCACAGAAATCTCTGGCATTCCTATACACTAATGCTGAAAAATCTGAAAGAGAAATTAAGGAAACACTCCCATTTACCATTGCAGCAAAAAGAATAAAATACCTAGGAATAAACCTAAGAGACAAAAGACCTGTATGCAGAAACCTATTAGACACTGATGAAAGAAATTAAAGATGATACAAATAGATGGAGAGATATACCATGTTCTTGGATTGGAAGAATCAACATTGTGAAAATGACTCTACTACCCAAAGCAATCTACAGATTCAATGCAATCCCTATCAAACTACCACTGGCATTTTTCACAGAACTAGAACAAAAAATGTCACAATTTGTATGGAAACACAAAAGACTCCGAATAGCCAAAGCAATCTTGAGAACAAAAAATGGAGCTGGAACAATCAGGCTGCCTGACTTCAGAGGGGTGGGATATGGAGGGTGAGAGGGAGGGAGATGCAAGTGGGAAGAGATATGGGAACATATGTATATGTATAACTGATTCACTTTGTTATAAAGCAGAAACTAACACACCATTGTAAAGCAATTATACTCCAATAAAGATGTTAAAAAAAAAAAGGAAGGTGGGAGGTAGATGTAAGAGGGAGGAGATATGGGGATGTATGTATATGTATAGCTGATTCACCTTGTTATACAGCAGAAACTATCACAACATTTTAAAGCAATTACATTCCAATAAAGATGTTAAAAAAATAATAGCTTGGAATTATGTGTTATTTGCCAGACACTGTGCTAAGCACAAGGATTATCTCGTTTACTCTTAAGAACAATTCCTATCAGGTAGCATTGTTATTATTATTCCCATTTTATAGATGAGGAACCTGAAGTACAATGAAGTAACTAGACAGCAAAAGGTGAAGCCAAGGTTTGAACTGAGACTGTCAGGCTTCAGAGTGGGTTCTTAACCACCAGGCTACATTTCAGTTCATAGCAGAAGACATACAAATGGTCAATCAACATAAAAATGCTCAATTTCACTCCTAGTTAAAGAGATATACATTGAGACAAGATTATACTTTCTACCTATTAGGATGGCAAAAATTAAACAGATGAAAACACCCAATATTTGAAGAAATAGGTATCCTCACATTGTAAGTAGGTGTATAAATTTGTATAACTATTTGAGGGCAATTTTGCAATACCTATTAAAATTTAAAAATATATACTCCCTTGATATTGCAATATGGCTTCTAGAAAATGTATTCAAAAGAAATATTCCACCCTAACACAGAGACACATTCACAAAGATATTCACTACAGCTTTGTTTATAATAGGGTAAAAACTGGAAATAATCCAAATGTCTAGTCTTTAAAAACGACATATTTAAACAACAGAATACTTGTAGTGGGGTGGGGGAGGAATGGACTGGGAGTTTGGGGTTAGTAGATGCAAACTATTACATAGAGAATGGATAAACAACAAGGTCCTTCCCTGTATAGCACAGGGAACTATATTCAATATCCTGGGATAAACCATAATGGAAAAGAATATAAAAAAGAATGTATATATGTGTACAACTGAGTCACTCTGCTGTACAGCAGAAATCAACACGACGTTGTAAATCAACTATACTTCAACAAAAAAAAATAAAGAATACTATAAGTGAAAAAAAGAATAAGGCCCATCTATATATAATGGCACAGAAAAATGTTCAAGATGTATTTGTTCAATGTAAAAAGGAAGGAGAAATAGATAACTAAGACGTGATCTATCCATACAATGCGATACAATGGAATATTATTTGGTAGCAAAAAGAAACGATATACTGATTCATGCTTTAACATGAATGACCCTTGAGAACATTACACTAAAATGAAAGAGGACCAAAAATATGTGACCCCATTTTAACGAAATGTCCAAAATAGGCAAATCTATAGAGAGAAAGCAAATTAATGGTTGCCTATGTGCGGCAGGGTGGGGCGGGGGGTTGGGGGGAATAGGAAGGGTTGGGGGATGATGGCTAAGGAGCTCAGTTTCTTTTCACAAAATGAAAATGTTCTAAAATTGACTATGAATACACTAAAAGCCACTGAATCATATATTTTATTTATTTATTTTTTTGTGGAATTTTAGTTCCCCGACCAGGGATTGAACCTGGGCCCTCGGCAGTGAGAGTGCAGAGCCCTAACCACTGGACCACCAGGGAATTCCCTGACTCATATATCTTAAATGAGTGACTTATATGGTATGTGAACTAGATCTTAAAGCTGCTTTTTTTTTCAAAAAAGCATGAAGATAAAAAAGTAAATAATGCATGATCTATTCTCATTAATAAACAAAAGTAACCTCTATGCCACAGAAATTGTATATGAATTTTTAAAAGCTGCCCCTTTCTGAGGAAAAGCTTTATAGGGAACTTTCATTTTCTTTATGCTAGATTTTCTTTTTACAAATACATTAACACTCTTGAAAGCAAACAAAGTTAAAAAATCTTAAACTAAAATACAATGCCCAGAAGAAAAAGCAGTTGTAAAATGGAGGAAAGAAGAAGTCAGGAAGAGCAGACAGTCATGGAATCAGAGGGCAATACATGTCTTAAAAGGATCAATTTCAGAACCATGTAGCACTGAAGCAAGGGCTTGCATCAGGAGCAGGGAAGCAGGCTCAGGAAGACGACTACAAAGAGGACTCATGGGCAGAAAAGAAAGCTCATGGGTAGCTAACCATGCTCCTTTGTTAGAATATCAAATGCAAGGGACCAGGAGCTATGAAAAGGTCAAAGGAGCCTCTCCAAGGCAAGAGGAAGATAAAGGCATTCTTTTATAAATAAAGGCAAGTGAAGAAAAATTAAATAAGCAGAGCTTAAAACAGTTAAGGAATCTCCTACGTAACTGAATTTGTACTGTAGTAGAATGTTTCTTCAGACTTTACTTTGAGGTATTATGTTACACAGAAAGTGGTATTTTCCTTAATAAGCTTGTTTTTGGAAAAGGCACCATGAGAACATTTAGCTGTATGCATTATAGCTATACTCTATGGTATCCATATCTGCAGAAGAACCTAACTATAGGACTAAAGCTATTCTAAACAATCATCTTTTTTTCTTTTTTTTTTTTTTGGCCACACTACACGCTTGTGGGATCTTGGTTCCCTGACCAAGGACTGAACCTGCGCCCTCAGCAGTAGAGTGAAAGTGCCGAGTCCTAACCATTGGATGGCCAGAGAATTCCCCTAAACAATAACCATTTAGATAATAGTGGCAGAGCTATACAGTCAGGGAAGCAATTCACCTCCAAGGGGCCATGCTTGAATCCTCCATCTATTTCATTTATAAATAGGTCACAGCATTCCTGGAGAAGCAGGAACGCCATAGGAATACAAGAAGTCTACCAAGATTAGTGTCTTCCCTCATACGGGCCACCCTAGTACACTTTTACAGGCATGGTAGTGCGTCAACTTCAGACTACTCTTTATGATTTCTAAGAGGCTTTTTAAAAAATTAAAGTATTAGATGTGGGCTTCCCTGGTGGCACAGTGGTTGAGAGTCCGCCTGCCGATGCAGGGGACATGGGTTCATGCCCCAGTCCGGGAAGATCCCACATGCCGCGGAGCGGCTGAGCCCATGAGCCATGGCCGCTGAGCCCGTGCGTCCGGAGCCTGTGCTCTGCAACGGGAGAGGCCACAACAGTGAGAGACCCGCATACGGTTAAAAAAATAAATAAATAAAATAAAGTATTAGATGTACATAGCTTAAAAAAAATACGAAAAGGACTATATGAAAAAGTAACCACCCCCTGATCTTTTCCCACCCCACCAATTCTGATCCATAGAGATGACTATTTTAATTCATTGGCTGTTTTTCTCACTTGGTGGTTACCTTTATAACTTGGTTAATAATAAACTTATGCAGTTACTTTTTTTTTAGGAAGATAATTGAAGATATTTATTGCAACATTGGTTATGTTAATGTATATTTTCTAGATTTTTTTCATCTTAGTGCATCCAAGTTTTGAAATGCTTGAAGCTGTACAAAGGTCTTCGTAGCATGTATTAACATGGAAAGGTGTTCATGATACATTACTCAGTGAAAAAAAAACAGGTGGCCAAAAAGCATGCATAGTGTAATTCCAATTATGTTTAAATCTATATTTTTATTAATTGTAAAAGGTTGGAAGGTAATACCCAAACTATTAACAGTGATTATTTCTGGGAAGTAAAATCACGGCCTGATGCGGGGGAGAACTTTTGCCTATTCTTTTTATGTTCTGTATTGCTTAGTTTTTCGTTGTTTTGTTTTTTAAATATGTATTTATTTATTTATCTAGTTGCACTGTCTTAGTTGCAACAGGTGGGCTCCTTAGTTGCAGCTCACTGGCTCCTTAATTGTGTCACGTGGGCTTCTTCGTTGCCGCAGGCAGGCTCCTTAGTTGCGGCACATGGGATCCTTAGTTGAGCATGCAAACTCTTAGTTGTGGCATGCATGTTGGATCTAGTTCCCTGACCAGGGATCAAACCCAGGCCCCCTGCATTGTGAGCATGGGGTCTTAACCACTGTGCCACCAGGGAAGTCCCTGTATTGTTTAGTTTTAATGTACATGTTACTATTATAATTTACATAATTTAAACACATGTTAAATGATTTTTGACTCACCACTTCCTGTAAAACAAAGTCTAAACTCCTTAGCTTTTTACTTAAAGCACTCAACAATTTGTCTCCAAACCACTTCTGCCAATCTTTAAGAAATGTTTGTGGATAGAATTGAGTTTCACCTTCACTCTCCCACTTATACTCACTTGAGCCCAACTATTCTCACCAAATTTGCTCTCATGTTTTCAACCTTTGGGAGTGTCCTTTCCTTTGCCTGGAATGCTCTCTCTCTCTCTCTCTCTCTCTCTCTATTCACTAAAATCCAACCAAGCTATGAAGCTCAGATCAAGTAGCACTCACCCTCTCTTGAATTCCTATATTATATAATATCTGATACTCAAGAAGTGATCATTATCGAATGAAGAAATGAATCTTCAAGTTTCTGTTTAGTTTTCTCATTTGTAAAATGGGGACATACTACTCATCATATTAGGTTATTGTGAGGATTATGATAATTATGAAAAGCACTTAACACAACACCAGAACATAGTAATTCATAGTTCAAAACAGCTGGCATTATGATTATCTTCTTTTCATCTATTGACATCTCCTCTCTCCATCTAGATGGTCAAATCCTGGATGACAGACACAGCTCACCATATATTCTAGCACCCTTCTTTAAACTCTGTGTAGTAGAGCCACTTCATATTTATTGTTAATGGTGACAATGAAGATTATGAAAGAAATATACCGCTAACTTTCAAAGAAATAACAAATCACTTAGTTTGGAAAATACTATGACTTCATGGTACCAAGAATAACATATTAACATGGAATTATAATAGTAAAACATTACTGAGATGAAATATACAAATAAAACAATATGTTCTTTCTTCAGTGAAATCACAGAAAATAGGATAGGTCATTCCTAGAATTCTATTTTCACAAACGTAGTCAATACTTACTAGATGCCAGAAAATAGTAGGGAATTATTTACGGAAAACACCAGACGAATTTGGTTTAATATCTTGTTGGCAGATAACACATCATGCTTCTATAGAAGTTCCATGTGTTCCAGAATTTTGATGTAATAGGATTTTACATACTGTCATAAAAATAGAATGCTCTACTGCAAAGACATAGCAGGAGTGACCAAGTCTTGTTATGTTTAGTTCCTCACATTGTTCCTGTCCAAAATCACTGCTACATTACAGCCTTCAAATTTCAGTCAATTTACTGGCAGCTTGATTGGATCAGTTTCTGTTCCCACTTAATCCCACCTGACAGATATGATCTGGGTGGCATGGCACAGTGCCACTGAAACGACTGGAGTCCCTGATACAGTACATTACCCTAGAACAATAAAGTCAGATTGTTATTTTATCTTTGGAGGCCTAAAAATTATTTTTCTGAGCATGGCTTCTCGTTTGGTTTGTGTGTCTGCTCAGTACTTTACAGTTAAACCAACTTTGTCCATCATCAGTGTGTAACTCTGTGTCCAGTATTTCAAGAAGTCAAAGTGTGAATCATTTAAATAAGATACATAGATGCCTTATTTTTTTTGTTTTGTTTTCGTTTGTTTTGTTTTAGCATTATTTACTTATTTACTTATTTATTTTTGGCTGCGTTGGGTCTTCGTTGCTGTGCATGGACTTTCTCTAGTTGCGGTGAGCGGGGGCTACTATTCATTTTGGTGCACGGGCTTCTCAGTGCAGTGGCTTCTCTTATTACGGCTTCTCTTGCTGTGGAGCATGGGCTCTAGGAGCGCAGGCTTCAGTAGTTGTAGCTCGCGGGCTCTAGAGCGCAGGCTCAGTAGTTGTGGCACATGGGCTTAGCTGCTCCGCGGCATGTGGGACCTTCTCGGACCAGGGCTCGAACCTGTGTCCCTGCATTGGCAGGCAGATTCTTAACCACTGCGCCACCAGGGAAGTCCCTTAAATATTTTATTTAAACTTAAAATTTGGGGGGGAGGGATAAATTGGGAGATTGGGATTGACATATACACTCTACTGTATATAAAATAGATAATAAGGACCTACCGTGTAGCACAGGGAACTCAATACTCCATAATGGCCTATATGGGAAAAGAATCTAAATAAGAGTGCATATACGTACATGTATAACTGATTCACTCTGCTGTACACCTGAAACCAACACAACGCTATAAACCAACCACACCCCAATAAAAATTCTAAAAAAACCTTAAAACTTATACGTGTAACTAGCATCTTTTTTTTTTAACATCTTTATTGGAGTATAATTGCTCTACAATGGTGTGCTAGTTTCTGCTTTATAACAAAGTGAATCAGCTATACATATACACATATCCCCATATCTCCTCCCTCTTGCGTCTCCCTCCCACCCTCCCTATCCCACCCCTCTAGGTGGACACAGAGCACCGAGCTGATCTCCCTGTGCTATGTGGCTGCTTCCCACTAGCTATCTATTTTACATTTGGCAGTGTACATATGTCCAAGCCACTCTCTCACTTAATCCCAGTTTACCCTTCCCCCTCCCCGTGTCCTCAAGTCCATTCTCTACATCTGCGTCTTTATTCCTGTCCTGCCACTAGGTTCTTCAGAACCATTTAATTTTTTTTAGATTCCATATATATGTGTTAGCATATGGTATTTGTTTTTCTCTTTCTGACTTACTTCACTCTGTATGACAGACTCTAGGTCCATCCACCTCACTACGAATAACTCAATTTCATTTCTTTTTATGGCTGAGTAATATTCCATTGTATATATGTGCCACATCTTCTTTATCCATTCATCTGTTGATGGACACTTAGGTTGCTTCCATGTCCTGGCTATTGTAAATAGTGCTGCAATGAACACTGTGGTACATGACTCTTTTTGAATTATGGTTTTCTCAGGGTATATGCCCAGTAGTGGGATTGCTGGGTCGTATGGTAGTTCTATTTTTAGTTTTATAAGGAACCTCCATACTGCTCTCCATAGTGGCTGTATCAATTTACATTCCCACCAACAGTGCAAGAGGGTTCCCTTTTCTCCACACCCTCTCCAGCATTTATTGTTTCTAGATTTTTTGATGATGGCCATTTTGACTGGTGTGAGA
Source organism: Lagenorhynchus albirostris (assembly GCF_949774975.1). Classification (NCBI taxonomy): domain Eukaryota; kingdom Metazoa; phylum Chordata; class Mammalia; order Artiodactyla; family Delphinidae; genus Lagenorhynchus; species Lagenorhynchus albirostris. Next base: position 27,906,887 of record NC_083095.1, read on the forward strand.
CCATATCTCATTGCAGTTTTGATTTGCATTTCTCTAATGATTAGTGATGTTGAGCATCCTTTCATGTGTTTGTTGGCAATCTGTATATCTTCTTTGGAGAAATGTCTATTTAGGTCTACTGCCCATTTTTGGACTGGGTTGTTTGTTTTTTTGATATTGAGCTGCATGAGCTGCTTGTATATTTTGGAGATTAATCTTTTGTCAGTTGCTTCATTTGCAAATATTTTCTCCCATTCTGAGGGCTGTCTTTTCGTCTTGTTTATGTTTTCCTTTGCTGTGCAAAAGCTTTTAAGTTTCATTAGGTCCCATTTGTTTATTTTTATTTCCATTTCTCTAGGAGGTGGGTCAAAAAGGATCTTGCTGTGATTTATGTCGTAGTGTGTTCTGCCTATGTTTTCCTCTAAGAGTTTTATAGTGTGCAGTTACTTTTTATATTTATTAATTTTAGGCATTTAAATTATTTACCTCTCTTACTCATCACACATGCCTTATCCCATCTTCCCAATTTTATTTTTTTTAATTTTTTAAATATTTAAATATTTATTTATTTATGGCTGCATTGGGTCTTTGTTGCTGCACCCGGGCTTTCTCTAGTTGTGGCGAGCGGGGGCTACTCTCCGTTGCAGTGCGCAGGTTTCTCATTGTGGTGGCTTCTCTTGCTGTGGAGCGCTGGCTCTAGGCGCATAGGCTTCAGTATCTGTGGTACTCAGGCTCAGTAGTTGTGGCTCGCGGGCTCTAGAGTACAAGCTCAGTAGTTGTGGCACATGGGCTTAGTTGCTCTGCGGCATGTGGGATCCTTCCGGACCAGGGCTCAAACCCATGTCCCCTGCATTGGCAGGCGGATTCTCAGCCACTGCACCACCAAGGAAGGCCCCCCGATCTTGTTAATTTTAATAAATCAATAAACAACATTCACATTACTTTCATTCTGTAAATGTTCATTATATAGTACCTTTTAAATGTTAAAGACGGAGGTGTGCATTTTTTCCTTTGATTCCAATAATTTATTCTTTACAGACAAGTTAAAGTCTAATTTTCATTTGTACCTTCAACTAGATGACTGGAAAATATATAAATATAAAGTCACCACAATACGCAACAGATCTATTAGGAAGTTATTCCCTTGTCCTTGGCCTAAATTTTTTTTTCCTTCTCATGGTAGGAAGAGAAGATCATTTGAAGGAAGAGATACCCAAACACACAAGGGAAATCTATTAATGGTAAATTGCATACCTACGTGTAAATAAACTACCTTAGATCCTTTGTGGTACAAATAAACATCACACTGAATAAACTTAAGAATAGTTGACCATCATCATTTCTGGTTCTCTGATTGTAAATGGCAAAATGTCTTATTTAGCTTTTCCACATTGGAGTGGAATGGAGGATGTTTCCTACTTAATGTAAATAAATAAATAAATAAATAAATAAATAGTGAGAAGTGAAATAAATTTTCATTTATCCAGAATTTTAAAATCTGTTTTAAAATCCTAAAACAGAAAATTCCCCACCTATTTTTTTTCTAAATTGATGTCTATAATGAAGGTCAAAGCATGCTAAGTGTTTTATGAATTGTGAAAGTTTAATTATTCCCAGTCAAGTTTGCATCATATTTCTGTGGGTTTTTTGGTTTGTTTTTGCGGTATGCAGGCCTCTCACTGCTGTGGCCGTGCAGGCTCAGCGGCCATGGCTCATGGGCCCAGCCGCTCCGCGGCACATGGGATCTTCCCAGACTGGGGCACGAACCCGTGTCCCCTGCATCGGCAGGTAGACGCTCAACCACTGCACCACTAGGGAAGCCCGTATATTTCTGTTTTTTCATAAATGTCTTTTTTTTTTAAACATTTTTTGGCATATTTCTTTTCAGTCCTTTTTTTCTTAAAATTTATTTATTTATTTGGCTGCGTTCGGTCTTAGTTACAGCACGTGGGGTCTTCGTTGTGGCCTGTGGGATCTTTAGTTGAGGCATGTGGTATCTTTTAGTTGCGGCATGTGGACTCTTTAGTTGCGGCACACAGGCTCTTAGTTGCAGCATGCGAGAACTAGTTTCCTGACCAGGGATCGAACCTAGGCCCCCTGCATTGGGAGGGCGCAGAGTCTTAACCACTGGACCACCAGGGAAGTCCCAGCATTATAATTCAATTCACTGAAAATGGTCATTGCTATGGTGAGCAAATTAAATAGCCAGCAATTCAGTTAAACTAGAACCCCATTCCCCTCTTTTCATGTATTTGGATAAGTATGATTATTCTGTACAAATGTCACAGAAATGGAAAGGTCTGATACTCACACTTGGCATACAGACAGTCCATCATTGACTGCACTAAGTCCAGTTTGGCTTTAATGGAAAAGTTGATAAAGTTGGTATCGACCAGGATGTGGTAAGGTGGGCCCAGCTGTGTGTTATATTGGAAGAATAAGCAGGAAGGGTGTTGGGGGCTGAAGGAAAAAGAAACAAAACACAAAGTAATGTCTACACTGATATTTGGTAAAAACAAAAAAAAGAAGTCTCTGCTTGGAACAGTTTGTTCCTTTTTCCTTTCTTTGGAAATAAATCCTAATAAACCCTGTGATGATATATCCATCACCAATCTAGAGCAAATAAGAAAAATAAGAAAAATGTGATGAGGTTTCATAAAGTTAAGTGTATTTATTTAAAAGGAATGACCTTTATCCTGAAAATATGCCCTTACTACTTTTTGGTGACACATTCTCTCTTTTATGAAATGCTGGTATGTTAAAACAAAGGCAATTATTTCTTTTGAAAGATTCTTGGCAAAGAAAAACAAATGATCCTAGATTTAATTCCCAGGATTTTAGGGAAAATTTTACTGCTCTATGAAGTCCAAAAACCTTCAAACCATTAGAATTGGTATATACTCATCAATAACACTTTCATTTGCATAGCTTCATTTGTATAGTTGTGCCAGACAGACAAATGACTGAGCAAATCAGTTCAGGGAAAGCCTGAATTTCTATGAGGTCTACAGTTTTAGAATCTTTCTTCTAGTTTTAAAGGAAAACTTGAAATTTTTGATTACTCACACTTCTCTTTCCTTGAGTGCACTGGGATCTTTCTTTTCTTTCTTTTTCGGTTTTAATCTATCCTTTTCTTTACTAGGAAAAAAAACAAGTAAATTCAATGTAGGAGAGAAGAAAAAACCATAGCAGTTATAACCTCGTGAAAATTAAAAGTTTCTTCTTTTTTTTTGTCTAGAAAGGAAATTCTACTTCGTGACTTCATTATATTAATATCAGCATACACTTTTTGAGCACGAATAACTATGTGGGAAATAGCCTGGAATTAATCAGTAAAACATAATTAAATTTTAAAACCATTAGCTAATAATCCATAAAAATTGTTAATGGATAAATAAATGTTGGTTAGATTATTATTTCGTTCTTAGTCAGAAGCTCTCATATCAAGGATCAAAATCCACTTCCAAGCAGTGGGTAAACAGGCTGACATTTATCTTCTAAAGACTGAGATGCTTCAACAGCAGGAGGAAAAGGGTTCCCCTACATGTCTCTTAAAAAGCGCTAAAATGTGACAATATATATACAAAATTTAACTTTAACTAGAAACAGAATATTATTAGTGGGGCAAATTTCCTTAAAATTACATAATAAATACAGACTAAAGGCCAAGAATACAATTTAATAACAAATGAAGGCTCTAACAACCACTCACTCCTTTGTTCTAAGGCTCAGAAACAGTGAAGTCTAGTCCTTATTTAATAACTCAGTCCATTGTTCACTGAAGCAGGCAAGCTGTTTAGTTCCTCCTTATAATAGGGAATATCATTCTACTCTCTTCTTCCACAGTCATAAATCTTCTTATAAGATTTATAAAGTGGAGACATCTATGTATTTTCCCATTTTTTCTTTCAAAAATACTTGAGTTGTCAGGTGCTGGTACAGCCATGGTCTCTGACCTCACTGCCTTTCAAAAATTATAACAAACCTTTTTTTCCCGGGGAATGTGCAGTGTAATGGCAAGAACATAGAGATAATCCTACCTACCTCACAGAACTGTTAGGAGGCTTAAATGTGATATGGCAGATACAGTATATAAAAACGGTGGTACAAATTGAACACTTAAGCGATGATGAATTCCCATCCCATTCACCAGTGTACTTGCTCATCAGCTAAGTGACTGTTATACTTTATTACCCTATGCTATATAAATCCAAGACACAATAATATCAAAACTAAACACAAAACAACAACAAAAACTTTTACTACTTATCCCCTCGTGACTTCTATATCTCCGGGCAGTCTATGAACCCAGTTGATTCCAGACACTCACAGCCTCTGATCTCTGAGACTAAGCATTCGCTTCATGGTCGCATACTTCCGTGTTTTCTTTTGTTTCCCCTTAAAACAAAAATTTTAGAGTTAAAAGAGTTGAAAGTACATTGCATCTTCTTGAGTTCCTTTTCTTTTGTCCACACCCCTCTTCCCTCAAATACCCAACTCTTCTTATTCTAGCTGCCTCAACCCAGCGCTCTCCCCACTCGCTAGAGCATAACAGGCACCACTCCAAGCAGCTTAAAAGCTAAGATCAGAATGAAAATAAGCAAGGGGAATATTCTCGAAATTTGGCCAATGGCTACTCCCTCAATCTCTGTCCCAAACGTGGTCTGACAATGCCCCTTCTCGAACCCTCCTCTCTCACCATGTTCACGCCGCACTGTTGTTTCTTCCGGAATCACCAGCAGCGCGACACTTTTGCGTCAGCCGTATAGCGCTTCCGGCAAAGGCTAGCCCGGAAGCGGAAGCCGTTTTGGGCAACGGAAAAGCCCAAGCCGGTTCCCGACCCTGGCAGTGTTCTGTGCTGGGTTTTCTTGGGGAGGGTCGAGGGACGGTTTTCTGCTGGTGCTGCAGCCGCCTCCCAGGGTGGCAGAGCTGGGACTTCGCCGTGCTGCATCCCTTGCTCGGGTAATGTTTCTCTATTGCATCTCTCCAGCACGGGGCAGAGCCCAGAGGACCTGCCTGCACTAGAGTTCCAGAGAGAGGTAGCGCAAGGGTAGGGGGGACGAAATTCTGGGTTGCCCAGTAGCTTGGGGAAACACATTCTCCTCATCCTTCAGCGCTGGGGCATCAGGTCTTTATCGTGCTACTCGGAGGCTCTGGTTCCTACTTGGTTCTCCCAGCCGGCATTGTGCCTGGTGTAGCCAGGTGGACGATCCTCATGATTCTCCCCCGAGTGATTACCGTGTATTCATCTCGGTGAAGCGAGGGATGGAGCAGCGTTTGAGGGCCTTCTTTAGATTGTCTCTAGAAAATTGAGGCATAAGCTTGCATATGTTACTAGTTACCAAGCCAGGAAAATGTTGGGAAATAATTAACATGTATTGTGAAGGCTTGGTGTGTCATCTTTAATGGAAAAGGTAGAGTTTTTGAGAACAAAAAGGGAAAGATAGCTTCCATTTTTTGAGTACCTCCTAGGTACTCTGGTGGTTCTTAACCTTTCGGAGATCCACGGACTATTCTTTAACAAATGGGTACACATACAACATTTGCCATACAATTATGAGACTCTTGGACTCTGAAGCCCATCCGTGAACCCTCTAGGTGTCTGCGCTTTAAGTTAAGAACCCCGATCTTACATACTGTATTTGGCACTTTAATTATATTACCTTCTTTGACCTTCACAATAACTTCAGTACCCTCTTTTTACATATGGGAAGCTGAGGCTCAGACTTTGTTCAGGGGTTTGTTTGGGTCTGTTTGATTCCAAAGTCTGTACTTAACTTACTGCACAAAGCTGTCCTAGTGTTTGAAATCCAAAAAGGTTATGAGGTTAAAAAAAAAAAAAAGCTGACCATTGCAGCATAAGCCTTACTATGAAATATAGTATATTAACATGAAATTTGGAGCCTAACTGGTGGAACTAAAAATCCCTGTTCTGCCTCTTACTAGTTGTTTGTAATTGGGTGATTTTATCTGTGCTTCAGATTCTTTACCTGTAAAATGAATAGTATCTGTCTTACAGGGATGTAATCAAGACTAAATTAGTTGATGAAGTTCCTAGCACGACTAAACCCTATTAAAGTGTTTTCTGTTATCGTTGTGTGTCTTCTGTCAGAGTATGCCAATTGTGTATTTTAATATAGTTGCTCAATTTGGAACTTGAATGTGTTGATAACCTCAACTTTATTACGTTTTCAGTTCTTGAAAAGCTCAATTGCAGGGTGATTTCTTGTGTTGATTTGAGTAGACAGTTTTCTTCCTACTTCTGCTTCCCCTTTTAGGCACGCGTGCATTTAGATAGCTTTGTGGGGCACATATCTGACTCTGTAGACTCTGAATTTTTGATATGGAAATAATTTTATTATGGGAGCATCTACAGATACTGTATGTGCCTCTTGCTTTACCCCATTTGTGGTTACTAGAAGTTCCTAATCTTTCGGGAACAGCCTTTCTGCCAAGCTGTCATGGTGATATGATAGCCACCACTTTTTCGATGCATTAGAACCTCTTGGTGATTAGGCAATTAGCTTCTTAAGTAAACATGATTGGTGTGTTTATTTTAAACATTTGGAGACTGATTAGTGTTATATATAGGTTCAGAGGGAAAATTGCATATAATTAAATAGTCATTTGCATTTAAATTCAGGCATTGACAGAAAAACACTCCCTTGGTAATGTGTACCCTGAATTTTGGAATCCACAAACAATAATACATTAAAAAAAAAGCAGTTTGTAATATCCTGAGACTTTTCTGATTTCCTTGATTGTTAAAACTTGATAGGGAGCTAAATTAATGTAGGAACACCATGGGGGATGAGACCATACTTAGAAAAATATGTTTTGTTGCATTGTAATCTTGTTGCAATCTGAGATTCTTATGGTCTAAGATTAAAGTACTCTGATATTCTATAGCATATTTTGATGGTGATGGGAGGGGGAGATGGTGTTTTGTGTTGGGTGGGAGCAGAAAGTAATTGCTTTTGATTACATACTTGTGAGAAAAAGAAATAATTTTAGTCCTTCTCAGCAGTCAAGAGGTTGTTTTGTACTTTTCTGCAGTCTTGAAGAGAAAGAATTGTTCAAGGCAGTCGACCCACAGTTTGAACACATAATTGGGCTTGGACTTCATTCCATTCACTAATTGGTCTAACTTACTAATGTTAAGTTGTTAACAAATTTCTATATAAAATTTTGGATGATGAAAGATTCCAACATCTTGTATTTCAATGTTAGAAAGTTAGAGGTAGATTCACTTTTGTGGCCATTAAGAGAAAAAAAAATTCACAGATATTTTCTTCCTTTTCAAGTTACAGTTTTTACACTTATTTTTATGTCTCATGTGATACGAGTTTTTCTCCCAACAAACGTTAGTTGCTGTTAGTTATTTTTCAGTTAGCTTGACTGCCTCTAAATATGGTAGCATATGTGTATAGCATTCCCTACTCCTAAGGTATCGATATTGAATTGGTTCGTAAGGATACCTCAGAAGTACATTACCGCTGCATGTTCATTCATTCAGAAGGCATTTATTGGGGGCCCATTCTGCTCCAGGCAATGTGCTGGTTACTCTTAAAAAGTTCAGGCCTGTATTGGAGAAAGACTTGTCTACAGATAAATTATGGTAGGTGGTTGAACAGATATGCAAATTGAAATATTTTAGAGGAATTATTCTACTTGTTCATCTTTCTGGTAGTGGTTCAGGTCAGAGTAGTGTTGTGTAATATTTATTTAACACTGTAACATACCATATAACAGATCAAATTTTATGACCTTAATGGATCAGTTTACCTTTTAAATGACTTTAGTCATTAAATAGCTTAAGTGTAGATTTTAGTTATCTTTCTTTGGTTTCTTTGCCTTTTGAAGGGTTTATGAATGCTTAGCCTTCACTAATATTCTTTTGTATAGCAGTTTCCAAAGTTTTGAGGTTGTTTAACCTTATTGCAGTGTGTGGGTATGTGTGAGCATGCCTGAGACTTGATATGGTGTTATGTCACCATGACATTTTCCTGAAGGGACTCTTGAAGCCTGTACTACAAATTATGGTTTAATAGAAAGAGGTGATATCGTTTAGATATTAGAAACCAAACAGTTATGGTAGCTATATGTCTTTTCATTTAGCCTGAATTGGAAACAGCACCATATGATTTTAATATGAATTTTTGTTACTTTGAATAGTTGAGGAATTGGTTATCATGTTTCTCAGAGCTTTTACCTGAAGCATTCATTTCAGTGCAGTTTGCCTGTTGGTGTTGAGATGCTAATTATTAACATCTGTTCATTGTATTTTTAAAAATTAATTAATTTATTTTTGGCTGCGTTGGGTCTTCGTTGCTGCACGTGGACTTTCTCTAGTTGCCACGAGTGGGGGCTGCTCTTCATTGAGGTGCGCAGGCTTCTCATTGTGGTGGCTTCTCTTGTTGCGGAGCACGGGCTGTAGGCACGCGGGCTTCAGTAGTTGTGGCACGTGGACTCAGTAGTTGTGGCTCACAGGCTGTAAAGCCCAGGCTCAGTAGTTGTGGCACATGGGCTTAGTTGCTCCGCGGCATGTGGGATCTTCCTGCACCAGGGCTTGAACCTGTGTCCTCTGCATTGGCAGGCGAATTCTTAACCACTGTGCCACCAGTGAAGTCCTGTTCATTGTATTTTTAAAAATACTAACACAGTAAATTTTTTTAAATTATTAGTTTGCTTATTTATTTATTTATTTGGCTGTGCTGGGTCTTTAGTTGCGGCACACAGGATCTTTTGATTGTGGCATGCGAACTCAGTTGCGGCATGTGGGATCTAGTTCCCTGACCAGGGATCTAACCCGGGTCCCCACATTGGGAGCATGGAGTCTTAGCCACTGGACCACCAGGGAAGTCCCACAATAAATTTTATTAAAAGATTGAATGGTTTAGTAATGATTTTGAGATCCCTTCCTGCTTAGGTACTCTAAGATCTTATACAATATCCCTGTGTAGTTTCTACTTTCTCTTCCCAAGGTATATCCCTCTTTTTTTTTTTTTTTTGGGCGGTACGCGGGCCTCTCACTGTTGCGGCCTCTCCTGTTGCGGAGTACAGGCTCCGGATGCGCAGGCTCAGCGGCCATGGCTCACGGGCCCAGCTGCTCCACGGCATGTGGGATCTTCCCGGACCGGGGCACGAACCTGTGTACCCTGCATTGGCAGGCAGACTCTCAACCACTGCACCACCAGGGAAGCCCATATCAATCTATTTTTATCCTTTAACAAATGCTAGTTCCTTTTGGACTAGCCTTAAAGACAAAGTGAAATAAAACACTTTAAAAAGCATTTAAAATACATTTCTGCTTTGAAAAATTGGGATTGGCTTAAGTAGATGACCTGTCTTTATGCTTCTGTATGTCTGCAAGGCCATCTGATTCCACTAGAACCGTACAAGGAACATGAATTTGGTACCCCACATAACCCACCCAACAGACACTAAGCCCACTACTCATAGAAACCTACTAGCCATACTTAATTCTCTGTCTTTTTTTGACACTTGTATAAGCTCCCATGTCCACCCCAAGAACTTTGACAAAGCAAGAGAAAACACAAGTGCTAGTAAAAGTAATTACATAGTAAAAGTTGCTTTTACATTTTAAAGTTCCTTAAATGCTGGCATACTGTGGATATAAAAGTGCAGAGGATTCTTTTGGTTGATCTCCACACCTCCCTACCCCTAGCATCCATTTCCTCCTTCCTCCTAACAGACTTTTTCCCATGTATTCTCTTTCCTCCCTTGCAGCCACATGCTTCAGGGAAAGCCAACCACCTCTTCACGCCAAAGGATGGGGCTGGTTGGCTAAGAATAATTCCATCCGTCTTTACCAGTCTCTAATTTAGGAAAGAAAATGTAATTCAATCTTGGTCAATGACGTGAGAGATTAAGTTTGCTGTAGGCTTCTGGAAAAGTCCTTCCTATGCTTTCATTGTATTTTCTATTCATTATTCTTTTTGATCAGAGATCAGGTAAAGATATTCTAAGAATATACAAAATACATTTCTGTTGTGTCCCTTTGTTTTTATCCATAGATCCAGCCCAGGTTATTTTAAACCCCTGTCTTGTCCACTTAGGGAAGTTTAACTCCAAGGATAGCCCTTGGTGTATGTGGTGAAACTGTTAGGAAAACAGTTAAAACCTCCCAAGTGTGATCTAGTTTTTCATATCTTGGTGAAGAAGGAAACCCAACTGGGCTGCATAAATGGTTTATATCCATAGAAAAGGATCGAAAATGTTTTGAAACAACGTTTTAACCAAGCATTACCTAAACTGGGGCAGTGACTAGGGAGGCATGATCAGAATCCTAAGGGGGAGTGAGAATGTAAAGTGTGGAACCATATGTACTTTTTTTAAAACCAGATTTTACGTTGGAAAAATTTTAAGTTCATAGAAAAGATGCAAAATAGTGCAGCAAGTTCCTGTATACCTTTCACTCAGATCTCTCCCTGATGTTAATGTCTTACATAATCGTGGTACATTTTGTCACATCTAAGAAATTAACATTGGTATGACATTGGACTACAGACTTTATTTAGATTTCATAAAATTTTCCACTAATACCCTTTTTCTGTTCCAGGATACCACACTGCATTTAGATCATGTGTAATTTTGATAAATTAGGGTTTCCAGTGAGCTTTTTCTGTGCCATGTATGTGGTCCAATAATCCCCTCTGACCAGTGCTGAGGAGAGAAAGTCATTGACCATGAGAATAAACAATACCACATAGGTAGTGTTTTGTAGCCTTTGATTCCCAGAGCACTGTTAATTCAGTGGGAGAGTTGGCTTTGCTCCCAGGAGAGTGGTGTGAAGTTTCCTGAGAAGCTTAAGAGCTGATCCTGATTGAGGGTCCCTTCCCAGCCTCCACTAACACTGTGTGTTCACCTCATAGATTTTTTTTAAATAGTGTTTATTTATTTTTACTTGTTGACAGTTTGCTTTATTTATGGCTGTGTTGGGTCTTCATTTCTGTGCGAGGGCTTTCTCTAGTTGTGGCAAGAGGGGGCCACTCTTCATCGCGGTGCATGGGCCTCTCACTATCGCGGCCTCTCTTGTTGCGGAGCACAGGCTCCAGACGCACAGGCTCAGTAGTTGTGGCTCACGGGCCCAGTTGCTCCGCGGCATGTGGGATCCTCCCAGACCAGGGCTCGAACCCGTGTCCCTTGCATTGTCAGGCAGACTCTCAACCACTGCACCACCAGGGAAGCCCCACCTCATAGATTTTACTGTATGGAACTATCACCAATTATTTACTTGTCTGTCTTCTTTACTAGTTTGTTTCTAAGGGGTCAGGGACTATCTTATTTTGGAATCCTAAGCATCCAACATATTGCTTGGCATGTAATAGGTTCTTTTTTAAAAATTTTATTTATTTTTGGCTGTGTTGGGTCTTCGTTGCTGTGTGCGGGCTTTCTCTAGTCGCGGTGAGCGGGGGCTACTCTTCGTTGCGGTGCATGGGCTTCTCATTGCTGTGGTTTCTCTTGTTGCAGAGCATGGGCTCTAGGCGCATGGGCTTCAGTGGTTGTGGCTCACGGGCTCTAGATTGCAGGCTCAGTCAGTAGTTGTAGCGCATGGGCTTAGTTGCTCCGTGGCATGTGGGATCTTCCCGCACCAGGGCTCGAACCCGTATCCCCTGCATTGGCAGGGGGATTCTTAACCACTGTGCCACCAGGGAGGCCCCATGTAATAGGTTCTTAATACACATTTGAAGAAATTAATAAACCCTTGTTTGGTAACATTGATTATTAGGTCAACAGAAGTTTTGTTTTGAATACCATGAGTGTTGAGTTTCTCCTTCAGTTTGAGCCATCTTAAGTTGTCATTTCTGTGGCTAGTTGAGTTTTTCTTCCCAGAATCTTAAACAAGGAACTATAAAGTATTCATTTAAGGTTTCTCTTTCTTCTGATTATATAAATAATTTATTTTCCTTAAAAAATAAGAGTAGAACTGAAAGTAATAGATGGTAGTAGAGTTAGAAATTGTGTTAGCTTTTGAGTATATGTGTGACAATTCCAGTTTCACCCCACTGGGCTGTAGATCTGGCTGTTTGCCTGCCACTTCATGCACAGTTAATGAAATAAAAACTTCCTAGACTTATTGAGGGAGACGGCTTGTCAGATTCAGAGAATTAGTTTAAAATTTTTCCCATTACAGCCAAGATTCGGTGGCCCAGGGTCACCTAAGCATAAAAGCTGCCATGGTGTGGGAACACAGGGGCCTGTTCTAAATCTGTGGATTGGGCACAGTAGAGTCAGTTTGGTAAACAGAAAAAACATCAGGGTAGGAGGGAGTTGTAAATAATGCTGCTATTTTCTTGATTTAGAGTAAAGACTGTGATAGGGACAGAGATGAGCCAGTCTTCTACTTTGTTTTTCTCCAGACATCCCATGAAGTTACAAAATGAGCAATGATAATTTCTTGTTTCATTTCTCCCTGTTTTACTAACATTAGCTTTATATACCTTTCTCCTACTTTCTTTGAACTATTCTCTATTCCAGGGGGCATAGAATAGTTTTATATATACTATTCATTTAATTTTGAGTCTGAAGAACTCTGGATTATTTGAAAGAGACTGATGTAATGGAATCCACATTGAATTAAGAAATGTAGAATTACTTTTAAAAACAAGCATCAGGGGTCCAGAAATTTTATGTCATTTGAGGAGAACTGAGGGACTAAGATCTTGCCTACATTTAGAAATGCCCTTTATTAGATTGAAGAAGTGGAACATCGGTTAAGAGATAAAAATCTTTCCAATTCTGAAACAGACTATAACTTAAATAGTGGTTCTTAATGTGGGAAGTTGATTTTGAAAGAAACAAAGGGATAATAAAACTGTGTGACTAATGATGAGATAAATGGAATGCAGGTATTTCTTAAAAAATCTTGCTAAAAACTTTGACAGTGGATTTCCCTGGTGGCACAGTGGTTAAGAATCCGCCTGCCAATCCAGGGAACACGGGCTCGAGCCCTGGTCTGGGAAGATCCCACATGTCGCGGAGCACCTAAGCCTGTGTGCCACAACTACTGAGCCTGCGCTCTAGAGCCCGCGTGCCGCAACTACTGAAGCCCGCGCGCCTAGAGCCTGTGCTCCGCAACAAAGAGTAGCCCCCGCTTGCCCCAGCTAGAGAAAACCTGCGTGCAGCAACAAAGACCCAATGCAGCCATAAATAAACAAACAAACAAATAAATAAATAAAAATTTAAAGAAAACTTTGACAAGAGATTTTCTTATGCAAAACTTTTAGGTAAAACTTATAGAAGAAAATCTTTGTGACGTTGAGTTAGGCAAAGATTTTTTTAAAGAAATAAGACATGAAAAAGCACAAACTATAAAAGGAAGAAAAAGATTAATAAGTTGGATTTCATCAAGTTAGGAAAATTAGAAACTGTTACTCTTTAAACAACACTGTTAAGAAAATGTAAAAGCAAGCCACAGAAAATATTTGCCGAATGTATATCTAATAAAGGACTTGTATTCAGAATTTATAAAGAACTCTTACAACTCAGTAGTAAGAAGACAGCTCAGTTTTTTAAAATGGCAGAAGATTTGGATACCAAAGAAGCTTTATAAATAGCCAACAGGCCCATGAAAAGATATTCAATATTGTTAGTCCTTAGGGAAATTAAAACCACAGTGAGATACCACTTCACACCTATTAGAATGGGTAAAATTTAAAAGATTGATAATACCAAGCATAAGTGGGTATAGTAACGGGACCTCCCATACATTGCTGGTGGAAGTGCAAGGTGGTACAGCCGCTTTGGAAAACAGTTTGGCGGTTTCTTGTAGATTAAATATATACTAACCACACGACCTGGCAATCCCACTCTTAGCTGTTTACCCAAGAGAAATGAAAACGTGTGTCCACATTACACTTGTACTTGAATGTATACCCATAATAGCCCCAGCCTGGATAGAATGTCCTGTACTGGTGAATGGATAAACAAATTGTTGTACGTCCACATAATGGACGACTACTACCAGCAGTAAAGGGGAATGTACAACTGATACAAGTAATGGCATGTATGGAGCTCATGTTATGTTATGTGTTATGTCACACACAAAAGACTACATTTTCTATGTGATGTCATTTCTGTGGCATTCTGTAAAAGGCAAAATTATAGCAAAAGAAAGTACATCAGTGGTTGTGCAGGAGGGTGGAGGAGGGGGCTGACTGCAAAGGATCATGAGGGAACTTTTGGGGATGATGAAGTGTTCTGTATCATGATTGTATTTTATATCATAACCTTATACAGTTGTCAAAACTCTTAATTGTATGCTCTAAATTGGTGACTTACTAGATATAAATTATACTTCAGTGAAACTGATTTTGACAAGAGATTTGACAAGAGATTTTTTTTAACCAGTCATTTATATAGGATTAGAGAATGGATTTAAATTAGTTTGGATCTGAATTTGTTATAGGCATTAAAATAATTTTGAAATAATAATATCACTGAACTGAGTTGCAAAGAGCTTACTAGTTATCAGTGTTGGGTCAAGTTGAGGTTAATATTATTAATGAAAACAGATGGAAATAAAATACAAATTTTATTTGAAGAAGTTGCTAGATCAGAGAATGAGAGTTCTAAATAACTAAGGAAAAAAAACTTGAGGGCTGATTTTGAATTCCCCCTCTGGCCTAAATCTTTACTCGGTCTAATACAGTTGACCATCAATTTCTAGAAATAGTCACTTCCTTTTGCCTCCAATAAATTACTTTTATTGGGTGGACCAAAAAGTACCTTCAATTTTTTAAGTAGAAATAAAAGACACAGTTTTCATTTTCACCACGAACTTTATTGAACAACATTTTCACCCTTTTGTTCCACTACCTTCTGCCATTTTTCAGGCCATTTCATAATTCCATCTTCCCAAAACTTTTTATCTTTTTTGAGCAAAGAACTGTTCCAGGTGCCTTTTACAGTCTTTCAGGGAATTGAAATTTTTTCCATTAAGAGAATTTTGTAAAGACCGAAATAAATGGAAATCGGAAGGTGCAATGTCTGGTGAATACAGCGGATGAATCAGAACTTCCCAGCCAAGCTCTAACAGTTTTTGCCTGGTCATCAAAGAGACATGCGGTCTTGCGTTATCCTGATGGAAGATTATGCATTTTCTGTTGACTAATTCTGTATGCTTTTTGTCGAGTGCTACTTTCAGTTGGTCTAGTTGTGAGCAGTACTTGTTGGAATTAATCATTTGGTTTTCCGGAAGGAGCTTATAATAGAGGACTCCCTTCTAGTCCCACCATGTACACAATGTCACTTTCTTTGGATGAACTGGCCTTTTGTATGGTTGGTGGTGGTTCATTTCGCTTGCCCCACCATCTCTTCCATTCCACTTTGTTGTACAGTATCCACTTTTCATCGCCTATCACAATTCGTTTTAAAAACGGAACATTTTCATTACGTTTCAGTAGAGAATTGCATGCAGAAATATGATCAAGAAGCTTTTTTTCTCTTAACTTACGTGGAACCCAAACATCAAAGTGATTCACATAACCAAACTGGTGCAAATGATTTTCAATTCTTGATTTGGATATTTTGAGTATGTCGGTTATCTCCCGCGTGATATAACGTTGATTGTTCTCAATTATTGTTTCAATTTGATTGCTATCAACTTAAATTGGTCTACCCAACAGTGGAGCATTGTCCAGCAATAAATCTCCAGCACGAAACTTTGCAAACTACTTTTGACACATTTGATTAGTCACAGCACCTTCTCCATACACTGCACAAATCTTTTTGTGCATTTCAGTTGCATTTTTATCTTTCTTGAAATGATAAAGCGTAATATGCCGAAAATGTTGCTTTTTTTCTTCTGTCTTCAATGTTAAAATGGCTACACAAAAAATCACCAATTTTGATAAGTCTTTTTTTAAATGCACACTGATATTACAGCTGTGACATACAATCTAACAAAATTGTTTCAAATGAAGTTGAAGACAGCTAAGTGCTACTAGAGCCATCTTACGGAAAAAAACAAATGAACCTTTTGGACAACCCAATACAATTTTTCTCCTCTGAGTTTCTTCTCATTTTGATTTGCTAGCTCTTTTTTGGGGGCAAGGGCAGGGTATATTTAACGTTGATCCCCTCAGGCTTCTATGATTAGTCTTTTTCTTGGTCTGCCTCCTTTCTCTGGCAGTCTTTTCCCATTCTCCATGTCTTTTAACTGCCCTCAGGATCCTGGTATCTATAGCTTCAGATGCTGATTTCCACTCATCTTGTGGATATACTCAACTGGATTTCCTATAGACACTTTAAACTTAACATGTTCAGTTCTGCACTCATTACTTTCCTTACATCTCTGCCTCCTTAATTCTCTACCATTATTCATCTAGGCTCCCAGGCATAGAAAATCCTGATTTGTCCTTGGCTTCTTGCTCTCCTTGATCTTTTCAGCCTTGCAGATCACCAATCTGTTGCTTCTAACAGAAATAAAGCATATGCTAGTCTTCCCTCTCTACATCACAGCCAGTGCCTAGTAGCTCCCTTGGACCAGTATCCTCTTGTCTCTCAGCCATTGATCTGTCTTTCTCTTCAGAGTCTCTTTCACATTGCCCCCAGAGTTACTTCTTTTTAAATGTGTGATCCTCTTACTCCCTTAGTTAAAAAACATCTCTTGGGGCTTCCCTGGTGCCGCAGTGGTTGAGAGTCTGCCTGCCGATGCAGGGGACACGGGTTCGTGCCCCGGTCCGGGAAGATCCCACATGCTGCGGAGAGGCTGGGCCCGTGAGCCATGGCTGCTGAGCCTGCGCGTCCGAAGCCTGTGTCCCGCAAGGGGAGAGGCCACAACAGTGAGAAGCCCGCGTACCGCAAAAAAAAAAAACATCTCTTGTGGTTTTGTTGTCATTGTTGCTTAGAGTCTAATAAAATGAAGTCATATTCCTTTAAAATTACAAATTAAATATTTCTGAGCTCTCATTCTTCCTATCCCAAGAATGTCTTTCCCTCCTGCCCCTTTTTGGAGGTTCTTCTTGATGCATCAGTATTCCTGGGTAAGAGGGTAGGCTCTGGAATCACACTGCCTGGTTCCTTCAGTTGTCAGCTTAGTGACTACAGACAAGTTATTTGAGCTCTCTGTACCCCTGTTTCCTAATCTCTAAAATATGCATAATAATATGGTTACCTTATATGGTTGCTGTGAGAGTTAAATGAGATAATATATGAAACACTTCAAACAGTGCTGGCATATAGTAAGTTCTCAGTGCAGGTGGATTCTTCTTTTTATCATTATACTTGAAAAAGAAATGCAGAAAGCTTATTATTTTGGATTGTTGTTTGGTTGTTTCCAAATGAGATTTCTCTGGATCTCTCATCTTTCCTGATGAGGAATGAATATAAATGAAAACTGTATAACTTGGCTGAACCAAGTTCCCTCAGGTACACTCTGTGCCATCTTCCTCATTTATTTGGGTTGGGCTGCTTGGGCATAAATCACCATCATAACCTGGCAACCCCACAGCTTGGTTTGCACATAAAGCCGTATCCCCCAGGGCTCTCGTGTGGTCCCAAGTCACCTGGGTCTAGTTGCCAGTCTCAGCTGGTCCTCCCTTCCCTTATATTCCAAGTCTTGCTTCCCAAGCGCAGCTGAATTCCTTTCTTTTCTCAGTGCATCTCCATTTTATATCTGAGGCAACTGAAGATAAGTTAAGTAGCTTGTCCAGGATTGCTTCGTTGTGAGATTCATGCTCTTGACCACTGCACTGTACTGTACTTAGAATCAGTCACCCTGTATGGCCCAGGTGGTTTTCTAAACACTTTGCTTTTGTAATGCTTAACTTTTTATCACTGTCTCTTGACTCAGTACTTTTACTTATGCTGCTGCTTCTACCTAGGGTAGTGGTACTTTTTTTTTCTTTCTGCCTGGCACATGCTTACTCATTCTTAAGTAATAGCCCCTTTGCCACTCATGTGAACACTTCCCCATTCAGGCAAAGTTACTTCTCTCCTTCCTTTGCCCTCCACATATTTTTTTTTCCTCTTTTGTGGTAGTTGCTACGTTGTATTGTCCAGCTCCCACATTGGACAGGGTTCGTGGAGGTTAAGAAAAGACCCCGTCTTATTTATTCTTGTGACCTTAGCTTTTAGCACACAGTCTGGCATGCCACAGATGCTCAACAAGTATGAAATGAATGAAGAATGAATGATACAGAAGAACCTAAAGATGTTGGTGGTGAATTATAGTGAATTTGCTAAAACACGAAGTTTTAGCAAATAATTTTTTTTTTATAATTGTATGCAGTGTTTCACAGAACTAACCCCTGAGGGTTTTTTTTTTTTTTTAATAATTCTACAGCATTTCTATTGACTGATTGATTGGCTGTGTTGGGTCTTCGTTTCTGTGCGAGGGCTTTCTCCAGTTGCAGCGAGCGGGGGCCACTCTTCATCGCGGTGCGCGGGCCTTTCACTATCGCGGCCTCTCTTGTTGCGGAGCACAGGCTCCAGACGCGCAGGCTCAGTAGTTGTGGCTCACGGGCCCGGTTGCTCCGCGGCATGTGGGATCTTCCCAGACCAGGGCTCAAACCCGTGCCCCCTGCACCGGCAGGCAGACTCTCAACCACTGCGCCACCAGGGAAGCCCAGCAAATAATTTTAAGCTAAGAGAAAATATAGATATCTAGGGATAGAGGAACATAGCAGAAAAAATAAAATGTGAGTATATGAAATGGGTGGTAACGGGGTAGTATATCAACAATTGAGGGGGGTTGCAGTGCTTTTCCAAATTTTCGGCTCAGGTACCTCTAATGGTAGAGGATAGCGGGCATGTAACCCTTTGGGGGCTGGGAACAGAGCCCCAAGGAGCCTTTCTGCCTCAACTACAAAATATATATGAACGTTTTGAACCTACCCATGTTTTATCTTTAGGAATTCTTGCATATTTTGCATTCTATTTTATTATCTATGAGTTTGTTTTAACATGAGAATATTTTTTCTCCCCACTACCTCATCCTCTAATAACTAGACGCAGTGGGAATGTGTCCATTTATCCTCTGTCTTCTAGCACATTCTGGCATGCCCCAATGCCCACATCTGGGGAGCATGGAATGGGGTTATAGTCTAATACAGCAGCATTCTAGCTTTCTGTTTTGGGGGATAGTCTAGTCAGGAGTATTATGTCACGGAACCAAGGAGGGTGAGCTCATCTTGTTCTGACTAACGAGGCTGTTCCTGGAAGGCTGCAGTCAGTTGGAGGCACCTCATTACCAGATCGCTGGGGACCAGCTGGAGAGAGTTCACAGAAGACCCACAGGAATGATTAAGAGACTGGAGGGGCTGACGGATGAGGAACGGATAGAAATGAAAATTGCATAACTTGGCTGAACCAAGGTAGCAGGAATACACAACTGTATAAATATCTCAAGAGTATAAACTTGATGGGGGAAGGCAATCTTTTATGGTGGGATTTTGGGGTGGGGAGAATAAACCAAGGGTGAAATTAAGCAAAGGAAAATATAAACTAATAATCTAAAGTGTCTGTTGGTACACTTTGTTTCTTGGAACCTCCTTAGTTGGACCACTCTAACTTGTGGGCCTTTTTTTGATTGAATGATTTGTTTTTTTTAGTTTGACTTCCGTGGACTTGCGGCTGGTGCTTCTCTGTGTAGAGAACGCTGGAGACTACATCTTAACAAAGCGAACGTCTTTCTTTTGTCCTGTCTTGTTTTGTGGGACTCAGTGGTTGATATTTGGAACTCCTATGTGCTGCCACTATCTCTTTATGCACCAGAATTCTGAAGTGGACTTTCACATAGTTTTCTTTTTTTAATTAATTTTTTATTGGAGTATAGTTGATTTACAATGTTGTTAGTTTCTACTGTACAGCAAAGTGAATCAGTTATACATATATCCACTCTTTTTTAGATTCTTTTCCCATAGAGGTCATTACAGAGTACTGAGTAGAGTTCCCTGTGCTATACAGTAGGTCACAGTTTTTTAGAATAGCACTGTAAAAGTAGAAACTCAGTATGTATTGTAGTAATTTTAGAAACCCAGATACAGTATTTGGTCCCTGAGGTACTGGTTGGTTTCAGGAAATTATAGCCTTGATGAAATCCAAGCATGATTATATGAAACACGTACTTGGGAAATGATTGTATGAAATTCCTATTTGGAGTATGGAAGGCATAAAACTTTTAAATAACAGTTGAAATTAGCCAGGAGAAACATTTGCATAATGTTGCCAGTTTTATAGCCCTTTTCCTAAGAAGGGGTAGTAGAACTGGAAGAAAGTGATTTTTATGCTTTTTTGATATATAAAAATGAGTTCATTTATACAACACATTTATGTACTTTTAAGACTAAGTCATCTATACCAGAGATTGGTAAACGTTTTTTTGTAGATGGTCAGATAGGAAAGCTTTGTAGGCCATACATCTCTGCTGCAACTACTCAACTCTGTGTTGTAGTTCAAAGGCAGTCAAAGGCAAAATGTAAACGAATAAACTTGGCTGTGTTTATTCTTCTTTTACAAAACTTTTTTTTTTTAAACAAAAACCAGTAGCTGTCTGGATTTGGCCTGCAGGCTGTAGTTTGCCAACTCCTCCTGCAATAGACCCTTGCTCCTGAAAGCATGGTCTGCAGACCAGCAGCATCAACATTACCTATGAACCTGTTAGAGATGCAGAATATTGGGTCCCTTCTCAGCTGACTGCTCTAGAGTCTAGACCATGTTTCCTGAACTTTAACATGCATAGGAATCACCTGGGGAGCTTGTAAAAGTATGGACTCTGAGGACTTCCCTGGTGGCGCAGTGGTTAAGAATCCGCAGGGACACGGGTTCAATCCCTGGTCTGGAAGATCCCACATGCCACAGAGCAACTAAGCCCGTGCGCCACAACTACTGAGCCTGCACTCTAGAGCCGAGAGCCACAACTACTGAGCCCATGTGACACAACTACTGAAGCCCTCGCGCCTGGGCCTGTGCTCCGCAGCAAGAGAAGCCACCGCAATGAGAAGCCTGCGCACCGCAATGAAGAGTAGCCCCTGCTCGCCTCAACTAGAGAAAGCCTGCGCGCAGCAACGAAGACCCAGCGCAGCCTAAGTAAATAAATAAACAAACAAAAATATTGTTTCCTTATTTGAAAAAAAGGGTAACTTGCCTTTTTAGGGAGAAAAAAAGAGTATTTAGAAACTTTTTATGTGTTTCCGCATCATTAAGAATTTGGGGGACTTCCCTGGCAGTCCAGTGGTTAAGACTCTGTGCTTCGGGCTTCCCTGGTGGCACAGTGGTTAAGAATCCGCCTGGCAATGCAGGAGACACAGGTTCGAGCCCTGGTCCAGGAAGATCCCACGTGCTGTGGAGCAACTAAGCCCATCCACCACAGCTACTGAGCCTGCGCGCCTAGAGCTTGTGCTCCACGAAGCCACCGCAATGAGGAGCCTGTGCTCCGCAACGAAGTGTAGGCCCCGCTCTCTGCAACTAGAGAAAGCCCATGTGCACAGCAACAAAGACCCAACACAGCCAAAAATAAATAAATAAATAGATTAATTAAAAAAAAAAAGACTGTGCTTCCACTGCAGGGGGCACAGGTTTGATCCATCCTGTATGCCGTGTGGCACAGCCAGAAAAAAGAATTTGGAAAATACTAAAAGGTACAGGTAGAAAATAAAAACGTCTATAATTCAAAACACCTAGAGATGACCACATTTTTATGTTGCTCCTTCCAGTCTTCTGTATGTAATATAATATTTTAAAAATTGGGCTCATGATATGTAAATAAGTTTGTGCTTGCTTTTTCATTTAACATTTTATTTGTGAGTGATTCACTGTGATATTCCTTTAAAGTGTAATTTTTTTAATGCTTATATAGCATTCTAATGGATCTCTTATAGTTTATGCAGTTCTTCTCTTGTTTGTGGCTCCTTTAAACTGGTTCCAATTGCTAGTTGACCCAGGTTTTGGCTGATGTACTTGGCAAGTCTATCACCATATTTTAAAATAATTACACATACTTATTTATTTTTAATTATAAAAGTTTGACAACTTGTTTGATCTGGTGGCTTTCACCCATTCTGTTCTTCTGGTCTTGTTAGCATTTTGTGTTTTCTTTTTTGGTCTCCCATGATAGAGAAGCAGTAGAGTGGTCATCAGAAGCATGGAGTCTGAGTCCAGGTTGTCTGGGTTTGACTCTACTATGTACTGTGCGTAATCTTGAGAAAGTACCTTGAGAAAATGCCTCAGTTTCCTCATCTGTAGAATAGGGATAATTGTATCTGTGTCTTAGGGTTGTGAGTTAATACACATGAAGCACTGAGAATAGTTCCTGCCACGTGGAAAGGGACTGTCTCTTTTCATTTACTGATCAGTAGTTTCTTCTCGTGTGTTCTATGGCGGCTATTCTTGCCAGAAACCCCTTTCTGCTACATTTAGTTCATGAATATCTTTGAGTTACAGACTGACTTTACTGAACTTTGTTACTCAGTAACTTTATCTTGAATGTT
This sequence comes from Lagenorhynchus albirostris, assembly GCF_949774975.1. NCBI lineage: Eukaryota > Metazoa > Chordata > Mammalia > Artiodactyla > Delphinidae > Lagenorhynchus > Lagenorhynchus albirostris. Next base: position 27,929,320 of record NC_083095.1, read on the forward strand.
CACAAAAATTTTCTCCTTACTCACAGTAGCAAATTTTACTGTTTTAAAGATAAAGTCAGTATTGTTTAACCGTGTCTTGGAAATGCATACATGGGTACAAAGGGAGCAGACTGCATAGGCTGATTGATTGGGTTTTAAAGCTCTTTGGTGGTTTCCTCTTTCCAGCTGAGTATTACCTGATTCCTTATCAGGGCATACAAGGCCCTCTGCAGCCAAGCCCTGCCTGTGCTCTCCTTTCATTTCTCTTCACCTTGTTCCCAGCCCCATTAAAGTGAAACTGGGTGTGTGGTTGTGACGAGGCTCACTCTAAATCTGTGCTCTACTCTGCATCTACTGAAGGGTTGGAATCCACTGAAGTGCTGGAGCTCTCTTCTGGGGAGTGACACAGCTAAGCCCGTGAGATCGCCCCTTGACTTTTCTTGCGGACTTTTAATTGGGAAAACTTGGTCAGAGATTACCTGCCCTTGGTTATTTTTAGTGCCACAGGGTTTCCATTGTCTATTCTATACCTCCTCTTTGTTGTTTTCTGGGGGTTCTCTTTGAGAGATAAAAATCTATTCCACTGACTCTTTTTTTCTTTGTAGCGTAGGATCCCGAGACAGCAGAACAGATGCACCCTTTGGCAGCCAATTGCACCCTGCACTAGAGAGAAGTCCAGGGATGTTATATTTTGGGATTATATTTCTCCACCGTGGAATTCATGCAGTTCATTCCAGAAACATTGACCCTCTGCTTCTGTGACACACCCTCGCTGAAGGTCTGATGGACAGACACTTTCTCTTGACCTTGCAGCTGTTTTCTTTCACGTGGAAGTTGGAAGACAAGGTGAAAGTGGCCAAAAGTTACCTGCTTTGGTGGATAGGTGTGCTCCCCTTGGTTCTCAGAACATGGGCCCTCGTTTAAAGGTAAGGTGACAGACTAGTTAAGACTTACTTATTATTGGGATGTAGAACATGGACTCAGTGACCAGTTTCTAAGCCCTCTCAGCAGGGGATAGCATTGACGTGCACAGCTGCAGTTGGAATTGACTTTGCTCCCAGCAGAGCAAATTTGAGTATGAAGAAATCAGTTCTCCATTTCTGGGAATAGACTTTTTCACAACCAATCTTCAATGTTAGGGCTAAAATTTATTTGATATTGTAATTATAAATCTTTTACTAAAAAAAAAGGCAAAGAGTTTTAGAATATGTATATCAATCAACTTTCTAACATTCCCTTGAGACATTTCCCCTTTCCTTTTTTGTAGGTAATTGTGAGCCAAAGTTCTGTAGTATTGAGCAACTTGCCCAGGATCTTTTAGTAAGCAAGTGATATTTTTGCATTAGATAATTGGTACTGCATTCCATTTTCCTTTGTAATGTTTTATTTTTATTTCAAAAGATTTAAAAAGGGGCCGTAAGCATTTGTCTTTCTAATTTTATCCTCGGTAAGATTGGGTAATGCTTTTCACACTTTCTTTTACCAGTTTCTTAAATCTTTTCTCTTCCCAAATACTTCACTATCCCTATGACTCCACTCTTTTTCATGATTCAGTTATATGAGGTTAAGAACACTGGGCTTCAGAGTTAGACAGGCTTGAGTCACTTAACCTGCTGGAAGATGTTCAGCAAGTCAACTTTTCTAAGCCTAGGGTTTTTCTTTTTTCAAGTCTCTAAAATAAGAATAATAATGCTTATTTACCAAGTTGTATTGGTGACAATTACTTGGGCTAACATGTAAAACACCTAGTACATTGTTTGGCCTGTGGTAAGTGGCTCAATAAGGGGGTTGTAAGTTATGGTGGGGTGGGAGCAGAGACAGGGCAGAGAGGGCACGACAGGTACAGTAAGAGGACAGAAAATGCCTACAGAAGAGGTGAATCTGGAATAAAAGTGATTTGAGGGGTCACCCTAAAAGGAAACCCTGTACTCAAAGACAAAGGCATGGAAGCTTTGTGATAGCATCCAGAAAGGAGGAAAATGCAGAAGGAAGGCAAGTTTAGAATGTGACCATGGGTAAAATTGAGAGATGGGTAAGTATTGTTGGGGAGTTTTTTTGAGAGGTATTGTAGAGAAGTGGGACAGTTTATAAAGATCACATCAATGAGTGAATTGACAGAGCTAACTCCCTGATCACAAGGAGGCTTCACAGAGAAGAGAGGAGAGTTTGGAAAAAAGTAATAATTGGTATGCTGAGTTTTAAATAATAAAGGGAATTGGAGTAGAAATGTAGAATTGACCTTTTGGAAAAGGTCTAGGTGATCTAGATCAGTGGTGATGATTTGGTGGAGTGACAAGTGAATGGGGAAAAAATGGACAAGGACTTAACAAGGTCAAGTTCATTATTATCAGCCACGAGGACCAAGAAAGACTATGGCTGTTCCACACCGTTCCCCCAGTATCTGGCGTATTAAGTAGGTACTCAGTATTTGTTGGATGAGTTATTTTAGTATTAATTTTTAAAATCTTCATTATAAAAATTTTCAGACATAAAATTAGAAAAGTTTAAACAACTCCCACATAGGCAGAGATTTTAAGTATGGTAAGAGAAACCTTGCCTTTTGTAGTTCTGATGCATTTCTCATTGAATGAAGTGTGGACCAATAGAGAGGTTTTCTCAGTTTCTTACTGGCTCTGACACAAAGGAGTAGTGATGCTGCTACTACTATTGATAATAATTATAATAATAATTAAAACTGAGAACTCACTGTGTGCCAGGCACCATTCTAGGCTGTTTACATGTGTTAACTCTTTTCATCCTCACAACACCCCAGTGAGGTACACACAGATATTAGCCCCATTTGATGGATAGGGAAACTGGCAGATTATAGAGAGTTGTTGTCCGTGGTTACCCTGTGAGTGGCAGAGAACGGATTTGAACCCAGGTGGTCTAGCTGTAGTCTAGTCATGCCCTCATCCTCTATATTATTCTCTTTGCTCTACTGTTTGATTTGACAGTCTTGATGGCTGTGGAGAGTTATAGTGAAGTCCTGTCACACTAAAGGAGATGGTGTCATAGAAATTATTAAACTTCATCTCTTTTTACGGCAATGAGAATTCTGAAGCTTAGACAGGTCACACAGTTGCAGCCCTGGAACTGGTCTCCAGGCTCTGACTTACTGCTTGTCAGCTGCCTCTCACAGAAAAGGTTGTTGTGGTTGTCAGAGACAGTACATAGGAATTTTCCCAGCCCTCATGATGTGTGCCATAAATTTAGCATTGCTCTATCCCTCTAAGGAGTAAGAGACTTAAGACCACAAGTCTGTAACATCACCTACATATACTTCATTTTCTACTGAGTGCTGTAACTTTACTGAGGGCTAAATGTTCATGGCCAGGATCAGATTGAATGACGTCCAACTGAGGGAGTATTTAAGACAATTAAACTGCTGGTTTCGGTTCCACCAAGTCACCTAGTATATCCTATAAGGCACAGAGAGTTGCTTTTTGAGAGATGATAGCAGCTTTTCAGCATAAGGTCCCAGGAGATGAGATTCTTGTTTGGGAAGGAGGCTCACTAGTTGTGATCTCAAATATTGAGTTAGTATATTGTCCTCTGGAGAGCAACTTAATTCATGTGTATTGACAGTGCTAATGTTCCCTGTGTGGCTTTCTTTTCTGGTAGGACTTTGGACACCAGTCTAAATAGGGATTTCTATGAAACTTGACATGGTCATTCCTCAAATTACCTACTCCCTATGGATTCCATTGGATATATTGTTATCAAAGGATCTAATGGCCATTTTTGGTCACTCTTTCTCTTAAATTTTCCCAGCATAATCAGACATAAAAGCACACTTGGTTGGGGAAAAAAAAAAAAAAAAGTTGTTTTGGTCCCTCCCAAATCTGAGCATAGAAATTTTCAGCTGTCTTGTCTCTAAGTTATATATTAGTGCTGATAAAAGGTGCTGGGTTGAGATAACATTGATAACCTTAATATATATTGACTTGAAAAGAAAGAATGAATTTAGTGCATTGTGGATTGGAGAGCATGTACAGTCTATGCTAAGGTCAAAACTCAGTGATAAGATAGGAATGTCAGTGGGCATTGCATTTTTCCTTGGCAGTACCGTGAGTGGTTCAAGTGAGTAATAAGATTGAAGTCTTATTCTGGAGATAAGTCTAAAAACAGTGTAAGTTTCCCCTCAGACTCTGGCCCCTATTTGAATTGTTCTGACTCTGGCAGGCATCACTTAGGATGAGAAGTACAGTCTCCTCCTTTGCTTCCTTCCTCTCCTTGGCCTCTCTGCTGAGCTCATCTTCCACAGGGCCTGTTAGTTTGTCTGATTGGTAACAGCAAAAGAAAATGGTTTCTCTTACATGCCCATTGCTTATTATTGGGATGACCCAGAGTTCATTTTAATTACATAATACCAACATGATGGTAATAATCCTTTTAAACATTTTATATAACTATTTCTACTTAGATGAATTACTTCCAGAAGGCAAACATAAGGGGAAAGTGACTCCATTATCTTCCTTGCCTGTGTTAATTAGTACCACTTTGCATGGGGGAGGTAAACTGTCCTGGGGCCCTGGATCCAAGAAGATGAAAGCCATGCTATTACATTTTGTAACTAGAAGTGGCTGTTTGTGGTATTCCTAGGGTGGTCGGTAGATTGGAAGTCTTTAGGAGGGGGAATGATGGTCTCTCTTTCTCTGAAATGTTGTAGGGCACCTGTCAAGCTAGAGAGAGAGCAGGGATAGTAAGGCTGGAGATGGTAGGCTCAAGCCACATGCTCTGCTTTGTCTCTCTCTGAGACATCTGTAAGGAAGAGTTAGAGGAAAAACTAAACAAGTTTTCTTCTGCAGCTGCAGCTGTGATCCTCGGCTCTCTGTTGGCATTGAAGGGACCTGATGTTTTACGTCATTGGTACGTTATAGAAAGAGCTCTCTATTATTTCTTTGTTAGGGTTGCTTATATCATTTTTTGCCTCCTTACCTCCCCCTTTCTCCTTGAAAATAGAAATATTTCCAGGCATGCCAGAATGTACCTTCACAGAGTTGGCAGTGTTATTCATTCATTTGGGAAATATTTATTGAGTAATTATGGCCAGTGCCAGATGCTGTTTCCTGTTGAGTCAAAGTCGAATAAGGCAAAAATCTGCCTCCATGGAGTTCATAACATGAAGGGGGAGAAAAGTTATAATAGATGAATGCATGCACGGGAGTTTGAGGGAGCCCAGAAGAAGGAACCCCTAACTGTGGCAGGGATTGGGGAGGGCTTTTGCCAAGTGACCAAGGAAGGGGAAGGCTTCCAAATGGAGAGAGTAGAGTGCACATTCTTTTTACTATGTTAGGACCCAGTACATGATGGGAGGTTGGGGGTAGGCATCGTATGTGGACCATGGTGTAGAACAAGGGTTGGTAATCTTTTTCTGTAAAGGGCCAAAGAGTAAATATTTTCAGCTTCCCAGGCCATACAGTCTCTGTCACAACTACTGAACTCTGCGGCTTTAGGGCAAAGGCAGCCCTAGACAACAGTAAATAAGTGGGTGGAGCTGTGTTTCAGTAGAATTTTATTTACAAAAACAGGCAATGGGTGGGATTTGGTGCGAGGACCCCGGTATGGAAGTTCCTCTCTTCACCCACAGAGGTAGTGACCCAGTAGAGGGTGTCTTTGGAATTCTTGCTTGCTCCACAGTGAGAAGCTGTAATGTGTAACTGGCGGGTGGTGTGTGTGTTCTCTCTTTTACATAGGTGGCATCACAGTGTCTGTGGTTGCATTCTTCTTCACAATTAAGTTCCTCTTCGAGCTTGCCGCACGTGTAGTCAGCTTCCTCCAGAATGAGGACCGAGAACGCCGAGGGGACCGGACTATATATGACTACGTGCGGGGAAATTACCTGGATCCCCGGTCATGCAAAGTCTCCTGGGATTGGAAGGACCCCTATGAGGTGGGCCACAGCATGGCCTTCCGAGTGCATGTAAGGGAATGTTTCTGTCTCCATACCCACTGGGGTTTCTGAGTCAGTTGCCTTCCAGAATCCAGTTCAGTCTGTTGGTGGTGCTGGCCTGAAACGTTCATGTTCTCCAACACCTCCCCACCCCCACCCCCCAGGAACTTGGGAATTGTTGACATCTGAAGAGTCATACATTTCTCTATCATTTTGGTTTAATAGGTGCTTAGCTTGGAAGAAGTATAAAGCTTAATGTTACATTTTCAAAGTGAGAAAAATATTACGGAAAAGAGTAGGTGCTACAGATTAGGGGTTGGCAAACCATGGCCCAAGGGCCAAATCAGGCCCACTTCCTGCTTCTATAAATACAGACTTACTGGAATACAGCCACACCCATTCATCTTCCTGTACTGCCTATGTATGCTTTCACGTTTGAGGAGTTCACCACAGTTGAGTAACTAACTGTGTATGACCCGCAAACCAACAGCATTACTCTCTGGCCCTCTGCAGAAAGTTTGCTGCCCCCTGCAATGACTTCTCCACTGAAGCCTTGTGCTTAGCTCCATAGTCTGAACCCCACTAGCCCTGCCTAGTGCTTTTGTTCACTCAGTGCCAGTGGTACCCACTGATTTACCTTTACATTTGGGTTAGCAGTGATAATATAAGAAAAAAGGGCAAGTAAGACAGGGTAGGCAGCATCTGTGGTTCAGAAGTGTCAAGTTGAAATGGACTCAATGGTGTATTTTCCCCTCTCCTCAGAATACATTAAGAATTTGTTCGTGACTTAATGGTTTTCTTTGAAGCATTGAGAGAATTTGTTCCCTCATGTGTGAGAAGGACTGTAGGAGTGGGTGGATACAGAGATTTACCAGTCACCTCCTCCCTCCTCACACTCTCTCAAGTAACACAGGAAATGATTTTCTCCCCCTGCTCAATAATGGGTGTCCCTCTTCTCCCCACCGCAGTTATTCTATAAGAACGGGCAGCCCTTTCCTGCACATCGGCCTGTAGGACTAAGAGTTCACATCTCTCATGTTGAGCTAGCAGTGGAAATTCCAGTGACCCAGGAAGTCCTCCAGGAGCCCAGTTCCAACGTGGTCAAGGTGGCCTTCACTGTGCGCAGGGCTGGGCGGTACGAAATCTCAGTGAAGCTTGGTGGATTAAACGTGGCCTATAGTCCCTACTACAAGATTTTTCAGCCTGGTAGGTTGTTTTTTCTTTCTTTCTCTCCCTCCATTCCTTCCTTCCTTTTGCTTTTCCTTTCTTCTTCTTCTTTTCTTAAACAGTGCCTTTGTTGAGATTTAATTCACATGCTATATAATTCATACATTTAAAATACACAATTTAGTGGTTTTAAAACTTTGTAGACTTGTATAACCATCACCACAGTCAATTTTGGAGCATTTTCATCACCCCTTCACCCTGTACCCAGGTCACTCCATATTTTCCCCAAATCCCTTAGCCCTACGTAACCGCTGATCTGCCTCTGTGGATTTGCATACTCTGGGTACTACTCTGCCATTTACATTGCATAAAAGCGTGATCATAACATATGTGGCCGTTTGTGACTGGCTTGTTGCACTTAGCATAATGCTTTTGAGGTTTGTCCATGCTATAGCATGAATCAGTACCTCATTTCTTTTATTGCTAAATAATATTACATTATATGGATATACCACATTTTATTTATCCATTCATCAGTTGATGGACATTTGGGTTGTTTTCACTTTTGACTACCATGAATAATGCTGATGTGAACATTTGTGTACAGTTTTTGTGTGCACATATCTTTTCATTTCTCTAGGAGTGGAATTGCTGTGTCATCAGCCGGGTAAGTTCTTAAGGGGTGAGGGTGCCAGAATAGACCAAAGGTAAAGTCTTCGGATTTTTGAAACCTTTTCAAGTAAAATCACCCTAATCCTGCCCTTGCTGCCAGTATGTGTTTTACTTCTTACTGAAGAGTGTCCGCCCAAGCTTCTAGCATCTTAAGAATTGAGGCCTCTATCTCAACTTTTTTTACCCCCTTGTGTCCTTTGTGCCAGATAATAGATGTTCATGTGCTTTAAAACCTAAAAGTATAATCTCTAACTCCTGGTTCTGCAACATACCGTTTAGTGTGCTGAGACCCTGGCTGCCCTGTTTGCCCTGCCTTGGCTTCCTTTTGACAGTGTCATTAGATACTAGCCAGGTTGGTGTCCACTTTGGGAGTCAAACCATAACAAGAGGGGTCTTGAGAAGATTTGCATATGTTTGCATGAAAGGTCCTCAGTTTTCTTTCCCTTATAACAGAGGAAGCCTCTGGACAAGGTGGCTCCCAAGCCTTCTCCCTCTCCAGGTATTTCCTCCTTTGCTTCAGTGACTCACTCACAGACTCCTTTCCACACGAAGAGGAGTTGCCTCACCTTGCCGCCAGTGGAGAACAGTTCATATCCTTATAATGTGTACCAGCCCTTTTCTTTTTAAACTAAAACTGAACTATTTATTTTGACATGATTTTAGATTTTCCTACAGTTGTAAGAGATAATACAGAGAGATGCTGTGTACCTTGACCCACTTTTCCCAGTGGTGACATCTTACAGAACTAAAGTACAGTATCACAGCCAGGTTATTGACATGGATACAGTCAAGACACAGAACATTTCCATCACCACAGAGATCCTTCATGTTGCCTTTTGACAGCCACACCCATTTTCCCTCCCTCACCCACCTGTTTTTTAACTCCTGGCAGCCCACTAATCTGTTCTCCACTTCTGTAATTTTGCCATTTCAAGAATATTATATAAATGGGATCATAACAGTATGTAACCTTTTGGTTAACTTACCTTTTTTGCACTCAGCATATTTCTCTGGAGATTCATCCAGGTTGAGTATATCAGTAGTTGGTTCCTTTTTATAGCTGGGTAGTATTGCTTGGTGTGAATATACCATACTTTGTTTAACCATTCACCAGTTGAAGAACATCTGGGTTGTTTTCAGTTTGGGGCCATTATAAATGGTGGTTTTAATTTGCATATCCCTAGTGGTTAACAATGTTGAACATCTTTTTATATGCTTATTTGCCTTCTGTGTGCCCTTTTTTGATGAAATGTCTTTTCATGTATTTCATCCATTTTCTAAATGTATTTTTTGTTTTTTACTATTGAGTTTTGAGAGTTCTGTAAGTCCTTTGTTAGAAATGTGGTTTGCAAATATTTTCTCTCAAGCTTTAGCTTTCCTTTTCATCCCCTTAACAGGGTCTTTCACAGAGCAAGACTTTTTAATTTTGCTGAAGTCAATTTATTGTTTTCCTTTTATGGATCATGCTTTTGGTATCTGAGAACTCTTTGACTAGTCCTAGATTCCAAGGATATTCTCCTAGGTTTTTTTTCCTAAAAGTTTCCTAGTTTTACATTTAATATTTAAGGTCATGATCCATTTTTAGTTAACTTTTGTATATTAGGCCAAGATTTTTTTTTTCTTATAGATGTCCAGTTGCTCCAGCATCTTTTGTTGAAAAGGCTAGCTTTCCCCTATTACGTTGCTTCTGCACCTTTGTCAAGGATCAGTTGGGCATATTTGTGGGGATCTATTTGTGGGTTCTTTGTTCTATACCATTGATCTGTGTGTCTGTCCCTCCACCAATACCGGAATCTTAATTACACAACTATGCAATAAGTCTTGAAATTGAATAAACTGACTCTTTCCACTTTACTCTCCTTTTTTATAATTGTTTTAGCTATTCTAGATCCTTTGCCTTTCCATATAAATTTTAGAATAATACTGTCTAAATCTACCAAAAAATCTTGCTGAGATTTTGATAAGAATTGTGTTAAAATTATATATCATTAGGGAAGAATTGACATCTTTGCTATGTTGAGTCTTCGAATTCATAAACATGGTATGCCTCTGAATTTCTTTTTTTTTAAATTAATTAATTTTATTTATTTATTTTTGGCTGCATAGGGTCTTCGTTGCCGCACGTGGGCTTTCTCAAGCTGTGGCGAGCGAGGGCTACTCTTCATTGCAGTGCATGGGCTTCTCAGTGAGGTGGCTTCTCTTGTTGCGGAGCACGGGCTCTAGGCATGCGAGCTTCAGTAGTTGTGGCACGTGGGCTTAGTAGTTGTGGCGAACAGACTTAGTTGCTCCACGGCATGTGGAATCTTCCCGGACCAGGGCTTGAACCCATATTCCCTGCATTGGCAGGCGAGTTCTTAACCACTGCGCCACCAGGGAAGTCCTGAATTTATTTCTTTAATCAGCGTTTTCTGGTTTTCAACATACAAATCTTATACGTGTTTTGCTAGATTTGCACCTAAATATTTCGAGTTTGTTTGTTTATTTTGCAATTATTCACTTATTTTTAAGGCCTGCTTCACTTGTAGGTTCCCAGGGGGGTTCTTGGTACTATAACTCTCAGTTCTGTTTTCTCCAAGTTTTTCTGTCATTTTGTTTAGTGCTTGCAGTGGTTAGGAATTTGTAAAAATGAGTTCCCAGAAGTTCATTTGAATTAATCTCTTTGTTTTCTTTCTCCTTCTCTGCCTCATAATGGTATTGTTTATCCCTAGGAACTGGGCTGGCACCCAGCTTTCCAGGACTCACTGACTGAGTAGATCTTTGTGCCCTAAAAATCACCTTTCTGACGTTATGTTCCACTGTCTTTGTTCCAGGAATGGTGGTTCCTTCCAAGACCAAAATTGTGTGCCATTTTTCTACTCTCGTGTTGACCTGTGGGCAGCCACACACTCTTCAAATAGTGCCCCGAGATGAGTATGACAACCCTACCAACAATTCCACGTCCTTGAGAGATGAGCACAATTACAGTCTGTCCATTCACGAGGTAAGAGGCTCCCATCTTGCCCTGCGTGCTCCCACCTGTCACTCTCACCCTCTCTAGTTCACTTCCATCCATCTCCTTCTCCCTGACTGTTGTGCCTGCCTTCCTTCATCTGACAATACCTATCTCATTAGTAACTGTGAGACTTCGATTAGCTCGTAGATAGGAAAATTCTTTGTAGGAGTAAATTACTGTGCAAACAGGGAAAATTATGTATGGTTCATGTTGCTTTGTTTTCCTCCTGTAGCTCGGTCCTCCGGAAGAAGAGAGCACTGGTGTCTCATTTGAGAAGTCAGTGACGTCCAACCGGCAGACCTACCAGGTGTTCTTGCGGCTCACCCTGCATTCTCGAGGCTGCTTCCATGCCTGCATTTCATACCAAAACCAGCCAATCAATAATGGCGAATTTGACATTATTGTCCTAAGTGGTGAGTTGAGAGAAGAGCTGTGATTTAGTCCTCTTTTCAGGCCACTTGTTCTTTGCACGTCTGCATTCTTCTGACCAACCCCACAAATATTAGATATTTGAGCCAAACTTGGTTTAGAGCTCTGTGGACTAAAGGTCTAGTGATAGGTAACTTTCTCCCCTGTCTTGCACTTTAAACCTTATTCCTTGTTATACTTCAGAGAATGAGAGGAATATTGTCGAACGCAATGTGTCCACCTCAGGAGTGAGCATTTACTTTGAAGCTTATCTGTATAATGCTGCCAACTGCACCAGCACGCCGTGGCACCTCCCGCCCATGCACACAAGCTCTGCCCAGCGCCGGCCCTCCACGGCTCTGGAGGAGGAAGATGAAGACTCACCCTCTGAGTGTCACACCCCTGAGAAGGTGAAGAAACCTAAGAAGGTGTACTGCTACGTGTCACCAAAGGTTGGAACTCTCATTCTTGGCCCCCCCCCCACCGAGCCTGCTTGTAATTGGTATTTGGTTACAAAATCCACAAAGCAACAGTCTGAGAATCAGTGCGAGATCATTGCCGTATTGGGGTTCAGGGATACTGAGGAGGCTGCTTCAAGTTGAGCAGAAGGCCGTGCCTCCTCTTCTGTTGCCCATGTCTGGTTTGGCTGGATTACATCTCTGTCTAGAGAGTCTGTGCCTTGGGACTTTAGAGCACCTGTAACTTTCTGCTGTTTGATTGCTTCTGGGAAGACTTTTCAAGGCATGGCTCTCAGAGTTTTAAAGAAAGCTACTTTTAACCATTAACAATTTCTCACTAGTGTAAAAATTACTGTTGGACCCTTGTACTATTTCAGAATAATTTGATCTTTCATTCAGTGATTTGTGAAACCACCACAGATGTCATGATCCATGTACAGGATTGGAATAGAGACATTTTGGCAGAGACAAGGAGGTGAACTTCCCAAGGCCCCTGAGCTAAGAGGCGCTTTGTCTTAGGGGTTTTCTTTTTTAGTGTTTGTATTTTGCTTATTCATACAGACCTCAGAAAAATGAGACTCTTGAAACATCCCATTACATTCCTTTAATTGCATAACCAAACCTGAGTTCTAACTCTGTTCTACTTTAGAACACTTTGCTATGCACTATTCATCATTTAAAAATCTAGCCTTAATTTGGCCTGGGGGAATGGCAAAGAGGGAAATGGTCAGGTAGAGATAAAACAAGATTGGCTGTGACCTGATAATTGTTGAAGCTGGTGATGACTTCATTGTACTGTTTTCTCTTCTTTCGTATGTGTTTGAAATTTTCTTTAATGAAGAGTTCTTTAAAAATCAAGAAAAAAAATCTGACCTACTACATGTTCAGATAACAGGGTTTTAAATTTTTTATTTATTTATTTTTCAATATTTATTTTATTTATTTATTTTTGGCTGTTTTGGGTCTTCGTTGCCGCACAGGGGCTTTCTCTAGTTGTGGCGAGCGGGGGCTACTCTCTTTGTTGCGGAGCACAGGCTCTAGGCGTACAGGCTTCAGTAGTGTGGCACGCGGGCTTAGTAGTTGTGGCTTGCAGGCTCTATAGCACAGGCTCAGTAGTTGTGGCACACGGGCTTAGTTGCTCCGCAGCATGTGGGATCTTCCCGGACCAGGGCTTGAACCTGCGTCCCCTGCGTTGGCAGGCAGATTGTTAACCACTGCCCCACCAGGGAAGCCCCACAGGGTTTTTAAAATTTTTATTTACTTATTTATTTATTTTTTGTGGTACGCGGACCGCTCACTGTTGTGGCCTCTCCCGCTGCGGAGCACAGGCTCCGGACGCGCAGGCCCAGCGGCCATGGCTCACAGGCCCAGCCGCTCCGCAGCATGTGGGATCCTCCCGGACCGGGGCACAAACCCGTGTTACCTGCATCGGCAGGCGGACTCTCAACCACTGCGCCACCAGGGAAGCCCAGGGGTTTTTTTTAGATTAAAAAGTTGTTGCATTGTCTTTTCTTTTATTGTAAATGGCAACAGACCTCTTTTTATTCTGACATAAAGGATTTTTTTTTTTTTTTTTTTTTTTTTTGTGGTACGCGGGCCTCTCACTGCTGTGGCCTCTCCCGCTGCGGAGCACAGGCTCCGGACGCGCAGGCTCAGCGGCCATGGCCATGGCTCACGGGCCCAGCCACTCCGCGGCATGCGGGATCCCCCCGGACCGGGGCACGAACCCCTGTCCCCTGCATCGGCAGGCGGACTCCCAACCACTGCGCCACCAGGGAAGCCCTAAAGGATTTTTATGAACTTTTTTGTATGAGACTCCTCCCATCCCCAACCCCCTCTTCCCTAGCAAATCCTTGGTGCCATTCAAATAGAGATAAAGCAGTGGGCGTGGGCCACTGGTGTTCCCTGTCCACTGACTTGGAAGAAGTCTCTCTGAGCAGCATCTGGCTAAGCAGAAGGAGATTTTGATTGTTTCTAGGTGAAATGTTATCTACTTATAAAGTGAAAACCTGATCTCAGATATTTGGAAATGGTAGTAAGACTTGAGTATTAAGATTATGAAATATCTGTGTGAAATTGCATGGTGAGCGTAATACTTTAAATTTGCCTGTTTTAAGATAGAGTTGATGTTTTCTATTTGATTTCAGTCCTAAATTATCTTCTTTGTTCAGAGAGGAAAAGGGTTATCATGAGAAATGTAGATGGGGACTGATATTTGAATTACTATACTCAAATAGAACCTCTTTATTTATCATTCACTTCATTTTCTATATGTTGGTCCTCCAGCAATTCTCAGTGAAGGAGTTCTACCTGAAAATCATTCCCTGGCGCCTTTATACCTTCCGAGTGTGCCCAGGAACAAAAGTAAGTCGAACCTTACATCCGGTTCATGTAGAGCAGGCTTCAGCCTCCAACATCTCAACCTTTTCTTTTTTCCTTGAAGGACTTTTGTTGTTTCTGGAAGTTCTCATTGTGCACACAGGATTTATTGCCAAATAAAGAAAGAGTTGTTACCTCCTCGTGAAGGATGTAGTTCTAGGAGGACACGTGCCTACAGAAACAGCAATTGGTAGCAAGTCAGAATACTTCAACAGTTATCTTTTTGTCCCTAAGACTAAGTTAATGGAAAGGGTGCTGGTAACTCTGACCTGAGTTTGGCTTCCCAGCGTGCCAGAGGTAGCTCTTTTAGCACCAGTAGTCTCATCTATTAAAAAAATTTTAAAAAAATTTAAAAAGTGGGTTTTTTTGTTTTAAACTCTTCTGAGCTTTTGGAATCTAAAGGCAAATCACTTTCCTCCAGCCAGTTTGCCCAACCTATTCAGGTGCTCATTTGCTATTTCACATATCCTTCCTGCTTTTACCCTTCTTATATTTTATGTTGGAAAGTCTGTAGTGTTGCCTGTGATCCTTACTAAAGGTGGTCTCTGTGACTCGAGTAATTTAAAATAAAATCTGAATCATAGAGCCCTGAGGTGAAAAACAAGGAGATGTACTCCTGGTAGGTACTTACTTGGGGAAAACAGGCTTAACTTGTTTCTGTTGGTTGGTCAGAAGGGTAGGGATGTGAAGGTTTTTTGCTGGATGTGAGGGCTTTATAGATGAACTCCTTTTCTTTTCTTTGTTTTCCTTTTGTTAGTTTTCATACCTTGGCCCTGACCCTGTCCATAAGCTGCTCACACTGGTGGTGGATGATGGCATTCAGCCTCCTGTGGAGCTCAGCTGTAAGGAGAGGAACATCCTAGCGGCCACGTTCATCCGCTCACTCCATAAAAACCTAGGTGAGTTTGGACAGGGATTCTGCTGGGGTAGGCATTGACCCCAGGTATCTGGGTGCCTGCACAGGTGTCTTATAATGAGGCTTAATCATGATGGATCTTGCTGCTCCTTAGGAGGCTCTGAGACCTTTCAGGACAAGGTGAACTTTTTCCAGAGAGAGCTTCGGCAGGTACATATGAAAAGACCACATTCCAAAGTCACCCTGAAGGTCAGCAGACATGCCTTGTTGGAATCGGTGCGTAAAGTTTCATCCCTGTCAAAAGTTTCCAACTAGAAACCTCTGTGATATTTGGTTATATTCTGCAGGTTATCTTTTTTATGAAACCCACATCTCTCTCTTCTTTAAACGTATTAAAGATGGTGTTCTATGCATTTGATTGTACTGCATTTGGGGCAGATTTGTTGGAGGTATGTTATCGAAAGGAGAGACTAGTTGACACATTGGCTTTAAGATCAGACTGAACTACCTCCTGAACAATTTCATGGAACTCTTACTAGTCTGAACTAATCAGATTGCTTCCCTCCTCTTTGCCTTCATTATGTCATCTGTAAAATAAGAAAAGATGCAGACAGATGACTATTTAACTTAAAAGCATTAAGGGCAGGTGTTAAGTTGTTGTTATAGAAGAAAGTTCCTGTTATTGAATCCCAGGAATAGAAGAGCTCTTGTGGGATTAAAAGGAAATGATTTTTGTTGTCACTTTGGCCTGATGGAAAAGGAACGCCTGATGTGTGTCTGACTCCACTACATAGACACTGGCATAGTTCTTACGTTCCTTGAGAATGAGAAGGCCTTGGTCCCTGTCCAGAAAGTGTTTGTGATATTTAGCTCTGGTAGGTGCTGCTGGAAACCCCTTTTCTCAGCCACATTCTCCTTGTGGCATGGCTTCCTGTTCTGAACCTAGCCTTGTGGCTAAAAATGTCTAGTGGATAGACTGTACTTTACTGAAAACCAAGACTCCTTGGTTCTCTTGCTGACAGCTTACTGATCTGAGCCATTGTTACTTCTTTATTTAAGAGTTTTCTCATTAATAAAATGAGGATTATTAAAAAAAAGAAGTTTCAACTTTCCAGTAAGGCAATGGTATAAATATGAATTAGATTATTTTTTTAATTTTAGATTTCTTCTGGAGATATTTACATTTTAAATATAAGATGGTGGGCTTCCCTGGTGGCGCAGTGGTCAAGAGTCTGCCTGCCGATGCAGGGGACATGGGTTTGTGCCCCAGTCCGGGAAGATCCCACATGCCGCGGAGCGGCTGGGTCCGTGAGCCATGGCCGCTGAGCCTGCGCATCCGGAGCCTGTGCTCCGCAACGGGAGAGGCCACAACTGTGAGAGGCCCACGTACTGCAAAAAATAAAAAATAAAAAAATAAATATAAGATGGTAGTATTAAAGCTTATTTATGAGTAATATATTGCCTCCAGGTACTTGTGGTTATTACATGGACAATGGCAATGTTCTTGTGTTTTTGTCTTTAACACCCAAGAGAGACTGGCCAGTGTTCTGACAGTTTCCTTTCTTTTTCTTTCACTGCTTTTCAGTCTCTGAAAGCCACTCGGAATTTCTCCATCTCAGATTGGAGCAAGAACTTTGAAGTGGTTTTTCAGGATGAAGAAGGTCAGTTTTGAAATTTCATATTCATCTTTTTTAACTCTCCTTCCCACTCCTCCTTGTCTCCTTACCCCGCATCCACAAAAACAAAAACAACCCCCCTACACATACTCGCCACCCCTGCCCCAGCTTCTTTTTCCCTGGGAAAAAGAAGTCATGAGTCAAGACAAAAAGGGTGGCGTTTAATGGCTAATAGCGTGGTAGACCTTGTAAAGCACATACATTCAGGGACTTGGAGGGAGAGTTTGAAGCAGAAGGGTAAAGTAACCTTTGTAGAGAAATGTCAGTTTCCTAGGCTCTCTGATCTGTATCCCCCCACCAGGAGGCATTAGCTTAGTGATCAGAATACCTTTAATCCTACAGAAAGAGGGGATTTCAATAAAAGTCCATAGCTGAGGTGGGATGGAATGGGGGACACCAGGGTGGTGGAATGCAGGAAGTAAGGATCGGAGAGTATAAAATGATGAATAAATGAACAAAAGTGATAAGAGGTGGTAGGCCAGAGTCACTTTTTCTTTTTTTTATACTTTCAGCTCTGGACTGGGGAGGGCCTCGCCGGGAATGGTTTGAGCTAATCTGCAAAGCACTATTTGACACCACCAATCAGCTCTTCACCCGATTCAGTGACACCAACCAAGCATTAGTGAGTCTGTGACTTCCGCGTGGGTGGGAGGAAAATGTGGATTGTGTTATAATGAAGAGACTAATAAGAGTTTGAACTAATCAGATTGCCTCCCTCCTCTTTGCCTTCATTATTTCATCTGAAAAATAAGAGAAAATGCAGACAGATGAATATATAACTTAAAAGCATTATAATACAGTGGCTATTCTCCTTAGTGTTTTAATAATTAAGCCACTTTTCTCAAAACATACCTGAGGGCTTCCCTGGTGGTGCAGCGGTTGAGAGTCCGCCTGCTGATGCAGGGGACATGGGTTCATGCCCCGGTCTGGGAAGATCCCACATGCTGTGGAGCGGCTGGGCCTGTGAGCCATGGCCGCTGAGCCTGCGCGTCCGGAGCCTGTGCTCCGCAATGGGAGAGGCCACAACAGTGAGAGGCCCGCGTACCACCAAAAAAAAAAAAAAAAAAACCATACCTGAAGCAATTGAACTCTGTACAAGATCTCTCTCTTTTTTTAAAATTTATTTATTTATTTATTTATTTTTGGCTGTGTTGGGTCTTCGTTGCTGTGCACGGGCTTTTCTGTAGTTGTGGAAAGCGGGGGCTACTCTTCGTTGTGGTGCACGGGCTTCTCATTGCGGTGGCTTCTCTTGTTGCGGAGCACGGGCTCTAGGAGTGCGGGCTTCAGTAGTTGTGGCTCACAGGCTCTACAATCGTTGTGGTGCATGGGCTTAGTTGCTTCACAGCATGTGGGATCTTCCTGGACCAGGTCTTGAGCCATGTCTTCTGCATTGGCAGGTGGATTCTTAACCACTGTGCCACCAGGGAAGCCCCTGTACGAGATCTTTGACTAGGTGGAGTAGAGAAGTAGACTTTGGCTGAAAGAATTTCTGGTTTAGGGAAAAGGCATTATATCATCCAGTGATTAACTTCCGTTTGCAGCCAGGGACCATGAAATAAATATAAAATTCTTCAATTTAACGTAAGTCTATCTTTGCCCTTTATCCTCCAATCACTATTTTTAAAAAAAATAAATTTATTTATTTATTTATTTTTGGCTGTGCTGGGTCTTCATTGCTGCGCGCGGGCTTTCTCTAGTTGCGGTGAGTGGGGGCTACTCTTTGTTGTGGTGCGCAAGCTTCTCATTGCAGTGGCTTCTCTTGTTGTGGAGCATGGGCTCTAGGCATGCGGGCTTCAGTAGTTGTGGCACACATGCTTAGTAGTTGTGGCTCGCAGGCTCTAGAGTGCAGACTCAGTAGTTGTGACGCACGGGCTCAGGTGCTCCGCGGCATGTGGGATCTTCCCAGACTAGGGCTCGAACCCATGTCCCCTGCATTGGCAGGCGGATTCCCAACCACTGTGCCACCAGGGAAGCCCCATCCAATCACTTTGAATTACTCAGTGGTGGCTACCAAACAACTAATGCCATTTGGATGGGCTCTTTGATCTTAACACTGAAATTTTTGCTCCCTTGGGATAGAGTTGGGGAGGGAGGATCTTCACAGAACTAGGCTTGAAGAAAAATGGCCCAGGGCCTTTTAATCTTTCTCTTTGACAGGTGCATCCCAACCCTAATCGCCCCGCTCATCTGCGCCTAAAGATGTATGAGTTTGCAGGGCGCCTGGTGGGCAAGTGTCTCTATGAGTCCTCTCTAGGAGGAGCCTACAAGCAGTTGGTCCGAGCTCGCTTCACCCGTTCTTTCTTGGCCCAAATCATAGGACTGCGTATGCATTACAAGGTAACTCCTAGGTGTGCATTTTCTACTAAGGCCCCTGGCCATTAACTCTGGAATCTCTCCACCCTCAGCTTATTATTCTTAAGTTTGAATGGGTAAGTGGTTCCAGGCAGTTACAAATTTCGTTTCTGGGTAAGAGTAGTCATGTTCTGTTCTGTGTCTTTCTGTCTCCTCAGTACTTTGAAACAGATGACCCAGAATTCTACAAATCTAAAGTTTGTTTCATCCTCAACAATGACATGAGTGAGATGGAGCTGGTCTTTGCAGAAGAGAAATATAACAAATCAGGTCAATTGGATAAGGTGAGAGAGAACTGAAGCCTGTGGGTCCCATTTCCCACCCTTCTGTAGAGCAGGGCTCTCTAGTATAACTTTCTGCAATGATGGAAGTGTTCTCTGTTTGTGCTTTTGAGCACCCAGAATGTGGCTGGTATGACCAAATAACTGAATTTCTAAATAACCACATGTGACTAGTGACAACCATATTGGAGAGCATAGCTTTGGGGCACTGCATCCCACACTGTATGGTCTTGGCCTATTTAAGTGGAGCCAAAGGCACGTATACCCATCCATCCCACCCATTCCTACTTTCCAGTAGAGAAAGAACTAAGAGATAGTGAAGCGTCACTGCACAAGCAGCTTTGGAAGGGATGACAGTGTCTTTCTTAACATTAGGGGCAGGGAGGTAGATGACTCCTTTTTTTTTTTTTTTTTTTTTTTAGATGACTCCTATTTTAACACTGTGCGTATATATTTTTAAACTTTTTACTAGAAAATTAATGGCCGAAAGTATTTGTGATGCAAGTGTGGTTTTGTTTACATCCTGGGGTTAAATAATATCAAATGGTAACGATGAAGCTAAAGTTGCAGTTATAAATAATTGAAAGCAAAATAGCGATGACTGAAAATTTGTGATCACTGGTATCACTGAACTGATAATCAGATACCTTTGGGAGCACTGTGGGGATCCCAGCTGATGGCCTTTGCACGTGCGTGGGCAGAGCCTGTCTTCCTGACCCAGCACTGCAAGATGTTTAGAGTCATTGGAGTACTGAATTAGGGTCCACAGGCCTAGGGGAGTACTGATTTTAAATGGATTTAATAGGAATACTAAATCTTAGTAATTTACTACTTAGGCTACTAGTTAGAAATGCTTACACACATAAAATAAAAATATCCAGAATTGTGCACAGTAACAGAAAAAAAGTCTTACACGTTTAGATCCATTGAGAATCCTTGCTCTGGAGCAAAGTTCCGTCCCTACCGTGCTGTCGTCAGGACCTTAAAATCTGATCTTGTAACTAAATGGAGGCCTTTACTGCTCACCTATGAAGACAACCATGGTCATTGTACACAGGTTTTTCTGGGGTTGTGGCATTAAACTGTGCTTCAGGGCTTCCTCAAAGCTCCCTTAGGAGTTATTTATTGGAAGGAGTGTGCCAATTCTATTTGAGAATCATGCAGTTCAGCTTTTTCTTTGCAGATAGAAAAATCGGGAGCCCAAATATCTAAGTGACTGAAATCCTGTAGCAAGTTAGTCTCCAAGTATCAAGCCATGGCTTTTTCCATTGACTCACGTTGGAAGTAGAAGAATGTAGGGAACATCTATGCCCATCTTAGAATTTTTGAGACCTGAGAAGACTTCTTCACTACTTACATAGTTTTATTTATTCTCAATTGGCTCAGGGGGTTAAGAGAAGAGGTCAGTAATGGTTCAATTTTGGATCATAGAAATGTTAAAATGTTGCTAACAAGGAACCATAATATCTTCCTGTTGCATCACCACTGTTTGACCAGGTCAGAGGAGACTTACTGAGAGACCCACTTCAGAAACAGTAGCGAGGAGAATATATAGCAATAGCGGTAGGAAACCTTAAGCTTAGTAACTAAATAAAACCAAGTGTGTTGAAAACCTGAACGCACAGTAGGAACTTGTGACCATGGTGGAGTTCAATAATGCTGTGTTTGTGGGACATACTGGGCAGATGTCATCTTATAAACTCCAATCTACATCCTCTCCCTGTCTTTTGCCTCTTCTTTCAGGTCATAGAACTTATGACAGGTGGAGCTCAAACCCCAGTCACCAACGCGAATAAAATCTTCTATTTAAATTTGCTGGCCCAGTATCGGCTGGCCAGTCAAGTGAAAGAGGAAGTGGAACATTTCCTAAAAGGTGGGATTCTGTCTACTCTTGGCTTTGAGGTGAAAATACTTGTATCCATGGTGTGAATATGGCTTTAACTTGGCTACTTTGTTTCAGGCCTGAATGAGTTGGTCCCTGAGAACCTTTTGGCTATTTTTGATGAGAATGAGCTTGAGGTAAGTGCTTACAATTGACACCCCCTATTCTTGGCTTGCTTTTTATTATGCCCACAGGAACTGGATTACTGCACCTTCTGTTATGAGATGCAGTAGGAAAGCCCTTTAAGTGTTGGTTTTACTTTTGTCACTCTTCCATGCATGGACCCTTTCTCCAGCTTTAAAAAAATTTGAATGTGAAAATTAGGAATCAGCAAATTACTAATTATGAATAGTAATAGTTAATATTTATTCATCAAATATTATTGATACTGGTCAAGTAGTAAAGAATGTTGGTATCCTGTACAGTCTTTGTAAATTCTGTGACCTTTAAAGGTGATTTAAGGGAATAATAGAATTTATTTGTTCAGACTGTTTATTGAATGTCTTCTATATGCCATGTGCTTTTGAAGAACTGGGGAGCTAGGAATGAATAAGACCAAGTCCCTGTCCTCATAGAGCTACATTCTAGTGAAGGAAACAAACCAAAAGATGTGATGCATTTCACAGCTTTGTGTTACAACACTATATAGTTAATATATTCTTATTTTAGATCCTGTAACACCCAAAATGTGGGTAAATACCTTGCTATAATTAGCAAAATTGAAGTTCCATGAACTTCAGGTATAGACAAAAAATAAAACCAGTTTGCTTTTACCTGCTGCTCACAGATGATACACACAATGCAGGTTACTAGCTTTAGCTTTAACTTCCCGTAGCCTTTATGAGGGGCATGTTTCTGTAAACTATTTCCTGTAGGGAGGAAGTTCTTCTTTAAAAATGGGGAAACAAAAAGTAGTTTCAAGTAGTCTTGCACAGTTTTTATCCTTATTAATTGAATTGGCTTCAAAACAAGAATCAAAGTCTCATGCAATTTTCAACATGTTTTGTACCTTTAGATATGAAATCTGAATAATGAACTCTCCATCTCTCAGCCTGAAGTTTCTGACAGACCTGTCATCTCTTGCTGTCATTTTCTGGGCTGAGGAACAGCTTCTGGTGTAATTTGTTTTATCCTGAAGCAAAGCATTTGTAACAATTCATAAAGTGCATAGGAGGGAGGACACAGTCTCTTAACGGTTGTTCCCCATCCTGCTCTTAGTTACTCATTAGCTTAGCAAGTTCTTTTTGAAGGAGCCAAGCTTCTCAGGCTTAATTTGGGCTTTTCTTTTCTTTGATTAGGTTGTTTCATTCTTTATAGCTATTGGATGAATACTTAGAGTCTGCTAAGTAACTTGCTGGATCTTGAACCAAATTAGAACATCAACAAGATGTTTAGGGTTCTGATGTCATTAATGTTCTCATTTTTTGGCATTCTTTTTCATTTATCTGACCAAGTAGAGGCAGGGCTGAAGGGACGGTAGTAGAAGTTCAATCCAGAAAAGAAGGATGGATCCTGGGAAAAAGGAAAGGCCATCTAACAAATTCATAAATGCGGCTGGGGGTCTTCATGAAAGGGGAAGGGCCTGCTTTTTCCCCTGGTATTCCCAGGCCACCTGCAGAGCGGACAGGCAGTAAACACTTGGTTCCCTTTCTGTCCTCTGTTTCAATTCAAAATAATATATAGCAGCAGTTCTTAATTAGGGGTGCACATCAGAAGCCCTTGGGAAACTTTTTCAAAATACACAAGCTTGTAACCTGTCCCTAGAGATTCTGATTCAGTAGGTCTGGGGTAAGGCCATAGGCATCTGTCTATCTATCTTTTTTTTTTTTTTTTTAAGCTGTGTGATTTTTACCACACTGGTTAGGAACCATTGGCCTATTATAATGGATTTTCCTGAAGCATTCTGGCATTCTGACCTCACCTTATGTCTCTTTCTTGGTGTTTTCCGTATTCCACATTTTGCATGTTAACACACTTTGACCTTATGGTGGGACTTTGCCCCTCTGACTATCCTAGTAACACCTGACTATTCTGCAGCTGCTGATGTGTGGGACTGGGGACATCAGTGTGTCTGACTTCAAAGCCCATGCGGTGGTCGTTGGTGGCTCATGGCATTTCAGAGAAAAGGTAAGTGGGCCAAATTTCTTTTAGTCGAATTTGTGCTGTCTTGTAAGGAAATAGTTTCAGAAGGAAAAAGTCAAGTAGTCGGAGAAGCAGACATATCAACTGGGATATATGTGGGAAAGTGATATATGTGGGAAAGGCAGGTGGTCATCCAGGCAGACGGGAACCCTGGTCCCTAAGGGCTGTCACGCTGCTGCCACAGAGGCAGTACGTTGGAAAGGCAGCGAACTAGAACCAAGTAATCAGCGACTACCCTCCTGACCGTGTAACAATATCAATTCCTTTTAAAGAGGTTGTCGACTCTAGCCGTTCCTACCTGCATGCAGTAACTGGGGCCCACCCCCACTTCAGGATATCCTGTTCCTTCCCCAGGGGTCAAATCCTAAGCTGCACATAGGCGTGACCCCAGCCCTGTGCTCTCCCTGCCAGGTCATGAGGTGGTTTTGGACCGTGGTTTCCAGTTTGACGCAGGAGGAGTTGGCTCGGCTGCTTCAGTTCACAACAGGCTCGTCCCAGCTACCACCTGGAGGCTTTGCCGCCCTCTGTCCCTCATTCCAGATTATTGCCACTCCGACCCATAGCACGCTACCAACTGCACACACGTGGTGGGTATCTGACTGCCTGGTGTGTGCTGTCACGGGGGATTACCTTTCCAGCCCTTGCCAGTGTTTCTGGTGGTGTGAGTTAATCACTTCTCTCCCCTTGGCCTTCCAGTTTCAACCAGCTGTGCCTCCCTACGTATGACTCCTATGAAGAGGTGCACAGGATGCTGCAGCTGGCCATCAGTGAGGGTTGCGAGGGCTTTGGCATGCTCTGACCACTCTTGCCATCCACTTGGCTCCCGTGCTTTCTGGAGCATCCGGGTGCACATAACAGACACAACCACTGACCCTAACGTACACAAAACCATCAGCCAGAAGCTGCTGCGTGCTCTCCGTGTCTGGAGTATTCAGTCACCTGCAAGCCTTGTCCTTCCCTCGCCCCTCCTTTCCCATCCCCCCCCCGCAAGCCACTTTGGCAGGTACATAATCTGAGCAACTCACTCAGTCACGCGAGGAGGGCCATGCTGCTATGCTTGCACTTGGTTCTTAGAAAGCTCTCAGTAGCGGGAGTGGCACTGGACTACCTCTCATGGTGACTGATAGCACAAAAGGATCTTTTCTGTGGTGTCAGAACTGGAAAAGGAGCTTTCCTTGCAAGCGTTTCTGGAAATGATCATTAATCCACAAAGAAGAACTCCCTAATAAGCTTTTTCTTGAGTATAAGCATGTGAGATAGACAGACCTAAGAATGTGAAAGATAGCTGGGCTGTTGCCTCCAGTGCTGAATGTGATTCTCCCTTAGGGTTATGGGGCATGTCTAGGCACATGGCTGGCTTGAAGACTACTGATGCTTGTCCCTGAGTTTGTTCTTTACACTGAGGTGTGGCTGGGCTCGGCCACTCACCTCCAGCTCATGCGGTCTGCTAAGAGCTGGGGTTTCTTTAGATTTCTATTGAAGAAACTTTTGGAGCAAGAGATTGGGACAGTATGATAGCATGCCACCGATCCCTGGTTCTCTCTTTGCTTGGTGTTCCCTGGCAGCACTAAGGCAAGGGAAAAGGAATCAGTAATTTAATTGCTCCTCACAGGTCCTTAGGGTCAGGACACAGGGAACACACATAGAGGAGATACATCAGATGATAAAGAAACACCTAGCTGTCCCAGTTACTTCCTGTCACTCCATCAGTTACCAACAAGGGCAGCTAAAGAGGGAGGAAGATAAATTAGGTTCACTGTTATGTGATGATTGAAGAGAACCTGCAGCTGTTTCTTGGAAGATGCCAACCACCTTTTTCATTACGATTTGAATGAAGACGTTTTCAAGACTCAAAATCTCATTGAATTCCCAAATTTCTGTTTCTAAGAAGGCTTTGCTGCAAGCTACCATTCCCAATGGGGCGTTCGACTCTGAAAATATTTACAAGCCATCTTTATTGCCAAAACCAGCAAGTACAAAGAGTCCAGAGATGAGGCGGGACTTGCAGCAATGCCTTGGCCTCCTGGAAGCACGCCTGAGCCCTCCTGTTCCCAGAGATCACGAGGAACAAGCCTTCCTGAGCTGCTACAATTCCTGCCTGACCTCACTCCTTCGCAGTTGTCATTTGTCCTTCTTGGCATGGGTGCTGACCTCACTCATCCTTGGGGTCTAGGATCAAGCATCAGGGCCTCTGTACCCCAGGGTCCTCCATGCCACACGGTCACTGCTGTCCTCAGGGACCAGGACAAGGTGCTGCTGCCTGCTCCGGTGTTTTCCTATGGGATATGTACAGGCAAGTTTCATCATCCCCTGGGAAACGATGCTGCCCCTCGGGCCCAGAGAGGGTTTCCAGCTGGGGGGCACGTGGGTTGGTTCTGCTGTCTTTGGCTGTTGTTTCTCTTCTGGATTCTGCATTCTCCTCTCCAGAGACTCATGCTGGAGCTCAAGTTGATTTTCTTGGTTAGATCTGTCCTTTTAAGCTCTAGTCATAGCACTTTTCAGAGCATCCTGGGTACCATTGCAGCCCAGCTGCATCCTGCAGTGGTCCTTAGCCCCAAGGTCTTTGTTTAACAAAACCCTTTGGTACTGTTGTGGTTTTCTGTTCTTCCTGTTTACCCTCTCTCTCCTAACTATTCAAAAGTATCTTTGCTCTTTAGGCCTTTCCTTTGACCTTTTTTTCTAATCCTGCTTTGGAACTAGCCAGTGTGGGGAGAGGTACACCATGTCGGAGAGAAGGAAGAGTGTCTGGTAATTCTTGAGCAGTTTTCTATTCACGTTTCTTATTTTGGCCAGCTTGTTTTATTTATGCCCTTGTGACCCAGATGCTTGGGGAGCCAGCTAACCTCCTGGCCTTTAGTCTCTCCAAAGGAGACCAGGCACCAAGTGAACACCAAGGAAGATGTCGGCATGTTTCTAGAACTTCAGCAGAAACCAAGCCCTGCTGCTGCAAATTTGTCAGGCCAGACAAAAGGGCCAGACAGTTGCAGCAATAGTGTAAATATTTTGTACAGTAAATAAATGAATGTTTAAAAGGACTAAGGAGCAAGTGACTGCTTTACGTGATGATTCAGGGCTTAAATTGGAGGTGGGGAAGGAACAGAAAAATTTAGAAATGTTTTTTGCATTTCCCCAGTAATGCCTCAGAAGCAGTCAGCTTGGGGTTGAATGTACTCCCGGAGCCCTGGCCTGGCCCAGACTTTCTTGCCCTTTCACCCTTCCCTGATTGCTGTCCATGGTGCCAGGCAGGGCCACAGTGCTTGCTTGCACAGAGAGCCAATGGCTGGGACAAGCAAGTGCTTGTGCTCAGCTCCAGAAGGAGAAACCAGTTTGGCAAAAGTAGAGGATGTCTGTTCTCATCAGTCTTTTAAACATTAATTAGTTGTTGTTTTACAACATAAGAAACTCAGTGTAGAAAATTTGGAAATTAAAAAAAAAGTACAAGAAAAAAAGTTACTTGCCATCCAGAGGGAATAACACTTTGGGGATGGCCTTCTTATTTGCATATAATCACACATGTATTTCTCAATGTGCCCTTGACCCTCCCACAAAAGTTTGCATATGGCAAACAAAAACCCTGTTCCACAAAAGTTTTTGGGTGGCAGGCGGGACCAATTCTTTTCTAACCACAGATAAGCTTGGCAGAAAGACAAGATCAGACCTCTGATTTGAGCCTTGTAGGAAAAGTGTTAGGGACCCTGACTTTCTTGGGGAAGTAATCATGGTGTCTTTGTGCATTGGTTCCCATTCTGGAAAATCAAAACAAAATCCCCTTTATAATTGTTTTTGTTTTGTTTTTTGTCATTTTTTGTTAGTTTTTGTTTGTTTTGTTTGGCCATGGTGTATGCCTTGCGGGATCTTAGTTCCCTGAGCAGGGATTGAACCCTGGCCTGGCAGTGAAAGTGCCGAGTCTTAACCACTGGACCATCAGGGAATTTCTCTGTAATAGTTTTTAAAATACAGATTATTTTTTCTCCCCACCCCCACCTCCCAGACCCAGTGGATTGGAATCTTAACTTGAAAATTACTCCTTTAGAGTGCATTCAAGGTACTCCCACCTCATCAAGCCCCCTTGAATGGTATGAGATGTCTTAAACACACAAAACAAAATCCTATCCCTCCAACTTTACACTTATAGGTTATTTAACAGTCCTACATCATTTACACATGCTGCTCTTGTGGCTTTGAACGGGTCACTATGAACATTTGTCACTGAGTGATTTCATCCCATCATGCAGTTATTCATAAGACTCAAGAGGCTGGTAGAATTGTTCTTAAATTAACACAGTAAAATACTGCCTTCAGCTTCTTATGCACTGTTACCTTCCAGCCACTGCAGCTCAAGCTCTGAGACCTCTGCCCAGCTACACTTCTCTTAGGACACAGTAGAGGTTCTCCAGCAGGTGGCTTGACCAGCGGGCTCCTTACCTCTGCTTTGGCTTCGCTTAGGCCCTCAAGCATAATAGACCAGCTCCAGGTACCCTGTTATTCTTTCTTTTAAAAATGAATAATTCCTTTTTTCTTTTATTTTGAGATGAACATATTAAAAAAAAAAGGCATACAAGCATGTACATTTTAACAAATAATTATAAGGGAAGAGCACATGTAACCACTATCCAGGAGAGAAAGAAAACATTACAGCACTGCAGAGCAAGTCTCCTCCCACCCTTCTAGAGGTAACTTTTCCTGACTTTTAGAATAATTGTTTTACCAGTTCCCTGTTCAAACAGCCTGCCCTAAAAAATCACAGTGGGGAGGGGGAAAAAAGAGCCCATGTGATCTTTTATTTATTTATTTATGGCCGTGTTGGGTCTTCGTTGCTGTGCACAGGCTTTCTCTAGTTGTGGTGAGCAGGGGCTACTGTTGCAGTGTGCGGGCTTCTCATTGCAGTGGCTTCTCTTGTTGCGGAGCACAGGCTCTAGGTGTGTGGGCTTCAGTAGTTGTGGTATGCAGGCTCAGTAGTTGTGGCGCACGGGCTTAGTTGCTCTGCGGCATGTGGGATCTTCCCGGACCAGGGCTCAAACCCGTGTCACCTGCATTGGCAGGCGGATTCTTATCCACTGCACCACCAGGGAAGTCCCCCCATGTGATCTCTTGATAAGATGCTAACCAAAGTCAATTTCTCCATAGTAATTCCTGTACCTCGCAATTAGTTTTAAAGGTTTTCTGAAACCATTGTTGCCCCGTGAGAATCTAGTTCCCGTTCCTGATGCTGAATCTGAGGAATCATATTCAAAGACCACCAAGTCTCTCTGCAGAGGTTTTTCCCCAGATATCCTAAATTGGATACTCCTTTGCTTTTATACCCTGAAGAGGTTTTATGGATTGATCTAATGTGATCATGAGTCTCTTTGGTGGTCAGCAGCAGGTTCTTGAGTGTAGTAGTATTGAAAATGACTTGGTACTAAATTGTCCCCCAAATTGTGGGATGGGCTAGTATTTCTGATTCAGAGTACTGAATCTGTGCACCTTCTAACAGAAAGCCATCCCAAAGTTCTTGGAGAGCTTAGGCTTTTGCTTGGAGTACAAAGGGAGGGGATTTAGAAATCTGCAGAGGCTATGGTGATGATCTTGGTCTGTGATAGAGGGGTGCTGCTAGTTGGGATATGCCTTGCTACAAATACCTTCCTTACCAGATCAATTCACTTTAACGTTGCTTGTATATGAATACTTTGTGGTAGCCACAGCAGGGACCTGGTTCGCTGTGGTGAACTCAGGTGTGGTCTCTACAAGATGCTCAGTGAATTCCTGGTGAGGAGATGTAGAGGACACAGTCTCTTTCGAGAAGTTAGAGGAGTGTTAGCTATAGTTCTTTTTTTTTTTTCGGTACGTGGGCCTCTCACTGTTGTGGCCTCTCCCATTGCGGAGCACAGACTCCGGACGCGCAGGCTCAGTGGCCATGGCTCATGGGCCCAACCGCTCCGCGGCATGTGGGAACTTCCCGGACTGGGGCACGAACCTGTGTCCCCTGCATTGGCAGGTGGACTCTCAACCACTGCGCTGCCAGGGAAGCCCGCTATAGTTCTTTTGATATGGCATCAGAGGTGGCTTTAGCAAAGTTGTCCAGGTTGTCAGTAAGGTCCTGGCTTGTTAATACCAGCCAGCAGCCACAGCTTCTTAAACACAAGGTGGAAATAATGTTGATACGTGTAGGGGCAGGGATCAAACACACTAGCACAGAACCAGAGCATCTAGTCACCTTGTAAGAACAGTAAGAGACTCCCCTTGTAGTCTTCTTTCAGGGAGGTGATGGATAATTTATCCAGGATGAAGCCTGTGGATATGGTTGCTACTTCCTTGCAGTCCCCAGTTAGCAGGCCAGCAGGGCCTTTGTAGTCTTTGATGGCCATGAATGCCTTAAACCATGCTTGGCCGGCCAGCCAGGCAACTTTCCGAGTGAGCAAGGTCTAGGACTTCATCTCTTAGGGGTGACTCTAGGAAGAAGTCAGTCGAGCTAGGTGAGGATATAAATTTCTTTTACAAACTTCATTGTGTCCTAGACCAGGTGGCTCCTTCTGATGACAGGAACCTACCTGTATCCTGTGTTTCTGACTCCAGAGGCCCTGGGCCTCCAGCCTCCCCTGCGGGACGGTCATCTCCTGTCATTTGGCCTTTTCTAAAAGAAGATGCCCCTGAATGCTTTTGCATCCAGTGTGCAGAATGGAACCCTCAAAGGGTAGAGAGCCATGAATTGATGAGCTTGAACTTTCATATTTTATTTTTAACTCCCACGGTTCAACCTTGGGCAAGACAATCTTTTAGTATTAGTTTTCTGACCTGCAAAATGATGTTGTTAACTAAAGAAAATTGACTAATAACTTGGAGCCCTTGGAAAAGTTTTCCTGTATATAATATGTGTGACACCATATTGATTATGGCTTAGGGCCCTGGTAACTTCCACAGCAGGAGACTGTATGGGTCTGGGGGCAGTAGAGGATGCTAGAGTGGATGACTGGTATGCGGTGGGGCTCTGGCTCCACCTTGCCATGTCCAGGCAGGCCAGAGAATGGGTATTCAGGACACCTAGTCCAAACACCTGTGAAGAAGAGCCCAGGTCAGAAGAGACCACCTCTCTCTTCTTCATGTGACCCTCCAAAGGCCAGAGGAAGGATTTGAAGGGACTGCATCTCAAGCCATGTCATGTGGTAGGCAACCTAATACCCTTGACTTGCCTTAACTCACCTGATTACTGAATCATAATAATAGCTACCGATTTTTGAGCTCTTCCCTTATGCTAGGAACTTTAATATATATTGTCTCATGTTGACAATGACCCTGCAAGGTAAGTCTTGTTTTCTCCATTCTACACGACACAGTTGAGACTCAGAAAGGATAAGTAGCTGCCATGGTTCCTTAGCTAGTAAGTGGCAGAGCATTATTTGAACATGGGTCTGTTTTATGTCAAAGCCCAAACTCTTTCCACATTGCTGGTTTGTCTCTAGCAGGTTAGCTTAGACTAAGAAACAACCCAGGCACTGGGCCACCTGTGTTCACTGACCCTGTCTCACATTCACTTGGTGACACTGTGTGACGGATGAATACTTTACCTTTGTTTACCTGTCAGTCATTTGAGGCTTTGGGACTTACGAGGAGAGGGCCCTATTGATTCAGCATAGAGAGCTTCTAAGAGATAGAGCTATTGGCAGTAGCTCTAAAATTTTTTTGTGTAGAAAGTTCCAAAGAAAACCAGCTAATGACTTGAGTGAAGTGACTTCCAAGTTTAAATGAATCCTGCATAAAGTGTACAAGACACCGTTGAGGATATAACTGAGGAAGAATATCCTGAAATTTTAATATCCCAACTTTGGTAGAAAATCCATAGGTTGCAAGCAAATGAAATACTAGAATGAGGTCCGACATGCTACCCAATACCCTGTTGTTTATCTCTGGTAACTAAGTCTGCAGAAAAAGCCTCATTTAAATAAATCTTTTGTCTCTAAACTCTCCTGACATGAAACGCAGCACCGTTTGGCATAGGCCAAATCCCTGGTGGTTATCTTGCTGAGGAGGTAAACATTTTCAAGAATGCCAGAGTTAAAGGGAGACACACACCTCAAACAAGACTGACTCTATTGGAACTATAAACATAGTGTCTTCTGCAGGGTGAGGGGTCCTGTGCCTCTCTAGGGTGAGGTCACTGTTTCTATGGATTTGCACATGGAGGAGTCTTTCTGAATCTTCCCATCTTTTGATGGGCCAACAGTGTTCCCTCTCTACGCAGAACTCCCACTCGAAGGAGTTGCCAAGACAGTCTTCTGTTTGCCCATTAGCAGAGTCAGGGATATCAGTATTTGCAAGCCAGCTGGAGAGCCTTTGATGGTGTTTATGTTATGTTGAAAACAAAATGTTGTGTTATTATGTAAGAGGAAGATTATGTGTGTGTCATCATTTTGTGCTAGTTCTCATAAATCCTGGGTCTAATCCTACTCTCAAGTTGTCATTTCATTTCCTATAAGTGTACCCCTTGCCCCCACTACCAAAAAAAAAAAAATCTGATGTTTCTGTTCCATCACTGGCTTGATGGCCTCCCTTTTCCCTTTAGTTCTTTGCATCTCTGCATTTCAGCAAATATCTGTGGATCAGGCACTATGCAGGGAGCTGGGGACACAAGATAGAATGTGATCCCTGCTTCTGAACAGCTCACAGTCTCATGGGGGGAGACAGACACATAAACAATGCATTTTCCTTAGAGTTTCCTTCCCCCAAGGCTTGAGCACCCAAAGCCATCACCACCTACCCCCATAGTTTCTCTCATTCCTGTTTAATCTGGTGGGGGAGGGGCATTTCTGTTTATGCATTTAGAGATATTCCAAAGGATAGAGTA
The DNA here is from genome assembly GCF_949774975.1 of Lagenorhynchus albirostris. NCBI lineage: Eukaryota > Metazoa > Chordata > Mammalia > Artiodactyla > Delphinidae > Lagenorhynchus > Lagenorhynchus albirostris. The sequence continues at coordinate 27,961,281 of NC_083095.1, forward strand.
ACAGCTGCAAGTGAAATTTGTTGAGCTCCTTACACATATACAAAGGGAGAGAAGTTAGTCTCCCTGTTGATCTTCAGAGAAGCAAGAACCCTTGCAAGGATGGATTCCAAACCAAGACCCCGAGGAGCAAGCCTCTAACTGTGCCCTAAGTGCCATCACGCCTGAACCGTTCCCAGGAAAGGGAAGTCGGTCATCTTAGGACCCCACTCCCCCTTTAACCTTCTCTCCCAGACAAAGCAGACCTGAGGTGTTGACTTCGGCAGCAGGGGACTGGCTAGTAGCCTGCAGATCAGTGAATGAAAGTAAAATCTTGAGTGAATGGGGAGAGGGACGTATCTCCAACACTAACAGCAATCAATGGGTTCCTACTATGGTCAGAATAACTAGGGGGTGGCGAGGAAAGACAATGTTATTTCCCAGGAACCAAGAGGCATGAAGAGGCAAATCAATTTCATGAGTAGCCATGCAGTTGGTTGTGGCCACTATAGGTGGAAACACAGCTTCGCTCCAGTTTCCCCTGACGTTTCTCAAACCCAGGAAATTGGAGTCCTTGGTCATGTCTTTGTAGTGTGCTGCAGCTGATGCTTAGTCCTCTGTGGTTTGGGCAGATCTTAAAGGTGATCCCCCTGGCTTCTGGGCTGGATCGCAGCTGGAGGGGCCATTGCCTTGAGGATAACTTTCAGGCTTCTTTTCCCAGAGTGATTTCTCTGATATCTTGTCATGGTCACGCCAGGCTGCATCTCCTCAACAAGTCAGAGCAGCGGAATTACACTTGGGTGTTCTCCCATAATCTGACATTTGCTATCCCGGTAGGGGTAGACAGACGTGTTGTCGGATCCTGGCAGGCTCACGTGTGGCGCTCTGGAGAGGTCTGGAGGTGGGTGTGGGCACCACAGCGATGCATCTGTCTGCTCCATAAGGGTCTGGTTTCAACAATTCTGACTGAGATCCCGCTACACCTTGAAAGTTCTATTGTTTTGGCATCCAAGCTGTGTATTCCAGACAGCCTCTCATACTCGGAAGCAGCACGAAACTCTTTTGTCAGATCATATCTTGAGTTTTGGCTCCAAAAATATCATTGGGGATTAACTATGGGAGGATTAAAAAAATAAAGCAAAACTCCAGTCCTGACTTTTGGGGGTCAGGCTGGGCTTAGGGGCTTGGCATGGTGGGGAAAGGGGGCCAAGACAGTGGTTGGCACAAGGATATGGAGAACTTCGGAAGCAGAGCCAGAGACTCTGAGGACTGAGGCCCAGGAAAGCCTGGCACGAGTAAACGCTGGGTATTTAACCAGGAACAGTCGCTGTTTTTCTCAGCCTTGGCAGTAAGTCAGGGCAACAAGCAGTTCTAGCAGGGTCCACATCCTTCCTGTTGTCTCCACCCCAGCCTCACTCCTCATCCCAAACATCTGCTTCAGATTTGGGCCCTTTCCTTCTCCCCGATTCCTGTACCAAACCACGGGTGGCAAGGGTGAGGGGTCTGCAGGTGTAGGACAAGGAAGAAGAGGAGGAAAACTCTGGGAAAAGCTTCTGAAACAGAAAGGTTCTGTTTCAGGTGCTGCAGAAGGGTCTGACCTTTTTTTTTAATGTGCCTATATATCACCAGAATCTTACCAGTAAGTTGTTTCCCTCTCGGGGTAGAGGGAGCAACCAAGGGAGGGAATTGGGACCAGCTGGGGAAATCTCCGGGCATCACATGGCCTGCTTTTCAAAGGCAGCTCAGGGTCACTGCAGAGGGAGCAATAGATTAGTTCCCACCACGAGCAGTCGAGTGGTGCGGAGGTGCTAACGAGCTATTAAACACCTTTTCTCTGGCGAGCAGCTGCGATGACAGCCTGTGAGCCAGAGCAGCAGAACTAGCCTAGGACTGGAGGCGGCAGGAGAGAAGAAACAAGCCAGTGCTAGCCGTCAGTCACAGAAGCCTCAGAAGTCTCACTAGAAGGGATCTAAGTTTCTCTGGTACTTGCCCTGAAATCCCAATCCATTTAAAGTGACAGGGACACCCCAAGAGAGAACGCTGAGACATCTAAGGGAGTAATCTCAAAATTCTTGTAAAAATAACAATAGCCAGGGCTTCCCTGGTGGCGCAGTGGTTGAGAGTCCGCCTGCCGATGCAGGGGACACGGGTTCGTGCCCCGGTCCAGGAAGATCCCACATGCCGCGGAGCGGCTGGGCCCGTGAGCCATGGCCGCTGAGCCTGCGCGTCTGGAGCCTGTGCTCCGCAATGGGAGAGGCCACAACAGTGAGAGGCCCACGTACCGCAAAAAAAAAAAAAAAAATTAATAAAAATAACAATAGCCAGCATCTGACACTGTGCCTTGCCCTGTTCTAAGCACCACCTATATTAACTCATTTCATCTTCACACTGGTCTACAAGGTAAAGACAATTACTATTCCCATTTTACAGAAGAGGAAAATGAGGCACAGAGAAGCAGCTCGCCAAGGTTACATGTCCAGTGATGTGTCTAGGTGTCAAGCGGGCCCTAACACCTTATATCACACAAGGTCAAAGGAAGTGGAGTTTGGGGGCAGGACAGTCAAATCCAGAGTGTGTTCGTCCTCCAAACCAGAGACAGATTGTGTGGGCTCTGATTTCTGGGACCACAGGGAGCCCGTCTGGCAGGCACTCCTCCATCCAGTCCCACTGTTCTGTGCCTCCTCAGCCTTCTGCTGCCCTTTGAGCCTTTGCTTTCTACCTCCGCCTGCAGGGCAGGTGGCACCCCTCCATCTCCAGACCGAAATCAGCTGGAGGAGGTTCCTCAGGAAGTTGCCTGGGCTCCTGGCCCCTAGCGGGGAGTGGAAGAGGCGCTAAAGTGCAGTAGCTGGCCAAGGTCCGCAGACCAGGAGTCCCATTAAACTTCAAAGCTGTGGGGTAGGAGCCAAGCCCATCATTTGGCCTCACTGACATCCAGCTCACCCTGGCAGGCCTCTGTCTTGTATAGTGACAGGCTGCAGGCCTCTTCCAGCTGCTGCTGCCAGGACTATGCCAGAGCCCACTTTCCACTTTATGTGGTTGCAGCCCCTTTCCACCAAGAGGGAAGAGTGCGCTGGTCCTAGGAGGCCCACCTGATGGCCGGGGGCCCGAGGACAGCGGTTCTGCAGTCATGGTGAATGTGGTCAGACCAGGCCCAGCTCATCCTGCCTTCCAGCCTTTGCTTATATTGTGGCTCCATGAGGACTGCTGCCCTTCTCATTCCATCCAGTGTCCCCGTCCTTCAAACCTAGCTTGTGTCAGAGAATGTGAGGATTCATGAAAATGCGTGAAAGCGCTAGCAGAGCCTGACGCATATCAAGCCTTAAGAAAAAACAGAGATGTATCATCATCGTCATTAACAATGGTAAACCGATATCCATAGCTATCTTTGGCTTTATTGTGGATTTGAAGTTGGAAGATCTGGGTTCAAATCCTGACCTTGCCACTTCTTGGTTGAATACTCTTTGGATAAATTGCACAATCTCTCTTAACTAGAAAAGATGGATTCTAACACCCACACAGTGTACCCCACAGAGGGAGTAGGAAGCTCAGATAAGATAAAAGATGTGAACAATATTTTGTAAATCACAGAACCTGCTGCAAATGCTGGCATTGCCTTTCTTACCTCCACTGGCTCACAGGGACCTCTGGCGCTTGTGAACCTCCTGCCCGCACCATGCCTGTCCCTTGGGATGATCTCATCCCTGCTACTGGCCTAGCCTGTGGGTGGCTAAATCCATTTGTCCTTCTAGCCAACAAAAACAAGCGTGGAATTTTTTCAGAAGAAACTTTGGTTTCAAAATTAAGGAGGTAGGGACTTCCCTGGTGGTGCAGTGGTTAAGAATCCACCTGCCAATGCAGGGGACACAGGTTCGAGCCCTAGCCTGGGAAGATCCCACATGCCGCGGAGCAACTAAGCCTGTGCGCCACAACTACTGAGCCTGCGCTCTAGAGCCCGCGAGCCACAACTACTGAGCCCGTGTGCCTAGAGCCCGTGCTCCACAACAAGAGAAACCACTGCAATGAGAAGCCCGCGCACCGCAATGAAGAGTAGCCCCTGCTCGCTGCAACTAGAGAAAGCCCGCACGCAGCAACGAAGACCCAACACAACCAAAAATAAATAAATAATTTTTTGTTTTAATTAAGAAAGTAAATGAAACCAAGAAAATGCAAAAGAAGAGGAGCAAGTGGACTTACAAATACTGATGTCTCCTGCTATGAAGTCCAACCTCAGGGGCCAAATTCATTGTGAGCCCTGACCACAGGCCTCAGCCTTGCCTGGTGGGTTTGGGGTTGAAAAGCACCAAAGGAAAAGAGAGCCCAGAACAACAGCGAACCACGCTACACACACACACACACACACACACACACACACACACACACACACACACACACACACACACACACACACACACACACACACACACACACACACACACACACACACACACACACACACGGTGGGGATAAAACACACAGACCTTACAATGTTATGTGTCTGAGCCTCAAGTGAGTCTGGCCACCGAAGGCAGAAGTCCTGAGAAGCTAACGAGGTACACAAGCCCTTTCCAAGTTTATGTATTTTTTCAAGTCATAGATTTTATAATACTTGCTAAAGTTAAGATTTTTTAACTGTAGTAGGTTTAGAACACTGTCTCCACCCCAGTTTCTCCTCTGTCACGCCTCCCTTTGTGTCAGTGAGGGGAGGTGGCTGTAGCATTTGGAGGTGTGACTAAGGGAATTTGAGTTGGCGATATATTCAGTTGGGTTTACTGTCATATATTCATTGGTTATTTTGGGAAAACATCCATTTGGGTCATGTGTGATACATTTACGTCTTGTAATATATTTACTGCTAGCCAACCTGGTTAGAAATGGCTTTCTGGAATATTCCCACCGCCCATTCTGGGGGTATTCTTACCTGATGCTGTGACAGGTGCAGAGCCAGAGCCTTGTCACATCTGGCACCAGAAGTCTGCAGGCGAGAGAAGAGAAACAAGGGTTGAGATGGATGGAGCAGAAGCCAGTCTGTGAGAAATTCTTCCACTCCTCAGATGGTCAAAGCATATTGAGGTTTTCTGTTGCCTGAAGCTTATAAAATTTGGGGAGGCTGCTTTAAGAAAAAATACAAAATTAGGTATGAATGAGAATATTTACTTAGAATAAGAAAAAGAATCACAAGTTACAAAATTTTAAAAAGCTAGTAAATACCACAAACATCACGAAGTCCAGAAAAATAATCCAGACCAGCGTCTGGATCTGCCCCTGCCAGTGCTGTGTGTAGATCTGCCATTTCTCCTCTGATGGGATGTGGGCAGAGGGACAAAAAAGACAACTGCAGCTTACCCATTTAGGGTTCCCAGGAACGGAGAAAGGTGGCAATAATTACATATGAATTTTATGCCATCTTTTGGCACCCTGTGCAGGCCCCTGGAGGGAGGACACAAACACTCCTGAAGCCAGTGGCTCAGACAGTTTCCCGAATTGAGGGCTGAGAGTTACAGGCCAGCTTCCCACATCACTGGCCTTTGCCATGTTCAGATGCAGGGAGCAGAGATTTCCTCCGAGTTAGAAGGCTACTGTGACTGACTCCTTAGGAACTTGGGAGGACCTGCCTAGGCCAGAGGGTGGCTCTGCAGGAAGACTGGGTCACACAGCTTAGGGGACAACTCCTAATGTTTACTGGGCACTTCCCTGTGTCTTAAATCGTGTCCCTCAAAAGCAGACCCTGCAACAAGGATTTGTGTGAAAGTGAAATTCTTAGGAGTCTTCCCAGGAGTGGGGGAGGGAGACTGAGAAGAGAGAGAGGCCAAGCGAAGATGTGATGTCAAGCAAGAGGTCACGGGGGTGGGGAGGGGGGGAGTGGTTCAGTGTGCAGGGAGCTTGGGAGGTGGAGGTGTTTATACCCCTCACTCAGAGCCGTTGTTGGGTAAGGGCTGCCTGGGGCCCGAGGGAAGCAACTTCCCACGCACTTCCCTGACCTCCATGCAGGCAGCCAAAGCAGGTTCCAGCAGCTGCGGACAGGTGCTGGCAGCGGGGGATGGGGGTGGGGCGGGTCCTGAAGTGATACGGGGACCTGAGGACACGTGGGCAGAGCACCGACAGCATATGCTATGCCCATGCCCTGTCTGCTGCTGCTAACCACTTTAGCTGCCTGGTCCTTACCTGTGGTTCGTTATCACTACCGGTTACCATACATTGATCTCAGTGACTCCTCAGAACAGCCCCATTATCGCCGCCACTTCATGGGTGAAGCAACTGAAGTCAGAGACAGCAGCTGTGACCTGCTCCAGGCCCTTCCTGGCTGCCAGCCCAGGTCTTACCACCCCGTTTGCTTCCTTCAGGAGCTAAGGCACCCTGTCTGGTTTGTGCACCACTCCTACGCACTGCCTAGTGTAGCATCGGCACGAAATAGGTGCTCAATGCATAAAGGATTCCAGAACAGAGGGCTCAGCCGGGGACCATGTCTCATGATACAGCACTGTGGTGATGCCCCCTTGGTGCCAGCCCTGTGCCAGGGACTACAGGGTGCCCCTGGGGCCTGGAGCAAATGCCTCAGGGCAAAGGCAGCCCTGAGCACAGGCTTGGAGAGTGCCAGGCTGACGAGCCCCAGCTGTATTCTGATAGCACCCTCATTCTCATCTGCAGCAGCATTTGTGAAATTGCCCTCTAAACGATTCCAGTCTCCTGGGAACGACAGCAGCCTATTTGGGGATGGTTTTCAGTGTGTCCCTCGAGTTTCCCCAAAAAGTTGTGTCACATTCTCAGCCTGTACATGAGTTTAACGTTAGCGTGTGGGACCGTTAGTGGTCTCTGGAACGTGCCACAAGTGGTCCCAAGATCCTGCCTGAGAGCTCAGAGGGCTGTGGACAGCCTCATAAGGGAAAATAAGGCAACTGGAGGTGGAGCCCTTATCAATTGGATAAAGTATTTAGACTGTACACAAGCCAATGAAAAAGCACATTTGCCTTTGGAGGCTGTCTGAGGCCCTGCAGGGGTTGAAAGGGAAGAGCAGTGAGGAATATAAAATACCCCATTCTGTCCTGCTTGCAGTGACCATGGTGCCCGGCTGTGCTGCCTCTCCCTGCTGCTGGAGTGGGTAGGGTCTGGGCCAGGAGGGAGAGAGAAATGTTACACTGAAGGGAACCTCAAGCTGGGAAGGGGCTGCAGCCGAGCTGCTCTTGCAGGCTCGGGAGCTCCAGGCTGGTTGCCACTTGCCCTCCCCAACTCAGACTAAATATCCAGCCCTGTGGGTAAGTGAGAAATTCTTGGCCTCGGCCTGCCCGGGCCTCCCTGGCTTAAAATCGCTTTCCTTCATGGAACAGGGGCTGCCGTCTGCCCTTGGCCTGTTCTTCCTATTCCTCACTCTGCGGGCTCAAGCTGATTGGCAGACTTATCCAAGCATGGAGGGTAGGGGCACTGCTCTTGGGAAGCAGCCAGGAAGAGTGAGAGAGTGAGATCCAGAGACCAAGCACAGACATGGGGTCAGAGACTGAGACAAGAGACAGGGTAAGACAGGCAGTGACATGAAGACAAAGAGATGGAGTGAGAGAAACAGAGAGAGACTGCAAGACAGAAAGAGAGAAGCAGAGAGGGGCAGAGGAGAGGTGGGGAAATAGACATATCGCATAGGACTGCCAGAGAAAGAGAAATGCAAATGAAGAAGAAAGTAGGGGGCAACAGCTGAGCAGACTAACTGGGCCCTGAGCTGGGGCTCCCACATCTGAGCGCAGCCTTGCCCATCAGTCTTCCGCAGGGACAGGAGTGAGTTCTCCAAGGTGGGCCTTAGTGGATGGAGCGGGGACTTCCCACATCCCCACATCTGCTTCCCATCTGCATCCCACTCATGGTGGATTTGCATGCCCAGGCTTTTTCTCCAGAGCCACGATCCATTCAAAACAAACCTCGGCTTTTCATTTGTAGCTGCAAATCCATGCAGAAGTCTGTGGCTCTCTTGAGTTGTAGGGCGCCCCGCAGGCTCTGGCAGTGCCAGTGCAGAACCAGGGAAGGGGAGGAGAGGCTGGAGGAGTGGAAGAGAGAGAGATACTGGCCCCCTGGCTCTGACCTGGAGAGGACTTGGAGTCCACGCTGAAAGGCTTTTGGGAGGCGCCCAAGACCACCAGACCTCCCAGGCCCCTCCCCAGAGGCTGTACCTGCTGTGCTGGTGACATGGCCAGCTGTCCTTTCCACATCTAGGGGAGAGATACACCAGAGCAGAGCCCTCAGACATCAAGACTGGCCACGTCAAAGCAAGATGCACGAAGTTCTTGATGAATGACACTTATATTAAAAAAAAAAAGTTTTAAAAGCTAATAAATGGGCTCTGTAAAGGAGTCCGGGCCCAAGCCCCAGCATCTGTCTCCTTCATGTCATTCTGCCATGGTAGCTACCTATCCTCTCCTGTCTCCTTTCTCTGCTCCTCCCTTCTCTGGGCCCACCCCCTCTAGGGCTTTTTGATCCTTCTCTCATGTCACTCCAGTCCTACTACTGCCTCTCCTCATTAGTCCATTCATTTAGTCATTCACTCACTCATGTCAACCATTCGTTCAATAATTCACATATTCAACCACTGATTTCTTCATTCAGTGTTCCCTGAGCACTGCCCTAGGCTTACAGTCCCGTTGCTGTGGATTGAATGTTTGTGTCCCTCAAGAATTCATATGTTGGAGCCCTAATCCCCAGCGTGATGGTACTTGGAGGTGGGTTTGAGAGGTAGTTAGGTTTAGAAAAGGTCACAAAAGTAGAGGTCCCATGATGGAATTAGTGTCCTTATAAGAAGAAGAAGAGACCAGAGCTGACTCACCCTCTGTCTGCCGTGTGAGGACACAGCAAGAAGATGGCCATCTGCAAACCAGGAAGAGGGCTCTCACCAGACCCTGAACCTGCTGGCTCTTTGATCTTGGACTTCCCAACCTCCAGACTGTGAGAAATCAATTTCCATCGTTTGAGCCAGCCAGTCTGTGGTATTTTGTTATGGTAGCCCAAGCTGACCAAGACACCAGTCAGTCAAAGAGGCAAATCATATACTGAGTGAAAGTTAAGAGGAGAGGGGTTAGAGGACAGCACAAGAAATGTCATAAGTCAAGGTATGATGATGAAGTAGTTTAGACAGCAAGTTCTCTAGAATTTTGGAGAAGGGAGATGAAAATTTTGTCCAAGGAAGTGGAAGTTTCGGTTCCCCTGGTCTCCCTTAGGATATGGCTTCTACCAGGACGTGGAGGGAGAGAGCTCCAACATCCTCAAGCCAGCCCTGAAGCTGCCCAGGCCTAGAGTTACAGGAAGACCCCAGGGACAGATTAGGTAATGAAGTGGGGCCTCCTAAGGTGTGAGTCTCAGTGTGACTCCTGAGGTTGCCCGCGGCACTCTCCCGCTGACCATCAGGGACTGTGCAGGGCTCCCTCAGTCCTGCCGGAGAGGCGGGGCAGGGCCACAAGAGGCAAGACTGAAGGCTGGGAATTCAGCCAGACTTGCCTCCAAGGAGCGGCTTGGGCAGAAGAGTTTGGGGGGTGGGAGGGTCTAGGTGAGCAGGGGGGAGAGACTCCAGCTCTGGAGGATGGGGGAGGGGAGGCTGATTACTGTCCTGGGGCAGGGCTTTCCTGGGGAGGAAGCAGGGGTGGGTGGGCCAGGGGTGGGAAGCGGGATGGAGTGGAGATGTGTGTGGGGGGGGGGGGTAGGGGGTGGTGGTTTACACTTGGGGACAAGGCAGGAGATGAAGAAGTGCTCGGATTGGGAGAAGGAGCTCAGAACAGCGCCCAGCTTCCTGCTTAGGCATCAGCTTTCTTGGGGATTGAAGTAAGCTCAGGACTTCCTCAGTAATGAGTAGTAAAAGAGAATGTATTGGGCTTCCCTGGTGGCGCAGTGGTTGAGAGTCCGCCTGCCGATGTAGGGAACACGGGTTCGTGCCGCGGTCCGGGAAGATCCCACATGCCGCGGAGCGGCTGGGCCTATGAGCCATGGCCGCTGAGCCTGCGCGTCCGGAGCCTGTTGCTCCGCAACGGGAGAGGCCACAACAGTGAGAGGCCCACGTACCGCAAAAAAAAAAAAGGGAATGTATTTGCTGTGTACCTGAAAAGTGCAGATTAGGACAGACTTCAAGCCCATTCTCGACATCATCAGGACTTGGTTTCCCTCCACTCTTGGCTCCACCCTATGGCAGTGGCTTATTCTCAGGCCAAGTCCCCTGCCCGCCGGCTCTTTGCTCACAGGTTCTAACCGTTAACAGCCCCAGTGCAAAAATCTCTCTGGTGCTGACTGGGTGTGTCCTTGCCTCAACCAATCCCTGTGGCTAAGACAATACAATGCTTTGATTGGTTAAGACCTCCATCCCATGATACCTTGGGGGAAATTACTTGCACCAGAAAAGTGTGAATGGTTTTGAAACACAATTGTCCCCATCCCCTCACTACTGTCTTAAAAAAGTATTGCAGTCTCTTGTAGTGTTGGATTATTTTTATTCCAGGAGAATGTAAGCTCCATAAGAACAGACTTTGTCACTTTTGTTCAGTGTTGGAAACCCAGCACAACAGTGCATGCTACAATGCTCAATAAATAACTGCTGAATGAATTCACAAGGTTGAGTTAATTGCTGTAAACACCCGACTCCTGGCTAGTGATTATTCAATGTTTAGTGTACCATAGACTGTTCTAAGCAGTTTAAACATTTAAACTTATTTAGCTATTACACAATTCCATGACAAGTACTGTTATTATCACCTGCATGTTACTGATGGGGAAATAGAGGCACAGGGAAGTTATGCAGCAAGTGGCAGACCTAGACTTCAGACCCAGGCATATGGTTCCAGCACATGTGTTCGTAAGCACTACCTCATCTGCTCAGTAGATGTGGCAAGTCCACGAGTTGGATTTTTAGGGCAGACAAATCTCCCAGACTATAATTTCTACAGATACTGTTTCTTTTCTCTTCAGGTTAAAAGTTCCTTCAGCTTTCCTTGACCCTCATAGGGCAGTGGAAGTGAGTGAGTCAGTGGGACTTCGGAACAGTACCTGTTCCTCCTCCCAGCTGAAAATTGAGTTGGATACAGCTTCCTAGTTGGGGAATCACAGAGGGGCTGAGTTTCTATACATGCACCTTCTTTTTCATTCTATCATTCAGTCATTCAAAAAGATTTACTGAATCAAATGAGACTGGAACATCTTGTGGTGCTAGAAAATAAGGAAGTGTTTGGAAAAGGATGGGGCATGGCAGAAGGACAAGAAACCAACTTGTGGGAGTTTCCAGTGGGCGGAGCAATTTGAACAACACAATAAAATAATAGTAAGACTGGATTATAACCCATAGAATAAAATAAATAGCCATGAATCCCTACTGAAGTTAAAAAAAATATTGAAAAAAAATGAGGAAGAAGGAATAGCTCTTCTTTATAGAAGAATTCCAATTAATAAATATAGAAGTAATGAGGGAAATACAAAATCACCATTAGGCAAACACAATAGTAATAATCATAGGCAAGATTCGCCAGTGATGGGTGCTAAAATCAGTGGGAAATGTTTGAGGAGAATCAGGATATTTGCATAGTTTCAAAAAATCTCCCCCTACCGAGATACTTACTAATTACAAAGGGAAGGAGAGTAGTGATTTTTACAGTAGAGAAAGAGTTGAGAAACCTGGCAGACACAAGCTTAACCAAGTGATCAAGTTTAACATCATCAGTAATAGACATGTCCTCATGTCCTCATGTCCTGATGAGGAGGGTCCAGCATCACTTCCGTGGTATTCTTACCCAAAATGAATAACCTCAATATAATCACAAGAAAACATCAGATATACTCAAGCTGAGAGACAGACTTAAAAAATAACTGAGGAGCACTCATTAGAAGAGTTAAGGTTGGGACTTCCCTGGTGGCACAGTGATTAAGAATCCACCTGACAATGCAGGGAACACGGGTTCAAGCCGTGGTCCGGGAAGATCCCACACACCACGGAGCAACTAAACCCATGCGCCACAACTACTGAGCCTGCGCTCTAGAGCCCGCAAGCCACAACTACTGAGCCCACGTGCCACAACTACTAAAGCCCATGCGCCTAGAGCCCATGATCCACAAGAGAAGCCAACGCAATGAGAAGCCCGCACACTGCAACAGAGTGGCCCCCACTCGCCGCAACTGGAGAAAGCCCGTGTGCAGCAACGAAGACCCAATGCAGCCAAAAATAAATTAATTAAATAAATAAAATAAAAGAGTTAATTTCATGAAAAACAAGAACAGACTAAAAAACTGTCACAGATTAGAGGAGACTGAAGAGACTCAACAACTAAATGCCACAAAGGGTTCTGGAACAGAAGAAGGACATTAGGGGACAAACAGATGAATTCGAAAAGGGTCTGTGGTTCTGTTAATAGTCTCATAACTCTGTTAGTTTACCCATGTTAATTTGGTCGTTGTGCTATGGCTACATAAACTGTGACCATTAGGGGAAGCTGGTGAGGGTATGTGTGAACACTGTACTGTTTTTGCAACTTTTCTCTAAGTCTAAAATCATTTCAAAGTAAAAAGCTAAAACATATATTTATCAAGCACCTACTTACTGCCAAGCACCTGGGATACAAAAGCTTACTTGTACAAAGATAACTCTGCGGGGGACAACTCCTGCTTCCACGTAGCAGTGTTTCTCAAACTTCAGTGTGCATTCAAATCCCTGGGGATCTTGTTAATAAACAGATTCTGATCCGATGTGTCTGTGATGAGATTCCACATTTCTAACGAGCTCTCAGGTGATGCTGTTGCTGCTGGTCCATGGACCACACTCTGAGTGACAATGACTTGAAGTATAATAGGAGAGCAAAACGTGCACACACATGGCCACAATGAAAGCTGGAGAGTACGCTGTGTGATGATGGCTGGAGGGCACATGGGACAAGAGCCACAGGCTTCTCACATGGGTTCCTGCACAGAGAAGGATCCTCCAGGCTATTCGCTCCTTCTGACCTCAGCCTGCTTCTCAGAAGTATTGGCCACTTCTTTCCAGGCTGCCTCTGGCTGCAGCCTTTCTGGGCCAGGCCAGGCTGGAGCTAAGTGAGAAGGGACAGGTGCAGAGCTACTGACGCACTCAGGAATTCCGTCAACGCCATGAGAGCCGGGCCTGGGCCTGCGGTTGCACACACGTTCCCAGTTCATCTGCTAGCCAGCACCAGCGTCCCTTTCCCAGGAGCTGTCCCTCTGGTCAGCCCCTAGGCAAGGAAGTGCTGTGTGACACATTGGATTAAACTCCACCCCAGCCCCATCATTTTTATAGCTTAAGTGAAGTTCGAGCTTCTCCCTAAAATTTCTGTGAACTCCTACAGACTTGCAGACGCACAGGTCCTTCTGCATTCATACTTGCTGGGGCAACACTACCACAGTCATAGCAAAACAAAAGAGCTTCCTCAAAGCAAACCGGTGGTCAGTGTGGAGATGACGGAGCAGGGGTTGGTCAATCTGACTCTGGCCAACCCTCTGCCAGGGCCTCCCAAGGGGTCTGTTGCCATCATTTCTCTCCATTCAGATGCCGGACTCTCTAAGCAGACCTCACAAGTTCTGGTTCATGCTCTGAATCCTTTCTTGGACAGCCAAGTTGGCCAAATGACACTACATCAGAGGGGAAGCCATCCTTTGTGTTCTAAGGATGGGGGACATCCTGAGGTTGCATTTTTGAGTCCTATGAGACTTCAGGGATCATCATTCAGCTTAAAACATCTCTCTCTTTTTTTAAAATTGAAGTATAGTTAATTAACAATGTTGTGTTAGTTTCTGGTGTACAGCAAAGTGATTCAGTTATATATATATATAATATATAAATATATTCTTTTTCATACTATTTTCTATTATAGTTTATCACAGGATATTGAATATAGTTCCCTGTGCTATACAGTAGGACCTGTTGTTTATCTATTTTATATGTAGTAGTGTGTATCTGCTAATCCCAAACTCCTAATTTATCCCCCACCCCTTTTCCCTTTGGTAACCATAAGTTTGTTTTCTAAAACATGTCTCTCTTTTGCTTTACCCATTTGGTCCTTCCTTCAGGATCCTGTAGGGCCCACGGTCTCCAGAAAGCTCGTTTTGACTACCCCAGCACACAACATCTCCGTTCTATCCCCTGTAATGTAATTGTATTGTCAGATGCATCATCAGAGGTGTAGAGTGTAGAGCTTTCTAGGACACGTTCTGGATTGAGCTGTCTGGGTTCAGATCTCAGCCCTGCCATTTGGGAGTTGTGTGACCTTGTTACTTAATATTTCCAGGTCTTGGTTTCATCATCTGTAAAAGGGAAACAAAAACAATTCCTATCTCATCGAATTGTTATGAAGATTAAAAGAGGTAATGTATGTAAGCTACTCAGACTAAAACCTGGCATGCAGTAACTGCTCAGTAAATATTACTCATTAATAGCTATTGGTATCAACTATTCAATCAGTACCTAATTTTATATTGTTTTGTATCAAGGAAATCAGGGGTAACTTGGTGATGTGATCACAAGAAGAGTTCTCTTAATAATAATAATCACTGGACTTCCCTGGAGGCACAGTGGTTAAGAATCCGCCTGCCAATGCAGGGACACGGGTTCGAGCCCTGGTCCAGGAAGATCCCACATGCCACAGCGCACCTAAGCCCGTGCACCACAACTAGTGAGCCTGCGCTGTAGAGCCCACAAGCCACAACTACTGAGCCCACATACCACAACTACTGAAGCCTGCATGCCTAGAGCCCACGCTCTGCAACAAGAGGAGCCACCGCAATGAGAAGCCCGTGCACCGCAATGAAGAGTAGCCCCACTCCTGCAACTAGAGAAAGCCTGCGTGCAGCAAAAAAGACCCAACACAGCCATAAATAAATTAATTTAAAAAAATAAAGCTTCACTCACATTATCTCCCAACCTCAGGAACCATTAGTCCAATGATTAACCAGTGAAATACTGTGGAAAACATAATGTGTCATGAGGGTAATTTGAAATAAAGGACAAGTGCAAATACAAAGGTTTTAATGTTTTGGCTTGTTTTTGGTTCTGCTTTGCTTTGTTTTGGTCAGCATAAGTTGGAACAGAGAACTGAAAGGTACAGATTTGCCAAAGTTTTTCCATCCTTCTCCAGGAGGAAAAGTGTTATGATTCTTTCCTGAGGAAGAGCTGCAAATCCATCAGATGGTGCAGAGGGGCCAACCTGAAACCCTTCAGTGTAGATTCTGGGTAGCTTCATCAAATCCCTCCATCAGACCTAAATGAGGCCCGGAAGACAGAGGCCCGTCTGCTGGGAGAGTTGTGCTTACCATGCACATTCTCTATGATTAGGTGGTTAAAAGAAAAGGCTAGTTTGGCTCCCAGCTCCACTGTTTATAAGCTGTGTGACATGGACAAGTTGCTTAACCTCTCTGAGCATCTGTTTCCTTATTTGTGAAATGAGGTTAATAATATTTGTCTCATCGGTTACCCTTGAGGATAAAACGAAATACCATATATCAAGAGTATAGTGTCTGATACTTGGCATAACCAAAAGCTATCCTTACTTTCCTTATCTTAGAACATGAAAACTGCTTTATAAACTCCTCTCTTCCCAGATTCTTGGCTTTTTATATTTTAATTTTGTTCTGTTTTCTTCTAAGTTTTCTAGATAAGCTCCTTTTGAAAAATTCTGACCATGCCTTGACTGGCCTTTGGGAAAATGAACACGTCTACCCCTAGAACCGTGAGGGCTGCCCTTTGAGCGGTCACCATGGTGGCAGCTGGAAACCTGTGGAAACTGAGGCAGGTGGTGATGGGAAACTAAGAAGTGGGCTACTTGGGATGGCAGGGAACATTTCAGATTCTGTTCTCTTCTCTCATGGGGATATGAACCTGTAGTCTTGCCTCCCCAACAGATGCTAAGCCCCTTGGTTAAAATTCTTACTTACCCCGTGCCTCAGTTTCTCCATCTGTAAAACAGGAATAATAATGATGTCAACTACGTAGGGTTGTTATGGGGATTAAATGAGATAATACACATAAGTGCTTAGAGCCTGGCAAATAGAGTGTGCTCAAAAATATTCACTTTTCCTCTTTTACGGCGTGGTGATGCTGAGCAGTGCTGGGCATACAGCGAGGTTCCTGAGTCCTGGCTTCCACTCCCAGGGGTCGGTGCTGTCTGCCCTAAGTTCAGTCCCACCTTGTTGATCCAATTGGGAAACGATGTTGAAAGCAGGTGACGCTCTCTGTTTGAGGACTCTGAATTGTTTCTGGACCTTGTGTCAGCAGTGTTAAAGGGAGCCAGGTTACAGCCATACTTAACGAGGAAAACAGAAGCTGAGTGCCTGCCAGAGGGCAATGGAGCGTAGAACACCAGCCCTTCCTCCAGAGGAGACGCTGTCTGCCTGGGCTCTTGGCTGAGGTGTGTCGTGAGGTCTGACTTCCCTCTTTCTGTTTTCTTTTTAAAACAGAATAACTTTCCCTAACCTCAGGCCCTCACCACCCACCCTCCAGCCCAGCCTCTAGCTTGGAAATGGGGTTTAAAACCATGGCTGGGGCTTCCCTGGTGGCGCAGTGGTTGAGAGTCTGCCTGCCGATGCAGGGGACACGGGTTCGTGCCCTGGTCCAGGAGGATTCCATATGCCATGGAGCGGCTGGGCCCGTGAGCCACGGCCGCTGAGCCTGCGCGTCCGGAGCCTGTGCTCCGCAACGGGAGAGGCCACAACAGTGAGAGGCCCGCGTACCGCAAAAAAAAAAAAAAAACCATGGTTAACTAAATGATAGCTAACTAAGACCGTTCTTTCGTTTCATCATTCAATCCTTTCTATGGTTCTACGCGGTAGGTCTTATTATTATTATTATTATTATTATTATTATTATTTTAAACTCTGCCTACTGGACACCACCTCTTGGATGTCCCATTAGCATGTCATAGTCTAGAAGTATTCATCCCATTTTTACAGAAGAGGAAGTGGAGTCTCAGAGAAGTAAGTTGTGATCTTCACTGAAGAGCACACAGCTAAAGCGGGGAGCAGCTAGGGCTTGAAGTCAGGCCTCTGACCCCTGCACCCTCGCTCCCCTGTACCTGCCTTCCTCTGGAGGAGGATGGCAGGTGCCCGACGCTCACAGAGCAGGAGGGAAAAGTGGGAAGGAAGGAGGCTGATGTGGCACAGTTCTGCCTCAGGCCAGCCTTGGCTGATGTAACCGCCTTCAGGCCCCAAGGGACTTCTTGCCCTACGGCGCCTCCTTGTCTGGCCTGGGTGTGACTGCCTCTGCCTCCTCCTCCATCTACGCAGCCTTCTCACAGGCCTGACTTGCTTGGGCTTTGGGCCCTTGCAGGGCTGCAGAGGGCTCGGCCGTGCCTGTGCTGCCTGGTCCTGCTGGGGGGGCTCTTGGTCCAGCTGCCGTCTCCAGACTGGCGGCCGCCTTTGGCTTCTGCCCCAGGAGCTGCGGAGGCCAGCAAGGGTCACCAGAGAGGCCAGACTTCGGGGTTAATTAGATGAGAACTGGCTGGCTTGGGGCAGGAAAATCCCCACCTCAGCTCAGATCCCTGCCATGCGCCCCTTTTCCCATCACCAGCTTCTACTTCTACTTCCTTTCAGGCCCCTCGTCCCCGAAGCCCTCCCCGAACCCCTCTTGGTGCAGCTCTGCAGCAAGAGCCAGCTGAATGCTCTCCTATCCAGCCTGTCTTCCCTGGTAGATGCCCTTCTAGGCCGGGGCAGTAGCTGTACATGTCAGGAGGCGCCTCTGTTCTCCAGGGCGTGGGAAAATACCCCACATCTGACCCTGACCCCCGGGTGGAGAGGAATGTTGAGGCCGGAGCTTGAGTGGGATGTGCTGTCCTGGCAGGCGGCCTTTCCCTGCCTCGGGTTGAGTGATGGGGAAGGGCCCAGGGGGTCAGGGACTCTGGCAGCAAGGGGGGATAGTTTGAGAGCCCCAGGGGCAGGCAAGGGACAAAATCCCATCCTTGGGGCCCATCCCCCATGCCAGACGCTGGACTGGCTCTTGAGGCTCCTTCTTGAAACATTAAGATGTGCAGTGTTCTTGGAGCCTGTCCCTAGATCACACCCGGCCAGTCTTCTCTCCAGGGAGGCTGGGATAGGTGCCCAGAGTTAACAAAGAGGACCCTGGGGGTGGATGACCATCAAGTCTCACTCTTTGCATCTGAAAATGGCAAGTAGGGCTGGATTAGCGGTTTCCAAGCCATGTTCTGATAAGCTGTGTGGTTCGTCTGAGATGCCTCAGAGGCCACAAGTCAAGGGCATGAGTGTGTGTTGGGGGGTGAGGAGGCAGGGCTGGGCCCCTTTTCAGCCAGAGCAGCTCCCCAGTTTCATTTTCATCCTTGAGCCGGCCCATGAGGCCCTGTGGTCTGGCCCCTGCATCCCTCTGTCTTCATCCGAGCTACCCTGCCCGCCTGGCTTCACCACAGCCATCTGCAGTTTCCTCCAATACAAGGGCTTTCTTGCCTCTGGAATTTCTCTTGTAATATGTCTTGTCTGGACCACCTTTCCTCTACCTCTTTGCTTATTTCCTATGCACCCTTCAGATCTCAACTCAAAAGTCACTTCTTTGGGGATGCCTTCCCCAACGTCTCTCAAGGCTATGTTAGGCCCCCTAGCTGCATACATCTTTTTCATAGCTCTACTCCAATTGTAGCTCATTATTGAGTTACAATTATTTGTTCAACATCTGCCTCTCCCACCAGACTGTAAACTCACGAGGCCAGGAATCAGGTCTGTGCTGCTGCTGCTGTGCCCCCTAGCGCAGCGCCTGGTACACAGTAGCCACTCAGTAAATATTTGTTGAATGCTGAAATACTGCACAAATATTCTTGCTAATCTTGGAAAAAGTTTGGGAAGCGCTGACCTACAGTCTCCTTAGCCTTGTCCAGTTTTGCATGTACATCTTGAAAACTTGGATGCAGTGACTTTCACCACCAAAATATTTAATGGGCCCCCCCCATTAAAACCTTATCTGGCCTTTTCTTAACTTCCAGGGCGCCCAGAAGGGAGTGATGTGGACTGTAACAGAAAGAAAAATAAAGGAATCCCAAGAAAGGCAGGGCAAGAGCCCCTCCCTGCGCCAACACTGGAGAAGCAGGTTGGGGTGGGGAGGACAGCCATGCGCAGGACCCAGGATTGAGTCCCAGGGCACACCTGTCCCATATGCATCAAGCTGCCTTGTGGGGGAGGGGTGGGCAGCCCCTCAGGCCACAGTGACCACAGCTCTCAGGCCAGCTGTTTGCTTGCCTTTGAATCAGTGGCTGACCCCATGCTGTCCCCAGCCTGTTCCAAGCAGCTGGGGAGACTTCCAAGCATGTCTTTTGCAAGCCAGATGTGTGTCCACTGGCTGTGAATTCTTGCATGGAGAACAGGTGGGTGGTAATTATTCTAGCAGGAGCCTAGCGTGACTGGAAGCTAAGTAGACAATTCTGCCGAGCTCTGAAGAACAGAAAAACAGCATTCTTTCTCTGAGCTTGCTTTTATAGGGAGAGAGGAAGATGGAATCTAGGGCTGGAGCAAGAGCCTTGGTCCCCATGGCAGATTCTGGAGTGTCCTGCAATTTCCTATACCCACCCCTTTCATCTCCCTCCTCTGTAAATAGACATGCCGTGTGTAGTGAACATCTGTTGCGTGCATATGCCCAGCACTCCTTCTCCTTCCTTAGATAACGGAAACTCAACTTTCCTTTGGGGAACTCTGCCTTGCCAATTCCAGGCATTCCTGGTGGGGCTGTCAGCCATGGGGACCCTCCCACCCATCCACCCCAAAGGGTGGGCACAGGACCCCAGGTACGTCCATCAAACTCTCTCCTAGGGAATTTGAATCTGGGATGGAGTCGCTACCGATTACAGAAGGCAGTTGGCTTAGAATCATCCAAAGCCCTCCAGCCCATGGGTTCCTGCCACACGGGCTCCCATAGCTGCCCTGGTCTCTGGCTTCCCAGGCCTGGCTGTTGATCACCTCCTTCAGGACCCTGTAACTTTCCAATAAATTCGTTTTCCCCAGTTAAGTTTACTAGAGTCGGCTTCTAGAACTTGCAGTCAAAGCTGATGTGTAGCCCATATTCTTGTACCTCCCTGCTTTTCTAGCCCCTCCCCTTCCTCTCAACCCACCTGCAGACCCGTTTTCACTTTCCACGCCCTGAAAAACCTGATGCTCCCAACCATTTTCTCTTATCCAGGTCTGCTCTCAGGAAATGGTCTACACCCATCATTACACTTCAGAGTGAATGAAAACTTTGTCTTGCTCTTCTAAGAGAAGATGGATTTCCAGCCCTGTGTCTAAGTGTTCACTGAGTGCCTTTGTCTCTTGTTTCAGGAATGAGAGGTATTCATGAAGAGGTGGAAGAGATATTTTGGGGACAGAGTGGGCCTTCCCCCAAACACCCTGAAATGGGTCCTGACCACTTCTCGCTGGCACTCAGCACTTGCAGGCAGTGGGAACTGCCTTCTCCAGTAACTGCTTCTATCTGCCCTCCACAAGTATCATGTTATGTTTTGTCCCCACTGGAGTTACCTGTTTCACGCGGTAAGATCTCGATTCAGTGCAAATGAGCACCTATGGTGTGCAAGACCCTCAACCATTTGTATCCAGGATACAAATGTGCTTAGTTGTTGATGGTAGTCTTGTTGAGCAAACAGACTCCACCCCACCATGTCTCCTACATGAGTGGAATGTTGTTGGAGAGCTGAGCTAATGGCCCTGGGACCACAAAGGAGGGAGGACGGTAGAGAGGAGGGGCCCACCATCTAAGCCACGCGGCTTCTCTCTCTTGGTTTGTGTATAAATTAGGATTCTTCACTTGCAAGCAACAAAAAGCACTCTGACTAATTTGTACATTAAAAAAAAAAGAAGAATGGGGTTACCAGAAGGATTTTAGGAGCAAACAGAATAGATCTAAGAACTGAACAGATAAGCATCAAGAAGGTCAGGAATCTAGGCAGGGTTCTCAGGCCCAGAAACTCCTTGGAGTATGTCTGTTTTGGGAGCTGCCATTGGGTATTCCAATTATAAACCGTGTGTCTCTGGGTCAAATCATGAGAGAAAATCTGATTGGCCAGTTTGGGTCATGTGCCCCCTGGCAGGTATTGTAATTGGCTGCCCCATCAGAATGATCTAGAAAATGGAAGCACAGTTACCATTTAAATGAAAAGGAATGTTGATAGCAGAATAAGAGAGAGGAGGAATGCTGGGCAGATGAAATGACAAAGCTCTCCTTAGTCATAGGCTGGAGGATGATACCCCTGTCTGCTGGATCTACCTTTGACTTGGGCTGTACCCACGGCAACCACAGCTGAGCAAAAGGCTGTAAGCAATGAAAATCATGTTGTATAGAGCAGACTCAGTCTGCTCATGTTGCAGGTGGATAAACTAGAGACAGGAGGTGACTTGTCACAGCCTCGGTTCTAACGGGCAGCCAGTGCTGAACGAGGAGCACACAGAAAGTCAGGCTGGACCCACAGGCTTCTGCCTCTGGTAGAAATTTTCCATGCCAGCGATGGAGTAGGGGTGAGGGTCCCTGTAGACACCATTGGGAGGGGGTCCTAGGACCCTGCACGGGAAAGGTTAACGTGGGTGCTCCATAAATATTTGTCCAGCTGCCCTGGTCCCACCCTGGTGCTGGAGGGCAAAGTGGGCTCCCCCACCCCCACTTCTAGTGCCATGTCCAGGATCCAAACAGACACACCAGCACCGAGTCCCCACATCCTGGGCCCCTGCAGGAGTGACTGTGTCTGGGGATGTGTCCAGACCCTGACTCTGGTGGGGCTTTCTGAGCTGGCCTTGGGGCTCCCAAAGCGACCCTTCGTCCAGGGCCTCGGGACGGTCCACTGCAGAGAATGCCAGGCTCAGGCCTCTGTCTTGGCCCTGCCCCTCCCTGCTCAGCCTCGCCAGGTCCCTGCAGACCCAGACAAGGCCCGTCCCTCTTGGTGTTTACAGTCTGTGAATGCTTGTGGCCATTTCTGCCGCCCCGGCAGGGCTGGGAGGACTCATCCATCCTGCCTGCCCTTATTAAGTCAGTCAACCGTCAGATTTGCCTCTTTTTGGCTACAGCTGACGACCGCCCTGGGGCCTTTTCCCTCCCCAGCGTTGGCAGGGTGCCTCAGCAGCCCCTTGGCTCTCTCTCCCCCTATGCCACCGACGCTTGGCATCTTTCTAATCCCCTTTCCCCTAGGAGGTCTCATTTCAGCCTTAGCCGATCTGCCCTTACCTCCCAAGTCCCCTCTCTTGGAAGTTCCAGCCTCCAGCTTGAGAATTCAGGGTGTGGAGAGGGGATGGGCCCTGTTCCCACCCGTTTGGTCCTCTCCCGTCCAGCTGGCATGGGGAGGCCCTTCCCTTTGCTGGCCTTCACATGCTGGGCCATTTCCGCCTGCTTCTAGCTCATTAGCGCAGGTACGCTGGGAGCCAGACCTGTCTCCTGCCTAACACTGAGCTCACAGCCCTGCTCCTTCCTGGACGGCCCCTCCCTGCTTCCCTGTCCCTGTACCCTGCGTTTCCCACCCAGTCTGGAGCGCTTGGCACGTGGTGTGCCACCCTCCTCCCCTCCCCCACCCCCACAGGTCCTCTCTCTCTCTCTCTCTCTGGTTTTCCCTGGCCTGGCTCTCTTTCCAGCGTCTGGAAATGGGGAAGCCTTTCTGCTTGGGGATCCAATGGATCTAGCCCAGCCTTCCTCAGCCAGTATGGAACCAGTGCAAAAGTCCACGGGCAGGTTTTGTGGGGTGAACTTAAGAGGTCATGACTCCTAGCGCTGGATGGGACCGCCTCAAGCCATCTAGCCCTTTCCCTGTCTTCTGGAAAAAACGTTAAAACCATCCTGCTTCCTTGGCACTTTGGGGCAGTTCCCCAAAGTGAACAGACTGCGGGCTCTATGAGGGGGCCTGGCACGTAGAAGATGCATCACAAATATTTTCTGGACGAATGAATTGTAAGTGTCTGTTTTGGTGAACAGGCAGCACCACAGCTTGTCAGATCCACTCTAGGGGCTGTTAAGAAGGAGCCCTTCCCCTTCACAATGGAATCAGAGTTCATGCTGGAGCAATGCCAGCAGCTACAGTCATGACCATAGGCGACCGGGGCCACGCAGAAGCTCCACACAGCTTTCCAAGTCCTTGAAAATAAGGCTCTTCCAACTTCTAGATGCTGGTTTTTATTTCTACACCATGGTGGCCATTCCTGGTGGGTGACAAAGACAGGGCATCAAATAAACGAAGCCCCTATTAAGAAATCTGCATTCAATTCTTCTTGAACTCACTCACATGATGGGTCCCCAGCTCCCTTTTGCCCCTCAGGAGATGTGCAGATACATTTGTGTTTCATCTCCTCCTCTCCTTCCTCCCTCAGGAACCCTCCACGCATTTACCATGAACTTCATCTTGCATCCTCTCCCTCGCATATCTTACCTCTGGGGGGTGTTGGATGAGTGTGCGTCAGAGACACAAAGGCAGCACCGGTCCTCTCATAGCATCTCTCGGGCAGTTCAGCCTACTTCCTCCGGTCCCCCAGGATTACTCAGCTCTCTGCACTGACTTTGGTGAAACCTGCTGTTGTCTGACCACTGACCCGAAGCTAGCTCATGGCTCAAGGGAACTCTCAGTGGCTGAAGGACTCCTGGACCACAGCAGTGGGGTCCCTGGGGGTTCAGGAGGCAGAGCCACTCTGCCTTCCCAAAGGTCAACTCTCAATGTCTGAGATGAGGAGCCCAAGGCCAAGAGTGGAGAGGAGGCCTTGGGCAAAGAGAGGTAATGAAATCTTAGGAAAACCCTGGGTCTTTCATATACTGAGAGGCTCCTTAGAGGTCTTCCTCCCGTGTAGAAATCCTTTCTAAACGCCCATCCAACCTCTCTCTGAGCACTTCAGAGAGTGCATCGCTCAGCAATGGAATCTGTCCTGTTGTTGGCCAGCTCTAAATTTGCGTTTACTGTAAGTGGAAATCTGTGTTCACAGGTTTCTTCTTGTTCCTGACTCTGGATCTGGAACCACACTGTGAACCCTACTGTGACAGAGACAAGAAAATTAACCTTCCATTTTATGTGACATGTCAGTAGCTTTGACTGCAGCTGGCCATGCTTTCCTTCTTTACATCTTCTCTTTCCTTGGATTCTGTGCCACTTCCTCCTTCCACTTTGAATCATCCTTTACTATATCCCTTGCAGGATTATTCTGTTTCCCTCAACCTCAAAATACGAAACCCTTAACTCTTGAAAAATAACATTATTGACGCATATATATATATATATATATATATTTTTTTTTTTTTTTTTTTTTTTGCGGTACGCGGGCCTCTCACTGTTGTGGGCTCTCCCGTTGTGGAGCACAGGCTCCGGATGCGCAGGCTCAACGGCCATGGCTCACGGGCCCAGCCGCTCCACGGCATGTGGGATCTTCCCGGACCGGGGCACGAACCCGTGTCCCCTGCATCTGCAGGTGGACTCTCAACCACTGCGCCACCAGGGAAGCCCATTGACGCATATTTTGTAATCATGTAATGCACCATGTTCAAATTTACAATTCAATTATTTTTTTAGTAAATTTATCAAGTTGTGCAACCATTACTAGAAATCAGGTTTAGAATATTTTTATCACCCCAATAAGACCTCTTGTGCTCATTTACTGTTAATACCCCTCCCCCTACTCCCACCCCTGTCCCTTGGATCTATTTTCTGTCTCCATAGCCTTGCCCTTTTTGGATATTTCATATAAACGCCATCATACAATATATGGTGTTATGACTGGCTTCTTTCACTGAGCGTAATGTGGTTGAAGTTCATCAATGTGGTAGTTGAAGTTCATCCATATACTGGTAATTTACTCCTTTTTATTGCTGAATAGTATTTCTTTGTGTGGATATACCAGATTTCGTCTGTCCATTCACCAGTCTATGGGTGTTTAGACAATAGCTAACCTTTGGTTTTTATGAATAATGCTGTTAAGTCTGTATTATTCGTGTGTAAGTCTTTACATAGATATACTCTAACCCTTAACTCTTCTTACTCCTAAGGCAGTCTCTTCCAAATCCACAGTTCTAAAGCCCACACCCACAGCCTTTTTCCTCCTGGGCCCACAGTTAGAATACATTTTCCAGCCTTCCTTGTTGTAAGGTATGGCCATGTGACTGAGTTCTAGTCAATGAAATGTGGACAGAGTGATGTTTGTCTCTTTCAGACATTGCCCTTAGAAAACCTGTGTTATTCTCCACATTTTTTTCTCTCCCTTCATTTATTGGCTGAATGACAAGGAGGAAGAATCTCTATATTGGCACTCCATGATGGAAGGATCCTAGGGCCCTGCGTGACTGTGTGGATCAGAGCTCCACTTGATGTGAACAAAAATAAACTTACTTTTTTGGGATTATTTGTTACTGCAGTTAACCTGTTATGACTAATGCAAACATAGAACAACTCAGTCCCTCTCTTACCTGATAATCCTGCAATGGTTGAAGATTGCCAGACTCTCCTCTAACAGGATTTCTCTCCTCCAGTATCTCAACTATTCCTCCTGGGTTATTTTTTATCTTCATTCAGGTGACCTTCTCCTAGACATACTTCAGGGTTGTGATAAGCCGTTTAAGACATGGCAGTAGAATTAAGCACAAAACTGTTATTGTGTTATAACAGCTTGGAGTACACTGGTACCCTCCCTGTACTGAGCCCTGGATTCTACCCAAGATAGCACTAGACCTTTTAGAAGTTTACATTGTCGGTTTATTTCAAACCAATGGTTAACTAGGATCTTCCTTTTCAACAGTCTCTTCCCACCCCCACCCCCACCCCCAAAATACAGTCATTTCACTGAACTGCTATCGAAGCAAGTGTCTCTCATTCTTTAATTATTGCCTTTTTTGGACTAAGATGCAAGACTTTTTCACTTATCTCTATTAAATCTCAACTTATCTGTATCAGTATAAATCTTGCTTCTATCCTCCAGTTTCTCATTTATCCCTCCAGTGCTATGTCATGTGATAATTTGATAAAAATGCTTTTTCTGACTTCATCCAAATTGTGAGAAGTCTTGCACAGGCCCCAGCCCTGTCTCATGTGCTACTATAGATCTCAGTGACCTCCATCCATCCTTCAATGTGGGGAGTAATTGTTTCCCCACATAATTGCCTTACTGTAGGCTCTGTATTTTCCCCAGCCTATCCACATTAAATATCACTTGAATTTCATTCAACTATCATTCAAAAATCTGACAAAATTTCTCTGATCAGGGACCCCATCCAAAAAAGGAAATGGGGTAGACCCTGGTGTGATTTAATTTTTGCAAACTTGGCTCTAGTAGTCATCACTGTGCCTCTTCCTCACCATCTTTTCCACCTTCTCTGAGCTGAGACTTGCCCTGCCTTCCAGACCCCACTCAGATAGAATCCTCTCTAGGATCTTCCCTGACCAACTGTCCCATATTCCCAGCCTGGAGTGCTCTGCCCTTGTATTCACATTGCTCCCTGAGATTATCTCAGTCACAGCACTTACCATGATAGGTGTTGCTGCCTTTCCTACTACACTGGACACTCCTTGAGGGCAGGGAATAAGCCTTATTCTTCCTGGCAATGCTGATGCCTGACAAAAAGATGTTCAGTGAACGATGGCTGAAATGCACAGGGCACTCCCCAGAATATCCGTTTGACATCAAGCCCATATGGCTTACCTCTCTATGGGGCAGAGCTATGAGGGAGGCTGCAGAGTGCGTGGGCTTGGATATGTATATTATGATACTCAGGCATGATGTAACTTCAGCAACATGAGCTTGTGGGATTACAGAGGGACCTGAGGCCCAGGACGAGTGAGACTAGGGGACAGGAGCCTGACTGGGGGGCTGAGTCTCCAGGGGTCCAGAGAGAGGGGGGAATTCAGACAATAGAGGTACCTGGGGAAAGGGTTGGCGAAGAAGGGACATAGTTGGGTTGGTGGGTCATGGCATCAGGACAGGGGCCGGGCAAGACTTGCTCTATTAGCAGTTCCGCAATTTCTATAATAGAGGAGCCATGTTGGGGGACAGACTGGTTGGAGGGGATTGTTTCTAAGCATGGCAAATTCACTGGCTTCGTGTCGATTGGTGTTCATTTGGAATGACTTTGGGTGGGTTGATGGAGATTAAGAGCATGCCACTTCCTCCTCACACAAATGACTCCTTGCAATTGACCAGAGGACATCAGTCTCAGAATTCCTGATAAATAGTCTGTCCCCTCCAGGGCCAGCTGGTGGCTTAGATGTGGGGAACGGGTCCTTCTTTCTGAGAAAAGGAGCTGACTAGAGCTAAGCACGCCATTAATTGACCTCAGCCTACCCCTCCAGCCTCATCTCCTTCCATAACCCCATTCCTATCCAAACTCCAACCACATAAGTTACTTGTCATTCCCCCTAACAGACCAGGCTTCATCTTACATCCCTGCCTTTCCCTATGCACTGCTTCTCCTTGGCATGTCCCCCCTCCTACATAGTGAACTCTCCCTTAGCCTTCAAGATTCAAGTCAAAGTCAGGACTCTCTGAGAAATGCTCCCTAGCCAACCCCACTTGCATGGTTAGTGGGTTTTCTTCAGTGAGCCCACCAGATGGTTAATTCCCATCCCACAGGCAGTGACGATATCCTACCCACCCCCAGTGCCTAACACAGTGTTTGGCACAAACCAGGTGCTCAAAAAATGTTTGTGGAATGGGAAGGTCTCCTGATGCCAGCCAAGCAGGCTAAGCATTAGAAGGTAGGCAGGAGCTCAGAGGCAGCTCAGGCAGCGAAAGGAACTCCAAGCCCCACCAAATAGTACACCTGAGAATGTCAGTACACATCTTGAGACTGAAACTGCAGGTGGCAGAATACAGCAGCTAAATAGAGTGTGTGTGTGTGTGTGTGTGTGTGTGTGTGTGTGTGTGTGTGAGAAAGAGAGAAAGAGAGAGAGAAAGAGGAGAGGGGGCAGAGAGGGAGGCCAGTCCTCTGTGGAGCAATGGCTCAATCAGAAAAGGGGACTGTTTCCCCTCAATCATCATGGACCCTTCTATGTTTCTTCTTGCCATCTGGAAGAAGGGAGATGCTGACAGCTTATCTCCAGTACACCCTCCCTGGCTCCCAGCCCGGTCCCTCCCCACCAGCGGCTTTGCCACTTGCACCTACGCTGTCAGAGATGTTCTCAGGCTCTGAGGCCCCACTGCTGACATGCACAGCCACTCTTGGCTTCCCTGGCCCAGACAGCCAAATAGCTCCTAGCTTCTTGAGGGAGTTGAAAGAGAAAGAGTTGAGAGGCCTGGGAGTCAGGAGACCCTGGTTCAAGTGCTGGGGCTGCCAGTAGCCAGTCATGTGACCTTGGACAAGCATCTCTCCAGCTTCGGGCCTCAGTTTCCTCAACCGTGAATTGAAGGAATAGGCTGGCTGCCCTCTCAGGGGGGTCCTCTCCAGGGTTCACATTCTGTGGGATCCACGCCCATCCCTTGTCTGTCTGCTCCTCAGATCAAAATCTTAGTGTTGACAGGGAATTTGAGTTCATCCAGTAAAACCCTCTCTTTTATACATGAGGAAACTGAAGTCCGGGGAGGGCCAGGGGCACAACAGGGAGACACTGGGGGCATATGCAGGACCAGAACCAGGGTCTGTGCCCGCTGCTGTGATCTGACCTTGTCCTTGAAGGACTGCCTTGTTCCCAAGCTGCCCAGAACAGGTTGATGCAGGGCACGGTGGAGCCTTGGTCTTCTTCAGGCAATCAGCTCAGGGCCACTGCCTTTTGAGCCCGTCAGAGAAGCCCACTACCCTGGACCAAATTCAGGTCCAGAGACCTGAGCTTCAGCCCTCTCTGTGTTACTGTCCAGCTGCGTGACCCCAGGCAAGTCATTATACCTCTTCGGCTTTGTTGTTCTCTGGTTATATGGACCCCCTTCGACTGTGAGCTCTCGGGAATGAGGACATACCTGTTGTTTTAATCCCAGGGCTTGGCTTTCAAAATCAAGTGGCTTAGTTCAAATTTTCAAGAGAGGATCTTATTTGGCCAGTAACCAATGACATATGCATTCAAATCAGACCACAGAAGTCTTAGGTACAGAAGCCTTAGCTCACTGACCAGCCAATGTAAAGGCTGCCCCGGGTCATGTGTTCATCCCTGGTCCAGTCGGCTGTGGTCCGGAGTGTTGTGTTGGTAAATACAGTTGTATCTAGGCGCTGTGCTTTAAAGGACTACTATGACAGTCTCTTGCTGGTGAGGAAACTGGCTCAAAGAGGTTAAGTCACTTTAGCCAAAGAGACACAGCTGGTGAATGATGGTGCCGAGTGGCACTCCAAAGCCCCGTGGATTTCCCACTTCTCCGGGACCTGTAGTGGTGGACTAGTCATGCGGGGCAGAGGGCGGTACAGGAGTTCAGTGGAGGGAGCGAGCTTTCTGGACTTGGCGGTGGGGTTCTAGGAAGTCTTCTTGGAAGAAGTGGGAGTTTTCAGATGGGAATTAAAGGACAGGCAGGCAGGGGTGGGAAGAACATCCCAGGTGACGAAAATGGTGTGAGCCGAGGAATCTGGGTAAGGGGACGTGAGTGGGGAAACTGGGGGTAATTCTGGGTGAGTGGGACTGTGTTGAGTATCTGCAAACAGGAGGGGAAGGGTATGAGACCCGCTTGGGTGCGGGGCCAGTAAGAAGTCTGGGCTTGATTTGTGAGGTAGTGGGGAGCCATTGAAGACTGTTGAGCAGGTTTTTGGTGTCATCAACCCTGTGCAACCAGAAAAATGTATGATTCGTTGTTTACAAGTCTGTTTCTCCCTCACTGCTGTCTTCGGGCAGAGGTGGGGAGGGGCGGAGTGCTGCTGAGGAGGTGCTGGTGGCACCAGGATCTTCACGCCAGGGCCTGAGCAGGAGTGAGAAGAAAGTGCGTGGCGGCCAGGGCTTCAGGACTGGAGGTGGAGGGTGAGGAGGAGGGGAGGGGCCAGAGATGCCTTTCCTCCCTCCCTTGGCCATCAGCCCCCTCCGGCCTGAGGTCTGGTCTGGTGAGGCAGAGCACAGAGCATGCCTCTGCTGTCTGTGTGAGTTCCTGAGGAGTGAGATCTTTAATTTTTGTCTGCTGAGTCCCGATGGGCGAGGGGCCAGCCTGTGTTACAACCTCCCCGAGGCCCCTGGGCCAAGGCACTCAGACCAGAGTGGACGGAAACAAGGAATGAGTCATGTAGACTGGCTGGGGCCCACTGGGATCTGCACCTCCTCCTACCCGCCTCCCACCCCACCGAAGCCTGGTGTCTGTACCCTGTCCCGGGGAGTCTGGGGGTTTGGGCCTGTCCCTAAGGGCCTTCGGGTCCTAGAGAGAGGGGATGCAGGGCACCAGGGAAAACCTCACTGAGTATCCCGATTCTCAGTGTATAATTAGGGGAAAATGGACATCAGAAGGTGGTGGCAGAAGGTGTCATCCCTCTTTCTTTGTCTTGATCAAGAGTGAGCTGCTTATGGGCTTATTCTGGGAAAGACCCTACGGCAGCCCCTGTGCTCTGTCCCCCCAAACCCCTATCCCTTGGGCTGTGAGGGATGCTGCCGTGTCCCAGCAGGAAGCCAGATGGGGACAGGCTGGGAGACCTCAGCAACAGCTGAGGAAAATTGTTTCCTGCTCAACTTGTCCTCAAATCCCTGCCCAGCCGTTCCAGAATCCAGGATAGGGCTGCATCGTCCTTCAGCCCACAGGGCTTTCTCCCTGGGCATTTGGAAAGGATAATACAGTGTGTAATCTGTCCCTATCTGAATAACTCCCTCATCGCCAGGAGAGCACCTGAAACCCCTGTGGTCTTACAGGGGGAATTAAAAGAAGGAGACCTTCCGGGCTGCTCACATCGTTTTCCTGCTCAGGTCTTCAGAGACTCAGCTCGGGGAGAAGTTAAGCTTCAGCCCCCAGGAGTTCTAGAGGATTCCACTCCAGCCAGAAGCTGAAGGGATTTATGCAGGTAAATAGGAAACGTGGTCTGAACTTTAGCTAAATGCACAGAGCTTTCAGGTCAGCCCACCTTTGTATCAAGGATTGGAAATGAAGGGAAACGGAGTGAAATCAGTTATTTTGAAGAGCTGCCATTCCACATCATTGCAGGACATCCTGGAGTGAGTGCAGTGTGCTGTAGTGGAAACAGCACGGACTTTGGAGCCAGTCAGACCTTTTAGTTGAATCCTGGCTCGACTCCTGGCTGTATGACCTTGAGCAAGAGACTTCACCCCTCTGAGTCTGTGAAGTGGAAGTTACGATGCCTACCTCACAGGGCCACGTAGATGCTCTATCTGTGCTCTAAAGAGAAAAGCTGAGGGTTGAGATGAGGCTTACTCAGAAATGGAGAACGACTTGATGTAGGGTAAGCTTATTTCCTTCCTTCCCCTTGGTGAGAGGGAATCAGATTCAGTGAAACTCCCCATGATGACTTTTGCCTGCCCTTGACCTAAAATAGACCCCTAGCTGTAAATAGGCCTGAGAAGAGTGGGATGTGCTTGATGGGGGCCAGCTCGTGACAGCCATTTCATGTGTCCATCAGCACCAAACACCCCACACCACACCACAAAAGGCTGTGAATGCTTCTGGTTCCCAGACATCAGCAGCCAGAGGTGCGATTCCTGAGAAATGCTCCTCTGGAAGCTGGCCTGTGTATAGTGTCTGGAACCAGGAAAAGCAGGAGTGAATCCTAGTGTAACCAAGTACTAGCTTTGTGATTGTGGGTAAGTCATTTTACCTCTCTGAGCTTTCATTCCCTCTTCTGCTACATGATGAAATAATAGTACTTTCTTCAGAAGGTTATTATGAGGATTAAAAGAGAATGACTGTAAAACACTTAGCACAGTGCCTGGTACCTTTCAAAAGCTCCAGAAATATCAACTGGCAAATGAAAGTAGCAGTCATTGAACCCCTCCCATCACAGGGTAGATAGGGCTGGTTATCTATTTGCCCTGAAGGTGGGGTGGCAAGAAAAGCATCATTATCTCTATTTTCAGATGGGAAAATAGAAGCCAAGCATAGCTGAGAGCTGAGCTCACCGAAGACAGAAACATTCACTGCACCCGGAGGGGACAGTACTGGCAGACCAGAGCAGGGTGGCTGTGAGTACTGGGGGGTTGCCAGGCCACGGCGTCTGAGGTGGCGTGGTCTTGGCAGCCCCTGTGGGCCTTGGAGGCCTTGAGCAGGAGGGAACTGGCGCCTTTTCATACAGCCTCTACCTTCCAGACTGGAGGCTGAGGCTGCACGGTGCAGGATCCCAGCTGCCCGGTCTCTGGACAAGGACGTCTGAGCCCGTGAGCTGCTCCCATCTGGAAGGCTGGGGGCCCAATCAACCTTCCTTCAGCTCTTCCGCCCACTGATTAACCAGGAAATGTGTTATTTGTTCTAAGCAGGGTAACAAGCTCTCCTGGGGAGAGGAATTCAGGACTGGAGGTCCAGTCACTTCCAAGGAAGAAAAATCCCTGGAATTCTGTCCAGAGTCTGGGTCTCAGCAAAGGGAGCAGAAATGCGGTCCTTGTTTTTGGTCCTTATTGACCAAGTTAGTTCAGGTTCTGGTAGCTCTCTGGCTGCCGGCGTTATTCCAAGACATGGGTAAGCAATGAGGTCGCCTCGAGTGTCTAGCAGACTGCCATCCCCTCTCATGGTGCACGTGTCCAGGCAAAACTTTCCCCACTGGAATCTTTTTAGTAGCCCCTTGGGACTCTCTCTGCAGGGTTTCCAGAGACGATTTCCCTCCCCAGACCCAAGGGGTGGGTTAGTTGGCCTAGCAACATTTTGTGCCTCTTTAGGGGGGAAGCGGGAATCAGGGGTAGGGAAGTGACACGTGGTGAGTCAGGGGCCTTGCTGGAAACAGTTAGCTCCCCTTCTTTTCCTGAGCAGGGAAGGGAGAGGGGAACAGAAAGTTCTGATACCCATCCCCTGGGAATTGAGTGGTGGGCTAGCCGTCAGGGAAGAGGCTGGGGAACGTGCGGTGGAGAGTCTTAGGTGGGGACAGCTGCAGAGATGGCTGGAAAAGGTACCACTCAATTGTCAGGAGGGCGGCTGTGGCTCAAGCCCAGAGTGAAGGCAACGTGGTGCAGTCTTAGAAGCTTGGGCTCAGGTGGCCGACGACCAAGGTTGGAACACTTCCTCAGCTGCTTATCAGCTGTGTGATCGTGGGCAAGCCAGTAACTATTCCCAGCCTCAGTTTCCTCCTTTGTGTACGTGGAAATCACAACACCTCCTTTCTTTGGTTAAAGGAGCCAATTCACGTAGCATGCTTAGCACAGCGCTTGGATCATAGTAGACTCCATAAGTGTTCGCAGCTTCAAAAAGGAAAAACAAACAAAAAAGGCCACTGTTTATGGGATTGGAGATTCTGAAGAGCTGCATCAGCAGATCCCAGAGATGACAGGGAAAGGGAGTGATGGGCAGTAAGTGGGAGGCAGGACAGGAGGATGGTGCTGGGATGGGGGAGGAGGAGATGCCAGTCTTCAAAGTAAATTAGCCTGGCTGTGGGCCCCCAGGAGAACAAGGTGGGGATTTCCAGGGACCGCTTGTACTCACCAGAGAGTGGGAGGGGCGTCTAGAGGTGAGGGAAGTGTGTCTGCATGAGGGTTTTGGCTGGGCTGGAGCAGTGAGAGGCTGAATGGGCAGCAGACTTCCAGAAGTGCAGACGGAGGAGACAGAGCAGTAATAATGACTTGGACACGCGGGAGGAAAAAATAGGTCAGGGACGAAGATGATGCCAAGGTTTCTGGCCTTGGGAGGCTCATGGGGATCTGAGGTGAGCGTTGAGGGATGACGAGGAGAGATCCTAAAGGAACTGGGGAGGTAGTGGGGTGAGGAAGGGAGCCCGGAACTACAGAACTGGGTAGATAATGAGGCAAGGGGAGGGAAGTGTGGAGCTGAGGCTTTCCCACAGCTGTGAAGGAGCAGTGTCTCAGGGAGAGAGCTGAGCATCCTGGGAACTGAGATGGCATTCATCCCAAAATGCAAGGTGCAGAATTCAAGGAGATCCTTAGGACCAGCCTTAAAGGCAGCAAGCACATGAACTTGGACCAGGAACTCAGTTTTTCTCTTTGAAAATGGGTCTAATGATACCAGCCCTCCCTACTTGTTGGGATTACCCTGTCTTTCATTCAGTTAGCCATCCATTGAACACGTATTTCTTTTCTTTCTTTCTTTCTTTTTTAATATTTATTTATTTATTGGCTGTGCCAGGTCTTAGTTGTGGCACTCGGGATCTTTTTTGCTGCACTCGGGATCTTCGTTGCAGCATGCGGGATGTTTTTTTTTTTTCTTTTTAGTTGCAGCATGTGGAATCTTTAGTTGTGGCATGAGAACTCTTAGTTGCAGCATGCAAACTCTTAGTTGCGGCATGTGGGATCTAGTTTCCTGACCAGGAATGGAACCCGGGCCCCCTGCATGTGGAGCGTGGAGTCTTAGCCACCGGACCACCAGGGAAGTCCCTGAACACATATTTCTTGGCTGTCTATTAGAGGCAAGCACTGTTCTAGGTTTTGGGGAAACCGGGGTTATCCAGGCAGGCAAGATACCTGCTCATTTAGAGCTATCATTGTGGCTTGGGAAGTCAGACAATAATTTTACAGGTTGTTGAGCAGGATTTTTCCTGTGGGCTTTGAATTTCTGCTGAAGATGCAAAGGCTAGAACAATAAGGACTATCTATTCTCACATGCCAAAGAGAAGTACTAGGCATCTTACTAAAGGCAGAACCAGTTCAACAACTACCAAGATACATCCCTGGATTCCAGCCTACAAATACAAAGGGATTGAAGAAAGTCATTGAGTCAGAGAACAGCTGCATCAGTAAGCAGGGCTGAGATTTCCCCTGAGGGTACTCCCCAAGCAAACCAAGTGAACAGGGCCCTAAGAAAACCAGTCATAGAGACTGGGGGCCTCCAAAGAAGAGGAAACTAGCATGACTCCCCATAACTCTGTCTCCACTGATGCTAGCTGAGGTGCTAGAAGCTGCAAGCACCCCAATGCACCAAAGCACAGCAAGAAAGTTCCTGGGAGAACCCAACCTACGTCTTTAGGAATTGGGGACGTCCATAAATGAAGAGGCTTGTGTGCATTTTCTGTCTGGAGAAATCTGACCATGGAGACTGGCTGGAGTGGCCCTTATAACAGGAAGCGATGCAGCCAGCTCACCACTGGTTTGCTGGCATGAACAGGAAAGTCCCATGGGGAGTAGGGGACACAGGGAAATTGCCCAGAGAGTGCCTTGCTATGGTAGTGCAGGGTGGAGATCATGCAGAGAGCTCCCCAAGAACCCACAAATGTGCCCATGAAAGAGCCAGAGCTTGGCACCTGTCAGCCAAGGGCACCTGTCACACAGGACTTTACCATTTTCCCCCTAACACCTCTCCCCCAACCCTGATGTGGAGGAGCCACAGCAGAAAAGGAAGGTCAGAAAATCAGACCACACCCCACTCTCCCTAGTACATGATCTTGCGCCAGGGGACAGGCCTGTGGAGGGAGAGGAGGGGTATTAAATTGGATACGAGATTGATTAAATTGGATGAGGTTTTGATTTGGACAGAACCAGACTTTTTAGTGCCTGGAAATTGGTCTTAATTATAGAAACGAAACTGTTCTTGTGACTAACGGCGATGGGCAAGCCAAGGACTCTGCTTGAGATGCCATTAAGGGTGGAGAAGAGAAATTCACCATAATAATATGGTTGAAGGCAGTGACAGGAGAAAAATAGAGCTGTTTCCTGATTGTTCCTCTTCAGGTTCAGCCCATTCAATAAATCAGTTATACAGGTAAACAATTTCAACTACTCTAGAGCAATGAAGGTGAAACAGGGTGTTGTATTAGAAAGTGATGACTTGGGAGTGGGAAGACTGCTCTAGGTTGGGGGGTCAGGGATGGCCTCTCCAGGGGGTGATGTTTGAGCTGAGAGGTGAAGCGATGAGCGTGTCCTGTAAAACATCCTGGAGATGAGTGTTTCGGGGAGAGGGAAGTGGGCATGAACTTAGCCTGTTCAAGGAGTAGAGAGGAGGCCAGTGCAGCTGCGGTGTGGTGAGTGCCCCAGCAAGAGGTGAGATAGATCAGAGAGGGGGCCAGTCCTGCAGGGCTCTGGAGGCCAAGGTCAGGAGTTGAGGCTGTTTTCAACATTAGACTGGGTCTGTCCTTTGTGTGGTGTGGGTCCTTATAAACTGGTGCCTTCCTGCCTGCTCGGTCCCTCTGCCTCTCCAGGAAGCAGTAGGCTGCAGGAATGCAGGGGCGGGGTGGGGTGCTTGGGGGAGGCAGCCATGGTTGCCAGGCCTTTAGACTTTAGGGCAGGGGACCATGGTGTGAGTGATGAGCTGATTGTTGGGGGTACTAAGATGGGTGGCCGTTGGCATTCTAGCACCCCTGCCCTCTCCCTGCCAACACGAGAAGATGTGAGCACACTCACTGCATCAATCAGAAGCTCATCGAATCCCGAGGGAGTGAGGGGCTGGATGGGAATCTAGGAAATGGATCTGAGCCGCAGGCTGGAGGACTGGATTTCATTCACTTCTTGGACACACGCTGTCTCCTTGAGTGACCTTATTCCAGATCCTCCATGTTTATTCCCCTGTGGAAGAGAAGACACCTCTTGTAGGATCCGCCGCCATCAACGCCTCAGGCCTAGGCTCGATCCTGACGCAGCAGGAAGGGGATTAAGATCAAGGAGCTAAGGCGGCTAGCAGCGACAGGTCTCTGCCGGCCGCAGGGTAGCCAAGGACGCGGCCTAGTCCACTAGAGGGCGCGCGCCCCCAGGG
Organism: Lagenorhynchus albirostris; assembly: GCF_949774975.1. NCBI lineage: Eukaryota > Metazoa > Chordata > Mammalia > Artiodactyla > Delphinidae > Lagenorhynchus > Lagenorhynchus albirostris. The sequence continues at coordinate 27,997,866 of NC_083095.1, forward strand.
GACCTTCCAGCGCTCCCGCGTCCCACGGCGGCGGAGGCAGGCGAGCTGCCCCGTGCTGTCCCAGCTCTAGCCGCAACCCCGGCCGACGCCCCCAGTGGCTCGGGCGGGAAGCGAAGGGTCCGGGGCCCGGCCTTTGGGTCCTGTCTCTGTCATGCCGTTCTTCGTACCTCTCCTGACCTCCTTCAGACCTTCGAGGCTGCAGCCTTGGTCATCGAACAGGGAGTTTGTCCCTGAGGTTAGGGGCGGGAGATAAACTCTGGACAGGTCAGCAGTTCAGTTTGCCCAGGACAAGAGAAAGGTGGCTTGGGTGCCCCTGTCCCGGCAGGCGTCATCTCGCCTACTAGCCCTCGGGCCGGCCCTGCGTCGCCCCCAGCTCCTCACGGGTTAACACCCCTCGCCGCCCGCTCGCTTCCCAGTGCCAAAGTGGGTGTTGCTGGAATTCCTCTCTCCCTCTCCCGTAATGAGGGGGCTGAGCTGTCCCTCCGAGGAGGGGGCACGGTGTGGATAAAAGAGACGAAAAATCGGGGGGAGGTTTCCAAAAATAAAACCCTCCGGTTCCCATTCAGAAGGCTACAGTGACGGGGAGAAGGCGCGGCGGTGCGACAGCGGTGCCCACCCAGCTAGAGACGGAGCGCGGCCGCCGGGCTCATTGCACGCAGCCCCGGGCCGCTCCAGCAGCCTGGCCCTCGCTCCACGGAGAGCCTGGCCCGCAGTCTGATTCGGGGCCCCCTAGACGGGGAGAGGCGGGCCACCGAGAGGGGACCGGAGCGCAGCCAGAGGGCGGCCGGGCGCACAGACTGCGAGCCCCGGGGCAGTTACCCGCGCGCGCCGCTTTCCGGGCGCCCCGGCGCCATGAGGCTCCCAACCACCACCCGCTGCCCCGGGCGCGTCCTTCGGAACCCCTGGAGGAGCTTCTTGCCTCTCACCCTGGCTCTCTTCGTGGGCATGGGTCATGCTCAGAGGGACCCGTTGGGCAGATACGAGCCGGCTGGAAGGGACGCGAGTCGGCTGCGGCGCCCCGGGGGCAGCCACCCCGCAGCGGATACAGCCAAGGTGTACAGTCTGTTCCGGGAGCAGAACGTGCCCGTTCCGGGTTTGCCGCCCGCGGAGCGGCCCCAACCTGGCTGGGGGAGCCCCAGCAGGCCCGCCGAGGCGGAGGCCAGGAGGTCGCCCCGCGCGCAGCAGCCGCGGCGAGTCCAGCCACCTGCGCAGACCTGGAGAAGCCGGCCCCTGAGCCAGCAGCAGTCCGCACCCCGGGCCCAGGCCCCCCCGGCTCTCCCGCGCCTCGGGACCGCGCAGCGGCCGCGGGCTGCGCGAGGGCGGCTAACGGGGTGAGCACTGGAGAGGGAAGCATGGGGGCTGGGGGAGCGAGGGCCGGTCTCCCGTACGCTCGTTCGTGGAGGGATGTGCTGGCTAGAGACAGGGCGCCGGGCTCTGCCTTTCGTCCCTCTGTCCTCAGTACTGCGGAGGAACAGACCGAGGTCCCGGAGCTGGGGCTCCATCTGACCCACTCTCAAAGAGTTGAGAGGAAAGAGAAACATCATCCACACCCTTTCGTACCAGCTCGCCCAGACCCGACGTTAATCCTTTCCCAAGGCGCCGGGGCATTCGCCCGCTCTCCTCCCTCCCGCCTCCAACCGGTGCCTGCTGACGCCCGTAGCGGTGCGGGGATCTGAAAGGGATCGGGGAGAGGGCAGCGGGGTGGGCGTTCCACGCGCTTGAGGCCCAGGGGAAGCTGAGCGGGCTTAGAGCGCGGGTAGGTGGAGGACGTCGGGGGCTCCAGAGCGCGAGGGCAGATGCATCTCCAGGAAGGAGGCTGGCAACAAAGCCTGCGCGGGGGAACGAGTCTGTGGGTTGCGGCAGAGGTCGGCCTGGGCCCGCGGATGGCTGGACGTGGAAGTGGGCATGGGATCGGGGGCACTTTGGGCAGGAAGCCTGCTCGCGATGTGGCTGTGGCACTGTGGGTCCGTGGGGGAGTGGGTCTGTGTGTGCCCCTATGCAGCTAGGTGTCAGCGCGACTCGCGCACTTTGCAGGGCTGTCTCCCCCCTACCCTGAGACGACCAGCTGCTTGCTGGGGGCTCCCTCGCAGCGTGGGAGAGGTTCCCCAGTAACCCTCGGCCCCTCTGAAGATCCTCATGGCTGCGGGAGGCTCAGTCTTGCCTGAGTATGACAGGTATCTCCAGAATGGAGGGCACTGGAGGCCCGGGCAGTGTGGGGATGCGTGGGGACACCATCGGGGAGGCTGGGAAGGAAGCTGGCAGCCCTTCTCGGCTTGGGCCCTATTTGCCAGTTGGGTTCAGTCCCCTGGCTCATAGCGTGAAGGACACTGCAACCCCTGTTCTACTCCCGAGGATGTTCTTACTGCCTCTCCACTCACTATTTTCCTAGGCTGCAGCACTCTTCTCCTGTATTTCTCTGCTTAGAGAGACCTTCCTGACTACTCCTGCCCCACCCTCTCTCTTCCTTCACCCTGCTGTACGTTTCTTCATAGCACTTATTCCCACTGGACATATTATGTTTCTGTTTCTGCGTTTATGGTCTGGTCTCCCAGCCCACGCTAATGTAAGCTCTATAAAAAGAGAGACCTTGTTTTGTGCATTGCTGTGTCACCGGTGCCTAGAACAGTGCTCGTATATAGTTGCTGCTTGTTAAGTATCTGTTGAGTGAGTGAATGAATTCCCCGCTGCCCTTGGAAGGCCCAGCTTAAGGCAGACAGAGTAGACCCGAGCACTGCCAAGTCGCTTACACAGAGGATCAGTCAGAGGGTGGTAATGGCCTGTGCAAGTGAATACATACTTCTTAAGAGCAAGTGTGCAGGGCCTGGGATAGGGGATGGGGCCCCGAGACAAAGACATTGTTCCTGCCAGGAGGGCAACTCAATTACTTCAAATCGAATTGGAGAAATGGACAGATAGGCACTGGTGAACATGCTTTCTAGTACCAGCAGCTTCATGTTAAGCATAAAGGAATGGATGGTTGTGGCTGACGAGCCTGGAGGAGAAGGAGGCCCTGGGGTTCGATGGGCAGCATGCGGGGAAGCAGAGGGGAAGTGGCAGGAGTGGGGTCCCGAGTTGTAGCACTGCCCAAAGACAAGGGCTTTTCACTGTTGGCACTGGCCTCGGGGCAGGACTGCACCCTGGTGTAGGGGAGCCACAGGGCTGAGGCTGGAGGCATAGGTTGAGCCAGATCATGGAGGAGCTTATACTGTCGGCGTTCGGGTGGGAGTTCGGGGGAGATGGGATAGTGGAGTGGGGGTGGGAGGGTACACTCTTCGCAGTTGTGAAATGAGGTGTGACGAGCAAAGCAGATTGTCACCATGATAAGGCTGGTAGATGTACACAGGTGTGTAAGGACCTGGGCCGGGTGCCACCCACAATCACTTGCCGTATACAGGTGCACACATCACATCACATGCTGGGGTGGCCCCTCCCCCAGATTATTTTCTGCAGCTTTGATAAAGGGTGGGTTCCTCTGGCACTGCAGCTAGCCACTCCAAGTCATCTGGGGAGGGGCTGAGTGGCAGTCTTGTCCATCGGCTTCCTCTCCCCAAGTCCATTCTAGTTCCTGGCTTCTGGCCAGGCTGGCCTCTCTGGCCGTTGCCTTGTGAATTGCTCAGGGCCAAGGACTAGGTGCCACCTGCTGGTAAAGCTTGGAATTGCATCACCACTACTGGGGATTCTTCATTCAACAAACGTTTGGAAGGTCTCCTATATGCCCGGCACTTTGCTGGACCATGGGGATACAGCAGTGGCCAAGACAGCCTCTGTCTCCGTGGAACTTGCAATGTAGTGGGGTTTTATTGCACATAATGAAGATTTTAAGTGTGCGCCAGGCACAGTGCTAGGTGTCTGGGACACAGTGTAACCAGAGCAGAAAATTCTTGCACTATTGAAATTCACAGTCCACAGGGGACTTTTTAAGCCATTGTTCCCCAGCATTCAGTGTTTCTTAAGCTTAGCCTCACAGCATACCACCTTAATAATAGTTTCCTCTATCTTTTCCTCCTTGTTCTATTATTTTCTTAAATTTATAAACTTAAATTTATAAACTGTTAAAATAATACTTTATTAAAATAAAATAAAGTATTTTATATTATGAAGTTTTATACAAACGTACAAAAAGTATTGGAAATAATACAACTAACAATCCAGCTTTTTCAAACCTTAATATTTGGGCCTATTTTGCTTCTGATTTTTTTAGTCGAAATATCGTCTATAAATTTGTCTCCCTCTCTCCCCAGAGTTAACCACCACCTTGAATTTACCCATGATTCCAATCTAGGTTTTTATAGATGCATGCATCCATAACATATACAATATTGTTTTGCATATTTTAAACTTAGATAAGTGGTGCTATGCTGCATTAGCCCTCTAAAATTTGCTTTTCCAATCCTCATTAGATGTTTGAAATTTAACTACATTAATATAATCAGCTCAAGTTTATTCATTTTAATTGTTGGTCATTATGTCATTGTCTGAATATACCACAGTTTATTTATCCATCCTTCTGTTTTGGGACACTTAGATGAGTTACATATTTTGGTATTACAAACAGTGCTTGGCATTTTTCTACATAAATAAATCCATTTTCAAGGACACTTTGTATCACTATCATAAGCTGAAAATAGTACCACTTGTCATAAAGAGGAAACTGTAGGAAAACTGAAATGAAAACAAAATGTTCTCAAAGTCTAGTCAAATACAATTATCATAGGAAGTTCAGCCCCGTAGTTCTCCCTACTGGAAATGGCAATTGGCAAGGGCTGGAGAGAGAACCTGGCGTGAAGACCCAACCTCGGACAGAGATTTTTTCCCACCGGTCTAATCACACTAGAACGATCACTAAAAAGGGAATCACTTTCTCGCTGTGTGATTCAGCATTGCTGCATGTTGTGATTATGGAAACGTCACACTTCCTTTCCTACCAGAAGTGTGTTGGGAAACATTGGATTAAGTGAAACAAAGAGGTATTAAAAGTACACCACATGTCAGCCACTATGTTAGACTCTAGGGACACAAAGAGGAATAAGAAAGAGCCCTCAAGATACTCAAGACAGAGACATACACCAACAGCCTGAGGTAATCAGTGCCAAATGGTGTGGCGGCTGGAGAATGGGGAAGGCTGGGTAGATGGCAGGGGAGGTTTCACATAAAGGAGGTGACGTTCGATCTGGAAGTCTTGGAGCGAGCCACGGATCTCAGTCGGCAAAGGAGAGAGGGAAGGCAGTCTAGGCAGAGAGAGCAGCTTAAGCAAGGGCATCAAAACGTGCCCACACACAGTGCAGCTGGGGGACAACAAACTTCGTATATCTGGAGGATCATAGTTTTGGTTGTAGGTGGCCATGGAGATAAGGGGGGAAGGGGGGCAATTAGACTCCACAGGCAGGAGGGGTCCGGTTGGCTTTGTAGAGGCCAGTGGAGAGCCTTGAGGCGTCTATAACAAAGGACCAGTATGACCAGATTTGTTCCAGGTGGAACAGCAGCTGTCCTAGGCTGTTAGCCAGATGGGTTGGGCAATGATGTTGGATACTGGGCTAATGTTTGCTGAGTGGTGTGGCCTGGAAGGCTGGGCTTACATAATCTCTGAGTCGTATCTTCCAGAGACTCAGAGCCACTGAGTCTTTGGCCCCAGCTAGTCAGGCTCATTTGCTCTCTCCAGATAGCCAGAGCTCACGGAATGGTCATCTCCCATCGGGCACCTCCCTGAGCCTGTACCCAAGACTCTGGCTGGGCTCCTGTATCCCTCTTGAGTGCCCGCTTTGCCAAACCCTGCCCCCCTGCTTGGCATCTCTGATTCTGACCAGTTCTCGCTGTGGCCCCCACGGCCTTGAGGGCTCTACCGTGGTCAGGCCGGGCACGCCGAGCTGCTGCCTTCCTACAGTCAGCTCCGTGGCCATTCTGAAGGCATCTAGGGAACCAGTAGGCTCAGGGGGGCCTCCTTGAGCTGGGCTCCACTCCATGACCTCTCAGCCAGGTGGGCCCCTCAGTCCGTGCTCTCTGGACTCCCACAGACCCTAGTTTTTAGAAAACTCCTGCTGTCTGCTTCCTTCTCAAAGACCTCTCAGGCCTCTAAGAGGCCTTGCCACCACCAGAGGGGGTAATGACTCACCAATGGGTGGGTAGTCCCCCCTCCCACCAGGGCACACACTCAGAAGCCCTGGCTGTGAGGACCAGCCCCTTCCCCAGAACCTAGTGACTTGGGCCCTGATGGGGAATAGGCAGCGGAGCAGAGGGGCTTCGAGGTGGCTGAAATGGCACAGCCCTTGGGTGGGAGGGCATTCTGGGGCCTCCCTGGGAGGCAGCTCCCCACAGCTTTGGGCCAAAGGGCCAGGAATGGGCCTCAGCTTTTTCAAGCTGAAGGAATTTATTTTGAATGTTTCGTAAGGTTTCAAAAACCACACGAGCTTTGGGGGCCACACAAATGTCAAACCAACTCCTAAGTGGGACCAGATGCTCACCACGCCGGCCACGAAGGTCACAGGAAGGGCCCCCCGGTCTGTCCTTCACCCCACTCTTGGGCTCCGTACCTCTGCTGCCCCGCTCACCCTGAGCTTCAGCGAGCGCTGAGTAGAGAATTTCTGATGGTAATGATGGGGTCTGTGAAGCAGAGCCAGGCCCAGCCTGAGCTGAGAAGTCAGGGCCCCAGAGGTCTTCTCCAGATAGAGCCCTTCTCAGGAAGTCACCTCCGTCCGGGCGTTTGGGTTTTAGATTGACAGTCAGGGTGGGTGAAGGATACTGGTGCTGCAGGGACCTCACTCCACACCTGAGGGCAGAGTTCGGGGGAGTTAGGTGAGTGGCCCTGGTGGCAACTGCTGGTCAGTGCCTCCTGCAGGTGTCTCGGTGCCAGCCCTAAGGAGTAGCTGGGGGAAGGGCTATCTCCCACCGAGTAAGTTCCATCAGCCTGCCCCAGTAAAAAGCGCGCTCACCGTGCAGTGCAGCTTATCCCGAGTCCCCGGCCCCATCTTCCTACCAGCTTGCCACTCCCTCAGCTCCTCTTAAAGAGAAATTCTGGAGCTCCGGCTCCTTCTGTCCCAGCCAGTGCTCCGTCTGACCGTGCACCAGCCTGCCAGAGGGCTGAGGCTCCTCCCAGTGTGCATGTGTTGGCAGGTGCTGCACATGTATGTCCTTAAGGCTGTTTTGGGTACGTTTTCCAGCTTCCCTTGGATTATCAGCATTTGTTGGCAAGGGCCACGGTGATAATTTTTTGGTGAGAGGCCATGCGGAGCTGGAGCGTGACTTAGAGTTGGGTCAACTGAGGTTTGAATCTGGCTCTGACATTTACTTATTGTTTAGTCTTGGAAAGGGACTGAGACACTCTGAACTGGCTTTCTGATCATCTTCGTGATCCCTGTGCCTGTGTGTTGGGGGCTATATATCCTATCTCATTTAATCCTCACAACAATGTTAAGCAGGTATTATTATCTCCATTGTACAGATGAAAAGAATGAGGCTTCCCAAGCTCATGCAGAGAACGGCAGAGTCAGGATTCAATCTTAGATGTGAAGGAGCCCAAAGCGCCCGCCCATGGGCCACGAGGCCTCCCTAGAGAAGGGAGACAGTGCCCGGCCTGGCAGAGTTCCCCCAGGCCCTGCCTGTAGAGGGTGGGACCGTCAGTAGGGCTCTGTGAATAGTCCCGCTCTGAGCACCCTATGCTGACCCTGTTTTGGTGACCCCGCAGGAGGAACGTCTGCGGGGGACAGTGCTGCCCAGGATGGACAACAGCAAACAGTACCAACCACTGTATCAAACGTGAGTGCCTCCACTGCATCCACCCTCTCCCTATCTCTTCCTTGAGCTGGGCGGGGCATGGGGACCCCAGAATCTGTGCGGGGAGCACAAGCGTCTTCCCCAGTCTGTCTCCTGAGCAGGTAGCCCCTTTCCAGGGGGGAGGCAGTGGAAGAGAGGAGATTGAAAAATGCCTCCAGGGCATTCCCTGGTGGTCTGGTGGTTAGGACTGGCGCTTTCATTGCCAAGGGCCTGGGTTCCATCCCTGGTTGGGGAACTAAGATCCCACAAGCTGCATGGCATGGCGAAAAAAAAAAAGGCTCCAACTGAAGATGACTTTTCAAATAAAATCCCCTCTCTTGCTTGTAAAGTTTCCTGTATTCCCCACCTGCTGCTCCACTGTGTTGGGGCTCCTCCCCAACTTGCCCTGTGGTGTTCACATACCCCTGTGGTCTGCGGAACACACCTGGCCCCAGAGCCTCTGCATCGCACATTCCTGGGGGGACCACTCCCAGCGCCGTGCTAGGGGAGTCCACCTCTGCTCTGGCCCCTGGCCCCTGGCGGGCATCCTACCAGGACGGTCAGATGAGGCTTTGATCCTGTGTCTGGAGCAGTCTTCCTTTCAACCACTCCAAAGCCTGGCAGGCTGGCCCAGATGAGAAAAAAGAGGGTAGTCATCTTAGTTATGTGGAGACCAAGGAGTGAGGTAGGAAGAGCCAGGCTCTGTGTCCTAGCCTCCACTGATGGTACCCTCGGAGGAGGTGACAGCAACACGAGAGCCAGTAGCTATGCAGCACTCGCTCTGTGCAAGACTCACTTCACACGTCCTGTGGGGCGGGGAGAGCCACTCACCTTTTGGCAGGTGAGGAAACTGGGGCACAGACAAGTCACGTGCTCAAGGTCACATGGTCTAGAAATGGCAGGATATGAACTCAGGTAACCTGACTCTAGGGTCCCTCTTCTTTTTTTTTTTTTTTTGCAGTACATGGGCCTCTCACTGTTGTGGCCTCTCCCGTTGCGGAGCACAGGCTCCGGACGCGCAGGCTCAGCGGCCATGGCCCACGGGCCCAGCCACTCCGCGGAATGTGGGATCTTCCCGGACCGGGGCACGAACCCGCGTCCCCTGCATTGGCAGGTGGACTCTCAACCACTGCGCCACCAGGGAAGCCCAAGGGTCCCTCTTCTTAATCTCCACACTCTGCTGCCAGATATCTTACCTCATCTTCCTGGACCTCACTTTCTGCATCTGTGAACTGGGGATGGCCGTGTACTACCGTTTCCTTTTTTACTCCTCCCCTACCTCCTATTACTACTACCACCATCACCTCTACCATTACTACTACTACTGTTACCTCTACTACCATCACTACTGCTACAGCTGCTGCTGCTACCACTACTACCACCATTACTACTATAACAATGACTACTACTGCTAGCTAACAGCCGAGGATTTACTATATGCCCAACACTGCGCTAAGCTCTTCACATACGTCATCTTAGTTGTCTTCCAATCCTATAACATGAGTATTTACTGATCATCTATCCTACTTATAGTCGAGGAAACTGAGACTCAGTTTGGTTAGGAAATGTGCCCGAGGAGACAGCAGTACTCCGAGTCCTGGAGCTGAGGCCTGGGGTGGGATGTGGGGCTGGAGATGAGGAGGAGAGCCCCTAAGTTCTATTGAGCTTAGCAGAGAGTGTTGCTGAGGTGAGAGTGTTGCTGAGGTTTGAGTTGAGGTTGGGGAGGGTGGCTTCAGGGCGGGTGGGCATGGGCCTCGCTCTGGCCCTTCAGCCCTGAAGGTTCTCAGTTTCCTAACTTTCTCATGACTTTCCAGCGTCCTTCTCTGCCAATCTGGAGTTTCAACACTGGAAACTCGAGGTTGGGTGAGTCTGCAGACTGTCAGAACTGACGTGCGTGTGCACCCTCGTGCCCTGATCCGGGGGTGCCGCTCCAGCCTGCTGTCGGTATCCACTCCACCCCGGGGGGCCTCAGCCCCATTGTTTCTCTCCCCGGCCCTCCGCTGCTCCCCTGGTCATACCTGTGGCCCTGGCACACGGGCTGGCAGCGCTCCTGGAGGAATTGCCACTGGGCGTTAGCCTTTCCCACACGAAGCTGGCTCGCCCACCGAAGGCCTGTGTGCTAATTAGCTGGGCCCAGCGCTGTTTGCTTGTTGCTGTTTTGCTGCTAATGAGCTTGATGAGAACCACGTGGGCAGTGGGGTGTTGGCCCTGGATGGCGAGGTCCGGAGCTCTGTCAAATATGGGGCTCTTGGTTCCACGCCCTGTCAGCTGGCTCTCCTGCTTCCCCCGTGGTTTGCGTCTCCCTATCCCCTCCCCACAGCTGCCCTTCTGGCTGGAGCAGAGGCTGCCAACGCCGGGGAATGCTCATGACTCTGGCCTAGTGGTTTCCCACATGTGGGGTGCCTCTCCTGGCCTGGCCGCGGCGAGGGTGGTGACAGGGAGGGGTGTGTGACATCCCCCCAATGCCAAGAATAAAGTCTAGTCCCAGAACAGTGTGGGGACTCAATCCATCCCCTGGTCTCTCCCAGATATCTGTAGGTCCAGCCCACTGCCCCTGCAGAGCGAGTGATGGCCTTTGTCCCCTGGCCCACCCCCGACTCCCACTTGCCCCCTCTCACAGACTCCTAGGTTGCTGTAACATACCAGCCATCTCCTTGGCAGGCCCCTTTCTTCATCCCTGTGCAGTCACTGGACCTTGGGGACCCACTGTGTCTGCAGGTGTCCACTGCTAGAAGCCCAGCTGCTCTCTGCACCCTGGAGGGGTCTGGAGCTGTGCCCCCATCTCCTCCTCTGGTCTTGGTATCTGCCTTTCCTTCTGTGGCTTTGCCAGCTCGCCACACAATTTGTGTGTTTAGGTATTTGTGGAGGCAGCTGACTGGGGCCTGCCAGCCCGCTCAGCTGAGGGGAAGCAATGTAGGGTGTGGGGTGCCAGGGTCCTGTTTACAGTTAGGGCCTTTGGAAGACTGTCCAGTCTTCCCAGACTGGCTCGCCCCAATACACACACAGCCTTTGGGAGGCTTCTGAAGGCTTGCACTGGGGAAGAAGATTTGAAGAATTCTTGTTTTATCTCAGCTTAGATGCACGGGGGCTGGGGCTGTTCTGGGGAGAAGTCTATTGAGGAGGGGGCTAGGTGGATTACCATCTTCCCCTCCCCCGCAGCAGGAAGGCTCCAAGTTAAGAGCACGTGCTTTAGATTCTGGTGTCAGATTCAAGGCGTCATGGGTTTGAATCCCAGCTCCGTGTCCTCAGGCAAGTGCCTGGCCCTCTTCCAGCCACAGCGCCTCACCTGTTAAGTGGGTATAACAATCTTTGTACAGCTGTTTTTGAGAATGAATAATAATAACACACTGTAGCTCTTACAGTGTGTTCTGTGCGTCAGAACTTTATTATTAATTTTTCATCCTCACAACAGCCCTGTAAACTAGAGTTGATCTTTATCCCCATGTACAGATGAGGTTAACTATTTGTCCAAGTCACGCAGCTGGCAATCAGTAGAGCCTGGGTGTGAATCCAGGTAGCCTGCTCCAGAGGAGAGGGCTTAACACCGTGCTCCTGGGAAACGAGCACGTGTGTGTAGAGAGCCTGGAACATGGTAAGTTTAGTTGTTATTTTAACCTAGATCCAGGAGGCTGTGCTGCCTGCCTGGGTTTCAATGCCGACTCCATCACTTAGCTACAGGACCCTGGGCAAGTTGCTCAAGCTCTCTGTGCCTCAGTTTCTTTTCCTGTGAAACAGGACTAATATTAGTCCCTGCCTCAGAGAATTCTGAGGAACAAATGAGATAACTTAGGGCAAGTGTTTAGTTCAAGGCCTGGCACGTTCTGTGTGTTCTGTACATGTCTGGCCTTGCTGTTGCGAGCAGGGACTGTGTCTACCAGCCCACACCATGCAGCACAGTGGCAAGTGTTCACCGGATACAAGGTAAAGGCTCAACAAGAATGTACTGAATGACACAGGACCTTTCCCAGGCCTGTGCAGAGAAGTCCCCTTCTGCTGCCCCAGATTTATCAGCCCTTTTGGAAAACACCCCACGGTGCTCAGGAGACCCTGGAATGGCCTAGGCATTTGTGCTTGCCTTTTAGTCCCAAGCCTGTATGCGCATGGGGCCATTAGAACCACATGCCTTCTAGGCCACAACTCAGTGCTGTCAAGACCCTCATCCCTCCTGATCTGGGCTTCTCCTGGGCTTCCCTGAGGGAGTTCCCCTGGCCCACCCATCCCAGCCCTGTAAATGACCCCACCCAAAGGGCAAGACTATAGCCACCCAACTTTGGAGCCAGAATCCCCGAGTTCAAACCCTTGCTCCATCATTTACTAGCATGGTGATCTCAGGCACATTGCTGGACTGCTCTAAGCCTCAGTTTCTCCGTATGTCAAATGAGGATCAGAATAGCACCTGTAGTAGTTATAAGAATCTACAGAGGAGATGTATGCAAAGAAATCGACCTCATAATGGTAAGTGCTGAACAAATGTTGGGGAAAAGGGTAAGGGCAGGGGTGGGATTTGCAGGTTCTTTACTGACTGGTTAGGAGCTGCCAGGAGCCAGAGGCTTGAGTCTACATATGGCTCGTCTCTGGATGAACCATCCGATGAAACTCAGTAGCTGGTGGGAGTGGTGGAGAGGAAAGTGGAAGGGGTTAAGGGGAATAATCACATGACTTCAGTGGAGACCCAACTAACACGAAGGGTACAGACCTAGCAAGAGACACTGCCCCTCTCTCCCCTGACCATGTAGAGGTACCTTAGACCTTTTTGGTAAGCAGGTGTATGCCCCCAAGGCTTTTTGCTTAAAGGAGTATTTAGGAGATGCTTTTATCCCAGGGGCTGTATCCTGTTGATACCAGCAGAGTGCCTATTTGATACGTGTTTGTTAAAGGACTGAGTGGGTGAATGATTTCACAGGTGACCTGGAGGTTTTCTTCTGCCATTCTCAGCTGCCTCTTCTCACCTCCTTGGTTGGCTTCTCCTTTTCTACCTCACATCTTTTTTTTTTTAAGCCAAGTTCTTTTTTTTTTAATTTTATTTAAATTTTATTTATTTATTTATTTTTGGCTGTGTTGGGTCTTTGTTTCTGTGCGTGGGCTTTCTCTAGTTGCGGCGAGCGGGGGCCACTCTTCATCGCGGCACGCGGGCCTCTCACTGTCGCGGCCTCTCTTGCTGTGGAGCACAAGCTCCAGACGCGCAGGCTCAGTAGTTGTGGCTCACGGGCCTAGTCGCTCTGCGGCATGTGGGATCTTCCCAGACCAGGGCTCAAAGCTGTGTCCCCTGCATTGGCAGGCAGATTCTCAACCATTGCACCACCAGGGAAGCCCTCTACCTAACATCTTGATGTTGGGCTGCCTTAGGACTTTCCCCAGATCTTCTAAATCCCCCCCACAAAGAGGGGGCCATATGAAGCAAGCAGAGCATTACTGAGTACGAGTAGACGCTGTGCCAGACAATTAACACGCAACAGTAAGAGCGGCCGTGCTCGCTCTGTGCCAGGGACCACGCTAAGCCCTTCACCTCCCTTCCCCCTGTGAGTGGCCATCCTGTGTCCCCTGCACAGTAGCAGTCCCTGGCTACTGCTTCTCCTCTACCTGCTGCTAAACACTGGGTTTCCCAGGGCCGAGTTCTGGGTGCTCTTCTTTTCTTTCTCACGGCACTGCTCCTGGAATGATCTAATGCATTCCCATGGATGTAAACATCGTCTCGGGGCTGATGACACTCAGATTTATATACATCTTCAGCCAGTCCTCTGCTCCAACCTCCAGGCTCCTTTCGTCCCGCCGCCTCCTCAACATCTGCTCTTGATGCCTCCCAGCCACCCCCACCCCAACTTGTCTCAAGCGAGTGCGTCGTTTCCCTCCCTCTGAGCCCATAATCCTGCCCAGGTCTTACCCATCCTGTCAGAGGCATCTCCATCTATGTGAATGCTTAAGCCAGACCATTCAGGACACCTCCTCTTGCCCAGGCTTCTATCCAGTTCATCCCTGAGCCCTGTTTGCTTTACTTCCTAAATCTCTTGAGAGTCTGTTTGCTTCCCGCCCCCACACCCCCACCCCCGGCTGCTTCTCTAGTCCCGGGCACCAGCACGCTCTCCTGGGTGACTGCTGCGGCTGGCTGACTGCTCCCACTGTCCCCCTTACTCTCCAGTTCTTTCTCTGTAAATTAGATCATAACACATCCCTATTGAAACCTTCCTGTGGCGGTGTGTCCAGCCTTGTCTGTCAGCCCCTCACTCACCAGATCCAGCCTGGGTTCCTGGAATGTGCTGCCCCCGGGCTGTTGCACATGCTGCTCTCTCCGTTTGCTTTTCCTGTCTCTTTATGTGGCTGCTCCCTGTCTTCGTTTCCAGCTCCCCCTAACCGCTCTGTCTAGAGCTGCCCCCAGCTGCCTTGTTACTCTGGATCCCAGCCCCTGTATTGTTTCTTCCACCATTCATATCCCAATTTCTCTTCCTCTGCTTGTTTTTTTGCTTGTTTTATGAATTTCTCTAAGTTGGAGGCTCCATGAAGAAAAAGACACTGTCTTGCTTACTATCCTAAGCAAACAGTAAATGTTGGACGCACGACCACTTTCTAGACGCTGAGACTTGCAGAGGTGAAGGAACTTGCCTGAGGTCGTGGGGTTGGAATTCAAATGCAGGTCTCTTTGACTATCAGGCTGCTCTCTCCGCCACACTTCTGCCCCCACCTTCACTGAGTTGTAAATGGCAATGGTGTACTCCTCCCCTCTCAACCTTCATGGGTCCTGGGCACGGAGCTGGTGTGGCTGCAGGAGGGCTTGGATGGCTCCGTGTTAGCCACAGAACTGTCTTGCACGCCCTGGGGCTGCTCCCCTGGAAAAGGCTGGGTCCCCGGGCTTGTCCCTGATGGGGGCTGCTCCAGGACCCCATCTTCTCTCATCTCCCTGGCCTCTCTGGCACTGAGGCCTTTAAATCCCTGCCTCCTCCCAGGCAAAGCCCTCAGGGCTGTGATGGGGATGGACAGGTGACTCATCTGCTCTAGGGCAGGAGTTAGAGGCAAACCCAGGCCCCTGCCCTGGGCCACGAGCCCTGCCCAGTGGTCCCCTCCTCATGCCTGCTGGAGCCAGTGGGAATTGGGGCTGCTCTCTGCCCCAGCCCCTGGCCCCCAACTGGCCCAGTATCTCGGTGTTTGTTAATGCAATTAGCAGGGCGGTCCATGCTGATGGGCCGGGGCCAAGGTCTGACTCACAACCCTCCTTCCTCCCCTCCGGCCGCCAAACGGTAGAGGCCCTCTCGGCCTGCCAGACAGCGTCTGCAGAGCGTGCGCAAGGGGCCAAGAACGGCATCTTTCTCTCATTAAAGGCTTTTATGTGAACACAACTGCAATTTTGGAGCAGGGCGCTTGGCTGGCCCCTGAGCCCCAGTGCTGTTTCCAGCCATCCTGAGCTGCGATCCCAGCACAGCTGTGGTGGGAATGGGCCGAATCCTTGAGGACCTGACTTCTCCCACAGCCTGGGGGCTCGGGGCTGAGGTCGGGGCTTGGGGGACACAGCCCGTGGGCAGAGCTTGGGTGTGGAGAGGATGAGTCCTCGGTGGATTCTGAGGGTGTGTGAAGGCCAGTGAGGGATTTCCTGGCCTCGGGGAACTCTGACATCAGGGTCCCCTTTCTGTGGAAACCAAAGGTCAAGGCTGTGGAGAAGAAACAGCTCAGAGTCACAGGTAGACCCCCAGTTACGTGAATTCCAAGGGCAAACTGAGGCCTCCGGGTAGGGGTCTAAGGTGAGGGGCGGGCCCAGGGAAGGGCAGCACTGAAGGTGGTGGGTGACCGTCCTGCCTAGAAACGCCTCTGGGTGTGGAAGGGACAGGGCCCCATCCTGAGGGAGGGATCAGGTACTCAGTGGGGAGGTCCTTAGTGTCCCACTGACACAGAGTTTAGGAAAGATGGAGCTTTAATCTGAGGAGCAGCTGAGCCTCAGGTATGGGGGTGCTGGGCCCAGAGTCTAATCTGGAAGGTAGGTTCATCTCCCAGACAGGAGGGCCTGGTACTGGAGGCCTCGGAGGAGGGCACAGGCTTAAGGGGACCACCCTAAAGTCGGTGCCTCACCTAATGGAATTGACGGAGGGAGAAGGCATCTCTAGATCCCGGGAGAGAGAGCTGATGACAGAAGCCCTACCTGGCTGGGGTGGAAGGAGGTAGAGAGGGGACGGGCTGTATTTAACACCTGAAGAGCAGCCCTACCTCTGCACCACAGTGTTTGGGGCATCTCTCTAACCAGGGCCTGCCTTGTCATTGCCTTTTCCTGGGAAAAAGGTCATGGCAGAGAAATTCAGAAGCCCTCTTGCTTCTGCCACTAGGTGTGTGTATTTTTTGTTTTTTAACTTAGCATTGATGCCCAATACAACTTTCTGTGGAAACTTTCTGTGGAAATGTTCTATATCTTGCCATCCAACATGGTAGCCGGGAGCCACATGTGGCTACTGAGCCCTTGAAATGTGTCTAGTGCAACTGAGGAACTGAATTTTAAATTTTATTTAATCAATTTCCATTTCAACAGCCATATAGAGCTCATGGCTACAGCATTGGACAGCACAGCTTTAGACAGTACAAAGTACTTCCGTGATCTCTGTTGAGACTCACACAACTCTTGGAGGCAGGAATTGTCAGACCCATTTTATGGATGAGACAGCTGAGGCACTGGTTGAGGCATCTCAGTGAGATGACACGCCCAAGGTCACGCAGCTGGGATGTGGCTGAGCGGGGCGGGGGTCAAACCAAATCTTTCTGACTCCCGACCCCATGTTCTTTTTGCTACCAAGTCTCTGGTCGCAGGGGCTCTGAGTGGATGGTGGGAGCTGTTTCCAGACTCTCCCCCAGGCCTGCCCATTCTGCATTTGGTCTCCTCCCAAAGGCAGGGGTTTTGTTTGGAAAATGTGAGCAAACCTCTGCTTGACTGTTCTGGAGCAGAGTGAAGGTAGAAGGGGCACAGCCAGGAGTGGGGTGTTGGGGAGAACGATGCCTTCTATTTCTTGTTTCAAAGTAATTTCGGGAGTTTTCTTTTTTATTCCCCTGTCTTTTGGC
Organism: Lagenorhynchus albirostris; assembly: GCF_949774975.1. NCBI lineage: Eukaryota > Metazoa > Chordata > Mammalia > Artiodactyla > Delphinidae > Lagenorhynchus > Lagenorhynchus albirostris. Next base: position 28,014,639 of record NC_083095.1, read on the forward strand.
ATACGGCTACCTCCACAGAGCTGAACTCCCAAAGCTGAAACTTTCCACATGTCCAATCCTCAGTGAGAAAGAGAGTGCCAGGGGAGTGTGGAGAAGCCAGAGTTCAGGTGGAGCCCAAATTATGAATGGCTAAAGGCTGGCATTGGTGAGCGGGCACAGGGAGGCTGGAAGCAGCATCACCTTCGGGCTCTGAGGATGCCAGCCCCTGACAGGGAGGGGCTGGGTGTGTCCTCGATGGCTAAACACGGACCTCGTGGTATCGTGCTTGATAACCTCTCACCAATCATCAATCACCGAAGACTCATTAAAGCCATATACCCCATCCTGTGTTGATTTCTCAAGCATAAGGCATGACCTCTGCCCTTGTGGGAAAATGGGAGGAATGAGTCTCCAAGAGCGAAACATGAAGACTGCCCAGCCTGCCATGGTTGGGAATTTTCTCTCTTAAAATTCCCACAGCACTGCATGCAATTGCGTCTCCGGGGTGCCTCGGCATTTCCGTCCTTGCTTTATGCAACAGCCCCAGCCATGGGGCGATTCTGCGATGGCTGATCCCCTTTCTGACACTTCAGTTTTGAAATCTGTGCTCGTTTGACTTAGGAATATTTTGCTTCAGTTTCCTTTAAATGAAAGGCACATGACCGCTATCGCCCCCCTCCTTCCCCAAGGGTTCCAAACTTTTGGATTTCACGCACCAGTAAATATCCCCAAACATCTTAGGTACCAGAGTACAATAGCCAGCTTTTCCTTTTGCTAAGTGAGGATATTAGAAAAACAAACTACCATTTGCCATCACCTTTAATTTTAAAAGAACATTTTAACACCAAAAAAGTAATACAATAATAATCTCAAAATAAAAAACACATTTTAAGTGGGAAAAAATAGCATCACAAGAAACACAGAAAACTGTTTTTATTTTTCTTGTTTCACGGCAGACCAGTGAACACTGTCCTAAGAATGCCGCCTTTCATAGACAGGCACTTGGAGCCACCATTTGGGGCCATTGGCAGGGTGGCTTTTGGGGGAGTGGAGAGAGAGGAGAGGAGTTTATGCTCCAATCCCATAATGCGGATGCTTGGCTCAGAACAAAATGCTTGAACACTGTAGTGAGGAAATCACTTCCTGCTGAGACTTATGGAGACAACTCAGAGGAAGATACAAATGAAGTTGGTGAGAGCTGGCTCTGAAAACCCAGCACTTGGAGGACCTTTCGTAGCAGATCTGGCCTCTGTGCAGTTTCATAAACGATTGGTCCAGAAAGGTTATCTTCCCAAAACGGTTTATTTCTGCCAACAAGTCTGGTTGGTTTGGAAGCCTTTTAGAACTTTTATCAACCACAATATTACATGCATATGTAAATGCCAATTTTATAGTTTCCCCCCAAACACCCACTTTCTGTGAGCTGTTCATCGTACCAACCAAAGTCTGCCAACCCTTGTCCTCATTGAGGACCTAAGTGCCTGGGGGCAAGCGGCTTCCATGATTCTGAGAACCCTCCCACCTGGCAGAGCTTCCTCCACCCAGGGACCAGCCTTTGTACCCCCCGACACCCAGTCTGACCGAGAGAGGATGCTCACTAAATGTTTGCGGATGTATTGGCGAATAAGGCAGAACCAGAAGTAAGCGAGTCTCAGGAAGACATGGGCTTGGCTTGCAAGATTTGGGGCCTTGGGTTTCTAGACAGAGAAAGATCTTACTGTTGAAGTCAAGGATGGGCCATCCTTGGGGCCCAGGAGGGGAAGGACAGAAGCTAAGTTAGTTTTGAAGGCTGTCTTAAGGGCAGGGACCACCCACGCAGAGGTAGAAGAGACACGGAGACTGGGAGGGGCTGTGTGACCTTCCCTTCACCCACGCCAGGCTTTGCTGGCAGAGGCGTGTGGATCTGAGGGGCTAGGAGTGATGTAGCATCTGTGGTCCACGTGGGAAACCACTCAGGCCCTCCCTTTCTACTCCCTCCCTAAAATAAACCAGGGCTGACACCTGTCCTGGGCAAACCTGCTTCCCCAGTGTTCGTTGGCCCTGGTTTGGCTACAGGGCTGGCCCCAGCAGACCGTGTCTCTGGTGGTGGTGGTGACAGTGGCCTGGCGTGTGGTCAGGTGGGGGCTGACTCTGCTTGGGCAGGTGGAGTGGCAGCCAGGTGATAGGCCAAAATCCTGCCAAGGTGGCAGTTTGTGTTTGGGGAAATGCTCAGGTTTACAATTCTCTCACACAGTCTGCTTACCTGGAGGCCTGGGGCTGCCAGGAAGGGATGCCCAAGCACTGAGGAAAATGCTCTAGCCTCAGGATCTAGCTCATGGTTGGAATCCTGCAGCGAGACCTATGACTTCCCCACTCTCCCCTGAGTAGACAGGCTGCCCTTGTTTGACACAATGCCCAATCTACTCATCCTTGCTGTCTCTGGTCAGCATCACCACCTCCAGGAAGCCTTCCCTGATTTTCCCTTTCTTGCCTCAGCCTGGGTTAGAGGCTCTGGCCGACACTTATCACATGACCTGTGTCCTGGCTTCCATGTGAAACAGGACACTCTTTGAGAGAGGGATCCTCTTTACCACAAGTCTCTCACCTAGTGAGTGCTCGGTTAATGTTCACTGAATGAATGCAGGAGCTGGTAAACATCCTCCCTCAATCTAAGATTGACTGTATGGGCTTTGGAGAGAGATGGGTTTGAGGGTCTGTGGTCTCCACCACCAGAGCCAACCTGGGACGTGCAGCTTCCCAGGCCAAGGGTGCGTTCGGTGGCTGACTTGAAGCCAACAGATCCCTTTTGTTTCATCATCACCTCCAGGCCAAGGTTTAGAGATGGTTCAGCGCTGCTGGGAGGCAGTGGGGTGGAAAGAGCTTGGGCTTTTCCATCAAACAGACCTGGACTGGATCCTCGATCCACCATTGCCTAGCTGGGTGACCTCAGGCACATCTTTTAACCTCTCCAAGCTTCAGAGTCATCATTTGTGAAATGAGGATCATAATCACACTTGCTGTATAGGATTGTTTTAAGCTTAAATGAGACAGTGTGTGCAGAGCACAGTTCCTCGCATGTTGTAGCACTGAACAGATAGTAGCTGCCGTAATAAAAATAATATTGATTGTGTCATTGTTAGGCATATGCTAGGAGTTAAGGAGGCAAAGAGGTGTAAGGAACAGTCACTGCGCTTGAGGGCGCTGACCATATTAGTTAGGGAGTTGAGACACATACATAACAAACCCATCACACTGATGGTGGCCTATAGGGCCTGAGTGCTGTGCAAGGAGAACACTTGTCCTAGCTGTTCGGAGGAGGGAGCAGTTGCTGGAGGCAGGTCGTCAGGGATGGGGAGGGCGCCTGGAGGGAACAGTAGCACTTAGGTAAGTGGAGAGGAAAGGGAAACAGCTCCAGGGAGGGGAAGCAGCACACACAAAGGCAGAGAGAAGAGGAAGCCACACCAGCAGGCCAGGTCCCCAGATGGACAGACAACAAAAAGGGAGCGCTTAAGTATATGTACAACCCAATGTTGGGTGTTCTGCCGGGGGTGCTGGTGTGACGGGTCACCCAGTCTTTGATGGGTTACCCAGTCTTTGATGGGTTGTCCGACGCTGACAGGCGACCCTCACCCTCTCCCTGTCTCTCCAGCCGTGTGCCAACCGCCCTGCCAGAACAGGGGCTCCTGCAGCCGGCCCCAGCTCTGCGTGTGCCGCTCCGGCTTCCGCGGAGCCCGCTGTGAAGAGGTCATTCCTGAGGAGGAATTCGACCCCCAGAACTCCAGGCTGGCACCCCGACGCTCAGCCCAGGGGTCTCCCAACCTGCGCAGGAGCAGTGCGGCCAGAGAAAGCACCACGGCCAGAGCGCGGCCGCCAGCACCACAGCCGCCGCTGGCCAGGTGAGTCCCCTCCTCAGCGGGGCCTCCGGTCTGGGGGCGCAGCCTCTCTGGAGGGGCTTCTTCCTTCGGCCCGTTTGGTGAAGACCCTGGTGGAGAAGGCCGGAGAGTCCTCCTTTCCCTTCTGCTCCACCAGAGGGGCGGCGAGCAGGGCAGCAGGTACGGGGGTGGCACAGGCTCTGGCAGGGTGCCCAGGGGAGGTGGGAGGGGAAGTCTTTACTCTCCAGGCCCCGGGGAGAGAGCTGAGGAGGGCACATCCCTGGGACCAGGCTGTCTTGTTTCGAATCCTGGTGTTGCCACTTCCTAGGTGGGTGACCTTGGGCAAGTTACTTATCTCTCTGATTCCTCATCAGTAAGTTGGGGGAAATGATGACAATCATAGTCATGGTATTGTAAGGGTTAAGTTAGTGACTATGAGGAAAATGCTTAGAACAGTGCCTAGCACACAGTAAACTCTATAAATGTTTGTTTCCGCCTCCCCCTTCTCTGCCTGTGGTCCCTGTGATGCAGGAAGGACTCCTCTGCCAGAAAAAGCCCCTTCCGTTCAGTCACCACCAGTGCTAACCTGTCTCCTCGGAGGGGCAGCTGGAGCACGTAGGGGAAGCGAGAAGATGAAAAAGTGGGAAGGGGTGTGTTCGTGGGCAGGATTCCCTGGCCTGCGTGCCAGCCAACCTGGCTAGACATTTCCTAGCTCAGCTCAGGAAATCTGAACTTTGTAAACTGGTCCATTTCTGGGGGCTGTGTTTTCCTTGTGGTTTTTCAGGTTACTTTTTCCATTCGCTTCCTACTTAGGAACTTCTTTCTGGAATGTTTGAACCTTGTCTTGCTGAATTCAGCGAAAAAAGGATTTGCCCTCCCAGAGGAAGCTGGGAGAATCAGGGAGAAGAGGCTGACCTCGAGGCCAGGTCCCCAGCGGGGAAAGCTCAGGAGAGAAAGGAAAGGAGCTCAAGGTTGTCCAGCAACTCTGAAGGGGGAGGGGCAATGGGGGCCGGGCCAAACCAGGGTCTCAGTAAGGGGGTTTCCAGGGCCCTGGCCACCCAAACAAGCAGGTGGTTTCCGAGAGCAGCCAGGAGCAGAAACAACAGAAGGATGAACTTGGATCAAGGCCTAGGGAGCCCCAAAGTTAAAACCAGAAGAGCCAAACTCTTTCACCAAGGCCTTAGGATGCTGGGGCAGAGATGGGGGGCAGAGCTAAGGGCCAGGTGGACAATGCAGGGGGCAGGGTGAACTGCCTGGGATTGGCTGTGACCAGTTGGGCAGGGCCTGAGCCTTGTTCTCATTGGTCCCGGCTCTGGGTCCAAGGTGGGTGGGCCTGGTGTGAAGGCACTTGGAGGAGCCCCAGAGGTGGCAGCTCCAGGGCCAGCCCCGGGGCAGGGTGGGAGCAGAGTCCTTCCAGCCTGGCTTTCCCCCTGCAAGCTCTTTTTTGGCTTGTGGGATTCATTCATTTTATAATGCATTTATCCCCTGTGTGCGTGCACAAGTGAGTGCTGGGGGTGGTTGCTTGGCAGGTCATTCTGTTCCTTGTACCCTTGAGTCAGAAGGCTTTTGACATCCCCTGCCCCATCTTCCCAGCCTATCCCGCTTCTATTTTTCAAGGCCCAGTCCCACTTCCTCCAAAAAGCACCTACTCCCTCATATCCACCAGGCTCTGACCCCCTGCAGCGCACACGTGGCACACACATCGCTGTGAGTCTGCACCCTGAGTCTGCAATCAGACGGTGTGGCCTGCGCCCTGGAAGGCAGCGCCTGCGTCTCACACTGGATTTCCCCACAGTGCCTCCTGCAGTCCCAGCTTGCAGGAAGTGCTCAATCTGCATTGCTTTCTGTCCCTCGCTCCCAACCGAAGACTTACCTAACCAAGGGCCCATTTGGCCCCGAACCCTCACCCTGCCCTGGAACCAAGGGCACCACCCGCAGTGGTGTTCAGAGGGCGGGAGGACAGGCGGCTCCATGCTTCCCCAGGGTCACGCTTTTCACTCTGCCTCGGGACAGTCTGTGCATTTGCTCGCTGGACCAGGAGCTCCGTGAGAGCAGGGACTACTGTGTCCTCCTCTTTCATGAACATGTCCCTGGCACCTAATACCACACCTGGTACCCTGTAGGTGCTCAGTCAACACAAGTTGAATGAAGAAATGGACGAGGCTCGATGCTGGGCGGGGAGGAGGCTGGGAGGGAAGGAGGACCAGCTCTGTGAGGCTTCGGTCCCCCCGCGAAGGTGTGCGAGAGGCAGGGAAGGGTGAAGGCCTGGGCTGAGGTCTCCGGCCCACAGCAGGGCTGTCCTTTTTGAGCTTCACAGACTCCCTGGCCAGGGGCTACTGTGATGTTTTTAATGAGCTGCAGCCTCCAGGCCAGCCCAGTCTCTCTCTCTCTCTCTCTCTCTCTCTCCATGTCTCTCTCTCTCTCTCTCTCTCTGCCTTGGCGTGTCAATGCCATGAAATCTGGGAAAGTCCGAGCGGCCCACTGTTGGCCCAGCTGTGTTTTGCTTTGGGAGGCCAAATCCCACTTGCCTGGTGGTGTCAGACATTTCCTGTGAACTTGGCCAGCTTTCCCAAGCAGCCGCTGGACTCTCTCCTGATGGCAACTTGGACAGGCCCTTGGTGTCCAGATAAGGGAGTGACATAAATGCAGAGGGCATTCTTGGTGGGGGGTGGGGGACGGTGCAAAATGTCCAGGGAGGAGAGACACTGCAGGGACTGGTGATGGCCAGAGGCCACCTTCAGGAGAGCACTAGACAGAGGCCAAGAGACTTGTGTCTCAGAAGGAAGACGAGAGGGAGGGGCCAGGAGAGTCTCGGGCAGCAGGCAGCACGCCCTGCAGAGAGCCAGACGTGGATTGATGTTGTCCAGCTGCAGCCTGGACTGGCCGCGGGGGGCCTGCAGACTCCCTCCGAGCCCGGGACTCAGGCTTCTTCCCCAGGCTGGGCAGAGAGCCTACCCCACCTGTGGAGCAAGACCTAGGCAGCTGGGAAGGGCCTTGAGAGATTGGGGGAGGAGGTGGTTACAACAGTTGAGGACCAGCAGGCCTTGGAAAACAGCGCTCCACACCGTGCTTCTCAGACTGAAACAGGCACGCGAATCACCTGGGAACGTGTTAACATGCAGCTTCTGACGCGGCAGGTCTGGGGTGAGCATCTCTAACGTGGTCTCCGGTGATGCTGATGCCGCTGGCCCACGGACCACCCCTGGAGGAGTGAGGTTCTGAGCCTGGGCTTCGGATTCAGGGAATCCTGGAGTCCAATTCTGGACTTGCCGGCTGTGTGACATCAGGCAAAATAGCCTAACAGCTCTGAGTCGATAGTCTCCACCTGGTAGGATTGCAGAGCGGGTGAAATGAGACCGTTTGAGTAGAACACCTAGTAGGGTGCCTGATACGGGTTAGTGGTCAGTACATGTTAGCCATCAGCAGGCTGGTTCTCTGCCATGAGGACTTGCGTGGCACAAAGCAGACAGAAAACTGGGGTGCACGTGTGTGTGTGTGTGTGTGTGTGTGTGTGTGTGTGTGTGTGTGTGCGCGCGCAGACCGGCTCTGGGGAGAAGTTAGAGCCCAGGCCCAGTCTCGGGGGTGGTGTGATCCAGCAGTAGCACCAATAGTGGCTTTTGGCTGGCTTGGGTATTCCACCAAGGCCGTCTCACCAGCCCTATGGGGGAGGGGGGGAGGGAGGTGTCACAACAATTCTCCGAATGGGAGGGACCTCCACTGAGTTTACTCCTTAGTCTGACCAGAGGACCTAGAGGTGGAGCCCTGGAGACATCCTCAGCGGGCTTGATCAGCACTTGGACAACAAGGGGCCTGGAGGACAGTGTTGAGATGGACAAGCGGGGCTGGCAGGGAGATGCTGGGAAGCTGTGGGCCCCGTGATCGTGGCTCTTAGCGGGCTGTCCCCTGAGAAGGCAGCTGGGGTCAGCCTTCCTTTTATTGTCCCCGTCGGTCTCTCCCTCTTCTTCTCGATCTCCTGCTCCCTGCACACCCCACAAATTTAGCTGCTTAAAACAATGCACATGCATTATCCCACAGTTCTGTAGGTCAAACATCTGACACGGGGCTCACCAGGCTAAAGTCAAGCTATCAGCAGGGCTGAGTTCCCGGAGGCTCTTGGGAGAATCTGTTTTCTTGATCATTCAGGTTGTTTGTTGGCAGAATTCACTTCCTTGCAGTTGTAGGACTGAGGGCCTCACTTCCTTGCTGGCTGTCACTTGAGGGCCATCACATCTAGAAGCCACCCACATTCCTTGGCTTGTGGCCACCTTCCTCTCTTCAAAGCCAGCAACAGAGGGTGAACTCTTCATGTTTTAACTCTGCCCTGTGTCTCCCTCTTCAGCGGAATCTCTCACTGACTCTTCTGCCTCCTTCCACTTTTAAGGGCCCCCTGATAACCCAGGACACTCTTCCGTATTTTAAGGTCAGCTAATTAGCAGCTGTAATTCCACCTGCAGCCTTGATTTCCTTTTGCCATTTATATACATACTCAAAGGCATAATACCAGGGAACAAAGATCACCGGGGTCACCCACACACTGCAGCCCACGCCAGTTGGGACCGTCCATCTGCAGTGTAATAGCTCCTCTTATCAAGGGCTCGCCACAAGGACAGCCCTACATGAATGATCTGGCCCCCAAAACCTTTCTGACATCTCCAGCATCAGCTCTCACCACTCGCTCCCCTCATTCACTCTGCTTCTGCCACACTGGCCAACTGGTTTTTCCTCAGATATGCTAGAGATGCTCCCACCTCAGGGCCTTTGTACTTGCTGTCCCCCCTCCCTGGAGCCCTGTGTTCCTTTCCTAGGGCTGCCATAGTGAATGACCACAAACAGGACGGCTTAAAACAACAGAAATGTATTCTCTCACAGTTCAGGAGGGCAAAGCCCAAAATTAAAGTGTTGGTAGGATTGTTCCTTTGGGAAACTCCAGGGGAGAATCTGTCCTATGCCTCTGCCCTGGCATTTGATGACTTCCTGCAGTCCTTGGTGTCCCCTGGCTTGTGGCTGCATCACCCTAATGTCTGCCTCTGTCGTCACATGTTGTGTGTGTGTGTGTGTGTGTGTGTGTTGGGGGGTATTCTTTTTATAAGGACACCAGTCATTGGATTTAGGGTCCACCGTAATCCAGTATAATCTCCTCTAACCCTAACTAGTTACATCTGCAAAGACCCTACGTCCAAATAAGTTCATATTCGTAGGTTGGCCGTTAGGACTTCAAGAAATCTTTTGGGGGGTCGGGGACCCAATTCAACCGGCATTAAACCCTCTTCCCAGATACACACATGGCTTGGTTCCTTCCCCCTTCCAGGTCTTCTCTTCTCAGTGGGAACCCCACCTATGCTCACCTGATTTTGCACCGCACACCCGCAAACACTCCCTACTCCTATCCAAGCACTAACGTCTTGTGTATTTTACTTATGTATTTATTTCTTACCTCAGTAAAACGCCAGGCCCAGGAGGACAGGGCTGTTATCTGTTTTCTTTGCCAGTGTATCTCCAGCACCTCGAACACGACGGGCCCAGAGTAGAGTGGAGTCAACCCGGCTGAGGCAGCTTGGCTGTCTCCCCGTGGTCTCTCCTTTACTCTCACAAGCCCTGCAGTGGGTTCCCAATGTCCCCGTTCTGCTGACAAGGCTCCGAGGTGGGGGTGGCTGGCCTCTCGGGGGACCTTTGTCAGTGGGGAGAGGGAAGAAGGGCAGGGGTACTAGTGCAGCTCCTGCCGCAGGCCTGGCCTCGGGGGTGGGCACCGGGCCACTGGGTACGGGTGGGTGGCATAGGACTCGCCTCCCCAACAGGACCTGGCATTGTTCAGCCCCACGTCGTCACCACTCGGGCCCTCGTGGGCTTCCCAATGTGTGACCTTTAACCTGCTGTGGTGGAGGGTGAGGCCGCAGGTTTCCTGCGGGAGCGCGGCCTCCCCTCACCCCCAGGCCTTGCCAGGCCTCCTGCAGGGGGTGCGGGGACTCTGCCCCAGGGGGTGGTCTCTGCTAGTCTGCACGGAGACCCGCCGCAGGGGGGACCCAGGCATTCTTCCTGACAGAAGGGCAAGGCATTTGCCTAGGAGATGGATGACCCAGAATCAATGGGGTACCTGGGGAGAGGGCAGCAGGTGCAAGGAGGCGACCCCGGCGTGTGTGCCGGGGAAGAGCTGGGCTTTGCAGTCAGGCAGTATTTAAACCCTAGTGTCCTCACAAACTAGTCGTGCAAGTCGCTTCGCCTCACTGAAACCCAGGTTCTCTGAAGTGGGAAAACAGATGCTCATCTCAGAGGGTGGTTTCGAGAATTCACTGAAATAACGTACATAGAGAGGTCAGTAGGGTGTCTGAAAAACGTGAAACGTCTTACCATGCCTGCGTACTCCCCCATGCCCATGGCAAATCAGTGAGATGCCCCGCTCGCCAGAAGGGGTTTTCTTCTCCAACCCACAATCTGGGCTTATAGATGGGGAAACTGAGGCAGGACGAAGGTTGGCAGCTAGATGGTGGGCCTGCCCTGGGAACCCAGGAGATCCTGACTCTGGGCCAGTCTGAAGGCTTGCCGGGGTCCTCCGAGCCTTGCTCCAGCTGCAGCCGCCTGCCTCCCACTCCCTTCCTCCGCTCTGGGCTCCAGCATGCTGCCACACGACTTTGCTCACGCCTCTGGGCCACATAATCCCCTGTAGGTCCTCCCTCCTCCTTATTCCAGTCCCTCGGACCCAAGGCTATTCTCCGATACACCTGGGACCTGATGAGAGACCAACTCATGCTAGGAAATCGTGGAAAAGTCCCTTGTCCTCCCTGGGCCTCAGTTTCTATATTTGTAAATCAGAAGCAACAAGTGGATCTTCTCTGAGGTCGAGAGTTAATGGTCTCAGTCTCTGGCCTCCAGCCTGGCCATTTTCCATCCCCGATGGTGAAATGTGCTTACTCCCCCTTTACCCGCTTCCAAGGTCGTTACAAGGACACGTGATGCCTTTCACAGGGCAGACCTTAGCTCTCCCTGACGGTAAGCCTCAAGTCCTCCTCGGCAAGGCTGCAGTGGGGTTAATCAGCCTACATCTTTCATCCTGCGTCACCCGCTTCCTCAGGGCCACCAAGTGGTGCCTCTGTGCTGGGTTGACTCAACCCTACAATCCTGACTAAGTCAAGCTTTCAGGACCTCCTGACAGTGGGCTGGGATACTTACTTATGCCTTCTGTACATGCCTGGCTCAGTTTCAGGAGCAGCTCCTCACTGAGGCCCTCCCTGACCACCTTTGTAAGGTTTTAACCTTAGAATTAGCCTAAGCCACTGGACACAACACTAGGGGATGTGCTTCACATCATAGTCTCTGGGATGGGTACGGCGCAGTTGTGCAGTGCACAACCTGTGCCACTGTATGTGGTGACCCTGAAACTGGCTCTTTCCCAGGAGGGAGATGTCTCCTATTTTCCTATCGTTTAATATTATAATCCCCCAACTTGAGGATGCCCTCATCTGGTTCACCTTTTAATTTCCACAGTGCTTTCTATTTTCCGCTTCCTAACATAACATGTAATTTAATTATTATGTTTATTGTGTACTGTCTGTTTTTCCCCAAGTACAGTGTGAGCTGTTTTGTTCACTGACATATCCCCAGCTCCTAGAATAGTACTCAATAAATAATGGTAAGCACTCAATAAATAAATAAACAACTATCTACTGAATGAGCATCCCTGTCACCATGTATCCTCTGTTGCTGCCTGGAGCAAAGAAAGTTGGTCTCAGGTCCCTTCCCTTCTGAGCTGACACTCAGCCCATCCCCTGGCATGTTGTTGATCAGGAAGGTGGCTCTCCCAATCCTCCCAACAGGTGGGTACCTGCTTGCCCTGTGCCCCTTGGTCTTGGGGGTCTGAAGCCAGGCAGACAGAGAGCAATGCTTCTCTCCTAAGGGTGACTGGAGCACAGCCAGAGCAGGGCTTAGCAAACCCTTAGGAGTTCCAGGAGTCTGTCAGGGGCTGCAACAGCTGTAAAGGGGTCTCCTCCCAGTTTCTTCTATCTCTTGGGCCTTAGAAGAGTCCCATGCCTGCTCTTCCCTGGGGCTGCGGGTTTGGAAGAGGGAGGGCTCAAAGGGGAGTAGTCAGAGGGAGATGCTCACTCATGGGCCTCCAGCCAGAACAAATGGAAAGGCTTTTGTTTTCCCAAATCTGAAATCACAGAAGTCCTGCTGCTGCTTTCTGAAGACAGTAGAAGAGAACTGTGTCTCAGCTGAGCGCTTCCTTCACCACCCTGTCCCCCTCCCTGCTGTTTGCAGAGGGTTCTGGAAACACTGCCACTTTAAGGTTTGTGTAAGGTTCCTTGGCACTTAATCCCTGCCAGCCCCACCCATCCCTGCCCAGCAGAGACTGCTTGGAGTAGCGGGGTGGGTCTGAAGCATTCCATTTCCACCCAGGAGGAGAAGGAGGCAGGCTGTGTGTGCTGGACCTTTCAGTCCCTGGACACACACCAGGAGATGTCTGTCACATTCATAGTCTCTATGACAGGTACTCCAAGAATTGTGCAGTGCACAGCCTGTGCAGCTGTATGTGGTGACCCTGGACCTGGCTTCTTCCCAAGAGGGAAATGTCTCCCATTTCCCCCACAAAGCATGTTGCTTCAAGGCAGTCCTCTCCAGCTGGGTTTGGCTGCTGAGGCCCCTCCTAGGTTTCTCCGAAAGGGAGGTGGACCTCTGGACTTTGTAGAGTATTAACATGCACCTCTCTAACCCACACAAATACCCGAGGCCCACGGAGCTCAGGGCCACAGCTGGCCTTAGGGTACTTGAGTGTAAAAACAAAAGGACACAGGCTCTGGATGGACGCAGTCTTGCAATGCTTTCGCTTTCGCTCTAGGCGGAGAGAGCCCAACAGAGGCCGTGAGGAGGGAGGGGCCGGTGTGCCTTCTCTCCAAGCAGCGGAGCCTGCAAATCCTCTCCCTTCCACCATGCTTGGCCCCAGGGCAGACACTTCTGGGTCGATGAAGAGGCCAAGCTCAGGCCTCTTTATGCTCAAGGGAGAAAGGGGCCCAGGGCCTCTAACACCTCTCCGCTCCCCACGCAGTGAAGTGGGCAGATTCCAGGGAAATGGTGTCTGCTTCCTGCATACTTCTCTTCTCTTCCTGCCTCTCGTATTGAAGCTTGAAAGTGGACATCTGGCCCGAGGTGGCCCCGAAGTCTCTGATGGAGACTGTCTGACTCCCTTTTCTAGGATAATCCCAGAGCTGAGGGTTATCAAGACCCTCCCTAGGTTGGCTTCCAGAGAGGGCCTCCCTCCCAGCCCAGGCCTGGCCCCGGCCCTCTACAGATCTCTGAGATGAGAGCTGTTCACCTCCTGTTTGCCCAGAGCCGGCAGCCAAGTGATGCAGGAGCCAGGAGCAGCTTCGTCTTCTAATTCTCCTTTCTCATCATCACCACCAACAGGATTTATTGGCGCCTCTGCTCTGTCCCAGGCCTCGTGTAGGTGCTCTGCCCTCCTGTTTCTCCCCACACCAAAGTCACCAGTCAGTTACATGAGGCAAGTGGATGTTGCACAAATGCCTCTGGCCAGTTGTGTTGAGTCCAACGAGGGGAGGACAGATGGAGTGGGATGTGGGATGTTCCTGCCACTGGGAGGGGGCAAGCGCCCAGGTGCGGAGGGCAGAGAGGCTCCCCATTCTCTCCACAGCCCTGATCTTAGCCTCCCCTGGTGGTTATGGTGAGGAATGTTTGGGTTACGAAGGGTGGGATGAAGATTGTGGTCGAGGTGACTTTCTATTTCACAATAGGGTGGTGGTTCGGTTAGCCTGGAGCGCAACTTTAGTGTGGTATTAGAACGAGGGTTCCACCTTAGGACTGTGGCTAGGGCGGGGCTCGCGTTGCGCTGGAGTAGACTTTAGGACTGTGGGTTTTCTGAGTGCGGTATAGCTGTTATTTTAAGCTACCATTGGTGGGGCTTTATTGAGTCAGCCGGCCCTACTGTGCAAAGCACTTTACAGGCAGCACCTCACTTGATACCGGGGACCATACAGCATAGCGGTCATGAGTCAGACCTCGGCTTCATCTGATTCTGTTGCTCCCCAGCTGCTTGACGTTGTGTGAGTCTCTTCACTTCCATGAGTCAAAGTGGATAAAGTGCCGAGTCACATAGCTGAGGGCTCAATACTTGATAGCTGAGACCCTTTCTTTTCTGTATCAGTCAGGGTTCCAGCAGGAAAAGATGGTACACTCAGTGAGGACAATTTGATAAAGGGTCTATTTGCAAAGGTGTGGACAGGGTCAAAGGAAACAACAAGGGAAGCGGAGTATAGGGAAGCCCTCAGCCCTGCAGGTCTAAGAGACAAGGGGTCAGCGGTTACTGGAACCCAGAGCAGCTCCAGCCACAGGAGAGGACCACAACAGGGCTGTGACCTCTGGCAGAGGAATAGAGCCACCACTACCCACAGTGGCCCGTCAGGAGGGAAATGGAGGATCAATACCTCCCCTCCATCTGCTGCCCTCTGCCCTCTTGCTGGGGTTCCCATGTGGGCTGAACAGGACTGGAAGACAGAGGGTGAAGGAGCCTCCTAGGGCCCAGAATGGGACAGAGAAAGGTCCACAGAGGCAAGTGGAAGATCTCCAGCACCTTAACCATTCCTCACAAGGATCCTATGAGGAGGATACTCCACCAGGAGGAAACTGACAGGAGGGGCCATTCTAGCCCAGCTCCACTCAGGACTCTGGAACCCGTGCTCGTAGCCATTTGGCTAAGTAGCCCCGAGAGCAGGTGAGCTCAGGCCAGTGCAGAGCAGCAAGCTTGGCGTGGGAGCTGCCGAGGACTGGGTCAGGCAACGCATCTTGTGTCTTTTCAGGAAACTCCAGAAAACTGGCGAGAGCCTGGAGGAGTTGTTGGGGCATTAAAACGTTAATGTATACGGTTTCCAGCATCCGACAAAAAAAAGTAGTAACGATGAACATTTTGAGCTTGTGGCTGTACTGACCTAAGTCCTCTAGGATTTTTGTTTGAAAGGAAAGGTTAGGGAGAGATGAAGCCACAAGGTAACAGAAAGACAGTCAATGCTCTTTTTCAGATGCCCCAGGGGGATGCCCATCCCATCTGGTTGCTTTGTACGGAACTGGCTGCTCAGTGAATGTAGCCCTCTGGGGTGGGGTGTGTGTGTGTGTGGAGAGAGAGAGAGAGAGAGCGAGAGAGAGAGGGTGGAAAGCTGTGCAGAGAGAACATGCCTCAAAAATCATAATCAGAATGGAGATTTTTCAGGCCCTGTGAATTCTCCTTTTGAGCTCAAGGTTTTCAAATATATATCAGGTTTCACCCCTTGTCTGGGATGCAGAGGAAGTTTCTGATTTATGGGTCCAGTAGTTTTTCCAGTTATGCAATCTGTAAATCTGCCATCAGTTAATTAATTTGCCACTGTCAGAAAAGGCACTGTAAGCTTCCCAGGTGAAAATCACTTTACCAAAGTAAAGTGCTATTATGATAATATTAATAAAAAAGGGACTGTGAAATGTATACTTGTTTCCACTTGTGGAATTAACTGAATCAATGTCTCAGCATTCCTCCTCCAATCACTGGCAGGCACACATGTGCACACACACCCCACCTCTGGAGAGGGGCTAAGGAGGAAGATTTAAGCCTTGCTGTGTAATTTCCCAGAAAAGGATTAGAAAGGGAAAATGGGTGAAATGCAAAGTTATCTGATGACCGAGTTTGTAAGATTGGCGGCTTAGGACCCAGAGGCGTGTGTCTGCGCGTCTATTTGTCTGTCTGTCTGCAGATGACATAGTGAAGATTGCTAAATGATTTCCAATAACAAGATATGAAAACACATAGTTCCTTTGTTAGCCACATAGCTGTGGTTTTGTGTCCGTGATTCAATGTGGAAGTGAGTAGCTGTGACAGGCATTTTGTGGGGGATTTTTTCCTTCTTTTTTCTCCTAAAAAAATATTTGTGAAAGGTCTAAAATTCAAGGAAATCCACTGCTTTTTGAAAAGAAAAAAAATCCCCATTCCTTGCAAAATGAAGATCGCAAATCAAAACCTCTGGAGATACCATATTTCTGCTTCCAGCCAGTCGCCCACGCTCGGTTTCCTCCCAGAGCCTGGGCTCCTCACTGCTACCTAATGTGTCCACCGAAGGGTGCACCCAGCCAGCGGGGGTGGGGAGGTGGGGGGGTGGGGGTGGGTAGGGGTTGCATCAGAGGCCTCTGGAGGGAATCTGGTACTCCAAGGGGCGGGGGTATCCTCTTGAGACGCCAGCCAAGCCACACCCTTGAGGAACAAACTGATTCCACATTTCTTTCTTTTTTTTGGAGGTTCTTGGGTCAAGGTCAGAGCCCCTACAGCAGGCAATAGTGTGTGAGGGAGCAACTGTGGCATAATTGATGTCTTATTGTTAGATACATCTGGGTTTGAATCTCAGCTCTGCCACTTAATAGTTATGCTGCCCAGAGCAAGTGATTTAACCTCACGAGCCTCAGTTTTCTCATCTGTAAGATGGGGATGCCTGCCACTAATAGAATTGTCGGGAAGATTTACTAACATATGTAAATGCATATACGCACCTTTTAGGTGTCCTATGAATGGCACCAACTCTTATTTGTCCCTAGACTCTGGGATTACCTGAGCCCTTTGTTTATAGCGACAGCGGTAACTGGAAACTCTGAGAGTTTCCCCAGACCACTTGAAGGTGTTTCTGGCTCTGGTAAGTTTTCCTATCTTAGCCAAGGGTGAGCAGCATGCTGGGGACTGTCATCCACCAGAGGTACAGAGCTCAAGCCTTGAGAGCCCATCCCAGCACCTCCCTGCCCGGTGGTGATAGTGGGCAAGTAAACAGCTTCTCTGTGCCTCAGTTTTCTCTTCTGTAAAATGGGGAATGATAGTTTTTATAGCATAGGTTTGCACTAATCAAGTAAAGCGTAGAAAAATCACACTCTCAAGCGTAAAGAGCCTAGTAAAAATTTTAAAATGAAGTGTCTGTTTCAGGTATATGGTACATAATTGGTTGGTAGGTTTGGGATGAGCGAAGGCTTCTCAGATTGGGCGCCCAGGTCTTTTAGAAATCTCCTTTTGTTTATGGTCCTGGGGAAGAGTTCCAGGCCCTGGAAGAGCAGGCTGGCTGAAGGCTGCCAAGACTTTGACCAGCCCCTGAGAAGCATATCCTTGACCCAGGCACCAGCTGCCTTTGTCTACAATGGGCCTGTCCGGGTGGGGTAAACTCATCTGAAGTCACAGGCCTGTGTTTGCTGTCCTATAAGGCAGGCCAGCTAAGCTCTGTGTGTGTGTGTGTGTGTGTGTGTGTGTGTGTGTGTGCGCGCGCCTGGGCACACGTGCCCGCCAGGGGTTGGGGGAACATACATGGAAGGAAGATGGGTCCCAAAGACCACAGGCTGGGAACTCGGGGTTCAAGAGGTGGGCGTCTCATGGCCCATTTGGTGGTGGCGAGACGTACCAAGTTCTTCATGGCTTTGGGAAGTGGTCCAAACTCAATCCCCTCAGCCTAAAGTTCTCTCCTCTGATCTGTAGCACTTTCCAGGTGCCCATACGCCCTGCCTCGTGTTTTCTTTCCCTTCACCTCTTCACCCCTCCAACCACTTCCTTTTTTCACTTGCTTCTCTGTCACTCATGCAGCAGCAGCTTGTGGTGAGAGTGAGGGTGCAGTGCTGGGAGGAGTGTGATAGACCTGGTTTGAATCCTGGGTTTTGCCATTCATGAGACACGTGAGCTAGGGCCAGAGACTGACTGTCTCTGCACCGCAAGTGCTTCACAGGTGCTGTGGGGATCGTGGGAGCCGCCTTGCAGGGCACTGGGGACCTTTCTAAAGTGATGTTTGTTCTGTGCCTGAGTTTCCGTAAACAGAGCAGTTACTTGAACCAGTGGGTGTGTGTGGAGTACTGTGGCTCCACAGACTTCCCTGCCTCACCTCTGCCTCACCCTGGGGACCACAGATGCCCTGAGAAAATGTCTGGGGGGCAGGGGTGGGGGAGGAGAGCACTCTTGGCCAGGCACCTGGGTGGTCAGTGTGGGTGGGAGCTCCAGGGAGGAGTTGTCCATGATCGCCTTCCTAAGAGACCATTTTTAACCTTGTTCCTTCCTGGTAAAAACACCTTCCTTCAAGGCTTCCCTTTTATACATGAGACCCAAAGGATAAGGCTCTAAAGCTCAGACCCAAAGCATAGCTCTCAAGCCACGATATAGTGTAGAGGTTTAGAGTACAGGCTCGGGAACGAGATGCAGATGCAGGCCTCCTGTGTCGGATCCCCAGCTCTGTTAGTCATTGGCTCTGTGACCTTAGGCAAGTTACCTAGCAACTCTGTGCCTCACCTGTAAAATGGGGATAATCATAATACCTACTTCCTCATATAATGATGATTAAATTAGTTGATATACATAAAGTGCTTAGAACAGTACCTGGCAAATAAATGTAGCTATTTGCTGTTATTTGTTGTCATCCTTGGCCCTTCCTTTTTTCCCTTTAACCAGACACACCTCCTTACCCCCTGAGCACCATCACCAGCACATTCTTGGATGTGTCCCTTTGCACTCGTGGTTCTCTCGCCCTTGGGTGGACACTGTCCTCCCCATGCCTTCCTCCAGCTAACATCACACAACTTCTAGAAAGTCTTCCCCAGGCATCCAGACCCAGGGCTACACCTGCGTAGGGAGGCCTGGAGCATCTTGGCCAGGCAGCTCACCTGACTACCTGCTGCTTTTCCTCTCTTGGATTGTAGGAAACACTCATGTGCAGGGTCTTCTCCCAGGACCACTGTGCATGGTGTGGGGCGGGGGGCGTGTTGCACTCTACACAAAGGTCAGGAGATGAATGGGGCTAAACTCTAGCCTACGTTCCGCTTGCCCAGCCCCGGCACCATGCTACATCAGCCTGAAGGAAGCAGGGCAGCCTCTGTAAACTGGCTGTCCAGGGCCCCTTTTCTAATCCACACGAAGGCACCAGGTGTGCCTGCCAGCCCTCCCCTGCCTCCTGCTTCCCTGCCTGGATGGTAAGCCCTCGGTGGGCCAGATGCTTTTCCCTCAGTGCCCATGTGGGACCACGTACCATCTGAGGTGCTCACAAGTGGACCTTGGAAGTGGTTAGATGATGAATTCATGACATCCACGTTCCCCACAAGCTGACACGTCTTCCTGGGGGAACTTGGAGCCAAAGGCTTCAGACTGCTCATTGGCCCTGGATGGCTGTGGAGTGGGACCTGGCCTGACCTGGGGAGATGGCTCCAGTGAGGCCAGGGTGCTGGGAGCCACAGAGTTCCATGTGATGACTCTCTGGGGGGCGGCAGCTGTCTGCCCAGCGCTGTGATGACTCCATGAAGGATATATATATATAAAGAGGGTAAGGGGCTTCCCTGGTGGCGCAGTGGTTGAGAGTCCGCCTGCCGATGCACAGGACACGGGTTCGTGCCCTGGTCCGGGAAGATCCCACATGCCGCGGAGTGTCTGGGCCCGTCAGCCATGGCCGCTGAGCCTGCGCGTCCGGAGCCTGTGCTCCGCAATGCGAGAGGCCACAGCAGTGAGAGGCCCGCGTACCGCAAAAAAAAAAAAAAAAAAAAGAGGGTAAGATCCAGTCCCCTCCTTTCCCCTCTCGGGGTCTGTATCCCTGGCCATGCTGCAGCTCTTTGGGTGGTCTTGCTGGGCCCAGAAGGAGGCAGAGGAGCTCCTGGAGGGGCCCTTCCTTTACCTCCTTCCCGGCTGGAGGGAGAGGGCGATTGCTCGGCAGTTTGACACTTGGACAAAATGAAACTTACTAGAAAATGAGGGGCATTTCCTGGGGCCCTGGGCAGCCCTTCAGGGCACCTCCTCCTCCCCTCTCTGCCCCCTGAGGTGCCCTAGGTGTGATCCCAGGGCCTGGGCTGCCCACTCCAGCTTCCTGCCCAGCACCCTGGCCCAACCAGGAGAGAAGAAAGGCAATGCAGAGTGTCAAGGAGCAAGGGCTTGGCGGCCTGTGAGGCAGGCCGCTCAGTGGCGAAGCGTTCGCAGCTGACCGAGGCATGAGGTGTCTGGAGGGTGGAGGGGCGTGAGGAGGCTCAGAGGGGTCTCTGGACACCTGGGACACTGAGGCAGCACCTACGTAATGCTGCTCTAGAGGTGGGAGCCAGGCCTCAGGCCCGGGCTCAGTGTCCCACAGACGATGCCCCAGACGTGCACAGCTCCGCCAGCCTCCGCCTCTTATCCGCCTGCAAGGAAGCAGGGTGCTGTGTTCTCTCCCCAGCTACTGGGCGAGCGGAGCAGGGTGCAGTTCTGAGCAGGCGAGGCTCCCTGGGTTCTGCCCCCTCCCCACCCTCAGCCTGGCAGGGGCATTCCCTGGGGTCTGTGAGCCCGAGCTCCGGACCTCTCAGACCTGGCTGTGGCCACGGAAAAAAGCTAAAGGTGCAGACCTCAGAGCAGGGGGATATGACTCACAGGTGGCCGGGGGGGTACCTCAGGCAGACCGGTGAGGCCGAAGGTGTCGGGCAAGTGGGCACAGCAGGACCAGCAGCAGGAGAGGTCTTGAAACATGTAGGGGAGGCCAGCTCTCGGCCCTTCCGGGAGGGCAGCAGGGTATGAGGGTCCCAGTGTTGGGGATGCCGGAACTGTGTGCCAGGCAGTGGGAAGGGGCTGGGTCCCCCAGGACTGCCCCACTGAGCATGCCACCCTACTTGTCTCTCAGATGTCACGGGCCCAGAGCCCCGCCCTGAGCAGGAATGGCTGCTGCTTCCTTTCTGGCACGGGGTGGGGGGGTGGGGGGTTAGAGGCGAGGACCCAGGTCCTCGATCCCAAGGACAAGGTGCTCAGGCCTCTCCAGGGACCACCATGTCGCCAGGCAACCCTGGCTTTTTAGACATCCTTCCTCAGGCCATGCTGAACCCTGCTCCCCTGTGACCTGGTCCTGGGTCCATGTCTTCCGGAAATCCAGTCTCTTTCCTGCCACATCCTCAGGACAGCAAGGTTTAAAAGGGTGCTGATTCCCCTAGGCCAGGACAGTCAGGGAACCCAAGTGCCTGGGGACAAAGAATGCAGTGAGGGTAGCCAGGGAAACTTTTAACCACATAGCCAAGATAGACTTTCCGGGTTCAAATCCAGACTCCTCCATTTTCTATGCTGTGCTGTCCAATGCAGTAGCCATCAGCCACAAAGGGACTATTTAAATTTAATTTAATGTAAAACTCAGTCACACCAGCTGCATTTCCAAGTGCTTCAAAGCCACAGTGGCTAGTAGCTAGCGTATTGGATGGCACAGACTATAGAGCATTTCCATCACCACAGGAAGTTCTACTGGACAGTGCAATTCTAGACGAATGACCTTGGACAAGTCCTTAACCTCTCTGTGCCTCAGTTTCATTTTCTGAAAAACTGGGGTTAATAACAGTACCTAGCCCCTTAAGGTGGTTGTGAAGATTAGATAACATATGCAAATAGAACAATTAATACACAGCACAGAGTTAGTGCTCAATAAATGTTCATTATTACTGTCTAGGACAAGAGGGGCAGAGTTCAAGTCTTCCCCTCCTTACAGTGACACCTGGGAACCCACCAACCTGGCACCTCTGATACCCAGAGGCTGGGGAGTGATGGCTGCTGTCTTAGCCCAGCCTGGGCCACACCTGCTCAGGCCCCCAAACTATGCATCACGTAGAATCAGCAGGCTCCTCGCTTTGTGCCAAGGCCATGGTGTCCCCTCCTCTTCGCCCACCAAGGCTGGGTGCCCCCTTGTTCCCTGCCGGGGCAGGGCAGGTTTGCAGCAGGGGCTAGAGCGTGATGTCTGGAAACACTACCTTGGGTCCCTGGGGATTAGGCACAAGGGCCACCTGACTGTGGCCTGGGCTTGAGGCCTGGACAGCGAGGAGGAGAGAAGGAGCAGAGCTCTGCGAGGCCTTCCCCCTGCATCTCCAGGACCCAGATTCTCAGGGGAGACTGAGCCACTTGGGAGGCGCCAAGGTGTGTTCAATTGTAACGAGCTGGGCCTGCAGTTACAGGAAGGCCCGGAGCAGGGATAGAGTACAAGGAGCGCCCTCCTGTCTTGGTGCTCTCTCCCTGTCCCCTCCTACCTCTCTTACATCTCCACAGCCTCTTTCTTGGTCTGCCCCTCAAGCCTTGCTGCTCCCCAGACCCCCTCCTCTGCCCTTATTTATTCTCTCTTTGCTCCTGTATTTCTCAAAGTGTTTCCGTGTCAGAGCATCTGGCAGTCATAAGGGATACCATGAGCTATCAATGTAATTAATTCCATAATTAGAACTGGGAACAGTTTTACTAGCAGAAACTATGATGATCATCTGTGTGTGCAAAATAAAAACCCGCTATAGGCACACGCACGTAGCCATGTAGACAGCAAGCTGTCGAGTGAAGTGTGATGGGCTGTTGCCACGTTTTCCCGTCAGTATTCCTTTTTGGCTTGTCACTTGCTTTATCGCATGCTAGCAGGCAAGCGGTAGCAGGCACCAAAAGTTGGAGACAAATTTATGGGAGCAAAGCCCAACACGGGGACCAGTCTCTTCATTAACACATTTCCCTTTTTGAAACAGGCAAGTGTAAGCAGAGTCCAGCAGTGGAACTCTGAGTCGTGGTTTGTTATGAATACCTTCCCCGAGTAATATGGTCCCTGCAGCCCCACCTCTCCACCAGGACTCCCTTGACTGTGTCTGCAGACTGTGTCTGCAGCCTCTCTCCTGAGTGCTGCCTCCTGGGTATTTCCATCTGCTTCTGACATCCATCCTGAGGCACCAGCACTCACCATGTCCCAAACTGAGTCACTTCTTGGATCACTCCTTGAGATCTTGGAATGTCCTCCACCCATTTGTCTAAGCCACAGCTGGGAACTCTCTATGTGTTAAATATCCCCTGAATCCCGATCCTCTTCTTGGTCCCATCCTTGGTCCCTGCTAGCCTAGAGCCCAGCCAAAGCCTTCCAGCTGGCCTCCAGCCCTCCCCTCTCTGGTCTATCCACCACCAGGTAATCTTTCATCAAAGTAATAAACATTTGAAAAGGTCCATCCCATCATGTCCCAGACCTGCTTGAAGACCACCTGCACCTCAAGGCTAATGTATGGCTCCCGCTGTACCTCCACACATGTGCTGGGATGCTGGTTCCTTTGCTCAGTCTCCACTGGAGCAGAGAGGGCAAGAGAGTCTTTGCCACCCTTGGACCTGGATACCTGGCACGTGGCAGGCATTCAGTAAGTGCTTCTTGAATGCATGAAAGAGGGTGGGCTTCTCCAAAATCTCTAGGGACTCCCCCTTACCCATTCAGTACAGCCCAGACACCTCCCTGATATTTCAAGCCCTCCACGATATGGACCCGAACCTATTCTTCTTTAATCCCTCACAGCCTCAGTGAAATGGCGATAGAGAAATGACAAATGGTGGGTGGCTTGAGGATGAACTTACCTGGTTTGGTAACCTGGCTTCTGCACTTAGGAGTTCTGCGACCTTCAGCAAGGTATAGAATCTCCCTACCCTCTGTTTTCTTGACTGTGAAATGGGGGATAATGAGTATCTAACTCTTAGGGTTACGGAGAGGATTTCATGAGATAATGCATGTGACATGCATTGTTGGCATGCAGCCCGGCACAGCACAAGCATTCATTAAATTGTAGCACCAGTTTCTTCCCCATGCATCCACTTCCCACTCCCCCCCCCAACACACACACACACACACACACACACACACACACACACACACACACAGGAAACCACTTATTAATTCTCAGGGTATCCTTCCAAGGTTGCTTTATGAATATGCAAATAAATTCATGCTTATTTTCTCTATTTTTACACAAAAGTTTACATGCCCCACACCAGGAGTCAGCAAACTTCTTCCACAAAAAGCCAGATAGTAAATATTTTAGGCTTTGTACAACATATGGTGTCTGCAACTACTCAGCTCTGCCACTGTAGAGCAAAAGCAGTTTTAGACAATGAGTGTGACTGTGTTCCAGTTAAACTGTATTTATGGAAACAAATTTGAATTTCATATCGCTTTCTCATGTCATGAAATATTATTCTTCGTTTGATTTTTTCCAACCATTAAAAAGTATAAAAAACCATTGTTAGGTCACAGTCTGTACAAAAACAGTCGGTGGGCCAGATTTGGGCTGTTTTTTCACTTTTCTATATATCGTGGAGAGCTTTTCTGTGGATGTAAAAGGGCTGCATCTTTCTGTTTTGAGGGCATAGGACTCCATCCCGTGGATGTCTCTTAGTTTGTTTAACCAATCTCCTACTAAGGGACACTTAAATTGTTTCTGTTCTTTACAAAATATTTTGCTATTACAAAACAGTGCTACTATGAATAATCTTGTTCATCCATCATTGTGGACGTTTACAAGTGTCTTAGGTCAGTTCCCCCTAGAGGCGGAGCTGGGACGTGAATTCAGGTGTGTGTGTGATTTACTCGGGAAGGGCTAAGGGCGGGAGGGAAGCAGAATGGAAAGGCGGAAAGAGCCAAGCAAGGATTGGTCCCGGGAAAATCAAGCCAAAGCCTAACAGAGGGCGGAGCTTGGACAGCTGTCCCACCTTGAAGCAAGGAGGCGGGGCTTTTAAACTTCCGGTTCAGTCAGTCATTGGCTTCGTGGTCATGATGGTGGGAGGAGCTTGTCAGGTGGTTGTCTTCCGTCCGGAGCACAGCTCAGGGGGAGCCAGTGTGGGGTGCACCGGCCGCAAAGGGGACTGGGCAGGGCGGCAGCAGTGCCTACCACAGCAGGTGTATCTGCAGCACAGCCTCGGAGGTGGACCTGCAGGGGCAAAGCATTGATGCATTGCGGTGTGGATAGACATTGCCAAATTGCTCTCCAAATGGGCTGTGTCGACTTACATTCCTACCAGCAACATCTGAGTGTCTGTTTCTGCACAATCTCACCAAATTAGTCTATTATTAAACTTTTGGATTTTTTGCTAATCTGATGGACTGAAAAATGCTATCTCAAAGTAGTTTTCATTTGCACATCCCTTAGAATGAGAAAAG
Organism: Lagenorhynchus albirostris; assembly: GCF_949774975.1. Lineage (NCBI taxonomy): Eukaryota > Metazoa > Chordata > Mammalia > Artiodactyla > Delphinidae > Lagenorhynchus > Lagenorhynchus albirostris. The sequence continues at coordinate 28,039,366 of NC_083095.1, forward strand.
TTGAGCCTACTTTCATGTGTTTAAGAAACATTTGGGGCGGTGGGAGCACATCCGCTCGCCACCTGGGGACCCGCGCCGCGCTCCCCGACCCCGCCCACCCGACGCCCATTCCCCCGCCCTCCGCTCGCCCGGGTTATAATTGCCTCTCCCCACCCGTAGGGGTTATTTTGGGGGTGGTTGGAGGTGGCGGCGGAGGCGAGGAGGGGAATTGTGTCTCCTTTCCCAGGACAGGGGAGCGGCGTCGGAGGCCACGGTTTCCAGGGTCCCTACTTATGGGAGGAGTACTTCCTTCTTTCCATTGACATCAAGCTTGGCCATGGGACTTGACCAAAGTCAATGGAAGATGAGAAGTTGTATAGGTCATGTCTAAGAAGAAGCTTTGGAAGCCAATGCATGAATTTATTTTGCTCATTTTCCTCTGCCACAGGAAAAACAGGTGCCAGATAAAGGCTTTTTCTTTTGCCAGGATTCCAGAATGAAGATACCTGTAACCAACCCAAAGTCAACATAACAAAAATGAGAAATATATTTTTGTTCTAGTAAAACAGTAGTTCTCAAAGTGCTATCTGTTAGCCCAAGACCCTTTAAGGGTTAAAACTATTTTAATAATAATACTAAGTTCCTTTTTCATTGTGTTGACAATTGCACTATGGTTCATAAGCCGTGGTGGGGAAAACGGCTGGTGCCTTAGGAAAAGTCAGTGCAGTTCCTTCAAACTGTGCTCTTTGTCACCATATATTCATAGTAAACAAAAAAAATTATACTTGAGAAGGTACTTGATGAAGCAATGAAACATTAATTTTTAAAAATCTTGATCTTGAAAAAAAAAAGAAACGTTTGGGGTTTTTTTTTCTGTGAACAGTTCATATTCCTTTGCTGACTTTTCTTCTAGGGCTATTGGTTTGGTCTGTCTTTTCTGTTTCTAGGAGCTCTTTAAATATTATGGAGATTGGTTCTTTATCGTGATATGAATTGCACATATTTTTCCCATTTTGTCTTTTTACTTTGTTTAAAGTCATTTTGGCCAAGCAGAGGTTTTTGATCATAGGGTTGGTTGTTTGGACAAGTAAATGATATGTTATGTAAAACACCTAGAATGATGTCCACTACTTGGTAGGCACTGAATGGATGTTATTTTCCTTCCCTCCCTTCCCTTCCATTCTATGCTTTATCCAACTGTGCTCATTATCCTTCCTTAAATATGGCCCATGCTTCCCACCTTCACGCGTTTTCTTATGTTACTTTTCTTATCTGGAATGTCTTCCCCCTCATTTTGGACTGTGAAATTCCCACCCTTCTCTTAAGCCCCAGCTCAAATGTCATGGTCCTGCTTACATCTGAACTCCTGTACCTCTGTTAGCCATCAGAGTCCACCTTGGATCCTAGTAATATACACACATTTATCATGCTTTTCCTGAGCCTCAATTTCCTTACCTATAAATTGGAGTTGCTGGGGAAAATAGAGATTTATTTTTATTACAACATAATGCATGGTTACTGTAAAACTGTAAAAAAAATTTTTTTACTGAAAAAAATCTAAAAATATGAAAACATAAAGTTTAAAACAGTAGTAACACATACCTAGGCATTCTCATCCCCAAGGGGCAGCCACTGTTTACAGATCCTTCCAGACCTTTCCTATGCCTATATAAATATCTGTAGGGAAGAGAGAGAGGTTTTTCTTCAAACAAAAACCTGGAAGTATTACTGTCCATATTATTCCGCAACTTACTTTTTTCATTCAATAAAATAACATGAATAAGATGATGCATTTAAAAAAAAAGATGATGCATTTAAAGTACATCCTTCAGTGCTCTGTCCGTGGGAGCTGTAATTATTCTATGTACCTTGCAGTGATGTTTTTAAACTTTCTTTTGGCAGCAGAACACTTAGCAAACGAAATAGTATGTGGAAACCCAGTTATCAATTAGATAGAGTGGAGCCACCAGGCTAAGGTGAAAGTGGGTGGGAAGGAGGGTACGGAGCCCTTCACCCACTCGTCTCCCCATCACTGAGAACCTTAGTGAGTTGCGCAGAATATGGGGGCAACATGTTCAGCTGAGTGGCATTATCATGGGTATGCACTGTCCAGGAAGTTTCCACTCAGGTCTGAAGATCCCAGCCAGCTGGGATGGAAGGTTTTTTCCCAAGTTAGTTGAAAGAGCCGGAGAGTCCTCAGGCCAGAGCACATCTTGGTGGATCATACCCAGTGGCTCCTCCTTGGCTCCGTGATGGTCTGTGATGAGAGTTTTCATTGGTCCATGAAGAAATGAAAAAAATAAAACCAATGAGGTGAGATTTCCACGAAGTTAAGCTTATTCAAATATTTCTTATTGGCATTGAAATGTCTTTTCTTTCGTAAAATTATGGTGGTAATAATTGGGAGTTGTGTGTGTGTGTGTGTGTGTGTGTGTGTGTGTGTTTTAATGTCTTACCTAAATAAAAAGTTGGCAACTTTATGTTGGTCCCCTACATTTGTTTCAAAATTTTACTGATCCATGAAATCCTGAAGTCTAGAGAGATGGATGTTCCAGTCAATTGTGGCAGCTCTGCCAGGACCCCCTTGGAACAATCCCAGAGAGATAATCTTGGGCCAGGCGAGTCTGAGAACCTTTATGCTATCCTTTAACGAAATCAAAGCAGTTCTTCCAAAGCTGAGAGTGGACAGAGCCCCGCTCCGGGGACTTTAGTCAAAGAAAGTCACCTTCCCAGTGCAGCTCTCACTTGCCTCTGTTGCTACCACTCTCTAGGAGCCAGAGCTGAGCTGAGGACCTGAAGCCCTTCACACATGGGGTGGGGGGCCCTCCCTCCCTGTCCACCTCCAAGGACTGGTCTGGGGTTTATGAAGGGAGATAGCTGACTCTTTCGAGGGGTGTTTTCAGTGTAAGACATAGGACCTATCAAAGAATCAAGACTTCCTTCTTTACTTGGCTGTGAGCCTCTCAGAAGGTAGGACTTCTTGATTTGTATTGTTTAACCCGAAATCCCCATCACAGCAGTAGATGACAATGGATTGAGCTCAGAAGGCTGTGGTTGTTAAAAATGTATTGACACCAGATTAGTCCCTTGGCCTTTTATATGTAAGGATGCTTGGGCAGTATAACAAGATATTTGAGGTGTCTTTTATTCCTCTTAGATGAAGAAGAATTTTTAGTGGCTTGGGGAGAGGTATTTTGTCTGAACTATAGCTAGCACTTCCTTTTCTTTGTTCATGTGATTTTAAAATTCTGGTATAGTTTTCAACTTGTGACCACTTATTTATATTTTCAAAATAATCACATGGTGTCACTGTTCCCCTTGGTCCTCACCATAGCCCGGTGAGGTGGGTGTCACTATTCCTGTTTTACTGATTAGGAATCTGAGTTTCAGGGGATCTCAGTGACTGGTCAAGTAGGAGGCAGAACTGACATCTGCCTGGCCCAACTCCTGTCCTCTCTTCTCTGTACAGACAGGTCCTTTCTACAACTAGGGAAGACATTTTTTTCTTCTCTGCAAAGTTAAACCTTTGGCCCTTAAGGGATTTGAACTCAGGAATCTTGGGGCCATTAGCATTGAGTTCCAACTAGAGAAACAAGTGATGGCAACAGTAACAACAGTGACAGCAAACGACCAAGAAAGAACCCTTTGAGTTTCCACCTTGACCAGACTGGAGAGCTCTTTGTCAGCATCAAGTTCAGAAATGTCCCAGGTGGTCCAGGCAGAACCTGAACTACTCCCTTTAGCTCCCTGGGTGCTCTGTGATGCTGACACTAAGCTGAGCCATGGCACTGGCTTGGTACCACCAGGAGGAGACTTCCACTGACCCATCAGCTCACTTACCTCTCACTCTTTGGTGAACTCTTGGAAGCCATTGGAAGGATTGTGTTTTCTGCTGCAGCTGGCTGTGCTGACCTTCTCCTCGGAGTTAGGAGCAGGTGCCTGAGGGTGGAGCCCCCAAATCTGGTCCATTACAGCTCCCAGAGCTTCTGGGGTGGCTAACGGGCCCTCTCTCTCACTCCAGCCCTCAAACTCAGGGAGCAGGCTGGGGCATGTTTGGGGCTGTCAGGGTGAGTATTTGCTGCTGGTCGCACTGGAAGAAGCGCAGTGGTGAAGCTCACGGGAGCCAAGTCCCAGGCCAACAGGACTGGGGAAGGGCTGGAAGGTGCCCAACTCTGACACCTGTGCTGCTCTGGCTTCTGCCAGGAAGGGATAAGAGGGAGATTGCTCATGGCCTGGACACCCGGGGCCAACAGAACAGGAGTAGGGACAATGGAGGGAGAGGGTCCCAGGACCCACTTGGGCAAAGAATCCAGTGGAGAGGCTAGGGGTGGGACCTACGGGAGGAAAGAGCACCACCCCAGGCCTGAGCAGAGGCTTCTAGGCTGAGTTTCTGTCATGGTCTGGGCTGCTCTGTTGGGTGACACAGGAGTCAAGCTCTGCTGGATTGGAGTCCTGGGGCCTGATTTACCTGTTGTATAACGTTGGGCAAGTAATTACTCTCTCAGCTTCAGTGTCTACAATGTGCTCACACCCACCACAGTCCAGACACTGTCATGTATACAGTGGTTCACATACATTTTGACAGTGACAGAGTATTTACAATAAGGCTGCCTTGTAGAATGACCTACCTTATAATAAACACATAAAGAACCGTTCAAGTTTATGAGCAAACAACTCAAATAGTTAAGATATCAAAGGACATGAGCAGAAAATTTTCACAAGTGGTAAATAGATGTATGAAAAAAATTCAACCTCAGAAATGACAAAAAAAAAGGTAGCTAAAGCAACATTGAAGTATCATTTATGATGATGATGATGAAAAATTAATAATACACTGGTGAGGCTGTGTATAATATAATAATGCTGGCGAGGCTGCACTCTGAATGGGACATTTATACAACCTTTTGGAGAGCAGTCCTCCAGCGTATACCTAGAGCCATAAATGTAACCTCTGATATGATCATTCTAGTCCACAGAATTAATCCTAAAATAATAAGCCTTTTCAAAATGTTTCTTATAAATATTTTTCAAATATACAGAATAAAAACAGTTTAATGGATCCCCCTATACTAAAGGAATATTTTAACCGAAGAAAAAAATCCATATGAGTCAGGATGTCCACAGTTAAAAATTAAAAAAACAATCTAAGTATATAACAGGAGAATGTCTGAATAAATTGTGATTCATCTTCAGATAGACTACCTTGTAGCAATTAAGATGGTCAATATGAAAATTGTGGAATTGTATAAAGTACGATCTAATGTTAAGTGAAAAATCAGAATTTAAATGGTATCTGCAAGTGATGACAATAGTGTAAGAACATATACTTGAGCAAAGGTTGAAAGGAAATATGCCAAAGTATTTGCCGTGTTGGGGTAGGAGGATGATGAATTCATTTTTTTTCTCCTTGAACATTGTTGTTATATTATTTTTACAATAACATTAATCAGAGGGATATTCAGGGCTCTGCCCCCGAATCAATCTGTTAACGTGTATTTGCTGGGCACATGTTCCACAAGCAATTTGTATGAAAGGTTGTATTAAGAAGTGGCAAGAAGCAGGCACAGGACTCAGTTTTAGGGCAAGGGCTGGTCCATCAGAGTCTCAAACTCTTCAAATGTCAGAGCTACATGGGACCAATCTAACACCTTTATTTCGCAGTCGAGGGCCCTGAGGCCCAGGGAGGCTCAGTGACTTGCCCAGAATACCCAGCCAAAGCCTGGCAGTTCTACATAGGGGTAGGCACTCCCACCGAACTAGCCAGCTGGCCTTAGCCCTGTTCCCCTGTCTCAGGGCACCTCCATTTTCCTGGAGTTGGCAAGAAGGCAGCCAGAGAACACTCTTCTAGTGCAGAGGCGGGGGTGGACGTCCTGGACAGGAAGGGCACAGAGACGCTGTTCCTGGGATGCAAACCCCATGCCCCGGTTGTCTCCACAGGACCCTGAGTGGGCTCAGCCAGACACACGCCACCCAGCAGCACGTGGGGCTGTCCCAGACTGTCCGACTTTATCTGGCCACTGCGGCCAATGGCCAGCTGACCTCCAATGCCCTGCCCATGGGGCCAGGCCCTGAACGGAAGGATGGTGCCCAGCAGGCAGCATATCTGGGCCACCCGTCATCCTCCTGGGGTAAGGACAGCCTGGTTCCAGGTCCTCAAAGAGCAGGCCATCTAAATCTTGGACCTCCTTCTCCCCACCTTTGCTTCCCCCTTCACCCTCTCAGAAGGGCTGAGTTGTCACCCTGTCTCTTATCTTTTCAGCCAATGAACAAAACAGTTGTCAAGCATCTGCTTTGTGTCGGGCTCCAGGGGTCCTAAACCAGCTGTTGGAGGCTTTGCCCCTTTGAGACACCTAGACCTTGATTGCTCCATTTCTGCCCCATCTGTCACCTGTTCTGCCTTTGCTTCCCTCATATCCAGTTGTGAACCTCACCTCCCTGGCGCCGGTCCTTCCACCTCATCCTTCCTGTAAACCCCTTGTTACCTACAGCAGGGCCTCTGCTTCCCAGAGGAGAGAGCTGAGCATCCCTGAGGATTCAAGCCTCCACACATTCTTGCTCGTTGCCCAGCCATCCTTCCCGGTGTGCCTGGACACTTTCTCTCATTCCTCAGAGCAGCTACTCCAAGCTGCCCCCACCTTCCCCAGGCCCATCCCATGGCCATGCTTTCTACTCCCCAGAGTCCTCACCTTCCTGCCCATTTTAAAGTGTACACATCAGTGATGTTTAGCATATCCACAATTTTGTGCATCCACCATCTAATTACAGAACATTGCCATTGCTGCCAGAAGAAGCCCCGTGCCCATTAAGCAGTCACTCCCTTCCCCACTCCCACCCTCGCCTCGGCCCCTGGTCCCGCTAATCTACTCCCTGTCCTTATAGATTTGCGTATCCTGGACATTTCATATAAACGGAATCATGCAATACGTGGCCTTCTGTGTCTGGCTCTTTCACTTAGTGTAATGTTTTGGAGGTTTATCCATGCTGTGGACAGCATGCATCAGTGTCCTTTTTATAGCTGATGACCTTTCTTGCCATTTTGAGAAGGAAGTGCCCCTCTTCTTGTCTAAGGCACATCCCACTGTTTCTTGACTCTTCTGGAACCCTAGGCTGTCACCTGCCCTCCCCCCACCCCGGTTCTCCTCCCCCTTCAACCTATCCCCAACTCAGCCCTTTCCCTAGAGCATATACAGTTACTTACAGCTCTCCCATTCACACACACACACACACACACACACACACACACACACACACACACACACGCATGGCTATTTCTCCACTTCCCTCTGCCTTCCTTTCTATCTCTCCTTCCTTCACAGTCAAGTCTCCATAGACCTTTTATACTTCCCTTCTCAACCCCTCCGCCTCCTGGCTTCCCCGCTGGGCCCCCTATACAGAATGAATACCCCTCCTTTGTATTTCCACTTGTGTTAAATGAAGCGACCTCAGCTCACACTGCTACAAAGACCTCCCAACCAGTCACCCTGTCTCTCCATCCACCTGCACACCCCAGCTCAGATGGCATTACCCTCCCCCCACTTCGTCTTTGATCTCTCACTGAAAATTTTCAATGATTTCCCACCACCAACTGAATAAAGTTCCCTATCCTTGTTCTGGCCATTAGGGCCTCCAACACCCGACTCTAAATCATTCTTTCAGGTGTTCTCTTGGAAAACTCTCTTCTCTGGCAAGTCTGAGCTACATTCTGTTCTCTGCCCTTTGGTGCAAAGCCCAGATGCAGCCCTTGCTAGCTGTGTGACTTGGGATGCAACCCATCCTTCTCTGAACCTCAGTTTCCTTAACTGTCAGATGGAAATATTAGGTTAGATGTAAGAACGTTGCCAATATTCAACCATTTTAACCAACAAAAATGGCAATTTCTAGTGGTTCAACCTAAAATAATACTCAACAGGGTTGAGAGTTATTGTGCATAAGGCATGAACTCAGTTGCTGGCCTGTCGGCATCCCTCAGTAGATGTTGGCCTGTGAGCTGTTACTCGGCCCCCGCTATGGAACCTCGCATCCAGGAGGTACTAGCAAATGCCCTTGGGATGGATTCAGCCCAGTCCCGTGGGCCTTTCTAACCAGCCTCTGGAGGTCACAGCTGTGCCTCTCAGCCTTGCCCCCTGGACCCAAGCCCTCTCTCTGCAGGGCTGAATCTCACGGAGAAAATCAAGAAGATCAAGATCGTCTTCACTCCCACCGTCTGCAAGCAGACCTGTGCCCATGGGCGCTGTACCAGCAGCTGCGAGCGTGGCGACACCACCACCCTGTACAGCCAGAGCGGCCACGGGCATGACCCCAAGTCTGGTTTCCGAATCTGTGAGTCCATTCCCCGTTCACATGGCTCCTGGCTGGCCCTGGGGCTGGGTGCAGGGGTAGCCAGAAGGACAGGCCTGCCTTGGGCTGGATCCCAGCTCTTCTGCAGGAAGGAGGCCGGGTGCCCTCGTACCGTGGCTCCTGTGAATGGTCTCCAACCACACAGTGCTGAGTCCTCACCCAGCTCTGTCACATGCGACTCTGAGCAAGTCTCACAACCTCGCTGAATCCAAGTTTCCTCCACAGAAAAGTGAAGGCGTTAACAGTGCCATTCCCCCCAAGCCCCCCACTCCCGTCCCATCCCCCAGGTTACTGCAGGGTGGAGGAAAGGCAAGGCCTGTTATTATCCATCCTCCTTCACCCTCCCAGGCCTCCTGGAAAGTCCCTGCATTTCAGGGGGTGCCCGGTTCCCAGAGCCATCCAGATTTGGGGGTCTTGCTCCCCCTGCTTCCCTGTTGTCACCCAGCGGCCACATAGTAGGTGCTGCTGTGTTCTTCCACCACGTCACCTTGAGGTCGATGTTGTAGATTTCTGCCAGATCCCCTGCCTGAATGGAGGCCGCTGCATTGGTAGGGACGAATGCTGGTGCCCCACCAACTCCACTGGGAAGTTCTGCCACCTGCCCGCTCCCAATCTGGACAGGGAGCCTCCAGAGAGGGGGGTCCACCACAGGGCCTCGCCACAGGGCCCCTTGAAGCAGTCCACCTTCACGCTGCCTCTCTCCAACCAGATGGGTGAGTGTGGGGCTGGGAGGCGACCTGGGTAACGCGTAGGGTGGGTGCTGGCATCTTCATGGAGGGGACGGGAAGCTGTGTCCAGCCCTTCCTTCTCCTCTACCCTTAGCGCTCAGTTTCATTCCCTAAGTTTTTCTCTGCCCTTCCATCTGAGTTCATCAATTTTTTTTTTTTTTTTTTTTTTTTTGCTCTTATTGCCTACTGGGTGCGATGGGGGAAACAAAAGAGTATAAGGGTAGGGTCCTGATTTCAAGGAACCCATGGCTCTGAACAACAGAGAGAGGATGCATGAGAAAGAATAGCATCATAAAACATTTCCTTTCCTCTGCCTTCCGTTATTAGGTGCCAAATAAAGGGTACAAAAAATACAGAATTTTGTAGGAGATCAGGGGATGGAGAGCCCCAAGCCTGGGGAGTTCAGGGAAGGCTGCATGGGGGAGGTGGACTTCAGTTAGGCCTTAAACAATGCATAGGCTTTGGTTAAGCAGAGGGGAGTGGAGGGCTTCCTGGGCAGAGGGACTGGTGTGAACAAAGGCATATAGTGGGGACGATGCAGGGTCTGTTGGGCTGGAGCTCGAAGGTTGTGCAGGATCATGGGGGGAGGTGGAATCAGGAAGGTAGTTTGGAAGTTGGTAATGAAGGTTTTTCAAGAAAAGGTATGGGGCTTCCCTGGTGGCACAGTGGTTGAGAGTCTGCCTGCCGATGCAGGGGACACGGGTTCGGGCCCCGGTCCGGGAAGATCCCACATGCCACGGAGCGGCTGGGCCCGTGAGCCATGGCCGCTGAGCCTGCGCGTCCGGAGCCTGTGCTAAGGTGTGGAGGGAAGGAACCTGTGCTTGGTCCTGTCCTCCCTGGGGTATTGTTCTGGGTTTTGAGTAGAGAGTGAAGAAATGGAGGCGAGTTTTGGGGAGACACAGCCAGTGGCTTGCCTGGCCCAGGGCTGTTGCACTCTTCAGAGGGTGGGGCCCTGTTTCCCCACCTCTGACCCCAGCCCCTGTGCCCAGCCTCTGTGAACCCCTCCTTGGTGAAGGTGCACATCCACCACCCGCCTGAGGCCTCCGTGCAGGTCCACCAGGTGGCTCGGGTACGGGGCGAGGTCGAGGAGGCCCCAGAGGAGAACAGCGTGGAGACCAGACCCTCGCCCTGGCTCCCCGCCAGCCCCGGCCATGGTCACTGGGACAGCAACAGCATCCCAGCTCGGTCTGGAGTGGTTCCTCGGCCGCCACCCCCGGTGGTGCCCAGGCCTCCGGCACTGCTGGGCCGGTGCTACCTGAGTGCTGTGAATGGACAGGTGAGAAGGCAGCTCCTGCCCCAGCCCCGGGGTCTTCTGGGACCACGACTGCTTCCTGCAGTGCCCCTCCTCCTTCTCTCTCTCCTCCATGTTCTTGAGGAATGTGAACCTACAGGGTCTCCCATTCCCCACATGGGAAAACTCAGGGCATAAAATTGCCCGAGTGTAGAGAGGTTAAGCCTCCTACTTGGTCGCCGCTGGGTACCTGTCAGTGCCGGGCACACAGAAGAGGACCCAAGAGAGGCCCCCTCTGGAGGGGAACAAACGTCCTTGTGTCCTAGCAAATCCTGGGCTCTCCTGCAGCTGAGTGTAGGACTCCCGGTGCGTGGGTAGTGGGGCTACTAGATCTGGCGAGAAGGAGTTTGGTCTTTAGTTAAGGGTGGAGTCACAGAGATGTGAAATTAGCAAATGCAGGTTAAACCCCAAAGCCTTGGCGGTGCAAAGATAAGACACTCCACCCCCCCTACCCCCGGTGGCATCCTCAGTCGGTGATGGGAAATCATGTAAGCTTTTCTGAGTCCAGGCACCTAAGGATAGAGGCTAAGCCAGACCCAGGATGGTTTTCCCTAGGATTGCAGTTTGGCGTTCCCAGAAACCCCTCCTCGGAACTGGGGGAGGTAGTGAGTAGCCAAGGGATAGGGGCTCCGAGTCTGCAGCTCCTCCGCACCTGTCAGCTGTGGTGTCGCTGAGCATGGACCCTGCTCACGGAGGTGGCCCTGGCATACCCTGGAGTTTGATGGAGGAAAGCCCAACCTCTGTGGGCTGGGAACATGGATGGGGGCAGCTTGCAGACTTCACAGACAAGATCTTATCTGGATGTGTTCCTGCCACTCCCCTCCCAAGTTTAGGGTCTGGCAGAGTGGACTCTGGGTTTCACTGCTTCCTTCCGGGACAACTCCTCCCCTCTCCTCCCCTCCCTTTGGGTGGGGGCATTCTCTGCAGGAAGTGAGTGGTGAGCTCATGTCTCAGGCTTTCCTGCGACATCTCTGTGCACAGCAGGGGAGGGAAGCAGGTGATGAGTGTCCATGGGCTTTTTTCCAGTGTGCCAACCCCCTGCTGGAGCTGACTGCCCAAGAGGACTGCTGTGGCAGTGTGGGAGCCTTCTGGGGAGTGACCTCCTGTGCCCCGTGTCCACCCAGACCAGGTGAGTGCTGGGTGCCAGGGTCCAGGGTTGTCGGCAAAGCTCTCCCAGGGCCTGGCCTCTGCTGCAGGCACCAGCCCCCGCATTTCCCACCAGGGCCTCAGAGGCCAGGCAGGTAGAACAGGCTGGTAAACTAGGAAAGCTTTCCAAATCGACCTTGAGTGTGCTTTTGGCTGGTGGCAGAGGCTCCTGACGGCACAGACCCATTGCCAGGTGCAGCGTGGCCTGCCTGCTCGGTCTGATGGCCTGGAATGGGTTACTCTCTTTTGCCAGTTGTTCTTCCTCAGATTTTAGGAATTACATCCCATGCTGGGCCCTCTTTTACCCCTCAACCCCCTTCCACATACCCCCTGCCCAGATACCAGGGGCCCAGAGGTCTTGATTTAGTGACTCAGTGTTTCTCTCACTCTCTCCCTGGAGGGACCCCTAGGCCCCCTCCTCAGCTGTTTCCTGTCTCTCAGCCTTTGAATCAGTGTTGGGCATCTGTCCCCGAATGTCCTCGGCCTTGGGGTATGGGAAACTCAGCTCCCAGCCCTCTTTTTTGTGGTGGGAAAACCTAACATATTCATTTATTCATTCAGCAAATACTCACCAGGTGCCTTGCCTATACTGAGCACTGAGAATTCAGGAGTGAGCAAAATGCCACTCTCATAGGCACTGATCTTAAAGTTGGGAGACAGGTGACGAGGTACCTATGCCTGAGTGTGGCCCCTGCCCGCTCAGCCTGTCTCCCTCTTGCAGGCCTCACTCCTGGGCTTGGGTCCAGGCCTGGCATGTATTTCTTTTGCCTGTCAAAAGTCAACTCGGGGGCTTCCCTGGTGGCGCAGTGGTTGAGAGTCCGCCTGCCGATGCAGGGGACGCGGGTTCGTGTCCCGGTCCGGGAAGATCCCACATGCCGCGGAGCGGCTGGGCCCGTGAGCCAAGGCCGCTAAGCCTGCGCGTCCGGAGCCTGTGCTCCGCAACGGGAGAGGCCACAACAGTGAGCGGCCCGCATACCGCAAAAAAAAAAAAAAAAAAAAAAAAAGTCAACTCAGTGAGTCAGCTTTGTGGGGGCCCTGGCCCACAGCCCGAAGGGGGGAATGGCAGGGCTGTTCCTAACTTCAGACTCGGCTGTGGAGCAGTGACCATATTCTCCAAACTAAAAATAAATGTGGACAGTTTCACAGTGTGATAGAATTTTTGATGAAGCACCGAAGGGTAGTATTACACTTTCAGGCTTGAGCATCCAATACATGGCAGGTACCAGTCCCAGCTCTGCCTGCTGACCTCTCTCTGCCCCATCTCCCATCTGTGAAATGGAGACAGTAATAGGGCCAGCCTCATAAGGCCGCTGTGGAGAGTAAATGAGATGGCACCTGTACTTAGCATTAGGTCAGTAAGTGGTAGCTGTTATAATTACTGTTAGAAGTATCCCTCCAAGAAAGGAAGAGGGACTGGACCCACTGCCCCATGGGGAGGAGTGTGTGGAGCTGCTCAGCATCACCCCCTGCAGGCCAAAGATGTTTTACCACTTTTATTCCTCCTGGTCAGACCCACCCTTGAGACTTCCATATCCCACACTCCACTCAGCCAGCAAATATTTTCATTGATGAAGTACCCATTTGAAGTACCCATAGTGTGTAGGCCTTAACAGTGGAGAATGAGGTAGAAACAGTGCCTCCCCTCTCCAAGCTTACAGGCTGGTGGGGGAGGGGGGCGCAGACAACAGAACCGGGACCACCTTTGTGCAAATTAGAGAAAGGTGCCCCTTCCATGTGTTCAAAATAGTCTTTATAATTGGACAAATCCAGGATGCCAATGATTCTGTTAGATGTGGAGCTTTTGTGCAGTGCACAACCTGCACATCTGTACACCGTGGGGTAGGAGATCCATTCCCAAACTTGCGGATCAGGGAAAGCTTCTTGTAGAGGTGACATCCAGGATGAGGTCTGAAGAATTATTAGAGTAGGGCTTCCCTGGTGGCGCAGTGGTTAAGAATCCACCTGCCAATGCAGGGGACATGGGTTCAAGCCCCGGTCCGGGAAGATCCCACATGCCGTGGAGCAACTAAGCCCATGCGCCACAACTACTGAGCCTGCACTCTAGAGCCACGAGGCACAACTACTGAGCCTGCGTGCCTAGAGCCCGTGCTCCACAACAACGGAAGCCACTGCAATGAGAAGGCCCTGCTCACTACAACTAAAGAAAGCCCGCGCGGCTACAAAGACCCAATGCAGCCAAAAATTAAATAAATAAATTATTTATTTTTTAAAAATAGAATTATTAGAGGGGGCCAAAGAGATGGGAAAGAGCTTAACAACCCAAGGAAATTGCACAGGCAGGTGAGATCAAGAGAGTGAGAACATTTCCTGGAGCATAGCACACCCAAGGCTGAGCACCCACCCCCTCCCTGTCCCCTGCTCGCACCACCCCTCACTGTGTTCAGCACACCTCAGCAAGCTGGGCACAAGGGTGCAGAGCCTGGAATGTTAGGCATTCCCCACACTGAGCAAGAAATTGCAAAGGGCAATGTAAACATTTAAAATGCATTAAAGTGCAGCTGGGCATTGTAGAGAGAAGGGGCAAGATGCTGGGGAACCTTGTTTGTGGTGACAGGGTGCCAGACACCTAGCTCCAGTCCCAGGCCTGGGGCCGGGGTGGGGAATGTTTCTTTACGTAGGCAAGACAGGCAAGTTACTGTGCAAGACTCTAGAAAAAAAGGCGAGCTGCTGGGGTAGGTTTGGGAATGGTTGGCAAGACAGGCATACTCCTGAGTTCTGGAACATTCTCAGCCCTGATGGCTCTGCCCCTCTGAACCTCTATTTCTCTTCTCATAAAATAAGGCTGTGCCCCTCAGGGAAGGGCTTTGTCATCCCCAACAAGGTAGTCTAGTAGAATCGGGGGTGAGGGGAGTGATGGAGCCAACAGCGGGGGGAACCACGTGACTTCATGGCTTCCGCTAAATCAGCTTTGGCTTCTGAGGCTGTACAGGACGGTTGAAGAAGGTCCCTGCAGTGCTGCTATTTCTGACATGGGAAAGGACTGCCTTGAAGTCTCAGTTACATGGCACAGACAAATTCCTTTTCTTCCAGAAAAATTCCTCAGTGCCTTCTTAGGGAAACGGCTCAGAGAGTCAATCTAGGTCAGCCTCTGGTCCCCCCACCTTTCTCCCTTCACTCTGAGTGACAGATGCAGCTGACCTGCCAGAACCTGGCCTGAGCCACATCCTCCTGAGCCCTGGGGAGTTATCAAAAGTCGCAGCTCAGAGCTTCTGCGGGGTCTGGAGAGCACACAGCTCTCAAAAGCCACTTTGACTGAGACCACATTTTTGAGTTTTCATCCGAGAAAGACAGACATCTGGGCTGACTGGAAAGTTGGCCGCTGCCCCATCTGGCTTGGCACCGGCGTGTCAACCCCAAGGCCCCTTTGCTGGGGCAGGCTGGGCTGGTACACGGCGCGCGGCCCGCAGTGGTGGGCCCCGGCTGTTTGCCACGAGACCATCTCTCCGTCTGCCTGGCGTAGGATGAGTTCACCGCAGAATCCAGGCCCCTCCCTGTGTCTCCAGGGAGAGCTGATTCTCTTGCTCGTCCCCTTCAAGGAATTCTGCGTCTCTCTCTCTTAAAAACAATAAGAGCTGCCAGGTACTGAAGTTTTACGCTATGCCGTGCTTTGCACCTACGTGATCTCATTTCATTGTCACAACCAGTGGCAAGCTAAGGATCTTTATCCCCATTTGACGGAGGAGAAAAATGTAGCTCAGAGAGGGCTGAGGAACTCGTCCAAGGTCACACAGCTAGGATAGGGGAGCTGGGATTCAAATCACAGTGTGTCTGATTCTTAGGGGACAAGGATCTCCCTAATCATTCTGGGGAGGGGGGCGTTGGGGCAACCTGAAGACAATACAAATCAGGATGCTAGACCAGGATTTTACAGTCAAGAGGGTGCATCCCGGGACTGTATTCCACGTATACATGAAGGACAACATCCTGCCAGAAGATTGGATTGAACAGACAGGCAGGGAAGCAACCTGCAGTGCAGGCCTGAATTAACAGAGATGCGTTGAAAGAAACATCCGGGGGTTGGGGGAGTGGGCAGGCTTGTTCCGTGTGGTTTCAGGGCGTGGGCAAAAGCCGATGTGTGGATGTTTCTAGTAGGCAGAACTCAACTGGAAACTGAGCAGTAGGGACAACTTATTAAAAACTGCAGCTGCCCAGCAATATAACGGGATGTTTCCAGAAGTACTGAACTCCCTGCCACGAGGAGTATGCCTACCAAGAACAGGTGTGTGGAAAGGAAATTGATTTTTGAGGGAATATAGGTTTATATATACATCTGAACATTTATTTGAAACTCTCAATAGAAGGAAAGCCTTGGTTTGTCTGGGTTTTGCCATGGCCCTTGCCCACAAGGAGTGTTCCAGGTGTAGGTCTGTGATGCCAGCCCCCGAGGAGAGTGGGCATGTGAAGGTGATGTCTGAGGAGGCTGGAGCAGAGAACCCTAGGGCGAGTCATGGCAGCATCACTCTCATCACGTCCTCATTAGCAGCCCTTTACTCAGAGGATGTAATACGCGCCAAGCCCCACGCTAAGTTCGTTCTCATTTCCTTGCCTCTTAACAACATCTCTAGGTGGGTGTTACTATCTCCATTTTGCAGATGAAGAAATTGGGCCTGAAACTCCAGGTCTATGTGACCCCAGAGCCCTGCTTCTAATCGCTCTGTAATCCCCTTCCTCTGCTTCTTGGCTTACGCATTCAATGAGCTAGAGGACCCCGGCTGGGGGGACAGCTGTGCCGGGGTGGGGCTCCTGTTCTCTGTAAATCTGGGTCAGACACCCAGTCTCCTGCCCTAAAGAAATGAGATTTTCAGAATTCCAGTTGTTGGGCTGATAAAAGCCGTGATTCTTTGTCTCGAAGCCTCCTGGGAATTGTGACTCAGCTCCAGTTAGCACCCTCCCTACCCTAGCAGGGGTGTCACTGACACGTGGCATCTCTGGCCTGGAGAGCCCTGGGAGGGATAGGGTTAGGGTGGCGGAAGCGGCGCCTGTCTGAGCCAGGGCTCTGACCAGACCCCTCTCCACCTCACTGGTCATGGTGACCAAGACACCCACTCTGGCTCCGGAGTCTCCCGAGGAAGCAGTCAGAGCCTGTCTTTGGGTGGCATTTCCACAATCATTGCAGGATCCATTAGGACTTCACCAAGGAGGAAGATCTGGAGTAATGGACATTATTATAATTACCAATATGTGACAAGCATCATGCTCCGGGTTTTGCACGCCTGTTTAGTGTTCACAGTAACCCTCTGAGAAAGGAAAAGTCATCCCCATTTGCTGATAAGAAAGCCAAGGCTCAGAGAGTAACTTGCCCAAGTGTCTCCAGCCAGTGAGGGGCAGCAGGCCACCTTGCTTTCCTCGAAACTGTGTTTCTGGAAGGAAGGAAGGAAGGAAGGAAGGAAGGAAGGAAGGAAGGAAGGAAGGAAGGAAGGAAGGGAGGAAGGAAGGAAGGAAGGAAGGGGGGAGGGAGGAAGGGAGGGAGGGAGAAAGGAAGGAAGGAAGGGAGGGAGGGAGGAAGGAAGGAAGGAAGGGGGTAGGGAGGGAGGGAGGGAGAAAGGAAGGAAGGAAGGGAGGGAGGGAGGGAGAAAGGAAGGAAGGAAGGGAGGGAGGGAGGGAGAGAAGGAGGGAGGGAGGGAGAAAGGAAGGAAGGGAGGGAGGGAGGGAGGGAGAAAGGAAGGAAGGGAGGGAGGGAGGCTTGAGGAATACTTACAGGTACTGTGCCAGGCATTATCATTATGCTAGTTTCAGTCTGACATTGGTTGTTTCAGTAAACAGCCAGTTAATCCTCACAACAACCCACGAACTGAGTTTCTGTCCCCACTTCTACAGGTGAAAAATTTAAGACCAAGGGAGGTTAAGAAATGTGCCCAGGTCACACGGCTAGTCAGAGTGGAGCCAGGAATTAGGCGCTAGTCTGGCTGCCCCAGCACCCACACTCTTTCCACTGCTCCCGGGGAGTCAAAGTTTCTATCCAGCTTACCCACCTGAAGCTTACAGATCAGGGGTTCAGCTCCAGCCTGCTCACGTGCCCCTGTGCATCAAACTTAGCCTCGTCCAGTGTGTGTGTGTGTGTGTGTGTGTGTGTGTGTGTGTGTGTGTGTGTGTGTGTGTGTGTGTGTGTATCTGTTCTCTGGGCAGAAGGGTGTGTGGCAAGGGACCCTCCACATCTCCCTGCTGCAGCCATCTGTCATCACAGATTGAGATCAGCATGGCTTGTAAACAGCCCTGTGGCCAGACATATGTCTCCACCGTCTCCTCCCCGAGCTCTGTCTCGGAGTCAGGGCCAAAACTGTCTCCAGCAATCAGTTTGCTCTCGTTGAGGCCTCCTTGGGAATTCCAGCAGCCAAGGGTGAGAATCCGCAGGGTGGGGGCAGTCTGCAGCCAGGGAACCCTCTGCTTCCTTCCCCATCTGTGAGCAACCAAGGTGCAGCAGTGAGTGGACAGGGCTGGGGGCCGGGGCCAGAAGACCTGAGTTCCAGGCCCGCATGGCCCAGGTTTCCTGACCAGGAAAGTCATGCATGTCTGCCCTATGTGCTTCACAGGCACTTGGTGATGTTCAGACTCCTTGGAGTTGAGGTTGAGTCCAGCTGACCCCTCAGCAGCTGTTTTGGCTTCTCAGGTCAAAGTCCAAAAGCTGCAAGACCACTTCCCGAAAGAGCCTCTCTGAAGCGCCCACAGGAATCCCAGATCAGCCACTCTCTTCTTCCAGATCCACAAGTCCTCTGCTCTCTGACCCTTGACTTATCCTTGATCTGGCTGAGGGGCCATGGGAGGAGTACATGTTCTTCACTATTTCCTTTACCGATTCTACATGACGCTTTGGTTGTACACATTACGGAGCATCTACCCAGCATCTGATTACTTCTTCTGACCTCCTTCTGGGTGTCCCTGCCTTTTTTTCCCCACTCACTCTCCTGATCCCTTGTTTTATAAAAGGAAGAGGAGGAGTTCCCAGGAAGGGTCATATGCTTCCTGCTGGGCAGGCATCTCCTTGTGGCCTCTGGACCCTAAGATTCTTGGCCTAGAAAACTCTAAGGCTCGTCATGAATTCGTTCGTTCATTTATTTATTTGTAGGCAGTAGAGGGGAATAGTTCAGAATTTATCCTCTGGAAGCAGATGCATAATCCCAGCTCAATCCATCAGCTGGGTGACCTTGGGCATGTTTCCTAACCTCTCTGTACCTCAGTTTGCTCATCTGTAAAATGGGGATAATATTAGTATCTCCAAGGCTGTTATGAGGATTAGATAAGTTATTACCTGTAAAGCCTTTATAATAGGACCTAGCCCATAGTATGAGCTATTTTAGTGTCTGCTATTATTACTCATTCCATTTTGATTGCCTATACTATTCCGTGTGCTGTGTTTGACTCCAGAGACATAGCAATGACAAAGAAGGCAAGGTCCCTGTCCTCACAGAGCTTATGCACTAGCAGGGGAGATGGACAAGCAAACAGGCAGCCACAGCACAGTCCATTAAGCATTACGGCAAGGGAAGGCCTACGTGTGCTGGGAGCACTTGGGAGGTGCGCCTGGTGATACCCGCCCTCCCCCATCACTGCCGAAATCTCGCTCAGAGCCGTGGGTGAGTGCTGAATTCTCACCCCAAGCCAAGGTTTCTCCCTTCCATGTGCTCATCTCAACTTCGACTTTCTTTCCCCCAAAGAGATATAAGCAGATTTTTCTGGATTGGCTGCTGCACTTGGTCTTACAGAAGCTGGGATCCAGCCCCCTCTAGGAGGCCTCTGTGGGTTTGAGGAAGGGGGCTGAGGGCCCTGGTTCGGGGTGGGTGGGGTGCAGGGTGCTGGCAAAAATGGGTGTCTCACGAGGAACGCTGGTTTTGACACTTCTTTCTCTCTAGAAGTCTGCCCTCACCAAGGGCTGTCCAGCCGACAGTTTCTCTTCAGGCCAGTGAGAAGGCAGAGTCCTCTCAGGAGGAAATCACTTTCTAGAAAAAGCGCATGTTTCCAGACTAACGGATGAGCCCCACTCCTCTTAGTTCACACATTGCTCAGCTTCTCGGGGTACCCTGCAGGTGCCACAGCTGGTGCCCAGCCTTACTGTGATCCCAGCTCTCTGCCACCCCTCTCCTGCTCCGTCAAGAAGCAAGGTCCTTCTGCCTACACCACCTTGCTGCCCTAGCCTCCTGGCTCCCCCCTCCCTTCCTCTCTGGCTGTAGGAGGGACGTGCCCTTGGCAGCCAGAAGCTTGGCTGCAACCCCGACTAGGCCCCCTCTGAGCTTCACCTTCCTTCCTAACCTGTGAAACAGACAGGAAACAGACAGGAGAAACAGACAGGACAATAGCACCAAAGGCCTCAGGCCTCCGAAGCCCTGTCCAGATGTCCCCTTGTCTCAGTTCTCCCGGCCCCTGGCATCAGCCTCAAGATATTCCTTCCCACCTTCTGCGCCTGCATCTAATCAGCTTGCTTTCTGAGTTTCTCCAAACAACTTCCCCTCTTTCTTTCTTCCTCCCCGTCTTCAGTTCATGCCACCAGGCCCCGGGCCAGGCGCTCACATTTCCCGGCCTCACCCCATCCTTTTTCTCAATGTCAGCATTTTCAGAATACTCACTTATCGCCACACAGCGGCCTTTTAGGCTGAAGCCTAATTCCCATGTGGAAGAACATGCAAACCCTGGGGAATACCATCTGTGGCAAAAAAGAAAAAATTACAACTTCAATTTACAGTTCTTTAATCTTAAAAAAAAAATTAAGCTTTACTAATTTATGTCCTCACTTGATCTCTATGTCAGACTGTTGCAAGTGTCCTCAGGGAAGTGTGGGGCTTCCAGGGAAACACGGCACCTCCTCATGTTTGTCTTTGGTATCACAACATGTAACGCATGACAATGCTGTTTGTGGGGTTCTTCAGTTAGGTTGTCTAGTTTTAAATAAAGCAGCCCTCACCAAGTGGAGAAATGACTCTAAAAAATTCTTGCAGAGAAACAGGATTTAAAATAATATGGGGGGCTTCCCTGGTGGCTCAGTGGTTAAGAATCCGCCTGCCAATGCAGGGGACATAAGTTCGAGCCCTGGTCCAGAAAGATCCCACATGCCGCGGAGCAACTAAGCCCGTGCGCCACAACTCCTGAGCCTGTGCTCTAGAGCCAGCAAGCCACAACTACTGAGGCTGCGCACCTGGAACCTGTGCTCCACAACAAGAGAAGCCACCGCAGTGAGAAGCCCGCACACTGCAACAAAGAGTCACCCCCGCTCGCCACAACTAAAGAAGGCCCGCACGCAGCAACGAAGACCCAACGCAGCCCAAAATTAATTAATTAATTATTTAAAAATCCTCTTTTAAAAAATAAGTAAATAAAATAAAATAATATGAATAATCCTAAGCGATCCTTTAAAAATGCAATGCTGACACTTCTCCTCTGACATGTAATCGGCCATATTCCAAGGTAAAAATAATGATGACCTCTCAGATGGGACCCAAAATGGACCCCAGGAGTCAAATGATCAAGAAGTCTATATAAAATACAGCTTAAAAAAAAATACAGCTTATATCTACTATCATTAATACCAGACTGCCTTCAGTGTATAATGTGCCCAGAGATAACAGCTAATGATAGAGTAAAAGCTATCTTGATTTGAAAAACATTTCAGAAACTTCCCTGGCAGTCTGGTGGCTAAGACTCCGTTTCCAATGCAAGGGGCCCAGGTTCGATCCCTGGTCAGGGAACTGGATCCCGCATGAATGCCACAACTAAAGATCCTGCATGCCACAACGAATATCTCGCACGTGGCAACAAAGATCCCATGTGCCCCAACTAAGACCCGATGCAGCCAAATAAATAAACAGATAAATGTTCAAAAAAAAAAAAAGAAAACATTTTAAAACACTGAGACACTCACATTTTGCTGTATAACTGGATGAAGGTATAGGTATTATTAACATATCTCTTGGTATTTGCAAGAATCTATTTCAGCAATAAAATATATGAAGAACTATCTATTGTGTAAGCCACTAAAGGTTGAACCTGTTTAGAAGATAGAAGACCTATATTCTCCACAGTAAATGACTTCTTGAATAAAAATAAGGTTTACCCAATAACTCTATAAGTACAGCGGCTGATGTTAGGACCAGCAAGGCAATGGAGCTGGGGAATGCTAACTGGAAAGTCCCCTCCCTGTACCCTTCATAGGCAGGATATTGCCACAAAGAAGTCAAAGCTGGGAGAAGACAAGCTGTCACAGGAAGTCATCATGCGGTTAACTTCATAAAACAAGATCTTTAAAGTATAAAGGTATCTTTACGGAGCTTCATATTGGAATAGTGTCTGTGGAAATGCCTGTGCCCCTTGAGAATTACTGGCTATGTCTTGGCAAAGGAATCATCAAACTGAAAAAGCAGTCCTTCTTCATTTTTTTTAAACAAAAAGATGGGTGTTCCACATTTCCTGCCTTTTTCTGTGATCACAGGCAGCTGTCAATAGTATACTACCTGCTAGCCCTTTTCAAGAAAAAACATCTTCAAAAAAAAAACACCTTCAAAGCACTTCTTTGGAGGTTGACATGCGAGTCTGACCCTCCAAGGTAGTGGAGATGTTTTCCCTGTTTTTACTGAATGTCAGTTGTTTTTGTTTCTTTGTTTGTTTTTGTTTTTAAGCATACTTTCTCTCTCTCTCTCTCTCTCTCTCTCTCTTTAAAGTAAGAGGAATGGTGTGAAATCAAGATAAGACATGTATCAGCACCAAAATACTGACAGTTATTGCCTTATTGGCCCATCTGGACTCAGACCACTGCCCAGTTTTGTTATAAACTTTAAGCGGGGCTGCTTTTCAAGGAAGTTGTGGTGGGACAGAGCCTTTTGAAAATGAATGTTTGGAAAAAATTCCATCATCCTGTAATTTGCTGCTATAAATCCTCTCCCCTTGCATACTTGAAAAACTCAAGAACTGGGATATTCTAACTCTTTTTGACTTTGTAAAAACAACTAGCTGACCTCAGGGAACGTGAAAATTACTAACCAAATTTCAACAACAACATCCCATGGTTGGTGAATGTGAGTGAATAGATATCATGGATTTATAAGTGCAATCGACGGTGAGCTTCTTCCAGGATCGGGGGGCTTTGTCAGCTAGGGTGGCACTCAAACCAAGTATCAGAATAAACTGAACTTAGAACCAGACTGTGAATTGTCATATTCAGATGTTTAAAAACTAACAAAACAACTAGAGTTGTGTAAGATGCACATTGGGAGAAAGTGGGTGATGGAAGCACAGGACCTCACTGTACTATTTTTTGCAACTTCCTGCAAATCCATAATTACTTCAAAAACAAAAAGTAAAAAAAACAAAACACACAAGTTTGTTCAATCACATGTTATATTGTATAACATTGATATCATATAATATATACTGTATCTAATAACTATATGACTATATTATTATAACTATATATACAAGATATATAGTCACTAGGTATCATTTTTAGTAATAGCAAGTGGGCTGAGAGTAGCCTGGTGAGAGCCAGGGAAGGGATTTCAGCTAAGGAGGTGCAGCCACCCAGGGCAATGGCTTGGGGGGATGGGGCCTCACAGCTGCAGAGTGGGCTGACATCCAGACTGCACCCCACTTCCCAGCATGGGTGACAGAGGAGCCCAAGGGCCCTCCAGTGAAACCTGTCTGTATCTTCAATCCTTAGCCTTCCCAGTGATTGAAAATGGCCAGTTGGAGTGTCCCCAGGGGTACAAGAGACTGAACCTCACTCACTGCCAAGGTAAGAATAACCAGGGACAGGGCTGGGCTTGGGGAGCAGAAATAACAGAGGCTTGATGATGCGGGGAGACTCGCACATCCCCAGATAGAAGGAGCGGCTGCCACTGTCTGAGTGGTCTCCACTGGGCACCTCTAAGCCCTAGCTCGGGGGAGCTATGGGGGCTGCTGCTTCCAGGGGCCCAAGGAAGTCAGAGGATAGTGATGGTGCAGCTGAGAAAGCGCCTGGGAGCCAAGCCCTCCCCTCCTCCCCATCTCTACCCACCCCCACCCAGATCTGGGAGTGTGACTCTGTAGGGCTGTGTTGTGCTGTATCTCAAGGTGCTCCACGGTCCCCGCACATCCACTCACCTCCTGGGCTGCTCTGCCTGGAATGGGAAGACTTTTAACTCCAGGGTGGGAGATCAAGTCAGCCTGAGTTGGTGGGGACCACGATGGACTCTTTCCAGCAAAGCACCTCAGCTGCTCAGGCCTCCTTCCCGCAGCCGGGAGCGGGGAGGGCACAGGTGAACGGGATGGAGGGGGAGTGGGGGAGGGGGACCATAAAGCACAGTCCTTGGCCTTGCTGGCCTGGCTGGTAGGCTCTGTAAGGCCAGCTGAGGCCCAGGTGCTCTGCATTAGAGGCCCCCAGAGGGGCAAGGCCCAGGGACACCTCAGGACAGAAGAGTGGGCAGGGGGGAGCTCAGCCATGGCTCTGAGCAGGGAGCCCTTGTTGGCTGTGGACCTGGCAATAGGTGAGGTATGAGCTGGGCTTTCCAGCCAGTGGGAGGCTCCTGGGGTTGAGGCAGCTGTCCCTTTGGAGAGCTTTGGGAACTGGACAAACCGCTGTCTGTACAGTTCACTTTGCTTGAAGCTAGGTTACAGACAGGATTGACCCAGACGATCTCCTAGGTCCCCTCCCCGTGGAGACTTCAGGAGAGAGGAGTCTGGGGCGGCTGAGCTATCTGCCTGTGGGGATTTCTGGCCCATGGATAAGAACAGGTGCTTAGACCCGGCAAAAGGGAAGACCTCTGACCCAGCCGAGCCCAGGCTTAGCCTCCCTCCAGGGCAATGAGGCAAGGACCTCACGGACAGTGGGTGTGGGGAGAAGTTGGTATTTTTGCCCTTAGAGAGTGCAACGGGGCTGCTCGTATCTAAACTGTCCTCAGTGGCCTCTCCGCCCGGCATGTTTCCTAGTCTGCAGTGTTAAAGTTATTCCCAAGATCTCGAATGTGCTCTCTGTCCTTCCTCCACCAAGCCCACAGAATTCAGGATGCCAAGGTGCCCTCCCCAGGAGGCCCTGCCCCTGAAACCTCCCCCTTCCCATGTCTGTGGCTGTGGTCTCCCTGTCTGGGATGGGACCCGCTCATCTCTGCACCTGCAGGCACCATCCCTCCTCTCTCCATCCTTCTCTCCTACTTCCACAGGCTAATTTTGGGATATTGCTATGATCTGCATACACTGTGCTAGGTGTTAGTTCACAGTGATGGATGAGACACAGCTGCTGCCCCAGGTGAAGACAGATGCCTTAACAATTACACACTATGAGAGAAGTGCTCTCGAGAGAAAGAGGCACTGGGTGCTATGGGATCCTATGGTGGGGCCCCTTCCCAGACTGGAGGATCAGGGAAGGTTTCAGGTGATACCTGACCTAGACTTAAAAAAATGAATGGAGTTGGCCAGCTAGAAGGGGATGCGGGCATTCCAGGCCGAGGGACGAGTATGAGCGAAGGAGCAGTTTGGGCCGGCTGGAGTACAGCCAGTGCACCCACAGGAGATAACAAGTACATCCCAGGGTCTCATCAGAGCCACCGGCCCACACACAGGTTTTTGGAAAATGGTGGAGGACATTGGATACCAGGTGAGGGTTTAGAAGCTCCCTCTAGGAGGTGAGGGGGAGCCCAGAAGCTTCTCAAGCAGACAGGAGGCAAGTCAGATTTGAGTTTAGACATCACTCTGGCCATAGACTGGAGGCAAACGGATCAGTTCCCCGTCCCAGCTCTCCCTCCCAATAGAACATCCTGCTAAGCAGTGGTTCCCCTTGGTGCCCAAGCTGAGTCATCCTTCAGCCCCTTTACTCCTGTACTCAGTGCCAATTTCCAAAGCCTGTGAATGAGCAGGCGGCCCTGATGACACTGGGCTGCCATGTGTTATCTCCTGGCACTGGAGGTGGGCGGCCATCACAGATCTCCCATGCTCACCATCAGCAGCAAAGGTGCCATCGCTAAGAGGGCCCCTGACTTCTTGGAGCTCAGAGTGTGAGCACTGTGATTTCCCCTGTCCTCTTAAACCTCTGCTCCACCTCCCAGCACCTGCCTCCATCCTCCCACCTCCTCATCCTTGCCGGGGCCCCTCCATCCTGCAGCTTCTCACTGTGGACATGGTCCCTGGATCTTGGGTCCCGCAGAGATGCTTCAGGGTCTCTCAAGGAAGACTGAATAGGAGGGACTGGGCAGCCTGTTCTCCACCCTCCAACTCAAACTCTGCCCTCATCTACTCCCCCTGTTACGTCCCAGGATGCCGCTTACTAGTTGAGTGACTTTGGGCAAGTTACTCCTGGAGCCTCAGTTTCCTCACTTATAAAATGAGGCCGTGTGGACCTACTTGATAAAACTGTGAGAATTAAATAAGGTATCTTATGCAATCCACCTGGCATACTACCTGGCACGAGGCACTCAATAAACATTAGCTCTTAATATTATGACCATTATTACCGGTTCCTAGACCCAGCGATTCGCAATTTTTATCTCATTTTATACCCCTAATAGGACTACATCGTAGTTACTATTATTATCCCCACTTTACAAATGAGAAACTGAGGCCCAGAGAGAGGGATCACACTTAGTAAACGGCAGCTCTCTTATTGCTGTCCTTCTATTTGGAGAATCATAGGAGAACTCTGCCCCGACCCCTCCCCTCCATCAGGCCTGGGTTGGGGGGCGCTTGGTCATCTCCGCCAACCCTGCAGATATCAACGAGTGCCTGACCCTGGGCCTGTGCGAGGACTCGGATTGCGTGAACACCAGGGGCAGCTACCTGTGCACCTGCAGACCCGGCCTCCTGCTGGATCCATCCAGGAGTCGCTGTGTGTGTGAGTGCAGGTGGGACCCAGGGTGGGGACGCTGAGAGGCGAGATGGGACCCTCATGGTCCACGGGCCAGACTGAGAGCAGAAGTGCCCCTAGACCCTATCGCAGGGTCCAGGGGCTGCTCCTCCACCTGGAACTGGGCCCCAAGTACCAAACCTGATCTCTCATCCTGCTGGGACGGAGACAGTCACTGCTTCTCTGTTTTCTTTATGTATTTCTTTGAGGGCTTTAGAGTTTGGGATTTTCTACCTCCTCTGTTTTTTCTCTCATCATTACTGTCCCATCTGTTGCCTCATCTGCTTTGGGAGGATGTGTGTTGTCCCTGCTGTGACGTCTGGCTGATCCGTGGCTGCCTCTTCCAGTGCCTGAGCTTAGCAGCCTGGTCCTTTCACTGCAGACCTTTCTTAAGGAGCCTGCCCATAGCAGGAGCAGCACTGCTGCCGGCCCCGGGGCCTTTCCGTAAGCCTGCGGTCCCCGTGTGTCCGTGAGCGCGTACATGTCACTAGTCGTATCAGCATCGTGTCCATGTGTGTGCATGTGTGAACACCCAGGCAGCTGTTTCCAGTGACCTCTGTGGTTTCCAGCTGGGAGAGGCCCAGGCTGGCAGTGCCCCCCTCCACCCACCACTCCCCATGGCAGAGCTGACGGCACAGCCAGACCAGGGAGGCCTGACCAGTACTGAATAAAACCAGTCCCGACTGGCCTCTGCAAAGTAGCCACCCAGGTCGTGTGGGCCACCCAAGGCTCAGCAGAGTTCCCTGTGGCCGGTTCCCTGTGAACCACCAGGTACTGGGTCTGGGGAGGCCACAAGATGAACAGACGCCAGCACCACCCAGAGGGAGCACCCATGTGAGGGAAAGACTGGACCCAGCATCCCCAGGGCAAGGAGGTAGTAAGAGCCTTAAAGGGACAGCAGAGAACGAGGGGACCCAGAATGGGGAGAACCCATCTGGCCACTCTCAGGAAGAGCTCATGGTGACTTATTTATTAGTTCTGGATAGAGACCCTTCATGCAGGGAGGCAGGGTTGGCCCTTGGTGTTGTCATTCTCTAAACCCAGCATGGCTTACACTCACTGCAGTCCATGGGATTTTGATTCATGGCTCCAGCCAGGCAGCCATCAATCTAGCGAGCATTTACTGAGTATCTACATGCGCCAGACATTGCCCGGGGTGTCTGGGCTGCAAAGACGACCAAGACAGGGCCTGGTCCTCCAAGCTCCCCATCAGGCCTGTGGTTCTCGCCTCATCTCATCTCCCCAGGGAGACTGTGGCCCTCAGAGCACACTGCTCCTCCCTCGTGCTCCCCAGGATGGGCTTTTGTAAACACGTATAGACTCAGAATCTGGAGACAAGCAGAGACATCCACATTTCCTGCTCTTAGCTTCCCCACATGAGGGTGAGAGTCAAGGGTCGCCTCAAACAGATAACACGAGGAGGTGCTAAAAGCATTCCTGCAGCTCCTCTTCCAAATGTTCTGTGAGCATTTTCAGGGCCCCAACTTCTACATCGAGATGCAGGCCAAGCCAATCTGAACGCACGTGGCCGGTCACTCCTCCACCCACTGCCTTTCCCCTCCCGCTGGCCACCTGCCCATCCCCACCTGCCGTGTCTGTTGCAGCGGACAAGGCCATCTCCATGCAGCAGGGGCTGTGCTACCGGTTGCTGGGGCCCGGCACCTGCACCCTGCCTTTGGCCCAGCAGATCACCAAGCAGATATGCTGCTGCAGCCGAGTGGGCAAAGCCTGGGGCAGCAAGTGTGAGGAGTGCCCCCTGCCTGGCACAGGTAACCCTCTGTCCTCATCTCAGCCCCGGCCGCCGAAGGGCTTCCTCCAAGCCAGTGGCCAGTTTCCCCTACCTGACCTAACGTCAGGCCAGAAGACTCTTAATTTTCCTTCCTGTTCAACTCCTTAACCCAACCTGGGGCCCCTCCCTCCTTGTTGGCACAATTGCCCTGTCCCTCAAAAGGCAGGAAAAGGAGGGCCCTGGGTTCCTGCGGGAACAGCACCCCTCAGCTTGTCCTCTGACTGTTGAACTTGCAGAGGCCTTCAAGGAGATCTGCCCTGCCGGCCACGGCTACACCTACTCAAGCTCAGACATCCGTCTGTCCATGAGGAAAGCTGAGGAGGAGGAACTGACCAGGCCCTCGAGGCAACAGGGGCAGAAGAGCAATAGGACCCTGCCCAGACCAGCAGAGAGGCAGCCACTCCGGGAGGCCACCGGCACCTGGCTGGAGGCCGGGACCATCCCTGACAAAGGTATCTGGGTTGGGGAAGATGCCTGAGAGGTTCCCCCTCCCCTCGGGTTACAGCACCTCAAAGAGCCACTGGACCCATGGCATTCCATCTCTGGGGCATTAGAAAAAGGAGTTCAGAGCAGCAGCACAGCCCTGGGAACGTGCTCTCATGGCCTGGCCTGATGACATGGCCTCACCTCCTCTTTCTCCTATATAGGGTCAATAGGTACCCATGTCCCAGGGAGCTGCTGGTGGGGGTGGGAGAGGCCCGCCGCATCCTCCACTCCAGCTGACCAGGCCTTTCCATCCCTTGCCCCCGGCCGCGCAGCTTCTGGGGCTGGTGCTCGCTGCCAAGCTGAAGGGTCGGCAGGTGGATCCTGGGGAATCTGGGGGCTTTAGATCCCCTCCCGTGGCCTTAGAGTCAGAGCACTGGCTCCAGCTCAATCGCCTTGGGCCCAGGAGGCGTGGGGCTGGAAAGGGACTGGGCTCTAGGCACCCCTGGCAGGTGCCCTGGGAAACCACGCAGAAGGCAAGCCCGGGTTACTGGTAGCACAGGGTGCAGGAGGCCAAGGACATATGAGGACCAGGAGAACTAAGTGATGGCCAAAGTGCTCCAGGAATTGGGAACAGACAGACACGGAAGTCAGGCAGAGCCCCAGTCATCATGGAAACCAGACACTGGCCAGGCCAGGAGCAACTCCTCCCCTTCCTAGAACTGTTGCCCTGGCCTGTAGCCTGGGGCAGGGGCGGAGTGACCCGATGTGGTCGGGAGGGAGGAGGTGGCAGTGCAAGGAGGGTTACAGCGAGGATGGGGTGGCAGTCCACCCATGGGGTGGACTGGCCCGGAGCGGGTGGGACTCCTGTCACCGGGGGCATCAAAGGAGCCCCGGAGGTTTCCTCTCACCAACTGACCACCTTGTAGGCCTTCCAGACCTGGGATTCTGGGATCTGGGCTGGCCAGTGCCAGAAGGGTGGCAGGGGCAGAGGCAGGTAAGAAGAGTCTGGGCTCTCTCTACCACTGAGCCTGCGGGGGACGAAGTCAGGAGGTCATGGACTGAACCAGCCCTGGCCGTGGGTGGGAGGGAGAAGGCAGCCAGACCCTCCTCCCTGAGCTCACGCTCTCACCTTTCCTTCCCAGGTGACTCTCAGGCTGGCCAGGTAAGCGAGCCCTCCCACCAGCAAGTCGCGCAAGGGTGGCAGAGAGCAGGACGTGGTAGGACTGAGGCCGCAGGGCAGCGTCCCGTGAGGGAGGGAGGGGAGAAAGATGGAGTGTACGTAGGATTTTACTTGCAGAGAAGCTGTGGTGGGAGAGTTGATCCAAAGACCCAGTTTTACCCTAAAGGAAGTAATAACAACAGCTCCTGTTTTTCCAGCAGCTGCTGTGCAAGTACTCTCATTCGGGAAGCTCTGGGGCCCCCTTCAGAAAGGAAGCAGGAACGTGTCCTGTTAGTCCTGGCTGTCACTCAGGCTTTCATCACAGCAGATGAGGTCTAGAACTGATTCCAGATTAATTCCGGATTCAGCACTTTCTGAGCCTGACTTGCTTAAGGTCTCAGGTCTCCTCTGTGAGTGGCTCGTGCGGAAGTAGAAGCAGAGCTGTGAATAGCCTCAAACCACTTCATTGAGAAAGGGGGATCCCACCCCCTCTCCTGAGCCCAGGATTTCCCTGTAAAGAACTGAGTGTCCTCCTAGAAAAACATTCCAGAAGAGTGAAGCTGCTTCTTCCCTCATCAGTCCGCCAATCCCTACCCTATCCCTTGGCCCCTCCAACCTGCATCCCTGACTCTCCGCAAATATTGTTTCCCCAGGGAGCTTCTTCTCTCCCTGGAGAAGCATGCATTGTCTCCCAGACCAAAGTTCTTCCGTGTCCCCCCAGCCCCAGCCATGCTCCTGGCCCTCTGCCATCCCCTGCCCATTTTTCTTTCCCCTGCTCCCCACAGCTCATCTACCTCTGTCCATGGGCTATGGTGAGAGACACCAGGTGTGGCCTGGGGTCCCAGCTTCACCACACTGGCCCTGTGACCCTCGGTAGACTGGTTAACGTCTAAACTTCTGTTGCTGTCTGAGATGTGGAGATCATAGCACTGATACGATATTTGTTGCTGTAACGCTGAGCTGGCCCATTCCATACATCGGCTCCTTTGATCATCACAGCCTTCTACCAGAGGATAGTTGAGAAGATTCATTAAGACAGTAGACATAAAGTGCCTGGCAGAATGCCAGGGTGTAGTAAGAACTCATCAACACCTGGAATGAATGAAAGACTGAAAGAGGGAGTTAGTTGGACGGGGAGCCTGGAGGCAGGGGTGAGTGTGGAGGAAGGAAGCACATCATGGGGGTGACAGGGAAGCCAAGAGTGACCTCCTCCCGTTTCTGTGCAGGTCACAACCAGTGTTACCCAGCTATCTGCCTGGGTCCCAGGTGAGTGCCTCCTCCTAGTGGTGCCCAGCAAACAAAGGGAGGGAAGGAGAGACCTTAATCTGGGAGTGGAGATAGTACCTGGGAGCTGGTGCACAGGCTCAAATCAGCTGAGCTTGAGGGTGATGAGACGTGTGATCAGTTTTCCTGGGAGCTCTGTCTGCGGAAGGTGTTATAGGTCAGCGAAAGGCACCGCGATGCCTTACAAATACCTCCGCAGCCACAGCACTCTTTCTGCCCTTCATGGTGCTGGTCAGCAAATAAACAAGACCAAAGAGGAAGGGCTGGCTGAAGCAGGGGCGGGTCAGGTACACAGAGCCCTGCCCCCAGCCTGTCTTCCCTCAGGAAATGGCTAGAGCTCCGCAGAGCCCAGCTTGCCGGTCCCTGGGGCTGCAGACAGGGCACTGTTCAGAAGTCGGCTTCAGCTTTCTCTACTATGATGTGGACACGAATGCCTGCCTCTTAAGGCAGATGAGACACTGGTGGTCCAGGCAGAGCTCTGTAAACTGTAAAGAACTCTGCAGACAGAAGGAGAGTGCTGAAATAGGAGTCAGGAGACCCGGGCTACGGCTCCATCTCCAACAAGCTAGCGGCCTTGGACAAGTGGCCATTCCCACGAGCCTCCACCTCCTTCCCTGCGGAGTGGAGCCGGGAGACCAGATGTGCTCTGAGCCCCGTCAGGGCTCTCAGATTCTCTGACTCTGTTTGGGGCCAGGTTAAGTTTCAGGAGACTAAGAGGCAGGGGGGGATGACCCGCCCTAGGTTCCACCCCTTGTTCTCGGAGCCCGATGGACTGGAGGGCAGGGAGGAGGACAGGGCACTGCACCTCTGCAGGGGATGTTGTCCAGGGGGTGGGAAAGTGGGCAGTCCAGGGGCTGAGGCCCACTCGCTCCCCCCGCCCCTCTCCCCTCCGCAGGAGACGCCACAGGAAGACCAACGCTGCCACTGCCTGGACAGGGGATCCCGGAGGCCCGGGCAGAAGAGCAAGTGACCGCCCCCACCGATGTGCTGGTGACCCCGGCCCCGTCAGGTACCTGCAACAGCCCCATGAGGTGTGGGCGGCCAGAGCCAACTCCAGGGCTCTCCCACCGGATGCACAGTGTCCAGTGAACTCCCGCCGGGGTCAGCGGCCCCGGCCGCATTCCGCAGAGAGCACAGGGTGCCCCTAGTGATCGGGGGAGTCCCGTCTGGAGCACTGGTCAAGCCAGGCAGGAGAAAGAGAAGGGGTGCCTTCCAGGAGAATCCACGGGGCCTTCTCAAGGAAGGCGAGCACATGGGGCCTCCGGGAGCCTGGCTCTTCCAGGCTGTTGACCCTGGGTCAGCTGAGTACCCTGGCGGTGGGCAGTCTCCTGCCCACAGGGAGGGCCGACTTCAGGGAAGGAAAATGGTTCTATTTCTCACAGTTGTTTAGCTGCCCTGGAGCCTGCGTTCCCCAGGCTCTGGCCGCTGCAGTGGTTGCGGGGTGGTGTGGGGGAGATCCCCGGCACATCCACCTTGCCCTGGAATGCACCCTCCTCAAAGGCTCGTTGTCTGGGGACTTGGTTCAAGAGAAGCAGAGCCGGTGTTGCTGCAGCTGTTCCCTGCTCACGTGCGTGCTCACGTGTGTGTGTTCGTGCGTGTGTTCCCACGAGCATCCTCATCAGGGCCTTGCTGCTTGTAACCTCATAGACTGAGGTCACTTTGGGGTGAGGGGTATTTCCAGATCTCCTCCAGCAGAGGGAGAGACCCTGCAGGTTGGTGGAACAGTCCAGAGAGTGTGGGTGGGGCTGGGAGCTTGGCCTTCCTAGGCCTGAACCAGGGCGTCCCTGCTGCCCTCCCCCAGGACCCCTCTTCTCTGGGCTCAGTGCGCTGCTCCAACGAGTGTCCTCAGCCCCCCTCCGCTCGGCGGGCAAGATGAGCTGGGTTAAGGGGCTCAGCTGGGGATTCAGCTATGTGGGGACAGAATCCCTCCCACGATCTATAGACTTTCGCCTGATCCCTCTTCCCCCTTGCCATCCCCCAACCCCACCCCTCTGGGAGGACATTTAGAACCTGGCTGGAGGTCCTCCTGAGCCCCCAGGCTGACACAAACTTGGAGCCAGACCAGGGGCAGGGTAGCCCGACAAACAGGCCGGTGTGCACGTTCAGTTCAGTCCAATTTAGCAAACGCTGTGAAGCCCCGCTGTGCACCACCACAGGCCACATCCTGACCCATTTCCTTGGGTCTCTGGGGTTCCCTCTGTGTTGTGGGGCAGGGCTGGGAGCGTGGGTGTGTGGGCTTCCGGCTGAGACCTGGAGTGAGAGCATCGCTCATTCATTCAGTCATTTGTTCATTCGGCATGTTTTAAGTGCCAGGTATTTTCTGGTATTATGGACACAGTTCAAAAGACCTATAATCTCTTTCTCTCTATGCAGCCTCAGCCCTGAGTCCTGGCGAGTCTCCAAACTGCTTCTGAATTCAGTTTCCGTCTCCCATTTTTACCCATTACCAGCACCCAAGGCAGTCCTTGTTTAATTCATTTCAACAGGTTTCTAGGGGCCCTCTGTGCCTCCCCTCCCACCCCAGTCCATCTGCCATCTTGCTGCCTTTCTGAACAAGATGACATGCAAGATGCGTGGTCTTTCTGAGACAGTTCTGATCACACCCCACCTCCCATGACCCCCTTGCTTACAGGCCTGTCTCAACATGGCACTCAAGGCCCTGCTCAGTTAGCCCGCGCCCACCCCTCCCCTCTTCCCCTGGCAGTTGTCCCAAGACCCCCCTCACCAGATCTGTCTGTCTGCCTAAGAAAAACTGGTCAGGAGTTGCCAGGGAAGGGAAGCACTCGCTGTGGATGAGAGCTGTCCCCGTATTCAGGGTGAGGTCAGGCTGGAGGCCTCAGCAGGGGAGCCCCTTTGCTGGGACGCGGGACACAGGTTACTGGAACCCCCTGGGTCTCGGTCAGAGGGATGCAGTGCTGCAAGCTCTATCCTGGTAGGGCTCGGGGCCCTGGGAGGAGGGGCCGTGGGTTCTTACGCAGGCCACGCTATACGTGGATGTGGGAGGGCCCAGCTAAGGCTGGGGAGAGGCTTCTGTGGTCCTCTGAGGCCCGTGCGCCCTGCCCCACCCCACTCCACTGCTTTCACCCATCCGCACCCCACCATAGCCTCTGCTTTGCTCCGCCACCCACAGGCATTGACAGATGTGCTGCTGGGACCACCAACATCTGCGGCCCGGGAACCTGTGTGAACCTCCCTGATGGATACAGATGCATCTGCAGCCCCGGCTACCGGCTGCACCCCAGCCAGGCCTACTGCGCAGGTATCCACATGGGCAGCCTGGGCTCACTCAGTGGCTGGGGAGGGTGGAGGCAGGGCTGGAGGACAGTCCAGAGTCCAGGCAGCTGAAAGCCCGAGCAGTGCTGTGTGGTGGATGGACTGAGGAGAGCAATCCCTATGGACAAAGCTAACCTTAACCTCGGGGACAGCGGTCTCTGGGAGCACCATCTGATGAGTCCCCAGGACTTGAGGAGGATGGGAAGCCACCCCAGGGTCCCCTGACTGGTACTTGGAGCCTTCAGCTCTGAGATCAGCCCACCCCTCAGTCTGCATAGCAGACTGAAGCCACGGCCATCCCTGGGGGAGAGGTTCGGAGGCATAACACATAAATCATCCAGTGTGGGCCTCATCCACTCCCCCAATATTCTTATACAAGGGAGACACATCCACTGTGCCTTGAAGGAGAAAGGAAGTTATCACCGGGCCACTGGGGGAGGGGGACGCGGGGCAGGGGGGAGGTGCGGAGCCACTGCCCCAGGCCCTTGGTTCTTGAATGGGCCCAATGAACCGACTTCATGGCCCTCAGCCTTAGAGATTTTTCAACTCCCAGCCTCCTCTGCTCCCTCATCCCCTCCTAGCCCCACAGCACCATTCCCTGTCCAGTCCTTAGCATGGCAGGTGGCTGGCAGGTGGCTGGCAGGTGCCCAAAGGAAGGCCTCCCTGACTGTCCTTCTCACCTCCCTCCATTCAGATGACGATGAGTGTCTGAAGGACCCCTGCAAGGGAAGGGGGCGCTGTGTCAACCACGTGGGCTCCTACTCCTGCTTCTGCTACCCTGGCTACACGCTGGCCACCTCGGGGGCCACACAGGAATGCCAAGGTAAGGTGAGCCACCTTTGCCCCTGGGAGGGGCACAGGACCGCACAGGTAGTGTTGGGGTGGAAGAGGATCCAGGCATTCACAGCACCCAGTGACACAGCTGCAGAGTGTGGGGAATACGGAGGCCGCAGGAACCAAGACCAGGGCTCTAACCTGGACCTGGGAGGAAGCAGACCCTGCGCTGAGGCTAAGGTCGCTGAGACCAGATGGAGGAATAGGAATCTGAAAGGCAGCAACATTCACCAACGCTCCAAGGAACTGTGACTGGAGCCAAGAGTGTGAGGGGTCTGGGGACATGGCTGGAGATGAAGACGAAAAACCAGGTCCCCAAATCCTGAGTGACAAGGAGCTTCTTTCCTATTGGATAAAGAGGGTGACCCGTGAGGACACCAACTGGGATTCCAGGCAGCCTTGGGAGCAGGCTTGCCCTTGCTGGGAAATGCCTGCAAGGCTTTAAGCTTCCCTGGGAAGCTCTGCATGGGGCCGCTGGACAAAGATGCTTCCAAGAAAGGCCCTTTAATATGCGGCATTTACACCACATACGAAACACTCCACATACTTTTTTACGAACTACAGAGAATAGGGTGCAGCGCTTTCGAAGCGGTGCTGTAAGATCCGTAACCGAGCTGGGATCCTTCACCTAGAGAATGACACTGCTGTTCTTGGGGCTCACGTTGCTGGTTCTGGCCTGGGCGCTGTGTGAGCTCTAGGGTTACTGCAATGAGTGAGGTGTGAACGTTGGCACTGTGGGATGAGGAAGCACTGGTTCTGTATGGAGGAATGTGGGAAGGTTTCCCAAAGGGGCGTTTGAGGGGGACAGAATAATAACAACTACCATTTAATGAGCACTTCTCATATGGCAGCACCGTCCTAAGTCCTTTATTTATGAAGCTCATCATCCCAACCCCATGCAGCACAAATCCTTATCCCCATTTTACAGTTCAGCAAACTGAGGCTCAGAGAGGTGAATTGAACCACCCAGAGACCTCACACCTAGAGCCGTGGCAGAGCTGGAAACAGAATCAAAGTCACCCTGGCCCCAAAACATGGTTTGCTTCCAAAACCTTCCCTTACACACACGATGAAGGGAAGGAGGGAGCAGAGGGTATTTCGGGGAAACGGAACCATTTCTGCAGAGGGCAGAGCAATGAACAAGCCTGGCGTGCTCTGGGAATAATGATAAATCCAGTGTGATGGGAGCGCGGGGTATGCAGAGGAAGTGTCAGGAGCCGGCGCCAGTTTGCGAAGTGTCTTGAGTGCCAGGCTGAAGTGCTTGGTCGCTGTCCCGCAGACAGTGGCAGCCAATAGAGGTTTGTAAGCAGAGGGCGGCGATGCGGTCAGCCAGCTTTCAGGGAGATGACTCAGGCAGCAGTGCTCAGAACAGTCTGGAGTTATCAACGGCAGAGGCCGGGAGCAAGGGGCTTCTCTGGGCTTCGCAGCCTTGGCACGTGTTGTGGGCCAGAGGCACTGCTCCCTGCAGGCCCGGCCCGTGATGCTGGCCTGGGACAAGCAGTGGCTGCTGCAGGGAAGGGTGTCGCCAGGACTGGCCCAGACAAAGCGTCCTGCCTCGTGCCAGCCTGGGTGTCCAGATGTCCCTGCCAACCCGACAGCTGGGGGAGGAGGCAGGAAGGTCAAGGTCAGCTGTCAGAGCTTCTCCCAGTGGGGTCTGGCAGTGGTGTGATGAGGCCTCATCCAGGATAACATCCACTTTCTAAATTTTGCTGCTCTGGTAAAACAATACCTCCTTATTTTAAATATTTACTTTATTCTTATTTATAAATTATTTCATCAATTTATATAATTAATAGAAGGCATTACAATTTCTAGAATTGAAATTAATATAAATAATTGATTAAGATAAATTATTTGATTATTAAATATTTAAAATAACGTTTACTTTACTAGTATCTATGAGCATCTTTTCGTATATGAGCCTTTGGGTTTCCTTATCTAGAAACTGCTTGTTCTTATCTTTTTTTTTTTTTTTTTTTTTTTTTTTTTGTGGTACGTGGGCCTCTCGCTGTTGTGGCCTCTCCCGTTGTGGAGCACAGGCTCCGGACGCGCAGGCTCAGCGGCCATGGCTCACGGGCCCAGCCGCTCCGCGGCATGTGGGATCTTCCCGGACCGGGGCACGAACCCGTGTCCCCTGCATCGGCAGGCGGACTCTCATCCACTGCGCCACCAGGGAAGCCCTTGTTCTTATCTTTTGCTCTCTTTTCCAGTGGCCTTTGTTGCTTTTCCTTGTGGCTCCTTAGGAGTTCCTTATAGATTCCAGATACTTGCCTGGGTTTAGATATGACGACTCTTCCACCTTGTCCTCTGTCCATTGACCTTATCCACATGTCCTTTCTTTAACAGAAATCATTAATTCTGATATATTGAAATTCACCTTTTTGCCTTATTTTTTATGCTTTGGGAGCTTTAGTTAACAAGTCCTTCCCCACTCTTAATTCACAAAGATATTCTCCTATACCTTCTTTCATTAAAGTTACAGTTTTGCCTTTCACGACATGTTTTAGTCCATCTGGAGTCCATCCTTGCATGGGTGTTAAGATCGGGTCTTTTCCATTTCCATTTTTCTCCATAGAACAAGTCAGCTTTCCCAGGCTTATCTATCAGGCAGTCATCCTGGCCCTACCAGTTTGTGGGTCCTTTATCAGGTTCTCTTTAGCTTCCCAAAGGGAGGACCAGTTATTTCAGAATTGCCTGGAGAGTTATTAAAATGCAGGTTCCTGGGCCCGCCCAGTACTGCTGCATCAGAATCTCTGGACATGGGCCTGGGAGTGTACATTTTATACCATCTGCCAGTGACTCCACTGTGCACTAAAGTGTCATGAAGTATTGCTCATGTCTGTAAACAAATGCTTACTATTCCATTCATGCAATAAGTGCTTTGGGGGGGTCTGGGCTAGGTACTAAGGACACTAGGATAATAAGGCACATTCTCAGCAGTCAGGGAGAAAAAAAAGCAGTTACTATTCAATATAAGGGTTGATTCCTAAGGGAACCCTGGGAAGGGCCATATGGGTTGGAGGGGCGAGGGCAGCCTCACTGAGAGATGAGAAGGAAACAGCCAAGCTGGTGGGTGGGAAGCCACTCCAGGCGAGGGAACAGCACGTGCAGAAGCTCCTTAGGCTAAACTCCTCAGGCTTATCCTGTTGGCCTCAAAAATATCGAGCAGTTGTATTGCCTGTGTACCTCCTCATTACTATAGTAATCATGTGATTACTATAATTGCTCTTATTTGGGATGAACATGATGAGTACCTCTCCACTCAACTCCATTCACGCAATCACAGATAACTATGCCAGAAATCGACAGCAGAAGAATTACCAAGAAGAGGCCATCTCAGCATTAAGAGATATTCCTATTAGTGAAGTAAACCAAGTGTTTTTTCGTGAGGCCAAAGAACTCTACACCAAAAACTGAATTGTATGTGGACTAATACCAAACATTTATAAGTTTTTGACATTAAAATTTTGACCATAAAAGAAAAAGAAGGAGGCATGTGGGAAGCAGCAACCCAGGTGAGAGAACCAGGCGGGGCTAGGTCACAAAAGGTCTCACATGCCAGACTGAGGAGCTTGGATTTTATAGGGTAGGTTTAATGCTAGAATAAAAATAATAACAGCTAACATTTCTTCAGTGCTCACCTTGTGTCAGGCAGGCACTGTGCTAAGCCCTTTACCTGGATTATCTCATTTCATCTGCACAAAGCCTCTGTGAAGTGTTTGAACCATTGCTACGGGTTGGGGCAAGGGTGAGTCCTCCATTAATTTGACTGTGAGGGGCAGGGAATGAGGAGTGGCCAGAGTGACCTAGAGTCGACAAATTGAACCCACCCTTTTTTTTTTAATTTATCTTTATTCTATTTATTTTTGGCTGTGTTGGGTCTTCGTTGCGGTGCACGGGCTTCTCATTGCAGTGGGTTCTCTTGTTGCTGAGCACGGGCTCTAGGCACGCAGGTTTCAGTAGTTGTGGCATGCCAGCTCAGTAGTTGTGGCACACAGGCTTAGTTGCTCCACAGCATGTGGGATCTTCCCGGAACAGGGATTGAACACGTGTCCACTGCATTGGCAGACGGATTCTTAACCACTGCACCACCAGGGAAGCCCTGAACCCATCCTTGGAATGGGAGTAGGGCTCTGCAGGCCATCAAACCAAGCAGAGGCATTTGTGTGAACAAAGGCTTGGAGGCTGGACCAGTGGGGATCAGCACACACAGCAAGGCTGGGGTGAGGCCTTGTGAGGCAGGCTGAGCAGCAGGGAACCCAGCAGGGGAGGGGCATGACCAGGATTGGGCTTTCAAGACATCACAGGGCACCATTATGCTTTGGGACAATGGCAGAAACCAAAGGGACAGATCCACAGCTGCCTAAGATGCTGTCTCTCACTGGCTGCTTAATCCCTAAACTTATTTTTTTGGGGGGTGGGGGGGCATACCACGTGGCTTGTGGGATCTTAGTTCCCCTGACCAGGGATCGAACCAGGGCCCCTGGCAGTGAAAGCACCATCCTGGTCCTAGCCACTGGACTGCCAGGGAATTCCAATCCCTAACTTTTAGGAAGGCCCCTAGGAACTCTAGGAGCAGACTTCTGGGGGGTTTATTGGGGTCAAGAGGGGGACTTCGTTGGCTTCCTCAGATAGTGCCATAGGCACAGCCACCTGACCTAAAGACCAGCCCTTGCACTGGGGTAAGGAGACAGCTGTGAGAGTCCCCACGGGCCCCCAAAGTAGCCGTCTCCTCCAGGAGAAAGGAACTCAGGAGTTTACAGGGGCCTGAGCTAGGTCAGTCTCAGACCCTGCCATTCATCGCTGCAGCAAGGATGCCTTCCCTGCCTGGGCCTCAGCACGGCTGTCCTTGGCCTTGGCCTCTGAACAGATGTCCCAGGACCCCCTCCAGGGCTGGCCCCAACTCAGGACTTTTCTGTGTGTTCGCAGACATAGACGAGTGTGGGCAGCCCGAGGTGTGCAGCGGGGGGCAGTGCACCAACACCGAGGGTTCCTACCACTGCGAGTGTGACCAGGGCTACGCGATGGTCAGGAAGGGCCATTGCCAAGGTAAGGAATGGGGTGCCGCTCTTCCCTCTCCTGGCCCCTCCCCGGGCACCGCCCACCACCAGCTCCCC
Source organism: Lagenorhynchus albirostris (assembly GCF_949774975.1). Taxonomy (NCBI): domain Eukaryota; kingdom Metazoa; phylum Chordata; class Mammalia; order Artiodactyla; family Delphinidae; genus Lagenorhynchus; species Lagenorhynchus albirostris. The sequence goes on from NC_083095.1 coordinate 28,079,541, forward strand.
TTCCAGCTTATCCCCGACTGGGCCCCTTGATGCCGGGCCCCCTCCTTCACACAGAGAGACCGATCTGTGGATTCTGGGGCCCTTCTGTCCCCTCAGTGGGATTTTGACATCCTGTCTGTCCCGGCAGCACGGAGCACAGTAACTTTATGTACATGAGATCCCGGGAGCACCCCTCCATGCACCTCTGTCCCTCACCTTGAGTCATGCGGCAGAGGGAAGGTTGATCTATCTGGGAGGTGCCTGGGGCCTTGGGCTTGGCTTACCTGCTAAAGCTTTAAGGCTGTGAGCTCCTCAGAGCTGGACCATATCCTTAGATGACCATGCATGGACACCTGACAAATGTCCATGTGTTGGACACCCCAACAAATGCTAGTGGAATAAATGAACAAATGAGCCCTCATCCTGGCCCCCTTTCCCAGGCCCTGCCATAAGGTGGCTGTGTCATTGCCAACTGATGTCCTCACAGAGTGGCTTGAACCTGCCACCATCATGTCAGCTCCTGGCAGCCCTGCCACTTCCAACCCCCTGACAGGCTGGGGGTCTCAGATGCTTGCAAGAGGCCTGGGTCATGTGCTCCCAAGACTGGCTGAGACAGGAAGGGGTGAGGGGGAATCCAGGCTCTCTCTGGAAGGAAGTCCTGCCCTGGATCCAAGGTTAGGCCCAGACGCCTCCCTGCCTCCAGGTTTCCCTGGGCCAGGATTCAGAGGGTCCTAGAGGTGAGAGATGAGCTTCTGTGTCTGGTGAAGGGAGCCCACCCCCTTCCCAATGCCACTACCACAGAAGCAGAGTCCAGAGCCCTGGCAGGTCTTGGCAAAGGGGAGAGGTCACTAGGGATGTAGGACAGACAATACTCTGTCTGCATCCCTGGCACGTTACTTTCCCCTCTCAATGCCTCCCCGTTTAAACTCAGGCCCACTTATGATCCCAACCTGAACCCACTTCCCTTATCCTCACTAACTTACTGGGGACAGACATCCTGGCGTGTTCCGGGAGAAGGGAGAGTGAAGGGAGTTAGCATTTGATGTGTGCCTGCCATGTGCCAGGTGCTGCGCTAGGGATCTGATAGACTGCCTCATTTAAGCATCGAACATTATTTATTTGGCATTAGACTTTGTTAAAAAGTAAAGCAAAACTAAAGGAAATGAACTAAGAAAAATACCAGGACATTAAAAATATCAAATTTATACTAACCAGTCCGTGCAAGAGCACAGGCTCTGGCGGAGACAGGCCTGGGTTTGGCTCTTGTCTCAATGTCTGAAAATGGAAACCATAATGCCCATCTTAGGGGCTCTTGTGAGTACTGAATAACCTGCCACATACAAAGTGCACGTGCCGCCCTACAGCGAGTGGGGGGCAGCACTACTGTCTGAGGACCCGTTCTCTCGCACGTCTAATCTCCCCTCAACGCCAGGTTCCAGACACACACCTCGGCTGGGAGGTCAGGCTGAGTTCCCGGCCCAGGGCAGACACTCTGAGTCTGCTGAGAGAAAAACGGATGTAGCCTGCACACTTCCCCAGGTTTCCATCCATAACCACAGACCCGGCCCATCACCCCGAGAGCCCAGTGAATTTCCTCTCCTTCTTTCTTCTTCTTCCAACTAAGAAATCACTCTCTCCACTTAAACTTCAAGTATCTGGTGAAAGGCCCGAGTGGTCTGGACAGCAGCCCATCCAAAGTCTCGATGGCATTTCCATCGTACCAGGACTCTGGGTTCCCATGGAAAGGGGTTAGATTCCCCTGCAGACTGCCAGGGCTCTGCTGTCCCCACCCACGTCCAAGGTCACCTGAGCGTCTGGCGCCTGAGTGAGCACCCTCCCCACCCTGTGCTCTCACAAGGAACAGAGGCAGCACCCTCACATTTCCTCACGCAGAGGCTGCAGTGCTGGTTAGAGACGCTCCAGGATCCTCGCAGTGTACAGACAGCAGGCTGGCAAGCTGGTCCCTGGGGTGACTGTTTCCTTGGGTCTTCTGGGATCTCTTCAGCAGCCTCATACCAAGAGGATGTGAAGGTTCAGTTAGTCACATGGTCTCATTCTTCGGTCAGCAAACACTTGTTGAGCGCCAGCTGGGTCCCAGCCATGGGCTAGGAATATAGCAATAAAAAGACAGACAGCTCCTGCCCCCCGAGGACCAGGGTAAAAGCTACCAAAGCATATCATAAGCTTAGATTAAAATTCAAACCCTAGACTAGGCAGAAAAGTCTGGCTCCAGGCACCAAGAGGCTGGCGGAACGGCCTCAAGATATCTGGTGACGTCAGAGCCTGTGCCTTTCACATGGAACCCACTTCATCCAGAATCTTTACCTGGCTCCTGTAATCGGCTAGGCTAGTGGCTCTGTTATATCCACCCCCACTTAGAAGAGGCCTGCCCTGGCTCAGGTGGAGACTGTGGGCTGCTCTGACCCTCTGCCCTCCCTCTCTCACCTGCTGACAGACCTCTCGCACATGATCATCGCTGGCTGGGGCTCTGGTCTGAGGAAGGCGTGCCAGGTGTGGCAGTGGTGGGTGTGCCAAGACAGGCCAGGTTATACTACATGGACAACCAACCTCACCCTTGTGATTTAGGACACCGCAAACTTGATATCTGACCAAGGCCACACGTCCATCATGAGGAAACGTCCTGCCCCACGTTTCCTCACCCTAGAACCTGGCTAAAGGAACGGCCGGCATCTTGAATGTGGCCAGTGTTCATGGAAGAAAGAAAGAGCACCCTGCGGGGTTGCACACAAATAAATGTTTGGGCCCATGAATTACACACGTCATAGCTACTGGCCAGCGCTAGTCCCCTGGCCCCATCCAGCCACAAGGGATCAGGAGGCACAAGCCCACCGTGGCCCAGAAGTGGAGAGCTGGAATTCTCAGTGAACAGCATTCGTCCTGCAAGTCTCCTAACGCCCAGTGTGAAACAGTTCGGGCACCACCTCCACAGATGTGCCCAGAACATTTGGGGCAGGGCAGACCTCAGGGCCCTTTGCTCCTGGTAAATCTAATCTCCTTCCTGTCCTGCCTGATCCCTGCAGGAGAGGTCCAAAGACTCCGTTTTTCCTCAGTGTGGTCTTAGAGGAGGATCCTTGCCTCATTCTTTCTCTTCATCCCGGAGTCTCACATCCCTGAAGCAGGAATTGTGGATAATTCCCAATGGCTTTGCCCATTTTCCTTCGGTACCTCAGTCAAAGCCAGCGGGCCATGGTGCTGGCCAAAGTTGGTGGCCCTAGGACCTTCATTTCCTCCACCTCTGCCTCATTCTCTCCATCTCTGTCTTTACAGAAGCCCTTAGAATAGTTTAGCCTGGTGTCACCACAGCCCAGCTAGGGGCTCTTGGCTGCCCTCTTTCCAGAGGTGAGCCTTATCTCAGTGTCCCCAAGATTGCCCGGGAGTTCTGGGTATCTCCTTACACACACCACCCGAAAAACCACCCGCCCTGTGTATGTCTTCCTCATGTGGACCCTCAGGGCGAAGTTTTGACCTTGAGAGGTACTGGTTCCCTGGGACAGAGGGCTTTGATGTACCCGGTCTTCTGTAGACCAAACAACCTCAGAGGAGATTCATATTCACCCTCCACTTCCGGGCCCATGTCCTGTTCTATTATGACAGCTGCTGGCTTGAGTCCCTTTGCAGAAAGCCTGTGTTCTGACCCTTGGCCCTGCCTCCTGCCTTTCTTTCCTCCATGGGTGCTGAGTAGGTCTTCCTCCTGGGCAGTAGGGCCTCTGGATCTACATGAACTGGTGGCCTCCCTGCAGGAGAATGACAGTTATCCACATAGGGAGGGTACATCTGGCGCTCGGTCAATCTGTCTGTCATGAATAGTTCCGTCTGTCATGAATAGTGACTGGGAGCCTCGACACTGGGCCAGAGGAGCAGAATGTCCTCCTGCAGTCCTGACCCAGAGGTCAATCCCTGTGTCACAACCTCCCTAACTCAGCCCAGGTCGCCTGGGTGCCTTGGATGGTGGACTCCCCAGTATGCAAGCTTCATGCTGGGAAGAGCCCTGCATGCAGTTCCTGGGAGAGAGCTCACCCTCCTGCTCCCTGTCACTCTCCCAGGACTGGCTGCTCTCTCTCTCCATGGGTCACCCCTTCCCCTACTTGTCCGGTTGGTGCTCAGACTCATCCTTTCTGGCTGACTTTCCTGGATCTCACCAGAGTGGGTGCTGGAGCTCTGTGTGGTTCTCAGCTAGAAGAAAAGTCTCCTCTCCAGCTGAGAAGCCTTGCCAGCCTCCACCCTTCACTCTGCATCAGCCTCAGGGCTGGTCTTGGCCACATCTAAGATTGGGGGATCATCCTCAGTCCTCATTTCCTGGTGCAGGGAAGCCCATTTGGCCCTCATTGCCCAGCTGGGACCTATTCTGGGGCCTCTGGGATCTGCCAAGCACGTCCAAACACGTCATTGTCACCCCTTGTAAAGGAACAAGGGAGATACGAAGGCCCTTCCCAAGAGTCCAGCTCATGAATTCAAGCTCTCTCACCCTCCCCTAGCTAGTGGAAGGGCAGCCTCCTTCACCAGGGAGTCTCCCTTCCTAAAGGTCTTCCATCTCTCTTTTGTCCAGGACAGTGGATGGGAGGTGGGGTTGGGAACACAGGACAGCACTCACTTTTTCCTAGTTTCCATCAGTACAGAAACTGACATCCCTCTTTCTCCCCAGCCAAGGGCAGGGTCAAGGATTTGCTTCTTCACAGCCCACCCATGTGCCGTGGTTCGCAGACATGACCAAGGCGGGCGGGGTTGTTATTTTGCAGATATCGACGAATGCCATCACCCCGGCACCTGCCCTGACGGGAGATGCGTCAACTCCCCTGGCTCCTACACTTGCCTGCCCTGCGAGGAGGGCTACAGGGGCCAGAGTGGGAGCTGTGTAGGTGAGGGCTGCTTGCCAAGGCACTGAGGGGGCTGTTTGGCCTTGGGACCCCTGGATGAGCCCACAACAGGAAGGGGAAGGGGTGGGCAGAGGGAAGTGGCTTGGAGGCTATTGTCCTCCATGACCTGGCTGGGTTCCCAGGTGACGCTGGGGCTGAGATGGGTGTGCTTCAGTTACTGGTGCTCTGCCCTCTGAATCAGCCGGGGGCGGGGGGTGCCTGTCAGCTCCTTGGCCACATCCATCCTTGGGCTACAGCCCAAGGTCCCAGCGGCTTCTGTGGCTGGATCCTGCTAGGCAGAGTGAGGTACCAAGCGTCTTTGGAAGAGGCTGACACCAGTGGTGTGTTTCCCAGGGAGGAGTGGTCTTCTGCTCTTCTGCATCTCAATGTCTCAGTGTCTAACAGCAACGCCTAACTGAACAGCGGGTGCTCTTCTCCCTCCGGGGGGAGGGGTGCTGCATGTCATCTGTAGGAGGAATGCTCTTTCCCCTCAGCCCCCACAGGAAGAAGGACCCAGGGTTCAGAATGCCAGGAGGGACTGAGTTGTGAATAGACGCTTTGAGGCTCTGGAGAGGGCAGACGTTTCCCAGGCCCTTGAGACCGCCACTCAGCCACCCAGGCATAACTTGCCCTCTCTCTACGCTGCCCACTCGCCTAGTGAACCTGGTGGGTGGGCTGGGAACATGAGATAATGCCAGTCTGCTTGGCGGGTAGGAGACCAGAGAGATTCAGACTCACTATAAGGTGAGTCAAGGGTCTTAGACACTTGCCTGCAGGTGTCCTCAGATGGGCCAAACCAGTCCCAGGGCTGGGGGACCCGGCCCCCTTTTCTAGGAATTTGCAGGATGCTCTGTGTCACTAGATAGAGCTGAAGTGAGCTCGGTGGGGGGAAGTGAGCTCAGGGGAGAAGGGTACCCTGTCTAAGCCCAGGAACAGGATGGACCTCATGCCCTTCCCAGGGTGTCTATGGCCCCTCTGAATGCTGATTCCCTGGCCTCGTAATTGAGATGCTCTCAGCCTGATGATGGAGGCTGCGTGAGGGAGATGAGTCCAGCCCGCCATCCTGGACTTCTCTCCCGCAGATGTGAATGAGTGTCTGACCCCTGGGGTCTGCACCCGTGGAACGTGCATCAACCTGGAGGGCTCCTTTAGATGCTCTTGTGAGCCGGGCTATGAGGTCACCTCAGACGAGAAGGGCTGCCAAGGTACAGAGAAGATCTGAAGCACGCTTTGTCCGCAGCGAGTCAGCCTGCAGCTCCCTCCCTCCGGCCCCGCATCCCTGAGCACTGCTGACGCACCGTGCGGCTGCGAGACCCGTCCTTTCCCCCACCCTGCCCCACTCCCGCCCCGCTGGTCTCTGGCTAGCCTGGCGTGTCTGTCCTGCAGAGCCCCACACAGAGCTCAGTGGCCTGTTTCAGATGTTGACGAGTGTACCAGCCGGGCCTCGTGCCCCGCGGGCCTCTGCCTCAACACGGAGGGCTCCTTCACCTGCTCGGCCTGCGAGAGCGGGTACTGGGTGAACGAGGACGGCACCGCCTGCGAAGGTGACGGGGGCGGGGGGATGGCAGAGAGGGACCGAGAACACAGGCCCTCTTGCCTCTCAAAGAGCATTCCATTTGTCCCCCAGCTTGGGGCTGATGCCGAGGTCTCCAGGCTAGGCTAGAGGACCCTGTGAATGGACTTGGCCCCAGGGACAGCTTCTATTTCCTCCTCCATGAGGACAGGAGGAAAAGGGAGTCACGGAGGCAAGAGGGAAGCTGACGGTAGAGCTGCCCCAGGAGCATCCTGGGGAGAGGGTACTGGGGTTGCCCTACAGAAGGCTCACAGCCAGGGCCTCCCCTTCCCCAGGGACCCCCAGAAAGTCCTATGAGCTCAGAGAGGGAGCCAGAGGCGTGGGGTGCTTCCTGCCTCACCAGGTGGAGGGAGGCCTCCTAGGCCCCCGGGGACTGGCTGGCTGTCTGCCCCAGAACTAGACGAGTGTGCCCTTCTGGGAGTCTGCCCCTCGGGAGTCTGCACCAACACTGCCGGCTCCTTCTCCTGCAGCGACTGCGAGCGGGGCTACCGGCCCAGCGCCCTGGGCCACACCTGTGACGTGAGAGGCCCCCCCGCCGTGGGGGAGAAGAGCGCAGACTAACCCATCACCCTTAGAGAAGGGCGCTCACCTCAGATGGTGGGCCAGCTGGGGACACCTATTCTTGCCCCTCCCCCAACAGTAGTTGGAAAGGCGACTGCAGAACTGGGTCTAGGGGACCACTGAGCCACTGGATCACAAGTTTCAGCGCGTGTCAGAATCACTGGGAGAGTTTGTTCAACAGGCAGCTTCCCGGGGCCTTGTCCCAGACCTACTAAATCCACCTCTGTCGGGGGCCCTTGAGATCTGTCATCTAAGAAGGTCCTCAAGGGTTCCTTGTAAGGGTGGGTGCTGGGACCATATTCTGAAAAACCTTGGCCTGTACCAGGCAATCTGTAGCCAATTTAAATAATCTAGTTTTGGGCTTCCCTGGGGGCGCAGTGGTTGAGAGTCCGCCTGCCGATGCAGGGGACGCAGGTTCATGCCCTGGTCCGGGAAGATCCCACATGCCGCAGAGCGGCTGGGCCCGTGAGCCATGGCTGCTGAGCCTGCGCATCCGGAGCCTGTGCTCCGCAACGGGAGAGGCCACGGCAGTGAGAGGCCCGCATTTCCCCCCCCCAAAAAAATAGTAATAATAATCTAGTTTCTGTTACCTTCTCAGGTTCTCTGTATCTGCTTCCTCAGCTTATTTCTCATTTGCCTTCCCAATTGTTTCTCAGTGAAATCTCAGCCATGATGAGGGCAGTGGGGTTCGGCCACCCTAGGCCAGGGTTGCTGGGATAGGCCACCTGTCCCCAAGGTGGGCACTGTGTGAGCTGCCAGAGGCGGGGAAGCTGGGACAGAAGGAGGGAGCTGCAGTTATCCCGCTCCCCAAAGGCTCCCTCGCCAGCTTCTCCCAGCTGTGCTGCTTTACAAGGGAACGATGCCCCTATGGGTCCAGTCTCCTCAGGCAGGTGCCAGGTCCTCTGGAGACCTCCCCGTTGGCTCCTGCCCTTGGGAGGTGCTGCCATCGGCTGCCCTCCTCCCTGTGTGACCCTGCAGATGTGGATGAGTGTGAAGACCCCCAGAGCAGCTGCCTGGGAGGCGAGTGCAAGAACACGGCTGGCTCCTACAAGTGCCTCTGCCCCCCGGGCTTCCAGCTGGCCAATGGCACTGTGTGTGAGGGTGAGTAGCTCAGGTCTCCCCACCGGGGACGGGGGCAGAGTGCGCGGGGAGGCGGGAGCGTCCCCGGGAGACAGCACAGCCCATCTTCTCCCTACAGACGTGGACGAGTGCGTGGGAGAGGAGTACTGCGCACCGCGCGGCGAGTGCCTCAACAGCCACGGGTCCTTTTTCTGTCTCTGCGCTCCCGGCTTTGCCAGCGCAGAGGGGGGCGCCAGCTGCCAGGGTGAGGAGCCAGCAGCAGGGGGCGCTAGAGGCTATCTAGAGTACTGAAATAAAATGCTCACGGTCCCACCCAGGATGGGAAGATAGGAGGCTGAGTGATGAGACGGGAGGCAGGTGTCAGGAGGGTCTGTCTCAGTCTTCCTCCAGGGCCTCTCCATGGTGTCTATGGCAGGTGCCCTCACCCTCTCTCCCCTTGACACAGCCCCAGTTCCAGGGCTCCGCCCCCCAGTCGGGCCTCTGGCTTCCAGCTCTGGACTCTTCCTGGGACCTTCCAGCACTTTCCTACTTCGAGCCACTCCCTGGCCCTCCCATGGGCTCCTCAGGGCACAGAGGAAGCTGCACAGGGCCCTGGGGACCCATGGCTGGTCCTGCTGACAGATGTCTCTATTCTAGATGTGGACGAGTGTGCAGTCACTGACCGGTGTCTCGGGGGGCAATGTGTCAACACTGAGGGCTCCTTCAACTGTCTGTGCAAGACTGGCTTCCAGACCTCCGCAGAGAGTGGGGAGTGTGTGGGTAAGGGCTCTGGGGGGAGTGAACGGGGCCCCTCCCCACATCTGTCTCCTCCACTCTGCCTCCTCCTCAGCTCCCTGGGACCTGGACCCCCAGCTTCCAGGAAGCAGAGAACTTTCCACAGATTAATCATCCAATGCATTTATTGAGCCTCTGCTGACTCAGGGACTCCTTGTGCTAGCAGAGCACATAATCTAGTTTTTAAAGCCAAACTGATGCAATAGACATTTATTAAACACCACCTGGGTTTAATGTCTTTTGCTGGAACAAATAGACAGTTATGGACAATCTTGAAATGGACCAAGGGAGACAGATATGAAGACGACTCTCCATAATACACTTTGGGGAAGGTTTTCTATAAAGAGAAGTAGAAAGTGCTCTGCTGTAGAGAGCAGGGTGTGGGGGACAGAGTGTCACAGAGGCTGAGAGCTCGGTGCTCTCCTAATTAGCAGAGCGCTCACCTCCTAGACGCTCAGCCCTGCGGGTCAGGGGAAATGATCCTGAACTTGATGCTTGGGGGTTGACACGAGCACAGTAGTTTGGAACAGACCAAAGACCCCAGAGGTTGTGGGGCATGACCTTTTAATGCCAGAGAGGTGGGGCCAGAGTAGTGACCCGGCCACTTCTGTCCCCTCTCATGACTCTGGGGACAGACACTGATGAGTGTGAGGACTTCGGAGGCTCGGCGTGTGGGGCCTGGAGGTGTGAGAACAGCCCCGGCTCCTACCGCTGTGTCCCGGGCTGCCAGCCCGGCTTCCATGTGGCCCCGACTGGAGACTGTGCTGGTGAGTCGGGAGCGGGTGTCCAGGGTGAGAAGCCTGAGGACACCTATTTTTCATGTATCCAGCTAGAAACTATTTTTTGCTGCTGTTGGAAGTTTGTGTATTTTCCATACAGCAGTGCTTACACAAAAATTGAAGAGGAATGTCAGTGTTAGAGTTTTCCTTTCCTGTATTCAGAAGTTAGCTTTCAGAAATCTTGGTGTTAGTAGACCAAATAAATAAGAATTCCCAGCGAATAGAGAGCACACCCTACACTGTAGCCTCCCCTGTCCCACAGACATAGACGAGTGTGCCAACGACACCATGTGTGGGAGCCACGGTTTCTGCGACAACACCGACGGCTCCTTCCGCTGCCTCTGTGACCAGGGCTTCGAGACCTCGCCCTCCGGCTGGGACTGCATTGGTGAGAAGCCTGAGCCAGGGAAGGGAAGGCCCTTGGGCCCTTGATCCCATCTCCGCAGATCTTGGCTGCCCTGCATAGAGGGGCCCTAGGGCCCTCCTCCTGAAATGTTCAGGGTCTAACAAGGCTCCATAAGGGGTCCTCATAGAGTGGCAAGGGAGGGAGATTTCAGCCCTACCCTACAGGGGCACCTTGGCCAGGTTGGTCAAGGAAGCGAGGCCACCTTCAACCAGCAGGGGAAGCAAGCACGCCAGTGAAGTCACCACCCTTCCCCAGAGACCCTAAGGTCTCAAGGGGCACATGTGGGGACCGTGTGGAGGGAGGAACCCTTCCTCTTTGTCCACTTACGGACTCTTTTCTGCCACCCTTCTCCTTCTTCCTCTTCCTTTCCATGCCCTCTGCTCATCTGTTCCTCCTTCCTGCTAACTCATACCCACTTCCACTCTTGCCCCAAGGCCTAGCCTGTTTCTTTGGGGGGGGATGAGACAAGGATCTGCCTGCTGGGCTTGAGGCAGGGGCAGGGGTGCCTAGGCTGCCTCTCTTCTGCCCATGAGTCTGTCCTCCTGCCTGGCAGACGTGAATGAGTGCGAGCTCATGCTGGCGGTATGCGGGGCGGCACTCTGCGAGAACGTGGAGGGCTCCTTCCTGTGCCTCTGCGCCAGCGACCTGGAGGAGTATGATGCTCAGGAGGGGCGCTGCCGACCGCGGGTGGCTGGAGGTGAGCCCCGGACCCCACCCCGTCGTTGTGCACCACCACTCCATGGCTTACAAACCACTTCCACTGCTCCAGCTCTTAGGGATGTGGGCCGGCCAGGCTGCAGCTCAGGGATGGAGCGCCGAGCGGTGAGGGGTCTGAGAGTGCGGTGCCGAGTCTGCTCCAGGCCAGGGAACTTCCAGGAGGCTGCAGGGTTGTGATGACACTACAGGAGGCTCAAGAAGCTATAATGCCAATTTAGGGGGGCCTCAGGGATCTCAGATTGAGCCTTGGAGGGACCCTCAATCCAACCCCGGGGAGCTCTTGGCTGAGGGAGACTCTGAAGCTAAGTTCGACTCTCCCCATCCCACTCCACCGAGGGATGCTGCTGGGCTCAGCCTCTCAGCCCTGGCGGGATGGGACTCAGCTGGACTTCTCTGACTTGGGGAAAAGCAAGCAGAACTTAGGACAAGGAAGGGTGGGAGGGGCAGGGGTACAGTGTGAAGCAGAGGAATGGGCAGAGAGGGCTGCCCATACGGTATGCCAGGGACTGGGGGCGCCCCACTGCAGTGGAGGGAGGCAGGATGGTACGCTGGAAGGCACCAGAAGAACGGGGGTCAACTCTCTGCTAAGCCACTAGGTGGCTTTGGCAAGTCACCTAGCTTCTCGAAGGCTCGGCTGCCTCTTCTAGGACAGATGGCCTCGGGTGAGCTCTCCGTACGGGTGTGAAGAGCATCAGGCGAGACAATGGAAGCATTTCGCACACTGTAAAGCGCTATATAAGTGGTTAAATTTTAAAATAACTTCAAAGGCTAGGGTGCCCCAGGGGGCCATGAACAGACAATAATAAGGGGCTTCTATCGCAAATAGGTCACAGGATCCCTGAGGCCCCGCCAGGGGAACACCCCCCAGGCCCCATCCGCATGGGATGCTACTCTGGGCAAAAGGGCCAGCCGCCCTGCTCCAGTCTTCTGGGCCGGAACACCACGCAGGCCGAGTGCTGCTGCACCCAGGGCACCGGCTGGGGAGATGCCTGTGAGCTGTGCCCAGCCGAGGACTCAGGTAAGGCCCCCAAGGGTCCCAAATCCTCTCAGGGTCAGCTCTGCAGGGTGACATTGAAAGAAGGGGGGAGAGGAAGAGGGGGTGGCAGAACCCTTCTCCCTCTGAGCTTGGATGCCTCCCTGCACAGTCGAATTCAGCGAGATCTGCCCTAGTGGGAAAGGCTACATCCCTGTGGAAGGAGCCTGGATGTTTGGACAGACCACATACACAGGTAACCTCCCTACAGACCCTCCTTCCCAAACGCCACTCACCTGACTAGGCCCGGCCCGGTCCTCCAGGAGGTCCCCAGGGAAACTCTGCATGCAGTCCCTGCCTCTCAGGGTGCTTCCAACCAACGTTCCTGTCCCAGGGCTGCAGATTTTTAGCTGGATGTTCTGACCTGAGCTCCTCCTGAAGTGTCTATACAACCCCACTTTGGTTTCTCTGTTCACTCGAGGCTGAACCCTCCAAGGAACAAACTATGATGCCTTGACTAACCCAGTCACAGGGCACAGGGACACAGGCCAGAGGCAGCTGCTGGTCTCCCTGCTGGCCCCACTTACGAAGCCCAAAACTTTGGGGAACTCACACTCAGAAAGGGTGGTTCAGGAATGGGCTCACACCTGAAACCGGAAAAGGAAATAACAGAAATGGGAGTTCCCCTTGAATGCTTGCGACGTGCCAAGCACCGTGTTAAGCACCTTACATGTATCAACCTTTTAATCCTCATAATAACTCTAAGAGGTTAAGTAGTGATTTCCATATTTTCTAGGTAGGAAACTGAGGCAAGGAGAACTTAATCAATTTGCCCGAAGTCACCCACCTAGCAAGTGGCAAGGCCGGGATTCGACCCCAGCCAGCCTGGCTTTGGAACCCCTATTCCTAAGAACTGCCCCATCCTGCTTCTCGCCTTCCCCTCGCCTCAGCTCTGCCCTCCCACAGATGCCGACGAGTGTGTGATGTTTGGGCCCGGTCTCTGCCAGAACGGCCGGTGCCTCAACACGGTGCCTGGCTACATCTGCCTGTGTGATCCTGGCTACCACTACGACGCTGCCCGCAGGAAGTGTGAGGGTGAGACACCCGGCACCCCTCCCCACCCTGGGGCCCAGAGCTCAGTGCTCACCCACCCCTGCCAGCCAGCCCAACTCTTGCTGGGAGTTCCCCTTCCCGGGGAAGACACCCACTACAGCGGGCAGGTCTGAGGTGAGGGAACCTACCGGAAAGGCATCCCTGGGAAGGGAGTGAGGAGGGGACACAGTTACAAGAAAACCCCCTTCCCTGAAGGTGGCCTGTGGGCAGGCCGCGTTGGCACTGCCCCCGACCTTCCTCCCATCTCCCTGCCTCCCAGATCACGATGAGTGCCAGGACATGGCCTGTGAGAATGGCGGGTGTATGAACACGGAAGGCTCTTTCCACTGCTTCTGCAGCCCGCCCCTCACCCTGGACCTCAGCCAGCAGCGCTGCGTGAACAGCACCAGCAGTGCGGGTCAGTGGGGGGGCCGTGGGGCGGTGGGGCAGCCGGGGGAGCAGACCTGGGCTGGGGGGCTCACATGCCTCCACGCCCTGTGCCGCCAGAGGACCTGCCTGACCATGACATCCACACGGACATCTGCTGGAAAAAAGTCACCAATTACGTGTGCAGCCATCCCCTGCACGGGCGCCACACCACCTACACTGAGTGCTGCTGCCAGGACGGCGAGGCCTGGAGCCAGCAGTGTGCTCTGTGCCCCCCCAGGAGCTCTGGTGAGAAGGGCGGCCTGTGCCTGAAGGAGGGAAGGGGGGACACCTGCGGAGCTGGGCTGGGCCCCAGGGTAGGGACTGTCCTCACCTTGGAATCCACAGCCAGCCAGGTCTGTGGGTTTAGAACGGAGTAGGGCAAGTCAACGGAGTAGGGCAAGTCTTCCGTCCCTGTTGTTTGGGGACAGAACGGGGGACAGAGGACGGCAGTCCCAGCACGTTCCCTCTCTCCGTGGGGCGGTGAGCATGAGCTGGGGAAAGAGCACTCCAGGCTTCAGCTACCAGGAGCCAGGCCCAGCTTCCTCTCTCCCTCCTCCCTGACAGAGGTCTACGCTCAGCTGTGCAACGTGGCCCGCATTGAAGCGGAGCGGGAGGCCGGGGTCCACTTCCGGCCCGGCTATGAGTATGGCCCTGGGCCCGAGGACCTGCACTACAGCCTCTATGGCCCAGACGGGGTCCCCTTCTACAACTACCTGGGCCCCGAGGACACCATCCCTGAGCCGCCCTTCCCCAACACGGCCAGCCGCCCAGAGGACCGCACACCGGTCCTTGAGCCTCCCCTGCAGCCCTCAGAACTCCAGCCCCACTACGTGGCCAGCCATCCAGGTCTGTGTTGCTGCAAAAATGGGGAAGAGGTGGGCTCTGAAGCTGTTTCACTTCCATCTCCTCCATCTGCTCATCACTGTCAGCAGGGTGAGGACAGGGAAGGGAAAAGACCCCCAAGCCCCCTCACGGGTCACTCAAGGGAGAACTCCAAACGCCCGGGTCACACATTAACACCTCCCTCTGATGGACTAGCACAGGGGACACAGAGAGGTACAGGGCATCATCCCAACCCCAAAAGCTGCCTGTGGGAGTTGAAGAGGGGGACAAAAGCACACTCCCACCACGCCACTTACAGTTTGCAGGATACCCTGCTCTACAGGTTCACACTTGTGACCTGAAATGGGAATCAAGGATTTCTAATCACTTTAAAGGTCCACTGTGGTCACCCAGTTTGTAAGTGGCAATGACCCCAGCACTCGGGACTTGGATTCTAATGAGGAAGTCGGACGTGGCATCTGTGCAGTGGATGCGGTACCTGCCACGGGGACAGCCACTGCATCAGACTGATCAAAACTGCACTGAGATTACGGACAGGGTCGTTTCCAGGAGAGGGGGGTTGCTTAGAGAAAGAAGAGGGTTAGGCAGATCTTGGAGGAGTTTTGCTTTGTGGTGAGTGAGGGTAATTCCCTTTTGCTACCAATCGTGTCCGCCCCAAAAAAACTATGTAAAGATTTTAACAAAATACCCTGCCACCAACCACAACAAAATCAAAACTGTACAGGGACACCCAAGCGCTCAGGAGCCCTGGCGTTGTGAAAGCAATGAGTCCCAACCTCCCCAGAGCCCTCATTTAAAGTAAGCATGCCTCTCCATCTAAAATGACACATACTTATTTTTAAGAGTATTGCTTTTTGTCTCAGCATCTGTGAGAGTGTTATGATCCTTCCCACCCCGACCCCAGGAGCTCATTAGGGGAAACCCTCTGAGCAGAGGGCGAGGCCCCCAGGGTGGAGTACAAGGCCTTAGACCCCTTCTCTCTCTGACTCCCTCCTACCAGAGCACCAGGCCGGCTTTGAAGGGCTTCAGGCCGAGGAGTGCGGCATCCTGAACGGCTGTGAGAATGGCCGCTGCGTGCGCGTGCAGGAGGGCTACACCTGTGACTGCTTCGAGGGCTTCCAGCTGGACATGGCCAACATGGCGTGTGTGGGTAGGTTTGGAATCAGAGTGGCAATGCCCAGGGAGCAGGACGGCCCTGCTGGCTCCATGTGGAAAAGTCAGACTGGCCCACTGCTCACTGAGGGTACAGGACTGAGCCTAGCTGGGAGATTCACTGCTGCCCCCTAGCAGGCCTGCCGGTCTCCAGGCCGAGGGGTGAGAGCTCCAAAGGTCTACGCTGTGTTTAGAAAGCCCTTTCCATGGAGGTTCCCAGATAGAAGAAAGGCAGGGACAAGACAGCATGGTCACAGTATGGGCTCACTATCACCGGCTTTGTATCCGTGAGTTGTTTCCTTTCGGGCAGTGGCTTTATCCTCCGGCCACCACATCTAGGATTGCACTGCAGGGCAGGGGTCAGGGCTTAGTGGCCAGAGGGGCAGAGGCAGCAGGCCGGAGGCACGTGGGCTCCCTACAGCTCTCTCTTCCCTCTCCTCCTCTTAGATGTGAATGAATGTGATGACTTGAACGGGCCTGCAGCACTCTGTGTCCAAGGTCACTGCGAGAACACGGAGGGCTCCTACCGCTGCCACTGCCCCCCAGGCTATGTTGCCGAGGCAGGCCCCCCACGTTGCACCACCAAGGAGTAGCGGTGAGGGGTCAGTGCAGGCAGTTACCTGGAAGTGGGCCCTGGCCACAGGCGGGGCCTTGAGGAAGCTCTCCTGGTTGGGGGGACGACATGAAGACACCGGGCAGGAGGCCCTGCAGCCAGCTCCCAGCCAGCCTCACCTGCTTTTCATCTCCCCCAGCTTCGGCTCTGCCTGTGAGCTTCTGTCACCACCTCCACACCGCCATGCCCTTGCTTGGCTCAACCACCACCAAGTGCTTTAATGCTTCAACCACTGGCCGTGAGGCCCAGTCTGCCATCTGTCCTGGCCTTGCTATGGGATGCTTACCAAAGGATGGCCCTGAACCAGCCCCTCAAGCTGTGCAAACATGCAAGGTCCTTCGGCCTCACACTGCACACACCCTTTTCCAGCCATGATCCACGTATCATCCTGATGATTCCACACCTGGATCAGAGGCTATATCTGCCCTGGGATGGTCCTTCAGAATCCATCAAGCAAAAAAGGATTGGGGGGAGTTTGGGGAGTGACTCCAATGCCTCCTCCCAAGAACCATCACCACCACTCGGCAAATCTGGTCTGGGCCAGTTGTGCCCCATCTCCACCTTGCTGCCAGTTCTGTGGCCCCGGGGAGGGGCAGAAGATCCCCTCATCTCAGAGAAGCAAGACTGATACTATATTGCTAGTAAGAGACACAGATGAAGGGGAGCAAGGAGCCTGAGAAAGCAGCAGAAAGGCAATGTAAAAAAATATGGGGAGTTGATAAAAAAAAGGGGGAGCCAGGGCTTTATACAAGTCTAAAGAAAATATTCAGTAGCTTCAGGTAAATAAACATTCAGAATCTACCCAGCAATAGCTCCTGTACACCACAGCAAGGGCTACCACAAAGCAGGGTGCCCACCTCAGAAGACCTCTGTTAAATACATACTGCTTCTTACAGGAAACAAATCTCTCCTGGGCTCTCCTTTTGTGGACACCAGTTTGATGTGCTAAAAATAAAGAGGTCTATTTTCTAGCTTATGAAATACAGTGTAATCTTGTTTAGGGGAAGCGAGATTTCCTACGTTGTTTCTTCTCTCAACTCAAGAGGCCTCTGTCCTCTTCCCCTTCATAAAAGGGGAAGCATCCCACTGAGTTTACAAGTAGAGACTCAGCATCCCACTGAGTTTACAAGTAGAGACTCACTCCAACCTTGGCTAGCTGGGAGTTTAAAACCACGGTGGAATAAAGAAATGTACATCTGGGCTCTTCTGTTTTTGTTTTTATTTCATATTAAACCAAATTTATAAACCAAATTTCTTGGCTGAGTCTAAATGTTAGAGATGAGGCTGTGCTACCCCCTCGCCAGCTCTGCCGATAGCCTATGATTGGGTTCCAATAACCAAGAGGAAAAGGTTCTTTCCTCTTCTAAGACAAAGAAAGCTCTGACTTTGCATTTCTGATGAATGGCAATGTAAATGAACAAGGCTCTGTGTGCCTGAAGACATGGAGATGAATGCTCTTTTCTTAATTTAATCTGTCCTGTCCTACTTGCTGCTCTGTCAGCCATCACAAAATAACTTATTGAATGCTTGCTATGTGCCAGGCCTGTGTTGAATGCTGTACACAAATTTCATTTAATCATCCAACAATCCTACTTACTACTTTTATTCCCAATTTACAGATGAGGAACTTGGACTTACAAAGCTTAAATAATGTGTTCTATCTGGGTCACTATACTAGTTGAGATGTTCTCAGCAGACAAAAATATATAGTTCTTAAACATATGAAAATATTCTGACCTTCATTCATAATAAAAAGAAATACAAGTTAAAACTACACTGAGACACTTTTTTAAACTGTCAGACTGGCAAAGATTTAAGTTTGTTAAAACTCCTAGTCGGCAAGCACCTGGGGAAAGAGGTACTCACGTACATAGCTGACAGGAGTATATATTGACACAACTTCTGAAGAGGATAATATGGCAGTGTCTTTCAAAATTATAAAAGCACTTACTCTTTAAATCAGTAATTCCACTTCTCGGAATTTAACCTTCAGATATATTCTTACCAAATGAAAAATGACGTATGTAAGAGGTTACTTATTATAGCATTATTTGTAATAGCAAAAGGTTAGAAGCAATTAATTGCTATGGAGCCCTAATAAGAAAAAAAAAAGTGGCTCTAAATGCCTGGGTAAGATTTCCAAAATAGATTAAGGGAAAAAGGAAGGTTATACAACAAAGTGAAGCCTACGCTGCTATTGCTATTTCTCTAAAACAGAGGGGGAAAAGAATTGGATATCTGCTAACCTCATCCTCGCCGCTCCACCTCACACGCTGTATTTCAGAGAACTCACCATTCCTCAATATACCCTTCGGGAAGCGCACTTCCTTAAATGCCGTTCCCACCGCTCCTCCTCCCAGCCCTCGCCTTCCTGCTCGCCCTTCCCGCGATAGTTCATGCATATACACATACTTCCTTGTATTAGAAACACAAATGGCATACTGTGCATGCCGTTCTGCACATTTTTTACTTAATACATACTTGCACATAAAGGGCTGTCTCATTCTATTTTATAACTGTATACGTCTCCACTGAACGGATAAATCATAATTTATTTAATCAGTCCCCTATTAATGGGTATTTCCATTGTTTCCTATCTTTTGCTATTAAAAATAATGCTGTAATGAACATTCTTGTGCATACGTTATTTCACCTTATATCTACGGAATTGTACCTGCGGGCTAAATTCTTAGAAACAAGGGTAGTTGATGGGGAGGGCAACAGAGTGGATGGGCACAGGACTGGGAGACTTTTCACTGTATTCCCTTTTGTGTCTTTTTGAATTTTGTACCATATGTCTTACCTATTCAAAAATAAAATATTTTTAAATACAGCTGCTGGACATAGACTGCTTAAATGCTCCCTCTCTTTATATACTTATCTGACTATATTTTACAATTAAAGCCAGATGATAATTATTTCAAAACTTCTTAAAGCAAACGTCCTTTAAACAGCCCTGCGGCATTTCTGTGGAGAAATGGCAAACAAGGATTTTAAAAGAGCAATCATAAACATCAATGCAAGATATCTAGAAAAGGAGAGGAGTTTCCTGCTTTTGAGACAAACACGCAAGGCCAGGATAATGTTGCAAGGGACAGTGTCAGGCTCTGCCCACTGCAGGGTGTCAGTTCAGGGCCAGAGTTCACGGGAGGGCTACCCCATGACAGTCAGTGCTGCCCACTTCTCTGTACAGGATGCTCCTGCCAAATATCGACCCTCCGCTCACGCTTTATGACAAAAGACCAAAAGAATGGGGCGCAATTCTCAGAAGAAAAGTTAGAGAAAGAAGAGTATCTTCTTGGACACCTACCTTAGTAGTCCTTCCTAATCTCTTACTTCTGAATCCCTTGTAACTGGTCAACATTCCCAAAGAAACTAAGGGTGGGTGGGACACCTATAGTTTATATACCACTGGTCACTATCAATCATGTAACTGAAGAGTATGATTTCGCAACAAGGAAAGATCTGGATGTTGACCAAGAAGCCCCCTCTTTTGAGCCAACAACATATAAAGATTCACACATAAAGCAGAGGGAGGGCTCCTGTGCCTTCAGTCCTTACACAACTATGTTTGGCTACGGCAATGGTGGGGCATGTTGCCCCAGGCAGTCACTAGCTTATGAAGTTAAACAAAACCAATTCTGCAATAAATAGCGTCTTGATAACCTCCCCTCAAAGTAATAGGGAGGCAAAAAAATCTTCCAGCTGATACTGGAAGAGTATAACATTTTCCTAAATGAACTGCACAGTGAGCAAAATTTGTGAAAACGTGTGCTGGCTTTTACGGCCTGCCAGGAAGAGGGCATCTGGTCAGAAGAGCCTACAGAAGATCCTAAACCTATTTTACCTCCACTTACTATTATTCCAAGCCAACTGCCCTGTCCCCTTGATGC
Source organism: Lagenorhynchus albirostris (assembly GCF_949774975.1). Lineage (NCBI taxonomy): Eukaryota > Metazoa > Chordata > Mammalia > Artiodactyla > Delphinidae > Lagenorhynchus > Lagenorhynchus albirostris. The sequence continues at coordinate 28,099,279 of NC_083095.1, forward strand.
TATCAACTCCCCCTGCCCTGTGTTCTTAAAATTTCTACATTGCCCTCCTCCAATGGGGACCTCAGGTTTCCCTATGAAGCTTTTCCAGTGCGATAAGGTGATTCCTCCCTAACCCACCCTTTGTAAACACAAAATTCCAATTCTTCCATTAATATGAGGTATTTACACATGGTCAATCAAAGAGACACTGTTCCTGCCTAACTGACCACTGGAATTTAATTGTTTTTTGAACTAAAGCTATTATGCCGGTGCTAAGATCACCATATAAATAAATAACCCACAAAAATATCATGGAAGAAGAGGTTTAACACCTAAAATGTAACAAAATCTCTTTCTAACGAGGATGAAAGCCTTAGTCTGAGCTGAAAATCTTATTAGGCCCAGGTATTGGCAGCAACTTTCAATGGCTTAGTAAAGTTACACACAGACACTTCCACAGTATGCTGCTTTGTGCCCCCTTCCATGCATATCTGCTAAAAAAAAAACTGCTCAGGTTTCTGAGTGTCCCTTTCTTTCATCTTTGTACAGACTGCACACACGATAGTTTGTTTTCTCTAAGTCCTAGGTTTTCCCATATTGAAAATGTAAGTATGAAGTTTCTGTCTCAGCTATTTTGTCTCTAAATTCTGTATTTCTATTTTTCTAATGGTAAATTCTTTATTGAATGACCTTAACTCCAATCCTGTCTAGAAAAATTTCAATCCAGTCCAGAAATGCAAGATTTGCCAACATGAACTTTTAGGCTCTCGAGGAAAAGATGGGTTTAACCAATAATCCTTACAGAATCAACTTGGTTGTGGTTTCCCCAGCATTAGCATTCATTAATCATTTGTCATGGTGGTGGCGTTTTTATCTTTTTTTAGTTGTCTGTCCATGCAGTTCTGGCTGCCCCAGCTCTGTCACACACATACCACGATCATTTCTAGCTCTTTAGCCTATTTAAGTGCCATACCAAACAAGTACTTTAAAATTCATTGGAATTTGTGGCTAAAAAGCTCTTTCAGTGACTCTAAAGTAAGGTTACCAAGTTTAACAAGTAAAATATACAGGATACCCGGTGAAATTTGAATCTCAGATAAGCAACAAATAATTTCTAGTATTCACTGAGACACACTTATACTAAAAATTATTTGCTATTTATCTGAAATTCATATTTAAATGGGCATCCTGCATTTTATCTGGTAGTCCAAACTAAAAAAAAAAAAAAAAAAAAAATCCCCAAGTATCTATTATCTGTGCCAACAAAGGGACCACTTCCTGCTATGCAATGAGACGAGAAACATTTTACACCATAAGGTAAGTGAAGCAACATATTCTAAAAAGATTCAGTCACTAAAGGATCAAAGAAGCTTAAAATGTCTGTGTGAATATGGAGTATGAGGCTATTTTTCAAACAATTCAAGTATCAGTGAGGTTTAGGTCCAAGTTTTCTGGGTGATGGGCAATTGGTTTTGTGAATATAGCAGATTCATGAGTAGGAGAGGAAAATGTATCTGCTGTAACAAATGGGAAGCAGAGAATGGGCTGCATAGAAAATAAGGGTAAGTCAACTAGCACATTCAGGAAGGAAGAAATGAAAAAGATAACATTTCATTTGCCTTTTTCATCCTCTCTGGCCTAGTAACCAGTGTTCAACCTACCCAATCTATTACCCTGATCCACAACACAGGTAATCAAGGACTTTCTTTAAAATGAAGCTTTTACACACAGCTATACACATATGTACAAGTAGCTCTGAAGGCCAGAGAATTCCAAATTCTGGAACCTTGGAGGCTCTACAGAGGATACTGGTTTCAACAAGTTACTAAATCTTACGTAATAGCATCTACAGGCTTGGCCTTACAACTGTGAGGGAGAAATTAACTCAAGAGAAAAAGCTTCACATTCTGAAAATAAATAGTGGTGCAACACAGCATTCCTGGATCGAGGGAAATGAAACTGTGAGAGGGACAGGATTGGAAAGAAACCTCTAGAATTCTTCTAATCCCAGGTTCCTCAAATCCGTACAGATGATGATAATCTCTGGGTCACCTGTCATCACATCAAAGTTTGACAGAGAAGGATGACCCACAGGAGCAGCCTTGCTGTGCTTGAGGATTGTTCAACACTTGAAATGAGCTTCGGATCAGTTCTTGGCTGAAGTCCACATGGGCCCCTTTCACGAAGGCCAAGCTATCAGAGTCAACCACCACTCTTGCCCCACCCTGTTCAAATACCCTGAAAAGATGGGAGGAAGGCATTAATGTATATCATACACACCAAAACCGTAACACCCTCTGAGCCCAGAGATGCACATCCTCTGTTTTCTGAAATACAGAGGAAGCTTCCCTTATTACCTCTAACAGGTGCTGATCTTCTCTGAGACAAAAAGATTCAACAGAATGAATACTAGGAAATGTTTAGAGGTTTAAGCCTGGAATCTTTCTAGTCCAGCCTGACCCTCTACCAACTACCCTATGCACCTAGACGGGCCAGTTTTCCTCCTATGACTTAGTTATTTTGAATCAAGACAACAAATCTTCACTGTATCCCCACCGTGTGAGAAGGGTGATGTTAAATTATCCTTAGCAAACGTTTTAAATGTGGAATAAAAGTGCACCTTAAAGTGGAGACACTTTTTTCCCTCCTGCACATTCTCCGGGAACCCACCCCTTTCTCCTTGCCTGTCGTCGGGGTTGATAACTGTATCCAGTGAAAATTTGTACTGGAATCCGGAGCATCCACCTCCCTCCACCTCCAGCCTGAGGAATTCTGACCCTTCGGTGATTTCCAGAAGCCTCTGAAATGCAGGAAGGGGGGTCAAGAATGCCAGGCAAGGGGAGAGAGAAAGGTGGGCCAAGGGGAGATCCCCCCACTCCCAGCCCTCGCCCGCCACCGCTGCCCCGCGTCCGGCCTCTTACCTGGACGCAGCTGTCGGTGAGGTGGATCTGCCCTTCGCCAGCTTCGGGGCTGGAGGACGACAGTTCCCGAAGCGCCCGAGGTCCGCGGGAGGCCGCGAGGAGCCTGCTGTGCAAGGGGGGAGGGTGAGCCTGGGAGCAGAGAGGCACCTGGCGCCCTCCACCTGGACAGCCTCAAGCCAAACCTGAAGTCCCTCCACCTGGACAGCCTCACGCCAAACCTTCACCTCCCCCGCGAGCCTTAGTTTCCCTTTAGTCCTGGAGGCGCAGAACCAAACACCCTTCCCAGGTGCTTTTCTAGGCTTGGTACCTGCCCCCTGACCAGAGAGTGACTGCTCTCAGGGCCACGGCGGTTAGACTCAACCCTCTGACGGCCGCCATTTTCTTCCACAAGCACCGCCCCTCGCATTGTCCCAATCCCCTTCTGCGTCTGGGCCTCGGGAAGCGGGATCCACAGAGACCCCGCCTCTAAGCACACCTATTGGGTGGTGCAGGAGGAGGAGGGATTTGATTGGCTAGAAATGCTCCCGTTGCGGAAGCATTTGTGGGACTCACCCACAAAGCCCGGACGGAGCATTGGAGAGAGGAGCTGGGCCGGAGGGAGGTGGAAGCCAGCTGGCCCGGCAGCAAAGCGGAGCGGATGGGCGGGGTTTGCGAATGTCTGGGACCCTGTGTCTGGCTCCCTGGAGCCGGGGGCGGGGCGCGGGTAGGCCTCGGACCCGGTTGCTGGTGACCGGTCGCCTGACTGGGCTCCTCCCCCGGCCCGCCCCTGAAGGTTTATCTTGTGACCGCGGAATCTGGTTCTTCGTTCCTTGAGCTTGTAGTCTTAGCTGCGATGCGTTTCTTGGGCGCCGCGTTCCTGTTCCTGGCACTCAGCGCCTCCGCCCTGGCCGAGCCGGTGCATTTCAAGGACTGCGGTGAGCCCCGGGGCCAGCCTGAGGTTCCCGCACCCTCTGCGGGAGACCCCGACAGAACCCGGTGCTAAGATCTCCGAGCTAGGTTGGGTGGGTCCCCCGGGCCTCCAGGCTCAGCCTCGGACCCCTCGTGGAGTGGGCTGGAGTGGGTTGGGGTAGGGGACACGGTGCTGGCCTGGATGAAACCCGACCACTCACAACTTTTCTCCTTCCTTGGAACGCGTGTTTGGGATCCCAGCACATTCCTGGAGGTGGGCCTTTTGCTGAAGTTTCCTAAAGATTGTAGGGCAAACAACCGAAGGTCCATGTGCAGCGTTGGGCGTAAGGGGTGCGGCGCAAAACTGCTTTTTATTTATGCCTTGTGCCTTGGATGTCCTCTGCCTCTCCACTCCTTTTGCTTTTTTAAATTTCCGTTTTGCTGATAAGTCGAAAGTAAGTTCTCCTTTTCATGAGTTATTCCGTTAGGGCGTCCTTTGGGCTATGGAATTTTGTGATTCTTACCAGTTTTCCTCTCCTATTTATAAAACTCATGTTGCTGGTCACAACTTGTGATGCATAACCCTGTCATGCAGCTACGGTTGGAATCTTTGTTGAGAAGCACAACAGGAGGTAGAAATTGTGAGCTCCTTCAGTCAAGTCTATTAAATTGTTTGAGCAGAACTTTTCTGAAGTGGAGAGGTGTAATAATAAATGAAAGAGGCATGAAACTGATTTTATAAAATTTATGAGCTGGAAGGAAACTTGGAGATCCTATAGTCAATCATTGAATTCCAGAGATGTTAGGTTACTTACCCAGTCACACAGCAGAATGGCAACCAGAATAAATTTGCTCCTTCATATCCAGTGCCCAGGTAATAGTAACTGCTTAATAAATATTTGTTGGAAAAGTAAATGAGGGAAGAAATACTCTTTCCACTATATCTCCAAAATTCATGTTGAGGCAAAAGCAAAGTTGGGGGCTAGGAGACAGGAGTGATTAAGGAATAAAAATTGCTGGCCTGTTTATACTTAACAAATGCTGTTCCACTGAACTAGGAGACTGGCATTTGAAAGATCCTATTATCACCTCAAATTACTGCCTTTCTCTCCACTAAACTTAGTGGCCAACATTTGGATGAAGACACTGTTAACTTTATTGTCACTCAACTCTCACAATCTATTTTACAGATGAGGAAACAGGCACATTAAGGTACTTGCCCAAGTTCTTACAGCAGTAAGGAACCAGGTTCCTAGTAAGCAGTAGGAAACTAGTGGGTGTTTGTGAGTCACTTTGGGTTTCAACAGTAACATTAACATTAAAAAAAAGGTGGGGGGGACTCGCCTGTCGGTCCAGTGGTTAGGGCTCCACGCTTATACTGCAGGGGGCAGGGGTTTCATCCCTGGTCAGGAAACTAAGATCCTGCAAGCCGTGGCGCGACCAAAAAAATTAAAAATTAAAAAAAGAAAAACAACTAAGGAAACTAAATCCTGACATTGTTCTGCTCATGTGAATAAAGCAGGTGTTAGACCTATGGCAAAAACCTCTTAAGGGAAGGAGAGTTTCAGTTACAGACTTTCAATTTACTTTTGAATTGGGAAATACAGTGTAAAAACTTCAGTGCCCACATCAAAAGGTTTTTTGAGTCCCACTCTATGCCCCCTTTCCCTGAAGTGGTATTTCCTCAAGTGAGAAATGGGGCCAAGCGAACTAGTTTTGCAATTTTTGCAGGTTAGGACTGAGAAGTTTGCTCTATTGACACTGGAAGTCCAGGAACGTCTTGTCAGCAAAAATAAAACTAGATGAAGGAGCTACAAGTACTGCACTCTACTCAGTTCCTACTAGATCATGTGACCCAGCCTTGAAAGAAACTAGAAGTTGAAAGTTGAAACTAGAAGTTCAGCATAAGCACTGATTTTCAATAAGTTGTTAACTAAAATTCCAGATATTTTCTTTCCTGGCCATAGACGATAGGACAGAGTGGAAGAGAGTGCTTAAAGAAGAGAATCTTGTATTTATTGTTTGAGAACTTTGCCATGATGGAGAAGCAAGTTGGTGATAGGGAACTGCTAAGTATGATTTACAGACTTAGCTGAAGCAGTGTTAGTCAATATGATGCAACTCTTCCACCCAAGAGCAGGCAGATAATGTGCTCTCAACCTGCCTTTTCCTTTCTGTCTTCATGCATTCTACTTTTGAGACAGAGTCCATTCTATTGTCTAGATCCATAATTTCTACCCACAAAGTAAATTTGAGGTGAGAGGCTCACCCTTTGTATGAAAGGGAAACTTGCTAACCCACCCAGGAGCAGCTATTCTAGATTGAATTCATGGACTAAATCCCAATATGATAGTAATAGTGAATACCTATATAGCATTACTATGTTCCAAGCACTTATTTCAGAGCTATATGTGTATTAGCTCACCTACCCTATGAGGTAGGTACCATTATTAGCCCCCAGAGAGGCTAAGTATCTTGCCTTAAGGTTCCATAGTAAGTAATGGAGCCAGTGAGATTTCAAAGCCAGGTGTCGGATCCCAGAGTCTAGCTGTCAGCCATGGTATATGAGTGGCGGAGCTTAGGCTTACCCTGTCATTTACTTGCGTTCTCTCCCATTCAGCTGTCTGGTTTCAGGGGCCTGGATGAAGTAAGGAGATTCTTAAAGATTTGTACTTAACCTTTTTTGGTCAAGGTATTTTTGTCCTTGTTTAGACTGAAAAAAAAGGACACACACCCTGCCTCAAAGACACTTATTTTGAAGAACACAGGTTCCAGAGTAGAGTGTACTACAGATGCATGCTTAAGATTGTTCTCATCTGTAGGAGTATACACAGCTCAGAGACCACTGATTTGGAGAGCTACCAGGACAGGATTGAAAGATGGTAGGGAAAGGCAGTTAGGGAGCAGCCAGTCTCAAGATTCCAAATGGAAACAGTAGCGGTGCAACCTGAGCCATCGCTTATGCCGAGTGTGCTGCTTTAAAATCCTGTGTCAGGATGGAAGGAAGGGTGGGGATGATTTCCCCTGGAATAGCCCTCCCAGGATATAGAGCAGGGGAGCTGACTAGGTATACTCAATAATTTCTTTAATTCCCTTTCACCTGTCAAATGTGAACAGTTTCCCGGGGACCACGGATGGTCGGAGAAAGAACTCGCCCCCATTGGGAAGGCAGAGCACCTTCCCATTAGGTAAGAGACAGCGTAGGAGGTTTGTTTTCCCACCCATCTCAATAAATTTTTCTTCTTTTGCAGGTTCTGGGGTCGGAGTTATAAAGGAAGTGAATGTGAACCCGTGCTCCACCGAACCCTGCCAACTGCACAAAGGACAGTCTTACAGTGTCAATGTCACATTCACCAGTAGTGAGTAAAAGTGGCTCTTACCTTCAAATTCATCTTAAAGCGTAACATCAATCTCAAGTATTGGAATAATTGTGGGAATATGAGGGAGGGGAATTGCAGTCAGGAATTCTGTGACCTCCCTCTCAATGGGCAAAGCTTGGATTCACTATGCTCCCTTCTCATACTGGGTTCCCATATGCCTGTTTCTCAGAATCCATAGTTGCCAGACTCCCTTCGAGCAAACAGGGGGATTTCCATGTTTTCACAGGTCAAAGAAGACAGCTTGGCTTCTCCGTGCCCTATTTTTGGTTCACATTTCATGGGAGTGTCAACTCTGTTTAGCTACTGACTGCAGAGTGTTAGTACAGACCCCAACCCTGTAGACTCTGGAACGCCTCCAAAGTGTTATTTCAAGCAATATATCTTCTGGCTGTTAAGTCTATTTTCTGCCTGAAAATACAGGAACAATTAATATTTAGCCTCTGTAAGGTTTGGGGAACTCACTGGTGACCCAAGAAACAATCAAGAAGCTTTCTTCTTCAACTTGAAGACATGTTGTTGGAACTTGTTTCTTTCTGGTACCACATTCATTTCCTTCAGATTCCCAGGAATCTAGACAATGTGAAAATCTCTGTTTCTAGAAAGAGCATTACCTTGACTCTTTCCCTCATTTTCTATCCTATGGAACTAGACTAGACAGACTAATTAGGAACTTTGAGATTTCTGTCATCTCTTGTTTGTAAGCCTAAAGACAGCTCTTAAGTCCTAGAGTTGTTCTCTCTCCTGGACAATACCCTGTCCCCTCTATTGTTCCAAACCAAAAAAGTACCTTCTAAACAAAAGTAATTCCCAACCCAGACAGAAAGAAAGAAGCAGAGCCAATGCTCTGGATCTCCAGAAGAACCTAATAGTGCATAACTCCAGTTGCCCTAATTTTAGTATATTTATTCCTCTGCCCAACTTGCAATATGGAGGGTAGAGGTTAGCAAGAAATGTTCCTCTTTCTTTTACCCAGTTTCTAAAGGGTTACCACTTTCACTGCTGTTACAGCCCGTGGCATTTCTATGGAGACTCCTGTTCCCTCTTTCCATATTGTCTTCCATTTTATTCTTAATTTCTAACGGAATCCTTTGGACAGGGTATTTGAGAATTCAGAGACCAGTCTCCCCAAACCCTTTAAGATACGCAATCCACTTTGACAGAATCTGATGTAAATAGTAAACAGAAAGTTTATCACCAAAAATCAGTTAGCTTGTTCGATAAAGTTATTTATCCATCCAGGTGGCTCTGATTCTCCTGAGAAACTATGAAGGCAGTGAAGAGCAAGGTGGGGTCAACAGCAAAAAAAACAGCCCCCACTGACTGCTTTTTTTTTTTTTTTTGTATAATTCAGTAATTTTTCAAGTTTCAGAGTGAATGCTTACTGTATAGCATTCACGGAGGTACTAAGTATAACTCCAAAGGGAAATAGACCGTAGGAATTAAGAGGTACAGAATTTGGTTTGCTATCCCAGCAATGCCGTTGCTTGAGAATATGTCTGAATTTTTTATTTACAGTTTGGAAATAGGCTGTTTCCATCACCATCTTATTCTCTTTTTTTTTCTCTTAGGCACTCAGTCTCAAAGTAGCAAAGCCGTGGTGCATGGCATTGTGATGGGCGTCGCAATTCCCTTTCCTATTCCTGAGCCTGACGGTTGTAAGAGTGGAATCAGCTGCCCCATTGAAAAAGACAAGACCTATAGCTACTTGAATAAACTACCCGTGAAGAATGAATACCCCTCTGTAAGTGACATTGTAGTTGAGGACACCAAAGGTCCTGTGACTAGATTGGAAATATGAGGAGAGGGGGCAGGAAGAAAAGATTAGAATAGGAATCCTTCATCTCTATGAGGAAGAGTTGGACATCTGGGAGAAAGGAGTGTAGGAATCTTGAGCTGGGGTGGAGAGTTTTCACTGTGTCCCTTTGGTCTTTGTCTCTTGCTTAATGGTCAGCCTGGGCCTAACGATGCCTTTTTTATATACAGTATTTCACTGGATTCTTGTGACCACCTGTGTAGAGGTGATACTATCCCCATTTTACAGATGAAGAGATGTTAGCCTCCAATGCTATGCAATATGAACAGAGTCCATTCTGCCAAGAATTACAGCCTAGATTGAGACCCAGGTCTCGTGATTCCAAAACCTGTGCAATGTTATAAGATTTTAGCTAGGTACCAAATAGTTCAAGATTTCAAGTAGTCAGAGCATTGTCATCAGAAAAACTTGGTTTCTCCATTAATCTCTTAACAAGAAAGCAGTAATTTATTAGGTCCGTAGCAGAGTGGTGGCTTTTTCCTCTGCTTTCTCTCCTCCGCCACCACCACCCCCCCCAACCTTCACCTCTGACTCGCCCTGCTGTACCTACTTCTTTTTCTACCAAACACTTGTGAGATAGAGCCTGCTGGAATGAGCCTGTGTTAACAATATGAATCTTGATAAGAATGGAGGAAGTAAAGGGATTACTTTTTTTCCATGAAGAAAAAGAGCTGTATTTCTTTGTTGTTTTTTTTTTAATTTATTTAATTTTTGGCTGCGTTGGGTTTTTTTTGTTGCTGTGCACGGGCCTTCTCCAGTTGTGGCAAGCGGGGGCTGCTATTCGCTAAGGTGCGCAGCTTCTCACTGCAGTGGCCTCTCCCGTTGCGGAGCATGGGCTCTAGGCGCACAGGCCTCAGCAGCTATGGCACGTGGACTCAGTAGTTGTGGCGCCCGGGCCCAGCCGCTCCACGGCATGTGGGATCTTCCCGGACCAGGGCTCGAACCCGCGTCCCCTGCATCGGCAGGCGGACTCTCAACCACTCGCCACCAGGGAAGTCCCTAGAGCTGTATTTCTTAAAAGGCGATCAAGTAGAACCAGGAGCAATCTGGCCATTTATTTCCTAGAAACAGCAAGTAATTAAAGGACATTCTAAAAAGACTCAAATATAGGGAGTCTGTGCTTAAGCGGTATCAGAGACCCTAAAGGTCAGGAAGAGATTTGTAGATTAATTTGCAGAGCAGCCATGTAATCATGGGCATATCTGAGCCTCAATAACTTAGAGTGTCTAGTTAGGGCCTGATACCGAGTAGGCACTTAATATATGGTGGCTATTGTTAAGTGACATTTCATTTGTTTTTTGTTTGTTGGTTGTTGTTTTTGTTGGTTTTGCCATGCCACACAGCTTAAGTGACATTTCATTTGAAAAGCAGCTTAAACTATGTTAATGTGTGCACTAAGTGAAACAGTAGTTGATGTGTACTAGTCTTGAAAAATTTATCAAACAAGTTTCAAGAAGCTGGGTATCACTGTCACTCAAATGTTGCATTCTGAAGAAACATTTTGAGTACAAAAGAGAGGTTGTAACTAAAAGCAAGTAAGCTTAAGAAAGGACTGGCAGAGTGCCAGTGCCTTATTAAGAATTAGAAGAGAGAGCTCATAGTATGAGTGTAACAAGTCAAGGCAGAGATCTCTAAGCGGGTATATTATTGAAGAAAGAAAAAGCAGTTTGGGCTTCCCTGGTGGCGCAGTGGTTGAGAGTCCGCCTGCCGATGCAGGGGTCACGGGTTCGTGCCCCGGTCTGGGAAGATCCCACATGCCGCGGAGCGGCTGGGCCTGTGAGCCATGGCCGCTGGACCTGCGCATCTGGAGCCTGTGCTCCGCAATGGGAGAGGCCACAACAGTGAGAGGCCTGCATACCGCAAAAAAACAAAACAAAACAAAACAAAAACAGTTTAAGGGCATTAATCAAAACTGTATTGCCACAAAGGTCACTGTCCCTGAAAGTATTCATACAACCCTAAACTTCTTTGAACATCCTTTGTGCTTTGACATTTCATTTTCCAACTAACAAATAAGTTTCCTGAGACCTAGGAATCTAACTTTTTACTCTTCATACTTCGTAGTTAAAGTTGGAAAAAGCTGGATCAGGTTGTCAAAATGCATGTGAAATTGTTTAAATGTAAAATTATTTTTCATGGATGGCTTTATTTTTTTAATTAATTATTTAATTCATTTATTTATTTTGGCTGCGTTGGGTCTTCGTTGCTGCGTGTGGGCTTTCTCTAGTTGCAGCGAGCAGGGGCTACTCTTCGTTGTGGTGTGCGGGCTTCTCACTGCGGTAGCTTCTCTTGTTGTGAAGCATGGGCTCTAGGCACACGGGGTTCAGTAGTTGTGGCTCACGGGCTCTAGAGCACAGGCTCAGTAGTTGTGACACACGGGCTTAGTTGCTCCGCGGCACGTGGGATCTTCCCCATCCAGAGCTCAAACCTGTGTCCCCTGCATTGGCAGACAGATTCTTAACCACTGCGCCACCAGGGAAGTCCTGGCTTCATTTATGTACCATTGATCTCAGAGGGAAAAAATGCTTTAGAAATTGTATTTGAGAAGCTAACTGCTAACACCAAATCCTAGGTGTAACTTGGTTTGCCCTTCTAAGCTAAAGGACACGGGCTGTGCCCACATCCCAAGCAGCCTTCATGGTGGCATGACTTAAGAAGAAAAGGATGAGGAATTAGGCAGTTTGTTACAATTTACATTTAGGATTCATAGTTAAACCCATTCTGGATTGAGGTGAGGTTCTAGTTTCATTTTTCCCAATTCTTTTTCTCTTTCTCCAGATAAAACTGGTGGTGGAGTGGGAACTTACGGATGACAACGACCAACGTCTCTTCTGCTGGCAAATCCCAGTACAGATTGAAAGCTAGAGCTATTTGATGCCAATATGTCCGTCTGGGGGTGAGAGAGCACGGGTGGAGGGAGAGGAGGAGAGATCAAGTCTAAACTAAATCAGTGCCATAAGATGAAAGGAATTTCTAGCCTGCCGTTCTAGCCTCTCAACCTCCAAAAGCATCTAAGACCCTATTTCCTGAGAGCTCAGAACTGTCGCCCCTGTATTATCCTTTGTAAAAGGGTTGAAGGAAGGAAGAGAAAGTGAGACTGTAGGGATTGATTTAATTGTCTTCAGGGAGAGTTTTTTGTTTGTTTGTTTTGGTTTGGTTTTTGCTTTTGGAATAAGGAGGGTCTAACCAGACATGATCCAAATGAGGCTGCTTGGGGGATATTGGATAACCCGCCCTAGGGTTACTAGCCCTTGCAGCCAAGCACGGGTTCCAAACCACATCCATCTAAGTGGGATATTACATCTGCAAGTTCCTCATCTCCACGTGCCTCGTTGAGTTCAGTGCATCTGGCCAATGAGCTTCCTCACCTCCAGCTCCGCTGCTTCACCGGCCATGACCTGCTGTGCAGTGGTGTCCAGCGTGGTAGTGGAGGGGAGGTCTTCTACAACAGAAATTCTCTGCAGTTAGCTCATGTCTCCTTTACTATCTTAGGTGGTTTTCATTAAATGCATCACTTCATTAGCAGATGTTTGATTTTTTTTTTTTTTAACAACACTAACTTGTGGCTTCTTTATGCACCTGGAAATGTCCCTTTGAATAAATAAAAACTCGTCAATCTTTTCTTCTGCATTTGGGCTGTGGACACCTGCTTCTTTCACAGAGTATGTTCCCCCAGATCCATGGTAGGTGGACACCTGGTCCCGTGGTCCCAGAGTGCAGTACTGTAAAGACATGACTTTCAGAAACTGCCACTTCTCCCTTTCACACAGTTAGGCCTCACCTCTCTATCTTACACAAAATGACCTTGTTTGCTTCACTTTGCACAGTCTTATACCACCAAGTGTGCTTGAAAGAAACAGTGAAAGCAAACATCACCTAGTTGAATAACAACATCTGCAGGGTCAGGGGAACTGAATTTGGGGTTGAGGCGGGGAGTAGGTTGGCATAAGCACGGCAATCTTTGGGAACCTCCTGCCTTGAAGAAAGCCTAGAAGCTTAAAGATGAAATGTGAAGTTGCAGGAAGTAATGGCTAGATTATTTAAATCTTGGAGTGTCCTGCTCTTGAAGTACAAGTATAATCATGGGGCATATATTTTGCTGTTTTGAATCAATGTACTATCAGTCAGGTTTTAGCTGTCACAGAGATTACAGCCCTATTCACAAAGGAGTTGGGTAATGTGGAAGGTCATCTCTTTCAGTCTGGGGTGCTTATGCAGCAAATAAGTCGTTTGGTCCAGTTCTTTTCATCCTACTGGTTTCACTAGATTTCTTGGATTTCTTTGGCTTGTGAGTTTCCCAGGAAAACCACCAGGGGACAGCAATAGATTGGGAATAATGTTATCAACGGCCAAGATTTCCTAGTTAATTCCTGGAGCCATTCAACCACTGTACTCTAGCTAAGATGTTTTGTGTATCCTGTCACATTGTGTCTAGAGGGACAGCCCACTCTGTCTCCACATGCTGAACCCTGGGTATATCAAACTTAAATGGATTCCAGAGGTGGTTAACTGCTGTAGTTTCTGGCTTCAGACTGCCGGTAGTTGGATCCTGGCTTCACCAATCAGTAGGATAACCAGTATGATCTTTAAATCCCTTAACTTTTCTGTGTGTCAGTTTCCTTATCTGTTAACTAGAGTTAATAACAGTAGAGCTGTGAGGATTAAATGAAGCGATGTATGTAAAGCATTTAGAATGACCCCTGGCACATAGTACATAATCAGTAAATGTTAGCTGCATTCCAAGAGACAGACATTGTCCCTCATCTAGGTATAGCAGGAAAATCAGAAGGTTCAATCTGATGTGTGATGATACGTCACCTCAAAAGTGAGGCAATCCTCTATGCACAGGAACTTTCTCATGTGCTTGGAAAACCTCAGTTCTCATATGCGTCTGCTCTCGCCCTAATCCCAGAAGACTCTCATGTCATTGAGCTCCTTTGAGGCTAACAACTGCTTGCCCTGCATTTTGTACCTCTGCCCTCATATGTTGAAGGAAGACAGAAAAAAAGCAGTCCCACTAGTGTATACCCTTCTGTTAGAGCAGAAGGGTCATGCGACAGCTTAGAACTGTTTACCAGCCATTGTGAGGCTACGTGGAGCCTGCAGCAGTGAGCTGGGTAGGGCTCCCATGGAGGGATTAGTTTGAAAGGTCGTCTTCTGTACAGAGGGTTTGCGGGCAGCCCCCTCAAAAAGGTCATGCTCTTTCCTGTGACGCTCTTACGCTTTTCTAGTCCACTGAGCAAGCCATGGAGGCTTAGACAGCTCCTCTCTTGCATGAGTTCCAGAGTAGAGAAACCCCAGACTCCAGTGGTTAAAAAAACATGATGCAGACCCCTGTTTACAGAATAAAGGGAATCCAATACCCAGTATCCCCAGTTTGGGAGAGCGTTAGATGGGAGGGCTGGCATTTCGTCAAATCTTCAGGCTAATGAAAAGCAATGAGCATGGAGTAATTTCTAATCCCCTATGTTTGGTTTGAAATTTTAGTTGACTTTTTAAAAGCAACAGATTGATCTTAATTATGCTTTGCGAAGGTTGATAAAACAGTCTGTTCTCTGAGAACACCCACGGACGTAGGAAAGTGGCTTGACATAGGTGGGGTCCAGGCTAAGGGAAGGTGATCTGGGATTAGCCATTTACATCAGACAATCCAAAAAGCAAATATTGCTTAAATGACTGGGTTGTTGTGAGGACAGGGTCATGGTACATAGGGAGAGCATTGACACAGAGGAAACGGTTATGTGTGAAAAATGTCGCCAAGGTGATAGTTACCTTGAACAAGTCTTTTCCCAGGGACCCTTGGGAGAGAGATCAGGAAGTAGAAGCTGGGGGATTTAAAAGCCTGACATACTCAGCTGAGGAGGGTGAGGGTGTGTGTGTGTGTGTTGGGAATGGGAGCTGCAGTCTTGTGTGACCTGCGGTAGAAAGTGGCACAGGATCTCCACAGATGTTGCCTAAAAAAGTCTTTAGAAGAGTTGAGTCATTTTGGGTTGTTGTGTTTCCTTCTATGAAGAGAATCCCCTGGCCTATCCCTCAGATTCTAAACTGAATCCTATTCAGTTACAGCTGTCAGTTGACTAGCAACTAAATGGTCTGGGTGTTGGTTGCCATGGAAACAGCTAAAAGGCCCATCGCTATAGGAACCTACCATGCTCTCCAAACCAGGGATTTGGTTTCTAAAAAGAAGTGGAGGGGAGGGTGGTGGATGGGGCCCAGGAGATGGGCTGCAGAGGTGGCTTGAGGGTCCTTGGAGAAGGTGGCAAAGTGGTGAACACACATGGCTAGCTCCTTAGTGACTGGGGTGGAAGAGGGGCAGTGGTGTCTCCCACTTGCTGCAGGCATTCCCTGCCTGTTCTCGGCTCCTTGCCCCATGACGCCAGAGTGCAGATGTTTGCTGTCCCAAATAGAGGAAAGGCATGAGACCCTGGGGCAGACCTAGCCCATCAGCGCTGCTCCCCTCATCTGCTGGGGCTCTGAGAGGAAAAGTCGTGGCTCCTATCTGCCTGGCAGGCTGTTCTCCACACGTCGTGTGTCCCAGATAAGCAGCCAGCAGTGAAAGGATGAGCTTAGCTCTGCCTGCCGGTCGGCTAAGCTGATGAGGAGCCTGGCAGACAGAATGAATGACTGCTGGCCTTGAATATGGCAGAGATGCTGGGAGTTGGAAGATGCCAGGTGAGGAAGCAGTAGGGCTTCTGTTCTTAGCGTTAGAGAAATGCATTACTCTGCTCTCCCCTACCCACCCACAGGCCTCTACCACAAAAAAAGGGGTACTGCAGGTGGAGCAAAATATTAAAGATGGGGTTTTGCAGAGGTTCTCGATGGACGCGCACAACCGTTATGAGTTTCTTTTCTGGATTTTGCAATCAAGGGAAATAGCTTACATCAGTGTTTAGTGGTAAGCTGACCTTTTACTGAAACAAAGACGAAACATCCTAGTGGCTCTGCCATGAATTACTGTCAATGTGTAATATAAAAATGGAAGGGATTGGGCTAGATAATCTCTAATGTCTCTGTCAGAACTAACAGCTTATGATTCATCAAGACACTGAAGGGAAGCTCAAGCACCACGGGCAAGCTCTCACCTGTGAGAGCAAGGACACTTCCCGGTGTCCAGAGGGCCTTAGGACAGACTAAGGCCAAGATATTTGATTGAGAGACCATCTCAGATAGGTTTGTCCCTGGGGACTTTCACCCGATTCTCCACAATTCTGAGATGGGTGGTCTTGATCTTCTCTCCTCATCTCGCCTTCTCCTGCCTGCAGGCGCTGGTCTTGGCCCCTCCTGGAGAGCTTTAGAGTCTAGGAGCCTGGCACCAGAGACAGATGCCATCTGCAATCTGAACCACTCCACAGGACCATTGAGCATTTCCCCAGGCTCATAGGGAGGTTTTCACTTTTGGAACACAGCAGTTGTTTAGATTTCTATACTGTTTAAATTTTTAAATACATACTGGGTTTCTATCCCAGCTCCAACTCTTTCCCCAGCTGATTGACGTTGGATGAGTTATTTAACTTACGTTTAAGGCTTCAATTTCCTCAGCTGTAAAACAGGAGGATAAGAGTGTCCACCCGGGGGTGGTTCTAATGATGACCCGAGGTGGTGTATGCAAAGCATTCAGCTCAATGCCTGACTCTAATAAGTACCTGATTATTATTATCCTTCTAGATAAGAAAAGAAGGTTGCATCCATGGAAACTGCTCAGTGGCCTAGAATCACAGGCATTTGCCATGAATTTGTCTTCTAGGCTTCATTTCAGGTGCCATTCAAGACCAGTGGCCTCCTGATGGCCTCCCTGGGGTTTGCCTTCATTAAGGCCGATTCTAATCCTCTCTTTATGACACTTCACCACATTCTTTTTCATGTGTAATTTGTAATTATTGTGTCAGCTTACCTTCCTACTAGACTGTAAACATCTTGAGAATAGAAACTGCCCTTTCCTCTCTAAGTAAATGCCTAAAACTCAGCAATTATTTAGCAATTTTTTTCGCTTTTGTTTTTTATTTTTATGCCGCTCCACAGGTCTTGCGGGATCTTAGTTCCCCGATCTGGGGTTGAACCCGGATCAGCGCTGTGAAAGCGCCAAGTCCTAACCACGGACCCCCAGGGAATTCCCATTTAGCAAATTTTTTTTTTTTTTTTTTTTTTGCGGTACGCGGGCCTCTCACTGCTGTGGCCTCTCCCGTTGAGGAGCACAGGCTCCGGACGCGCAGGCTCAGTGGCCATGGCTCTCGGGCCTAGCCGCTCCGCGGCATGTGGGATCTTCCCGGATCAGGTCACGAACCCGTGTCCCCTGCATCGGCAGGCGGACTCTCAACCACTGCGCCACCAGGGAAGCCCACAAATTTTTTTAATGTGGAAAAAAAATGTCATGATTCTTTAAGTTTTGAATCCGACCATTTAACCCTACAGTAGCCTTGGTCTCCAAAGAGCTGGGAAGAGTAACAGTCGATTTGGTTTCATCCACAGAAAGAAGGGCATGGTAGTACCCTATCCTGGGTGGGTAGCTCTAGAGCAGGACTCGGGCTCCCATCCTGTAGAAGTCAGTTGTCATCTGTGTCCAGGGCTCATTGACAACACTAGCTTGTCTCCAGCCTGCAGGCTCCCTGGCCTTGGGCTCAGGAGGAAATGTCTCCCCCTCCCTTCCTGGCAGCTGTCTGTCTTCAGTTCTGTTCTCCCAGCCTCCTGGCTGCTCTTGGCTGCCCCTGTCTGGGTCACGATGCCAGTTCTGTAGCTGCATGTTGTATCAGGTTGCCTCTGAGAGTTCGAGAGAAAGTGGATCTGGCTTATCCAACTCTATCCCCTCTCTGGTACGCTGAATCGCTGCAGCCTTTCGGCTTCCCTCCAGAGCCTGCCAGTGCTTGGCTCAGCAGGAGCAAGGCCCATAGAGCTATCCAGAGCATCTCCAAGAGTGTGGCTGCTGAGAACCATCTCCTTTCAAGGTGGGTAAAGGAAAGCGCTGGGGTAGGGAGTAAGGCAGCAGAGTGGATGTAAGAGAAAAGACTCTAGGCTGGACTGATTTGCCGTAGGATCTTTGGACGAATCATTTAACCTCTTTTAGTTAAATACATCACAGAGGTGTTGTATGGACAAAAGGAAATGACGGATGTGCACATATAGCTTGGAAATACAAAGGCTACTCATACTCAGAATATTGATATCATAGGCTAGTGGAGAGGATGGGCAATTCACCCTGTAGATTTTCCGGCTTAGTTACTGATGACTTGATGAGCTGGACATACCCACAGAAAAACCCACAAGAAAAACAGCGTCCTGGATTTGATCACTCTAAGAGCAAGTTTAAGATTTCACCACAAAACGGATGTCTAAGGCAGCTGACTCTTCTGAAATGTTTGCTGTTAGACCTGAGGGTATATGCAGCTAAGGCAACTGCTCATTTCCGTCATCCTCATTCCCTTGCAGAATTTATGTGGGCAGGACACTGTGCATTACTTCAACCAACGCTTACTGAGCACCTGTTGTGTGCCAGGCACTCTGCTCGGCCCGAGGGATGAAAAAAATGAGTAGGGCAAGGTCCCTGCCTTCAAGGAGCTCAGAGTCTAGTGGTAGAGGCAAGTGGCAACCCATCACAGCAATACAATGGGACAATGCTGTGACAGTCACATGTACAGGAGGCCATGGCATCCAGAGGGCAGAGCACTGAAGGCAATTTGGCCTGGAAGCGGCAGAGCCAGGTCAGTCTTCTGCTGGGAGCATGGCTGCAAATGGAGATGTCTAATATGGTACTAGATCTTTATTCATCCATCATTTATCCTTCCTTCCGTCATTCAACAAACATGTCCCTGCTCTTTGTCTTCTGAGGTTTTTGGGAATATTTATTGTAGTGAATTTACCTTCTCCTGAACTTCTCGTCTTGGTTAATTTGTTTTCACTTAAAGTCCTTCCTCCTCCGTTTACTCTGGAACTAAGTAAACATATTTGGTTATGTCCTATGTACCTAGTACACATATGTGTATCTCCAGCTAAAGTTACCAATTTGGATTTTAGACTTCTGGCCCCCATCTGACCCACTTCTCCTTTCTCTGTCTATGTTCCAGCCACACTGGTCTTTCAGTTCCTCAAGTTGGCTGTGCTCCCCTCCCCCAGGCACGGGACACTTACACATGCTGTT
Source organism: Lagenorhynchus albirostris (assembly GCF_949774975.1). Taxonomy (NCBI): domain Eukaryota; kingdom Metazoa; phylum Chordata; class Mammalia; order Artiodactyla; family Delphinidae; genus Lagenorhynchus; species Lagenorhynchus albirostris. Next base: position 28,118,389 of record NC_083095.1, read on the forward strand.
CCCTCTGCCTGGAATGCTCCCCCTCACTCAGTTAACATTCATTTAGTTAACTCTTAGTCATCCTCCACATTTCTGCTGAAATACCTCTTCCTCCCGGAAGCCTTCCCTGACCACCTCCCCCAGATCAGAGCAAGTCCGTACTTTGCTCTACATTCTCATGGCACCCTAGTTCCTCCCTTCCAGGCACGGTTCAAAGTTACATGCTGGTAGGATTATTTGATTAATGTCATTTCTCTCAATAACTTGTAACCATCATCAGGAGAGAAAACATTTCTATTTTGCTCATCACTATATGCACAGTGTCTAGCACAGCTCAACCTGAGGAGCAGGTGGCCAATCAATATTTTTGGAAGAATTAATTAATGGAGTGATTAATGACTTTTTTGCCACTATTTGCCTTGGGCCTAAATGGCTGTGTCCAAAACCAAAAACAATCCCAAACATAAAATCAAGGACCAGAACTGAACAGGGAACATCCTCTAAGAGAGGCACAAAAAGAAGGTAACCAGGGGCGAGATGTCCCAGAAATAGGGGGCTACTGGCTTGTAGGAGCGGAGGGCCAAGGTAGGAAAAATAGGAAGTCTGGAGCCCCCCGGCAAGTTCAGACCTAGGAGGTGGGTTGGGAAGGAGGGAGAATCAATAGGTAGGTGTTGAGCTATTACCCTGATTTTCTCACAGGCTACTTGTGTTCCTTGGGTGTAAGATAATGTACGGGGGTCCAAAAGACAGGATAAGTGTCCCATTCTCCTACTGCTTCGGTTATAACTAGACTTTGAGGAGTGTGGGATTGAGGGAGAGGAAGATCATTTTATATTAAAACCAGTACTGATATAAAGTGGAGTATAAATTTCATATGATGATAAAAACACAAGATTTCAAAGACATTGATGCTATGACTTCAGTGGTAGATCAGTGAAAGAGTCTGAAAAGCATTAATACCTCAAAGTACTATATTCCAAAGGATTCCATATGATTGAAGTTTTATAAAGCAAATATTAGATATACATGAAGAACATGCTCTTTTTTTTTTTTTTTTTTTTTTTTTTTTTGCTGTACGTGGGCCTCTCACTGCTGTGGCCTCTCCCGTTGCAGAGCACAGGCTCCAGACGCGCAGGCTCAGCAGCCATGGCTCACGGGCCCAGCCGCTCCGCGGCATGTGGGATCTTCCCGAACCGGGGCACGAACCTGTGTCCCCTGCAACGGCAGGCGGACTCTCAACCACTGCGCCACCAGGGAAGCCCAAGAATACGCTCCTTTGAGGCAAGATTTTTCTTGTTCATTTTTGTACCGCTCACCCCTCCCTCGAAGACCTAACACAACAGTAGTTGTGCATGCAGTGTTGAACGGAATCCACAGCAAACCACTCACTGTTAGTCTGGTCAGTAAATTGTTCACTGGATTTTATTATCAAGGTTGCTCTGCCTACCCACTCCTCCAGAGAGAGTTGGGGTCACTTCTGTGTCTCTCTGGAGAGGAGCTAAATAAAGAGGCTCCGTGGGGTGTTGTGTCCAAACTATTCCATGACGGAATTGTGTGGGAGACAATGGAGAGGAAGCAAGAGTGAGATGCAAAGCAGAAAAGTTTGAAGAGGATTCAACTTCCTGCCATTGCCTATAAGGAAATTATTCGTTTCTCTGCATGTTTCCTCGGTTTTCTGTGTTTACCTTGACTCCAGGAGGAACTGTGAGCTTTTTGAAGTCAGGGCTGTGTCTGTTTTTCACACAAAGCACCTGAAAACCATGCACCATAAATACTTGTCCACAGTCTGGCCCAGGGAATCCCCAGGATCAGAGTCGATAGAATCTTGGCAAAGATAACCATCCAGATTGCAAAGCCACGAAGAGCAGAGTTCTCAGAGGTAGGTGGTAGGAAGCAGGAAGTTGATAGAGTAGGTGTGTGAGCAAGGCTGGTGGGTCCTTACGAGTGAGCTGAGCCTTGGCGAGCAGCAGTGGGGATGCGGGTAGTGATTACTGGGATTGATTCTCAGCGGGCTCTGAGATGAAGGAGACAATGTTCTCAGACTTAAATCATTGCTTTTAACTCCCCCAGCGTAATCTCTAATGGTCCCTGGCTGGTGCCACTCAGAGCATCCACCCCCAGACACCCCACTCTGCCTACCTGAGCAAATTCTTCCCAGCTTCTCAGCAACTCTGTATCTCAAATCCATGGCTGCCACCTCCCTTTCCAATGCAACGCATCCCTGTCCCTATTCATTCAGCGTTTAGGGAAGGCGAGGGAGTTTGCAACTCCGCAGTCTGGATACTGTTTCCAGCGTGTATCAAATCAACTACCCCCAGAAGCAGCTCTCTCATGAAGGGACCAGACCCTCCTGTAAAATGTAGCAGGCTGAAGGTCTTGGATGGTGAATGCGCGGGAGGTGCCCGCAGCCAGTGATGGGGTTTGAAAGCAGGGCGCCAGGCTGCACCCTTGTCAGGAGAGGGTTGGAAATAAGCCAAATAGAACAGAATGGAAAAAGAAAAATCATCTGCAGTTCTTAAAAAAAATAAAACTAAAAACGGGAAGGTAGAGTCAAGGACACGAGACTTGTTGCCAGAGAAGTTGCGGATGAGGGCAAGAGATGCGCGACACTTTTCTCCTCTCCTTCCTGACTGCATTTTCTCCTTTTCTCATAACCTCCCCGATAAATCACCTGTAAATTGTAACCGCGCAAGCTGCAGCCACTTGCAATTGCAGTCTGGCAGCCCTAAGACTGGCATTCAGGGACTGTCCTTGTCACGAAAAGCAGAATTTTTGTTTATTTTGGTAAATTAATTGCTGGCAGAGAGAGCTTTTCATTTTCCAACCCAAACGATACAAAAGAACACTGCAGGGTTGGAAAGCACCTAAAGGGTATTCTGGGTTAAATCACCAGCCTGAGCAGCAGACACGGACTGTCCTTGGCATCTCTGGATATAAAACCACAAAATAGGCCAGGACTGTGTGCTGAGCCCAACGTGTGCACATAAGCAGCCCCTGAGCCTTTACCCTTTAGCAATGTGCAGGCAACCAAAACAAACCAGCCTGCCATCCTGGGGATGGGTGACAATGTCTGTGCCTCATCTACAATTCCTGCCACAGGTGACGAGTGCTTCAGGTGGCATTAGAGGAGGACAGCCTGTGGCCATGTCTTAGGGAAAAGGCTGGGACTTCCCTGGTGGTCCAGTGGTTAAGACTTCACTTTCCAATGAAGGGAGTGCAGATTAGATCCCTGGTCAGGGAGCTAAGATCCCACATGCCTCAGGGCCAGAAAACCAAAACAGAAAACAGAAGTAATATTGTAACAAATTCAATAAAGACTTTATTTATTTATTTATTAAAATTTATTTATTTTATTTTATTTATTTTTGGCTGCGTTGGGTCTTCGTTGCTGTGCGTGGGCTTTCTCTAGTTGCGGCGAGTTGGGGCTACTCTTCGACGTGGTGCGAGGGCTTCTCATTGCGGTGGCTTCTCTTGTTGTGGAGCACGGGCTCTAGGTGTGCAGGCCTCAGTAGTTGTGGCTCACGGGCTCTAGAGCACAGGCTCAGTAGCTGTGGTACATGGGCTTGGTTGCTCCGCGACATACGGGATCTTCCCAGACCAGGGATCAAACCCATGTCCCCTGCATTGCCAGACAGATTCTTAACCACTGTGCCATCAGGGAAGTCTCAATAAAGACTTTAAAAATGGTCCACATCAAAAAAAAAAAAATGTTAAAGTAAAAAGGAAAAGGCTCTGGGAAGTCTCATTGTCATAAAGGTCACTGTGGCCTCTGCACGTGATGCTGTCCTGCCATCTTCCCCAACATCAGACCTGGCCTGGTCATCTTCCTACATAATGAGTCTTACCAGTTGGTCGGCCGTCTGTACCAATCCCACCATGGGGAACAAGTGGGTGTGGTGACTTGGGAAAGATGACTGCCACAGGACTTAGCAGAACCCACAGACACATACCTCACAGGTACACACACTACAGAGATGCCAATCCTGTTCTATTCTAGAAAGTATTCAAGTGACGGAAAGGCAAGATTTCAGTGAGGTTATTCGGGAAAGGTTTCCTGAAGGGGAGGAGATGTTCGACCACTTATTCAAGGGGTATTTTCTTGATTTAGCAGAAAGAAAGGGGAGGGCCTTCCAGATGGTGGTTGAGGATATGGTTTGGAGCAGGAGGGAGTAGGAAGCTGAGTGTCTGCAGGGGGCCATGCCAGGTGGTGTTTGGCGGGGGTGGGGTCGGGTCAGTAAGAAGTGAGTGGCCCAGGCGACTCGCTTGATGAGTAACTGGGGCTCCGTGTGGGTTGCACACTGAACACGCAGCAGGTTTCCAAGCAGGGGGAGGGGATAATGAGGCCAGCCGAGTGTGTGGGATGAGCTGGAATTGGGAGGCTGGAGCAAGGGGTCCAAACAGGAACTTTGCCTTATTGGGAGCTCAGCATCAGAGGCTGGACCGGGGTAAGGGCTGGGGAAAGAAAGGGGATGGCAGGAGAATGTCTTTGAGGAGGAAGGCGGAAGGAAGTTCAAAGGAGAAAGAGAAGTAGGCCCTGGGCGTACTTGCTCTCTCACTGGAGCAAGTTTATAGAACAGGAGGAAGAAGAGCCTGGAAGAAACAGAGTCCTGCCAGCTAGACCCCAGCCCTCTGGCCATTGAGTAATACCTGTAAAGCAGTTTCAATATGTAGTAAGAAAGACTTTCACATCTATAATCTGTTTTGATCAGAATACCTCTGTGATATAGGCAGGGTCAGAGGTCATCTCCCTATAACAAGGGAAGAAAGGGAGGCACAAATGATTAAAATAACTTGCCCGAGGTCCCGGTCACACCTCATTCCTTTCGTAAGGCAGACGAAGAGGAAAGGCGAGGAGTTCCCTGGGCCAGGCTTCCCTTTCCCTGCAGGCCTTCCTGCCTTGCTGGTAACCACGTTCCCTGGGCTCCACGGGGTCAGCACCCAAGCTGGCATCCAGGTCCCAGCACACCAGGCTGCTGGATCCCCCTCTTGAGACCTCAAGGGTCTGCCGAGCCTTCCCACCTCAGGACAGTCGGGGGTGGCTGGATGCTGGCTTCAAGTCCCTCTTCTGGCTCTCTCCTCGGAACTCCTGCTGCCTCAAGTCTCCTTGCCATCTCCACGGCCGCTTGCTTCTTCTCGAGGTCTAGCTGTGGGTTTGGATCAACCCCTGGTCTGCCCCTTCCAATACACCCTCCTACTGCCCTGCAAGGGTCTATCCTTGGCCCCTCCTCATCCTTTCTTGGGCACTTCACATTTTTTATTGCTCAGATAAGGGGTTTTCATATCAGTCCTGAAGAGAGACAGTGGAGGGGCTATTCTTGCTACCTGCTCCAAGAGGCAATTTCATTCCGGCTCCTCAAGTCTGGATGTGTTTGGGGAACAGAGCTGCTCTTTGTTTAAGAGAATTCTTGGACTTCCCTGGTGGTGCAGTGGTTAAGAATCCACCTGCCAACGCAGGGGACACAGGTTCAAGCCCTGGTTCGGGAAGATCCCACATGCTGAGGAGCAACTAAGCCTGTGCGCCACAACTACTGAGCCTGCGCTCTAGAGCCCGCGAGCCACAACTACTGAAGCCCATGTGCCTAGAGCCCGTGCTCCGCAATAAGAGAAGCCACTGCAATGAGAAGCCTGCGCACCACAACCAAGAGAGCCCCCACTCACTGCAACTAGAGAAAGCCCGCGCACAGCAACGAAGACCCAACGCAGCCAAAAACAAATAAATAAATAAATTTATGTTTAAAAAAAAAAAACACCAGTCTCTGCTTCCCAAACCAAAACATCCACTACTCTGGATAGTGTAAGTAATTATTAAAAAAATAAATAAATAAAAATAAAAGAATTCTTTCCAGGAAGCTCAATATTCAGAATTGATAAAAGTGACTCAATCCCGACAGAAGAGGTAGGAGAGCGTTGTAGTCCGTCATTTCCCTTCCTTCCAACTCAAGCGCCCAGCAGCAGCACCTTGTTTATGGAGGTGGGGTGGGGGATTAGAGGCGGAGGTGGTCCACAGAGGTGGTCTGAGAACTGCTTATCTAGTCCCCTTTTACAAATGAAGAAACTGAGGCCAGGAGGGGAAGTCACTCGCCCAAGACCACACGGAGTTCCTTCCAGGTCCGTGACTTGGTCTGTGGACCAGATGGCCCTGCTCTCATCCTCTCCTCTGGGGTCCTCTGCTCCATCCATGCTTGGCTGCATCCACCCATCCGTTCAACCAGTATTGGGGGAGCTCCGTGCTTACCACCGCGCCAGCCACAGATCCAGCAACGAACGCCACACAGGCCCTGCTCCTTGCAATCGTGCCACCTCAGCAAACCAGGTAGCTGCAAATTTTTCCCACCCCGGCACAAGCCCCCAGCCTGCCTGTCACTCAGGCTCCCAGCAGCCAGAGCTAAAGATAAAATTGAGGGCAGCGTTTTAAGTCAGCAGCGGCAGACCTGGCTGGCGCAGCGTGGAAGGGGAGCTAGGCTGAGCTAGGAGACCTCCTCTGAGCAGGCGGCTGCATTTCTGGTAGTGGCCCATTCCCGCAAGACAGGTAACAACCACTGCTGGTCTTCCTCCCCCTGTGGACACAGCCCTGGGCGGGGCTGGCAGAGCCCCCGTCTGACACCTCACTCCAGATGCCAGCCTTCCCTGGACCTCAGATGTATTCTCCTGGCTTTCTTTCTTTCGTATCCACAGTTTTGCTGACCCTAGGCTTTGATTATTTGCAAAGCCAGTGAAGACCCCACTTCTACAGATCTGCTCTGCCCTCGTGCTGATGTTCACAGGTTATAGTATGGCCAGGGGAAACTGGGAGATGAGGCCCAGGGGAGGTCAGGTGTTCTGCCTGGAGCCCTCAAGGCTTACCTCCTGGGGGATTCTGCTGGCTGGCAGGACCTGGATGTCATCTCCAGAACTTTCTGGAGGATGAGGTCACCATCAGACCCCACCCATCTGGATTTCCTCTCCCCATCTTGGGGCCACCTACTTCTCTTTGCTGCTCCCTAGGAATGGGCCAGCTGATGCTGGCAAGCATCACACTTGCTCAGCAGGAAAGTGAATAATATGGGGGAGGAGAAAATCCTGGGTTTGTTCCCACTCCCGGCCACTCCACTCTGCAGGCAAGGTGGGCCGCAGGCAGCTGAACAGTCCTGGGGAGAAGAGTAGGAAGAGAGAAAGGACCAGCCACCTGGAGCAGCTCACGCCTCCCCAAAAACGCAGGAGACGAGTGGAAGCTGCTTCCCCTTGTACCTGGGCCTGACTGGGCCTGACCTCAGCACCTCAGCATCAAACGAAATGACAGAGACAAGATGCCGCCTGCCATCCTCCAGATGGCTGGTGTGCTGGTGTCGGCCATTCTTTCTAAATCAAAGGGTTTGGTGAGAACCCCCAAGGAGGGGCAGGCTGGAGAGCTGGGGGGGCGGGCGTCACTGCCTGACATTCACCCCCTTCCCGCACAGTGGCAGAATGGGGACTCCCATTCCAAGAACCTGCTTTCCAGGGACAGAAATAGTATGGAAGGGTGGGGTGCGGGGGCTGGAGCTGCCACAGACTGCTTCTCCATGGGCATTCTGGGTAAGAATATTAATGAGACTATTAATAACTTCTTACCTCTGTATAAGTCTTAAAGACTTTTCTCTAGATGTTTTCACCACCTCCACACCCATTATCTCATTTGATTTGCAAAGCAACTCTGTGAATCTGTGGGGTCATCACCGCCATTTCATAGATGAGGAGACTGAGGCATGGGGAAGGGATTGTCATGTGCTAACCAGGTCATTCTGCTAATAAGTGGCTGAGCAGGTACCAGAACCCAGATTTCCTTGGGTCATCTCTTCAGTTGTCCCATTGGAATGGGGTTTTGAAAAGCCAGGGCTTTCTGCTGGGCTATACTGAAGCTACCTCTGGGGATGATGTGATACAAAGTCCTCCAAGGCCTTTGTTCCCTAGGTTAATTAGTGAAGACTGATTTACCCAGCACTTTGCACGGTCCACATGCTGTGCCAGGTCCCAGAGACAGCTGTCAACAGCACATGGTTCTTGCCATCAAGGAGCTCATGGCTTGATGAGTATAAAGACAACCCCTTAGACCATCTCAGTGCCACAGTGTCCATTTGAGGACCAAGGGAGCACAGGGCATTGTGAGAGCACAGAGCTGAAACCAGTCTGGTGGTATCGGGGGGGCTTCCTGGAGGAGGTGATACACCAACCAGCTCCTCAGCCAAGGTTATTCTCTCTGGTTGTGCTCCTCGTCTCAATACCAATTCATGCTTGTCTTCACACCACTCCTCCCTACCTATAACCCCAGGCTCTGGCCAGTTTCAGGACTGATGCAGCCAAACAGCAGTGGCTAGACTGCCCTGACCCTGCAGACCACAATGAACCCATTCTGCAGCCCAGTGGCTTCTCCTGTTGCGGGGCACGGGCTCTAGGTGCACAGGCTCCATAGTTGTGACTTGAGGGCTGTACAGCACAGGCTCAGCAGTTGCGGCGCATGGGCCTAGTTGTTCCACGCCATGTGGGATCCTCCCAGACCAGGGCTCGAACTCGTGTCCGCTGCATTGGCAGGCAGATTCTCAACCACTGCTTCACCAGGGAAGTCCCTTTTGGTTTTTTTAATTATTTAATTTATTTATTTTTGGCTGCGTTGGGTCTTCGTTGCTGAGCACGGGCTTTCTCACACTCCACTGCTGGAAATGGACAAGAGATTGTGTTCTGAGCTCAGTGCCACCCTGGAGTTCCCCTCATGCGGCCACGGAAGATGTGGTGAGTTACCCAATCCACCTGCCCACCCTTAGCTCAGTCTACCCAGGAATCATCTCAAATGTGCAAAAACCTAACCTACTTTAAAAAATTTGCTGATCAGACTCCACATTGCTCTAGCTAATTCCTGGCACTTAACGCTTCTCTATTTTAACCTGGATCTGTCATTACTAAAACTTTACCTTTCCCTATTTGGTTTTTGGAAGAGATAGGGCAATTGGTCATATTTCTCAAAGCAAGGGGCCTCTGTAGACTTGAAAACAATAATCAAACCACCCCGCAGGCTTCTCCATCTGAGGTTGATGAATTTCGGTTACTCCCTGCATTAATTTATGCCATTATCCTTACTTCCTTCAGGCCTCTTCCCTCTTCCTCTAGTTGAGGAATTCATGATTGGACAAAGAGTAGCCCCGAGGTGCTGATCTGAACTGATGACAGTGGGAGGAGGGCAGGAGCCAGGAGACATTCTGCAGGGGTGCAGGGAGTACCAGGAGATCAGGTTAGCAGAGGCCAAGATGATGTTCACAGAAGGGAACCCTGAGATCAGAACCCTGAGGTGCAGCAACCCTCAGAGATAGACAGATGGGAGGAAAGAAGCTTGTGACTGAAACCAAGGAGGGGCCGAAAGGTGAAGGAAATCCAGGAGCCTGTGATGTCACAAGAACCAGGGAAGGAAATGTTTGTGAAGGAGGGACTCAACAGGATGGAATGCTGCGGAGAGGCCACCTGAGATAAGGACTGAGAAGTAGCATTTGGATTTCAAAATAAGGAAGTCACTGGGGACTCAGTGAGAGCAGTCTGAATGAAGAGCAAAATCTGGAGACATCCAAGGTGAACACCTCTTTGAACAGGTCTGGCTACAAAGTGGGTTGTGGTAGCCAGCCTCCGAGGTGGCCCCCACCTCCTGGGGTTCTCACCTCCCACATCATATCAGGGCTGTTCTGTGTGACCAAAGAAATACAGCCGAAGTGAGGACATTTCAAAAGGGTCAAACAATAATCAGTATCGAGGCTGCAAAGAACAAAGAGCTTTATTTGGGGTCTTAAGAATTGTAATTCAGGAGACAACCGATTCAGGTAAAACCAAAAGCGTGTTCCAGGGAAGAGAAAGAGTCAGGGGCTCATACAAAGGCAAAAGCCATGAGGCTGTACTATGATACAAGAAAAGAATTATTTGTCCTTAAGGAATAGGCTCTCAAGAGTGGTTTTAAGGGTTTTAAGGGTCCGATAAGTAGACAGATTGTCACGAGTTATTTTAAGGTGAGAGTCCGATAAGTATCTTGAGTTTCCGGCAGATGTCCTGGATGTCTTTGTTAAGACAATAAGTGGTCAAAAGCTCAGATTTCTTCCAAGCTGAGATGTGTATGAGTCACACTTCCTCACTGGCCTCTCAGCTCCATTTTAGAGAGCTCTGTGAGCAATACCAACTCCATTTTGATTTTCCTTTAACAAAAGATATTGCAACTTCCATTTTAGCCACTTTCTCTCGGATCACTCACTCTAGGGGAAGACGGCTGCCACATCATGAGGCCGACGTGATGAGAAACAGAGGCCACTGACCAACAGCCATATTTGAGCCATACCGGGAGCAGGTCCTCCAGCCTTGGTCTAACCTTCACATAATTACTGTCCCATCTTGACTGCAGCCTCAGGAGACACGCAAGCCATCTTGCTTAGCTGAATCGAGGTTCCGGACCCTCAGAAACTGAATGAGGTAATGTTTATTGTTTTGTGTTGGTTGTTTTAAGCTTCACAATATTGGGGTGAAACTGTTATATGAGCAATAATGAACACAGCGGTATTGAGATAAGAAGGTGGGTTTAAGGGAGAGGATCGTTTTGTTTTTTGTTTTGTTTTGAAACAGTTCTCAAACATGTTTAAATGCTAATGAGAAGAAGCAGGTAGGGAGGAAGAAACACAAGATGGGAGTAGTGCACGGAAAACCAACCAAAGGAGATTTCAAAAGGAGGTGGAAAGGGAGAGGGTCCAAAGCACTTGAAAGGATTAGCCTAAATTCTTAGGAGGGTTATCTGGACCCCTACCTCATCCATTGTGACCAGAGAGCAAAGAAGGGAAGAATAAAGTCTGTTTGATGGCAGGATGCTGATGGAATTTCTGCCAAATGATTCTTACTTTCTCTGAAGGTTATCTGCTGGGAATGTGTAGGGAGATGCTGGGAAAGGTGGTGTCTTGAAGAGAGTGGAGAAGGTCAGAAATCGCTGACCATGAGCTCTAGAGAGAACTGACTAAGGAAAAGAAAGAAAATTCCGGGCCACTTTGAAGGCCTGGTTGTGATGCTGGCTGTGGTCGTGTAGTCCCCTCACTCTGTGCAGCCGTGTGACTTTTCTACCACAGAACCCAGTATCCTAGGTAGAGATGCAGAAAAGGCAAGTAACTGAATTAACTTTACACTGGGGTTTTGCCAAAAGGATGTCATGAAAAGACAAGGGGACAACAGAGGTAAGAGCAACTAGAAAAAAAAAAGGAATACGGACCCCAGCCTGGCTCAGGATGGAAGGGAAAACAGGTGGGGCTGATATGAGGAGGAAATTAAAAGCCAAGGAACTGGAGGGCCAATGACATCACAGGTCAGGTGTAGGAAAGGCTGTGGAGAGCACAAAGGGTGTGGGATTATGGTCTGCCCACAGGGCATTTGTGTTTAACACTCCAGAAGTGGGGTAGTTCCAAGATGACTAGGTCCAGGCAGTGGCCATAAAGTAGGGGCTGCATCAGAGAGACGAAGCTGTTGAGGAAGCAGCCCATGGAGATACGATATCATCCCACATGATGGTGACGTTTAGGCTTGCAGCTGATAAAGTTGTCCCCAGAAGAGGAAGGGCGATGTCTTCCTTGAATGAGGTGGCCTCAGGGCAGCACCAAGGAAGAGTGGAGTGCAAAGCAGGCGGCGGGAACCCACTGGGGCCAAACCGTAGAGGGCTGGGTTTAATGGTTTGTTGAAGCAGAGTCACCCGCCCACCCCCTGAGCCCAGGGGCTGAGAGAGAAGGGCAGCTTCCACCTGAGACGGCCCAAAGGGAAACCGCGCTCTGAGGGGAGAGCCACAGCGCATCAGTCCATGGAGGCGCAGGGAAGGGAGAACCCAGAAGCCCAAAGAAAATTTTGGAGGAGAGAGGGCCTTGGAAGGTGAAAAAAGGAAGCTCAGAAGGATTCGGGGGTGAGTGTAAGGAAGAGCCTAGCTGGCAGAAGGGGCTGCATCCTTGGGCTCGGTGGCTTTAACTGGCTGCAATTTTTTTTTTTTTTTCCGGTACGTAGGTCTCTCACTCTTGTGGCCTCTCCCGTTGCGGAGCACAGGCTCCGGACGCGCAGGCGCAGCGGCCATGGCTCAGGGGCCCCGCCGCCCCGCGGCATGTGGGATCCTCCCGGACCGGGGCACGAACCCGTGTTCCCTGCAACGGCAGGTGGACTCTCAACCACTGCGCCACCAGGGAAGCCCTGGCTGCAATTTTTAAAGGAATCTGCCCAGGCAGTGAGTTATTGGGGTTGGGAGCACTGGAGCCTCTCTGAAAGGGTCAGCAGCAGCCCTGATTATTCTTCATGGTTCTGAGGGAGCCCTGGTCTGCGTGTGCCGGCTAGCGCCATGACTCAGCCTGTGTGGGAATGAGCTGTGGCCTTTGGTGGCTGGGGGTAAAGTGGTAGTCAAGGCCTGGATAATTACACTGGCTGCCTGGAAGGGACTGCAAGTTCAGACACAAGTTCCTGGACCAGAGTCTGGTCCCATGGCCTGAGGATGTGGGGTACCAGGTATATGTGGGAGGTGATCTGATTGGCCCAAGGTTAGCAGAGAATAAGAACAAGTCCTTGCTAGACTCTTGGGCTCGGAGCCCCATGTCCAGGATCTTAGTCACGTGACACACCATGCCTTCTCTTAGGCAGCCCCGTTTCCTGCTGGTTTCCGGTCCCACCATGCCCTTTCGCTCTGGAGACAGCACCGCATGTGCCACCTCAGCCCCCCGGGCACTCTGCCACTCTCAGAGCTCCACCCTGCCTGTTCCAAATAGCTCCTCTGCCTGGCACGTCACTGCATCTTTCTAGCTGTTGCCCATGCCCAGGCACACTCATACATTGCCCCCCACCTTCCATCAGATGAGATGGAACAGGTATACTTCCCAGCCCACTTCAGGGGGATGGAGGGCAGGGAGGACAGGAGGGCACAGGGGGAAGTGGAGAAAACAGGCAGAATTCCCCAGACTCCATTTTCTGGGTCTTGGCCTCCTTATCTATAGGGTGGGGCCGATCATATTTGCTTACTGACTACAGAGCAGCCACGTGAAGCTCAATGAGATGATGTATGTATGAAATTTTGTAACAGAACTGGTCAAAAGTACCCATTGAATTATTTTCTGGGTACAAAGGATAGCCATGTAGATGCCAATAGCGGCTTTCTGCTTTCCTTTAATAACAGGCATTTGCACAGCACTTTCTAATATACAAAGCACTTTCACAAACATGCTTAAATGCAATCCTATTCGAAAGTGCCTAGCATGGAGCCTGACATAGAGAATTTACTCAGTAAATGTTAGCTGTGATTTTCTCACTCAGTCATCACGGCTCCGTTTTCTAAATGAGAGAACTGAGGCTTAGAGAGGTTAAGGAACCTACCCAAAGTTCTCTCAGAATTAGCTCCCAAACTAGAGTCCCCTGATTCCAAATCTTTGGCCCTTTAAATGGCATCGTGTGCCTCTACGGGAGACTGTAGCCTTCTTTCCTCGAAGATCCTCAACTTTGGAGAGGAGAGAGAGTCACCTGGAAGGGGACGTGAGTGCACTGCTTTGAGCATCTTTTCTGCCCCCCTCTGCAGGACAGCCCTGAAAAGCAACGCATAGCAAACCCAAATCCAGGAACAAGTGGAGGAAAAGGGAGTGGGAGGAGGGGAGAGAGAGAAAATAAACAACCAAGCTGAAGACAGCCAGCGAAAGTAACTGTGACCAGCGAGGCAGACAGATGATGGATAGCAGTGTCTCTGGAGGAGGAGAAGCAGGGCCCATAGGATGGAGGGAGCGCACCAGAGGCCCAGGGAGGGGCTGGGAGAGCAGCTCTTGGTGAATCAGGCATGCAAGGGGCTGTGTGTTCCTTCTCAGCATGGGATGTTGATGGCTATTGACCCGGAACATGGGAGAAGGGTGGCTGCAGGAAGAACTCTGCTCAGGGCTGACTGGGGGGAATAGGGAAACGGGGCTACGGGCAAGGGTGGGAAGGGAGGCCCGGGGAGAGAGGAGAGGGAGGACCGATGTGAAAGAGGGAGGGGTGGAGAAGGTGGGTGGAGCAAGGGAGGGCATTGACCCAACACCCAGCTTGGTGGCCTGAAGTCAGCGGGGCGTTTTCAGGCAACTAGAAACGACCAGCAACTCTGCCCTGCCCTCCCCATGCCACGTCTCTCCCTCGGACACCCTGGCCCCACTCACACACCCACGCTGGTCCTAGATGCTCAGCATGCATCGGACATCATGCAAATGATTGCGACAAAATTAGTCGATTTCCCAAATCCATTAAATATGCCTCCTGATAGCATCTCTCTCAGGGCCATTTTCAAAAGCGTGAAATGCCTGGGGAGGCTTCACAATGACTGGTTCTGGGCTGTTCTCTTCTCCCCCTCGGCCTGTTTCCATGAACTGAGTGATCTCTCTTGGTGGCTTTTGCAGGGGCGCTGCCCCAGCTGCTGGAAGCCTCGCAGGCACTCTCAGTGCCGCCCTGGGAAGTCTAATTGCATGCATCCAGCCCCGACTGATGGCCACTGCAGTGTGCCAGGCTGCTGGACTCTGGGTGCCGGCTCCGACTTTACAGGATTGACTGCGTGACCCTCCCCCGAGGGTCACGACCCTTCTTTTAAGATGGAAACAAAATAAATATATAACTGACTGGGAAAAGGAAATGCAATCAAGAAAATCATAGAGTTGAAAAAGATCTTTAAAATTACCTACTCTTATCTCCCTCACTTTATATGTAAAAAAAGAAAAAAACCAAGACCCAGAGAGGGAATGTGACTGCCCAGTGTCACACAGCTCGTTAGCAGTAAAGCCAGGGCAAGAAGCCAAACCCCCAGCTCCAGGGTTTCTGCTCTCCCCATGGCTCAATATGGTGAAGAGCACTGGGTCAGTTATGGAATAACCATCAGACTCCTAGAAAGTGCTGGAACTAGAGTCCAAAGACCTGGGTCCAAACCCTGACCTTGTCCCTTAAGATCTATATAGCCTTTGGCAAGTTATTTAACCTTGTTTGCCTCAGTATCCTCAACTATATAATGGGGAAAACAGTACCTTTTAATTGGAGTTTGCCCATAAAACTCCATATAAAATGGAGAAGGCATTTGCCCGGCACATAACAGGTACTAATATTCATTTTTCCCCATACCCCTCTCCTGTCCTCCTTTCTCCCCTGTTCCATAAAAAATTCTACCTTTTATTTAATTATAAATTCCTTGAGGGAAAGGACTGCTTTATTCATCTTTTGTAATCCTGGCACCTGGCACATAGCAGGGCCTCAAGAGAAGATTCTGCAGAACTGGGAAAACACCACAAAGCAGTCCTTTGTCTTTCTCGGCAGCTCTTGCTGCAGTTTTCTCATCAGGAATTTTCTCAGGCAGCACAGAGAGGGAAGAGAAAAAGACACACTCCCTGCTTGCAGCCTGAAGTCAACTATACGGCCGCAAGGGACATCTGGGAGGCATTCCCTGCAGACGTGGGGTTAGGGCAGCCAGGGCATCTGCTGCAGGGAGGCACACCCCTCTCCTGGAAAAAGGCACCACAGAGGGACTCAAATTAGCCACGGTTGCAGGAGAGAGAACAGCAGGTGTGGGGAGGAAGGTAGCCAAGAAGGGGGCTCAGAACTTCTGGTAAAGAAGGACTGAAAAAGGAAAGGGGGTTGGAAGTCTGAGGGGAGGAGAGGCTGAAGAGAGAACAGGAAGTCTCAGAGGTCATGTCAGATTGGGGAAGAGAGAGGGATACTAGTATTTTCTGCTTTGGTGGGGCAGCAGCTCCGGATGGGATGGCACTAAGCGGGGTGAGGTGTGCCAAACTCCAGGGCAGCACAGGGAGAAAGTGTTCCCGGCCAGGCCAGCCTCCTCCCTGGTTCTCCCCTTCTAGGCAGATCACCAAAAATAGTAAGAATGGACAGCCCCCCAGTAGGGACGGAGGGGAGTAAAATGTGAGGTAAAAAACGGGATGTGAAATGCAGCAGTTCAGCCCAGCTGCACATTAGAATCACCTGGGAGCACTTTCAAAAAGCATTGACGCTCAAGCTCGTCCCCCCAGAGATCCTGATAGAAGTGGTTTGGGGTAGACCTCAGATACTAGAACTTCTAAAAAAACTCCCCAGAGGATGCTAATGTGCTGCTGGAGTCGAGAGAGGATGTGGGGGACAGATGGGTCCTTTGTGTCTCGGTCCCTGGTGTGGCTTTCCACAGAGACCACAGAGTGGGTGGAGTGTCACCATGGACAGCTCCAGGATCCCTGATAGGAGCACAGAGGAGATTCACAGCTAAACTGGGAATCAAGTGGCTCTGCCCCTCACCTGCTGTGTCCTTAGGCAAGAGACTTTGTTGCTCAGGCTTCATCTACTTAAAAAGAGGGTGGACCGGTGGGGTGGGAGTGATTCCCAATGGCCTTGGACAGTTCTTGGGCTATGATGCTAAGAACGACGTACCTTGTGGGGACTGCATTCCTTTCCTTTCTTGTTCCCACCGCTCCAAGGTGATAGGTGAGTCCCAGAGAGGTGGGGAGGCTTGCCCATGCTGCTTCCTGCATTTCCATTCCCCATGTCACGAAGGGAGGGTTCTTCGTCTGGCCCCACTTGGCCCACCACCTCTCACTCCCCTCCTCCCTACCCACTTATTTCCTTCTCACCTTGCTTTAAGAAGAAGAGTGGAAGGAATGGGTGATACGTGGGTGTATCCGTCAGGGTCCTCCAGAGAAGCAGAACAGGAGGATACATGTGTGTTAAGAGATTTATTTCAAGGAATCGGCTTATGCGGTGGTGGAAACTGACAAGTCTGAAATCTGTAGGGAAGGTCCACAGTCTGGAAAATCTCAGGCAGGAGGTGATGCTGCAGTCTTGAGACAGAATTTCTTCCTCCTCAGGGAAACCTCAGTTTTGTTTTTAAGGCCTTCCTACTCATTCGATGAGTCTTACCCACATTATCAAAGATAATCTTCTTAAAGTCAGCTGGTGGTAGATGTTGATCACAAATACAAAATACCTTCACAGAAACAGGTTAGTAGTGTTTGATTGAGTTACTAGATACTATAGCCTAGACACGTTGACACAAAACCAACCATCACAACGGGTAAATTTTTTTCCTTTGAATTGATATGTATTTATTTTAATGTGTAGCAGGAAAATTCCAACCTATTCACAGCTATTATTACCTAGAATGAGGCTAAGTTTAAAAAGTGAGTCAATTTAAAGAAAAATATTAAGTTAACGATAGTAGGTGGTACTTGACAAAAATCTTGACGGTGATACCGCATGACCAAAATTGGGAAAATAGGGCTTCCCTGGTGGCAGTGGTTGAGAGTCCACCTGCCGATGCAGGGGACACGGGTTCGTGCCCCGGTCCGGGAGGATCCCACATGCCGCGGAGCGGCTGGGCCCGTGAGCCGCGTCCGGAGCCTGTGCCCCGCAACGGGAGAGGCCACAACAGTGAGAGGCCTGAAAGAAAAAATTGGGAAAACAATGATGATGTTTTACTTATGTTAAGAAAACAGGTTTTGGAGTCAGACAAATCTGAATTTGGACCAATTCTGCCATTCTCTAACTGTGTGAACTTGGATAAGTTACTTATTTTATTTTATTATTTGTCATTTCCTTCTTTCTTTGTGTTTTTTATTCAGTTCTCTTTCTAACTTCTTTTTTTTTCAAAAGAAACAAGAAATACTTTATTCATTAAAAATCCCTTTTATATATCTTTCAAATGTAAATAATTGGCACACTAATATGATTATATAGCTTTGTATCAAGTTGAAAAACTCAAACTGACAAAACAGTCACAAACGTTACCAAGCTTATAAATGCAGATAAAGTATCAGTAATGAAACCGATCCTTACAGTTAAGAGTCATCATCCAAGTAAATTAAATTAAGCTGTTCTGAAATTTTAAGAGATCAGTGCAAAATTATGAGCATTTAAAAATGTTGTCAATGAATATCTTAGAATATTATAAGATACATTATTTTTGCACTGAACAATGAAAAAATGAACTGATGGATAATCAGTTCTATCACTTCCCTCCAAAAGGACTTTTTTTTTTTAACATCTTTATTGGAGTATAATTGCTTTACAATGGTGTGTTAGTTTCTGCTTTATAACAAAGTGAATCAGTTATACATATACATATGTTCCCATATCTCTTCCCTCTTGTGTCTCCCTTCTAACTTCTTTTTAAATGAGTTTTATCGAGATATAACTGACATACAATAAAATGCATATATTTAAAGTGTACCATTTGATATTTTTTGATATATATATCCATGAAACAATCACCATATTCACAATAGCGAACATACCCATCACTACTAAAAGTTTCCTCCTATTCCTTTGTAAACCTTTCTTTCTGTTTTTCCCCACCTTTCCCTCTCCACTCAGGCAACAACTGATCTGCTTCCTGTCACTATAGTTTTCGTTATCTAGAGTTTTACATAAATGGAGTAATACAGTGTATAGTCTTTTTTCATCTGGTTCTTTCACTCAGCATAATTATTTTGAAATTCATCCATGTGTATCTATGCTTAATTCCATCTTATTGCTGGGTAGTTTTCCACTGCATGGATAGATCACATTTCACTCATCCATTCATTAGTTGATGGATTTTAGGTCGTTTCTGGTTTGGGGCTATTACAAATAAAGTTGCTTTGAACATTAATGTACAAGTCTTTGTGTGGGCTTATGCTTTTTTTTCTCATGGGTAAATACCTAGAAGTAGAATGGCTACTGATTTCTACAAAAAAAAAAAAGGGCAGGGATTTTCATTGGAAAGCCAATGAATCTACAGACAGATTTGCAGACAATTGGCATGTAAACAGTCTGTGATCCATGATCTAGGAATAACTTTCCATTTTTTTACGTCCTCTTTAATTTCCCTAAGTAACATTTTGTAGTTTCCAGTGTACAGGTCTTGTACACTTTTGGTCAGATTTACCCTTAAGAACTTCATTTTTTTGGTGCTATTATAATTGGTAAAGGTTTTTTAAATTTCGGTTTCTAATTTTCATTGATGGTAATAAAAATACTATTGTTTTTTGTATCTTCTATCTTATAATCTTGCTAAGACCACTTGAATGTACATTTTTGTAGATTCCATCAAGATTTTTTACCAGCCATCTTCTCAGTAAATAAAGATAGTTTTACTTCTTCTTTTCCAATATAAATAAATGTCTCTTATATCTTTTTTCTTGCTATATTTCACTGGCTAGAAGCTTATACAATGTTGAACAGAAGTGGTGAGAGCAGACATTTTCCTCTTACCCTGATCTTTGGGGGGAAATGTTCAGTCTTTGATTAAGAGTGATGTTGCCATAGATTTTCCATGGATGCTTTTTTTCTTTTTCCTAGTTGAGGGAGTTCCGCTCTATTCCTACGTAGTTTGCTGAGAGTTTTTATCAGAAATGGGTGTTGGATTTTGTTAAATATTTTTTCTGCATCTATTAAGAACATCTTACGGTTTTTCTTTTTTAGATTATTAATAAGATGGATTGCATTGGTTGATTTTTGAAAGCTAAACCAATTTTGTATTCCTGGATAAACTCTACTTGGTCCATGATGTATTATCCTGTTTATATATTATTGGATTTGATTTGCTAAAATTTTATTTAGAGTTTTTTTGTATGTTATTGGCCTTTTCTTTTATTTTTTAATTTATTTTATTTATTTATTTTTGTCTGCATTGGGTCTTCATTGCTGCCCACGGGCTTTCTCTAGTTGTGGTGAGTGAGGACTACTCTTTGTTGTGGTGTGCGGGCTCCTCATTACGGTGGCTTCTCTTGTTTCAGAGCAGTGGTTCTAGGCACGCAGGCTTCAGTAGTTGCGGCTCGTGGGCTCAGTAGTTGTAGCTCATGGGCTTAGTTGCTCTGCAGCATGTGGGACCTTCCCAGACCAGGGCTTGAACCCATGTCCCCTGCAATGGCAAGCAGATTCTTAACCACTGCACCACCAGGGAAGCCCTTGGGGTTTTTGTTTGTTTGTTTGTTTTGTTTTGTTTTTGTCTAATCTGACAATCTCTGACTTTTAATTGGAATGATTAGATCATTTACATTTTATATGATTATTGATATGATTAGGTTTGACCTATTATCTTAGTATTTATTTTCTATTTGTCCCATCTCTTCTATGTTTCCAGAAGATCTCCAGAAACTCTTTTCTGTCTTTTTATGGATTAATTGATTATTTTTTTGATTCTGTTTTGTCTCTTTGTTAGCTGTAAGTATTTGTTTTGTTACTTTAGTGCTTGCTGTAGGATTTATACTTCACATTTTAAAATTATCATAGTCTACCTCCAAGTGATATTATACCACTTCACATAGAGTATAAGAACCTTACAATATGTAGTATACATAAGTATACTTGTATTTTCCAACTCCTGGCCTTTATACTATTATTGTCATGCATTTTACTTGTACATATGTTATAAATCACACAAAATATTTTTATTGTGGTTTCATTCTCCACTTTTGGATGAAATCTTCTATATTTTACCAATAGACCAAGCTGGTTATTTGTGTTTCTCAAACTTCCTATATTCTTCTGACCTTTTTGTCTGCTTAATTTATTAAATAATTATTGAAAGAAGTGTTAAAATCTCCCACTATGATAGTGGATTTGTCTAGTTTTTCCTTGCAATTTTGCAACTTTTTTCTTTTTTTGAGGATATGTTATTAGGAACATATAAGTTTGGAATTTTTGCTGTTGTTTGGTAAACTTTTAATTATTATGATTAACCCTCTATGATTATACTTTTTCCTTTTTGCCTTAAATTTCATTTTGACTGTTATTAATATAGCTACAGCAGAGTTTTTTAAGTGAGTGTTTTCCTAGTATATTATTTTCCATTTGTTTTTGTATTGTTGTGTTTTGGATGTGTCTCTTTTAAATAGCGTATAGCTAGATTTTGTTTTTTAATCTAGTATGAATCTTTTACAGTAGAATTTAACCCATGTATATTTATTTTAATTGCAATAAACAATATTTAGATTTCTTCCTACATTGTATTTTGTATATGTCATTTGTTTTATCCTTTCATAGTTCTCCCCCCACCCCTTCTTGATTTTTTTTCACAATAATTGAATTTTTTTCACTCTATTTGCTTCTGATACTAGTTTAGAAGATATTATTCTTTTGCAGATTATCTTAGAAAAAGTCTACATGCTTAAATTATTGAAATCTAAAGTAAATTAGTATTTTTACCCTCTTCTCAAACATTACAAGAATCTTGGAACACCTAGGCTCTGTCTTCTGAGCACTGGGAGTCTATAAAACCTCAAGCCTAAGTTTACTAAGGTTGAGAAGACATCCTCAGGGATTCCTTCTTTCGCTCTAAGATTCTTTACTTCCTTTGTTAATGCCAATCATTGATGCATTAAAAATATTTTATCCAGATAATTTAGCTATTTTTAGTGGAAGGGTTGTTTAATATATCTAGACTTTCATGCTTCCAGAAATAGAAGTCTGCTTAATCTCTCTGAGCCTTACATTAAATGGGGATAATAATAATAATTACCCTATAGGGTTGTTTTGAGGAATAAATAAAAATATACTAAAGCAGTTAATACAGTATTCAAAAAATAGTTTGTCAAATTTATATAACATATATGTGTGTATATATGTGTATATATATATATATTTTTTTTTAAACATTGGAAGCCTCTTGTTCTCTGAACTAGCTCATTTTTGTGCAAATCTTAGAATAAATATCCTTTTGCCATCTTTGATTAATTAGAGAATATCCTGACATTGTTAGGTAAAATTGGTATTATTTGCAACTACTAATCTGAATGAATCAGAATTTGAAGGTTCTTTTATAGTTGAAACAAAATAAAGGAACAAATTGGTTTCTGAAGCCAATAGAACTCCAATTTTCTTTCTTTTATTTTTTAATATCATCAGAACAGCCTCATTTTTCTCACTTATTGACCTTATAATAAATAAATATTGAACTTATAAAATAAGTTCCTTCTAATAAATATAATTTTATCTGTTTGATTTATTAGAGTCTCATATAAACAACTGATAAATTATATAGGGTCCTCAGTGCTACAGGAGTTGATACCAGTGAGTTGAAGTAGCTGATCAAAGTTTCATGGATTTTGACTGAATTACACTGAAGGAGAGATGCTCTGGAGGTTTGGATGTTCAGAGGGAAATCATCTCTCCCCATGCCTCACCCTTAACCACAGTTGTTGATTCTGCTTGCCCTCCCTGACCCTGGGACCATGTGATTCCTGAAGAAAGCAGCTTTAATCTCTTCCTATCCCAGCTGTCCTCCAGGTTCCCTTTCAAGAGGGCTGAGTCCACTTTGTAGTTCTAAAATGTAAGTTTCACTAATGACATGTGGAAGCACTAAAGTCAGGATCCTTGGGTCTTTCAAACAACTCATATCTTTTTCTCTAAGACAAATACCCTCAGTCCCCAGTTTACTCTGGGTGAAGCACTGTCCTAAGTATTTTATACCCATCATATAATTTATACCTTCCAAGAATCTCAGGCTACCGTCCAATTTCTCTCCTCCCCTTCACAGTTGTAAAACACTGTTCTATACTCACTGTGATCATTTCCTCACTTCCCACTCTCTCCTCAACCCTGGCATCCACCCCGTCACTCCACATCTACCACTCTGGCTAAGGTCACCAGAGATTTCTGTGCTGTTAAATGCAATGAGCATCCTTCAGTCCTATTTTACTTGACCTTTCATCATCTTTCCACATGGCTGAGCACTGCTTTCATGAATCAGTCTTGCCTTCACTTCAGTGACCCACGATTTTTAAGCTTGGTTTCACCTCCCCTACACACTTGTCACCTTTTCAGGCTCATTCTTCTTACCCAAAAATAAGTGTTGGGTTTCCTTGAGGTTGAGACCCAGGCCCTCTCCTCTCTTTACATTATACTTGATTCCTGGGGCATCTCCTTCACATGCACAGTTTCTGTCTCTGCTAATTTTCACCAGATTGTATTTCCAGTTCAGCTCGAGCTGCCTGCTGGACAACTTAACTTGAATGTCTCAAGGGCACCACAAGCTAACAGGTCCAAAATCACTCAGGCTCCTTCCCCAACACCTACTACTCCCCTGGGAGTACCTCTCCCACAGATTGGCAACATTAGCCATCCAAACCAGAAACATGAGCATCATCTGTGACAAATTCCTGTCCCTCTCTACTCCGCTCCTACTCCATCCCATCTATTACCAAGTCCGGTTTATTTTATTTCCTAAATAGTTGTCTGATCTGTTTACTTTGCTCTAACTCCCTTTATTCCCACCCCTTTGTAAGCTACCATCTTATTTCATCTGGACTACAGTAGTGACCTCCTAGCTGGTGTGCCTAAACTAATTTTACCACCTTCCTCCAAACCTATTCTTATTAAGAGATCTCTTCTAAAGGAAAATCTGATAATAGCAACTCCCTGATTAAACCCTCAATGGCCTCCCATTGATTTTAAGATAAAAACAAAACATTGTGAAACCCTTCTTATCTCTTCACCCTCACCTAGTTCCCTTTTACTCTCTTCCCTCCAGCCTCACTGGTCTTCTTCCTCATCTGCCACCACAGGACTTTTGCACATCCTGTTTCCCTTCTTATCCAGTTAGCTATCCTCATTCTTAAGTGCTCAATGCTGCAAGTATAACCTTCCCAGGAAAACCTTACCGAAAATTTCTTATCACATCAGATCCCCCTTTTATAGGTTCTTATAACTGCTGCTATGCTTAGCTGCACTTTTCACAGTTACAATTTTATATTCGTTAGTATGATTATCTAGTCATTGTCTGTTTTCCATCTGGTATTTCTCATACTTATATCCCAGTGCCTAACACAGTGCCTGGCTCACAGTGAGAGCACAACAAATATTTGTAGGATGAAAGATCAAAAAGATAGGTAATATTTCTAAGATAGGTGCTATTATTAACCCCATGTTACATAATGACAAAATTGAGGCTCAGACAGATTAAGTACATTACTAAGCTAAGAAGTAGCTGAGGCAAAATTTGAGCCTGTCTTTCTGATTCCAGAGCCTGCAATGCTTAAGCAGCACTCTGCTTTCCCAAGTGGACCAAACACCAGACTAACAAAACACCAGTCTGGACAAAACCAGACTAACCAGCAGCTTTTTAAGGACACCAGTTCTCTACAGCCACATCTGCATAGTCCTGGACATCAAAAGCAGAATCCTGCAAATCAGAACAGAATCCTAGAATCCTGGAGTTGGATGGGATTTAGAAATCCTCTGTGGAGAAGACACAATCTGTCCAAAGCCACACAGCAAGGTGCTGGCAGATTTAGGGTTAGAACTTCTAACTCCAAACTCGGTGCTTTACACCCTGAATTCTATATATCCACCCTGCCTCCTTTTCCAGGGCAGGAGTTTAGTGTCCAAGGTCCAAAGTTCAATCTGCCAAGAGCAGTGGCCTCCAAACATTTTTGACTGTAGTCAGTTTGTGATGAGGGAGGGGGAGCAAAAGGCAACAGATCCCTGGATCCACTTATTCTCACTTTCCAAGGTAAAAGAACTCAGTGCTATCAATTAGGGGCTATCCTACAAGCAAATTTAGGGAGATCCTTATACATCTGCTGTAGCAGTAGGAGTGTGGCTGCTTCAGATTTGACCTACATTACTTGGTCTGCCCCAGACAACGGTACTAAACTGCTAAACCCATTCACGGCATTATCTGTTCTAGTATATACAACTACATGAGGGAGGTACCATGATTAAGCCTACTTTAAAGATAAAGAAACTGAAGTTTAGAGAGATTGAGTAATTCCAAAATTACAAAGATTTTGAGGGACAGCGTGGGAACTTAAATCCAAATGTTCTAGGTCTAGGCTCTTAACCAGCATACTAAGCTCCTTCAAAAACAAATAGCCACGGGGACTTCCCTGGTGGTCCAGTGATTAAGACTCCACACTCCCAATGCGGGGGTGGGGGGGTGGCCTGGGTTCCATCTTTGGTCAAGGAACTAGATCCTGCATGCCACAACTAAAAAGATCTCACGTGCCACAACTAAAAAGATCCCGCATGCCACAAGGAGGATCTTGCACGTGGCAACAAAGATCCCATGTGCTGCAAGACCTGGTGCAGCTAAATAAATAAATATTGAAAAAAAAAAGAAAAAAAACAGCCATGCGTATATGTCTTAAAGTCAAGTAATTGGAACTTCATTTCTTTCACTACTGTTTGCCTAGTATCATTTCATTCTAAAAACTAGTTTAACATAAACAAACATGAGGTGTCCAGATATGGAAAGATATATTAAATGCAAATATGTTCAGATATGGAAAGATATATTAAAGGAAAAAAAAAAAAACCCAGTCATGGTAGACTATGTCTGATCTCCTATATGAACTAAAAAGTATATACATACTTCTGGAAGGATACACAGTAAACTATTAATCTATTAAGAGTGGGCCTGGGGAGGCCATAAGGAAGCAGCCTTTTACTATTTACTTTATGAGCAATTATTATTTGTATAATTTTTAAACTTGAAACATGTACTGTAAATGTAAATAAACATCTTTTCACAGTATAGTTAACTAAAAAGCCACCAGAAACTAAACTGATTCAAAACTAGCAGTAATGTCATCCCGCTTTTCACATTCAAACCAACACCCATGACAATGAAGGCAAAGAGTGGTAAAGCAATGCAAGCACTGGAATCTGATCAGAGTTCAAATCCCTGATACCACCATTTACTTGCTTATGATTTCAGATAGGTTATCTAACCTCTATGAACCTCGGTTTCCTCATCTGTGAAATGGGCACAATCCTGCCTCACGGGACAGTGGTAAGGATAAGAGAGATAATGAATGTTAAACAGTACAGAGCTGGACAGGTAGTCAGCAGTCAACAGTACTGGTAGCCATTATTATGCATCGATGACAAAGCATTCTTCCCCCATCAAAGAAATTCCAGCTATGCTCACGCTTGTGTAACAGGAGATGAGAGGTTGCCCAGAGTCCAGGGGCAGTCAGGCTTGTAGAAAAAAAGGACTAATGGGCTTCTATTTTTTCAATCTGTGTGCTTCCAGGATCTCCAGCTATACTTTAAGAATTATTAACTATTTGTCCTCAGGAGAAAATTATGCTTGTGAATCTTTGTGGGTGGGGAGGTTTGAGGACTATACTTTAAGCTGCTTTTCTTTGGTGTAGTTTCATTCCTCATCCATCCCCTGCGTCCAACCCCCACTCAGGACATTTACAAGCTGAAGAAATTTGATCAACCATAGGAATTTTTGCAGGTCAGTTTGACCCAAGGTGGAATCCAAGGATAGCACCACATCCCTTAACCAAAATTCTGAAATTCAAAACACTCTAAGATCAAAAGCTTTTTCGTAAGTCTAAGGCAAACTCATTTGCAGGAAGACCCTGAACTGCCATGAGGCTATCTGACATCTTTATCGATCACACTTGGGATGAGTAGTCATACGTTTTTCTGAGGAGATAATGGATGTGCTTGATTAAGTGGTGCCGCCCTGGACCTCACTAAGGATTTTACATACTAGGCAGTAGATGTACCGTATTACCTTGTTAAAATCTGAAAAATTCTCAATTCTGAAGAACATCTGGCTCCACGGGTTTCAGATAATTTATTGTGGGCCTGTCTGGAAAGATAGGCTCTCAAGTATTCCTTGTCCACAGCCCAACTGCTTCCTATCCTTCATCAGCTGGGTCATCTGTGAGGGCACACAAGCCTGGCTAAGACTCAGGCCTCAAGGCCCCACTGGGAACCATGGACAGTAACACACCCCATTGTTGCTGCCAAACAAATTTGCTAACATCTTGGACTTGGTTTTCCTACATGTAGAAAGGGAGTGACGCAGCGCAGCATGCCAGAGAAATGCAACCATTGTTTTCTAACAGTAAAACACAAGGTATAGGGATGGGGGTGGGGGGCAGCTGATGTGGTCTGGGCAGAGGAAATAAATGTGTTTCTTATCTTCTTCCTCCAGCTGGTTCCAGGCTCTTCTCCTCTGACATTATTAACAGCCTGGCAGGTACTCTGAATGTTTGTTTCCATCAACTTTCCTTGCTTTTCTAATCTACAAATACTTCTAGCTGGTTTTCTTTCCTGAGTGTTCTGTGTTGCTTAGCCACTGCATTTTCCCAGCCTCATCTACCCAGCAACCAGGTAACTAAGTGGAAACCTTGTTAGACATGGAAAGGAAGTTCCTACTGGACTCCTGCCAGCCCTGGCCATTCTAATAAAAGGGAGGTAAGCCACAGGTTCCCAATGTTGTCCATGCTCAGATTATCATTAGGTCCCTGAGAAGGAAAAGAAGGGCAACAGTGAGGTAGTTTCCATCACTACTAAGGGCAGTCACATCCAGCCTCAAAGAAAACAATGCCTCAACTGGCAAGTGTAAAGTGACAGTAAGTTAGAGCTGCAAGGGTCCTTCGAGAGTCTACACTGGAGGCGGTAGAAGCAGAATGGTTGCTTTTGTCTAGTCAACAAATATCTATTCATTGTCTAGTTATGTCAGGCACAGCCTAGTTACCAGGGATGAAAAAGACAGCCCCATCTTTCTCCCCGAAATTAGAGTCAGGTGGGAGAGAGAGACAAGTAATATTTAGAAGTACAGAGTGCTGAGTGCTATAGTAGGGAACATGGAGGGACTTACAGGAAGCCAGTAGAAGGGAATCCAACCCAGGCTGAGGAATCTGGGAAAAGATGCCTGAGGAGGAAACATCTGAGCTGAGATTTTAGGGATGTGCAGGTGGGTGCAGCAGAGCATTTCAAGAAAATAGAATAGAACAAGCAAGGGAGGGGCACTGTTCAAAGACTCAGACTCATCACCTCTTTGTATTTGTATGTATTTGACCTTATTCCACAGCTAAAATCATCTTGTCTCTGATGACCAAAGCCATGTCTTGTATCTCCACGTATCCCCAGAACCTGTTCCGTTCCCTATATACAGTAAGTGCTCCATCAATGGTTATCAGTGATAATGGCTTTAAGGCCACACACATCAGAACTGTGCCAGGCAGATGATGTCACAGTAGAAATCAGAATGTGACGGTAGAAACTTGGACATGCTCACTCTCTGCCTCTAACCCTTGATAAGCTGCCCCAAGCAGGAATTTTGACCTGAAGTCTCCAGCAAACTGCAGAAATTGAAATTGCTCCCGACTTCCCGTGACTGAAAGTTCCGCAGGAAAATGTGTGGCCCCATACTCTCATTCTCAAGAAGATTTCCTTTTGAGCCCCAGCACCTTATTAATCAGCCCATTAACACTGGGAGAATTCCATGGCCTCCCTGAGCTGCTGCTTTTCTACACACAAATATCAAGCTTGTTCCTGGGTTACCTGTCTCAGGGGCATATTATGAGGGTAAAAGAAGGGTAGTTAGATTCACAGTGAGCCCTTTGAAAACATAAAACATCACTCAGGTTATAAACGATGTTCTACTCATAAGAAATTAGAAAGCCCAAACTCCCCTGCTGACAACAGCTGTTGGTCTCAGCTAATTCTTTTTCTCTCTCTGGACCTCATTTCCTTCCCTGTGGTAGTTTCTACAGATGACCCTTGCAGATCTCACATTGTTCCGTGATTTTTTTTTTTTTTTTTTTTTTTTTTTTTTTTTTTTTTTTAGTACCTATAAACTAAAAGCCTTAGGCAGCCTTTGCAAACTGTGTTCTGGGACAGCTGGGTGTTAATCCTGTGTTCATGTCATAACTCATGTGTACCAAAGTTCCCAGCATTGGCTGGATGAATTGCAGCAGGCATAAGTCTAGTTGTCCCTGGCAAACTGCAGTGGTTACAGCCCAGAAAGGTCCTTTCTTGCTGGAGACTCGAGGACTGGGGAGTGGCCAGGCAGCTGGGAGACAGATTCAAGTTGCAAGCCCAAGGAAAGGCTTCCCCTAGGTGTAAGCATCATTTAACTGCAGAATATGGTTTCTGTAACATTGGGGCAATCCACTGCAGCTTAACAGGAACCTTGGCATTGAAAAGTATTAAATCTCTTACAGGTTGCTGTGTTCTCTCTCTCTCTCAATCTCTGTCATCCTCTTTCCTGCCCACTCTTTATCTTGCCTCATCACTGATTCACTTTCTTCTGTCGCAGCTCCCTGACCCATCTTGGGGCTCCAGCTCTCCTTCCTCATTTCCCCCTTCCTCCCCAAGATGTCTCCTCTGCCCCCTCCTTCTCTCCTAACCTTATGTTTCCCAACCTCTGCATCCTCCCTGCTGCTTTCTTCTTTGCCTTCCTTTTTTCTGTGAGAATCACTAGGGCATCAGTCCACCCAGCTGTAAGGAGACCATAACCCTTTAGAAAGGTGACCTCGTTTACTATAATTGTCCCACCGCGCAGGCCAGGGGGAGAGGTCATCCCCCCTCCAGCCCCTCCATTATCCCTGCTGGAAGTGATGAAATTGAGAGAGGAGATGAGTCTTCCAAGGGCACCCAACATATAATACAGTAAATACCTGTTTTTATTTAAGCTTTAAAATAATTTTAAGGTAAATCATGTACATTACAGAGAATTTAGAAAATACAGAAAAGAAAAAAGAGGAACATTTAAATGAACCATGGTTGCCTCCATCCAGAGACAACCCTTAATAGCACTTTGCTTTAGTTCCTCCTAGGATGTTTTTCTAGTCTTTTTTGCATACTTGTGGTTATACTGTATGTACAATTTTGTAACCTACTTTTTTCCACTTCATATTATAAGCATTTCCCTCATGGTATTGTAAACTCTTTAAAAACATTATTTAAATTTGCTTACCCTGTGCCCTGTTTTGGGGACATTTATATGTGTTCCAAATTTTCTATAACAATAATCCATACTGTGATAGCCATTTTTTAATTTTGTTTTTGGTTTGTTTGTTTGTTTTTGTTTTTGTGTCTTTGACCACACTGCACAGCATGTGGGATCTTAGTTCCCAGGACAAGGGCTTGAACCTGCGCCCCCTGCATTGGAAGCACAGAGTCTTAATGACTGGACGGCCAGAGAAGTCCCTTTTTGTGTGTGTGTGTGTGTGTGTGTGTGTGTGATAGCCAGTTTTAGCTATCAGTTTAGCCAGTTTTATGTGCAAAGTTTATACAGTCAGTGTGGTGTAGAGTTGAAGAGTGAGGCCTTGGAGCCTGGCTGCCAAGCTTGGAATCTGGGCTCCACCCTTACAAGTCATATAACCTTAGGTAAATTATGGGTCTTAGTTTTCACTTCTGTATAAGAGGGATGATAAAAGTAACTTTTTCATGGGGTTGTTGTTAGAGTTAAATAAGATGACTCGGGACTTCCCTGGTGGCACGGTGGTTAAGAATCCACCTGCCAACGCAGGGGACACGGGTTCAGTCCCTGGTCTGGGAAGATACATGCCATGGAGCAACTAAGCCCGTGGGCCACAACTACTGAGCCTGCACTCTAGAGCCAGCGAGCCACAACTACTGAAGCCCGCGTGCCTAGAGCCCGTGCTCCACAACAAGAGAAGCCACCGCAATGCGAAGCCCGCGCACCGCAACGAAGAGTATCCCCTGTTCGCTGTAACTAGAGAAAGCCCGTGTGCAGCAATGAAGACCCAACGCAGCCAAAAAACTAAATAAATTAAAAATAAATAAATAAATAAATAAGATGATTCATCTAAAGCAGTTAGAACAGTGCCTGGCATGAGTTGCCTTATGGTAGATTCCCAGTAGTGGATTTAATTTGGTCCTTGACACATAGCGCCTAATTGCTTTCCAAAAAAGAACACACCCATATTGACAAACCTATCATGATTTGAGCTCAGGCCTGCCTGATGCCAAGGCTCCTGTTCTTTCTACTTGCCACGCCCCTCCAGTATCTCCTCAGGGAAGGGCTAGGAATCCCTGTATTAATTATTCTCTTAATGCAAAAGAAATGGATTACTGTTAAGACTAAGTGAAACATTCGGCACAATGCCTGGCACCTATTAAATTATTTGAGAATGAATACAACTTACATTGTATAGTATATTCTTACTTCATAGATTTAAAAGATGATGCATTAAGATAATACTCAGGCTCTTAGCCCAGTTCCTGGCACAAAGGCAGACACTCAAAAAAGTCAGTCATCTATCTATCCATCCATCCCTCTGTCTATCTCTCTGTTGTCTATTGTACTTCTCTGTCCTTAGTTCTCCAGTGTCCAACCTGGCAAGGTGTGCCTTCACTACCCTCGTTGTTAAACATTCTCATTGACACAGCAGAACCCTGTTGTGGTGGTGTAGTCAGGGTCCAAAGTTTGTACTGGAATAATAGGTTTGGGAGCCAGAGGGAAAGGATTGAATACCAGGATTGGATGAGAGATGGGACATAGGCTGCAGTGGAACCAAATATGTGCTCACTAAGAGGCAGGGCTTATGTGGGTGCCCCGAATGCTGCTGGGACCGTGGGGGACCAGGAATCAAGAAGCTGACAACAGCAAGTAGCTTGGTCTCTGAGGACTTAATCCCTGTCCCTTTCACAGACACACACACACACACACACACACACACACACACACACACACACACACCTCTTCCAAGACAGGCGAAGAGAAGAGCTCTTGGGAGTGGGTGTTCTGGAAGAGGGAAACAGCAGCCTGAGTGTTTCATTCTGGAATTTGTCACTTTCCTCTCAGCTGCCACGCCCTGCTCGCCCCCAGGGTTGCGTTGCCACTGCTCCGCCCCCATTCCCGCTTGGGTCCCCTTAGCCCAGCTGAATCAGGCCAGGATCTTCAAAAAGAACGTCAGAAAAATCAAAGAATAACAAAAGGGAAATAAACCCCCAAATCACATGAAAATCCTTAGCCTCTGAGTTTGGCAAGTACAGGTTCCTGACCCAGCAGAGAACGTGGGGCCTTGTGGCATCCCAGTTCCACCTGAGAGAGAATGTACATCCAGAGAGGCTCTTCTTACATTTTGAGGTTGTTTCCACTTGTTTTTTTTCCTGCTCCCTCATTAAATGTCCCAATCCCTCGGACCATGATGCAGATGAACAGGGCTGCTGGGGAAGAGAGTGGAAACGACTCAGCTTTGGCATCGGAGAGACTTGGCTTCAAACCTCGCCTGTTGTTTGCTGAATGTATGAATCTGGCGCATTAACTTAACGTCCATGAGCCTTGATTTAAATTATTCTGAGGATTAAAAGATAAAAGCATTTAACATAGAGAAGGGACCCAGAATGGATCTCTCTTGCTCACCCTGAGCGGAAGGATGTAACAAGTACTCAGCTGCTCTAAGAACATTTTCTTAGCATCAGTAGCTCTTTCGCCATTCAGCTCCC
The DNA here is from genome assembly GCF_949774975.1 of Lagenorhynchus albirostris. Taxonomy (NCBI): domain Eukaryota; kingdom Metazoa; phylum Chordata; class Mammalia; order Artiodactyla; family Delphinidae; genus Lagenorhynchus; species Lagenorhynchus albirostris. Next base: position 28,150,534 of record NC_083095.1, read on the forward strand.
TGCCTCCCCAGACCCTGATCTGGCGAGGAGTGAAAGGTCGTTTCTCTCATCAGCACATTAGACACACAGACACATGCAGCAGGGAGGCATAAGAAAGTGTTTTCCTACACACAGAGGAAGAAAAGTCTTTCCTTTCCCAGCGTAGAAATCCACCCCTGGGGCAGGCATACAGTAACACACACACACACACACACACATAGTCCTGGATGTAGCTCTTCAGAAGATTCCTTGAGGGCAGGACCTGGCAAGAGTTCGGGGCCCATTCTACACTGTCTCAGTTCAGGGTGAAGGCATAGAAGGCCTCCTCCTGGAGACCCCACCTGGCTGGCTGTAGCTTCCAGGGCAGGGGAACGGCAGGATAATGCATCAGTTTTATCGAAAGCCAGTAGAGCAGACAAGGTGCTGAACACCTTAATTTTATGACAGGCTTTGGCCAGTGGACAAAACCTACCCTAAAGCCACACCTACATGCTTTGAAATGCTTTTCATCCCAATGTCATGGAAAATAATTCAATTTTAACTTATTTCTGTTGTCTCATATTTACCATTCATTTATTTCTTCTCTACAAACCTGTTATTTCTAGATCTTTCGTATAACATAATGATAGACCATAAAATTGGTTTATCTCCTCAGAAAGAAAAAAAGTTTCCTCTCGGTGGAATTAGAGTGGCACAAGGCCCCACGTTCTCTGCTGGGTCAGGAACCTGTATTTGCCAAACTCAAAGGCTAAGGATTTTCATGTGCTTTGGGGGCGTTTATTTCCCTTTTGTTTTTCCTTAATTTTTCTGATGTTCCTTTTGAAGATCCCGGCTTAACTCAGCTGGGCTAAGGGGACCCAAGAGGGAATGTAGAGGAAGGAGCAGTGACAATGCAACTTTCCTCTGGCCTACTATTGAACTCCGACATCTTTTTCCAAGTTGGAAGTTGCTTAACTTCTCTGGGACTCATTTTTCCCAACGGTAACCTGGGAATGATACACATTTATGAGGAACATATGAGATAATGGCTGAGCAGATCTCTGAGCTTCAGAAACTGTAGCGTGCAAGGCAAATACCAAGCATTCTTATTCTTCCACTCATTTTCATTTTCATTATTGCATCAGGTGAAAAACCCAGTCAGCCTGCTTAGTCAGCCTGCTGCTGCTAATTCCCACGCCCACCCCCCCAGACCCTCACACATATACGCTCACACATCCCTGCTCTGGAAAAGTGTGGAAGTGTCAACACTGCAGGTTCCTCTGCCAATGAGCCAATGCTCACATGCCCCCAAGGCAGCCTGCAGATGCCAGGCTTGATGTTGATGGAGTTCTGAGCTGTGCAGTCTGCAGTTGCTGTGTTCCTCCACCTTATGCTCTGGTTCTGCCTCTCAAAGTTGCAGTAACTCATCCATTCTCCTTCCAAGAGTTGAGTGAGCCTGTGCCTGGCGGGAGAGCAGGGAGTTCCACAGGAGTGGTGCTGAGAACTCTCCTCATCTTATTTCTCTGGCATGAATGGGTGTGTTGCTAAAAAAAACAAATTAAAAAAAAAATTGGCTTGCAATTCAGTTTTTTGGTTTTTTTTTTTTGCGGTACGCAGGCCTCTCACTGTTGGGGCCCCTCCCGTTGCGGAGCACAGCCTCTGGACGCGCAGGCTCAGCGGCCATGGCTCACGGGCCCAGCCGCTCCACGGCATGTGGGATCCTCCCAGACCGGGGCACAACCCGCGTCCCCTGCATCGGCGGGTGGACTCTCCACCACTGCGCCACCAGGGAAGCCCTGCAATTCAGTTTTACAGTCCCTTATGGAGAGAAGTGGGCGGCTGTGGTAATGAAATCCAGAGCACCCAAAGAAGTTTAAGAAACAGACTACAGGGAATTCCCTGGTGGCGGAGAGGTTAAGAATCCTCCTGCCAAGGCAGGGGACACGCGTTCGAGCCCTGGTCCAGGAAGATCCCACATGCCGCGGAGCAACTAAGCCCGTGTGCCACAACTACTAAGCCTGCGCTCTAGAGCCCGTGAGCCACAACTACTGAGCCCACGTGCCACAAGTACTGAAGCCCGCGTGCCTAGAGCCCATGATCCACAACAGGAGAAGCCACCGCAATGAGAAGCCCATGCACCGCAACAAAGAGTAGCCCCCGCTCGCCGCAACTAGAGAAAGCCCGTGCGCAGCAACGAAGACCCAACGCAGCCAAAAATAAATAAATAACATTAATGATAATAAAAGAAACAGACTACACACCCTGTTGGTGGTGAGGGACGGGGAGGAAGGTCTGCCTCTAACAGAGGGTCTGACTCAGAAGCAGGGAAGATCTCCAGTGCTCTCTCTTGAGTTCAGAGTTATGCTTATACCCAGAAATGAACCCATCCTTGGAGCCGTGTCCACGGGAACAGGATTCAGCTAGTAAGCAGCCCAAAGGCCTCCTTGTCCCTGCACCTGCCAGCTTGTCTCCCTATCACCACCCCACCCCAGTCCAGGGTTTGTGGGTCTCAGCCATGTAGCCTTGAACATGAGCTTGACTTGGACTGAGCTCACTGGGATGGGGGTGGGGTTTGCCTTCTTCCTTATGGGGAGCATCTCTTCCAATATGCAGCCTATTGATGTAGCAGACAAAGCAGATCTCCCCACACTTAGTGGTGATTTACATTCCTTAGGGAACGCTGTGAGCAAATCAACCCCTTGTAGAAAGAGCTAAGAGTTTGTGCGTGACAGAGCTTATGAAGGAAAAGTCCCCAGGTGGAAAGAGATTAACAACCAGAGCTAATTCCAACAGAAATGGAGCCCATCACGCTTTTCTGTTTGGGGAATGTCAGAGAGGTGAACAGGACGTGAAGTCATCTCTTCCAAGGTTTTCACCCAGTGCCTACTCTATCCCTTATCTGTGGATCTTGCTCTGGTCCCAGCTAGGTTACCTGCTGCTTCCTCCAGGAAGGCTTCCAGGGCTGCTCTGCCCCACTGACCTCTCCTGTTCCAAGCCTGAACCTTTCCCTTTTCCACTAGGACAATCAAGATAAGATGGGGGGCTTCGCTGTTGGCGCAGTGGTTGAGAGTCCGCCTGCCGATGCAGGGGATGTGGGTTCGTGCCCCGGTCTGGGAAGATCCCACATGCCACGGAGCGGCTGGGCCCGTGAGCCATGGCCACTGAGCCTGCACGTCCGGAGCCTGTGCTCCGCAACGGGAGAGGCCACAGCAGTAAGAGGCCCGCGTACCGAAAAAAAAAGATAAGATGGGATTTGGGGCACGGGGATTAAGAAAATTTCCTAAGAACTAAAAAAAGAATAAAATTGAAACAGACAGTATAAAAGCCTAGAAACTGAGGGATTTATGGCACTCAGTAGCATTACCCAGGGTAAGCAGAGTTTGCTTGCTTCCCTCCCAGGGCCCTCTTGTAGGTAGCATCAACTTCCCAGAAGCAGGAGGCCTCAGCATTATCCTTGATGCCCTACTCCCTGCCCCACAACCAATCTCTCCACTGTGTTCTCCCCCAGAAGTGTCTCAAACCCATCCCCTGCTCCCCATCCTGTGGACTCTGCCTTATTCATGTTTTCACCATTTCTTTCCTGGACTCTGCTATAGCTTCCTCATCAGTTCTCCAGCCTCATCTCTTCACTCCAGCCTTTCTATACCGAATTTCCTCCTCTCCTGGGCTGCCTGAGGAATGTCTCATGCTTTAATAAAACTCAGCTCAAATGTCACCTCCTCCAGGAAGCCTCCTGGGACTTCCCCAGATAGGGCTAATCATTTCCTTCTCTGTGTACTTTTTACTTACCTTATGAGAGTATTTATCTTGATGTGTTGGAATTGCTGGTTAACATGTCTAGCTACCCCACCACCCTTCATGGCAGCTCCTCCAAGGACACACTTCGTATTTTCAGAGTCTAGCAGGGGAGCTGACTTTCATTACATAGCAGAAAATGCTCAATGGAGAAAGGAAGGGAGAAAGAAAGGAAGGGAATGGTGAATGGAATGGAAACTTGGCACAACTGTAGATGCTTCAGTTCCTGAGCTGCCTCCTATATCTTGTGAAGGATAAAAGGTAATTTCCCTAAAACAAACTCGTACTGGTGCATTGGCCCACCGTTCTCTGTCACAAGTTTCACATGGTGCTGATGGCCCTTACACTTCCTTCAAAGCTACTGAAGAGGCTTACAGTCCTGAAGAAGAAATGGCCCAGGGAGATTAGGCAAATGCCTAAGTTCTCAGAGCCAATTTGTGACAAAGAGCAGACTAGAACTCAGGGCTCTTGGTGGGCCAGAGACCAGGGCCCTTGACACAACACCAATGGCCTCACTTCAGTTTTCCCTCCAGGCGACAGCATATAATTATCAACATTAGTATTTAGAATTTATATGCAGCTTTTGCTTCACTGGCTTTTTTATTATCCTTTTGATTAGTAATTCGGTATGCAGCCCAGATGTGGAGCAAAGCCAGGGTAGGGAGGGGAGAAGCAGAGGGAGGCAAAGGCCAAGTAGGGGACCATGATCCCCTGTGAAAGGGAGGACAGAGGGGAGTAAAGGTGCAAGAGGACACATAGACTCAAGGGACAGTGTCTTGTGTGGGGGTGGGGGATGTCTGTACAGATGCTATATGGGCCTCAGGTTGAGTGGTCCAAGAGCCTGTCTTGGGGCTTCCACTCTGATGGGGCAGAGGCAAGAAAAGCAAGAATATATTCAACACCCAGCAGGTTAAACACCAATATCAACTCTGAGACAGACCACAAGGCTTAGGGGGTTCTCTGCCCAGCGCTGAAGAGAAGGAGACCCAAGCTCCATGATGGGGGCTTTTGGCTCCTATAGTGCATGCTAGGAGCTAAATGGAACTGGTCCAGATACTCCATGTCATGTGGGAGTGTCCCAGAGACCACCATTCAGTGTGCTATGGTATCTTTGGATGGGGGAGGGAGGACTCCCACTGCCAGAGCCTGGTTCTCAGTGCCTCCTTCCATCCCCAGTCCCAGCTTCAGCTTGCTCTGGGGTTTACTTTGCAGGCCCCTATTTACCTTCAGAAAATGAGACTCTTCTCCTTTCCCAACCTCCTGGTACTATGGTGAGACTCAACCTTGTAAAAAAAATAGCCTCATCCACTCCTAACACTCAAGATGAGGATACCTCCGTACTTAAAAAATGGAAACTGATGGTGGGGGAGTGGGGGGTGGTGATAAAGAGCAACACAGTCAGGGAGACAAAGCAACCGGAAACTCTGGCTGATATCTGAGGATATCAGGTACCACTCTGGGAGAACTGACGGAACACTCACCCACTGAGGGCCTATTTGGGGCCAATGTGTCACACATGCCATCTCACTTTGTCCTCATATGACCCCTATGAGGTAATTCAGCTCCCCCACTTTGCTAAGGAGAAACTCAAGCCTTTGAGAAATTAAGTAACTTATTCAAAGTTATATAGTTAATAAGAGAGACCCTAGGACCAAATCTCAGGCCCACAGTCGTTAAAGCCTGTGCACTTCCCAGCACAGCACTGTTATCTCTAAATTAAGAGATTTAATCTCTATGAGCCTGGCGTCTTCATGTGTAAAATAGAAAAAGGAAAAAAAATATATATATATATAGCCTCATAGCGTTGTTAAGAAAATTAAATGTAAGATAATATTGGTTAAAAACATTAAAACCCGCCGTAGTGTCGGGTACATAGTAGGTGCTCAATAAGTGGTTTTTGTTTGCTTGTTTTTCTTTTTAGGGCAGATCAATGTTTAAACTCCGGGCTTGGGTGCCTAGGGGCTCCAAAATGGGAGTACCGCCCATCGCTTCTGGGGGAATGCGGAAGTAGGGGAGGAAAAGGGCCGGGAAAGGGGGCTCGGCTCCAGGAACCAGAGACGCCAGTTCCAGCTGCGCGCCCATCGCTCCGCTGCCTCCTCTAGGCTCCCCCGACTTCCCGCCCCGCCCCGCCCCGCCCCGCCCCAGAGCAGGTCCGGAGTGCCTGGTGGGCTGATTCCGGAGCGTAGAAGGGAGCACGGAGCACGGAGGCGAGAGAGAGGCGGCGGCGGCGGAGGGAGGCGGGGAGGCGGGGGACCGTCCTCGCTGCTCTCCCAAGTCGGCGCGGAGCCGCCTCGGGCCGGGCTGAGGGCTGCGCGGCGGCGGCGGGGCCGAGTCAGGATGCGGGGCTCCCGGGACCGCGCCGGGCTGGGCGGGCTGCGGCGGCGGCGGCGGCGGGTGGCGGGAGGAAGCTGTCCGCGGTGCTGAAGAGGCGGCGGCGGCAGCAGCGGCAGGGACCCGGGGCCGGGAGCAGAGGCGACCTTCTGGGAGCTTCACCGAAGCCGCGAGGCGGGGGCGCCGTCGCTCACCGGCTCATGCCGGGCCCCCCAAGCCCCGCGGAGGAGGTGGGACTGCCCTCTGCGGGACAGGTAAGGAGCCGTCTGGGGGCGCAGCGGGAGCGCACAGCTAGGCGCCTAGGGGATATTGAGCTGGGGAGGGCAGTGGGACCCCTCTCAGCAATGGGGGCTCTGACTTCCTGCTGGCGGCCCGAGATAGCGCCAAGTCCATCCTTACCCTTCCCCCTACAGGCTGGAGAAGCTGGGAGGGGCCTGAGGGACTGGGGTCCAGCCATGCACCTGGGTACCCTGACCCTACACTGCCAGGCCTTGACCCCGACCTCGGGCAGCTCTGAGACACCCTGCTCACAAGGAACTGATGAGAGTCTCTTGGACTCCTGGTACCCCAGTCCCCACCAGGGCTCTGCGACACTAGGGAAATCTGAGCCAGCTTCACTAATCTCCCCTCTCCTCCTCCAAGCCTGTTCATAAGGGTGACCGGGTGGCTCTGGTCCCTCTGCCTCAACATTTCTTTGCCCTCAAACGGCCCTTGGGCCAAGGGATGGGCCAGGCCCATTTCTCCAGAGGAGGGAGGTACCAGAAGATACCTCAGTTTTTTTCCTGTGGCCCTCTGGACTCTCATGGAAGGAGGCTGGTTTTGCAACACGCTGCTTGGTGTGTGAGGGCAGAGCTGGGGAACCTGAGTCCAGTTTTCTATTATGTGACTGAATACTGGTGACCCTAGACAGACCTCCATTTGGAGTCCTCCCTCTTTCTGGCAAGAGCATGCTGAATGAGCTCATTCAGGCCTGCAAAGTGCTTCCATTTCTTCAGAGCAGAGTTCCCTGAGTGGCAGAACGTAGTGAGCAAAATAAAACTGCGTAGAGGAAGACTGGCCTCGCGCTGTGGCTGACCACTGCTTTATCCCCATCCTCTCCACCCAGCACAACTTCTCCACTGTCAATCGTAGAAAGAGCACTAAACTAGGAGTTCCTAGCTGGGCGCTGGCACTTACTGGCTTTAGGCCAGTTACCTGAGCTCTCTGAACCTCAGTTTCCTCATACCTAAAGTGGCGATAAGGTAGCTGCTCTGTTCACCTCAGGGAACTGCCTTAGGAGTCAATGAAACAACGCCCATGACTGAAGCCTTGTCAACTGTATGCCACCATACAAGTGTGAGCTGCTGTCACTGTCCCCATCCACCAGTCAGGCCTGCTGGCGGAGACCTGATCATTGCCACCCTTACCCCATTTTCTCCCAGCCCGGCCATGGCTTTCTTTGTCCTTGGCCTTCCTGGGGCACCAGAGTAAGTGAAGCTCAACTTATAAATCTTGAGGAGCCCAAAGGGTTCCCTCCCCTTCTCCTCTTCCATCATCACCTGTAGAAGACAATATAGGGTGAGAGTCTGACTCACAGTTTTGTTTTGTTTTGTTTTGTTTTTTTCCCAAGAATCACAGATCTAGGGAAACAGCTCCTTGAAGGCAAGGGTTGTGTTGTTTTCATCTCTTTGCTTTCCTCCACACCTCCCCTCCCCCATAGCACCTGGAAGATAGTAAGGACTCAGTAATTGGGTGTAAAATAAGAGAGTGAAGTTTTAAAATATCTCAGAACAAAAGCATTTGACTGGAAGTCAACAGCCCTGTGTTCTGGTCCCAGATCTGCCACTGACTGTCTCAGACAGCTCCCTTCCCCTCTGTGGGCTTCAGTTTTCTCATCTGTAAAAGAAAAGGGTTGAGCTAGATGAATTTTAAGATTCTAAGCCTTGATGTTCTGTGGGGCTCTCTGAGGGCCAAGGCCACAAATCCCTCAGTTCTCCTTGAACACAGAATACCAGCTTTATTAACCTGGTTTGGAGAGTAAGTTATATCCTCTCAGTAAAGAATTAGATTTTATTAATGGAGTAGAAGGGAACAAAGGAACCAGAAAAGGCCACATATCGTTTTGGTGTTTTCTTCAGATTCCCCTCTCTTCCTTATTTCCCTGAGAAAGTCATGAGGGTGTACAGTTGCTGAGCTGGGAGGGTCCCTGCCTCCAAGCCAAGAGGCCAGGAAAGCACTCCCCCCAGAACATCACTGTGAGTAGCCAAGGGCCAGGGACCCAGTCCTAGGCCATTTCCTCCGAGGGCTGCTTCCTCCTCCTAAGAAGACTAGAGACGGGCACAGTCTGGAAAGATCCATCCCTGGGGAGAGTTTTTAAATTTAAAAACAAAATGATCTTCTCTGACAATAATTTTCCTCAACTGCGGCAGGCCCGGTGATGTTCAGAAAAACCTTAGCTAATTGGCACTTGGGTAGAGCTGAGTAAGCCATGCCAGTGACCTCCCGGACTTACCCTGCAAACGCCCAGCCAGGGTGGGGGAATCAGCCCCTCCCCCATGTCAGCACTTTCTGGCTCCCAGCTGTTGGTGCAGCAAGAATCAGCTCTCAGCTCTCCGGAGTTAATGGACAGTCACTAACCCTCATAACAAAGTGACGGCAACGGTGGCAGCAGAAAGCATAGAAAGGGGCTTTATGTTCTGCGAGACTGGTCTGTCAGGGCGCTGGCCTGCTGCGGGGACTAGAACAGTACAGCACCCCTCCTTCTGCAGCTGTCTGGATAGACTTCCCACCCCCAGAGCTGTCAGGGTGCAGGGCACCTCTGGTCACCCAGGCAGACACATCTGGCTCCTCTCCCAGCCGGGGAAAACTACCCACTGGCTACTTCTTATCTTCCCCTCCAGCCCCCTCCCTACCGAGGCTCCCGTTCTGACCCTCTTCACAAGGCCTCAAAGGGAAGAAGAGAGTCAACCCTGGCACGTGACTTGTTGATCTCAGTTATCTGGAGCTTGGGGTGGAGGGGGGGGTGGGTGGCAGGGAGATCTGAGGAAGAGGAAGAAATCAATGAGACATGGTCATTAAGAAATGGTGTGTGTGTGTGTATGTGTGTGTGAAGAAAGAGATTGAAACTGAAATATTCACATGTAGGCCCCTTCCCCTGGTAGCACACACAAAATGACAGAGGCAGAGAATATCTGGAGAAATCTGTACGTTATTAATTACCTTCAGGTTCAAAAGGCCAATTCATCTGTGCGTCCTCAAGGGGCTTCCAGCCCTAAAGTACACCATTCCAGGGAGAAAAAAGCAGGAGGAACAGGCTTCAATTTGGGAAGAAGAAACATCCCAGATCTCTAAACCTTTGGCACTTTACAACCTCCTTCCCTTCTTAGGGGCTCGGTGGACAGCCTGCCTGGAGCAAGGCCCCCTCTGCTACAAGCCAGGAGACACTAAGGACTGATCTCATTCCTGCTCTTTGTATCCAGGTCCTCTCTTCTCTTGCCTCCTCCTTTACTCTCTCTCCCTCCTTCCTGCAGCTCCCCTACCACCCTGCCCCAAGCAAACCAAGCAGGGAGTGAGGGCCCAGTGCTAGATGTGTCATCTTCCACCATTAGATGCACTATTTGATTCTAAGTGGTTGAGAATGAGCTGCTTCAGTGGGGAGACAGGTTGTTTCAGCAAGAATAATGATCTGATTTCCACCTGAAAATGGACTAATTTGAGTAGTGGTGTCACCACCCAATTCTCCCAGCAATTTTCACCTTTCTCAGCCACAAACCCACCCCCCAGGCAAGCAGCTTTTGCTCTGAAGGAGAGGCCAGTCCAGCCTATAGGAGCCCAGGGTGGCAGTGGATAAAAAAGAGGGTGGACTGATGTTCCCGGGAAAAGAGCAACTGAGAAGCTTCCCATTGGAGCTGAGAAGTGTTCCAGCTGTTTCTCTCTCTTCCCTGGGTTTCCCCCTCAGCCCTCTTCTCCTCACTCTCCACATGTCCTTCAATCATTCTCAAATCTCTCTCCAGCCCTGACCAGCACCCAGGGCTTCAACTCTATACATCAATTGCCAGGTGGAGTTTCTACTCTTATATCCCAAAGGCACTTTAAAACCAAACTCAAACACGTATTCTTCCATTTGCGTGTGTGTGTGTGTGTGTGTGTGTGTGTGTGTGTGTGTGTGTGTGTGTTTCATTTTTCCAGCTTGGTACTTGATGACCCGTTTCAATCTAAATATGCTTTTTTATTTTTCAGCTCAGGAAACACGTTCTGCTTTTACTTCTTTATTTACTATTTTTCTCCTCCAGCGTCTCTGTTCTGTCTTTCTGACACTCCTGTTAGATGGATGTTCGATCTCCTGGGACTCTCTTCCATGTCTCTTAACTTGCATATCTTCCATCTTTTTGTCTTTTTGCTCTATGTCTTGGGAGATTTCATTAACTTTTTCTTTTACATTAAAAAGTTAGTCTTTGGGCTTCCCTGGTGGTGCAGTGGTTGAAAGTCTGCCTGTCGATGCAGGGGACACGGGTTCGTGTCCCCGTCCGGGAAGATCCCACATGCCGCGGAGCTGCTGGGCCCGTGAGCCATGGCCGCTGAGCTTGCGCGTCCGGAGCCTGTGCTCCACAACGGGAGAGGCCACAACAGCGAGAGGCCCGCGTATCACAAAACAAAACAAAAAACAAACAAAAAAAGTTAGTCTTTAACTGTGACCATTCTATTATCCAGCTTCTCCACTGAATTTTTGAAAATTTAGACAATTATTTTCAATTTCAAAAATACTTCTTTGTTCTTTGCTCCTTTTTCATAGCAGACTGTTTTTCTTTTATGGATGCAATGTGCTCTTATATCTTTCTAAGGACATGAATTGAAAAAGATTTTTAATATCTTTTCTATAGCTTGAATGATTTGGGAATCTTATTGGGTCAATTTTCTATTTGTTTATTTAATCTTTCTCTTTTATTTTCATGTAGCTGTTTTCCATAATCCTCCGAAGCTGGGTAAGTTTGTTTCCCTAACAGGCCTCTCCTTTGAACAGGAATTGTTCTTACTTCCGGTGTTTGGGACTGTGAGTGTCTCTGTACTGATTTCTTCACCAGAGAATCTTATCTGTTCTTTATCTCCTAGAAATTCCTCTGTGCTTCTGATCCACTGATATCATTCTTTTCTGTTTTCCAGTTTTGTTGTGATTTTATTCTTTTGAAAATATATGTCCTGTCATTTTCATGGAAACTTACGAGGGAGAAGAGGTGGTCATTTGTGCTCAGGCTGCCTTCTTGAACCAACAGCTTCCCCCTAGATTTTTTGCCTAAGTTGGTGGCATCACCTTCTACTTAGTCAAAAAAAAACCCAGAACCTGGGAGTCATTCTTGCTCCTACCTCTCCCTCACTTATAGTTAGTCTCAAAGTCCTATTCATTTAGCCTCCTAACTACTCCTCAGGTATGACCCTTCATCTCCATCCATTTTGCTATAGATCAGGTTCAGATCCTCATCCTCTCCTGTCTGCATTTTTACAATATTCTCTTAACAGGACTTCCATTTTCACACTCTTCAAATCCTTTCTGCTGCCACCCAGAGTGCTCTGCCTAAAACATGGGTATGACCGTATCACTTCCTTGCTACAACCATCATTGGCTCCCCACTGCCCAAAGAAAAAAGCTTCTCTGCAAGGAATAGGAAGCCTTCCCACCTGTCTTGCTTGATTCCATCAATACCAAGCCACCTTGTTTCCCCTCTATAACACCACCCCATGCCTCTGTGCTGTTTCCTCTGCTGGAAATGCTCTTCTCTCATTGTCTCACCTAATGACTTATTTTTTTCTTCAAGACTCAGTTCACGTGTCACCTGCTGTGAAAGCCTTTTCCGAGTTCCCACCATCACCTCCACTCCCATCTCAAGACAGGAGTCCCACATCAGGTCACACATAACACTCCATGGACTGCTAGCACAACTTACTCCATGGCATTGAAACTTTGTATTTGCTAGTCTGTATTCTCCACTACTCCTCAAAACAGGTACCACTTCTGGTTTATTTTTGCATTCCAAGAACTGGTCTGAATTGCTTAAGAAATGTTTGTTGTGCAGAACTAAATGTGCCCCAGCCAGATGTGCTCCACCCATCCCAGTACTGGAAAGTACTTTCTTAAGGAGGAGACTCAGCACACCTAGCTCATTCATTCACTAATTCATTCACTCATTCATGAAATCAACTGTTTATGGAATGCCTACTATGTGCAAATATGAGGGACAGACACACTCCCCACCCTCTTGAAGCTCACGAGCTCTGGTGAGGGAGAAAGACACTAATCAAGGAATCACACATATATAGAGACTGTGATAAGCTCTTGGAGAGGAAGAGCTGGAGCCTGGAGAGCAGATAACCAGGCAACCTAAATCTAGGCTGAGGATGGAGGGGTGACCTCCCTAAGGAGGTGACTTCTGAGCTGAGAGCGGAAGTATTCTGATGTGCACGGAGACAATGCTTCTGAGCAGTGCAGCTGTGAGGCAAAGGAGAGGGAGAGGACAGGAGCTGAAGGGGGGAAGTGGCACTGAGGACAGATGTTCCAGTTATCTATTCCTGCCTAACTACCCCAAAATTTAGTGGCTAAAACAATGGACATTTTATTATACCTCACAATGTTTAGGGTCAGAAATTCATGCAGGTTTGAGCTATGTGATTATACCACTCCATGTGGCATGGAGAGAGGTCACCCTGTGGTATTCAGAGGACAGATGGGCTGGTTTGAGGAGTCCAAGATGGCTTCACTCATGTCTGGCATCTTGGGGATGGCCAGAAGGCTGGGCTCAGCAGGCTTCACCGACCAGAGCATTACACGCACAGCCCCTCCAGCATGACGGCCTCAGAGTAATCCACAGCAGCTCAGGGTCCCAAGAGTGAGTAGTCTAGCGAACAAGGTGAAGCCTGCATGGCCTTTTATAACCCGGCCTCTGAAGTCTCATAGCATCACTTTTGCTGGGCTCTGTGGTGGAAGCAGTCCCAAGCCCACTCAGATTAGACAGGAGGGACATAGACCCCTGCCTCTCGATGGGAGGAAAGGATTGGCAGTCGGGTTTTACAGTTATCACTTTTTTAAGCCAGGGGAACAGCAATATGTTTAAGTGCCAACAGGAAGGATCAGGAGTTTGGAGCCTTTGAAGACAGAGGAGAGAGAAAGGATAATCCATTGCGTAAGCTTCCTGAGGAGGCAGCTGAAGCAAAGAAAGCTGAATTCCCCATTTTCCCTCAACTCTGCTGCCTTCCAACCTAACCCCGACCCCCGACTCTTGCTCTCGTTACTGTGAGATGCAACAAGCTGCAACCATGACTCCAAAGCTGGCTTGGGGTCTCTCTTGCTTACAGGCCAGAAATCATCAAATCCAGCCCTAAGCCACCTACAAACAGCCACCGAAGTCACAGCACTTCGCAGTTTACAGAACGGTTTACATACTATCTGCCTGGAAGATAGTCTAGCACCTGTTCTTAAAGACAGCACCTCTTCCCTGGATTGTAATCATTTCTATTTAATCTTCTGCCCTGCTAGGAAGTTCTGGCTTTTATCTTACAGCTTAGAAGCAATCTCTCTTGCTGCACTGAGAGATAGTGGTCAGAGGTTGAGCTCCCTCACAAAAACTGTGTATTTATCTGAATCCAGACCTTCAAGTTATCTAGGCAGCCATCTCTGGGCTGCTAAATCACCACAAATCTCTTAATCTTTTCTTAAAGCTCCCATTTCCCATTCCCTTCACTAAGGCCCTGGTTTTAACCCATTCAAGACCAAGTCTTCACCATTCCACACCCACACCATCTATCACAACCCTCTACACACGGGTAGGCTCGGAAATGTGTAGTAAATGAAAGGCCAGGATTTGGACTCAGTTAAACCTAGGTTCAAATCCAGGGTCTGTCACTGTTTAATCTTGGGCAAGTTACTTAACTTTTCTGAGCCTCAGTTTCCTCATCTGAAAAATGAGAAATAATAATAGCCAATTTCATGAATTGTTGTACAGTTTTGAGATAAAGTGTGTGAAACACGGGGCTCGTGTGAGGATGCAGTAAATAGTAGCTGTTATAATTTTACAGGCTTCTGATGAGGACTGTCCCCATCCTCCTGGTCCTACATCACACTGTCCCTGTGGTCTCTCTCTTTTATTTATTTATTTATTTATTTATTTATTTATGGTCGTGTTGGTTCTTTGTTGCTGCTCGCGGGCTTTCTCTAGTTGTGGTGAGCAGGGGCTACTCTTTGTTGCAGTGCACTGGCTTCTCATTGCAGTGGCTTCTCTTGTTGTGGAGCACGGGCTCTAGGCGCGCGGGCTTCAGTAATTGTGGCTTGCGGGCTCTAGAGCACAGGCTCAGTAGTTGTGGCACACGGGCTTAGTTGCTCTGCGGCATGTGGGATCTTCCCGGACCAGGGCTCGAACCCATGTCCCCTGCACTGGCAGGCGGATTCTTAACCACCGCTCCTGTGGTCTCTTTTTAACAGTATTCATGGTGCCTCTTCCCAGACATTTCAGAGCCCACCAGGCAGTGCATGAAAAACACTTCCTCTAAGCCGGACGCCCACAGCTAATCCTGAACTTGATGCTGTTCAGGCCAGCATGAGCTCTGATCAGACAGGCCTGGGTCAAATGGGGCTCTGTCACTCTCCAGCTGTGTGTTCTCAGAAAGCCTATTTAACCTCTCTGAGTCACATCCTCCCCACCCATGTGAAAGGGGATGGATTCAATGAGATACTGCATTTGAAGTACTTGGCATGGTGTTCAAACACAGCAAGCACTCAATAGACGGCAGCTGACATGTGATGACACCAGAGCACAGTCGCTCTTGAGTCAGACTTCCAGGGTCCATGCCCAGCTCACCACTCACCAGCTGTGTGCCTGTGGGCATTTATAACTTTCTTATGCCTCAATGTCTTTATCTGTAAAATGGAGATAATGATTCATAGAGTTACTGTAAGGATTAAATGAGATAATACATCACATTTGGAACAGTGCCTGGAACACAGTAAGAATTTAGTAAGTGTTGAGGTGTTATTATTTCAGCCTTTAAATTTGAATTTTTTTGTATTTCTATATTTAGGGTACATTGATTATTAGTAGCATGTAGTTTGCATTGTGTTGTTTTAAAAATTTAGTCTTTGTCTTTTTAAAAATATCAGCTTTGAGGTATAATATACATACAATAATAGTCACTCATTTCAGGTGTACAATTCAGTGAGTTCTGTGAAATACCTGCAGTCATGTAACCACTACCATATTTCTCCCTTCTGTGGAATCTTGGCACCTTGACCCCTCAAGTTCATGCTCCCTCGGTGATTCTTCAATGCCTTCATATTTTCCCCTAGCTTTTCTAGCTGTCATTGGCTGGTTTGGTGTGACACAAGTTAGTCTGCAACTGCTGGAAAGGAAGCCCTCTGTCCTATTGTTATTCTCCCACTAGAATTATAGAGTCAAAATGAGCGTTTAGAACAGTTCAGTTCCTGGCACGTTGCAAAAAGCTCAATAAGTAAGTTCTTCTTCTTCTCCCAGTAGAATCCCAGGGTCATGTTGAGCTGAGCTGTTAAAAATCAACCCCTTCCACTCCTTCTACTCTTTCCATACATTTTATAGATAAACTAATGTCACACTGTATGACTGGACTCCAGTGCAATCAGACTCCCGTGGGAGGCTGTATTTGGACTCCAGTGGATTCCTGGATGGTTTCCTGTCCCTAGTCTGGGAGGTGTCATTGTGCTCTCCTTCCCCAAATGGAAAACCTTAGGGCCCAGTTCACTTCTCAGCTCAAAAGGAAACAAGCCAGGGACTGTGGCTTCACAGACGCACCTCTCTCCCTCTCCTCTTGCGGGGCCCAGACCTCCAGCCATGACCACACGTTTGGAGCAATCTTCTTTCATTCAGAATCCCAGACATCTCATGTTTTCCTCTGGAGCTGAGTGCACACGTGTGCATGCACATGCACACACACACACACACACACACACACACACACACACACAACACACACACACACACACACACACAGAGGAACATATTCACCAGCAAGTGTGCATGTACACAGTACCATACACAGTTTGGAAGGACACGCAGTCCAGGTGAGACCAGGCAGCAGAGGTGGAGATGAAAATTGCTCTGCATTGAATGCTGGTCCCTTATTCCAGGGAACAGAGAGAGAGAGGCAGCCCTAAGCAACAGGCTAAAGGTCAGGTCAGGCCAAGGGCAGAGAAGGCTGGGCCTGGAGCCCAGCCACCACCCCCTGCTGGCCAGGACTCAGGTGCTGGGTCCCCAGGGTCAGCTCAGTGAACTCCTGTGTGGCCCTAGCAGGTTATGGAAAGAACATGACCTGTTAGAGAACTGTGACCCGTGGCTTGGCTGTGAGCGGGTACTGCAGCCCCTGACTTGGTGGAGGTGTGGGTGTGAGTATGCACTTGCGTGCGTGCATGTATGTGCGTGTGTGTGTGACGTGCCTCTCTGTGCATACTGGGGAGAGCGGGGGGCAGGTTTTCATGCCGTGCTCAGCCTCCAAACTCAGAAGGAATGCCCCAGCCTGGGGAGGTTTTAAACTGATTTTAGATGATTTGGCTCAGAAGAAATCCATTAATTTTTGCCTGGTTTAGAAGTAATGCGTGCTCATCGTAAAAAAATGCATGTGGAAAACAGAAAAAACATGGTGTCAAAAGAAAAAAAAAATGAGAAGCACCTGTGCTCCCACCCCTGGAGATAATCACCGTTGACATTTTGGCAGAGTTGAGATTATGTGCACATACGGTGTTCTTTTCTCCCTTCTCGCTGAATCTACAGAGAGCACTTTCTCACGTTATTCCTCTTTGCAAACCTGTTTGAAGGCCTTGTACTGCTGTGCTGTTGCACCATAGTTTACTTAACTTGTCCCCAAATGTCAGACGTTCAGGTGGCTTCCAGTTTGTCCCTACCGTGGAAAACCCGGGGTGAATGCACGCTTCATGTTTGTGCGTGAAGTGCTGAGAAGTTCTGCCTAAAGGCGCCATCAGAGCATGTGTGTGTTGGGGGGTTGGAGAGCAGTGATCCAGGCGAGGCTATGTGGCTTGGGTTTCCGAGGCTCAGCTGGGTGTACTTTGACCAAGAGAGGGTGGCTGGTAGGAACAGGGGGGTGAGCTGGGACACAGCCACTCCTGCCTGCCCTGGACAAGCACCCTGCAAATGCCCCTATGGTCTTCAGAGCTCCAGGGCCTGATTCCTGGACACAAGTATCCCTCCTTTGCTTCTGGGGGATTAGAGCTTGGCCTCTTGGTGAGGCAGAGCACGGGGCAGGGGCGAATATGATGCATTAATCTGTTCCGAGGGCCCTAGGGTTGGTCTCCCCAGCCCTACTCCCTCAGAAAGGCCCACATGGATGGAAGCGCAGAGGGTGGGTGAGGTGAGCAGGGGCAGGGCCGGGACAGGGGCAGCCCAGGGGGAGTGGGAAGCTGGACAATAACTCCTTGGCTCCACGGCCCATTTGGCAAATAGACGTGTTGCCTTTCCTTTGCCTCCCTCAACCTGCTGGAGGGGCCGTAGTGGGGAAGGTGAAAACTGCACTCACTGGGTGCTGAGTGTGCTCACCTCTTCCTGACTATTGAAGAAGATAGGGAGTGGGGGGATTTCGCTTCTGAGGGGCTCCTTGAGGCTATGGGATCACGGTATATTAGTGCCACCATCACATCAATGGCTGTTTAATCCAACCCCTCTTGTTACAGATGGAGAAACTGACTGTAACTGTGCCAGGTCAAAATGCTAATGGGGGCGGAGCAGGAACGGAAACTCAGCGTACCTAACTGAGTACATGTGCCTATGGTCACATGTCCTTTGGCTCCACATCTGTGGGTCACGTCTGCTGGTGGAGGCAGGCTGTGACAGGGGCTCTGAAGCTGCCCTTGGGGGTTAGAGAGACTAGACCTGCTGGGAATATGCCCCAAGGAGCCCAGGCGTAAGCGTGGCCCTGTGAGGCCTCTGCCTTAGGTGCCCAGCTCCCCACCAGCAGGAAGGAGCCCTTCCACGTCACTACAGTCCAAGGGCTCCCCCCCTGCATGTTTGCCCTCTGGAGAGGAAGGAGAGAGAAGTAGTGAGGCCCCTGCATTTGTGAGCAGCCCCGAAAGTAGTGACCTAAGCTCCCCCCCTTCCCCAGTCCCTGTATGTGGAGAAACTTCTGCCACAGCTGGTTAATGCACCCACAGGCCCTCCAGGCACGTAGCAGTCCAGTGTCTCCAGCACCATTTGTGTCCTCCCTGGGTGAAGAGCTGGGCACCTGGACCACATGCTCTTCTTTGCGCCCCTCCAGGATTCTCTGTTAGACATTCTTGGAACCCCAGCTCCAAGGCCTCAATTCTCAGGCTCTCAGAGCCTCTGAGCCAGGGGCAGTCTCTCCTTGACGCTTTGCCCCGAGGCAGGCAACAGCCCACCCTCTGCCCTCATAGCAACCCAGCCAGGAGAGCCTGGCCTCCCACGGACTCTCCCTCACTGCCCTCCCCCAATCTCGCCTGGCCTTCTTCCTCCCCTCGCTCTGTCCCATTCCCTGGGCATTATTTCTGGGGCCATGCTCTGTCTTTAACACTCCCCAAGAACCAGCTTTCTAGAATCCAGCCACTTCTCTTGGGGCAGAAGAAATGGCCTTTGCAAGGCTTTGGCTGTGAATTCTTGGTAGGGAATAGGACTGGGGAAGATAAACCCAGTCCGGAGGGCAAAAATTAGCAGAGCACCAGCTAGAAGGCCAAAAAAGGCCCTGGCCAGAGATGGGGGTGAAGACAAGTTCTAAAGCCCAGAAATGAGCATAGCAGCCCCTCCCACTTATAATATACAACATACTTGCATATCGGCCATCTCTTTGGATCCTCAAAACAACCTCGTGTGGTGGGCAGGGATTATCACCTGCACTGTACAGGTGAGGAAACTCAGAAGGGCATGAAAATTTGCCCAAAGTGTCAGGGCCAGGACTGAGTCTCCAACCTCCAGTTTATAAATCCAGGGCAAGACATGACCCTGGCCCCCACCAGCTTCATGATGTGCCTGGAAGGGAGACAGCAAGCCTCCTGAGGCCACCTGGCGTGCCCCTCCTCTCTCTCCAGACCCCACTTCTACCTGCCACACCCCAGAGTGTGTATGGATTTGCTGTAGACACACTCAAAAGTTGCCTTTTTCTCCTTCAGCCAGTCCTGAGCACCCACTATGTGCCCTTCCCAAATGCACAGTAGGTGCTCAGGGCTGGCTGAAAGAGGAAGAGGCAGCCCCTGAGGGTGTCTGCATTTCCAACTGGGATGTGCAAGTCCATACCTTAGCACCCAGGAAGCCCTGCCCCAGATCCCACAATTTGCCTTATAAGGGAGGTTAGCATCCCCCTAAGACCATACCTGGGGAGAAGCATCCTTCCTCAGGAAGAACTGACCTCTGTGAGCACATGGCATGTAGCGAGCTCTGAGCTAACGGTGGTCCCACCAACCCTAGAACAAATCCTCTGGCAACCCAACATCCCACCTGCCTCCAAGTCCTGTCAGTATCTCCCAAGGCCGGCCCCCTTTTCTCCATCTCCTCACCGTTGAGTCCCAGTTGTCCTCAACTTACCTGAAGCCATGGCAAAGCCTCCTACTGGTATCACAGTCAGTCCAAGCCGCCCCCCACACACAGCCACAAGGAAGGCTTCAGGACCCAAATCTCATCCTATCACCCCTGCCAAGATCCCTGAAGGCCCCTTAGGCCTAAACGGGGTTGCACGGTCTGGGCCTGCACTCCATCTCACACCTTCCTCTGTACCCTGAGCCACACCAGCCTTCTCTCAGCTCCCTTGCCTACCATCCTTTATTCGGCCTCTCCGTGAAACGTGTCCCCCCTCCCCTCACCTTGTCAGCTCATCTTCTTCCTTCAGATCTCAGTTCAAAAGCCTCCCCTGCGCCTCTGTGTCAGTTCTATCCATCGTACATTCTCACACCCTCTGCTGTACTTCTCCTTCAGGGCAGGCGTTTTCTCCACCAGTTGTAAGCTCTGGAAGACAAAGTGTGCATCTTTCTTCCTCTCCCCGCTTCCCGTCCTTCTCACCATCGCATCCCCAGCATCTGTCCAGTGCTTGGCCATCGCTGATGCTCAGTAACTATGTGTTGAATGGATAGATGAATGAACCAACTCTATGAGGTAAGTACTGCCGCTATCCCTAATCTGCAGACAAAGAAACGGAGATTCTGAGGAGTTGAGTGGCCAACTCAAGGTCCTGCGGCTGGCCGGTGGTACAGGCAGGGTCTAGAGCAAGTCAGACTGCAGAGTCTGTGCTCTTCACCACTTCCGGTCCTGCACCCAGATGCCGGCCTCGGTGTCTGTCTTGCTCTCCCAGCAGGCTCTCTGAGGACTGCTTAGCTGGCCACCAAGTCCTGGGGCTCTGGGGCTCTCCTCCCCAGAGCTGCCCCCAGAACCATGGAGAGTCTGAGCGAGCTACAGAACCCACTGCTGCCTCAGAACCCCGCACACCTCCATGGCCCCTACCCCTACCCCGAGGCTTCTCCCCCCTGGCCATGCCGGGAGAAGATCTACTCCTACCTCCTGGGTGGTGCTGGGCCTGCTCACGCCCACCAGCTCCTGGACCCAGGATCCCTGCAGCTGGCCGTGGAGGCCTGGTACAGGCCCAACTGCCTCCTGGGGAGGGACAAGCTCAAGGAGCCCAGGGCAGACAGCTGCGAAACCAGCTTCACAGAGAGCAGGGAGCCCTCCGCTGGGCCTACGGAGCGGTCCACAGAACCTGGCCAAGCGGAAGAGGATGTCGCCATCCAGACTGTGTCCTACGGGGTTCAAGAGGAGCTCCAAGGCCAAGAGGACGACCAGGAGGAGGAGGAGGAGGAGGTGAGTATGTGTGTTTAAAATGCAGATTCTTGGGCTCACCTCCAGGTGCTGAGATTCTGTAGGCCTGGCTTGGGGTCCAGGAATCTGTATGTTACCAAAAAAAAGGCACTTCTGACACGGGTGCTATCTACACTTGGAGAAACACTAGCTTGGGCTATTTAATTTTTTTAAGATTAACTGCATTAGGGTCTCTTTGTTATTGAACGACAGTTGATTTACAATATTATGTAAGTAGGTGTACAACATAGCGATTCACAATTTTTAAGGTTTATGAATATTTAATTTTTTAATAGCACTTTTTGTTCTTGTTTTTTTTCTAGCTCAATCGAGAGATAATTGGTATATAACATTGTTTAAGTTTAAGGTGTATAATTTGATTCATGTACGTGTTACAAAATGTTTACCACAATAAGGTTAGTTAACACATCCTTCACCTCACATAATTACCATTTTGCTGTTGTTGTTATAGTCCTCTTTAAGCAACAAATTTCAGTTTTGCTCCACGTCATCTAATATTTTCTACAAGGCGATTTTTAAGGGTTACATGGTATCCCGTTGTAGGTTCTTGCATCAATTACTAACCCAATCTCCTGGTCATTGGGTGTTGAGATTGTTTCTAATCTTTCCCAATTACTATCCTGTGATGAACATTCCGGTACGTGTATATTTGTATTCTTTCCTAGTGATAAATTCCTAAGGTGGAATCACTGGGCCATTCACTGTCAAAGCTTTTGGTGGAGAGTACCGAGCCCAGCCCACACTCCCACTAACAACAGATGGTCTTCCCGTTGCCCCACATCCCTGCCAATGGGTGATCCCGGCCCAGGTCACAAGAGCCCACTCATGTTTTGCAGAGTGATGCAACCTCGACAGAGAGTGAAAGCGAAGACAACTTCCTTACGCTGCCTCCCAGGGACCACCTGGGTCTCACTATCTTCTCCATGCTCTGCTGCTTCTGGCCACTGGGCATAGCTGCCTTCTACTTCTCCCAGGGGGTAAGAGCCCATGGGGCCCAGGGCTCCTGCTCTGGCCACCCCGCTCCTCTGG
Source organism: Lagenorhynchus albirostris (assembly GCF_949774975.1). Classification (NCBI taxonomy): domain Eukaryota; kingdom Metazoa; phylum Chordata; class Mammalia; order Artiodactyla; family Delphinidae; genus Lagenorhynchus; species Lagenorhynchus albirostris. Next base: position 28,172,460 of record NC_083095.1, read on the forward strand.
GGGGCCTGGGGTCAGGGCCTGGCGGGCTGGGGCTGTTTTGCTGGGCGTGGGGATGCTCCCTTTCATCAGCGCCTCTCTCTCCCTAGACCAGCAAGGCCATCTCCAAGGGGGACTTCCGCCTGGCCAGCACCACCTCCCGCCGGGCCCTATTCCTGGCCACACTCTCCATCGCCATCGGGGCTGGTCTCTATGTGGCCGTGGTGGTAGCCCTGGCAGCTTACATGTCCCAGAATGGCCACAGCTAGTGGCCAAGAAGTCCTGGCGTCCTGACTCCCCTGATCGACCTGAGGAGGCAGGGGGGCTTGGGGTAGCAGACTTTCTGGGAAGCCCTGGCCCCTGAAGACAGCTCATGAGTGTGGCTTATTGGGAGGAGGCCTCCCAGGCTGCAGCCTGAGGGGTGCAACCTTCACTTCTTCCTGCCTATTGCAACCAGCAGGGCTGGGAGCATCACTCTCCAGCCCAGGCTGTGTTGGGAAGCAGCAGAGGGTAGGGCTGCCCACCTGGCCTTCCAGGCAGGCCCTCCCTCTAGCTGGGAGCTCTCCCCATTCTGCTTATTTCCTAAAGGGTCTCCTGCCCTGCAAGCACCCCACTACCCGACTCTGTTAACCTCTCCACAGAGAAAGAACAGATTACAGGGAGGGAAAGGGATGCCTGGGGAGAAGAGGAGCTGACCCAGTCCTTGCAGCCCACAGGCATCTCCACCTGGGACACCCTGACTTTCCCCAGCTCCACTCTCTGCCTCATGATGCCCAGACCTCAGCCAGCCGAGAGGGCAGTACATAGAGACATAGGGACCCCTTGGTCTTTCGGGTTCTGGAGGGTGCTCACCTCTCCTGTGGGCTTGTAAGACAGTGTAGATTCTAGGCAGAGAAGGGACATCTCGGGTGTATAAACTCTGTGCTGAGGGCAGGTTCTTGGAGCGTCTCTGTGCAGGAACGAAAGGCAGATGAGATGACACAAAGCCTGGAGGGCCCTGGAATAGTGTTGCCCCTGTTCCCCCAACATCCTTTTCTAGGCTCCTCCCGGGGGGCTCTGAGCTGGCCCCGTCCCAGGTAGACAGAGAGAGAGCGCCATGAGCCCAGCAGCCACTGAGCACAGGACCCTAGATCCAGCCCTGTGGGAGCAGAGCGAGGAGACCCTGAGTAGTGAGTGAGATGAGAGGAGGGACACAGGCCTGGCATGGCAGCTGAGCAGCCCAGGAAGGCTTCCTAGAGGAGGTGAGCAAGGTCTAGATAGATGAAGAGAATGTATCTAAGGGATACTAAGGGGTTACCCTTGGTATTCATGGGCAGGGATGTGGCAGGAGCCTCCCAAGGGGGGTTTGGAGCTGTTTGGATTATGCCTAGAACATCCAGGCTGGAGCCAAACTGAGGGCTCCACCAACTCAAGGAAGAGGAAGGTCAGGCCTGTGTCTCAAAGGCCAGTAATGTTTTCCCACCTCTGAATGCTGGACCCCTGGTCAGCCTTGGAGCTTCTTCACTGGCACCCCGGCTCAGAGCTGCTCTTAACGCCCTCAACCTCTAGGAATCCTCCAGAATTCTAGAGACATCCAGACAGGCAGGAGGAGCACACTGTGAGGGCAGGCCTTTCAGAGTTCAAGCTATGGACCTCATCGTGCACAATCTGTGGACCTGGTCATTCCCGTCCCCCATCCAGAGCTCGGGGCTATGAATCCACCAACTTGTCCCACCATCTCCCCTAATCCCAGGCGTTACCCAGCCCTCCGTTCCCTGCATCCCCTGAAGTCTCACAGGCCCAGGATCAGCAGTTTTAATGTCCCATTATTGTATATAATTATCCTTGTAATAAACATTTCTGTAACACCTGGTGCCCTCTGGGCCTCTCACTGTCCTCGCCTGCCTCCACCTTTGCCTGCGTCCATTTCTTCCCCAAGACTGACCTCCATCCCCAAGCCTACTGCTCCTGGTCCCTAGCAGCATGTTCTTGAGAGCACATGCCCACATCCGGGCCTTAGGAGAAGGGGAAGGCACTCTGGCTTGGAGGACTTCTCTGCTCAGAGTAGCCTGGATGCAGGGTGATGGCGTGCATTTGACTCTGCGAGATAAGGCAAGGTCCATACTGAAGAAAAATCCCTTCTAGACTCGAAGGCCTTGGAGATCAGGTGGAAGGGATGTGAGCCAGGGTGACTGAGGCTCCACTGAGCTGCCTGGAGCTATCAAGGGTGGACACAAGGTACGGGGTCACCAAGGAGCCCCATTCTGCCAATGCCCTCTCTAGAGTCCCTCATACCTCCCTTATGGGGGTTGTTCACGGGGGGTATGGGGAGGAAACCATCTCTGTCTGCCTCAGACCACAGCCTCAGCACCAAATGCTCTCGGTCCCAGGCCCCCAGGAACCTGCCTGGACTGAGGGCGCTGGCATACTCGCACCCACATGTGCCTACTTGCAAGACACAGCTATGGACACACATGTTGCACAGGCTGGGCACCCCTGAGACGGAGATTAGCGCATGATGTATGAGCATTAGGAGATGCTCTTGGGATAACATTTGAGGAAGGCCGATCTGAATGGCGGGGAGGCCAGGCTGCGATGCTGGGCCAACCCAAGGTGGGGTCTGGATCCAGGATGCCCTTCAGAGTTGACCCAAGGTAGGACGAAGGGCCAGGCCTTTATATCTGCTTATCGATCAGTCATTGGATGTGGGCCACCCAGAAAAGGGCTGTGACTCTCAGGCGAGGCAGATCTCTTCAGCTGGAGCTGCCCCCTAAGCGGGGTGTGCCCTGAAGGCTGATTGCTGACAGCACCTGCAGCAGCTGGAGGACTAAGCCCATCATTCCTGCGGGGTCCCGAGCAGCACATCACCGCGCCCGCCACACCCACCAAGCGTCAGCAGACCCGGCGGTGCCACCGAGATCCCTTCGGCATTTGCCTCCCCACGACGAGGGCCGCTTCCTGGGGACTCTGCGATACTGGGCCCACAGGCAGGAGAAGCCAAAAGTGACTTCAACCACTGACGGATGGAAGCCGGTGGACAAATAACCCCAGATTTCCTGGCATCCAGAAGGGAGGACACTAGTCGTATTCTCCACGCTCTCAGGGCTCCCCAGCAGGACTGAGCTTCAGTCGCCTGCAGTGGCAATTGGCTTAAAGCACGTCCCTCGCTGGCTGCCTTCCTGTCCCCATCTTCTTCCTTACTCCCCCGCTGCGCTTCCTGGGATCAGCTCCCAATAAACTACCTAGGATCGAACCCTTGTCTCAGAGGGCCCCAGGGGAACCCAAACCAAAACACAGACATGCACGCACACGTGCACCTATACACACAGCATGTGTGTACTCACACATACACACAGGCGCGGGCACGCAGCTGCACACTCCGTTGTGCACGCGCGCACACAGGCACAGCCCACACAGGCACAAATGCTTCGTGCCCACACTCGCGTGTCCACACATACGGCACGCACACATGCCAGGGGTGAAGCAGGAGACCCCGGCCCCGTCTGGTCTGCAGTGTCCCTCTACTCAGTCCCACTGGGCCCCGGCCTGGGCAGCAGGCAGCGCGGACTCCAGTCCAGGCCCTGCTCGGGCTGGGCAGGCTGCCTCACAGCCCTGACAGCTCCCACCTCCTTCCCAGCTCTGCAGAACGCTGCTCCAGGCCTGGAGACAAAGAAGCCGCCGAACGGTTTCCTATGTTCAACCCTGGTCCTGCTACCTGCCTTCCTCACCCCATCCCCTTCCCTCAGCTGCAAATTCAGGCTCTGCAGAAGAAAATGGAATCAGAAATGTAGCCCCTAGGGACTTCGCTCCCGGCCCCCTTGAAAGGGCCCATTCTGTGGAGCCTGGGCTCACCCCGATCAGTCCCTGCCACTCTGTCAGGGCCCCCTCCCCTGTCACGCTGAGCCTCCGGGCATGCCTGGGGCACTTTAGGCCTCCTGCTTCCCAGCTCTGCCTGTGTCTCACTGCCTGAGGCTCCTGGGAAGCAGGGGGCTTGCAGTTACCCCACTTCCGGCTGGTTCCTCAGGCTGGCAGAGAAGCTGGGGGCAGGGAGGGTCCCCTGGGTATAGGTGCCCACGATGAGCTGCAGTGCCGGCACATCTGTGCAAATATTACCAATTATTTTCGTCACTATAAACACCCAGCAGGAAGGCAGGGAAGCAAACAACTCAAATTGTCTAAAATAGAAACCGAAATTGCTGCACAGGGAAGTCAGGGCAGCCGGCAGAGAAGGGGCCGTTTACCAGAAATCCGGGGTCTCCCCCACCAACTGCCCTTAAAGTGTACCTGCTCCCCCTAACCCAGCCCTGCAACCCCACCTCAACTTTCTCCTCCAAAGGCTAGGCAGAATGAGATTTTAAAGGTCATCACCTGGGGGAGGGGGGATAGGAGGATGGGGGCCCAATGGGCCCTGTGCAGGGGAGGGAGGATGGCTGAGAGGGGCAACACAAAGGAAACAGGAGCCAGTGGTTCAGGACAGGTGGGCTAAAATGCTGTGTGGAAAGGAGCTGCGGAGAGGAAGCCTCCCTTCACTGTACCCAAGGGCAGGGGGAGGAGGGGGACCCTCAGGTGGCAGGCCAGGGGCCTTGGGATGCTGGGCCAAGTGAGAACAGTGACCTGCCACCCACTCTGAATGAAAGGAATTCTTTTGATAGTGGAAATGGCTAGAAACCAGCTCCCCGAGGGGCCCAGCAGCCTTCCCTTTCCCTCCCTCCCTCCCCGCAAACAGGGTTGATAGATAGCAGGTCGCTGACACAGTCACACGGGTTGTCAAAATGCTGAAACATTTCCTCACCAGTTGATAAACAGGCCCTGTCCCAAGCCCCCCAAATATTTCCCTTTCCTGCCTTCCTGGTCCCTCCCCCAGGACCCTGATACGCCCCCCAGGAACTAAAGGGTTAACGGTGGGCACAGCTGCCCCCCTCCCCCAAGTGCTCAGGCAGCCTGAGCTGCCCTGACTGTTAAGTATCTCAGATGTCACCCCTGCCCACAAAGACATCATCTGTGTGCACACGGCCTCTCTCCTCCCCTAAGGATGCTCCCGGGGAGTGGGCTCTAGACAAACCCACCACTTCTCAGTCTGCCCTTGCATCCCTGCTTCTTCCAAGAGACAGTCCCAGCACATTTCCTGGGTCTAGCCAGGCCTGAACCCCACCCGGAGGATAGGAAGTGGGTGTGCTGAGGCAGGGGCCCATGGCCAAGTTGTCAAGAATATGAATCTGGAATGCTGCAGCAGGAAGGAAACCTGGAGGTGATCTAATCACAGTCCCTGATGCTACAGAAGAGACAACCAAGGCCCAGAGAGGGAAGTGAGTTGCCCAATGTCACACAGCGATTTATGAGCCAAACCCAGGCCTCGCCTCCCAGGTCCTGGAGTTGCTGAGCTAGGCTGGTGATGTCGCTGCCTGCTGTGGAAACGCTGAAAACCCAGGGAAGAACAAACTGCTTCCCTGAGCCTTCCTCCCGGGCTGTTTCCTGCTTCGAAGGCTGTCCCAGGCAGCCCCTCCCTGGGGCTGGTACCTCAGCCCTTCTGTTTTGGTGGCGTGGCAGGGTGGGGCGGGAGGGTGAGAGCTTTGCTTAGCCTGCCTGCTCCAAGCTCACAGCAGTCCCCGCCACCACCACCGGCGCTCTCACATCCTCTCGGCAACGGGCGGGAGGCACTACTCTGGGACGTGGGGGACCCACAGAGACACTCAGATGTTCTGAACGAAAATAAAAGGTGCTCCTGCGGCCCATCTGCATTTCCAAATACTTCCGACCTTCATCCCTTGAACTGCTCTCACCTCCCTCCCTCTAAAGGGCCGGGCAGACTTCAAAGCCACTTGTAGCTCCATGAGGAAATGACAGAGAAAGGAATTCCCAGAGGGCAGGGTGCCCCCAGAGGCGGCCAGGAGGGGGACAGAGGGGACAGCAGGCATGTTGGCAGCAGAGGGCAGGGCTAGCGGTGAGGCAGCAGGGGCAGGCCACGCTGACAGAGCACCTTTGGTGCACAAAAGACCTCCACTCGGGCTCCCTCTGCACTGAGGCAAGTGCTCCTGTCCCCATTTTACAGACTGGGAGAACGAGGCCAGCAAGGCTCTCTTTCCTCCTGGTGCCACAGCTCAGTGAATGGTACCACCATGGTGTCTGCAGCTGACGTGGCTCCACCCTCACCCCCCACCCTCATCCCATCTGAGCCCAGCTCCTGGTCATTTTCCCCTCCTTCATCCCCTCCAGCCCTGTCCTAACACTTGTGCTCAGAGCTGGCTGAGAGACGCAGCCTAACACAGTGGTTGAAAGCACAGAGCCTGGAGCCAGACTGCCTGCTTCGAATCCTATGCCCTGCTCTGTGCAACCTTGGGTGTTTTCCTGTGTGGAAAAGGGGCACCATGATGGTGACTACTGCAAAGTGTTGGTGCGACTATTACGTAAATTAACACTTGTATGGCTTCTACAACAGCATTAGGTGTCTAGTAAGCGCTATGTGGAATTTTTTTTTTTTTTTGCTGCACCGCGCCTCTTGTGGGATCTTAGTTCCCCGACCAGGGATTGAACCGGGGCCCTCAGCAGTGAAAGAGTGGAGTCTTTTTTTTTTTTTTTTTTTTTTTTGTGGTACGTGGGCCCCTCACTGTTGTGGCCTCTCCCGTTGCGGAGCACAGGCTCCGGACGCGCAGGCTCAGCGGCCATGGCTCACGGGCCCAGCCGCTCCACAGCATATGGGATCTTCCCGGACCGGGACACGAACCCGTGTCCCCTGCATCAGCAGGTGGACTCTCAACCACTGCGCCACCAGGGAAGCCCAAGGGGTGGAGTCTTAACTGCTGGACTGCCAGGGAATTCCCTGGAGAATGTTTTTAACTATCTCCAAGGGACCACCACCCTAAGTGGCTTCCCTGCCAGAAACTCCTCACCTTCCTCCACCCCGACACCGTCCACCACCAGAGAGACTAAAGCCAGATCCTGGTGTACGGAGACCTGCTGACTTCTCCAGGCGTCACGTCTGCTGATAACAAGCTGACTGCACGAGCCTGATTCTCGTGTCCCCCTGCCAAGAATTCCCTTGTCTGCCCTACTGCCTGACCTTTTCCTCCAAGCTGATAGAAATCTTCCAAGACACAGTTCTAGAAAATCCCATCTCTAGCACTTTCTGACAACTCTTCCCCACCGCCCCACCCAAAACCAAGTGGAACAAACCACCTTCCCTCATGAGCCGTCACCACAGCCGTTCACACTGATATCTCTGCCACATCTACAGCCTTTTGCTCCTCCGAGGATGGGACCCGTGTCTGTCTCGGCCTCGATAGGCCTGGTGCGGGGCCTGCTTTCTGTAGACATTCAGCACAGGTTCTCTGGGCACATCGCTGGGAAAGAAGTGACTTGCCACACAGCTGGAGAAGGTTGGGGTTAGGATTCTTTGGTGCGTGATTTCTCTCTCAGAGGGGAGAATCACCCACTTCTTCGGGGAGATGAGAGCTGGCAGGAGGGTCTCCAGGTGAGAGGGGCTTTACAATTCCAAGGAGAACAAAACAGACCAGGGACAGCAGGGTGGACCCTTGTGGTGCCCAGCCTGGTAGTATCTGAATAGGAAGGGACAGAGCACAGAACTCTTAGTTGCCTCCTCCTCCTTTTCATCTGGGATGCCATAAAGACCCACCTTTCCCGTGCAGCGAGGTCTGTGCTCTGTAGGAGGATACAAACAAGGGGGCAAAGAAGCTGCTCTCTCCTTGTCCTCTCTGATCTCCGCAAGACTCTGGGCTGAAGACAGAGAAGAGGCTCTTTCTCAGTTTCCTCTACTCACAACTCAGCCCCTTGGTCACCCACATCCTCCAAAGGAGCCCACAAGTCTGAGTGACACTGGCCTGTCCACAGCCTCCTCTGAAGGTCAAGGCCGGAAGCGGGAGTCCTGCCTCACCCGACTTCATCACCTTCCCATGCTTCACCAAATCCTGTGACTCCGCCTCCCCCCAATCTCCATGATCCCGTCTTCCTTCTCCCTCCTCTGTTGCCAAGTCCCAGTGCCAGCCCCCATCAGCTCGCACTCGGGCTCCTGCAAAAGCCTCCAAGATGACCTGTCACCGGCTACAACATGGATGAGCCTTGAGGACATTATGCTAAGTGAAATAAGGCAGTCACAAAAGGACAAGTGCTGCATGATTCCACTTCTGTGAGGGACGTAGAAGAGTCAAATTCACAGAAACACAAAGGAGAGTGGTGGTTCCCAGGGGCTGTGGGGAAGGGGAAATGGGGAGTTATTTAATGGGACAGAGTTTCAGTTTTGTAAGATGAAAATGTTCTGGAGATCAGTTGCACTACGTTGTGAATATACTTAATGCTACTGAACTGTACACTTAAAAATGGATAAAATGGTAAATTTTTTATTGTTTTTTACCATAATTTTTTAAAAGACTGGGGAAAGTAATAATTATTATTATAAAGAAATATTCTAATACTATTATAAATCTGTTCAGTCTCTTTTCAAAGATGATTTTAATGAAAACAAAAAACCCTCCTAAATGGCCTCCCTTTTGCTAAAGTGAACTTTTCTAAAGGCAAATCTGGTTGAGTCAGCCCTTCATACTTGCAGGGTCTTTGCTATTTCCTCTGCCTGAAATATTTTTCCTTCCCTTCTTGGACTAATTAACTCCTATGCACCCTTCAAATCTTGGTTCTAAAGTCACTTACTCCAGGAAACCCTCCCTCACCCGCCTGGCTGGGTCTATGCCCATCATTGTGCATTCTCTGAGCCCCCTGTTCCCGTTTTCAAAGCCCAGATCCCCATTGCAACTGTACGTTGGATTAATGAATATTGGATTAATATTGGATTAATGAATATTGGATTAATATTATATTGGACTAATATATTGAATAATGAATATTGGATTAATGTCTGTCTCCCTCAATTGTAACCCCAATGCCCAGATAGATGACAACTTAAGCAAACAAAAACAAATTCACTGTCACACAAATCAAAACCACAATGAAATATCACCTCACACCTCTCAGAATGGCTATCATCAAAAAGACCACAAATAACAAATATTGGCAAGGATGTGGAGAAAAGGGAACCCTAGTACACAGTTGGTGGGAATATAAATTCGTGCAGCCACTATGGAAAACAGTATGGAGGTTCCTTAAAAATCTAAAAATGGAAATACTATATGATCCAGCAATTCTACTCCTGGTATTTATCCGAAGAAAATGAAAACACTAATTGCAAAAGATACATGCACCCCAATGTTCATAGCAGCATTATTTACAATAGCCAAGATATGGAAGTAACCTATGTGTCCATCAACAGATGAATGAATAAAGAAGATGTGGTACATATATGCAATGGAATATTACTCAGTCATAAAAAAGAATGAAATTTTGCCATTTGCAACAACATCGATGGACCTGGAGGGTATTATGTTTAGTGAAATAAGTCAGACAGAGAAAGACAAACACTGTATGTTATCACTTATATGTAGAATCTAAAAAATAAAACGAATGAATATAATAAAACAAATGAATGAATATAACAAAACAGAAACAGACTTACTGATATAGAGAACAAACTAGTGGTTACCAGTGGGGAGAGATAAGGGGGATAGGGTAGGGGATTAAGAGTTACAAACTACTATGTATAAAATAAATAAGCTACAAGGATATATTGTACAGCACAAGGAATATAACCAATATTGTATAATAACTTTAAATGAAGCATAATCTATTAAAATATTGGATCACTATGTTGTACACCTGAAACTAATATAATATTGTAAACCAACTATACTTCAATTTAAAAATTCACTGTCAAAGATATGTAAAATCAATTACATAAACTGAAACAAAATAAGAAGATATTGAGTACTTACTCTGCGCCAAGCCTATACTAAGCACTTTACGAATATTAATCAGTGAAACCTTGCGACATCCCTAGAAGGCTGATTCTATTAGTATTTTATCCCTATTATAGGGATAAAGAAACTGAGGTCCAGAGAGGTAAAGTAACCTGCCCTTGGTCACACAGCTAGTAGGATAGTAGCTGGAATTTGAACCCAGGCCATCTGGCTCCACTGTCCACATGCCAGGGCCATTACCCCATCTTGCCCAAGTCTGATGCCACCAGAATCACAGATATATATAACCCCCTGAGCAGGGGTTAGGGTCATGGAGAGAGGACCACATGTTTTACCCCCAACGTATTTTAAGGAATATTTGTTCCCTGTAACCCAAGAAGCCCAGCAAACCTGCCCAGTACCTGTCGAGCCACCTGGTAGATGGTGAAGACCAAGAACAGCATCTAGCCCTCTTCTGAGAGGCCAATGAGAAGCAAGGACAGAGTCATAGGCATCCACAGCCCATCTAGCTGTGATCCAGAATGGATCCCTACAGGAGGAGCAGGAATCTTGGGAAACAAGACCACCAGGACCTGGGGAGGGGGGTCATGCAAAGGTGGGTGTGGCGGCTGGTAACCAGCCAGAGACACAGGAAGCATGCCTCTTTGACAGGAAGGCAGGTCCTTGTTTCCATATCCTTCCCCCAAATGCTGACCCAGTGCCCAGGGAACAGGTCAGCTGTCACCCTGCCCATGCAGGTGACCTATATGTTGCCAAGGGGAGTTGGGATGGATGGCGCTTGAGTCATAAGTCCCCATGGAGAGCTGCTGCTCAAGTGAGATGGAGCAGGGATCTTCTCAACCTCAGATAGAAAATGAAAGGCAACTTCAGGGTTTTAGGCTTGGATTGTCCAGTGCCACCGTTATGCTGGCTACTGGGCTCCTACCTTTTTATGTCAACCCATATTTTATAGACAGGAAAACTGAGGCTCAGAGAGAGAAGTTAAATTGCCCAACTGGCTGGGAAGTTGGGGAGCCTTAAAATTAATAGCCAAGTTTTCAGTCTTTAAATGTCTGTACCTCAAACCCCATTGATCCAGCAAGGTGAGTCAGAAAGTAAAGTAAAAATAAGCGAGCACGGGTCAGGTTCCACTCTTGCCTGAAACAACTTTTGTTTTCTTCTTTATCCCAATTTGGGCAGGAGCTGTGTCTGGTTATTCAAGCAAGAAAACATCTCAGAACTCACCAGCTCTTTGCCCAGCACGGATACCCCACCTTAACTCAGAGCCCCTGCCAGCACCCACACCAGCTCCAGTCCCCCTCTTTCCATGCCCCTCACTCAAAGTCTGCAGGTGGAGAGGTGATGAGCGGCTCTCTCCGGCTGCATGGTCTCCCTGGGGTGGTGCATAGAGGATTCCACACTCAGAAGCCAATTAAGGACCATCATCCTGGCGGAGCTGCCTGACTCAGAGCTGCTTGAACCCCTCCGCCCCACCCCCCAGGAGTCCACCCAGGAAGCCTCAGGGAGCTCCCCTCACAGGGGCCAGGGGCCAGGCTGGGTAGATGGCAGCTGTCCTGACCTCTCCACCAGGGAAAAACCTGTGTAGCTTCAACACCCACCCCAGACTCTGCTCAACCTCTCAACTTCCTCCATCCTTGAGCATCAATTAAATATTGACTAAGTAGCTATTAAGCAGGAATGGTCTACCATGTTCTCCAGGGCAAAATGAGTCTCTCCTTCTCAGAAGTGAGGCAGATAGAGACGGCCTCCTTGCTGGTCCTTGAAAACACCAAGCATGACCTTGCCCCGCTTCTGCCTTTGTACCTGCTGGTCCTGGTCCTTCCGCTAGAAACACCCTTCTCCAGATACCTGCTCTGCCTTGCTTGCTCAAATGTCACCTCATCTTAGAGGCCCTCCCCAGCTGCCTCCCACCTACCACTTAGCTGCTTTGTTTTCTTTCATAGCTCTCTCCCTGCTTGATATTTTACTAACTGTGTGTTCGTCAGCCTTCCCCCATCAGAATGCAAACTCCATGAAAAGGGACTCCTGGGTCTCATTCATGGCTGGTTGAATCCTGAGTGCTTAGAACAGGGACTGGTTCTCAATAAAGATCTGTTCTGTGAATGGGACCTAGGTTCTGGCTCTATTCCAGCTGGGACCAGCTCTGTGACCCCTGGTGAGCTGCTCCCCATCCCACCTCCCAAGGCTTCTCCTTTATAATGTGAAAGGATTTGTGGTTTCTAAGTGGGGTCTTAATTGGAGTCCCTAATGGCATCAAAGGGAGAATGGAGGTGGGTTACTTTTTTATTGAGGTGAAATTCTCATAACATAAAATTAACCATTTAGGGTTTCCCTGGTGGCACAGTGGTTGAGAGTCTGCCTGCCGATGCAGGGGACACGGGTTCGTGCCCCGGTCCGGGGAGATCCCACATGCCGCGGAGCGGCTGGGCCCGTGAGCCATGGACGCTGAGCCTGCGCGGCCAGAGCCTGTGCTCCGCAACGGGAGAGGCCACACAGTGAGAGGCCCACGTTCCACAAAAAAAACTTAACCATTTATTTTTACTTTTTATTGAAGTATAGTTGATTTACAATGTTGAGTTAGTTACTGCTGTACATCAAAGAGATTCAGTTATACACATATACACATTTTTTTTAATATTCTTTTCCATTATGGTTTATCATAGGATACTGAATATAGTTCTCTGTGCTAGAGTAGGACCTTGCTGTTTATCCATCCTATATATAAAAGCTTACGTCCGCTAACCCCAACCTCCCACTCCATCCCTCCCCAAGCCCCCTCCCCCTTGGCAACCACCAGTCTGTTCTCTATGTCCCTGATTCTGTTTCTGTTTCATAGATAGGTTCATTTGTGTCATAGTTTAGATTCTACATATAACTGATATCATATGGCATTTGTCTTTTTCTTTCTGGCTTATTTCACTTAGTATGATAATCTCTAGTTGCATCCATGTTGCTACAAATGGCATTATTTTGTTCTTTTTTATGGCTGAGTACTATTCCATTGTATATATGTACCACATCTTCTTTATCCATTCATCTGTCAATGGACATTTAGGTTGTTTCCATGTCTTGGCTATTGTGAATAGTACTGCTATGAATATAGGGGTGCCTGTATCTTTTTGAATTATAGTTTTGTCTGAATACATGCACAGGAGTGGGATTATTTTTAGTTTTCTCAGGAACCTCCATACTGTTTTCCACAGTGGCTGCACCAACTTACATTCCCACCAACAGTGTAGGAGGGTTCCATTTTCTCCACAACCTCTCTAGCATTGGTTATAAAATTAACCATTTTAAGTGAATAATTCAGTGGCAATTAGCACATTTATAATGTTGTGCAACCACCACCTATATCTAGTTTCAAACATTGTCATCTCCCCCAAAATGAACCTCATACTCTTTTTTTTTTTTTAGTGAAACAAATGTTTATTAGGAGGAAAAAGAGTACATGTGAACAGGCACACACAGGTCGGCTCAGAGAAAAAGTCGCACCCTCATGGTAGTTTTAATCACTTACATGGGGCATTTCCTCTGGGTTTCCTTTGGCCAATCATCTTGTTTGCCGGGCTCTGAGTCTGTATTTGGTTTATCTCAGGGTCCTCCCTTGTGTGTGTGCATATCTCTTAGCCAAGATGGATTCTAGCAAAGAGGCCTATGGATAGGTTGACATCACTCCCTTTTTGACCTCCAAGGAGCATTTCTGTACATGTACAGTCAGGAAGGTCTCCTTGGCTTCGAGAATGAGGAATATGTGGTCTCTTTTATCTAGGCAGGACCCAGCCTCTCCTGTTATCCTCCTGCTACTGTCTTCATCCTGGAGTATCTGTCCACAGGGGACAAACTCCAGCTGCTCAGCCTGGGGCCCATCTATCTCCTGCCTCATTGTCATTTGGTGGATTGAAGTAAGACTTTGCACCAGTCCTGGGCAAAGTCCTTCTGGCCCTTGGATTCCTTCCTCACTCTTCTCCTACATGCTCCGAGCCATAGAGGGACTTCCCTGTGAAAACCGTTTTCCCAGAACCTCATACCCTTATATCCATTAAGTAGCTGCTCTCCGTTCCCCCTCCCTCCAGCCCCTGGCAACCACCAATCTGAGTTCTGTCTCTATGAATTTACCTCTTAAGAATATTTCATATAAATGGAATCATACAATACGTGACCTTTTGTGTCTGGCTTCTTTCGCTTCGTTTCTGAGGTACATCCACATTGTAGCACTTTCCAGTGCTTATTTCTTTTTATGGCTGAATAATATTCCATTGTGTGGATATATAATTTGTTTATCCATTTGTCCATTGATAACATGAGTTATTTTTAAAAGCTTTTCCAGGGCTTCCCTGGTGGCGCAGTGGTTGAGAGTCCGCCTGCCGATGCAGGGGACACGGGTTCGTGCCCCGGTCCGGGAAGATCCCACATGCCGCGGAGCAGCTGGGCCCGTGAGCCATGGCCGCTGGGCCTGCGCGTCCGGAGCCTGTGCTCCGCGGCGGGAGAGGCCACAGCGGTGAGGGGCCCGCGTACCGCAAAAAAAATAAAATAAAAATGAGATCCAGTATGAAAATACAAATCTCAAGGCTGTTATGTCATAATGACTAATATATATTGACTGCAGGCGGGGGGAGCTCAATCTCACAACAGATGTAAAACAGTTGTGATGGATCCTGACTCTCAAAAGTGTGAGCTCTAAAGGGGAAAAGAGATCCACACCCGTGACCACGGTACAGTCACTTGGGCTTGTGAGCTTCAGTTTCATCATCTATAAAACGCTCCTATTGCGTTTCACACGTACCCTCGTTAAACCACCTGACTGGCTTGAATCATTTGTTTGCACACATGTCTCCTTATTCTTCTGTGAGCTCCTCGAGGGTAGAGACCCCATCTGCTCATCTGGTAACCCACCATAGACATTTGTGAAATAATAAATAGTGAACTATGGAGCCCCTTCCCACTCAGAACTTCTCCACATTTGAGCTTTCTGTTCAACTAATAATCTACCATGTACTGGCCTGAGCACAGTACACTCAGTACACACTGCAGGACACACACAGGTAAGCCAACAACAGTACTCCAAGAACATTCACTTTTAGTGAATCCACTCTTAGGAATTCAGGCTACAGATATCCTTGCGCATATGCCCAAAGGTGTAGGTTCAAGGACAGTCACTGACTCACTGTGTTACGGTAGCATTAGAAGATTACAAACAGCCTAAATCCCCATCAGTAGAGGGCTGGCTCCCTAAATGATGGTACAGTCATCTCATGGATGCTCTGCAGGCATTACAAAGAATGACTTTGTAAGGCCCAGTTCAACCAATGGGTCATAATCTCTGAGAAAGATGGTTGAGGGCAAAAAGAAATTTACAGAAGTCTGCTATTTGTGTACGTCTTGTGTTCTTAAAGGAATACATATGTACATGTATACTTATAAATGCAGAGCCTAGCTCTAGAACAGTGCTGTCCAATAAATTATAATGTTAGCTACAAGTGCAAGCCATATATGATATTTACATTTTTTTCAGTATCCCCATTAGAAGATAAAAAAGAAACAGGTGAAATTAATTTTAATACATTTTTCACCTCATATATCCCAAATTGTATCATTTTAACATTTAATCAATATTTTAAAGTTATTTTTCCAGCTTTATTGAATTATAATTATGTTTTTAAATTATTGCTATTTTGTATTTTTTTTTGTACTAAGTCTTTGAAATATGGCATGTACCTTATACTTACAAAATATCTCATTAGCCACATTTCCACATATCCAATTAGCCACATTTTAAGCGCTCAATAGTTATGTATAGCTAGTGGCTATTGCATGGGACGGCACAGCTTTGGAAGGACTTCACATCCGCCCTGTAGAGAGATTTTGGAGAATTGAAAATCATGGTAGGAAGCAGTTTCTTTCACTATATGTTCTTTTGTTCTGTTTTGACTTTTTCCCCCAAGTGTGTGAATTAGCTCTATTTTTTAACTCACAGTTTTAAAGGCAAGGAAAAACAGAAAATCCAGAAAGAGACACAGAAAAGCAGTGATCTTAGAAGTAGGAGGAGATTCCAGACAGGCAGGTGCAATGTCAGGGAGGTCAAGAGAGGACAGCTTTTCAGAAGATGAAGAGGAGGAGGGGGTGGAAGAAAGAGCAGTACCTGAGGTGACTTCAGATTTGGCACCTGGGACATCGCTCATCACTCACTGGTGACATTTGAGAGCTGTGTCAGGAGAGGGAAGGGGTGGAACAGGCCCGAAGCAGGTTGTTAGGAGGGGAGGCAATAAGTGAGGCCCTCTATGGAGAGAGACCCACAGACTCCAACATGGGAGCCAAACAACGGTGCCTAACTCAGAGGTGGCCCAGGCAGTAAAGGCTGCTGGGGACGGCTCCTGGAAGCCTAGAGGGGAGAGGGTGTGATAGGAGGCAGGTGGAGAGTAGGTTCAGGCAGTAAACAGCCTGGAACCAGCCCCGTGCTGGGGAGTGGAGAGGAATCAGGCCTGGCTGGAACGCAGGGGGCCAGAGGAGAGCAACAGTAATCAGCTTGGCTAACAGTTAACGTCTTAACCTCCTTGGAGACACAGACCCCTTTGAGGATGCACTGGCAGCTGAAGACTTGCCCCAGAAAGATGCACACCTGCACACGCAATTTTATACACAGCCTCAGGCATACCCAGAGCCCCTACGGCCACCCCAGAGCACAAAACCTGCTGAAACTGTTCACTGTGGCCCCCAAGATGTGCCCAAAGCCCTCACCGCCCCTCTCAGTCTGGCCCCACGCCTACTGTGGCCTTATCCTCTGCCCACGACACCCCCATTTTCAAGAGCCCTGTGCAACAGCTCTTCGTTCCAGGCGTTTTTTTTTTTTTTTGGCGGTACGCGGGTCTCTCACTGTTGTGGCGTCTCCCGTTGCGGAGCACAGGCTCCGGACGCGCAGGCTCAGCGGCCATGGCTCACGGGCCCAGCCCCTCCGCAGCATGTGGGATCTTCCCGGAACGGGGCACGAACCCACGTCCCCTGCATCGGCAGGCGGACTCTCAACCACTGCGCCACCAGGGAAGCCCGTTCCAGGCGTTTTTGATCCTAGGGTGCCCTTTCCCCTCAGGAACTCCTCCTCCTCCTCCTCACCATTCAGAAGCTGCCTCTCTCCTCCAGGCATGTGTAGTCGCATCTCCTACTTAGCACAATCTTCCAGGGTCAATGTTGCATGGCTTTATTGTCTGTTTGCATATCTGATCTGTTCCCATCCCCTCACCAACGCAGGTTTTGTGCAACCGGAGGGCCAGGACCTAATTTGATCCATAGCAGGTATGAATGTACTAAATGAATGAACCCAAATATCACTGAATTGGGGCAGAGCCGCCAGGAGGTCCTGTTTCCCAGCAGCCCCTGAGGGCCCAGAGAAGGGTTTTTAAGGGCTGTGGTTGGTGATGGGCCATGTTCTTAGGAATAAGAATTGAATCTGATTCTGTAGTTCATGCATAGAAGTCCGTGGAACCGGGCGAGGACAAGGCACAGGGTTGGGGAGGGGCCACGTGTAGGGTTGCCAGATATCTTTTTTAAATTATTTATTTATTTATTTTGGCTGCGTTGGGTCTTCATTGCTGAGCACGGGCTTTCTCTAGTTGCAGCGAGTGGGAGCTACTCTTCGTTGCGGTGCGCGGGCTTCTCATCACGGTGGCTTCTCTTGTGAAGCACGGGCTCTAGGCACGCAGGCTTCAGTAGTTGTGGCACACGGGCTCAGTAGTTGTGGCTCGCGGACTCTAGAGCGCAGGCTCGGTAGTTGTGGCGCGTGGGCTTAGTTGCTCCGCAGCATGTGGGATCTTTTCGAACCAGGGCTCGAACATGTGTCCCCTGCATTGGCAGGCAGATTCTTAACCACTGCGCCACCAGGGAAGCCCCAGATATCTTCTTTAATTGAGGTGAAATTCACACAACATACAACTAACCATTTTAAAGTGTCCAATCTAGTGGCATGTAGTATAGTCAACAATGTTGTGCAACTACCATCTCTTTCTAGGTGCGACATTTTTTCATCCCTCTAGAACACCCAGTACCCGCTAAGCAATCACTCCCTGTTTCCCGCCTCCTCCTCTCCCCTGGCAACCATCCACCTGCTTTCTGTCTCTATGGATCTACCTATTCCGGATATTTTATATAAAAGGAATCATACAATATATAGACTAATCTGTATGGCTTCTGTCACTTAGCATAATGTTTTGGGGGCACATGCAAGTTGTAGCATGTATCAGTATTTAATTTCTTTTTTACAAAGATTATTTATTTATTACTGGTAAAATGTATATAATGCAATGTTTGCCACTTTAACCATTTTTAGGTGTACAATTCAATGGCATTAGTTACACTCACAGTGTTGTGCCGCCATCACCACTGTTTCCAAAATTTCTTCCTCACCCCAGACAGAAACTCTGTAACCATTAAGCAGTAACTGCCCATTATTCCCACCGACCCAGCCCCCCGATAACTTCGAATCTACTTGCAGTCTCTATGAATCTGCCCGTTTTAGGTACCTCACAGAAGTGGAGTCATACAATATTTGGCCTTTTGTGACTGGTTTATTTCACTTAGCACGTTTTCAAGGTTCAACCACGTTGTTGCACGTGTCGGAACTTCATTCCTTTTTACTGATGAATATTGTACGGATATACCACATCTTGTTTATCCAGTCTTTTGTTGATAGATATCTGGATTGCTTCCACCTTTCAGCTATTGTGAATAATATTGCTATGAACATTCACACGCAAGGATCTGTTTTAGTATATTTTCAATTTGGGGAGATTATACCTAGAAGTGGATTTTCTGGGTCATATGGTACTATGGACTAAATTGTGTCCCCCCCAGATTCATATGCTGAAGCCCTTGCCCCCACTGTGATGGTATGGAAAGTTGGGGCCTTTGGGAAGTAATTAGGTCATGAGAGAGGATGGAGCCCCGTGATGGGATTAGTGCCCCATAAGAAGGAACATGGGAGCGCTCTCTCTCCTCTCTCTGCTAAGTGAGGATACAGCAAGGATGCAAGCCAGAAGGAGGTTTCCCACCAGAATTTGGCCATTCTGACACCCTGATCTCAGACTTCTCAGCCTCCAGAACTGGGAGAAATAAATTGTTGTTTAAGCCACTCAGTCCATGGCTATTTGCTATAGCAGTCCAAACTGACTAAGACATACGGTAGTTCTTTGTTAACTTTTCGAAGAACCACCAAACTGTGTTCCATGGTGGTTACACCATTGTATATTCCCACCAGCAATGTACAAGGGTTCTGGTTTCTTCACATCCCGAACAACATGTTATTTTCTGTTTGTTTTCTTTTGTTATTTATAGCCATCCTAGTGGCTGGGAAGTGATACCTCATCGTGGTCTTTTATTTGCACTTCCTTAATGACCAGTGATGTTGAACATGTTTTCATGTGCTTATTGGCTGTTTGTATTTCTTCTTTGGGAAGATGTCTATTCAAATGGCCCTTTCTAGAACTCAGTTGTTTGTCTCTTTGCTGTTGAGTTGTAAGAGTTCTTTATGTATTCCAGATACGGAATGTTTTTAGATACGTGATTTTAAAATATTTCCCCCATTCTGTTTGTCTTTTCACTTTCTTGATAGTGGCCTTTGATGCACAGGTTTTTAATTTTTATGAAGAAAAATGCATCTATTTTTTCTTTTGTTGCTCACGTTTTGATGTCAACTTTAAGAAGCCGTTGACAAATCTGAGGTCATAAAGATTTACCCATATGTTTTCTTCCAGTAGTTTTATAGCTTTAGCCCATATACTTAAATTGTTGATCCATTTTGAGTTAATTTTTGTGTATAGAGTGAGGCACTATTTCTTGAAGAGAGAATTCTTTCCCCATTAAATGGTCTTGGCAGCTTTGTTGAAAGTCAACTGGCCATAGATATTTGGGGTTTATTTCTGGAATCTCAGTTCTGTTCTATCGGTCTGTCTATCCTTAACCCAGTACCACACTGTTATAATTACGGCAACTGTGTAATAAGTTTGAAATTTGGAAATGTGAGTCCTCCAACTTTGTTTTTCCTTTTCAGTGTCATTTTGGCTATTCAGGGTTCCTTGAAATTAAGTATAAATGTAAGAATCAGCTTCTGCACCTCCGAAAAGAAACAAAAGTCCATTGGAATTTTGATAGGGATTGCATTGAATCTGTAGATCACTTTGGGAGTATTGTTATTCTTTTTTTTTTTTTTCCCCGGTACTCTGGCCTCTCACTGTTGCGGCCTCTCCCATTGCGGAGCACAGGCTCCGGACGCGCAGGCTCATTGGCCACGGCTCACGGGCCCAGCCGCTCCGCGGCATGTGGGATCCTCCCGGACCGGGGCACGAACCCGTGTCCCCTGCATCAGCAGGCGGACTCTCAACCACTGCGCCACCAGGGAAGCCCCGCTATTCTTAATATTAAGTTTTCTAATCCATGAATATGGGATATCTTTCTATTTATTTAGGTCTTCTTTAATTTCTTTCAGCAATGTTTTATAGCTGCCAGTGTGCAAGTCTTTCACTCCCTGGTTGAATTTACTCCACAGTATTTTATTCTTTTGGATGCTATGGTAAATGGAATTGTTTTCTTAATTTCCTTTTCAGATTACTGAATCTGAAATCTTAATTTCATTGCTGGTATATAGAAACAAAACTCGTTTTGTGGTTGATATTATACCCTGAAACTTTGCTAAATTTGTTTATTACCACTAATAGTTTTTTGGCGGATTCTTTGGCATTTTCTGTATACAAAATCATGTCATCTGCAAATAAGTAAATAAACTACTCCTTCCTTTCCAACTTGCCTTTTTTTTTTCTGGCTGCGCTATGCGGCTTGCAGAATTTTTGTTCCCTGACCAGAGGTCAAACCTATGCCCTCTGTGGAGTCCTAACCACTGGACCACAAGGGAATTCCTTTCTGTCCAGTTAGGATGCTTTTTTTTTTTTCTTGCCTAATTTCTTTGGCTGGGACTTCCAATACATTGTTGAATAGCAGCATTGGTGCTGCCAGATTTAGCAAATAAAAATACAGGACTCCATACAATATTTGGGACATATTCATACTAAACAATTATTCACTGTCTATCTGAAATTTAAATTTAACTGGATGTCCTGAATTTTATCTGGGAGAGTCCAGGGAATGGCCCATAAGTGCTTGCACTGCCTGCCAATCCTTCACCCTTCCCATGACCTCCAAGGCTCTTGACACACTTGCCCTACCCTTCAGGAAGCCTGGATGCCAGAAACAGCTTTGTCTAAACCCCGACTCTGATCCCCAGTGTGCTGGGCACTAAGAAGGTGGATCAAAATAATTGCTTTCTTTTCACTCCTGCTCTCAACCAGCAGAGGTGTGGGTCAGATTTGGGAGAAGCTAGGAAGACAAAGCTTAAGCCATCATTACAGTATGGCCAGATGCTGGGACCCTGAGGAGAAAGGTGTTTAAGCTAGTCCAGAGGTTTGGGTTAGGATGGAAGAATCCTGAGGACAGAGTGAATGCCTAGGGCTTTCTAGCTCCTGAAAGATTATTCCCACATGTTTTTCTGATTGATCTTCCCAACATTCCCTGAGGAAAGCAGGGCCGCTACTATTGCCCTCAGTTCATGACTAGGGAGATTGCGTACTGAGAGCTGAAATGACTGCCCAGAGCCACACAGCTGACCAACCCTCTAAGGAGCAGGGCCTTTGCCAGGCCTCTGAGTCCCACCAAGCTCAGTGCCCTCCAGGATGGAACAGAGTGGGACTTTGACTCCCAAGCCTTATAACCACAGAGCTGCAGGAAGACCAGCCCCTCAACTTGATCTGGACCATATCAAACCCCTTCCCGCCCCAAGGCACCCTACCCATCTCTTCACCCCAAATTCCAGGGTGACTGGGGATGCAGAGCTAAGTCCACGTGCATCTAACTCGAAATGAGCCTCATTACTTGTGCCTCACCAGTAATCCAGTTTACCTACACTTCACCCCCAGGGCCTCTCTTTTTGCCTCCCTCCCCAACCCCAAACTTAACACCAGTGATGCCTGTCTTATTGTTTTTATTTTTTATATCGTAGCATCATTATTACTGATGGTGGAAGATCCACACATTGCTTGTAGCACATTTACATTCATTCTCTCATTGAATCATTCAACCATTCATTCAACTAATATTTGTTGTATTTCTTGAGCACCTACTATGTTCCAGGGACTATGTTGGACCCTGTGACTAAGCCAAAACACTGGCCTTCCAGCAGTGGTTCTTAACCCTGGCTATACATTATGACCACATAGAGAAGTTTTTAAAATGCTGATCCCCAGCCATGCCCCAAATGAATGATTAGGATTGGGCGGGGGCAGGGGTAGGACCAACACATCAATGTATTTTCTGTTGCTAGGTTGATTTGTTGTTTCATTTGCCACTTATTTCCTATGTATCCAACATAGACAATGCCATAGCTAGCTGGGTTAAATAGGACAGACCAGTCATCTTCCTCTTTAACATTTAAACACCATCTTTGGCATTAAATGTTTAAAAGTGGTATATTTTAAGCAAGACCCAGTACTTCTTGGAAGAGACTTCATCAGGACATTTTATAACTCCCAAAATTTTATTATAACAAAATTTTCAAACATACAGAAAAACTGGAAGAATTTTACAGTAAACGCCCACCTAGAATCTCCCGTTATTACTCTATCCTTTTATCAATCCCTTCTAATTTTTTTAATGTATTTCAAAATATATCATAGACATCTACCTACTTCTCCCTAAATACTTCAGCATGTATATTATCAGCTAGAGTTCAATATTTGGTTACAGTATTTTTTTTTACTTTCTACATAAAATTTATATTACAATGAACTGCAAAAATCTCAAGTGTACATTTGTCAAATTTTGACAATGGCATATACCTGTGTAATCCAAAACCCTATCAAGATATAGAACATTACATTCACTCCAGAGAGTTCCCTTATTCTCCCTCCCTGCTAATCCTTGCCCTATCCCATCCCCACCCCCTGCAAAGAGGCAATCTCTTTGCTGGGTTTTTTTTTTCCCCCTAAAATAGATTGATTTGCCTGTTCTAGAACTTCACAGATATGGAATCATACAGCATAAACTTCTTTATGTTAGGCTTCTTTCACTCAGCATAGTGTTTTTGATATTTATCCATGTCATGTGTGTCAGTAGTCTGTTCCTTTTTATTGTTGAATAGTGTCCTTTATATAAACAACAGTTTATTTATCCATTTTCTTAATTGGCATTTGGGTTGTTTCCAGTTTGGAGTTGTTATGCTTCTACGAACATTCTTACACAAATCTTTTTGTGGACATATGTTTTCATTTCTTTTCGGTAAATACCTTGAAGTGAAACTTTTGGGTTGTAGGATAGGTGTATACTTAGTTGTTTTAAGAAACCGCCAGACCTTTCCCATCAATTATTTATGAGATGTCCCAGATATCAGTTTTTTGTCAGATGTTTTATGAATATTTTTCTAACATGGGAAACGAAATAGTCACCCAAGTCCAGGAAGAACAGAGAGTCCCATACAGGACAAACCCTAGGAGAAACACACCAAGACACATATTAATCAAACTAACAAAAATTAAATTCAGAGAAAAAAATATTAAAAGCAGCAAGGGAAAAACAAAAAATAACATAAAAAGGAATCTCCCTAAGGTTATCAGCTGATTTTTCAACAGAAACTCTGCAGGCCAGAAGGGAGTGACAGGATATACTTAAAGTGATGAGAAAAACCTACAACCAAGATCACTTTACCCAGCAAGGATCTCATTCAGATTCGAAGGAGAAATCAAAAGCTTTTCAGACAAGCAAAAGCTAAGAGAATTCAGCACCACCAAACCTGCTTTATAACAAATGCTAAAGACACTTCTCTAGGCTAGAAACACAAGAGAAGAAAAAGACCCGCAAAAACAAACCAAACAAACCCAAAACAGTTAAGAAAATGGTAATAGGAACATACCTATCGATAATAACCTTGAATGTAAATGGATTAAATGCCCCAACTAAAAGACACAGACAGGCTGAATGGATACAAAAACAAGACCCATAAATATGCTGTCAAGAAGAGACCCGTTTCAGATCTAGGGACACATACAGACTAAAGGTGAAGGGATGGAAAAAGGTTTTTCATGCAAATGGAAATCAGAAGAAAGCTGGAGTAGCAATACGCATATCAGGTAAAATGGACTTTAAAATAAAGACTGTTACAAGAGATAAGGAAGGACACTACATAATGATGAAGGGATCAATCCAAGAAAAAGATATAACAATTATAAATGTTTATGCACCCAACATAGGAGCACCTCAATACATAAGGCAAATGCTAACAACCATGAAAGGGGAAATCAACAGTAACACAATAATAGTAGGGGACTTTAACACTCCACTTACACCAATGGACAGATCATCCAAACAGAAAATAAATAAGGAAACACAAGCTTTAAATGACACAATAGACCAGATAGATTTAATTGATATTTATAGAACATTCCACCCAAAAGTGGCAGAATACACTTTCTTCTCAAGTGCACACAGAACATTCTCCAGGATAGATCACGTCTTGGGTCACAAATCAAGCCTCAGAAAATTTAAGAAAGTTGAAATTGTATCAAGCATCTTTTCTGACCAAAACACTATGAGATTGTAAGTCAATTACAGGAAAAAACTGTAAAAACCACAAATACATGGAGGCTAAACAGTGTGCTACTAAATAACCAAGAGATCACTGAAGAAATCAAAGAAGAAATAAAAAATACATAGAAACATATGAAAATGAAAACACAACAACCCAAAACCTACGGGAAGCAGCAAAAGCAGTTCTAAGAGGGAAGTTTATAACAATTCAATATCACCTCAAGAAACAAGAAAAATCTCAAATAAACAATCTAACCCTACACCTAAATCAACTAGAGAAAGAAGAACAAAGAAAACCCAAAGTCAGTAGAAGGAAAGAAATCATAAAGATCAGAGCAGATATAAATGAAATAGAAATGAAGAAAACAATAGCAAAGATCAATAAAACAAAAAGTTGGTTCTTTGAGAAGATAAACAAAATTGATAAACCCTTAGCCAGACTCATCAAGAAAAAAAGGGAGAGGATGAAAATCAATAAAATTAGAAATGAAAAAGGAGAAATCAGACTGACACCGCAGAAACACAAAGGATTATAAGAGACTACTACAAACAACTATATGCCAATAAAATGGACAACCACGAAGAAATGGACATATTCTTGGAAAGCTACAATTTTCCAAGACTGAACCAGGAAGAATTAGAAAATATAAACAGACCTATCACAAGTAATGAAATTGAAACTGTAATTTAAAATGTTCCAACAAATAAAACTCCAGGACCAGATGGCTTCACAGGAAATTCTATCAAACATTTAGAGAAGAGATAACACCAACCCTTCTCAAACTCTTCCAAAAAACTACAGAGGGAGGAACACTCCCAAATTCATTCTACTAAGCCACCATCACCCTGATACAAAAACCAGAAAAAGATATCACAAAAAAAGAAAATTATAGACCAATATCACTGATGAACAGAGATGCAAAAATCCTGAACAAAATACTAGCAAACAGAATCCACAACATATTAAAAGGATCATACACCATGATCAAGTGGGATTTATCCCAGGGTTGCAAGGATTCTTCAATATATGCAAATTAATCAGTGTGATACACCATATTAACAAATTAAGGAATAAAAACCATATGATCATCTCAATAGATGTCAGAAAAGCTTTTGACAAAATTCAACACCCATTTATGACAAAAAGTCTCCAGAAAGTAGGCATAGAGGGGAACGAACCTCAAAATAATAAAGGCCATATATGACAAACACACAGCAACCACCATACTCAATGGTGAAAAACTGAAAGCATTTCCACCAAGACCGGGAACAACACAAGGACATCCACTCTTGCCACTCTTAAATTCAACATAGTTTTGGAAGTCCTAGCCACAGCAATCAGAGAAGAAAGAGAAATAAAAGGAATACAAATTGGAAAAGAAGAAGTAAAACTGTCACTGTTTGCAGATTACATGATACTATACATAGAGAAACCTAAGATGTCACCAGAAAACTACAAGAACTAATCAATGAATTTGGTAAGGTTGCAGGATACAAAATGAATGCACAGAAATCTCTTGCATTCCTATACACTAACAACAAAAAATCAGAAAGAGAAATTAAGGAAACAATCCCGTTTACCATTGCAACAAAAAGAATAAAATACCTAGGAATAAAGCTACATAAGGAGTCAGAAAACTTGTACTCAGAAAACTATAAAACACTGATGAAAGAAATCAAAGATGACATAAACAGATGGAGAAACATACCATGTTCTTGGACTGGAAGAATCAATATTGTGAAAATGACTATACTACCCAAAGCAATCTACAGGTTCAATGCAATCCCTATCAAACTACCAATGACATTCTTCACAGAATTAGAATGAAAAATTTTACAATTTGTATGGAAACACAAAAGACCCCGAATAGCCAAAGTAATCTTGAGAGAGAAAAACGGAGCTGGAGGAATCAGGCTCCCCAACTTCAAACTATACTACAAAGCTACAGTAATGAAGACAGTATGGTACTGGCACAAAAACAGAAATATAGATCAATGGTACAGGATAGAAAGCCCAGAGATAAACCCAAGCACATACCTTATCTTTGATAAAGAAGGAAAGAATATACAATAGAGAAAAGACAGCCTCTTCAATAAGTGGTGCTGGGGGGACTTCCCTGGTGGCACAGTGGTTAAGAATCCACCTGCCAATGCAGGGGACACGGTTCTGAGCCCTGGTCTGGGAAGATCCCACATGCCGCGGAGCAACTAAGCCCGTGCACCACAACCACTGAGCCTGCACTCTAGAGCCTGCGAGCCATAACTACTGAGCCCACATGCCACAACTACTGAAGTCTGCATGCTTAGAGCCTGTGCTGCGAAACAAGAGAAGCCACCACAATGAGAAGCCATGTACACACGAAGAGTAGCCCCCGCTCGCTGCAACTGGAGAAAGCCCGCATGCAGCAACGAAGACCCAACGCAGCCAATAAATAAATAAATTTTTAAAAGAATAAATAAATAAGTGGCGCTGGGAGAACTGGACAGCTACATGTAAAAGAATGAAATTAGAACACTACCTAACACCATATACAAAAATAAACTCCAGATGGACTAAAGACCTAAATGTAAGACCAGACACTATAAAACTCTTAGAGGAACACATAGGAAAAACACTCTTTGACATAAACCACAGCGAGATCTTTTTTGACCCACCTCCTAGAGTAATGGAAATGAAAACAAAAATAAACAAATAAGACCTAATTAAACTTCAAAGCTTTTGCACAGCAAAGGAAACCATAAACCAGATGAAAAAACAACCCTCAGGATGGGAGAAAATATTTGCAAATGAAACAACGGACAAAAGATACAAATATATACAAACAGCTTATGGAGCTCAATATCAAAAAAACCAACAATTCAATTAAAAAATGGGCAGAAGACCTAAATAGACATTTCACCAAAGAAGACATACAGATGGCCAAGAGGCATATGAAAAGATGCTCAACATCACTAATTATTAGAGAAATGCAAATCCAAACTACAATGAGGTATCACCACACACCGTTCACAATGGCCATTATCAAAAAATCCAGAAACAATAAATGCTGGAAAGGGTGTGGAGAAAAGGGAATACTCTTGCACTGTTGGTGGGAATGTAAATTGATACAGCCACTATGGAGAACAGTATGGAGGTTCCTTAAAAAACTAAAAATAATTGCCTTACAGTGTTGTATTCGTTTCTGCTGTATACTCCAATAAAGATGTTAAAAAAAAAAAAAAGAAGAAGTCATGAGTGAACACTGATGAGGATAATTTCAATAAAGTAACTGTGGCTAAAGTCAAAAAAAAAAAACTAACTAAAAATAGAATTACCATATGACCCAGCAATCCCACCACTTGGCATATACCCTGAGAAAACCATAATTCAAAAAGAGACATGTACCACAATGTTCATTGCAGCACTATTTACAATAGCCAGGACATGGAACCAACCTAAATGTCCATCAACAGATGAATGGATAAAGAAGCTGTGGCACATATATACAATGTGTACAATACAACTACTGAGCCCGCGTGCCACAACTACTGAAGCCCGCGTGCCTAGAGCGTGTGCTCCACAACAAGAGAAGCCACCGCAATGAGAAGCCCGCGCACCGCAACAGAGTAGCCCCCGCTCACCGTAACTAGAGAAAGCCCGCGCGCAGCAACAAAGACCCAACACAACCAAAACTAAATAAATTTATTTAAAAAAAAAAAAGTGAGCTTCCCTGGTGGCGCAGTGGTTGAGAGTCCACCTGCCGATGCAGGGGACGCGGGTTTGTGCCCCGGTCCGGGAAGATCCCATATGCTGTGGAGCGGCTGGACCCGTGAACCATGGCCACTGAGCCTGCACGTCCGGAGCCTGTGCTCCATAACGGGAGAGGCCACAACAGTAAGAGTCCTGCGTACCGCAAAAAAAACCCAAAAAAACAAAAAAAATGTATGCTTCATGTTTTTCTGAACATATGTTTACATTCTCTCAGGTATATACTCAGGAGTAGAATTCCCAGGTCATAGGGCATGTATATGTTCACCTATTAAATATCTTTAATACATATTGCCATACAGTTTTCCTAAGTGGGTAAATCTATTCACACTCCCATCAAAGTCACCAGAAGTTTTCACCATTCCCCAGGTGATTCTAAGGACAAGAACCACTGCCTTACTGTGCTGATGAGAATTGCAGTGAGAGCTCCAGCAGACAGCCCATGAGAACCGAGAATGACAAGGCTCTTAAGAGACCAGGGAGGGCGAAGATGTGGTATATATATTCAATGGACTATTACTCAGCCATAAAAAAGAATGAAATAATGCCATTTGCAGCAACATGAATGGACCTAGAGATTATCATACTAAGTGAAGCAAACCAGACAGAGAAAAAGACAAATATCATATGATACTGTTTATATGTGGAATCTAAAAAATGATACAAATGAACTTATTTACAAAACAGAAATGGACTCACAGACATAGAACACAAACCTATCGTTACCAAAGGGGAAAGAGGGGTAGGGATAAATTAGGAGTTTGGGATTAACATACACACACTACTATATATAAAATAGATAAATAACAAGGACCTACTGTATAGCACAGGGAACTATACTCAGTATCTTGTAATAATCTATAAGGGAAAAGAATCTGAAAAAGAATATATATATGTATATATATACATATATATGTATAAAAAGAATATATATAAGTATGTATACATGTATTTATAAAAAGAATCACTGAATCACTTTGCTGTACACCTGAAACTAACCCAACATTGTAAATCAACTATACTTTAATTTAAAAAAAAGAGAGAGACCAGGAAGAGGGGTATTGGTTGAACTCTGAGGTCTGAGCAGGGAAAGGGGCGACGGGGAAGCATTGCAGGCAGAGACAATCTTTCCTCTGAAAGGCCACAGCATGTGAAAGGCTTGTATGTCAGGGAGAGTGATCTGAGACCGTGGAAGAGGCAGACCAGGGCTAGACAATGCTGAGCCCTTGAGGCTGTGTTAAGGATTTTCTTTCTTTTTTTTTTCCTTACATTTTCTTCATTTATTTGCATACAGATATTTACATCTAGATAACAAATCTATGAAAAGAAATCTAGTGAAGTGAGATGAGCTTGAAATTTTCACATAATGAAAGATACTCCAGGCTGCTAATACTTTTCTTTTCCCCACACATTTAAATGTTTATTGACCATTTGAAATTTTCTTTTGTGAATTTCTAGTTCATGTCCTTAGCACATTTTCTTATCAACTGTAACAACATGTATGCATCTTTGCAAATCTGATGCCTAGTATAGAACCTTACACACAGCAGTTACTCAGTAAGTTTGTTGAATACTTATTTGTTGGCTGCAAAGATATGTTTATTCCCACAGGACACAAGGCCAGGGGTTCTAAGTTTCAATCCTGACTACCAAGAATTTACTATCTAACTTTGGAAAATCAAATTCTTGGAACTTGAAAATGCTGACCACAGTCAGACCCCCAGTAGGCTTGACACCATATATTCCCCAGTCCAATACTTTAGAGACAATAGCTCCTATATAAAATTTTGCTTAAAAATAGACCAGGAAGGAGAGCAGGGACCATCTACCAGGTATCATTGAGAGGTACCACATGACGGGCCTGTCCCTAGACCTCCCTCTTTCTTGGTCTTCCAGAAGCCCAAAATCCATTTTCTAGCAGTCTTATACCTTAACAAGACTTAAAGGATTTTCTTTTTAACTTTTTATTTTGAAATCATCTTAAACCCATAGAAAAGTTGCAAAAATAGTACAGAGAATTCCCATCTACCCTTCACCTAATTCCCCCTAAGATTAACAGCTTGCATGGGTATGTACAGTTATCATAACCAGGAAAATAACATTGGTACAATACTACTAACTAAACTACAGCACTTACTAAAATTTCACCCAACTTTCCCCTAATCTCATTTTTCTGTTCCAGGATCCAGTCCAGAGTCCACATTACATCTGTTTGTTGTGTCTCCTTAGTCTCCTCCAATCTGTAACAGTTCCAGTTTTAGTCTTTATAAGCTTCAGACCTTTGAAGAGTACTCATCATTTATTATGTACAATGTCTCTCAATTTCAGCTTGTCTGATGTTTTCTCAGGGTTAGATCAAGGTTATGAATTTCTGGCAAGAATTGCATAGATGTAGTATGTCTTATTACTGGTATTGCTAACCTCAATCACTTGATTTCATTGGTGTCTGTCACGTTTCTCCACTGTAAATTTACTGCTTTGATCTTTTCCTAAGAAAAAAGGTATGGCCTTGAAGGATTTTAAGCAAGGGATGTGACGTGTTCAGTGACGTGTGTTTCAAACAAGCCCTCTTTGTGGCAGCATGAAGAACAGACTAGAAGGGGCTAGAATGTACCTGGGGAAGGTTGGTTCAGGGTATAATACAGTCCAATATATGATGATGGAAGTGGGGAGAAGTGGGCAGATTTTAGAACTATTCAGAAGGTAAAATCATAAGGCAGGTTACTGAGATCATGCAGAGGTTCTGATAGAATTGGCCTGCAACTGAGCTTGGGCAAAGCCAGTTTAAAAACACTCAGGTGGGAATTCCCAGGCAGTCCAGTGGTTAGGACTCCACGCTTCCACTGCAGGGGGCACGAGTTCAATCCCTGGTCGGGGAATTAAGATCCCACAAGCTGCGCCACATGGCCAAAAATAAAAAATAAAAGCACCCAGGTGATTGTAATGTTTAACCACATTGAGGTCCACGGTCAGCCCACGGCTCGCTCCAGATGGGCTTCAGGTGAAAGCCACTCAGAGTGGTCAAAGTCAAGCTGCTCAGTACCTCTCTGGATACATGGGGAGAAAGATGGAGGTGGGGGACCCCTGCCATCCTCCCACAGCCCAGAGAGAACTGGCAACAGCTCTTGGCTGGGAGCGGGGAGGATAATACTAAGACCAGAGGGCTCAGGGAGCGCCCGCCAGCACATCACTGCTGACTCTCTGAGTAGGGCTGCCAGATAAAATATAGGACACCCAGTTCAATCTCAATTTCAGATAAACAATGAATAATTTTTTAGTGTATGTCTCAAATATTGCATAGAACATACTTATACTAAAGCATTATTTGTTTACCTGAAATTAACATTTAATTGGGCATCTCCTATTTCTATTTGCTGAATCTGGCAACACTATCCCTAAGACAAGGATCTGATGGGTTTGCCCATTCCCACCTCGTGCAGGAGCTTCTAAAGCAATAGAGACTTTCCTCCTCCTCCCCCTCCCCTGCCCCCTCCCTCTCCTGTATCATCCCCAGTGTGGCCTGGCCAAGAGCAGGCCAGTACCTGGCATCAGCCTTTCCACTGCAAGCCACAGGGGGTCCCTGGCACAGGGCCCAGGAGGAAGCAGCCTCCCACTCCAAACCCGCTCTTCTCGCAGTTCAATAAATATTTTTGCGCACCTACCATGGGCCAGGCCCTGTTCTGGTCAGAGGCATAAAGCAATGAACAAGTCAGATGAGTTTCCACTCTCTGGGGGCTTGCATTCCAGTGGGGGAGATGGACAGTGATGCAGAAAACAACTGTTTCAGACGGTGATGACGGCCATGAAGGGATGTGGTAATAGTGACCGGGGCCCAAGTGAGGTGGAGGGATCAGGGAGGGCCTCTCTGAACAGGTGACATGACTTTGGCTTAAGGGACTGACAAGAGCCAGTTTTGTAAAGATCTAGGGAAGAGTGTTCCAGGGAGAGGAAAGACCCCAAGGGATGTCACAGGACATCTGAGGGCGCTCCAGCACATCTGGCTGATTTGTAGGATTTGCCGGTTCTGCAGTGGAAATACTCCATCGTGGCCATTTTCAAGCTACCAACATGACATGGTAATTTTTAAGAAGCTGGTATTTTTAGATGATGTGGGGCTTCATCGAGGTGCCGGGGCCAACGTCTGTAGCAAAATCCTGCTCTCTTGGGGTTTTTCCCAGCTCCAGGCCTTTCATTCTCCTCAGTTCCTTCCTCCCCGACTCACCCCCACAGGATGATCCTATGAGCCTTTTAAGAGGCTTTTCCAGAAATCTTTCCCCAATCCTCAAGCAGAGGCAGGCTTGCTCCCTTGTACCCCATAGCATCATTGCCTCCCTCTGTTACAGCTCATAAAATAAAACAAGTCCCTGGTTCAAGAGACTGACTTTAAAAACCAAAGCCTTATTGCACTGAGATGTCATTCAATGGCAACTTATCATTGTAAAAGGCCTCTGCCTTTATCTCTCTAATAAAATGATTTCAGATTATCATCTAAGATCCTGAACAAAGACATAAAAGTGCAAACTACGCTTACTGGACCCCTGAGAACCTCTGGATTTAGGATTGAGAACCAGTTATATAGTCAATGTTTCTAAACCACTCCAAGGGGCGCTAGGTCTTATCAAGCTTTGTATACTTCCTCTCCCTCACCTCTAGGCCCCAACAAATGTGGACTGACTGACTGACTGAATGAAGTACTGAATATCCCTTGGACTTCCCTGGTGGCACAGTGGTTGAGAGCCCGCCTGCCAGTGCAGGGGACACAGTTCAAGCCCTGGTCTGGGAAGATCCCACAAGCCGCGGAGCAACTTAAGCCCACGCGCCACAACTACTGAGCCTGCATGCTAGAGGCCACGAGCCACAACTACTGAGCCCACGTGCCACAACTACTGAAGCCTGCATGCCTAGAGCTCATGCTCCACAACGAGAAGCCACCAAAATGAGAAGCCCGCACACCACAACGAAGAGTAGCCCCTGCTCGCCGTAACTAGAGAAAGCCTGCACGCAGCAGCGAGGACCCGACGCAGCCAAAAATTAATTAATTTTTTTTTTTTTAAGTACTGAATATCCCAAAGATACCAGCCTCCCTCCTGTCCCCACGAAGGTGAGGTCTGAGGAGCGAAGGACTCCACAGCCACCAGCCCCTGTCCTGGGTACTGCAATGCAGCCTAGCTATACCCCCTCGCTGTCCCCTAATTCCGTCTTAAATGACAACAGAGAACTCTGCCCAAAGTCAAGGGGTCTAGAAACTGAGCTTGGCTGACTGTCAACACGTATGAGCCGTAAAACTGCATTGACCCTTCTGAGCCAGACTCGGCTGGGGACAGGCAGAATGCAAAGGCGCTCAGGTGCTCCCCAAATACCTCCCTGACTCCCCACAGCCTGTGATTTCCCTCCTCCCTGTTGCTGGCCTCCCACCAGCCTGCATCCTGGGAGCTGCAGTCTAGCCCAGGTGAGGCATGGGGAGGATCACCTGCGGCCTTTCGCCCTCCACCATCCCTGCGGTTTCCGCAAGTGGAGGGCCATCCGTGAGCCGCTGTCTGCCCCACCTCTTCCTGGCTGCCCTCCGATCTAGGTCCCCCTCCAGCTCTCTCTGCCTGGCAGAGCCGCTAGAGTTAAGCAGATTTCATGCTATTTTCAAAGTCATTTTCCATGGAAAATTTTTTTTATACCGTTAAACCTACTTTCTGCTGCTTCTCATCTCCCTGAAAGCTTCCTCCTCCCCTTCCGTGAGATAAACCAGTAACGGCAATATTTAGGAACCTGCTAGTGACAACCTACTGGCATCCTCAGTTGGGGAGGGGAAATCATACTAGAACCTTCCTGCTGGAAGTCAGACCAGTGAGATGAGCAGACAGCACCCAGGGCCAGAGCAGGTTCCCCTCGCCCACACCCCCTGGGCCTTCCAGCCCCACCTTAACAACTGCCTTGTGTCAGGGCGCCTGTCCCTCAGTTCCCATCCTCCCATGACAGCCACCAAACTGGGGTGAGTTTTTACAACCAGCATCCAGAGTCATTTGAGGAGCAATTGAGGCATTTCCGAGACCCCCAGGCAGCCTACATTTCTCAGAGAAGAGGTGGCCCTAGGAAGCTACAAGTTGGGAGGGGGTCCGGATGAGCTATGAGATGCCAAAGCCGGCATATGCTTCCTTGTGACCCCACTGCATTCCGTATGAAAGCCTCTGTCGTATTGAATCAAATCTCAGCTGCCAGTAAACCAAGGCCTTTACGAGGACACGAGCTGAGGTCAGATGGTTCTGTATCCTCACCTTACAGCACAGGGCTCAGCCTATCATGGGTTGCTGGCTAGGAGCCTATTACATCTGCCAGACCCCTTTGGTGAGCAAGGCTTGATCCAGCACCTCAGCCACAGACGATTGGACCAGACTTGAGATGCAACCTGGCATGAGAGCTGTGCTCAGATGAAAGGATGAGAATGGCCTGGACCAATCAAATTCTCTTCCTTGTGATAATCCAGCAATGCGGAAACACTGGAAGCCTGCAGTGTTCCTACGGTCCTTCTGCAATGGAGATGTGGAGGAGAGAAAATTCTAGGATGACACCCAGCTTTCTGGCCAGTTCGTCTGATAACCTGACTCTGGCAGCAACCATGGTAAAAAAAAAAAAAAAAAAAAACACTGAGAGAAGAGCAGATTGGTGGGTGTTGGGGGGTGAGCCCAGATTGGTGGTTGGTGAGACTGAGATAAGGGTGGAACAGCCAGGAGAGGCAGGTGAGATATGAGGTGATGCTCAGGGCCCAAGAGTTATCCAAGGGTCTGAGTGCTGGACTTCAGAAATATTTGAGGAGCAAACCCATGCATGAAGGTAGACAAGACAATCTCCACCAAAATAGAGGATCCCCGCCCCAGGCGATAAACATATGGATACTGAATTTCTTTTAATTATTCATGTTTCACCTGATTGTTATTTTAGGGTGAAGCTTTTATATTCAAAATTTTAGAACCCGTTGTCACCTTACAACAGTACCAAATGTGAGAAGCTAACCTCACATATTCTGTTTTCTCCCTTTATTCAAACATTGTTCACTTCACTGGAATTTCTTTCCACATTTGCATGAGATAGAAAGTGGCACAAAAAAATACAAATAATTTCAACAAATGTCAACTTCAAAATCAGCATGAAGTATTCTTAGCAAATATGGTCACTGCTTAGGTATTTCTGCCTTTCTAAGAAGGTTATAAAGGAGACAGCTTTCTGCAGAAGAATAATATAACCATACTTATAAAACCTTTTCCAAATCAATAAATATTGACATATCATTTTTCTTAATTCTTTTCCAACAGAAGCTGAAGTATCTCCCTGTGGATTTGGGCTCAGTGCTGGCCTCTGACAAAAGGAACTTTACATCTTGGGACAGGAGTGTTTTTAATCATCTAGAGAGTAACCTTGAGCAAGAATCTCCTTAGGCATTAGCTTCCTCCTAGAAAACAGGAATTAGATTCCCAGGGGTTCTCAGACTTGACATCATTGTTACCAATAGTAAATCCTCACCGAGCATTACTACGTGCAACATACTATACTATAGGCGTTACTATAATCCCATTTATAGAGAGAGTGAGGCACAGCAAGGTAGACTACTCGCTCCTGTGCATATACTGCTTCTCCAGTGTCTAAATCAGTAGGTCCAGGTGGAGCGCTGGAGTCCACACTCCTAACAAGCTCCCCCAGGGACTGAGATCCAGGTGGTTTTTAGACCCCATTGTGAGACACTGCTCCAGGTATCAGATCTGCTCTGGTTCTGACGGTGCAGGAAGGGAGCAAACAGGAGAATCTGAGCTCCAACCACGGCATTTCACAGGACGGAAGATGCTTTCACCCTCTGAGAGCTGAGGCAGTAAGGGTGGTAGGCTGTGGTTGGAAACAGCGTGATACTGTTTCCTACTGGGAACCCAGACTTTGTCTCCTGCTGCACCAGAGTGCCACCTGCTGGCTGTAGGTAGCCATCGCAGGCCAGGCAGCAACATCACTTGTCCAATCTCTTCACTAAACGTTAAGGGACTACCAAGCGACTACATCGGCACTGGGGGTTCAGTGGAGACCCCACAGAGAAAGACAGGCAGAGACAATGCCATAACAATGCTGCATGATTCCTGGAAAAGCAGGTAGGAGGCAAGGTCAGTCTGAGTGAGGGCTACAGCATGAGGGGTCAGTGGGGAAAAATAAGCCTAGAGGTTGGTAGGGATCAAGCTGGGGGGCCTCATTAGCGTTTGGATTTTGCGCTAAGGGTAATGGGAAATCTAGCAACAAGTCAGATTTAGGTTTCAGTGAGATCATTCTGGACTTTGTCGGGGGGGCTGGAATAGTTTGAGTGGAGGCAGAGTCAATTTGGAAACCATTCAAGCACCAGAGATGAGAGCAGCTGCTGGCCTACATGAGGTTGCAGCTGCAGGGATGGAGAAATATGGACGATGAGGAAGAGTTAGGATTAGGTTTGATTTAAAAAAAACGAATGTCAAAGAATAACAGCAGGACATCACAGTGGCCCCGTTTCATTCATTCCTTCTTTCAACAAATTGTAGCACCAACTGTGTGTCAGAAACTAATCTACCTGCTGGGAATACAGTGGTGTGAGCCAGTCAGGGAAGAGCCCTGCTTTTCATGGAGTTTATGCCCTAAGGAGGTGGGGGGGGGACATACGCAAATAAGCAAATAAACAACAAAAACACATGGGAATAGGCACCATGTAGAGAATGTAGAAGGGATATGCGGCAGTGACTCATATCTGAAGGACAGGGAAAAGCACTCTAGGCCAAAGGAACAGATGCGAAGGCTCTTAAAGGGAGAGCAAGCCTAGCACATTCAAGATCAGAGGCAGCCAATGTGGCTGGATGTGGTGGGTAAAGGCAACAGAGGGACCAGAGGCAGGAAAGATAGTCAGGGGCCAGTTTATGAAGGACTTTGTAAGGCAGTGCATGGAATTCTAAGAGTGAAGGGAAGCCACTGACACCTTTCAGACAGGAAAGTGACAGAATCAGATTTCACTTAAAGATCTCTCTGGCTGCGCCTCGAGAGTGGATTGTGTGGGACAAGAGTGGAAGGAGGAGGCAGGTAGAACCTGAGATGTGGGCCAGGAGAGATGGTGGTGGCAGCAGCGTGAAGGGGAGGATTCTGGGCATACTTTAAAGTCAGAGTCAACAGGACTCGCTGATGGATTGGATGTGGGGTCAAAAAACAGCAGAACCAAGAATGACTCCCCAAGACCATGAGGATGACAGCTACTGCAGAATACCTAGACACGGGGAGAAAGGGCCTAAGGGAACGTCTTCCCCAAGGATGTGGCATCCCAACAAGCAAAGGCCTGGCCTTAATACTCAGTCCTGCTGGAGGGGGCGTGTGAGTGAACCACACTGAAGCTCAGTTTCCTTACCTGTGGCTGGGCCTAGCCTGCCGGGGTGCATCACAAGGACTGAATAGAAGCCTGACACAGACTTGACCCTCACGCTGGCCTGACCTCTTAGCACACTGAGTTGGCCAGTTTTCTCCCATTGTTGGGAAGTATCTCTCCAGGCAGCCATAGCCCTGCCCCCAGAGGGAAGAACACCCAAGGTCAATAACCAGTTCTAAGCAGAAACCCCAGAGCAATCCCCTCCATCCTCCAAGTCCTGGACATGGGAACATCAAGGGAGAGAAATGGTCACTCTCTGCTCCTTAAACCAAAAGGGAACGTGGGAATGGGCAGTCACGTGGGACAAAACAAATACCAGAGACCAAGGGCTGTGAGCACCACATCACTTTATTTCTTTGGTTTTCCAACTTCACTCTTGGACAATGCAAATTCAGTCTCTTGCCTGCGTGGCCACTGTGTGGTCTCTCACTGGAGATGGGGCACAGGCTCTGAGGAGGAGCTCAACAGAAAAACTGGGGTCCCCAAGGGCCAGCCGGGCTGGCCAAGGACTGCGGGGTCCACAGCAGATGCCCCAAGCACCAGCAAGTAGAGACCCAAGGCCCTCTCCCCAAGTCCTTCACCACACGCCTCACAACGGACAGGCCAGCCTTCAGTGCTCCCCTAGAGGCCAACTTGTTTCTTTCTCCACATCCCTGCTTCTGCTCACACTGAGCCTGGCACCCTCTCCCTTAGGGCCACCAGGCAGAAGCCATGACCTGCTCCACATCTGATCTCTTAATGTTCCTCTGGGAAACATCTTTGAGTAAGGGGGGTGCCAACCCCCGAAAGGAACTGAAGACATATATTCTACCCAATGGGACAGACGGCCATGCTACAATACTCCTTTTGTCCCGGGGAAAAGCTGAAAGCAGCTTTAGCTAACCAACCCCGCTTCGGGTCCCCACATACATACAGCTTCCAACACGAGCAAGGGGGCCCAGCCAACGCACTTGAATCAAAAGACTAAAACCAAGACACAATAATCAAAATAAGAATGGTAAACAACTGAAGAGAATATCTCTGGTCCTGTAGCTCTCTGCAGGGGGCCAAGATGGCTGATCTCTGGCTCTCTCTGCCCTGGAGCTGGGAAACAACACGAAGCTGCCCTTGGATTCAGGGTCGATGCTGTGAGAGCAAAAGGGATCCTGGCCAAGCCAGGGGGGTGCAACTCAGGTCTCTGACCTTCTCCAAAGTGGTCCTCCTTCCTCCCAGCCCCTTTCATACCTCCCCGTCAGCCATCCACCAGGGTGAGGCCGTCGTAGAGGGCGCGCTTCCACATGTAGTAGGTAGAGCGGGCGGTGAGGGGGAAGAGGGCGCTGAACTCCTTGTAGGAGGGGAAGCTCTTGGACTGGAAGCGCCTCTGCAGGAACAGCTTGGCCTGGGCTTTGAACTTCGTGGTGGCGAGCACGTCCATCACCAGCACCTGGCCGTCCCTGCCACCCGCCGCTGCTGCCACCACAGGGTGGCTGGACAGGGACCCACTGGGGGGCCGGCCCTGGGCCGTGGCCCCCTCTTGCAGGGCCCCCTCTCTGGAAGGCCCTCCCAGGGCCTTCCCTGGATCCTCTCCTGGAGAAGCCGTCATCTGCAGGGTCCCTGCAGGTGGGGCCATGGCGGCTGTCACATTCCTACCAGCTTCTTTCTCCCGTTTCTCCTCCGCTTCCTTCATGCCCCCTTTGCCCAAGCTGGGGGCCTGTATCTGGAGCTTGGACAGACTTCTGGGCCAGCCCCGGGCAAGACTCTTCCAGACCCAAAAGGTGGAGGGAGACAGGCTCGGGTAGCGGAGGCGGAAGCGACAGAAAGGGAGGTGCCCACTGAGCACCTGCTTGCGGGCTGCCCTGCGCAGGCGCCTCTGCCAACGGGACAGGGGCATCCTCAGGGGTAGGAACTCCCGGGGGGCAGGTGACCCCCCACCCGTTGCTTTCCCTGCCCCTTCTCCTGCCTCACCCTTCCAAGGGAGCAAGGCCTCTTCCCCAACAGATGCTGGCTGGGAAGCCCCGGCTACCGAGAGGGCTGGTGCAGGCTTGAAGCTGGGGTTTCTTCGGAGAGCCTTTCGGCGCCAATTGTAGTAGGTGGACCGGGAGATGCCGGGGAACCTGCGTTTGAAGCAGCGATAGGGTACCAGCGTATTCAGGGAGATGCAGTGCTCCAGGTACAACTTGGCCCGCTGCATTAAGACCACTCCAGGGCTTGACATGGCCGACGAGGAGCACCCCAGCCCCTTGGCAACCTGCTGCTCCGGCAGCTTCTCCAGCTCCTCCATGGCCAGCTCCTCCTTGGAGCCCAGGGCCCGGCAGGCGCCAGAGCCCAAGAGCTCGTGCTTCCAGGCATAATAGGTGGAGCGGGAGATCTCGGGGAACCTCTGGAGGAACTGCTGCAGCGGCACGACACCCCCGCGGTGGAAGCTGTCCTGCAGGAAGTGCTTGGCCGAGAAGCGGGTGGCCACCTTCTGCCGGTGCTCCTGGGACTGCCGCCGCCAGCGGTAGAAGGTGCTCTTGGTGATGCTGTAGCGCTCACCGAGGTGGGAGTAGCTGAGGCCAGGTTCCCGGTTGAGCAGCTCCAGGGTCTTGGCGAGCGGGGGCAGCGGGGCCAGGGCAGTGGGAGTCGGGGCCAGGCCGGGGCTGGCACTTTCAGCCTCCACCTCCTCAAGCCCCACCACGGGGGCAAAGTACTGGTGGCGGAAGAGCTGGCTGGTGAGGGGCTGGCCGGCCCACATGATGTGCAGCGTGGCGGGCATGTGGTCGCAGCGGCGGGGCCGGATGACGCGGTTAAAGTATGGCCGGATCTTGAGGTTGCGCAAGGGGTAGATGGAGTAGATGTTGCGCTGAAGGACGGAGGCGAGGGCGTACAAGTGCCACACGTTGGAGAAGCTGCTAGGAAAGCAGGTGGCCTTGACGTCCGCATCAAAGATGGCCTCTAGCGTGGTGGACGGCAGGCTGGTCATCTCCGGGGACTCCTCAGAGCACAGGGAATAGCGCACGGCCTGCAGCATCACCTTGGAGTCAATCATGCCCTGGAGGTAGTAGTGCCGGTGCAGCAGCATCTCCACCACCGTGCGGGCCCGCAGCTCCAGGCTGAGGCCCGCGTTGCCCCACAGCAGCATGCTGGCCGCCTCGAACAGCAGGCTGCCCTCGCCCTTGCACACCAGCGGCAACATGTTCCGGGGAGCATCCTCTGGGTACAGGCTCAGGGCCACCGAGTCCACCTCCAGCACCTGGGGGCCGGGGCCTCCCTCTCGGCCGGTGGGGAGAGCGAAGGAAGACAGGACCTGCTTGGCCTCCAGAGCGGCACCAACGAGACCCTCCAGGCCCTCGGACTCCA
Organism: Lagenorhynchus albirostris; assembly: GCF_949774975.1. Lineage (NCBI taxonomy): Eukaryota > Metazoa > Chordata > Mammalia > Artiodactyla > Delphinidae > Lagenorhynchus > Lagenorhynchus albirostris. The sequence goes on from NC_083095.1 coordinate 28,213,315, forward strand.
CTGCCTCCTGCAGCTCCTGCAGCACCTGCTGCACCAGCTGCTCCCGGGATGTCATCCTACCAGGGCAAAGGAGAGAGGGCAGAGGTCAGCCAAGACACCCAGATGATACCCAGCAATGGTGCCTTATCCACTCCTCTGCCTTCTCCCTCAAGATCTATCTATTCCCATCCCCCCATAGCAGGTAATGGCTACGTGCCTCCCGGGGTTTGTTTAATTACTCAGTGGTACAAAGGAAGAGCTTGGCCTTAGAGAATGGCTTTGAATCCTGGTTCTGATATTAGCTTGAGCAAGTCACTCAACCTCTCTGTGTTTCTGGTTCCTTTTCTGTTAAAATGGGGACAATAATAAAAGTTATCTACCTTATAGGACAGTTGCGGATATAAATGAGACGATGAAAGTAAAGGACGGAGACATCTAAGTGTATATAAGTGTATACACACATACACATATTTATATATATATTCATCCTTAGAAAAGTGCCTGGCACATAGTAAAGTGCTAAAGAAGCATTAGCTATTATATATTAGAGTATTATCTAGTACTATACATATTATATAGTGCAGGTATAAAAGCTGTACCTCTACACCTGTTAAAGACAGACAATCACACATAGCCTAAATTGGTCTCCTTTTTCCTAAAACAGTGATTCTCAAAGTATGGTCCATGGGGACTTCCCTGGTGGTGCTGTGGTTGAGAATCCGCCTGCCAATGCAGGGGACATGGGTTCGAGCCCTGGTCCTGGAATATTTCACATGCCGCGGAGCAACTAAGCCCGTGTGCCACAACTACTGAGCCTGCGCTCTAGAGCCCGCGAGCCACAACTACTGAGCCCGTGTGCCTAGAGCCCGTGCTCCGCAACAAGAGAAGCCACCGCAATGAGAAGCCGGCACCGCAGTGAAGAGTAGACCCCGCTCACCACAAGAGAAAGCCCGCGTGCAGCAACGAAGACCCAACGCAGTCAAAAAAAAAAAAAAAAAAAGTAAGGTCATGGACCCTTGGGGTTCTCTGAGACTTTCTGAGGGGCTGCAGGTTAAACTGTTTTCATAATAATACTAAGATAACAACACTAAGATGTGATTTGCCTTTTTCATCGTGTTAACATTGGAGTACAGCTAGTACCTCAGCATGAATTAAACTAGAAATCACTGTGTTCTACCCCATGATGTAGCCACAGTTGGGAAAAAGAAAGCTAGTATCACTCCAAAATGTCCTTGATGCAGTAACAAAGATCATTATTTTTTAAAATCATAACCCTTAAGTACATGGCTTCAATGTTGGGAGTGACAAAATGGGGAGTGCTCATAGAGGATTTCTGCTGCACACTGGTGCATAATGAATGAGTGACAATTGGGTTGCATGATGAACTAGCCGCTTTTTCATGGAATACCACTTTTACTTGAAAGAAAAATTGAGTGGCATTAGTCATTTAGACTTGGATATATTTGACAGACATTTTCTCAAAAATGAATAAGGTGAGGCTGTCACTTCAAGGAAAACTACTACTATTTATGGCCAGTGAAAATTTCTGAGCTTTCATTTGAAAATTAGAATTTTGGAAAACTTGTATCCACTACAGTGAGCTTGACAGCATCCCAATACTTAAAGATTTTTCTGATGGGACCAGTGGTGACACTAAGACATGTAACTTTTTATACTATATAATGCAATGTTCAACATTTGAAGATTTGCATCACTCAATGAACTGTATTTCCCAAATAACCAATGGGATGGCACGGGGAAAAGATCCATTCAAAGTATAAAAGAAAGCAACAGATTTTTAATATAATACGGTGCTAAAGTTCCTGGATATTATTTCAGATTCTGCATTATAACTAAGCTTTGAGGAACTACCACCTGTCGAGTTGCGGTGTAGTTGTCAAAGAATATCCACTGAAAATGCTACCAAAATACACTTCCTCTGGGAATTCTCTGGCAGTCCAGTGGTTAGAACTTCACACTTTCACTGCCGTGGCCCAGGATCAATCCCTGGTTGGGGAACTAAGATCCCGCAAGCCCCGTGGTGGCAAAGCCAAAGGAAAAACAAAAATACTCTTCCTCTGTCCATTTATGTGTCCGGATGAAGTTGGATTTTCTTCATGTACTTCTACCAAAATAATGTATCACAACAGATTGAACATAGAGACAGATAAGAATCTACTTATCTTCTGATAACCAGATATTAGAGATTTGAAAAATTTAAAAGATGCACTGTTTTCACTAAATTTTTTTTGTTCTGGAAAAGTTATTTTTCATAAAAACTATTATTTGTTACTATGTAACAGGTTTGTTATTTTTTAATAAAGAAATCTTTTCTAAATGTCTAAATTTTAATTTTGAATGTAACATGTTGACAGATGTAACCTATATAAACAAAAGCTCTTCAGGGTCTTCAATTTTTAAGAGCATACACGTGTCCTGAGACCAAAACGTTTGAGAACTGCTGCCCTGGGATAAAGTTAGTCTTTTCAAAGAGGTAGCAGCAGCCTAGCCACTGTGCTGACATAGATCTAATAACTAAGGTTTACTATTTGCCATGCACTTTCCCAATCCTGGTGGCGGAAACTTTAAGATGGGTACTACCAATATCCCCAATTTACAGGTGAAAAAACTGAGACAATCAAATTTAGGCTCATTTGCCCAGTTTGCCCCAGGCCTCATAAGTGGTGCTGCCAGTAGTTGAAACCAGATGCTCTTTAGGGCCTGTGATTCATCTGCTCCAGTTTAAAATGCCAGCCACCTTTCAATTCAAACTAATCATCCTAATTACTGGTAGGTTTTCCGTGTTGTGTTGCAAAGCAGAGTAATATTCCTTTGTGGACACTGTTTTTAAATTAAAAAGGAGACCATTACCCTTTCTCAGATCTTTGTTCTCAGATTTTAATAGATTCCTTTAGATTAGCCTTAGGTTTAAAAATTGTGTTTGGGTGTATACACTTGTCAACTCATCAAACTGCACACCTAAAAGGAAAGTGTTTTGCGCACTTACAAGGGATGCATTTGGGTGTAAATTATGGTTCAGTAAAGTTGAAAAAAAGTTTTTAAAGAACCAAAGGCTTACCACCAGAATTTTACTTGGTAACCATAAAAAAGAAAGCTTTTTAAAAACTGGTTATCAGAATCACCTTTGGATAAAAATTTCTTGCTTGTAGATTTTTTTTTTTAATGTGTTTATTGTGACAAACCTGGTCTAACCTCTCACCGGATTTCTATTTGTCCCACATTATCTGACCCTGGAATTGGGCTTTTAATCTGTTCATCTTTTATATACTGCATATTTACTTTTTTAAAAACTTAGTTTTTTGGACTCAGGAGATAAACTTCACCGAGAGCACTTCCATATGCGATAAAAAAATTGAGCTCTGAGGAGCAAACTGTAAACACAGAAGAGCTTTTTCATTCTGGCAGACAACAAAGATGCTAGGGGTTTTGTTTTTCTTGCATGTCACTTGTAAACGCTGCTATACAGACGCATATAAATGAGAGTTCTGCTCCGCTAGATACTCCGCAAACAAAATTATGAAAATAACCACCATTCACCTACTGTTTACTATGTACATTTAGGTAATTCAACCAAAATCTCAAAAAAAAAAATAAGAGGGGATAATTAATTTAAATTGTGTGGGTGATTCTTCCTGCCCTTCCACACCAGGAGGAGGGCACAATGTTCCCTTAAACGATTACAGGTTTCTGTGGGCTTTGCATTGGGTGAGCGTTTGGACTTCAGGCTTTTCAGACATAATATTTATATGTGGTTCTCACTTTCCTTCTACATTACAACTCCATCACACCTGCACCTTCACTAGGATAGCTACTTCTAGTTCACACATAGAGAAATGGAGGCTTGGGGGTTAAATAACATTCCCAAGACCACAAGCTATTAAAACTACAAAACCTAAGCAATCTGACTCCAGAGCTCCCCTCCTAACCCCTGCGATTCCACCATACAGGGAAATACAGGGCCCAAAATGCTCATTATCCAAAGGCTGCAGAAACACATGGATTCTTGGGGCTTCGAGACAAAGCTGGCCATTTTACAGATAAGGAAATTGAGGTCCAGAAAGGTAAAGTTGACTTGCCTGAATTCCCGCTGTAGTATCCAGATACCTGCCAACACGTCCAGATAGACCACACGTCTTCCTGCACAAACCCCACCCTCCTCCCTCCCCTTCCCTGTCCCACCCTACCTACTCTTCCCATCCCAGTCCCACCCCACCCCACCCCACCCTAACTCATTCCTTCCTCTTCCCCAAAGAGGTAAGAGGAGATGTGAGTAGGTAATACCCTACTTCTTTTTTCCTCAAAAGCTTGCTGAGAAAAAGTAGCTCCCTGGAGAGGCTCTGCACCTCGCGTCAACTCAGGTGGGTCTGGACCAGGAGAGAATGGGGCAGCGGGGAAAGGCCAGAGGCCGTACGGGGAAGCTAATCATACTTAAGTAGACAATTGGTTGATGGGGTTCAGGTGCAACAGTCTTTCTGGTGATGGCTCCCTGGAAACGCAGTGCAAAGCAGATCTGACAATTACCAGGTGCATTCGTGGAATAAGGTGCAGAAAGTGAGAGCTAATCTAGGGGTCTTGCCCAGCTGGGCTCCCCTGGCCCCACCACTCTTACAAGGGACCTGATAAAACATGAAACCGAGGAGGAAGGGCCCCTCAAGGCGACACAGGCTCCCCGGCTTGAGGTTGGAAGGGAGGAAATAGGACAGCATCCAGCCAGCATCTTGGCACCTAAGAAGGGCTCTGGAGCCCAGGAAGGAATGAATGGACACGGGCAATTCTGCAGGCAATTCAAAGCCTCACCTTCACCAAGTCCCACTTCCTCCTCCCCCAGTCTCCTGATTTCAAGCAGATGGGGTCTAGGAGCCCAGCTCTGGCCTCTGTCCCTTGCATTTTAAAAGGGGTGAGCCAGCGCTCTGGGCAGGGCAAGGGAAGAAAGGGCCAAAGCATCTGCTGACAGTGTTGGTAGGTCTCTGGCCTCTAGAACAAACACCCTCCCTGCCAGGCTCATCCTGGGCTCCGCATTCGCTCACCAAGGACCCCGTGTTCTCCCCATCCCTCATAAAGCAGGCCCTGCAGTCTCGATAGCCAGCCAGGCCCTACAAGCGTGAGGGAGGGCCACACTGGCCTCAGCCCTCAGTAAGACTGCCTAAGGCCGCGGAGGCATGGCTGGCATCTCACCCGGCCTGGCTCCACACCTCTCTGGCCGGCCCAGCTGCCCAGGCTGCGCCCCTGGCTCCAGGGAGCGCCAGCCATCTTGGCTTCTTCCCCGGTGGCCAGGAGGCCTCGCGGGGCGTGGGCGGCCACAGGTCCTGGCTGGTGGCAGGCAAGTCCCTTGGCTGTGACTTCCCAAGGAACCTCCCACCAACCAAGGGCAGCAGGAGGGTCTGGGGGCACCAGGGTGGGCCTGAGGCCACCCAGTCAATCATGCCTCGGTAGTTCCCAAGCTGAGTAGCTCTAGGGGACCACGCGCCTGGAAGGGAAGGAGAATGGGCAGCGAGGCCCACGAGGGGAAGCGGAGCGAGCCGCCAGGAGGCCCTGGATAGTTGGGGAGAGAGCTGGCTGGCTGGGGGTATCTGAGACAAGGGACCCAACTGGGGAAACACCGGGAGTCTGGGGAGGGGCTAAGGCCAGACCATTGTGTAGGGTGGGGAGGGGAGATAGGCGGGCGAGCGGGGGGTGGGGATGGGGAAGAGGCTGGAGGTGGGGGTGGGGAGAAGGAGAACTTGAAACAATGCGTCCCCTCTCCACACACACACACACACACACACACACACACACACACCCCATCTTCAGAGTCACTCTATGACCCTTGAGCCCTTTAGTGTCCCAAGGCCACCCCCTCGTTCCCCTGGGGTCTCCAAACTGCTCGAGGCACCCACCCTTCCTAATTTTGAGGAAACTTCCTAGTTTACTGACCTCGAGGGTGGCCCAGAGCCCAGGGGGCGTCCGCTTCTCTCTCCACCTTCCAGCTTGGGACATTTAAGTCACCCTGTGGGCAGTGTCCCTAGCTGAGCGCCACTCTCACTCCAGAACTGGTTTCATATCTGTGGTGGACCATTGAGCATGGACCGTCTACAGCCAACTGGCCGTTGGAGAAGCGGCTTAAGCCACTCCCCCCAGGAAATCGCCCACCCTCAAGTGCTCTGGTCCCAAGATGAAAGAAGTGCAAATTCGGGGGTCACTTCCAATGGTAAAGTGATAGCAGCTATTGTCTCGTCCACTCTACCCAGCTGTGGGTGTTAAAGCGCCCTGACCTAGCTCTGAAACGGACCCCAAACTGCCCAGGGAAAACTTGAAAGAAAGTCGAAAGATTTCCAAAGAATTTGGGGGGAGGGGAAAGGGAGGGGAGGAGGTTTAGATAGAAAGACCTAAGGAAAGTCTGTGGCAAGGCTAAGAGGGGGAGGGGGGCGAGAGCGAAGCTGGAGCCGGGAAACTAGCCTTGGGGGATTGGTTAGAGGACTTGGGGCTCTCTGAACCCCCAAGATGCATCTCTTCCTGAGGCAGCTCCCCCATCCCTGGCCCCCAAAAGACAGGGAGGCTGGAGAACTCACTGCCCCCACCTTGGTGCAGGCCCCCTTCCCTTCCAGAAAGGCCTCCATCCCCACCTTTCTCTGAGCATCCCCCAGGCTTGAGGCTCAACACCTCTCACTCCCAAAGTGTGCCTGGGCCAAAGATGCTTCTGTCTGGGACCAGGGCACCTATCCCAGGACACCTGGTTTTCTGAGCCCAGCAGGAAGGTAAGGACATGTGGTACCTGGGGCTTCCGTCCCTCCCCGCAGCTCACCTCAGCCCAGAGGCCTCAGATAATCCCGGAGGAACTAGTCCTATCCGCCCGTCCAGTTCCCCGCTGGTGGGGGAGGTGAGGGCTGCCAGATTGCAGCCTTTGGTGGTAGCTCCCCCCAGGGGCTTTCCTGCCCAGCCTTAACCCTTTGGAGTGCTGGGGCTAACAGCTTCTCCCAGGCTTCAGTTCCACCCACCTCTCCTCTTTATCGCCTTACCCCTCGCTACCACTGTAAAATGCCCCCCAGTGTGGTTATGCCCCAGCTCCACTAATCATCTTCTCCTCTGACGATCATGAACCCTACACTTATCACCTAAGTCAAAACTCGTTTATCAAACATCCATCCTCAGGAAAGCTGGATGAGGGGGCCACCAGAAGTGAACTCAAGTCCAGTCCCTGCATCTTAAGCACACCAGCCCCACCCACCATGATGGCAGTCGCCTGAGGCAGTGGTTTAGGCGCCTCCTGGACTTGGATTTGAATGCCAACCCTGCCCCATACTAGAGTATGGCTTTAGGCAAATTGTTTAAACCTCAGAGCCCTGATTTAGTGGTTACTGGGGCCTAACATTTACACCAGAGAGTTCGTTTACCCCCAGAGTTGTTGGGTGGATTCAATAAGATAAACGTAAGCATTTAGGACTGCTTGGCCCAAAGCAAGTATATTCCAGTTCTCAGGCTCTCCAGTGAATCTGAAATTATTTTTAAGTTCTTAATATAAATGCAGTATTTTAACAGTTTCAGACAATAGTGGTGATTTTGTAGAAGGAGATGGAATTACGAGATAACTTTTTCTTTCCACATAGCTTTCTGTGTCTTTTGACATTTTATAAGGAGTCTGTATTACTTGCTATCATTTAATAAAGGCAATGAAGATAATTTAAAATTCTTTAAAAGGCTAATAGAATCTTTTAAAGTATTTTTTAAAAAGAAACCCTAGTGATAAAAAGGTTTGTTGGCGCTCCCATTACCAAAGTAAGAGTCTTATTTATAGACTAATTGGGAAAATGAATAATTGGGAGAATTTTAAAAGTAAAGTAGTAAGCAGGAAAAATCACCTATAATCTCATTATCTAAAGACAGCTATTGTGAACATCTTGGTACATTTCTTTCTAATCTAGTTTCTTTTCTTAGACTACACATGTTAAACTTTGTCTTTACAAAAGACTCAAACGGTACAGAGTAAAAAATAGAGTAAATTAAGCCAGTCCTCCCTTTTAGTCCCAAACCCATTCTCCTCATTATGAGACCTAAAACAACTGCCCAGTTCTTTTTCTGTATATTTTCAGCTTTTTCTGTGCATATACACATGTATATTTTTCTCGTCTCTCTGTGCATATTTTTATTCTGTGTTAAATACTTTACTTTTGACTAATATATATCATATATGTGCCTATGTATTCTATACATAAATGATATCTAAATAATAATACAGTAGTCCTTCCTTATCTGCAGTTTTGCTTTCCTTGGTTTCAGTTACCTGTGGTCAACTGCAGTGGAAAAATATTAAATGAAAAATTCCAGAAGCAAACATTCATGAGTTTTAAATTGCTCGCTGTTCTGAGTAACGTGATGAAATCTCTCATCCCCCGGCTCTGTCCCACCTGGGATGTGAGTGAATCATCCCTCCCATCGGCCTATCCACGCTGTAGATGCTACCCAACTAGTTAGTATAGGGAAAAGCATAGTATATATAGGGTTCGGTACTCTCCACGGTTTCAGGCATCCACTGGGGGTCTTAGGATGGGGTTGGGGGGGCTGAAGTAGGGAGGGACCACAGTACCACTGTATATTATTCAAAATGCTTGTAAATATTGGTTCAGGAATTTACTAAAGTATTAAAGATTCAAATTTCAGCCCTGTTCCCTTTCTACAGTTTCTCTTTTCAGAAGCAACCAATATCATAATTCAAAAAGAGACATACACCACAATGTTCATTGCAGCACTATTTACAATAGCCAGGACATGGAACCAACCTAAATGTCCATCAACAGATGAATGGATAAAGAAGATGTGGCACATATATACAATGCAATATTACTCAGCCATAAAAAGAAACAAAATTGAGTTATTATTTGTAGTGAGGTGGATGGACCTAGAGTCTGTCATACAGAGTGAAGTAAGTCAGAAAGAGAAAAACAAATACCATATGCTAACGCATATATATGGAATCTTAAAAAAAAAAGAAGATACTGATGAACTTAGTTGCAGGGCAGGAATAAAGATGTAGACATAGAGAATGGACGTGATGACATGGGGTGGGAGGGCAAAGCTGGGGCAAAGTGAGAGTAGCATCGATGTATATACACTACCGAATGTAAAGTAGTTGGCTGGTGGGAAGCAGAAGCATAGCACAGGGAGGTCAGCTCAGTGCTTTGCGATGACCTAGAGGGGTGGGATAGGGAGGGTGGGAGGGAGGCTCAAGAGGGAGGGGAGGGCTTCCCTGGTGGCACAGTGGTTAAGACTCCTGCCAATACAGGGGACATGGGTTCGAGCCATACAGGGGACATGGGTTCGAGCCATGTTCAGAGCAACTAACCCTGTACACCACAACTACTGAGCCCATTTGCTACAACTACTGAGCCTGCACTCTAGAGCCCATGCTCTGCAACAAGAGAAGGCACTGCAATGAGAAGCCAGTGCACTGCAACGAAGAGTAGCCTCCGCTCAGCGACTAGAGAAAGCCCACACACATCAATGAAGACCCAATGCAGCCAAAAATAAATAAATAAATTTTAAAAAGATGGAAGGGATATGGGGACATGTGTATGTCTGATTCACTATGTTATGCAACAGAAACTAACACAGTATTGTGAAGCAATTATACTCCAATAAAGATGTATTAAGGGGAAAAAAAGCAACCAACATCGTTTCTAAGGTATCATGCCAGAGATCTGTTATGTATAAAGAAGCAAATCTCTCAGAGAGCACTTTTGTCCTTTCTTTAAAGCATAAATGTAATATACTACTTTTATGTACCTTGCTTTTTAAAAATATGTTTATTTATTTATTTTTGGTTGCATTGGGTCTTCGTTGCTGCACGTGGGCTTTCTCTAGTTGTGGCGATCAGGGGCTACTCTTTGTAGCAGTGCGCGGGTGGGCTTCTCATTGCGGTGTCTTCTCTTGTGGAGCATGGGCTCTAGGCATACAGGCTTCAGTAGTTGTGGCTCGCAGGCTCTAGAGCACAGGCTCAGTAGTTGTGGCGCAAGGGCTTATTTGCTCTGCGGCATGTGGGATCTTCCCGGACCAGGGATCGAACCCACTTCTCCTCCATTGGCAGGCAGACTCCTAACCACTGCACCACCAGGGAAGTCCCTATCCAGTCCTCTATTGATGAACCTTAAGGTCATTTCCTTCTTTTGCTCTTAAACCATGCTACAATTGGTAATCTTGCACATACATAATTTTGCACATGTGTAGGTGTAACTATGCCTTCAAAGTGTATGCATATAGTAATTTAGATAGATTTTGCCAAGTTTCTCTTCGTAGAAGTTGTACCAGTTTATTCCCCCCAAAACAAAGTATGAGTGTAGTTTTCCTACCCCTAAGCCAGCATAGTGTGTCAACACATTTTTTTTTTTGTCTTTGCCAATCTAATAGGTGAAAACTTAGTCTCTCAGTGTGGTTTTAATTTACAATTTTCATTATGAGTAAAAGAGCATTTTTCATCCATTTAAGAGCCATTTATATTTCCTTTCCTGTGAATATCCTTTGCCCCATTTTGCCATTTGGTTATAGACCTTTTCTTATTGATTAAAGAGAGTTTTATATGAAGACAGCCCTTGGTCTACGACAGGAACTAGAAATATTTTTTTCTGAGTTTGTGGTTTATAATTGGACTTGGCTTACGGTGGTTTTTTTATCATGAAGAAATCTGCTTATTTTTACATATATTGAACATATCTTGTCTTTAATGGATTCTGGATTTGGTACATTTTAATCTACCTTTATTTAAACCATTAAGATGAGGTATCACAAAATTAAGGGCCTCATCATAAGCTGTCCAAACACCAAAAATCCCAGATTCCCAGCAATAATTAAACCAATTCCTACAAGTAGATATCTTTAGTTAATATATACCTTGCTTTGAACAAAATTCAGATTTAGGAAGCAGATGAGTTCAGGGTAATCCTTCACTTATAAAGGGGCATACAATAGGACAGCTTCCTTTACATAATGAGCTGAGATAAGTAATTAACTGTGTTTAAATTTACAGCTTTCCAGGGGTTGTATAAGTGGTGGTTCACCTGTATTTGGATCAGCTAGAAAAAACAAGTCCGGTATTGAGTGAAGTAATATTGATTGAACACTGACTGTATAGTGAAAAGCCTGAGCTTTGGAGCGTAATGGCAGGATTAAAATTCCAGCTCTGTGCCTATGTGCCCTTGAACAAGTTTTCTCACATCTCCAGACCTTATTCCTCAGTTAATAGTACTGGAGAGTTTGCTGTGAGAATTAAATGAAAAACTGCTTATGAAGTTCTTAGCACAGGTCTCATGATAAAATGCTCTGGACATGATGCTGTTGTTAGATTTAGTTGTCTTCCCACTTCATTCTCCTTCTATAGATATTTAAAGAATTCATCCATTTGTCATTCAATTAATGCAGCCACTCAATGCCTTATTAAATAATTTACATATTAGTCCATCATTTATTCAGTTATTCATTTACTCACACATTCACTCATGCACTGTCATTCATTCAACAGATATTTGAGCTCCTAGTATGGGCCAGATCCTGGGCTAGCTCTGAGTACATGATGATGTCCATGGACCTGACTCAGGAGTTTGAGGGTTGAGGTTCAAAAGCTTCTCATTCATTCCACAGCAGAACAAATACCTGTGTTCACTGCATATCATGGCTCTTTATCCAATGGCTGCTAGTTTTAATTCCATGACATCATAATCTCCTGGCTTCCTTTCTTTGTTCCTTTCTCTTCTTCCCCGCCCCCCGTGCCCTTTTACCCTCTCTTTGCCCAGGACTCTACCCCGGACTCAGGCCTTTACTACCCCTATCAGAGTCCCTTGGCGATTACCAAGACAGATGACCACTCAGACTCTGAGTCAGACTAACCTGAGTTGAAGCTCAGCTCCTCTACTTTCTAGTTTAGGGAACTTAGACAAGTCTGACCCTCAGTTTCCTCCTCTTTAAAATAGGGATAATAATATCCACTTTATTCGAATGATTGAATTAAACAGTGAAGTCACTCCTTCGCTGCAAAGAAACACTTAACACCAGGGAGGTATGATGATCAATTCACATCTCAATTAGTTGAGTGTCTACTCTATGTAGGCATTATGTTCAGTACTATGAAGACACACAGAGAGCTAATGTCATCTCTTCCAGTCAGAAGCCACAGCACAGGGGGGTCCACAGTAAGTGCTCAATAAGAGCTACTGTTACTTGCTTTTCCCAAGGAATGCCCCTCACTCCTGGACACTGACACTTCTCAGAGACCTGTGCTAAGGGGGCTGCTGGGCTGATGCTAGCTTCTCTGGTTTCATTTGCAGCTCCGATCTGGCATTCCTTATGGCTTTAAAGTCATTTAATTTTGTGGTAAATTTGAATATAGACTGGGTATTAGCGTATTCTAAGGAATTAATAATATTCTAAGGAATTAATGTTAAATTTGTTAGAGGTGATAATAGTAAGAAAAAGTCCTAAATTTTCAGATATGTTTGTAAGAATTTAGGGTTGAAATGGTAGGACTTTACGTATTTGCTCTTTAAAAATCAGAGGAAAAGGGCTTCCCTGGTGGCGCAGTGGTTGAGAGTCCACCTGCCGATGCAGGGGACACAGGTTCGTACCCCGGTCCGGGAAGATCCCACGTGCCGTGGAGCGGCTGGGCCCGTGAGCCATGGCCGCTGAGCCTGTGTGTCCGGAGCCTGTGCTCCACAACGGGAGAGGCCACAACAGTGAGAGGCCCACGTACTGCAAAAAGAAAAAAAAAATAAATAAATCAGAGGAAAAGAAGAAGAAAAAGTGCCCCCCCCCGACTGTTTGCCATTAAACACTGATCTTTTGTTACCTGATTTTTAAAAAAAGGAAGAGAAAGAAAGGAAGGAAGGAAGGAAGGAAGGAAGGAAGGAAGGAAGGAAGGAAGAAAAGGGTAAAGCATATATGGCAAAATGTCAATAATTATTGAATCAGGGGTTCATTTTACCATTCATTCAAGGTGGTTCATTATGCCATTCTCTCAGTTTTGATGTGTTTGATAAGTTTTATAATAGGAAGGTTGAATATCTATTTTTGTTTAATGGGAGGATCACTTTATGGAAGCGAAGGGGAAGGAAACTTACCACGTGCAGCATTCCCATTTAGGCGGAGGGCAGGCCGCCCTATCCTTAGCCAGGAGGAGAGCTTGCAAAGGGTGGGCTATGTCATTAGATTGCCACCTGCTTTATTTACAGGGCCTTTGCAGGTGCCCTTGGGGAATTCACCTGGACAGGGAAGAGGGCTTGTGGATAATTTACCCCTCCCCTGTCCCAAGGAAACAGGCACAGGTACCCCACTGGAACAGCTAGGCCTCAGACCAGGTTTTAAGGCCTTGTGGTCCTCTCCCCACCAAGTTCATTACATTTCTTCTGTCACCTCTATTTCATCCGTAAAGGAGAGACAAGACCACAGGCCAAACCCAAGTTCTCTCAATTACTCTGTTCGTAATCTCAAGCCTGGTGCCTTTGATCTTGGTTAGTTTATTCCCAATTCCCTCCACTCCCCACCACCACACACAGGTAACCCCTTTCATTAACTTCCTTCCAGACTATCTTTTTGTAAGTATAAGCAAATGCAAATATACATCCTCCAATAGGCTTAAAACTAACAACAAAGCAAATTGAAAATAGAGAAAATTGCAGTGTTCCAGGTAAAGAGTGAAGTAAGTCTGGGAGTTGTTAGCATATAGATGGATAAGCTCTAGAGGCAAGGGAATAGAAGAAGAAGGAAAAGAAGGGAGAAAGAAAAAGGACTAAACTTCAGAGTCACCCAGAGGAAAAGAAAAGAGGCAGAAGGAAGGTGGACGCCAGGCCCAGGCTCAGGCTCCAGGCCTCCGAGGCAGAGAGGTGCGCTCCGGCAGGCTGGGCAGCAGACGCCATGACACTATTCCCCTTTGGGGACTGCTTCGCCCTGGCCTTCTTCTCCCCTACTTCATCATCTACAAGTGCAGCAGGCTGTCCGAGTACAGCGCCTTCTGGAAGTGCGTCCAGGCCGGGGTCACCTATCTGTTCGTGCAGCTGTGCAAGATGCTGTTCCTGGCCACATTCTTTCCCAGCTGGGAAGGCGGCATCTATGACTTCATTGGGGAGCTCATGAAGGCCAGCGTGGTTGTGGCAGACCTGATAGGCCTAAACCTTGTCATGTCCCAGAATGCCGGCAAGGGGGAATACAAGATCATGGTTGCTACCCTGGGCTGGGCCACCGTCAAGTTCATTATGTCCTGCTACATCCCCCTCTGGGTTGGAGCTCAGGCACTGAGTTTGACTGGAAATACATCCAGATGAGCATTGACTCCAACATCTGTGTGGTCCATTACGTCATCACATCTACCCAGGTGTAGATGATCACATGCTATGACCTGTACCACACTTTCCAGCCAGCAGTCCTTCTACTGATGTTCCTTAACATCTACAAGGCCTTTGTCATAGAGATGTTCATCCACCTCTGTTCCCTGGGCAGCTGGACGGCACTGCTGGCCCTCAGCACCCTGTCCCTGTATGTCGCCCTTGTCAATATGCACTCCTAGGCTCGGTGTCCCAGACTTTCACATACCTTTTCCCCATCTCCAGGTTTCAGTGAAGTAAACAGTATTTGCAAAGTTCCAAAAAAAAAAAAAAGGCAGAAAGAAAAACCCAGAGAGAATATTTTAAGAAGAGAGGGGTAAGTAGTCAATTGTGTTATCTGCTCCTAATATGTGAACAGATCTGCATGAACCACCCTGGAAAGATAGCCACGTTAAAGAGAGTTCAAAGTAAAATATATGTTATGATCCTACTTTTGAAAAATTGATATGTATATACACATGTTCAGTGAGTAGAAAGAAGTCTAGAAGACTTTAGAAAGAGTAGACTAACGGGAAACCTGGTGAGCTTGTTTGTGGGAAAAGGTGGCCTTTTTACTTTGCACACTTCAGTTTTGTTTGCATTTTTTACCACAAGAATGCATTCTTTTGATAAATAAAAAGGATTTGTAAAAGGGGGAAACTACTGTTTAAAACCATCTATATTCAAATTTTCTGTGGAGTAGAGAAGGTGATTAAGAACGTTGGCTTCAGAATCTAATAAACATGAGTCTAAACCCCAGCTCTACTCCATGAACCAGTTAACCTCTCTGAGCCTCAGTTTCCTCATCTGTAAAATGGTGATTATACTGATAATTACTTCAAAGGATTGCAATAGGATTAAATGGGGAGCATGAGTAAAGCATCTAGTACAATGACTGTCATACAGAAAAGGCTCAATTGATATTAGTTATACATATATAATATATATATAATTAAGTTATATATTATATTAGTTTAATATATGTAATAAATAAAATATCTATTACTAGATTAAACCAGCCAATCAGAGATGTACTCATTTGGACAACATTATTTTGGTCCCTCTAGAACTGCTGTCGCTGAAATGCATTTTCTGTGTCATGCTTTGGTTGTTATAAGAAATGGTGATGTCAGCCACTGTGATCTATTGCCAGGATCCATCCCATAGAATCACCTACCGTACCAGGGAACTCAGGAGGGGCCTGTGTCTGCCCAGGGAGTGTACAAGATGGTCCTCAGCAGAATTTCCATGTGTTTTTATAGTTTCTCTCATTCTTTTCAATTTCTATTTTTGTGTTTTACAATGCACATAATATATTAGTATAAATATGAATAAATATACCTGTATTGGGGAGTTTAACAATTTTTACCCATGGAAGATTAACTTATAAAGTTTGAAAAGCAGTGTCTTGATGAGTTCTCTCAGACTCAAGGTTACAAAAAGCTGCATTTCTCCCAAGGATTTGGTTTATTGTTTCTAATAAATACAATCACTCCTGTCATTAAATGCCTTCTCTTCTTGGCTTTGACTGTTAGAAACCTCAGAGCCAGATTCATAACCCAGCTCTACACACAGAATGTCTGTGGTTGGTATCCTGAGGGCTGTGGTTATGAGCACAGCTTCTGAAACCACATTGCCTGTGTTCACATCCCACTGTGTGAACTTGGGCAAGTGACTTAACCTCTCTGTGCCTCCATTTCCTCAAATATAAAATAATTATAACAGTAATCACCTCCCAGGATTATTATAAAGATTAAATGAGGTGATGCATGTAAATCAATTAGAACAGTGCTCAGCATTAGTAAGAACTCAAATATTTTTGTTGTTATTATGGGCTCTCATTCCATGATTTCTTTCTTTTCTAAAAAATTTTTATTGGCGTATAGTTGCTTTAAAATATGGAACACTTCACAAATTTGCGTGTCATCCTTGCGCAGGGGCCATGCTAATCTTCTCTGTATCGTTCCAATTTTAGTGTATGTGCTGCCGAAGCGAGCACTCTCATTCCATGATTTCTTTACCCTTGCTTTTCTTCAGTCCCATTTCTGCTACTCTTTTTGTATTTCAGTAAGGCACTTAAAATCCTTTTTTGGAAAGAGTTTAAGCAAACAACCATATGAATTTTTTTTTTCTTAATATGCCAGGCACTGAGTTAGGTTCTTGAAGAATACAAAGATAAAGAAAAGATTGTGGGAATTCCCTGGTGGTCCAGTGATTAGGACTCCGCACCCTGCCGAGGGCCCGGGTTCAGTCCCTAGTCGGGGAACTAAAATCGCAAAAACTGCTCAGCTCGGCCAAAAAGAAAAGATTGTTTCTGCCTTCAAGGAAATGTTCAGTCTAGTGGGGAAGACATACATACAAATAGCCATAAACCAAGTACAGGATATGGAAAGCCGTGCAGGAGAGGTGTGCAAGTGCTGTAAGGACACGGAGTAGATGAGATCCGTGAAAGCTTCCTAGAGGAGGTGGCATGGGGGTTGCACGGCCCAGGAAACAGAGATGATAGAGCAGAGATACAGGTGGAGGAAGTACTGGTGATCTAAGGCAGACTCTCCAGGACCGATGTGCTACCCACAGTGCTGGTTAAGGTGGATACTCAATAAGTCCCTGTTTTTGACTGCTGTACTTGATTCAAGTGGTGTGAAAAGGAGGAGGAAGAGAAAACAGGACAAAGCCCAAGAGCACCTCCCTTTTTCAAGGGAAGTGAAAAGCAACGGGAGCAGAACCAAGTCCTCTGAGGTGCGAAGATAAACTCGCAGGCCAGGCCAGGAAACACAGATGTGAAAACCAGGCTCAGGCAGTTGCTTTGAGCGAGGAGGGAATGGAAAATTTGGGGTGCGAGATTGGAGGGGTCTTCTGCCTGCATCCATTTGCCTTGCAGAACAAATGCCCAAAGCCCATAACGTTTCCTTTTGGGCTCAGAGATAGAACTTTCCTTTCCTTTCATGGTGTGGCTTCAACTTCAGGCCTTCCAGACCACTTTTGGGCACAGTCTTTTAAGGTGTCCTATCATCTCTAAGCAGAGTGATCCCAGGTAACTTCAGCCACACATTCCCTTCCTCTGAAGGTAAATGAATAGTGAGTCTAAAAATGAGAGCCCTAATCAGAGTTAAATCCCTGCCCAAAAGGTCCCTAAGAAGGGACAGTGTGGTAAGCAAAGTACAAAATATAGAGTTGGACAGAACTGGCTTTTAATTCTGGTTTCTGACAAGATGCCAACCCCGGTATGCCCCAGGTTCCTCATCTGTAAAATGGGTATATGAATGTTGGCCTCAGACTTGTTTGGATTACAGGACACCATATATATGTGCCTGGAACTCAGCAGGCACTAAGATTATCTCTGAGCTCTTTCCATTCCTGAAAAGAAATAAGCTACCACATATTAAGCACCGCCACTGCGTCAGGCACTGTGCAAAGTGCTTCGTTTGTGTTCCCATTTACTAATGAGGTGGTGGCCCACGTCCTTCAGAAGGTGCAGCAATGCGGGCTCTTAACCTTCCTGCTGCCCTTGGAGACTTCATCTCCTGAAGTCAAGTGGTCAACTTCTAGAACCCCTACAGGTGTCATCAAAAAGTTTGGCATTGCTCAGAGGTAAACTCAACTAACTCAGTGCTTACAGAAGGCTAGTGATAATTCGAGGCGATCCAGCCCCTTTCTTTTCCCAGAAAGAGCAGAGTAGGTAATATCTGTTTAGATTTCATGTAAAGAGGTTACAACTTGATTTTCCTTTCTGAGTCAACCTTTCCTTCCTTCTGTTTTTTTTTTTTTTTTTTTTTTGCGGTACACAGGCCTCTCACTGTTGTGGCCTCTCCCATTGCAGAGCACAGGCTCCGGACGCGCAGGCTCAGCAGCCATGGCTCACGGGCCCAGCCGCTCGGTGGCATGTGGGATCTTCCCAGACCGGGGCACGAACCTGCGTCCCCTGCATCGGCAGGTGGACTCTCAACCACTGCGCCACCAGGGAAGCCCTCCTTCTGTTTTTTTAAGGTAGTGTTTCCCAAGTTGGCTGCTCATTGGGATCACCTGGGGAAGTTAAAAAACTCCCTCCCTCCCACCCACCCCAAGAGATTGTGATATATTGATACATGGTCTGGAGTGGGCCTGGGCCTCTGGATCTTTTTTTTTTTTTTTTTTGTGGTACGCGGGCCTCTCACTGTTGTGGCCTCTCCTGTTGCGGAGCACAGGCTCTGGACGCGCAGGCTCAGCGGCCATGGCTCACGGGCCCAACCGCTCCGCAGCATGTGGGATCTTCCCAGACCAGGTCACAAACCCGTGTCCCCTGCATCGGCAGGCGGACTCTCAACCACTGTGCCACCAGGGAAGCCCCCTCTGGATCTTTTTAATTCCTGGGTATTCCAATGTGCAGTTAAGGTAACAACCGCTGTCCTAAATCCTCAGGTTAAAAGAATTATCTATCTACCTTCTACCTTAATAAATACATTTTTTTTTAACAAAAAGGAATGACATTTATATATTGTTCTGCTACTTGCTTCTTTTCACCCAACAGTATGTCATGGATTACGTTCCTTGTTGGTACATACAAAATTAGCTCACACCTTTTAGCAGCTGCAGAATATCTGATTGTAGGGATGTACAATAATATATTTAATCAACTCTTTGCAGTTGGACATTTAGGTTGTTTCCACTTTTTCCCTGTTACAAACAATGTGAAAAGACATACTTGCACACATTGTACAAACATTTCTGTAAGATTCACAAAGTGGAAATGCTTAGTCAAAGAAGGTAATATGTAGAGAAGTATTTAGATACTTACGTATTTATTTCTGTGTTTTGGTAAATGAATGAAGGAAGCACTTTGTGTTGTCATTTGCTGGGTACGTGCAGTGCATATAATTATTGTGGCTAAAGTGGCTTCTGAGCCCTTTAAGGGCTGGGACTGCTGGGCCCTTTGAGGACGCCAAGGGCTGGCTGGGTTGACTGAAACCATGATCACCTCCGTGGCTGTATTTCAGCTTTTCTCTCTAAGGCAGGATGTGGCCAGGTTCCAGAGTTTTCATTCCTCTCCCTGCAGGGCGCCTTTTGATGTGTTGGCCCATATCCTAGGAAGTTGGAGGCGCCTTGGGGGGCTATCAGAAGATGTGGAACATGCCAGTTAGAATCAACTGGCCCTCATTTTGTCTGAAGCTTGGCCTCAGTCCACAAGGGCAGGGCCTGCAAGAGATGGAGGAGGGTCAGGGAGTAGCAAATCTGAGCCAGACCTGAATCTCCACAGGGCTTTTCACAGACGTGAGGAATAACTGTCCCTTTTCCTGGCCTGTCCTACTGAACCACTATTTGAAACAAAATGTGGGCTTCTATAGGAGGCTACCTAGGAGGGCAAGGGGAGCCCAGGTGGGGCCAGCCCTAAGGATCAGGAAAGATCAGGATGATGGTCTGTCCGATTTTAGAGCCACCTGGTAAACAGGTAAACAGCAGGGACTGAGGGATTGTGCAAGAGAGTTTGAGGAAGGAGTTGCCCAGTCGGTCCTCAGACTCACAGTCAAGGTGGGGGGGTATGAGGAGACCTGGGTTCATATCCTGGCACTACTGCTGACAACTGATAGGCCGCTGACTGCGTGGAGGCCCGGGGGCGACACACCTCTCCTGTCTGAACCTCTTTCCTCATCTGGAAAATTGTGTCCACACTTATTTCACCTGGCCTTGTTGTGAGAATTAAATGAAGGAACAGATGCACAGGCATTTTGCACTGTCCCTGGCATGCAGTAGGTGCTCAATAAATAATAGCTGCATTTATCAGTGGATTAGGGAGGTATGCAAGAAAGATAGGGACCCATATCCTACGAGGAAGTCACTCTGTGGGGCCTGGAATCAGGCTTACAAGGAACCGGGAAGCAAATTCTGGCTGCTGCTGCTGGGCGGGTAGAATAAATCGTCCTGAACAAAGGGCCTGCACCTTCAGCCCTAGATTCTAGGATGTGGACCCAGCATGGAGCCCCATCTGTATTCCTGCTGCCCTGGCTCTCTGCTTCACAGGCAACTGCCCTCAACCTCCAGGGAACTATAAGGAGAGTCCCGGGGCCTAGAGGACCTGTGGCCCTGGCCATGGCCCTAAGGGAGAGGGGAGTGGGGGGTGGGAGGGAGGCTGTAAAAAATGTAAATGGTGCGGTGTGGAGCGGCTCCAGCCGTCTGACACTCCCCGGAGCTGGCAGGAGCCCGGGGAAGGAGCCCCAGGCCCCGGGCGCCTTTTGTCCCGCGGCTTGGCTATGTAAAAGGTGGGGGAAGGGGCAAGAATTCGTGGAACTTGTCCATTCATTGGAGCCCCCGCTGCCCGCAGGTGCGAGATGGGGGAGGGAGCTGCAGACTCCGCCCTGGAAGGTTTAGAAATGAGAATTTACAACTCAGCATGCAGTGGACGACAAACAGATTCCTTGGGTTCCAGCCTCTAAGGCTGTGAACCTTCAGGCCTGCCAGACTCCATCTCGCTTAAAATTGAGGCCATCAACTGGTTCCCTGCCCCCCCCCCCAACCGGGCTTCCGAACTCCCATCTCGTCCATTCCCCAAATCCCCACTTTCCAATCTGTTTCCCCAGGCCTGCTCGTAAGGCTGTTGGATTTTCTGAGGTTTCTGTTTGTTTTTACTTTTCCATTCCTATTTGGCTGCTTGGGGTTCACAACTTCCAGGGCCTTCTCCAAAGCACCATATTCAAGCATTAGATACTGCTTGAACCAAAGTCCTAAAAAAAACCAGTGTGAGGAGAGGAAGGACTTGGAAGCATGCAAACCTGGGTCCGAACCCTGCTCTGCCCTCCCCAGCTGAGTGCGTTCCAGGCAAGTTACTAACCTTTCTGAGCAGCAGTTTTCTATAGGTAAAATGGGAATACTGTGTTTCTGCTTCTAAAGGTTTTTGACAAATTAAGTGCTGAGTTAATGTTTAGGAAATTCTTAGCACAATGCCTGGCACAGAATAGGTATTCAATGAATATTAGGTTATTCCCTTTAATAACCATAGGAAAATAAGGCAGAAACTCCCTGCAATGTTGTTTCAATTTTTATTTCCCTGTTGCTAGAGAGATTAACCTTTTTTCGGTGTGTTTTTTGTTTGTTTTTGGTTTTGTCTTTGGTTTAACAATTGATGGGACACCTTTATGCATTCTGGAATTCTTTGTTATACAATTTGCAATTTTTTCTGTTGGCTGTCACCTGCTTTTGGCTTTTTGGTATCTTTCAACATACAGAGTCTCTTTTTCTTTCTACTCAGTGTATGCCCAAAACCGCCCTTAGGGGCTGGTCCTCTATAGGCTGATTTGCTTGGAGGTTTGGGGGTCTCGCTGACTGCCTTTGGCCAGTATCCTCCTCAGGGCTTTCTCGGGCCCTCCGCTGTTCTCTAAAGGAACGTGAAAACCTGCTGCTGGTGCTACTTGACTGATCCTGCTGTATCCCAGTTTTATCCCAAAACGCACACACTCCGCCCTCTACTGGTTTCTGGAAGGATCACATCTTTCTTTTACTGGTTGCTGATGTGGGGAAACTCCAGGATCTGACTGAGAAATGAGTGGCTGAATGAGAATTCAGATCCTCCATTAACCCTCTTTGGGGCCCAGGACTGAGTCTCAAACTCTCTATACTTCACCATCCTAGCCAGCTGCCCAAACTCACATTAACTGACCACTTAACTGACGCCTTCCTGAGAAGCTCTGTAAGTCTAATTTGATGGATTATACGTTAATGCTCTAGAAGAGAAGGAAATTAAAACAAATGTTACGAAGCCGACTATCTCATTTATTGGGCACTTACCATGTGCCGTTCGCTGTGTTAAGTACTCTACTTGAAGACCTTATTTAATTCTCATGCCAATGAGGAAAGCTCAAATTTCTCCATTTTATAGATACAGAGACTGAAGCTTAAGGGGGTTTTATGCAACTTGGCCAAGGTTACCAGCTGGAAGTTTGCCAGATTGAGCAAATATACATATAGGAGCCCAGTTAAATTTAAATTTCATATAAATAATGACTTTTTTTAGTATCGCAAATATCAAATATTTCATGTAATATTTTATCTGGCAATCCCATCCAGATGGTAAGGGGTGAATGTGGACTGGACCCCAAGTTTCCTGATTCTCTGGGCTTCCAGTGGTAAGACCATGGAATTCTTTGAAAAGGGAAGAAACTTCCTGTGCTAACTCCTGGACTCCATCTCGACATACTGACTAGTATGGACGTGAGGCCTTCTTAACAAGCATCTTCACCCTTAAGCCCCCACTCCTCTGAACTGAGATCACTTTTGTATGTATCAGGCTTGTACATTTTGATGCCCATACTCAGCTGTCTTATGGCTTCCAATATTCTTAATAAGTTTTTATATTCGTTCGATCATCCATCCATTCAACTCCTTGACAAATACTTATTGTTTGAGGGCCTGTCCTGCCAACTAAGAATAGAAAGATGAATTAGACAAATTAGACACAGTTCCTGTCCTTGAGGAGCTCCTGCTTCACTGCAGGAGACTGACAAGTAAACAGACACAATTAGGTGGGTGATGGTCTGGGTGGGCTGTGTTAGAGACTATGATAGATGGAGGTTTGCTCCAGAAGCAGAGGGGCTCACGGTGGGAGCAGTCAGACACAAAACCCAGGAGATCAGCTTCAGCTGAGTATTGAAGGGTCAACAGTTTTGTTTTCCTCTGAAGGGGGAAACAAATGATAATAAACTTTAGCCAGTGGTTACAATCTGCAATAAGAAATGAATTCAGATGAAGAAGAAAGTGAGAACTTGGGCTCCAGAGCCAGACATCCTGGTTACATCCAACTTCCCCCACTTACTAGCCATGTGACCGTGGCCATGTAACCAACCGATCCTCTCCATGCCTCAGTTTTAACTTCTGTGAAGTGGGGAAATCACTATAGTCTACCTCATTGGTTTGATGTACAGGTTAAATTAAATAATACATACAGGGAATTCCCTGGCGGTCCAGTGGTTAGGACTCTGCGCTTTCACTGCCGAGGGCCAGGCTTAATCCCTGGTGTGGGAGCTAAGATCCCGTAAGCCACACGGCTTGACCAAAAAAATTCCATATGAAATGCCTAATGTAGCTCCTGAGATGTAGTAAGTAGGCAACAGAGATTAACATCAACGATTTTCCCCTCTCCACTAGATCTTCCCTTCAGCCTGCAAATGTGTTGTAATATCTTTCTTTGACCCCATATCTTCCTCTAACTACTGGTATATTATCTGTTCCCCTCTTATGGCATAACTCTTTGAAAGAATTGCCTGTAACCCCTACTTCCATTTTATCACCTCTTTCTCTCTCCCAAACCCACTCCATGGAGCCTGCTATTGTCAAGGTCACTGACAAGCTCCGTGATGCAATCCCAGTGGGCAATTCTTAGCTCACCTGCATCCCCTCAGCAGCATTCAACATAGCTGAGCCAGCCATGCTTCTTGAAGTGCTTGCTTTCCTTGGCTTCCAGGACACCACACTCGTGTTTCTCCTCCTACCTCCCTGCTGCTCCTTCCCCATCTCCTTTGCTGGCTCTCCCTCCTCCTCTCCAACTAGATATTGGATTCCCAAAGGGCTCAGTCCTCTGACCTCTTTGCCTCTCTACCTGCCTTTACTCCTTAGGTGATCTCTTACGAGGTGATCTCTTTCTCTTACGATTTAAAATCCCACCTTTCTTCTGATGACCCCCATATCTACAGCTCCCGCTCAGACATCATTCTTGAGCTCCAGACTCAAACAGACGATTGCCTAAGTAACATCACCAATAGGCGTCTCAGATTTAACTGTTGATAAACACACTCTTGATTTACCACCTGTTCCCCACCCAGAATCTGTTCTTCCCCCAGAGCTCCCCATCTCAGTAAATGCTACCATCATTCACTCCGTTGCTCAGACCAAAAACCTTGGAATCCCTCGACTCCTCTTTCTCTCATTCCCCACGTCCAAACGCAAATCCTGTTGGCTCTATTTTCAAAATACATCCCTAATTCAACACTTGTCACTTTCCCTAAAGCAAGATTCCTCAGCTTCGGCACTTTGGACATTTTGGAACAGGTAATTCTTTGCTCTGGGGAGCTGTCCTGTGCATTATTGTAGGATGCTTACCAACATCCCTAGCCTTACCCAGTAGATGCCAGGAGCATATCCCTGGTGGTGACAACCAAAAATATCTCCAGATATTGCCAAAAGTCCCTGGCCTGGGTAGTGCGGGGTGGAGAGGGTGGGGCAAAAACACCCTGGTTGAGAAACACTTCTCTACAGCTTCTACTCTGTAATCTCAACAATTACTACCTCTTACTTGAAATACAGAATTGCCTCTTAACTGGTTTCCCTACTTGCATTCCAGCTCCCTCAGAATCTACATGGCTCCTTCCCTCATTTCACTCAGGGTTGCTGTTTAAACCCAACCAGAGACACCTTCCTTGATCACTCTCTCCCAAGGAGCACTGCCACCCAGATCCCCGCAGCCTGTGTGATGGACACAGAGGTGTGCAGCCCAGAGTTCCTTCCTTGAGGAAAGATTGTCACCCCAGCTGCTCGGAGTGTAGTAAGCAGACAGCCCTTCAGCTGTCAGCCCCTTCAGGGATTGCCTCAGCCACAGAGCGGACTTGCCCAAGGTCATGACCTTCCCTAGGCAGCCCGCATACAAGAACTGAGTGGGGCTAAGCAGAAAGGAGGCAACTCAGATGGGCCATTTTAGCCCTGGAGCTCCCCATGGAGTCTGCTGAGGCTGTCATCCGAGCCGCCTCTCAGCCTGATTTCCCCCTGTGCCCAATCCTGCTTCCTTCCCCACCCTTGCACACATGTGATCCTAGAACATTCTCTCTGGCCACTGAGGTGCTAAACATCTCAGGGTGTGCATCGCAAAGGATTTAACCTGGGACACCCGCTATGGTTTTCTTAACATTATGATTCACATTTCATATCATTTTTTTGGTTTATCGTATGTATCTTCTTAAGGTCTTCTTTTGTTTTTAAAGATTTTTTGATGTAGACCATTTTTAAAGTCTTTATGGAATTTGTTACAATATTGCTTCTGGGTTTTTTTTGTTTTGGTTTTTTGGCTGTGAGGCATGTGGGATCTGAGCTCCCCGACCAGGGATGGAACCCGTACCCCCTGCACTGGAAGATGAAGTCTTAACCACTGGATGACCAGGGAAGTCCTTGTATCTGCTTAAGGTCTTGAAGGCAGGGACTTTTTGTTTTGAAACTGCTGGATCACTAGCACCTAGAACAATGCCTGGCACATAGAGATTAGGTGCTCAGTAAACATCTATTGAAAGTTGAATGAATTATTTTCGTCCGCCTCAGCTCCTCACTCCTTTAAGTTTACTCTGCAATCAAGGAGCTGTCCTTGGGTGAAATCAAATCAACCCTTGGGTGATTTCTAATATGAAAACGTCAACTTTTTAACAGACGTACAGCTCAGGGGGCAAATCTTTCCAAAATGATTTACTTCTGGAGTGGAACAGGCCCAGATGATTTCAGATCTAAAAGACCTGACAGCAGGGCTCTGCTTGGCTAACAACTCGATCCCTCCTGCTCTGTCCTCCTTTTGTCAGAAAATAAATTTAACAGGCTGGTCTTGTGGGGAAGCTGCCATGAGCCTTTGAACCCGCTACACTGCAGGTGTTTTGACCTGGTCAGCCCATAGGATAAGTTTCAGATTCAGTGGCCTTTTTTTTTTTTACGGTACGCGGGCCTCTCCCTGTTGTGGCCTCTCCCGTTGCGGAGCAACAGGCTCCGGACGCGCAGGCTCAGCGGCCACGGCTCACAAGCCCAGCCGCTCCGCGACATGTGGGATCCTCCCGGACCGGGTCACGAACCCGTGTCCCCTGCATCGGCAGGTGGACTCTCAACCGCTGCGCCACCAAGGAAGCCCCTCAGTGGCTATTCTTGAGTATTTTTACACACTGTTTCATCTTTTTCAAGAGCATTCACATTGCTCAATAATTTCCCATGACGGCCATGAGTTGTGGGTCCACTTTACCATCCTAATTTTATATGCAGGCAAACTGGGGTCAGAGGAGTAGCTTCATTCATTCCAGAACTGTTTCGTGAACACCTACGTGCCAGGCACTGGACTGAGTCTTACAGGACATGAAGATGACTGGCAGGCTAGCAGGAGAGATGAGAAGGAAGAACTCTATTACTGAGGTGTGAACCAGAAGCTGCGAGGGTCAGAAGATGAAGTAATTTTTTCTTATTAAGAGACAACCTCTGGGAAGGTTTTACTGTGCAGGTCACATTTAAAAAACAAAAAAAAACCTATTTAAATGCACAGGCTCTTTCGTTCAAACGTCTTTTGCTCTCTCCATTCCTTGAATTCCTAATTCCTACAGATTCTAATCATTTTAAATAGGTATATGCTCGTGCACACACAAATATGCTTTCTTTCAAATGAAATATGGAGTATGCGATCTTTTAAAATTAATCAAGGATATTCATTTCAACATTCTATGTAATAGCAAACAGCTATAAACCACTAAAATGTCCAGCAATAGGGGACTGGATAGTTTCTCTAGGGACTTCCCTGGCGGTCCAGTGGTTAAGACTCTTCACTTCCACTGCAGGGGGCACCAGTTTGGTCCCTGGCTGGGGAGCTAAGATCCCTCATGCTGTGCGGCCAAGAAAAAAAAAAAAAAGTTTCTCTATACAGTGGAGTGCTATGCAGTGGGGAAAAATGAGGTGGGTCTGTGTGATATGGAAGTATCTCCAAGATATACTATAAAATCTAAAAAGCAAGCTTCAAGGCAGAGTGTTTAAAAGGAATAGGTAAGGCTGTGTGTTTGTGTGTGTGTGTGTATGTGAAAAATAATCGCACATATAACTTTGCATTTACATGAAACATTTTTGTAAATATTCCTGAGAAACTGTGAACAGTAGTTGTCTCTGGAGCAGGAGACACACTTATTTTTCACTATATGCCTAATGATCCTGTGTGAATTTTTTTATCATGTTTTTAAATTTTTCCATTAAACTAGTTAATTAAAAATGAGTGAGACAATACAACATAGGCATTTCTCCCATGCTACTATATAGTACACCATTTTGCCCTGATCATTGCCAGGTGCTGTTTAGATACTTCCCACAGCTCCCTGATAAGGA
Organism: Lagenorhynchus albirostris; assembly: GCF_949774975.1. Classification (NCBI taxonomy): domain Eukaryota; kingdom Metazoa; phylum Chordata; class Mammalia; order Artiodactyla; family Delphinidae; genus Lagenorhynchus; species Lagenorhynchus albirostris. Next base: position 28,240,695 of record NC_083095.1, read on the forward strand.
AACTGAGGCAACTTGCCCAAGGTCACACAGATATTAAGTGGTAGAGCAGGGATTTGAACCCGTGCAATCTGGCTCTGAAGCCCATACTCTGAACCACTATGGCCATGCAGCCTCTCTCATTCTTGTTAAGGGATGCAAAGTGTATTCCATAAAGTGATTGTCATACTTTTTTACCCTTTCCTCCTTGATAGAAATTCTGGTTGTTTCTAGGGTTTTGCTATTACCTACCTACCACACTGCAGAAACACCCTCGCGATTAACCTTTGTGCTCTTGTGTAAACATATTTATAAGAGAAAACCTGGAAGTGAAACCATGGCATCATCTAAAGCTTGATAGTTATTATCAAATTGCTTTCCTTTTTTTTTTTTCTTTAACCAAAAAGAAAAACCCTTTGTCTTTGTATGAGAGAGGAAGTAGCCCCAAGTCTGGTAGCTGGAAAAGGGGAATTTCAGTCCTAGTATTAAACAGTATGAGCAGAGACAATGGCCTGTGTGTTTTGTGAGGTTAGGAACTGTCTTGCACAAATATTTATTGTGCCCTTACTAAGTGCTTCTGGACAATGGTGAATACAGTGGACATGGGCCCTGCCCTCATGCAGCTGATAGTCTGTGGAGAGAGAGGCATTAATAAAGCTATGTGAAAGTTTTCATTTTCACAAAATGAAAATATAATCACAAGCTTCGATAAGTGCCATGAGGAGAAAAAATGCGGTGCTATTGGAAGGAATAATAGAGTCCTTCTTTAGAGAAAGTGGTCAGGAGAGGGCTTTCTCGGGAAGGGACACTACACTGGAGATGAAGGAAGAGTAGAGATCAACAGAAGAATGGAGGGCACTAGGTTGTTTCCCAGCACCTAAAAAGGTTGTGTTTGGTGGAGCTAGGGCACCTAGAGCCTTTGGTACCACTGAAGGGTTTTAAGCGAGGTATTGATCTGATTTTTGCAGTCTCCCTGGCTGTTGTGTAGGAACTGCATTAGAACAGTAGCAAGAATTCAAGTGGGGAAACCAATTAGGAGGTTTTTGCAAGACAGGAGAGAGATGACAGTGGTTAATCTAAGGTGATGGAGGAGGAACCTATAGATTATAAGGGTCTCAAAAGACATATTGATTGACTGCAATGCGTGGACCTCATTTAGATCCTGATTTTTTTTTAAGTAAAAAAAAAGGGAAATATCAGAGTTACATTTGGAAATTTTAACAGGATATGTGATATTAAGAAATCTTTTTAAAGATTTTTTTGATGCGGACCATTTTTAAAGTCTTTATTGAATTTGTTACAATATTGTTTTGTTTTCTGTTTTGGATTTTTGGCCGCGAGACATAGGGAATCTTAGCTCTCCAACCAGGGATCAAACCTGCACCCCCTGCACTGGAAAGCAAACTCTTAACCACTGGACCGCCAGGGGAATCCCAAGAATTTTTTTTTTTTAATTTTAGGTGTTTCATTAGGTTTCCCACTACTCCGCTTCAGGATTAAAGTGTTGGAAATTATTCAAAAGATAATTTAGAAATATAAACTGAAATATTAATGAACAATATGTTATATATAGCATTTTGTAAAGTTTAAAGTAATAGACAGCATTAAGAACCCTGGGACAAACCCCAAAGCAGAACACTATTGAGAGTGAAAGGCAACAAGAGCTACAAACCTGGATTTCCCTAGCAAGGTGAGGTTGCTCGTCTTGATACTCTTGTTGCCTTATTTAATTTTTCGGAAATAGTATCCTGATGTGTTTATTTGTTTGATTTTTTTTTTTTTTTTTTTTTTTTTTTTTTTTTTGCGGTACGCGGGCCTCTCACTGTTGTGGCCTCTCCCATTGTGGAGCACAGGCTCCGGACGCACAGGCTCAGCAGCCATGGCTCACGGGCCCAGCTGCTCTGTGGCATGTGGGATCTTCCCGGACCGGGGCATGAACCTGTGTCCCCTGCATCGGCAGGTGGACTCTCAACCACTGCGCCACCAGGGAAGCCCTATTTGTTTGATTTTCAAAGTAACAAAGACATACTTAGGAAATCACACTTGGGAATAGTTAAGCTCTTGCCACGTCGAGGAATCACTCAGTTATCTTCTCTCTCCTTTTCCCCATCCTGAGTCGGATGGCCCTCTCTATGGCTCTGTGACAGTGGTTTTCAGTGCTGGGGGCTGGGACAAGGCTAGGATTTTGCTCCTCCCCACCCCCACCCACCAAGAGACATTTGGCAATGTCTGGAGACATTTTTGGTTGGCACAACTGGATCTGGGGCAGTGCTACTGGAATCTAGTGAGTAGATGCCAGGGATACGGCTCAACATCCTACCATGCACAGGACAGTCTCTCCACTCGCCAAAGAAAGAATTATCAGGCCCAAAAAGTCAATAGTGCCAAGGTTGAGAAACCCTGCTATATAGCACTTTGTCATAGCGCTTCATAAAGACAACCAAAACTGTCAACTGGTTGGCCTTCCCAGCTAGACTGGCAACTCCAAGAAGACAGGTGATACATGTATCTTGTTGAGTGTTTGGAATATAGTTGACACTTAATAAGGATTGAAAGAAGGTGGGAAGGTACATCCAGGTTCAAATTTAGGGCCCTGTGAGATCATGCTGCTTGTGATCAGCCACTTGATAAGCATTTCATTCATTCAACATTTAGCATATTTATTAAGCACTTACTATGTACTAGCAGTGTTTGATGTTGGGAATACAACAATGAGCAAGACAGAGTCCCTGCTCAATGAAACTTATTCCTATAAAGGAAGACAAACAATAAGCAACGAAACAAGATGATTTCAGACAGTGATAAATATTATGAAGAAAATAAAAGTATAATGCAACAGTGAATGATTGGGCAAGGACAGCATGGTCTAGGTTGGGTGAGCAGCTGCCATTTGAACTAATGATGAGAAAGTGCCAGCCACTGAAAGCTCTAGGCTAGGGAGAAGACTGATCCAGGCAAAGACCCTGAGGCCAAAATAGAGTGGCCTGTTCAATGAAGACCAAGGGGAGAGGGCCGGATCACTTGTGCCATGGAAACGTTTGGATTTTATTCTAACTGAAATTGGAAGCCTGACATGTTGTTAAAAGATCACTCTGGCTTCTTTGGGAGAATGTATGAAACATCTATATTCAGAGTTTAAAATACTTCAGTCACATTCTCGGCTACTTCTTGCCAAAGGGGAAACTTCCCATATCCAGGAGGGGGCGCTCTAGGCGCCGGGTCAACAGACTCAGCACTGTGGTTCTTTTCGAGAAGTCGGTCGCTTCCGGGAGCGGCTGCGTCTCCCTGCGCCTTCCTCTCTATCCGCCCGTCTCTGTGGTAGCCGGGTGCCGGGGCCCCTCCCCTCTTCGGCGGCAGCGAGTTCTTCGGACTCTACCCTGAGCGGACCCGGGGGCTACCGGGCTCTCGCGTCGGTCGGATTCCGGGTCATGGCGGTCCGGGGGCCCGCGCCCCGGGCTAGCGCCCGGTGAGTACGGCGGCTGGGGAGGAGGACCGGGCCTCGGGGCGTCCTACTCGGGGCTATGTGCGGAAGGAGCACCTTCCGCCCTCGTAACATACTGTGATTTTTTTTTTTAACTTTTTACTCAACATGGTGTTTTTGAGATCATCCATGGTATAACAATCTAGTTTTCACTTCTGAGTGCTGCATGGTGCTACCTAAGTGCGTTAGACCCCAGTTTACGTATACATTACCCTAGTGACGGACAATTAGATTGCTTCCAGTTTTTAAGTACCACTTGCCTCCTTTGTGGATATGGGTGATCTTTGGAGTATCCATCCCAGGGTAGGATGCTAGGTCACTTAATTGTGCTAAATTTGTTCTCTGGAATGGTCGCACCCAACTTCTCAACTGCATTGCTTAAAGGTTCCTGTTTCTTCTTAACGACCGACACCCCACCCCGCCGCCCAATGTTTGGTATTGTTTGGTTTTCTAATGTTTATCGACCTGATTAGTGTAAGGTGGTGTCCCATTGTGTTAATTTTCCTCTGTTAAGCATTTGGGTTTCCCCTTATTTATATCCTTTTCCCACTTTCTATGGATTTCCTGTCTTCCTGATGCAGTCATTACTTATATGGACTAGATTTTATTACCTTGTTTATTTTCCACTCTGCAAGTAACTTCTCCAAGTCTTTTAATCTGTGGCACTATGTTGAACAAAAATACTTAATTCTAAGTTAAATCTGTTAGATTTCCTGCATTATAGTTTGTGGTTTGGGGGTCTTATTTGAGAAATACCTACCATTATATTTTCATTAAGATATTTCTACATTCTATTAACTAAGTAATGTTACTTTTCACATTTAGATTTTTAATCCATTTGGAGTTTTTAAAGATTATTTTTATACATAGTTTGAGGTAATGACCTAAATTTTCCTCTACCGTCTTCAATTAATGACAAATTAATTAATAATTAAAAATTAGAGAAGCTGTATAGCATAGTTAAGAGCACAGAGCCAGGCTGCCTGTGTTCAAACCCTAAGGCTGCCACTTACCAGGTGGGTGACAAGGCAAGTTACTTAACCTTTTTACCCTCAGTTCCTCATCTTTAGGGTTGTGATTATTAAATGAATTAATACACATAAAATGTGTGGAACAGTACTGGGCACGTAGTGTGGGTTTGGCATATAATGTGTGTTTAATATGCCCTTTCTTGTGATATAATCTCTATTATGTGCCCACGTAAACATAGGTGAATTTTTTTCTTTTTGGTCTTTCTGTTCCATGGTCTTTTTGTTCCTGTATTCATACCACACTTTGTTATTACTCCAACCCTGTAATATGATATGTCTTAATAACCTGATGGTTTAGGTGGGTTTCTTCCTCCTCCTTTCCTGTTCCTCACAGTTGTCCTGACCTATTCATGGACCTTTATATTTCCATATACAGTTCCTTAAAGAACTCCTGGTTTTGACTGGTATTGCATTGCAGTTACAGACTTCTATTAGAAATGAAGTCTTTCTATTTAAGTCTTCTTTCACATCCTATAATAGAGTTTTCGGGTTTTCCTCCAAAATGTCTTATACATTCTTTTATAAAGTTAATTTCTGGATATTTTATGGTTTTTCTGTGCTTTTCTTCTGTAAATGACATCTTATTTTCTTTATATTTGCTAGTTGGTTATTGTTGGTTATTGATACTTGTGTGTTAACCCTGTATCTAGCAACATTGCTGGACTCCTTTTATTTCTAACGTTTTGTCTATTTAAAAAATAATATTTATTTTGGTTGTGCTGGGTCTTAGTTGAGGCATGCAGGATCTTCATTGCTGTGTGCGGGTTCCTTATCGCAGCGTGCGGGGTCTTTAGTTGCGGCATGCCTGTGGGATCTAGTTCCCCGACCAGGAATTGAACCCAGGCCCCCAGCATTGGGAGCGTGGAGTCTTAGCCACTGGACCACCAGGGAAGTCCCACTAACATTTTGTCTATAGCTTTGCTGTGTTTCCTATGTAAATGATCACATCATCTGAAAATAATGACAATTTAATCTCTTCTTTCATTCCTTTTACCTCATTTCTTTTATTTTCTTTATTGCTTTAGTCAGGATCTTAAAATCCTTGATGTAGTGGGTTTCCTTGTCTTGTTTGTGACCAAAAAAGAGGATGTGGCTAAGGTTTCTTTATTAATATAGCTATAGATTTTTAGTAAATAACTTTTCATAGCATTTATCAACTTAAATTCCTTTTTATCCCCTGGTCTGTTTCCCTCCTACCATCTTCAGCATTCGTAAACCGTTCTTTCTGCATGGCCTGCGCCCTGCCCACCAACAGCTGTAGATAAGCTTGGTAACTGCTCTCTAAGGCTCCATTGTCCTTTTAGGACTCTGCTTCTCCTGCTTCTCTTCTTCAGGCCCAGGTTAGATCTGCAGTTTTTCCAGCGGTTCCTGCAGATACAGAAGGTTTTGTTTCCCTCTTGGTCATCACAGAATGCCTTGATGTTCCTGACTCTTTTGTGTGTGGCCCTACTGGGTGAGTGAATGAGCCCAGGCCGGTGGGGGGGAGGACAGCCCTGGTTTGAGGTCCTTTTCCTTCTGTGGGGTGTTGATGAGGCAAGGACTTGAGAGGAAGCCTCCCTCTGTCTTTTCTCACCCCTCATCACTGATTCCTGACTCCTCTCCTTCCCCCCAGAACAACTGGTGATCTACCGGGTTGGCTTGCTTCCCAGTCAGTACTTTGGGGTCCTAGGAAACAAAGATTTAAATGGGTTTAAGACCCTGACGTTCCTGGCTGTTGTGCTCATCGTCCTCAACTCCATGGTAAGGTCGTCTGCCTGTGTCTCTCTTCCTCTCCAGCGCCCAGTGGACTTAGCCACCAGGAAGCAGGAACCGAGCTGTGGATGTGTGTTCCCTCCCTCTTCTGGGAACATGGGGTCAAAACTCTAGGCAGGGCATTGATCTTGCTGTTGGCCCACATGGGACCAATTCCCAGAGTGTTACGAGCTCCTAGGGCTTGGCCACAGGATTCTGGTTTAATCCAGCATTTGGTGGAAATGATCCTTGTCCCTTCCATTCCCAGAACTCTTGCTTCAGGGAGTTCAGAGCACTTGAAAACCGGGCTCAGCAGCCAGAGCTGCTGCTGTCCTCTGGGGGGGCTGGGGCTGTGCCTGAGCCTGGCACTTGTCACATCTCCCAGCCTTTGCACCTGCTGCTCTCTTGCAAAATGGCCTCCTTCCCCCACCCCTTGTTCACTTGCTTAACACCTGCTCACTTTTCACGATTCCTCCGCTGTCACCTCCTTCAAGTCCTCCTCAACTTGTCCTTCATGTTTCCTCCACCAAACTCTGCCCCTTCGACTCCTGATCCTTTGAGTTCAGCTCTGCTTTAACAATCCTTACACCCTTGTGATTGTGCCCTCACTAGACTGTGAGCTCGTTGTTACTTCCCTCGTGCTTAGTGTTCAGGGGCGCCATAAACGGAATGATGAGCGTCAGGGCTCTTTTAGGACTCGAGCCTAATGCTCTCTGTCAGGCTGCACTACCTGTTTTCTCGGGGAAGCCACTTCTCATCACACTTTGGCACTTTTGATGGGTCTTCGGTCAGGAGGCACCTATGGATTCAAACCCTGTGCCAAGTTCTGGGGGACAGAAAAGTAAGAACATAAGTGGAATAGAAGATATTGTTCCCAATCTCCAGAAGCTCATGTGCTCTGGAGATGTAAGGCAATACCCCGTAGAGGAGGCTAGAAGGCCTTGCCTTTGGTAAGCCCTTCAATATTTGGTGCAGTCAGTAAACACATGAGTGAATGAGGAAGGGATGAATCCCATGACCTGACGCTCTAACAGGCTCAAGTGCTGAGTGGACAGCCGAATGGGCTGGGACTGGTCAGAAGAGGCTTTCCGCCAGCCTGAGCTTGGAGCTGAGACTTGGTAGAAAGAGACTTGCATCTCTCCCTTCCCCTTGTCTCCCTCGCTGCACAGCTGAAGAGCTTTGACCAGTTCACCTGCAACCTGCTGTATGTGAGCTGGAGGAAGGACCTCACCGAGCACCTCCACCGCCTCTACTTCCGGGGCCGCGTGTACTACACCCTCAACGTGCTGCGGGATGACATCGATAACCCGTAGGCACCCCCCTCAGTCCTTGCTACCCTCTGCGTGGTTCGTCCACCTGGGCTGACACAGCCCTGGAGACCCCCTGCGGCAGACCCCATGAGGTCATCCACCATTATCTGCAAATGTTGCTGCCCAGAGCCGAGGGGGAAGGGTGCCCTGCAGAGGACCCCGGAGAGGCTGCAGGGCTGAGGTCAGGGAGCTAAAAGGAAGAGGCCAAGAGCAGCTCCCTTTTGTCCACTTCACATCCTGGGCTTCCAGATAAGGCACCCTCTGAAGACAATGTCCTTGCTAGAAAAAGCTAGAAGAGCAGCGCTCCAGTTTTCAGCAGTAAAAAACTACTGCTGTCTAGGACTCAGTCTGGGATTCCAGTCACCATTCTATCACCTCTCTTAGGTTCACTAAGCCCCAGGTTCCCTTACAGGTGAGGCTGCTGAAGCCCAGAGAATGCAAGTGACTTGCCAAAGCTCACGTCTCACTGGGAATAGGAGTCGTTGTGGCCTTGGTGGTGGGATGGGACACGGGGGGTCTCTCTTCACCCTCATTCCCTCCCCGCTTCGCACTGTCCCAAGCACTTTGTTGCCTGACGCAACCTCTCCTCAGCTCAAGTGGGGCTTTGCAGCAAAGACTCTTGGGAGGCTGCTGCTGCTTCTTAACCTTCTCTTCTAGGCCTCTTCTCCACATTTTTTTTTTTCCCTTGGCCGCACCAGGCATGTGGGATCTTAGCTCCCCAACCAGGGATCAAACCCGTTCCCCCTGCATTGGGAGAACAGAGTCTTAACCACTGGACCACCAAGGAAGTCCCTAGGCCTCTTCTCTATGGCTCAACCTGTACAAAACTTCCACAGCCAGATAGCGAAATGGGGGCAGGCTCAGGCTCGTGAGAGAGAGGTTGGGAGGAGTGAGGTAAATGATGTAGCTTTCCTGATCATCCGGAAACTCGGACCCTCTACCCTCGGGTTTTTCTTTGGCTCTGCTCAAAGCTGGCTCAGAACCCTGTGTGCTGGACCTTTCAGTTGCCATTTTTTCTGAGGGGTAGACTGAGGCACCATAGGAAGCAGCTCTTCAGAACCCTGTTCGAAAGTCCTACGGGTCTCGTTGCCTCTAGGAAACGAGCCCTTGTCTGGGTCCACCTTCCCACGGGGTCATTGCTGACAGCACTGAAAGGCAAGGTCAGAATAAGAGGTAGCCTGGAAGTGCCTTAGCTCTCTCAACCCTCAAGCCCAGCTCCCTGGGCCTAGTCACTCTGTGTCATTGGCTCCAGGGACCAGCGCATCAGCCAGGACGTGGAGCGGTTCTGCCGGCAGCTCAGCAGCGTGGCCAGCAAGCTGATCGTCTCCCCCTTCACCCTCATCTACTACACCTATCAGTGCTTCCAGAGGTGAAGGCTCTCTTCCTGCTAGAGCCCTTCCTCCTCCCCTGCCTGGTGGTTCCCCAGAGTCCCTCACTCACACATTGGGCGGGAGTCAGCTCTCCCTGGTCAGGGTCCATGAGACGCTGGTCTTCCCTCCGTCCCACCTGCACCCCAGGAAGTCTTCCTGTCTTGCATGCTTGGGCCCCTGCCCTCCCTGTGGCCCTGTGGTGTGTCAGTGTCAAGGTACCAGATGCCCCCGCACAGGAGCAGAAGCCGCACAGGGCTCTGAGATGGGACAGGGGGCTGCCCAAAAGGGGGCAGGAGTCAGAGCAGAGGCCTGTGGGGATATGTCGCTCCCCACACCCTCCCTCTCTCTGCCTTTCAGCACCGGCTGGCTCGGGCCTGTGAGCATCTTTGGATATTTCATTCTGGGAACCGTGGTGAACAAGATGTTGATGGGTCCCATTGTGGCAAAACTGGTGCAGCAGGAGAAGCTGGAGGGGGATTTCAGGTGTGTCTCCCTTGCTTGAGGTTTCTGGGCCAGGCATAATGGTTAGGGAATGGGATCTGGAGAAAGGCTGCCTAAGTTTAAATCCCAGTTAGGCCAGTCACTAGCCGTATGGTCTTGGGCGGGGTCTTTAACCTCTCTCAATTTCAGTTTTCCCATCTGTAAAATGGGGATGGTGCTGACAGAATCGTAAGAGGATTAATGAGATCATACATGAGAAGCACTGAGAACGGTGACTGGTTGGCCGCCATCATCATCACCATCATCATCACCATCACCATCACCATCACCCCTTGGCCTTCTCACATGCTTCTGTTCCAGCCACCCTTATTCTGGTCAGCCGATGGGTCCAGCCCCTACTCTGTGCTTCTTGGCCTCCTCCTTCAGACCCGGCCCTGGGAAGAAGAGGAGCTGTGGCAGGCCTGCACCTGTCCTCTTTGGAGAGGCAGGTGGCTGCCGAGTCTGCAGGTCTCCTGCCATCCCTCCCGGGCCTGGAATTTCCCACCCTGTGACAGGCCAGGGAAGGGTCGGGCTGAGGCAGCCACAGTCTTGGAGTGGAGCCAGGCTCCTCTTTGCTTGGAGGTCTTCTCGATCCAGGACTCTGAAAGGAGACGGGCCAGTCCTGCCCACTGTCAGCACACATTTGCCTTTGGTCTTCCCAGGTTCAAGCACATGCAGATCCGGGTGAATGCTGAGCCTGCTGCTTTTTTCAGGTGAGTCTAGTGGGGATGGTTCCCCTTCTGCCTTGTCAGAGCTGACAGTGGAGATGGTGGAGAAGTAGACAACCCTTCCACCATCACCAAGGCCAGGGGCCAGGCGTCCTCACACTTGGCTGTGACCCTCTCCCCTTATCTCTCACTGTCCTCGTCTGCCTCATCCTTAGGTCCATGGATTTGCTTCTGAAACTGGTTCTTCCTTTTCGTGGCCTAGCATGGGGCCTAAATTTGTTCTAAGAATGAAATGAGTGAATGCTTCATCTTCTTACTAATGACTGAGGCATTGCCTCTGCCTCTGCTTTTCTGTCTGTAAAATGGCTTTCTGCCAGTGCCTGACGTCCAAGGCTGATCCGTTGTCTCTGTAGCGTGGGAGGGAATGGAGCCTCTCAGCTCAGAAGACCTGCTCGCCACAGACACTGTCCTAGTGGAGCAAAGTGGTCTCCTGACAGCAGCATTGTGAAACCCCATTCCTTCCCCCGGGGCCAGGGTAGGTCCCTGCACTCTGCCTCCTATGAGTACTCTGGATTCAGTATTTTGATTGACAGTAAGGGCCCAGAGGTTTGTGTTTAAGGAGTAGGAGTTACTCCTTGGATCACCTGGATCTAATAGCCCTGGGACTTTGCTCTTCTGTCCGTCTCTGCTGCAGTTTGTAGCTGCCACCAAGCCTGCCGCCTAGTGACTGCTGCGTGTATATTTGTTTAATAATAGCAGCTCTTTTTTATTGGGAGCCCCTCATGTGCTTGGCGCTTTACATTCAGAAATTCTCACTCTAGCCTATTACGTAGGTATTATAAGCTCCATTGTATAGATGAGCAAACTGAGACTCAGAGGCTTAATAACCTGTCAGTGTTACCCGGCTAGTAACTGGCCAGAGCCAGGATTTGAATCCGGTCTGCCCAGTCTAGAGTTCATGGTCTTTCCGCAGACAATACCATGTTGACTGAATGAAGCAATGGCTGGCTGCTGGTGGCCGAAAGGGTCTGAGGGGAAGATCACTTAGGTGGGCTTGGTCGCTAAAGGGGAGTGTGAGGAGGGGGGCTCAGGCTCTCCAGGCCCCGTGGACATCCCGGCCTTTCTCATCAGAGCTGGGCACGTGGAGCACATGAGGACAGACCGCAGGCTGCAGAGACTCCTTCAGACCCAGAGGGAGCTGATGTCCAAGGAGCTCTGGCTGTACAGTAGGTGCAGGGAGCCCCGGGAGGCAGGAACCACTGTGGTGGGGGGGAGCCTGCTTCCCTCCCCACAACTCCCTCCTCCCTCTCTGCACTGATCAGTTTGCCTTTGCCATGAGTGACCTCAGGAGAGTGAGGATCCCCAGAATAGCTTGACCATGCTTGGCTTCCCGTTCCCCTCGGAGCGCAGGATTGCTTCCCAGGTCTCTCACCCTAGGTCTTTCTGTCTTCCGCAGTCGGCGTCAACATGTTTGACTATCTGGGCAGCATCCTGAGTTACGTCGTGATCTCAATCCCCATTTTCAGCGGCGTCTACAGAGACCTGAGCCCCACAGAGCTCAGCACCCTGGTCAGCAAGGTGAGAATCCCTTCTGGGGACCCCCTCATGCCATCCCCCCTGCCCTTTGGCCCAGCACCCAGGGCCTTGGAGTCAAGGCCCGCGCGCACTGCCCTCTGTCCTGTCCAGAACGCCTTTGTATGCATGTACCTCATCAGCTGCTTCACCCGGCTCATCGATCTCTCCACCACGCTCTCCGATGTGGCAGGCTACACACACAGGTGAGGCTGCGTCCGGCCCCTCTAGGCACGCCCACAGGTGAGGCTGCGTCTGGCCCCTCTAGGTCCTGAGCAAAGCGTGTACCTCAGGGAGAAGTAGCAGAGTGAAAACAGGAGCAGAAAAGCTCACCATATACTAGTGGGCATGAGAGAGAAAAAGGAGTAACGCCTTCACCTGGGCGCCCAGACCCTCCTCAGGTTTTCACTTCTCGCCCAGGATCGGGGAACTTCAGGAGATCCTGCTGGACATGACCCTGAAGTCACGGGATGGGGAGATCCTGGACGAGAGCGAGTGGGACTTGGCCAGGTGAGTGCTGGGCTGGCGGTGCAGCCTGGTGGTGGAGAATGCAGGCGCTGGAAGCACCCTGGAGCCCAGCCCATTCCCAGCTGGGCAGCAGAGTTAGGCAGAGCAACTGAGCTCTGTCTTATGCCAGGCACGTTGTAAATGTTCACCATCAATGTTGCTGTTCTGGCATCTGTATTTATTTACACCATCCCCCAGCTGATGGAAACAAAGTACAATCAGCCTGGGCCTGAGTTAACAAAACAAAAATCTGAATTGTTTCCCTCCTCCTCGCTGAGCCCTGCCGCCAGTCCCCTTCCTTGGGGCATGTCTATTCTTTGTCCCCACTCAGGCCCAGAGGTGTCTTTATTGTATCTTTGCAGGCTCCGTGATGTTTCTGACCTTTCTGTGCATCAGGGATTTGTTCATGTCCTCACTTTTCTTGAGCAAACTACTTAACTGCTCTGTGTCTCAGTTGCTTCGTCTCTATAAAGAAGACGTTAATGGAACCTTCGTCTTAGGGTTGTTGTGGGGATTAGATATCATAGTTCATAGAAAGTGCTTGGACGGAGGCCACAGAGTAAACTTTCAAAAATGGAAACAGGCTGAATTTCAGGGTCTACACTCAACTGTCTTCTTAGGAGCTAATGCCTTAACTGTTGCCTCTGTTCAGAATTAAAGCTTCATGCAGCTCTGAGCCCAGAGGTGGAGGGGGCGGGGCTGGTGGTGCAGGGACTGTGGGGAACGGGAGATGCTTTTCTGTGGGGGAGATGGGCATCCGTGGAGAGCCAGAAACTCCAAAACTGTGTTAGTATTTCCACTCCCATTCTTACATCAGTCACACGGTGATGCCATGAAAATGCATGTAATGCCACAAACATTAGAATTGGACAGATGCAGCTCTGTGCCCCTGAGCAGGTTACTCAGCCACCTGACTCAGTTTCCTCATCTGCCCAGTGGGGATAATAGCTGTGGTTCATGGCTGATAAGACTGATTAAGATCTGTCATGGGCAGGACTTTGCCCAGCCTGCCGCAGAGCAGGTGCCCAGTCCATCTCTATCAGTTTGCTAGGGCTGCCATGACAGAGTACCATAAACTGGGCGGCTTAAAGAGCAGAAGTTTATTTTCTCATAGTTCTACAGGTTAGAAGTCCAAGATCAAGGTGTCAGCAGGGTTGATTTCTCCTGAGGCCTTGCTCCTTGGCTTGCAGATGGCCGCTTTCTCACAGTGTCTTTACGTGGCCTTTTCTCTATGCGTGTGCACCCCTGGTGTCTCTCCCTCTTCTTAAAAGGACACCAGTCATACTGGATTGGGGCCCTACCCTAAAGGCCTCGTTTTAATGTAATCACCTCTTTAAAGACCCTGTCTCCAAATGCAGTTACCTTCTGAGGTACTAGGCGTTGGGACTTCAGTATGTGATTTTTGAGGCCACAGTTCAGCCCATGGCAACCCTCCAGTCCAGAGGTGATGCCCCCAAGGAGAAAGAACTACCCCCCTGCCCCCAGCACTACTGACACCGCTTATCTTCCCAACATCTCTTCGCTTCTTGCACCCTAGGACTCCAGGATGGCCAGCAACAGAGCGAACAGATACAGCTTTTCTTCTTGAGCGGGTCTGCATCTCCGCCCCCTCCTCTAACAAACCCTTAATCAAGGATCTGAGCCTGAAGATCTCTGAGGGGCAGAGCTTGCTTATCACAGGCAACACGGGCACCGGCAAGACCTCCTTGCTCCGGGTTCTGGGTGGCCTCTGGGCGAGCACAGGGGGTGAGAGCCAGCCTTCCCTGCTCTGAGCCAGCCTTGGCCTGAGGGGGGGTATGTGTGTGAGAATCAAGCCTCTTGTTGGGAAATCAGAGTGAGGGGCAATTACCTTTCTGGGAGATCTTAAAATGGTGCTTTCTGTAGGCTCAGTGCAGATGCTGATGGACTTTGGACCCCACGGGGTGCTGTTCCTGCCACAAAAGCCATTCTTCACTGACGGGACCCTTCGGGAGCAGGTTAGCCGGGGCCCACTCCTCCCACCCCTTCCCCCCAACCTGGACCCTGGTGGTGGGACAGGTCTCAGCCCTGGAGAGCTATGGGACAGCAGGTGGGGTATAAAATGAACCAAGCCCAGGAACTCCCTGGCTCTAAGGACTTTTTATTCACTTCTATGGATTAGGCCATGTACTCAGAGCAACTTCTGGGAGCAGGTTAACCTGTGGAGGCCGTAAGCCAAATATCACATGTGTTTGTTGAACACCAGCTTGGATTCTGGGGGCCCTGCCCTGCTGTCTGCCAGCCCCGCCTCTCCCACCGGACCCTCAGCCAGGACGCTCCTTGCTCTCCTCGGGTAGAGAGGAGCCTGGCCTCTGGCAGCTCCTGGGGCTGTTTCTGAGGGAAGATAGCTGTGTGCAGCCCCACCTCTCCTTGACCCTTGCCCTAGGCCCATGTGGTTTCTTCTTTTATCAGGTGATATATCCCTTGAAGGAGATCTACCCGGACTCAGGTGAGCTGAGCCTCTTGAGGACGCAACCTCCCATCCCACCGTCTCTTCTCTGTCTGACTGTGGCCTCACCTGTACCTTTTGGAAGAGGCCCCAGCCAGGCTGCTGGTTTCAGGTGGGGTCCCCTCCACCTCCTCCTTTGACTGTTTACTATTCGGGGGTCTGTACCCTGACCTCATCTTGTTCTGTCTCCCCCTCCGGTGGAGAGACACCACTGGAGGAAAGGAAGGGATTACTTCCTTCACTGGGTCCTTCCCGTGTTTATTAAGTGCTGTAACCTGTCGCTTCAGAGCCTTGGCCCACATTCTGGGGCCCCTGGCCATGATGTGCCCCATCTATTCTGGCTACACAGAGGAGCTGACTTCTTGAAGGCTTCTGTGTTTTGCAGGTTCTGCTGATGATGAGAGGATCATGAGGTTCCTGGAGTTGGCAGGCCTGGTGAGTGAGGGCAGGGACCCTGAGGTCCAAGCCCACCTGGTGGCACTGACCACAGGTGCAGGCCCAGCGGAGTTGGCCCTACTGTCCCTGCCCCAGGACTGGAAGTCTGAGCCTTGGGCAGGGTGATGGGTGTATAAATCGGCAGTGGGAGCTGTTGGCCAGGTACAGGCAACAAGCAGCGTCCACTCTCTAGCAAATTTTAAAACAATAATAAGACTACATCAGCCTGCTTTTTCTGGTCACCACATTCCAGCATGACGGACTGCTCTCCCAGCCCCATTGTGGTACGCGACCAGGGGTAGCTGTGTCTCGGGTGTGTGTGGTGGGACTGAGGAGGTCCTCAGGATAGCAGGAAGCAGGGATGGGCCCTTTTACGGACATCGTTTTCTCTGGGTGTGTTACAGTCCAGCTTGGTGGCAAGGACAGAGGGTCTGGACCAGCAGGTCGATTGGAACTGGTAAGAAGGAGGTTGGGGTGCTCCAGAGCCAGCTCCCCCAAAGACAGTGGGTCCCAGAGGCCTGGGCAAGGGATGAAGTGACTTCTGACCCCAAATTCTAGGGGTTTGCTGGGCTGCTGGGGACCTGGTTCATGTCCGTGGTACAGAATTTTGGCCTTGCCTTGTGTAGGCAGTGGGGCTGTGGTGGAAAGGGGGGTGACATCCATCCGTCCTGGGGCAGCCTGTCTGCGCTGGGAGCCTCTTCCTGCCCAGACCATTCTGTGCAAAAGCCAAGCTACAGCCTCCTCCCTCCAGTGGGCCTCTCTCGTTCCCCTTTCTCAGGTATGATGTTCTGTCCCCAGGAGAGATGCAGAGGCTCTCCTTTGCCCGGCTCTTCTACCTGCAGCCGAAGTATGCAGGTGAGGTTCGCCCTGTAGGTACACATGCTAGCCAGGCAACGTTTGCGCTCACAGGTATAGCAGCGTGTGTTCGTGTGCACCTGGAGAGGCATTGGTATGGGTAGGAGAGCACACCTGTGCCTGGCCAGGTATCTCTGTCCCTGCAGGAGAGGATGGCAGGGCTCTGCCCATGAGGCAGCAGTGCTTGGCATCCTCGGGTATATGTTGAGCTGCCGACTCTTAGCCTCTGTACCAGTGCGGCAGCTGGAGCCAGCCTCGAGAGGGCTTCTCATGTTATGGCCGTCGGGCTCTGCCGTCAGTGAATGGGCATCCCTCTGCTGTGCCTGGCAGAGGTGTGAACTTTTCTAAGGACTGACATCCTTGGGGGAACTAGGATTCCCTGGATTGAGTGGTCCTAGGCAGTGGCTGGTGGATTAGGGATAGGGTAGGAAGCTGAGGGATTTTGTCCTGCAGCTGACAGAAGGCTTCCCAGATGGAGCCTAGCCCTCCGCTCCTCTGGCCCACGCTCTCCCTAAGGCAGGGCCCCTGTAAGCCAGAACAGCTTTCAGCCTCCCACCAGGTCCCAGCGAAGGTGGGTGTGGGTTGGAGGAGCGGCAGAGGTGGGTCTGGGGCAGGTCTTCATCTCTTCCCACTGAGTTCTGTCCTCAGTGCTTGATGAAGCCACCAGTGCCCTGACCGAGGAGGTGGAGAGCGAGCTCTACCGCATCGGCCAGCAGCTGGGCATGACGTTCGTCAGCGTGGGCCATCGGCGCAGCCTTGAGAAGGTACCTGTGCCCGCAGGATGGCCTGAGGAGGAGAAAGAATGCCAAGGCTGGGCCTGGCCGGGGCCAGAGCCCCCTCAAAATGGAGAGTGGGGATGGCAGAGAGGGCAGGGAATCTGTCACAGCCAGGGCAGCCTGATCTCCGCGTGGTGGTGGTCTCTTGTAGTTTCACTCCTTGGTTCTGAAACTCTGTGGAGAAGGAAGGTGGGAGCTGACCAGAATCAAAGTGGAATGAAGCTAAGGCTGGCCACCGGCAGGAGAGCCAAGCCCAGGAGGTCGAGTCCCCAGGAGAGACCAGGAAGGCTGATGGGGCAAGGAAGGAGCTCCAGGTTTGCCTCACAGGTCCCGTGTGGGTAGCACCAGCAGCAGTGGACTCAGCCCACGTGTGGCCCTCCGCAGGACCCTCATCCTGCCAGGGTGCCTCCTGCTGCCTCAGCCAGAGCTTCGTACACTTGACGTGCTGATTACTTCATATATGACCTCAGATCGTGTTTTCTAAAGAAAACCTGAAAGTGTGGGATCTATAAGAAATGCAGGGTCAAAATGGAGAGTGTTTCGGACTTGGAGTCAAGAGATCCAGGAATCTTTTAGAATACATCAATTTTGCAACAGTAGATTTTTAACTTTAATCAACTATTTAAATTTTATAACTTTTTTTTAAAAGAAAAGATAAACATGTTTTTTTTTTTTTTTTTTTAATTTGGTTGTGTTTTTTATTTATTTATGGCTGTGTTGGGTCTTCGTTTCTGTGTGAGGGCTTTCTCCAGTTGTGACGAGCGGAGGCCACTCTTCATCGCGGTGCGCGGGCCTCTCACTATCGCGGCCTCTCTTGTTGCGGAGCACAGGCTCCAGACGCGCAGGCTCAGTAGTTGTGGCTCCCGGGCCTAGTTGTTCCACGGCATGTGGGATCTTCCCAGACCAGGGCTCGAACCTGTGTCCTCTGCATTGGCAGGCAGATTCTCAACCACTGTGCCACCAGGGAAGCCCTAAACATGTTTTTAAACTTGCAGCTTTCCCCTTTTTTCTTTCTTCTTCATCATAAGATGATTTTTTTTTTTTTTTTTTTTTTTTTTTTTTTTTGGCCACACCATGCGGGATGTGGGATCCATGCAGGATGTGAGATCTTAGTTCCCCAACCAGGGATCAAACCCGTGCCCCCTGCAGTGAAAGCATGGAGTCTTAACCACTGGACCGCCAAGGAAGTCCCTAAGATAATCTTCTTAATTGACTCTCCGGGCTTGTCTTTGAGAGCCTGGGGGGGTGGGAGCAGCACTCTCCACTGTGCTGGAACCTTCTGCCCGTAGGTTCTTCACTGGCATCTCCCACTTACCCATTGCCAGTTGTCCCTCAGCCACTAACCTCGAGGGCCCTTCAGCTTTTCTTAACCCAGATGAAAATAAATCCCGTAATATTTTTAAGTTAATTCATTACTTAAATGCATTTTTTAAAATATAAATTTATTAATTTATTTATTTTTGGCTGCGTTGGGTCTTCGTTGCTGTGCGCGAGCTTTCTCTAGTTGTGGTGAGCCGGGGCTACTCTTCGTTGTGGTGCGCGGGCGTCTCACTGTAGTGGCTTCTCTTGTTGCGGAGCATGGGCTCTAGGTACGCGGGCTTCAGTAGTTGTGGCTCACGGGTTTAGTGCTCCGTTGTATGTGGGATCTTCCCTGGACCAGGGCTCGAGCCCATGTCCCCTGCATTGGCAGGCAGATTCTTAACCACTGCGTCAGCAGAGAAACCCCCTAAATGCATTTTTAAAGGAAAGTTTACACTTGATATAAATAGAAAGTAACTGTAAAAATTAATACAAATAATGTTATGAAATGGCAGCTGTGTACTGCAACTGCAAAGACTCTACACCTGAGGCTGGCTCTCTGTACAAAGGGAGGTTAGGGGTGTTACAGAGGAGTTAGACATACTAGCACCCAACTGAGAATCTTCTTAATAGATTTGGGGAAATGGAATGGGAACCGCAAGGGAAGTGATTTTCTCTCTCTAAGACGAGGTTCTTTAATGTCTCTTGATACCACTGAAAATGATCCTAGATGCGGGGTGGAGCTCCAGACCTGGGGAGATGTCGCCCTGGATAACATGTCTAACCCCCTCCCTCCATGGTGTGGCTGGCATGGAGGCCTCAAGCCTATTCTCAGCTCTGCCCTGTACGGTTGCTAAAGCAGTGTGTCCAGGTGCCGAGCTGAGAGAACTCTGGGGTGGGCACCTGACCAGGTCTGATGGTGTGTCCAGTCTCCGGTGAAGCCTTCTTAGGGACCTACAGGATGTCAGCATCGGGAAGCCTCGTGGCAGCCCTTCTCATGGGGCTGAAAGGGACCGTCAAGGTCGGCATCTGCTTCACGAGCCTTCCCATACTTGAATCTCCCAACCATATCCTGCCAGGTGCTCTTCTGGCCTCTGTTCAGACACCTCTAGCATTGGGGGCCATCCATCCTCAGACCCCTCTGAGGAAAGCTCTTCCTTAGGCCAAGGGGAAACGTATCTCCCTCAGGATCCCCCTGACTCCCACCCCTTGGGCATGTTTTAAATTGTGGGGTTCGGGTATGGAAAGACTCCCTCTCTGGCTTAATTTCTGTACTTTCATCAATATAGCTGAAGCTCCCCTCAGCCTTTTTGGTGATAGCATTGCCTCACTGACTTGCTTCAGACTCACAAGCTCCTTCAACTCCTAAGCCTTTTTCACAAGTGCTGCTGCTGCAGATTATTATAGAGACCAAGTTTGTTCCTAACTCAGAGTCTTTGCACTTGCCATTTCCTCTGCCTCAAACATGTTCCCAGTGCTGTTTCTGTTCTTAATACTCAAATACTCAGTGTCCTCCCTTGCAGAAACTCTGCCAAGAGAAGGCTGTTCTTAGAGGCAGACTGTACCCTTATCCATCATTCATCTCAGAGATGGTGGCTACTCGAGAGTTTTAGGTGAATCTATACAAACCTGCATGAGGAGAAGTCAGGTTATGTGTCCTCAGTGGATGACAAGGACCCAAATGTTTATTTTAAAT
Organism: Lagenorhynchus albirostris; assembly: GCF_949774975.1. Lineage (NCBI taxonomy): Eukaryota > Metazoa > Chordata > Mammalia > Artiodactyla > Delphinidae > Lagenorhynchus > Lagenorhynchus albirostris. The sequence goes on from NC_083095.1 coordinate 28,260,349, forward strand.
GTTTTAAAATAAGCGAGGCTAATAATTTCCCAAACTTAAGTCTTGTTCTGCCACCCAGGAATCTACACAGACCCACGTGGATGATACATAGAAATGTTGTCCTTATATCCCTCTCATCACTCTTCTGAGGAGTCCTGGAGCCATGGGACAGGGCAGAAAAGCAACCTTTTGTTATCTCCATCAAGTGTCCGCTTACCTACCATATCAACTTGTGTACCACCCCAGTCATTCTGGGGTGGAGAATAACAAGCTAGTCTCTGTTCTGCCACAGCCCACAGGGAGCTGTGCTCTGTGTTCTGCATCCAGGACAGTCTCCCAGGACGCCAAAGAAGAGCAATGCCAGCTGCCCTCTGTAAAGACTGCCTTTCCAGAAACATTGTCTTGTTGGTGCTATTTCCTTCTGACATCCTGTCTAGGTGTCAGAATGATGGGTGGCCCTGGGCTAAACCCTGGGCCAGGAAGGAACCCCTGGAGGCACAGGGAGTTGTCAGGAGAACTGGTGCCTGGGGAACAAGCCAGCTGAAAGGGAGCCCTGGACTGGGGAGCTGCGGAGACTGTCCTACCAGGAAGTAGGGTAAAGTGTGGACAGGCATCAGGCAGGGGACATGTGCTGGGGAACACTGTCCTCAAGCCTCTGGCAGGGTGAGGCTGGACAACTGGCCAGTGGATTTGCCCATCTGTAAGTAGTTAAGGGTTCTGAGGGTCAGATGCCTCTGGGGAAGGTTTCCCTGGGAAAATCCAAAGACAGGGCAGAGACTTACCTAACATGCTATCAGACCCTGACCCCAGGCCCAGAACTGCCAGCCCACAAGGGAGTGAAGGGGGAAACAAAGGCAAGTCTCAGTCTTGAACTGGCGGAGAGATTTGTGCAGAGCTTGCATGCTTAAGGGAAGCCCAGCTCCTGCCACATTCTCTTAAGAACCCTGCAAGGAAGATGCTTCCTTTTCTTTCCTTTTTACCCCACTTGAAGAGTCTGAGCTCCAGGACCTGAAATGACTTGCTTAGGAATCTCAAGTTCAAAACAGAACTCCTCAGCCTCTGAACCGCCCCCACCTGCTGCATTCATCTTGCCCATCTCAGGGAATGACACTTCCACTGTCCACCCTGAGCTCAGGCTAGAGACCTGAGACCCTCCGGACCTCCTTCCCCATATCCAATCCATCACTACATCCCATGGGTTCTGATTCCAAAATATATCTGAAGCCCACCTCTGCCCTCCCCCGAGGCCACCACCAAGTCCACCCGGACAACTGTGGCAGCCTTGTCCCTGGTCTCCCTGCTGCTTCTCCCAACCCCCCACATCCTCCACAAAGCAGCCTGAAGGACCTTAAAAATGCAAATTAGCTGTGTCCTACATTAAAGTCCAAAATACTGGGCCTGCAAGGCTGCACTCCCATCCCTCTCCTCGAGCCCATTGGCTTCTGTCATCAGAGATGGGCCAAGCTGGTCCAGCTGAGAGCCTTGTTCCCATGCATTCCTGGAAGCGCACAAACTACCAAGACTGACTCAAGGAGAAACAAAATCTGAATGGTTCTATAACAGTGATTGAATCAGTAATCAAAAACCTCCCAGCCAATAATCCTCCCTCCCTCCCCAATAATCTGAGGGCCAGGTGGCTTCACTAGTGAATTCTACCAAACATTTAAAGAATGTTTCATATCAATCCTTCTCAAAATATTCCAGAAAATAGAAGCAGAGGGAATACTTCCTAACTCATTCTATTAGGTCATCATTGCCCTGCACCAAAGCCATATAAAGACATCACAAGAAAACTGAAGACAAATACCCTTTATGAATATAGATGTAAAGATTCTCAACAAAATACTAGTGGACAGAATCCAGCAGTATATTGAAAGCATTATACATCATGATCAAGTGAGATTTAGCCCAGGAATGCAAGGGTAGTTCATATGAAAATCAACATAAAACACCACAGTAGAATGAAGGGGAGAAGCCACATGATCACCTCTATTGGTGCAGAAAAAGTATTTGATAAAATCCAACCCCCTTTTATGATAAAAACACTCAATAAACAGACAAGAAGGAAAGGGAATTTTCTAAAAAGAAATTTTCTAAAAAGAAATTTTCTAAAAAGACATATAAAAAACCCTACATCATACTCGGTAAAAGACTGAAAGCTTTCCCACTAAGATCAGGAACAAGACAAGGATGACTGCTTTTACAAATTTTATTCAACATTGTACTGGAGGTTCTGGCCAGAGCAGTTAGTCAAGAAAAAGAAAAGGCATCAAAATTGGAAAGGAGGAAATAAAACTATTTGCAGAAGACATGATCGTATATCTAGAAAATCCTAAAGAAAAAAGACAAAAAACACAAAGTATAACAAAGTCAACAAAGGTGCAGGATACATGCAAAAATCAATTGTATTTCTATATACTAGCAATAGACAAAGCAAAAAGGAATTAAGAAAACAATTCTATCAATATTTACAATAACATCAGAAAGAATAAAATTCACCCAGGCAGTGCAAGACTTATACTCTGAAAATACGAAACATTGCTGAAAGAAATTAAAGACCTAAATAAATAGAAAGACATCCCATGTTCATGGATTGGAAAACTTTATTTTAGATATTTTGCAGACTTCTTTATTTATGTATTTATTTTTTTAATATTTATTTATTTGGCTGTGTCCGTGTGCAGGTTTCTCTCTAGTTGTGGTGTGCAGGTTTTTTTTCTTTTTTTCTCTCCAGTTGTGGTGCTTGGGCTCCAGAGCGCATGGGCTGTGTAGTTTACAGCACGCGGGCTCTCTTATCGAGGTGCGTGAGCTCAGTAGTTGTGGTGTGTGGGCTTAGTGGCCCCACGGTATGTGGGGTCTTAGTCTTAGTTCCCCAGACCACAGATCGAACCCATGTCCCCTGCATTGGAAAGCAGATTCTTTACCACTGGACCACCAGGGAAGTCACTGGAAGACTTAATGTTGATAAAATGGCAGTATTTCCTAACGAAATACTGGTTCACAGATTAAATGTAACCCCTATCAAAATTCTGATGGCTTTTTTTTTTTTGCAGAAATTGAAAACCTGATCCTATAATTTGTATGGAATTACAAGGGATCACAAATAGGCAAAACAGTCTTGAAAAAGAAGAACAAAGGTGAAGGACTCACACTTCCAGATTTCAAAATTTACTTCAAAGTCAGTAATCAAAACAGTGTAGTAGTACTAGCATAAAAATAGACTAACATAAAGTTCTGTGGAATAGAATTGAGATTCCAGAAATAAACCCATATGTCTAAGTCAAATGATTTTTGTCAAGGGTGCCAGGACCATTCAGTGGGGATAGCGTCTTCAACAAATAGTGCTGGAAAACTTGAAATCCATATGCAAAAGAATGCAAGTGGACCCTTACCTCACATACCAGATACAAAAATTAACTAAAAATGGATCAAAGAACTAAATTTTATAGCTAAACTAAACCACTCTTAGAAGAAAACATAGGGCAGAACTTCTTGAATTTGACAATGGTTTCCTAAATATGATGCCAAAAGCACAAGCGACAAGAAAAATGGATACATCGGACTTCATCAAATTAAAACTTTTGTGCATCAAAGGACACTAGCAGGAGAGAGCAAAATAGCGAAGCAGGCAGTTCCAAACACCCATCCCTCAAAAGGAACGTTGAAAAACAAGCAGAAACTGGCAGAACCAACTTTGTCTGAACTGGACAACAGTCAGAGATTTATAGCGAAGACTGCATCAAGACAACTTCCATATGGTAGGTAGGAAAGCTGTGTGGTGTTTTTACTTGCCTTGCCTCATCTCTTCACCAGCTTGGTGGCAGTCTTGAAGAAAGCAGCCCATGTTCTCAGTATGGGACCCCAGTCCCTGGTTCCAGAGAAAGCAGAGCAGACCTTATTCACAAATTACTGTTTGTTCTAACCTATCAGGGGCTAGAAAGACTGACAGGTGCTCTTCTCTGTCTTGCCTGACTTGGAACTCACTCAGGGCAGAAAAATAGTAGGCATTGCTCAAAAACTTTGTAAGGTGGGGGACTTCACTGGCAGTCCAGTTGTTAAGATTCCGTGCTTCCGCTGCAGGGGCCGTGGGTTCTGTCCCTGGTCAGGGAACTAAGATCCCACATGCTGTGTGGCGTGGCCAAAAAAAACCCCAAACACCAAAAAACAAACAACCTTTGTAAGGTGAACAAAATCCTGCAGCCACCTGAAGCAAAGATTATGCTTAAGACATACAATAGGACCACCTAAAGCCTGGGAAGAAATACTGGGGAGTCTCTTTGGGAAATTGGGGTATTCTAAAGTGACCCTGTGTACTACAGAATTTAAAAAGCCACATGCATGGCTAGGACAGGATGCGTGTTTGGAAAAGACCTGAGAAGACCCTAAGCTTTCACCTCTGCAGGTCACTGGGCTTGGTTCAAGCGGGAAATAAAGGCTAAGGCAGAGTTTTAAACTGCCTGGCTAAGTGCTAAAGGAGTGGCCGGAAAAGAGCCAGTCTGTACAGACTGGAAGAGATGGGGTGTTTGTTTCCTTTTAGCTCCTGGTGTTCAAGGAAATCTCTGTGAAAATGCTAGTTGAACAGAGACTTCAAATGAACACACATGACAAGGATGACAGTCTTTACAAAAATAGTTTGGGAAAGTTATCAAACAGATGACTGCAGTTTGCAATAATCAAAAACAGTAAACTCTGGGGAAGGGAGAGAAACTGATTTCCAGAGTTACCATATTATAATATTCAAATGTTCAGTTTTCAACAACAACAACAAAAATCATACAAAGAAACAGGATTGTGGTCCATTCAAAGGGGAAAAAATGGACAGAAACCATCCCTGAGGATGCCCAAACGTTGGACTTTCTAGACAAAGGCTTTAAATCAACTGTCTTAAATATGCTCAATTAGCTAATGGGAACCTTATAGCTGGTTCTAGCTTTGGCTCTGGTGTTAGAGCTGGCAGCCAGCACTGGCTCTACATCTGTAACTGGCACTGGTGCTGGAGCTGGAGCTACAGCTGGATGTGGCCCCACATCTGGTGTGAGAGCTGGTCTAGGAATCGGCTGTACCTCTGAACTAGCTCTGGCCCTATAGCTGGCCCTAGCTCTGGCTTTGCTATTAGAGCTGGGGCTGGAGCTGGCGCTGGCTCTGGACATGCCAATGGCTCTATCATTGGCTCTGTCTCTGGACCTTGTGCTAGAGGCTAGTGCTGGTACTGGCTATAGCTCTGGAGCTGGCTCTAGTCCTAGAGCTGGTTCTGGCTCTGCCTCTGATGCAGGAGACGCTCTAGCTCTGGAGCTGACACTCAGTGTGGCTCTCAGTTGGGGGCAGGTGCTAGAGCTGGTAGTGCGTCTTGCTCCGGAGCTGGCACTGGCTCTAGCTCTAGAGCTGGTGTTGGAGTAGGTGCCACAGCTGTTTTTAGCTCTGGAGCTAGAACTAGGACGGGTGCTAGGGCCGACGCTTGTCCTGGAGCTGGTGCAGGCTCTAGCTTTGGAGCTGACATTGCAGCTGACTAGCTCTAGAGCTGGTGTTGGAGCTTGTTCCAGCTCTAGAGTTGGCTCTGGCTCTACGCCTACAGCTGGAGCTGCTGCCAGAGCCATCTCTAGCTGTGGATTTGGTGTTACAGCTGGCTCTGGAGCTGGCTCTGCACAAGTTGGGCACAGCACTCCAGGTCCGAGTTGGCCGGGTTGAGATGATACACAAAGGCCACCAGCTGCTTCATGCAGGGCAAGTCTAGAGGCTGACAGGAATCCTCTGAATACTGTCCAGCCAGGTGCCTAAGATGAAGGGGATGGAACTCAGGTAGGAGGGCAGGTAGCAGAGTCAGAGCCCTGGCCTTTCCTTCCACACTGCCTCCTACGGCACCTTTGCAGGGATCTGGGTTCCTACACCTGGCCCTGCCCTTCCAAAGACCTGCCCCATCCCATCCCCAACCCCGCTCTGGCCATCCTGGCAATAGCAGGCCCTGTCACCAAGCAGGGAGCTAGCAAAGAGCCTCGGTCATAGGGTGCTCTCAATAAATGATTGACCAACTCTCCCCTTCTTCAGGAAAGCCTGACATACTTCTCTGTCTGTCTTCCCTGGCCCCCGCCCACCGGAATGTTAACTCCACGAGCGCAGGGAGGGGTTGTGTCTGCTCTGTTCATTACACAGAGTTGGCACATAGTAGGGGCTCCATAGATATCTAATGGATGAGAAAACACGTGGAGTCTGTCCTCTTGCCCCAGTCTTCCTGTAACAAGATAGGGTAGGGGGGTCCCTGGAGAAAGAACCAGGCATGGCTTTCTTGACATAAGAGAAGCCATTTTTGGCCTAAGCCATCTTGTGATCTAAGCCTGACCACTATGCCTGCCCTTGAGCAGGTCTCAGTAATTAATAATCGTAAGGAAACAAAAGAATGCAGAGACATTTAATAACCTACAATGGAAAGGAATCTGAAAAGGAAGAGATAGATAGATTAGATAGATAGATAGATAGATAATAGATGATAGTTAGAGATGGACAGATATTAAACTGAATCACTTTGCTGTACACCTGAAACTAACACAACATTGTAAATCAACTATACTTCAATAAAAATATTTTTTTTAATGCAGAAACAAATGACTGTTATCAGGCAAGAAAAGTAACAATAGCAAAGATAACATATCAGTTGTAAAGACTCCCGGTTCTATTTCAGTAGTAAAGATTAGCCTGAAGTTCTCAACCACCAGATCAACTGGAACCTGAGGAATGATGTTGACCTTTTCTGACCCTCCTGACTTCAACTAAAGCTCGGACTCTGTCGACCACCCAAGCCTTTTCATGAATATGCATGTACCCTTAGCTTGAAATTTCCCCAGTTTTGCTGTTTTAGGAGACACTGCTTTGGGAAGGATTCCCTGGTGTTCTTACTTGCTGCAAGTAATAAACCCTTCCTTCTCCTGTGCTTTGGCTTGGTTGTGCGTTTTGATTTGACACCTACCGAGAGGCGAACCCAGTTTTCAGGAAACACTCCCAGGGCACTCATGGCACCTCAACCTGTAGCTTGTGTGCTGAGGTGCTGCCTTACTCTCTGTACACAGCGTGTGGTCACATCTTCCCAATGACACTGGGTACCTGAAGGGCGGGGGAGCAGCCTGCCCTAGTCCCATGTGCCGCTGAGCACGCACAACTAAGGTTCAAGGCAGACTCGTAAGCAGGTTGCCCACCACACCTCCTGTTCTGGGACCCCCACCCCCCGCTCTCAGGTGAAGGGGGCGGGGGCACAAGCAGAGCTGGGATGGGGCTTTGGTGAGTCTATGTCTGATATTTCCTTATGATTAAATTCAGGTTATACAACCTAATCATGAGGAAATACCAGAAAAACTCAAGGACATTCTGTAAAGAAACTATCCTGAAATCTTCAAAAATATCAAGGTCAAGGAAGGCCAGGAAAGACTGAGGGCTGTTCCCAATTGAAGACACTACAGAGATTTAGCAACTAAATCCAATGTGTCGTTCTGGGGACTTCCCTGGTGGTCCAGTCATTAAGAATCTGCCTTCCAATGCAAGGGACAGTTCGATCCCTGGTTGGGGAACTAAGATCCCACATGCCACAGGGCCACTAAGCCCTCGTGCTGCAACTATTGAGCCTGCGTGCTCTGGAGCCCACGCACGGCAATGAAAAGATCCCACATGCCGATGCAGCCAAAAAAAAAAAAAGTGTGGTTCTGGACTGGATCCACCACTTATAAAGGACATTACTGGAATGATCACGTGGACAAAGAATGTTGTCTGCCATTTCAGGAAACAACAAATATTACCCACCATCAAGCTATTCACCACTGCAGCTGACCCCGACAGTGCACCCTGAGAGAATTCAGGATGGAGCAAAATAAGATACTGGCCCTCGATAGTTAAGATGCATATCAAAGGAATAATTTCAATGAGCACAGGCTCTTGCATCTTCCCATACATAGAAAGTCACTAAAACCATTAACCTGAGATGTCTGTTTTATGAGATTGGAAGTAATCTTGACGTTTGACTACATTTTTTTTTCTTTTTTCTTTTAAGCAAAACACCTTTATATCCTGGCTCTTTCCTTACTTCTTTTGAAGAGTTCCACAGCTATCTGAGAGGCTGTCTCCTGGTCTATAGTCCTCAGTAAAGTTCCGAATAAAACATTTCTCTCAACTATTAAGTCGTGCTTTTTCTTTTCAGTTGCCAGTTTGGGCAACCAGCAAAGGGATCCAGAGTGGACTTTGTTGCCAAATGCAAGTTAATGTGTCCAACACACAATGAGACCAAACACATGAAAACATCACGGAGTTTGGAGCAGAGAAAGGTTTATTGCAGGGTCAAGCAAGGAGAACAGGTAGCTTGTGCTCAAAACCCCAAACTACTTGATGGCTTTCAGGGAAAAGTTTTTTTTTTTTTTTGAAATTTAGTTATTTCTGAGATATATATTTTAAAGTAATAACTAGAATTATCAGGGAAAAATTTTTATAGGCAAACTTTGGGGTGAGTGCTGCAGGGTGTGTGTGACTTTCTTCTGATTGGTTTGTGGTGAGGTAACAGGGCAATGTTCCAGGAATCTTGTGCTCAGCCTGAAGTTACCATCCTCCACCTGGGTGGGGGCCTTAGTTCCTGTAGAAGAACTCAAAGATATTGTTATATATATCCCTTGAGGAGGACTCAGGATCCTGCTTTAATTTCTACACTATTGTTTCTTTTTTATTTAATTAATTAATTTATTTTTAATGTTTATTTATTTAGCTGCACTGGACCTTAGTTGCAGCATGCGGGATCTTCCTTGTGGCATGCAGGATTTTTTTTTTTTTTAGTGTGGCATGCGGGATCTTAGCTGCAGCATGTGGGATCTAGTTCCCTGACCAGGGATTGAACCCAGGACCACTGCATTGGGAGCATGGAGTCTTAGCCACTGGACCACCAGAGAAGTCCTCTGCACTATTGTTTCTTTTTTTTCTTTTTTTTTTTGCAGTATGCGGGCCTCTCACCATTGTGGCCTCTCCTGTTGTGGAGCACAGGCTCCGGACGCGCAGGCTCAGCAGCCATGGCTCACGGGCCTAGCACCTCCGCGGCATGTGGGATCTTCCCAGACCGGGGCACAAACCCGCATCCCCTGCATCGGCAGGTGGACTCTCAACCGCTGCGCCACCAGGGAAGCCCTATTTTATTTATTTTTGGCTGTATTGGGTCTTCGCTGCTCGCACAGGCTTTGTCTAGTTGCGGCGACTCTTTGTTGTGGTGCGCGGGCTTCTCATTGCGGTGGCTTCATTTGTTGCAGAGCACGGGCTCTAGGTGCACAGGCTTCAGTAATTGTGGCATGCAGGCTCTAGAGCGCAGGCTCGGTAGTTGTGGCTCATGGGCTTAGTTGCTCCATGGCATGTGGGATCTTCCCGGATCAGGGCTCAAACCCGTGTCCCCTGCATTGGCTGGTGGATTCTTAACCACTGCACCACCAGGTAAGCCCAAGATTAAGATTTTTAAGGGTTAAAATTGTAATATATATAACTAAAGCTACTGGGATAATAAGGGAAACATTTTAGTATGCAAGGAAAGTAGGATGTGTGTTTTCAGCAAAAGAAGGTATGAGGAATGGAAATGCATTTTGTTAAGGGGAAAGAAAGTGATTTTGTCCCAAAGCTGGTTATTTTTAAATGGGAAAGAAAAATAAGGGCTAAACTAATATAGATACAGAAAATTGTAGAAGGTTTGTAGAAAGGGAACCCTGAGGAAATAATTTTGTGCATGGTCAGGCTGGGATTGGAATTGAATTGAATTAGGTAAATTAATTTTGTTATTGAGAGTGGGCTGGTGCAGGACTAGAGCTTGGTTTTCTCTCTGTATTAAGAGAACAAAGTTTTGGGCTTCTCTGGTGGTGCAGTGGTTAAGAATCCACCTGCCAGTGCAGGGGACACAGGTTTGAGCCCTGGTCCGGGAAAATCCCACATGTTGCAGAGCAACTAAGCCCGTGCAGCACAACTGCTGAGCCTGCACTCTAGAGCCCATGAACCACAACCACTGAGCCCAGGTGCCACAACTACTGAAGGCCATGTGCCCAGAACCCGTGCTCTGCAACAAGAGAAGCCACCGCAGTGAGAAGCCCATGCACTGCAACGAAAAGAGGAGCCCCCACTCGCCGCAACTAGAGAAAGCCCACGTGCAGCAACGAAGACCCAGTGCAGGCAAAAATAAATAAATAAAATAAATCTTAAAAAAAAAAAGACAAAATGTTTAAAAAAAAGAGAACAAAGTTTTCTTGAAATGTTGAGCTACTTTTGATAATAGATTGTAAGTTTCTTTGCCTTCTAAATGATCTGTATTTTCCTTAAAAATCTTTTATTGTCACGTTGGTTGAATGAACAAGTATTGTTTCACAGTGACCAAGGATCCTATTTGATTAAGTGTTTTAAAACCTTTTGAGGGACTTCCCTGGTGGTCCAGTGTTTAAGACTCTGAACGCACTTCCACTGCAGGGGGCATGCGTTCGATCCCTGGTCGGGGAACTAAGCTCCCGCATGCCACATGGTGTGGCCAAATAAATAAATAAAAACTTTCGATATCTTTGACGAACTTCCCCAAGTCAAATTCTAAATAAAGTTCTTTTGCTCTCTAGACACCTTTGGGGTGCTTCAAAAGACCCTCAAAACATCCTGAAGAGAGATATTAAACTAATTAGGTTTATTTGGTAAGTTAAATTACATGGGAAATATTGTCAAATACGTGGCCCTAACCTTTTTAGGTTATATTGTATGAGTAAATGCCATTAATACAGATATTCCAAAATTTATATGGAATTCCTAAAAATCTAATATGTCCTGGTATAATGTTATCAGTCATAATTCTAGTTATTATATAAAAGTGTTGTATGTCACAGAAATATCCAAATTACTTGTTAATTGCTTTGTAACCATGCCATTTTAAGTCTTTTGTCGTTTATAGACAATCATTGCTTTACTCTGATGCTTTTATAAAATGAAGATCTTTAAGAAGATTCATAAAAAGGACTTTTTGACAAATATAAGTTTCTGATGACTTTTAGGTCATACCACTGAACTGCGTAAGAAATTACAAAACTCTGACAGAAAACTTTATGCCTTCATCCAGATCAACAAGAACATGGGGTTGAATTAACTGATAAATATGATTTATAATTTTATGACTTTTTTTCTGAAACATACTGGCTTTTAATCTTCATTTTCCAGAAAACCTTTCCTCTTACACTATGACCTACAACAAGTTGATAAAGTATACCTTTGTAAACGAAGATGCAACATTTTTCTTTCTACCTGATCCCTCCAGGATTTGGCTTCTCCAGCTGGCTCCCATGTGGACTTGATAGCTTATTGAGACCAGATTACAACTAGCTATGCTAATTATTGTTTAAATGTGTTCTCTCTCGTTGTTTTCAAATTATTTATACCTTGTGCCTCTCTCTGCTGTACTATGACTTGATTACTGTTACTAGCTGAATTACTTGTATCCTTATATCCTATTTAATTTTATTTATTTATTTATTTTATTATTATTATTTTTTGGCCACACTGCACTGCTTGCGGGATCTTAGTTCCCTGATGAGGGATCGAACCTGTACCCCCTGCAGTGGAAACATGGAGTCCTAACCACTGGACTACCAGGGAATTCCCCTGTCTATTTTATAAGACTGTTTTTTCTTACATTACCCAATGTATAACCAGGGCTCTGGCAAAATTAATGATGGCTAAACGTCTTGAGGCAGTTGATCATATATATAACTCTATATACAATAATTGTAATAGTGCAATGCTAGATCTCTAGATACAGGAAAAAGGTGCAAGGGAAAAACATTTCCTGGATCGTAGTAGACTACTTAGACAGGTGATCCAGAGAATTTTAGGTTATCAACAGGGACTAATTCAAAAATTAGCACATTAGGGACTTCCCTGGTGGCACAGTGGTTAAGAATCCGCCTGCCAATGCAGGGGACACGGGTTCGAGCCCTGGTCCGAGAAGATCCCACATGCCGCAGGGTGGCTGGGCCCGTGTGCCATAACTACTGAGCCTGAGTACCACAGCTACTGAGCCCACATACCACAATTGCTGAAGCCTGAGTGCCTGGTGCCCGTGCTCCATAGCAGGAGAGGCCACCATGGTGAGGGGCCCACACACCGCAGCAGGGGGTGGCCCCTGCTCCCCTCAACTGGAGGGGGCCCGCGTGCAGCAGCGAAGACCCAACACAGCCAAAAATAAATAATAAATAAATTTATAAAAAAAGAAAAATTAGCACATTAAGTAGCCTATCAACAGAATTCCCACCTGATCTAGGAATGAGCCTAGGTCATTGGGACAAATTGGTCATGAAATGCCTCCCAAACCTTTGTCGAATTTATGACCAAGAGGAAACTCTGTGGACAAAGAATGTTGCCCACCATCAAGCCATCCACCACTGCAGCCTCCCCTCCACCTCCACCCCATGATGTGTCCTAAGGGGAATTCAGAACGGAGAAAAACAAGATACTGGCCCTACAGAGTTAAGATGCATATCAAAGGAATAATTTCAATGAGCCCAGACTCTTTCCATACATAGAAAAATGGCTAAAATCATTAACTTGAGATGTCTGTTTTTGTGATTAGCAGTAATCTTTTGATGTTCAACTACGTGTTTGTTTGTTTGTTTTTTCTGCAAAAACTCCTATATATCCTGGCTCCTCCCTTACCTCTTTGCAACAGTTCCTCAGAGCTATCTGTCTCCTGGGCTGTAGTCCTCAGTCAGGATACTGAATAAAACATAACTCTCAGGATTAGATGGAAGTACTGAATCAGTGTCAATTTCTTGATTTGATTGGTTGTGTAGTGGTTACGTGGGAGAGTATCCTCATTTAAAAAAAAAATACTGAAGTATTAAGGAGTTATATGTCATCATGTCTTCAAGTTGGTCTCAAATGATTTAGAAAAAAATGCACTACATGTATATGTATGTGTGTGTATATATATAGAGAGAGAGAGAGAGAGAGAGAGAATAAGTCAATGAGCTCAACTCTTCATTTTCAAATTTAAAAATCACAATTAACAATTCAAAATTAACAGTTAAAAAAGAAGTAACTAGTAAAAGAGTAAGTCCTTCCCACTGCTACCTGACTACCAAATATATGGCCTGCACTCCCTCTGGAGAACTTCATTCTTCTAGCCATAACTGCAACCAGCTAGAACAAAAGACTGGAAGAAAATCCATTTAAAGTGTCCATGGTTCTCTGCCTAACCAAGCACATATCACATATTATTCCCTCTTTCTCTGCTTGCTTGACATTTCTGGATAAAGAGGACAGAAATGGAGAGGAAGGTGCCAGTGGTTGGAGGGGGTTGACAAGGACCAAGTGAAACAAGTGCAAGCAGGTAACCCGATGTCAGGATTGGGGGAAGTATCCCAATGGGGAACCAGGTGGGGCAGGGACCACTAACAGTGGGGAAGGATGCGCAAAAGCCAATGGCTTGAGAGGTAATCATTTTATTCACATTTTACAGCCCTTTACAGTTTACAAAGAACTTCTGGGAAAATGGTGGACTAGACTTGTGAAACAATTCTGATTAAGAACACATAGAGATTGGGACTTCTCTCGTGGTGCAGTGGTTAAGAATCCGCCTGCCAATGCAGGGGACATGGATTTGAGCCCTGGTCCAGGAAGATCCCACATGCCATGGAGCAACTAAGCCCGTGTGCCACAACTACTGAGCCTGCGCTCCAGAGCCTGCGAACCACAACTACTGAGCCCATGTGCCACAACTACTGAAGCCCGCATGCCTAGAGCTAGTGCTCCACAATAAGAGAAGCCACCACAATCAGAAGCCCATGCACTGCAATGAAGAGTAGCCCTCCGCTCACCACAACTAGAGAAAGCCCACACGCAGAAACGAAGGCCCAATGCAGCCAATAAATAAATAAATTAATTAATTAATTAATTATTTTTTAAAAGGAGCACCTAGAGATGAATAAAATACAACAAAGACAAGTTTAATGCATGACTGAACTAGGAAGCCAGAAGGAGAAATCCCAGGTGTGAGAGCCACAACAGTGACAGGGTGTGGGGGCAGCAGGTGACTGTAGACTAGGAAGTTGCATGTTAAATGCCCAGGCAGGGACAGAAGACAGGGCCCATGGTGAGGAATGGAAAGAACAGTTAAGAAACCCAAGTATTTTCACAGAAAAAGAGAAGCTTGTCAAATTAACTTACAAAATGCACCGGCAGATAATATACCATGAGTCAGCAAATGCAAAAACAGAAAGTAGAATTTCAAGGAGAACTGGCAAATCCACAACCAGAGTGGAAGGTTTTTAACATTCACTGTCACTAATTAAAACAGAAAAGAGGAGCAATATAAAATATTTGAACAGGACTTCCCTGGTGGCGCAGTGGTTAAGAATCTGCCTGCCAATGCAGGGGACACGGGTTTGAGCCCTGGTCCAGAAGATCCCACATGCCGCGGAGCTACTAAGCCTGTGTGCCACAACTACTGAGCCTGCGCTCCAGAGCCCGCAAGCTGCAACTACTGAGCCCACGTGCCGCAACTACTGAAGCCTGCATACCTAGAGCCCATGCTCCACAACAAGAGAAGCCACCGCAATGAGAAGCCCGCGCACTACAATCAAGAGTACCCCCCCGTTCGCCACAACTAGAGAAAGCCCGCGCACAGCAATGAAGACCCAACGCAGCCAAAAATAAAAATAAATAAATTTTTTAAAAATTCAGGCAAAAAAGACCCAATGCAGAAAAAAAAATGAATGAGATACACAACATTGTAAATTAATTCTACTTCAGTTTTTAAAAATGAATGAGATGTGTTCAACTCAAGAAGTTAGCAGAAGGTGGGAAATTTTTTTAAATAACAGCAAAAACTTAATAAAACTGACTCAAGAAGAAATAGAATTTAGTACAAACCATCTCATCATCTCCTTGGCTCTTCACGGCATCCCTGTGAGGAACTGTCACAGTTGCAGTCGTGTCGATGAATGTACCACTGCTTGAGAAAGTTAAGAAAGTAGCGGAGTCTGCACCTAAAAGCAGGTCTTCCAGATCCACTTTGATGTTCTCCCTATTTTCAGGTTGCACTCTTCTCATCAGGAACTGTCATGTCTGGGCGATGGAGCCTTGCGCTCAGACAGGAGTGGTCCCCAGATGAAGGAGGGCAATCTGCCTGGCTCCTGAGTCTGTTCCCACCTTTTGCGCTGCCTGCCCCCGCTTCCTGGGCTCTTGCTCCTCTTGCATGGAAACCACAGGTGGACTGACGTCTGAACAGAAGGCACTGCAGAAGACAAACATATGAAGAGCAGAGGGAGGCACTCTTAACATTTTTTTTTTTTTTTGCAGTACGCGGGCCTCTCACTGTTGCGGCCTCTCCCGCTGCGGAGCACAGGCTCCAGACGCTCAGGCTCAGCGGCCGTGGCTCACGGGCCCAGCCGCTCCGCGGCATGTGGGATCTTCCTGGACCGGGGCACGAACCCGTGTCCCCTGTATCGCAGGCGGACTCTCAACCACTGCGCCACCAGGGAAGCCCAGGGAGGCATTCTTGTTAGAGGACGCTCTTGTCCTCCAAACATGCTCCTGTATCTGTTGCCATTCAGCTCAGCACTTAATATTCTCCTGTTCCTAAATGTATCCATCTATTTAATTCTTGTCATCATCTCAACTGCAAAGGTTTGTTGGCTGAGTCCGGAATTGGCTTTTCATCATTTGTTTCTACTTCTGGAAAGGTAAAAACTGCCCTGGATGGACTTCCCTGGGGGCGCAGTGGTTAAGAATCCGCTTGCCAATGCAGGGGACACGGGTTTGAGCCCTAGTCCGGGAAGATCCCACATGCCGCGGAGCAACTAAGCCCGTGCGCCACAACTACTGAGCCTGCGCTCTAGAGCCTGCGAGCCACAGCTACTGAGCCCACGTGCCACAGCTACTGAAGCCCATGTTGTTAGATCCCGTGCTCCGCAACAAGAGAAGCCACCGCAATGAAAAGCCTGCACACCTCAGCGAAGCGTAGCCCCTGCTCGCTACAACTAGAGAAAGCCCGCGCACAGCAACGGAGCCCAACGCAGCCAAAAATCAATCAATTAATTAATTAATTGATTTTAAAAATCAGTCCCTTATGTCCTTTTATCACTCTCTGCCTATTCTTGGTGTACGCAGCCATCTATCGGCAGCCCGTGGGGCCTGCGGAGCCTGGAATAAAATCTCCCTTTCATTCTCCACAGGATCCTCCGGCAGAAGGCCCTCCTGGGGTGCAGTCAGCACCTAGCAGGGCTTCTCTTAGTTCTGCACCCTAGGGCCCCGGCTGTTCAGGCCCTTCCTTCCCTGTTCTGTTTTTCCCTTGTGGCATCACAGCCTCTCCCCTCGTTGATTGCCCGGAGGCCTATGTGTATGTCCCTTTGCAGAGAGCTGCATGCCTCTTCCCGGGGTAAATCCCCTGGGTTGATCATCCAGGAGGATTTCTGGCAGCTCCCAAGCCTCTGAGTGTCCCACTTGTCCCCCAAGATGTAACTGAGGGCGGGGCAGCTGCCAGCCCCTCTCCCCCCAGCCGGCCCCCCAGCTCGAGGAGGCCGCATGGTGTGGCCACCTTTCTCTCCTGCTCATGTGGTACCTTTGCCATTGTCCTTGCTTCTTCCTCTCAACAGTACGAGACTGAAGGACCCAGGGTTATTATTTCAATTTAGAACACAGGAGAGGCTCAGAGGTTAAACGCCTTGACCCAAGTCCCACGGATATGCTTCCATGGTCCCTCATCTAGAGCCTCTGAGGCCTTAGGACGCTTGCAATTTTGTATCTTACTTCCCCAAATAGGACTGCTGTGCCCACCACTCTGTCCCCAGTGCCTTGCCCCACTACCTGGTACACAGTAGATGCTCAATAAATGTTTGAAATTGTTAAATAAATGGATGAGTTAGAGAAAGAACATTCATTCCTTTATTCATTCAACAGTGGCTTGAGTGACCCTTTGATGGGTCCTGGGGATAAAAGATGAATAAGATACCATCGCCACCCTTGAAGAAATCAGTCTTGTGGGGAAGATAAACTTGTAAATAAAAAGTTACAACACAATGCATAGAGTGCAGAAATGGAGGAATGTGTCATGTGCTCTATGAGAGAACAGAGGGTATAGACTCTGCCTGGAGAGTCAGGAAGGCTCCAGGTAGGAAGGGACATGAAAGATGAGAGGCTGTGCATTTGCTGGAGTGTTGGGGGTGAGCAGGGTGAGCGCAAGGCATTCCTAGAGCCGGGGGTGACAGTGAGTCCTGCAGGGACCCAACATGCTCAGGGGTGACCTGGGGGAGCACTGTGTGGGCAGAACTTGAAGGCAGGCTCTTGGGCCTTTCCCTTCAGCACATAGAAGTCGGAGATCTCCCACGTGTATCCCCCAGGCTCTGGGTCCAGGAGAGTTGTACCTGGGCCCAGTCTGGGGTACAGGGACCACTGACCCCCTGTCATTCTCGTTTCATGACTGGCTGCCAGAAAAACCTCTTCTGACAACGAGTTCCGTATCTGAGCCAATTGGAAACAATCTTATGAGATTTCTCGAGCCAAAAGCTCAACTATAAGCTGTGTAAGTCCATTCCATCTGCTCTTTCATCCTGTGATTCCACCCAACACATCATCAAGTCAGCGGGGCGCAGCTGTCCTCAAGCGATCTCAGGGGGTCTCCCTTATGCTGTTTCTCTTGTTTATTCTCCTCTTTCCCAGGGATTTAGCATAGGTTTATCTGACTTTCAGTTCCAGATGACTTTGCCTTTTCCATTTGTTGCTGTGTTTGAGTTGTAGGTGAGATAGTCGAGTGCACATGTGTACACAAAAGGCAGGGCGTCAGTACTCTCGGGGGCCAAGGTGGACTGTGGGCTTCACCTGAGATGCGAAGGAACTAGGGTTGTTTATAAGTAAGGACCAGAGGGAAAGGTCAATGTAATTTGTTGTGTGGGGAGCAGGAAGGAGTCACAGGTAATAACTTAGGGGCTCACTGGCTGGGATATCTCAGTTATGCCTGTAATGGAAGAGGGTTCCATATTGCAGTGACAAAGAGTGACATCAGCTTAGTGGAGAAAGGCAGACCGCTGTGCCTCTCCAGTTGGAATAATTTTAAAATAGGAATCTAGTAATTTTGACCTAAACATGACTTCATGGATTTACTTTTTATGCTACCCATACACACAAACACACTGTGCTCACCACAGAGGACTCCTGGATCCCTCCTCCACCGTTTTTACATCAATTTTATTCTTACTTGTATCTTTACAGAAAATGGCACAGAAATCACGGGTTTCGAATACCTAGAAGTTATTACAGTTCCATATTTCAAACACTCCAATATCAAGTTTCTTTCTTCTGATTCTATGTACATTATGTACACACCAGGGACTACAGTCTAACACTTCAAACCAATGGGAGACAAAGGCAGGAAGAACTGGGGGGAAGGTCCATGGACGGAATGAAGAGGAAATCAACTTTTGATATGGAATTAAAATCCCAGCTCACTGACTCAGGCCTTTCTCTTGCAAGGGATCCCCTGCAAGGGTGGGTGGGATAGTAGAGGAAAATGCCATGGGGGTGAGGGGGACATGTGCCTGGCCTGGGGGTGGAAGGGGCAGCTGCAGAGAGGCCATCAGTATGGACAGGTCCTCCCATCAGCAGACAGGAAGAAGCCCCGTCCCCTATTCCTACCCCATCACTGTCTGACTCTAGAGAACAGGCACCACGGCTCACACCCAGCGGGAAGGTACGTGCGCCTGTAGCTTAGTTTGGGTCTAACACTGGCTCCTCCCTTGCTCTCCTTCTAGCCTTTTCTCATACTCTTCTTGTGATCAACTGTGACGGCTATTTATAGCCCCAGGCCCCCTCCAGGAATGGCCTGGATCAAGTTGAGTCAAGATCTGTGGTTTCCTATGTGTTCATTTTACAGCTCGATTGGGCTGCTCCAAGGCAGGGCACATGCGAACCAGTGATTTGCAAGAATCTTTAGGGGAAGGATGCCTTGCACAGCAAGTCAGGGTCACAGGCAGCATATTGGGGGGTGGAGGGGGCGGTCAGGATGCTCTAGAAACACACACCCAAGGGCCCTGGGTGGAGGATTTGGCTTCCCAAAGGTGCAGTGAGTCACAGCAGCTGTGAGAGGTGCCCCCTGGCTGCAGGGCAGACCCTGGCCTCACTGCAGGTACTGTACACTGCCCCCTGCGGCACTGGCACCTGTGTGGGGAGGAACGGTGGGACCGGCTGGGTGTGGAGGGTGGGTTCCTGAGTCTGACTGTGGAGGGCAGGACTTGAAGGCTGGCCGAGGGGCCCAGGCTGAGACTTTCCAAGTTGAATCTGGAATCTGGGCCCCAGCGCCGGGGGCCGGCAGGGGTTGTGCCTGGGCCTTCAGGACAGCACATCACCCACACTGAGGAAGGAGCAGGCAGGGGAGCAGAGTTTCGCTGGGGGCTGGGGCGCTCAGGACACCGGCACTGGAGTGCAGGTCCTCCATCCGTGTCGCCGCTGTGGCGGCCAGTGTGTTTGCAGCAGCGGTCTTTGGGTCTGGGCAGAGCACAGTCCACAGGGGGTGTGGCGCTGGGAAGGAGGGCGCTATTGAGCAAGAGAACAGAGAGTAAGGGGTGGATTCGGACACGGAGAGCCGCCAAAGGATTGAGTTGAAAGCAGCTTGAGGGGGTGGTCTGGGGCAGCAAGAAGGCTTCTGAGGCAGGTCTGTTAGTTGGAGGAGGAGGGTGCTGGCCAGGTCAGGACTAGGTAGGGATGTCTCAGCGTGGCCCAAAGCCTCAGCCAGGACTGAGTTGTGCCTGAAGTCCCCTGGGGGTCACAGAGGGCCTGTGGGGTGGGGGAAGGTGGCAGAGAGCAGGCCTGGGCCCCGCCTCTGAGAACACCTCCCAGCACCACAGGCCCCGAGCAGAGCCAAGCAGAGTCCTGGGGCTCCGGTGTCTGCGCGCCCTTGCCTACGCCATGTCCTCGAGCTGCGGCGGACTCAGCTTCTCCGCTGGCCTGTCTTCGTCCGGGGCCTCCTCCCGCTCCGGCTCCTCGCCGTTCCGGGCCAGGCTGTCGGGCCCGGACACAGTCCCCAGCACTTTGGTGCTGTGCTCCTGCGCTCTGGCTCGGAGCGCGGCGATGCTGTTCTCCCTCAGTTCCTCCTGGGACATGGCGGCCGGGGCGTCGGGACCCCGCTCCTCCGGCTCTATCTTGTCGAGCTTGGGCAGGGCCTGACGCTCCGCCTCGGGCTTCCTCCCCGACTCAGCTGCCGCCTCCAGCGACTTTTTGTGCATCCCTAAAAAGAATTGTTGGTATTCGGGTTTAGAAAAGCGCCTGGGAAAGCCATCTTGAACTGAAAACGGCAAAGATAGAGAGAGGCCAGAATTAAGGACGAGCAGAAAGCCTTACTTCATACACCGCAGTCACGCGAGTCCCAGGGGTCGGGGTCGGGGCCGGGGCAGCGGGAGGGGGGCCGGGGATGAGGCTGCGGAGCAGCAGCGGGGCACCAGGCCGGCAGAGGGCTTCTCCTAGCCAAGTCCCTGGGCACCTGGCCCCCGGGAGTCCTGTCTGTCCCTTCCTGAGCACAGCACTTGCTCCCGAGCCCTCCCTTTTGGGATTCCAGATCTCAGAACTCCAAGATAAGCTGGCGCTGCTGTCAGACACAGGTCCAGATGGCAGATGGGGGAGGATGGCAGGTGGAGAGATTTAGGGAGAAGAAGTCCTTTGGGCAAAGCCAGAATGGTGGCCAAAGGGATCTAGAGGTCCCCTCAACCCCCAAGAGGGGCTGTTTCATTCACCACAACCCCAGCTCCAGCCAAGGGAAGAGGAGGATACACACCCTGGGGCAATAGCCATCCCCTGCTCACAGGACAAAAGAACTCACAGGGGGGATCCGTCCAGGATGAGCGTCCTAGGCACCCAGTAGGTGGGTGTGAGGGACAGACACCAAGCCCCGGGCGCAGCCTGCCCTCTGAGCCCCCCAAGGGAGACCGGGAGACTGGCTCTGGAGGGCCTCTCTCCCGCCAGGCGTTGTGGCCAGGCGTCCCTGCTCCAGGGCTCTGTCCCCTCCTCCAGGGAGCCCGCTCCCCTCACCACGGGGGCAGGGCCCCAGGGAGAGTGCAGGCTCTTACCCAGCAGCCACGGGGCGCAGGAGTCCATGATGCCATCCTTGGCGGACTTGAGGATGGACTCCGGCAGGGGGATGGAGTGGCGCACCATGGCCCCGTAGAGGCCGTACTCCGCCATGACGCTGCTCCGGCCCCAGCACTTCTCTCGCTTCCTCCACTTGGCTCTTCGGTTCTGGAACCAGACCTGTAAGTGCAGACGAACAGGTCAGGGGCGTCCTCCACCAGGCAGAGGCCAGGCCCCTACCCTGCTGTGTCTGCCTGGAGTTAAGGGACCCGCCTCTTTGATTGCCAACGGCCCCATTCCCCTGTGACTTCGCTTTCTCCAGCAGGGCATCCTTACTTAAGCTCACCTACCCCGAAGTACCCCTGGGGTTCCTCCAGGCTCAGGGTGTCCAGAATGAGACACAAGTCCTGTGAGAACATGATGGGCAAAATGGTCTTTTTTTTTTTTTTTAAATCAAAGCAGTTTAAGGTGATGGAGTAGGGACACCTCCTGGACAGGGTCTGGCAGATGGGCAGTTCCCCATGTGGTCCTCAGTTTGCAGCCAAGAAGCCCGACCCTCATAGCTCTCTTGCAAGTGTTCACACCTCCAGCATACAAACAGAATCCCTTTTCTGGCTCGTACAGGACAAAGTCCTTTCCAGTGCCTTTGGTTCAGGGCTCTGTCTCCACCAGAACTGCAGAGGCCAGAGCAGTCCCAGCAGGCGAGGTCAGTGTGGACTCAGGCAGCACAGGCCTTTTCATCCAGGTGTCAGGAAGCCTGGGAACGGCTGCAAAGCAGGGCAGGGGACACTCCCAAGAGGCCTGAGTCAGCCTCCCTTCTCTGCCCTGTCCTGGCCAAGTCCTGCCCTGCCATGCACCCACTGTGCACAATTTTGGACCTAACTCCGAATGACATTTGGGGGAGCTGGGCAACCATCCTTCAGTCAGGGAAGGAAGACAAAATGCTTCTGGTGTGAGGAGCATGTGAAGGTAGGGACCTAGGAGAGTGCGGTAGGGGACACTCTAGGGGATGCTTCTCTGGCCCCAAAGCTGACTGGTGCAGGGTCTGAAAGAGCATAGGGTGGGCTGGGGGTACCTGCAACACTCCAGCCTGGTTTTGGGAGGAGATCCTTGGGTCCCTTTCATGCATGGAGGAGGGGGGAATTTCTTGGTCCCCCCAAGCATTTTTCCTGAGGCTTCCTGCAGCTGACAGGAGGCAGAGCCAGGGACAGCTGCACTGTCCCTCAAGCAGGTGAGAGGCCCGCGGCAGACCGGGGGTCTCTGGAAGGACCCCAGGCCCGCCAGCCCCCTCTGGTCCCCTCACAGCCTCTCCAGGCCCTGACCCCGGCGGCGGCGAGCCACCCAAGCGCCCCGTGATGTGGGGGAATGGGGGGAGGGCAGAGGCGGGTTCGGGGAGAATCTATTAGTTTCCTGGGCGATTTCCATTCCCTCACCTCCGCCAGGTCCCCGCCCTTCCCTCCGGGCCCCCTCCCCCGCCCCCGGCGGCGGAGGTTTCAGCTTTTGATGAAAAATTGCTCCAGCTCTATTCAGGAGGCGGCAAAAGAAGAGTCACCCCCAGGGGCAGCCCTGGGCTGATTGAAAAATAAGTTAATTTCTGTTTGAATCGATGGGCCTCAAGCACTGAAATATCACGGGAAATTAAAGCGGCTGCTCTCTCGGGAGCCGCCGCATTGACCCGCACTAATTAATGCTGGGGAGGCAGAGCGAGCCGCGCCGCAAGCCGCCCCCCCTCCCCGGGGGACCCCAAACGCTTCTCATTTAACTAATTAGACAGGAAAAATTGGGTGTTAATTTGTTTAGGATTTTTTCCCCTCTTCCCCCACGGCAGCTCCCTCCCCGGCCCGCTCCCCACGCGGGGGCGCGGGAAATGAATGCGGGGCTTGCCGGCAGATGGCTGCCCCGGTCACTCTGCAATCTTCTCCGACTTGATTGCTTGATTAGGTCGTTAGCACATTAAAAAAAAAATTGCTTGCCGTCTGGCGCTGGCGTGATGAGTGGGACGCGCGGCAGCGCCTGGGTAATTTATCTTTTTATACGGCAAAGAATTTGATTTCAATCTGCAGATATATGGGGAGCCTTTGACACCTGTTTAACATCGCGCCGCTGACAGCTTAACCCTTTGCTGCCTCGGCCGCGGGGAGGCCTCGGCGGGGGCTCGGAGTCCGCGCGCCCCTGCGGTTCCCACCGCCGCCGCCAGGTGGCGGAGTGAGCTCCCTGGCAGCTCCCGACAGCTCCGAGTCTGCAGCGGAGCGCGGCCGGCCACATCCAGCAGGGAGCGCCCCGGCCGCACCCACAAGGCGCCCAGAGCCCCGCGGTCACAGACTTCTGCGGGGCTGCTTCCAGACCGCACGGTCCTCGCACACCTTTAAGTTGACCCAAATGTGTGTAACCTGTTTTGGCATTTCTTCATTTGTAAATAACTAGGAAGCTCTAAAAATGGGAGAGATGCGGCCTCAGAAACCCCGGGCCTCTCAATCCTCACACTGACCCGCGCCCGCGCTGTTAGAAAACGATCTTTCGTCCCTCCCTGGGCGGCGCCGCCTCCGGCGAGCCGCACCGTTGCCACCACCGGGTTTAGCACCTGCCGTCCCTGCTGGAAAGCTGCGGAGCTAATGCAAGGCCTCCCTCTGGTCTAGACCCAGACCGCACTCAGCGAACCTGGCCAAGGAACGGGTTTATGTAATGTGAAGGCTACTAGATGGCTGCGCTCCGTGCACTAAAGAGCGGAAATAGGTGCACCATGCGAGTTCGGGCTAACTCGGCCATCGGCCTGGCCTGGCTCTGCGGTGTGTTTAGATCTCTCCCCTGCGGCCCTGTCTGTCCCGCAGGCCCTCTGCCCTACCCAAAGCCTGAAGTTTGTCTGAGACCTCTGTCCTGCTCTATCTTCCTTCCCGTTAGCACTTGGTCGTCCTCTACAAGTACTCGTCTCAAGCTTTTTTGCACCTAGGAAAAATCTAAAAGGACTAAGCCACAGAAAGGTGTAAGTGACTTCTGGTTTCATCCACCTCACAGAGAAGACAGCAAAGAATGAACCCCTTGGCGATGGAATTCTAAGGTGGAA
Organism: Lagenorhynchus albirostris; assembly: GCF_949774975.1. Taxonomy (NCBI): domain Eukaryota; kingdom Metazoa; phylum Chordata; class Mammalia; order Artiodactyla; family Delphinidae; genus Lagenorhynchus; species Lagenorhynchus albirostris. The sequence continues at coordinate 28,284,464 of NC_083095.1, forward strand.
TTCCAAGTCTGACCACAGAGGGTTGGGAAGGCTATCTTTATGAATCTAAGTAAGCCATCTGCCTCCTGGGCAGGAGATGCCCTTCCTGCTTGAATACGGTGCATTACAAAACAACAGGACCACAAGCCCTTAACTGGAACCCATTGGGACCAGACTCCAGAATGTTTTGGATTTTAGAAAAAATATGTGATGCATATATTACATGTTATGTAACATCCTGCAGCAGCAGCAGTGGTACCCCATAGTCAAACCAGCTTTGATTTCTGCAGCAAAACATACACATATTCATAAGGGATAAATAAAGAGCACGAGGTCAGATCTGGTTTTTGCCAAGAATGAGTTCTGTTGACAAACTGATGAAAGAAGTGTCTGTTTTCAGTACGGTTTAGAGTCAGGTATTCTGGGGACTTCCCTGGTGGTCCAGTGGTTAAGACTCCAAGCTCCCAATGCAGAGGGCGAGGGTTCGAGCCCTGAGGGGAACTAAGATCCCATATACTGCATGGCACAGCAAAAAAATAAATAAATAAAAATAAATAGCATCAGGTATTCTGGAGAAGGGATTGTGGAGTAAACAAAAGCAGAGATGCTCACTACCACTCCCACTCCCTCCACCCCCACAAGTGTGGGTGCCTGGAAAGGTGCATTGCCCTGGCTTCCCCAGGATTCCATGAGCTTGAGGGGGGGCAGGGCTCTCAGATGGAAACAGCATCTTTCTTGGAACACTGAAGAAGAGGGTGCAGACTTGGGATTCAGATCATCTCCGGGGCCTGTAAACAGAACCATTTTCCTCAGTCTCCTAATTTGGACAAATGAATAACTGGTCTGCAGATCAGACTTTGCCCACAGATGCTCCAAGGGGAGTTGGTGCCAGTTGGTCGCTCAAACCAGGAGTCATCCAGACCCTTGGTTATGGGCTCCTGGAATGCCTGGCTCTTTGAAGACCAGATGCTGCTCCAGTTTATGGAGGAAACCTGGACAGCCAAAACAATTTCTTTGTAGGACAGCTGGCAGGGAAGCTGTGGCATTGGTGCCTTGGAGGCAAGAGGACAAGGAATTAGAATTAACCCTAACCACTCTTCATGTTTGCCTTTCTCTTCCCTTCCTGGAAGCAACCAGCATGTGTGCAGAAGTTAAACATTTGCAAGAAGCACTGAAAGCAGCCAGTCCTGAACTGGAATTCCGAACTGTGGCAAAAATTTCTGTGTGATCCTGGGCAAGTTATTTGCTCTCTCTCAGTCTCTGTCCCTTCAAGCATAAAAGAAGAATATCAAAAAAAAAAAAAAAAGAATACCTACTATTTCAGGGATTAATGAAAGTGCCTAAAATCAGTGTTTGTCACACAGAAGGTGCTCAATAAAAGCTACTTATTATTATTTCAGTGGAGGCACAGAAAGTCAGTGGGAGTCTGTGCAGGGGTCAGGTTAATCAGGGGCATTACCTGCCCTCCTGGCCCTCTCCACGTGCTCTGCAGCAAGGCTGGACTGACAAATAATAATAATAACAACAGTAACAACTCCAGGAGGTGTGATGGGGGTACAGAGCTAACCTTCAGGCTGTAAGATTTTAATGCAGATAGCCTCGAGTTTCCCCTCTAGGGGCCAAACAGATGCCCCTGCAACTCTCCCGCGTTTCTAATGTTTCCCAGACCCTTGAGGCTCAAATGCAAGAGACCACCCATGCAGCTGGCTATGCTCAGGAGCTAGAAGACCTAGGTTGGAGACCCCTGCTCTATCTCCAACTGCCTTTGTGACTTTGGGTGCATTTCTTAACCTTTCTGAGCTTCCGATTCTTCCTCTGCCCTATGGTACCACTTCCTTGCAGGTTTGTTGTTAAAAATTCAACAGAATAGTGCATGGGAAATGCCTGGCATGTTGTAAGAACTGAAAAACGTTGGCTTGATGCTGGGCGAATTCTGGGGACAAATGTGCTACGAGATGAGGATTTGCTTTCAAGCAAATATGCTCAGTGACACTTTCCCCATAAAGCCGGGTCCTCCCATCTCCCACCTTTGACATGTCTTTTCAGCATTTAGGCCCCCTTTCCTGCGTGGTCTCTTGGTTCTGGCAAGCCCACAATACTCCTCCAATCTCTCTACTTTCCTGACTGCGTACTTTCTGGAAGACACTGCTCCACTCTCAAGGAAGTCGGGTCCGCAACTCTTCAGGAGAGCCTGCGTCCAGGCCCCAGCAAGGACCAGAGCCCTGCCTTCCACTTCAGGGCCTCCAAGTGCCTGAGAAGCGGCCTACAAGGGACATCAAGGGTCACCAACTTGGTAGTCCCAGGGAAAGGAGAGGGGGAAGATCTTCTAGCTCGGGAAAGAGCCTGGGTTTCCTGGTGCGCTTCCCCTCACAGGTGGTGTCCAGTAGCACTCAGAGAGCCCAGGTAGGAGGCCTCTGGCTGTCGACACCTGGCAGAGAGGGTCCCAAGAGCTTGTGCCTCCAAGGATGGACTGGACCCAGGAAAGGGCTTCTCGCCAAATGGATGCTCTTCGGCCACAGGGCACCCATCGAGCCGGCAGGCCACATTGTCAGCTGTCTCTCTCCCTTTGTGGGTAACCAGGGCTTCTCTTGCATTCACGAGTTCCCAGCCTTGTATCCCCACAGGACTATGTGCCCAGGCCTCCTTCCCTCTGCAGTCCCTCCAGGATAGCCCCACTAAAGGAGACATCCTGCATGATAGATGCTCTGCACCTCTGGCCCCTTGGCTACCCCAGGCCCTGCCCTCCAGTCTTGCCCCAGGCTATCGGGCCCGGCTTTTTTGGCCATGTGGCACTTGCCATCACAGTCACTTAGATTCTCTCCTCTCCTCTGACTGGAAGCTGATTAATATGGGCTCATTGCTGGCGTGATTTAACGACCTCACACTCCACATCCACTCAGCACTTCTGACAGCATATTGCAGCACACCCTTTCCAGTCCCAGTTTCAGGCCCAGAAAAGCCTGGCCTTGCTGTAGCCTCTGATGTCCACTAGGGGGCAGCTCTGCCCACGTTTCCTGGCAGCCCCATGCAGCATCCTTCCCTGAACCTCTGGACAGGTCATCCCACCAGGTTACCCAGTACTCCACTTTCTTCCACTCATATTAACCCACTTGAAACACTGAAACTCTTTTCCTGAGCCTCTGACCCAGCATTTTTTTTTTTTTTTTTTTGCGGTACGGAAGCCTCTCACTGTTGTGGCCTCTCCCGTTGCGGAGCACAGGCTCCGGACGCGCAGGCTCAGCAGCCATGGCTCACAGGCCCAGCCGCTCCGCGGCATGTGGGATCTTCCCGTACCGGGGCACGAACCCGTGTCCCCTGCATCGGCAGGCGGACTCTCAACCACTGCGCCACCAGGGAAGCCCTTGACCCAGCATTTTTACACTGGCTACACACAATCACCTGGAGAGCTTTAAAAACGTACAGGCTCCACATCAAACCAAACCTAGCATTGCTAGGTGTGGGGGGCTGGCACGGGTAATTTTAAAAAGCTGCCCTGTGACCTCATAAACGTCCCGAGCTGAGACACACGGAAACCTTTTCCCATCCAGGCAGCTATCTTCTTACTTCTGGAATATAATCCCCTAAAACTTTGTTCCCTACCCTTGGGAGGGGACCACTTTAAAAGAGGCAGAATGGAACAGTGCTAGTCAGAGAATCCAAATATCATCCTTCCAAACACACCAGGCTGCTAAGAGAGGAGGTGAGATGTCTCTGTCCACTTTGTGCATCCATATCTCTGCAATGGAGGCATTTTAAATAAATACAACTCTTGTCAGAAAAAAATACAGTAAACATAAGTGAATAGCTTAATATTCTCCTGTCTTACAACTCTGAGAATGAGTGACCACACAGAGGAAATAAAGTCAATCTGGAAATCCATTTCCTCTTCCCCAGGGCTGACATCCGGCAGGGGCTTCCAGAATGCCATATCCTAGCATTTCTCAGAGACACAGAAAGGACTTCGTGTCTGAGTCTGATATGAAGACTGGAAATCTCTTCTTCCCCCAGCAATGCACCTTATCCCTTCACACTCCAACCCAGAGAGATATAGAGGGAGGATATGCCCTCAAATGCCCTCAGAGCACAAAGGTAGAGGGAATCGCCACTACTGAGGGGGCTGGTCCCTCATCACTGCAATTTGCATTAATTATTCCAGTTTCTGTAGATGGGTGCTCCAGTTTCCCTCATTGGCTCTCCTGAGATAGTACTTGAGTACCGGGTTTGAATCCCAGTCCACCACTTACTTCACCTCTCAGCCCTTCAGTTTCTTCATCCAGAAAATGGGGATAAGAATAGCATCTAACTCATCTAGCTTTTGTGAGGATGTAATGAAAAAGGGCATGGAAAGCACTTAATATCTGGGACAATGCTATGTACTAATAATGCCAATAACAATACTTTTGTTAAATTATTTTAGATAATTTTTGTTATTATTCGTTCACAAATGAGTAATCTGAGGCTCAGAGTTTGATTTGCTGGCAGTGAAACAAAGATTAGAAGTAGGTGTGTTTGACTTTTCACATCTACACTGTGTTCTCGTTAGACATTGGACAGTAGGTCTCAGACACATCCAGGGGCTTACTTGGGTTGGCCCAGCAAAAGTGTGTGTCCCAGCTGTCCAGCTGGGGCTGTCCCACTCCTCCATTACACCCATGGCAGCCCAGGGGCCCAGTGAGAGAGGTGATTCTGAGGAAGCTGCTCTCTGGGAGGGATTCCCCCTCTTTCCTTTACAGATGGCTTGGCCTCTGCCATGCCTGGTGGGTGTCAGAGCCAGGACTAAGATCTGGGTCCCTGACTGGATATCCAGTCCAATAACCTTCCCATTCCACCTGAGAATGTCTAACTTCAGACTTGGAGCCTCTAATAACTGCCCTTCCCCTTAAGCCTCAACACACAGACAAAGGCCTGAAAGCTGGGGGAGGGGAGGGGACTGGCTCTGAGTGGTAGGGTCCATCCTTAGACGCACTGGTTCCACTAAATCAACATGCTGAGGGGAAATGAGGAGGAAGGGTGGCAGTGTAGTGAAGTAAGTGTTCTGGAGTCTAAAGGGACTCAGGTCTGAACTCTGGGCCTCAGGTTCCCCACCTGTAAAGTGGGAATAGTAATAGTACCTAGTCCATACCTAGGATCCTTTGAGAATAGAATACAGAAACTAACACAACATTGTAAAGCAATTATACTCCAATAAATTTTTTTTTTAAAAAAGAATATACATAAACTATCTCTGGAAGGAACCAAAGGAAACTGGTAACCCATGGAGGGACTGCTGGTGGACAGTGGCAAGGGTGACTCACGTTTCACCCTTTTGAACTCATGTACCTGAATTTGCTCATTCAAAAAATAATTTTGTTATGAGTGAGTTTTGGGGGTTTTTAGAACAGTATCTGGTACTCAATAAATATCGGGGGGTTTTTAATAAAGAAGATTTGATACAGGCCTCCCACCTGACATCAAATCATCTCTGTTCCTCCAGCTTCAAGTCAAAGCAAAGGCTTCAAACCCAAGAGGCAGGTGGTGAATGAGTGGGCTTTAGGTGCAGCCTAAAGAGACCTTAGGTGGGTCCCTGTGTCCCCCCACTTACTAGTTGTCTGGCCTCACTTTCCTCAGTTGTAAAAGGAGGCTAATGTTCTCTCCCCCACAGGCTGTCGCCAGGATTTAATGAGATCAGAGCTCAAACCAAGTGAGCTGGGCCCATGCCGGACCCACTGGAACATGCCACACACATGGCTCATGACACCTGCAGCTGCCACTGTCATCCCCATTTTACAGATGAGCAATGGGAAGCTCGGGCTGGTGAGGTAACTTGTCCACAGTCACTCAGCTGGTAACTGGTGAGGCCAGGACAGTCTGGCTCCAGAGTTGGTGTCCCTAACCACTGCACCACCCTGCCTCTCCTGTGCATGTCCCATAGTTAGAGCACTGGGCACATGAGAACTGCTCTGTGGGATAGAGCTGTGACTGCCACCGATAGATGTTAAGACCTTTCCCAGGCCACTTGGTAAAGCACTTGGGGGCGTGACTATTTGACAACTCACAAACACCTTCTGGGGGCATCATTTAGCCAAAGAACCAGGCGGTGCTGCAAGAGCTGGAGAGATCCTTGCCTTGGTTCTCCCATAACCGCAAATTCCACAGCCAGTCCTCACAATCCAGGGAATCAATGTACTCCACACTCTTGGCTCATCCATGCTGGTTCTGGTGGCTTCAGACACCACCCTGTAGACAACGCCCCAGGCGATTTTAAAAAGCCTAGAGTCTGCCGGCTGGGCCTTTGCAGCAATGCAGTGACAGCGGACGGCAAGGGCGAGCTTCCCCAGATCTTTCAGACACTCCCACCCACCACCACCACCACAGCCAAAGGGATTTCAGGACAAGCCACCGCAAGGCACGGGCTGTTCTTCCTACTGGTCAGTAGCGCAAATGTGGGACCAACCAATGGGGAAATCGGGGAATCTCACCCCACCCCCGCTGCTCGTCATGACCACCCCCACACACACACACGCACACGCACACGCACACGCACACACAAGATCCAGAAGCAACACCCAGCCTGTTCCCACTGGAACTCAGCTGGGGGGTATGATGGATCCAGGCCACCATGGATAATACGCCAAACAGATAATCTGCTTATGCATAATTGAGCTTATTGTCAGTGTCACTGTCTAAAGCCATTGGCTGAAATTCCCCATAGACTTCCAGTGGAGAGGCAGGCTCTTCTGGAAAAGGAGCTCATGCCTCGTTTCCCATTCTCTGGCTCTCCAGTGAGGGAGCGCAAGGAACCTACACACCTTATTTGGTTCCTCTGGACTTGTCTCCTACCTGTCCCAACTCACATCACACGTGGAGACACAAAGGAGGAGGAGATGCGGAGCAGACGGGGTTTCAGGAAGTCGGGACCCTTTCCGCCCTTTTCCAGCCTGGGCCGTCAACTACTCCGGGCCACTCAGGTGTCCCGATAGGAGCAACTTTGATTAAAGGTCTTGATCCAACTAAGGCAACCCCAAAGCTTCTGGAAGTGTTCCTCCAACCGCATCACTTCTTCCTGCTCTTGGAGGCCCTGTCTGGAGAATCATCAGACTTCATCTCCTCCCGAAGAAATGATTAAGCAGCCCACTCCTGCCCAGCTAGGGGCTTCCTGGACTTGGGAGGATCCTGACACTGATGAAAGGAGGCTGGGCACCCAGCAGAGCTGAGGACAGCCCAGTCCAGGTCAGGGCTGGTTCCGCCACAAAACTCTCCAGTGACGGGGAGGGGTTTAATAAGCACATCATGGGCCAGATCTGGGAAAAGTCAAGGAGCAGCAGCCCTGGGCAGGGCCAGCTGTTGGGTTGTGAGGAGGAAGGAGGCTCAGGTAGATGGAGGTGGTGGGGAGTAGATAGGAAAGGAGGGGGCAACCTCTTCCTCATGGGAAAGCAGTGGAAGGAAGGGAGACAGATGCTCCCCCACCCCAGGCACCCAGAGAGGCCTGGGGCCACCTCCAGGCACATGGTTTGTCTCACATACTCCTCAGGAAGCCCACAGTACAGCAGCAGGCCTCGCCTCCTCCGCTAAGTCTCTTGTTCCCCCAGCAGTGCCCATCTCACATGGTAGGTATTCAGCAAACACCTGCCTGCTTAAATGAACTGCTGTGCATGAGGACGTGATTACAGGCAAGCACACACTCTGCTGCGGGGTGGGAGATGGGTGTCTGGGAGCCTGGGGCAGTCGATGTCCCTGAGGGTAAGGAAAGTGTGAGAGAGGAACTCAGAGCTGTTACCTGTATCCTGTCTTCCGGGAGCTCCGTTTTCATGGCCAACATCTCCCGGGCATAGACGTCTGGGTAGTGGGCCTCATTGAATGCCTTCTCCAGCTCCTCTAGCTGGTAGGAGGTAAAGATTGTCCTGAGGGGAGCAAAAAAAGTCAGTCAGGACCCCCAAAATGGAAAAAACTGTCCCAGAGAGGACAGAATGGCCCTCCCCCATGGCTCCTGGACAGACCCCAAACCCAGGCTTGGCCAGCACAATCGGATGCAACCTCGCTCCCTGCCCACCCCCCCATCCTCTAAACTCTTCTTCATTCAAGTCTGAGGGCCCACTGGTGGTGGGGAGTATTATTTCAGCCCTCAATGACATTTTATACTGGGAATCTTCCTGGAAGTGCTTGGGGGGAAAGGGTGTTAAGACACAAATTTTAGAAAACTACAGAAAGCCCCTCTTCTCCCAGGCACAGCGTGGAGGGCTCACCAGGTGAGTAAGTGCCTCAGCCTCCTCGGGCCCAGCTTCCTGGGCTCCTCCCACAGACAGGAGGGTCGATCTTTTAAATCGTACTCAGAGTTCAGAGATTCACCAGAAGGTCAAATGCAGCAGCCGCCCCAGCCCCAGCGTCTGTACAGCAGAGAACTAACTGATTCTAGCAGCCCCTCACCCTACCCCAGCACGCCCGGCTCTCCTCACCTGCCCAGACCTAAAGGCTCCTTAGAGCCGCCCCACGCAGTCTTGGGGGCAGGGAGAAGGGAAAGGGGGTGCTCTGTCCCTTCTTGGACTCAGAAGTGAAGGGTCACCTCCCCGCCATCCCACACACAGGCTCAGCCACTCACCCAGCGGGAGCCCCATTCAGGGGAGTTTCATTCAGGTCATCCCGAGAGTGCCTTCCCACACACTCCCCCAGCGCCCACAGAGCGGTTCACATTGACCTATTTTGAGTCATAAACTGCTTTAAGAATCCAGTAAAAGCCACATCCTCTCACCCTAGCAAATGGATATGCTCCAGTACATACAATGTTTTACCTCCAATATTAGGGGGTTCATAGCCCCCTTTCTTGAATAAATACACTACACACCCACTTACAGACACAAATTCTTTTTTCAGACCTGAATTTCACCAGGTTCTAGGTGACCTTTATCCTGCACCCTCATCAACAAGCTGGGGAGCAGTATAGTCCAGATTTGTTCGTAGACTCCACTTGAACAATGGTAACTTCCCTGCTTGAGCCTCCGGGATTTGGACCCTGGAAACAGCATGGGAGGGGTGTGTGTGGTTTAAAATCCCTCGCTGCTGCCCTCGCCTCTCCCAACACAAGGAAAAAGTACAAATGTCAGCCCCGTATACTCCTCGTGCTGGTGTTGGCTTTAACGTCTTGGAGGATGACGCCGGGGGGGGGGGGGGTGGAGGGGGATGTGTGAGAAAGAAAGATTCTGCTCTTTATAGAAAATGACTGGTTTGATTCTAAAGTGTTTCTCCTATCCTCTTGGGAAGAACAGAATGCTTATGTATACAGAAAGTTAATTCTTCAGAATTTTGAAGATCTGCTGCTTTCTATTCCTCTCCTGCCACTTACCGAAGGGTCCCTGAACAGTCAAAATAAACGATCAAAACGTGCAAGTCTTTTTCAAAACTAGGAAAACTGAGGCACACAGCTATTGGGGCGTGGCCAAAGCCAAAGAGGAAAGGGGATGGCAGGTCATTCAGAGCCTTTCAAGTGCCAGCCTCGGCTCTCATTAAAAACAAACAAAAAACCCAAAACAAAAAAACCAAACAAAACAAAAAAGAAAGGAGTTAAGAAAGAAACAAAATGAAACAATGCCTCAAATCCCCCAAACTTCCCCTGTTCCTGCCTCAGAGCTAATCCACGTGTTTATGCTGATGTGCCCTCCAGGGAGTCTCCCTGCGCCCCGTACAACGTGACCCAAACCCTGCTCCTGGCTTTACGCAGAACCCCAGACCCTTCAGTTTCCCATTGTAACCAGTCTATCAGAGCTGAGCCTTCCAGGAAAAGGGAAGAGCAAAACCTGAGAGACTCCAAAGGCTGCTGCTCCATTCCCACTCCCCTCTCTAACCCCTGCTAAGCCTCTTGTGTTTCTGGGTGATCAAGAGATGCTTGCCTCTCATCACCATATTCTAGGGTCTCTTACTTGAACTCCCCAAATGAGAGAGGCTCAGGAAAACACATTTTTTACTAATTAAAAATTGCAGCAGCCATTCTCCTCTCTCCAATAATCTGTTCCCTTCGTGTACCAGAAATAGCCCGAAACCTAGGGCTGTTGTCCTGTCTCCCTGGGAACCCTCCAAAGCACCCCAATTTTCCCTGGTGGAGAGGGTATCAGGTGAGGATAGAGGGTTAGAAAACTTAAGCATGGACTTTCGGCCGTGGGTCAGTCAGCTCCAAGTGCTGCACAAGGAGATGCCCCCATGCAGAAGCACTGCTCCTGGGGGTGCTTTGTCCGGGGCTCTCCTGGCTGTGGGAATTCCTCCCCCACCTCTATTCGGTCAGCAGCACAGAAGCCGGTCAGCCGGACTCCAACCTGCCCTCCGGGTCCCTGTCCCTGCTGGAGGTCCCTGTCCAGGCTCCAGAGGCTGACAGGATTACCCCCACCCTGCCACCAGCATGATATGAATGCATCGGAGGTGTTTTAATGAATATTTGCTGGACGGATGAATGTAAAAAATGATCCAGGATCAGGACTAAAAAAACAACGTTTCCATTTACAATAAAACAAGACAAAACAAAACAAAAACAAACAGCTGCCTGAAGGGAACAAACCGAGGTCACCAAGAAACCAAGTCAAAGTTCACCCCCATTCAAGCCAGAACCTGTTGGGGACTGAGAGGTGAGGAAGAACCGTTTTAAAACGTGGGGGTCATTTCCGGGTGTGAAGGAAGAGAGGAACGCAGAAAAGCACCCAGAGAAAGTGTGCAAAGAGGCTGAGAACAAACTGGGGAGAAGAGGATGAGGTGGAGAGCACCCCAGGGGGAAACGTCCACCCAGCGATCGGGAACCCTGCGGGCGCTCCATCCGCACTGGGGCGGAGAGAGATCTGGGAAAACAAAGCTAGGGTAAGCGCAGGGGCAAACAGCACCCGCAGGAAGTCAGGTCGATTTTTGGTTCTCACTCCTTTATTTGTTGAAAACCTCCTCATACATTTGCACAAGGAATTGGTAGCGGCTGCGGAAGGGAATGCGGGTCTGGTGTGGGGAATTACTTTTCAGGATATACGTTTCGGCACCTACTGTATTTTAACTTTGTGCAAGTAATGTCTATTTTTAAAATATTTAAAGAAAATCAAAAACAAAAAAACCCTCGCTCTTTAGTCTGTATCGTCCAAGGCAGCCCACTCCACTCCAGCGAGGGCTTGCGGAGTCCTTCAGTGCACACACTCCTCCCTCCGCATTTTACAGACAAGGAAACTGAGGCTTACGGATCACAGAGGAGCAGAAGCCAAAGGAAAATTTGCCATCCATGCGGGTATCACGCTCGAGATTTTGCGAACGGTGGGCGCAGAAAGATAGGGGGTTGGCGGCGCTGACAGGAACGGCGGGAGAGGAATAGGGGCCGGGGCAGAGGGCAGAGGAACCGGCTCCGGCGGGAGGGGAGAGCCGATCTGCCCGCCCGGAGGTGTGCGTGGCTCTCCGAATGTGCCGATGCAGGACTGGCACCTGGGGGCCGTCAGCTCCTGTCTGGCTCGGGTTTAGCCCTAGTTGGGGGCTTTCCTTTCTCCTGGAGAAGCAGGAGAAAGCCTGAAACGGTGCCGCTTCCCCGGCGGACGGTCAAAGTCCTCACCCGGCACGGCCGGACGCCAGGGCCCCGGACGGATGTCCCCAAACAATGTCTGGTCTCCCCGTCCTGGCACAGCAGCGGACCTCAGATCTAGAGCCGGTGAAATTAGGGTCCGAGCGACCCTACCCCCGATCAGGGGACGACGGCAGGGTATAGGTGAGCAGGAAGGTGACAGAAAACGCTGCAGGGGCCTTACCTGTGTCGCCGCTTCTTCCGTTTCTTGGTCTGATTTAAAGCCGATTTGGACATTTTTCGGTCGCTGGAGGAAACATCTTCAGAATCTGAAAAGCGGGCGGAGGCACGTGCGGCAGAATGGGGGACGCGCTCCGCAGCACCCGGGCGCGTCAGGCTCCCGAAACCCGCGGGGGCCCCACCCCCGGCGGCCTCCGGGAGCAGCCGGGCCTGCTCCGTCTCCCCGGAGAGCCCTCCGTGAGGTCTACGCCATCCCTAAGCCGCGGCTGTTTCTACCCACGCCGGCGCCGCAATCCCGAGGTCGTGAACACATTCCGTTCTGTTTCGTTCTGAGAAGCAAAGGCCCAGACACGCCTGGGCAGGGACAGCAGGGGGGCGCGACAGCCTCCGCGGGTCGCAGGGCCCCCCGGCGGTGCCCCGGGTTCGGCGCCCTGCCCTGCGCTAGCAGCCGTGGCGCCGGGGTTCGGAAGGTGGCCCGCAGGAGCGGAGCCTGGGCGCGGAGAGCTGGACTCCGGGAAGGGCTGGGGGCTCCCGGGCACAACCCCCTTTCCAGTGCCCGCACCATGCGCCCCCCCTCAGGACTGGAGAGACTGCGACGCACCACTTTTCGTTGCCCCTCCAAATAAAAATTAATTAATTAAACGAGAGCGAAAAATCGGGGAAATCGCAGAGCGCGAACCAGAGCCGGAGGGCCGAGCTGGCGGAGACGTGAGGCCGGGAAAACTGCCCGCGGAGGGCGCGGCAGGGTCGTCCAGGGGTCCCTAGCCCGCGAGGCGCCGGGATCCGAGATATTGTGCCGCTTAGGTGGCATCTCGGATTGCGACCCCTTGGGCCGCCGCCGTGGCCGGGTGGTCTAAGCTCGTGAGGAGAAAATTAAAACCCAGCTGACCAATGCGGGAGGCTTGGAACGGAGGAAAGGAGGAAGGAAAAGACAACTTTGGACACCAGGGCTGGGGCCCGAAGCTGGCACCCGCTTCCCGGGCCGCCAAAGCCCGGAACGGAATCGGGCTCTAGGAGCGCGGGTCCTCCGAGAGGCCGGGGCCGAAGTGGAGCAATGGAAGGAGACCCCCGACTGCCCCACGCGCTCCGACACCCTAAGCCTTGTTTCCAGTGGGGCCCCAATCAGGCGCCGCGGCAGAGCCGGGCCCGACGCGGGGACCGCAGCACAGCTCGGCCGCCGGAAACGCGGAGGCCAAAACCCGGCCGCAGCCGGGAGCATCCTCCGAGCCCCCGCCCCGGGCGCGCCGGCTCCAGGCCCGCTCTGCGACCTCTCGGCCTGGCACGAACTTGTGCACCCAGAGGAGGCCTTGCGGTGCAAGCGAGAGTCGACGGCGTGGGGTTCCCGGCTGTCACCCCAGTCAGGCAGCCACACAGCCTCGCCCTCACCTACCCGAGCTGGCCGTCTGGCTGGTGTCCAGCGGCCCCGACGCTCTGCCCAGCGGCTGCAAGTGGACGCTCTGCGGGTCGGACAGCACTTCCAGGAAGGTGGGCTGTGCATAGAAACCGGGGAGCCCCCCGGGCCCCAGTAGCCCCATACCGCCCACTCCTGCGGGACTGAGCACGGAGCGCGCAGCCAGCAAGTGCCCGGGGGCCAGACCGTCGAGGGGAGCCCGCGGGTGGGAGCTGGGGGGCTCCTTGTTCAAGCCCAGGATCTCCTGGATGCCAAACCCGGTGCACCTGCCCGGGGCGCCCCCCGAGGTACTCTTGGCCACTGTCTCGGCTTTGGGCTTGCTCAGCGCTTCCCCGGCTTTCCCCGTCATCTCTCGGCTCTTTGAAGGGGCTGAGGCCGCAGGTCTTTTGCTCCCCCCACCCCCCCGCCGGGCTCCCCGCTTCACGAAGTTGGTCCCAGGTGCCCCCTCCGATGTCTAATGCTCTGGAGCCCCAAGGAGATTCCCTTTTTATCCAACCAGGCGGCAGCCCAAGTGGGGTCAGAGCTGAGCAGCCAATCACCGGGGCCAGGAGCGATTAGGAATTCCAAAAAGCTGGCAGCTCCCGCCGCGGGCAGCACTGAGGGGCCAGGGCGCTAGGGGCCAGGGCGCTGGGGGCCAGGCACCGGGTGGGCTCTGCAGGACGCCCATGGGCAGGGCCCCCAGAGGCTGAGATGAGACAACAAGGTTCAGGGCCGTTCCAGGAGGCTGGGTGGCTAGGGATTCTGGGCAGAGCTGGCTTGGACAGTCCCTGGGGTGGGGTGGAGGGATGGACTGAGGGCAGGTGCTAGAGACTGGGAGTCCTGCTGCCTCCCTCCCATCCTCCCTCCCTCCCTCCCTCAATCCTATACAGGTTTGGCGGGGTCAAAGAAACCCAAATATGGGACCACTCCGAAAAAGGCAGAACGAGGAAGGGGCAAGTGTCCTGGGCAGGGTGTTTGGTGGCAACGGGGAGAAAGAAGGGGATTTGAAGAGGGAGATAGGGTGGGAGAGCTCAAAGTTTGTCTCCCCAGCACAGGATGCAATGCCTAGTTCAGAAGAGCTACTCAATAAATACCCAATGAATGAATGAATGAATAAAGGGGTCAGGAGTAGGGGTTCCTGGAGGGAAAGAAGAGTGGTGGTGACTTCTTTTGGAGAACACCGGTAGACACCTGAACATCTTCCTAGAATAAACATGAAGGGTTGCCAACTTCCATGGAAAGATTTCATTACTCTTCTAACCATTCACTCAACTAATATGTACTGAGCCCTTACTAGCTCTGAGCAAGGAGCTAGGGGTTCCCAGTAAATCAGATAGACAAGTCAGGGGGTCTGCTATACCTCAGAGTTCACTGAACAGACAAATGAAGCGGATGGCATTGTTGAAGTGGAGGGAAGGAGGAGGGAGAAGGGAGGGTGTGAGAGGCAATTAAAAGGTGAGCTTCTGTGCCCATTCGATGGGGATCCCTTGACTAACTCCTGTGTTGGAAGCTGCAGAAGTGCAGCCAGCTGGGCCAGTTAAAAAGTGGTGAGAGGCTGCAGGGAACTGCTCTAGGCAGGCAGAAACAAGAAAAGCTTAAATTCTAAAGGTGGGCAGTGGAACTACTGGTTCCTTGCTTTCAGGGAGGATGGCTCCCTTGGGTCCAAGTGTTAAGTGAAGGTGATTCTATACATACACACACACACACACACACACGTACGTGCACCATGGACCCCGGAGTCCCTGCACTCCACCTCCTCAGCTAATTCTTCTGTGAGCTTTGTGGGACTAAGGACTGTCTATCTACGTTGGCACCTTCCTCTCCACTGTGCCTAGCATAGCATACAGTGGTAGGTTTCTAATAAAACTGTCTTGACTTGAAGGCACCCTCTGAGGGGAAATAAAGACAGGGTGAGTTGTCTTAGGCAGAGACTGGAAAGCAAGGCTGGGGAGAAATTCCATTCAGAATTTCTGGGCTAGTCAACTGCAACCCCCCAAATAGATTGAAACCCCCTAACTCTCCCAGCCCACTGCCAGGATATCTAGTGCCCTCGGTGGTTGCCGTGAGGCCAAACTGAGAAGTAAGAAGAAACCCTATAGGACATGGAAGCTGAGGCCTTGCCTCAAGGGCTGTTGTGAGGTGGGTCTTCATCTGCTCTGGGCTGGTCCACACAAGATCCAGAACTAGGCAGGTACATCCCTCAGTGCGGCAGGTGTCTGGGAGCGGGGCACTGTTCACTCCAAGGGCCGCCTCTTTATCCCACAATAATGCCATGCCTACCGTGCATCCACACTCCCAGCCCCTTTCCATAGCACAATATCAGGTCTTCACAAGGACCCTGTTAGTATCTTGGTTCCACATTCGAAAGTTCACATACCTATTCTTACTTGCAAGGAAGGTACAGACTCAGGGATCTGCAGTCTCGGGGCATCTTTCGCCTTTATTCTATGGAGTTGGGTTCCGTGTGTCACCACTCACACAGACAACCACGTGAATGATGCCCCCTAGAGCTGTGCAGAGCAGTGGCTTTGCCTTCCAGATGAGAATTTCTATCACCATTTTATGAATATGGAAACTTAAGTTCCTAGGGAGGTTAGGTGACTTGTCCCAAGCTACCTAGCTTGTAAGCAGCAGAGAGAGGCCAGACTCAACCTCAAATGAGTCTGGTGTCAAAAGTTGTTTTCTTTTGATTCCATCCCTCTCTCGGACTCCTCTACATGCCAGCCTACCCTGGGAAGTTGAATGGGGAAGTTTTGTTAATGGCAGCTGTCATATCCCTGCCTTATCATGGGACATCCACCATGGGCCAGACGCCAGCCTATGGGCAAGGAAGTGAGTGATGGAAAGCAAGCATGTGAGTGATGGAAACCCAGCTCTTGCCTTGCCAGGAGAGGAGGATGAAAAATCTCTTGACCAAACACTGTATGTGAAGCTGCCAGTTCCCACTCCCAGTGGGACAGTCTCCACCCTGCCCTAGGAGGCTGGGAATGGGGACAGCCCCAGGCCCTCTGAGAGGCACATTCGCCAGAGGCTACAGGTGAAGGGAGGGCCCAGCGTCAGCCTGCAGCCAGTCCCACCCTTGGAATTGGACTCCTGCAGGACTCCTGGTTGGAGGGCTGTCTCTGAGCTGCCTAGCTGAGGTCAGACCAAAACTGAGGACATTTGTGGACTTGGGGTCGCGGGGGGCAGGGCTGGGGCTACAGGGAAAGGCTGGCCCCCAGGGCTTGGCCTGGGGGAGTAAATTGTACCCTTTCATAGGCATTTAGCTTGGTCACCTTGGACCCACATCCTGGGTCTGTCGCCTAATGGCTCTGTGGCTTAGAGCCAATCATTTAACTTTCCTCTTAGCTTCTATTGCTTTATCTATAAAACAGCCTGACACTGGACTTGTGAGCATTCCCTGACCCCCTGAGTTAGCACAGGGGGGCAAGGGCATGGTCTCTAGAGACAGATTTTCTAGGTTCAGACTCCAGCTCTATCACTTGCTTGGTGACCTTGGGAAAGTTACCCAGCTTCTCTTTTCCTTCTGTGCCTCAGTTTCCTCATCCATAAAATGGGGATAATGGTAGTACCTACCCCTTAGAACTGTCATGAAGATTAGAAATGTACAGTGCTGAAAATGGTGAATAAGGCTATACTGTGAGTTTACAAAATAAGGTTCCTGGGAGCGTTGGTTATTATCATCATCATGCAGGAGGATACTATACTTGGGACTGACAATATGCCAGGGAGCAAGACAGACCTAGTCCCGGCCTTCATGGAGTTTGGGCCAGCGATTGAAGGAGCTGCTGTTTTTAAAGCATTTAACATGGTGTCTGGCCCTGGGGACTCCAGACATCACGATTCTTACTACTATTATTAATGGGTGTCAGACCCCTTATGGCATTTAATCCACTCAACTTCTCAAGTTCTTTCCCCCTTGTTACAGATAAGATACTAAGGCTCAGGGAGGGAGATTAGGGATGAGGGATGATGCCATCTCCTTCCTTTGCTGTGATGCTGGTCATTTTTAGCACCAGTTGCAGCCAAGTCATTGTCTCTTGCTAGCTTCTTCCCTGAGTCGCCTCCCAGCCGTCAGCAACAATTTTTGGAGGGAGGAGGGTGGAAAATGCAAGGAAGAGAAAGGATCTGTGTTTGAATCAATAATCCCATTATGAATCTGTCACCCACGAATGTGTTTCACTTTTTTAATGCTCTTGTGTATTTTGGGCTTACCCCTTGAGAGTACACCGTGTCTTGTTGTGCTGGACAGTTGTCCTGGCAGAGTCCCTGAGCTCCAGCTCTCTCATCCTCCTCTCATCAGACACTGGGCCAGATAGCCCATCTCCCCTGTTCAGTAAGTAGCTGATGCTACGAGAAAAACAGGAGTGATTTTTTTTTTTTTTAACAGGAGTGATTTTGATTCACATTTAAGTTATATACAATGAACATTTATTAAGTTCTGAACTTTTTCACACTGTCTCAACAAATCCTCCCAACTATCCTGAAAGATGTATATCATTTTTCAAATGAAGAAGCAACCTCAGGGCTTCCCTGGTGGCGCAGTGGTTGAGAGTCTGCCTGCCGATGCCCCGGTCGGGGAAGATCCCACATGCCGTGGAGCGGCTGGACCCGTGAGCCATGGCCACTGAGCCTGCGCGTCTGGAGCCTGTGCTCCTCAACGGGAGAGGCCACAACAGTGAGAGGCTTGGGTACCGCAAAAAAAAAAAAAAAAAAAAAAAGAAGCAACCTCAGAGAGGCTAGGTGACCTCCCCAGGAACATGCAGCTGCCAAGAGCCAACCAGAGTCCAAATCCACCGCATTCTTGTTTCCTTGAAGATGGAATCAGAGCCTCAAACAGAGGAAGGGAGCTTGGGTACAGGCAGGCAAGCGATGCCCCAGCAATGCTCGAGCTACCGTCCTGCCCTGCCGAGAATGGCAGAGAGAAAAGGAAGGGACACCAGAAAGGGTCGAGAAGGGCTACCAAGGTCAAGGCTGGTGAATCCCCAGAACCTCAGTCTACGAAGAACACCTTCCCTCAAACATCTGGGCTGGTTTCCTTCTCCTAGTTCTCCAAGGAATAATCTATACCCTTTGGACTTTTCTTGGAGGGGCCCAGGGAGTGGGAAGGAAGTAATAGACTCTTGGCACTGCCTTCAAGCCAGTCTTGTAAACCTTTTCACCAGGTAGGTGTTCCAGGTGCCATCTGCAGCTCAGGCTCGTATCCCAGCAGAACGCCACCCACCAGGTTTCAGGGGCCCACAACTCCCTGTCTCCTCCCTCCCTCAGCAGGAACCATTCCTTAGCCACTCAAGGGAAAAGAAAAACATCCCACATGTATCGCCCTTGTCTCTTCCCCAGTGTTCACCTATGGGCAGTGTGGAACCATGGAGAACAGCAAGGCTTAGAGGACTTGCTCCACTACCAGCTTGCTGCATGCCTCTGGGCTGTGTCCAGTCTCCCTGCAGTCTCAAGTGATGGGTCTCAGAGCCCCAATTCTGCAATGAAACTGGAGAGGCCAGACACGTGCTTTCCCAGCCTTCCTTGCAGCTAGAACATGGTCATGTGACCTGGGCTCCACCAATCAGAAGCAGCCACCTTGCACTTTGAATCCAGAGCCAGTGACACAGGGACAACATCCCTGATGCCCTGAGAGGATGTTTGTTTTGTTTTGTCCCACAGGAATGTTGCAAGATAATTTAGTCAAGAACCTTCAGCAAGTATTTACTGAGCACCTACTGTATGCCAGATACTCTTAATGGGAATACTGTGGGGTAAAAGAAAGCAAAGCCTCCTGCTTTCATGGAATTTAGATTCTAGTTTGAGAGACAGTTAACAAAGAGGCAAGTAAGTAAACAAACAGGATAATTTAAGAATCCAAAGTGCTAAGGAAAAACACAGCACAGTGAGGGGTTTTAGACTGACAGCAGGAGGGTCCTCTTTTAGATGCAGGACAGGAAGGGGTTTCTGGGTAGTCAACATTTGGGCAGAGACCTGAGTGGTGAGAGGCCAGCCATGTGGGGGGCTGGGGCAGGTGGCAGGGTTGGGGAGACAGCAGGTGTCCATGTTCAGAAGGACCAGCTAGGCACTTCTGAAGAACAGCGAGAAGTTAAGGGAGGCTAGAGGGTAGAGCTGACGGTCAGGCATGCCTTTAAGGGGAGACCAGTCTTCAGGGGTCCAAGCCTGCAAGGCCTCGTGGGACACTGGATGTTATCCCCAGGGTGAAGGGAAGCTGCCGGCGGTTGTGAAACAAAGAGGGAGGTGGACTGTGTGATCCAGGCCAGAGACAACATTGGTTGATTTAGCAGTTGAAGGTGGCAGTGGGGAGGGAGAGAAGAGGATGGACTGGGGATTACTCCAAAAAAAAAAAAAAAAATTGATAGCAGGGCTTCCCTGGTGGCGCACTTGTTGGGAGTCCGCCTGCCGATGCGGGGGACACAGGTTCGTGCCCTGGTCCGGGAGGGTCCCACATGCCGCGGAGCGGCTAGGCCCGTGAGCCATGGCCGCTGGGCCTGCGTGTCCGGAGCCTGTGCTCCGCGACGGGAG
This sequence comes from Lagenorhynchus albirostris, assembly GCF_949774975.1. Lineage (NCBI taxonomy): Eukaryota > Metazoa > Chordata > Mammalia > Artiodactyla > Delphinidae > Lagenorhynchus > Lagenorhynchus albirostris. The sequence continues at coordinate 28,304,083 of NC_083095.1, forward strand.
GAGCCACAACGGTGAGAGGCCCGCGTACCGCAAAAAAAAAAAAAATTGAAAGCAGCTAGCGCTATCCCTAAGGCAGAGTACAATTTTTAAAGCTCAGAGATCTTGGAGCCCAGAAGTCTCTCTGATGGCTGCTTCTATGTTATCCTTAGAGTCCCAGCAGCCCTCTCATCAGGCCCAGAGCTTTTCCCATGGGATCCTGATCTGGCTTAAGGGCATCTCCCTGTGCTCAGAAGTTCGGCCTCCATCTATGTATCAGAATCAGGGGGGAGGCTCAGATCCAGGCAGGTCCTGGGTCAGTAGAGCTGCCTGCAGAAGCCATTAATATTAAGCTAGTGTAAATGGCAAGACAGTCGGGGGGCCTGGAGGAGGATCACTGAAATGAGGCGATGGGCCTATGTCCTAGAGGGTGGCTTTACCAGAGACCCAGGAGGCAGGTGGGCACAAGGGAGCCATGGCAATGCTGCATCCAGTCGGGGAAGGAAAGAGGCACCATCAGGGTCTAATCCCACAGATTTCCTGATTCCTTACTTATTGGCCCTCTGGGGTGGGCAGCTCTGTCCTTACTAGTTGCATGACCTTAGGCAAGTTACTTCACTTCTCTGAGCTTCAGTTTTATCATGCATAAAATGAGTTATTGTGCGGTTTACATGAAAGAACATCTACAAAGTCCTATGATAGTCATTTATTATTCTGTGGGCTGTCCATCATCTGAACCTGATTCCTATTTGAGAATCAGGTTGAGAATTTCCCAACTTATGAGTTCCAAGACTCTTTGGAAGACCGAGCCCCAATGCTGCAACAAAACTGGAAATGCCAGACACTTGCTTTCCCAGCTTCTCTTGCAGCTAGAACATGGCATGTGACCTGGGCTCCACCAATCAGAAGCAACCACCCTGGACTTTGAATGGGGAGCCAAGGACACAAAGAAGCAGAAGTTGTTGGGAGAACCTCCTCTGGTAGCAGTGTGGTTGCAGCAAAGCCCAACTTGCAGAGTGACAGATTAGCAGCAGAATTCCTTGCTCAGGGTTAGTGGTGGCAGCAGTGGGAGATCCAGCACTTAGGATCCAGTAAAGGGGACAGTAACGGCAGTGGCTTCTTCACCAGACCAGTACTGTGACAAGCTTTTGGGCATTGATTCTAGTTTCCCAACCTCCTGGAGAACCTTTGAGTTACTCAGTATTGTTCTAGTAAATTCCTTTTTGGGTCAAATTAGACAGAGTTGTTCATAACCCTGAAACCAAATTTTTAAAGTTGTGGGTATAGTACCTAACACTACTCCCCAACACAATTTAACCTGGGAACCTTAATTTCCCTTAAAAATCTAATTTGGGCCATTGAGCTATGAATAATATGGGGTAATAAAGAGAAGGGCTTTGGAGAGAGATGTCTTAATAAAATCTATGTTTATGGGCATGCTGAGACTGGTGGTTGCCTACCCAATTTCTGTTCTCTCCTCTGCCTTAGTATCAGAACTCTAATTTTATTCAGAGTGGTGATGTCCATAGATAAAAGATTACATTTCCCAGCCTCCTTTTCAGCTAAAAGTGTCCATTTGATAAAGTTGTAACCAATGAAATATGAGCAGAAATCTTAAGACATTTAGCACACACCCTTTTTGCTCTTTCTGCCTTTCTCCCAGCTTCCTGTCTGGAACACAGACATGATGGCTAGTGCTTCAGCAGTTGTTTTGGGCTATGAGGTGACCTTGAGGATGGAAGCCAACATTAGGAAAGTGGAGTGAAGATTAGGAGTCTGGGTGCCTGAAGACCCAGGAGCCACCATATCAGCCCTGGACTGCCCCCAAAGAGCTTTTTTTATACAGCGAGAAAGAAATTTCCTTTTTTTTCCCCTACCAGTGTCTAAACCACTGGTGTCCGGTCTCTGTTACTAGAGGCCATAAGTGACACTTCACTGATACCTTGGAGAAGGATTTGAAATCAAATGTTTTGACCTGGGAGAAAATTGAAGGACTTGCCATCACAGCAGAGATCTGGCTTATCCCCAAGTCCTGACAGCTAGAAATCTCTCTTGGATCTGTCTCTCCTCTCCAACCTCAGAGACTTTGATGCTCACTTGATTCTCTTCTCTTCTGTGCTATCTAGAGAACTTCTCCAGTGTCCCCTAGAATAGCTTTTGTAGTGGTCTAGGTAGCACCAACTTGACTTTGCTGCAGGGAAGCCCCTAAGTTTTTTGTTTTGGTGCTTTTCCATGATGCCCGATATTCTCTGCGCACGGAGAGCTACAAACATGGTTTCACTTCTGCCTCCAACACTTACTTGTGTGCTGTGGGGTGAGTCTTTTAGCCTCTCTGTGCCTCAGTCCCTTTACCCGTAAAATGGAGATGGTGATGCCATTCCTGGCCTTCTTGGAGGAAAATAAGCATGAAAGTATTTAGAAGGTGAAAGATCATATAGAAGTCTGGAAATCTTTTTTCTGGTTACAAATGATGGCTCAGAATATATCTACCATCTCACTTGAAAGCTTTCGTTATTTTTTTCTGCTTTATACTTGTCCACAATTGCAACTCATCTGCCCACCCTTCTCACACTTCAGTCTTTTAAGATCCGCCCTAGATTTATATCTGTTGACTTGATATTTTATCCTATATCATTCATATGTAGCTAGCATTTATTTATTGAGAGTTACAACTACCTCTGGCAATCTCGGTTAACATTTATCGAGTGCTCAGCACTGTACATGGATTATCTTATTCAATACCCACAAAAAACCTATGAGATGGGTGTTTCTGTTATCTTCTCTTTACAGATGAGGAAACTGAATCATCGTACGGTTACAGTCAGGCAGCTAGTGAATTGCATAGTCAGGTTTTGTGGCAATAAGGCTGTGTCAGTTCAAGTACTCAAGAAAGCAGATAATGAGACAGGGTTAGGAATGCAAGTGGTTTATTGGGGGTGGGAGTGGGGGTAACCCTGTGAAAGGTAAAGGGGAGGGGGAGCAGGATGGGACAGGGAGAGCCTCAAACCACAAGGCAGCTCTGACAAAGTCTCAGCCAATCTAATGGGGAGCTCCGGAGCAAAGGCTGCCCGCTAAAGAAGGCTTGGGTTGGGCAGAAATGGCCAGGCCCTAGGACCCTGACCACGCCCAGTCACTCAAACACTGGGGTGAGCGATGATAACGAGTAATTCTGGATCATATACTTGAATGTTACCAAGAGAGTAGATCTCAAATATTCTCATCACAAAAAAGAAATGATAACTACGTGATGGGATGGAGGTGATAACTAATACTATGGTGGGAATCATTTTGCAGATTATAAATGTATCAAATCAACATGCTATACACCTTAAACTTACACAATGTTATCTGTCAATTATATCTCAGTAAAGCTGGGAAAAAATCAAACAGCAGTGCTGTGGATCTGGAAGAGGCTGCAGCTGGAGGCTGTCTGCTAACTGCACTCTTGCACCTGAACATCTAGTTCTCTCCTGAACTGTGTCTGAGCAGGGCAACTCCATGGCTTCTACAAGTACGGTGTAACAACAATGTCCACATCTCAGGTGGTTTATCTCTCGCTCTGGGTCCCAGGGTCCAGGCGCAGCTAGGCTTGGGTGTGACCTGTGGGTTGCTTCTGGGTCTGCCTCGTACCTCTCATTCTGGGACTGTGGCTACCAAAGGCATGCTCTTCTAGCAGAGGCAGCCAAAGCACACAAACCCATTTAAAGCCTCTGCTTGGGTCATACCTGCTCATATCCCATCGGCTGAAGCTAGTCACATAGCAAAGACCAAAGGCAATGAAGTGGGGCAATAAACTCCTCCCACCAGGGAAGGCACGACAAGGGTAGACAGGGAGGGAAGAATTGGGGACAAGCCTGTATACTACCTGGCCAGCCATCTGGCACCAGAGCTCACACCTTGACCATTTTATCATAAGTGGCTAGTATAGCACCTGATATGAGCTATTATGGTGTAGTGGCTAAAAGCACAGTTCTGGAGGCAGATGGCTGGGATCAGACCCTGGCATTTACTTGACCTCTGGGAGCCTCAGTTTCCTGTTTTGTAAGATGGGGATAATTAAAGAATCCACATTATGGAGGTGTGAGGATTAAGTGAGAGAATGCATGTAAAACCCTTGCCACAGTGCCTGGTACATGGTAGACACTCACAAATGTTATATTTCCTTTTAATCCTTACAACAACCTTGTATAATGGTGCTAACTATTTGCTAACCCAGAACTGTGTGTTATTCTGGGAATCCAGCCCCTTCCCCATGTGCTAAGGTAGCTTGCAGCAACGGGCCACCCCAGCTCCTTCACCTGTGACCACCTTCCCTCAACACTCGCCCATCAAACCTCAGGCTTAGGACGCCTCTCTGGGAAAACCCCATCCCATCCAGCATCTCCTCACGTTTCCAGTCAGTCATCCTGGGGAGAAGGTCACCCACTCCCAAGTGGCCAGGGATGTCTTCCAGCCCAGCCCAATTTCCCAGAATTACCACTTGGCATAGTCCAAAGGTGGGGGTCAGGTAGGTGTTGAAGAAGGTAAGAGGAGAGACCCCCTCCTAGCACACCCTAGAGGGAGGAGGGACTCTGGTGGGTGCAGAGGGGAGGAGGCCAACAGAACACAGAAAGTCAGCCAGGGAAAGCTTTAGCCCCGCAATCCGATTCCACTTAATATCCCATAATAAAATGCTGTCAGCATGAACTTCCCGTTCAAGTGGATTTGTTAAGAAGGCGGGGGGAGGTCAGAGGTGTACTCCTGCCCTCCTGTGTGTGTGTACGGGGTGTCTCAGGCATGAGAGCCCCCTTCTCCCCCTCTTCTGCCCGCCGTCCAGACAGGCTCTTGGGAGCGGGTTTGTCATACTGGTCTGTACCCGTCAACTTCGTGATGGTTCAGGGAGGGGCCCCTGAATCCTCTGGAGGGGAGTGTGTCTCCTTTTTTTATTTTTCTTGTTTTTCTGTTTTCTTTTTTTGTTATTTGAGTGTGTCTCCTTTGCTAAGCATCTTGCTATTAAGGCAGAGAGTGTGATTTTAATGTGGGGAATTCAGACCTGGACCTGAAGGTGAGGGTTTCCCGGGTTGGGGGAGGTATGTGTCAGAGCCCCCGAAATCCCACCATGAAGGAGGAGCCACAGATCAACCCTGAGGCAACCTCAGGGGACACAGCGCTGCTTAGTGAGAAGCCTGAAGACCTGGAGTGGCCTCAGGCCTCTCGAGTGACAATTTAGGGGTGACCCCACCTAGTTCTTTAAAATGGCTGCTGGCTGCCCCCCTGCCTTCCAGGCTGGCCCATTGCTGAGCTCTCCTGCCTTCCAGGGGCACAGGTCTGACCTCCCCAGGGTCCCTTAGTGGCCAAGCTGCCTGGGGCTGTCCTGATGTCATCTTGTTGAATCCAGGGGAGCTAGGGCGGCAGGCAGCAATGAGGTCAAGGCCGTGGAGAGAGGCTGCGTAAGGGTGGAGACTAGTGTTATCCGCATTTTCCCGTGAATTTAGCAGGGGCCTGGGGAGTTTAAGAAATTAAACCAAGACCTCACATAGTGAGGGGCGGCCCTGGGACAGGAGCCCAGTTCTGTCTGACCCCAGAGCCCACCCCAGGGATGTGGAAAGATGCCTAAAGGCTCAGTCAGCCTTCAGGAACCCAGCCTGGACCTGGGCTCGGCGCGGGAAGCTGGGGAGTCCACAGGAAGCTGCGGGACACAAGTTGAGAGGATGAGGTCAGGCAGTGGCTCCTCTCCTGGGGGCCTGTGAGTGGGTGAAGAGCTGGGCAGGCGAGACCAGGGGAGGGGGGAGTGGGCCTGGGGGATGAGGAGTGTAGGCCTGGGCTTCCAGCCCTTTTGTGCGCCCTTTTAATTCGTGTAAATGAGGGTTTTTAATTTGTTATTCTGGGCTTTATTTCTATTACCATCTCATTTGACTCTAAACCCTATTTCGCCCCAGCCTGGACCGAATTCCATTTGATGCATTAGGACTAATTCTCCTCCCAAAGGGTTATATGTTTTCTCCTCCACAAAAGTCGCTTATTTTGGATAAAGAGACGATTAGATTTATCTTTAATATTTTAATGGCAGCTGGGATTAGCAGGCAAACCGCCCCGACTGGGGTTGTTGGCCGCGGATTAGGTTCTGATAAACTCTCAGATGGGGAGCCACCCCCATCCCACTCCACTTTCTGTTTTCCAGAAAGTGCTTTTTATTATTTTTTGTTGAAAAAAAAATTCCCTTGTCTTTTGGAGCATCATAAATTCCATTTGCTGTTTTCTATTAAATCAAGTTGATTAAATTCGTTGTGACTCTTTGCACATAGATCTTTTTAATTTTAACGTCTCCAGCATAAAATCTTTAATGGTGCAATTCGAAATGGCTGCAACATACAGTACAGGCCTTGATAAAACAGATGGAAATGAGGTTCTGCCAGGGAGGGGCGCCGTCAGCAGGCACAGACCTCCAGGAGAAGGCGGGTGGAGGGGGGGCGCGGTAACTCAGTCAGGCCAGAGAGGCCGGGTCCTGATCCCTGTTCTGCCGCTTCCTAGCTTCAGGGCCTTGGCCTGTGCTTGCTGTGTGGGTAGTAACCTTGGCCGATGCTTAATGGCGTGCTTGCCACGTGTCTGGCGCTGTGCACGCATTGTCAGTAATCCTTACGAGGAGACTCACAGAGGCTCTTTGCTCAAGGTCACACAGCAAGTTGGTGGCAGGGTTGAGTCCAGGTTGTCTTTGGCCAGCAGAGCCTCATCTCACCTCTTGCAGCCTCTGTTTCCTCATCGGTGAAATGGGGGTGATCAGTTGGGCCCTGGCTCTCAGATGCTTGGAAGGATGAGATGTGGTCCACTTTGGGAATTTTACAGGGCTGGGCTCTCCTGAGGATGGGGCCAGGGGCGGCAAGTCTGGCCCCTCAGGGGCCCAGAGACCCCCGCATCACAGTGAAGAGCTGAGTTCTGAGACTCTGGGAAACTTCCCTAACTCCGGGGCTGGGGAGAGACACACAGAGGCCGGGCTTGCCCTCCCACCAAGAAGCAGCCCTCCAGCCTCCCACCTCAGGCTTTTCTCTCCGGCCCTCCGGCTCTAATCCTGACCTCATCAAGTCCTCGGAAGGGTTGATCCACAGGAGCAAATCCCTCATTCGGAGGGACAAAATCAGCTTAATTTGCAGCAATTTGAAGCAGGTCTTTGCCAGGATTTGAATATCAAATTATCCCACAGCCCAGGCTGGCCTGCGAGGCCTCCTGCTGCAGTATGGACGGATATGCTCTGGGCTCCACCAGGTAGGTTGTCCTGGGCTGGGTATGAGTGGAGTAGGGGCTCGATGGGATGTCAGAGGGTGCTGGGCAAGGTGAGGTCACAGTCAGCCCCGTTCTCCGAGGGCACTGCAGCTCCCGGGCCTGGAGGATGGGATGGCAGAGGAAACCACCTGTTCATGAGACTTACCTAAGGTCTTGTCAAATATACAGATTCCCAGGCCCCTCCCCACGCATAAGGAATCAAGATGTTCATAACTGGGAATGTTTGAAAATTTCTGGAGCAGCTCAGTTTGCCAGTCAGCAAACACTTACTGTGTACGCATACACCTTACGCCTCCTTATGTTCTGAGGAAATCAACCTTTTCTGGAATCTACCCAAACCGTTCCCAGCCTCTGGCACTGCAGACCATGCTCCTTTGTCGTCTGCTCCTTGATGGCCCTAAGTCAGCTGCTGCAGAGGACTTTAGCTTTCCCTTCCTGGTCAGCATGCCCATTTCCTCCAGGGGCTTGGCCCCTTCATACAAGCTCAGGCCTGGCAGACATCCTCTGAAGCTGACCACATGGGACACATGGCCCAGACCTGAACCATGAGGTCAGACCCCTTTCATGGGTGTGTTGCTCTCCGCAAAGCTGTGAGCCTCTTTGGGAAGGGCTGGGACTCTGGGTCTGACACTGAGCAGATCCTCCATCAATGGTGCGAGAAATGTGCTGGTCCTGCCCAACGTGTGCCCCCTTGGAACTTTCAGTGTGAAAGCAGCAGCCAGGACTGCTGAGATAGCCCCGTGCAGGCCTGTCTGTCCATCCAACCCCATCAACAGAGATGAGGAGTCCAGTCCTGTTTTCAGAGATCCCACCACTGGCAAGAAAACCAAATAGTGTGACATGCACTGCAACACCCACAAGTGCTTACCAATTGCTCACTATGTACCCTGCACAGTTGTAAGTGCTTTTCTCTATTCACCCATGTCGTCCTCATAAAAACCCTATGAGGGGGACTTCCCTGGCAGTCCAGTGGTTAAGACTCTGCACTTCCAATGCAAGAGGTGCGTGTTTGATCTCTGGTCGGGAAACTAGGATCTCACATGCCGCGTGGCGTGACCAATTAAAAAACAAAACCCTACGAGGTAGGAAATATTAAATACATCCATTGTATAGACGAGGAAACTGAGGCACAGTACAAGAGACCTTGGGAAGAACCCAAGGTCATGCGGTCAGAAGTAGTGGACCTGGGGTTCATATACAGGCAGTCTGACTCCGAGCTCTCTGTCTATCCATCCATTTTTATCTATAACTATTGGTCTATGTATATTATTTCTCCATAAGTGGCTTGCCTTATTTATTTATTTATTTATTTATTGGCCGCGTTGCGTTGCTTGCGGGATCTCAGTTCCCTGACCAGGGATTGAACCCGGGCCACAGTAGTGAAAGCCTGGAATCCTAACCACTAGGCCACTAGGGAAATCCTGTGACTTACCTTATTTTTTTTTTTCCATCTTCAATATTTTTTATTGTAAAAACCATCAGAGTTTCAAATGAATTTAAAAACTTCTAAAATATTATTCAATGAAAAAGTCTCATATTGTTGTGTATAGGGTATATCAACATTTACCATCCATCTGTCATATTTAATGAAAAACACCATTACTGTACACTTGAAAAAAATCTTCAAACCCATTCTCTAGTGAGTGTCCGTCATAATTTAAAGGGTATTTTCTCCACTCAAAAAAAAAAAGGAATCTATGTAAGGCTATAATCGTTAAGAACCAAAGCAATACCTAGTTACATGCTTTACATAGTCCCATGAAAAAATAATTAAATTGTTCCTAATCCCTGATGCAAGGCACTTCAAAGCACCTGCACAAAACATCCATGTAAACAGCAGTACAGGATGTGATTTAAATAACATGAATGACTTTTACACAGCTTTACCTAGACTAAAGGAAAAATTAAATCCATCATAGCTACAGCTAAAAAAGCATGTGAAGATTCACAACAATAATTTGTATCTCTTATTACAAAAAAAACAGGCTATATAACCTTTTAGAAAAATATCAAAACCTCATAAATATTTTCATATCAAGAAACAGCATGCTCCCTGGGTAGGTATAAAATCAGAATATTCAGAGGTGATCAGGAGTAAATGCAACTGGCATTTCTAAATACCCAGCTTTGATATCCACCAGGCCTAGTAGTCTGGACTATTTGTAGCACCATGGAAAATGCATTAGAAAATCACAAAGATACATTACTTCAAAGTAACCTGGCCACGAGGTTCACTTAGTCCACAGTAACAAATAGCAATGATGAAGAGAAAGAATTTTTTTAAATGACTGGCGTATTCGATTTACCTAGCAAGAAAAATCCTGTATTATTTGTTTTAGTACATCTCATGTACATAAAGCACCAGTTTAAACAAGATTATCAAACACCTCCAGCATCTTGTTACTCAACCTGAAAGTTCATTTCTCATCATTTCCATGTTACATGCTTAAAGCCAAGGAGGATAAAATTTGAATGGTGATAGATACTGAGAAACTCAGTTCCTTCCCTATCAAATGTATGTCTCTCAAGTAAAACACAGATGAAGTAGCAAAATTTAAAAGGTCTTCTGCACTCTCTGGAACTTACCATCCCAGCAGAATAGTTTCTGCCTACTAGAGGACCAGCACATGGGGGTGAGAGGGCCAAAGCCAGGGCTCATGGCCCTGAAAGGTAAGGCTGGGTTAGCCTTGCTGCTGCAAGGCCATACTCTCCAACTCTACTACCAAGCAACTCTCACAGACGCTCACCACTGGTAAAGCAAGGAGGTCTGAGTGTGAATACAACTAAGGAAGCCCATCAAACACCACTAAAAACTACCAAATGAGACTCCACTGAGGGTTAACCTCACAGATGAAAATCAGCACATTTGCCTCTTTACCAGTGGGAATCTTATCATTAGCATGCCCTTCTTACGTATGAAAGGGATAACGGTGCATCTAAGTTTACGCACAGTTAATAATCAAGTGTAAATATGCAGACTCTTGCATTTTTTTTTTTTTTTTTTTTTTTTTTTTTTGCGATACGCGGGCCTCTCCCATTGCGGAGCACAGGCTCCGGACGCACAGGCTCAGCGGCCATGGCTCACGGGCCTAGCTGCTCCGTGGCATGTGGGATCTTCCCGGACCGGGGCATGAACCCGTGTCCCCTGCATCGGCAGGCAGACTCTCAACCACTGCGCCACCAGGGAAGCCCCCAGACTCTTGCATTTTTAAATTACAGGTTAAAAGTGACTCCCAAAAGAAAATCAATTTCTTCATAAATGAAAGATAGTTTATAAATAGCTGGAATGATGATTAATTCCAATATAAAAACTCATACACAAAGAACTCTACTTTCTCCTTCCAAACTGCTTAGGTCTGTACAGTTGATTCTACTGTACCATGATTACATCACCAGAGTAAAATATGAAGAAAACCGAGGGCCACTTCTTGACAACTGCATTAAAACTGCAGCATTTAAGCAGGGCTGAGAAACACCATTCTTTTTTTTTTTTTTTTTTTTTTGCGGTACGCGGGCTTCTCACTGTTGTGGCCTCTCCCGTTGCAGAGCACAGGCTCCGGACGCGCAGGCTCAGCGGCCATGGCTCACGGGCCTAGCTGCTCCGCGGCATGTGGGATCTTCCCGGACCGGGGCATGAACCCGTGTCCCCTGCATCGGCAGGCGGACTCTCACCACTGCGCCACCAGGGAAGCCCAGAAACACCATTCTTAAGCATGGTTTCCTTCTTCCTGTTCTTGCATCGCACAGTGATTATTAAAGGAAGGAATCTTGTCTGTAAATGACTGGGTCATCCACTGCCCATCTGGAATGTCACTGAAAGTTGATTCTCCACTGTCAGCTGTCAGCCCATTTGAAGAGAAGCTGCAAGGTTCACTACTGCATGGATTTTCACTATAAGCACCACCGCACGCTGCTTCATAACCCAGATCATATTTTTCTTCCTTCACAGCCATCTTCTTTGCATCCTCTTGGGCTAACCGCAGGTCAAATGTATATTGCACCTCTTGAATGTCTGTGTTTCACTCACTGACTTTCAACTGATCTCTTAAGTCCTTCAGCTTAACGTAGTCATGAACTTTGTCCTGGGCTCGAGGAAACTGAGCACATCTTGCACTGGATCATGGCATAACATAGCAGAGAGTTTCTGTGTCTGGGATCTTATGCAGTTGAAGTCCAAATTCTAAGTTCTTAACTTTTACTCCAAAAACTTCCTTACTAAAAATTTCATAAATACAGTTTCCATTAAACACTGCTATTCGTGGCTGATATTTCTGTAATTTCTGCACTAGAATACATCCTCCTTCACAAAATTCTTTACCGGAAAGATCCTTGCTGCCTGGTGTTATCCTTGCCACCATATTGGTAAATCCAATACCCTATTTCCCTGGTAAAGTGGGATCATCCGTGTGATTCAGTTGGACCTCACTCAGCCCTGACATAAACAGACACTTCCAAAAATGGTTTCCAGGTCCAGGGTAATGATGCCCTTTGTAAGCAGCCATTAGTCCTGGGTTTATGCCAATAATCACAATGTCCAGACTGAAGGTCAAAATGTCCGGTAGAGTCTTGGTCAAAAGTTCAGCTTCTGAAACACTATTGAACTGGTCTACTTTTCACTTTAAATGTGTCTGTAATTTTTTCTTGCTTTTCTTTTGATTTTGTGGACTTGCCAGATTTTTTGGCCTCAGCAGGTTTTTTGGGTTCCACTGGGGTTTTTGGTTCTGTTGTTTTGGGTTTTCCTTTCCTTCCTTTTGGAGTCTCTTGTGTGGGTTCCTGAGCAGGAGCTGGGGCTGGAACTTCTGCTGGCATTTCTTGTTCATTCATAACTGCCATACTAGGAACTTCAGTCATCTTTTGTTGGAATGGAAACGTATAAAAAGCTTGCGCTTGCTGGAGGGAATAGCTGCCTGCGTCCTCCGCTTCCATTCCCTGCTGCCGATAGCGCGCGCAGGTACTCCTGCCGGGCAAGCGAGCCACTGGCCTCTCTAGTACCGCGGCCCACGCACGTACTGCGGTAGGGTAATAACCAGACACTTAGACTCGATTGCTGGCAGAACTGGGACAGCGGCTGGCGCTCAAGCTCCTCCCCCAAGTTTCTAGTCACCACCCCTCCTCCCGGAGCTTCTGTCTGTCCTGAGCCCGACTTACCTTATTTTTAAAGGCATAATCACAGTGTACCTTGGGAGCACAGAACCCACACTCGGGCAATCACAGAAGGCTTTCTGGAGGAGGTATCTTTATTTATTCAATGATGTTGTTGAGCAAAAATTGTGTACCTGGCACTGGTGGCGTAAAGATAAAAAGCTGGCCCCTGGCCTTGAGGAACTCACAAACGGGGACACAAATGCCCCATAAGCAGATGGACACCATAAGCAGGTGGACAAATATGGGAGCACTGGGGAGACCACAAAGCTGGGGAGATCAAGGGCAGGTTTCCTGGAGGAGGTGCACGTGAGCTGAAAGGGTGACTGGGAATCTCGGAGACATGTCCTTGCCACTACATCCAGTCATTCACCTGAGGGCAAAGGGGCCCAGAGATCCTGCTGGTCACTCACACACTCTTTGTTTCAGTCAGTCTCTCCTCCATGGAGCCTTCCTGGTGCAACAAACCCCAGTCCCTTCTCTATCACTTACCCCAGACAGCCGGGTCCCCTCCTGGGGAGGTCCGCATCCCCAGCTGCTGTGTGTTCCTAGGAGGCACCAGACTCTTGAACTCCCAGTTCTTATGCCAGCAGGGGCTGGGCAGGCTCTGTTGTGGAGGCAGTAGCTGCCTTGGGAAAGCCCAGTGGTTTGATTTGAGAGCATCTAGACTTTAGAGCAAGAAGGGGCCCCAGAAACTACCCAAGCCCACTTAGAAGGACGGAGCAAGGCCCAGGGAAGTAACAGGAGTTGCCTGGGACTCAACTTCCCAGCTCCCGGTACCCTGGTCTTCTCTCTGGGGTGGTCTGGCCCCACCTGGGCTCTCCCCTAACCCTCGTCCTCATGCCTGCCTTGTCTGATGATGGCCAGGGTAGCCCTTCCCGAATAACGATGGTATTGGCTCAGATTAAGGGCAACTAGCTGGCTCTTGGCTTTTCCTTTTTATATAACAACTAATCTCCTTCTAATCAGCCATTATTAAATTATATCCCGTTTTTAATTCATTCACAGGTCACAGTTGGGACAGCTGGATGGATAATTGGGGAGAGATAATTTATGTAAATGAGGAGCAGCAGAAGGTAGGAGAGAGGGAGGCTGAGGGCCAAAGGGGGCCTCTCCTGTGCCCAGGCTGGGGAGGGGGCAGTGACCTGGCCTGGCCTGCCCTGGAAACAGGAGGCTGGGGACACTGGGGGGATTGGGGCCTGTAATGGAACCTCAGGGCTCCTGCCTCGTTGTCCCTTAGCATTGCCTTGAATGCTTCTGGCAAATGGGAAGCCCATTACCTTTTGGGGGGTGGGCATCTCTCAAACATCAGCTCTCATTGAAGTGGATCCTGAAAAGCAGTAGAATACCGCAAAGAATTCTGGAGTCAGAGCTGTGTTTGATTCCAGCTCCACCACTTCATAGCTGCCTTTTGTTTTTTTGGGTTTTTTTTGGCTGTCCCACACGGCTTGTGGGACCTTAGTTCCCCGACCAGGGATCAAACTCGTTACCTCAGCAGTGAAAGTGCAGAGACCTAACCACTGGACCACCAGGGAATTCCCAGCTGTCTCTTAACTTTAGTTTCCAAACTGCAAAATGGGGGTATGGATAGTACGTACCTCATGAGGGGATGGAGAGGCCTCACCTAGCCTACAGGAAGAGCCCAATACCCAGTGTACATAGTGGCTCCTATCACTAGTGTGAGGACAGGGTACCTGAGTCATATCTACCTCCCTCTAACATCTGCCCCCAGGCCATGGAGCTGCCTTCTGGTAACAGCATACATCCATTCCCCTTGCATAGCTGACATATCCGTCCCACTGATGGTAATTACATCAGCAACTGACACCTTGGGGGTTTCCCTCGTGCCAGGTGCTGCACTAAACACCTGCTATTATATGGCATCTCACTATCATCAGATCAACATCATTTTACAGATGAAAACACTGTGGACCCAAGCGCTCACCTGATGATTCCTTCAACAGAAACCAAAACAGAAGCCTGCTTGGGAAGGGGAAGGAGGCTCACAAAACCTGGAGCCCAGCTGGAGGCCATTTTGGGAAGGCAGCTTAGGGACTGGCAGACGGGGGCAGGGCTGGCAGGGGAGGCAGGTGGAGGAGGTCGAACCTCCACAGGAATTGGGCATGGGTGGGCACAGGCGGCTGATAGGGCCTGAGGGGGTGAGGTCTGCAGGAGACTGAGGTTGGCAGGGGTCCATGGTAGGGCCTTGGACCGGTCCCAGAAGGAGGCAGGGGATTAGGGAGGGCTAGGGAGGGTGGTCCCAGAGGGCCCAGGAGAGTAATGGGATTAGCCCTCAGGCAGTGAGTGAAAGTTCTTAGCGTGTGGGGTCTCTGGCCTCCCACCCGAGGCTGCAGCTATCACACACGCACAGGAGAGGGTCACCAGCATCTGCACCCCGGCCCCCCACAGGCTCTCCTGCTGTGTTCATCTGTCAAGGGGCTGGCCTCCCAGTGCAGCCTCCTGCCTACTCTTGGCAGACTGAGCCACCCACACACAGTGTATATACCCTATCTAGCGCTGCCCTGTGCCTCAGTTTCCCCACCTGGATAGAAGGCTACAGTGAGGGGGTTTGAGACCCTTTGAGGGAGAACCCCTGAGGCAAGGAGGTCAGAACCAGGCCCCCCTGGGCATCTCGTTCTGCCAAACGTTAGCTGTGTCACCCTGGGCATGACCGTTACCCTCTTTGGGTCCTAATTTATAAAATGGGAGCCGAAGCACAGGAGGGTTTTCAGAGGGTTGAGTAGGGGGGCTGAGCATAGGCCCCTCGGTGAAGTTCAGGGTGCTGGGCACCTGCACGAGGTCGGGGCGGCAGAGGGCAGCGGGCTTGAGGCCTGAGGACTGGAAGTGGCCCGGGCTTGCCCGAGCCTCGCCTGGCGAAGTCTGGTCTGCGGTGAAGGGCCGGGCCTGGGGAGGAACTGCCGGGCGCCGTGGGGCCGCTCGCGGCTCCCTCTAGTGGTGAAGGCGCGGATAGCCCTGGGAAGGGCGCCGACGCAGGAGGCTGCGCTGGGGTCGCGGGGGGTCCTGTGAGCCCGCGCCCAGTCCGCCTTCCTAGGAGGCATCAAGGGGAGGGATGCCAAGGGTCCTAAGAGGCTTCCCCTGCTAACCAGTGCCTGACATCCATCGTTAGAGCGTCTTTCCTTCAGCTTGTATGTCAGCCTGTTAAAATGAAATTACCTCCGAGGAGGGAGGACACGGCTGGTCGCCTTACCCACTGCTGACCCAGCAGACCCGGGAGGTATTCGCCCAGTGTGGGCAGCGAGTGCCAACCAGCCCGGTGCCTGCGTGGGGCTTGGAAGAACCTGAGGTGATAGTCTGTGACCGGGCACGAGTCACACCTTTTCTAGCCTCCGTTGCCCCCTGGTAAACTGACAGGGTGGGACTAGGCCAGTGGTTCCACCATTTTTATCTCAAACAACCCTTTGAAAATGTAAAAAAATTCTCATATTCCCTCAGGGAAGTACTTTTACTTCCCTCGTTTGACTAAGGAACCTACATAATGACCCACCACTGTTAAGCAGTCAGTAAGGCTTTTGCATGAAGTGATACTTTGTTAATCTCAACATCTGTATGTTTTTAAATTATTTTAAAATACACATTTTTAGAACAAGTTTAAACGTGCAGAAAAGTTGTGAAGATTGTACAGAGCTCTCATAAACTCCACACCCAAATGTCCCCATTATCAACATCTGACATTAGTATGGTGTACCTTTTTTGTTTTGTTTTGTTTTGTTTTGTTGCTGCGCTGCACGGCTTGTGGGATCTCAGTTCCCCCACTAGGGATTGAACCCCGCCTGGCATTAAAAGCCCGGAGTCCTAACCACTAGGCCACCAGCGAACTCCCTAGTATGGTAAACTTGTTAAATGAACCAAGATTGATACTTTAATAGCTAAAGTCTGTGCTTTATTCGTATTTCCTTAGTTTTCACTTTATATCTTTTTTCTGTCCCAGAAGATCATAGGACATCAAGTCATCATGTCTCGTTAGCCTCCTTTTGGCTGTGATGATTTTGTATAACTTTAAAAAAAAAAAAAAGTACACATTCAGGCAATGGAATACTATGTGGCTGTTATCACACATTTTGAGCTGGGACAATCTCCAAGACAATATTAGTATGAAAAGGAAGCTGCAGAACAGTATATTTTACTGCCACTTGTGAAAGAGAAAAGATAAGTATATAAAACTATTTTTTTTAATCTCTGGAAGGGTATCTGAAAAACTGGTTGCTGGTTGATTGTGGGAAAGGAAATCAGAAGGCAGAATAGGGGTGTGAGGGAAGCCTACATTTCATTCTATATCCCTTTGTATTTGTTTGGTTTTAAAACTGTGTTTATGTACTATCTAGCTTGATAAACATGAATGTAAACATTAAACATAACGGTACGTACAGGTGTAATGTATTCATTGTCTCTCTCACACACTGGGCTTCTGCACTGTTTGTGTAATAAAGCCATCTACCAGCCCCCAGTTCTGTGGGAATATCCCTGGAGTTGGGTGCTCCCGTGGCTCCACTGGAACCACTGCCTTGGCTGGTCTGTAAGATGCCTTTCCCCCTGGGTGCTGGGGCTCCTCTGGCTGTTCCAGGCCGGTATATATCAGGGTGCTTTGGGGTGGGGAACTCTCAGTGGGGTGTAGGTACACATAACTGAACTTGCTTAAGTAAGAAAGGACCACAAGGATGTGCGGGCCTTGTGGGATCTAAGATAGGGCGAGCCCCAGACAGATGGGAACCACAGCTGCTCCTGAGTACTGCTGCTTCCTTCTCCTCCCTGCAGCCTGGCTATGATCCTCAGTCCCACGGCCACCCTTCAGCTCCCAAACTTAGGTCTCCTCCACTCAAGCCCACATGGAACTCTTAGTCTCAGATCCAAATTTTCCAGTGGGATAAATGTGTCAGAGTTTAAAGCACGTTCCTGCATCCATGTACACGTCAGTATGTGGTAGGGAGAAACAAATTACATACTGCACTATTTCACAAGCTTTGCTGGGCACTTGTTCCAGTCCAGGTGCTCTGGGGTACAGAAGGAAGGGAAGCAGGCCGTTCTCCGGGAAGGCAGACCACAGCATGGTATGATTTCGCTGGTTTTAGGAAGGCCCACTCCCGCGATACTTCCCTTTCCTTCTGAAGCCACACAAGCAGCTTCATTTGGTTAAATTATGGATTCGATGGCTGTGGCATTCAGTTCCCCTAGGAGGGGTCAGAGTTTAGGTAAGTCTTCCCAGGGGTCCCCAAATCCCTACTAGAAAGGCCCTCTGAGATCCTGCTCTTCCTCACTGCACAGTGAGCATCTGCTGTGGCTCGTCTCAGGAAATCTCTATTTGCTGAACTCTCCATATCCTTTGCATGCCTCTGGACCTTCACATATGATGCTCCCTTCATCTGGAATACATTGCTTCTTTCAAGCCTCAGCTCCAGTTTCCCTTTCCCTGGGAGGCCTCACCTACCCAGGCCCAGACTGAGGTAGCATACACCTGCCCGCCCCCATCCCCACTTCCATCCCAGGGCACAGACCTGATCTCTCCTCGTGGACAGGAGCCAGAGGTACGGGCACCCACATCCGGCTTTGCCACTTCTGCCAGCATACCGTAGGTACATAAGAAATCCTAGCTCCCTTCTGTCCCTCACATCTCTAGTGCCTGCATTAATAATTTGTGTTTATCCAACCATCTCCCCTTTACACGGCGAGCTTTAATTAGTAGGCACAATAAATGTTTGCTAAATGACTGAGTGGTTTAAACAGGGAGAGGGAAGATACTTCCAAGATTTCAGACGTGAGACTGAGGACCTCCATTGCCCCAGGAGGCACGGAGAGGGTGTCCTGTGCCAGGATTGAGATGGGGGGTACAGATGAGAAATTTGGTGGGTTGATTACAAGGATTGGTTGGAGTGGGGGAAGGGACAGACCAGGCCTGTGTGTGGAGGCATTTGGCCATCAGTGGGGGCAAAGATCTACCCAGCCGGCCCCCAGCCTCACCCTGCCCTGTGCTAAGGAAAGTGGGTACCAGTTCAGCCTCCAGGACCATGGCCAGGGCATGAGTTCGTGCCTGGGGGCTGCCGGGAGACACCTTCTTCTCTAGGATCTGCAGCCCCAAGACCCAAGGGGAGAGGGGTCCTTATGTGCTCTCTTCTTCCTGGTCGCTAGTCAGAGACTTGTGGTCCCCTCATCTGAGCTCCATGGGGCACCCAGGGCTCATTGGATGCAGCCTCAAAGGTGCTGGGAGATGTGAAGGGGTGGAGAGGAGGTTGTAGCCGGGACATCTCAGAATCCAGCACCCAGCATGTCTTCAGCAGCACACTCACATTTATCAGGGGTGCACTGCAGCCTGGGGGCTCAGAATCTGGGACACAGTGCATAGCTTGAGCGGTTCACCCACCTCCACCGTCACTACTACAAAATCCACCAAACACTGACAGCACGGCATGTGCTTCACAGGCACAATCTCATTTAATCCTCACAGAGGCCTGATAAGAGCTCTTAAGAAGTTACTCTCATTGTTTGCAATGATGGAAAGTGTGGCTCACAGAAGTGAAGTCACTTTCTGGGATCACAGAGCTCACAGGCGGCAGGGCCAGGACTGGAAGCCAGGCTGCCCAGCCGCACAGGCCTGAACTCTCGGCCATGACCTGGCCTCCACTCTGCCCAGCTTTGAGCCCAGCCCCCGCCCCAGCTCCGATGAGCGCCAGGAGCTGGTCCCTTGGATCTGCCTCCGTCCCCTTCGAAACGACCTTCCTCTGCCCGGCCACACAGCTCTCACTGCCCCACTTCCCTGAAGAAGTCCCACCTGCCTCCAAGCTCTGCACCTCCCTTCATGAAGCGCCGTCCACCCCGCTGCCCAGGAGGTCCCCGGGTCCCGGTGCCTAGGGACAGCGGTGGGCAGAGGGGCCCAGTGCTGCACGCTGGGGAGACAGGAGCGATGCACAGCGCTGATCCTAACCAAGTTTGCCAGCCCCGCTTTTCTCAGGGCTCCCACACAATGGTCTGCTTTGTGCCCACCTGCCGACAATGCTTAATTAGGCGAGGAGTTGATTAATTTGAGGTAATTGACAGCTAATTAGAGGCCCACAGGCTCATTAACTTGACATCTTGTCTTCCGTGAATTGGCTGAGCAGGGTCAGGTGACGGAAGCCGTTGCTTTCTCCCTCCCCAGCCCTGAAGGCCAAGGTGATCACCTGGGGGCGGGATGGGCCGACCCAGCGGGTCAGGTGAGGCGGTCCCAAGGCCAAGAATAGAGGAAACCAAGGCACTGGTTTCCTGGTGAAGGAGGGTCACAGAGAGAGGTGTGGGCCTTGAGCCCAGGAAGGAGGGAGTGAGCAGGAGTGGAGGGCTCACGGGCACACAGGCAGACACTGAAGAGAGGTGGATGGCTATTAACAGGGAGAGGGGAGCACCTGGTGACCATGCAGGGAGGAGGGGCAAGGGAGGGGGGTGTGGGGAAGCCTACTGGTTCCCCAAGAAGCCCAGGCTTTGAAGTGAGATAGACCTGGGGCTAAATCCCAGCTCTGCTACTAACCAGCTAGGTGACCACGAACGAGTTAGTTAATCACTAAGCCTCAGGCTTCTCATCTGTAAAATGGGAATAATAGTAGCTACGTCTCGAGAGTGTTGCAAAGAGTCCACGAGGCATGAGACACTGAAGTACAGGATTCAGGCCAGTACCTGGGGGCCTGGTGAATGCTCGGGCAGGTGCCAACCACTCTTGGCAGCAAGAAGGACTGACAAGAAGGAAAGGTAAGTGGGTGGGATGTGTGGTGGGGAGGCAATGGAGTACCCTCCCAAGAGAAGCCACTGTTATTCAGGAGGAGACCTGTATGCCTGGTAACAGCACTGTTGAGGTGGTGGGGAAAAGACCATTTTAAGGGGGCAATTCAGCAATATATATTACATTATATATCTATATCTATATCTATATAATATTAGAATTAAAAATGCACATGGCCTTCGAGCAAGCAGTTCCCTCACTAGGCATCTATTCTAAGGATATATCTGTACACGCACAAAGGTTTAAATACAAGGATGTCTGTTTATCACAACATAGTTTGTAGTAGCAGAAGGTTGGAAGCAACCGAAATGTCCATCATAGGCACTGGCTAAATGAATTATGGTACATCCATACGGTGGGATAATGTGTAGCTGTGAAATCTGTATGTACCAACCTGAACAAGATCCAAGAAAAATTAAGTGGGAAAACAAGATGTAGGACAGGGTGTAGCTCCCACAAGCTGGTAACCAGTAGTCTGAGAGTCAGAGGATGGGAAGAAGATGTTAGTTTTCACAGTGTGCTTATTTTATTTTAATTATTTTAAAATTATTTATTTTTACAATGTGCTTATTTTAAGTATGGTTTGTATTTATCTTTCCAAAAAGCATTGTAAAATTAAAAAGCAATAGAACTTTTTTTCCCAAATGAATTCTAACTTGAAATCTGAATTCATAGGCAGAGTGATTCTCGTTGAACTGGGGGTAGGGGTCCAATCCTACTTAGTTCCTTCCTTCCCTCCCGCAATGGTTCCAAGAGGGTTTGAAGATGATCAGTGTAGTGCCAAATACAACTTTCTATGATGATGGAAATGTATGTAGCTCTGCACTGCCCAATATGGTAGTCAGTAGCCATGTGTGGCTACTGAGCTCTTTAAATGTGACTAGAGTAATGAACGGAATTTTAAGTTTTATTTATTTTTAATTTAAATGGAATTTATGTGGCTAATGGCTACCTATTTGGATAGCACAGAAATCTCTTCAAGGAACCAAACAGCCCAGCCATCCCAGCCTCCATCTAAGGGAATTACCAAACCCAGAGAAACTACCATCAGCACCACTGATAACTCCAGTTACCTACAGTATAGACACAGCCTCTTTGCCAGGAGTGGATGGTGCTAGGAAACTTGGTTATAGAGACAACTGGAGGTCTTTTCTGGCAGTATTGGAACTGCACTGGATGGAAACAAGTCAGGGATGCCAGTAGCTTACCTGGAATGCCATTTCTTTTAGGAAAGGTCACCTGAATAACCCATGTGTCAAAAAGCACATCTTTGGCTTTAAGATCAGTGGTCAGTTCCAGCTGGGGAGAATTATATAACGCCATAGGTGACAGGAGGCCACGGACTCAGGCATCCATTTGGCAACGGTGCACTGAGAGCCTAAGATGTGTCAGGTTCTGGAGCAACAGGGAAGCACAGACCACTCCCTGGCCCTGGAGCAGCCCACTGTCTCGGGACTGAATTCACAGAGCGGGGTGTAGAGAATGATGGTCCCTCACAAAAGAGTCAAGCATTGAGATGTCAGGGACTCTTGGAGCTTGACTGACAGCCCGCCCCCATAACAAAGTCACAGAGTGAGGGCCCAGACCACAGCCCCCTAGGCCCTTATGCTCAGTTGCTGGTGGAGCGTGGAAGGTAGCTGCCAAAGGAACACATTGACCATCCTCTATCCTTCCTTCTGACTCCATAGCCCAGAAGCCAGATGATTCTCCTGTGTTATTGCCCCAAATCACCTCTACGGGGCTGTGGTAGCTTTCATCAATTTCCCTTTAGAGGCTCAGAGGACCCTACATTCATTTGTTTAATTTGAGGCATAGTTTACACACAGTAAAGCACATAACTATCTTTTTAAAATTAATTAATTATTTTTGGCTGTGTTGGGTCTTTGTTGCTGCATGCGGGCTTTCTTTAGTTGTGGCGAGCAGGGACTACTCTTCGTTGTGGTGCGTGGGCTTCTCATTGCGGTGGCTTCTCTTGTTGTGGAGCATGGGCTCTAGGCGAGCGGGCTCAGTAGTTGTGGCTCACAGGCTCTAGAGCGCAGGCTCAGTAGTTGTGGCGCACGGGCTTAGTTGCTCTGCGGCATGTGGGATCTTCCTGGACCAGGGCTTGAACCCGTGTTCTCTGAATTGGCAGGTGGATTCTTTTTTTTTTTTAAGATGTTGGAAGTAGGAGTTTATTAATTTATTATTTTTGCTGTGTTGGGTCTTCATTTCTGTGCGAGGGCTTTCTCTAGTTGTGGCAAGCGGGGGCCACTCGTCATCGCAGTGCATGGGCCTCTCACTATCGTGGCCTCTCTTGTTGCGGAGCACAGGCTCCAGATGCGCAGGCTCAGTAGTTGTGGCTCACGGGCCTAGCAGGCTCAGTAGTTGTGGCTCACGGGCCTAGTTGCTCCGCAGTATGTGGGATCCTCCCAGGCCAGGGCTCGAACCTGTGTCCCCTGCATTAGCAGGCAGATTCTCAACCTCTGCACCACCAGGGAAGTCCCAAGCACATAACTATTAAATGTACAGCTTGATGAATGTTCACACACACACTCACACATCTACTCCTGTGTAACCACTACTCAGATCAAATAGAGAATATTTCCAACACCCTAGAAGGCTCCTCGTGCCCCTTCCCAGTCAATACCCAAGGTAACCACTATTCTGACCTCTCCCACCCTAGGTTAGTTTCACCTGTTCTAGAACTTCATACAAGTGGAATCATACAGAATGCACTTCTGTGCCTGCCTTAATTGGCTTCTCATTCTTGTTTGCAAGATCCATCCATGTTATTCTGAAGCAGTACAGTAGTTTGTTCTTTATTGCCAATGGCATTCCATTGTAGGAATATATGACAATTTATTTCTTCATTCTCCTATTGATGGACATTTGGGTTTCTGCCAATTTTTGACTCACATGAATAAAGTCGCTGCCAACATTCTTGCACATCTTTTGGTGGAAGTCAGCACTCACTTCCGTTGGATGTATCCCTAGGAGTGGAATTAACAAAGCCTGTGTATTTCTGAAGGTCACAAGGACTTGGTGACTCCACAGTCACAGCAGTGGGGCTCTGAGGTAGGGGTAGGGAGTCAGCTTTGAGAGTCCTCTTGGGAAACTATGTGCCCCCACTGGCTGTGGAGGGGAGAGTAGCTCATATCAGAAAAGAAGGAGGCAGGGAGAAAGCCAAGCAAAGAACCACAACGTGGTTTTCAAATCAAGGCCATATGACAATGACATCAAAAGTGTGTCTACATGAATGGAGGCTGGGAGGACAGGTAAGCCTAGGAAAACAGAAGTCTTTGTTTTGTAGGGTGGAGCAGGTATAAGGAAAAGGCAAGAACAACCAAAGGTCCCAGAGGATTTTTGTTTAATTTACCCCATAGAAAATAAATTTCTTTTAATTTCCTCCTTGGTAACCCAAATATCATGTTTGCCTCAAACAGGCTATAAAGCTCAGTACTTGCCCGCTGGAACATATCTAGCCCTGCAGGAGGCTCCCTCCACTTCCTTCCTAGCAAGTCTCCTGACACGAGTAACCATTCTTCTCATTTCTATCATCATAAACTCATTTGTGCCTATTTTTAAACTTTCTTTACATGGATTCTGACAGTTTATGTCAACATCTACTGGGCATTTATTATGTGTCAAACACACTGCTAATACTCCCATTGCTAGTATTAGCAAGGGTACCTCATTTGATCCTTCTGACAACTTGGTGAAGTCAATATGTTCCGCCTTTAACTGGAGAATAAACCAAGTTCAACAAGGCTAAGAATCCTACCCGAGGCCACAAAGCTATCAAGCAGCAGAGCCTGGATTCAAACTACAGTGACCAACCATCACATTAGCTGGACTGTCCCTTGTCCCAGGAAACCCCTGAGTCCCAAGTGAACTGGACGGTTAGACACCCTAGTTCAAACCTGATTGGAGTCTTAATCATCAGGCTGGGCTCTCTTCCTTTGGCTTAAGATTTCACCAGACAGTGCCTGTGTTGTTAGCACAATCTCATGGGGAATGTTTGTCTCAAAAAACCTCTGTGAGGGCTTCCCTGGTGGCGCAGTGGTTGAGAGTCCGCCTGCCAATGCAGGGGACACGGGTTCGTGCCCTGGTCCGGGAAGATCCCACATGCCATGGAGCGGCTGGGCCCGTGAGACATGGCCGCTAAGCCTGCGCGTCCGGAGCCTGTGCTCCGCAACGGGAGAGGCCACAACAGTGAGGGGCCCGCGTACCGCAAAAAAAAAAAAAAACCTCTGTGATATCAGGATTTTACCTGGTTTTGTTTCTTTTTTTGGTTTTGTTCCATTCTGAAGAAAGATTTCCTTGAAAGTAGATCTGGGTTGGGTAAAAACAAAATTATTCATATTAAAAGAGAATTCTGGGCTTCCCTGGTGGTGCAGTGGTTGGGAGTCCGCCTGCCGATGCAGGGGACACGGGTTTGTGCCCCGGTCTGGGGGGATCCCGCATGCTGCAGAGTGGCTGGGCCCGTGGGCCGTGGCCGCTGAGCCTGCACGTCCTGAGCCTGTGCTCCGCGGCGGGAGAGGCCGCAGCGGTGAGAGGCCCGCGTATAGAGGGAAAAAAAAAAAAGAATTCTAACATATCAATCCACCAAAGAAAGTTTTTTTTTTTTCCAGCATCCATGCACTGAAAAAGAATTTTAAGACAGTCCCTGACTTTAAGAAGTTTATAATTTATTTGGGGAAGTTAAGAGGAAAACACAGTGAATAAAATTAGAGGGTAACTAACAGTAATAATAATCACTCACCTCTGAGTGCTTACTTACTATGTGCCAGAGGCCTTACCTTATATATTCCATCTCATTTAAACCTCTCAATACAGCTATGAGATACGTACTGCGGCTATACCCAGGCTTGGTGAGGTTAAGTGATTTGCTCAAGGGAAAAAAATCATTGAACTTTATGTATGCATCCTTAAGACTTTTGCACTTAATATAAGTGAGTTATACCTCCAAGCCATGCTTATTGAATGGGAAACCACTGAAGATGGGGGGAAATGTTCTTTCCTCTGCTTTTGAATATCCTGTTCCCAATAATTTTGGGCAAAGTTTAAAAATGTGTTTTGACTTGTTTCATTTTAGTCATTCAGGTCAAAATGGCATTTTTAGCCTCAGTGACGAGTGCAAATAGGCACAGCGTGTGGCTGTGAAGTCAGAGCCCAGCCTTGCTGGAGGCCCAGGAGCTGACACAGGTCAACAGGCCAGAGCAGCCTGCGTGGCCCCCAGGCTGCACACACCGTTGGCCTCAGACTTCCTGCTGTAGTCAGTCCTGCCAGGAACACACCAGGGTATTTGTCCCCTGGGTCCTCAAGGCCAGCTCCTCTGTCTCTCCAACACACCCCAAACCTTATCCCCTCACTCAGCCACCTGACCCTGCCACCCATCTCTGCTTTCCAGGTTTGTGCTCCCCCACCCAGAAGCACCTCCATCATCCCTTCCTGACATGCCGACTTTCATTTCCCTAGGGCGAATTTCATTTGACAATCTCCTGCCCATATTTCTAAGCTCTCTGGGTCTTGGCGTGCTATTTCTCTGTCCTCTCTGGGGTTTGTAACACCAATCATCTGCAAGTTTCATTAGCATGCTGTTTACCCCTGTCTTTCAGATCATTAATGAAGATGCAAAGTGAGACACCAATTCTCCCGGCTCCCACCACGTGCCCCCTCCCATGCCCGGTGCTGCTAGAATCATTATCCTTCCTGGTGTGACAGGGTCAGAACCAAACCAATTTGCATCAATCTTTGGTGATCTTGTGAAGTGTTGCCTGCCCTGCAATCCTCATGTTGTAACAACGGCTTCAGCTGTCTGTCCTGGAGTTCCCCCCTTCTTCTTTGGAGGGCTGATCAGGTCTGGCCAACACAGCTCATGCTAAAAGCCCCAGAGCTAAGGGAACGGTTAGGCAGGATTCAGGGCTGCACATGGCTGACACTTTCCCTTTGTTTTGAACCCTGAGCTGGACAGAAAATAGCATCTCTGGGAAACAGGATGGACAAGTGCACATAGTGGCGAAGTGGAGGAGGGAGTGGGTGTGGCAGGCACAAAATTTTTCTTTCTCATCATGACATCTATTTCTGCTGAAGATAAATGAGGGGCAAGACTCCTTTGGACCTTCCAAGGCCTAATCAGATGCCTGGGCTTGTATATTCCAGCCTCCTGAGGCTGGGATGAATGAGTCATTCCTCGGGGACAAAGTCCATTCTTCTCCATGATTTTTGTATGTCCTCTGGCCCTGATGCTTTCATCTTTTCTTTATCAGTTCCATGACTCTGTATCTCATCTCGCAGAGAAACTGACTTTATATACACACTTGTCTGCCCATAAAGGTGAGAACCACCTACACATCCCTTGAGTCCCTCAGATCCCAGCTTGCAGGAAAGACACTTCATTCCCTTTCTCGAAGGTGCAGTTCCTCTGTCTGGCTGTCTGTGATGAAAATATGGGTGTCACTCCAGGCTCTGTCCTGATCCATGCCTACTCCTCTGACCCCTACGTCATCTTTTTTTCCTTCTCTCCCAGTTGGGAAGGGGAAAGTGAGCAGGAAGAAAGCAGAAAATGAAACTCTCACAAACACAATATATGAAGTAGTATTTTACATGCCCTAGCATTCAAATTTTAGGGGAAATTCAGCCTAAAGAGTCTACAGCAAAATTAGGTGGATATATTTTTCTCAGTGTAGGGATGGACTGAGGACAAAGTTATTTTGCAACTCGGACCAAACACCTACTGAGTGAAGATTTTTCTGTTCCAGAGCAAAGGCTCTATGGAGTAATGAGGTGGGATGGGCCATGGGACTGGGTATGGTTAGGCAACAAGTAGTTTTTATCCACATTACATGTGATGGAGTAGAGAGTCTAGGGCAGGGCTGGATGCTTTAGGTGCTCAGTAAACACTTAAAGGTTTACAGATAGACATTTTCAAACACAAGATCTAACGTCATTACAATAAACAAATGTCATCAATGAACTGAGAGTGTGTGTGTGTGTGTGTGTGTGTGTGTGTATGCCCGCACACATGCATGTTGATAGGCTGGGCTGATAGGGCATTTTAAGACTTGTATATCTATACACCCAGCTCCAGAGGTGTTTTTCTTCCTGTATTATGGAAGCAACACATGCTTCTGTACAGAGTTTGGAAAATGTAGAGGAAAATGAAAATTACCCATAATCCTCCAACCAGGCAGCAAACACTCTTACCACCTTGGTCTATTTCCTTCCCCATATACTGGAGATCGTGCTGCATTTATAATTTTTAATAATCCTTCTATTTTGATAATCTCGCTATTTTCACTTACTCTTACGACAAATCATTTCTCCCGTGATGCTGTAACCTCTCTGCAAACCTACTAAGTGGCTGCACAGTAGTTCACTATGTGAATGCACCATAATACGCTCAATAGTTACAGGTTTGAAGGACCTTCGGGCCAGTTGGTTTGGGTAAGCAGGGCTGATGACAGCAGTAAGATGATGGAGGCAGCAGCAGCTGAGACAGACTCAAGGGATCAGGAGCCAAGGAAGAAGTTCTTGGGAGCTTTGCTTTCCCACGAGCCACCCTGCTCCTCAGAGACCACTTCTGGTTCTGACCCTCGCGTACCCTCCTGGCCCTGCCCCGGGCTTTGCCAGTGGCCGCAGTCAGTGTTTCTCATTTCCACTCAGTCTCAAGTCACTGACTTTTCCAACTTGACTCTTCTCAGCTGCTCCTTTGTGTGGAGCCGCTGGCTTGGGCTGGCTCGGCTGCATCTGGGAAGGTCCTGGGATGTGACCTTTAGCCCTGCTTGACCCTGAGGCCTCGGGCTGTGGAGTCAGGCCAGGCTGCTCTCCATAGACTCCCAGAGAGGAAGAAGCCGAGAAGAGGCTGCCCGGGGGCCCCAGGCCCAAGTGGACCTCACTCAGCCCTGGAAAGGGAGCAACTGGAATAGGGGTGGAGGGTTGGGGGCAGGGGTGGGAAGGACAGAGCAAAACAGGGAGGAGCATTCCTGTGCAGTGACTAGAATACCACGGATGCTTAGAATATATTAGGACCACCAAGACTAGCGAGGCACGATGACTCAAGGCTTATTATGCCAGGCTCAACATCAGCTCAGAAACCTGTCAACGTCACAAAGAATACTTTTCCCTCCCTTGCTTATCAGCAGCAAATGGTCTTCCATGGCCATTGTCTGTGCAGTCAACAGTGGTATCTGCTGCGTGTCCGTACCAGCACGGTCTGCCTCAGAGGGCGGAAGGATGGGGGCAGGAGAAGTAGTCAGTAAACTGTCAGTCCTCCTGAAGAGTTGAGAAATGGGTTTTTGGCTTAACTGACTATTCAAGGTAATCAAAAGTTATCATATTTTCCCTTTAAGGATTATCAATTTTTAACAACTATGAGTAAAATAAAAAATTAAACATGGGTAAGATATGCCATGCACTGTTCTAAACACTTGCAAGTACTAATTTAATCTCCACAGTAACCACAGGAGTTAGGTGCATTGGACCCATTCCATAAATGGGTAAACTGAGGCACAGAGAGGAGAGGTTAAGCAATTTACCCAAAGTCACATAGCTAGCAGATGGCAGAAACAAGATTTGGACCCAGGCAGCCTGACATCAGGGTCTTGCTCTTATCCATGATGCTAGGCTGCTTCTTTAAAATGGACGTGGTCCTGAGGACACTGAGGCTCAGAGAGAAGTGACTTGCACAAGCGCATCCTTCTCTCCCTCAAATACAAGCTCTTACTATACCTTAGACCAGCAACAAGGCCATGAACACTGAGTATCATCCTTTCTTTCCACAAATCCTTATTAAGCGCCTATTATGTGCCAGATACTGTTGTGAGTTCTGTTTACAAACAAAGAAACTATAGGAGACTGAACAAATTTGGATCAATTCTTTGACATCTCTCAAAAGTTATTTAAATAGTCAAATCTTATTACCTCTCCGTGTCTCGGATAGAGAAGATGGAAAAACAACAAAGCAACTTTGATTACTTGGGTTTTCTGGCTCCTTGGATTCTAGATAATTGAGCGTTTTCTGGTTTTGGAGGTCACTTTCAGAAGCATCAAGTACAGGTCAAAACACAAAGCAGAGGGCAGGATAAAGATGAAAACGTGTATGAGTCCAACTCAGCTCAGAGCTTGAGTTTAGCTGAGGTTCCAGCTGCCACTCTCCTCTGCATTCGTTTGTCCCTGACCAAGTTCATGGCTATATCACCCCCAGTAATCCCTGTAATGGGCTGTAATCCTGGGGGGGAGCTGTTTCTGTTTATTAAATGGCCAACCTCTGAGCCACGTGGAGTATGGCCAGTTGTGGCTTCTTGCCCCGGCAGCTGATGGGCCACTTTTCTGTTTTAAAAACCAGGAATCTTCCAGGATAGAAAATGGAGATAGCAGGCAGGGGGTGGGGAAGAGGTGATGGGTGCTGGAAGCGAGGGCCCCTTCCAGGTCATGAGCTCTTTGAGAGCAGAATTCACGCGCGTGCTGTGGGTTTGCTATCCTTGAGCTCGTAACTACAGTTGAACAGGACTTCGATGTCGTTCCAGGGATGGTGCCATAGTTATAGCTGCCCGTGATGCCACCATTGTGGACCACTGAGGTGGGACGAGGAGATCAAATGGGGACAAAAGGCAGAAGGTGGGGAACGAACCAGGCAGAGTGGGCATCCCCTGACGGTCGGGAATTCTCAGTTCAGGGACCAGCTCAGGGACCAGGCGGCACCCAGGGCAGTTCTCTCAAGCCAACTACCTCTTCCCTCTCTGCCCTCAGCCCCAGTGTCTACTTCTTGGAGTTGGGGAAAGACTGCAGCAGCTGCTTGTTTAGAGACCCTGTCCCCTCACTGTGCCCCCTCCCCCCGCATCTGTCTTCTGGTTAGAGTTGTGTGAAGCGGAAGACAATTTGGGGCTTATTAGTGTCCCAGGGAGACATGTAACTTGTGTTGCTGGGACCCAAACAGCAAGAGTCTTAGCAGCAAACTCCAGCCGAGAAAAGACTGAGGAATTGTCTCACCTAATTATGGGGAATGGCCCTCTTTGTGTTTGCGATTCGGTACGGTTGTCCGATCGCTTTTGATCGCTTTTCTCCATTTGCTGGCTCAGGCTATGCTGGAATTGTGCTAATTAGGAGAGAAATGGACAGAGTGATCCTGTCAGCCCTGGTTACTGGTGGGGACAAAGCGGAATATTATTCTGAGGCAATGTTTTGTGAGGGCCCTTCTTCCAGGTCTCATTAGGAGGAAGGGGCCCACAGGAGGGGAAGGTTCCAAATGCCTGGCCCGTCTAATGGAGCATTGGGGTGTTCATGTGCTAATTAACAGGTTCTGCCAGCATTCGGGAGCCTCATGGTGCACCTGGTGCCACCTGAAGCCCCCAACCACTGCTGCTCCGGAAGAAAGTGTTGGGCACAGGGTGGGAAGGCCGGTGGCCTCTTTAAGCAGAGTCAGGGACACATCCCCGAAGTGCCCCAGAGCCTAAAGAGATAGGAAAAGTCAGTTACCGGCCAGTCAGAACTTCATGCGCTGGGAGAGACCACTCATTGCCCACTCTTTGGGGCTGGGGGGGTACAAGGTCCTCTGGTGAAATGAAGCCCATGCAAGGGCAGGTAGTCCTGTAGTTCTCAAAGGATGAAGAAAACAGAAACTGCAGAACATAACCAAATGCTTGGAGATGGAGTTTGTGCAGAAGTTGAGAGCTGGTATGAAACCCTGTTATCTGATCCCTGGGACCATCACCGTGGCCCACTGCCCATTTCCTCCCTTCCTGCTCTGCCTTTACCTTCCTGTGATGCCTTAATCCTGGAGGAAACAGAAGGGACCAGAGCATCCCACTGAAAATGAAATTCCTTGGCTTTATTATAAAACCCTTATGGAAGTCCAAACACCCTTCGGAAGCCACAAGGGCAATGGAATGACTTTCACCAGCTTCGTTTTCACTGCTCTGATTTGGGTGAGTTCAGAAGACAGAGGAGCTAAAATAACCTGCAGCCAGAGGACCAAAAACAAGGAGCAGTTAGCAGCTGTCCATTTAAAAAAATACAATCAGTAGGTAACAAAAAGATAAATTAATGATAGCATTTTGATATCAATGCAATTGATAGCCTGTGAACTTCTACTGCTCCAACAATGAAAAGAAAGCCAAGCAAATCAGCTGAGGCCTAAAACCTGAGAGACAGAAGAGAGCAAGAAGCAATGAGACCGTTGGTGAGAACAGCTTAGAATAAGAATTTGAAAATGTGCCTCCAGGCACCAGTGCTATGCTTCTCAGGACTGGTGCTGCTCACGGGCAACAGATGCGAGGCATGGATGGTATGTGGAACAGCAAAAGAAAAGAGAAGACAAACCTGTAGGCAAATGATACTTATTTATGCGAAAAATCATCTCTAAAGATTTAGAGCAGCATATTTGTCATGCTGTACCTTTTCAGTCAATCAACCAGCCATGCTTTTCTAGATCAGAGAAATCTACTGTCCACCCAGATGTCTTCTTGGGAAACAATGCTGAATCAATGATGCTAAGCAATTTGCTTTCCTTAAACGGAATGTTTTTTCTAAAAGGGCATGCTCTGGTCTGGAGCAGGTACACTATCAGTGGGTGAAAGCAGTAGTACTGATTAGCACTTCCTCTTTAGTTCCTGAACAGAGTTGTAAAGAAATGCTTACTAACGGTTTTCGCAGGTGGCAGAGAAATATTTGTTTTTGATCTGTCACGTTTAACTGGAAGCATGCAAACAGGTAGATCATGAACCCCCAGTTCAAAGAAGACACTGACAAAGAACTAGATGTGTGGGAGACAGCCACAATCTCAGACAGCAGATAATTTAGCGGGGCAATTAAGACATGTACTCAGATGACTTAAATATAAGGTGGATTGTAGTAATAAGAGCCATAAGGAGGTATACATAAATGCTGTAGGAATGCAGGGGGAAGGATTATGTCCAGCTGGATCATGCGGGGTTTACAGGAAGGATAGGGTGATGTGTAGGAAAAGGATGCAAGACTTTCTAGGAACTCAATGGCAAGAACAAAGGCATGTAAGTGAGGAATTGGGAACTGTTCAGATTAACTGGAACAGAGACTTCATATACTGGAGAGAAAGGAAACCAAACTGGAGGGTTGATTAGGATTAGATGTAGAGAGTTTTAAATGCCAGGATGATGGATCTAGACTTTATTAGTAGAGGAGGCGAGGTATTAAAGATTTTTAAACACTGTTTAGGGAGGTGAGCAGTAATGAGCTGGGTGGCTGGTAGGACAGAATGGCAGCTAGAGACCACGCAGTGGATGACCATAAAGCCCCACACCACCCACTGTGATATTAAAGGGAAGATAGTGGGTCATCTGCCATTATAGTTGTGCTTTCTGACGAGGTCTGTGCTTTAAATGTGCAAGTTGGCCTTTTGAGGAAAAACTCACTCTCCTATAAAAGGGAAATATTTATTATGATGACACAGACACCACCATATACAAAGTACAGTCCTCTAACACCCTGAAATACATACATGCACACATTGTACATAAATTTATATTATCAATATAAAAATACATCATTAACATCTCTAAGGACGGCAAATACAAAACCAATAAATATCACAATTCTAAAACATCTACTTACATTAAGTGCTGGTGAATAAGATGACAGTAAAAGGAAGAGGCCAAAGCAGACCAAAAAACCAACTACATAGCTTCAGTTTACAGACTGGAGTTGGTTTGGGGGAGGTATCCCAATGTTCTCCATATGTTTCTCAATTTCCCCAAGCACTTAGAAGTGCCTGACGTCATCAACTCTCAAAAACAGAGCAAAGTTAGAATTTGACATTATGGCACTAGTTTTTGCACACCCGCCTTTCTCTCTCTCTCCCCATCTTTCACATTCTTTAACCGCATTTAAGATAAAGGAATGTCAATAATAAGTTTTACTTAAAATCAAAGCCTCTATAGCCTAACCTTCTATATAGCACCCAAGCAGAATGTTTTCCTTCTCATACTCTCCTTTATGTCTTGTGTTAAATTCCACCCCACTTATCAATAGGTAAAATTGCATGGATGGTCAAATGGTGCAAATGAGAGAAAAATCCAACCTTAACTCTAGCATGGGAAACAAGGCAGAAGTGTCAGAAAATGGTTAATGAACCAGCTATTAAACTGAATAGTTTTGTGCCCTAGCAGACACTCGGGACCAAAACCTTGACCACAACATTCCTTGTGTCCAAACACCAACACACTACTGCCACATGGATGTTCTTTTCATAAAGTTTAGGAAACCCCATGTGCTTCTACAAACAACAGAGCCGGGGGCTGGCTTATAAGACAACATAAGGAGAACATGTATAATCAATTTTACCCACGGGCTAGATTTTCAGGTTTTAACGTAGAGACAGATAACTGGCAAAGAGCTCCATAAGAGTTGTAAAGTCAGGGAATTCTCTTTTTCTTGTGTGTGTGTGTGTTTCTGTCACATGGGTGGAATATCTAATCTGTGCTGTGAGATGGGACAAGGGGGGCAAAACATTGCCACCATTCCACAGCACATTCCTTTAAGGTCAAGTAGAGTTTCTAGTTTTTAATCAAATGGGAACTCCTGCAAGCAGTCCCCTTCTCCTATCTTTCAGGCCATACTGACTTTCTCACTTGAATCTGTAACAGATTAACTAGAACTCAAAAGTCCTTTCTGTTACCTTTAAGTTGGTCTGGAGGTCTAGAACCCAATGCAACCCTACATATGCCTTTCACTGTACAAGCTAATCCCAGGAGGGACCTGATTCACAGGGATCCCCTTCCCTGGAGTCAGACTGATGGTGGGGGCTGGGAGGTGGGGAATGCAAGGCATTGGGGGATGGGACTCTCTTGAGAGATGTAGAATTTTAAAAGCATTTCTCCAGCTGGGGATTCCTGGAACCTAGTATACAGTGGTGAGCTTGCAGGCCAAGCTGCATGGTCTGGTCCAGAATCTAATTGGTCTCTGGTCTCCTTGCATCATAAACACCTCCTAAGAGATCAAGTACAATTCAAAAGAACTTGTCCCATCAACACATCTCAACTGACTTTGCTATCACTGAATCAAATCAACTGTAAGATCCTGGAGCTCCAGAATCATTTCCGGAAACGAGAAAGCAGGACTTTGACCTTTAAGAATGATATACCTTCTGGTGTTACCAACATCCGAAGCTGAGACGGTCACAGTCTAGAAGCTGAATGAATAACTGCACCACAGATCCTTGGATAGAGCAGATTCTTCTCTTGCCGCCGAATGTCCTCAGAAGCGCAGAGTGCCAGGAGCAGGGGAGAGGGTCAGTCCTGGAGGTGCACCCTCCGGCCTCTGGGCAGGAAGCAGTGAGGTGCACGTCATCAGAACTGCACTGGGAGGGAAGCACGGTTCCAGTCCCCAGGGCATCCTGTCCGCAAGCAGCTGCTACTTCTTGGGCTTCTCTAGAATGTTGAGGAATTTCCCCCGTGTCATCTCTCTGGCTGGAATCACAAAGCAAATGAAAGATAAATGAAGACCTAAAATCTGAAAAAGCGTTCACAGGAAGACTTAATTTAAGAATGCAGATTGATTTAAATTGTATACAAAGTTGCTACCATAACAGATTCAATCTCTACTAACCTCCAAAATGGGAGAAAAACAAACCACTATTGACAACAAACTGTACCAAACTGTTCTGAAGTTGGTAATTACTATAACGCGCAGGCCAACTGGGGAAATCTTTATCATTTACCCTTGGGTTTGCTCTTGGAGGCTAAAATCCAACCAAGATTAGATTAGAGTCTTTTCTGGATTGTTGGTCTCTGGACATTTATAATCTCAAATCAAAATTAGAGATTATTTACCCCATCTCTCAGCAGTGGTAGTCCCTGGATACTGTAATGTAACAGAGTTTATATTCCCTCAGTGCAGTTCATCTGTGGATGGAGTAATAAAGTAGGGTGTATAGAGCTTTGGTCTTCTCTCTCTTGGCATTGTCAGTCCTTAGATATTTAATATAGCCAGGCAAGGTTTATGTGTCTTTTTCTCACTTTCAGCACCATCAATCTTTGAATGCTGTAGTTACAAGAGGGTTTATACAGCTACTTTCCTACATATGAGGCTCTGAAATGAAAGTAAAACATTTCTCAGTTACAAGACCCACTCCAGAAGCCCCCCATTTTAGCTCTGTCAAGCAAATCCTCAAAAATTGTACGTGGCATAACCCCCTTCATCCTCATCCCCACAAGATCATCTTTTTATGTCTCTTAAATGGATGTAACAGTGCTGAAAGTTTCCGATGGCTGGCCTGGGGGCCAGAAGTCTTCTGGAACCATGCAGTGAACACACAGCAGGCTATGGTGCCCTGTGGCTTCCAAGGACATGTCTCCATCTTGGCCAAAGGAGTGAGGTGGCTAGGGAGGCACCTGCAGGGGTGAGAAGGACCTTCACCCTAGCCTCCTTGCTTCCCTTCCCCGGTGCAGAGCAAATGGTGCTAGATGAATGGGCTCCCACTCCCCCACCCCACCATCTACATTTAATAGTTCTTGGTTTATTTGTACAAGGAAGAAATAAAACAATACAAACTTTGTAACCAGGAAAGCTTTTGGTAACTGCAGTCTATACATTCCCCATCTTTCACAAGTTCCAAAGCTCCAACAAAGGGAAAGGAAATCCCATTAACTAGGAATGGAAGCCCCAGCGTTGGGCTTGTCTCATGTGCCCTCAACCGTACCCTGGCCCAAATCAAACTGACCATTCCTTCCTTAGTGGGTTTACGCCAAATCCCATACATACAAAGTTCCTATAAGACTTGCAATTACTTGTTGATATACTTGTCTTCCTCCATGGAAGTCGAAGAACTGAGGGCAGAGATTGTGTTTTATTATTCTTTTTATCACCAGCACCTAGCATAGTGCTGGACCCGGTATCTGCTGAATAAATGTTGGCTGGATGAATGATAATATACAAAAGAACTAGAACCAAGTAGGAACAGAGTAAAGTTAGTTTCCTTCCATTTCACAGACAAACAATAAGACTTGTTAGTGACCCTCACTGCTCCATTCTCTACATTGTGGGATTCTTTTAAAATTTACCTTGCTTATTCGGCAAGAAAAGTCATTTCCCTTGATGGAAGTAGTGCCAGATTCATGGAGAGATCCAGGGACAAGGACTAACTACTCTAGAAGAAATCCAAACAAGTATTTTATTGCCCAGGGGAGGGAGCATGGATTTCTTTCAGAGAACACAGGATCTGAATGCAGTTTAAGTTCCAACTCTAATATTTATCAGCTGGGCAAGACCTCGAGATGGGAAAGATCTCTGTGCTTCAGTTTCTTCATCTGTAAAATGAGTAGCATATTAATGCCACCTGCCCCACCCTCTCGGGTATTCAGCCATGATCATGCTTGGTATAGTGGTATTATTAACACAGCGCCTTTCAGAGGAGGGTAAGTAGTCCATTGCTTCTCTTGCATGCAGTATTTCCTAAGTGAACAAGTGAATGAATTGTGATAAGGGAGGCTAGCAATCTCGAAAATCCCATTCCTTGGAATCTTTTCCCTCAGCCTGATCTATAGGAATTGACTTATACTTTTGGCCAGAGTGGGTCGCATCATTTATTCCTACTTGGATAGGTTTTCTGCCTACTCTCCAGTGCTTATTAATGAATTTAAACACAGTATCAAATGATCCTGCAAAGTGGCTAGAAGCAGGTGCTCTGGAAATCAGACTTGAGTAATACAATACTCAGCTGGGTAGAACAGAGCCCTGTTCCAAAAATCCTGGGCCAGGAGCACTGTACTGATCTTACTAATTATTTCTGCCTACTGTCCTTCATGTCCCACAATTCTTTGCTCTTTTCTTCCCCAAATGGGAGAATGACCAATATTTTAAGACTTAAAATTTTACAAGACCCAATCTATTCGAGGGATCAAAAGGATTTAAAAGGAAAAAAAAATGGATATTCCAAAGTCTCTCAGTGGCAAGCTCTCCTTGAATTTAACCAATCCTTTTTAACAACCCCCCTTCCACTCAGTCACTCCTCCCCCTTCAACCTAATTAAGTACACAGAGCTGCAGCAAACCACCGTAAAAGTAGAAGTATTCCAAAAGACATCATCTTTTACGTGGGAGGGGTGAAAGTTTTCCTACTCGCTGTTCCTATGTAGGAGATACACAAATGTGTGACACAGCTAGCTGCTCCCTAACAGAGGGCTGTGCCCTGTAAATCACATCCTAGGCACCAGCCCCTTTTTGAGCAGAGAAATTGCTGTGCGTCAGGGGCTGCTCCGGAGCACATGCCCTCCTGTTCACTTGTCATCAGAGACGTTAACATCTCTGATTAATTCATATACCCCTTATATTATTCCTCATCTCTTTATCCTTGGCTCTCCTGTTCTACTGCAATGTAAAGATTCTTACCGACCTGCTATAGTAATCACCACCCGCTAACTACACCCCCCCCCAAACCTAGTGAAATTGTTTAGCGATGCCAACCGCGCTTTTAATTTGCAAGACATCAGACACAGAGGTAATTTATACCAACATCTGTTCGTTTTTGACTTCTGAAACAAACTCACACATGCTGCTACAAAATCCCATTAGGAGTAGGGAGACAGCCTTCTGCTACTATTCTGTATTCCTCTTCTACACAGACACACAGACACAGACACACACAAACACACACACACACACACACACACACCCCTTCCAGTAGGGTTTATAATGTAAATGTGTTTTACTAAAAAACTCCCACCAAGGATTTCAAATCTCTTTGGGAAAAAACCTTTAGAGAAATCTATGCTTGCTGACAGAGGACAGTAAGGTATTTCTATGTCCTTCTGCCTAGTTCCATCCCTTCTTTCCAACAGTTACCACTTGGTATAATTCTTGCACTAATGACCAGGGTAAGATTACATACTCTTCAGCTTGGCACTTCCAATTCCTGCCTTCTCTCCTGCTTCTCTTTTCCCACAATGTGTTAGAAGACGATCCTCGGGACCATAAAGTTGCGAGAGAAAGTTTTATCTGGAGTTAACACCATTTCTTAACTATTTTCTGGTTCTGGATTGATTCTCTAGGATTACAAGATTCAACAGGAAGGCAGCACTGCTACCACAGTCGAATCTCTATGCTCAGAGGGATCGACTGGTCATCAGCCACCAGTGTATGCTCTGCAGAAGAGAAGCATGATCTCCACGTCAAGTCATGATTTACAGGCCCTCCTATGCTGGGCACACACCATAAACTGAGAAAGCCATAGTCAAGACTCTCACCAAAGGGTGAACATGTGAACTGCTGCTGAGTGTGGGACAGGGGACACATTTAAAGACAGCAAATGGATAAACTATAATCAACTTCCAGGTTGATGCAGTTTCTATCACCCCTTCATAGTTTCCCTAGGGCTGTCAGGTTCACAGCAGCTGTAAATACCTGGGTATACTTTAGAGAGGTCAGGGCTGAAGGGAGGACTCCATTCTGCTTGCTGTGAAGGTGGTGTGTGCTTTAATGTAATCTCTTCTTTAGACTCTCCAATTCCACCATCCTACATTTAGCCTTGCCTCTGGCTCCCTTTCCACAATGACTATCCCCAAACTGTCTTCTCTGCGGTAAATCTTCCGGTGGCTGGTTGAAAAAGATTCAGTGGTACAGACTGATTTCTCACCAGTGAGGGCATGAGGGATTACCAGAGGCACCCTGGTTAACGAGATTGGGTGCAGAATCTCTCACGAGACCAGCCCTCTATGCCAGGGCTTTGCACCTTTCGTCCATGACATATGGGTTTCATTATAGAAAGATTTTCCAGATTATAACTTTGAGGCAACTGCCTGATAAAATTCTGCTTATAGGGAACAATGTAAAGATTAAGTAACTTTTAATGAAATGGAAGAAACTCATAGCATTTGGTTTGCAGTTCCAATGCAAACCACTTTAAATATTTATATTGTGCCTCAATATAATTAAATCAATATAAATAAAAACATTAGCGAGGCGGATGGTTCTCTCATATCCTGAAAAGCAACAACAGGCTGTTTAGGAGACTCTGAGTGGCCAGGAAACAAAGGAGACAGCATAACGCTGTGAAAAGAGCAGGGCATGCATGTATTTATTTATTCATTCATTCATTCATTCATTCATTTATTTTGGCTGCGCTGTGCAGCTTGCAGGACCCTAGTTCCCTGACCAGGGATTGAACCTGGGCCCCCAGCAATGGAAGCGTGGAGTCCTAACCACTGTAACACCAAGGAATTCCCAAGAGCAGGGCTTTTAGCATTGGACAGGCTTGGATTCAAACCCCAGCTCCTACACTGAGCCTGAACCACTGCAGGCAAGTCACCCAAGTCATCTCTCTGTGTTTCAGTCACCTCATCTGTTCAAGATGGGATTAATACAAGGGTCACACAGGCATTCTGTAAATGCTAGCTACTGTATGACTCTTTCTTTCATGTCAAACAAGAAGTTTATTTAAGCAACCAGATACTTGATGGGAAAATTATCTAGGATTCATTTCGTTTAGAGTAATTTATCCCTGCTTAAAGATAGATTGCCTTACACATAACAGCTATGTACAAAAAAGTTATAAAACTGCCCTGGGTTTTACAGTGATAAAGTGAAAAACATTAAAATTCTCCAATGGAACAAGGTATGCAAGGATTTTTGTTTGTTTGATTTCTGTTAAACAGTGAGAGCAAAATAACTTACTTGAATATGAAAGACGAGGACTGAATGAGCACGCCACTAATGGAGAGAGGGGGGACTGTTACAGAACCAGAATTCTGCCCCAGTTGTTGTCAAGCAAAACATAACACTGGTCATTTAGCTTAAAAAAAAAAGCCAATATGCTTGTGTACACTAGTTACTTCAACTACAATAAAGACGTGAGGAAGGGGTATATGAAAGAATAGAGAAGTCCATACTGTAGTAGTCAGGATGTGGGAGAACCAAACTGCAGTCTTCTAACTGCGAAGGTCTTCTTGGTCTGTGGGAACTGAGATCTGGAGTAAAGAGCAAGTTCCCTTCATAGCAGACACCTCCTGTCTGCTGCTGGAACACACTGACGGCATCTTGACTACTATAGTACGGATTTCTCTGTTCTTCCATGTACCATTTCCCCACTCCTTTACTGTACTTAAAGTAACTGGTGATATACACGAGCATATTCCCTTTATTTTTTTTAAGCTAAATGACCAATGCTATGTTTTGATCGACAACAACTGGGGCAGAATGCTGGTTCCGTGACAGCGCCCCCTCCTCCATTAGTGGCATGCTCATTCAGCCCTTCTCTTTCATAATCCAGTAAGTTATTTTGCTCTCACAGTGTGTCTGTTTCATGAATTGGCTGCCTATTAAGCTGGAATCTGACCTACCTCAAATGACAAACCCTGTCATTCACAGTAAGCCTTCATTAGTTTACTAAGTGGCGTATGCTTAATCTTAATCTGTGCGCCACAGAACTGTCCAGCCCCGCCACCTTCAAATTAATATGATCATTGTTCTTAGCCTTGACTCCTTCCTTGGGTTTTCCATCGGTCATGGGAAACAACAGAGTCTCCGCAGCTGCCATTTCACAAAAGAGAAAAGGTACCAGGTCAGTACCGGATGCGCACACAAACAAGCAGCACCAGGAGTGGCAAAAAGAGGATGAACTATTTATTTTTTAAAGGCTCTCAAATGTAAAACAAAGGGAAACATGCCTGACTTGCATCTGTGTAACACGTATACTCTGGAGGTTCAAACCTGGGTGCTAGTTAGAGGCAGCGACCTTCCTTAACTACACCAGCAGCTTCTTCTAGCAAAAAGGAGCACATAAAACCCTAGTTAGTTCGGTTTAAATCAATGTGCTAAAAGGTTATCTATTTAACTAGACTTATAGAAGGTGTTTTGTAGAAATGATGCCATTTGTTGATTACAGTTTTGACTTTTTTTTAACAATTATTTTTTAGTTGAAGGCGTTCTAATTCCGCTGAGGGACCTCCTAGTCATGAGTGTGTGCTATGCAGAAGAGAAGCATGAAGGGGATGGATGAATAGATAAGTTAGTCACATACAGAGCCTACCTACTATGTACTAGGTATTAGGGAAAATTCAAATAAATGAGAAGTGGCCTTTGAGATGGAGCTATCTAGCTGTTCACAGGCACCTTGGTACATCAGAGGAGAACAAAGGAAACCAATGTGATTTACAGTGCTGATTTCTCTCTCACAGGAATGAGAAAGTTTTCCTGTCACTCTGGCATAGGGCCGGCGTACAGCAGAGCAGTTCCAGGCAGGCCCCCAGACTGAGATTCTTCACCATGCTCCAGTTCAGACCTCCACAAAAACCTATCACTAAGTGGTCAATAATTCAAGTCAAGGACTAAGCACTTTATAATGCCTCTGATATGAGAGTGGCTGGGGCCACTGTCAAGAGCAGAAGGTGCTATGAACTGAGCATGGTGTTCCTGGATGAGAAGGAACTCTCTTGGGACCTCATTTGAATACTTGGTGGCCCTCAGAAAATGGTGTAATTGTAATATGGTCTACTGACCATTCTCAGTCAACTCTTGTGGGAGAGTCCACTCAACGTAAGAGTTTATGGTAGAGGGACTTCCCTGGTGGTGCAGTGATTGAGAAACCGCCTGCCAATGTAGGGGACACAGGTTTGAGCCGTGGTCCAAGAAGATCCCACGTGCCGCAGAGCAACTAAGCCCATGCACCACAACTACTGAGCCTGCACTCTAGAGCCCGCGAGCCACAACTACTGAGCCCGTGTGCCACAACTACTGAGCCCGTGTGCCACAACTACTGAAGCCCAAGCGCCTAGAGCCCATGCACCGCAAGGAAGACCCAACACAGCCAAAAATAAATAAATTTAAAAGAAAAGATTTTATGGTAGAAATCTCACTTTTCTCTAAAATATATAAAAGCAGCATTTGAAGGCAGACAGAACAGCCTTAGGCTTTTGCCCAAAATTCTTTGAGAATGAAATAATATCTAAGAAAAAAACAGTCTGGATGCTACATCCATGACCAAACTATCATTGATTATGAAAATCTTCATCCTAAGCATTCTCAGAAAATCCTTTTTGGGGCACACTTCCCAGATTCTCTTTCTATTCAGTGTCTTGTCTCTCTAACATGACTTTTTCT
Source organism: Lagenorhynchus albirostris (assembly GCF_949774975.1). Classification (NCBI taxonomy): domain Eukaryota; kingdom Metazoa; phylum Chordata; class Mammalia; order Artiodactyla; family Delphinidae; genus Lagenorhynchus; species Lagenorhynchus albirostris. The sequence goes on from NC_083095.1 coordinate 28,346,260, forward strand.
TCTAAAAGAGTGGGGTGGCTAAGAACTATGTTCTCTCCCATGAATTCAGGAAAAGATAATTTCATATCAAACATTTTTTTTTCAATTCATAGCAAGGGCCACTTCCAGAGAATGTTTTATCCAAGAAGTAATATAAAAAAGAAAAGCCAGGACTCAATGTACAGTTAAATGCATTTGGACAGTTCCAATATGGAAAATAATTTTAATGGCTTTTCACAACAGGGGGAAAAAAAAGGACAGAAACATCCAGCCAACAGATTTATTCTCAGAATATAAACCATCAAGCAGGAACATAAAATATGGGAAGTGTCATCCATGATGCCTGAAGGCTGAAAGAAGTAGAAGAATCTTAATTGTCAGGTATTTGAAAAATGCTGTATTCAGGTGAAAGCCTATGTTTCTCCATCAACTCTCCTTGCTCTGCCCTCTTTCAAGAGCAAAACAAGACTAGATTTCAAATATTCAACCCTTTTTATCATCCTTCTCCCTACTAAAAAACAAACCAAAACAATAACAACAAACCCCAAAGATTTGTGTTCAAGAAATGAGACCTAAAAACTTCTTATTTGTATTTTGTTTCCTCTTCAGAGGGCCTCACAGGCCTATTTCACTTGGTTCCACTTCCAAGGGTAAACTCAGTTGAACGAACAGCAATGAGATCAAAGCAATGGATTAATACACTCGGGGCAAACTTTTATTAAATACTCATAAATTTTTGCAGAACATTCACACTTCAGGGCCTTCACATAGTAATACATCGTGGTGAAACACTTATTGTGACCAAAGGCTAGTAGCTTCACACAGTCTTAATTTCCTCATTCATAAAGTGAGTACAGCAATAATAATCTATCATGTAAGGTTAAGAAAGAACTAGTCAAACTGATTTCATCAGGACACAAAATATTTTGCCCCAAGTTAGAGTAATTTATTCACAGGCAATATCCCACTCCCAGGAAAATCAGACCAAGATCACAGTATAGATGAATTTCAAAGGACTTGGATATTAAGAAAATCCTCCTGCTTGGAACATCCCCACCTCAAGGTGCTGGCAGCAGCAAACGTCTACAGAGGATAGAGGCCCCAGTCTTCTTGACCCACAGGGCAGGGAAAGAGTTACATCTTCACAGTGCGAAGCCAATAAAAACCTCTCTTGATTATAATTTAGATAAGAACCACTGGATTGAATAATAATGTCTGAAACTCCCCTGGCTGTTTCACCTTGAGACGTCCATCACTGGGTTAAACATGATGCTAATTGCATTTGGATTGATTAATTTCTCTCACTCCTGTCTATTCGAATAACGCTTAACAAAATAATCATAGCACCCAGAGCCAAATCTTTTCCGTCAAAGGAATGAAGCCATCAGAACAGGCAGAGATGAAAGAAATGAAGATGACCCGTAATTACAGCTACGGTGAGATCATTACCATATTATACGAAATGAGTGTGGGGGGAGGGGGAGGAGAGGGAGGAGGGGCTGAGATTATTTTTTTTTTTAATGAAACGCTACGATCTAAGAATACAGATTTGATATCAAGTGGAACACAGAGAAATATAGAACTTTAAAAAAATACAAATCTTGCTCATGAAATTGCAAAATCCGACAAACACTGAGGCCCAAGATACATCAAATGTCTTGGGCTGTGCGCAGGTATTATTCATGCCACTATTTTTTCACCACAATATCACTTTGCTTATGACTTACATAGAGATAGAAGATGCTGTCTTGATACCACAAGCACTCCTATAGTTACTGGAGAATTTTTCTTTAAGCCAGGGAATAAGATCATTTTATTGTAATTTTGTTAGAGGTGGCCTTGTTTGTAAAATTAGAATCTGACTTTTAACTGCAGGTAGTTCCAGTTTAAGACACCAAAGAAAATGTCTATGAATCTTCACGCATGGTTCATCGGACAGTAGTATGGACTTAACTCACCAGAAAGGAAGAATATATTTCCCTACTTTCTTGTTGTTTGATATGACCTTTTAATATATATGATATAGAAAAACCTATGATCGCATAGGATTTGAACTTTGGTCTGAATCTATCACTTATTAGATGGTGCTCTCTGGTAAATTATGTAGCCTCTTTGTGCCTCAGTTCCTTCATCTGTAAAATAGGGATTAGTACCTACCTGAGTGGGTTGCATGAGACTTAAGACAATACATTTAAGTCCTCAGTAAGTGCTGGCACAAGAAGAAATTTCCCCCTAAGATTAATTTTATGGCTATTTACAGAACCTTGAACGTGTTTTTGTTTTTGTTTTGGTCAGTCTGCAAGGCATGCAGGATCTTAGTTCCCTGACAAGGGACCTAACCCGCACCCCCTGCAGTGGAAGCACCGTGTCTTAACCACTGGCCCGCCAGGGAAGTCCCTTGAATGTTTTGGTTATTTCATTTAATGAAGTTATTTCAAATAGACACTGTAAAGTACCTTGAATATAGATTTTAACAAATATTTGTGAAATAAATAAATAGGATACTTAGAAGGTGCATTATTCTAATAGGCTAGAAGTATCTGGGGGATATTTTTGCTACGGTATTTTATTTTATTTTTAAAATTTTATTTATTTATTTTTTAACATCTTTATTGGAGTATAACTGCTTTACAATGGTGTGTTAGTTTCTGCTTTATAACAAAGTGAATCAGCTATACATATACATATATCGCCATATCTCTTCCCTCTTGCCTCTCCCTCCCACCCTCCCTATCCCACCCCTCTAGGTGGTCACAAAGCACCGAGCTGATCTCCCTGTGCTATGCGGCTGCTTCCCACTAGCTATCGGTTTTACATTTGGTAGTGTATATATGTCCATGCTGCTCTCTCACTTTGTCCCAGCTTACCCTTCCCCCACCCGTGTCCTCAAGTCCATTCTCTAGTAGGTCTGCGTCTTTATTCCTGTCCTGCCCCTAGGTTCTTGCTACGGTATTTTAAACAGAGAAACATCATTAAGTTGAAAACAATAAAAACAGATATTGAAATTGTTTTACTTAGCTTGGACAAGAAGACATGTTTTTCTATTTTGTTATATAACAAATACTCCCAAAGAAAACAAGCATATGTATTCTGAATTTGTAATCATTCAGTAGTAAATGTGAACAGTGCTTTAAAAGAAAAAAACCAAAACACTGTATTTCTGCCAGGTTAAAACAAGAGTCTAAACCATTTACTATGTTAACTCGGTATTCTCTGCTTTCTTTCTGGGTAAGAGAGGCAATGTATACAGTAAAAAGGATTTCTCTTATCTGGCTTTGGAATTAGATGGGTCTAGCCTTGATTCAAATCCCAGCCCCCCCCCCCCATTTACAGGTGTTAAGACCTTAAGCAAATTATTTTTATGAGCATCAGTTTTCTCATTCATAAAATGTAATTGTAAAATAGACTTTGCAGTCTTGTGAGATAAAATGAGGTATGAAAATCCTTTATATTGCCTGGCGTATAGTAGGAAAGTCTATAAATGGCAACGTTAATCATTTTTTTAATCTGCCAAATCTCAGTTCAAACATCACCTTTTCAAAGAGGCCTTCTGTGGCCACCCTATCCAAAGTGAGTCCTCTTGGTTACTTTCTTTCATATCAGCACATTTACTTCCTTCACAGCACTTACCAAAATCTGAAATTAACTTTGTTTATTTCTCTTCATGCTCCTTGAAGTTCTACAGCACCTCCTGCTCTATCCCCAGCAACTAGAACAATACCAGGCACCTGGGAGGTGGTCAACTATATATCTATTGAAATAATTTATTCATATATGAGGAAAGAGGAAATCTGCTTCCTTTTCAATTCTTAATTCAATACTGTGCATAAGAAATTTTTGTCCTAGTAAAATTACCTATGTTTTTGACCCAGCAATTTTACTTCTAGGTAGCTACCCAAAGATACACCAGCAAAAATATTACATAGGGTATTCATATTCCTATTCATTTCAGCACTATCTGTAATAACTGAAGATTGGAAACAACTCAAATTTAGGGAAGGGACTCCATATTACAGAGTACTGTGCAACTGTACGAAGGAATGAAGAAGAGACCTATATATTGCTATGGAGCGATCTCCAGAACATACTGCTGAGCAGAAAAAAAGCAAGGCGCAGAACACTATGTATAATATATTACCTTATGTGGAAAATAGGACATGGTGAAATACACAGGTATATTTACTTATATTTTCAAAAGAAATAATGGAAGGATAAAGTTTAGTATTTGTTTTTACTAATAAAGATGGTTACCTAGAAGAGAAAAAGAGAGGGGGTAGGATAGAGGTGGAAGGTAGACACTTTGGATGCACCTTATTTTATATGTTTTACTTTGGGACACCATATAAATATTTTATACATTAAAAAATTCATTAAATAGAAAAATGGCAATCTCTAAAAGTGGAAATAAACTGAAAATAACTTGAATCTCTAAAATTTGGCAATAACCACACAGTACAAAAGTTTAAATAATTCTAAAAGACATATTCTACTATATATCCCTACAAGTACATATCATAAAGATATAAATGAGGCACAGAGAAATCTTAAATTGCATTCAGCAGTCTTGTTGTTATATGTAGTTAGTTCTTTTGATGCTAGCCTCATTGTGGGTTAAAACATAAATAATTATGTTAGTTATTAGAAATCAAGATTTCCAGAGTAAAAGACATACTATTATAAAATCAAATACATTGTATATGAGAAAAGAATCTAAAAAAGAATGAATATATGTATATGTATAACTGAATAACTCTGCCGTGCTCCTGAAACTAACATAACGTTGTAAATCAACTAAACTCCAATAAAATTAAAATTAAAAAAAAAAACCCGAATACATTAAGTTAAAACCCTTAAACATCTTTTTTTTTTTTTTTGCGGTACGCGGGCCTCTCACTGCTGCGGCCTCTCCCGTTGCGGAGCACAGGCTCCGGACGCGCAGGCTCAGCGGCCATGGCTCACGGGCCCAGCCGCTCCACGGCATGTGGGATCCTCCCAGACCGGGGCACGAACCCGCGTCCCCTGCATCGGCAGGCGGACTCTCAACCACTGCGCCACCAGGGAAGCCTCCCCCTTAAACATCTTTAATTTAAACTGGGCATATTGGTAGGAACACAATTTCTTTTTCTCTTAAAAAACAAAACAACAACAACTCATTTACCAACCCTGTCCATGGAAAAAGCCCAGAAGCAATGACAGTCCAGTACCAATTAATACTCTTAGTACTTGGATTTCTACTAAAACGAAGATTTCTACTCCCAGGGTTCCTTGGAGAAATGGATAAGATTCTAAGTCTGAAGTAAATGAACAAGGAATATCTTGACACGCTGAAAGGAAGGAAGTTACCAAAGATTACTAGGGTCATGTCAAATGACACAGAAGTCAGCATAAAGGGGTGTCCACTAACTAAAGATGGAACAGTTTTGAGTGTCAAAAACAATAATGATTATAGTGCTTAGAAATACATTAAATAGTATTTTAATGTATTATATTTAATATAATATTAATATAATGTATTATATTAAATTATAATACACTAGTATACTGTTTTATATTTAATATATTATATTTTACTATAATATTTCTTAAAAGCCCTCAGTCACTTCAACTCATTTCATGTTCTGAAAATTGGTAAGTAAAAGAGGGGGAAAATCAAGCATTTTTTCTGCCTTTCCTCTTTGGACCACATTTCAGGGAAACCAAATAGTTGCTGATTTATTAGAATAGTAATCATCATCATTATTATTATTATGGAAAGAATGAGACTGATACCACCTAAACCCACTGATCTTCACTGAAACTAGAACAAATGAAGGTCCTGTGTTTCATATGCAACAATAGCAAGTACACTTATGAAGCATTCTTGCCAAAAAGACTGACTCCGAACCCACTTTATTCTCTAACTCTACTAGATTACAGGAAATTTGGGGGAAAAGAGGACCATGTGGAATGCTACCACCATGAGAAAAATCATCCAAATTTAAAATGTGGGAGGTCCTCCTGGACAAACAACCCAGTTTCTTCAGCAATTAAATAGCATGGGGCGGGGGGGATAACCTAGAAGAAGAAGAGTGTGCTTATAGAGAAGATTAAGTGACTGAAGACTGATGTCAATCAAATGCAATGTGTAGACCTTGTCCAGATGTTGACTCATACAAACCAACTGTGAAAAACACAATTTTTAACCAAACTGGACATGGACTATAAGACGTTACTAAGGAATTATTATTTTATGTTGTTTGGTGTAATAACTGTGTGTGTTTTTTAAAGGCCTTCTTGGTTAGAGATACATACTAAATTATTTATGAATGACATGGTACTAGGATTTGCTTTAAAATACTCCAGCCAACAACACAACCACAACAAAAAGTGTGATATAAGGGGGCAGAGATACAACAAGAATGGCAGAAAGTTGACAATTATTGAAGCTGGGGATGGGTACGTGGAGTTCATTATAGCATTCTTTCTAGTTAGTATATGCTTGGAAAATCTCCATAGTAAACAGAAAACTTCACCAAATGCTTCTCTGGAAATACAGCTTTTTCTCATTATCACTACATATCATAATACAATGAAGAGTAGGCCAGGGAACAGAGATGGGGATAATTAATTCTGCAGAGGACTTGGAAATGGATGGACAGGAAAAGCTGTAGAAAGGGGGTGACTTTTCATGTCATGAATGTTTATTTCCATTGTTAAATTCTTTGGATGAGGAACAAATTACACATGACCAAACAATCAAAAGCAGATTACATATTTTTTAAACTCTACCAAATCTAACTCAGGTTAAGCCTAATAATAATAAGCTGCTGCCTTCCAACCTTTATTTAAGAAATCATACAGACAAATCTAAGAGCACAATTTTCAATTTATTCATAAAATAGCTATGAGGGAAGCTCTCTGGTTCAACATTTTGCTTCTAAAAAATTCTTTGGGAGGTGGAGAGAATGAGTCTTTGGTCACTCATTTATTTATTTATATAAATTTATTTATTTATTTATTTATTCTTGGCTGCATTGGGTGTTCGTTGCTGCGCGCAGGCTTTCTCTAGTTGCAGCGAGCCGGGGCTACTCTTTGTTGCAGTGCACAGGCTTCTCATTGCGGTGGCTTCGCTTGTTGCAGAGCATGGGCTCTAGGTGCGTGGGCTTCAGTAGTTGTGGCTCGTGAGCTCTAGAGCACAGGCTCAGTAGTTGTGGCGCACGGGCTTAGTTGTTCCACAGCATGTGGGATCTTCCTGGACCAGGGCTCAAACCTATGTCCCCTGCATTGGCAGGCAGATTCTTAGCCACTGTGCCACCAGGGAAATCCAAGTTACACATTTATTGAATCTTCTCATAAAAAGCTTTAGGGTTGCTACAGCAGAAATTAACACATTGTAAATCAACTATACTTCAATAAAATTTTAAAAAAGAAAGCTTTAGGGTTGGTAGCAAGCCTAACTTTAAGGCTGAGGCCAGTCCAATAGCTAAAAGGAATAGCCTAATCTAAACAAAGTTACAAAAGGAATGGCTTAATCTAAACGTTCACTAGTCCTGTTAACTTTCAGCTAGTTTTTCCTCATACTATCAACAACTGTGAATATAAATGACCTCAATAATCCTACTTCACTTTGATCACTCTTTTACTTCACAGATGACGATTTATCCAATTTTAACACAAATTACTTGTTCTACCCGATAATTTGATTTTTAATTGTTGGCATTGTGGTTTCACATATGTATGGTTCATGTTTTCAACTTGACCAGACAATAAGTTCATCAATGGTAGACACTTTTAAAGATATTTTCCCTAACAGACTTGGAAAAAATACCCAATATATAATATTTATCCAGTAAAGCTTAATTTAAAAATCCTCTTTTTCCTCTAAAATAATGTAGTAGTACAAATGTACAACAATTACTGTCTTCACTTGATTATGAATTTCTTTTAAAACCACATCACATCAAGGTAAGAACTTGATCGTATGACGTGTCTACTTAGGAAGTCATATTGAGATAGGCTGGGACCTGGGACCTTTTACCGGAGTGCTTGCACCTGGACTAACATCTCTTTGAGTGACAGAATACAAAGAAACTATGAGGGACTAAAAACAACTGCACACGTGCACAGTTGGGGCAATTATGATCAACAGGATTCAAAAAGGCCACAAACCAACTGCCATTTCTGAGGTGCTGAGAGCAAAAGCAGGGCACTGTGCAGGATCCCTGTACATGGCACCACTAAAGGGGTGGGCAGATCACCTAAGCTACACCTCCTGCCCAACCCATGGACCCACCCCTGTTGTTACCCCTTTTAAGGACCCAAGCAGCTCCTCTCAGAGAGAGAGCAAGAGTACCTGTCTCTTGTTTTCACTCCCTTGTACTGCAGCATGAGCCCCAATAAAGCCTTGACTGGAATTCTCATCTGGCCTCTTATCAACTTCTATTGAATAAAGAGTCCAAGGGCCCAGGTCCATAACAATATGGTAGTGGTTATTTACCTTGTGAGTAGAAATTACAGCTAGTTAACCTTTTTTTCAAAATATCCAGTTTTGATGTTTCTGAAAAACCTTATTTACAACATTTGTGAATTATTAACATAAAAGAATTAGAACACAAAAATATCCACAGCCAGAAAATTATATTATACTGTGTATAATAGTCTGCTTCATTGAAACTCGAGTTTAACCTATACATAGTTAACATAATAATAGGCATGTACTGAATGAAAAAAACACTCTTTCATTGATAGTACAGGTCATAATTTAGGATCTTAAAAACAACTTATGTGTGATCAATACGGCAAAATATAATAGAAGGGGAAATATGGTTAGATACTATATAAACATTTACTATAATGCTTAATAATTAAAGTTAAAATATCTTTTTCATTAATTTTATTTGCATTCAAACCAAAAAAGAAGCGAAAGTGAAAAGAAGCATTTTATAGATGCTAGACCACTGGCCTCAAAATCAAAGGTCAGAGTTCTAAACTAGTTTCATCAGCTAGTCAACAAGTTCTAACTGCTCGCCCATTACATACTCTTATGCTTGCAGATAATGAGACACCAAGAGAGATCAACCAATCTTCCTTAGAAAAACCCTCCCCTCCTTTGGGCACTAAAGTTTGCTCATCAAGAGCTTAATTGTGCTCTGTGTAGATACTTGTAGAGAGCTTTGCAATTATGGAGTACTTTTTTCCCCCAAGACCTTAAAAAGAAAGTTAGGTGGGGAAATCAGGAACAGATCCTATTTCAATATAGTAGAGGTTTTCAGGTAGGTTAGTTAGCATTTATTACCTGTATCAGTGGTTCTCAAGGCGTGGTCCCTAGACCAACCACATTAGCATCACTTTGGGAACACATTAGACATACACATTGTCAGGTCTCCATCTCAGATCTACTGAATCAGAAACTCTAGAGGCAGTTCTAATTCATTACTACAAGAATTACTAATAAAATTTTAATTTTATTAAAAGTATGATCATAAAGCATATTTCTTACCATAAAGTTAAAAGTAGAAGAGAGGGGCTTCCCTGGTGGCGCAGTGGTTAAGAACCTGCCTGCCAATGCAGGGGACACGGGTTTGAGCCCTGGTCTGGGAAGATCCCACATGCCGTGGAGCAACTAAGCCTGTGCGCCACAACTACTGAGCCTGCGCTCTAGAGCCCACAAGCCACAACTACTGAGCCCGTGTGCCACAGCTACTGAAGCCCGTGCACCTAGAGCCCATGCTCCACAACAAGAGAAGCCACTGCAATGAGAAGCCCACACACTGCAATGAAGAGTAACCCCCACTCGCCGCAACTAGAGAAAGCCTGAGCACAGCAACAAAAAATAATTAATTAAAAATCATATTAAAAGTAGGAGAGACTATCTGCTCTATGAGCAACAAAGGGAGAAATTAAAATTCAGCCAAGGATTAGAATTTTTACCAAAACTTCAGCTCTATCTCTAGTGCCATGCATTATGCTTAATGTTAAGGTTATAATATAATCCTTAACCTTCCTTGAGAATCTGTCAGAGGACAGACTGGAAAATAAATAATTATCAAGTCATGTCATCCAAGCTATAAGAGGAGTATATAACACATTATGAAGACAGACACGGGGATAATTAATTCCGCAGAAGGTTTGGGTTGGATGGACAGGAAAAGCTTTAGAAAAGGAGTGATATTTGAACTGACCCCTTAGGAATATACTGTCTAGGAACACCCCTGCAAGCTAAGGACCGCTCCTTTTGAAATGCTTTCCGCTAGGCCACTGGTGTAAAATGCAAGTGAACATTATGAAATAGATCTTAAAGTAAGCTTTAAGTACCCTCTTATTCCCAGCATCATTTGGGATTTCTTGTGGATACCAAAGTAGTATAAGAAATGGCCCTGCTTTAAGAAGTTAAATCACAAATAACAAATTTGATCTATCCAAAATTTGGCAGAAACTAAACCAATTATAACTATTCACTATATTTGGTTAAGCAAAAAGCTGTGACAGTCAACAACCAAACAACAGTTAAGTCAAGTGACTTGCTCCTAAGTCGTTTCTTTTTGTAGATTGACGTTTTTGCAAGATTTTTTTAAAAAATGGAGACAGCTACCATGCTTTTATTTTAAAGGCTTTATTTAAATGCTTTTATTCTTATTCAGAAGAAATAATTTATAAAGTCCAGGGTGGAGAATAATATCCTAATGAGTTAAAAATCCTGTGCTTGTAAGATCAACCTGAAATAATTCCATCTAAAAACCACATTTTATTTTATTTTATAAATTTATTTATTTATTTACTTATTTATTTTTGGCTGCATTGGGTCTTGGTTGCTGCACGCGGGCTTTCTCTAGTTGCAGCGAGTGGGGGTACTCTTCGTTGTGGTGCACGGGCTTCTCGCTACAGCGGCTTCTCTTGTTGTGGAGCACGGGCTCTAGGCACACGGGCTTCAGTAGTTGTGGCTCTTGGGCTCTAGAGTGCAGGCTCAGTAGTTGTGGCGCAAGGGTTTAGTTGCTCTGCGGCATGTGGGACCAGGGCTCGAACCCGTGTCCCCTGCATTGGCAGGCGGATTCTTAACCACTGCGCCACCAGGGAAGTCCCTAAAAACCACATTTTAAATCATTTTTTTCCCTCTCTATTCATGTTGATTCTAATAAACTAGCATTCCTGTAACCAAACATACCTAACACTCATTTTTTTGGTAGGTAGAGAGACTATAAAGGCTAGTTTTCATAATTTGCTAAAAAGTTTATTTTAAAGACTATTTATTAAGTCCCTAGTACTCTCTAGTTCTGATTTGATTTAGAGGTACTATTTCTAATAAATCCAGAGTTGAGTCAAAGGCCAGAAGACAATGTGAATAAAACACTTAAATAGTCCTACCATTAATCACATTCTTTGAACTGCTTTCTTAATGATTACCCAAGTGCAGCTTGAGTTACTGGGTACATTCACTTCATCTGTATAATCAGTGATGTGTCTTTGAGGCTAAATGTCAATACAGAAATGAATTTCTATGTGCCAGAAACATTCTATTCTTTCAAAGTTTCACTCTATGCAAAAACAAAACAAGAATATATGACCGAGATTAAAAATAACAACAAAACAGAGGGTATGACCTATTGTTGTCATTTAGCCATGACAGTCAGCCAACTGTAACTGGATTCACAATAAGCCATTCTTCTCCATTCTAGCTTAAGATATGAAATATCAAACTCTAGAGACCTTTAAATGGAATCCAGTACTGACAGTGATGAAAGCAAAAAGGTTTATGTTTTTGCTTACCCAGTCAGTTTCTGAGTGACTCAAAACGACAAATGAGAGACCAATAAATGTTGTTACCTTTAAGTTTAGCAAAATGTATTTAGATCACTGGGTGATATATATTGTACTCATACTAAGTTAAAACTATATCCAGGGTATCCCAATGCAAAACTTATAATATACAAACACACCCCCACATCAAAAGAAAGTTTAAAATGATGATGACACAAAAACTTGCACACAAATGTTCATAGTAGCATTTTCATAACAGCCAAAAAGTGGAAATTCCCAAATGTTCATCAACTGATGAACAATGTGGTATATCCATATAATGGAATATTATTTGGCAATAAAAAGGAATGAAATCCAGAGACAACAAGTAGGTTAGTGATTACTTAGGGCTGACTGGGGAGTGGGAAGTGGAGTCAGGGGAATGGGGGTGGTTACTAATGGGTATGGGGTTTCTTTTTAGGGTGATGGAAATATTCCAAAATTAGATTGTCATGGTGGTTGCACACTTCCGTGAATATACTAAAAACACACTGTACACTTTAAATGGATGAATTTTATAGTATGTGTAAAATATCTCACTAATGCTCTTTTTATAAAAATGGGTGATGTGTAGAGCTGTGCAAAAATTAAATGCAGAAGAATAAAAACTCCCTTGGACTCAAGTGAAACCCCTGATAAAGAGGCTTCGCACAGGGAAGATACAAGCTAACAGAACCTGGGTTTCTCCACTGAAGACATAAGCATCCAGTTCTTACCTCTACCCTGAGGCACAAAGAAAAATAGCCCTTTCCTCCTGGACTTGTTCTTGCTAAAGAACTAACTGAAAGTCTAACTAATCAACATTCTTGATAAAACTGAGTGTTGGGACATTACTGCCAATATACTTCAAGAGAAAATATACTTAATAAATTCAATTGTTTAAATTCAGATTAAAGGACTTCCCTGGTGGCGCAGTGGTTGGGAATCTGTCTGCCAATGCAGGGGACATGGGTTCAAGCCCTGGTCTGGGAAGATCCCACATGCCAAGGAGCAACTAAACCCGTGCTCCACAACTACTGAGCCTGCACTCTAGAGCCCACAAGCCACAACTACTGAGCCCGTGTGTCACAACTACTGAAGCCTGCATGCCTAGAGACCATGCTCCGCAGCAAAGAGAAGCCGCCGCAATGAGAAGCCTGCGCACCGCAACAAAGAGTAGCTCCTGCTCGTCACAACTAGAGAAAAGGCCGCGTGCAGCAACGAAGACCCAACGCAGCCAAAAATAAATAAATAAATTTAAAAAATAAATTCATATTAATATCAGAATTTGTATTTATGTACTTTTTGTAAGCAAAGATACTATATATATATATATATATATATATATATGTTTTTGTGTGTGTGTGTGTGTGTGGTAGGCGGGCCTCTCACTGTTGTGGCCTCTCCCGTTGCGGAGCACAGGCTCTGGACGCGCAGGCTCAGTGGCCATGGCTCACGGGCCCAGCCGCTCCGCGGCATGTGGGATCCTCCCGGACTGGCACGAACCCGCGTCCCCTGCATCGGCAGGCGGACTCTCAACCACTGCGCCACCAGGGAAGCCCTAAGATACTATAGTTTGAATTAAAATAAGTATAGTACTTGGATTACTTAGACACTATGAATAATTATTTGAAAAATGTTCCTTTTGTTTAATGACTAAATATTTATCCCAGGAAGTCAGAATGCAATTAAATTTAATATAAGTAGATTAGATTAATGCAAATGCATTAAATGCAAAAGCATTTAACAAAGCTATATATTTAAACATATCAAAATCCATGAAATGAAAGATTAAAATTTCTATGAAAACTAAGTAATCCTCAGTATATGTAAATAATTGGGTAAATGTAATAACTGAATTATCGATCCTAACTCAGATCACAAGCAATAAAGATAATTTTATTTACACAAAAGCATTTAATTGTAGGCTTTCCATGTGCTCATTATTGTGCTATTCTCTGAAGATAAGAATAATACTGATGGTTCCGTTTTTTTTTAAATTGGTTCATTCAATATGTACTTATTGAACACAACTTCATATAGGATTAGTAATGCTCACTTTTTTGTATTCACATTTTGAAGAGATTAAAAGATTGAGAAAATCAGTACACAAGTTATTTGTATAGTATAATTTCTCACAGGGGCCATAAAATTGTCACACTAGTTACTTGGTTGCCGTTCAGTCCTGTGTGGCTTTTTGAGTAGGATCATCTTCTGATCTGAACACATTCTTACATTCTTAATATATTGGTGAAGCAGAGTTCTCACTTGTTCTAATTAGCGCCATCCTTGATGCTGACTTGACATTACGCTTCTTACCTCTTCCTCAAAACAAATTGTACTCTGCTCCACACATATATAAAACCTGCTCAGTCCTAAATTCCACCTAACTGGCATCACTGTAATGTTAACACATTTATTACACATTGTTCAAAATTTAGAGCTCACCCAGGGAAGAGTCTGTGCTGCTGAATGGCTAAGAACCACAATGGCTAACATTTCTGAATGGTGATTATATGTTGGGTACTATTGAAAGCACTTAACACATTATTATTTAAAATCATCACAGTATCCTATAAATAGGTGCCATTTATCACTCCCATTTTACAAATGAGGCACAGAGAGGTTATATAATTTGCTCAAGTTTAAACAGCTAATCAGTGGTTGAGACAGGATTAGAATCCAAGTGGCCTTAACTCCAGAGCCTGCTACAGTTATTTCCCGATGGCCCCTGACCTAAGAGAGTTCACAGACTATAAATATATACATCATTAATAATATAAATTGATATTGGCTGTAATAGACGGATGAACAGGAGCACAGAAAAAGGGCTAAGGAAGTAGACAAAGTGCTCCAGGGAGAGGAAACAGCAATCTGTATTTCAAACATTCCAGGCATAAACTTCCCAAGAAATGTGATTTAAGTTTGTTTTAAGAATTAAAATGAAAGACACATGAGATACTCGGTCTAAATCCACTTTCCAAATTCCAGGTCTATGTCAATACAGACTTTACTCACATAATGACTGTTCATTACTTTTTAGAAAACTTTTAAAAAAAGTTTTTAGTATAATGGCTTTTTTCCTTCTAATTCATGACATTTACTTAGGTTTTCTTTAATGTCTGTCAATAAAGTTTGCAATTTTCTCCATAAAGGTCTTACAAAATTTTTGAGAGATTAAACCCTTAAGTATCATTGGGAAGGTTATCATTTTTAAAAAAACATGTTATATTCTAATTGTTTCTGGTGTATAAAATACAACAGACTTTTGTTTTTATATAATGGTTTTATAAAAAGTGCTATTTCAACATTGGTGCATTCTGTTCAACACTGTCATTCTCCAGAGAACATCACATGGACCAAATGTGTATTGTCTGCCATGTTTGAACGAACCCCAAACATTTGCTTTGTGAATGTATGCCAACCAAGAGGGATGAAGGGATAACATTTCATCTATAATTCTTTAAAATTTCCATATGATTGAAAGTGCTCTCATGTTTATGCTATGACTTTATTTTTAACTGCAGTTTGAGTGCAAGATAATTTAAGCCCCCTAAAGCTTGAAAAATTAGTGAAGTAAAAAAAAAGCGCAGCAAGATGCTCCTTCCAAAAACCAACTCTCTCACATCCACCTCCACAACTACCACCCTCTCAAATCTTTTCTTCCTTTGATAAACACAATAAAGCTTCATTACATTATGTCTGTTATACAGTCTGTATTTATTTACTTCTAAATTCTTACTACTTAAGCTTGTTTTCACTGTTCAGTTGATATATTTTTCTACCTATGAAATTTGTTTGGGTATCTGTTGGGATGGAATGCATCATAGTTTTTCCTACTAAAAGTAATAAAAATCTTTTTCATTTAATGGCAGAATTTTTCAGAAACACATTAGGTAGGAAGAAATGGGTATTCAAGTACTGGTCCTATGAAACATGTCTCTTCAGGAAATGTGTTGCCTCCCCTACAAATCCAAAATCCTCCTCCTAAAATCCAAACCAATCCTCAACTAATTCATTCTTTGAAAAGCAGCTTTCTTGATGTACAATTTACATACAATAAATTGTACCTATTTTCCATCACAGTTTAATGAGTTTTCACAGACATTTAAAATTGTGTAACTGCCATCATAATCAAGATATAGAATATTTCTATCAACCCCAACTGTTCCCTTGTGCCCTTCTGTAATGAACCCCAATATCACCCTAGTCCTAGGTAATCACTGATTTACTTTGTCACTATAGATTGGATTTGCCTTTTCTAGAATTTCATATGAATAAAATCATATACTAGGTACTCTTTAGCATAACATTTTTTTATACCCATCCATATTGCTACCTGTATCAGTAGTTTGTTACTTTTTAGTACTGAGTAGTATTCCATCACATGGGTATACCACAAATTGTTTGTTTATCCATTCACTGGCCAATAGATGTTTGGGATGTTTCCAACTTAATGGTTATTATGAATAAAACTGTCATGAACATTTGGTACAGTCTTTGTGCAGATATATGTTTTTATTTATTTTGAGTGAAAAATCAGGAGTGGAATTGGTAGGTTATATGGTAAACATATGTCGAGCATTGTAATTGCCAAACTTTTCCTAAGTGGCTGTCCCACCAGCAATGTATAAGTTCCCATTGTTCCACACCCTCCCTAGCACTTGCTATAGGTCTGTCTTTGATTCTAGTTATTCCAGGACTTCCCTGGTGGCAGAGTGGTTAAGAATCCGCCTGCCAATGCAGGGGACACAGGTTCAAGCCCTGGTCTGGGAAGATCCCACACGCCACGGAGCAACTAAGCCCATGTGCCACAACTACTGAGCCTGCTCTCTAGAGCCTGTGAACCACAACTACTGAGCCCGCATGCCACAACTACTGAAGCCCGTGTGCCTAGAGCCCGTGCGCCTAGAGCCTGTGCTCCGCAACAAAGAGAAGTCACCGCAATGAGAAGCTTGCACACCGCAATGAAGAGTAGCCTCTGCTCTCCGCAACTAAAGAAAGCCCATGCGCAGCAACGAAGACCCAACGCAGCCATAAGTAAGTAAGTAAATAAATAAAATAAAACAAAATGTTAAAAAAACCCTCACAGCCAGTGGTGCTCTAACTCATGCTTGGATGAAGCTTATTTAACACGTGTATTTTCTCCGTAAGGCACATCATAGCCTTCTTGGACTTAGGAACACTAGACAGTACTTCAGCATTACGCTTAGGGCCATTCTAAATCGCAAAATCAACAAAAATAATAAAAATGCAAAATACTGGCACTAAATAGGCCATGGAAAGGAAGGCACAGCACCATTTTGTTTGACACCAGCTGGGAACACACATGTTGGGCAACTCAAATTTTTGCCACCTGGTGCATATCCACAAATGACCATAAAAGTACTACAAATATTGGTTTGGGGGTTATAAATTTTAGTAAGTAGGTGAATCTGCAAATATAGAATCTGTGAATGAGGATCAACTGCATATATATTGCAAATATTTTTTCACAGTCTGTGATTTGTGTTTTCATTTTCCTAACGTCTTCTGAAGAGCAAAGGTTTTCTATTTTGATAAAGTACAATTTATCACGTTTTTGTTTTATGGCATATTCTCCTGTGTTATCTAAGAAGTCTTTGATTATCCTAAGGATGCAAAGATTTTCTCTTATGTTTTCTACTAGAAGTTTTAGGGTTTCAGCTTTTACATTTACACCCATGATCTATTTTCAGTTCATTTTTTTTAAATGATGTGAGGTAAGGGTCAAGGTCCATTTCTTCCCACATAGATATTCAGTTGTTCCAGCACTATTTGTTGAAAAGACTATCCTTGTACTGTTTTGGCACTTTTATCAAAAACCAATTGACTACATATATATGGGTGTATTTCTAGACTCTTTATCCTGTTTTATTCATCTCTATGCCTGTCTTTATGTCAAAGCCAAACTATCCTGATGACTGTAGTTTTACAGTAAGACTTGAAAGCAGGTTGTGTAAATCCTCCAACATTGTGGGGGTTTTTTGTTTTGTTTTGTTTTTAACTTTTTGGCCACACCGTGCAGCGTGTGGGATCTTAGTTCCCCAACCAGGGATCGAACCCGTGTCCCATGCATTGGAAGCATGGAGTCTTAACCACATGGACCACCAGGGAAGCCCCCAACATTGTGTTTTTTGTTTTCAAAATTGTTTTGGTTATTAGGTCCTTTGCATTTCCATATAAAACTTTAGAATCATTCAGCTTTCAATTTCTCAAGAAGGTCTGGTAGGATTTTTATTGGAATTGCATTGACTATACACAGATAAATCTAGAGAGAACTAACATGATAACAATATTCAGCCTCTGATCCATAAACATGGTATATACCTCCATTTACTTAGATCCTTAATTTCTCTCAGCAATGCTTTGTAGGTTTCAGTATACATGTCTTACACACATTGGCTAAATTTATTCCTTAGAATTTCATGTTGTATTTGTTTTAAAAAACTCATGTACCAATTGTTCACTACTGGTATATAGAAATAAAATTTGATATTTGTACTTTGTGTCCGGAAATCTTGCTTTAATTCACTTATTACTTGTTTTAGTAGCTTCTTGGTAGATTCCTTAGATTTCTACGTAAACAATCATGTCATCTGTGAATAAAGACAGTTTTGCTTTTCCCTTTTCAATATGTATGCCTTAATTTCTTTGTCTTTCCTTATTTTACTAGTTACTCGATCATGATGTATTATTATTATTTTGTATATTGCTGGAATGGACTTGTTAATATTTTGTTAAGGATTTTTGCATCTATATTCATGAGGTAATATCTGTAGTTTGATTTTCTAATCTTTGTCTGATTTTGCTGTTAAGATAGTGCTGGCCTCCCTCCTCTATTTTCTACTAACTATTCATTAAATGTTTAATATAATTTTGTATCTATATGAGATGATGGATGTTCACTAAACTTGTACTCAATCACTTCATGATGTACGTAAGTCGAATCAGTATGTTGTACACCTTAAACTTATATAGTGCTGTATGTCAATTATATCTCAATAAAACTGGAAGGAAAAAATGTTTAATAGAATTTATCAGTGAAGCCATCTGGGCTGAAGTTTTGTTTGTGAGAAGGTTTTAAATTACAAATGCAATTTCTTTGTTAGATGTAGAGCTATTCAAGTTTTTCATATCTTCTTGAGTCAATTTTGAAAATTTGCATCTTTCAAGGAATATGTCCATTCCATCCAAGCTATCAAATTTATTGGAATAAAGTTACCTTATTATCCTTCCACTGTCTGTAGGATATAAAATGATAACCCTCCTTTCATTTCTGATATTAGTAATTTGTGCCTTTTTTCTTCTTTTACTTGATCAATCTAGATAGTTATCCACTTTATCTTTTCAAAGAATGAGTTTTTTGGATTCATTAATTCTGCTCCTATCTTTTGATGCATTGACCCCTTTATCATTATGAAAAGCTACTCTTTCTCCCTGGTAATATTGCCAGTTCTGAATTCTACTTTGATATTGATATAGTCACTCCAGCTTACTTTTTACTAATGTTTGCATGGAACACCTTTTATTTTTAGTGTATCCATGTCTTTATATTTAAGTTTGTATTTAGCATATAATTGAGTCTTATTTTTTATCCAATATGATAATCCCTGTCTTTTAACTGATGTGTTTAGACCATTTATATTTTTTCCCCATCTTTATTGAGATATTATTGACATATACGTAAGTTTAAGGTATGCAATGTGATAATTAGATACATGTATATATTGCAAAATGATTATCACAGTAAGGCTAGTTAACACCTCTATCTCCTCACATAATTGCGATTTTGTGTGTGTGTATGGTGATAACATTTAAGATCTACTCTTTCAAGTATATTCGATCATTTATAAATATTGAATAATTGATATAATTTCATCATCTTGCCAGTTATTCTATTTGTCCCATATGTTGTTTTTTCCTTTTTTTCCAGCCTCCTTTTGGATCAACAAAGTATTTTTTAGTATTCAATTACAGTTTTACTACTGGTTTATTAGCTATGCCTTGAAAGTCCTTAAACACTTCTTGTAACGTATGTTTCCTGGAGACAGATTATCTTGGTTTTTGTTTGTCTAGAAAATGTTTTATCTTGCCTTTATTCTGAAAGAATATGTTTGCAGGACAGAGAATTCTAGGTTGACAGATGTTTTTCCTTTCAGTATTTTAAAGATTTCATTCCATTACCACTGGTTTGCATATTTTCTGATGAGAAGTCTGCTTTCATTCTTTGTTCCTTTATATGTCCTTTTTTTTTTTTTTTACGGTACGCAGGCCTCTCACTGCCGCAGCCTCTCCCATTGCGGAGCACAGGCTCCGGACGCGCAGGCTCAGCGGCCATGGCTCACGGGCCCAGCCGCTCCGCGGCACGTGGGATCCTCCCAGACCGGGGCACGAAGCCGTGTCCCCCATCGGCAGGCGGACCCTCAACCACGGCGCCACCAGGGAAGCCCTATATGTCTTTTTTTTTTCTGCCTGCTTTTAAGAGTTTTCTCTTTATCACTCAACAATTTATGATATGTCTTGGTACAGTTTTCTTCATGTTTGGGTTTCACTGACCTTCTTTGTATCATATTTGGAAAAATTTTGGCCATTTCTTTTCTTTTTTTTTTTGCAGTAGGTGGGCCTCTCTCACTGTTGTGGCCTCTCCCGTTGTGGACCACAGGCTCCGGACGCGCAGGCTCAGCGGCCATGGCTCACGGACCTAGCCGCTCTGCGGCATGTGGGATCTTCCTGCACCGGGGCAAGAACCCGTGTCCCCTGCATCGGCAGGCAGACTCTCAACCACTGTGCCACCAGGGAAGCCCTGGCCATTTATTTTCTTAAATACTTTTTCTGGCCTCCACCTGACTTTTCTTGGGACTCCAATTACCCATATGTTAGACTGCTTGATGTTGTTCCACTGAGGTTATGTAATTTTGTTTCAATATTTTTCTCTTGGTGCTTCATTATAGGTAGCTTATATCCATTTCTATAGTTTCTATTGCTATTCATGATGAGCAGAATTGCTCCACTAATTCATCTTATTTATTTTATTTTTATTTTTTTAGATTTATTTTATTTATTTATTTATTTATTGGCTGCATTGAGTCTTTGTTGCTGCGCATGCACTTTCTCTAGTTGAGGCGAGCAGGGGCTGCTCTTCGTTGTGGTGCAAGGGCTTCTCATTGCGGTGGCTTCTCTTGTTGCAGAGCACAGGCTCTAGGCGCACAGGCTTCAGTAGTTGTGGCACGTGGACTTCAGTAGTTGTGGCTCGCAGGCTCTAGAGCGCAGGCTCAGCAGTCATGGCGCATGGGCTGAGCAGCTCCGCGGCATGTGGGATCTTCCCGGACCAGAGCTCAAACCCATGTCCCCTGCATTGGCAGGCGGATTCCCAACCACTGCACCACCAGGGAAGTCCTAATTCATTTTTAAGTGAGTGAAATTCATCTGATTTTATGTATATCATACAGATTTTAATAACAAGCATAAGTCCAGAATGATTATTATCTTTCCTATGCTTTGTAGCAAGATGACTGGGTTTTCAGAAAAGGAAAAGGACTGAAGATTACTCAACCTTAGGAGAGGAAGGAAAAGAAGGGGAGCTTATGGTATATACTATTAATTATTCCATTTTTATTATCAAGTCTTATGTTATGTTAAAAAAAACCCCAAAAAACCTCACCACTCTGTAACTTTTCAATCTGTTCTGTTTTTAAGCAGAAAGAAAATGGAACATTTAAGCTCCAAAGCAACTTCTAAAATGTTAAATAGGATACTGTGGAGTTTATCTTACCAAGAATTACTTTTCTTTTCTTTTCTTTGAGGTTGGTAATTAAGCAAAATGAGCACTATAAATTCTGGCAGGTAATCAAATTAATACTTCATATTCACCATGGATATACACAAAAAGAAAAGAAATGCTCATCAGTAATTATGCTTGAGAATCTGTAGAAGATATAAAAATTCTAAAAATGTGAAAAAGGCTGATCTTAGTGGAAGTTAGATGAAAATTAAATTTTATGAGCATTGTTAATTGGCAGTATTACCTAGCTTTTCAGAAGAGGGCAGCAAGAAGCTTTCTAGTGTAATGAAAGTCCTATTTGAAAGGTATGATGGAATTTCAAGCTATTTTTTATATATATATATATATATATATTACATTTTATAGATTGGGGCAATCTATAAAAACCTTATGAACACACAGCTAATAAAGATTTCAGGAGGTTCTATAACTCATTCACCTACCTTTACAAGAACTTATTAAGTAATCAAGGCAAATAACCTATAACATAAAAACTTGATTCTCTCTTACAAAGACTATATTTTGATAATATAGAAGATATTCTAAGAATGTTTACAGTAGACCAAAACAGTTAAATGACCATTAAGGCAAAATATGACAAGGGCCATAAGACAGGTAAAGAATAAGTGCTATAGGAGCCCAAAGATGGAAATAGCACTAGTAAGGACTAAAAATTCACAGCATTAAGCTTGAGTTGGGCTTCAAGTGTGAATGAGATGTGGACAAGTGTAAAGGAGGGGCCAAGGCATTCCAGATGGCAGTCACAAAAAAGACAAAGACGTAGGGTGCTTTGGGAAAGCGAAATGAGGTACAATCTTCAGAAATACTCACAGCTAAAGATTCAGAGGAAAGCATACAGCCTGGAAGTACAGGTTCCCAGAAGTTAGAAAAGTGTGCAAAGAGTAATGAGGCTAGAAAAGGCTATTGGATAAATGTAAAATCTGATATTTAATTAAAAGAAAAACTGTGCAGGATATGAGAGGGCACATAATTTAATAACCGAAAAACCTTGGGTTTTTGGTTGATTTTCAAGTCCCTTTTGAGCTAACTCTGGGAGATCCAAGTGCTAACAAAGAAACAAAAATCTTAGTTTCTGTTATTAGATGCAGATTCCAGATTGCAGAAAACAATATTGGATTGCTCAGGAATCAGTCCACAATTAGAGTGCTGTATTCAATTTTCATTGTCATTTTATAAGAAAAATGTTGGTGAACTAGAAGCTATATCCAAAGAAAGGTAACCAGAGTAGTATCTCAAAACTGCCACAACAGGAAGTTAAAGACTGGTTTTATTTACTTTTATCTTTCCACTTCAAACCTCCTTTATCTTCTGTATCCCAATTCTAGGCAATGGGAGCAAATCTACCAAGTCACCCATATTAGAAGCCAGGGAAGATCATGCTGGATCCTTCTCTTCACTCCCATCTTCAATCTGTCACTAAATCTTATTGAGTCTCTAACCCAAATGTCTCATGTCAGTTACATTTACTGCCTCACCAGTTTAGTTTAGGTCCTCTCCATCTCATCCCTGGACTATTACTGATAACCTAACTGATCTCCCAATCTAAACTTTACTCTCTTACAAAACCACCACTCTCTACATGACAGCTAAAGTGACTTTCTGATAGCCAAATCTAACCATATTATTCCCTGGTTTAAAAAGAAATCTTCAATTACTTCCAACAATCTTCAGAATAATGTTTTAAGTCCCCTTTCATGTTTACAAGGCCCCTGCCTACCTCTTTATTTCTTTGTTTATCAGATTTTTACTAAGCATCTATTATGTGCTAGGTAATGTGGATACAATAATGAATAAGCCAGAAAAGGTACTGTCATTCATGGAGCTTACTAATGGACAATGTCATCTCCTGCTAGTCTCCCAGCGCTCTAGTTACACAGGGACAACTAGCATTTCCTCAGATGTACCATCTGAATTCATACTTCTGTGCCTATGTATATTATTCAAATTACTTAGACTGGCCCATAGTTTCTTCTGTATTCTCCCTTCTTCTGGATTCCTATACTGCTTTATATCCATCTGGCAAATTTTTATGTACTCTTCAAGACTCAGACTCAGCTGTCTCTTCTATGAAGCCTCTCCTGAAACCCTCACACAGGCAAAGTTGGTTATTCCCTTCCCATGTCAGCCATGAACCACATACAAACTTCTTTTACACTGAACTATAATTATTTAATTACATGCATGCCTTTCACTGGGAGATGACTTATTCACGTCTTATTTATTTTTGAGGTCCTAGAATCTAACAGTGTCCAAGGCATAGGATAAGCCAATTAATAACTGTGAAACAACTGAATTACATGATTGGCTACATGAATGAATTTATTCAAAGGGTACTATGATAGATTTCTTTAAATACACTGAACTATTTATGTGTGAGAGAAATTTGCTCTTTTAAAATTTGCTACTAACATCTTAAGTAACAACTATGGCTATAAATTAAGAGAAGTCAGAAAGAAGGGAGAATTCTGTGGGATAATTTTGTCTAGCAATGGAAATAAGCTCCCTTCCCCTGGACATGTTGAATTGGATGCTGTAGGAGGAAAAGACTATTGATGCTGGAGAGAGAGGAAATAAGCATGAAAAGGTTGAAGGTTCCTTAGAAATTAACCAGAAAACAGAAAATAGAATACACAGAAAAAAGGGGACAATCCTCAGATAAGAAGGACACCTCTTGGAATTAGGAAAAAGAATGAGAAAACAGAGACAAAGAACTTAGGTATTAAGAGAAAGAGAAGAAGGTTCACTTAAGATAATCTAGGTATTCCTAGTATCAATAAAATAGGAATTTCTCTTGAAAGGAGAGAAAAAATTGTTCTGAGAATGTAGGAAAAGAAGATATTTTAGAATCAGTCACTGAGGTAAGGCTTAAGTCAATGAGACATCCCAGATATGAAAATCTGTTTTACTTTCAAAGGTCAGTAAAACAGGCAATTTCATACTTCTGTTCAAATTTTAACATCCTTGTCTGTCCAGAAATTCTTCCTATTTCCTAACTCAAGTCATTCAGACTTTGGATTAAATACATTTCCTTTTACTTTAAATGATGTTTGAAAAACTGGCTAATTTTTCTATCAGAACATTTACTAATTCAAGGAAAGTACCAATAGCATTGCTACCCCTATTAACAAATAACAACTGTTAAAATAGGGAGGACTATAAGATTAGGAATAAACAGAAATATTGTAAAACTGGAGCAGTGCAACATGGAGACGAGCTGTCTATTTTATAGATCTTTTGAAAGCAAAAAGAATAGAATCTTTAATTCTTAATAGTTGAAAAGAATAGAGACCACCCAACCTAAGCTCCTAGTTAATCTTAAACAGTATCTGGTAACATTCCAGAGCTGGTCACAGAGCTCTGCATGAGAGTTCTCCATGATGGGAAACTTGGTACTTTCTGAGAGTACATTTAATTTCTGGAAATTTGGAAAGTACATCCTTAATACTGTGGCAAAAACAAAACAAACAAACATCTTTCTAACTTCTCCCCATTGTTCCTAACTGTCCTCTGAAACAGGACATGGATAAATGCCCATGTGTAGTTAATGCAGAGCAAATGGGATGTAATGAATCTAATCAAAAGTAAGGAAAAATAGGTGTAGTATTAGGGACAACTAAGTCAATAGACAGCTGCTCCTTGAATACTTTAAGAGCAATAAAACTAACTCCTTATTATCTTTCTTGACACTAGGATTCTGTTCAAACCCAAGAGGTTTATAGAAATTGTGCAATTCTTTTGTACTTGCAGATATTCAGTAATTCTTCAGATGAAACACATAATAAGGAGAAATAGCATGTGATTCTATAGCCAATCATGGATGATCCATTAAGAAGACAAGTGACAGCTCAACCCTCTCTCCAGGAACATTTGTCACCTACGCCTTTATCCTTCAGGGATTTGAGTTGAATGACATTCGCTGTAGGTTGATAATTAGTTTTTCTTTCTTTTTTTTTTTTTTAAAGCATAGGAAGCTAATGTTGGCTTGTTCCCCATGAGGGACACTAGCCTAAGTGGTTTTGGGAATATATGCCTTGATCAGATTTGCACTATGACTCCTGAATGCATGAGCCATCCCAGTAACACCTGCTCTCCTGACAGGTCACGAGGGACTGGTAAAAAAAGGATCCATCAATTCCACTCTCCCCAGAGAGATCACCCAGACCTAGCATTAAATGTACAGTTCAATGACATGTTAAAAAATAAAATTCCATCCACCAAAACCTACCAGTTACCAGAGGTCAATATTTAGAAGACCCTAATAACAGAAATTAGCATAAAATTTATTTTTTTTCCAATTGGACTGTAATCCAACTAAATACTCAGAAAGGTACCACTTATATCAAGGGGGATAAGATGGAAAGGAGTGAAACTCCTTAATCAAATCATGTTACCAATATATTGCTAAGGGCTTGAGTTTTGGGTTCTATTTCTTATCATGGGGTGAAAATATAGTTGCTTCCCATCCAAAAACTGTGAATTACTTATTTTGGATTATAGTAAGTTTGAGCATGCAGATTTTACAACACAAAAACTGAAAATATGTAAGCAATCACATTTTCATTCAAAGTAATTAGCTTCCTTTTCATCAACAAAGAGAAGCATACAACTTTTATTTTTGGCCTATTCATATACATTTCATGTTTCAGTTTCCATTTATTTTCCTATTAAACATTAGTTAGCTTTGTCTCTCTAAATGTTATAACATCCAGTCTCTGTCCTTTCTATTACCCATTTCACCTATTTTTAAGAATTAAGTTATTTTTTCAAAAATTAAAGTTATACATGTACATGTCTCAAAAATCAAATAATTCTATAAGGTTTGTTATGAAAAACTGCAGTTCACCTTTAACTCTTCAGTGGGAAGCATTTTTACCCTGTTTAGCTGATTATATTGTATTATTACCTCTATGTCTCTAAATGACTAAATAATATGCTTGTATTACTATTTCCCGATTTTTCAATTTGAGGCATTATCTATTGACTTCCCCCAATATAGAAAGTGATGATTTAGCTCCTTTTCCCATCCTTCCACCTTAACTCCTCACAATACATATGCAAGCATCCCACCTCCTATCTTCTCAGTTATATGTATGTTTTTAAAACATTTATTTATTTATTTGGTTGCACCAGGTCTTAGTTGCAGCATGTGAACTCTTAGTTGTGACATACATGTGGGATCTAGTTCCCTAACCAGAGATCAAACCCAGGCCCCCTGCACTGGGAGTGTGGAGTCTTAACCACTGCGCCACGAGGGAAGTCCCTCAGAGTTATATATTGTAACTTTACCTAGATCAATATTCACTTTCTACATTATTATGATTATATAAATGCTACTTATAGCTAACCCATGTAATAAACTATGATTACCTTTCCTTTCTTGCATATCTTTTTGTTTTCCCTGAGTTTTTTTTAGGTTGCTTAGTTTTCTGTGTATTTACCTCTAGTTCAACCACAGACTCTATCATTGCCTGTTGTCGAAATCTTAAGATATTGAGATGCATCATGTAATTTATCAATTTCATCTTCCTGAAGAAGTCTCCAGATGGTCTGTCCTCTGTGCCTGGTGCACAGCAATAACCCTGGATGCCTCCTCTCTCACCTGTTTTCTGTATCCCATGGGTGGTGCATGAGTGCCAATAGTGCATAGAGTTTATCAGAGGTCAATTTTTTGAGATCTTCCATATCTAAAAAATGTCTTTATTCATCTTTTCACTTGAAAATAATTTTCCCTTAGAATTTTGAAGATATTGTTCCAATGGTCTCCAATGTTGAAGACATTCTGATTCCCATCCTTTGTATGAAACCTACTTTTTGTCTTCTCTAGAAGCTTCCAGGATCTTCTCTTTTTTCTCAGAGTTCTGAAATCATGAAATGATGTGTCCTGGATTAGGTCTATTTTCATTTATTTTGGTGGTAACTGTCAGGACCTTTCAGACTGGAAATGTATGTCCTTCAAGTTTGGGAAGTTTTTTTGAAGTATTTCTTTCATTAATGATGTCCTTTATGTTTCCCTTTTCCTCTCTTTCTGGAATTCCTATTCAGATTTTTGGCTCTCATAGATTGGTTCTCTTTTCTCTTTCATTCATGTCTTTTTGGTCTATTTTTGGAAGACTTCCTTAACTTCAACTCTGAAAATTTTTGAGTTTTTCATTTCTATCATACTTTTAAATTTCCATGAGCTCTTTCCTGTCCTCTGTATGGTCCTTTTTAATAGCGTCTGTTCTTATTACGTTTGCAATACCTTATCTGTCTGAGGATATTAATGAGACAGATTGGCATTGTCTGTTTTCTCTTAGTTGATTTTTTCCATTTGTTGCTTTTGGTCTTTATTTTTTATGTTAGGGGCTCTTCTCAAATGTTGACAACCTTTCATTGTTTTTTCATATGTAAGAACAAAAGACTAAAAAGCTGCTTGAAAAGTCTGAGTGTAGGAGTTGGGCATGTTGACTGTGAGTTTCACTGCAGTGTGACCAGGCTTTTTAGTTGTAGAACTTTCAATATCAGTGCGTTTATTCTACCTGGGCTGGTCAGATTCCCCAGAAGTCTCTTCCAACCTTCTGAATGAAGGGTGAAAGCCTGGCTGTGGAGGGAGGGGTGGTCACAGCATGCAGTGGGCATAGTTCACTACATTTGTGGTAGAACCTCCATCCTTGGTTGGTTCCAGTTGAGGAACCACTTTGTTTTATTGCCTCTAGAGAATAAAGCTCCAGTCTTTTGTGGGACAGAATAAAGGTGATCTAGGCATCTGACTCCTTCTTAAACAGACTTTAATTAATCCCCCTTATTTAAACTATCTCCCCCCTCCACCTAGTACCAATCTTTAGCCTCTTGGAGTATTGTGAGGTATGAACTGTCTTGGTTCTTGGCTTTCCTCACTTTAGGACTGATTTTCTTAGGTCTCCTAAGTTCACATGCCTACCAGTTTCCAAAATTTTGCTGCTGTTGACCTCTTTTCTCCTTGAGGGTTCACGTCTTTTTTTTTTTTTAATTATTTTAGTAGGGTTTGGGAGAGAAAGGAAAGCAAATGTGTGCATTAAAACCATCATTACCCTGGAAGCATTCTCTTCCCAAATTTATTTTCCACTATACATACTTCCAGCTTTCTCCATGATTCCAACTGTTCTGTCATGCTCCCCACTCCTACCTTGGTTATGTCTTTACATTCCTAATGTTAGTTATGGTCTTTCTAAAGAGCAAGAGACAGTGGATAGCTTCTGAAAAAGTAGCAATGAAGAAAAAAATTGGAAAGTACACTTTTGTTCTCTGATTGCTTTGAAGGCTGCGTTTCCATTTCTCATTTGTAACTATAAGATTCCATCTATTCAACAGGAATTTGGACAACACTGTTTTGTAATATACAAAGGTAGCATAAAGCATGGTCCCAGACAGCAAGGGTCTTACAATTTCGCTGGGAAGACAAGCATCAATAATAATTGGATGCTAAAGAAGTCAGGAACAGGAGGGCTCAATGTGGCTAAAAACAACCGGGAGAGAATTATAACAGTTCAAGAAAAATGAAATGGTTAGAAGAGAGAATTAGTCATAAAGGAAATTAGGAGAATGCAATGGTTAAAAGGTTGGAAGAGCCATCTTCTATTCACATTCACATTTGTTTTGTCTTCCAAAACAAAAATTACCAGACTTTTTTTTGGGGGGGGAAGTTTGTTAAAACCTACTGATTAATATTTATCAAACCCCTTCATGAAAAGTAGCCAACAGAATTTTGAGGGACATTTATAGCTAAGTCAATCATTGGCTCAGATGGCACTGTCCAGGTGGTGAATGCTACCCAGCCAACTGTGAAAGTTACAGGTGTACCCTGCTTTGAGAGAAATTAACATCTATTAACAAAACAAAAACTATTCATGATACAGAATGAAATCATTTACTTTATAAGATTTAACTTTCCACAAAGCTTTTACTCCCTGTGCCAGTTATTCATTTATTACCTCTCTGCTCCTAACTCCCCTTCTCTGCCCTGCTTTGTGATACTGGCACTGGACCCTGCAGCAGGCTACGTTTTTCCTGTCAGGTGGTTCGATGTTAAGCTTGACAATAGAGAGGTGGGAGACTGCAAGGCGGAAGCAGGAAGAAGGAACTTTTCTTCCTTCTTAACAATGTGTGGTTCTTCTGTGCAGGAAGAGCAGGTTGGCAGGTGGGGGTCCAAGCAATAGTCACCTTGCCAATGGCTGCCCTCAGTTCAGTGCCCCCAAGCTAAGATTCTTCACCACCTCACGGGTGGCTGCTCCTGCATTCACCAACAGGGTGCCCTCTGGCAGTGGGCAGCATGTCCTCTCTTCAGAGGTCTGAATCTCTGCCTTGTGGAGATCTCCTCTAATTTTCTAAGTTCCTCTGTGTTCACTCCTTCTGCCTGGGGTGAGGGGGCGGAGTTTTCTGCAGTTGCTACCTCTATACACCTTAGAGTCTTCTTTCACCCCTTTATAAGTCAACCACCTTTCACTTAGTTAACAATTATTTATTTAAACTTTTCCCTGTTCAAATTACTCCTGACTAGATTCTGGCTAATACAATCAGCCCCAAAGACCAAATAAACAGAATGCATGCAATACCAAGTAAAGCTGATTCCCAAATCCTAATGTTAAAAAATGAATTCCAGGTCTTCCCTGGTGGCGCAGTGGTTGGGATTCCGCCTGCCGATGCTGGGGACGCGGGTTCGTGCCCCGGTCCGGGAAGATCCCACGTGCCGCGGAGCGGCTGGGCCCGTGAGCCATGACCGGTGAGCCTGCGCGTCTGGATGACTGTGCTCTGCAACTGGAGAGGCCACAACAGTGAAAGGCCCGCATACCGCAAAAAAAAAAAAAAAAAAAAAAAAAAAAAATGAATTCCAGCAATTACTGTTATAAATCTAGAGACATTCCCCAGCATCAATTCTTTTTTTTTTTTTTTGCGGTACGCGGGCCTCTCCCGTTGCGGAGCACAGGCTCCGGACGCGCAGGCTCAGCGGCCATGGCTCACGGGCCCAGCCACTCCGCGGCATGTGGGATCTTCCCGGACCGGGGCACGAACCCGTGTCCCCTGCATCGGCAGGCGGACTCTCAACCACTGCGCCACCAGGGAAGCCCCCCAACATCAATTCTGAATAAGACAACCATAAATATAAGGTTACCCAAACCATGAGTACTGAGCACTGAAGAGCAAGAGGAAAGAACAAACTACTGCAGAGAAACTTTTGGATTTTGCTGTGATAAAATTACAAGATTAGTGGCTGACAAGAACCCAATAGATGAAAGAACCTGATTATAAGAAAGCATTTAATACTGCTTCTCCTGGCATCTTCCTTGCAAAATTAATTAAAACTAGCTAGGATATATGAGTCTCATGAATTGAAAACTGGCCTCAAGACCACAAGGAGTGATTATAAACTGCTTTAAATCACACTGAGGAAAGTGTCTGGTAGAATGTCCAGAGAGTATTAGATTGGTTATAATCCAGTATATCCATTAGTGCTTAGGAAAGTAAAGAGTCAGTTAATTAATATTTAGTAGACATTAATTAGAAGGGATTTGTGAAAACCAGTATGGTCTAAAGTATAAAAGATTTAGAAAAGTGAGAAAGACGTACAAAAGGTAAACTCTTTCTCCTTACTATGAATAATTAATATAAAAAGTAAATTTCACCTAGTGATGTCAGTACCTCATATGCATAAGGACTACATAAAGTTGTCAGGGAAAAATCAAATGTTGTTATCTGGGTTAACTAAGAACAGCAGCCACCTTGGGGGACCTAATTCCTTTCAGTCTACAGAGATTATAAACTCAGACAGAGAAGAGTGTTTGGATCTATAAATAATCCCTTGCACAGCTACATCATACAGCAGTTGAGTTAATACCAGAATTTCCTTTTCATGTGGATTTGTACATTTACAAATACATGGAAGCAGAGACCAAACAGAAAAACCAAAAGCAGCAGTAACACCAAGAGCCAAACCGAATTTTTTATAAAGATATCATTTATGCCTTAATAAAGAGATTGCCTAAACCTAGAAATTGTCTGGCCTGTTCCCTCCTCTCCTGCACCTTCCTAGCACCTATGTGTGTGTCAGGCACTGGGGAGCCAGTGGAGAACAAAGCAGACACTAACAAGTAATTGCAATACTGAGTTAGAGTAGGAGGAAGTAGACGGTGCTGGCAGAGCATACACTGTGGGCATGGGAGCGAAGGTAGGAATAACTTAGTCTAGGGGTCAGGCATGGCATTCCAAAGGAACTGACATTTAAGCCTGGAGTTTGTCCTAGTCCCTATGTGGGCTCCTTCTTAAGGCAACAAGTTGTCAATGGTAATTTCTTGCTATGGGACAGAAGATGGTCTGGGGTTTGTTCTCAAATTGCCAGCATCTAGTCCAAAGGAGTCCTGGTGTCTGTTTTCCTTGAGAAATTTAGGGCTCTAAAAATGCTTGCAAGTCACAATTTAGCTAGGAAAGGGCTGGATTAAGCTCCTCCCCCACCCATACCCATACAGATATACTGTGCTTCATGTTTCTTTCTAGTAGTTATCTGGGTAAGAGGAAGACAAGTACTGGCCTTAAGAAGTGACTACTTCATGGCAGTGCTAAGCAGGCCTCAGGAGAGCACCCAGGGCCAGGACCAAAAGCCTTCCCTAGTTGCCATGGCAGGGGATTTAGGCCATGCTCAGCAAGCAAGTTAAGGAGCAGAGGCTTTGGAATCACACATGCCTGAGTTCTAGTCTTGGCTCTGTCATTCAATACCTTGAGCAAGTGATCCCCTCTTTCTCCATCTGTACAATAAGAATAATAACAGTAGCTATCCCCATAGGAGTGGTATCAGGATATGGATAAGGATGTGGGCATAGGGCCAGGCATATAGCAGGACACGTTAGCTGTGAATGGCAATAAAAAACAAGAATATGATGGACCATATCTGTAAGTAGCTGAAGGAGTATATACGTATGTTTATTTGTATGCACCTAAATTGTTTATTAAACCCATATTTAGCTAAGTTAAAATGATGTCTTAGAATGTCCCACGGGCAAACAAGACACAAGTTGAAAACAAATATCTCTCAGCCCCAAGCAGTAGTTTTCCTTACATTCTCTATTCTGGTTAATTAAACCGATTAAAAACTACTCAAGTTAGAAACTGAGAGTCATTCATAACTCCTGCATCACTGCATCTTCTAAAATTGGTCTCCCTGCCTCTAGTGGTCCACCAGTCATGAGCACCTATAATGTGCCAGACACTAAAGAAGAGAGGCAGAATTACAGTAAAGAGTAAGACAACGGCCTCTGCCCTCAACTGTCAGAGTGCTCTTCCTACCAAGAGGTCAGTCGATGTCACCTCCCTGCTTACCATTCGTCAGTGGCCACACAGAGCCTTCAGACAACACCTTAGCTCATATGCACAATCACAGACTTCTTAGTTTCTATCTTCATCTCCTGTTT
The DNA here is from genome assembly GCF_949774975.1 of Lagenorhynchus albirostris. NCBI lineage: Eukaryota > Metazoa > Chordata > Mammalia > Artiodactyla > Delphinidae > Lagenorhynchus > Lagenorhynchus albirostris. The sequence continues at coordinate 28,379,230 of NC_083095.1, forward strand.
ACTCAGCAGTTCCCCAAACACAGCATGCCTCAGGCCTTAGTATACTTAGGCCCAGACTATTTCTTACCCAACCTGTGCAGCAATTACCACCCCACTCCACCTACTCACTGCCCGTCCTTACAGACTGGTAGGATTACTTTCTCTGACCTTGTCTGAGATAAATAACCGTCCCTAGTGCTCTCTAATAAATCTGTACAACTGTAATCTCAAGGACAAGAATGTTCTCCTCTATAACCCTGTTTTCCCCCATCTCTGTTAATAAAACTCTGGTTTTATTCAGGTACAGGATGATCATGCGCTTAGGGGAGACTGGGCTCCTTCCCAGTCCCAGAGGGTGAACCGTTATTGGTCCACCTAAACCAATCATGGTAGTCTCATTTGTCTTGACAGGGATTAGTTTAGGCATAGGAATGTGACCGATGCCGTTCAGCAGCATGTGAGGGGAAATCTGCTTCAGAGCTTCTGGGGGTTTTCTCACCGATAAGAAGGTTGGGGGAGGCGGGACTCAATTCCCTTTTCTATCTTAGGAAACTGTCGTCAGTATATGATGTCAAAAACTGTAGTAGCCATCAAATACGATGCAAGCCAAACTAAGAAGGAATACAACATCGAAGGTGACACAGCAGAAAGATGGAACTAACAGTGGTCTCTGATGTCACTGAATTAACCAACCCTAAAAATGAAGTTATCTCTGGACTTCTTGTTATACGGAACACCCTCATCCTTTAAGCCACCTTAGTTGGGCTTTCTGTAATTTGCAGAAAAAGTCATCCTGACCGATACTGTATTGGTTTGCTGGGGTTGTGGTAACAAACTACCACACACTGAGTGGCTTAAACATCAGAAACTACTGTCGCACAGTTCTGAAGGCTAGAAGTCCAAGATCAAAGCATCAGCAGGGTTGCTTCCTTTTGAGGGCTGTGAGGAGATCTGCTCCAGGCCTTTCTCCTTAGCTTTTAGACAGCTGTCATCTCCCTATGTCTCTTCACTTCATCTTCCCTCCATGTATGTCTGTCTCTGTTCAAACTTCCCCAATAAGGATATTGGTACCCAATAAGGATACCAGTCATATTGGGTTACGATCCACCCTAAGGACCTCATTTTAACTTGATTCCCTCTGTAAAGATCCCACGTCCAAATAAGTTCACATTCTGAGGTACTAGAGGTTGGGACTCTGATGTATCTTTCTTAGGAGGACACAATTCAACCCATAACAGAGACCTTTTAAAAACACTAATGGAAGCCATGGATACTCTCTGCAGAAAAATATACATGTATATGTACACATACCCAATTCTGTTTTTAATTTCAGGAGATTCATGGACTCTTAGGTTAAGAACCACAGCTATAGTATCTTCCTGAACAAGACAGACACTTGAGCATTACACACAAACAGAAGCTTAAATCAGTAATTGCCTAAGTAGCAAAATTACACTGTAGGTAATTCTAAGGGTACTGTGTTATGTACAGTTGTCACTGGTGTCATCGGGGAATTGGTTCTAGGACACCAAAATCCATGGATGCTCAAGTCTTTTATATAAAATAATGCAGTATCTGCATATAAGCTATGCACATTCTCTCGTATACTTTAAGTCATCTCTAGATATAATATCTAATACAATATAAATGCTATGCAAATAGTTGTGAATACAATATAAATACTACATAAACAGTTGCAGCAAATTCAAGTTTTGCTTTTCTAGAACTTTCTAGAAAAAATTTAAAAAATATATTTTCAATCTGTGGTTGGTTGAACGTGCAGCTATGGAACCCATGGATATGGAGGGCTGATTATATATACAAAAGCAGGAAAGAGATAATTTATTAAATGAAGGTTATGCTAAGATCACCAGAAAGCTTTAGAAAAGGGAGTTTTCTAAAAAAGAGAGTCTTCTCTTAAAGGGATAAAGTCAATAATATTCTTTATATTTATACAAATTTTAGGGATAATTTGGGTGAGACTGTTTTAGCTCAGAATTCCTAGTATTAAATCTTTCTTATAATTAAATGAAAATATATAATCTACACTGAAAATTAGTAGTACAAAGAGGAAACACATTTTGTTTGCATTAACCTGTTAATATTAAATAAGCCTTAAAACTTAAAATAGTTGAGGTCTAACCACCAGGAACGCAGAGCCTTTAAATGCTCACTTCCACAGCCCCAGCAAACCCATGTTGTCAGTAAGGTTGGAAGGAACTCTAGCGCCTTGCAAAATGGCAGGAAGCAAGGTGAGAGAGAACCGAGAGGAAAACTGTAACCATCTGGTACAACATCAATGTAATTTCCAACATGTGAAGAACTAGAAAATTCTGAAACTTTGTGCTATTTGGCTTTGAGGAATAGCATTCAAAATCATTAAAGGCCATTTGTAAACTGTGGCAATCAGGTTAAATAAGTTTGATTTCTGCTCTCTAGAGATAAGTTAGTAGTAATGATAAGAACAGCAAACAGACATTTTCCTTCCTCAACATCAAAAATTGCTGCAAAACTTAAGTTAAATTATAAAGCAAGGTATCATAAGAACAAATCATTGAAAATTTGATATTAAGATACCTCTGAAGTTGAAACAAAGAATTGGGAACGTCTGCAAAACCACCTGGCAAATGATACACAAAATCCTCAATTACTGAGACTAAGAAGTTATACATTTTTTCGGGACTTCCCTGGTGGCGCAGTGGTTAAGAATCCGCCTGCCAATGCAGGGGACACAGGTTCAAGCCCTGGTCTGGGAAGATCCCACATGCTACGGAGCAACTAAGCCCGTGTGTCACAACTACTGAGCCTGTGCTCTAGAGCCCGCGAGCCGCAACTACTGAGCCCGAGTGCCACAACTGCTGAAGCCCACGCACCTAAAGCCCACGCTCCTCAACAAGAGAAGCCACCGCAATGAGAAGCCCATGCACCACAATGAAGACCTAAGACAGCCAAAAATAAAATAAATTAATTAAAAAAAAAAGAAATTATACATTTTTTTTCTTCCATGGGAAATACTGTCATAGAACTCACGCTGAGTGATAACAAAAATGAACTCTGTCTGAGGGAACAGGGAGTCATTACAAGGAGAGGGATTTGAAATGGCCTTGAAGGATACGCATAAGTTTTCCAGATAAAACTGGAAAGGCTACACTGATATTAGCAAAGTCCTTTTGTGAAGGCCTGAGGAATGTGAATTTTCTCTTGTAGGACCCAAGGAGCCAAAGAACTTTAATAAGTAGGAGTATGACATAACTAGCTTTGTTTTTTAAGAAGAATCTGTGGTAGCAGAGGATAGACTTTTTCACCATTGACCATGGCAACTAACAAGGCCACACACCTAACATGCTCAGTTAATACTTATTGATTGACTGACTGAAGCCTTAGGAAAGGGTTATTAGAACTGTAGACTTGACACAAAAACAAGGGTTAGTCCAAAAAGACAATCCTGAGTATTCACATAAAGAAACAGCAGTATTTAAGGCTTACTGCTTGTTTTTTGTTATTGCTCAAAAAGAGGTAAGTATTACGATCTATAACCAAATAATGCCAATTCTTTTTCTACATTAATATGACTTTATCTGGCTTAAAATAGGAGGACAAAGCAGATCAATAACCTTATCTACAGGAAATAAAGCCAAGTAAAATAGCATCTAAAACATCAATGTTTATTTCAGTCTGTAAGCCCTTTTTTTTTGCTTGCCTGTACAGTCTCCAATCATCCCTGAAATGCAAGTGATTGGGCTCTTCTGGACCCACTAGTTAAGGGGAGGGAACATTTATCTACCATCAATTCATGGGACACTAATCTCCTTCCCACTCCTCTGATTACAAGCAAGCAGGATGCTAGAGGAAAGGCCTCAACAGAAGCTTTAAAAATAAATAAATAAACCGAGCCCCTTCTGCTCCAGGAATACAGGAAAGATTGGCGCTAATACAAGCGAAAGTGATCTGCCCAAACAAAAGCCAATGTGAAGGAGGAGCAAGCCGCACAAGCTAGCCTGACATTATTGCTGGGAAGATAGCACACTTGTTAAAAATGTATATTTTAATTTTCTGTATTGCAAAAGGCCCCAATTTGCCCAAGGATCTAGCTAAGCTGCCATTTTCTACTAGACAGAGTCTAATCTTTATTTAATGGATTTAGCATCTATCTTTACTAGAGTGGTCTCTAAGGAAAAGGGGAGGGGAGAATGAAGGGGCAGAAAAGAGATGATCAGATCCCCCTCCCCCTTTCATCCATCCTGCGCTCATGTTTGTGTTCAAAATTCAATTACCTCCTTATTGATACTTCACAGAGATATTTAAGCTGCAAACATGAAGCCCTGATTTCCCAAGGGGCCATGCCCCTCTCTATTTCACTGCTCTGCTTCTCCCTGGGTGAATTCCTGAGGCGTCCATATTAATAGGTAATCAGTCACAATTCATTTATTAAACGGCAAGCAAGGTTTATCAGCCTGCCCTGATTAGCCCGAAGAAACCACTGAATTCCTAATTTATTTATGGAAATGTAAGTGTCTTTCTGAATTCCATTCAGGAGCTGCAGGAGTGTTGTAGTCTTAGCATACTGCAATCTAACAGGCAGCACAGGCAGCAAGCAAGCTTTCCAGGAACAAGAGGGGCTGCTTGCCACCAGAAGGCAAAGAGCAAGGGAGATACGGAGATACACTGCAGGGAATCTTCTCTTGGCCACGGGATTTGGGTCCACATAATCCTTGGATTAGTACTTATTTGATTGCTTTCTGTTTACATAAAAGAGTTTGAAATGTTGTCACTAGGCAGCCATTACTATCCACTGTAACAAAAATCAATCTCAGGGATGTTGCTTTTGATTGGCAGAAAAGTGGCCCTTAATGGAGTACAATTGAGGACCTCAGTGAGTTAAAAGACAATCATTCTTAGCAGAGTTAAAACCAACACCAGACTGGAATACAAACCAAAACCACTAAAATAATACTTCTCGAACATTAATTTTAGATTAGTAACTAAACCAGACCCTGTTTTAATCTTACACTGTTCTAGGCTGCAGTAACAAAACAGCTTTGCGTGTAATTTCCACAATTCTGATCAATTAACAATTCACACAAAATTGCCCATTACTAATTGAAAGGCCAATACAGATTAAATAAAGCTCTTAAGAGTAGCATTGGGTCACCGCTAACTGCCCCAACAGGTGCAATTAGAAAAGACACTGTTTAAGGGACATGAGCAGATCATATAGCCTAGACTGTTGTTTGCAGCTAGAATTAGGACTGTTTCTTCTGAAAAATGATAAACAATAAAAAAATATTTTAAAATGTAGCCAGTGTTTCAATGCCAACCAACAACGGTGTTAATGCTATCTTTGTATGGGTTATCCACAGCCAGTGTTTTCAAATCCTAATCTGCCTTCCTCATATAGTTCACTATGATTAAGAGCAACCTCCCCATATAACCTACTGTATGAAGTGAAAGGCAAATCATAATCATGAGAAAAACATAAAGGTACTCCTTAAAACTGTCAAGGTCATCAATGACAAAACAAATCTGAGAAACTGTCACAGCCAAGAGGAGCCTATGAGGAGATATGACTACTAAATGTAATTATGGTGTCCTGGAGGGGACCCTGGAACAGAAAAAGAACATTAGAGGAAAACTAGGGAAATCTGAATAAAGTATGGGAAAAAGAGAAAAAGGAAAAAAAAGGTAAACTTCATTAGTTGTAACAAATCTATCATGATAAAAATAATAGGGCAAACTGGGTATGGGTATATGGAAACTCTCACGATTTTCATATCTAAAACTGTTCTAAAATTTAAAATTAATTAAAAAACAGAAAGTGACAATTTATAAACTAAATTAGGTGGCCAAGACATAAGTAATTTTTATATTTCTACAAGGTTTTGAAAAATCATTTTTCATTAACATTATTTTTGAAATATTAAAACCCATTAATAAATGAAAATTTTCATATATATTTATTTGTTTCTACCTGATAGGAATAGCAAAAATATATTTAGTTATTAGTATATATTTAGTTATCAGTTTTAAACATATTCTCCAGAAAATGTCATCTCCATGCAAGATGTTAATGACTATTATAATTACAATAAATGGAAAACCCCCTAAAACACACACACACACACACACACAAAAGAAAAAGGTAAACCAGTTGTAATATTAAACTAAAATACAATTGGGAGGAGTATTTGTAAAGAAAAGCAATATATCCTCAAACCAATATTAATACTCTTTAGATTGTGTTAATGTTACTATTCCTCTCTTTGAGTT